>NC_091749.1:11336609-13815609 GCF_043380555.1 Nothobranchius furzeri | reverse complement strand
AGCTCAGTCAGACCCAGTGTTGACATGTGGCAAGACGCTCCTCGGGGCACGTCTTGCTTGGGCCTCTCTCTTGGAGGGCCTCAGTCAGACCCATTGTTGACATGTGGCAAGACGCTCCTCGGGGCGCGTCTTGCTTGGGCCTCTCTCCTGGAGGCCCTCAGTCAGACCCATTGTTGACATGTGGCATGACTCTCCTCGGGGCGCGTCTTGCTTGGGCTTCTCTCATGGAGGCCCTCAGTCAGACCCAGTGTTGACATGTGTCAAGACGCTCCTCGGGGCGTGTCTTGCTTGGGCCTCTCTCCTGGAGGCGCTCAGTCAGACCCAGTGTTGACATGTGGCAAGACGCTCCTCGGGGCGCTTCTTGCTTGGGCTTCTCTCCTGGAGGCCCTCAGTCAGACCCATTGTTGACATGTGGCAAGACGCTCCTCGGGGCACGTCTTGCTTGGGCCTCTCTCCTGGAGGCGCTCAGTCAGACCGAGTAGTGACATGTGGCAAGACGCTCCTCGGGGCACGTCTTGCTGGGGCTTCTCTCATGGAGGCACTCTGTCATACCCAGTGTTGACATGTGGCAAGACGCTCCTCGGGGCGCGTGTTGCTTGGACCTCTCTCCTGGAGGCGCTCAGTCAGACCGAGTCGTGACATGTGGCAAGACGCTCCTCGGGGAGCTTCTTGCTTGGGCCTCTCTCCTGGAGGCGCTCAATTAGACCCAGTGTTGACATGTGGCAAGACGCTCCTTGGGGCGCGTCTTGCTTGGGCTTCTCTCCTTGAGGCCCTCAGTCAGACCCATTGTTGACATGTGGCAAGACGCTCCTCGGGGCGCTTCTTGCTTGGGCCTCTCTCCTGGAGGCGCTCAGTCAGACCGAGTGCTGACATGTGGCAAGACGCTCCTCGGGCCTCTCTCCTGGAGGCGCTCAGTCAGACCCAGTGTTGACATGTGGCAAGACGCTCCTCTTGGCGCGTCTTGCTTGGGCCTCTCTCCTGTAGGTGCTCAGTCAGACCCAGTGTTGACATGTGGCAAGACGCTCCTCGGGGCGCCTCTTGCTGGGGCTTCTCTCATGGAGGCACTCAGTCAGACCCAGTGTTGACATGTGGCAAGATGCTCCTCGGGGCGCGTCTTGCTTGGGCCTCTCTCCTGGAGGTGCTCAGTCAGACCGAGTGCTGACATGTGGCAAGACGCTCCTCCGGGCGCGTCTTGCTTGGGCCTCTCTCCTGGAGGCGCTCAGTCAGACCCAGTGTTCACATGTGGCAAGACGCTCCTCGGGGCGCGTCTTGCTTGGGCCTCTCTCCTGGAGGCGCTCAGTCAGACCTAGTGTTGACATGTGGCAAGATGCTCCTCGGGGCGCGTCTTGCTTGGGCCTCTCTCCTCGAGGCGCTCAGTCAGACCGAGTGCTGACATGTGGCAAGACGCTCCTCGGGGCGCGTCTTATTTGGGCCTCTCTCCTGGGGGCCCTCAGTCAGACCCAGTGTTGACATGTGGCAAGACGCTCCTCGGGGCGCGTTTTGCTTGGGCTTCTCTCCTGGAGGCCCTCAGTCAGACCCATTGTTAACATGTGGCAAGACGCTCCTCGGGGCACGTCTTGCTTGGGCCTCTCTCCTGGAGGCGCTCAGTCAGACCGAGTAGTGACATGTGGCAATACGCTCCTCGGGGCGCGTCTTGCTTGGACCTCCCTCCTGGAGGCGCTCAGTCAGACCGAGTAGTGACATGTGGCAAGACGCTCCTCGGGGCGTGTCTTGCTTGGACCTCTCTCCTGGAGGCGCTCAGTTAGACCGAGTATGACATGTGGCAAGACGCTCCTCGGGGCGGGTCTTGCTTGGGCCTCTCTCCTGGAGGCGCTCAGTCAGACCGAGTGCTGACATAAGGCAAGATGCTCCTCGCGGCGCGTCTTGCTGGGGCCTCTCTCCTGGAGGTGCTCAATCAGACCCAGTGGTGACACGTGGCAAGACGCTCCTCGGGGCGCGTCTTGCTTGGACCTCCCTCCTGGAGGCGCTCAGTCAGACCGAGTAGTGACATGTGGCAAGACGCTCCTCGGGGCGTGTCTTGCTTGGACCTCTCTCCCGGAGGCGCTCAGTTAGACCGAGTATGACATGTGGCAAGACGCTCCTCGGGGCGGGTCTTGCTTGGGCCTCTCTCCTGGAGGCGCTCAGTCAGACCGAGTGCTGACATAAGGCAAGATGCTCCTCGCGGCGCGTCTTGCTGGGGCCTCTCTCCTGGAGGAGCTCAGTCAGACCCAGTGGTGACACGTGGCAAGACGCTCCTCGGGGCGCATCTTGCTTGGGCCTCTCTCCTGGAGGCGCTAAGTCAGACCCAGTGTTGACACGTGGCAAGACGCTCCTCGGGGCACGTCTTGCTTGGGCCTCTCTCCTGGAGGCGCTCAGTCAGACCGAGTAGTGACATGTGACAAGACGCTCCTCGGGGCGCGTCTTGCTGGGGCTTCTCTCATGGAGGCACTCAGTCAGACCCAGTGTTGACATGTGGCAAGACGCTCCTCGGGCCGCCTGTTGCTTGGACCTCTCTCCTGGAGGCGCTCAGTCAGACCCAGTGTTGACATGTGTCAAGACGCTCCTCGGGCGTTTCTTGCTTGGGCCTCGCTCCTGGAGGCGCTCAGTCAGACCCAGTGTTGACATTTGACAAGACGCTCCTCGGGGCGCGTCTTGCTTGGGCCTCTCTCCTGGAGGCGCTCAGTCAGACCCAGAGGTGACATGTGTCAAGACGCTCCTCGGGCCTCTCTCCTGGAGGCGCTCAGTCAGACCCAGTGTTGACATGTGGCAAGACGCTCCTCGGGGCGCGTCTTGCTTGGGCCTCTCTCCTGGAGGTGCTCAGTCAGACCCAGTGTTGACATGTGGCAAGACGCTCCTCGGGGCGCGTCTTGCTGGGGCTTCTCTCATGGAGGCACTCAGTCAGACCCAGTGTTGACATGTGGAAAGACGCTCCTCGGGGAACGTCTTTCTTGGGCCTCTCTCCTGGAGGCGCTCAGTCAGACCCAGAGGAGAAATGTGTCAAGAAGCTCCTCGGGGCGCGTCTTGCTTGGGCCTCTCTCCTGGAGGCGCTCAGTCAGACCGAGTGCTGAGATGTGGCAAGACTCTCCTCGGGGCGCGTCTTGCCTGGGCCGCTCTCCTGGAGGCGCTCAGTCAGATCCAGTGTTGACATGTGGCAAGACGCTCCTCGGGGCGCGTCTTGCTTGCGCCTCTCTCCTGGAGGCGCTCAGTCAGACCGAGTGTTGACATGTGGCAAGATGCTCCTCGGGGCACGTCTTGCTTGGGCCTCTCTCCTGGAGGCGCTCAGTCAGACCCAGTGTTCACGTGTGGCAAGACGCTCCTCGGGGCGCGTCTTGCTTGGGCCTCTCTCCTGGAGGCGCTCAGTCAGACCCAGTGTTGACATGTGGCAAGACGCTCCTCGGGGCGCGTCTTGCTTGGGCCTCTCTCCTGGAGGCGCTCAGTCAGACCCAGTGTTGACATGTGGCAAGACGCTCCTCGGGGCGCGTCTTATTTGGGCCTCTCTCCTGGGGGCCCTCAGTCAGACCCAGTGTTGACATGTGGCAAGACGCTCCTCGGGGCGCTTCTTGCTTGGGCTTCTCTCCTGGAGGCCCTCAGTCAGACCCATTGTTGACATGTGGCAAGACGCTCCTCGGGGCACGTCTTGCTTGGGCCTCTCTCCTGGAGGCGCTCAGTCAGACCGAGTAGTGGCATGTGGCAAGACGCTCCTCGGGGCGCGTCTTGCTTGGACCTCCCTCCTGGAGGCGCTCAGTCAGACCGAGTAGTGACATGTGGCAAGACGCTCCTCGGGGCGTGTCTTGCTTGGACGTCTCTCCTTGAGGCGCTCAGTTAGACCGAGTAGTGACATGTGGCAAGACGATCCTCGGGGCGGGTCTTGCTTGGGCCTCTCTCCTGGAGGCGCTCAGTCAGACCGAGTGCTGACATAAGGCAAGATGCTCCTCGCGGCGCGTCTTGCTGGGGCCTCTCTCCTGGAGGTGCTCAATCAGACCCAGTGGTGATACATGGCAAGACGCTCCTCGGGGCGCGTCTTGCTTGGGCCTCTCTCCTGGAGGAGCTCAGTCAGACCCAGTGGTGACACGTGGCAAGATGCTCCTCGGGGCGCATCTTGCTTGGGCCTCTCTCCTGGATGCCCTCTGTCAGACCCAGTGTTGACATGTGGCAAGACTCTCCTCGGGGCGCGTCTTGCTTGGGCTTCTCACATGGAGGCCCTCAGTCAGACCCAGTGTTAACATGTGTCAAGACGCTCCTCGGGGCGTGTCTTGCTTGGGCCTCTCTCCTGGAGGCGCTCAGTCAGACCCAGTGTTGACATGTGTCAAGAAGCTCCTCGGGCGTTTCTTGCTTGGGCCTCGCTCCTGGAGGCGCTCAGTCAGACCCAGTGTTGACATATGACAAGACGCTCCTCGGGGCGCGTCTTGCTTGGGCCTCTCTCCTGGAGGCGCTCAGTCAGACCCAGAGGTGACATGTGTCAAGACGCTCCTCGGGCCTCTCTCCTGGAGGCGCTCAGTCAGACCCAGTGTTGACATGTGGCAAGACGCTCCTCGGGGCGCGTCATGCTTGGGCCTCTCTCCTGGAGGTGCTCAGTCAGACCGAGTGCTGACATGTGGCAAGACTCTCCTCGGGGCGCGTCTTGCTTGGACCTCTCTCATGGAGGCGCACAGTCAGACCCAGTGTTGACATGTGGCAAGACGCTCCTCGGGGCGCGTCTTGCTTGGGCCTCTCTCCTGGAGGCGCTCAGTCAGACCGAGTGCTGACATGTGGCAAGACGCTTCTCGGGGCGCATCTTGCTTGGGCTTCTCTCCTGGAGGCCCTCAGTCAGACCCATTGTTGACATGTGGAAAGACGCTCCTCGGGGCGCGTCTTATTTGGGCCTCTCTCCTGGAGGCGCTCAGTCAGACCGAGTAGTGACATGTGGCAAGACGCTCCTCGGGGCGGGTCTTGCTTGGACCTCTCTCCTGGAGGCGCTCAGTTAGACCGAGTAGTGACATGTGGCAAGACGCTCCTCGGGGCGCGTCTTGCTTGGGCCTCTCTCCTGGAAGCGCTCAGTCAGACCGAGTGCTGACATAAGGCAAGACGCTCCTCGGGGCGCGTCTTGCTTGGGCCTCTCTCCTGGAGGCGCTCAGTCAGACCCAGTGTTGACATGTGGCAAGACGCTCCTCGGGGCGCTTCTTGCTTGGGCTTCTCTCCTGGAGGCCCTCAATCAGACCCAGTGGTGACACGTGGCAAGACGCTCCTCGGGGCGCGTCTTGCTTGGGCCTCTCTCCTGGAGGCGCTCAGTCAGACCCAGTGTTGACATGTGGCAAGACGCTCCTCGGGGCGCTTCTTGCTTGGGCTTCTCTCCTGGAGGCCCTCAGTCAGACCCATTGTTGACATGTGCCCCGAGGAGCGTCTTGCCACATGTCACTACTCGGTCTGACTGAGTGCCTCCAGGAGAGAGGCCCAAGCAAGACGCGCCCAGAGGAGCGTCTTGCCACATGTCAACACTGGGTCTGACTGAGGGCCTCCAGGAGAGAGGCCCGAGGAGCGTCTTGACACATGTCACCTCTGGGTCTGACTGAGCGCCTCCAGGAGAGAGGCCCAAGCAAGACGCGCCCCGAGGAGCGTCTTGTCATATGTCAACACTGGGTCTGACTGAGCGCCTCCAGGAGCGAGGCCCAAGCAAGAAACGCCCGAGGAGCGTCTTGACACATGTCAACACTGGGTCTGACTGAGTGCCTCCATGAGAGAAGCCCCAGCAAGACGCGCCCCGAGGAGCGTCTTGTCACATGTCACTACTCGGTCTGACTGAGCGCCTCCAGGAGAGAGGCCCAAGCAAGACGTGCCCCGAGGAGCGTCTTGCCACATGTCAACAATGGGTCTGACTGAGGGCCTCCAGGAGAGAAGCCCAAGCAAGAAGCGCCCCGAGGAGCGTCTTGCCACATGTCAACACTGTGTCTGACTGAGCGCCTCCAGGAGAGAGGCCCAAGCAAGACACGCCCCGAGGAGCGTCTTGACACATGTTAACACTGGGTCTGACTGAGGGCCTCCATGTGAGAAGCCCAAGCAAGACGCGCCCCGAGGAGAGTCTTGCCAAATGTCAACACTGGGTCTGACAGAGGGCATCCAGGAGAGAGGCCCAAGCAATACGCGCCCCGAGGAGCGTCATGCCACATGTCAACAATGGGTCTGACTGAGGGCCTCCAGGAGAGAAGCCCAAGGAAGACGTGCCCCGAGGAGCTTCTTGCCACATGTCAGCACTCGGTCTGACTGAGCGCCTCCAGGAGAGAGGCCAAAGCAAGATGCGCCCCGAGGAGCGTCTTGCAACGTGTCAACACTGGGTCTGACTTAGCGCCTCCAGGAGAGAGTTCCAAGCAAGATGCGCCCCGAGGAGCGTCTTGCCACGTGTCACCACTGGGTCTGACTGAGCTCCTCCAGGAGAGAGGCCCAAGCAAGACACGCCCCGAGGAGCGTCTTGCCATGTGTCACCACTGGGTCTGATTGAGCACCTCCAGGAGAGAGGCCCCAGCAAGACGCGCCGCGAGGAGCATCTTGCCTTATGTCAGCACTCGGTCTAACTGAGCACCTCCAGGAGAGACGTCCAAGCAAGACACGCCCCGAGGAGCGTCTTGCCACATGTCACTACTCGGTCTGACTGAGCGCCTCCAGGAGGGAGGTCCAAGCAAGACGCGCCCCGAGGAGCGTCTTGCCACATGCCACTACTCGGTCTGACTGTGCGCCTCCAGGAGAGAGGCCCAAGCAAGACGTGCCCCGAGGAGCGTCTTGCCACATGTCAACAATTGGTCTGACTGAGGGCCTCCAGGAGAGAAGCCCAAGCAAGACGCACCCCGAGGAGCGTCTTGCCACATGTCAACACTGGGTCTGACTGAGGGCCCCCAGGAGAGAGGCCCAAATAAGACGCGCCCCGAGGAGCGTCTTGCCACATGTCAACACTGGGTCTGACTGAGGGCCTCCAGGAGAGAAGCCCAAGCAAGATGCGCCCCGAGGAGCGTCTTGCCACATGTCAGCACTCGGTCTGACTGAGCTCCTCCAGGAGAGAGGCCCAAGCAAGACACGCCCCGAGGAGCGTCTTGCCACATGTCAACAATGGGTCTGACTGAGGGCCTCCAGGAGAGAAGCCCAAGGAAGACGTGCCCCGAGGAGCTTCTTGCCACATGTCAGCACTCGGTCTGACTGAGCGCCTCCAGGAGAGAGGCCAAAGCAAGATGCGCCCCGAGGAGCGTCTTGCAACGTGTCAACACTGGGTCTGACTTAGCGCCTCCAGGAGAGAGTTCCAAGCAAGATGCGCCCCGAGGAGCGTCTTGCCACGTGTCACCACTGGGTCTGACTGAGCTCCTCCAGGAGAGAGGCCCAAGCAAGACACGCCCCGAGGAGCGTCTTGCCATGTGTCACCACTGGGTCTGATTGAGCACCTCCAGGAGAGAGGCCCCAGCAAGACGCGCCGCGAGGAGCATCTTGCCTTATGTCAGCACTCGGTCTAACTGAGCACCTCCAGGAGAGACGTCCAAGCAAGACACGCCCCGAGGAGCGTCTTGCCACATGTCACTACTCGGTCTGACTGAGCGCCTCCAGGAGGGAGGTCCAAGCAAGACGCGCCCCGAGGAGCGTCTTGCCACATGCCACTACTCGGTCTGACTGTGCGCCTCCAGGAGAGAGGCCCAAGCAAGACGTGCCCCGAGGAGCGTCTTGCCACATGTCAACAATTGGTCTGACTGAGGGCCTCCAGGAGAGAAGCCCAAGCAAGACGCACCCCGAGGAGCGTCTTGCCACATGTCAACACTGGGTCTGACTGAGGGCCCCCAGGAGAGAGGCCCAAATAAGACGCGCCCCGAGGAGCGTCTTGCCACATGTCAACACTGGGTCTGACTGAGGGCCTCCAGGAGAGAAGCCCAAGCAAGATGCGCCCCGAGGAGCGTCTTGCCACATGTCAGCACTCGGTCTGACTGAGCTCCTCCAGGAGAGAGGCCCAAGCAAGACACGCCCCGAGGAGCGTCTTGCCACATGTCTCCTCTGGTTCTGACTGAGCGCCTCCAGGAGAGAGGCGCAAGCAAGACGTGCCCCGAGGAGCATCTTGCCACATGTCAGCACTCGGTCTGACTGAGCGCCTCCAGGAGAGAGGCCTAAGCAAGACGCGCGCCGAGGAGCGTCTTGACACATTTCTCCTCTGGGTCTGACTGAGCGGCTCCAGGAGAGTGGCCCAAGCATGACGTTCCCCGAGGAGCGTCTTTCCACATGTCAACACTGGGTCTGACTGAGTGCCTCCATGAGAGAAGCCCCAGCAAGACGCGCCCCGAGGAGCGTCTTGCCACATGTCAACACTGGGTCTGACTGAGCACCTCCAGGAGAGAGGCCCAAGCAAGACGCGCCCCGAGGAGCGTTTTGCCACATGTCAACACTGGGTCTGACTGAGCGCCTCCAGGAGAGAGGCCCGAGGAGCGTCTTGACACATGTTAACACTGGGTCTGACTGAGGGCCTCCATGTGAGAAGCCCAAGCAAGACGCGCCCCGAGGAGAGTCTTGCCAAATGTCAACACTGGGTCTGACAGAGGGCATCCAGGAGAGAGGCCCAAGCAATACGCGCCACGAGGAGCGTCTTGCCACATGTCAACAATGGGTCTGACTGAGGGCCTCCAGGAGAGAAGCCCAAGGAAGATGCGCCCCGAGGAGCTTCTTGCCACATGTCAGCACTCGGTCTGACTGAGCGCCTCCAGGAGAGAGGCCCAAGCAAGACGCGCCCCGAGGAGCGTCTTGCCACGTGTCAACACTGGGTCTGACTTAGCGCCTCCAGGAGAGAGGCCCAAGCAAGATGCGCCCCGAGGAGCGTCTTGCCACGTGTCACCACTGGGTCTGACTGAGCTCCTCCAGGAGAGAGGCCCAAGCAAGACGCGCCCCGAGGAGCGTCTTGCCACGTGTCACCACTGGGTCTGATTGAGCACCTCCAGGAGAGAGGCCCCAGCAAGACGCGCCCCGAGGAGCGTCTTGTCACATGTCACTACTCGGTCTGACTGAGCGCCTCCAGGAGAGAGGCCCAAGCAAGACGCGCCCAGAGGAGCGTCTTGCCACATGTCAACAATGGGTCTGACTGAGGGCCTCCAGGAGAGAGGCCCGAGGAGCGTCTTGACACATGTCACCTCTGGGTCTGACTGAGCGCCTCCAGGAGAGAGGCCCAAGCAAGACGCGCCCCGAGGAGCGTCTTGTCATATGTCAACACTGGGTCTGACTGAGCGCCTCCAGGAGCGAGGCCCAAGCAAGAAACGCCCGAGGAGCGTCTTGACACATGTCAACACTGGGTCTGACTGAGCGCCTCCAGGAGAGAGGTCCAAGCAACACGCGCCCGGAGGAGCGTCTTGCCACATGTCAACACTGGGTCTGACTGAGTGCCTTCATGAGAGAAGCCCCAGCAAGACGCGCCCCGAGGAGCGTCTTGTCACATGTCACTACTCGGTCTGACTGAGCGCCTCCAGGAGAGAGGCCCAAGCAAGACACGCCCCGAGGAGCGTCTTGACACATGTTAACACTGGGTCTGACTGAGGGCCTCCATGTGAGAAGCCCAAGCAAGACGCGCCCCGAGGAGAGTCTTGCCAAATGTCAACACTGGGTCTGACAGAGGGCATCCAGGAGAGAGGCCCAAGCAATACGCGCCCCGAGGAGCGTCATGCCACATGTCAACAATGGGTCTGACTGAGGGCCTCCAGGAGAGAAGCCCAAGGAAGATGTGCCCCGAGGAGCTTCTTGCCACATGTCAGCACTCGGTCTGACTGAGCGCCTCCAGGAGAGAGGCCAAAGCAAGATGCGCCCCGAGGAGCATCTTGCCACGTGTCAACACTGGGTCTGACTTAGCGCCTCCAGGAGAGAGGCCCAAGCAAGATGCGCCCCGAGGAGCGTCTTGCCACGTGTCACCACTGGGTCTGACTGAGCTCCTCCAGGAGAGAGGCCCAAGCAAGACGCGCCCCGAGGAGCGTCTTGCCATGTGTCACCACTGGGTCTGATTGAGCACCTCCAGGAGAGAGGCCCCAGCAAGACGCGCCGCGAGGAGCATCTTGCCTTATGTCAGCACTCGGTCTGACTGAGCGCCTCCAGGAGAGAGGCCCAAGCAAGACCCGACCCGAGGAGCGTCTTGCCACATGTCACTACTCGGTCTGACTGAGCGCCTCCAGGAGGGAGGTCCAAGCAAGACGCGCCCCGAGGAGCGTCTTGCCACATGCCACTACTCGGTCTGACTGTGCGCCTCCAGGAGAGAGGCCCAAGCAAGACGTGCCCCGAGGAGCGTCTTGCCACATGTCAACAATGGGTCTGACTGATGGCCTCCAGGAGAGAAGCCCAAGCAAGACGCACCCCGAGGAGCGTCTTGCCACATGTCAACACTGGGTCTGACTGAGGGCCCCCAGGAGAGAGGCCCAAATAAGACGCGCCCCGAGGAGCGTCTTGCCACATGTCAACACTGGGTCTGACTGAGGGCCTCCAGGAGAGAACCCCAAGCAAGATGCGCCCCGAGGAGCGTCTTGCCACATGTCAGCACTCGGTCTGACTGAGCTCCTCCAGGAGAGAGGCCCAAGCAAGACGCGCCCCGAGGAGCGTCTTGCCACATGTCAACACTGGGTCTGACTGAGCGCCTCTAGGAGAGAGGCCCAAGCAAGACGCGCCCAGAGGAGCGTCTTGCCACATGTGAACACTGGGTCTGACTGAGCGCCTCCAGGAGAGAGGCCCATGCAAGACGCGCCCAGAGGAGCGTCTTGCCACATGTCTCCTCTGGTTCTGACTGAGCGCCTCCAGGAGAGAGGCCCAAGCAAGACGTGCCCCGAGGAGCATCTTGCCACATGTCAACACTCGGTCTGACTGAGCGCCTCCAGGAGAGAGGCGCAAGCAAGACGCGCCCCGAGGAGCGCCTTGCCACATGTCAACAATGGGTCTGACTGAGGGCCTCCAGGAGAGAGGCCCAAGCAAGACGCACCCCGAGGAGAGTCTTGCCACATGTCAGCACTCGGTCTGACTGAGCGCCTCCAGGAGAGAGGCCCAAGCAAGACGCGCCCCGAGGAGCGTCTTGCCACGTGTCAACATTGGGTCTGACTTAGCGCCTCCAGGAGAGAGGCCCAAGCAAGATGCGCCCCGAGGAGCGTCTTGCCACGTGTCACCACTGGGTCTGACTGAGCTCCTCCAGGAGAGAGGCCCAAGCAAGACGCGCCCCGAGGAGCGTCTTGCCACGTGTCACCACTGGGTCTGATTGAGCACCTCCAGGAGAGAGGCCCCAGCAAGACGCGCCCCGAGGAGCGTCTTGCCACATGTCAACACTGGGTCTGACTGAGCGCCTCCAGGAGAGAGGCCCAAGCAAGACGCGCCCCGAGGAGCGTCTTGCCACGCGTCAACACTGGGTCTGACTTAGCACCTCCAGGAGAGAGGCCCAAGCAAGATGCGCCCCGAGGAGCGTCTTGCCACGTGTCACCACTGGGTCTGACTGAGCTCCTCCAGGAGAGAGGCCCAAGCAAGACGCGCCCCGAGGAGCGTCTTGCCACATGTCACCACTGGGTCTGATTGAGCACCTCCAGGAGAGAGGCCCCAGCAAGACGCGCCCCGAGGAGCGTCTTGCCACATGTCACTACTCGGTCTGACTGAGCGCCTCCAGGAGAGAGGCCCAAGCAAGACGCGCCCAGAGGAGCGTCTTGCCACATGTCAACACTGGGTCTGACTGAGGGCCTCCAGGAGAGAGGCCCGAGGAGCGTCTTGACACATGTCACCTCTGGGTCTGACTGAGCGCCTCCAGGAGAGAGGCCCAAGCAAGACGCGCCCCGAGGAGCGTCTTGTCATATGTCAATACTGGGTCTGACTGAGCGCCTCCAGGAGCGAGGCCCAAGCAAGAAACGCCCGAGGAGCGTCTTGACACATGTCAACACTGGGTCTGACTGAGCGCCTCCAGGAGAGAGGTCCAAGCAACACGCGCCCGGAGGAGCGTCTTGCCACATGTCAACACTGGGTCTGACTGAGTGCCTCCATGAGAGAAGCCCCAGCAAGACGCGCCCCGAGGAGCGTCTTGTCACATGTCACTACTCGGTCTGACTGAGCGCCTCCAGGAGAGAGGCCCAAGCAAGACGTGCCCCGAGGAGCGTCTTGCCACATGTCAACAATGGGTCTGACTGAGGGCCTCCAGGAGAGAAGCCCAAGCAAGAAGCGCCCCGAGGAGCGTCTTGCCACATGTCAACACTGGGTCTGACTGAGCGCCTCCAGGAGAGAGGCCCAAGCAAGACAGGCCCCGAGGAGCGTCTTGACACATGTTAACACTGGGTCTGACTGAGGGCCTCCATGTGAGAAGCCCAAGCAAGACGCGCCCCGAGGAGAGTCTTGCCAAATGTCAACACTGGGTCTGACAGAGGGCATCCAGGAGAGAGGCCCAAGCAATACGCGCCCCGAGGAGCGTCTTGCCACATGTCAACAATGGGTCTGACTGAGGGCCTCCAGGAGAGAAGCCCAAGGAAGACGCGCCCCGAGGAGCTTCTTGCCACATGTCAGCACTCGGTCTGACTGAGCGCCTCCAGGAGAGAGGCCCAAGCAAGACGCGCCCCGAGGAGCGTCTTGCCACGTGTCAACACTGGGTCTGACTTAGCGCCTCCAGGAGAGAGGCCCAAGCAAGATGCGCCCCGAGGAGCGTCTTGCCACGTGTCACCACTGGGTCTGACTGAGCTCCTCCGGGAGAGAGGCCCAATCAAGACGCGCCCCGAGGAGCCTCTTGCCACGTGTCACCACTGGGTCTGATTGAGGACCTCCAGGAGAGAGGCCCCAGCAAGACGCGCCCCGAGGAGCGTCTTGCCACATGTCACTACTCGGTCTGACTGAGCGCCTCCAGGAGAGAGGCCCAAGCAAGAAGCGCCCAGAGGAGCGTCTTGCCACATGTCAACAGTGGGTCTGACTGAGGGCCTCCAGGAGAGAGGCCCGAGGAGCGTCTTGACACATGTCACCTCTGGGTCTGACTGAGCGCCTCCAGGAGAGAGGCCCAAGCAAGACGCGCCCCGAGGAGCGTCATGTCATATGTCAACACTGGGTCTGACTGAGCGCCTCCAGGAGCGAGGCCCAAGCAAGAAACGCCCGAGGAGCGTCTTGACACATGTCAACACTGGGTCTGACTGAGCGCCTCCAGGAGAGAGGTCCAAGCAACACGCGCCCGGAGGAGCGTCTTGCCACATGTCAACACTGGGTCTGACTGAGTGCCTCCATGAGAGAAGCCCCAGCAAGACGCGCCCCGAGGAGCGTCTTGTCACATGTCACTACTCGGTCTGACTGAGCACCTCCAGGAGAGAGGCCCAAGCAAGACACGCCCCGAGGAGCGTCTTGACACATGTTAACACTGGGTCTGACTGAGGGCCTCCATGTGAGAAGCCCAAGCAAGACGCGCCCCGAGGAGAGTCTTGCCAAATGTCAACACTGGGTCTGACAGAGGGCATCCAGGAGAGAGGCCCAAGCAATACGCGCCCCGAGGAGCGTCATGCCACTTGTCAACAATGGGTCTGACTGAGGGCCTCCAGGAGAGAAGCCCAAGGAGGACGTGCCCCGAGGAGCTTCTTGCCACATGTCAGCACTTGGTCTGACTGAGCGCCTCCAGGAGAGAGGCCAAAGCAAGATGCGCCCCGAGGAGCGTCTTGCCACGTGTCAACACTGGGTCTGACTTAGCGCCTCCAGGAGAGAGGCCCAAGCAAGATGCGCCCCGAGGAGCGTCTTGCCACGTGTCACCACTGGGTCTGACTGAGCTCCTCCAGGAGAGAGGCCCAAGCAAGACGCGCCCCGAGGAGCGTCTTGCCATGTGTCACCACTGGGTCTGATTGAGCACCTCCAGGAGAGAGGCCCCAGCAAGACGCGCCGCGAGGAGCATCTTGCCTTATGTCAGCACTCGGTCAGACTGAGCGCCTCCAGGAGAGAGGCCCAAGCAAGACCCGCCCCGAGGAGCGTCTTGCCACATGTCACTACTCGGTCTAACTGAGCGCCTCCAGGAGAGACGTCCAAGCAAGACACGCCCCGAGGAGCGTCTTGCCACATGTCACTACTCGGTCTGACTGAGCGCCTCCAGGAGGGAGGTCCAAGCAAGACGCGCCCCGAGGAGCGTCTTGCCACATGCCACTACTCGGTCTGACTGTGCGCCTCCAGGAGAGAGCCCCAAGCAAGACGTGCCCCGAGGAGCATCTTGCCACATGTCAACACTGGGTCTGACTGAGGGCCCCCAGGAGAGAGGCCCAAATAAGACGCGCCCCGAGGAGCGTCTTGCCACATGTCAACACTGGGTCTGACTGAGGGCCTCGAGGAGAGAAGCCCAAGCAAGATGCGCCCCGAGGAGCGTCTTGCCACATGTCAGCACTCGGTCTGACTGAGCTCCTCCAGGAGAGAGGCCCAAGCAAGACGCGCCCCGAGGAGCGTCTTGCCACATGTCAACACTGGGTCTGACTGAGCGCCTCCAGGAGAGAGGCCCAAGCATGACGCGCCCCGAGGAGCGTCTTGCCACATGTGAACACTGGGTCTGACTGAGCGCCTCCAGGAGAGAGGCCCATGCAAGACGCGCCCGGAGGAGCGTCTTGCCACATGTCTCCTCTGGTTCTGACTGAGCGCCTCCAGGAGAGAGGCCCAAGCAAGACGTGCCCCGAGGAGCATCTTGCCACATGTCAACACTGGGTCTGACTGAGCGCCTCCAGGAGAGAGGCCGAAGCAAGACGCGCCCCGAGGAGAGTCTTGCCACGTGTCAACACTGGGTCTGACTTAGCGCCTCCAGGAGAGAGGCCCAAGCAAGATGCGCCCCGAGGAGCGTCTTGCCACGTGTCACCACTGGGTCTGACTGAGCTCCTCCAGGAGAGAGGCCCAAGCAAGACGCGCCCCGAGGAGCGTCTTGCCATGTGTCACCACTGGGTCTGATTGAGCACCTCCAGGAGAGAGGCCCCAGCAAGACGCGCCGCGAGGAGCATCTTGCCTTATGTCAGCACTCGGTCAGACTGAGCGCCTCCAGGAGAGAGGCCCAAGCAAGACCCGCCCCGAGGAGCGTCTTGCCACATGTCACTACTCGGTCTAACTGAGCGCCTCCAGGAGAGACGTCCAAGCAAGACACGCCCCGAGGAGCGTCTTGCCACATGTCACTACTCGGTCTGACTGAGCGCCTCCAGGAGGGAGGTCCAAGCAAGACGCGCCCCGAGGAGCGTCTTGCCACATGCCACTACTCGGTCTGACTGTGCGCCTCCAGGAGAGAGCCCCAAGCAAGACGTGCCCCGAGGAGCATCTTGCCACATGTCAACACTGGGTCTGACTGAGGGCCCCCAGGAGAGAGGCCCAAATAAGACGCGCCCCGAGGAGCGTCTTGCCACATGTCAACACTGGGTCTGACTGAGGGCCTCGAGGAGAGAAGCCCAAGCAAGATGCGCCCCGAGGAGCGTCTTGCCACATGTCAGCACTCGGTCTGACTGAGCTCCTCCAGGAGAGAGGCCCAAGCAAGACGCGCCCCGAGGAGCGTCTTGCCACATGTCAACACTGGGTCTGACTGAGCGCCTCCAGGAGAGAGGCCCAAGCATGACGCGCCCCGAGGAGCGTCTTGCCACATGTGAACACTGGGTCTGACTGAGCGCCTCCAGGAGAGAGGCCCATGCAAGACGCGCCCGGAGGAGCGTCTTGCCACATGTCTCCTCTGGTTCTGACTGAGCGCCTCCAGGAGAGAGGCCCAAGCAAGACGTGCCCCGAGGAGCATCTTGCCACATGTCAACACTGGGTCTGACTGAGCGCCTCCAGGAGAGAGGCCGAAGCAAGACGCGCCCCGAGGAGAGTCTTGCCACATGTCAGCACTCGGTCTGACTGAGCGCCTCCAGAAGAGAGGCCTAAGCAAGACGCGCGCCGAGGAGCGTCTTGACACATTTCTCCTCTGGGTCTGACTGAGCGGCTCCAGGAGAGAGGCCCAAGCATGACGTTCCCCGAGGAGCGTCTTTCCACATGTCAACACTGGGTCTGACTGAGTGCCTCCATGAGAGAAGCCCCAGCAAGACGCGCCCCGAGGAGCGTCTTGCCACATGTCAACACTGGGTCTGACTGAGCACCTCCTGGAGAGAGGCCCAAGCAAGACGTGCCCCGAGGAGCGTCTTGCCACATGTCAACACTGGGTCTGACTGAGCGCCTCCAGGAGAGAGGCCCGAGGAGCGTCTTGACACATGTCACCTCTGGGTCTGACTGAGCGCCTCCAGGAGAGAGGACCAAGCAAGACGCGCCCCGAGGAGCGTCTTGTCACATGTCTACACTGGGTCTGACTGAGCGCCTCCAGGAGCGAGGCCCAAGCAAGAAACGCCCGAGGAGTGTCTTGACACATGTGAACACTGGGTCTGACTGAGCGCCTCCAGAAGAGAGGCCCAAGCAAGATGCGCCCCGAGGAGCATCTTGCCACATGTCAACACTCGGTCTGACTGAGCGCCTCCAGGAGAGAAGCGCAAGCAAGACGCGCCCCGAGGAGCGTCTTGCCACATGTCAACACTGGGTCTGACTGAGCGCCTCCAGGAGAGAGGCCCAAGCAAGACGCGCCCAGAGGAGCGTCTTGCCACTTGTCTCCTCTGGTTCTGACTGAGCGCCTCCAGGAGAGAGGCCCAAGCAAGACGCGCCCCGAGGAGCGTCTTGACACATGTCTCCTCTGGTTCTGACTGAGCGCCTCCAGGAGAGAGGCCCAAGCAAGACGTGCCCCGAGGAGCATCTTGCCACATGTCAACACTCGGTCTGACTGAGCGCCTCCAAGAGAAAGGCGCAAGCAAGACGCGCCCCGAGGAGCGTCTTGCCACATTT
The DNA here is from genome assembly GCF_043380555.1 of Nothobranchius furzeri. Classification (NCBI taxonomy): domain Eukaryota; kingdom Metazoa; phylum Chordata; class Actinopteri; order Cyprinodontiformes; family Nothobranchiidae; genus Nothobranchius; species Nothobranchius furzeri. The sequence goes on along the minus strand of NC_091749.1, from coordinate 13,798,845 downwards.
CAACACTGGGTCTGACTGAGCGCCTCCAGGAGAGAGGCCCAAGCAAGACGCGCCCCGAGGAGAGTCTTGCCACATATCAGCACTCGGTCTGACTGAGCGCCTCCAGGAGAGAGGCCCAAGCAAGACGCGCGCCGAGGAGCGTCTTGACACATTTCTCCTCTGGGTCTGACTGAGCGGCTCCAGGAGAGAGGCCCAAGCATGACGTTCCCCGAGGAGCGTCTTTCCACATGTCAACACTGGGTCTGACTGAGTGCCTCCATGAGAGAAGCCCCAGCAAGACGCGCCCCGAGGAGCGTCTTGCCACATGTGAACACTGGGTCTGACTGAGCGCCTCCAGGAGAGAGGCCCAAGCAAGACGCGCCCGGAGGAGCGTCTTGCCACATGTCTCCTCTGGTTCTGACTGAGCGCCTCCAGGAGAGAGGCCCAAGCAAGACGCGCCCCGAGGAGCATCTTGCCACATGTCAACACTCGGTCTGACTGAGCGCCTCCAGGAGAGAGGCGCAAGCAAGACGCGCCCCGAGGAGCGTCTTGACACATGTCACCTCTGGGTCTGACTGAGCGCCTCCAGGAGAGAGGACCAAGCAAGACGCGCCCCGAGGAGCGTCTTGTCACATGTCAACACTGGGTCTGACTGAGCGCCTCCAGGAGAGAGGCCCAAGCAAGACGCGCCCCGAGGAGCGTCTTGCCACATGTGAACACTGGGTCTGACTGAGCGCCTCCAGGAGAGAGGCCCAAGCAAGACGCGCCCGGAGGAGCGTCTTGCCACATGTCTCCTCTGGATCTGACTGAGCGCCTCCAGGAGAGAGGCCCAAGCAAGACGCGCCCCGAGGAGCATCTTGCCACATGTCAACACTCGGTCTGACTGAGCGCCTCCAGGAGAGAGGCGCAAGCAAGACGCGCCCCGAGGAGCGTCTTGCCACATGTCAACACTGGGTCTGACTGAGCGCCTCCAGGAGAGAGGCCCAAGCAAGACACGCCCAGAGGAGCGTCTTGCCACTTGTCTCCTCTGGTTCTGACTGAGCGCCTCCAGGAGAGAGGCCCAAGCAAGACGCGCCCCGAGGAGCGTCTTGACACATGTCTCCTCTGGTTCTGACTGAGCGCCTCCAGGAGAGAGGCCCAAGCAAGACGTGCCCCGAGGAGCATCTTGCCACATGTCAACACTCGGTCTGACTGAGCGCCTCCAGGAGAAAGGCGCAAGCAAGACGCGCCCCGAGGAGCGTCTTGCCACATTTCAACACTGGGTCTGACTGAGCGCCTCCAGGAGAGAGGCCCAAGCAAGACGCGCCCCGAGGAGCGTCTTGCCACATGTCAGCACTCGGTCTGACTGAGCGCCTCCAGGAGAGAGGCCCAAGCAAGACGCGCGCCGAGGAGCGTCTGGCCACATGTCACTACTCCGTCTAACTGAGCGCCTCCAGGAGAGAGGTCCAAGCAAGACACGCCCCGAGGAGCGTCTTGCCACATGTCACTACTCGGTCTGACTGAGCGCCTCCAGGAGGGAGGTCCAAGCAAGACGCGCCCCGAGGAGCGTCTTGCCACATGTCACTACTCGGTCTGACTGAGCGCCTCCAGGAGAGAGGCCCAAGCAAGACGTGCCCTGAGGAGCATCTTGCCACATGTCAACAATGGGTCTGACTGAGGGCCTCCAGGAGAGAAACCCAAGCAAGACGCGCCCCGAGGAGCGTCTTGCCACATGTCAACACTGGGTCTGACTGAGGGCCCCCAGGAGAGAGGCCCAAATAAGACGCGCCCCGAGGAGCGTCTTGCCACATGTCAGCACTCGGTCTGACTGAGCGCCTCGAGGAGAGAGGCCCAAGCAAGACGCGCCCCGAAGAGCGTCTTGCCACATGTCAACACTGGGTCTGACTGAGCGCCTCCAGGAGAGAGGCCCAAGCAAGACGCGCCCCGAGGAGCGTCTTGCCACATGTGAACACTGGGTCTGACTGAGCGCCTCCAGGAGAGAGGCCCAAGCAAGACGCGCCCGGAGGAGCGTCTTGCCACATGTCAGCACTCGGTCTGACTGAGCACCTCCAGGAGAGAGGCCCAAGCAAGACGCGCCCCGAGGAGCGTCTTGACACATGTCTCCTCTGGGTCTGACTGAGCGCCTCCAGGAGAGAGGCCCAAGCAAGACGTGCCCCGAGGAGCATCCTGCCACATGTCAACACTGGGTCTGACTGAGTGCCTCCATGAGAGAAGCCCCAGCAAGACGCGCCCCGAGGAGCGTCTTGCCACATGTCAACACTGGGTCTGACTGAGCACCTCCAGGACAGAGGCCCAAGCAAGACGCGCCCCGAGGAGCGTCTTGCCACATGTCAACACAGGGTCTGACTGAGCGCCTCCAGGAGAGAGGCCCGAGGAGCGTCTTGCCACATGTCACCTCTGGGTCTGACTGAGTGCCTCCAGGAGAGAGGCGCAAGCAAGAAACGCCCGAGGAGCGTCTTGACACATGTCAACACTGGGTCTGACTGAGCGCCTCCAGGAGAGAGGCCCCAGCAAGACGCGCCCCGAGGAGCGTCTTGCCACATGTCAGCACTCGGTCTGACTGAGGGCCTCCAGGAGAGAAGCCCAAGCAAGACGCCCCCCGAGGAGCGTCTTTCCACATGTCAACACTGGGTCTAATTGAGCGCCTCCAGGAGAGAGGCCCAAGCAAGAAGCGCCCCGAGGAGCGTCTTGCCACATGTCACGACTCGGTCTGACTGAGCGCATCCAGGAGAGAGGTCCAAGCAACACGCGCCCCGAGGAGCGTCTTGCCACATGTCAACACTGGGTCTGACTGAGTGCCTCCATGAGAGAAGCCCCAGCAAGACGCGCCCCGAGGAGCGTCTTGCCACATTTCAACAATGGGTCTGACTGAGGGCCTCCAGGAGAGAAGCCAAAGCAAGACACGCCCCGAGGAGCTTCTTTCCACATGTCAACACTGTGTCTGACTGAGCGCCTCCAGGAGAGAGGCCCAAGCAAGACGCGCCCCGAGGAGCGTCTTGCCACGTGTCAACACTGGGTCTGACTTAGCGCCTCCAGGAGAGAGGCCCAAGCAAGATGCGCCCCGAGGAGCATCTTGCCACGTGTCACCACTGTGTCTGACTGAGCTCCTCCAGGAGAGAGGCCCAAGCAAGACGCGCCCAGAGGAGCGTCTTGCCACGTGTCACCACTGGGTCTGATTGAGCACCTCCAGGAGAGAGGCCCCAGCAAGACGCGCCCCGAGGAGCGTCCTGCCTTATGTCAGCACTCGGTCTGACTGAGCGCCTCCAGGAGAGAGGCCCAAGCAAGACGCGCCCCGAGGAGCGTCTTGCCAAATGTCACTACTCGGTCTGACTGAGCGCCTCCAGGAGAGAGGCCCAAGCAAGACGTGCCCCGAGGAGCGTCTTTCCACATGTCAAAAATGGGTCTGACTGAGGGCCTCCAGGAGAGAAGCCCAAGCAAGACGCGCCCAGAGGAGCGTCTTGCCACATGTCAACACTGGATCTGACTGAGCGCCTCCAGGAGAGAGGCCCAAGCAAGACACCCCCCGAGGAGCGTCTTGACACATGTCAACACTGGGTCGGACTGAGGGCCTCCATGAGAGAAGCCCAAGCAAGACGCGCCCCGAGGAGAGTCTTGCCACACGTCAACACTCGGTCTGACAGAGGGCATTCAGGAGAGAGGCCCAAGCAATACGCGCCCCGAGGAGCGTCTTGCCACATGTCACCACTGGGTCTGACTGAGTGCCTCCATGAGAGAAGCCCCAGCAAGACGCGCCCCGAGGAGCGTCTTGCCACATGTCAACACTGGGTCTGACTGAGCGCCTCCAGGAGAGAGGCCCAAGCAAGACGCGCCCCGAGGAGCGTCTTGCCACATGTCAACAATGGGTCTGACTGAGGGCCTCCAGGAGAGAGGCCCAAGCAAGACGCGCCCCGAGGAGCGTCTTGCCACATGTCAACAATGGGTCTGACTGAGGGCCTCCAGGAGAGAGGCCCAAGCAAGATGCGCCCGGAGGAGCGTCTTGCCACATGTCAACACTGGGTCTGACAGAGGGCATCCAGGAGAGAGGCCCAAGCAAGACGCGCCCTGAGGAGCGTCTTGTCACATGTCAACACTGGGTCTGTCTGAGCGCCTCCAGGAGAGAAGCCCAAGCAAGACGCGCCCCGAGGAGCGTCTTGCCACATGTCAACAATGGGTCTGACTGAGGGCCTCCAGGAGAGAAGCCCAAGCAAGAAGCGCCCCGAGGAGCGTCTTGACACATGTCAACACTGGGTCTGACAGAGGGCATCCACGAGAGAGGCCCAAGCAAGACGCGCCCCGAGGAGTGTCTTGCCACCTGTCACCACTGGGTCTGACTGAGCGCCTCCAGGAGAGAGGCCCAAGCAAGACGTGCCCCGAGGAGCGTCAGGCCACATGTCACTACTCAGTCTGACTGACCGCCTCCAGGAGAGAGGCCCAAGCAAGACGCGCCCCGAGGAGCGTCTTGCCACATGTCAGCACTGGGTCTGACTGAGCGCCTCCAGGAGAGAGGCCCCAGCAAGACGCGCCCCGAGGAGTGTCTTGCCTTATGTCAGCACTCGGTCTGACTGAGCGCCTCCAGGAGAGAGGCCCAAGCAAGACGCGCCCCGAGGAGCGTCTTGCCACATGTCAACACTGGGTCTGACTGAGCGCCTCCAGGAGAGAGGCCCAAGCAAGACGCGCCCCGAGGAGCGTCTTGCCACATGTCAACAATGGGTCTGACTGAGGGCCTCCAGGAGAGAGGCCCAAGCAAGATGCGCCCGGAGGAGCGTCTTGCCACATGTCAACACTGGGTCTGACAGAGGGCCTCCAGGAGAGAGGCCCAAGCAAGACGCGCCCCGAGGAGCGTCTTGCCACATGTCCCCTCTGGTTCTGACTGAGCGCCTCCAGGAGAGAGGCCCAAGCAATACGCGCCCCGAGGAGCGTCTTGTCACATGTCAACACTGGGTCTTTCTGAGCACCTCCAGGAGAGAAGCCCAAGCAAGACGCGCCCCGAGGAGCGTCTTGCCACATGTCAGCACTCGGTCTGACTGAGCGCCTCCAGGAGAGAGGCCCAAGCAAGACGCGCCCCGAGGAGCGTCTTGCCACATGTCAACAATGGGTCTGACTGAGGGCCTCCAGGAGAGAAGCCCAAGCAACACGCGGCCCGAGGAGCGTCTTGCCACATGTGAGAACTCGGTCTGACTGAGCGCCTCCAGGAGAGAGGACCAAGCAAGACGCGCCCCGAGGAGCGTCTTGCCACATGTCAACAATGGGTCTGACTGAGCGCCTCCAGGAGAGAGGCCCAAGCAAGACGCGCCCCGAGGAGCGTCTTGCCACATGTCAGCACTCGGTCTGACTGAGCGCCTCCAGGAGAGAGGCCCAAGCAAGACGCGCCCCGAGGAGCGTCTTGCCACATGTCAACAATGCGTCTGACTGAGGGCCTCCAGGAGGGAAGCCCAAGCAAGACGCGCCCCGAGGAGCGTCTTGACACATGTCAACACTGGGTCTGACAGAGGGCCTCCAGGAGAGAGGCCCAAGCAAGACGCGCCCCTAGGAGTGTCTTGCCAAATGTCACCACTTGGTCTGACTGAGCGCCTCCAGGAGAGAGGCCCAAGCAACATCTGCCCCGAGGAGCGTCAGGCCACATGTCACTACTCAGTCTGACTGAGCGCCTCCAGGAGAGAGGCCCAAGCAAGACGCGCCCCGAGGAGCGTCTTGCCACATGTCAACAATGGGTCTTACTGAGGGCCTCCAGGAGAGAAGCCCAAGCAAGACGCGCCCCGAGGAGCTTCTTGCCACATGTCAGCACTCGGTCTGACTGAGCACCTCCAGGAGAGAGGCCAAAGCAAGACGCCCCCCGAGGAGCGTCTTGAAACATGTCAACACTGGGTCTGACAGAGGGTCTCCATGAGAGAGGCCCAAGCAAGACGCGCCCCGAGGAGTGTCTTGCCAAATGTCAACACTGGGTCTGACTGAGCGCCTCAGGGAGAGAGGTCGAAGCAAGACGCGCCCCGAGGAGCGTCTTGCCACATGTCACTACTCGGTCTGACTGAGCGCCTCAGGGAGAGAAGCCCAAGCAAGACGCGCCCCGAGGAGCGTCTTGCCACATGTCAACACTGGGTCTAATTGAGCGCCTCCAGGAGAGAGGTCCAAGCAACACGCGCCCCGAGGAGCGTCTTGCCACATGTCAACACTGGGTCTGACTGAGTGCCTCCATGAGAGAAGCCCCAGCAAGACGCGCCCAGAGGAGCGTCTTGCCACATGTCACTACTCGGTCTGACTGAGCGCCTCCATGAGAGAAGCCCAAGCAACACGCGGCCCGAGGAGAGTCTTGGCACATGTCAGCACTCGGTCTGACTGAGCGCCTCCAGGAGAGAGGCCCAAGCAAGACGCGCCCCGAGGAGCGTCTTGCCACATGTCAACAATGCGTCTGACTGAGGGCCTCCAGGAGGGAAGCCCAAGCAAGACGCGCCCCGAGGAGCGTCTTGACACATGTCAACACTGGGTCTGACAGAGGGCCTCCAGGAGAGAGGCCCAAGCAAGACGCGCCCCGAGGAGTGTCTTGCCAAATGTCACCACTTGGTCTTACTGAGCGCCTCCAGGAGAGAGGCCCAAGCAACATGTGCCCCGAGGAGCGTCAGGCCACATGTCACTACTCAGTCTGACTGAACGCCTCCAGGAGAGAGGCCCAAGCAAGACGCGCCGCGAGGAGCGTCTTGCCACATGTCAACAATGGGTCTTACTGAGGGCCTCCAGGAGAGAAGCCCAAGCAAGACACGCCCCGAGGATTGTCTTGCCACATGTCACCACTTGGTCTGAATGAGCGCCTCCAGGAGAGAGGCCCAAGCAACACGCGCCCCGAGGAGCGTCAGGCCACATGTCACTACCTGGTCTGACTGAGCGCCTCCAGGAGAGAGGCCCAAGCAAGACGCGCCCCGAGGAGCGTCTTGCCACGTGTCAACACTGGGTCTGATTGAGGGCCTCCGGGAGAGAAGCCCAAGCAAGACGCTCCCCGAGGAGCGTCTTGTCACATGTCAACACTGGGTCTTTCTGAGCGCCTCCAGGAGAGAGGCCCAAGCAAGACGCGCCCCGAGGAGCGTCTTGACACATGTCACCACTTGGTCTGATTGAGGGCCTTCTGGAGAGAGGCCCAAGCAAGACGCGCCCCGAGGAGCGTCTTGCCACATGTCACTATTCGGTCTGACTGAGCGCCTCCAGGAGAGAGGCCCAAGCAAGACGTGCCCCGAGGAGCGTCTTGCCACATGTCAACAATGGGTCTGACTGAGGGCCTCCAGGAGAGAAGCCCAAGCAAGACGCGCCCCGAGGAGCGTCTTGCCACATGTCAACACTGGGTCTGACTGAGCGCCTCCAGGAGAGAGGCGCAAGCAAGACGCGCCCCGAGGAGCGTCTTGCCACATGTGAAAACTGGGTCTGACTGAGCGCCTCCAGGAGAGAGGCCCAAGCAAGACGCGCCCGGAGGAGCGTCTTGCAACATGTCAGCACTCGGTCTGACTGAGCGCCTCCAGGAGAGAGGCCCAAGCAAGACGCGCCCCGAGGAGGGTCTTGACACAAGTCTCCTCTGGGTTTGACTGAGCGCCTCCAGGAGAGAGGCCCAAGCAAGACGTGCCCCGACGAGCATCTTGCCACATGTCAACACTGGGTCTGACTGAGTGCCTCCATGAGAGAAGCCCCAGCAAGACGCGCCCCGAGGAGCGTCTTGCCACATGTCAACACTGGGTCTGACTGAGCACCTCCAGGAGAGAGGCCCAAGCAAGACGCGCCCCGAGGAGCGTCTTGCCACATGTCAACACTGGGTCTGACTGAGAGCCTCCAGGAGAGAGGCCCGAGGAGCGTCTTGCCACATGTCACCTCTGGGTCTGACTGAGCGTCTCTAGGAGAGAGGCGCAAGCAAGAAACGCCCGAGGAGCGTCTTGACACATGTCAACACTGGGTTTGACTGAGCGCCTCCAGGAGAGAGGCCCCAGCAAGTCGAGCCCCGAGGAGCGTCTTGCCACATGTCAACAATGGGTCTGACTGAGGGCCTCCAGGAGAGAAGCCCAAGCAAGACGCGCCCCGAGGAGCGTCTTGCCACATGTCAACACTGGGTCTAATTGAGCGCCTCCAGGAGAGAGGTCCAAGCAACACGCGCCCCGAGGAGCGTCTTGCCACATGTCAACACTGGGTCTGACTGAGTGCCTCCATGAGAGAAGCCCCAGCAAGACGCGCCCCGAGGATCGTCTTGCCACATGTCACTACTCGGTCTGACTGAGCGCCTCCAGGAGAGAGGCCCAAGCAAGACGTGCCCCGAGGAGCGTCTTTCCACATGTCAACAATGGGTCTGACAGAGGGCATCCAGGAGAGAGGCCAAAGCAAGACGCGCCCCGAGGAGCTTCTTTCCACATGTCAACAATGGGTCTTACTGAGGGCCTCCATGAGAGAAGCCCAAGCAAGACGCGCCCCGAGGAGTGTCTTGCCAGATGTCAACACTGTGTCTGACTGAGCGCCTCCAGGAGAGAGGCCCAAGCAAGATGCGCCCCGAGGAGCTTCTTGCCACGTGTCACCACTGGGTCTGACTGAGCTCCTCCAGGAGAGAGGCCCAAGCAAGACGCGCCCCGAGGAGCGTCTTGCCACGTGTCACCACTGGGTCTGATTGAGCACCTCCAGGAGAGAGGCCCCAGCAAGACGCGCCCCGAGGAGCGTCTTGCCTTATATCAGCACTCGGTCTGACTGAGCGCCTCCAGGAGAGAGGCCCAAGCAAGACGCGCCCCGAGGAGCGCCTTGCCACATGTCACTACTCGGTCTAACTGAGCGCCTCCAGGAGAGAGGTCCAAGCAAGACGCGCCCCGAGGAGCGTCTTGCCAAATGTCACTACTCGGTCTGACTGAGCGCCTCCAGGAGGGAGGTCCAAGCAAGACGCGCCCCGAGGAGCGTCTTGCCACATGTCACTACTCGGTCTGACTGAGCGCCTCCAGGAGAGGGGCCCAAGCAAGACGTGCCCCGAGGAGCTTCTTGCCACGTGTCACCACTGGGTCTGACTGAGCTCCTCCAGGAGAGAGGCCCAAGCAAGACGCGCCCCGAGGAGCGTCTTGCCACGTGTCACCACTGGGTCTGATTGAGCACCTCCAGGAGAGAGGCCCCAGCAAGACGCGCCCCGAGGAGCGTCTTGCCTTATATCAGCACTCGGTCTGACTGAGCGCCTCCAGGAGAGAGGCCCAAGCAAGACGCGCCCCGAGGAGCGCCTTGCCACATGTCACTACTCGGTCTAACTGAGCGCCTCCAGGAGAGAGGTCCAAGCAAGACGCGCCCCGAGGAGCGTCTTGCCAAATGTCACTACTCGGTCTGACTGAGCGCCTCCAGGAGGGAGGTCCAAGCAAGACGCGCCCCGAGGAGCGTCTTGCCACATGTCACTACTCGGTCTGACTGAGCGCCTCCAGGAGAGGGGCCCAAGCAAGACGTGCCCCGAGGAGCGTCTTGCCACATGTCAACAATGGGTCTGACTGAGGGCCTCCAGGAGAGAAGCCCAAGCAAGACGCGCCCAGCGGAGCGTCTTTCCACAGGTCAACACTGGGTCTGACTGAGCGCCTCCAGGAGAGAGGCCCAAGCAAGACACGCCCCGAGGAGCGTCTTGACACATGTCAACACTGGGTCGGACTGAGGGCCTCCATGAGAGAAGCCCAAGCAAGACGCGCCCCGAGGAGAGTCTTGCCACATGTCAACACTCGGTCTGACAGAGGGCATCCAGGAGAGAGGCGCAAGCAAGACGCGCCCCGAGGAGCGTCTTGTCACATGTCAACACTGGGTCTTTCTGAGCGCCTCCAGGAGAGAGGCCCAAGCAAGACGTGCCCCGAGGAGCGTCTTGACACATGTCACCACTTGGTCTGACTGAGCGCCTCCAGGAGAGAGGCCCAAGCAACACGCGCCCCGAGGAGCGTCAGGCCACATGTCACTACTCAGTCTGACTGAGCGCCTCCAGGAGAGAGGCCCAAGTAAGACGCGCCCCGAGGAGCGTCTTGCCACGTGTCAACACTGGGTCTGATTGAGGGCCTTCTGGAGAGAGGCCCAAGCAAGACGCGCCCCGAGGAGCGTCTTGCCACATGTCACTATTCGGTCTGAATGAGCGCCTCCAGGAGAGAGGCCCAAGCAAGACGTGACCCGAGGAGCGTCTTTCCACATGTCAACAATGGGTCTGACTGAGGGCCTCCAGGAGAGAAGCCCAAGCAAGAGGCACCCCGAGGAGCGTCTTGCCACATGTCAACACTGGGTCTGACTGAGGGCCTCCAGGAGAGAGGCCCAAATAAGACGCGCCCCGAGGAGCGTCTTGCCACATGTCAACACTGGGTCTGACTTAGGGCCTCCAGGAGAGAAGCCCAAGCAAGATGCGCCCCGAGGAGCGTCTTGCCACATGTCAGCACTCGGTCTGACTGAGCGCCTCCATGAGAGAGGCCCAAGCAAGACGCGCCCCGAGGAGCGTCTTGCCACATGTCAACACTGGGTCTGACTGAGCGCCTCCAGGAGAGAGGCCCAAGCAAGACGCGCCCCGAGGAGCGTCTTGCCACATGTGAAAACTGGGTCTGACTGAGCACCTCCAGGAGAGAGGCCCAAGCAAGACGCGCCCCGAGGAGGGTCTTGACACATGTCTCCTCTGGGTTTGACTGAGCGCCTCCAGGAGAGAGGCCCAAGCAAGACGTGCCCCGACGAGCATCTTGCCACATGTCAACACTGGGTCTGACTGAGTACCTCCATGAGAGAAGCCCCAGCAAGACGCGCCCCAAGGAGCGTCTTGCCACATGTCAACACTGGGTCTGACTGAGCACCTCCAGGAGAGAGGCCCAAGCAGGACGCGCCCCGAGGAGCGTCTTGCCACATGTCAACACTGGGTCTGACTGAGAGCCTCCAGGAGAGAGGCCCGAGGAGCGTCTTGCCACATGTCACCTCTGGGTCTGACTGAGCGCCTCCAGGAGAGAGGCGCAAGCAAGAAACGCCCGAGGAGCGTCTTGACACATGTCAACACTGGGTTTGACTGAGCGCCTCCAGGAGAGAGGCCCCAGCAAGACGCGCCCCGAGGAGCGTCTTGCCACATGTCAACAATGGGTCTGACTGAGGGCCTCCAGGAGAGAAGCCCAAGCAAGACGCGCCCCGAGGAGCGTCTTGCCACATGTGAACACTGGGTCTAATTGAGCGCCTCCAGGAGAGAGGTCCAAGCAACACGCGCCCCGAGGAGCGTCTTGCCACATGTCAACACTGGGTCTGACTGAGTGCCTCCATGAGAGAAGCCCCAGCAAGACGCGCCCCGAGGAGCGTCTTGCCACATGTCACTACTCGGTCTGATTGAGCGCCTCCAGGAGAGAGGCCCAAGCAAGACGTGCCCCGAGGAGCGTCTTTCCATATGTCAACAATGGGTCTGACTGAGGGCCTCCAGGAGAGAAGCCCAAGCAAGAAGCGCCCCGAGGAGCGTCTTGCCACATGTCAACACTGGGTCTGACTGAGCGCCTCAAGGAGAGAGGCCCAAGCAAGACACGCCCCGAGGAGCGTCTTGACACATGTCAACACTGGGTCTGACTGAGGGCCTCCATGAGAGAAGCCCAAGCAAGACGCGCCCCGAGGAGAGTCTTGCCACATTTCAACACTGGGTCTGACAGAGGGCATCCAGGAGAGAGGCCCAAGCAATACGCGCCCCGAGAAGCGTCTTGCCACATGTCAACAATGGGTCTGACTGAGGGCCTCCAGAAGAGAAGCCAAAGCAAGACGCGCCCCGAGGAGCATCTTTCCACATGTCAACAATGGGTCTTACTGAGGGCCTCTATGAGAGAAGCCCAAGCAAGACGCGCCCCGAGGAGTGTCTTGCCACATGTCAACACTGTGTCTGACTGAGCGCCTCCAGGAGAGAGGCCCAAGCAAGATGCGCCCCGAGGAGCGTCTTGCCACGTGTCACCACTGGGTCTGACTGAGCTCCTCCAGGAGAGAGGCCCAATTAAGACGTGCCCCGAGGAGCGTCTTGCCACGTGTCACCACTGGGTCTGATTGAGCACCTCCAGGAGAGATGCCCCAGCAAGACGCGCCCTGAGGAGCGTCTTGCCTTATATCAGCACTCGGTCTGACTGAGCGCCTCCAGGAGAGAGGCCCAAGCAAGACGCGCCCCGAGGAGCGCCTTGCCACATGTCACTACTCGGTCTAACTGAGCGCCTCCAGGAGAGAGGTCCAAGCAAGACGCGCCCCGAGGAGCGTCTTGCCAAATGTCACTACTCGGTCTGACTGAGCGCCTCCAGGAGGGAGGTCCAAGCAAGACGCGCCCCGAGGAGCGTCTTGCCACATGTCACTACTCGGTCTGACTGAGCGCCTCCAGGAGAGGGGCCCAAGCAAGACGTGCCCCGAGGAGCTTCTTGCCACGTGTCACCACTGGGTCTGACTGAGCTCCTCCAGGAGAGAGGCCCAAGCAAGACGCGCCCCGAGGAGCGTCTTGCCACGTGTCACCACTGGGTCTGATTGAGCACCTCCAGGAGAGAGGCCCCAGCAAGACGCGCCCCGAGGAGCGTCTTGCCTTATATCAGCACTCGGTCTGACTGAGCGCCTCCAGGAGAGAGGCCCAAGCAAGACGCGCCCCGAGGAGCGCCTTGCCACATGTCACTACTCGGTCTAACTGAGCGCCTCCAGGAGGGAGTTCCAAGCAAGACGCACCCCGAGGAGCGTCTTGCCACATGTCACTACTCGGTCTGACTGAGCGCCTCCAGGAGAGGGGCCCAAGCAAGACGTGCCCCGAGGAGCGTCTTGCCACATGTCAACAATGGGTCTGACTGAGGGCCTCCAGGAGAGAAGCCCAAGCAAGACCCGCCCAGCGGAGCGTCTTTCCACAGGTCAACACTGGGTCTGACTGAGCGCCTCCAGGAGAGAGGCCCAAGCAAGACACGCCCCGAGGAGCGTCTTGACACATGTCAACACTGGGTCGGACTGAGGGCCTCCATGAGAGAAGCCCAAGCAAGACGCGCCCCGAGGAGAGTCTTGCCACATGTCAACACTCGGTCTGACAGAGGGCATCCAGGAGAGAGGCGCAAGCAAGACGCGCCCCGAGGAGCGTCTTGTCACATGTCAACACTGGGTCTTTCTGAGCGCCTCCAGGAGAGAGGCCCAAGCAAGACGTGCCCCGAGGAGCGTCTTGACACATGTCACCACTTGGTCTGACTGAGCGCCTCCAGGAGAGAGGCCCAAGCAACACGCGCCCCGAGGAGCGTCAGGCCACATGTCACTACTCAGTCTGACTGAGCGCCTCCAGGAGAGAGGCCCAAGTAAGACGCGCCCCGAGGAGCGTCTTGCCACGTGTCAACACTGGGTCTGATTGAGGGCCTTCTGGAGAGAGGCCCAAGCAAGACGCGCCCCGAGGAGCGTCTTGCCACATGTCACTATTCGGTCTGAATGAGCGCCTCCAGGAGAGAGGCCCAAGCAAGACGTGACCCGAGGAGCGTCTTTCCACATGTCAACAATGGGTCTGACTGAGGGCCTCCAGGAGAGAAGCCCAAGCAAGAGGCACCCCGAGGAGCGTCTTGCCACATGTCAACACTGGGTCTGACTGAGGGCCTCCAGGAGAGAGGCCCAAATAAGACGCGCCCCGAGGAGCGTCTTGCCACATGTCAACACTGGGTCTGACTGAGGGCCTCCAGGAGAGAAGCCCAAGCAAGATGCGCCCCGAGGAGCGTCTTGCCACATGTCAGCACTCGGTCTGACTGAGCGCCTCCAGGAGAGAGGCCCAAGCAAGACGCGCCCCGAGGAGCGTCTTGCCACATGTCAACACTGGGTCTGACTGAGCGCCTCCAGGAGAGAGGCCCAAGCAAGACGCGCCCCGAGGAGCGTCTTGCCACATGTGAAAACTGGGTCTGACTGAGCACCTCCAGGAGAGAGGCCCAAGCAAGACGCGCCCCGAGGAGGGTCTTGACACATGTCTCCTCTGGGTTTGACTGAGCGCCTCCAGGAGAGAGGCCCAAGCAAGACGTGCCCCGACGAGCATCTTGCCACATGTCAACACTGGGTCTGACTGAGTACCTCCATGAGAGAAGCCCCAGCAAGACGCGCCCCGAGGAGCGTCTTGCCACATGTCAACACTGGGTCTGACTGAGCACCTCCAGGAGAGAGGCCCAAGCAGGACGCGCCCCGAGGAGCGTCTTGCCACATGTCAACACTGGGTCTGACTGAGAGCCTCCAGGAGAGAGGCCCGAGGAGCGTCTTGCCACATGTCACCTCTGGGTCTGACTGAGCGCCTCCAGGAGAGAGGCGCAAGCAAGAAACACCCGAGGAGCGTCTTGACACATGTCAACACTGGGTTTGACTGAGCGCCTCCAGGAGAGAGGCCCCAGCAAGACGCGCCCCGAGGAGCGTCTTGCCACATGTCAACAATGGGTCTGACTGAGGGCCTCCAGGAGAGAAGCCCAAGCAAGACGCGCCCCGAGGAGTGTCTTGCCACATGTGAACACTGGGTCTAATTGAGCGCCTCCAGGAGAGAGGTCCAAGCAACACGCGCCCCGAGGAGCGTCTTGCCACATGTCAACACTGGGTCTGACTGAGTGCCTCCATGAGAGAAGCCCCAGCAAGACGCGCCCCGAGGAGAGTCTTGCCACATGTCAACACTCGGTCTGACAGAGGGCATTCAGGAGAGAGGCCCAAGCAATACGCGCCCCGAGGAGCGTCTTGCCACATGTCACCACTGGGTCTGAATGAGCGCCTCCAGGAGAGAGGCCCAACCAAGACGCGCCCCGAGGAGTGTCTTGCCACATGCCAACACTGGGTCTGACTGAGCGCCTCCAGGAGAGAGGCCCAAGCAAGACGCGCCCCGAGGAGCGTCTTTCCACGTGTCACCACTGGGTCTGACTGAGCGCCCCCAGGAGAGAGGCCCAAGCAAGACGCGCCCCGAGGAGCGTCTTGACACATGTCAACACTGGGTCTGACTGAGCACCTCCAGGAGAGAGGTCCAAGCAAGACGCACCCCGAGGAGCGTCTTGCCACATGTCAGCACTGGGTCTGACTGAGCGCCTCCAGGAGAGAGGCCCCAGCAAGACGCGCCCCGAGGAGCGTCTTGCCTTATGTCAGCACTCGGTCTGACTGAGCACCTCCAGGAGAGAGGCCCAAGCAAGACGCGCCCCAAGGAGCGTCTTGCCACATGTCAACAATGGGTCTGACTGAGGGCCTCCAGGAGAGAGGCCCAAGCAAGATGCGCCCGGAGGAGCGTCTTGCCACATGTCAACACTGGGTCTGACAGAGGGCCTCCATGAGAGAGGCCCAGGCAAGACGCGCCCCGAGGAGCGTCTTGCCACATATCCTCTCTGGTTCTGACTGAGCGCCTCCAGGAGAGAGGCCCAAACTAGACGCGCCCCGAGGAGCGTCTTGTCACATGTCAACACTGGGTCTGTCTGAGCGCCTCCAGGAGAGAAGCCCAAGCAAGACGCGCCCCGAGGAGTGACTTGCCACATGTCAACAATGGGTCTGACTGAGGGCCTCCAGGAGAGAAGCCCAAGCAAGACGCGCCCCGAGGAGCGTCTTGACACATGTCAACACTGGGTCTGACAGAGGGCCTCCAGGAGAGAGGCCCAAGCAAGACGCGCCCCGAGGAGTGTCTTGCCACATGTCACCACTGGGTCTGACTGAGCGCCTCCAGGAGAGAGGCCCAAGCAAGACGCGCCCCGAGGAGCGTCAGGCCACATGTCACTACTCAGTCTGACTGAGCGCCTCCAGGAGAGAGGCCCAAGCAAGACGCGCCCCGAGGAGCGTCTTGCCACATGTCAGCACTGGGTCTGACTGAGCGCCTCCAGGAGAGAGGCCCCAGCAAGACGCGCCCCGAGGAGCGTCGTGCCTTATGTCAGCACTCGGTCTGACTGAGCGCCTCCAGGAGAGAGGCCCAAGCAAGACGCGCCCCGAGGAGCGTCTTGCCACATGTCAACAATGGGTCTGACTGAGGGCCTCCAGGAAAGAGGCCCAAGCAAGATGCGCCCGGAGGAGCGTCTTGCCACATGTCAACACTGGGTCTGACAGAGGGCCTCCAGGAGAGAGGCCCAAGCAAGACGCGCCCCGAGGAGCGTCTTGCCACATGTCACCTCTGGTTCTGACTGAGCGCCTCCAGGAGAGAGGCCCAAGCAAGACGCGCCCCAAGGAGCGTCTTGTCACATGTCAACACTGGGTCTGTCTGAGCGCCTCCAGGAGAGAAGCCCAAGCAAGACGCGCCCCGAGGAGTATCTTGTCACATGTCAACACTGGGTCTGTCTGAGCGCCTCCAGGAGAGAAGCCCAAGCAAGACGCGCCCCGAGGAGTGTCTTGCCACATGTCAACAATGGGTCTGACTGAGGGCCTCCAGGAGAGAAGCCCAAGCAAGACACGCCCCGAGGAGCGTCTTGACAAATGTCAACACTGGGTCTGACAGAGGGCCTCCAGGAGAGAGGCCCAAGCAAGACGTGCCCCGAGGAGTGTCTTGCCACATGTCACCACTGGGTCTGACTGAGCGCCTCCAGGAGAGAGGCCCAAGCAAGACGCGCCCCGAGGAGCGTCAGGCCACATGTCACTACTCAGTCTGACTGAGCGCCTCCAGGAGAGAGGCCCAAGCAAGACGTGCCCCGACGAGCATCTTGCCACATGTCAACACTGGGTCTGACTGAGCGCCTCCAGGAGAGAGGCCCAAGCAAGACGCGCCCCGAGGAGCATCTTGCCACATGTCAGCACTGGGTCTGACTGAGCGCCTCCAGGAGAGAGGCTCCAGCAAGACGCACCCCGAGGAGCGTCAGGCCACATGTCACTACTAAGTCTTACTGAGCGCCTCCAGGAGAGAGGCCCAAGCAAGACGCGCCCCGAGGAGCGTCTTGCCACATGTCACCTCTGGTTCTGACTGAGCGCCTCCAGGAGAGAGGCCCAAGCAAGACGTGCCCCGAGGAGCGTCTTGTCACATGTCAACACTGGGTCTTTCTGAGCGCATCCAGGAGAGAAGCCCAAGCAAGACGCGCCCCGAGGAGCGTCTTGCCACATGTCAACAATGGGTCTGACTGAGGGCCTCCAGGAGAGAAGCCCAAGCAACACGCGGCCCGAGGAGCGTCTTGCCACATGTCAGCACTCGGTCTGACTGAGCGCCTCCAGGAGAGAGGCCCAAGCAAGACGCGCCCCGAGGAGCGTCTTGCCACATGTCAACAATGGGTCTGACTGAGGGCCTCCAGGAGAGAAGCCCAAGCAACACGCGGCCCGAGGAGCGTCTTGCCACATGTCAGCACTCGGTCTGACTGAGCGCCTCCAGGAGAGAGGCCAAAGCAAGACGCGCCCCGAGGAGCGTCTTGACACATGTCAACAATGGGTCTGACAGAGGGCCTCCATGAGAGAGGCCCAAGCAAGACGCGCCTCGAGGAGTGTCTTGCCACATGTCAACACTGGGTCTGACTGAGCGCCTTCAGGAGAGAGGCCCAAGCAAGACGCGCCCCGAGGAGCGTCTTGCCACATGTGAAAACTGGGTCTGACTGAGCGCCTCCAGGAGAGAGGCCCAAGCAAGACGCGCCCGGAGGAGCATCTTGCAACATGTCAGCACTCGGTCTGACTGAGCGCCTCCAGGAGAGAGGCCCAAGCAAGACGCGCCCCGAGGAGGGTCTTGACACATGTCTCCTCTGGGTTTGACTGAGCGCCTCCAGGAGAGAGGCCCAAGCAAGACGTGCCCCGACGAGCATCTTGCCACATGTCAACACTGGGTCTGACTGAGTGCCTCCATGAGAGAAGCCCCAGCAAGACGCGCCCCGAGGAGCGTCTTGCCACATGTCAACACTGGGTCTGACTGAGCACCTCCAGGAGAGAGGCCCAAGCAAGACGCGCCCCGAGGAGCGTCTTGCCACATGTCAACACTGGGTCTGACTGAGCGCCTCCAGGAGAGAGGCCCAAGCAAGACACGTCCCGAGGAGCGTCTTGACACATGTCAACACTGGGTCGGACTGAGGGCCTCCATGAGAGAAGCCCAAGCAAGACGCGCCCCGAGGAGAGTCTTGCCACATGTCAACACTCGGTCTGACAGAGGGCATTCAGGAGACAGGCCCAAGCAATACGCGCCCCGAGGAGCGTCTTGCCACATGTCACCACTGGGTCTGAATGAGCGCCTCCAGGAGAGAGGCCCAACCAAGACGCGCCCCGAGGAGTGTCTTGCCACATGCCAACACTGGGTCTGACTGAGCGCCTCCAGTAGAGAGGCCCAAGCAAGACGCGCCCCGAGGAGCGTCTTGCCACGTGTCAACACTGGGTCTGACTGAGCGCCTCCAGGAGAGAGGACCAAGCAAGACGCGCCCCGAGGAGCGTCTTTCCACGTGTCACCACTGGGTCTGACTGAGCGCCCCCAGGAGAGAGGCCCAAGCAAGATGCGCCCCGAGGAGCGTCTTGCCACATGTCAACAGTGGGTCTGACTGAGCACCTCCAGGAGAGAGGCCCAAGCAAGACGCGCCCCGAGGAGCGTCTTGCCACATGTCAGCACTGGGTCTGACTGAGCGCCTCCAGGAGAGAGGCCCCAGCAAGACGCGCCCCGAGGAGCGTCTTGCCTTATGTCAGCACTCGGTCTGACTGAGCACCTCCAGGAGAGAGGCCCAAGCAAGACGCGCCCCAAGGAGCGTCTTGCCACATGTCAACAATGGGTCTGACTGAGGGCCTCCAGGAGAGAGGCCCAAGCAAGATGCGCCCGGAGGAGAATCTTGCCACATGTCAACACTGGGTCTGACAGAGGGCCTCCATGAGAGAGGCCCAAGCAAGACGCGCCCCGAGGAGCGTCTTGCCACATGTCACCTCTGGTTCTGACTGAGCGCCTCCAGGAGAGAGGCCAAAGCTAGACGCGCCCCGAGGAGCGTCTTGTCACATGTCAACACTGTGTCCGTCTGAGCGCCTCCAGGAGAGAAGCCCAAGCAAGACGCGCCCCGAGGAGGGACTTGCCACATGTCAACAATGGGTCTGACTGAGGGCCTCCAGGAGAGAAGCCCAAGCAAGACGCGCCCCGAGGAGCGTCTTGACACATGTCAACACTGGGTCTGACATAGGGCCTCCAGGAGAGAGGCCCAAGCAAGACGCGCCCCGAGGAGTGTCTTGCCACATGTCACATCTGGGTCTGACTGAGCGCCTCCAGGAGAGAGGCCCAAGCAAGACGCGCCCCGAGGAGCATCAGGCCACATGTCACTACTCAGTCTGACTGAGCGCCTCCAGGAGAGACCCCCAAGCAAGACGCGCACCGAGGAGCGTCTTGCCACATGTCAGCACTGGGTCTGACTGAGCGCCTCCAGGAGAGAGGCACCAGCAAGACGCGCCCCGAGGAGCGTCGTGCCTTATGTCAGCACTCGGTCTGACTGAGCGCCTCCAGGAGAGAGGCCCAAGCAAGACGCGCCCCGAGGAGCGTCTTGCCACATGTCAACAATGGGTCTGACTGAGGGCCTCCAGGAGAGAGGCCCAAGCAAGACGCGCCCCGAGGAGCGTCTTGCCACATGTCACCTCTGGTTCTGACTGAGCGCCTCCAGGAGAGAGGCCCAAGCAAGACGCGCCCCAAGGAGAGTCTTGTCACATGTCAACACTGGGTCTGTCTGAGCGCCTCCAGGAGAGAAGCCCAAGCAAGACGCGCCCCGAGGAGTATCTTGTCACATGTCAACACTGGGTCTGTCTGAGCGCATCCAGGAGAGAAGCCCAAGCAAGACGCGCCCCGAGGAGTGTCTTGCCACATGTCAACAATGGGTCTGACTGAGGGCCTCCAGGAGAGAAGCCCAAGCAAGACGCGCCCCGAGGAGCGTCTTGACACATGTCAACACTGGGTCTGACAGAGGACCTCCAGGAGAGAGGCCCAAGCAAGACGTGCCACGAGGAGTGTCTTGCCACATGCCACCACTGGGTCTGACTGAGCGCCTCCAGGAGAGAGGCCCAAGCAAGACGCGCCCCGAGGAGCGTCGGGCCACATGTCACTACTCAGTCTGACTGAGCGCCTCCAGGAGAGAGGCCCAAGCAAGACGTGCCCCGACGAGCATCTTGCCACATGTCAACACTGGGTCTGACTGAGCGCCTCCAGGAGAGAGGCCCAAGCAAGACGCGCCCCGAGGAGCATCTTGCCACATGTCAGCACTGGGTCTGACTGAGCGCCTCCAGGAGAGAGGCTCCAGCAAGACGCACCCCGAGGAGCGTCAGGCCACATGTCACTACTCAGTCCGACTGAGCGCCTCCAGGAGAGAGGCCCAAGCAAGACGCGCCCCGAGGAGCGTCTTGCCACATGTCACCTATGGTTCTGACTGAGCGCCTCCAGGAGAGAGGCCCAAGCAAGACGTGCCCCGAGGAGCGTCTTGTCACATGTCAACACTGGGTCTTTCTGAGCGCCTCCAGGAGAGAAGCCCAAGCAAGACGCGCCCCGAGGAGCGTCTTGCCACATGTCAACAATGGTTCTGACTGAGGGCCTCCAGGAGAGAAGCCCAAGCAACACGCGGCCCGAGGAGCGTCTTGCCACATGTCAGCACTCGGTCTGACTGAGCGCCTCCAGGAGAGAGGCCCAAGCAAGACGCGCCCCGAGGAGCGTCTTGCCACATGTCAACAATGGGTCTGACTGAGGGCCTCCAGAAGAGAAGCCCAAGCAACACGCGGCCCGAGGAGCGTCTTGCAACATGTCAGCACTCTGTCTGACTGAGCGCCTCCAGGAGAGAGGCCAAAGCAAGACACGCCCCGAGGAGCGTCTTGACACATGTCAACAATGGGTCTGACAGAGGGCCTCCATGAGAGAGGCCCAAGCAAGACGCGCCCCGAGAAGTGTCTTGCCACATGTCACCACTTGGTCTGACTGAGCACCTCCAGGAGAGAGGCCCAAGCAACACGCGCCCCGAGGAGCGTCAGGCCACATGTCACTACTCAGTCTGACTGAGCGCCTCCAGGAGAGAGGCCCAAGCAAGACGCGCCCCGAGGAGCGTCTTGCCACATGTCAACAATGGGTCTTACTGAGGGTCTCCAGGAGAGAAGCCCAAGCAAGACGCGCCCCGAGGAGCTTCTGTCCACATGTCAACACTGGGTCTGACTGAGCGCCTCCAGGAGAGAGGCCCAAGCAAGACACGCCCCGAGGAACGTCTTGACACATGTCAACACTGGGTCGGACTGAGGGCCTCCATGAGAGAAGCCCAAGCAAGACGCGCCCCGAGGAGAGTTTTGCCACATGTCAACACTCGGTCTGACAGAGGGCATTCAGGAGTGAGGCCCAATTAATACGCGCCCCGAGGAGCGTCTTGCCACATGTCACCACTGGGTCTGAATGAGCACCTCCAGGAGAGAGGCCCAAACAAGACGCGCCCCGAGGAGTGTCTTGCCACGTGCCAACACTGGGTCTGACTGAGCGCCTCCAGGAGAGAGGCCCAAGCAAGACGCGCCCCGAGGAGCGTCTTGCCACGTGTCAACACTGGGTCTGACTGAGCGCCTCCAGGAGAGAGGCCCAAGCAAGACGCGCCCCGTGGAGCGTCTTTCCACGTGTCACCACTGGGTCTGACTGAGCGCCCCCAGGAGAGAGGCCCAAGCAAGACGCGCCCCGAGGAGCGTCTTGCCACATGTCAACACTGGGTCTGACTGAGCGCCTCCAGGAGAGAGGCCCAAGCAAGACGCGCCCCGAGGAGCGTCTTGCTACATGTCAGCACTGGGTCTGACTGAGCGCCTCCAGGAGAGAGGCCCCAGCAAGATGCGCCCAGAGGAGCGTCTTGCCTTATGTCAGCACTCGGTCTGACTGAGCATCTCCAGGAGAGAGGCCCAAGCAAGACGCGCCCCGAGGAGCTTCTTGCCACATGTCATCAATGGGTCTGACTGAGGGCCTCCAGGAGAGAGGCCCAAGCAAGATGCGCCCGGAGGAGCGTCTTGCCACATGTCAACACTGGGTCTGACAGAGGGCCTCCATGAGAGAGGCCCAAGCAAGGCGCGCCCCGAGGAGCGTCTTGCCACATGTCACCTCTGGTTCTGACTGAGCGCCTCCAGGATTGAGGCCCAAGCAAGATGCGCCCCGAGGAGCGTCTTGTCACATGTCAACACTGGGTCTGTCTGAGCGCCTCCAGGAGAGAAGCCCAAGCAAGACGCGCCCCGAGGAGTGTCTTGCCACATGTCACCACTGGGTCTGACTGAGCGCCTCCAGGAGAGAGGCCCAAGCAAGACGCGCCCCGAGGAGCGTATTGCCACATGTCAGCACTGGGTCTGACTGAGCGCCTCCAGGAGATAGGCCCCTGCAAGACGTGCCCCGAGGAGCGTCTTGCCTTATGTCAGCACTCGGTCTGACTGAGCGCCTCCAGGAGAGAGGCCCAAGCAAGACGCGCCCCAAGGAGCGTCTTGCCACATGTCAACAATGGGTCTGACTGAGGGCCTCCAGGAGAGAGGCCCAAGCAAGATGCGCCCGGAGGAGCGTCTTGCCACTTGTCTACACTGGGTCTGACTGAGCGCCTCCAGGAGAGAGGCCCAAGCAAGACGTGCCCCGAGGAGCGTCTTGTCACATATCAACACTGGGTCTTTCTGAGCGCCTCCAGGAGAGAGGCCCAAGCAAGATGCGCCCCGAGGAGCGTCTTGTCACATGTCAACACTGGGTCTGTCTGAGCGCCTCCAGGAGAGAAGCCCAAGCAAGACGCGCCCCGAGGAGTGTCTTGCCACATGTCACCACTGGGTCTGACTGAGCGCCTCCAGGAGAGAGGCCCAAGCAAGACGCGCCCCGAGGAGCGTCTTGCCACATGTCAGCACTGGGTCTGACTGAGCGCCTCCAGGAGATAGGCCCCTGCAAGACGCGCCCCGAGGAGCGTCTTGCCTTATGTCAGCACTCGGTCTGACTGAGCGCCTCCAGGAGAGAGGCCCAAGCAAGACGCGCCCCAAGGAGCGTCTTGCCACATGTCAACAATGGGTCTGACTGAGGGCCTCCAGGAGAGAGGCCCAAGCAAGATGCGCCCGGAGGAGCGTCTTGCCACTTGTCTACACTGGGTCTGACTGAGCGCCTCCAGGAGAGAGGCCCAAGCAAGACGTGCCCCGAGGAGCGTCTTGTCACATGTCAACACTGGGTCTTTCTGAGCGCCTCCAGGAGAGAGGCCCAAGCAAGACGCGCCCCGAGGAGCATCTTGCCACATGTCAGCACTGGGTCTGACTGAGCGCCTCCAGGAGAGAGTCTCCAGCAAGACGCACCCCGAGGAGCGTCAGGCCACATGTCACTACTCAGTCCGACTGAGCGCCTCCAGGAGAGAGGCCCAAGCAAGACGCGCCCCGAGGAGCGTCTTGCCACATGTCACCTCTGGTTCTGACTGAGCGCCTCCAGGAGAGAGGCCCAAGCAAGACGTGCCCCGAGGAGCGTCTTGTCACATGTCAACACTGGGTCTTTCTGAGCGCCTCCAGGAGAGAAGCCCAAGCAAGACGCGCCCCGAGGAGCGTCTTGCCACATGTCAACAATGGTTCTGACTGAGGGCCTCCAGGAGAGAAGCCCAAGCAACACGCGGCCCGAGGAGCGTCTTGCCACATGTCAGCACTCGGTCTGACTGAGCGCCTCCAGGAGAGAGGCCCAAGCAAGACGCGCCCCGAGGAGCGTCTTGCCACATGTCAACAATGGGTCTGACTGAGGGCCTCCAGAAGAGAAGCCCAAGCAACACGCGGCCCGAGGAGCGTCTTGCAACATGTCAGCACTCTGTCTGACTGAGCGCCTCCAGGAGAGAGGCCAAAGCAAGACACGCCCCGAGGAGCGTCTTGACACATGTCAACAATGGGTCTGACAGAGGGCCTCCATGAGAGAGGCCCAAGCAAGACGCGCCCCGAGAAGTGTCTTGCCACATGTCACCACTTGGTCTGACTGAGCACCTCCAGGAGAGAGGCCCAAGCAACACGCGCCCCGAGGAGCGTCAGGCCACATGTCACTACTCAGTCTGACTGAGCGCCTCCAGGAGAGAGGCCCAAGCAAGACGCGCCCCGAGGAGCGTCTTGCCACATGTCAACAATGGGTCTTACTGAGGGTCTCCAGGAGAGAAGCCCAAGCAAGACGCGCCCCGAGGAGCTTCTGTCCACATGTCAACACTGGGTCTGACTGAGCGCCTCCAGGAGAGAGGCCCAAGCAAGACACGCCCCGAGGAACGTCTTGACACATGTCAACACTGGGTCGGACTGAGGGCCTCCATGAGAGAAGCCCAAGCAAGACGCGCCCCGAGGAGAGTTTTGCCACATGTCAACACTCGGTCTGACAGAGGGCATTCAGGAGTGAGGCCCAATTAATACGCGCCCCGAGGAGCGTCTTGCCACATGTCACCACTGGGTCTGAATGAGCACCTCCAGGAGAGAGGCCCAAACAAGACGCGCCCCGAGGAGTGTCTTGCCACGTGCCAACACTGGGTCTGACTGAGCGCCTCCAGGAGAGAGGCCCAAGCAAGACGCGCCCCGAGGAGCGTCTTGCCACGTGTCAACACTGGGTCTGACTGAGCGCCTCCAGGAGAGAGGCCCAAGCAAGACGCGCCCCGTGGAGCGTCTTTCCACGTGTCACCACTGGGTCTGACTGAGCGCCCCCAGGAGAGAGGCCCAAGCAAGACGCGCCCCGAGGAGCGTCTTGCCACATGTCAACACTGGGTCTGACTGAGCGCCTCCAGGAGAGAGGCCCAAGCAAGACGCGCCCCGAGGAGCGTCTTGCTACATGTCAGCACTGGGTCTGACTGAGCGCCTCCAGGAGAGAGGCCCCAGCAAGATGCGCCCAGAGGAGCGTCTTGCCTTATGTCAGCACTCGGTCTGACTGAGCATCTCCAGGAGAGAGGCCCAAGCAAGACGCGCCCCGAGGAGCTTCTTGCCACATGTCATCAATGGGTCTGACTGAGGGCCTCCAGGAGAGAGGCCCAAGCAAGATGCGCCCGGAGGAGCGTCTTGCCACATGTCAACACTGGGTCTGACAGAGGGCCTCCATGAGAGAGGCCCAAGCAAGGCGCGCCCCGAGGAGCGTCTTGCCACATGTCACCTCTGGTTCTGACTGAGCGCCTCCAGGAGAGAGGCCCAAGCAAGATGCGCCCCGAGGAGCGTCTTGTCACATGTCAACACTGGGTCTGTCTGAGCGCCTCCAGGAGAGAAGCCCAAGCAAGACGCGCCCCGAGGAGTGTCTTGCCACATGTCACCACTGGGTCTGACTGAGCGCCTCCAGGAGAGAGGCCCAAGCAAGACGCGCCCCGAGGAGCGTCTTGCCACATGTCAGCACTGGGTCTGACTGAGCGCCTCCAGGAGATAGGCCCCTGCAAGACGCGCCCCGAGGAGCGTCTTGCCTTATGTCAGCACTCGGTCTGACTGAGCGCCTCCAGGAGAGAGGCCCAAGCAAGACGCGCCCCAAGGAGCGTCTTGCCACATGTCAACAATGGGTCTGACTGAGGGCCTCCAGGAGAGAGGCCCAAGCAAGATGCGCCCGGAGGAGCGTCTTGCCACTTGTCTACACTGGGTCTGACTGAGCGCCTCCAGGAGAGAGGCCCAAGCAAGACGTGCCCCGAGGAGCGTCTTGTCACATATCAACACTGGGTCTTTCTGAGCGCCTCCAGGAGAGAGGCCCAAGCAAGATGCGCCCCGAGGAGCGTCTTGTCACTTGTCAACACTGGGTCTGTCTGAGCGCCTCCAGGAGAGAAGCCCAAGCAAGACGCGCCCCGAGGAGTGTCTTGCCACATGTCACCACTGGGTCTGACTGAGCGCCTCCAGGAGAGAGGCCCAAGCAAGACGCGCCCCGAGGAGCGTCTTGCCACATGTCAGCACTGGGTCTGACTGAGCGCCTCCAGGAGATAGGCCCCTGCAAGACGCGCCCCGAGGAGCGTCTTGCCTTATGTCAGCACTCGGTCTGACTGAGCGCCTCCAGGAGAGAGGCCCAAGCAAGACGCGCCCCAAGGAGCGTCTTGCCACATGTCAACAATGGGTCTGACTGAGGGCCTCCAGGAGAGAGGCCCAAGCAAGATGCGCCCGGAGGAGCGTCTTGCCACTTGTCTACACTGGGTCTGACTGAGCGCCTCCAGGAGAGAGGCCCAAGCAAGACGTGCCCCGAGGAGCGTCTTGTCACATGTCAACACTGGGTCTTTCTGAGCGCCTCCAGGAGAGAAGCCCAAGCAAGACGCGCCCCGAGGAGCGTCTTGCCACATGTCAACAATGGGTCTGACTGAGGGCCTCCAGGAGAGAAGCCCAAGCATCACGCGGCCCGAGGAGCGTCTTGCCACATGTCAGCACTCGGTCTGACTGAGCGCCTCCAGGAGAGAGGCCCAAGCAAGACGCGCCCCGAGGAGCGTCTTGCCAAATGTCAACAATGGGTCTGACTGAGGGCCTCCAGGAGAGAGGCCCAAGCAAGACGCGCCCCGAGAAGTGTCTTGCCACATGTCACCACTTGATCTGACTGAGCGCCTCCAGGAGAGAGGCCCAAGCATACACGCGCCCCGAGGAGCGTCAGACCACATGTCACTACTCATTCTGACTGAGCGCCTCCAGGAGAGAGGCCCAAGCAAGACGCGCCCCGAGGAGCGTCTTGCCATATGTCACCACTTGGTCTGACTGAGCGCCTCCAGGAGAGAGGCCCTAGCAACACGCGCCCCGAGGAGCGTCAGGCCACATGTCAACAATGGGTCTTACTGAGGGCCTCCAGGAGAGAAGTCCAAGTAAGACGCGCCCCTAGGAGCTTCTTGTTACATGTCAACACTGGGTCTGACTGAGCTCCTCCAGGAGAGAGGCCCAAGCAAGACACGCCCCGAGGAACATCTTGACACATGTCAACTCTGGGTCGGACTGAGGGCCTCCATTAGAGAAGCCCAAGCAAGACGCGCCCCGAGGAGAGTCTTGCCACATGTCAACACTCGGTCTGACAGAGGGCCTCCAGGAGAGAAGCCCAAGCAAGACGCGCCCCGAGGAGCGTCTTGACACATGTCAACACTGGGTCTGACAGAGGGCCTCCAGGAGAGAGGCCCAAGCAAGACGCGCCCCGAGGAGTGTCTTGCCACATGTCACCACTGGGTCTGACTGAGCGCCTCCAGGAGAGAGGCCCAAGCAAGACGCGCCCCGAGGAGCGTCAGGCCACATGTCACTACTCAGTCTGACTGAGCGCCTCCAGGAGAGAGGCCCAAGCAAGACGCGCCCCGAGGAGCGTCTTGCCACATGTCAGCACTGGGTCTGACTGAGCGCCTCCATGAGAGAGGCCCCAGCAAGACGCGCCCCGAGGAGCGTCGTGCCTTATCTCAGCACTCGGTCTGACTGAGCGCCTCCAGGAGAGAGGCCCAAGCAAGACACGCCCCGAGGAGCGTCTTGCCACATGTCAACAATGGATCTGACTGAGGGCCTCCAGGAGAGAGGCCCAAGCAAGACGTGCCCCGAGGAGCGTCTTGTCACATGTCAACACTGGGTCTTTCTGAGCGCCTCCAGGAGAGAAGCCCAAGCAAGACGCGCCCCGAGGAGCGTCTTGCCACATGTCAACACTGGGTCTGACAGAGGGCCTCCAGGAGAGAGGCCCAAGCAAGACGCGCCCCGAGGAGTATCTTGTCACATGTCAACACTGGGTCTGTCTGAGCGCCTCCAGGAGAGAAGCCCAAGCAAGACGCGCCCCGAGGAGTGTCTTGCCACATGTCAACAATGGGTCTGACTGAGGGCCTCCAGGAGAGAAGCCCAAGCAAGACGCGCCCCGAGGAGCGTCTTGACACATGTCAACACTGGGTCTGACAGAGGGCCTCCAGGAGAGAGGCCCAAGCAAGACGCGCCCCGAGGAGTGTCTTGCCACATGTCACCACTGGGTCTGACTGAGCGCCTCCAGGAGAGAGGCCCAAGCAAGACGCGCCCCGAGGAGCGTCAGGCCACATGTCACTACTCAGTCTGACTGAGCGCCTCCAGGAGAGCGGCCCAAGCAAGACGTGCCCCAACGAGCATCTTGCCACATGTCAACACTGGGTCTGACTGAGCGCCTCCAGGAGAGAGGCCCAAGCAAGACGCGCCCCGAGGAGCATCTTGCCACATGTCAGCACTGGGTCTGACTGAGCGCCTCCAGGACAGAGGCTCCAGCAAGACGCACCCCGAGGAGCGTCAGGCCACATGTCACTACTCAGTCTGACTGAGCGCCTCCAGGAGAGAGGCCCAAGCAAGACGCGCCCCGAGGAGCGTCTTGCCACATGTCACCTCTGGTTCTGACTGAGCACCTCCAGGAGAGAGGCCCAAGCAAGACGTGCCCCGCGGAGCGTCTTGTCACATGTCAAAACTGGGTCTTTCGGAGCGCCTCCAGGAGAGAAGCCCAAGCAAGACGCGCCCCGAGGAGCGTCTTGCCACATGTCAACAATGGGTCTTTCTGAGCGCCTCCAGGAGAGAAGCCCAAGCAAGACGCGCCCCGAGGAGCGTCTTGCCACATGTCAACACTGGGTCTGACAGAGGGCCTCCAGGAGAGAGGCCCAAGCAAGACGCGCCCCGAGGAGTATCTTGTCACATGTCAACACTGGGTCTGTCTGAGCGCCTCCAGGAGAGAAGCCCAAGCAAGACGCGCCCCGAGGAGTGTCTTGCCACATGTCAACAATGGGTCTGACTGAGGGCCTCCAGGAGAGAAGCCCAAGCAAGACGCGCCCCGAGGAGCGTCTTGACACATGTCAACACTGGGTCTGACAGAGGGCCTCCAGGAGAGAGGCCCAAGCAAGACGTGCCCCGAGGAGTGTCTTGCCACATGTCACCACTGGGTCTGACTGAGCGCCTCCAGGAGAGAGGCCCAAGCAAGACGCGCCCCGAGGAGCGTCAGGCCACATGTCACTACTCAGTCTGACTGAGCGCCTCCAGGAGAGAGGCCCAAGCAAGACGTGCCCCAACGAGCATCTTGCCACATGTCAACACTGGGTCTGACTGAGCGCCTCCAGTAGAGAGGCCCAAGCAAGACGCGCCCCGAGGAGCATCTTGCCACATGTCAGCACTGGGTCTGACTGAGCGCCTCCAGGAGAGAGGCTCCAGCAAGACGCACCCCGAGGAGCGTCAGGCCACATGTCACTACTCAGTCTGACTGAGCGCCTCCAGGAGAGAGGCCCAAGCAAGACGCGCCCCGAGGAGCGTCTTGCCACATGTCACCTCTGGTTCTGACTGAGCACCTCCAGGAGAGAGGCCCAAGCAAGACGTGCCCCGCGGAGCGTCTTGTCACTTGTCAAAACTGGGTCTTTCGGAGCGCCTCCAGGAGAGAAGCCCAAGCAAGACGCGCCCCGAGGAGCGTCTTGCCACATGTCAACAATGGGTCTTTCTGAGCGCCTCCAGGAGAGAAGCCCAAGCAAGACGCGCCCCGAGGAGCGTCTTGCCACATGTCAACACTGGGTCTGACAGAGGGCCTCCAGGAGAGAGGCCCAAGCAAGACGCGCCCCGAGGAGTATCTTGTCACATGTCAACACTGGGTCTGTCTGAGCGCCTCCAGGAGAGAAGCCCAAGCATCACGCGGCCCGAGGAGCGTCTTGCCACATGTCAGCACTCGGTCTGACTGAGCGCCTCCAGGAGAGAGGCCCAAGCAAGACGCGCCCCGAGGAGCGTCTTGCCACATGTCAACAATGGGTCTGACTGAGGGCCTCCAGGAGAGAAGCCCAAGCAACACGCGGCCCGAGGAGCGTCTTGCCACATGTCAGCACTCGGTCTGACTGAGCGCCTCCAGGAGAGAGGCCAAAGCAAGAAACGCCCCGAGGAGCATCTTGACACATGTCAACAATGGGTCTGACAGAGGGCCTCCAGGAGAGAGGCCCAAGCAAGACGCGCCCCGGGAAGTGTCTTGCCACATGTCACCACTTGATCTGACTGAGCGCCTCCAGGAGAGAGGCCCAAGCAACACGCGCCCCGAGGAGCGTCAGACCACATGTCACTACTCATTCTGACTGAGCGCCTCCAGGAGAGAGGCCCAAGCAAGACGCGCCCCGAGGAGCGTCTTGCCACATGTCACCACTTGGTCTGACTGAGCGCCTCCAGGAGAGAGGCCCTAGCAACACGCGCCCCGAGGAGCGTCAGGCCACATGTCACTACTCAGTCTGACTGAGCGCCTCCAGGAGAGAGGCCTAAGCAAGACGCACCCCGAGGAGCGTCTTGCCACATGTCAACAATGGGTCTTACTGAGGGCCTCCAGGAGAGAAGTCCAAGCAAGACGCGCCCCTAGGAGCTTCTTGTTACATGTCAACACTGGGTCTGACTGAGCTCCTCCAGGAGAGAGGCCCAAGCAAGACACGCCCCGAGGAACATCTTGACACATGTCAACTCTGGGTCGGACTGAGGGCCTCCATTAGAGAAGCCCAAGCAAGACGTGCCCCGAGGAGAGTCTTGCCACATGTCAACACTCGGTCTGACAGAGGGCCTCCAGGAGAGAAGCCCAAGCAAGACGCGCCCCGAGGAGCGTCTTGACACATGTCAACACTGGGTCTGACAGAGGGCCTCCAGGAGAGAGGCCCAAGCAAGACGCGCCCCGAGGAGTGTCTTGCCACATGTCACCACTGGGTCTGACTGAGCGCCTCCAGGAGAGAGGCCCAAGCAAGACGCGCCCCGAGGAGCGTCAGGCCACATGTCACTACTCAGTCTGACTGAGCGCCTCCAGGAGAGAGGCCCAAGCAAGACGCGCCCCGAGGAGCGTCTTGCCACATGTCAGCACTGGGTCTGACTGAGCGCCTCCAGGAGAGAGGCCCCAGCAAGATGCGCCCCGAGGAGCGTCGTGCCTTATGTCAGCACTCGGTCTGACTGAGCGCCTCCAGGAGAGAGGCCCAAGCAAGACACGCCCCGAGGAGCGTCTTGCCACATGTCAACAATGGGTCTGACTGAGGGCCTCCAGGAGAGAGGCCCAAGCAAGACGTGCCCCGAGGAGCGTCTTGTCACATGTCAACACTGGGTCTTTCTGAGCGCCTCCAGGAGAGAAGCCCAAGCAAGACGCGCCCCGAGGAGCGTCTTGCCACATGTCAACACTGGGTCTGACAGAGGGCCTCCAGGAGAGAGGCCCAAGCAAGACGCGCCCCGAGGAGTATCTTGTCACATGTCAACACTGGGTCTGTCTGAGCGCCTCCAGGAGAGAAGCCCAAGCAAGACGCGCCCCGAGGAGTGTCTTGCCACATGTCAACAATGGGTCTGACTGAGGGCCTCCAGGAGAGAAGCCCAAGCAAGACGCGCCCCGAGGAGCGTCTTGACACATGTCAACACTGGGTCTGACAGAGGGCCTCCAGGAGAGAGGCCCAAGCAAGACGCGCCCCGAGGAGTGTCTTGCCACATGTCACCACTGGGTCTGACTGAGCGCCTCCAGGAGAGAGGCCCAAGCAAGACGCGCCCCGAGGAGCGTCAGGCCACATGTCACTACTCAGTCTGACTGAGCGCCTCCAGGAGAGAGGCCCAAGCAAGACGTGCCCCAACGAGCATCTTGCCACATGTCAACACTGGGTCTGACTGAGCGCCTCCAGGAGAGAGGCCCAAGCAAGACGCGCCCCGTGGAGCATCTTGCCACATGTCAGCACTGGGTCTGACTGAGCGCCTCCAGGAGAGAGGCTCCAGCAAGACGCACCCCGAGGAGCGTCAGGCCACATGTCACTACTCAGTCTGACTGAGCGCCTCCAGGAGAGAGGCCCAAGCAAGATGCGCCCCGAGGAGCGTCTTGCCACATGTCACCTCTGGTTCTGACTGAGCACCTCCAGGAGAGAGGCCCAAGCAAGACGTGCCCCGCGGAGCGTCTTGTCACATGTCAAAACTGGGTCTTTCGGAGCGCCTCCAGGAGAGAAGCCCAAGCAAGACGCGCCCCGAGGAGCGTCTTGCCACATGTCAACAATGGGTCTTTCTGAGCGCCTCCAGGAGAGAAGCCCAAGCAAGACGCGCCCCGAGGAGCTTCTTGCCACATGTCAACACTGGGTCTGACAGAGGGCCTCCAGGAGAGAGGCCCAAGCAAGACGCGCCCCGAGGAGTATCTTGTCACATGTCAACACTGGGTCTGTCTGAGCGCCTCCAGGAGAGAAGCCCAAGCATCACGCGGCCCGAGGAGCGTCTTGCCACATGTCAGCACTCGGTCTGACTGAGCGCCTCCAGGAGAGAGGCCCAAGCAAGACGCGCCCCGAGGAGCGTCTTGCCACATGTCAACAATGGGTCTGACTGAGGGCCTCCAGGAGAGAAGCCCAAGCAACACGCGGCCCGAGGAGTGTCTTGCCACATGTCAGCACTCGGTCTGACTGAGCGCCTCCAGGAGAGAGGCCAAAGCAAGAAACGCCCCGAGGAGCGTCTTGACACATGTCAACAATGGGTCTGACAGAGGGCCTCCAGGAGAGAGGCCCAAGCAAGACGCGCCCCGAGAAGTGTCTTGCACCATGTCACCACTTGATCTGACTGAGCGCCTCCAGGAGAGAGGCCCAAGCAACACGCGCCCCGAGGAGCGTCAGACCACATGTCACTACTCATTCTGACTGAGCGCCTCCAGGAGAGAAGCCCAAGCAAGACGCGCCCCGAGGAGCGTCTTGCCACATGTCACCACTTGGTCTGACTGAGCGCCTCCAGGAGAGAGGCCCTAGCAACACGCGCCCCGAGGAGCGTCAGGCCACATGTCACTACTCAGTCTGACTGAGCGCCTCCAGGAGAGAGGCCCAAGCAAGACGCACCCCGAGGAGCGTCTTGCCACATGTCAACAATGGGTCTTACTGAGGGCCTCCAGGAGAGAAGTCCAAGCAAGACGCGCCCCTAGGAGCTTCTTGTTACATGTCAACACTGGGTCTGACTGAGCTCCTCCAGGAGAGAGGCCCAAGCAAGACACGCCCCGAGGAACATCTTGACACATGTCAACTCTGGGTCGGACTGAGGGCCTCCATTAGAGAAGCCCAAGCAAGACGCGCCCCGAGGAGAGTCTTGCCACATGTCAACACTCGGTCTGACAGAGGGCCTCCAGGAGAGAAGCCCAAGCAAGACGCGCCCCGAGGAGCGTCTTGACACATGTCAACACTGGGTCTGACAGAGGGCCTCCAGGAGAGAGGCCCAAGCAAGACGCGCCCCGAGGAGTGTCTTGCCACACGTCACCACTGGGTCTGACTGAGCGCCTCCAGGAGAGAGGCCCAAGCAAGACGCGCCCCGAGGAGCGTCAGGCCACATGTCACTACTCAGTCTGACTGAGCGCCTCCAGGAGAGAGGCCCAAGCAAGACGCGCCCCGAGGAGCGTCTTGTCACATGTCAGCACTGGGTCTGACTGAGCGCCTCCAGGAGAGAGGCCCCAGCAAGACGCGCCCCGAGGAGCGTCGTGCCTTATGTCAGCACTCGGTCTGACTGAGCGCCTCCAGGAGAGAGGCCCAAGCAAGACACGCCCCGAGGAGCGTCTTGCCACATGTCAACAATGGGTCTGACTGAGGGCCTCCAGGAGAGAGGCCCAAGCAAGACGTGCCCCGAGGAGCGTCTTGTCACATGTCAACACTGGGTCTTTCTGAGCGCCTCCAGGAGAGAAGCCCAAGCAAGACGCGCCCCGAGGAGCGTCTTGCCACATGTCAACACTGGGTCTGACAGAGGGCCTCCAGGAGAGAGGCCCAAGCAAGACGCGCCCCGAGGAGTATCTTGTCACATGTCAACACTGGGTCTGTCTGAGCGCCTCCAGGAGAGAAGCCCAAGCAAGACGCGCCCCGAGGAGTGTCTTGCCACATGTCAACAATGGGTCTGACTGAGGGCCTCCAGGAGAGAAGCCCAAGCAAGACGCGCCCCGAGGAGCGTCTTGACACATGTCAACACTGGGTCTGACAGAGGGCCTCCAGGAGAGAGGCCCAAGCAAGACGCGCCCCGAGGAGTGTCTTGCCACATGTCACCACTGGGTCTGACTGAGCGCCTCCAGGAGAGAGGCCCAAGCAAGACGCGCCCCGAGGAGCGTCAGGCCACATGTCACTACTCAGTCTGACTGAGCGCCTCCAGGAGAGAGGCCCAAGCAAGACGTGCCCCAACGAGCATCTTGCCACATGTCAACACTGGGTCTGACTGAGCGCCTCCAGGAGAGAGGCCCAAGCAAGACGCGCCCCGAGGAGCATCTTGCCACATGTCAGCACTGGGTCTGACTGAGCGCCTCCAGGAGAGAGGCTCCAGCAAGACGCACCCCGAGGAGCGTCAGGCCACATGTCACTACTCAGTCTGACTGAGCGCCTCCAGGAGAGAGGCCCAAGCAAGACGCGCCCCGAGGAGCGTCTTGCCACATGTCACCACTGGGTCTGACTGAGCGCCTCCAGGAGAGAGGCCCAAGCAAGACGCGCCACGAGGAGCGTTAGGCCACATGTCACTACTCAGTCTAACTGAGCGCCTCTAGGAGAGAGGCCCCAGCAAGACGCGCCCCGAGGAGCGTCTTGCCTTATGTCAGCACTCGGTCTGACTGAGCGCCTCCAGGAGAGAGGCCCAAGCAAGACGCGCCCCGAGGAGCGTCTTGCCACATGTCAACAATGGGTCTGACTGAGGGCCTCCAGGAGAGAGGCCCAAGCAAGATGCGCACGGAGGAGCGTCTTGCCACATGTCTACACTGGGTCTGACTGAGCGCCTCCAGGAGAGAGGCCCAAGCAAGACGTGCCCCGAGGAGCGTCTTGTCACATGTCAACACTGGGTCTTTCTGAGCGCCTCCAGGAGAGAAGCCCAAGCAAGACGCGCCCCGAGGAGCGTCTTGCCACATGTCAACAATGGGTCTGACTGAGGGCCTCCAGGAGAGAAGCTCAAGCAACACGCGGCCCGAGGAGCGTCTTGCCACATGTCAGCACTCGGTCTGACTGAGCGCCTCCAGGAGAGAGGCCCAAGCAAGACGCGCCCCGAGGAGCGTCTTGCCACATGTCATCAATGGGTCTGACTGAGGGCCTCCAGGAGAGAAGCCCAAGCAACACGCGGCCCGAGGAGCGTCTTGCCACATGTCAGCACTCGGTCTGACTGAGCGCCTCCAGGAGAGAGGCCAAAGCAAGACGCGCCCCGAGGAGCGTCTTGACACATGTCAACAATGGGTCTGACAGAGTGCCTCCATGAGAGAGGCCCAAGAAAGACCCGCCTCGAGGAGTGTCTTGCCACATGTCAACACTGGGTCTGACAGAGGGCCTCCAGGAGAGAGGCCCAAGCAAGACGCGCCCCGAGAAGTGTCTTGCCACATGTCACCACTTGGTCTGACTGAGCGCCTCCAGGAGAGAGGCCCAAGCAACACGCGCCCCGAGGAGCGTCAGACCACATGTCACTACTCATTCTGACTGAGCGCCTCCAGGAGAGAGGCCCAAGCAAGACGCGCCCCGAGGAGCGTCTTGGCACATGTCACCACTTGGTCTGACTGAGCGCCTCCAGGAGAGAGGCCCAAGCAACACGCGCCCCGAGGAGAGTCAGGCCACATGTCACTACTCAGTCTGACTGAGCGCCTCCAGGAGAGAGGCCCAAGCAAGACGCGCCCCGAGGAGCTTCTTGCCACATGTCAACACTGGGTCTGACTGAGCGCCTCCAGGAGAGAGGCCCAAGCAAGACGCGCCCCGAGGAGCTTCTTGCCACATGTCAACACTGGGTCTGACTGAGCGCCTCCAGGAGAGAGGCCCAAGCAAGACACGCCCCGAGGAACGTCTTGACACATGTCAACACTGGGTCGGACTGAGGGCCTCCATGAGAGAAGCCCAAGCAAGACGCGCCCCGAGGAGAGTCTTGCCACCTGTCAACACTCGGTCTGACAGAGGGCATTCAGGAGAGAGGCCCAAGCAATACGCGCCCCGAGGAGCGTCTTGCCACATGTCACCACTGGGTCTGAATGAGCGCCTCCAGGAGAGAGGCCCAACCAAGACGCGCCCCGAGGAGTGTCTTGCCACATGCCAACACTGGGTCTGACTGAGCGCCTCCAGGAGAGAGGCCCAAGCAAGACGCGCCCCGAGGAGCGTCTTGCCACGTGTAAAACACTGGGTCTGACTGAGCGCCTCCAGGAGAGAGGCCCAAGCAAGACGCGCCCCGAGGAGCGTCTTGCCACGTGTCACCACTGGGTCTGACTGAGCGCCCCCAGGAGAGAGGCCCAAGCAAGACGCGCCCCGAGGAGCGTCTTGCCACATGTCAACACTTGGTCTGACTGAGCGCCTCCAGGAGAGAGGCCCAAGCAAGACGCGCCCCGAGGAGCGTCTTGCCACATGTCAAAAATGGGTCTTACTGAGGGCCTCCAGGAGAGAGGCCCATCAAGACGCGCCCCGAGGAGTGTCTTGCCACATGCCAACACTGGGTCTGATTGAGCGCCTCCAGGAGAGAGGCCCAAGCAAGACGTGCCCCGAGGAGCGTCTTTCCATGTGTCACCACTGGGTCTGACTGAGCGCCCCCAGGAGAGAGGCCCAAGCAAGACGCGCCCCGAGGAGCGTCTTGCCACATGTCATCACTGGGTCTGACTGAGCGCCTCCAGGACAGAGGCCCAAGCAAGACGCGCCCCGAGGAGCGTCTTGCCACATGTCAGCACTGGGTCTGACTGAGCGCCTCCAGGAGAGAGGCCCCAGCAAGACGCGCCCAGAGGAGCGTCTTGCCTTATGTCAGCACTCGGTCTGACTGAGCGCCTCCAGGAGAGAGGCCCAAGCAAGACGCGCCCCGAGGAGCGTCTTGCCACATGTCAACAATGGGTCTGACTGAGGGCCTCCAGGAGAGAGGCCCAAGCAAGATGCGCCCGGAAGAGCGTCTTGCCACATGTCAACACTGGGTCTGACAGAGGGCCTCCATGAGAGAGGCCCAAGCAAGGCGCGCCCCGAGGAGCGTCTTGCCACATGTCACCTCTGGTTCTGACTGAGCGCCTCCAGGAGAGAGTCCCAAGCAAGATGCGCCCCGAGGAGCGTCTTGTCACATGTCAACACTGGGTCTGTCTGAGCGGCTCCAGGAGAGAAGCCCAAGCAAGACGCGCCCCGAGGAGTGTCTTGCCACATGTCAACAATGGGTCTGACTGAGGGCCTCCAGGAGAGAGGCCCATCAAGACGCGCCCCGAGGAGTGTCTTGCCACATGCCAACACTGGGTCTGACTGAGCGCCTCCAGGAGAGAGGCCCAAGCAAGACGCGCCCCGAGGAGCGTCTTGCCACGTGTCAACACTGGGTCTGACTGAGCGCCTCCAGGAGAGAGGCCCAAGCAAGACGCGCCCCGAGGAGCGTCTTTCCACGTGTCACCACTGGGTCTGACTGAGCGCCCCCAGGAGAGAGGCCCAAGCAAGACGCGCCCCGAGGAGCGTCTTGCCACATGTCATCACTGGGTCTGACTGAGCGCCTCCAGGACAGAGGCCCAAGCAAGACGCGCCCCGAGGAGCGTCTTGCCACATGTCAGCACTGGGTCTGACTGAGCGCCTCCAGGAGAGAGGCCCCAGCAAGACGCGCCCAGAGGAGCGTCTTGCCTTATGTCAGCACTCGGTCTGACTGAGCGCCTCCAGGAGAGAGGCCCAAGCAAGACGCGCCCCGAGGAGCGTCTTGCCACATGTCAACAATGGGTCTGACTGAGGGCCTCCAGGAGAGAGGCCCAAGCAAGATGCGCCCGGAGGAGCGTCTTGCCACATGTCAACACTGGGTCTGACAGAGGGCCTCCATGAGAGAGGCCCAAGCAAGGCGCGCCCCGAGGAGCGTCCTGCCACATGTCACCTCTGGTTCTGACTGAGCGCCTCCAGGAGAGAGGCCCAAGCTAGATGCGCCCCGAGGAGCGTCTTGTCACATTTCAACACTGGGTCTGTCTGAGCGGCTCCAGGAGAGAAGCCCAAGCAAGACGCGCCCCGAGGAGTGTCTTGCCACATGTCAACAATGGGTCTGACTGAGGGCCTCCAGGAGAGAAGCCCAAGCAAGACGCGCCCCGAGGAGCGTCTTGACACATGTCAACACTGGGTCTGACAGAGGGCCTCCAGGAGAGAGGCCCAAGCAAGACGCGCCCCGAGGATTGTCTTGCCACATGTCACCACTGGGTCTGACTGAGCACCTCCAGGAGAGAGGCCCAAGCAAGACGCGCCACGAGGAGCGTTAGGCCACATGTCACTACTCAGTCTGACTGAGCGCCTCCAGGAGAGAGGCCCAAGCAAGACGCGCCCCGAGGATTGTCTTGCCACATGTCAGCACTGGGTCTGACTGAGCGCCTCCAGGAGATAGGCCCCAGCAAGACGCGCCCCGAGGAGCGTCTTGCCTTATGTCAGCACTCGGTCTGACTGAGCGCCTCCAGGAGAGAGGCCCAAGCAAGACGCGCCCCGAGGAGCGTCTTGCCACATGTCAACAATGGGTCTGACTGAGGGCCTCCAGGAGAGAGGCCCAAGCAAGATGCGCACGGAGGAGCGTCTTGCCACATGTCTACACTGGGTCTGACTGAGCGCCTCCAGGAGAGAGGCCCAAGCAAGACGTGCCCCGAGGAGCGTCTTGTCACATGTCAACACTGGGTCTTTCTGAGCGCCTCCAGGAGAGAAGCCCAAGCAAGACGCGCCCCGAGGAGTGTCTTGCCACATGTCAACAATGGGTCTGACTGAGGGCCTCCAGGAGAGAAGCCCAAGCAAGACGCGCCCCGAGGAGCGTCTTGACACATGTCAACACTGGGTCTGACAGAGGGCCCCCAGGAGAGAGGCCCAAGCAAGACGCGCCCCGAGGAGTGTCTTGCCACATGTCACCACTGGGTCTGACTGAGCGCCTCCAGGAGAGAGGCCCAAGCAAGACGCGCCACGAGGAGCGTTAGGCCACATGTCACTACTCAGTCAGACTGAGCGCCTCCAGGAGAGAGGCCCAAGCAAGACGCGCCCCGAGGAGCGTCTTGCCACATGTCAGCACTGGGTCTGACTGAGCGCCTCCAGGAGATAGGCCACAGCAAGACGCGCCCCGAGGAGCGTCTTGCCTTATGTCAGCACTCGGTCTGACTGAGCGCCTCCAAGAGAGAGGCCCAAGCAAGACGCGCCCCGAGGAGCGTCTTGCCACATGTTAACAATGGGTCTGACTGAGGGCCTCCAGGAGAGAGGCCCAAGCAAGATGCGCACGGAGGAGCGTCTTGCCACATGTCTACACTGGGTCTGACTGAGCGCCTCCAGGAGAGAGGCCCAAGCAAGACGTGCCCCGAGGAGCGTCTTGTCACATGTCAACACTGGGTCTTTCTGAGCGCCTCCAGGAGAGAAGCCCAAGCAAGACGCGCCCCGAGGAGCGTCTTGCCACATGTCAACAATGGGTCTGACTGAGGGCCTCCAGGAGAGAAGCTCAAGCAACATGCGGCCCGAGGAGCGTCTTGCCACATGTCAGCACTCGGTCTGACTGAGCGCCTCCAGGAGAGAGGCCCAAGCAAGACGCGCCCCGAGGAGCGTCTTGCCACATGTCAACAATGGGTCTGACTGAGGGCCTCCAGGAGAGAAGCCCAAGCAACACGCGGCCCGAGGAGCGTCTTGCCACATGTCAGCACTCGGTCTGACTGAGCGCCTCCAGGAGAGAGGCCAAAGCAAGACGCGCCCCGAGGAGCGTCTTGACACATGTCAACAATGGGTCTGACAGAGTGCCTCCATGAGAGAGGCCCAAGCAAGACCCGCCTCGAGGAGTGTCTTGCCACATGTCAACACTGGGTCTGACAGAGGGCCTCCAGGAGAGAGGCCCAAGCAAGACGCGCCCCGAGAAGTGTCTTGCCACATGTCACCACTTGGTCTGACTGAGCGCCTCCAGGAGGGAGGCCCAAGCAACACGCGCCCCGAGGAGCGTCAGACCACATGTCACTACTCATTCTAACTGAACGCCTCCAGGAGAGAGGCCCAAGCAAGACGCGCCCCGAGGAGCGTCTTGGCACATGTCACCACTTGGTCTGACTGAGCGCCTCCAGGAGAGAGGCCCAAGCACCACGCGCCCCGAGGAGAGTCAGGCCACATGTCACTACTCAGTCTGACTGAGCGCCTCCAGGAGAGAGGCCCAAGCAAGACGCGCCCCGAGGAGCGTCTTGCCACATGTCAAAAATGGGTCTTACTGAGGGCCTCCAGGAGAGAAGCCCAAGCAAGACGCGCCCCGAGGAGCTTCTTGCCACATGTCAACACTGGGTCTGACTGAGCGCCTCCAGGAGAGAGGCCCAAGCAAGACACGCCCCGAGGAACGTCTTGACACATGTCAACACTGGGTCGGACTGAGGGCCTCCATGAGAGAAGCCCTAGCAAGACG
The DNA here is from genome assembly GCF_043380555.1 of Nothobranchius furzeri. Taxonomy (NCBI): domain Eukaryota; kingdom Metazoa; phylum Chordata; class Actinopteri; order Cyprinodontiformes; family Nothobranchiidae; genus Nothobranchius; species Nothobranchius furzeri. The sequence continues at coordinate 13,758,900 of NC_091749.1, read as the reverse complement.
CGCCCCGAGGAGAGTCTTGCCACCTGTCAACACTCGGTCTGACAGAGGGCATTCAGGAGAGAGGCCCAAGCAATACGCGCCCCGAGGAGCGTCTTGCCACATGTCACCACTGGGTCTGAATGAGCGCCTCCAGGAGAGAGGCCCAACCAAGACGCGCCCCGAGGAGTGTCTTGCCACATGTCAACAATGGGTCTGACTGAGGGCCTCCAGGAGAGAGGCCCAAGCAAGATGCGCCCGGAGGAGCGTCTTGCCACATGTCAACACTGGGTCTGACAGAGGGCCTCCATGAGAGAGGCCCAAGCAAGGCGCGCCCCGAGGAAAGTCTTGCCACATGTCACCTCTGGTTCTGACTGAGCGCCTCCAGGAGAGAGGCCCAAGCAAGATGCGCCCCGAGGAGCGTCTTGTCACATGTCAACACTGGGTCTGTCTGAGCGGCTCCAGGAGAGAAGCCCAAGCAAGACGCGCCCCGAGGAGTGTCTTGCCACATGTCAACAATGGGTCTGACTGAGGGCCTCCAGGAGAGAAGCCCAAGCAAGACGCGCTCGAGGAGCGTCTTGACACATGTCAACACTGGGTCTGACAGAGGGCCTCCAGGAGAGAGGCCCAAGCAAGACGCGCCCCGAGGAGTGTCTTGCCACATGTCACCACTGGGTCTGACTGAGCGCCTCCAGGAGAGAGGCCCAAGCAAGACGCGCCACGAGGAGCGTTAGGCCACATGTCAACAATGGGTCTGACTGAGGGCCTCCAGGAGAGAAGCTCAAGCAACACGCGGCCCGAGGAGCGTCTTGCCACATGTCAGCACTCGGTCTGACTGAGCGCCTCCAGGAGAGAGGCCCAAGCAAGACGCGCCCCGAGGAGCGTCTTGCCACATGTCATCAATGGGTCTGACTGAGGGCCTCCAGGAGAGAAGCCCAAGCAACACGCGGCCCGAGGAGCGTCTTGCCACATGTCAGCACTCGGTCTGACTGAGCGCCTCCAGGAGAGAGGCCAAAGCAAGACGCGCCCCGAGGAGCGTCTTGACACATGTCAACAATGGATCTGACAGAGTGCCTCCATGAGAGAGGCCCAAGCAAGACCCGCCTCGAGGAGTGTCTTGCCACATGTCAACACTGGGTCTGACAGAGGGCCTCCAGGAGAGAGGCCCAAGCAAGACGCGCCCCGAGAAGTGTCTTGCCACATGTCACCACTTGGTCTGACTGAGCGCCTCCAGGAGAGAGGCCCAAGCAACACGCGCCCCGAGGAGCGTCAGACCACATGTCACTACACATTCTGACTGAGCGCCTCCAGGAGAGAGGCCCAAGCAAGACGCGCCCCGAGGAGCGTCTTGGCACATGTCACCACTTGGTCTGACTGAGCGCCTCCAGGAGAGAGGCCCAAGCAACACGCGCCCCGAGGAGAGTCAGGCCACATGTCACTACTCAGTCTGACTGAGCGCCTCCAGGAGAGAGGCCCAAGCAAGACGCGCCCCGAGGAGCGTCTTGCCACATGTCAAAAATGGGTCTTACTGAGGGCCTCCAGGAGAGAAGCCCAAGCAAGACGCGCTCGAGGAGCGTCTTGACACATGTCAACACTGGGTCTGTCTGAGCGGCTCCAGGAGAGAAGCCCAAGCAAGACGCGCCCCGAGGAGTGTCTTGCCACATGTCAACAATGGGTCTGACTGAGGGCCTCCAGGAGAGAAGCCCAAGCAAGACGCGCTCGAGGAGCGTCTTGACACATGTCAACACTGGGTCTGACAGAGGGCCTCCAGGAGAGAGGCCCAAGCAAGACGCGCCCCGAGGAGTGTCTTGCCACATGTCACCACTGGGTCTGACTGAGCGCCTCCAGGAGAGAGGCCCAAGCAAGACGCGCCACGAGGAGCGTTAGGCCACATGTCACTACTCAGTCTGACTGAGCGCCTCCAGGAGAGAGGCCCAAGCAAGACGCGCCCCGAGGAGCGTCTTGCCACATGTCAGCACTGGGTCTGACTGAGCGCCTCCAGGAGATAGGCCCCAGCAAGACGCGCCCCGAGGAGCGTCTTGCCACATGTCAACAATGGGTCTGACTGAGGGCCTCCAGGAGAGAGGCCCAAGCAAGATGCGCACGGAGGAGCGTCTTGCCACATGTCTACACTGGGTCTGACTGAGCGCCTCCAGGAGAGAGGCCCAAGCAAGACACGCCCCGAGGAACGTCTTGACACATGTCAACACTGGGTCGGACTGAGGGCCTCCATGAGAGAAGCCCTAGCAAGACGCGCCCCGAGGAGAGTCTTGCCACCTGTCAACACTCGGTCTGACAGAGGGCATTCAGGAGAGAGGCCCAAGCAATACGCGCCCCGAGGAGCGTCTTGCCACATGTCACCACTGGGTCTGAATGAGCGCCTCCAGGAGAGAGGCCCAACCAAGACGCGCCCCGAGGAGTGTCTTGCCACATGTCAACAATGGGTCTGACTGAGGGCCTCCAGGAGAGAGGCCCAAGCAAGATGTGCCCGGAGGAGCGTCTTGCCACATGTCAACACTGGGTCTGACCGAGGGCCTCCATGAGAGAGGCCCAAGCAAGGCGCGCCCCGAGGAGCGTCTTGCCACATGTCACCTCTGGTTCTGACTGAGCGCCTCCAGGAGAGAGGCCCAAGCAAGATGCGCCCCGAGGAGCGTCTTGTCACATGTCAACACTGGGTCTGTCTGAGCGGCTCCAGGAGAGAAGCCCAAGCAAGACGCGCCCCGAGGAGTGTCTTGCCACATGTCAACAATGGGTCTGACTGAGGGCCTCCAGGAGAGAAGCCCAAGCAAGACGCGCTCGAGGAGCGTCTTGACACATGTCAACACTGGGTCTGACAGAGGGCCTCCAGGAGAGAGGCCCAAGCAAGACGCGCCCCGAGGAGTGTCTTGCCACATGTCACCACTGGGTCTGACTGAGCGCCTCCAGGAGAGAGGCCCAAGCAAGACGCGCCACGAGGAGCGTTAGGCCACATGTCACTACTCAGTCTGACTGAGCGCCACCAGGAGAGAGGCCCAAGCAAGACGCGCCCCGAGGAGCGTCTTGCCACATGTCAGTACTGGGTCTGACTGAGCGCCTCCAGGAGATAGGCCCCAGCAAGACGCGCCCCGAGGAGCGTCTTGCCACATGTCAACAATGGGTCTGACTGAGGGCCTCCAGGAGAGAGGCCCAAGCAAGATGCGCACGGAGGAGCGTCTTGCCACATGTCTACACTGGGTCTGACTGAGCGCCTCCAGGAGAGAGGCCCAAGCAAGACGTGCCCCGAGGAGCGTCTTGTCACATGTCAACACTGGGTCTTTCTGAGCGCCTCCAGGAGAGAAGCCCAAGCAAGACGCGCCCCGAGGAGCGTCTTGCCACATGTCAACAATGGGTCTGACTGAGGGCCTCCAGGAGAGAAGCTCAAGCAACACGCGGCCCGAGGAGCGTCTTGCCACATGTCAGCACTCGGTCTGACTGAGCGCCTCCAGGAGAGAGGCCCAAGCAAGACGCGCCCCGAGGAGCGTCTTGCCACGTGTCAACACTGGGTCTGACTGAGCGCCTCCAGGAGAGAGGCCCAAGCAAGACGCGCCCCGAGGAGCGTCTTTCCACGTGTCACCACTGGGTCTGACTGAGCGCCCCCAGGAGAGAGGCCCAAGCAAGACGCGCCCCGAGGAGCGTCTTGCCTTATGTCAGCACTCGGTCTGACTGAGCGCCTCCAGGAGAGAGGCCCAAGCAAGACGCGCCCCGAGGAGCGTCTTGCCACATGTCAACAATGGGTCTGACTGAGGGCCTCCAGGAGAGAGGCCCAAGCAAGATGCGCCCGGAGGAGCGTCTTGCCACATGTCAACACTGGGTCTGACAGAGGGCCTCCATGAGAGAGGCCCAACCAAGGCGCGCCCCGAGGAGCGTCTTGCCACATGTCACCTCTGGTTCTGACTGAGCGCCTCCAGGAGAGAGGCCCAAGCAAGATGCGCCCCGAGGAGCGTCTTGTCACATGTCAACACTGGGTCTGTCTGAGCGGCTCCAGGAGAGAAGCCCAAGCAAGACGCGCCCCGAGGAGTGTCTTGCCACATGTCAACAATGGGTCTGACTGAGGGCCTCCAGGAGAGAAGCCCAAGCAAGACGCGCCCCGAGGAGCGTCTTGACACATGTCAACACTGGGTCTGACAGAGGGCCTCCAGGAGAGAGGCCCAAGCAAGACGCGCCCCGAGGATTGTCTTGCCACATGTCACCACTGGGTCTGACTGAGCAACTCCAGGAGAGAGGCCCAAGCAAGACGCGCCACGAGGAGCGTTAGGCCACATGTCACTACTCAGTCTGACTGAGTGCCTCCAGGAGAGAGGCCCAAGCAAGACGCGCCCCGAGGAGCGTCTTGCCACATGTCAGCACTGGGTCTGACTGAGCGCCTCCAGGAGATAGGCCACAGCAAGACGTGCCCCGAGGAGCGTCTTGCCTTATGTCAGCACTCGGTCTGACTGAGCGCCTCCAGGAGAGAGGCCCAAGCAAGACGCGCCCCGAGGAGCGTCTTGCCACATGTCAACAATGGGTCTGACTGAGGGCCTCCAAGAGAGAGGCCCAAGCAAGATGCGCACGGAGGAGCGTCTTGCCACATGTCTACACTGGGTCTGACTGAGCGCCTCCAGGAGAGAGGCCCAAGCAAGACGTGCCCCGAGGAGCGTCTTGTCACATGTCAACACTGGGTCTTTCTGAGCGCCTCCAGGAGAGAAGCCCAAGCAAGACGCGCCCCGAGGAGCGTCTTGCCACATGTCAACAATGGGTCTGACTGAGGGGCTCCATGAGAGAGGCCCAAGCAAGGCGCGCCCCGAGGAGCGTCTTGCCACATGTCACCTCTGGTTCTGACTGAGCGCCTCCAGGAGAGAGGCCCAAGCAAGATGCGCCCCGAGGAGCGTCTTGTCACATGTCAACACTGGGTCTGTCTGAGCGGCTCCAGGAGAGAAGCCCAAGCAAGACGCGCCCCGAGGAGTGTCTTGCCACATGTCAAAAATGGGTCTTACTGAGGGCCTCCAGGAGAGAAGCCCAAGCAAGACGCGCTCGAGGAGCGTCTTGACACATGTCAACACTGGGTCTGTCTGAGCGGCTCCAGGAGAGAAGCCCAAGCAAGACGCGCCCCGAGGAGTGTCTTGCCACATGTCAACAATGGGTCTGACTGAGGGCCTCCAGGAGAGAAGCCCAAGCAAGACGCGCTCGAGGAGCGTCTTGACACATGTCAACACTGGGTCTGACAGAGGGCCTCCAGGAGAGAGGCCCAAGCAAGACGCGCCCCGAGGAGTGTCTTGCCACATGTCACCACTGGGTCTGACTGAGCGCCTCCAGGAGAGAGGCCCAAGCAAGACGCGTCACGAGGAGCGTTAGGCCACATGTCACTACTCAGTCTGACTGAGCGCCTCCAGGAGATAGGCCCAAGCAAGACGCGCCCCGAGGAGCGTCTTGCCACATGTCAGCACTGGGTCTGACTGAGCGCCTCCAGGAGATAGGCCCCAGCAAGACGCGCCCCGAGGAGCGTCTTGCCACATGTCAACAATGGGTCTGACTGAGGGCCTCCAGGAGAGAGGCCCAAGCAAGATGCGCACGGAGGAGCGTCTTGCCACATGTCTACACTGGGTCTGACTGAGCGCCTCCAGGAGAGAGGCCCAAGCAAGACGTGCCCCGAGGAGCGTCTTGTCACATGTCAACAGTGGGTCTTTCTGAGCGCCTCCAGGAGAGAAGCCCAAGCAAGACGCGCCCCGAGGAGCGTCTTGCCACATGTCAACAATGGGTCTGACTGAGGGCCTCCAGGAGAGAAGCTCAAGCAACACGCGGCCCGAGGAGCGTCTTGCCACATGTCAGCACTCGGTCTGACTGAGCGCCTCCAGGAGAGAGGCCCAAGCAAGACGCGCCCCGAGGAGCGTCTTGCCACATGTCATCAATGGGTCTGACTGAGGGCCTCCAGGAGAGAAGCCCAAGCAACACGCGGCCCGAGGAGCGTCTTGCCACATGTCAGCACTCGGTCTGACTGAGCGCCTCCAGGAGAGAGGCCAAAGCAAGACGCGCCCCGAGGAGCGTCTTGACACATGTCAACAATGGGTCTGACTGAGGGCCTCCAGGAGAGAAGCTCAAGCAACACGCGGCCCGAGGAGCGTCTTGCCACATGTCAGCACTCGGTCTGACTGAGCGCCTCCAGGAGAGAGGCCCAAGCAAGACGCGCCCCGAGGAGCGTCTTGCCACATGTCATCAATGGGTCTGACTGAGGGCCTCCAGGAGAGAAGCCCAAGCAACACGCGGCCCGAGGAGCGTCTTGCCACATGTCAGCACTCGGTCTGACTGAGCGCCTCCAGGAGAGAGGCCAAAGCAAGACGCGCCCCGAGGAGCGTCTTGACACATGTCAACAATGGGTCTGACAGAGTTCCTCCATGAGAGAGGCCCAAGCAAGACCCGCCTCGAGGAGTGTCTTGCCACATGTCAACACTGGGTCTGACAGAGGGCCTCCAGGAGAGAGGCCCAAGCAAGACGCGCCCCGAGAAGTGTCTTGCCACATGTCACCACTTGGTCTGACTGAGCGCCTCCAGGAGAGAGGCCCAAGCAACACGCGCCCCGAGGAGCGTCAGACCACATGTCACTACTCATTCTGACTGAGCGCCTCCAGGAGAGAGGCCCAAGCAAGACGCGCCCCGAGGAGCGTCTTGGCACATGTCACCACTTGGTCTGACTGAGCGCCTCCAGGAGAGAGGCCCAAGCAACACGCGCCCCGAGGAGAGTCAGGCCACATGTCACTACTCAGTCTGACTGAGCGCCTCCAGGAGAGAGGCCCAAGCAAGACGCGCCCCGAGGAGCGTCTTGCCACATGTCAAAAATGGGTCTTACTGAGGGCCTCCAGAAGAGAAGCCCAAGCAAGACGCGCCCCGAGGAGCTTCTTGCCACATGTCAACACTGGGTCTGACTGAGCGCCTCCAGGAGAGAGGCCCAAGCAAGACACGCCCCGAGGAACGTCTTGACACATGTCAACACTGGGTCGGACTGAGGGCCTCCATGAGAGAAGCCCAAGCAAGACGCGCCCCGAGGAGATTCTTGCCACCTGTCAACACTCGGTCTGACAGAGGGCATTCAGGAGAGAGGCCCAAGCAATACGCGCCCCGAGGAGCGTCTTGCCACATGTCACCACTGGGTCTGAATGAGCGCCTCCAGGAGAGAGGCCCAACCAAGACGCGCCCCGAGGAGTGTCTTGCCACATGCCAACACTGGGTCTGACTGAGCGCCTCCAGGAGAGAGGCCCAAGCAAGACGCGCCCCGAGGAGCGTCTTGCCACGTGTAAAACACTGGGTCTGACTGAGCGCCTCCAGGAGAGAGGCCCAAGCAAGACGCGCCCTGAGGAGCGTCTTTCCACGTGTCACCACTGGGTCTGACTGAGCGCCCCCAGGAGAGAGGCCCAAGCAAGACGCGCCCCGAGGAGCGTCTTGCCAAATGTCAACACTTGGTCTGACTGAGCGCCTCCAGGAGAGAGGCCCAAGCAAGACGCGCCCCGAGGAGCGTCTTGCCACATGTCAAAAATGGGTCTTACTGAGGGCCTCCAGGAGAGAGGCCCATCAAGACGCGCCCCGAGGAGTGTCTTGCCACATGTCAGCACTGGGTCTGACTGAGCGCCTCCAGGAGAGAGGCCCCAGCAAGACGCGCCCAGAGGAGCGTCTTGCCTTATGTCAGCACTCGGTCTGACTGAGCGCCTCCAGGAGAGAGGCCCAAGCAAGATGCGCCCGGAGGAGCGTCTTGCCACATGTCAACACTGGGTCTGACAGAGGGCCTCCATGAGAGAGGCCCAAGCAAGGCGCGCCCCGAGGAGCGTCTTGCCACATGTCACCTCTGGTTCTGACTGAGCGCCTCCAGGAGAGAGGCCCAAGCAAGATGCGCCCCGAGGAGCGTCTTGTCACATGTCAACACTGGGTCTGTCTGAGCGGCTCCAGGAGAGAAGCCCAAGCAAGACGCGCCCCGAGGAGTGTCTTGCCACATGTCAACAATGGGTCTGACTGAGGGCCTCCAGGAGAGAGGCCCATCAAGACGCGCCCCGAGGAGTGTCTTGCCACATGCCAACACTGGGTCTGACTGAGCGCCTCCAGGAGAGAGGCCCAAGCAAGACGCGCCCCGAGGAGCGTCTTGCCACGTGTCAACACTGGGTCTGACTGAGCGCCTCCAGGAGAGAGGCCCAAGCAAGACGCGCCCCGAGGAGCGTCTTTCCACGTGTCACCACTGGGTCTGACTGAGCGCCCCCAGGAGAGAGGCCCAAGCAAGACGCGCCCCGAGGAGCGTCTTGCCACATGTCATCACTGGGTCTGACTGAGCGCCTCCAGGACAGAGGCCCAAGCAAGATGCGCCCCGAGGAGCGTCTTGCCACATGTCAGCACTGGGTCTGACTGAGCGCCTCCAGGAGAGAGGCCCCAGCAAGACGCGCCCAGAGGAGCGTCTTGCCTTATGTCAGCACTCGGTCTGACTGAGCGCCTCCAGGAGAGAGGCCCAAGCAAGACGCGCCCCGAGGAGCGTCTTGCCACATGTCAACAATGGGTCTGACTGAGGGCCTCCAGGAGAGAGGCCCAAGCAAGATGCGCCCGGAGGAGCGTCTTGCCACATGTCAATACTGGGTCTGACAGAGGGCCTCCATGAGAGAGGCCCAAGCAAGGCGCGCCCCGAGGAGCGTCTTGCCACATGTCACCTCTGGTTCTGACTGAGCGCCTCCAGGAGAGAGGCCCAAGCAAGATGCGCCCCGAGGAGCGTCTTGTCACATGTCAACACTGGGTCTGTCTGAGCGGCTCCAGGAGAGAAGCCCAAGCAAGACGCGCCCCGAGGAGTGTCTTGCCACATGTCAACAATGGGTCTGACTGAGGGCCTCCAGGAGAGAAGCCCAAGCAAGACGCGCCCCGAGGAGCGTCTTGACACATGTCAACACTGGGTCTGACAGAGGGCCTCCAGGAGAGAGGCCCAAGCAAGACGCGCCCCGAGGATTGTCTTGCCACATGTCACCACTGGGTCTGACTGAGCAACTCCAGGAGAGAGGCCCAAGCAAGACGCGCCACGAGGAGCGTTAGGCCACATGTCACTACTCAGTCTGACTGAGTGCCTCCAGGAGAGAGGCCCAAGCAAGACGCGCCCCGAGGAGCGTCTTGCCACATGTCAGCACTGGGTCTGACTGAGCGCCTCCAGGAGATAGGCCACAGCAAGACGCGCCCCGAGGAGCGTCTTGCCTTATGTCAGCACTCGGTCTGACTGAGCGCCTCCAGGAGAGAGGCCCAAGCAAGACGCGCCCCGAGGAGCGTCTTGCCACATGTCAAAAATGGGTCTGACTGAGGGCCTCCAAGAGAGAGGCCCAAGCAAGATGCGCACGGAGGAGCGTCTTGCCACATGTCTACACTGGGTCTGACTGAGCGCCTCCAGGAGAGAGGCCCAAGCAAGACGTGCCCCGAGGAGCGTCTTGTCACATGTCAACACTGGGTCTTTCTGAGCGCCTCCAGGAGAGAAGCCCAAGCAAGACGCGCCCCGAGGAGCGTCTTGCCACATGTCAACAATGGGTCTGACTGAGGGGCTCCATGAGAGAGGCCCAAGCAAGGCGCGCCCCGAGGAGCGTCTTGCCACATGTCACCTCTGGTTCTGACTGAGCGCCTCCAGGAGAGAGGCCCAAGCAAGATGCGCCCCGAGGAGCGTCTTGTCACATGTCAACACTGGGTCTGTCTGAGCGGCTCCAGGAGAGAAGCCCAAGCAAGACGCGCCCCGAGGAGTGTCTTGCCACATGTCAACAATGGGTCTGACTGAGGGCCTCCAGGAGAGAAGCCCAAGCAAGACGCGCCCCGAGGAGCGTCTTGACACATGTCAACACTGGGTCTGACAGAGGGCCCCCAGGAGAGAGGCCCAAGCAAGACGCGCCCCGAGGAGTGTCTTGCCACATGTCACCACTGGGTCTGACTGAGCGCCTCCAGGAGAGAGGCCCAAGCAAGACGCGCCACGAGGAGCGTAATGCCACATGTCACTACTCAGTCAGACTGAGCGCCTCCAGGAGAGAGGCCCAAGCAAGACGCGCCCCGAGGAGCGTCTTGCCACATGTCAGCACTGGGTCTGACTGAGCGCCTCCAGGAGATAGGCCCCAGCAAGACGCGCCCCGAGGAGCGTCTTGCCTTATGTCAGCACTCGGTCTGACTGAGCGCCTCCAGGAGAGAGGCCCAAGCAAGACGCGCCCCGAGGAGCGTCTTGCCACATGTCAACAATGGGTCTGACTGAGGGCCTCCAGGAGAGAGGCCCAAGCAAGATGCGCACGGAGGAGCGTCTTGCCACATGTCTACACTGGGTCTGACTGAGCGCCTCCAGGAGAGAGGCCCAAGCAAGACGTGCCCCGAGGAGCGTCTTGTCACATGTCAACACTGGGTCTTTCTGAGCGCCTCCAGGAGAGAAGCCCAAGCAAGACGCGCCCCGAGGAGCGTCTTGCCACATGTCAACAATGGGTCTGACTGAGGGCCTCCAGGAGAGAAGCTCAAGCAACACGCGGCCCGAGGAGCGTCTTGCCACATGTCAGCACTCGGTCTGACTGAGCGCCTCCAGGAGAGAGGCCCAAGCAAGACGCGCCCCGAGGAGCGTCTTGCCACATGTCAACAATGGGTCTGACTGAGGGCCTCCAGGAGAGAAGCCCAAGCAACACGCGGCCCGAGGAGCGTCTTGCCACATGTCAGCACTCGGTCTGACTGAGCGCCTCCAGGAGAGAGGCCAAAGCAAGACGCGCCCCGAGGAGCGTCTTGACACATGTCAACAATGGGTCTGACAGAGTGCCTCCATGAGAGAGGCCCAAGCAAGACCCGCCTCGAGGAGTGTCTTGCCACATGTCAACACTGGGTCTGACAGAGGGCCTCCAGGAGAGAGGCCCAAGCAAGACGCGCCCCGAGAAGTGTCTTGCCACATGTCACCACTTGGTCTGACTGAGCGCCTCCAGGAGGGAGGCCCAAGCAACACGCGCCCCGAGGAGCGTCAGACCACATGTCACTACTCATTCTGACTGAGCGCCTCCAGGAGAGAGGCCCAAGCAAGACGCGCCCCGAGGAGCGTCTTGGCACATGTCACCACTTGGTCTGACTGAGCGCCTCCAGGAGAGAGGCCCAAGCAACACGCGCCCTGAGGAGAGTCAGGCCACATGTCACTACTCAGTCTGACTGAGCGCCTCCAGGAGAGAGGCCCAAGCAAGACGCGCCCCGAGGAGCGTCTTGCCACATGTCAAAAATGGGTCTTACTGAGGGCCTCCAGGAGAGAAGCCCAAGCAAGACGCGCCCCGAGGAGCTTCTTGTCACATGTCAACACTGGGTCTGACTGAGCGCCTCCAGGAGAGAGGCCCAAGCAAGACACGCCCCGAGGAACGTCTTGACACATGTCAACACTGGGTCGGACTGAGGGCCTCCATGAGAGAAGCCCAAGCAAGACGCGCCCCGAGGAGAGTCTTGCCACCTGTCAACACTCGGTCTGACAGAGGGCATTCAGGAGAGAGGCCCAAGCAATACGCGCCCCGAGGAGCGTCTTGCCACATGTCACCACTGGGTCTGAATGAGCGCCTCCAGGAGAGAGGCCCAACCAAGACGCGCCCCGAGGAGTGTCTTGCCACATGCCAACACTGGGTCTGACTGAGCGCGTCCAGGAGAGAGGCCCAAGCAAGACGCGCCCCGAGGAGCGTCTTGCCACGTGTAAAACACTGGGTCTGACTGAGCGCCTCCAGGAGAGAGGCCCAAGCAAGACGCGCCCTGAGGAGCGTCTTTCCACGTGTCACCACTGGGTCTGACTGAGCGCCCCCAGGAGAGAGGCCCAAGCAAGACGCGCCCCGAGGAGCGTCTTGCCACATGTCAACACTTGGTCTGACTGAGCGCCTCCAGGAGAGAGGCCCAAGCAAGACGCGCCCCGAGGAGCGTCTTGCCACATGTCAAAAATGGGTCTTACTGAGGGCCTCCAGGAGAGAGGACCATCAAGACGCGCCCCGAGGAGTGTCTTGCCACATGCCAACACTGGGTCTGACTGAGCGCCTCCAGGAGAGAGGCCCAAGCAAGACGCGCCCGGAGGAGCGTCTTGCCACATGTCAACACTGGGTCTGACAGAGGGCCTCCATGAGAGAGGCCCAAGCAAGGCGCGCCCCGAGGAGCGTCTTGCCACGTGTCAACACTGGGTCTGACTGAGCGCCTCCACGAGAGAGGCCCAAGCAAGACGCGCCCCGAGGAGCGTCTTTCCACGTGTCACCACTGGGTCTGACTGAGCGCCCCCAGGAGAGAGGCCCAAGCAAGACGCGCACCGAGGAGCGTCTTGCCACATGTCATCACTGGGTCTGACTGAGCGCCTCCAGGACAGAGGCCCAAGCAAGACGCGCCCCGAGGAGCGTCTTGCCACATGTCAGCACTGGGTCTGACTGAGCGCCTCCAGGAGAGAGGCCCCAGCAAGACGCGCCCAGAGGAGCGTCTTGCCTTATGTCAGCACTAGGTCTGACTGAGCGCCTCCAGGAGAGAGGCCCAAGCAAGACGCGCCCCGAGGAGCGTCTTGCCACATGTCAACAATGGGTCTGACTGAGGGCCTCCAGGAGAGAGGCCCAAGCAAGATGCGCCCGGAGGAGCGTCTTGCCACATGTCAACACTGGGTCTGACAGAGGGCCTCCATGAGAGAGCCCCAAGCAAGGCGCGCCCCGAGGAGCGTCTTGCCACATGTCACCTCTGGTTCTGACTGAGCGCCTCCAGGAGAGAGGCCCAAGCAAGATGCGCCCCGAGGAGCGTCTTGTCACATGTCAACACTGGGTCTGTCTGAGCGGCTCCAGGAGAGAAGCCCAAGCAAGACGCGCCCCGAGGAGTGTCTTGCCACATGTCAACAATGGGTCTGACTGAGGGCCTCCAGGAGAGAAGCCCAAGCAAGACGCGCCCCGAGGAGCGTCTTGACACATGTCAACACTGGGTCTGACAGAGGGCCTCCAGGAGAGAGGCCCAAGCAAGACGCGCCCCGAGGAGTGTCTTGCCACATGTCACCACTGGGTCTGACTGAGCGCCTCCAGGAGAGAGGCCCAAGCAAGACGCGCCACGAGGAGCGTTAGGCCACATGTCACTACTCAGTCTGACTGAGCGCCTCCAGGAGAGAGGCCCAAGCAAGACGCGCCCCGAGGAGCGTCTTGCCACATGTCAGCACTGGGTCTGACTGAGCGCCTCCAGGAGATAGGCCCCAGCAAGACGCGCCCCGAGGAGCGTCTTGCCACATGTCAACAATGGGTCTGACTGAGGGCCTCCAGGAGAGAGGCCCAAGCAAGATGCGCACGGAGGAGCGTCTTGCCACATGTCTACACTGGGTCTGACTGAGCGCCTCCAGGAGAGAGGCCCAAGCAAGACGTGCCCCGAGGAGCGTCTTGTCACATGTCAACACTGGGTCTTTCTGAGCGCCTCCAGGAGAGAAGCCCAAGCAAGACGCGCCCCGAGGAGCGTCTTGCCACATGTCAACAATGGGTCTGACTGAGGGCCTCCAGGAGAGAAGCTCAAGCAACACGCGGCCCGAGGAGCGTCTTGCCACATGTCAGCACTCGGTCTGACTGAGCGCCTCCAGGAGAGAGGCCCAAGCAAGAGGCGCCCCGAGGAGCGTCTTGCCACATGTCATCAATGGGTCTGACTGAGGGCCTTCAGGAGAGAAGCCCAAGCAACACGCGGCCCGAGGAGCGTCTTGCCACATGTCAGCACTCGGTCTGACTGAGCGCCTCCAGGAGAGAGGCCAAAGCAAGACGCGCCCCGAGGAGCGTCTTGACACATGTCAACAATGGGTCTGACAGAGTGCCTCCATGAGAGAGGCCCAAGCAAGACCCGCCTCGAGGAGTGTCTTGCCACATGTCAACACTGGGTCTGACAGAGGGCCTCCAGGAGAGAGGCCCAAGCAAGACGCGCCCCGAGAAGTGTCTTGCCACATGTCACCACTTGGTCTGACTGAGCGCCTCCAGGAGAGAGGCCCAAGCAACACGCGCCCCGAGGAGCGTCAGACCACATGTCACTACTCATTCTGACTGAGCGCCTCCAGGAGAGAGGCCCAAGCAAGACGCGCCCCGAGGAGCGTCTTGGCACATGTCACCACTTGCTCTGACTGAGCGCCTCCAGGAGAGAGGCCCAAGCAACACGCGCCCCGAGGAGAGTCAGGCCACATGTCACTACTCAGTCTGACTGAGCGCCTCCAGGAGAGAGGCCCAAGCAAGACGCGCCCCGAGGAGCGTCTTGCCACATGTCAAAAATGGGTCTTACTGAAGGCCTCCAGAAGAGAAGCCCAAGCAAGACGCGCCCCGAGGAGCTTCTTGTCACATGTCAACACTGGGTCTGACTGAGCGCCTCCAGGAGAGAGGCCCAAGCAAGACACGCCCCGAGGAACGTCTTGACACATGTCAACACTGGGTCGGACTGAGGGCCTCCATGAGAGAAGCCCAAGCAAGACGCGCCCCGAGGAGAGTCTTGCCACCTGTCAACACTCGGTCTGACAGAGGGCATTCAGGAGAGAGGCCCAAGCAATACGCGCCCCGAGGAGCGTCTTGCCACATGTCACCACTGGGTCTGAATGAGCGCCTCCAGGAGAGAGGCCCAACCAAGACGCGCCCCGAGGAGTGTCTTGCCACATGCCAACACTGGGTCTGACTGAGCGCCTCCAGGAGAGAGGCCCAAGCAAGACGCGCCCCGAGGAGCGTCTTGCCACGTGTAAAACACTGGGTCTGACTGAGCGCCTCCAGGAGAGAGGCCCAAGCAAGACGCGCCCCGAGGAGCGTCTTTCCACGTGTCACCACTGGGTCTGACTGAGCGCCCCCAGGAGAGAGGCCCAAGCAAGACGCGCCCCGAGGAGCGTCTTGCCACATGTCAACAATGGGTCTGACTGAGGGCCTCCAGGAGAGAGGCCCAAGCAAGACGCGCCCCGAGGAGCGTCTTGCCACATGTCAAAAATGGGTCTTACTGAGGGCCTCCAGGAGAGAGGCCCATCAAGACGCGCCCCGAGGAGTGTCTTGCCACATGTCAGCACTGGGTCTGACTGAGCGCCTCCAGGAGAGAGGCCCATCAAGATGCGCCCAGAGGAGCGTCTTGCCTTATGTCAGCACTCGGTCTGACTGAGCGCCTCCAGGAGAGAGGCCCAAGCAAGACGCGCCCCGAGGAGCGTCTTGCCACATGTCAACAATGGGTCTGACTGAGGGCCTCCAGGAGAGAGGCCCAAGCAAGATGCGCCCGGAGGAGCGTCTTGCCACATGTCAACACTGGGTCTGACAGAGGGCCTCCATGAGAGAGGCCCAAGCAAGGCGCGCCCCGAGGAGCGTCTTGCCACATGTCACCTCTGGTTCTGACTGAGCGCCTCCAGGAGAGAGGCCCAAGCAAGATGCGCCCCGAGGAGCGTCTTGTCACATGTCAACACTGGGTCTGTCTGAGCGGCTCCAGGAGAGAAGCCCAAGCAAGACGCGCCCCGAGGAGTGTCTTGCCACATGTCAACAATGGGTCTGACTGAGGGCCTCCAGGAGAGAAGCCCAAGCAAGACGCGCCCCGAGGAGCGTCTTGACACATGTCAACACTGGGTCTGACAGAGGGCCTCCAGGAGAGAGGCCCAAGCAAGACGCGCCCCGAGGATTGTCTTGCCACATGTCACCACTGGGTCTGACTGAGCAACTCCAGGAGAGAGGCCCAAGCAAGACGCGCCACGAGGAGCGTTAGGCCACATGTCACTACTCAGTCTGACTGAGCGCCTCCAGGAGAGAGGCCCAAGCAAGACGCGCCCCGAGGAGCGTCTTGCCACATGTCAGCACTGGGTCTGACTGAGCGCCTCCAGGAGATAGGCCCCAGCAAGACGCGCCCCGAGGAGCGTCTTGCCTTATGTCAGCACTCGGTCTGACTGAGCACCTCCAGGAGAGAGGCCCAAGCAAGACGCGCCCCGAGGAGCGTCTTGCCACATGTCAACAATGGGTCTGACTGAGGGCCTCCAGGAGAGAGGCCCAAGCAAGATGCGCACGGAGGAGCGTCTTGCCACATGTCTACACTGGGTCTGACTGAGCGCCTCCAGGAGAGAGGCCCAAGCAAGACGTGCCCCGAGGAGCGTCTTGTCACATGTCAACACTGGGTCTTTCTGAGCGCCTCCAGGAGAGAAGCCCAAGCAAGACGCGCCCCGAGGAGCGTCTTGCCACATGTCAACAATGGGTCTGACTGAGGGCCTCCATGAGAGAGGCCCAAGCAAGGCGCGCCCCGAGGAGCGTCTTGCCACATGTCACCTCTGGTTCTGACTGAGCGCCTCCAGGAGAGAGGCCCAAGCAAGATGCGCCCCGAGGAGCGTCTTGTCACATGTCAACACTGGGTCTGTCTGAGCGGCTCCAGGAGAGAAGCCCAAGCAAGACGCGCCCCGAGGAGTGTCTTGCCACATGTCAACAATGGGTCTGACTGAGGGCCTCCAGGAGAGAAGCCCAAGCAAGACGCGCCCCGAGGAGCGTCTTGACACATGTCAACACTGGGTCTGACAGAGGGCCCCCAGGAGAGAGGCCCAAGCAAGACGCGCCCCGAGGAGTGTCTTGCCACATGTCACCACTGGGTCTGACTGAGCGCCTCCAGGAGAGAGGCCCAAGCAAGACGCGCCACGAGGAGCGTTAGGCCACATGTCACTACTCAGTCAGACTGAGCGCCTCCAGGAGAGAGGCCCAAGCAAGACGCGCCCCGAGGAGCGTCTTGCCACATGTCAGCGCTGGGTCTGACTGAGCGCCTCCAGGAGATAGGCCCCAGCAAGACGCGCCCCGAGGAGCGTCTTGCCTTATGTCAGCACTCGGTCTGACTGAGCGCCTCCAGGAGAGAGGCCCAAGCAAGACGCGCCCCGAGGAGCGTCTTGCCACATGTCAACAATGGGTCTGACTGAGGGCCTCCAGGAGAGAGGCCCAAGCAAGATGCGCACGGAGGAGCGTCTTGCCACATGTCTACACTGGGTCTGACTGAGCGCCTCCAGGAGAGAGGCCCAAGCAAGACGTGCCCCGAGGAGCGTCTTGTCACATGTCAACACTGGGTCTTTCTGAGCGCCTCCAGGAGAGAAGCCCAAGCAAGACGCGCCCCGAGGAGCGTCTTGCCACATGTCAACAATGGGTCTGACTGAGGGCCTCCAGGACAGAAGCTCAAGCAACACGCGGCCCGAGGAGCGTCTTGCCACATGTCAGCACTCGGTCTGACTGAGCGCCTCCAGGAGAGAGGCCCAAGCAAGATGCGCCCCGAGGAGCGTCTTGCCACATGTCAACAATGGGTCTGACTGAGGTCCTCCAGGAGAGAAGCCCAAGCAACACGCGGCCCGAGGAGCGTCTTGCCACATGTCAGCACTCGGTCTGACTGAGCGCCTCCAGGAGAGAGGCCAAAGCAAGACGCGCCCCGAGGAGCGTCTTGACACATGTCAACAATGGGTCTGACAGAGTGCCTCCATGAGAGAGGCCCAAGCAAGACCCGCCTCGAGGAGTGTCTTGCCACATATCAACACTGGGTCTGACAGAGGGCCTCCAGGAGAGAGGCCCAAGCAAGACGCGCCCCGAGAAGTGTCTTGCCACATGTCACCACTTGGTCTGACTGAGCGCCTCCAGGAGGGAGGCCCAAGCAACACGCGCCCCGAGGAGCGTCAGACCACATGTCACTACTCATTCTGACTGAGCGCCTCCAGGAGAGAGGCCCAAGCAAGACGCGCCCCGAGGAGCGTCTTGGCACATGTCACCACTTGGTCTGACTGAGCGCCTCCAGGAGGGAGGCCCAAGCAACACGCGCCCCGAGGAGCGTCAGACCACATGTCACTACTCATTCTGACTGAGCGCCTCCAGGAGAGAGGCCCAAGCAAGACGCGCCCCGAGGAGCGTCTTGGCACATGTCACCACTTGGTCTGACTGAGCGCCTCCAGGAGAGAGGCCCAAGCAACACGCGCCCCGAGGAGAGTCAGGCCACATGTCACTACTCAGTCTGACTGAGCGCCTCCAGGAGAGAAGCCCAAGCAAGACGCGCCCCGAGGAGCTTCTTGTCACATGTCAACACTGGGTCTGACTGAGCGCCTCCAGGAGAGAGGCCCAAGCAAGACACGCCCCGAGGAACGTCTTGACACATGTCAACACTGGGTCGGACTGAGGGACTCCATGAGAGAAGCCCAAGCAAGACGCGCCCCGAGGAGAGTCTTGCCACCTGTCAACACTCGGTCTCACAGAGGGCATTCAGGAGAGAGGCCCAAGCAATACGCGCCCCGAGGAGCGTCTTGCCACATGTCACCACTGGGTCTGAATGAGCGCCTCCAGGAGAGAGGCCCAACCAAGACGCGCCCCGAGGAGCGTCTTGCCACGTGTAAAACACTGGGTCTGACTGAGCGCCTCCAGGAGAGAGGCCCAAGCAAGACGCGCCCTGAGGAGCGTCTTTCCACGTGTCACCACTGGGTCTGACTGAGCGCCCCCAGGAGAGAGGCCCAAGCAAGACGCGCCCCGAGGAGCGTCTTGCCACATGTCAACACTTGGTCTGACTGAGCGCCTCCAGGAGAGAGGCCCAAGCAAGACGCGCCCCGAGGAGCGTCTTGCCACATGTCAAAAATGGGTCTTACTGAGGGCCTCCAGGAGAGAGGACCATCAAGACGCGCCCCGAGGAGTGTCTTGCCACATGCCAACACTGGGTCTGACTGAGCGCCTCCAGGAGAGAGGCCCAAGCAAGACGCGCCCGGAGGAGCGTCTTGCCACATGTCAACACTGGGTCTGACAGAGGGCCTCCATGAGAGAGGCCCAAGCAAGGCGCGCCCCGAGGAGCGTCTTGCCACGTGTCAACACTGGGTCTGACTGAGCGCCTCCAGGAGAGAGGCCCAAGCAAGACGCGCCCCGAGGAGCGTCTTGCCACGTGTAAAACACTGGGTCTGACTGAGCGCCTCCAGGAGAGAGGCCCAAGCAAGACGCGCCCTGAGGAGCGTCTTTCCACGTGTCACCACTGGGTCTGACTGAGCGCCCCCAGGAGAGAGGCCCAAGCAAGACGCGCCCCGAGGAGCGTCTTGCCACATGTCAACACTTGGTCTGACTGAGCGCCTCCAGGAGAGAGGCCCAAGCAAGACGCGCCACGAGGAGCGTCTTGCCACATGTCAAAAATGGGTCTTACTGAGGGCCTCCAGGAGAGAGGCCCAAGCAAGATGCGCCCGGAGGAGCGTCTTGCCACATGTCAACACTGGGTCTGACAGAGGGCCTCCATGAGAGAGGCCCAAGCAAGACGCGCCACGAGGAGTGTCTTGCCACATGCCAACACTGGGTCTGACTGAGCGCCTCCATGAGAGAGGCCCAAGCAAGGCGCGCCCCGAGGAGCGTCTTGCCACGTGTCAACACTGGGTCTGACTGAGCGCCTCCAGGAGAGAGGCCCAAGCAAGACGCGCCCCGAGGAGCGTCTTTCCACGTGTCACCACTGGGTCTGACTGAGCGCCCCCAGGAGAGAGGCCCAAGCAAGACGCGCACCGAGGAGCGTCTTGCCACATGTCATCACTGGGTCTGACTGAGCGCCTCCAGGACAGAGGCCCAAGCAAGACGCGCCCCGAGGAGCGTCTTGCCACATGTCAGCACTGGGTCTGACTGAGCACCTCCAGGAGAGAGGCCCCAGCAAGATGCGCCCAGAGGAGCGTCTTGCCTTATGTCAGTACTCGGTCTGACTGAGCGCCTCCAGGAGAGAGGCCCAAGCAAGACGCGCCCCGAGGAGCGTCTTGCCACATGTCAACAATGGGTCTGACTGAGGGCCTCCAGGAGAGAGGCCCAAGCAAGATGCGCCCGGAGGAGCGTCTTGCCACATGTCAACACTGGGTCTGACAGAGGGCCTCCATGAGAGAGCCCCAAGCAAGGCGCGCCCCGAGGAGCGTCTTGCCACATGTCACCTCTGGTTCTGACTGAGCGCCTCCAGGAGAGAGGCCCAAGCAAGATGCGCCCCGAGGAGCGTCTTGTCACATGTCAACACTGGGTCTGTCTGAGCGGCTCCAGGAGAGAAGCCCAAGCAAGACGAGCCCCGAGGAGTGTCTTGCCACATGTCAACAATGGGTCTGACTGAGGGCCTCCAGGAGAGAAGCCCAAGCAAGACGCGCCCCGAGGAGCATCTTGACACATGTCAACACTGGGTCTGACAGAGGGCCTCCAGGAGAGAGGCCCAAGCAAGACGCGCCCCGAGGAGTGTCTTGCCACATGTCACCACTGGGTCTGACTGAGCGCCTCCAGGAGAGAGGCCCAAGCAAGACGCGCCACGAGGAGCGTTAGGCCACATGTCACTACTCAGTCTGACTGAGCGCCTCCAGGAGAGAGGCCCAAGCAAGACGCGCCCCGAGGAGCGTCTTGCCACATGTCAGCACTGGGTCTGACTGAGCGCCTCCAGGAGATAGGCCCCAGCAAGACGCGCCCCGAGGAGCGTCTTGCCTTATGTCAGCACTCGGTCTGACTGAGCGCCTCCAGGAGAGAGGCCCAAGCAAGACGCGCCCCGAGGAGCGTCTTGCCACATGTCAACAATGGGTCTGACTGAGGGCCTCCAGGAGAGAGGCCCAAGCAAGATGCGCACGGAGGAGCGTCTTGCCACATGTCTACACTGGGTCTGACTGAGCGCCTCCAGGAGAGACGCCCAAGCAAGACGTGCCCCGAGGAGCGTCTTGTCACATGTCAACACTGGGTCTTTCTGAGCGCCTCCAGGAGAGAAGCCCAAGCAAGACGCGCCCCGAGGAGCGTCTTGCCACATGTCAACAATGGGTCTGACTGAGGGCCTCCAGGAGAGAAGCTCAAGCAACACGCGGCCCGAGGAGCATCTTGCCACATGTCAGCACTCGGTCTGACTGAGCGCCTCCAGGAGAGAGGCCCAAGCAAGACGCGCCCCGAGGAGCGTCTTGCCACATGTCAACAATGGGTCTGACTGAGGGCCTCCAGGAGAGAAGCCCAAGCAACACGCGGCCCGAGGAGCGTCTTGCCACATGTCAGCACTCGGTCTGACTGAGCGCCTCCAGGAGAGAGGCCAAAGCAAGACACGCCCCGAGGAGCGTCTTGACACATGTCAACAATGGGTCTGACAGAGTGCCTCCATGAGAGAGGCCCAAGCAAGACCCGCCTCGAGGAGTGTCTTGCCACATGTCAACACTGGGTCTGACAGAGGGCCTCCAGGAGAGAGGCCCAAGCAAGACGCGCCCCGAGAAGTGTCTTGCCACATGTCACCACTTGGTCTGACTGAGCGCCTCCAGGAGAGAGGCCCAAGCAACACGCGCCCCGAGGAGCGTCAGACCACATGTCACTACTCATTCTGACTGAGCGCCTCCAGGAGAGAGGCCCAAGCAAGACGCGCCCCGAGGAGCGTCTTGGCACATGTCACCACTTGGTCTGACTGAGCGCCTCCAGGAGAGAGGCCCAAGCAACACGCGCCCCGAGGAGAGTCAGGCCACATGTCACTACTCAGTCTGACTGAGCGCCTCCAGGAGAGAGGCCCAAGCAAGACGCGCCCCGAGGAGCGTCTTGCCACATGTCAAAAATGGGTCTTACTGCGGGCCTCCAGGAGAGAAGCCCAAGCAAGACGCGCCCCGAGGAGCTTCTTGCCACATGTCAACACTGGGTCTGACTGAGCGCCTCCAGGAGAGAGGCCCAAGCAAGACACGCCCCGAGGAACGTCTTGACACATGTCAACACTGGGTCGGACTGAGGGCCTCCATGAGAGAAGCCCAAGCAAGACGCGCCCCGAGGAGAGTCTTGCCACCTGTCAACACTCGGTCTGACAGAGGGCATTCAGGAGAGAGGCCCAAGCAATACGCGCCCCGAGGAGCGTCTTGCCACATGTCACCACTGGGTCTGAATGAGCGCCTCCAGGAGAGAGGCCCAACCAAGACGCGCCCCGAGGAGTGTCTTGCCACATGCCAACACTGGGTCTGACTGAGCGCCTCCAGGAGAGAGGCCCAAGCAAGACGCGCCCCGAGGAGCGTCTTGCCACGTGTAAAACACTGGGTCTGACTGAGCGCCTCCAGGAGAGAGGCCCAAGCAAGACGCGCCCCGAGGAGCGTCTTTCCACGTGTCACCACTGGGTCTGACTGAGCGCCCCCAGGAGAGAGGCCCAAGCAAGACGCGCCCCGAGGAGCGTCTTGCCACATGTCAACACTGGGTCTGACTGAGCGCCTCCAGGAGAGAGGCCCAAGCAAGACGCGCCCCGAGCAGCGTCTTGCCACATGTCAGCACTGGGTCTGACTGAGCGCCTCCAGGAGAGAGGCCCCAGCAAGACGCGCCCAGAGGAGCGTCTTGCCTTATGTCAGCACTCGGTCTGACTGAGCGCCTCCAGGAGAGAGGCCCAAGCAAGCCGCGCCCCGAGGAGCGTCTTGCCACATGTCAACAATGGGTCTGACTGAGGGCCTCCAGGAGAGAGGCCCAAGCAAGATGCGCCCGGAGGAGCGTCTTGCCACATGTCAACACTGGGTCTGACAGAGGGCCTCCATGAGAGAGGCCCAAGCAAGGCGCGCCCCGAGGAGCGTCTTGCCACATGTCACCTCTGGTTCTGACTGAGCGCCTCCAGGAGAGAGGCCCAAGCAAGATGCGCCCCGAGGAGCGTCTTGTCACATGTCAACACTGGGTCTGTCTGAGCGTCTCCAGGAGAGAAGCCCAAGCAAGACGCGCCCCGAGGAGTGTCTTGCCACATGTCAACAATGGGTCTGACTGAGGGCCTCCAGGAGAGAAGCCCAAGCAAGACGCGCCCCGAGGAGCGTCTTGACACATGTCAACACTGGGTCTGACAGAGGGCCTCCAGGAGAGAGGCCCAAGCAAGACGCGCCCCGAGGAGTGTCTTGCCACATGTCACCACTGGGTCTGACTGAGCGCCTCCAGGAGAGAGGCCCAAGCAAGACGCGCCCCGAGGAGCGTCTTGCCACATGTCAGCACTGGGTCTGACTGAGCGCCTCCAGGAGATAGGCCCCAGCAAGACGCGCCCCAAGGAGCGTCTTGCCTTATGTCAGCACTCGGTCTGACTGAGCGCCACCAGGAGAGAGGCCCAAGCAAGACGCGCCCCGAGGAGCGTCTTGCCACATGTCAACAATGGGTCTGACTGAGCGCCTCCAGGAGAGAGGCCCAAGCAAGATGCGCCCGGAGGAGCGTCTTGCCACATGTCTACACTGGGTCTGACAGAGGGCCTCCAGGAGAGAGGCCCAAGCAAGACGCGCCCCGAGGAGCGTCTTGCCACATGTCACCTCTGGTTCTGACTGAGCGCCTCCAGGAGAGAGGCCCCAGCAAGACGCGCCCCAAGGAGTGTCTTGTCACATGTCAACACTGGGTCTGTCTGAGCGCCTCCAGGAGAGAAGCCCAAGCAAGACGCACCCCGAGGAGTGTCTTGTCACATGTCAACACTGGGTCTGTCTGAGCGCCTCCAGGAGAGAAGCCCAAGCAAGACGCGCCCCGAGGAGTGTCTTGCCACATGTAAACAATGGGTCAGACTGAGGGCCTCCAGGAGAGAAGCCCAAGCAAGACGCGCCCCGAGGAGCGTCTTGCCACATGTCACCACTGGGTCTGACTGAGCGCCTCCAGGAGAGAGGCCCAAGCAAGACGCGCCCCGAGGAGCGTCAAGCCACATGTCACTACTCAGTCTGACTGAGCGCCTCCAGGAGAGAGGCCCAAGCAAGACGTGCCCCGACGAGCATCTTGCCACATGTCAACACTGGGTCTGACTGAGCGCCTCCAGGAGAGAGGCCCAAGCAAGACGCGCCCCGAGGAGCGTCTTGCCACATGTCAGCACTGGGTCTGACTGAGCGCCTCCAGGAGAGAGGCCCCAGCAAGACTCACCCCGAGGAGCGTCAGGCCACATGTCACTACTCAGTCTGACTGAGCGCCTCCAGGAGAGAGGCCCAAGCAAGTCGCGCCCCGAGGAGCGTCTTGCCACATGTCAACAATGGGTCGGACTGAGGGCCTCCAGGAGAGAAGCCCAAGCAACACGCGGCCCGAGGAGCGTCTTGCCACATGTCAGCACTCGGTCTGACTGAGCGCCTCCAGGAGAGAGGCCAAAGCAAGACGCGCCCCGAGGAGCGTCTTGACACATGTCAACAATGGGTCTGACAGAGGGCCTCCATGAGAGAGGCCCAAGCAAGACGCGCCCCGAGGAGTGTCTTGCCACATGTCAACACTGGGTCTGACAGAGGGCCTCCAGGAGAGAGGCCCAAGCAAGACGCGCCCCGAGAAGTGTCTTGCCACATGTCACCACTTGGTCTGACTGAGCGCCTCCAGGAGAGAGGCCCAAGCAACACGCGCCCCGAGGAGCGTCAGGCCACATGTCACTACTCATTCTGACTGAGCGCGTCCAGGAGAGAGGCCCAAGCAAGACGCGCCCCGAGGAGCGTCTTGCCACATGTCACCACTTGGTCTGACTGAGCGCCTACAGGAGAGAGGCCCAAGCAACACGCGCCCCGAGGAGCGTCAGGCCACATGTCACTACTCAGTCTGACTGAGCGCCTCCAGGAGAGAGGCCCAAGCAAGACGCGCCCCGAGGAGCGTCTTGCCACATGTCAACAATGGGTCTTACTGAGGGCCTCCAGGAGAGAAGACAAAGCAAGACGCGCCCCGAGGAGCTTCTTACCACATGTCAGCACTCGGTCTGACTGAGCGCCTCCAGGAGAGAGGCCAGAGCAAGACGCGCCCCGAGGAGCGTCTTGACACATGTCAACACTGGGTCTGACAGAGGGCCTCCATGAGAGAGGCCCAAGCAAGACGCGCCCCGAGGAGTGTCTTGCCAAATGTCAACACTGGGTCTGACAGAGGGCCTCCAGGAGAGAGGCCCAAGCAAGACGCGCCCCGAGGAGTGTCTTGCCACATGTCACCACTTGGTCTGACTGAGTTCCTCCAGGAGAGAGGCCCAAGCAACACGCGCCCCGAGGAGCGTCAGGCCAAATGTCACTACTCATTCTGACTGAGCGCCTCCAGGAGAGAGGCCCAAGCAAGACGCGCCCCGAGGAGCGTCTTGCCACATGTCACCACTTGGTCTGACTGAGCGCCTCCAGGAGAGAGGCCCAAGCAACACGCGCCCCGAGGAGCGTCAGGCCACATGTCACTACTCAGTCTGACTGAGCGCCTCCAGGAGAGAGGCCCAAGCAAGACGCGCCCCGAGGAGCGTCTTGCCACGTGTCAACACTGGGTCTGATTGAGGGCCTTCTGGAGAGAGGCCCAAGCAAGACGCGCCCCGAGGAGCGTCTTGCCACATGTCAACAATGGTTCTTACTGAGGGCCTCCAGGAGAGAAGCCCAAGCAAGACGCGCCCCGAGGAGCTTCTTGCCACATGTAAGCACTCGGTCTGACTGAGCGCCTCCAGGAGAGAGGCCAAAGCAAGACGCCCCCCGAGGAGCGTCTTGACACATGTCAACACTGGGTCTGACAGAGGGCCTCCATGAGAGAGGCCCAAGCAAGACGCGCCCCGAGGAGTGTCTTGCCAAATTTCAACACTGGGTCTGACTGAGCGCCTCAGGGAGAGAGGTCCAAGCAAGACGCGCCCCGAGGAGCGTCTTGCCACATGTCAACACTGGGTCTGACTGAATGCCTCCATGAGAGAAGCCCCAGCAAGACGCGCCCGAGGAGCCTCTTGACACATGTCAACACTGGGTCTGACTGATCGCCTCCCCAGGAGAGAGGCCCAAGCAAGACGCGCCCCGAGGAGCGTCTTGCCACATGTCAACAATGGGTCTGACTGAGGGCCTCCAGGAGAGAAGCCCAAGCAAGACGCGCCCCAAGGAGCATCTTGCCACATGTCAGCACTCGGTCTGACTGAGCTCCTCCAGGAGAGAGGCCCAAGCAAGACGCGCCCCGAGGAGCGTCTTGCCACATGTCACCTCTGGGTCTGACTGAGCACCTCCAGGAGAGAGGCCCAAGCAAGACGCGCCCCGAGGAGCGTCTTGTCACATGTCAACACTGGGTCTGACTGAGCGCCTCCAGGAGAGAGTCCCAAGCAAGAAACGCCCGAGGAGCGTCTTGACACATGTCAACACTGGGTCTGACTGATCGCCTCCCCAGGAGAGAGGCCCAAGCAAGACGCGCCCTGAGGAGTGTCTTGCCACATGTCAACACTGGGTCTGACCGAGCGCCTCCAGGAGAGAGGCCCAAGCAAGACGCGCCTGGAGGAGCGTTTTGCCACATGTCAACACTGGGTCTGACAGAGGGCCTCAAGGGGAGAGGCCCAAGCAAGATGCGCCCCGAGGAGCATCTTGCCACATATCAACAATGGGTCTGACTGAGGGCCTCCAGGAGAGAAGCCCAAGCAAGACGCGCCCCGAGGAGCGTCTTGCCACATGTCAGCACTCGGTCTGACTGAGCGCCTCCAGGAGAGAGGCCCAAGCAAGACGTGCCCCGAGGAGCGTCTTGCCACATGTCACCTCTGGGTCTGACTGAGCACCTCCAGGAGAGAGGCCCAAGCAAGACGCGCCCCGAGGAGCGTCTTGTCACATGTCAACACTGGGTCTGACTGAGCGCCTCCAGGAGAGAGGCCCCAGCAAGACGCGCCCAGAGGAGCGTCTTGCCTTATGTCAGCACTCGGTCTGACTGAGCGCCTCCAGGAGAGAGGCCCAAGCAAGCCGCGCCCCGAGGAGCGTCTTGCCACATGTCAACAATGGGTCTGACTGAGGGCCTCCAGGAGAGAGGCCCAAGCAAGATGCGCCCGGAGGAGCGTCTTGCCACATGTCAACACTGGGTCTGACAGAGGGCCTCCATGAGAGAGGCCCAAGCAAGGCGCGCCCCGAGGAGCGTCTTGCCACATGTCACCTCTGGTTCTGACTGAGCGCCTCCAGGAGAGAGGCCCAAGCAAGATGCGCCCCGAGGAGTGTCTTGCCACATGTCAACACTGGGTCTGACAGAGGGCCTCCAGGAGAGAGGCCCAAGCAAGACGCGCCCCGAGAAGTGTCTTGCCACATGTCACCACTTGGTCTGACTGAGCGCCTCCAGGAGAGAGGCCCAAGCAACACGCGCCCCGAGGAGCGTCAGGCCACATGTCACTACTCATTCTGACTGAGCGCCTCCAGGAGAGAGGCCCAAGCAAGACGCGCCCCGAGGAGCGTCTTGCCACATGTCACCACTTGGTCTGACTGAGCGCCTCCAGGAGAGAGGCCCAAGCAACACGCGCCCCGAGGAGCGTCAGGCCACATGTCACTACTCAGTCTGACTGAGCGCCTCCAGGAGAGAGGCCAAAGCAAGACGCGCCCCGAGGAGCGTCTTGACACATGTCAACACTGGGTCTGACAGAGGGCCTCCATGAGAGAGGCCCAAGCAAGACGCGCCCCGAGGAGTGTCTTGCCAAATGTCAACACTGGGTCTGACAGAGGGCCTCCAGGAGAGAGGCCCAAGCAAGACGCGCCCCGAGGAGTGTCTTGCCACATGTCACCACTTGGTCTGACTGAGTTCCTCCAGGAGAGAGGCCCAAGCAACACGCGCCCCGAGGAGCGTCAGGCCACATGTCACTACTCATTCTGACTGAGCGCCTCCAGGAGAGAGGCCCAAGCAAGACGCGCCCCGAGGAGCGTCTTGCCACATGTCACCACTTGGTCTGACTGAGCGCCTCCAGGAGAGAGGCCCAAGCAACACGCGCCCCGAGGAGCGTCAGGCCACATGTCACTACTCAGTCTGACTGAGCGCCTCCAGGAGAGAGGCCCAAGCAAGACGCGCCCCGAGGAGCGTCTTGCCACGTGTCAACACTGGGTCTGATTGAGGGCCTTCTGGAGAGAGGCCCAAGCAAGACGCGCCCCGAGGAGCGTCTTGCCACATGTCAACAATGGTTCTTACTGAGGGCCTCCAGGAGAGAAGCCCAAGCAAGACGCGCCCCGAGGAGCTTCTTGCCACATGTAAGCACTCGGTCTGACTGAGCGCCTCCAGGAGAGAGGCCAAAGCAAGACGCCCCCCAAGGAGCGTCTTGACACATGTCAACACTGGGTCTGACAGAGGGCCTCCATGAGAGAGGCCCAAGCAAGACGCGCCCCGAGGAGTGTCTTGCCAAATTTCAACACTGGGTCTGACTGAGCGCCTCAGGGAGAGAGGTCCAAGCAAGACGCGCCCCGAGGAGCGTCTTGCCACATGTCAACACTGGGTCTGACTGAATGCCTCCATGAGAGAAGCCCCAGCAAGACGCGCCCGAGGAGCCTCTTGACACATGTCAACACTGGGTCTGACTGATCGCCTCCCCAGGAGAGAGGCCCAAGCAAGACGCGCCCCGAGGAGCGTCTTGCCACATGTCAACAATGGGTCTGACTGAGGGCCTCCAGGAGAGAAGCCCAAGCAAGACGCGCCCCAAGGAGCATCTTGCCACATGTCAGCACTCGGTCTGACTGAGCTCCTCCAGGAGAGAGGCCCAAGCAAGACGCGCCCCGAGGAGCGTCTTGCCACATGTCACCTCTGGGTCTGACTGAGCACCTCCAGGAGAGAGGCCCAAGCAAGACGCGCCCCGAGGTGCGTCTTGTCACATGTCAACACTGGGTCTGACTGAGCGCCTCCAGGAGAGAGTCCCAAGCAAGAAACGCCCGAGGAGCGTCTTGACACATGTCAACACTGGGTCTGACTGATCGCCTCCCCAGGAGAGAGGCCCAAGCAAGACGCGCCCTGAGGAGTGTCTTGCCACATGTCAACACTGGGTCTGACCGACCCCCTCTAGGAGAGATGTCCAAGCAAGATGCGCCTGGAGGAGCGTTTTGCCACATGTCAACACGCGGTCTAACAGAGGGCCTCAAGGGGAGAGGCCCAAGCAAGATGCGCCCCGAGGAGCATCTTGCCACATATCAACAATGGGTCTGACTGAGGGCCTCCAGGAGAGAAGCCCAAGCAAGACGTGCCCCGAGGAGCGTCTTGCCACATGTCACCTCTGGGTCTGACTGAGCACCTCCTGGAGAGAGGCCCAAGCAAGACGCGCCCCGAGGAGCGTCTTGTCACATGTCAACACTGGGTCTGACTGAGCGCCTCCAGGAGAGAGGCCCCAGCAAGACGCGCCCAGAGGAGCGTCTTGCCTTATGTCAGCACTCGGTCTGACTGTGCGCCTCCAGGAGAGAGGCCCAAGCAAGCCGCGCCCCGAGGAGCGTCTTGCCACATGTCAACAATGGGTCTGACTGAGGGCCTCCAGGAGAGAGGCCCAAGCAAGATGCGCCCGGAGGAGCGTCTTGCCACATGTCAACACTGGGTCTGACAGAGGGCCTCCATGAGAGAGGCCCAAGCAAGGCGCGCCCCGAGGAGCGTCTTGCCACATGTCACCTCTGGTTCTGACTGAGCGCCTCCAGGAGAGAGGCCCAAGCAAGATGCGCCCCGAGGAGCGTCTTGTCACATGTCAACACTGGGTCTGTCTGAGCGTCTCCAGGAGAGAAGCCCAAGCAAGACGCGCCCCGAGGAGTGTCTTGCCACATGTCAACAATGGGTCTGATTGAGGGCCTCCAGGAGAGAAGCCCAAGCAAGACGCGCCCCGAGGAGCGTCTTGACACATGTCAACACTGGGTCTGACAGAGGGCCTCCAGGAGAGAGACCCAAGCAAGACGCGCCCCGAGGAGTGTCTTGCCACATGTCACCACTGGGTCTGACTGAGCGCCTCCAGGAGAGAGGCCCAAGCAAGACGCGCCCCGAGGAGCGTCTTGCCACATGTCAGCACTGGGTCTGACTGAGCGCCTCCAGGAGATAGGCCCCAGCAAGACGCGCCCCAAGGAGCGTCTTGCCTTATGTCAGCACTCGGTCTGACTGAGCGCCTCCAGGAGAGAGGCCCAAGCAAGACGCGCCCCGAGGAGCGTCTTGCCACATGTCAACAATGGGTCTGACTGAGCGCCTCCAGGAGAGAGGCCCAAGCAAGATGCGCCCGGAGGAGCGTCTTGCCACATGTCTACACTGGGTCTGACAGAGGGCCTCCAGGAGAGAGGCCCAAGCAAGACGCGCCCCGAGGAGCGTCTTGCCACATGTCACCTCTGGTTCTGACTGAGCGCCTCCAGGAGAGAGGCCCCAGCAAGACGCGCCCCAAGGAGCGTCTTGTCACATGTCAACACTGGGTCTGTCTGAGCGCCTCCAGGAGAGAGTCCCAAGCAAGAAACGCCCGAGGAGCGTCTTGACACATGTCAACACTGGGTCTGACTGATCGCCTCCCCAGGAGAGAGGCCCAAGCAAGACGCGCCCTGAGGAGTGTCTTGCCACATGTCAACACTGGGTCTGACCGAGCCCCTCTAGGAGAGATGTCCAAGCAAGATGCGCCTGGAGGAGCGTTTTGCCACATGTCAACACGCGGTCTAACAGAGGGCCTCAAGGGGAGAGGCCCAAGCAAGATGCGCCCCGAGGAGCATCTTGCCACATATCAACAATGGGTCTGACTGAGGGCCTCCAGGAGAGAAGCCCAAGCAAGACGTGCCCCGAGGAGCGTCTTGCCACATGTCACCTCTGGGTCTGACTGAGCACCTCCTGGAGAGAGGCCCAAGCAAGACGCGCCCCGAGGAGCGTCTTGTCACATGTCAACACTGGGTCTGACTGAGCGCCTCCAGGAGAGAGGCCCCAGCAAGACGCGCCCAGAGGAGCGTCTTGCCTTATGTCAGCACTCGGTCTGACTGTGCGCCTCCAGGAGAGAGGCCCAAGCAAGCCGCGCCCCGAGGAGCGTCTTGCCACATGTCAACAATGGGTCTGACTGAGGGCCTCCAGGAGAGAGGCCCAAGCAAGATGCGCCCGGAGGAGCGTCTTGCCACATGTCAACACTGGGTCTGACAGAGGGCCTCCATGAGAGAGGCCCAAGCAAGGCGCGCCCCGAGGAGCGTCTTGCCACATGTCACCTCTGGTTCTGACTGAGCGCCTCCAGGAGAGAGGCCCAAGCAAGATGCGCCCCGAGGAGCGTCTTGTCACATGTCAACACTGGGTCTGTCTGAGCGTCTCCAGGAGAGAAGCCCAAGCAAGACGCGCCCCGAGGAGTGTCTTGCCACATGTCAACAATGGGTCTGATTGAGGGCCTCCAGGAGAGAAGCCCAAGCAAGACGCGCCCCGAGGAGCGTCTTGACACATGTCAACACTGGGTCTGACAGAGGGCCTCCAGGAGAGAGGCCCAAGCAAGACGCGCCCCGAGGAGTGTCTTGCCACATGTCACCACTGGGTCTGACTGAGCGCCTCCAGGAGAGAGGCCCAAGCAAGACGCGCCCCGAGGAGCGTCTTGCCACATGTCAACAATGGGTCTGACTGAGCGCCTCCAGGAGAGAGGCCCAAGCAAGATGCGCCCGGAGGAGCGTCTTGCCACATGTCTACACTGGGTCTGACAGAGGGCCTCCAGGAGAGAGGCCCAAGCAAGACGCGCCCCGAGGAGCGTCTTGCCACATGTCACCTCTGGTTCTGACTGAGCGCCTCCAGGAGAGAGGCCCCAGCAAGACGCGCCCCAAGGAGCGTCTTGTCACATGTCAACACTGGGTCTGTCTGAGCGCCTCCAGGAGAGAAGCCCAAGCAAGACGCGCCCCGAGGAGTGTCTTGTCACATGTCAACACTGGGTCTGTCTGAGCGCCTCCAGGAGAGAAGCCCAAGCAAGACGCGCCCCGAGGAGTGTCTTGCCACATGTAAACAATGGGTCAGACTGAGGGCCTCCAGGAGAGAAGCCCAAGCAAGACGCGCCCCGAGGAGCGTCTTGCCACATGTCAGCACTCGGTCTGACTGAGCGCCTCCAGGAGAGAGGCCCAAGCAAGACGTGCCCCGAGGAGCGTCTTGCCACATGTCACCTCTGGGTCTGACTGAGCACCTCCAGGAGAGAGGCCCAAGCAAGACGCGCCCCGAGGAGCGTCTTGTCACATGTCAACACTGGGTCTGACTGAGCGCCTCCAGGAGAGAGGCCCCAGCAAGACGCGCCCAGAGGAGCGTCTTGCCTTATGTCAGCACTCGGTCTGACTGAGCGCCTCCAGGAGAGAGGCCCAAGCAAGCCGCGGCCTGAGGAGAGTCTTGCCACATGTCAACAATGGGTCTGACTGAGGGCCTCCAGGAGAGAAGCCCAAGCAAGACGCGCCCCGAGGAGCGTCTTGCCACATGTCACCACTGGGTCTGACTGAGCGCCTCCAGGAGAGAGGCCCAAGCAAGACGCGCCCCGAGGAGCGTCAAGCCACATGTCACTACTCAGTCTGACTGAGCGCCTCCAGGAGAGAGGCCCAAGCAAGACGCGCCCCGAGGAGCGTCTTGGCACATGTCACCTCTGGTTCTGACTGAGCGCCTCCAGGAGAGAGGCCCAAGCAAGACGCGCCCCGAGGAGCGTCTTGCCACATGTCAACAATGGGTCTGACTGAGGGCCTCCAGGAGAGAAGCCCAAGCAACACGCGGCCCGAGGAGCGTCTTGCCACATGTCAGCACTCGGTCTGACTGAGCGCCTCCAGGAGAGAGGCCCAAGCAAGACGCGCCCCGAGGAGCGTCTTGCCACATGTCAACAATGGGTCTGACTGAGGGCCTCCAGGAGAGAAGCCCAAGCAACACGCGGCCCGAGGAGCGTCTTGCCACATGTCAGCACTCGGTCTGACTGAGCGCCTCCAGGAGAGAGGCCAAAGCAAGACGCGCCCCGAGGAGCGTCTTGACACATGTCAACAATGGGTCTGACAGAGGGCCTCCATGAGAGAGGCCCAAGCAAGACGCGCCCCGAGGAGTGTCTTGCCACATGTCAACACTGGGTCTGACAGAGGGCCTCCAGGAGAGAGGCCCAAGCAAGACGCGCCCCGAGAAGTGTCTTGCCACATGCCACCACTTGGTCTGACTGAGCGCCTCCAGGAGAGAGGCCCAAGCAACACGCGCCCCGAGGAGCGTCAGGCCACATGTCACTACTCATTCTGACTGAGCGCCTCCAGGAGAGAGGCCCAAGCAAGAATCGCCCCGAGGAGCGTCTTGCCACATGTCACCACTTGGTCTGACTGAGCGCCTCCAGGAGAGAGGCCCAAGCAACACGTGCCCCGAGGAGCGTCAGGCCACATGTCACTACTCAGTCTGACTGAGCGCCTCCAGGAGAGAGGCCCAAGCAAGACGCGCCCCGAGGAGCGTCTTGCCACATGTCAACAATGGGTCTTACTGAGGGCCTCCAGGAGAGAAGACAAAGCAAGACGCGCCCCGAGGAGCTTCTTACCACATGTCAGCACTCGGTCTGACTGAGCGCCTCCAGGAGAGAGGCCAAAGCAAGACGCGCCCCGAGGAGCGTCTTGACACATGTCAACACTGGGTCTGACAGAGGGCCTCCATGAGAGAGGCCCAAGCAAGACGCGCCCCGAGGAGTGTCTTGCCAAATGTCAACACTGGGTCTGACAGAGGGCCTCCAGGAGAGAGGCCCAAGCAAGACGCGCCCCGAGGAGTGTCTTGCCACATGTCACCACTTGGTCTGACTGAGTTCCTCCAGGAGAGAGGCCCAAGCAACACGCGCCCCGAGGAGCGTCAGGCCACATGTCACTACTCAGTCTGACTGAGCGCCTCCAGGAGAGAGGCCCAAGCAAGACGCGCCCCGAGGAGCGTCTTGCCACGTGTCAACACTGGGTCTGATTGAGGGCCTTCTGGAGAGAGGCCCAAGCAAGACGCGCCCCGAGGAGCGTCTTGCCACATGTCAACAATGGTTCTTACTGAGGGCCTCCAGGAGAGAAGCCCAAGCAAGACGCGCCCCGAGGAGCTTCTTGCCACATGTAAGCACTCGGTCTGACTGAGCGCCTCCAGGAGAGAGGCCAAAGCAAGACGCCCCCCGAGGAGCGTCTTGACACATGTCAACACTGGGTCTGACAGAGGGCCTCCATGAGAGAGGCCCAAGCAAGACGCGCCCCGAGGAGTGTCTTGCCAAATGTCAACACTGGGTCTGACTGAGCGCCTCAGGGAGAGAGGTCCAAGCAAGACGCGCCCCGAGGAGCGTCTTGCCACATGTCAACACTGGGTCTGACTGAGTGCCTCCATGAGAGAAGCCCCAGCAAGACGCGCCCCGAGGAGCGTCTTGCCAACTGTCACTACTCGGTCTGTTTGAGCGCCTCCAGGAGAGAGGCCCAAGCAAGACGTGCCCCGAGGAGTGTCTTGCCACATGTCAACAATGGGTCTTTCTGAGCGCCTCCAGGAGAGAAGCCCAAGCAAGACGCGCCCCGAGGAGCGTCTTGCCACATGTCAGCACTAGGTCTGACTGAGCGCCTCCAGGAGAGAGGCCCAAGCAAGACGCGCCCCGAGGAGCGTCTTGCCACATGTCAACACTGGGTCTGACTGAGCCCCTCCAGGAGAGAGGCCCAAGCAAGAAACGCCCGAGGAGCCTCTTGACACATGTCAACACTGGGTCTGACTGATCGCCTCCCCAGGAGAGAGGCCCAAGCAAGACGCGCCCCGAGGAGCGTCTTGCCACATGTCAACAATGGGTCTGACTGAGGGCCTCCAGGAGAGAAGCCCAAGCAAGACGCGCCCCAAGGAGCATCTTGCCACATGTCAGCACTCGGTCTGACTGAGCGCCTCCAGGAGAGAGGCACAAGCAAGACGCGCCCCGAGGAGCGTCTTGCCACATGTCACCTCTGGGTCTGACTGAGCACCTCCAGGAGAGAGGCCCAAGCAAGACGCGCCCCGAGGAGCGTCTTGTCACATGTCAACACTGGGTCTGACTGAGCGCCTCCAGGAGAGAGGCCCAAGCAAGAAACACCCGAGGAGCGTCTTTACACATGTCAACACTGGGTCTGACTGATCGCCTCCCCAGGAGAGAGGCCCAAGCAAGACGCGCCCTGAGGAGTGTCTTGCCACATGTCAACACTGGGTCTGACCGAGCGCCTCCAGGAGAGAGGCCCAAGCAAGACGCGCCTGGAGGAGCGTTTTGCCACATGTCAACACTGGGTCTGACAGAGGGCCTCAAGGGGAGAGGCCCAAGCAAGATGCGCCCCGAGGAGCATCTTGCCACATATCAACAATGGGTCTGACTGAGGGCCTCCAGGAGAGAAGCACAAGCAAGACGCGCCCCGAGGAGCGTCTTGCCACATGTCAGCACTCGGTCTGACTGAGCGCCTCCAGGAGAGAGGCCCAAGCAAGACGTGCCCCGAGGAGCGTCTTGCCACATGTCACCTCTGGGTCTGACTGAGCACCTCCAGGAGAGAGGCCCAAGCAAGACGCGCCCCGAGGAGCGTCTTGTCACATGTCAACATTGGGTCTGACTGAGCGCCTCCAGGAGAGAGGCCCAAGCAAGAAACGCCCGAGGAGCGTCTTGACACATGTCAACACTGGGTCTGACTGATTGCCTCCCCAGGAGAGAGGCCCAAGCAAGACGCGCCCTGAGGAGTGTCTTGCCACATGTCAACACTGGGTCTGACCGAGCGCCTCCAGGAGAGAGGCCCAAGCAAGACGCGCCTGGAGGAGCGTTTTGCCACATGTCAACACTGGGTCTGACAGAGGGCCTTAAGGGGAGAGGCCCAAGCAAGATGCGCCCCGAGGAGCATCTTGCCACATATCAACAATGGGTCTGACTGAGGGCCTCCAGGAGAGAAGCCCAAGCAAGACGCGCCCCGAGGAGCGTCTTGCCACATGTCAGCACTCGGTCTGACTGAGCGCCTCCAGGAGAGAGGCCCAAGCAAGACGTGCCCCGAGGAGCGTCTTGCCACATGTCAGCACTCGGTCTGACTGAGCGCCTCCAGGAGAGAGGCCCAAGCAAGACGTGCCCCGAGGAGCGTCTTGCCACATGTCAACACAGGGTCTGACTGAGCGCCTCCAGGAGAGAGGCCCAAGCAAGACGCGCCCCGAGGAGCGTCTTGCCACATGTGAACACTGGGTCTGACCGAGCGCCTCCAGGAGAGAGGCCCAAGCAAGACGCGCCCGGAGGAGCGTCTTGCCACATGTCAGCACTCGGTCTGACTGAGCGCCTCCAGGAGAGAGGCCCAAGCAAGACGCGCCCCGAGGAGCATCTTGACACATGTCTCCTCTGGGTCTGTCTGAGCGCCGCCAGGAGAGAGGCCCAAGCAAGACGCGCCCCGAGGAGCGTCTTGCCACATGTCAACACTGGGTCTGACTGAGCGCCTCCAGGATTGAGGCCCAAGCAAGACGCGCCCCGAGGAGCGTCTTGTCACATGTCACTACTCGGTCTGACTGAGCGCCTCCAGGAGAGAGGCCCAAGCAAGACGTGCCCCGAGGAGCGTCTTGCCACATGTCAACAATGGGTCCGACTGAGGGCCTCCAGGAGAGAAGCCCAAGCAAGACGCGCCCGAAGGAGCATCTTGCCACATGTCAGCACTCGGTCTGACTGAGCGCCTCCAGGAGAGAGGCCCAAGCAAGACGTGACCCGAGGAGCGTCTTGCCACATGTCAACACTGGGTCTGACTGAGCTTGTCCAGGAGAGAGGCCCAAGCAAGACGCGCCCCGAGGAGCGTCTTGCCACATGTCACCTCTGGGTCTGACTGAGCGCCTCCAGGAGAGAAGCCAAAGCAAGACGCGCCCCGAGGAGCGTCTTGCCACATGTCAACAATGGGTCTGACTGAGGGCCTCCAGGAGAGAAGCCCAAGCAACACGCGGCCCGAGGAGCGTCTTGCCACATGTCAGCACTCGGTCTGACTGAGCGCCTCCAGGAGAGAGGCCCAAGCAAGACGCGCCCCGAGGAGCGTCTTGCCACATGTCAACAATGGGTCTGACTGAGGGCCTCCAGGAGAGAAGCCTAAGCAACACGCGGCCCGAGGAGCGTCTTGCCACATGTCAGCACTCGGTCTGACTGAGCGCCTCCAGGAGAGAGGCCAAAGCAAGACGCGCCCCGAGGAGCGTCTTGACACATGTCAACAATGGGTCTGACAGAGGGCCTCCATGAGAGAGGCCCAAGCAAGACGCGCCCCGAGGAGTGTCTTGCCACATGTCAACACTGGGTCTGACAGAGGGCCTCCACGAGAGAGGCCCAAGCAAGACGCGCCCCGAGAAGTGTCTTGCCACATGTCACCACTTGGTCTGACTGAGCGCCTCCAGGAGAGAGGCCCAAGCAACACGCGCCCCGAGGAGCGTCAGACCACATGTCACTACTCATTCTGACTGAGCGCCTCCAGGAGAGAGGCCCAAGCAAGATGCGCCCCGAGGAGCGTCTTGCCACATGTCACCACTTGGTCTGACTGAGCGCCTCCAGGAGAGAGGCCCAAGCAACACGCGCCCCGAGGAGCGTCAGGCCACATGTCACTACTCAGTCTGACTGAGCGCCTCCAGGAGAGAGGCCCAAGCAAGACGCGCCCCGAGGAGCGTCTTGCCACATGTCAACAATGGGTCTTACTGAGGGCCTCCAGGAGAGAAGACAAAGCAAGACGCGCCCCGAGGAGCTTCTTGCCACATGTCAGCACTCGGTCTGACTGAGCGCCTCCAGGAGAGACGCCAAAGCAAGACGCGCCCCGAGGAGCGTCTTGACACATGTCAACACTGGGTCTGACAGAGGGCCTCCATGAGAGAGGCCCAAGCAAGACGCGCCCCGAGGAGTGTCTTGCCACATGTCAACACTGGGTCTGACAGAGGGCCTCCAGGAGAGAGGCCCAAGCAAGACGCGCCCCGAGGAGTGTCTTGCCACATGTCACCACTTGGTCTGACTGAGTTCCTCCAGGAGAGAGGCCCAAGCAACACGCGCCCCGAGGAGCGTCAGGCCACATGTCACTACTCATTCTGACTGAGCGCCTCCAGGAGAGAGGCCCAAGCAAGACGCGCCCCGAGGAGCGTCTTGCCAAATGTCACCACTTGGTCTGACTGAGCTCCTCCAGGAGAGAGGCCCAAGCAACACGCGCCCCGAGGAGCGTCAGGCCACATGTCACTACTCAGTCTGACTGAGCGCCTCCAGGAGAGAGGCCCAAGAAAGACGCGCCCCGAGGAGCGTCTTGCCACATGTCAACAATGGTTCTTAGTGAGGGCCTCCAGGAGAGAAGCCCAAGCAAGACGCGCCCCGAGGAGCTTCTTGCCACATGTAAGCACTCGGTCTGACTGAGCGCCTCCAGGAGGGAGGCCAAAGCAAGACGCCCCCCGAGGAGCGTCTTCACACATGTCAACACTGGGTCTGACAGAGGGCCTCCATGAGAGAGGCCCAAGCAAGACGCGCCCCGAGGAGTGTCTTGCCAAATGTCAACACTGGGTCTGACTGAGCGCCTCAGGGAGAGAGGTCCAAGCAAGACGCGCCCCGAGGAGCGTCTTGCCACATGTCACTACTCGGTCTGACTGAGCGCCTCAGGGAGAGAGGTCCAAGCAAGACGCGCAACGAGGAGCGTCTTGCCACATTTCAACACTGGGTCTGACTGAGTGCCTCCATGAGAGAAGCCCCAGCAAGACGCGCCCCGAGGAGCGTCTTGCCACATGTCACTACTCGGTCTGTTTGAGCGCCTCCAGGAGAGAGGCCCAAGCAAGACGTGCCCCGAGGAGTGTCTTGCCACATGTCAACAATGGGTCTTTCTGAGCGCCTCCAGGAGAGAAGCCCAAGCAAGACGCGCCCCGAGGAGCGTCTTGCCACATGTCAGCACTCGGTCTGACTGAGCGCCTCCAGGAGAGAGGCCCAAGCAAGACGCGCCCAGAGGAGCGTCTTGTCACATGTCAACGCTGGGTCTGACTGAGCGCCTCCAGGAGAGAGGCCCAAGCAAGAAACTCCCGAGGAGCGTCTTGACACATGTCAACACTGGGTCTGACTTATCGCCTCCCCAGGAGAGAGGCCCAAGCAAGACCCGCCCTGAGGAGTGTCTTGCCACATGTCAACACTGGGTCTGACCGAGCGCCTCCAGGAGAGAGGCCCAAGCAAGACGCGCCTGGAGGAGCGTTTTGCCACATGTCAACACTGGGTCTGACAGAGGGCCTCAAGAGGAGAGGCCCAAGCAAGATGCGCCCCGAGGAGCGTCAGGCCACATGTCACTACTCAGTCTGACTGAGCGCCTCCAGGAGAGAGGCCCAAGCAAGACGCGCCCCGAGGAGCGTCTTGCCACATATCAACAATGGGTCTGACTGAGGGCCTCCAGGAGAGAAGCCCAAGCAAGACGCGCCCCGAGGAGCGTCTTGCCACATGTCAGCACTCGGTCTGACTGAGCTCCTCCAGGAGAGAGGCCCAAGCAAGACATGCCCCGAGGAGCGTCTTGCCACATGTCAGCACTCGGTCTGACTGAGCGCCTCCAGGAGAGAGGCCCAAGCAAGACGTGCCCCGAGGAGCGTCTTGCCACATGTCAACACTGGGTCTGACTGAGCGCCTCCAGGAGAGAGGCCCAAGCAAGACGCGCCCCGAGGAGCGTCTTGCCACATGTGAACACTGGGTCTGACTGAGCGCCTCCAGGAGAGAGGCCCAAGCAAGATGCGCCCAGAGGAGCGTCTTGCCACATGTCAGCACTCGGTCTGACTGAGCGCCTCCAGGAGAGAGGCCCAAGAAAGACGCTCCCCGAGGAGCATCTTGACACATGTCTCCTCTGGGTCTGTCTGAGCGCCGCCAGGAGAGAGGCCCAAGCAAGACGCGCCCAGAGGAGTTTCTTGCCACATGTCAACACTGGGTCTGACTGAGTGCCTCCAGGATTGAGGCCCAAGCAAGACGCGCCCCGAGGAGCGTCTTGTCACATGTCACTACTCGGTCTGACTGAGCCTCTCCAGGAGAGAGGCCCAAGCAAGACGTGCCCCGAGGAGCGTCTTGCCACATGTCAACAATGGGTCCGACTGAGGGCCTCCAGGAGAGAAGCCCAAGCAAGACGCGCCCCAAGGAGCATCTTGCCACATGTCAGCACTCGGTATGACTGAGCGCCTCCAGGAGAGAGGCCCAAGCAAGACGTGACCCGAGGAGCGTCTTGCCACATGTCAACACTGGGTCTGACTGAGCTTGTCCAGGAGAGAGGCCCAAGCAAGACGCGCCCCGAGGAGCGTCTTGCCACATGTCACCTCTGGGTCTGACTGAGCGCCTCCAGGAGAGAGGCCCAAGCAAGACGCGCCCCGAGGAGCGTCTTGTCACATGTCAACACTGGGTCTGACTGAGCGCCTCCAGGAGAGAGGCCCAAGCAAGACGCGCCCGGAGGAGCGTCTTGCCACATGTCAGCACTCGGTCTGACTGAGCGCCTCCAGGAGAGAGGCCCAAGCAAGACGCGCCCCGAAGAGCATCTTGACACATGTCTCCTCTGGGTCTGACTGAGCGCCTCCAGGATTGAGGCCCAAGCAAGACGCGCACCGAGGAGCGTCTTGTCACATGTCACTACTCGGTCTGACTGAGCGCCTCCAGGAGAGAGGCCCAAGCAAGACGTGCCCCGAGGAGCGTCTTGCCACATGTCAACAATGGGTCCGACTGAGGGCCTCCAGGAGAGAAGCCCAAGCAAGACGCGCCCCAAGGAGCATCTTGCCACATGTCAACACTGGGTCTGACAGAGGGCCTCCAGGAGAGAGGCCCAAGCAAGACGCGCCCCGAGGAGTGTCTTGCCACATGTCACCACTTGGTCTGACTGAGCGCCTCCAGGAGAGAGGCCCAAGCAAGACGTGACCCGAGGAGCGTCTTGCCACATGTCAACACTGGGTCAGACTGAGCTTGTCCAGGAGAGAGGCCCAAGCAAGACGCGCCCCGAGGAGTGTCTTGCCACATGTCAACAATGGGTCTTTCTGAGCGCCTCCAGGAGAGAAGCCCAAGCAAGACGCGCCCCGAGGAGCGTCTTGCCACATGTCAGCACTATGTCTGACTGAGCACCTCCAGGAGAGAGGCCCAAGCAAGACGTGACCCGAGGAGCGTCTTGCCACATGTCAACACTGGGTCAGACTGAGCTTGTCCAGGAGAGAGGCCCAAGCAAGACGCGCCCCGAGGAGTGTCTTGCCACATGTCAACAATGGGTCTTTCTGAGCGCCTCCAGGAGAGAAGCCCAAGCAAGACGCGCCCCGAGGAGCGTCTTGCCACATGTCAGCACTATGTCTGACTGAGCACCTCCAGGAGAGAGGCCCAAGCAAGACGCGCCCCGAGGAGCGTCTTGCCACATGTCAACACTGGGTCTGACTGAGCACCTCAAGGAGAGAGGCCCAAGCAAGAAACGCCCGAGGAGCCTCTTGACACATGTCAAAACTGGGTCTGACTGATCGCCTCTCCAGGAGAGAGGCCCAAGCAAGACGCGCCCCGAGGAGCGTCTTGCCACATGTCAACAATGGGTCTGACTGAGGGCCTCCAGGAGAGAAGCCCAAGCAAGACGCGCCCCAAGGAGCATCTTGCCACATGTCAGCACTCGGTCTGACTGAGCGCCTCCAGGAGAGAGGCCCAAGCAAGACGCGCCCCGAGGAGCGTCTTGCCACATGTCACCTCTGGGTCTGAAAGAGCACCTCCAGGAGAGAGGCCCAAGCAAGACGCGCCCCGAGGAGCGTCTTGTCACATGTCAACACTGGGTCTGACTGAGCACCTCCAGGAGAGAGGCCCAAGCAAGAAACGCCCGAGGAGCGTCTTGACACATGTCAACACTGGGTCTGACTGATCGCCTCCCCAGGAGAGAGGCCCAAGCAAGACGCGCCCTGAGGAGTGTCTTGCCACATGTCAACACTGGGTCTGACCGAGCGCCTCCAGGAGAGAGGCCCAAGCAAGACGCGCCTGGAGGAGCGTTTTGCCACATGTCAACACTGGGTCTGACAGAGGGCCTCAAGGGGAGAGGCCCAAGCAAGATGCGCCCCGAGGAGCATCTTGCCACATATCAACAATGGGTCTGACTGAGGGCCTCCAGGAGAGAAGCCCAAGCAAGAAGCGCCCCGAGGAGCGTCTTGCCACATGTCAGCACTCGGTCTGACTGAGCGCCTCCAGGAGAGAGGCCCAAGCAAGACGTGCCCCGAGGAGCGTCTTGCCACATGTCAGCACTCGGTCTGACTGAGCGCCTCCAGGAGAGAGGCCCAAGAAAGACGTGCCCCGAGGAGCGTCTTGCCACATGTCAACACTGGGTCTGACTGAGCGCCTCCAGGAGAGAGGCCCAAGCAAGACGCGCCCCGAGGAGCGTCTTGCCACATGTGAACACTGGGTCTGACTGAGCGCCTCCAGGAGAGAGGCCCAAGCAAGACGCGCCCGGAGGAGCGTCTTGCCACATGTCAGCACTCGGTCTGACTGAGCGCCTCCAGGAGAGAGGCCCAAGCAAGACGCGCCCCGAGGAGCATCTTGACACATGTCTCCTCTGGGTCTGTCTGAGCGCCGCCAGGAGAGAGGCCCAAGCAAGACGCGCCCCGAGGAGCGTCTTGCCACATGTCAACACTGGGTCTGACTGAGCACCTCCAGGATTGAGGCCCAAGCAAGACGCGCCCCGAGGAGCGTCTTGTCACATGTCACTACTCGGTCTGACTGAGCGCCTCCAGGAGAGAGGCCCAAGCAAGACGTGCCC
Source organism: Nothobranchius furzeri (assembly GCF_043380555.1). Classification (NCBI taxonomy): domain Eukaryota; kingdom Metazoa; phylum Chordata; class Actinopteri; order Cyprinodontiformes; family Nothobranchiidae; genus Nothobranchius; species Nothobranchius furzeri. Next base: position 13,716,771 of record NC_091749.1, on the reverse strand, counting down.
CGAGGAGCGTATTGCCACATGTCAACAATGGGTCCGACTGAGGGCCTCCAGGAGAGAAGCCCAAGCAAGACGCGCCCCAAGGAGAAACTTGCCACATGTCAGCACTCGGTCTGACTGAGCGCCTCCAGGAGAGAGGCCCAAGCAAGACGTGACCCGAGGAGCATCTTGCCACATGTCAACACTGGGTCTGACTGAGCTTGTCCAGGAGAGAGGCCCAAGCAAGACGCGCCCCGAGGAGCGTCTTGTCACATGTCACTACTCGGTCTGACTGAGCGCCTCCAGGAGAGAGGCCCAAGCAAGACGTGCCCCGAGGAGCGTATTGCCACATGTCAACAATGGGTCCGACTGAGGGCCTCCAGGAGAGAAGCCCAAGCAAGACGTGCCCCAAGGAGCATCTTGCCACATGTCAGCACTCGGTCTGACTGAGCGCCTCCAGGAGAGAGGCCCAAGCAAGACGTGACCCGAGGAGCATCTTGCCATATGTCAACACTGGGTCTGACTGAGCTTGTCCAGGAGAGAGGCCCAAGCAAGACGCGCCCCGAGGAGCGTCTTGTCACATGTCAACACTGGGTCTGACTGAGGCGCCTCCAGGAGAGAGGCCCAAGCAAGACGCGCCCGGAGGAGCGTTCTTGCCACATGTCAGCACTCGGTCTGACTGAGCGCCTCCAGGAGAGAGGCCCAAGCAAGACGCGCCCCGAGGAGCATCTTGACACATGTCTCCTCTGGGTCTGTCTGAGCGCCGCCAGGAGAGAGGCCCAAGCAAGACGCGCCCCGAGGAGCGTCTTGCCACATGTCAACACTGGGTCTGACTGAGCGCCTCCAGGATTGAGGCCCAAGCAAGACGCGCCCCGTGGAGCGTCTTGTCACATGTCACTACTCGGTCTGACTGAGCGCCTCCAGGAGAGAGGCCCAAGCAAGACGTGCCCCGAGGAGCGTCTTGCCACATGTCAACAATGGGTCCGACTGAGGGCCTCCAGGAGAGAAGCCCAAGCAAGACGCGCCCCAAGGAGCATCTTGCCACATGTCAGCACTCGGTCTGACTGAGCACCTCCAGGAGAGAGGCCCAAGCAAGACGTGACCCGAGGAGCGTCATTCCACATGTCAACACTGGGTCTGACTGAGCTTGTCCAGGAGAGAGGCCCAAGCAAGACGCGCCCCGAGGAGCGTCTTGCCACATGTCAGCACTCGGTCTGACTGAGCGCCTCCAGGAGAGAGGCCCAAGCAAGACGTGCCCCGAGGAGCGTCTTGCAACATGTCAACACTGGGTCTGACTGAGCGCCTCCAGGAGAGAGGCCCAAGCAAGACGCGCCCCGAGGAGCGTCTTGCCACATGTGAACACTGGGTCTGACTGAGCGCCTCCAGGAGAGAGGCCCAAGCAAGACGCGCCCGGAGGAGCGTCTTGACACATGTCAGCACTCGGTCTGACTGAGCGCCTCCAGGAGAGAGGCCAAAGCAAGACGCGCCCCGAGGAGCATCTTGACACATGTCTCCTCTGGGTCTGTCTGAGCGCCGCCAGGAGAGAGGCCCAAGCAAGACGCGCCCAGAGGAGAGTCTTGCCACATGTCACCTCTGGGTCTGACTGAGCGCCTCCAGGAGAGAGGCCCAAGCAAGACGCGCCCCGAGGAGCGTCTTGTCACATGTCAACACTGGGTCTGACTGAGCGCCTCCAGGAGAGAGGCCCAAGCAAGACGCACCCGGAGGAGCGTCTTGCCACATGTCAGCACTCGGTCTGACTGAGCGCCTCCAGGAGAGAGGCCCAAGCAAGACGCGCCCCGAGGAGCATCTTGACACATGTCTCCTCTGGGTCTGTCTGAGCGCCGCCAGGAGAGAGGCCCAAGCAAGACGCGCCCCGAGGAGCGTCTTGCCACATGTCAACACTGGGTCTGACTGAGCGCCTCCAGGATTGAGGCCCAAGCAAGACGCGCCCCGAGGAGCGTCTTGTCACATGTCACTACTCGGTCTGACTGAGCGCCTCCAGGAGAGAGGCCCAAGCAAGACGTGCCCCGAGGAGCGTCTTGCCACATGTCAACAATGGGTCCGACTGAGGGCCTCCAGGAGAGAAGCCCAAGCAAGACGCGCCCCAAGGAGCATCTTGCCACATGTCAGCACTCGGTCTGACTGAGCACCTCCAGGAGAGAGGCCCAAGCAAGACGTGACCCGAGGAGCGTCTTGCCACATGTCAACACTGGGTCTGACTGAGCTTGTCCAGGAGAGAGGCCCAAGCAAGACGCGCCCCGAGGAGCGTCTTGCCACATGTCAGCACTCGGTCTGACTGAGCGCCTCCAGGAGAGAGGCCCAAGCAAGACGTGCCCCGAGGAGCGTCTTGCAACATGTCAACACTGGGTCTGACTGAGCGCCTCCAGGAGAGAGGCCCAAGCAAGACGTGCCCCGAGGAGCGTCTTGCCACATGTCAACAATGGGTCCGACTGAGGGCCTCCAGGAGAGAAGCCCAAGCAAGACGCGCCCCAAGGAGCATCTTGCCACATGTCAGCACTCGGTCTGACTGAGCGCCTCCAGGAGAGAGGCCCAAGCAAGACGTGACCCGAGGAGCGTCTTGCCACATGTCAACACTGGGTCTGACTGAGCTTGTCCAGGAGAGAGGCCCAAGAAAGACGCGCCCCGAGGAGCGTCTTGTCACATGTCAACACTGGGTCTGACTGAGCGCCTCCAGGAGAGAGGCCCAAGCAAGACGCGCCCGGAGGAACGTTCTTGCCACATGTCAGCACTCGGTCTGACTGAGCGCCTCCAGGAGAGAGGCCCAAGCAAGACGCGCCCCGAGGAGCATCTTGACACATGTCTCCTCTGGGTCTGTCTGAGCGCCGCCAGGAGAGAGGCCCAAGCAAGACGCGCCCCGAGGAGCGTCTTGCCACATGTCAACACTGGGTCTGACTGAGCGCCTCCAGGATTGAGGCCCAAGCAAGACGCGCCCCGTGGAGCGTCTTGTCACATGTCACTACTCGGTCTGACTGAGCGCCTCCAGGAGAGAGGCCCAAGCAAGACGTGCCCCGAGGAGCGTCTTGCCACATGTCAACAATGGGTCCGACTGAGGGCCTCCAGGAGAGAAGCCCAAGCAAGACGCGCCCCAAGGAGCATCTTGCCACATGTCAGCACTCGGTCTGACTGAGCACCTCCAGGAGAGAGGCCCAAGCAAGACGTGACCCGAGGAGCGTCTTGCCACATGTCAACACTGGGTCTGACTGAGCTTGTCCAGGAGAGAGGCCCAAGCAAGACGTGCCCCGAGGAGCGTCTTGCCACATGTCAGCACTCGGTCTGACTGAGCGCCTCCAGGAGAGAGGCCCAAGCAAGACGTGCCCCGAGGAGCGTCTTGCAACATGTCAACACTGGGTCTGACTGAGCGCCTCCAGGATTGAGGCCCAAATAAGACGCGCCCCGAGGAGTGTCTTGTCACATGTCAGCACTCGGTCTGACTGAGCGCCTCCAGGAGAGAGGCCCAAGCAAGACGTGCCCAGAGGAGCGTCTTGCCACATGTCAACAATGGGTCCGACTGAGGGCCTCCAGGAGAGAAGCACAAGCAAGACGCGCCCCAAGGAGCATCTTGCCACATGTCAGCACTCGGTCTGACTGAGCGCCTCCAGGAGAGAGGCCCAAGCAAGACGTGACCCGAGGAGCGTCTTGCCACATGTCAACACTGGGTCTGACTGAGCTTGTCCAGGAGAGAGGCCCAAGCAAGACGCGCCCCGAGGAGCGTCTTGCCACATGTCACCTCTGGGTCTGACTGAGCGCCTCCAGGAGAGAGGCCCAAGCAAGAAACGCCCGAGGAGCGTCTTGACACATGTCAACACTGGGTCTGACTGATCGCCTCCCCAGGAGAGAGGCCCAAGCAAGACGCGCCCTGAGGAGTGTCTTGCCACATGTCAACACTGGGTCTGACTGAGCCCCTCCACGAGAGAGGCCCAAGCAAGACGCGCCTGGAGGAGCGTTTTGCCATATGTCAACACTGGGTCTGACAAAGGGCCTCAAGGGGAGAGGCCCAAGCAAGATGCGCCCCGAGGAGCGTCTTGCCACATGTCAACAATGGGTCCGACTGAGGGCCTCCAGGAGAGAAGCCCAAGCAAGACGCGCCCCAAGGAGCATCTTGCCACATGTCAGCACTCGGTCTGACTGAGCACCTCCAGGAGAGAGGCCCAAGCAAGACGTGACCCGAGGAGCGTCTTGCCACATGTCAACACTGGGTCTGACTGAGCTTGTCCAGGAGAGAGGCCCAAGCAAGACGCGCCCCGAGGAGCGTCTTGCCACATGTCAGCACTCGGTCTGACTGAGCGCCTCCAGGAGAGAGGCCCAAGCAAGACGTGCCCCGAGGAGCGTCTTGCAACATGTCAACACTGGGTCTGACTGAGCGCCTCCAGGATTGAGGCCCAAGCAAGACGCGCCCCGAGGAGTGTCTTGTCACATGTCAGCACTCGGTCTGACTGAGCGCCTCCAGGAGAGAGGCCCAAGCAAGACGTGCCCCGAGGAGCGTCTTGCCACATGTCAACAATGGGTCCGACTGAGGGCCTCCAGGAGAGAAGCCCAAGCAAGACGCGCCCCAAGGAGCATCTTGCCACATGTCAGCACTCGGTCTGACTGAGCGCCTCCAGGAGAGAGGCCCAAGCAAGACGTGACCCGAGGAGCGTCTTGCCACATGTCAACACTGGGTCTGACTGAGCTTGTCCAGGAGAGAGGCCCAAGCAAGACGCGCCCCGAGGAGCGTCTTGCCACATGTCACCTCTGGGTCTGACTGAGCGCCTCCAGGAGAGAGGCCCAAGCAAGAAACGCCCGAGGAGCGTCTTGACACATGTCAACACTGGGTCTGACTGATCGCCTCCCCAGGAGAGAGGCCCAAGCAAGACGCGCCCTGAGGAGTGTCTTGCCACATGTCAACACTGGGTCTGACTGAGCCCCTCCACGAGAGAGGCCCAAGCAAGACGCGCCTGGAGGAGCGTTTTGCCATATGTCAACACTGGGTCTGACAAAGGGCCTCAAGGGGAGAGGCCCAAGCAAGATGCGCCCCGAGAAGCATCTTGCCACATATCAACAATGGGTCTGACTGAGGTCCTCCAGGAGAGAAGCCCAAGCAAGACGCGCCCCGAGGAGCGTCTTGCCACATGTCAGCACTCGGTCTGACTGAGCGCCTCCAGGAGAGAGGCCCAAGCAAGACGTGCCCCGAGGAGCGTCTTGCCACATGTCAACACTGGGTCTGACTGAGCGCCTCCAGGAGAGAGGCCCAAGCAAGACGCGCCCCGAGGAGCGTCTTGCCACATGTGAACACTGGGTCTGACTGAGCGCCTCCAGGAGAGAGGCCCAAGCAAGACGCGCCTGGAGGAGCGTCTTCCCACATGTCAGCACTCGGTCTGACTGAGCGCCTCCAGGAGAGAGGCCCAAGCAAGACGCGCCCCGTGGAGCATCTTGACACATGTCTCCTCTGGGTCTGACTGAGCGCCTCCAGGAGAGAGGCCCCAGCAAGACGCGCCCCGAGGAGCATCTTGCCACATGTCAACACTGGGTCTGACTGAGTTCCTCCATTAGAGAAGCCCAAGCAAGACGCGCCCCGAGGAGCATCTTGCCACATTTCAACACTGGGTCTGACTGAGCGCCTCCAGGATTGAGGCCCAAGCAAGACGCGCCCCGAGGAGCGTCTTGTCACATGTCACTACTCGGTCTGACTGAGTGCCTCCAGGAGAGAGGCCCAAGCAAGGCGTGCCCCGAGGAGCGTCTTGCCACATGTCAACAATGGGTCTGACTGAGGGCCTCCAGGAGAGAAGCCCAAGCAAGAAGCGCCCCGAGGAGCGTCTTGCCACATGTCAACACTGGGTCTGACTGAGCGCCTCCAGAAGAGAGGCCCAAGCAAGACACGCCCCGAGGAGCGTCTTAACACATGTCAACACTGGGTCTGACTGAGGGCCTCCAAGAGAGAAGCCCAAGCAAGACGCGCCCCGAGGAGAGTCTTGCCACATGTCAACACTGGGTCTGACAGAGGGCATCCAGGAGAGAGGCCCAAGCAATACGCGCCCCGAGGAGCGTCTTGCCACATGTCACCACTGGGTCTGACTGAGCGCCTCCAGGAGAGAGGCCCAAGCAAGAAGCGCCCCGAGGAGCGTCTTGCCACGTGTCACCAATGGGTCTGACTGAGGGCCTCCAGGAGAGAAGCCCAAGCAAGACGCGCCCTGAGGAGCGTCTTGCCACATGTCAGCACTCGGTCTGACTGAGCGCCTCCAGGAGAGAGGCCCAAGCAAGACGCGCCCCGAGGAGCGTCAAGCCACATGTCACTACTCAGTCTGACTGAGCGCCTCCAGGAGAGAGGCCCAAGCAAGACGCGCCCCGAGGAGCGTCTTGGCACATGTCACCTCTGGTTCTGACTGAGCGCCTCCAGGAGAGAGGCCCAAGCAAGACGCGCCCCGAGGAGCGTCTTGCCACATGTCAACAATGGGTCTGACTGAGGGCCTCCAGGAGAGAAGCCCAAGCAACACGCGGCCCGAGGAGCGTCTTGCCACATGTCAGCACTCGGTCTGACTGAGCGCCTCCAGGAGAGAGGCCCAAGCAAGACGCGCCCCGAGGAGCGTCTTGCCACATGTCAACAATGGGTCTGACTGAGGGCCTCCAGGAGAGAAGCCCAAGCAACACGCGGCCCGAGGAGCGTCTTGCCACATGTCAGCACTCGGTCTGACTGAGCGCCTCCAGGAGAGAGGCCAAAGCAAGACGCGCCCCGAGGAGCGTCTTGACACATGTCAACAATGGGTCTGACAGAGGGCCTCCATGAGAGAGGCCCAAGCAAGACGCGCCCCGAGGAGTGTCTTGCCACATGTCAACACTGGGTCTGACAGAGGGCCTCCAGGAGAGAGGCCCAAGCAAGACGCGCCCCGAGAAGTGTCTTGCCACATGCCACCACTTGGTCTGACTGAGCGCCTCCAGGAGAGAGGCCCAAGCAACACGCGCCCCGAGGAGCGTCAGGCCACATGTCACTACTCATTCTGACTGAGCGCCTCCAGGAGAGAGGCCCAAGCAAGAATCGCCCCGAGGAGCGTCTTGCCACATGTCACCACTTGGTCTGACTGAGCGCCTCCAGGAGAGAGGCCCAAGCAACACGTGCCCCGAGGAGCGTCAGGCCACATGTCACTACTCAGTCTGACTGAGCGCCTCCAGGAGAGAGGCCCAATCAAGACGCGCCCCGAGGAGCGTCTTGCCACATGTCAACAATGGGTCTTACTGAGGGCCTCCAGGAGAGAAGACAAAGCAAGACGCGCCCCGAGGAGCTTCTTACCACATGTCAGCACTCGGTCTGACTGAGCGCCTCCAGGAGAGAGGCCAAAGCAAGACGCGCCCCGAGGAGCGTCTTGACACATGTCAACACTGGGTCTGACAGAGGGCCTCCATGAGAGAGGCCCAAGCAAGACGCGCCCCGAGGAGTGTCTTGCCAAATGTCAACACTGGGTCTGACAGAGGGCCTCCAGGAGAGAGGCCCAAGCAAGACGCGCCCCGAGGAGTGTCTTGCCACATGTCACCACTTGGTCTGACTGAGTTCCTCCAGGAGAGAGGCCCAAGCAACACGCGCCCCGAGGAGCGTCAGGCCACATGTCACTACTCAGTCTGACTGAGCGCCTCCAGGAGAGAGGCCCAAGCAAGACGCGCCCCGAGGAGCGTCTTGCCACGTGTCAACACTGGGTCTGATTGAGGGCCTTCTGGAGAGAGGCCCAAGCAAGACGCGCCCCGAGGAGCGTCTTGCCACATGTCAACAATGGTTCTTACTGAGGGCCTCCAGGAGAGAAGCCCAAGCAAGACGCGCCCCGAGGAGCTTCTTGCCACATGTAAGCACTCGGTCTGACTGAGCGCCTCCAAGAGAGAGGCCAAAGCAAGACGCCCCCCGAGGAGCGTCTTGACACATGTCAACACTGGGTCTGACAGAGGGCCTCCATGAGAGAGGCCCAAGCAAGACGCGCCCCGAGGAGTGTCTTGCCAAATGTCAACACTGGGTCTGACTGAGCGCCTCAGGGAGAGAGGTCCAAGCAAGACGCGCCCCGAGGAGCGTCTTGCCACATGTCAACACTGGGTCTGACTGAGTGCCTCCATGAGAGAAGCCCCAGCAAGACGCGCCCCGAGGAGCGTCTTGCCAACTGTCACTACTCGGTCTGTTTGAGCGCCTCCAGGAGAGAGGCCCAAGCAAGACGTGCCCCGAGGAGTGTCTTGCCACATGTCAACAATGGGTCTTTCTGAGCGCCTCCAGGAGAGAAGCCCAAGCAAGACGCGCCCCGAGGAGCGTCTTGCCACATGTCAGCACTAGGTCTGACTGAGCGCCTCCAGGAGAGAGGCCCAAGCAAGACGCGCCCCGAGGAGCGTCTTGCCACATGTCAACACTGGGTCTGACTGAGCCCCTCCAGGAGAGAGGCCCAAGCAAGAAACGCCCGAGGAGCCTCTTGACACATGTCAACACTGGGTCTGACTGATCGCCTCCCCAGGAGAGAGGCCCAAGCAAGACGCGCCCCGAGGAGCGTCTTGCCACATGTCAACAATGGGTCTGACTGAGGGCCTCCAGGAGAGAAGCCCAAGCAAGACGCGCCCCAAGGAGCATCTTGCCACATGTCAGCACTCGGTCTGACTGAGCGCCTCCAGGAGAGAGGCCCAAGCAAGACGCGCCCCGAGGAGCGTCTTGCCACATGTCACCTCTGGGTCTGACTGAGCACCTCCAGGAGAGAGGCCCAAGCAAGACGCGCCCCGAGGAGCGTCTTGTCACATGTCAACACTGGGTCTGACTGAGCGCCTCCAGGAGAGAGGCCCAAGCAAGAAACACCCGAGGAGCGTCTTTACACATGTCAACACTGGGTCTGACTGATCGCCTCCCCAGGAGAGAGGCCCAAGCAAGACGCGCCCTGAGGAGTGTCTTGCCACATGTCAACACTGGGTCTGACCGAGCGCCTCCAGGAGAGAGGCCCAAGCAAGACGCGCCTGGAGGAGCGTTTTGCCATATGTCAACACTGGGTCTGACAGAGGGCCTCAAGGGGAGAGGCCCAAGCAAGATGCGCCCCGAGGAGCATCTTGCCACATATCAACAATGGGTCTGACTGAGGGCCTCCAGGAGAGAAGCACAAGCAAGACGTGCCCCGAGGAGCGTCTTGCCACATGTCACCTCTGGGTCTGACTGAGCACCTCCAGGAGAGAGGCCCAAGCAAGACGCGCCCCGAGGAGCGTCTTGTCACATGTCAACATTGGGTCTGACTGAGCGCCTCCAGGAGAGAGGCCCAAGCAAGAAACGCCCGAGGAGCGTCTTGACACATGTCAACACTGGGTCTGACTGATTGCCTCCCCAGGAGAGAGGCCCAAGCAAGACGCGCCCTGAGGAGTGTCTTGCCACATGTCAACACTGGGTCTGACCGAGCGCCTCCAGGAGAGAGGCCCAAGCAAGACGCGCCTGGAGGAGCGTTTTGCCACATGTCAACACTGGGTCTGACAGAGGGCCTTAAGGGGAGAGGCCCAAGCAAGATGCGCCCCGAGGAGCATCTTGCCACATATCAACAATGGGTCTGACTGAGGGCCTCCAGGAGAGAAGCCCAAGCAAGACGCGCCCCGAGGAGCGTCTTGCCACATGTCAGCACTCGGTCTGACTGAGCGCCTCCAGGAGAGAGGCCCAAGCAAGACGTGCCCCGAGGAGCGTCTTGCCACATGTCAGCACTCGGTCTGACTGAGCGCCTCCAGGAGAGAGGCCCAAGCAAGACGTGCCCCGAGGAGCGTCTTGCCACATGTCAACACAGGGTCTGACTGAGCGCCTCCAGGAGAGAGGCCCAAGCAAGACGCGCCCCGAGGAGCGTCTTGCCACATGTGAACACTGGGTCTGACCGAGCGCCTCCAGGAGAGAGGCCCAAGCAAGACGCGCCCGGAGGAGCGTCTTGCCACATGTCAGCACTCGGTCTGACTGAGCGCCTCCAGGAGAGAGGCCCAAGCAAGACGCGCCCCGAGGAGCATCTTGACACATGTCTCCTCTGGGTCTGTCTGAGCGCCGCCAGGAGAGAGGCCCAAGCAAGACGCGCCCCGAGGAGCGTCTTGCCACATGTCAACACTGGGTCTGACTGAGCGCCTCCAGGATTGAGGCCCAAGCAAGACGCGCCCCGAGGAGCGTCTTGTCACATGTCACTACTCGGTCTGACTGAGCGCCTCCAGGAGAGAGGCCCAAGCAAGACGTGCCCCGAGGAGCGTCTTGCCACATGTCAACAATGGGTCCGACTGAGGGCCTCCAGGAGAGAAGCCCAAGCAAGACGCGCCCGAAGGAGCATCTTGCCACATGTCAGCACTCGGTCTGACTGAGCGCCTCCAGGAGAGAGGCCCAAGCAAGACGTGACCCGAGGAGCGTCTTGCCACATGTCAACACTGGGTCTGACTGAGCTTGTCCAGGAGAGAGGCCCAAGCAAGACGCGCCCCGAGGAGCGTCTTGCCACATGTCACCTCTGGGTCTGACTGAGCGCCTCCAGGAGAAAAGCCAAAGCAAGACGCGCCCCGAGGAGCGTCTTGCCACATGTCAACAATGGGTCTGACTGAGGGCCTCCAGGAGAGAAGCCCAAGCAACACGCGGCCCGAGGAGCGTCTTGCCACATGTCAGCACTCGGTCTGACTGAGCGCCTCCAGGAGAGAGGCCAAAGCAAGACGCGCCCCGAGGAGCGTCTTGACACATGTCAACAATGGGTCTGACAGAGGGCCTCCATGAGAGAGGCCCAAGCAAGACGCGCCCCGAGGAGTGTCTTGCCACATGTCAACACTGGGTCTGACAGAGGGCCTCCACGAGAGAGGCCCAAGCAAGACGCGCCCCGAGAAGTGTCTTGCCACATGTCACCACTTGGTCTGACTGAGCGCCTCCAGGAGAGAGGCCCAAGCAACACGCGCCCCGAGGAGCGTCAGACCACATGTCACTACTCATTCTGACTGAGCGCCTCCAGGAGAGAGGCCCAAGCAAGATGCGCCCCGAGGAGCGTCTTGCCACATGTCACCACTTGGTCTGACTGAGCGCCTCCAGGAGAGAGGCCCAAGCAACACGCGCCCCGAGGAGCGTCAGGCCACATGTCACTACTCAGTCTGACTGAGCGCCTCCAGGAGAGAGGCCCAAGCAAGACGCGCCCCGAGGAGCGTCTTGCCACATGTCAACAATGGGTCTTACTGAGGGCCTCCAGGAGAGAAGACAAAGCAAGACGCGCCCCGAGGAGCTTCTTGCCACATGTCAGCACTCGGTCTGACTGAGCGCCTCCAGGAGAGACGCCAAAGCAAGACGCGCCCCGAGGAGCGTCTTGACACATGTCAACACTGGGTCTGACAGAGGGCCTCCATGAGAGAGGCCCAAGCAAGACGCGCCCCGAGGAGTGTCTTGCCACATGTCAACACTGGGTCTGACAGAGGGCCTCCAGGAGAGAGGCCCAAGCAAGACGCGCCCCGAGGAGTGTCTTGCCACATGTCACCACTTGGTCTGACTGAGTTCCTCCAGGAGAGAGGCCCAAGCAACACGCGCCCCGAGGAGCGTCAGGCCACATGTCACTACTCATTCTGACTGAGCGCCTCCAGGAGAGAGGCCCAAGCAAGACGCGCCCCGAGGAGCGTCTTGCCAAATGTCACCACTTGGTCTGACTGAGCTCCTCCAGGAGAGAGGCCCAAGCAACACGCGCCCCGAGGAGCGTCAGGCCACATGTCACTACTCAGTCTGACTGAGCGCCTCCAGGAGAGAGGCCCAAGAAAGACGCGCCCCGAGGAGCGTCTTGCCACATGTCAACAATGGTTCTTAGTGAGGGCCTCCAGGAGAGAAGCCCAAGCAAGACGCGCCCCGAGGAGCTTCTTGCCACATGTAAGCACTCGGTCTGACTGAGCGCCTCCAGGAGGGAGGCCAAAGCAAGACGCCCCCCGAGGAGCGTCTTGACACATGTCAACACTGGGTCTGACAGAGGGCCTCCATGAGAGAGGCCCAAGCAAGACGCGCCCCGAGGAGTGTCTTGCCAAATGTCAACACTGGGTCTGACTGAGCGCCTCAGGGAGAGAGGTCCAAGCAAGACGCGCCCCGAGGAGCGTCTTGCCACATGTCACTACTCGGTCTGACTGAGCGCCTCAGGGAGAGAGGTCCAAGCAAGACGCGCAACGAGGAGCGTCTTGCCACATTTCAACACTGGGTCTGACTGAGTGCCTCCATGAGAGAAGCCCCAGCAAGACGCGCCCCGAGGAGCGTCTTGCCACATGTCACTACTCGGTCTGTTTGAGCGCCTCCAGGAGAGAGGCCCAAGCAAGACGTGCCCCGAGGAGTGTCTTGCCACATGTCAACAATGGGTCTTTCTGAGCGCCTCCAGGAGAGAAGCCCAAGCAAGACGCGCCCCGAGGAGCGTCTTGCCACATGTCAGCACTCGGTCTGACTGAGCGCCTCCAGGAGAGAGGCCCAAGCAAGACGCGCCCAGAGGAGCGTCTTGTCACATGTCAACGCTGGGTCTGACTGAGCGCCTCCAGGAGAGAGGCCCAAGCAAGAAACGCCCGAGGAGCGTCTTGACACATGTCAACACTGGGTCTGACTTATCGCCTCCCCAGGAGAGAGGCCCAAGCAAGACCCGCCCTGAGGAGTGTCTTGCCACATGTCAACACTGGGTCTGACCGAGCGCCTCCAGGAGAGAGGCCCAAGCAAGACGCGCCTGGAGGAGCGTTTTGCCACATGTCAACACTGGGTCTGACAGAGGGCCTCAAGAGGAGAGGCCCAAGCAAGATGCGCCCCGAGGAGCGTCAGGCCACATGTCACTACTCAGTCTGACTGAGCGCCTCCAGGAGAGAGGCCCAAGCAAGACGCGCCCCGAGGAGCGTCTTGCCACATATCAACAATGGGTCTGACTGAGGGCCTCCAGGAGAGAAGCCCAAGCAAGACGCATCCCGAGGAGCGTCTTGCCACATGTCAGCACTCGGTCTGACTGAGCTCCTCCAGGAGAGAGGCCCAAGCAAGACATGCCCCGAGGAGCGTCTTGCCACATGTCAGCACTCGGTCTGACTGAGCGCCTCCAGGAGAGAGGCCCAAGCAAGACGTGCCCCGAGGAGCGTCTTGCCACATGTCAACACTGGGTCTGACTGAGCGCCTCCAGGAGAGAGGCCCAAGCAAGACGCGCCCCGAGGAGCGTCTTGCCACATGTGAACACTGGGTCTGACTGAGCGCCTCCAGGAGAGAGGCCCAAGCAAGACGCGCCCAGAGGAGCGTCTTGCCACATGTCAGCACTCGGTCTGACTGAGCGCCTCCAGGAGAGAGGCCCAAGAAAGACGCGCCCCGAGGAGCATCTTGACACATGTCTCCTCTGGGTCTGTCTGAGCGCCGCCAGGAGAGAGGCCCAAGCAAGACGCGCCCAGAGGAGTTTCTTGCCACATGTCAACACTGGGTCTGACTGAGTGCCTCCAGGATTGAGGCCCAAGCAAGACGCGCCCCGAGGAGCGTCTTGTCACATGTCACTACTCGGTCTGACTGAGCCTCTCCAGGAGAGAGGCCCAAGCAAGACGTGCCCCGAGGAGCGTCTTGCCACATGTCAACAATGGGTCCGACTGAGGGCCTCCAGGAGAGAAGCCCAAGCAAGACGCGCCCCAAGGAGCATCTTGCCACATGTCAGCACTCGGTATGACTGAGCGCCTCCAGGAGAGAGGCCCAAGCAAGACGTGACCCGAGGAGCGTCTTGCCACATGTCAACACTGGGTCTGACTGAGCTTGTCCAGGAGAGAGGCCCAAGCAAGACGCGCCCCGAGGAGCGTCTTGCCACATGTCACCTCTGGGTCTGACTGAGCGCCTCCAGGAGAGAGGCCCAAGCAAGACGCGCCCCGAGGAGCGTCTTGTCACATGTCAACACTGGGTCTGACTGAGCGCCTCCAGGAGAGAGGCCCAAGCAAGACGCGCCCGGAGGAGCGTCTTGCCACATGTCAGCACTCGGTCTGACTGAGCGCCTCCAGGAGAGAGGCCCAAGCAAGACGCGCCCCGAAGAGCATCTTGACACATGTCTCCTCTGGGTCTGACTGAGCGCCTCCAGGATTGAGGCCCAAGCAAGACGCGCACCGAGGAGCGTCTTGTCACATGTCACTACTCGGTCTGACTGAGCGCCTCCAGGAGAGAGGCCCAAGCAAGACGTGCCCCGAGGAGCGTCTTGCCACATGTCAACAATGGGTCCGACTGAGGGCCTCCAGGAGAGAAGCCCAAGCAAGACGCGCCCCAAGGAGCATCTTGCCACATGTCAGCACTCGGTCTGACTGAGCGCCTCAAGGAGAGAGGCCCAAGCAAGACGTGACCCGAGGAGCGTCTTGCCACATGTCAACACTGGGTCTGACTGAGCTTGTCCAGGAGAGAGGCCCAAGCAAGACGCGCCCCGAGGAGCGTCTTGCCACATGTCATCACTCGGTCTGACTGAGCGCCTCCAGGAGAGAGGCCCAAGCAAGACGTGCCCCGAGCAGCGTCTTGCAACATGTCAACACTGGGTCTGACTGAGCGCCTCCATGAGAGAGGCCCAAGCAAGACGCGCCCCGAGGAGCGTCTTGCCACATGTCACCTCTGGGTCTGACTGAGCACCTCCAGGAGAGAGGCCCAAGCAAGACGCGCCCCGAGGAGCGTCTTGTCACATGTCAACATTGGGTCTGACTGAGCGCCTCCAGGAGAGAGGCCCAAGCAAGAAACGCCCGAGGAGCGTCTTGACACATGTCAACACTGGGTCTGACTGATTGCCTCCCCAGGAGAGAGGCCCAAGCAAGACGCGCCCTGAGGAGTGTCTTGCCACATGTCAACACTGGGTCTGACCGAGCGCCTCCAGGAGAGAGGCCCAAGCAAGACGCGCCTGGAGGAGCGTTTTGCCACATGTCAACACTGGGTCTGACAGAGGGCCTTAAGGGGAGAGGCCCAAGCAAGATGCGCCCCGAGGAGCATCTTGCCACATATCAACAATGGGTCTGACTGAGGGCCTCCAGGAGAGAAGCCCAAGCAAGACGCGCCCCGAGGAGCGTCTTGCCACATGTCAGCACTCGGTCTGACTGAGCGCCTCCAGGAGAGAGGCCCAAGCAAGACGTGCCCCGAGGAGCGTCTTGCCACATGTCAGCACTCGGTCTGACTGAGCGCCTCCAGGAGAGAGGCCCAAGCAAGACGTGCCCCGAGGAGCGTCTTGCCACATGTCAACACAGGGTCTGACTGAGCGCCTCCAGGAGAGAGGCCCAAGCAAGACGCGCCCCGAGGAGCGTCTTGCCACATGTGAACACTGGGTCTGACCGAGCGCCTCCAGGAGAGAGGCCCAAGCAAGACGCGCCCGGAGGAGCGTCTTGCCACATGTCAGCACTCGGTCTGACTGAGCGCCTCCAGGAGAGAGGCCCAAGCAAGACGCGCCCCGAGGAGCATCTTGACACATGTCTCCTCTGGGTCTGTCTGAGCGCCGCCAGGAGAGAGGCCCAAGCAAGACGCGCCCCGAGGAGCGTCTTGCCACATGTCAACACTGGGTCTGACTGAGCGCCTCCAGGATTGAGGCCCAAGCAAGACGCGCCCCGAGGAGCGTCTTGTCACATGTCACTACTCGGTCTGACTGAGCGCCTCCAGGAGAGAGGCCCAAGCAAGACGTGCCCCGAGGAGCGTCTTGCCACATGTCAACAATGGGTCCGACTGAGGGCCTCCAGGAGAGAAGCCCAAGCAAGACGCGCCCGAAGGAGCATCTTGCCACATGTCAGCACTCGGTCTGACTGA
This sequence comes from Nothobranchius furzeri, assembly GCF_043380555.1. Lineage (NCBI taxonomy): Eukaryota > Metazoa > Chordata > Actinopteri > Cyprinodontiformes > Nothobranchiidae > Nothobranchius > Nothobranchius furzeri. The sequence continues at coordinate 13,701,089 of NC_091749.1, read as the reverse complement.
GCGCCTCCAGGAGAGAGGCCCAAGCAAGACGTGACCCGAGGAGCGTCTTGCCACATGTCAACACTGGGTCTGACTGAGCTTGTCCAGGAGAGAGGCCCAAGCAAGACGCGCCCCGAGGAGCGTCTTGCCACATGTCACCTCTGGGTCTGACTGAGCGCCTCCAGGAGAAAAGCCAAAGCAAGACGCGCCCCGAGGAGCGTCTTGCCACATGTCAACAATGGGTCTGACTGAGGGCCTCCAGGAGAGAAGCCCAAGCAACACGCGGCCCGAGGAGCGTCTTGCCACATGTCAGCACTCGGTCTGACTGAGCGCCTCCAGGAGAGAGGCCAAAGCAAGACGCGCCCCGAGGAGCGTCTTGACACATGTCAACAATGGGTCTGACAGAGGGCCTCCATGAGAGAGGCCCAAGCAAGACGCGCCCCGAGGAGTGTCTTGCCACATGTCAACACTGGGTCTGACAGAGGGCCTCCACGAGAGAGGCCCAAGCAAGACGCGCCCCGAGAAGTGTCTTGCCACATGTCACCACTTGGTCTGACTGAGCGCCTCCAGGAGAGAGGCCCAAGCAACACGCGCCCCGAGGAGCGTCAGACCACATGTCACTACTCATTCTGACTGAGCGCCTCCAGGAGAGAGGCCCAAGCAAGATGCGCCCCGAGGAGCGTCTTGCCACATGTCACCACTTGGTCTGACTGAGCGCCTCCAGGAGAGAGGCCCAAGCAACACGCGCCCCGAGGAGCGTCAGGCCACATGTCACTACTCAGTCTGACTGAGCGCCTCCAGGAGAGAGGCCCAAGCAAGACGCGCCCCGAGGAGCGTCTTGCCACATGTCAACAATGGGTCTTACTGAGGGCCTCCAGGAGAGAAGACAAAGCAAGACGCGCCCCGAGGAGCTTCTTGCCACATGTCAGCACTCGGTCTGACTGAGCGCCTCCAGGAGAGACGCCAAAGCAAGACGCGCCCCGAGGAGCGTCTTGACACATGTCAACACTGGGTCTGACAGAGGGCCTCCATGAGAGAGGCCCAAGCAAGACGCGCCCCGAGGAGTGTCTTGCCACATGTCAACACTGGGTCTGACAGAGGGCCTCCAGGAGAGAGGCCCAAGCAAGACGCGCCCCGAGGAGTGTCTTGCCACATGTCACCACTTGGTCTGACTGAGTTCCTCCAGGAGAGAGGCCCAAGCAACACGCGCCCCGAGGAGCGTCAGGCCACATGTCACTACTCATTCTGACTGAGCGCCTCCAGGAGAGAGGCCCAAGCAAGACGCGCCCCGAGGAGCGTCTTGCCAAATGTCACCACTTGGTCTGACTGAGCTCCTCCAGGAGAGAGGCCCAAGCAACACGCGCCCCGAGGAGCGTCAGGCCACATGTCACTACTCAGTCTGACTGAGCGCCTCCAGGAGAGAGGCCCAAGAAAGACGCGCCCCGAGGAGCGTCTTGCCACATGTCAACAATGGTTCTTAGTGAGGGCCTCCAGGAGAGAAGCCCAAGCAAGACGCGCCCCGAGGAGCTTCTTGCCACATGTAAGCACTCGGTCTGACTGAGCGCCTCCAGGAGGGAGGCCAAAGCAAGACGCCCCCCGAGGAGCGTCTTGACACATGTCAACACTGGGTCTGACAGAGGGCCTCCATGAGAGAGGCCCAAGCAAGACGCGCCCCGAGGAGTGTCTTGCCAAATGTCAACACTGGGTCTGACTGAGCGCCTCAGGGAGAGAGGTCCAAGCAAGACGCGCCCCGAGGAGCGTCTTGCCACATGTCACTACTCGGTCTGACTGAGCGCCTCAGGGAGAGAGGTCCAAGCAAGACGCGCAACGAGGAGCGTCTTGCCACATTTCAACACTGGGTCTGACTGAGTGCCTCCATGAGAGAAGCCCCAGCAAGACGCGCCCCGAGGAGCGTCTTGCCACATGTCACTACTCGGTCTGTTTGAGCGCCTCCAGGAGAGAGGCCCAAGCAAGACGTGCCCCGAGGAGTGTCTTGCCACATGTCAACAATGGGTCTTTCTGAGCGCCTCCAGGAGAGAAGCCCAAGCAAGACGCGCCCCGAGGAGCGTCTTGCCACATGTCAGCACTCGGTCTGACTGAGCGCCTCCAGGAGAGAGGCCCAAGCAAGACGCGCCCAGAGGAGCGTCTTGTCACATGTCAACGCTGGGTCTGACTGAGCGCCTCCAGGAGAGAGGCCCAAGCAAGAAACGCCCGAGGAGCGTCTTGACACATGTCAACACTGGGTCTGACTTATCGCCTCCCCAGGAGAGAGGCCCAAGCAAGACCCGCCCTGAGGAGTGTCTTGCCACATGTCAACACTGGGTCTGACCGAGCGCCTCCAGGAGAGAGGCCCAAGCAAGACGCGCCTGGAGGAGCGTTTTGCCACATGTCAACACTGGGTCTGACAGAGGGCCTCAAGAGGAGAGGCCCAAGCAAGATGCGCCCCGAGGAGCGTCAGGCCACATGTCACTACTCAGTCTGACTGAGCGCCTCCAGGAGAGAGGCCCAAGCAAGACGCGCCCCGAGGAGCGTCTTGCCACATATCAACAATGGGTCTGACTGAGGGCCTCCAGGAGAGAAGCCCAAGCAAGACGCATCCCGAGGAGCGTCTTGCCACATGTCAGCACTCGGTCTGACTGAGCTCCTCCAGGAGAGAGGCCCAAGCAAGACATGCCCCGAGGAGCGTCTTGCCACATGTCAGCACTCGGTCTGACTGAGCGCCTCCAGGAGAGAGGCCCAAGCAAGACGTGCCCCGAGGAGCGTCTTGCCACATGTCAACACTGGGTCTGACTGAGCGCCTCCAGGAGAGAGGCCCAAGCAAGACGCGCCCCGAGGAGCGTCTTGCCACATGTGAACACTGGGTCTGACTGAGCGCCTCCAGGAGAGAGGCCCAAGCAAGACGCGCCCAGAGGAGCGTCTTGCCACATGTCAGCACTCGGTCTGACTGAGCGCCTCCAGGAGAGAGGCCCAAGAAAGACGCGCCCCGAGGAGCATCTTGACACATGTCTCCTCTGGGTCTGTCTGAGCGCCGCCAGGAGAGAGGCCCAAGCAAGACGCGCCCAGAGGAGTTTCTTGCCACATGTCAACACTGGGTCTGACTGAGTGCCTCCAGGATTGAGGCCCAAGCAAGACGCGCCCCGAGGAGCGTCTTGTCACATGTCACTACTCGGTCTGACTGAGCCTCTCCAGGAGAGAGGCCCAAGCAAGACGTGCCCCGAGGAGCGTCTTGCCACATGTCAACAATGGGTCCGACTGAGGGCCTCCAGGAGAGAAGCCCAAGCAAGACGCGCCCCAAGGAGCATCTTGCCACATGTCAGCACTCGGTATGACTGAGCGCCTCCAGGAGAGAGGCCCAAGCAAGACGTGACCCGAGGAGCGTCTTGCCACATGTCAACACTGGGTCTGACTGAGCTTGTCCAGGAGAGAGGCCCAAGCAAGACGCGCCCCGAGGAGCGTCTTGCCACATGTCACCTCTGGGTCTGACTGAGCGCCTCCAGGAGAGAGGCCCAAGCAAGACGCGCCCCGAGGAGCGTCTTGTCACATGTCAACACTGGGTCTGACTGAGCGCCTCCAGGAGAGAGGCCCAAGCAAGACGCGCCCGGAGGAGCGTCTTGCCACATGTCAGCACTCGGTCTGACTGAGCGCCTCCAGGAGAGAGGCCCAAGCAAGACGCGCCCCGAAGAGCATCTTGACACATGTCTCCTCTGGGTCTGACTGAGCGCCTCCAGGATTGAGGCCCAAGCAAGACGCGCACCGAGGAGCGTCTTGTCACATGTCACTACTCGGTCTGACTGAGCGCCTCCAGGAGAGAGGCCCAAGCAAGACGTGCCCCGAGGAGCGTCTTGCCACATGTCAACAATGGGTCCGACTGAGGGCCTCCAGGAGAGAAGCCCAAGCAAGACGCGCCCCAAGGAGCATCTTGCCACATGTCAGCACTCGGTCTGACTGAGCGCCTCAAGGAGAGAGGCCCAAGCAAGACGTGACCCGAGGAGCGTCTTGCCACATGTCAACACTGGGTCTGACTGAGCTTGTCCAGGAGAGAGGCCCAAGCAAGACGCGCCCCGAGGAGCGTCTTGCCACATGTCATCACTCGGTCTGACTGAGCGCCTCCAGGAGAGAGGCCCAAGCAAGACGTGCCCCGAGGAGCGTCTTGCAACATGTCAACACTGGGTCTGACTGAGCGCCTCCAGGAGAGAGGCCCAAGCAAGACGCGCCCCGAGGAGCGTCTTGCCACATGTGAACACTGGGTCTGACTGAGCGCCTCCAGGAGAGAGGCCCAAGCAAGACGCGCCCGGAGGAGCGTCTTGCCACATGTCAGCACTCGGTCTGACTGAGCGCCTCCAGGAGAGAGGCCCAAGCAAGACGCGCCCCGAGGAGCGTCAGGCCACATGTCAACAATGGGTCTCACTGTGCGCCTCCAGGAGAGAAGCCCAAGCAAGACGCGCCCCGAGGAGCTTCTTGCCACATGTCAACACTGGGTCTGACAGAGGGCCTCCAGGAGAGAGGCCCAAGCAAGACGCGCCCCGAGGAGTGTCTTGCCACATGTCACCACTTGGTCTGACTGAGCGCCTCCAGGAGAGAGGCCCAAGCAAGACGTGACCCGAGGAGCGTCTTGCCACATGTCAACACTGGGTCAGACTGAGCTTGTCCAGGAGAGAGGCCCAAGCAAGACGCGCCCCGAGGAGTGTCTTGCCACATGTCAACAATGGGTCTTTCTGAGCGCCTCCAGGAGAGAAGCCCAAGCAAGACGCGCCCCGAGGAGCGTCTTGCCACATGTCAGCACTATGTCTGACTGAGCACCTCCAGGAGAGAGGCCCAAGCAAGACGCGCCCCGAGGAGCGTCTTGCCACATGTCAACACTGGGTCTGACTGAGCACCTCAAGGAGAGAGGCCCAAGCAAGAAACGCCCGAGGAGCCTCTTGACACATGTCAAAACTGGGTCTGACTGATCGCCTCTCCAGGAGAGAGGCCCAAGCAAGACGCGCCCCGAGGAGCGTCTTGCCACATGTCAACAATGGGTCTGACTGAGGGCCTCCAGGAGAGAAGCCCAAGCAAGACGCGCCCCAAGGAGCATCTTGCCACATGTCAGCACTCGGTCTGACTGAGCCCCTCCAGGAGAGAGGCCCAAGCAAGACGCGCCCCGAGGAGCGTCTTGCCACATGTCACCTCTGGGTCTGAAAGAGCACCTCCAGGAGAGAGGCCCAAGCAAGACGCGCCCCGAGGAGCGTCTTGTCACATGTCAACACTGGGTCTGACTGAGCACCTCCAGGAGAGAGGCCCAAGCAAGAAACGCCCGAGGAGCGTCTTGACACATGTCAACACTGGGTCTGACTGATCGCCTCCCCAGGAGAGAGGCCCAAGCAAGACGCGCCCTGAGGAGTGTCTTGCCACATGTCAACACTGGGTCTGACCGAGCGCCTCCAGGAGAGTGGCCCAAGCAAGACGCGCCTGGAGGAGCGTTTTGCCACATGTCAACACTGGGTCTGACAGAGGGCCTCAAGGGGAGAGGCCCAAGCAAGATGCGCCCCGAGGAGCATCTTGCCACATATCAACAATGGGTCTGACTGAGGGCCTCCAGGAGAGAAGCCCAAGCAAGACGCGCCCCGAGGAGCGTCTTGCCACATGTCAGCACTCGGTCTGACTGAGCGCCTCCAGGAGAGAGGCCCAAGCAAGACGTGCCCCGAGGAGCGTCTTGCCACATGTCAGCACTCGGTCTGACTGAGCGCCTCCAGGAGAGAGGCCCAAGAAAGACGTGCCCCGAGGAGCGTCTTGCCACATGTCAACACTGGGTCTGACTGAGCGCCTCCAGGAGAGAGGCCCAAGCAAGACGCGCCCCGAGGAGCGTCTTGCCACATGTGAACACTGGGTCTGACTGAGCGCCTCCAGGAGAGAGGCCCAAGCAAGACGCGCCCGGAGGAGCGTCTTGCCACATGTCAGCACTCGGTCTGACTGAGCGCCTCCAGGAGAGAGGCCCAAGCAAGACGCGCCCCGAGGAGCATCTTGACACATGTCTCCTCTGGGTCTGTCTGAGCGCCGCCAGGAGAGAGGCCCAAGCAAGACGCGCCCCGAGGAGCGTCTTGCCACATGTCAACACTGGGTCTGACTGAGCACCTCCAGGATTGAGGCCCAAGCAAGACGCGCCCCGAGGAGCGTCTTGTCACATGTCACTACTCGGTCTGACTGAGCGCCTCCAGGAGAGAGGCCCAAGCAAGACGTGCCCCGAGGAGCGTATTGCCACATGTCAACAATGGGTCCGACTGAGGGCCTCCAGGAGAGAAGCCCAAGCAAGACGCGCCCCAAGGAGAAACTTGCCACATGTCAGCACTCGGTCTGACTGAGCGCCTCCAGGAGAGAGGCCCAAGCAAGACGTGACCCGAGGAGCATCTTGCCACATGTCAACACTGGGTCTGACTGAGCTTGTCCAGGAGAGAGGCCCAAGCAAGACGCGCCCCGAGGAGCGTCTTGTCACATGTCACTACTCGGTCTGACTGAGCGCCTCCAGGAGAGAGGCCCAAGCAAGACGTGCCCCGAGGAGCGTATTGCCACATGTCAACAATGGGTCCGACTGAGGGCCTCCAGGAGAGAAGCCCAAGCAAGACGTGCCCCAAGGAGCATCTTGCCACATGTCAGCACTCGGTCTGACTGAGCGCCTCCAGGAGAGAGGCCCAAGCAAGACGTGACCCGAGGAGCATCTTGCCACATGTCAACACTGGGTCTGACTGAGCTTGTCCAGGAGAGAGGCCCAAGCAAGACGCGCCCCGAGGAGCGTCTTGTCACATGTCAACACTGGGTCTGACTGAGGCGCCTCCAGGAGAGAGGCCCAAGCAAGACGCGCCCGGAGGAGCGTTCTTGCCACATGTCAGCACTCGGTCTGACTGAGCGCCTCCAGGAGAGAGGCCCAAGCAAGACGCGCCCCGAGGAGCATCTTGACACATGTCTCCTCTGGGTCTGTCTGAGCGCCGCCAGGAGAGAGGCCCAAGCAAGACGCGCCCCGAGGAGCGTCTTGCCACATGTCAACACTGGGTCTGACTGAGCGCCTCCAGGATTGAGGCCCAAGCAAGACGCGCCCCGTGGAGCGTCTTGTCACATGTCACTACTCGGTCTGACTGAGCGCCTCCAGGAGAGAGGCCCAAGCAAGACGTGCCCCGAGGAGCGTCTTGCCACATGTCAACAATGGGTCCGACTGAGGGCCTCCAGGAGAGAAGCCCAAGCAAGACGCGCCCCAAGGAGCATCTTGCCACATGTCAGCACTCGGTCTGACTGAGCGCCTCCAGGAGAGAGGCCCAAGCAAGACGTGCCCCGAGGAGCGTCTTGCAACATGTCAACACTGGGTCTGACTGAGCGCCTCCAGGAGAGAGGCCCAAGCAAGACGCGCCCCGAGGAGCGTCTTGCCACATGTGAACACTGGGTCTGACTGAGCGCCTCCAGGAGAGAGGCCCAAGCAAGACGCGCCCGGAGGAGCGTCTTGACACATGTCAGCACTCGGTCTGACTGAGCGCCTCCAGGAGAGAGGCCAAAGCAAGACGCGCCCCGAGGAGCATCTTGACACATGTCTCCTCTGGGTCTGTCTGAGCGCCGCCAGGAGAGAGGCCCAAGCAAGACGCGCCCAGAGGAGAGTCTTGCCACATGTCACCTCTGGGTCTGACTGAGCGCCTCCAGGAGAGAGGCCCAAGCAAGACGCGCCCCGAGGAGCGTCTTGTCACATGTCAACACTGGGTCTGACTGAGCGCCTCCAGGAGAGAGGCCCAAGCAAGACGCACCCGGAGGAGCGTCTTGCCACATGTCAGCACTCGGTCTGACTGAGCGCCTCCAGGAGAGAGGCCCAAGCAAGACGCGCCCCGAGGAGCATCTTGACACATGTCTCCTCTGGGTCTGTCTGAGCGCCGCCAGGAGAGAGGCCCAAGCAAGACGCGCCCCGAGGAGCGTCTTGCCACATGTCAACACTGGGTCTGACTGAGCGCCTCCAGGATTGAGGCCCAAGCAAGACGCGCCCCGAGGAGCGTCTTGTCACATGTCACTACTCGGTCTGACTGAGCGCCTCCAGGAGAGAGGCCCAAGCAAGACGTGCCCCGAGGAGCGTCTTGCAACATGTCAACACTGGGTCTGACTGAGCGCCTCCAGGAGAGAGGCCCAAGCAAGACGTGCCCCGAGGAGCGTCTTGCCACATGTCAACAATGGGTCCGACTGAGGGCCTCCAGGAGAGAAGCCCAAGCAAGACGCGCCCCAAGGAGCATCTTGCCACATGTCAGCACTCGGTCTGACTGAGCGCCTCCAGGAGAGAGGCCCAAGCAAGACGTGACCCGAGGAGCGTCTTGCCACATGTCAACACTGGGTCTGACTGAGCTTGTCCAGGAGAGAGGCCCAAGCAAGACGCGCCCCGAGGAGCGTCTTGTCACATGTCAACACTGGGTCTGACTGAGCGCCTCCAGGAGAGAGGCCCAAGCAAGACGCGCCCGGAGGAACGTTCTTGCCACATGTCAGCACTCGGTCTGACTGAGCGCCTCCAGGAGAGAGGCCCAAGCAAGACGCGCCCCGAGGAGCATCTTGACACATGTCTCCTCTGGGTCTGTCTGAGCGCCGCCAGGAGAGAGGCCCAAGCAAGACGCGCCCCGAGGAGCGTCTTGCCACATGTCAACACTGGGTCTGACTGAGCGTCTCCAGGATTGAGGCCCAAGCAAGACGCGCCCCGTGGAGCGTCTTGTCACATGTCACTACTCGGTCTGACTGAGCGCCTCCAGGAGAGAGGCCCAAGCAAGACGTGCCCCGAGGAGCGTCTTGCCACATGTCAACAATGGGTCCGACTGAGGGCCTCCAGGAGAGAAGCCCAAGCAAGACGCGCCCCAAGGAGCATCTTGCCACATGTCAGCACTCGGTCTGACTGAGCACCTCCAGGAGAGAGGCCCAAGCAAGACGTGACCCGAGGAGCGTCTTGCCACATGTCAACACTGGGTCTGACTGAGCTTGTCCAGGAGAGAGGCCCAAGCAAGACGTGCCCCGAGGAGCGTCTTGCCACATGTCAGCACTCGGTCTGACTGAGCGCCTCCAGGAGAGAGGCCCAAGCAAGACGTGCCCCGAGGAGCGTCTTGCAACATGTCAACACTGGGTCTGACTGAGCGCCTCCAGGATTGAGGCCCAAATAAGTCGCGCCCCGAGGAGTGTCTTGTCACATGTCAGCACTCGGTCTGACTGAGCGCCTCCAGGAGAGAGGCCCAAGCAAGACGTGCCCCGAGGAGCGTCTTGCCACATGTCAACAATGGGTCCGACTGAGGGCCTCCAGGAGAGAAGCACAAGCAAGACGCGCCCCAAGGAGCATCTTGCCACATGTCAGCACTCGGTCTGACTGAGCGCCTCCAGGAGAGAGGCCCAAGCAAGACGTGACCCGAGGAGCGTCTTGCCACATGTCAACACTGGGTCTGACTGAGCTTGTCCAGGAGAGAGGCCCAAGCAAGACGCGCCCCGAGGAGCGTCTTGCCACATGTCACCTCTGGGTCTGACTGAGCGCCTCCAGGAGAGAGGCCCAAGCAAGAAACGCCCGAGGAGCGTCTTGACACATGTCAACACTGGGTCTGACTGATCGCCTCCCCAGGAGAGAGGCCCAAGCAAGACGCGCCCTGAGGAGTGTCTTGCCACATGTCAACACTGGGTCTGACTGAGCCCCTCCACGAGAGAGGCCCAAGCAAGACGCGCCTGGAGGAGCGTTTTGCCATATGTCAACACTGGGTCTGACAAAGGGCCTCAAGGGGAGAGGCCCAAGCAAGATGCGCCCCGAGGAGCGTCTTGCCACATGTCAACAATGGGTCCGACTGAGGGCCTCCAGGAGAGAAGCCCAAGCAAGACGCGCCCCAAGGAGCATCTTGCCACATGTCAGCACTCGGTCTGACTGAGCACCTCCAGGAGAGAGGCCCAAGCAAGACGTGACCCGAGGAGCGTCTTGCCACATGTCAACACTGGGTCTGACTGAGCTTGTCCAGGAGAGAGGCCCAAGCAAGACGCGCCCCGAGGAGCGTCTTGCCACATGTCAGCACTCGGTCTGACTGAGCGCCTCCAGGAGAGAGGCCCAAGCAAGACGTGCCCCGAGGAGCGTCTTGCAACATGTCAACACTGGGTCTGACTGAGCGCCTCCAGGATTGAGGCCCAAGCAAGACGCGCCCCGAGGAGTGTCTTGTCACATGTCAGCACTCGGTCTGACTGAGCGCCTCCAGGAGAGAGGCCCAAGCAAGACGTGCCCCGAGGAGCGTCTTGCCACATGTCAACAATGGGTCCGACTGAGGGCCTCCAGGAGAGAAGCCCAAGCAAGACGCGCCCCAAGGAGCATCTTGCCACATGTCAGCACTCGGTCTGACTGAGCGCCTCCAGGAGAGAGGCCCAAGCAAGACGTGACCCGAGGAGCGTCTTGCCACATGTCAACACTGGGTCTGACTGAGTTTGTCCAGGAGAGAGGCCCAAGCAAGACGCGCCCCGAGGAGCGTCTTGCCACATGTCACCTCTGGGTCTGACTGAGCGCCTCCAGGAGAGAGGCCCAAGCAAGAAACGCCCGAGGAGCGTCTTGACACATGTCAACACTGGGTCTGACTGAGCCCCTCCACGAGAGAGGCCCAAGCAAGACGCGCCTGGAGGAGCGTTTTGCCATATGTCAACACTGGGTCTGACAAAGGGTCTCAAGGGGAGAGGCCCAAGCAAGATGCGCCCCGAGAAGCATCTTGCCACATATCAACAATGGGTCTGACTGAGGTCCTCCAGGAGAGAAGCCCAAGCAAGACGCGCCCCGAGGAGCGTCTTGCCACATGTCAGCACTCGGTCTGACTGAGCGCCTCCAGGAGAGAGGCCCAAGCAAGACGTGCCCCGAGGAGCGTCTTGCCACATGTCAACACTGGGTCTGACTGAGCGCCTCCAGGAGAGAGGCCCAAGCAAGACGCGCCCCGAGGAGCGTCTTGCCACATGTGAACACTGGGTCTGACTGAGCGCCTCCAGGAGAGAGGCCCAAGCAAGACGCGCCTGGAGGAGCGTCTTCCCACATGTCAGCACTCGGTCTGACTGAGCGCCTCCAGGAGAGAGGCCCAAGCAAGACGCGCCCCGTGGAGCATCTTGACACATGTCTCCTCTGGGTCTGACTGAGCGCCTCCAGGAGAGAGGCCCCAGCAAGACGCGCCCCGAGGAGCATCTTGCCACATGTCAACACTGGGTCTGACTGAGTTCCTCCATTAGAGAAGCCCAAGCAAGACGCGCCCCGAGGAGCATCTTGCCACATTTCAACACTGGGTCTGACTGAGCGCCTCCAGGATTGAGGCCCAAGCAAGACGCGCCCCGAGGAGCGTCTTGTCACATGTCACTACTCGGTCTGACTGAGTGCCTCCAGGAGAGAGGCCCAAGCAAGGCGTGCCCCGAGGAGCGTCTTGCCACATGTCAACAATGGGTCTGACTGAGGGCCTCCAGGAGAGAAGCCCAAGCAAGAAGCGCCCCGAGGAGCGTCTTGCCACATGTCAACACTGGGTCTGACTGAGCGCCTCCAGAAGAGAGGCCCAAGCAAGACACGCCCCGAGGAGCGTCTTAACACATGTCAACACTGGGTCTGACTGAGGGCCTCCAAGAGAGAAGCCCAAGCAAGACGCGCCCCGAGGAGAGTCTTGCCACATGTCAACACTGGGTCTGACAGAGGGCATCCAGGAGAGAGGCCCAAGCAATACGCGCCCCGAGGAGCGTCTTGCCACATGTCACCACTGGGTCTGACTGAGCGCCTCCAGGAGAGAGGCCCAAGCAAGAAGCGCCCCGAGGAGCGTCTTGCCACGTGTCACCAATGGGTCTGACTGAGGGCCTCCAGGAGAGAAGCCCAAGCAAGACGCGCCCCGAGGAGCGTCTTGCCACATGTCAGCACTCGGTCTGACTGAGCGCCTCCAGGAGAGAGGCCCAAGCAAGACGTGCCCCGAGGAGCGTCTTGCCACATGTCAACACTGGGTCTGACTGAGCGCCTCCAGGAGAGAGGCCAGGGCAAGACGCGCCCCGAGGAGCATCTTGACACATGTCTCCTCTGGGTCTGACTGAGCGCCTCCAGGAGAGAGGCCCAAGCAAGACGTGCCCCGAGGAGCGTCTTGCCACATGTCAACACTGGGTCTGACTGAGTGCCTCCATGAGAGAAGCCCCAGCAAGACGCGCCCCGAGGAGCATCTTGCCACATGTCAACACTGGGTCTGACTGAGAACCTCCAGGAGAGAGGCCCAAATAAGACGCGCCCCGAGGAGCGTCTTGCCACATGTCAACACTGGGTCTGACTGAGCGCCTCCAGGAGAGAGGCCCAAGCAAGACACGCCCCGAGGAGCGTCTTGACACATGTCAACACTGGGTCTGACTGAGGGCCTCCATGAGAGAAGCCCAAGCAAGACGCGCCCCGAGGAGAGTCTTGCCAATTGTCAACACTGGGTCTGACAGAGGGCATCCAGGAGAGAGGCCCAAGCAATACGCGCCCCGAGGAGCGTCTTGCCACATGTCACCACTGGGTCTGACTGAGCGCCTCCAGGAGAGAGGCCCAAGCAAGAAGCGCCCCGAGGAGCGTCTTGCCACATGTCAGCACTCGGTCTGACTGAGCGCCTCCAGGAGAGAGGCCCAAGCAATACGTGCCCCGAGGAGCGTCTTGCCACATGTGAACACTGGGTCTGACTGAGCGCCTCCAGGAGAGAGGCCCAAGCAAGACGCGCCCCGAGGAGCATCTTGACACATGTCTCCTCTGGGTCTGACTGAGCGCCTCCAGGAGAGAGGCCCAAGCAAGACGTGCCCCGAGGAGCGTCTTGCCACATGTCAACACTGTGTCTGACTGAGTGCCTCCATGAGAGAAGCCCCAGCAAGACGTGCCCCGAGGAGCATCTTGCCACATTTCAACACTGGGTCTGACTGAGAACCTCCAGGAGAGAGGCCCGAGCAAGACGGGCCCCGAGGAGCGTCTTGCCACATGTCAACACTGGGTCTGACTGAGCGCCTCCAGGAGAGAGGCCCAAGCAAGATGCGCCCCGAGGAGCGTCTTGTCACATGTCACTACTCGGTCTGACTGAGCGCCTCCAGGAGAGAGGCCCAAGCAAGACGTGCCCCGAGGAGCGTCTTGCCACATGTCAGCAATGGGTCTGACTGAGGGCCTCCAGGAGATAAGCCCAAGCAAGAAGCGCCCCGAGGAGCGTCTTACCACATGTCAACACTGGGTCTGACTGAGCGCCTCCAGGAGAGAGGCCCAAGCAAGACACGCCCCGAGGAGCGTCTTGACACATGTCAACACTGGGTCTGACTGAGGGCCTCCATGAGAGAAGCCCAAGCAAGACGCACCCCGAGGAGAGTCTTGCCACATGTCAACACTGGGTCTGACAGAGGGCATCCAGGAGAGAGGCCCAAGCAATACGCGCCCCAGGAGCGTCTTGCCACATGTCACCACTGGGTCTGACTGAGCGCCTCCAGGAGAGAGGCCCAAGCAAGAAGCGCCCCGAGGACCGTCTTGCCACGTGTCAACACTGGGTCTGATTGAGGGCCTCCAGGAGAGAAGCCCAAGCAAGACGCGCCCCGAGGAGCTTCTTGCCACATGTCAGCACTCGGTCTCACTGAGCGCCTCCAGGAGAGAGGCCCAAGCAAGACGCGCCCCGAGGAGTGTCTTGCCACGTGTCACCACTGGGTCTGATTGAGCACCTCCAGGAGAGAGGCCCCAGCAAGACGCGCCACGAGGAGCATCTTGCCTTATGTCAGCACTCGGTCTGACTGAGCGCCTCCAGGAGAGAGGCCCAAGCAAGACCCGCCCCGAGGAGCGTCTTGCCACATGTCACTACTCGGTCTAACTGAGCGCCTCCAGGAGAGAGGTCCAAGCAAGACACGCCCCGAGGAGCGTCTTGCCACATGTCACTACTCGGTCTTACTGAGCGCCTCCAGGAGGGAGGTCCAAGCAAGACGCCCCCCGGGGAGCGTCTTGCCACATGTCACTTCTCGGTCTGACTGAGCGCCTCCAGGAGAGAGGCCCAAGCAAGACGTGCCCCGAGGAGCGTCTTGCCACATGTCAACAATGGGTCTGACTGAGGGCCTCCAGGAGAGAAGCCCAAGCAAGACGCGCCCCGAGGAGCGTCTTGCCACATGTCAACACTGGGTCTGACTGAGGGCCCCGAGGAGAGAGGCCCAAATAAGACGCGCCCCGAGGAGCGTCTTGCCTCATGTCAACACTGGGTCTGACTGAGGGCCTCCAGGAGAGAGGCCCAAGCAAGACGCGCCCCGAGGAGCGTCTTGCCACATGTCAACACTGGGTCTGACTGAGCGCCTCCAGGAGAGAGGCCCAAGCAAGACGCGCCCCGAGGAGCGTCTTGCCACATGTGAACACTGGGTCTGATTGAGCACCTCCAGGAGAGAGGCCCCAGCAAGACGCACCGCGAGGAGCATCTTGCCTTATGTTAGCACTCGGTCTGACTGAGCGCCTCCAGGAGAGAGGCCCAAGCAAGACCCGCCCCGAGGAGCGTCTTGCCACATGTCACTGCTCGGAATAACTGAGCGCCTCCAGGAGAGAGGTCCAAGCAAGACACGCCCCGAGGAGCGTCTTGCCACATGTCACTACTCGGTCTGACTGAGCGCCTCCAGGAGGGAGGTCCAAGCAAGACGTGCCCCGAGGAGCGTCTTGCCACATGTAAACAATGGGTCTGACTGAGGGCCTCCAGGAGAGAAGCCCAAGCAAGACGCGCCCCGAGGAGCGTCTTGCCACATGTCAACACTGGGTCTGACTGAGGGCCCCCAGGAGAGAGGCCCAAATAAGACGCGCCCCGAGGAGCGTCTTGCCACATGTCAACACTGGGTCTGACTGAGGGCCTCCAGGAGAGAAGCCCAAGCAAGAAGCGCCCCGAGGAGCGTCTTGCCACGTGTCAACACTGGGTCTGATTGAGGGCCTTCTGGAGAGAGGCCCAAGCAAGACGCGCCCCGAGGAGCGTCTTGCCACATGTCAACAATGGGTCTGACTGAGGGCCTCCGGGAGAGAAGCCCAAGCAAGACGCGCCCCGAGGAGCGTCTTGCCACATGTCAGCACTCGGTCTGACTGAGCGCCTCCAGGAGAGAGGCCCAAGCAAGACGTGCCCCGAGGAGCGTCTTGCCACATGTCAACACTGGGTCTGACTGAGCACCTCCAGGAGAGAGGCCCAAGCAAGATGCGCCCCGAGGAGCGTCTTGCCACATGTGAACACTGGGTCTGACTGAGCGCCTCCAGGAGAGAGGCCCAAGCAAGACGCGCCCCGAGGAGCATCTTGACACATGTCTCCTCTGGGTCTGACTGAGCGCCTCCAGGAGAGAGGCCCAAGCAAGACATTCCCCGAGGAGCGTCTTGCCACATGTCAACACTGGGTCTGACTGAGTGCCTCCATGAGAGAAGCCCCAGCAAGACGTGCCCCGAGGAGCATCTTGCCACATGTCAACACTGGGTCTGACTGAGAACCTCCAGGAGAGAGGCCCAAGCAAGACGCGCCCCGAGGAGCGTCTTGCCACATGTCAACACTGGGTCTGACTGAGCGCCTCCAGGAGAGAGGCCCAAGCAAGACGCGCCCCGAGGAGCGTCTTGTCACATGTCACTACTCGGTCTGACTGAGCGCCTCCAGGAGTGAGGCCCAAGCAAGACGTGCCCCGAGGAGCGTCTTGCCACATGTCAACAATGGGTCTGACTGAGGGCCTCCAGGAGAGAGGCCCAAGCAAGACGCGCCCCGAGGAGAGTCTTGCCACATGTCAACACTGGGTCTGACAGAGGGCATCCAGGAGAGAGGCCCAAGCAATACGCGCCCCGAGGAGCGTCTTGCCACATGTCACCACTGGGTCTGACTGAGCGCCTCCAGGAGAGAGGCCCAAGCAAGAAGCGCCCCGAGGAGCGTCTTGCCACATGTAAACACTAGGTCTGACTGAGCGCCTCCAGGAGAGAGGCCCAAGCAAGACGTGCCCCGAGGAGCGTCTTGCCACATGTCAACACTGGGTCTGACTGAGCGCCTCCAGGAGAGAGGCCCAAGCAAGACGCGCCCCGAGGAGCGTCTTGCCACATGTGAACACTGGGTCTGACTGAGCGCCTCCAGGAGAGAGGCCCAAGCAAGACGCGCCCGGAGGAGCGTCTTGCCACATGTCAGCACTCGGTCTGACTGAGCGCCTCCAGGAGAGAGGCCCAAGCAAGACGCGCCCCGAGGAGCATCTTGACACATGTCTCCTCTGGGTCTGACTGAGCGCCTCCAGGAGAGAGGCCCAAGCAAGACGTGCCCCGAGGAGCGTCTTGCCACATGTCAACACTGGGTCTGACTGAGTGCCTCCATGAGAGAAGCCCCAGCAAGACGCGCCCCGAGGAGCATCTTGCCACATTTCAACACTGGGTCTGACTGAGAACCTCCAGGAGAGAGGCCCAAGCAAAACGCGCCCCGAGGAGCGTCTTGCCACATGTCAACATGTCAACACTGGGTCTGACTGAGCGCCTCCAGGAGAGAGGCCCAAGCAAGACACGCCCCGAGGAGCGTCTTGTCACATGTCACTACTCGGTCTGACTGAGCGCCTCCAGGAGAGAGGCCCAAGCAAGACGTGCCCCGAGGAGCGTCTTGCCACTTGTCAACAATGGGTCTGACTGAGGGCCTCCAGGAGAGAAGCCCAAGCAAGAAGCGCCCCGAGGAGCGTCTTGCCACAGGTAACACTGGGTCTGACTGAGCGCCTCCAGGAGAGAGGCCCAAGCAAGACACGCCCCGAGGAGCGTCTTGACACATGTCAACACTGGGTCTGACTGAGGGCCTCCATGAGAGAAGCCCAAGCAAGACGGACCCCGAGGAGAGTCTTGCCACATGTCAACACTGGGTCTGACAGAGGGCATCCAGGAGAGAGGCCCAAGCAATACGCGCCCCGAGGAGCGTATTGCAACATGTCACCACTGGGTCTGACTGAGCGCCTCCAGGAGAGAGGCCCAAGCAAGAAGCGCCCCGAGGACCGTCTTGCCACGTGTCAACACTGGGTCTGATTGAGGGCCTTCTGGAGAGAGGCCCAAGCAAGACGCGCCCCGAGGAGCGTCTTGCCACATGTCAACAATGGGTCTGACTGAGGGCCTCCAGGAGAGAAGCCCAAGCAAGACGCACCTCGAGGAGCTTCTTGCCACATGTCAGCACTCGGTCTGACTAAGCGCCTCCAGGAGAGAGGCCCAAGCAAGACGCGCCCCGAGGAGTGTCTTGCCACGTGTCACCATTGGGTCTGATTGAGCACCTCCAGGAGAGAGGCCCCAGCAAGACGCGCCGCGAGGAGCATCTTGCCTTATGTCAGCACTCTTTCTGACTGAGCGCCTCCAGGAGAGAGGCCCAAGCAAGACCCGCCCCGAGGAGCGTCTTGCCAGTTGTCACTACTCGGTCTAACTGAGCGCCTCCAGGAGAGAGGTCCAAGCAAGACACGCCCCGAGGAGCGTCTTGCCACATGTCACTACTCGGTCTGACTGAGCGCCTCCAGGAGGGAGGTCCAAGCAAGACGCGCCCCGAGGAGCGTCTTGCCACATGTCACTTCTCGGTCTGACTGAGCGCCTACAGGAGAGAGGCCCAAGCAAGACGTGCCCTGAGGAGCGTCTTGCCACATGTCAACAATGGGTCTGACTGAGGGCCTCCAGGAGAGAAGCCCAAGCAAGACGCGCCCCGAGGAGCGTCTTGCCACATGTCAACACTGGGTCTGACTGAGGAACCCCAGGAGAGAGGCCCAAATAAGACGCGCCCCGAAGAGCGTCTTGCCACATGTCAACACTGGGTCTGACTGAGGGCCTCCAGGAGAGAAGCCCAAGCAAGATGCGCCCCGAGGAGCGTCTTGCCACATGTCAGCACTCGGTCTGACTGAGCGCCTCCAGGAGAGAGGCCCAAGCAAGACGCGCCCCGAGGAGCGTCTTGCCACATGTCAACACTGGGTCTGACTGAGCGCCTCCAGGAGAGAGGCCCAAGCAAGACACGCCCCGAGGAGCGTCTTGACACATGTCAACACTGGGTCTGACTGAGGGCCTCCATGAGAGAGGCCCAAGCAAGACGCGCCTGGAGGAGCGTCTTCCCACATGTCAGCACTCGGTCTGACTGAGCGCCTCCAGGAGAGAGGCCCAAGCAAGACGCGCCCCGTGGAGCATCTTGACACATGTCTCCTCTGGGTCTGACTGAGCGCCTCCAGGAGAGAGGCCCCAGCAAGACGCGCCCCGAGGAGCATCTTGCCACATGTCAACACTGGGTCTGACTGAGTTCCTCCATTAGAGAAGCCCAAGCAAGACGCGCCCCGAGGAGCATCTTGCCACATTTCAACACTGGGTCTGACTGAGCGCCTCCAGGATTGAGGCCCAAGCAAGACGCGCCCCGAGGAGCGTCTTGTCACATGTCACTACTCGGTCTGACTGAGTGCCTCCAGGAGAGAGGCCCAAGCAAGGCGTGCCCCGAGGAGCGTCTTGCCACATGTCAACAATGGGTCTGACTGAGGGCCTCCAGGAGAGAAGCCCAAGCAAGAAGCGCCCCGAGGAGCGTCTTGCCACATGTCAACACTGGGTCTGACTGAGCGCCTCCAGAAGAGAGGCCCAAGCAAGACACGCCCCGAGGAGCGTCTTAACACATGTCAACACTGGGTCTGACTGAGGGCCTCCAAGAGAGAAGCCCAAGCAAGACGCGCCCCGAGGAGAGTCTTGCCACATGTCAACACTGGGTCTGACAGAGGGCATCCAGGAGAGAGGCCCAAGCAATACGCGCCCCGAGGAGCGTCTTGCCACATGTCACCACTGGGTCTGACTGAGCGCCTCCAGGAGAGAGGCCCAAGCAAGAAGCGCCCCGAGGAGCGTCTTGCCACGTGTCACCAATGGGTCTGACTGAGGGCCTCCAGGAGAGAAGCCCAAGCAAGACGCGCCCCGAGGAGCGTCTTGCCACATGTCAGCACTCGGTCTGACTGAGCGCCTCCAGGAGAGAGGCCCAAGCAAGACGTGCCCCGAGGAGCGTCTTGCCAATTGTCAACACTGGGTCTGACTGAGCGCCTCCAGGAGAGAGGCCCAAGCAAGACGCGCCCCGAGGAGCATCTTGACACATGTCTCCTCTGGGTCTGACTGAGCGCCTCCAGGAGAGAGGCCCAAGCAAGACGTGCCCCGAGGAGCGTCTTGCCACATGTCAACACTGGGTCTGACTGAGTGCCTCCATGAGAGAAGCCCCAGCAAGACGCGCCCCGAGGAGCATCTTGCCACATGTCAACACTGGGTCTGACTGAGAACCTCCAGGAGAGAGGCCCAAATAAGACGCGCCCCGAGGAGCGTCTTGCCACATGTCAACACTGGGTCTGACTGAGCGCCTCCAGGAGAGAGGCCCAAGCAAGACACGCCCCGAGGAGCGTCTTGACACATGTCAACACTGGGTCTGACTGAGGGCCTCCATGAGAGAAGCCCAAGCAAGACGCGCCCCGAGGAGAGTCTTGCCAATTGTCAACACTGGGTCTGACAGAGGGCATCCAGGAGAGAGGCCCAAGCAATACGCGCCCCGAGGAGCGTCTTGCCACATGTCACCACTGGGTCTGACTGAGCGCCTCCAGGAGAGAGGCCCAAGCAAGAAGCGCCCCGAGGAGCGTCTTGCCACATGTCAGCACTCGGTCTGACTGAGCGCCTCCAGGAGAGAGGCCCAAGCAATACGTGCCCCGAGGAGCGTCTTGCCACATGTGAACACTGGGTCTGACTGAGCGCCTCCAGGAGAGAGGCCCAAGCAAGACGCGCCCCGAGGAGCATCTTGACACATGTCTCCTCTGGGTCTGACTGAGCGCCTCCAGGAGAGAGGCCCAAGCAAGACGTGCCCCGAGGAGCGTCTTGCCACATGTCAACACTGTGTCTGACTGAGTGCCTCCATGAGAGAAGCCCCAGCAAGACGTGCCCCGAGGAGCATCTTGCCACATTTCAACACTGGGTCTGACTGAGAACCTCCAGGAGAGAGGCCCGAGCAAGACGGGCCCCGAGGAGCGTCTTGCCACATGTCAACAATGGGTCTGACTGAGCGCCTCCAGGAGAGAGGCCCAAGCAAGATGCGCCCCGAGGAGCGTCTTGTCACATGTCACTACTCGGTCTGACTGAGCGCCTCCAGGAGAGAGGCCCAAGCAAGACGTGCCCCGAGGAGCGTCTTGCCACATGTCAGCAATGGGTCTGACTGAGGGCCTCCAGGAGATAAGCCCAAGCAAGAAGCGCCCCGAGGAGCGTCTTACCACATGTCAACACTGGGTCTGACTGAGCGCCTCCAGGAGAGAGGCCCAAGCAAGACACGCCCCGAGGAGCGTCTTGACACATGTCAACACTGGGTCTGACTGAGGGCCTCCATGAGAGAAGCCCAAGCAAGACGCACCCCGAGGAGAGTCTTGCCACATGTCAACACTGGGTCTGACAGAGGGCATCCAGGAGAGAGGCCCAAGCAATACGCGCCCCAGGAGCGTCTTGCCACATGTCACCACTGGGTCTGACTGAGCGCCTCCAGGAGAGAGGCCCAAGCAAGAAGCGCCCCGAGGACCGTCTTGCCACGTGTCAACACTGGGTCTGATTGAGGGCCTCCAGGAGAGAAGCCCAAGCAAGACGCGCCCCGAGGAGCTTCTTGCCACATGTCAGCACTCGGTCTCACTGAGCGCCTCCAGGAGAGAGGCCCAAGCAAGACGCGCCCCGAGGAGTGTCTTGCCACGTGTCACCACTGGGTCTGATTGAGCACCTCCAGGAGAGAGGCCCCAGCAAGACGCGCCACGAGGAGCATCTTGCCTTATGTCAGCACTCGGTCTGACTGAGCGCCTCCAGGAGAGAGGCCCAAGCAAGACCCGCCCCGAGGAGCGTCTTGCCACATGTCACTACTCGGTCTAACTGAGCGCCTCCAGGAGAGAGGTCCAAGCAAGACACGCCCCGAGGAGCGTCTTGCCACATGTCACTACTCGGTCTTACTGAGCGCCTCCAGGAGGGAGGTCCAAGCAAGACGCCCCCCGGGGAGCGTCTTGCCACATGTCACTTCTCGGTCTGACTGAGCGCCTCCAGGAGAGAGGCCCAAGCAAGACGTGCCCCGAGGAGCGTCTTGCCACATGTCAACAATGGGTCTGACTGAGGGCCTCCAGGAGAGAAGCCCAAGCAAGACGCGCCCCGAGGAGCGTCTTGCCACATGTCAACACTGGGTCTGACTGAGGGCCCCGAGGAGAGAGGCCCAAATAAGACGCGCCCCGAGGAGCGTCTTGCCTCATGTCAACACTGGGTCTGACTGAGGGCCTCCAGGAGAGAGGCCCAAGCAAGACGCGCCCCGAGGAGCGTCTTGCCACATGTCAACACTGGGTCTGACTGAGCGCCTCCAGGAGAGAGGCCCAAGCAAGACGCGCCCCGAGGAGCGTCTTGCCACATGTGAACACTGGGTCTGATTGAGCACCTCCAGGAGAGAGGCCCCAGCAAGACGCACCGCGAGGAGCATCTTGCCTTATGTTAGCACTCGGTCTGACTGAGCGCCTCCAGGAGAGAGGCCCAAGCAAGACCCGCCCCGAGGAGCGTCTTGCCACATGTCACTGCTCGGAATAACTGAGCGCCTCCAGGAGAGAGGTCCAAGCAAGACACGCCCCGAGGAGCGTCTTGCCACATGTCACTACTCGGTCTGACTGAGCGCCTCCAGGAGGGAGGTCCAAGCAAGACGTGCCCCGAGGAGCGTCTTGCCACATGTAAACAATGGGTCTGACTGAGGGCCTCCAGGAGAGAAGCCCAAGCAAGACGCGCCCCGAGGAGCGTCTTGCCACATGTCAACACTGGGTCTGACTGAGGGCCCCCAGGAGAGAGGCCCAAATAAGACGCGCCCCGAGGAGCGTCTTGCCACATGTCAACACTGGGTCTGACTGAGGGCCTCCAGGAGAGAAGCCCAAGCAAGAAGCGCCCCGAGGAGCGTCTTGCCACGTGTCAACACTGGGTCTGATTGAGGGCCTTCTGGAGAGAGGCCCAAGCAAGACGCGCCCCGAGGAGCGTCTTGCCACATGTCAACAATGGGTCTGACTGAGGGCCTCCGGGAGAGAAGCCCAAGCAAGACGCGCCCCGAGGAGCGTCTTGCCACATGTCAGCACTCGGTCTGACTGAGCGCCTCCAGGAGAGAGGCCCAAGCAAGACGTGCCCCGAGGAGCGTCTTGCCACATGTCAACACTGGGTCTGACTGAGCACCTCCAGGAGAGAGGCCCAAGCAAGATGCGCCCCGAGGAGCGTCTTGCCACATGTGAACACTGGGTCTGACTGAGCGCCTCCAGGAGAGAGGCCCAAGCAAGACGCGCCCCGAGGAGCATCTTGACACATGTCTCCTCTGGGTCTGACTGAGCGCCTCCAGGAGAGAGGCCCAAGCAAGACATTCCCCGAGGAGCGTCTTGCCACATGTCAACACTGGGTCTGACTGAGTGCCTCCATGAGAGAAGCCCCAGCAAGACGTGCCCCGAGGAGCATCTTGCCACATGTCAACACTGGGTCTGACTGAGAACCTCCAGGAGAGAGGCCCAAGCAAGACGCGCCCCGAGGAGCGTCTTGCCACATGTCAACACTGGGTCTGACTGAGCGCCTCCAGGAGAGAGGCCCAAGCAAGACGCGCCCCGAGGAGCGTCTTGTCACATGTCACTACTCGGTCTGACTGAGCGCCTCCAGGAGTGAGGCCCAAGCAAGACGTGCCCCGAGGAGCGTCTTGCCACATGTCAACAATGGGTCTGACTGAGGGCCTCCAGGAGAGAGGCCCAAGCAAGACGCGCCCCGAGGAGAGTCTTGCCACATGTCAACACTGGGTCTGACAGAGGGCATCCAGGAGAGAGGCCCAAGCAATACGCGCCCCGAGGAGCGTCTTGCCACATGTCACCACTGGGTCTGACTGAGCGCCTCCAGGAGAGAGGCCCAAGCAAGAAGCGCCCCGAGGAGCGTCTTGCCACATGTAAACACTAGGTCTGACTGAGCGCCTCCAGGAGAGAGGCCCAAGCAAGACGTGCCCCGAGGAGCGTCTTGCCACATGTCAACACTGGGTCTGACTGAGCGCCTCCAGGAGAGAGGCCCAAGCAAGACGCGCCCCGAGGAGCGTCTTGCCACATGTGAACACTGGGTCTGACTGAGCGCCTCCAGGAGAGAGGCCCAAGCAAGACGCGCCCGGAGGAGCGTCTTGCCACATGTCAGCACTCGGTCTGACTGAGCGCCTCCAGGAGAGAGGCCCAAGCAAGACGCGCCCCGAGGAGCATCTTGACACATGTCTCCTCTGGGTCTGACTGAGCGCCTCCAGGAGAGAGGCCCAAGCAAGACGTGCCCCGAGGAGCGTCTTGCCACATGTCAACACTGGGTCTGACTGAGTGCCTCCATGAGAGAAGCCCCAGCAAGACGCGCCCCGAGGAGCATCTTGCCACATTTCAACACTGGGTCTGACTGAGAACCTCCAGGAGAGAGGCCCAAGCAAAACGCGCCCCGAGGAGCGTCTTGCCACATGTCAACATGTCAACACTGGGTCTGACTGAGCGCCTCCAGGAGAGAGGCCCAAGCAAGACGCGCCCCGAGGAGCGTCTTGTCACATGTCACTACTCGGTCTGACTGAGCGCCTCCAGGAGAGAGGCCCAAGCAAGACGTGCCCCGAGGAGCGTCTTGCCACTTGTCAACAATGGGTCTGACTGAGGGCCTCCAGGAGAGAAGCCCAAGCAAGAAGCGCCCCGAGGAGCGTCTTGCCACAGGTAACACTGGGTCTGACTGAGCGCCTCCAGGAGAGAGGCCCAAGCAAGACACGCCCCGAGGAGCGTCTTGACACATGTCAACACTGGGTCTGACTGAGGGCCTCCATGAGAGAAGCCCAAGCAAGACGGACCCCGAGGAGAGTCTTGCCACATGTCAACACTGGGTCTGACAGAGGGCATCCAGGAGAGAGGCCCAAGCAATACGCGCCCCGAGGAGCGTATTGCAACATGTCACCACTGGGTCTGACTGAGCGCCTCCAGGAGAGAGGCCCAAGCAAGAAGCGCCCCGAGGACCGTCTTGCCACGTGTCAACACTGGGTCTGATTGAGGGCCTTCTGGAGAGAGGCCCAAGCAAGACGCGCCCCGAGGAGCGTCTTGCCACATGTCAACAATGGGTCTGACTGAGGGCCTCCAGGAGAGAAGCCCAAGCAAGACGCGCCTCGAGGAGCTTCTTGCCACATGTCAGCACTCGGTCTGACTAAGCGCCTCCAGGAGAGAGGCCCAAGCAAGACGCGCCCCGAGGAGTGTCTTGCCACGTGTCACCATTGGGTCTGATTGAGCACCTCCAGGAGAGAGGCCCCAGCAAGACGCGCCGCGAGGAGCATCTTGCCTTATGTCAGCACTCTTTCTGACTGAGCGCCTCCAGGAGAGAGGCCCAAGCAAGACCCGCCCCGAGGAGCGTCTTGCCAGTTGTCACTACTCGGTCTAACTGAGCGCCTCCAGGAGAGAGGTCCAAGCAAGACACGCCCCGAGGAGCGTCTTGCCACATGTCATTACTCGGTCTGACTGAGCGCCTCCAGGAGGGAGGTCCAAGCAAGACGCGCCCCGAGGAGCGTCTTGCCACATGTCACTTCTCGGTCTGACTGAGCGCCTACAGGAGAGAGGCCCAAGCAAGACGTGCCCTGAGGAGCGTCTTGCCACATGTCAACAATGGGTCTGACTGAGGGCCTCCAGGAGAGAAGCCCAAGCAAGACGCGCCCCGAGGAGCGTCTTGCCACATGTCAACACTGGGTCTGACTGAGGAACCCCAGGAGAGAGGCCCAAATAAGACGCGCCCCGAAGAGCGTCTTGCCACATGTCAACACTGGGTCTGACTGAGGGCCTCCAGGAGAGAAGCCCAAGCAAGATGCGCCCCGAGGAGCGTCTTGCCACATGTCAGCACTCGGTCTGACTGAGCGCCTCCAGGAGAGAGGCCCAAGCAAGACGCGCCCCGAGGAGCGTCTTGCCACATGTCAACACTGGGTCTGACTGAGCGCCTCCAGGAGAGAGGCCCAAGCAAGACACGCCCCGAGGAGCGTCTTGACACATGTCAACACTGGGTCTGACTGAGGGCCTCCATGAGAGAAGCCCAAGCAAGACGGACCCCGAGGAGAGTCTTGCCACATGTCAACACTGGGTCTGACAGAGGGCATCCAGGAGAGAGGCCCAAGCAATACGCGCCCCGAGGAGCGTATTGCAACATGTCACCACTGGGTCTGACTGAGCGCCTCCAGGAGAGAGGCCCAAGCAAGAAGCGCCCCGAGGACCGTCTTGCCACGTGTCAACACTGGGTCTGATTGAGGGCCTTCTGGAGAGAGGCCCAAGCAAGACGCGCCCCGAGGAGCGTCTTGCCACATGTCAACAATGGGTCTGACTGAGGGCCTCCAGGACAGAAGCCCAAGCAAGACGCGCCTCGAGGAGCTTCTTGCCACATGTCAGCACTCGGTCTGACTAAGCGCCTCCAGGAGAGAGGCCCAAGCAAGACGCGCCCCGAGGAGTGTCTTGCCACGTGTCACCATTGGGTCTGATTGAGCACCTCCAGGAGAGAGGCCCCAGCAAGACGCGCCGCGAGGAGCATCTTGCCTTATGTCAGCACTCTTTCTGACTGAGCGCCTCCAGGAGAGAGGCCCAAGCAAGACCCGCCCCGAGGAGCGTCTTGCCAGTTGTCACTACTCGGTCTAACTGAGCACCTCCAGGAGAGAGGTCCAAGCAAGACACGCCCCGAGGAGCGTCTTGCCACATGTCACTACTCGGTCTGACTGAGCGCCTCCAGGAGGGAGGTCCAAGCAAGACGCGCCCCGAGGAGCGTCTTGCCACATGTCACTTCTCGGTCTGACTGAGCGCCTACAGGAGAGAGGCCCAAGCAAGACGTGCCCTGAGGAGCGTCTTGCCACATGTCAACAATGGGTCTGACTGAGGGCCTCCAGGAGAGAAGCCCAAGCAAGACGCGCCCCGAGGAGCGTCTTGCCACATGTCAACACTGGGTCTGACTGAGGAACCCCAGGAGAGAGGCCCAAATAAGACGCGCCCCGAAGAGCGTCTTGCCACATGTCAACACTGGGTCTGACTGAGGGCCTCCAGGAGAGAAGCCCAAGCAAGATGCGCCCCGAGGAGCGTCTTGCCACATGTCAGCACTCGGTCTGACTGAGCGCCTCCAGGAGAGAGGCCCAAGCAAGACGCGCCCCGAGGAGCGTCTTGCCACATGTCAACACTGGGTCTGACTGAGCGCCTCCAGGAGAGAGGCCCAAGCAAGACGCGCCCCGAGGAGCGTCTTGCCACATGTGAACACTGTGTCTGATTGAGCACCTCCAGGAGAGAGGCCCCAGCAAGACGCGCCGCGAGGAGCATCTTGCCTTATGTCAGCACTCGGTCTGACTGAGCGCCTCCAGGAGAGAGGCCCAAGCAAGACCCGCCCCGAGGAGCGTCTTGCCACATGTCACTACTCGGTCTAACTGAGCGCCTCCAGGAGAGAGGTCCAAGCAAGACACGCCCCGAGGAGCGTCTTGCCACATGTCACTACTCGGTCTGACTGAGCGCCTCCAGGAGGGAGGTCCAAGCAAGACGTGCCCCGAGGAGCGTCTTGCCACATGTCAACAATGGGTCTGACTGAGGGCCTCCAGGAGAGAAGCCAAAGCAAGACGCACCCCGAGGAGCGTCTTGCCACATGTCAACACTGTGTCTGACTGAGGGCCCCCAGGAGAGAGGCCCAAATAAGACGCGCCCCGAGGAGCGTCTTGCCACATGTCAACACTGGGTCTGACTGAGGGCCTCCAGGAGAGAAGCCCAAGCAAGATGCGCCCCGAGGAGCGTCTTGCCACATGTCAGCACTCGGTCTGACTGAGCGCCTCCAGGAGAGAGGCCCAAGCAAGACGCGCCCCGAGGAGCGTCTTGCCACATGTCAACACTGGGTCTGACTGAGCGCCTCCAGGAGAGAGAACAGAGCAAGACGCGCCCCGAGGAGCGTCTTGCCACATGTCAACAATGGGTCTGACTGAGGGCCTCCAGGAGAGAAGCCCAAGCAAGACGCGCCCCGAGGAGCGTCTTGCCACATGTCAACACTGGGTCTGACTGAGGAACCCCAGGAGAGAGGCCCAAATAAGACGCGCCCCGAGGAGCGTCTTGCCAGATGTCAACACTGGGTCTGACTGAGGGCCTCCAGGAGAGAAGCCCAAGCAAGAAGCGCCCCGAGGAGCGTCTTGCCACATGTAACACTGGGTCTGACTGAGCGCCTCCAGGAGAGAGGCCCAAGCAAGACACGCCCCGAGGAGCGTCTTGACACATGTCAACACTGGGTCTGACTGAGGGCCTCCATGAGAGAAGCCCAAGCAAGACGCACCCCGAGGAGAGTCTTGCCACATGTCAACACTGGGTCTGACAGAGGGCATCCAGGAGAGAGGCCCAAGCAATACGCGCCCGAGGAGCGTCTTGCAACATGTCACCACTGGGTCTGACTGAGCGCCTCCAGGAGAGAGGCCCAAGCAAGAAGCGCCCCGAGGACCGTCTTGCCACGTGTCAACACTGGGTCTGATTGAGGGCCTTCTGGAGAGAGGCCCAAGCAAGACGCGCCCCGAGGAGCGTCTTGCCACATGTCAACAATGGGTCTGACTGAGGGCCTCCAGGAGAGAAGCCCAAGCAAGACGCGCCCCGAGGAGCTTCTTGCCACATGTCAGCACTCGGTCTGACTAAGCGCCTCCAGGAGAGAGGCCCAAGCAAGACGCGCCCCGAGGAGTGTCTTGCCACGTGTCACCATTGGGTCTGATTGAGCACCTCCAGGAGAGAGGCCCCAGCAAGACGCGCCGCGAGGAGCATCTTGCCTTATGTCAGCACTCTTTCTGACTGAGCGCCTCCAGGAGAGAGGCCCAAGCACGACCCGCCCCGAGGAGCGTCTTGCCAGTTGTCACTACTCGGTCTAACTGAGCGCCTCCAGGAGAGAGGTCCAAGCAAGACACGCCCCGAGGAGCGTCTTGCCACATGTCACTACTCGGTCTGACTGAGCGCCTCCAGGAGGGAGGTCCAAGCAAGACGCGCCCCGAGGAGCGTCTTGCCACATGTCACTTCTCGGTCTGACTGAGCGCCTCCAGGAGAGAGGCCCAAGCAAGACGTGCCCTGAGGAGCGTCTTGCCACATGTCAACAATGGGTCTGACTGAGGGCCTCCAGGAGAGAAGCCCAAGCAAGACGCGCCCCGAGGAGCGTCTTGCCAAATGTCAACACTGGGTCTGACTGAGGAACCCCAGGAGAGAGGCCCAAATAAGACGCGCCCCGAGGAGCGTCTTGCCACATGTCAACACTGGGTCTGACTGAGGGCCTCCAGGAGAGAAGCCCAAGCAAGATGCGCCCCGAGGAGCGTCTTGCCACATGTCAGCACTCGGTCTGACTGAGCGCCTCCAGTAGAGAGGCCCCAGCAAGACGCGCCCCGAGGAGCGTCTTGCCACATGTCAACACTGGGTCTGACTGAGCGCCTCCAGGAGAGAGGCCCAAGCAAGACGCGCCCCGAGGAGCGTCTTGCCACATGTGAACACTGGGTCTGATTGAGCACCTCCAGGAGAGAGGCCCCAGCAAGACGCGCCGCGAGGAGCATCTTGCCTTATGTCAGCACTCGGTCTGACTGAGCGCCTCCAGGAGAGAGGCCCAAGCAAGACCCGCCCCGAGGAGCGTCTTGCCACATGTCACTACTCGGTCTAACTGAGCGCCTCCAGGAGAGAGGTCCAAGCAAGACACGCCCCGAGGAGCGTCTTGCCACATGTCACTACTCGGTCTGACTGAGCGCCTCCAGGAGGGAGGTCCAAGCAAGACGTGCCCCAAGGAGCGTCTTGCCACATGTCAACAATGGGTCTGACTGAGGGCCTCCAGGAGAGAAGCCAAAGCAAGACGCACCCCGAGGAGCGTCTTGCCACATGTCAACACTGTGTCTGACTGAGGGCCCCCAGGAGAGAGGCCCAAATAAGACGCGCCCCGAGGAGCGTCTTGCCACATGTCAACACTGGGTCTGACTGAGGGCCTCCAGGAGAGAACCCCAAGCAAGATGCGCCCCGAGGAGCGTCTTGCCACATGTCAGCACTCGGTCTGACTGAGCGCCTCCAGGAGAGAGGCCCAAGCAAGACGCGCCCCGAGGAGCGTCTTGCCACATGTCAACACTGGGTCTGACTGAGCGCCTCCAGGAGAGAGAACCAAGCAAGACGCGCCCCGAGGAGCGTCTTGCCACATGTCAACAATGGGTCTGACTGAGGGCCTCCAGGAGAGAAGCCCAAGCAAGACGCGCCCCGAGGAGCGTCTTGCCACATGTCAACACTGGGTCTGACTGAGGAACCCCAGGAGAGAGGCCCAAATAAGACGCGCCCCGAGGAGTGTCTTGCCACATGTCAACAATGGGTCTGACTGAGGGCCCCCAGGAGAGAGGCCCAAATAAGACGCGCCCCGAGGAGCGTCTTGCCACATGTCAACACTGGGTCTGACTGAGGGCCTCCAGGAGAGAAGCCCAAGCAAGATGCGCCCCGAGGAGCGTCTTGCCACATGTCAGCACTCGGTCTGACTGAGCGCCTCCTGGAGAGAGGCCCAAGCAAGACGCGCCCCGAGGAGTGTCTTGCCACATGTCAACACTGGGTCTGACTGAGCGCCTCCAGGAGAGAGAACCAAGCAAGACGCGCCCCGAGGAGCGTCTTGCCACATGTGAACACTGGGTCTGACTGAGCGCCTCCAGGAGAGAGGCCCAAGAAAGACGCGCCCCGAGGACCGTCTGGCCACGTGTCAACACTGGGTCTGATTGAGGGCCTTCTGGAGAGAGGCCCAAGCAAGACGCGCCCCGAGGAGCGTCTTGCCACATGTCAACAATGGGTCTGACTGAGGGCCTCCAGGAGAGAAGCCCAAGCAAGACGCGCCCCGAGGAGCTTCTTGCCACATGTCAGCACTCGGTCTGACTAAGCGCCTCCAGGAGAGAGGCCCAAGCAAGACGCGCCCCGAGGAGTGTCTTGCCACGTGTCACCATTGGGTCTGATTGAGCACCTCCAGGAGAGAGGCCCCAGCAAGACGCGCCGCGAGGAGCATCTTGCCTTATGTCAGCACTCTTTCTGACTGAGCGCCTCCAGGAGAGAGGCCCAAGCAAGACCCGCCCCGAGGAGCGTCTTGCCAGTTGTCACTACTCGGTCTAACTGAGCGCCTCCAGGAGAGAGGTCCAAGCAAGACACGCCCCGAGGAGCGTCTTGCCACATGTCACTACTCGGTCTGACTGAGCGCCTCCAGGAGGGAGGTCCAAGCAAGACGCGCCCCGAGGAGCGTCTTGCCACATGTCACTTCTCGGTCTGACTGAGCGCCTACAGGAGAGAGGCCCAAGCAAGACGTGCCCTGAGGAGCGTCTTGCCACATGTCAACAATGGGTCTGACTGAGGGCCTCCAGGAGAGAAGCCCAAGCAAGACGCGCCCCGAGGAGCGTCTTGCCACATGTCAACACTGGGTCTGACTGAGGAACCCCAGGAGAGAGGCCCAAATAAGACGCGCCCCGAAGAGCGTCTTGCCACATGTCAACACTGGGTCTGACTGAGGGCCTCCAGGAGAGAAGCCCAAGCAAGATGCGCCCCGAGGAGCGTCTTGCCACATGTCAGCACTCGGTCTGACTGAGCGCCTCCAGGAGAGAGGCCCAAGCAAGACGCGCCCCGAGGAGCGTCTTGCCACATGTCAACACTGGGTCTGACTGAGCGCCTCCAGGAGAGAGGCCCAAGCAAGACGCGCCCCGAGGAGCGTCTTGCCACACGTGAACACTGTGTCTGATTGAGCACCTCCAGGAGAGAGGCCCCAGCAAGACGCGCCGCGAGGAGCATCTTGCCTTATGTCAGCACTCGGTCTGACTGAGCGCCTCCAGGAGAGAGGCCCAAGCAAGACCCGCCCCGAGGAGCGTCTTGCCACATGTCACTACTCGGTCTAACTGAGCGCCTCCAGGAGAGAGGTCCAAGCAAGACACGCCCCGAGGAGCGTCTTGCCACATGTCACTACTCGGTCTGACTGAGCGCCTCCAGGAGGGAGGTCCAAGCAAGACGTGCCCCGAGGAGCGTCTTGCCACATGTCAACAATGGGTCTGACTGAGGGCCTCCAGGAGAGAAGCCAAAGCAAGACGCACCCCGAGGAGCGTCTTGCCACATGTCAACACTGTGTCTGACTGAGGGCCCCCAGGAGAGAGGCCCAAATAAGACGCGCCCCGAGGAGCGTCTTGCCACATGTCAACACTGGGTCTGACTGAGGGCCTGCAGGAGAGAAGCCCAAGCAAGATGCGCCCCGAGGAGCGTCTTGCCACATGTCAGCACTCGGTCTGACTGAGCGCCTCCAGGAGAGAGGCCCAAGCAAGACGCGCCCCGAGGAGCGTCTTGCCACATGTCAACACTGGGTCTGACTGAGCGCCTCCAGGAGAGAGAACCAAGCAAGACGCACCCCGAGGAGCGTCTTGCCACATGTCAACAATGGGTCTGACTGAGGGCCTCCAGGAGAGAAGCCCAAGCAAGATGCGCCCCGAGGAGCGTCTTGCCACATGTCAACACTGGGTCTGACTGAGGAACCCCAGGAGAGAGGCCCAAATAAGACGCGCCCCGAGGAGCGTCTTGCCAGATGTCAACACTGGGTCTGACTGAGGGCCTCCAGGAGAGAAGCCCAAGCAAGAAGCGCCCCGAGGAGCGTCTTGCCACATGTAACACTGGGTCTGACTGAGCGCCTCCAGGAGAGAGGCCCAAGCAAGACACGCCCCGAGGAGCGTCATGACACATGTCAACACTGGGTCTGACTGAGGGCCTCCATGAGAGAAGCCCAAGCAAGACGCACCCCGAGGAGTGTCTTGCCACATGTCAACACTGGGTCTGACAGAGGGCATCCAGGAGAGAGGCCCAAGCAATACGCGCCCCGAGGAGCGTCTTGCAACATGTCACCACTGGGTCTGACTGAGCGCCTCCAGGAGAGAGGCCCAAGCAAGAAGCGCCCCGAGGACCGTCTTGCCACGTGTCAACACTGGGTCTGATTGAGGGCCTTCTGGAGAGAGGCCCAAGCAAGACGCGCCGCGAGGAGCGTCTTGCCACATGTCAACAATGGGTCTGACTGAGGGCCTCCAGGAGAGAAGCCCAAGCAAGACGCGCCCCGAGGAGCTTCTTGCCACATGTCAGCACTCGGTCTGACTAAGCGCCTCCAGGAGAGAGGCCCAAGCAAGACGCGCCCCGAGGAGTGTCTTGCCACGTGTCACCATTGGGTCTGATTGAGCACCTCCAGGAGAGAGGCCCCAGCAAGACGCGCCGCGAGGAGCATCTTGCCTTATGTCAGCACTCTTTCTGACTGAGCGCCTCCAGGAGAGAGGCCCAAGCAAGACCCGCCCCGAGGAGCGCCTTGCCAGTTGTCACTACTCGGTCTAACTGAGCGCCTCCAGGAGAGAGGTCCAAGCAAGACACGCCCCGAGGAGCGTCTTGCCACAAGTCACTACTCGGTCTGACTGAGCGCCTCCAGGAGGGAGGTCCAAGCAAGACGCGCCCCGAGGAGCGTCTTGCCACATGTCACTTCTCGGTCTGACTGAGCGCCTCCAGGAGAGAGGCCCAAGCAAGACGCGCCCTGAGGAGCGTCTTGCCACATGTCAACAATGGGTCTGACTGAGGGCCTCCAGGAGAGAAGCCCAAGCAAGACGCGCCCCGAGGAGCGTCTTGCCAAATGTCAACACTGGGTCTGACTGAGGAACCCCAGGAGAGAGGCCCAAATAAGACGCGCCCCGAGGAGCGTCTTGCCACATGTCAACACTGGGTCTGACTGAGGGCCTCCAGGAGAGAAGCCCAAGCAAGATGCGCCCCGAGGAGCGTCTTGCCACATGTCAGCACTCGGTCTGACTGAGCGCCTCCAGGAGAGAGGCCCAAGCAAGACGCGCCCCGAGGAGCGTCTTGCCACATGTCAACACTGGGTCTGACTGAGCGCCTCCAGGAGAGAGGCCCAAGCAAGACGCGCCCCGAGGAGCGTCTTGCCACATGTGAACACTGGGTCTGATTGAGCACCTCCAGGAGAGAGGCCCCAGCAAGACGCGCCGCGAGGAGCATCTTGCCTTATGTCAGCACTCGGTCTGACTGAGCGCCTCCAGGAGAGAGGCCCAAGCAAGACCCGCCCCGAGGAGCGTCTTGCCACATGTCACTACTCGGTCTAACTGAGCGCCTCCAGGAGAGAGGTCCAAGCAAGACACGCCCCGAGGAGCGTCTTGCCACATGTCACTACTCGGTCTGACTGAGCGCCTCCAGGAGGGAGGTCCAAGCAAGACGTGCCCCGAGGAGCGTCTTGCCACATGTCAACACTGTGTCTGACTGAGGGCCCCCAGGAGAGAGGCCCAAATAAGACGCGCCCCGAGGAGCGTCTTGCCACATGTCAACACTGGGTCTGACTGAGGGCCTCCAGGAGAGAAGCCCAAGCAAGATGCGCCCCGAGGAGCGTCTTGCCACATGTCAGCACTCGGTCTGACTGAGCGCCTCCAGGAGAGAGGCCCAAGCAAGACGCGCCCCGAGGAGCGTCTTGCCACATGTCAACACTGGGTCTGACTGAGCGCCTCCAGGAGAGAGAACCAAGCAAGACGCGCCCCGAGGAGCGTCTTGCCACATGTCAACAATGGGTCTGACTGAGGGCCTCCAGGAGAGAAGCCCAAGCAAGACGCGCCCCGAGGAGCGTCTTGCCACATGTCAACACTGGGTCTGACTGAGGAACCCCAGGAGAGAGGCCCAAATAAGACGCGCCCCGAGGAGCGTCTTGCCACATGTCAACAATGGGTCTGACTGAGGGCCTCCAGGAGAGAAGCCCAAGCAAGACGTGCCCCGAGGAGCGTCTTGCCACATGTCAACACTGGGTCTGACTGAGGGCCCCCAGGAGAGAGGCCCAAATAAGACGCGCCCCGAGGAGCGTCTTGCCACATGTCAACACTGGGTCTGACTGAGGGCCTCCAGGAGAGAAGCCCAAGCAAGATGCGCCCCGAGGAGCGTCTTGCCACATGTCAGCACTCGGTCTGACTGAGCGCCTCCAGGAGAGAGGCCCAAGCAAGACGCGCCCCGAGGAGTGTCTTGCCACATGTCAACACTGGGTCTGACTGAGCGCCTCCAGGAGAGAGAACCAAGCAAGACGCGCCCCGAGGAGCGTCTTGCCACATGTGAACACTGGGTCTGACTGAGCGCCTCCAGGAGAGAGGCCCAAGAAAGACGCGCCCGGAGGAGCGTCTTGCCACATGTCAGCACTCGGTCTGACTGAGCGCCTCCAGGAGAGAGGCCCAAGCAAGACGCGCCCCGAGGAGCGTCTTGACACATGTCGCCTCTGGGTCTGACTGAGCGCCTCCAGGAGAGAGGCCCAAGCAAGACGTGCCCCGAGGAGCATCTTGCCACATGTCAACACTCGGTCTGACTGAGCGCCTCCAGGAGAGAGGCCCAAGCAAGACGCGCCCCGAGGAGCGTCTTGCCAAATGTCAACACTGGGTCTGACTGAGCGCCTCCAGGAGAGAGGCCCGAGGAGCGTCTTGACACATGTCACCTCTAGGTCTGACTGAGCGCCTCCAGGAGGGAGGCCCAAGTAAGACGCGCCCCGAGGAGCGTCTTGTCACATGTCAACACTGGGTCTGACTGAGCGCCTCCAGGAGCGAGGCCCAAGCAGGAAACGCCCGAGGAGCGTCTTGACACATGTCAACACTGGGTCTGACTGAGCGCCTCCAGGAGAGAGGTCCAAGCAACACGCGCCCCGAGGAGCGTCTTGCCACATGTCAACACTGGGTCTGACTGAGTGCCTCCATGAGAGAAGCCCCAGCAAGACGCGCCCCGAGGAGCGTCTTGTCACATGTCACTACTCGGTCTGACTGAGCGCCTCCAGGAGAGAGGCCCAAGCAAGACACGCCCCGAGGAGAGTCTTGACACATGTTAACACTGGGTCTGACTGAGGGCCTCCATGTGAGAAGCCCAAGCAAGACGCGCCCCGAGGAGTGTCTTGCCACATGTCAACACTGGGTCTGACTGAGCACCTCCAGGAGAGAGGCCCAAGCAAGACGCGCCCCGAGGAGCGTCTTGCCACATGTCACCACTGGGTCTGACTGAGCACCGCCAGGAGAGAGGCCCCAGCAAGACGCGCCGCGAGGAGCATCTTGCCTTATGTCAGCACTCGGTCTGACTGAGCGCCTCCAGGAGAGAGGCCCAAGCAAGACCCGCCCCCGAGGAGCGTCTTGCCACATGTCACTACTCGGTCTAACTGAGCGCCTCCAGGAGAGAGGTCCAAGCAAGACACGCCCCGAGGAGCGTCTTGCCACATGTCACTACTCGGTCTGACTGAGCGCCTCCAGGAGGGAGGTCCAAGCAAGACACGCCTCGAGAAGCGTCTTGCCACATGTCAGCACTCGGTCTGACTGAGCGCCTCCAGGAGAGAGGCCCAAGCAAGACGCGCCCCGAGGAGCGTCTTGCCACATGTCAACACTGGGTCTGACTGAGCGCCTCCAGGAGAGAGGCCCAAGCAAGACGCGCCCCGAGGAGCGTCTTGCCACATGTGAACACTGGGTCTGACTGTGCGCCTCCAGGAGAGAGGCCCAAGCAAGACGCGCCCGGAGGAGCGTCTTGCCACATGTCAGCACTCGGTCTGACTGAGCGCCTCCAGGAGAGAGGCCCAAGCAAGACGCGCCCCGAGGAGCGTCTTGACACATGTCTCCTCTGGGTCTGACTGAGCGCCTCCAGGAGAGAGGCCCAAGCAAGACGTGCCCCGAGGAGCATCTTGCCACATGTCAACACTGGGTCTGACTGAGTGCCTCCATGAGAGAAGCCCCAGCAAGACGCGCCCCGAGGAGTGTCTTGCCTCATGTCAACACTGGGTCTGACTGAGCACCTCCAGGAGAGAGGCCAAAGCAAGACGCACCCCGAGGAGCGTCTTGCCACATGTCAACACTGGGTCTGACTGAGTGCCTCCAGGAGAGAGGCCCGAGGAGCGTCTTGCCACATGTCACCTCTGGGTCTAACTGAGCGCCTCCAGGAGAGAGGCGCAAGCAAGAAACGCCCGAGGACCGTCTTGACACATGTCAACACTGGGTCTGACTGAGCGCCTCCAGGAGAGAGGCCCCAGCAAGCCGCGCCCCGAGGAGCGTCTTGCCACATGTCAGCACTCGGTCTGACTGAGCGCCTCCAGGAGAGAGGCCCAAGCAAGAAGCGCCCCGAGGAGCGTCTTGCCACATGTCAACACTGGGTCTAATTGAGCGCCTCCAGGAGAACGGCCCAAGCAAGACGCGCCCCGAGGAGCGTCTTGCCACATGTCACTACTCGGTCTGACTGAGCGCCTCCAGGAGAGAGGCCCAAGCAAGACGTGCCCCGAGGAGCGTCTTGCCACATGTCAACAATGGGTCTGACTGAGGGCCTCCAGGAGAGAAGCCCAAGCAAGAAGTGCCCCGAGGAGCGTCTTGCCAAATGTCACTACTCGGTCTGACTGAGCGCCTCCAGGAGAGAGGCCCAAGCAAGACGCGCCCCGAGGAGCGTCTTGCCACATGTGAACACTGGGTCTGACTGAGCGCCTCCAGGAGAGAGGCCCAAGCAAGACGCGCCCAGAGGAGCGTCTTGCCACATGTCAACACTGGGTCTGACTGAGGGCCTCCAGGAGAGAAGCCCAAGCAAGATGCGCCCCGAGAAGCGTCTTGCCATTTGTCAGCACTCGGTCTGACTGAGCGCCTCCAGGAGAGAGGCCCAAGCAAGACGCGCCCCGAGGAGCTTCTTGACACATGTCTCCTCTGGGTCTGACTGAG
The DNA here is from genome assembly GCF_043380555.1 of Nothobranchius furzeri. Classification (NCBI taxonomy): domain Eukaryota; kingdom Metazoa; phylum Chordata; class Actinopteri; order Cyprinodontiformes; family Nothobranchiidae; genus Nothobranchius; species Nothobranchius furzeri. The sequence continues at coordinate 13,664,454 of NC_091749.1, read as the reverse complement.
CGCCTCCAGGAGAGAGGCCCAAGCAAGACGCGCCCCGAGGAGCTTCTTGACACATGTCTCCTCTGGGTCTGACTGAGCGCCTCCAGGAGAGAGGCCCAAGCAAGACGTGCCCCGAGGAGCATCTTGCCACATGTCAACACTGGGTCTGACTGAGTGCCTCCATGAGAGAAGCCCCAGCAAGACGCGCCCCGAGGAGTGTCTTGCCTCATGTCAACACTGGGTCTGACTGAGCACCTCCAGGAGAGAGGCCCAAGCAAGACGCACCCCGAGGAGCGTCTTGCCACATGTCAACACTGGGTCTGACTGAGTGCCTCCAGGAGAGAGGCCCGAGGAGCGTCTTGCCACATGTCACCTCTGGGTCTAACTGAGCGCCTCCAGGAGAGAGGCGCAAGCAAGAAACGCCCGAGGACCGTCTTGACACATGTCAACACTGGGTCTGACTGAGCGCCTCCAGGAGAGAGGCCCCAGCAAGCCGCGCCCCGAGGAGCGTCTTGCCACATGTCAGCACTCGGTCTGACTGAGCGCCTCCAGGAGAGAGGCCCAAGCAAGAAGCGCCCCGAGGAGCGTCTTGCCACATGTCAACACTGGGTCTAATTGAACGCCTCCAGGAGAAAGGCCCAAGCAAGACGCGCCCCGAGGAGCGTCTTGCCACATGTCACTACTCGGTCTGACTGAGCGCCTCCAGGAGAGAGGTGCAAGCAACACGCGCCCCGAGGAGCGTCTTGCCACATGTGAACACTGGGTCTGACTGAGTGCCTCCATGAGAGAAGCCCCAGCAAGACGCGCCCCGAGGAGCGTCTTGCCACATGTCACTACTCGGTCTGACTGAGCGCCTCCAGGAGAGAGGCCCAAGCAAGACGTGCCCCGAGGAGCGTCTTGCCACATGTCAACAATGGGTCTGACTGAGGGCCTCCAGGAGAGAAGCCCAAGCAAGAAGTGCCCCGAGGAGCGTCTTGCCAAATGTCACTACTCGGTCTGACTGAGCGCCTCCAGGAGAGAGGCCCAAGCAAGACGCGCCCAGAGGAGCGTCTTGCCACATGTCAGCACTCGGTCTGACTGAGCGCCTCCAGGAGAGAGGCCCAAGCAAGACGCGCCCGGAGGAGCGTCTTGCCACATGTCAGCACTCGGTCTGACTGAGCGCCTCCAGGAGAGAGGCCCAAGCAAGACGCGCCCCGAGGAGCGTCTTGACACATGTCTCCTCTGGGTCTGACTGAGCGCCTCCAGGAGAGAGGCCCAAGCAAGACGTGCCCCGAGGAGCATCTTGCCACATGTCAACAATGGGTCTGACTGAGTGCCTCCATGAGAGAAGCCCCAGCAAGACGCGCCCCGAGGAGCGTCTTGCCACATGTCAACACTGGGTCTGACTGAGTGCCTCCAGGAGAGAGGTCCGAGGAGCGTCTTGCCACATGTCACCTCTGGGTCTGACTGAGCGCCTCCAGGAGAGAGGCGCAAGCAAGAAACACCCGAGGAGCGTCTTGACACATGTCAACACTGGGTCTGACTGAGCGCCTCCAGGAGAGAGGCCCCAGCAAGACGCGCCCCGAGGAGCGTCTTTCCATATGTCAGCACTCCGTCTGACTGAGCGCCTCCAGGAGAGAGGCCCAAGCAAGAAGCGCCCCGAGGAGCGTCTTGCCACATGTCAACACTGGGTCTGATTGAGCGCCTCCAGGAGAGAGGCCCAAGCAAGACGCGCCCCGAGGAGCGTCTTGCCACATGTCACCACTGGGTCTGACTGAGCGCCTCCAGGAGAGAGGCCCAAGCAAGAAGCACCCCGAGGACCGTCTTGCCACGTGTCAACACTGGGTCTGATTGAGGGCCTTCTGGAGAGAGGCCCAAGCAAGACGCGCCCCGAGGAGCGTCTTGCCACATGTCAACAATGGGTCTGACTGAGGGCCTCCAGGAGAGAAGCCCAAGCAAGACGCGCCCCGAGGAGCTTCTTGCCACATGTCAGCACTCGGTCTGACTAAGCGCCTCCAGGAGAGAGGCCCAAGCAAGACGCGCCCCGAGGAGTGTCTTGCCACGTGTCACCACTGGGTCTGATTGAGCACCTCCAGGAGAGAGGCCCCAGCAAGACGCGCCGCGAGGAGCATCTTGCCTTATGTCAGCACTCGGTCTGACTGAGCGCCTCCAGGAGAGAGGCCCAAGCAAGACCCGCCCCGAGGAGCGTCTTGCCACTTGTCACTACTCGGTCTAACTGAGCGCCTCCAGGAGAGAGGTCCAAGCAAGACACGCCCTGAGGAGCGTCTTGCCACATGTCACTACTCGGTCTGACTGAGCGCCTCCAGGAGGGAGGTCCAAGCAAGACGCGCCCCGAGGAGCGTCTTGCCACATGTCACTTCTCGGTCTGACTGAGCGCCTCCAGGAGATAGGCCCAAGCAAGACGTGCCCCGAGGAGCGTCTTGCCACATGTCAACAATGGGTCTGACTGAGGGCCTCCAGGAGAGAAGCCCAAGCAAGACACGCCCCGAGGAGCGTCTTGCCACATGTCAGAACTCGGTCTGACTGAGCGCTTCCAGGAGAGAGGCCCAAGCAAGATGCCCCCCGAGGAGCGTCTTGCCACATGTCAACAATGGGTCTGACTGTGCGCCTCCAGGAGAGAGGCCCAAGCAAGACGCGCCCGGAGGAGCGTCTTGCCACATGTCAGCACTCGGTCTGACTGAGCGCCTCCAGGAGAGAGGCCCAAGCAAGACGCGCCCCGAGGAGCGTCTTGACACATGTCTCCTCTGGGTCTGACTGAGTGCCTCCAGGAGAGAGGCCCAAGCAAGACGTGCCCCGAGGAGCATCTTGCCACATGTCAACACTGGGTCTGACTGAGTGCCTCCATGAGAGAAGCCCCAGCAAGACGCGCCCCGAGGAGTGTCTTACCTCATGTCAACACTGGGTCTGACTGAGCACCTCCAGGAGAGAGGCCCAAGCAAGACGCACCCCGAGGAGCGTCTTGCCACATGTCAACACTGGGTCTGACTGAGTGCCTCCAGGAGAGAGGCCCGAGGAGTGTCTTGCCACATGTCACCTCTGGGGCTAACTGAGCGCCTCCAGGAGAGAGGCGCAAGCAAGAAACGCCCGAGGACAGTCTTGACACATGTCAACACTGGGTCTGACTGAGCGCCTCCAGGAGAGAGGCCCCAGCAAGCCGCGCCCCGAGGAGCGTCTTGCCACATGTCAGCACTCGGTCTGACTGAGCGCCTCCAGGAGAGAGGCCCAAGCAAGAAGCGCCCCGAGGAGCGTCTTGCCACATGTCAACACTGGGTCTAATTGAGCGCCTCCAGGAGAAAGGCCCAAGCAAGACGCGCCCCGAGAAGCGTCTTGCCACATGTCACTACTCGGTCTGACTGAGCGCCTCCAGGAGAGAGGTGCAAGCAAGACGCGCCCCGAGGAGCGTCTTGCCACATGTGAACACTGGGTCTGACTGAGCGCCTCCAGGAGAGAGGCCCAAGCAAGACGCGCCCGGAGGAGCGTCTTGCCACATGTCAGCACTCGGTCTGACTGAGCGCCTCCAGGAGAGAGGCCCAAGCAAGACGCGCCCCGAGGAGCGTCTTGACACATGTCTCCTCTGGGTCTGACTGAGCGCCTCCAGGAGAGAGGCCCAAGCAAGACGTGCCCCGAGGAGCATCTTGCCACATGTCAACACTGGGTCTGACTGAGTGCCTCCATGAGAGAAGCCCCAGCAAGACGCGCCCCGAGGAGCGTCTTGCCACATGTCAACACTGGGTCTGACTGAGCACCTCCAGGAGAGAGGCCCCGGCAAGACGCGCCGCGAGGAGCATCTTGCCTTATGTCAGCACTCGGTCTGACTGAGCGCCTCCAGGAGAGAGGCCCAAGCAAGACCCGCCGCGAGGAGCATCTTGCCACATGTCACTACTCTGTCTAACTGAGCGCCTCCAGGAGAGAGGCCAAAGCAAGACGTGCCCCGAGGAGCATCTTGCCACAGGTCAACACTGGGTCTGACTGAGTGCCTCCATGAGAGAAGCCCCAGCAAGACGCGCCCCGAGGAGTGTCTTGCCTCATGTCACCTCTGGGTCTAACTGAGCGCCTCCAGGAGAGAGGCGCAAGCAAGAAACGCCCGAGGACCGTCTTGACACATGTGAACACTGGGTCTGACTGAGCGCCTCCAGGAGAGAGGCCCCAGCAAGCCGCGCCCCGAGGAGCGTCTTGCCACATGTCAGCACTCGGTCTGACTGAGCGCCTCCAGGAGAGAGGCCCAAGCAAGAAGCGCCCCGAGGAGCGTCTTGCCACATGTCAACACTGGGTCTAATTGAGCGCCTCCAGGAGAAAGGCCCAAGCAAGACGCGCCCCGAGGAGCGTCTTGCCACATGTCACTACTCGGTCTGACTGAGTGCCTCCATGAGAGAAGCCCCAGCAAGACGCGCCCCGAGGAGCGTCTTGCCACATGTCACTACTCGGTCTGACTGAGCGCCTCCAGGAGAGAGGTCCAAGCAAGACGTGCCCCGAGGAGCGTCTTGCCACATGTCAACAATGGGTCTGACTGAGGGCCTCCAGGAGAGAAGCCCAAGCAAGAAGTGCCCCGAGGAGCGTCTTGCCAAATGTCACTACTCGGTCTGACTGAGCGCCTCCAGGAGAGAGGCCCAAGCAAGACGCGCCCCGAGGAGCGTCTTGCCACATGTGAACACTGGGTCTGACTGAGCGCCTCCAGGAGAGAGGCCCAAGCAAGACGCGCCCCGAGGAGCGTCTTGCCACATGTGAACACTGGGTCTGACTGAGCGCCTCCAGGAGAGAGGCCCAAGCAAGACGCGCCCGGAGGAGCGTCTTGCCACATGTCAGCACTCGGTCTGACTGAGCGCCTCCAGGAGAGAGGCACAAGCAAGACGCGCCCCGAGGAGCGTCTTGACACATGTCTCCTCTGGGTCTGACTGAGCGCCTCCAGGAGAGAGGCCCAAGCAAGACGTGCCCCGAGGAGCATCTTGCCACATGTCAACACTGGGTCTGACTGAGTGCCTCCATGAGAGAAGCCCCAGCAAGACGCGCCCCGAGGAGCGTCTTGCCACATGTCAACACTGGGTCTGACTGAGCACCTCCAGGAGAGAGGCCCCAGCAAGACGCGCCGCGAGGAGCATCTTGCCTTATGTCAGCACTCGGTCTGACTGAGCGCCTCCAGGAGAGAGGCCCAAGCAAGACCCGCCCCGAGGAGCGTCTTGCCACATGTCACTACTCTGTCTAACTGAGCGCCTCCAGGAGAGAGGCCCAAGCAAGACGTGCCCCGAGGAGCATCTTGCCACATGTCAACACTGGGTCTGACCGAGTGCCTCCATGAGAGAAGCCCCAGCAAGACGCGCCCCGAGGAGTGTCTTGCCTCATGTCAACACTGGGTCTGACTGAGCACCTCCAGGAGAGAGGCCCAAGCAAGACGCACCCCGAGGAGCGTCTTGCCACATGTCAACACTGGGTCTGACTGAGTGCCTCCAGGAGAGAGGCCCGAGGAGCGTCTTGCCACATGTCACCTCTGGGTCTATCTGAGCGCCTCCAGGAGAGAGGCGCAAGCGAGAAACGCCCGAGGACCGTCTTGACACATGTCAACACTGGGTCTGACTGAGCGCCTCCAGGAGAGAGGCCCCAGCAAGCTGCGCCCCGAGGAGCGTCTTGCCACATGTCAGCACTCGGTCTGACTGAGCGCCTCCAGGAGAGAGGTGCAAGCAACACGCGCCCCGAGGAGCGTCTTGCCACATGTCAACACTGGGTCTTACTGAGTGCCTCCATGAGAGAAGCCCCAGCAAGACGCGCCCCGAGGAGCGTCTTGCCACATGTCAGCACTCGGTCTGACTGAGCGCCTCCAGGAGGGAGGTCCAAGCAAGACGCGCCCCGAGGAGCGTCTTGCCACATGTCAGCACTCGGTCTGACTGAGCGCCTCCAGGAGAGAGGCCCAAGCAAGACGCGCCCCGAGGAGCGTCTTGACACATGTCTCCTCTGGGTCTGACTGAGCGCCTCCAGGAGAGAGGCCCAAGCAAGACGTGCCCCGAGGAGCATCTTGCCACATGTCAACACTGGGTCTGACTGAGTGCCTCCATGAGAGAAGCCCCAGCAAGACACGCCCTGAGGAGCGTCTTGCCACATGTCAACACTGGCTCTGACTGAGCACCTCCAGGAGAGAGGCCCCAGCAAGACGCGCCGCGAGGAGCATCTTGCCTTATGTCAGCACTCGGTCTGACTGAGCGCCTCCAGGAGAGAGGCCCAAGCAAGAAGCGCCCCGAGGAGCGTCTTGCCACATGTCAACACTGGGTCTAATTGAGCGCCTCCAGGAGAAAGGCCCAAGCAAGACGCGCCCCGAGAAGCGTCTTGCCACATGTCACTACTCGGTCTGACTGAGCGCCTCCAGGAGAGAGGTGCAAGCAAGACGCGCCCCGAGGAGCGTCTTGCCACATGTGAACACTGGGTCTGACTGAGCGCCTCCAGGAGAGAGGCCCAAGCAAGACGCGCCCGGAGGAGCGTCTTGCCACATGTCAGCACTCGGTCTGACTGAGCGCCTCCAGGAGAGAGGCCCAAGCAAGACGCGCCCCGAGGAGCGTCTTGACACATGTCTCCTCTGGGTCTGACTGAGCGCCTCCAGGAGAGAGGCCCAAGCAAGACGTGCCCCGAGGAGCATCTTGCCACATGTCAACACTGGGTCTGACTGAGTGCCTCCATGAGAGAAGCCCCAGCAAGACGCGCCCCGAGGAGCGTCTTGCCACATGTCAACACTGGGTCTGACTGAGCACCTCCAGGAGAGAGGCCCCGGCAAGACGCGCCGCGAGGAACATCTTGCCTTATGTCAGCACTCGGTCTGACTGAGCGCCTCCAGGAGAGAGGCCCAAGCAAGACCCGCCGCGAGGAGCGTCTTGCCACATGTCACTACTCTGTCTAACTGAGCGCCTCCAGGAGAGAGGCCAAAGCAAGACGTGCCCCGAGGAGCATCTTGCCACAGGTCAACACTGGGTCTGACTGAGTGCCTCCATGAGAGAAGCCCCAGCAAGACGCGCCCCGAGGAGTGTCTTGCCTCATGTCACCTCTGGGTCTAACTGAGCGCCTCCAGGAGAGAGGCGCAAGCAAGAAACGCCCGAGGACCGTCTTGACACATGTCAACACTGGGTCTGACTGAGCGCCTCCAGGAGAGAGGCCCCAGCAAGCCGCGCCCCGAGGAGCGTCTTGCCACATGTCAGCACTCGGTCTGACTGAGCGCCTCCAGGAGAGAGGCCCAAGCAAGAAGCGCCCCGAGGAGCGTCTTGCCACATGTCAACACTGGGTCTAATTGAGCGCCTCCAGGAGAAAGGCCCAAGCAAGACGCGCCCCGAGGAGCGTCTTGCCACATGTCACTACTCGGTCTGACTGAGTGCCTCCATGAGAGAAGCCCCAGCAAGACGCGCCCCGAGGAGCGTCTTGCCACATGTCACTACTCGGTCTGACTGAGCGCCTCCAGGAGAGAGGCCCAAGCAAGACGTGCCCCGAGGAGCGTCTTGCCACATGTCAACAATGGGTCTGACTGAGGGCCTCCAGGAGAGAAGCCCAAGCAAGAAGTGCCCCGAGGAGCGTCTTGCCAAATGTCACTACTCGGTCTGACTGAGCGCCTCCAGGAGAGAGGCCCAAGCAAGACGCGCCCCGAGGAGCGTCTTGCCACATGTGAACACTGGGTCTGACTGAGCGCCTCCAGGAGAGAGGCCCAAGCAAGACGCGCCCCGAGGAGCGTCTTGCCACATGTGAACACTGGGTCTGACTGAGCGCCTCCAGGAGAGAGGCCCAAGCAAGATGCGCCCGGAGGAGCGTCTTGCCACATGTCAGCACTCGGTCTGACTGAGCGCCTCCAGGAGAGAGGCACAAGCAAGACGCGCCCCGAGGAGCGTCTTGACACATGTCTCCTCTGGGTCTGACTGAGCGCCTCCAGGAGAGAGGCCCAAGCAAGACGTGCCCCGAGGAGCATCTTGCCACATGTCAACACTGGGTCTGACTGAGTGCCTCCATGAGAGAAGCCCCAGCAAGACGCGCCCCGAGGAGCGTCTTGCCACATGTCAACACTGGGTCTGACTGAGCACCTCCAGGAGAGAGGCCCCAGCAAGACGCGCCGCGAGGAGCATCTTGCCTTATGTCAGCACTCGGTCTGACTGAGCGCCTCCAGGAGAGAGGCCCAAGCAAGACCCGCCCCGAGGAGCGTCTTGCCACATGTCACTACTCTGTCTAACTGAGCGCCTCCAGGAGAGAGGCCCAAGCAAGACGTGCCCCGAGGAGCATCTTGCCACATGTCAACACTGGGTCTGACTGAGTGCCTCCATGAGAGAAGCCCCAGCAAGACGCGCCCCGAGGAGTGTCTTGCCTCATGTCAACACTGGGTCTGACTGAGCACCTCCAGGAGAGAGGCCCAAGCAAGACGCACCCCGAGGAGCGTCTTGCCACATGTCAACACTGGGTCTGACTGAGTGCCTCCAGGAGAGAGGCCCGAGGAGCGTCTTGCCACATGTCACCTCTGGGTCTATCTGAGCGCCTCCAGGAGAGAGGCGCAAGCGAGAAACGCCCGAGGACCGTCTTGACACATGTCAACACTGGGTCTGACTGAGCGCCTCCAGGAGAGAGGCCCCAGCAAGCTGCGCCCCGAGGAGCGTCTTGCCACATGTCAGCACTCGGTCTGACTGAGCGCCTCCAGGAGAGAGGTGCAAGCAACACGCGCCCCGAGGAGCGTCTTGCCACATGTCAACACTGGGTCTTACTGAGTGCCTCCATGAGAGAAGCCCCAGCAAGACGCGCCCCGAGGAGCGTCTTGCCACATGTCAGCACTCGGTCTGACTGAGCGCCTCCAGGAGGGAGGTCCAAGCAAGACGCGCCCCGAGGAGAGTCTTGCCACATGTGAACACTGGGTCTGACTGAGCGCCTCCAGGAGAGAGGCCCAAGCAAGACGCGCCCAGAGGAGCGTCTTGCCACATGTCAGCACTCGGTCTGACTGAGCGCCTCCAGGAGAGAGGCCCAAGCAAGACGCGCCCCGAGGAGCGTCTTGACACATGTCTCCTCTGGGTCTGACTGAGCGCCTCCAGGAGAGAGGCCCAAGCAAGACGTGCCCCGAGGAGCATCTTGCCACATGTCAACACTGGGTCTGACTGAGTGCCTCCATGAGAGAAGCCCCAGCAAGACGCGCCCTGAGGAGCGTCTTGCCACATGTCAACACTGGGTCTGACTGAGCACCTCCAGGAGAGAGGCCCCAGCAAGACGCGCCGCGAGGAGCATCTTGCCTTATGTCAGCACTCGGTCTGACTGAGCGCCTCCAGGAGAGAGGCCCAAGCAAGACCCGCCCCGAGGAGCGTCTTGCCACATGTCACTACTCGGTCTGACTGAGCGCCTCCAGGAGGGAGGTCCAAGCAAGACGCGCCCCGAGGAGCGTCTTGCCACATGTCACTACTCGGTCTGACTGAGCGCCTCCAGGAGAGAGGCCCAAGCAAGACGTGCCCCGAGGAACGTCTTGCCACATGTCAACACTGGGTCTGACTGAGGGCCCCCAGGAGAGAGGCCCAAATAAGACGCGCCCCGAGGAGTGTCTTGCCACATGTCAACACTGGGTCTGACTGAGGGCCTCCAGGAGAGAAGCCCAAGCAAGATGCGCCCCGAGGAGCGTCTTGCCACATGTCAGCACTCGGTCTGACTGAGCGCCTCCAGGAGAGAGGCCCAAGCAAGACGCACCCCGAGGAGCGTCTTGCCACATGTCAACACTGGGTCTGACTGAGCGCCTCCAGGAGAGAGGCCCGAGGAGCGTCTTGACACATGTCACCTCTGGGTCTGACTGAGCGCCTCCAGGAGAGAGGCCCAAGCAAGACGCGCCCCGAGGAGCGTCTTGTCACATGTCAACACTGGGTCTAACTGAGCGCCTCCAGGAGCGAGGCCCAAGCAAGAAACGCCCGAGGAGCGTCTTGACACATGTCAACACTGGGTCTGACTGAGCGCCTCCGGGAGAGAGGTCCAAGGAACACGCGCCCCGAGGAGCGTCTTGCCACATGTCAACACTGGGTCTGACTGAGTGCCTCCATGAGAGAAGCCCCAGCAAGACGCGCCCCGAGGAGCGTCTTGTCACATGTCACTACTCGGTCTGACTGAGGGCCTCCAGGAGAGAGGCCCAAGCAAGACGTGCCCCGAGGAGCGTCTTGCCACATGTCAACAATGGGTCTGACTGAGGGCCTCCAGGAGAGAAGCCCAAGCAAGAAGCGCCCCGAGGAGCGTCTTGCCACAGGTCAACAATGGGTCTGACTGAGGGCCTCCAGGAGAGAAGCCCAAGGAAGACGCGCCCCGAGGAGCTTCTTGCCACATGTCAGCACTCGGTCTGACTGAGCACCTCCAGGAGAGAGGCCAAAGCAAGATGCGCCCCGAGGAGCGTCTTGACACATGTCAACACTGGGTATGACAGAGGGCCTCCATGAGAGAGGCCCAAGCAAGACGCGCCCCGAGGAGTGTCTTGCCACATGTCAACACTGGGTCTGACTGAGCGCCTCCAGGAGAGAGGCCCAAGCAAGACGCGCCCCGAGGAGCTTCTTGCCACGTGTCAACACTGGATCTGACTTAGCGCCTCCAGGAGAGAGGCCCAAGCAAGATGCGCCCCGAGGAGCGTCTTGCCACGTGTCACCACTGGGTCTGACTGAGCTCCTCCAGGAGAGAGGCCCAAGCAAGACGCGCCCCGAGGAGCGTCTTGCCACGTGTCACCACTGGGTCTGATTGAGCACCTCCAGGAGAGCGGCCCCAGCAAGACGCGCCGCGAGGAGCATCTTGCCTTATGTCAGCACTCGGTCTGACTGAGCACCTCCAGGAGAGAGGCCCAAGCAAGACCCGCCCCGAGGAGCGTCTTGCCAAATGTCATTACTCGGTCTAACTGAGCGCCTCCAGGAGAGAGGTCCAAGCAAGACGCGCCCCGAGGAGCGTCTTGCCACATGTCACTACTCGGTCTGACTGAGCGCCTCCAGGAGGGAGGTCCAAGCAAGACGCGCCCCGAGGAGCGTCTTGCCACATGTCACTACTCGGTCTGACTGAGCGCCTCCAGGAGAGAGGCCCAAGCAAGACGTGCCCCGAGGAGCGTCTTGCCACATGTCAACAATGGGTCTGACTGAGGGCCTCCAGGAGAGAAGCCCAAGCAAGACGCGCCCCGAGGAGCGTCTTGCCACATGTCAACACTGGGTCTGACTGAGGGCCCCCAGGAGAGAGGCCCAAATAAGACGCGCCCCGAGGAGTGTCTTGCCACATGTCAACACTGGGTCTGACTGAGGGCCTCCAGGAGAGAAGCCCAAGCAAGATGCGCCCCGAGGAGCGTCTTGCCACATGTCAGCACTCGGTCTGACTGAGCGCCTCCAGGAGAGAGGCCCAAGCAAGACGCACCCCGAGGAGCGTCTTGCCACATGTCAACACTGGGTCTGACTGAGCGCCTCCAGGAGAGAGGCCCAAGCAAGACGCGCCCCGAGGAGCGTCTTGCCACATGTGAACACTCGGTCTGACTGAGCGCCTCCAGGAAAGAGGCCCGAGGAGCGTCTTGCCACATGTCACCTCTGGGTCTGACTGAGCGCCTCCAGGAGAGAGGCGCAAGCAAGAAACGCCCGAGGAGCGTCTTGACACATGTCAACACTGGGTCTGACTGAGCGCCTCCAGGAGAGAGGCCCAAGCAAGACGCGCCCCGAGGAGCGTCTTGCCACATGTCAGCACTCGGTCTGACTGAGCGCCTCCAGGAGAGAGGCCCAAGCAAGACCCGCCCCGAGGAGCGTCTTGCCAAATGTCATTACTCGGTCTAACTGAGCGCCTCCAGGAGAGAGGTCCAAGCAAGACGCGCCCCGAGGAGCGTCTTGCCACATGTCACTACTCGGTCTGACTGAGCGCCTCCAAGAGGGAGGTCCAAGCAAGACGCGCCCCGAGGAGCGTCTTGCCACATGTCGCTACTCGGTCTGACTGAGCGCCTCCAGGAGAGAGGCCCAAGCAAGACGTGCCCCGAGGAGCGTCTTGCCACATGTCAACAATGGGTCTGACTGAGGGCCTCCAGGAGAGAAGCCCAAGCAAGACGCGCCCCGAGGAGCGTCATGCCACATGTCAACACTGGGTCTGACTGAGGGCCCCCAGGAGAGAGGCCCAAATAAGACGCGCCCCGAGGAGTGTCTTGCCACATGTCAGCACTGGGTCTGACTGAGGGCCTCCAGGAGAGAAGCCCAAGCAAGATGCGCCCCGAGGAGCGTCTTGCCACATGTCAACACTCGGTCTGACTGAGCGCCTCCAGGAGAGAGGCCCAAGCAAGACGCACCCCGAGGAGCGTCTTGCCACATGTCAACACTGGGTCTGACTGAGCGCCTCCAGGAGAGAGGCCCAAGCAAGACGCGCCCCGAGGAGCGTCTTGCCACATGTGAACACTGGGTCTGACTGAGCGCCTCCAGGAAAGAGGCCCAAGCAAGACGCGCCCGGAGGAGCGTCTTGCCACATGTCAGCACTCGGTCTGACTGAGCGCCTCCAGGAGAGAGGCCCAAGCAAGACGCGCCCCGAGGAGCGTCTTGACAAATGTCTCCTCTGGGTCTGACTGAGCGCCTCCAGGAGAGAGGCCAAAGCAAGACGTGCCCCGAGGAGCATCTTGCCACATGTCAACACTGGGTCTGACTGAGTGTCTCCATGAGAGAAGCCCCAGCAAGACGCGCCCCGAGGAGCGTCTTGCCACATGTCAACACTGGGTCTGACTGAGCACCTCCAGGAGAGAGGCCCAAGCAAGACGCGCCCCGAGGAGCGTCTTGCCACATGTCAACACTGGGTCTGACTGAGTGCCTCCAGGAGAGAGGCCCGAGGAGCGTCTTGCCACATGTCACCTCTGGGTCTGACTGAGCGCCTCCAGGAGAGAGGCGCAAGCAAGAAACGCCCGAGGAGCGTCTTGACACATGTCAACACTGGGTCTGACTGAGCGCCTCCAGGAGAGAGGCCCCAAGAAGACGCGCCCCGAGAAGCGTCTTGCCACATGTCAGCACTCGGTCTGACTGAGCGCCTCCAGGAGAGAGGCCCAAGCAAGAAGCGCCCCGAGGAGCGTCTTGCCACATGTCAACACTGGGTCTAATTGAGCGCCTCCAGGAGAGAGGCCCAAGCAAGACGCGCCCCGAGGAGCGTCTTGCCACATGTCACTACTCGATCTGACTGAGCGCCTCCAGGAGAGAGGCCCAAGCAAGACGTGCCCTGAGGAGCGTCTTGCCACATGTCAACAATGGGTCTGACTGAGGGCCTCCAGGAGAGAAGCCCAAGCAAGAAGCGCCCCGAGGAGCGTCTTGCCAAATGTCACTACTCGGTCTGACTGAGCGCCTCCAGGAGAGAGGCCCAAGCAAGACGCGCCCCGAGGAGCGTCTTGCCACATGTGAACACTGGGTCTGACTGAGCGCCTCCAGGAGAGAGGTCCAAGCAAGACGCGCCCGGAGGAGCGTCTTGCCACATGTCAGCACTCGGTCTGACTGAGCGCCTCCAGGAGAGAGGCCCAAGCAAGACGCGCCCCGAGGAGCGTCTTGACACATGTCTCCTCTGGGTCTGACTGAGCGCCTCCAGGAGAGAGGCCCAAGCAAGACGTGCCCCGAGGAGCATCTTGCCACATGTCAACACTGGGTCTGACTGAGTGCCTCCATGAGAGAAGCCCCAGCAAGACACGCCCCGAGGAGCGTCTTGCCACATGTCAACACTGGGTCTGACTGAGCACCTCCAGGAGAGAGGCCCCAGCAAGACGCGTCGCGAGGAGCATCTTGCCTTATGTCAGCTCTCGGTCTGACTGAGCGCCTCCAGGAGAGAGGCCCAAGCAAGACCCGCCCCGAGGAGCGTCTTGCCACATGTCACTACTCGGTCTAACTGAGCGCCTCCAGGAGAGAGGTCCAAGCAAGACACGCCCCAAGGAGCGTCTTGCCACATGACACTACTCGGTCTGACTGAGCGCCTCCAGGAGGGAGGTTCAAGCAAGACGCGCCCCGAGGAACGTCTTGCCATATGTCAACACTGGGTCTGACTGAGTGTCTCCATGAGAGAAGCCCCAGCAAGACGCGCCCCGAGGAGCGTCTTGCCACATGTCAACACTGGGTCTGACTGAGCACCTCCAGGAGAGAGGCCCAAGCAAGACGCGCCCCGAGGAGCGTCTTGCCACATGTCAACACTGGGTCTGACTGAGTGCCTCCAGGAGAGAGGCCCGAGGAGCGTCTTGCCACATGTCACCTCTGGGTCTGACTGAGCGCCTCCAGGAGAGAGGCGCAAGCAAGAAACGCCCGAGGAGCGTCTTGACACATGTCAACACTGGGTCTGACTGAGCGCCTCCAGGAGAGAGGCCCCAACAAGACGCGCCCCGAGGAGCGTCTTGCCACATGTCAGCACTCGGTCTGACTGAGCGCCTCCAGGAGAGAGGCCCAAGCAAGAAGCGCCCCGAGGAGCGTCTTGCCACATGTCAACACTGGGTCTAATTGAGCGCCTCCAGGAGAGAGGCCCAAGCAAGACGCGCCCCGAGGAGCGTCTTGCCACATGTCAGCACTCGGTCTGACTGAGCGCCTCCAGGAGAGAGGCCCAAGCAAGAAGCGCCCCGAGGAGCGTCTTGCCACATGTCAACACTGGGTCTAATTGAGCGCCTCCAGGAGAAAGGCCCAAGCAAGACGCGCCCCGAGGAGCGTCTTGCCACATGTCACTACTCGGTCTGACTGAGTGCCTCCATGAGAGAAGCCCCAGCAAGACGCGCCCCGAGGAGCGTCTTGCCACATGTCACTACTCGGTCTGACTGAGCGCCTCCAGGAGAGAGGCCCAAGCAAGACGTGCCCCGAGGAGCGTCTTGCCACATGTCAACAATGGGTCTGACTGAGGGCCTCCAGGAGAGAAGCCCAAGCAAGAAGTGCCCCGAGGAGCGTCTTGCCAAATGTCACTACTCGGTCTGACTGAGCGCCTCCAGGAGAGAGGCCCAAGCAAGACGCGCCCCGAGGAGCGTCTTGCCACATGTGAACACTGGGTCTGACTGAGCGCCTCCAGGAGAGAGGCCCAAGCAAGACGCGCCCAAAGGAGCGTCTTGCCACATGTGAACACTGGGTCTGACTGAGCGCCTCCAGGAGAGAGGCCCAAGCAAGATGCGCCCGGAGGAGCGTCTTGCCACATGTCAGCACTCGGTCTGACTGAGCGCCTCCAGGAGAGAGGCACAAGCAAGACGCGCCCCGAGGAGCGTCTTGACACATGTCTCCTCTGGGTCTGACTGAGCGCCTCCAGGAGAGAGGCCCAAGCAAGACGTGCCCCGAGGAGCATCTTGCCACATGTCAACACTGGGTCTGACTGAGTGCCTCCATGAGAGAAGCCCCAGCAAGACGCGCCCCGAGGAGCGTCTTGCCACATGTCAACACTGGGTCTGACTGAGCACCTCCAGGAGAGAGGCCCCAGCAAGACGCGCCGCGAGGAGCATCTTGCCTTATGTCAGCACTCGGTCTGACTGAGCGCCTCCAGGAGAGAGGCCCAAGCAAGACCCGCCCCGAGGAGCGTCTTGCCACATGTCACTACTCTGTCTAACTGAGCGCCTCCAGGAGAGAGGCCCAAGCAAGACGTGCCCCGAGGAGCATCTTGCCACATGTCAACACTGGGTCTGACTGAGTGCCTCCATGAGAGAAGCCCCAGCAAGACGCGCCCCGAGGAGTGTCTTGCCTCATGTCAACACTGGGTCTGACTGAGCACCTCCAGGAGAGAGGCCCAAGCAAGACGCACCCCGAGGAGCGTCTTGCCACATGTCAACACTGGGTCTGACTGAGTGCCTCCAGGAGAGAGGCCCGAGGAGCGTCTTGCCACATGTCACCTCTGGGTCTATCTGAGCGCCTCCAGGAGAGAGGCGCAAGCGAGAAACGCCCGAGGACCGTCTTGACACATGTCAACACTGGGTCTGACTGAGCGCCTCCAGGAGAGAGGCCCCAGCAAGCTGCGCCCCGAGGAGCGTCTTGCCACATGTCAGCACTCGGTCTGACTGAGCGCCTCCAGGAGAGAGGTGCAAGCAACACGCGCCCCGAGGAGCGTCTTGCCACATGTCAACACTGGGTCTTACTGAGTGCCTCCATGAGAGAAGCCCCAGCAAGACGCGCCCCGAGGAGCGTCTTGCCACATGTCAGCACTCGGTCTGACTGAGCGCCTCCAGGAGGGAGGTCCAAGCAAGACGCGCCCCGAGGAGCGTCTTGCCACATGTGAACACTGGGTCTGACTGAGCGCCTCCAGGAGAGAGGCCCAAGCAAGACGCGCCCAGAGGAGCGTCTTGCCACATGTCAGCACTCGGTCTGACTGAGCGCCTCCAGGAGAGAGGCCCAAGCAAGACGCGCCCCGAGGAGCGTCTTGACACATGTCTCCTCTGGGTCTGACTGAGCGCCTCCAGGAGAGAGGCCCAAGCAAGACGTGCCCCGAGGAGCATCTTGCCACATGTCAACACTGGGTCTGACTGAGTGCCTCCATGAGAGAAGCCCCAGCAAGACGCGCCCTGAGGAGCGTCTTGCCACATGTCAACACTGGGTCTGACTGAGCACCTCCAGGAGAGAGGCCCCAGCAAGACGCGCCGCGAGGAGCATCTTGCCTTATGTCAGCACTCGGTCTGACTGAGCGCCTCCAGGAGAGAGGCCCAAGCAAGACCCGCCCCGAGGAGCGTCTTGCCACATGTCACTACTCGGTCTGACTGAGCGCCTCCAGGAGGGAGGTCCAAGCAAGACGCGCCCCGAGGAGCGTCTTGCCACATGTCACTACTCGGTCTGACTGAGCGCCTCCAGGAGAGAGGCCCAAGCAAGACGTGCCCCGAGGAACGTCTTGCCACATGTCAACACTGGGTCTGACTGAGGGCCCCCAGGAGAGAGGCCCAAATAAGACGCGCCCCGAGGAGTGTCTTGCCACATGTCAACACTGGGTCTGACTGAGGGCCTCCAGGAGAGAAGCCCAAGCAAGATGCGCCCCGAGGAGCGTCTTGCCACATGTCAGCACTCGGTCTGACTGAGCGCCTCCAGGAGAGAGGCCCAAGCAAGACGCACCCCGAGGAGCGTCTTGCCACATGTCAACACTGGGTCTGACTGAGCGCCTCCAGGAGAGAGGCCCGAGGAGCGTCTTGACACATGTCACCTCTGGGTCTGACTGAGCGCCTCCAGGAGAGAGGCCCAAGCAAGACGCGCCCCGAGGAGCGTCTTGTCACATGTCAACACTGGGTCTAACTGAGCGCCTCCAGGAGCGAGGCCCAAGCAAGAAACGCCCGAGGAGCGTCTTGACACATGTCAACACTGGGTCTGACTGAGCGCCTCCGGGAGAGAGGTCCAAGGAACACGCGCCCCGAGGAGCGTCTTGCCACATGTCAACACTGGGTCTGACTGAGTGCCTCCATGAGAGAAGCCCCAGCAAGACGCGCCCCGAGGAGCGTCTTGTCACATGTCACTACTCGGTCTGACTGAGCGCCTCCAGGAGAGAGGCCCAAGCAAGACGTGCCCCGAGGAGCGTCTTGCCACATGTCAACAATGGGTCTGACTGAGGGCCTCCAGGAGAGAAGCCCAAGCAAGAAGCGCCCCGAGGAGCGTCTTGCCACAGGTCAACAATGGGTCTGACTGAGGGCCTCCAGGAGAGAAGCCCAAGGAAGACGCGCCCCGAGGAGCTTCTTGCCACATGTCAGCACTCGGTCTGACTGAGCACCTCCAGGAGAGAGGCCAAAGCAAGATGCGCCCCGAGGAGCGTCTTGACACATGTCAACACTGGGTATGACAGAGGGCCTCCATGAGAGAGGCCCAAGCAAGACGCGCCCCGAGGAGTGTCTTGCCACATGTCAACACTGGGTCTGACTGAGCGCCTCCAGGAGAGAGGCCCAAGCAAGACGCGCCCCGAGGAGCTTCTTGCCACGTGTCAACACTGGATCTGACTTAGCGCCTCCAGGAGAGAGGCCCAAGCAAGATGCGCCCCGAGGAGCGTCTTGCCACGTGTCACCACTGGGTCTGACTGAGCTCCTCCAGGAGAGAGGCCCAAGCAAGACGCGCCCCGAGGAGCGTCTTGCCACGTGTCACCACTGGGTCTGATTGAGCACCTCCAGGAGAGCGGCCCCAGCAAGACGCGCCGCGAGGAGCATCTTGCCTTATGTCAGCACTCGGTCTGACTGAGCACCTCCAGGAGAGAGGCCCAAGCAAGACCCGCCCCGAGGAGCGTCTTGCCAAATGTCATTACTCGGTCTAACTGAGCGCCTCCAGGAGAGAGGTCCAAGCAAGACGCGCCCCGAGGAGCGTCTTGCCACATGTCACTACTCGGTCTGACTGAGCGCCTCCAGGAGGGAGGTCCAAGCAAGACGCGCCCCGAGGAGCGTCTTGCCACATGTCACTACTCGGTCTGACTGAGCGCCTCCAGGAGAGAGGCCCAAGCAAGACGTGCCCCGAGGAGCGTCTTGCCACATGTCAACAATGGGTCTGACTGAGGGCCTCCAGGAGAGAAGCCCAAGCAAGACGCGCCCCGAGGAGCGTCTTGCCACATGTCAACACTGGGTCTGACTGAGGGCCCCCAGGAGAGAGGCCCAAATAAGACGCGCCCCGAGGAGTGTCTTGCCACATGTCAACACTGGGTCTGACTGAGGGCCTCCAGGAGAGAAGCCCAAGCAAGATGCGCCCCGAGGAGCGTCTTGCCACATGTCAGCACTCGGTCTGACTGAGCGCCTCCAGGAGAGAGGCCCAAGCAAGACGCACCCCGAGGAGCGTCTTGCCACATGTCAACACTGGGTCTGACTGAGCGCCTCCAGGAGAGAGGCCCAAGCAAGACGCGCCCCGAGGAGCGTCTTGCCACATGTGAACACTCGGTCTGACTGAGCGCCTCCAGGAAAGAGGCCCGAGGAGCGTCTTGCCACATGTCACCTCTGGGTCTGACTGAGCGCCTCCAGGAGAGAGGCGCAAGCAAGAAACGCCCGAGGAGCGTCTTGACACATGTCAACACTGGGTCTGACTGAGCGCCTCCAGGAGAGAGGCCCAAGCAAGACGCGCCCCGAGGAGCGTCTTGCCACATGTCAGCACTCGGTCTGACTGAGCGCCTCCAGGAGAGAGGCCCAAGCAAGACCCGCCCCGAGGAGCGTCTTGCCAAATGTCATTACTCGGTCTAACTGAGCGCCTCCAGGAGAGAGGTCCAAGCAAGACGCGCCCCGAGGAGCGTCTTGCCACATGTCACTACTCGGTCTGACTGAGCGCCTCCAAGAGGGAGGTCCAAGCAAGACGCGCCCCGAGGAGCGTCTTGCCACATGTCACTACTTGGTCTGACTGAGCGCCTCCAGGAGAGAGGCCCAAGCAAGACGTGCCCCGAGGAGCGTCTTGCCACATGTCAACAATGGGTCTGACTGAGGGCCTCCAGGAGAGAAGCCCAAGCAAGACGCGCCCCGAGGAGCGTCATGCCACATGTCAACACTGGGTCTGACTGAGGGCCCCCAGGAGAGAGGCCCAAATAAGACGCGCCCCGAGGAGTGTCTTGCCACATGTCAGCACTGGGTCTGACTGAGGGCCTCCAGGAGAGAAGCCCAAGCAAGATGCGCCCCGAGGAGCGTCTTGCCACATGTCAACACTCGGTCTGACTGAGCGCCTCCAGGAGAGAGGCCCAAGCAAGACGCACCCCGAGGAGCGTCTTGCCACATGTCAACACTGGGTCTGACTGAGCGCCTCCAGGAGAGAGGCCCAAGCAAGACGCGCCCCGAGGAGCGTCTTGCCACATGTGAACACTGGGTCTGACTGAGCGCCTCCAGGAAAGAGGCCCAAGCAAGACGCGCCCGGAGGAGCGTCTTGCCACATGTCAGCACTCGGTCTGACTGAGCGCCTCCAGGAGAGAGGCCCAAGCAAGACGCGCCCCGAGGAGCGTCTTGACAAATGTCTCCTCTGGGTCTGACTGAGCGCCTCCAGGAGAGAGGCCAAAGCAAGACGTGCCCCGAGGAGCATCTTGCCACATGTCAACACTGGGTCTGACTGAGTGTCTCCATGAGAGAAGCCCCAGCAAGACGCGCCCCGAGGAGCGTCTTGCCACATGTCAACACTGGGTCTGACTGAGCACCTCCAGGAGAGAGGCCCAAGCAAGACGCGCCCCGAGGAGCGTCTTGCCACATGTCAACACTGGGTCTGACTGAGTGCCTCCAGGAGAGAGGCCCGAGGAGCGTCTTGCCACATGTCACCTCTGGGTCTGACTGAGCGCCTCCAGGAGAGAGGCGCAAGCAAGAAACGCCCGAGGAGCGTCTTGACACATGTCAACACTGGGTCTGACTGAGCGCCTCCAGGAGAGAGGCCCCAAGAAGACGCGCCCCGAGAAGCGTCTTGCCACATGTCAGCACTCGGTCTGACTGAGCGCCTCCAGGAGAGAGGCCCAAGCAAGAAGCGCCCCGAGGAGCGTCTTGCCACATGTCAACACTGGGTCTAATTGAGCGCCTCCAGGAGAGAGGCCCAAGCAAGACGCGCCCCGAGGAGCGTCTTGCCACATGTCACTACTCGATCTGACTGAGCGCCTCCAGGAGAGAGGCCCAAGCAAGACGTGCCCTGAGGAGCGTCTTGCCACATGTCAACAATGGGTCTGACTGAGGGCCTCCAGGAGAGAAGCCCAAGCAAGAAGCGCCCCGAGGAGCGTCTTGCCAAATGTCACTACTCGGTCTGACTGAGCGCCTCCAGGAGAGAGGCCCAAGCAAGACGCGCCCCGAGGAGCGTCTTGCCACATGTGAACACTGGGTCTGACTGAGCGCCTCCAGGAGAGAGGTCCAAGCAAGACGCGCCCGGAGGAGCGTCTTGCCACATGTCAACACTGGGTCTGACTGAGCGCCTCCAGGAGAGAGGCCCAAGCAAGACGCGCCCCGAGGAGCGTCTTGCCACATGTGAACACTCGGTCTGACTGAGCGCCTCCAGGAAAGAGGCCCGAGGAGCGTCTTGCCACATGTCACCTCTGGGTCTGACTGAGCGCCTCCAGGAGAGAGGCGCAAGCAAGAAACGCCCGAGGAGCGTCTTGACACATGTCAACACTGGGTCTGACTGAGCGCCTCCAGGAGAGAGGCCCAAGCAAGACGCGCCCCGAGGAGCGTCTTGCCACATGTCAGCACTCGGTCTGACTGAGCGCCTCCAGGAGAGAGGCCCAAGCAAGACCCGCCCCGAGGAGCGTCTTGCCAAATGTCATTACTCGGTCTAACTGAGCGCCTCCAGGAGAGAGGTCCAAGCAAGACGCGCCCCGAGGAGCGTCTTGCCACATGTCACTACTCGGTCTGACTGAGCGCCTCCAAGAGGGAGGTCCAAGCAAGACGCGCCCCGAGGAGCGTCTTGCCACATGTCACTACTCGGTCTGACTGAGCGCCTCCAGGAGAGAGGCCCAAGCAAGACGTGCCCCGAGGAGCGTCTTGCCACATGTCAACAATGGGTCTGACTGAGGGCCTCCAGGAGAGAAGCCCAAGCAAGACGCGCCCCGAGGAGCGTCATGCCACATGTCAACACTGGGTCTGACTGAGGGCCCCCAGGAGAGAGGCCCAAATAAGACGCGCCCCGAGGAGTGTCTTGCCACATGTCAGCACTGGGTCTGACTGAGGGCCTCCAGGAGAGAAGCCCAAGCAAGATGCGCCCCGAGGAGCGTCTTGCCACATGTCAACACTCGGTCTGACTGAGCGCCTCCAGGAGAGAGGCCCAAGCAAGACGCACCCCGAGGAGCGTCTTGCCACATGTCAACACTGGGTCTGACTGAGCGCCTCCAGGAGAGAGGCCCAAGCAAGACGCGCCCCGAGGAGCGTCTTGCCACATGTGAACACTGGGTCTGACTGAGCGCCTCCAGGAAAGAGGCCCAAGCAAGACGCGCCCGGAGGAGCGTCTTGCCACATGTCAGCACTCGGTCTGACTGAGCGCCTCCAGGAGAGAGGCCCAAGCAAGACGCGCCCCGAGGAGCGTCTTGACAAATGTCTCCTCTGGGTCTGACTGAGCGCCTCCAGGAGAGAGGCCAAAGCAAGACGTGCCCCGAGGAGCATCTTGCCACATGTCAACACTGGGTCTGACTGAGTGTCTCCATGAGAGAAGCCCCAGCAAGACGCGCCCCGAGGAGCGTCTTGCCACATGTCAACACTGGGTCTGACTGAGCACCTCCAGGAGAGAGGCCCAAGCAAGACGCGCCCCGAGGAGCGTCTTGCCACATGTCAACACTGGGTCTGACTGAGTGCCTCCAGGAGAGAGGCCCGAGGAGCGTCTTGCCACATGTCACCTCTGGGTCTGACTGAGCGCCTCCAGGAGAGAGGCGCAAGCAAGAAACGCCCGAGGAGCGTCTTGACACATGTCAACACTGGGTCTGACTGAGCGCCTCCAGGAGAGAGGCCCCAAGAAGACGCGCCCCGAGAAGCGTCTTGCCACATGTCAGCACTCGGTCTGACTGAGCGCCTCCAGGAGAGAGGCCCAAGCAAGAAGCGCCCCGAGGAGCGTCTTGCCACATGTCAACACTGGGTCTAATTGAGCGCCTCCAGGAGAGAGGCCCAAGCAAGACGCGCCCCGAGGAGCGTCTTGCCACATGTCACTACTCGATCTGACTGAGCGCCTCCAGGAGAGAGGCCCAAGCAAGACGTGCCCTGAGGAGCGTCTTGCCACATGTCAACAATGGGTCTGACTGAGGGCCTCCAGGAGAGAAGCCCAAGCAAGAAGCGCCCCGAGGAGCGTCTTGCCAAATGTCACTACTCGGTCTGACTGAGCGCCTCCAGGAGAGAGGCCCAAGCAAGACGCGCCCCGAGGAGCGTCTTGCCACATGTGAACACTGGGTCTGACTGAGCGCCTCCAGGAGAGAGGTCCAAGCAAGACGCGCCCGGAGGAGCGTCTTGCCACATGTCAGCACTCGGTCTGACTGAGCGCCTCCAGGAGAGAGGCCCAAGCAAGACGCGCCCCGAGGAGCGTCTTGACACATGTCTCCTCTGGGTCTGACTGAGCGCCTCCAGGAGAGAGGCCCAAGCAAGACGTGCCCCGAGGAGCATCTTGCCACATGTCAACACTGGGTCTGACTGAGTGCCTCCATGAGAGAAGCCCCAGCAAGACACGCCCCGAGGAGCGTCTTGCCACATGTCAACACTGGGTCTGACTGAGCACCTCCAGGAGAGAGGCCCCAGCAAGACGCGCCGCGAGGAGCATCTTGCCTTATGTCAGCACTCGGTCTGACTGAGCGCCTCCAGGAGAGAGGCCCAAGCAAGACCCGCCCCGAGGAGCGTCTTGCCACATGTCACTACTCGGTCTAACTGAGCGCCTCCAGGAGAGAGGTCCAAGCAAGACACGCCCCAAGGAGCGTCTTGCCACATGACACTACTCGGTCTGACTGAGCGCCTCCAGGAGGGAGGTTCAAGCAAGACGCGCCCCGAGGAACGTCTTGCCATATGTCAACACTGGGTCTGACTGAGTGTCTCCATGAGAGAAGCCCCAGCAAGACGCGCCCCGAGGAGCGTCTTGCCACATGTCAACACTGGGTCTGACTGAGCACCTCCAGGAGAGAGGCCCAAGCAAGACGCGCCCCGAGGAGCGTCTTGCCACATGTCAACACTGGGTCTGACTGAGTGCCTCCAGGAGAGAGGCCCGAGGAGCGTCTTGCCACATGTCACCTCTGGGTCTGACTGAGCGCCTCCAGGAGAGAGGCGCAAGCAAGAAACGCCCGAGGAGCGTCTTGACACATGTCAACACTGGGTCTGACTGAGCGCCTCCAGGAGAGAGGCCCCAACAAGACGCGCCCCGAGGAGCGTCTTGCCACATGTCAGCACTCGGTCTGACTGAGCGCCTCCAGGAGAGAGGCCCAAGCAAGAAGCGCCCCGAGGAGCGTCTTGCCACATGTCAACACTGGGTCTAATTGAGCGCCTCCAGGAGAGAGGCCCAAGCAAGACGCGCCCCGAGGAGCGTCTTGCCACATGTCACTACTCGATCTGACTGAGCGCCTCCAGGAGAGAGGCCCAAGCAAGACGTGCCCTGAGGAGCGTCTTGCCACATGTCAACAATGGGTCTGACTGAGGGCCTCCAGGAGAGAAGCCCAAGCAAGAAGCGCCCCGAGGAGCGTCTTGCCAAATGTCACTACTTGGTCTG
The DNA here is from genome assembly GCF_043380555.1 of Nothobranchius furzeri. Classification (NCBI taxonomy): domain Eukaryota; kingdom Metazoa; phylum Chordata; class Actinopteri; order Cyprinodontiformes; family Nothobranchiidae; genus Nothobranchius; species Nothobranchius furzeri. Next base: position 13,640,479 of record NC_091749.1, on the reverse strand, counting down.
ACTGAGCGCCTCCAGGAGAGAGGCCCAAGCAAGACGCGCCCCGAGGAGCGTCTTGCCACATGTGAACACTGGGTCAGACTGAGCGCCTCCAGGAGAGAGGTCCAAGCAAGACGCGCCCGGAGGAGCGTCTTGCCACATGTCAGCACTCGGTCTGACTGAGCGCCTCCAGGAGAGAGGCCCAAGCAAGACGCGCCCCGAGGAGCGTCTTGACACATGTCTCCTCTGGGTCTGACTGAGCGCCTCCAGGAGAGAGGCCCAAGCAAGACGTGCCCCGAGGAGCATCTTGCCACATGTCAACACTGGGTCTGACTGAGTGCCTCCATGAGAGAAGCCCCAGCAAGACACGCCCCGAGGAGCGTCTTGCCACATGTCAACACTGGGTCTGACTGAGCACCTCCAGGAGAGAGGCCCCAGCAAGACGCGCCGCGAGGAGCATCTTGCCTTATGTCAGCACTCGGTCTGACTGAGCGCCTCCAGGAGAGAGGCCCAAGCAAGACCCGCCCCGAGGAGCGTCTTGCCACATGTCACTACTCGGTCTAACTGAGCGCCTCCAGGAGAGAGGTCCAAGCAAGACACGCCCCAAGGAGCGTCTTGCCACATGACACTACTCGGTCTGACTGAGCGCCTCCAGGAGGGAGGTTCAAGCAAGACGCGCCCCGAGGAACGTCTTGCCATATGTCAACACTGGGTCTGACTGAGCGCCTCCAGGAGAGAGGCCCAAGCAAGACGCGCCCGGAGGAGCGTCTTGCCACATGTCAGCACTCGGTCTGACTGAGCGCCTCCAGGAGAGAGGCCCAAGCAAGACGCGCCCCGAGGAGCGTCTTGACACATGTCTCCTCTGGGTCTGACTCAGGGCCTCCAGGAGAGAGGCCCAAGCAAGACGTGCCCCGAGGAGCATCTTGCCACATGTCAACACTGGGTCTGACTGAGTGCCTCCAGGAGAGAGGTCCGAGGAGCGTCTTGCCACATGTCACCTCTGGGTCTGACTGAGCGCCTCCAGGAGAGAGGCGCAAGCAAGAAACCCCCGAGGAGCGTCTTGACACATGTCAACACTGGGTCTGACTGAGCGCCTCCATGAGAGAGGCCCCAGCAAGACACGCCCCGAGGAGCGTCTTGCCACATGTCAACACTGGGTCTGACTGAGCACCTCCAGGAGAGAGGCCCCAGCAAGACGCGCCGCGAGGAGCATCTTGCCTTATGTCAGCACTCGGTCTGACTGAGCGCCTCCAGGAGAGAGGCCCAAGCAAGACCCGCCCCGAGGAGCATCTTTCCACATGTCACTACTCGGTCTAACTGAGCGCCTCCAGGAGAGAGGTCCAAGCAAGACTCGCCCCAAGGAGCGTCTTGCAGCATGTCACTACTCGGTCTGACTGAGCGCCTCCAGGAGGGAGGTCCAAGCAAGACGTGCCCCAAGGAGCGTCTTGCCACATGTCAACAATGGGTCTGACTGAGGGCCTCCAGGAGAGAAGCCCAAGCAAGACGCGCCCCGAGGAACGTCTTGCCAAATGTCAACACTGGGTCTGACTGAGGGCCCCCAGGAGAGAGGCCCAAGCAAGATGCGCCCCGAGGAGCGTCTTGCCACATGTCAGCACTCGGTCTGACTGAGCGCCTCCAGGAGAGAGGCCCAAGCACGACGCGCCCCGAGGAGCGTCTTGCCACATGTCAACACTGGGTCTGACTGAGCGCCTCCTGGAGAGAGGCCCAAGCAAGACGCGCCCGGAGGAGCGTCTTGCCACATGTCAGCACTCGGTCTGACTGAGCGCCTCCAGGAGAGAGGCCCAAGCAAGACGCGCCCCGAGGAGCGTCTTGACACATGTCTCCTCTGGGTCTGACTGAGCGCCTCCAGGAGAGAGGCCCAAGCAAGACGTGCCCCGAGGAGCATCTTGCCACATGTCAACAATGGGTCTGACTGAGTGCCTCCATGAGAGAAGCCCCAGCAAGACGCGCCCCGAGGAGCGTCTTGCCACATGTCAACACTGGGTCTGACTGAGCACCTCCAGGAGAGAGGCCCAAGCAAGACGCGCCCCGAGGAGCGTCTTGCCACATGTCAACACTGGGTCTGACTGAGTGCCTCCAGGAGAGAGGTCCGAGGAGCGTCTTGCCACATGTCACCTCTGGGTCTGACTGAGCGCCTCCAGGAGAGAGGCGCAAGCAAGAAACACCCGAAGAGCGTCTTGACACATGTCAACACTGGGTCTGACTGAGCGCCTCCAGGAGAGAGGCCCCAGCAAGACGCGCCCCGAGGAGCGTCTTGCCATATGTCAGCACTCCGTCTGACTGAGCGCCTCCAGGAGAGAGGCCCAAGCAAGAAGCGCCCCGAGGAGCGTCTTGCCACATGTCAACACTGGGTCTAATTGAGCGCCTCCAGGAGAGAGGCCCAAGCAAGACGCGCCCCGAGGAGCGTCTTGCCACATGTCACCACTGGGTCTGACTGAGCGCCTCCAGGAGAGAGGCCCAAGCAAGAAGCGCCCCGAGGACCGTCTTGCCACCTGTCAACACTGGGTCTGATTGAGGGCCTTCTGGAGAGAGGCCCAAGCAAGACGCGCCCCGAGGAGCGTCTTGCCACATGTCAACAATGGGTCTGACTGAGGGCCTCCAGGAGAGAAGCCCAAGCAAGACGCGCCCCGAGGAGCTTCTTGCCACATGTCAGCACTCGGTCTGACTAAGCGCCTCCAGGAGAGAGGCCCAAGCAAGACGCGCCCCGAGGAGTGTCTTGCCACGTGTCACCACTGGGTGTGATTGAGCACCTCCAGGAGAGAGGCCCCAGCAAGACGCGCCGCGAGGAGCATCTTGCCTTATGTCAGCACTCGGTCTGACTGAGCGCCTCCAGGAGAGAGGCCCAAGCAAGACCCGCCCCGAGGAGCGTCTTGCCACATGTCACTACTCGGTCTAACTGAGCGCCTCCAGGAGAGAGGTCCAAGCAATACACGCCCCAAGGAGCGTCTTGCCACATGTCACTACTCGGTCTGACTGAGCGCCTCCAGGAGGGAGGTCCAAGCAAGACGCGCCCCGAGGAGCGTCTTGCCACATGTCACTACTCGGTCTGACTAAGCGCCTCCAGGAGAGAGGCCCAAGCAAGACGTGCCCCGAGGAGCGTCTTGCCACATGTCAACAATGTGTCTGACTGAGGGCCTCCAGGAGAGAAGCCCAAGCAAGACGCGCCCCGAGGAACGTCTTGCCACATGTCAACACTGGGTCTGACTGAGCGCCTCCATGAGAGAGGCCCAAGCAAGACGTGCCCCGAGGAGCGTCTTGCCACATGTCAACAATGGGTCTGACTGAGGGCCTCCAGGAGAGAGGCCCAAGCAAGACCCGCCCCGAGGAGCGTCTTGCCACATGTCACTACTCGGTCTAACTGAGCGCCTCCAGGAGAGAGGTCCAAGCAAGACACGCCCCAAGGAGCGTCTTGCCACATGTCACTACTCGGTCTGACTGAGCGCCTCCAGGAGGGAGGTCCAAGCAAGACGCGCCCCGAGGAGCGTCTTGCCACATGTCATTACTCGGTCTGACTGAGCGCCTCCAGGAGAGAGGCCCAAGAAAGACGTGCCCCGAGGAGCGTCTTGCCACATGTCAACAATGGGTCTGACTGAGGGCCTCCAGGAGAGAAGGCCAAGCAAGACGCGCCCCGAGGAACGTCTTGCCACATGTCAACACTGGGTCTGACTGAGCGCCTCCAGGAGAGAGGCCCAAGCAAGACGCGCCCCGAGGAGCGTCTTGCCACATGTGAACACTGGGTCTGACTGAGCGCCTCCAGGAGAAAGGCCCAAGCAAGACGCGCCCCGAGGAGCGTCTTGACACATGCCTCCTCTGGGTCTGACTGAGCGCCTCCAGGAGAGAGGCCCAAGCAAGACGTGCCCCGAGGAGCGTCTTGACACATGCCTCCTCTGGGTCTGACTGAGCGCCTCCAGGAGAGAGGCCCAAGCAAGACGTGCCCCGAGGAGCATCTTGCCACATGTCAACACTGGGTTTGACTGAGCACCTCCAGGAGAGAGGCCCAAGCAAGATGCGCCCCGAGGAGCGTCTTGCCACATGTCAACACTGGGTCTGACTGAGTGCCTCCAGGAGAGAGGTCCGAGGAGCGTCTTGCCACATGTCACCTCTGGGTCTGACTGAGCGCCTCCAGGAGAGAGGCGCAAGCAAGAAACACCCGAGGAGCGTCTTGACACATGTCAACACTGGGTCTGACTGAGCGCCTCCATGAGAGAGGCCCCAGCAAGACACGCCCCGAGGAGCGTCTTGCCACATGTCAACACTGGGTCTGACTGAGCACCTCCAGGAGAGAGGCCCCAGCAAGACGCGCCGCGAGGAGCATCTTGCCTTATGTCAGCACTCGGTCTGACTGAGCGCCTCCAGGAGAGAGGCCCAAGCAAGACCCGCCCCGAGGAGCATCTTGCCACATGTCACTACTCGGTCTAACTGAGCGCCTCCAGGAGAGAGGTCCAAGCAAGACTCGCCCCAAGGAGCGTCTTGCCACATGTCACTACTCGGTCTGACTGAGCGCCTCCAGGAGGGAGTTCCAAGCAAGACGTGCCCCGAGGAGCGTCTTGCCACATGACAACAATGGGTCTGACTGAGGGCCTCCAGGAGAGAAGCCCAAGCAAGACGCGCCCCGAGGAACGTCTTGCCACATGTCAACACTGGGTCTGACTGAGGGCCCCCAGGAGAGAGGCCCAAATAAGACGCGCCCCGAGGAGCGTCTTGCCACATATCAACACTGGGTCTGACTGAGGGCCTCCAGGAGAGAAGCCCAAGCAAGATGCGCCCCGAGGAGCGTCTTGCCACATGTCAGCACTCGGTCTCACTGAGCGCCTCCAGGAGAGAGGCCCAAGCAAGACGCGCCCCGAGGAGCGTCTTGCCACATGTCAACACTGGGTCTGACTGAGCGCCTCCAGGAGAGAGGCCCAAGCAAGACGCGCCACGAGGAGCGTCTTGCCACATGTGAACACTGGGTCTGACTGAGCGCCTCCAGGAGAGAGGCCCAAGCAAGACGCGCCCGGAGGAGCGTCTTGCCACATGTCAGCACTCGGTCTGACTGAGCGCCTCCAGGAGAGAGGCCCAAGCAAGACGCGCCCCGAGGAGCGTCTTGACACATGTCTCCTCTGGGTCTGACTGAGCGCCTCCAGGAGAGAGGCCCAAGCAAGACGTGCCCCGAGGAGCATCTTGCCACATGTCAACAATGGGTCTGACTGAGTGCCTCCATGAGAGAAGCCCCAGCAAGACGCGCCCCGAGGAGCGTCTTGCCACATGTCATCACTGGGTCTGACTGAGCACCTCCAGGAGAGAGGCCCAAGCAAGACGCGCCCCGAGGAGCGTCTTGCCTCATGTCAACACTGGGTCTGACTGAGTGCCTCCAGGAGAGAGGTCCGAGGAGCGTCTTGCCACATGTCAGCTCTGGGTCTGACTGAGCGCCTCCAGGAGAGAGGCGCAAGCAAGAAACACCCGAGGAGCGTCTTGACACATGTCAACACTGGGTCTGACTGAGCGCCTCCAGGAGAGAGGCCCCAGCAAGACGCGCCCCGAGGAGCGTCTTGCCATATGTCAGCACTCCGTCTGACTGAGCGCCTCCAGGGGAGAGGCCCAAGCAAGAAGCGCCCCGAGGAGCGTCTTGCCACATGTCAACACTGGGTCTAATTGAGCGCCTCCAGGAGAGAGGCCCAGGCAAGACGCGCCCCGAGGAGCGTCTTGCCACATGTCACCACTGGGTCTGACTGAGCGCCTCCAGGAGAGAGGCCCAAGCAAGAAGCGCCCCGAGGACCGTCTTGCCACGTGTCAACACTGGGTCTGATTGAGGGCCTTCTGGAGAGAGGCCCAAGCAAGACGCGCCCCGAGGAGCGTCTTGCCACATGTCAACAATGGGTCTGACTGAGGGCCTCCAGGAGAGAAGCCCAAGCAAGACACGCCCCGAGGAGCTTCTTGCCACATGTCAGCACTCGGTCTGACTAAGCGACTCCAGGAGAGAGGCCCAAGCAAGACGCGCCCCGAGGAGTGTCTTGCCACGTGTCACCACTGGGTGTGATTGAGCACCTCCAGGAGAGAGGCCCCAGCAAGACGCGCCGCGAGGAGCATCTTGCCTTATGTCAGCACTCGGTCTGACTGAGCGCCTCCAGGAGAGAGGCCCAAGCAAGACCCGCCCCGAGGAGTGTCTTGCCACTTGTCACTACTCGGTCTAACTGAGCGCCTCCAGGAGAGAGGTCCAAGCAAGACACGCCCCGAGGAGCGTCTTGCCACATGTCACTACTCGGTCTGACTGAGCGCCTCCAGGAGGGAGGTCCAAGCAAGACGCGCCCCGAGGAGCGTCTTGCCACATGTCACTTCTCGGTCTGACTGAGCGCCTCCAGGAGAGAGGCCCAAGCAAGACGTGCCCCGAGGAGCATCTTGCCACATGTCAACAATGGGTCTGACTGAGGGCCTCCAGGAGAGAAGCCCAAGCAAGACGCGCCCCGAGGAGCGTCTTGCCACATGTCAACACTGGGTCTGACTGAGGAACCCCAGGAGAGAGGCCCGAATAAGACGCGCCCCGAGGAGCGTCTTGCCACATGTCAACACTGGGTCTGACTGAGGGCCTCCAGGAGAGAAGCCCAAGCAAGATGCGCCCCGAGGAGCGTCTTGCCACATGTCAGCACTCGGTCTGACTGAGCGCCTCCAGGAGAGAGGCCCAAGCAAGACGCGCCCCGAGGAGCGTCTTGCCACATGTGAACACTGGGTCTGATTGAGCACCTCCAGGAGAGAGGCCCCAGCAAGACGCGCCGCGAGGAGCATCTTGCCTTATGTCAGCACTCGGTCTGACTGAGCGCCTCCAGGAGAGAGGCCCAAGCAAGACCCGCCCCGAGGAGCGTCTTGCCACATGTCACTACTCGGTCTAACTGAGCGCCTCCAGGAGAGAGGTCCAAGCAAGACACACCCCGAGGAGCGTCTTGCCACATGTCACTACTCGGTCTGACTGAGCGCCTCCAGGAGGGAGGTCCAAGCAAGACGTGCCCCGAGGAGCGTCTTGCCACATGTCACTTCTCGGTCTGACTGAGCGCCTCCAGGAGAGAGGCCCAAGCAAGATGTGCCCCGAGGAGCATCTTGCCACATGTCAACAATGGGTCTGACTGAGGGCCTCCAGGAGAGAAGCCCAAGCAAGACGCGCCCCGAGGAGCGTCTTGCCACATGTCAACACTGGGTCTGACTGAGGAACCCCAGGAGAGAGGCCCGAATAAGACGCGCCCCGAGGAGCGTCTTGCCACATGTCAACACTGGGTCTGACTGAGGGCCTCCAGGAGAGAAGCCCAAGCAAGATGCGCCCCGAGGAGTGTCTTGCCACATGTCAGCACTCGGTCTGACTGAGCGCCTCCAGGAGAGAGGCCCAAGCAAGACGCGCCCCGAGGAGCGTCTTGCCACATGTGAACACTGGGTCTGATTGAGCACCTCCAGGAGAGAGGCCCCAGCAAGACGCGCCGCGAGGAGCATCTTGCCTTATGTCAGCACTCGGTCTGACTGAGCGCCTCCAGGAGAGAGGCCCAAGCAAGACCCGCCCCGAGGAGCGTCTTGCCACATGTCACTACTCGGTCTAACTGAGCGCCTCCAGGAGAGAGGTCCAAGCAAGACACACCCCGAGGAGCGTCTTGCCACATGTCACTACTCGGTCTGACTGAGCGCCTCCAGGAGGGAGGTCCAAGCAAGACGTGCCCCGAGGAGCGTCTTGCCACATGTCAACAATGGGTCTGACTGAGGGCCTCCAGGAGAGAAGCCCAAGCAAGACGCACCCCGAGGAGCGTCTTGCCACATGTCAACACTGGGTCTGACTGAGGGCCCCCAGGAGAGAGGCCCAAATAAGAAGCGCCCCGAGGAGCGTCTTGCCACATGTCAACACTGGGTCTGACTGAGGGCCTGCAGGAGAGAAGCCCAAGCAAGATGCGCCCCGAGGAGCGTCTTGCCACATGTCAGCACTCGGTCTGACTGAGCGCCTCCAGGAGAGAGGCCCAAGCAAGACGCGCCCCGAGGAGCGTCTTGCCACATCTCAACACTGGGTCTGACTGAGCGCCTCCAGGAGAGAGAACCAAGCAAGACGCACCCCGAGGAGCGTCTTGCCACATGTCAACAATGGGTCTGACTGAGGGCCTCCAGGAGAGAAGCCCAAGCAAGACGCGCCCCGAGGAGCGTCTTGCCACATGTCAACACTGGGTCTGACTGAGGAACCCCAGGAGAGAGGCCCAAATAAGACGCGTCCCGAGGAGCGTCTTGCCACATGTCAACACTGGGTATGACTGAGGGCCTCCAGGAGAGAAGCCCAAGCAAGATGCGCCCCGAGGAGCGTCTTGCCACATGTCAGCACTCGGTCTGACTGAGCGCCTCCAGGAGAGAGGCCCAAGCAAGACGCGCCCCGAGGAGCGTCTTGCCACATGTCAACACTGGGTCTGACTGAGCGCCTCCAGGAGAGAGGCCCAAGCAAGACGCGCCCCGAGGAGCGTCTTGCCACATGTGAACACTGGGTCTGATTGAGCACCTCCAGGAGAGAGGCCCCAGCAAGACGCGCCGCGAGGAGCATCTTGCCTTATGTCAGCACTCGGTCTGACTGAGCGCCTCCAGGAGAGAGGCCCAAGCAAAACCCGCCGCGAGGAGCATCTTGCCTTATGTCAGCACTCGGTCTGACTGAGCGCCTCCAGGAGAGAGGCCCAAGCAAGACCCGCCCCGAGGAGCGTCTTGCCACATGTCACTACTCGGTCTAACTGAGCGCCTCCAGGAGAGAGGTCCAAGCAAGACACGCCCCGAGGAGCGTCTTGCCACATGTCACTACTCGGTCTGACTGAGCGCCTCCAGGAGGGAGGTCCAAGCAAGACGTGGCCCGAGGAGCGTCTTGCCACATGTCAACAATGGGTCTGACTGAGGGCCTCCAGGAGAGAAGCCCAAGCAAGACGCGCCCCGAGGAGCGTCTTGCCACATGTCAACACTGGGTCTGACTGAGGGCCTCCAGGAGAGAAGCCCAAGCAAGACGCGCCCCGAGGAGCGTCTTGCCACATGTGAACACTGGGTCTGACTGAGCGCCTCCAGGAGAGAGGGCCAAGAAAGACGCGCCCGGAGGAGCGTCTTGCCACATGTCAGCACTCGGTCTGACTGAGCGCCTCCAGGAGAGAGGCCCAAGCCAGACGCGCCCCGAGGAGCGTCTTGACACATGTCGCCTCAGGGTCTGACTGAGCGCCTCCAGGAGAGAGGCCCAAGCAAGACGTGCCCCGAGGAGCATCTTGCCACATGTCAACACTCGGTCTGACTGAGCGCCTCCAGGAGAGAGGCCCAAGCAAGACGCGCCCCGAGGAGCGTCTTGCCACATGTCAACACTGGGTCTGACTGAGCACCTCCAGGAGAGAGGCCCGAGGAGCGTCTTGACACATGTCACCTCTGGGTCTGACTGAGCGCCTCCAGGAGAGAGGCCCAAGCAAGACGCGCCCCGAGGAGCGTCTTGTCACATGTCAACACTGGGTCTGACTAAGCGCCTCCAGGAGCGAGGCCCAAGCAAGAAACGCCCGAGGAGCGTCTTGACACATGTCAACACTGGGTCTGACTAAGCGCCTCCAGGAGAGAGGTCCAAGCAACACGCGCCCCGAGGAGCGTCTTGCCACATGTCAACACTGGGTCAGACTGAGTGCCTCCATGAGAGAAGCCCCAGCAAGACGCGCCCCGAGGAGCGTCTTGTCACATGTCACTACTCGGTCTGACTGAGCGCCTCCAGGAGAGAGGCCCAAGCAAGACGTGCCCCGAGGAGCGTCTTGCCACATGTCAACAATGGGTCTGACTGAGGGCCCCCAGGAGAGAAGCCCAAGGAAGACGCGCCCCGAGGAGCTTCTTGCCACATGTCAGCACTCGGTCTGACTGAGCGCCTCCAGGAGAGAGGCCAAAGCAAGATGCGCCCCGAGGAGCGTCTTGACACATGTCAACACTGGGTCTGACAGAGGGCCTCCATGAGAGAGGCCCAAGCAAGATGCGCCCCGAGGAGCGTCTTGCCACATGTCAACACTGGGTCTGACTGAGCGCCTCCAGGAGAGAGGCCCAAGCAAGACGCGCCCCGAGGAGTGTCTTGCCACGTGTCAACACTGGGTCTGACTTAGAGCTTCCAGGAGAGAGGCCCAAGCAAGATGCGCCCCGAGGAGCGTCTTGCCACGTGTCACCACTGGGTCTGACTGAGCTCCTCCAGGAGAGAGGCCCAAGAAAAACGCGCCCCGAGGAGTGTCCTGACACGTGTCACCACTGGGTCTGATTGAGCACCGCCAGGAGAGAGGCCACAGCAAGACGCGCCGCGAGGAGCATCTTTTCTTATGTCAGCACTCGGTCTGACTGAGCGCCTCCAGGAGAGAGGACCAAGCAAGACCCGCCCCCGAGGAGCGTCTTGCCACATGTCACTACTCGGTCTAACTGAGCGCCTCCAGGAGAGAGGTCCAAGCAAGACACACCCCGAGGAGCGTCTTGCCACATGTCACTACTCGGTCTGACTGAGCGCCTCCAGGAGGGAGGTCCAAGCAAGACGCGCCTCAAGGAGCGTCTTGCCACATGTCACTACTCGGTCTGACTGAGCGCCTCCAGGAGAGAGGCCCAAGCAAGACGTGCCCCGAGGAGCGTCTTGCCACATGTCAACAATGGGTCTGACTGAGGGCCTCCAGGAGAGAAGCCCAAGCAAGACGCGCCCCGAGGAGCGTCTTGCCACATGTCAACACTGGGTCTGACTGAGGGCCCCCAGGAGAGAGGCCCAAATAAGACGCGGCCCGAGGAGCGTCTTGCCACATGTCAACACTGGGTCTGACTGAGGGCCTCCAGGAGAGAAGCCCAAGCAAGATGCGCCCCGAGAAGCGTCTTGCCACATGTCAGCACTCGGTCTGACTGAGCGCCTCCAGGAGAGAGGCCCAAGCAAGACGCGCCCCGAGGAGCGTCTTGCCACATGTCAACACTGGGTCTGACTGAGCGCCTCCAGGAGAGAGGCCCAAGCAAGACGCGCCCCGAGGAGCGTCTTGCCACATGTGAACACTGGGGCTGACTGTGCGCCTCCAGGAGAGAGGCCCAAGCAAGACGCGCCCGGAGGAGCGTCTTGCCACATGTCAGCACTCGGTCTGACTGAGTGCCTCCAGGAGAGAGGCCCGAGGAGCGTCTTGCCACATGTCACCTCTGGGTCTAACTGAGCGCCTCCAGGAGAGAGGCGCAAGCAAGAAACGCCAGAGGACCGTCTTGACACATGTCAACACTGGGTCTGACTGAGCGCCTCCAGGAGAGAGGCCCCAGCAAGCCGCGCCCCGAGGAGCGTCTTGCCACATGTCAGCACTCGGTCTGACTGAGCGCCTCCAGGAGAGAGGCCCAAGCAAGAAGCGCCCCGAGGAGCGTCTTGCCACATGTCAACACTGGGTCTAATTGAGCGCCTCCAGGAGAAAGGCCCAAGCAAGACGCGCCCCGAGGAGCGTCTTGCCACATGTCACTACTCGGTCTGACTGAGCGCCTCCAGGAGAGAGGTGCAAGCAACACGCGCCCCGAGGAGCGTCTTGCCACATGTCAACACTGGGTCTGACTGAGTGCCTCCATGAGAGAAGCCCCAGCAAGACGCGCCCCGAGGAGCGTCTTGCCACATGTCACTACTCGGTCTTACTGAGCGCCTCCAGGAGAGAGGCCCAAACAAGACGTGCCCCGAGGAGCGTCTTGCCACATGTAAACAATGGGTCTGACTGAGGGCCTCCAGGAGAGAAGCCCAAGCAAGAAGTGCCCCGAGGAGCGTCTTGCCAAATGTCACTACTCGGTCAGACTGAGCGCCTCCAGGAGAGAGGCCCAAGCAAGAAGCGCCCCGAGGAGCGTCTTGCCACATGTGAACACTGGGTCTGACTGAGCGCCTCCAGGAGAGAGGCCCAAGCAAGACGCGCCCCGAGGAGCGTCTTGACACATGTCAGCACTCGGTCTGACTGAGCGCCTCCAGGAGAGAGGTGCAAGCAACACGCGCCCCGAGGAGCGTCTTGCCACATGTCAACACTGGGTCTGACTGAGTGCCTCCATGAGAGAAGCCCCAGCAAGACGCGCCCCGAGGAGCGTCTTGCCACATGTCAACAATGGGTCTGACTGAGGGCCTCCAGGAGAGAAGCCCAAGCAAGAAGTGCCCCGAGGAGCGTCTTGCCAAATGTCACTACTCGGTCTGACTGAGCGCCTCCAGGAGAGAGGCCCAAGCAAGACGCGCCCCGAGGAGCGTCTTGCCACATGTGAACACTTGGTCTGACTGAGCGCCTCCAGGAGAGAGGCCCAAACAAGACGTGCCCCGAGGAGCGTCTTGCCACATGTCAACAATGGGTCTGACTGAGGGCCTCCAGGAGAGAAGCCCAAGCAAGAAGTGCCCCGAGGAGCGTCTTGCCAAATGTCACTACTCGGTCTAACTGAGCGCCTCCAGGAGAGAGGCCCAAGCAAGACGCGCCCCGAGTAGCGTCTTGCCACATGTGAACACTGGGTCTGACTGAGCGCCTCCAGGAGAGAGGCCCAAGCAAGACGCGCCCCGAGGAGCGTCTTGACACATGTCTCCTCTGGGTCTGACTGAGCGCCTCCAGGAGAGAGGCCCAAGCAAGACGTGACCCGAGGAGCATCTTGCCACATGTCAACACTGGGTCTGACTGAGTGCCTCCAGGAGAGAAGCCCCAGCAAGACGCGCCCCGAGGAGCGTCTTGCCACATGTCAACACTGGGTCTGACTGAGCACCTCCAGGAGAGAGGCCCCAGCAAGACGCGCCGCGAGGAGCATCTTGCCTTATGTCAGCACTCGGTCTGACTGAGCGCCTCCAGGAGAGAGGCCCAAGCAAGACCCGCCCCGAGGAGCGTCTTGCCACATGTCACTACTCTGTCTAACTGAGCACCTCCAGGAGAGAGGTCCAAGCAAGACACGCCCCGAGGAGCGTCTTGCCACATGTCACTACTCGGTCTGACTGAGCGCCTCCAGGAGGGAGGTCCAAGCAAGACGCGCCCCGAGGAGCGTCTTGCCACATGTCCCTACTCGGTCTGACTGAGCGCCTCCAGGAGAGAGGCCCAAGCAAGACGTGCCCCGAGGAACGTCTTGCCACATGTCAACACTGGGTCTGACTGAGCGCCTCCAGGAGAGAGGCCCGAGGAGCGTCTTGACACATGTCACCTCTGGGTCTGACTGAGCGCCTCCAGGAGAGAGGCCCAAGCAAGACACGCCCCGAGGAGCGTCTTGTCACATGTCAACACTGGGTCTGACTGTGCGCCTCCAGGAGCGAGGCCCAAGTAGGAAACGCCCGAGGAGCGTCTTGACACATGTCAACACTGGGTCTGACTGAGCGCCTCCAGGAGAGAGGTCCAAGCAACACGCGCCCCGAGGAGCGTCTTGCCACATGTCAACACTGGGTCTGACTGAGTGCCTCCATGAGAGAAGCCCCAGCAAGACGCGCCCCGAGGAGCGTCTTGTCACATGTCACTACTCGGTCAGACTGAGCGCCTCCAGGAGAGAGGCCCAAGCAAGACGTGCCCCGAGGAGCGTCTTGCCACATGTCAACAATGGGTCTGACTGAGGGCCTCCAGGGTTAGAAGCCCAAGCAAGAAGCGCCCCGAGGAGCGTCTTGCCACATGTCAACACTGGGTCTGACTGAGCTTCTCCAGGAGAGAGGCCCAAGCAAGACACGCCCCGAGGAGAGTCTTGACACATGTTAACACTGGGTCTGACTGAGGGCCTCCATGTGAGAAGCCCAAGCAAGACGCGCCCCGAGGAGAGTCTTGCCACATGTCAACACTGGGTCTGACAGAGGGCATCCAGGAGAGAGGCCCAAGCAATACGCGCCCCGAGAAGCGTCTTGCCACGTGTCAACACTGGGTCTGACTTAGCGCCTCCAGGAGAGAGGCCCAAGCAAGATGCGCCCCGAGGAGCGTCTTGCCACGTGTCACCACTGGGTCTGACTGAGCTCCTCCAGGAGAGAGGCCCAAGCAAGACGCGCCCCGAGGAGCGTCTTGCCACGTGTCACCACTGGGTCTGATTGAGCACCTCCAGGAGAGAGGCCCCAGCAAGACGCGCCGCGAGGAGCATCTTGCCTTATGTCAGCACTCGGTCTGACTGAGCGCCTCCAGGAGAGAGGTGCAAGCAACACGCGCCCCGAGGAGCGTCTTGCCACATTTCAACACTGGGTCTGACTGAGTGCCTCCATTAGTGAAGCCCCAGCAAGACGCGCCCCGAGGAGCGTCTTGCCACATGTCACTACTCGGTCTGACTGAGCGCCTCCAGGAGAGAGGCCCAAGCAAGACATGCCCCGAGGAGCGTCTTGCCACATGTCAACAATGGGTCTGACTGAGGGCCTCCAGGAGAGAGGCCCAAGCAAGAAGTGCCCCGAGGAGCGTCTTGCCAAATGTCACTACTCGGTCTGACTGAGCGCCTCCAGGAGAGAGGCCCAAGCAAGACACGCCCCGAGGAGCGTCTTGCCACATGTTAACACTGGGTCTGACTGAGCGCCTCCAGGAGAGAGGCCCAAGCAAGACGCGCCCGGAGGAGCGTCTTGCCACATGTCAGCACTCGGTCTGACTGAGCGCCTCCAGGAGAGAGGCCCAAGCAAGACGCGCCCCGAGGAGCGTCTTGACACATGTCTCCTCTGGGTCTGACTGAGCGCCTCCAGGAGAGAGGCCCAAGCAAGACGTGCCCCGAGGAGCATCTTGCCACATGTCAACACTGGGTCTGACTGAGTGCCTCCAGGAGAGAAGCCCCAGCAAGACGCGCCCCGAGGAGCGTCTTGCCACATGTCAACACTGGGTCTGACTGAGCACCTCCAGGAGAGAGGCCCCAGCAAGACGCGCCGCGAGGAGCATCTTGCCTTATGTCAGCACTCGGTCTGACTGAGCGCCTCCAGGAGAGAGGCCCAAGCAAGACCCGCCCCGAGGAGCGTCTTGCCAAATGTCATTACTCGGTCAAACTGAGCGCCTCCAGGAGAGAGGCCCAAGCAAGACGTGCCCCGAGGAGCTTCTTGCCACATGTCAACAATGGGTCTGACTGAGGGCCTGCAGGAGAGAAGCCCAAGCAAGACGCGCCCCAAGGAGCGTCTTGCAACATGTCAACACTGGGTCTGACTGAGGGCCCCCAGGAGAGAGGCCCAAATAAGACGCGCCCCGAGGAGTGTCTTGCCACATGTCAACACTGGGTCTGACTGAGGGCCTCCAGGAGAGAAGCCCAAGCAAGATGCGCCCCGAGGAGCGTCTTGCCACATGTCAGCACTGGGTCTGACTGAGCGCCTCCAGGAGAGAGGCCCAAGCAAGACGCACCCCGAGGAGCGTCTTTCCACATGTCAACACTGGGTCTGACTGAGCGCCTCCAGGAGAGAGGCCCAAGCAAGACGCGCCCCGAGGAGCGTCTTGCCACATGTGAACACTGGGTCTGACTGAGCGCCTCCAGGAAAGAGGCCCAAGCAAGAAGCGCCCGGAGGAGCATCTTGCCACATGTCAGCACTCGGTCTGACTGAGCGCCTCCAGGAGAGAGGCCCAAGCAAGACGCGCCCCGAGGAGCGTCTTGACACATGTCTCCTCTGGGTCTGACTGAGCGCCTCCAGGAGAGAGGCCCAAGCAAGACGCGCCACGAGGAGCGTCTTGCCACATGTGAACACTGGGTCTGACTGAGCGCCTTCAGGAGAGAGGCCCAAGCAAGACGCGCCCCGAGGAGCGTCTTGCCACATGTCAACACTGGGTCTGACTGAGTGCCTCCAGGAGAGAGGTCCGAGGAGCGTCTTGCCACATGTCACCTCTGGGTCTGACTGAGCGCCTCCAGGAGAGAGGCGCAAGCAAGAAACACCCGAGGAGCGTCTTGACACATGTCAACACTGGGTCTGACAGAGGGTCTCCATGAGAGAGGCCCAAGCAAGACGCGCCCCGAGGAGTGTCTTGCCACATGTCAACACTGGGTCTGACTGAGCGCCTCCAGGAGAGAGGCCCAAGCAAGACGCGCCCCGAGAAGCGTCTTGCCACGTGTCAACACTGGGTCTGACTTAGCGCCTCCAGGAGAGAGGCCCAAGCAAGATGCGCCCCGAGGAGCGTCTTGCCACGTGTCACCACTGGGTCTGACTGAGCTCCTCCAGGAGAGAGGCCCAAGCAAGACGCGCCCCGAGGAGCGTCTTGCCACGTGTCACCACTGGGTCTGATTGAGCACCTCCAGGAGAGAGGCCCCAGCAAGACGCGCCGCGAGGAGCATCTTGCCTTATGTCAGCACTCGGTCTGACTGAGCGCCTCCAGGAGAGAGGTGCAAGCAACACGCGCCCCGAGGAGCGTCTTGCCACATGTCAACACTGGGTCTGACTGAGTGCCTCCATGAGTGAAGCCCCAGCAAGACGCGCCCCGAGGAGCGTCTTGCCACATGTCACTACTCGGTCTGACTGAGCGCCTCCAGGAGAGAGGCCCAAGCAAGACATGCCCCGAGGAGCGTCTTGCCACATGTCAACAATGGGTCTGACTGAGGGCCTCCAGGAGAGAAGCCCAAGAAAGAAGTGCCCCGAGGAGCGTCTTGCCAAATGTCACTACTCGGTCTGACTGAGCGCCTCCAGGAGAGAGGCCCAAGCAAGACGCGCCCCGAGGAGCGTCTTGCCACATGTGAACACTGGGTCTGACTGAGCGCCTCCAGGAGAGAGGCCCAAGCAAGACGCGCCCGGAGGAGCGTCTTGCCACATGTCAGCACTCGGTCTGACTGAGCGCCTCCAGGAGAGAGGCCCAAGCAAGACGCGCCCCGAGGAGCGTCTTGACACATGTCTCCTCTGGGTCTGACTGAGTGCCTCCAGGAGAGAGGCCCAAGCAAGACGTGCCCCGAGGAGCATCTTGCCACATGTCAACACTGGGTCTGACTGAGTGCCTCCAGGAGAGAAGCCCCAGCAAGACGCGCCCCGAGGAGCGTCTTGCCACATGTCATCACTGGGTCTGACTGAGCACCTCCAGGAGAGAGGCCCCAGCAAGACGCGCCGCGAGGAGCATCTTGCCTTATGTCAGCACTCGGTCTGACTGAGCGCCTCCAGGAGAGAGGCCCAAGCAAGACCCGCCCCGAGGAGCGTCTTGCCAAATGTCATTACTCGGTCTAACTGAGCGCCTCCAGGAGAGAGGTCCAAGCAAGACACGCCCCGAGGAGCGTCTTGCCACATGTCACTACTCGGTCTGACTGAGCGCCTCCAGGAGGGAGGTCCAAGCAAGACGCGCCCCGAGGAGCGTCTTGCCACATGTCACTACTCGGTCAAACTGAGCGCCTCCAGGAGAGAGGCCCAAGCAAGACGTGCCCCGAGGAGCTTCTTGCCACATGTCAACAATGGGTCTGACTGAGGGCCTGCAGGAGAGAAGCCCAAGCAAGACGCGCCCCAAGGAGCGTCTTGCCACATGTCAACACTGGGTCTGACTGAGGGCCCCCAGCAGAGAGGCCCAAATAAGACGCGCCTCGAGGAGTGTCTTGCCACATGTCAACACTGGGTCTGACTGAGGGCCTCCAGGAGAGAAGCCCAAGCAAGATGCGCCCCGAGGAGCGTCTTGCCACATGTCAGCACTCGGTCTGACTGAGCGCCTCCAGGAGAGAGGCCCAAGCAAGACGCACCCCGAGGAGCGTCTTGCCACATGTCAACACTGGGTCTGACTGAGCGCCTCCAGGAGAGAGGCCCAAGCAAGACGCGCCCCGAGGAGCGTCTTGCCACATGTGAACACTGGGTCTGACTGAGCGCCTCCAGGAAAGAGGCCCAAGCAAGACGCGCCCGGAGGAGCATCTTGCCACATGTCAGCACTCGGTCTGACTGAGCGCCTCCAGGAGAGAGGCCCAAGCAAGACGCGCCCCGAGGAGCGTCTTGACACATGTCTCCTCTGGGTCTGACTGAGCGCCTCCAGGAGAGAGGCCCAAGCAAGACGCGCCACGAGGAGCGTCTTGCCACATGTGAACACTGGGTCTGACTGAGCGCCTCCAGGAGAGAGGCCCAAGCAAGACGCGCCCCGAGGAGCGTCTTGCCACATGTCAACACTGGGTCTGACTGAGTGCCTCCAGGAGAGAGGTCCGAGGAGCGTCTTGCCACATGTCACCTCTGGGTCTGACTGAGCGCCTCCAGGAGAGAGGCGCAAGCAAGAAACACCCGAGAAGCGTCTTGACACATGTCAACACTGGGTCTGACAGAGGGTCTCCATGAGAGAGGCCCAAGCAAGACGCGCCCCGAGGAGTGTCTTGCCACATGTGAACACTGGGTCTGACTGAGCGCCTCCAGGAGAGAGGCCCAAGCAAGACGCGCCCCGAGGAGCGTCTTGCCACATGTGAACACTGGGTCTGACTGAGCGCCTCCAGGAAAGAGGCCCAAGCAAGACGCGCCCGGAGGAGCATCTTGCCACATGTCAACACTGGGTCTGACTGAGTGCCTCCAGGAGAGAGGTCCGAGGAGCGTCTTGCCACATGTCACCTCTGGGTCTGACTGAGCGCCTCCAGGAGAGAGGCGCAAGCAAGAAACACCCGAGGAGCGTCTTGACACATGTCAACACTGGGTCTGACAGAGGGTCTCCATGAGAGAGGCCCAAGCAAGACGCGCCCCGAGGAGTGTCTTGCCACATGTCAACACTGGGTCTGACTGAGCGCCTCCAGGAAAGAGGCCCAAGCAAGACGCGCCACGAGGAGCGTCTTGCCACATGTGAACACTGGGTCTGACTGAGCGCCTCCAGGAGAGAGGCCAAAGCAAGACGCGCCCGGAGGAGCGTCTTGCCACATGTCTCCTCTGGGTCTGACTGAGCGCCTCCAGGAGAGAGGCCCAAGCAAGACGTGCCCCGAGGAGCATCTTGCCACATGTCAACACTGGGTCTGACTGAGTGCCTCCAGGAGAGAAGCCCCAGCAAGACGCGCCCCGAGGAGCGTCTTGCCACATGTCAACACTGGGTCTGACTGAGCACCTCCAGGAGAGAGGCCCCAGCAAGACGCGCCGCGAGGAGCATCTTGCCTTATGTCAGCACTCGGTCTGACTGAGCGCCTCCAGGAGAGAGGCCCAAGCAAGACCCGCCCCGAGGAGCGTCTTGCCAAATGTCATTACTCGGTCTAACTGAGCGCCTCCAGGAGAGAGGTCCAAGCAAGACACGCCCCGAGGAGCGTCTTGCCACATGTCACTACTCGGTCTGACTGAGCGCCTCCAGGAGGGAGGTCCAAGCAAGACGCGCCCCGAGGAGCGTCTTGCCACATGTCAACAATGGGTCTGACTGAGGGCCTGCAGGAGAGAAGCCCAAGCAAGACGCGCCCCAAGGAGCGTCTTGCCACATGTCAACACTGGGTCTGACTGAGGGCCCCCAGGAGAGAGGCCCAAATAAGACGCGCCCCGAGGAGTGTCTTGCCACATGTCAACACTGGGTCTGACTGAGGGCCTCCAGGAGAGAAGCCCAAGCAAGATGCGCCCCGAGGAGCGTCTTGCCACATGTCAGCACTCGGTCTGACTGAGCGCCTCCAGGAGAGAGGCCCAAGCAAGACGCACCCCGAGGAGCGTCTTGCCACATGTCAACACTGGGTCTGACTGAGCGCCTCCAGGAGAGAGGCCCAAGCAAGACGCGCCCCGAGGAGCGTCTTGCCACATGTGAACACTGGGTCTGACTGAGCGCCTCCAGGAAAGAGGCCCAAGCAAGACGCGCCCGGAGGAGCATCTTGCCACATGTCAGCACTCGGTCTGACTGAGCGCCTCCAGGAGAGAGGCCCAAGCAAGACGCGCCCCGAGGAGCGTCTTGACACATGTCTCCTCTGGGTCTGACTGAGCGCCTCCAGGAGAGAGGCCCAAGCAAGACGCGCCACGAGGAGCGTCTTGCCACATGTGAACACTGGGTCTGACTGAGCGCCTCCAGGAGAGAGGCCCAAGCAAGACGCGCCCCGAGGAGCGTCTTGCCACATGTCAACACTGGGTCTGACTGAGTGCCTCCAGGAGAGAGGTCCGAGGAGCGTCTTGCCACATGTCACCTCTGGGTCTGACTGAGCGCCTCCAGGAGAGAGGCGCAAGCAAGAAACACCCGAGGAGCGTCTTGACACATGTCAACACTGGGTCTGACAGAGGGTCTCCATGAGAGAGGCCCAAGCAAGACGCGCCCCGAGGAGTGTCTTGCCACATGTCAACACTGGGTCTGACTGAGCGCCTCCAGGAGAGAGGCCCAAGCAAGACGCGCCCCGAGAAGCGTCTTGCCACGTGTCAACACTGGGTCTGACTTAGCGCCTCCAGGAGAGAGGCCCAAGCAAGATGCGCCCCGAGGAGCGTCTTGCCACGTGTCACCACTGGGTCTGACTGAGCTCCTCCAGGAGAGAGGCCCAAGCAAGACGCGCCCCGAGGAGCGTCTTGCCACGTGTCACCACTGGGTCTGATTGAGCACCTCCAGGAGAGAGGCCCCAGCAAGACGCGCCGCGAGGAGCATCTTGCCTTATGTCAGCACTCGGTCTGACTGAGCGCCTCCAGGAGAGAGGTGCAAGCAAGACGCGCCCCGAGGAGCGTCTTGCCACATGTCAACACTGGGTCTGACTGAGTGCCTCCATGAGTGAAGCCCCAGCAAGATGCGCCCCGAGGAGCGTCTTGCCACATGTCACTACTCGGTCTGACTGAGCGCCTCCAGAAGAGAGGCCCAAGCAAGACATGCCCCGAGGAGCGTCTTGCCACATGTCAACAATGGGTCTGACTGAGGGCCTCCAGGAGAGAAGCCCAAGCAAGAAGTGCCCCGAGGAGCGTCTTGCCAAATGTCACTACTCGGTCTGACTGAGCGCCTCCAGGAGAGAGGCCCAAGCAAGACGCGCCCCGAGGAGCGTCTTGCCACATGTGAACACTGGGTCTGACTGAGCGCCTCCAGGAGAGAGGCCCAAGCAAGACGCGCCCCGAGGAGCGTCTTGACACATGTCTCCTCTGGGTCTGACTGAGCGCCTCCAGGAGAGAGGCCCAAGCAAGACGTGCCCCGAGGAGCATCTTGCCACATGTCAACACTTGGTCTGACTGAGTGCCTCCAGGAGAGAAGCCCCAGCAAGACGCGCCCCGAGGAGCGTCTTGCCACATGTCAACACTGGGTCTGACTGAGCACCTCCAGGAGAGAGGCCCCAGCAAGACGCGCCGCGAGGAGCATCTTGCCTTATGTCAGCACTCGGTCTGACTGAGCGCCTCCAGGAGAGAGGCCCAAGCAAGACCCGCCCCGAGGAGCGTCTTGCCAAATGTCATTACTCGGTCTAACTGAGCGCCTCCAGGAGAGAGGTCCAAGCAAGACACGCCCCGAGGAGCGTCTTGCCACATGTCACTACTCGGTCTGACTGAGCGCCTCCAGGAGGGAGGTCCAAGCAAGACGCGCCCCGAGGAGCGTCTTGCCACATGTCACTACTCGGTCAAACTGAGTGCCTCCAGGAGAGAGGCCCAAGCAAGACGTGCCCCGAGGAGCTTCTTGCCACAATTCAACAATGGGTCTGACTGAGGGCCTGCAGGAGAGAAGCCCAAGCAAGACGCGCCCCAAGGAGCGTCTTGCCACATGTCAACACTGGGTCTGACTGAGGGCCTCCAGGAGAGAAGCCCAAGCAAGATGCGCCCCGAGGAGCGTCTTGCCACATGTCAGCACTCGGTCTGACTGAGCGCCTCCAGGAGAGAGGCCCAAGCAAGACGCACCCCGAGGAGCGTCTTGCCACATGTCAACACTGGGTCTGACTGAGCGCCTCCAGGAGAGAGGCCCAAGCAAGACGCGCCCCGAGGAGCGTCTTGCCACATGTGAACACTGGGTCTGACTGAGCGCCTCCAGGAAAGAGGCCCAAGCAAGACGCGCCCGGAGGAGCATCTTGCCACATGTCAGCACTCGGTCTGACTGAGCGCCTCCAGGAGAGAGGCCCAAGCAAGACGCGCCCCGAGGAGCGTCTTGACACATGTCTCCTCTGGGTCTGACTGAGCGCCTCCAGGAGAGAGGCCCAAGCAAGACGCGCCACGAGGAGCGTCTTGCCACATGTGAACACTGGGTCTGACTGAGCGCCTCCAGGAGAGAGGCCCAAGCAAGACGCGCCCCGAGGAGCGTCTTGCCACATGTCAACACTGGGTCTGACTGAGTGCCTCCAGGAGAGAGGTCCGAGGAGCGTCTTGCCACATGTCACCTCTGGGTCTGACTGAGCGCCTCCAGGAGAGAGGCGCAAGCAAGAAACACCCGAGGAGCGTCTTGACACATGTCAACACTGGGTCTGACTGAGCGCCTCCATGAGAGAGGCCCCAGCAAGACACGCCCCGAGGAGCGTCTTGCCACATGTCAACACTGGGTCTGACTGAGCACCTCCAGGAGAGAGGCCCCAGCAAGACGCGCCGCGAGGAGCATCTTGCCTTATGTCAGCACTCGGTCTGACTGAGCGCCTCCAGGAGAGAGGCCCAAGCAAGACCCGCCCCGAGGAGCGTCTTGCCACATGTCACTACTCGGTCTAACTGAGCGCCTCCAGGAGAGAGGTCCAAGCAAGACTCGCCCCAAGGAGCGTCTTGCCACATGTCACTACTCGGTCTGACTGAGCGCCTCCAGGAGGGAGGCCCAAGCAAGACGCGCCTCGAGGAGCGTCTTGCCACATGTCACTACTCGGTCTGACTGAGCGCCTCCAGGAGAGAGGCCCAAGCAAGACGTGCCCCGAGGAGCGTCTTGCCACATGTCAACAATGGGTCTGACTGAGGGCCTCCAGGAGAGAAGCACAAGCAAGACGCGCCCCGAGGAACGTCTTGCCACATGTCAACACTGGGTCTGACTGAGGGCCCCCAGGAGAGAGGCCCAAATAAGACGCGCCCCGAGGAGCGTCTTAACACATATCAACACTGGGTCTGACTGAGGGCCTCCAGGAGAGAAGCCCAAGCAAGATGCGCCCCAAGGAGCGTCTTGCCACATGTCAGCACTCGGTCTGACTGAGCGCCTCCAGGAGAGAGGCCCAAGCAAGACGCGCCCCGAGGAGCGTCTTGCCACATGTCAACACTGGGTCTGACTGAGCGCCTCCAGGAGAGAGGCCCAAGCAAGACGCGCCACGAGGAGCGTCTTGCCACATGTGAACACTGGGTCTGACTGAGCGCCTCCAGGAGAGAGGCCCAAGCAAGACGCGCCCGGAGTAGCGTCTTGCCACATGTCAGCACTCGGTCTGACTGAGCGCCTCCAGGAGAGAGGCCCAAGCAAGACGCGCCCCGAGGAGCGTCTTGACACATGTCTCCTCTGGGTCTGACTGAGCGCCTCCAGGAGAGAGGCCCAAGCAAGACGTGCCCCGAGGAGCATCTTGCCACATGTCAACAATGGGTCTGACTGAGTGCCTCCATGAGAGAAGCCCCAGCAAGACGCGCCCCGAGGAGCGTCTTGCCACATGTCAACACTGGGTCTGACTGAGCACCTCCAGGAGAGAGGCCCAAGCAAGACGCGCCCCGAGGAGCGTCTTGCCACATGTCAACACTGGGTCTGACTGAGTGCCTCCAGGAGAGAGGTCCGAGGAGCGTCTTGCCACATGTCACCTCTGGGTCTGACTGAGCGCCTCCAGGAGAGAGGCGCAAGCAAGAAACACCCGAGGAGCGTCTTGACACATGTCAACACTGGGTCTGACTGAGCGCCTCCAGGAGAGAGGCCCAAGCAAGACGCGCCCCGAGGAGCGTCTTGCCATATGTCAGCACTCCGTCTGACTGAGCGCCTCCAGGAGAGAGGCCCAAGCAAGAAGCGCCCCGAGGAGAGTCTTGCCACATGTCAACACTGGGTCTAATTGAGCACCTCCAGGAGAGAGGCCCAAACAAGACGCGCCCTGAGGAGCGTCTTGCCACATGTCACTACTCGGTCTGACTGAGCGCCTCCAGGAGAGCGGTGCAAGCAACACGCGCCCCGAGGAGCGTCTTGCCACATGTCAACACTGGGTCTGACTGAGGGCCTCCAGGAGAGAAGCCCAAGCAAGACGCGCCCCGAGGAGTGTCTTGCCACATGTCAACACTGTGTCTGACTTAGCGCCTCCAGG
Source organism: Nothobranchius furzeri (assembly GCF_043380555.1). NCBI lineage: Eukaryota > Metazoa > Chordata > Actinopteri > Cyprinodontiformes > Nothobranchiidae > Nothobranchius > Nothobranchius furzeri. The sequence continues at coordinate 13,616,581 of NC_091749.1, read as the reverse complement.
AGAGAGGCCCAAGCAAGATGCGCCCCGAGGAGCGTCTTGCCACGTGTCACCACTGGGTCTGACTGAGCTCCTCCAGGAGAGAGGCCCAAGCAAGACGCGCCCAGAGGAGCGTCTTGCCAAGTGTCACCACTGGGTCTGATTGAGCACCTCCAGGAGAGAGGCCCCAGCAAGACGCAACCCGAGGAGCGTCTTGCCTTATGTCAGCACTCGGTCTGACTGAGCGTCTCCAGGAGAGAGGCCCAGGCAAGACGCGCCCCGAGGAGCGTCTTGCCACATGTCACTACTCGGTCTAACTGAGCGACTCCAGGAGAGAGGTCCAAGCAAGAGGCGCCCCGAGGAGCGTCTTGCCACATGTCAACACTGGGTCTGACTGAGTGCCTCCATGAGAGAAGCCCCAGCAAGACGCGCCCCGAGGAGCGTCTTGCCACATGTCACTACTCGGTCTGACTGAGCGCCTCCAGGAGAGAGGCCCAAGCAAGACGTGCCCCGAGGAGCGTCTTGCCACATGTCAACAATGGGTCTGACTGAGGGCCTCCAGGAGAGAAGCCCAAGCAAGAAGCTCCCCGAGGAGCGTCTTGCCACAGGTCAACACTGGGTCTGACATAGCGCCTCCAGGAGAGAGGCCCAAGCAAGACACGCCCCGAGGAGCGTCTTGACACATGTCAACACTGGGTCTGACTGAGGGCCTCCATGAGAGAAGCCCAAGCAAGACGCGCCCCGAGGAGCTTCTTTCCACATGTCAACAATAGGTCTTACTGAGGGCCTCCATGAGAGAAGCCCAAGCAAGACGCGCCCCGAGGAGTGTCTTGCCACATGTCAACACTGTGTCTGACTTAGCGCCTCCAGGAGAAGGGCCCAAGCAAGATGCGCCCCGAGGAGCGTCTTGCCACGTGTCACCACTGGGTCTGACTGAGCTCCTCCAGGAGAGAGGCCCAAGCAAGACGCGCCCCGAGGAGCGTCTTGCCACATGTCAACACTGGGTCTGACTGAGCGCCTCCAGGAGAGAGGCCCGAGGAGCGTCTTGCCACATGTCACCTCTGGGTCTGACTGAGCGCCTCCAGGAGAGAAGCGCAAGCAAGAAACGCCCGAGGAGCGTCTTGACCCATGTCAACACTGGGTCTGACTGAGCACCTCCAGGAGAGAGGCCCAAGCAAGACGCGCCCCGAGGAGCGTCTTGCCACATGTCAACACTGGGTCTGACTGAGTGCCTCCAGGAGAGAGGTCCGAGGAGCGTCGTGCCACATGTCACCTCTGGGTCTGACTGAGCACCTCCAGGAGAGAGGCGCAAGCAAGAAACACCCGAGGAGCGTCTTGACACATGTCAACACTGGCTCTGACTGAGCGCCTCCAGGAGAGAGGCCCCAGCAAGACGCGCCCCGAGGAGTGTCTTGCCATATATCAGCACTCCGTCTGACTGAGCGCCTCCAGGAGAGAGGTGCAAGCAACACGCGCCCGAAGGAGCGTCTTGCCACATGTCAACACTGGGTCTGACTGAGTGCCTCCATGAGAGAAGCCCCAGCAAGACGCGCCCCGAGGAGCGTCTTGCCACATGTCACTACTCGGTCTGACTGAGCGCCTCCAGGAGAGAGGCCCAAGCAAGACGTGCCCCGAGGAGCGTCTTGCCACATGTCAACAATGGGTCTGACTGAGGGCCTCCAGGAGAGAAGCACAAGAGAGAAGCGCCCCGAGGAGCGTCTTGCCAAATGTCACTACTCGGTCTGACTGAGCGCCTCCAGGAGAGAGGCCCAAGCAAGACGTGCCCCGAGGAGCGTCTTGCCACATGTCACTACTCGGTCTGACTGAGCGCCTCCAGGAGAGAGGCCCAAGCAAGACGTGCCCCGAGGAGCGTCTTGCCACGTGTCAACAATGGGTCTGACTGAGGGCCTCCAGGAGAGAAGCACAAGCAAGAAGCGCCCCGAGGAGCGTCTTGCCAAATGTCACTACTCGGTCTGACTGAGCGCCTCCAGGAGAGAGGCCCAAGCAAGACGTGCCCCGAGGAGCGTCTTGCCACATGTCAACAATGGGTCTGACTGAGGGCCTCCAGGAGAGAAGCCCAAGCAAGACGCGCCCCGAGGAACGTCTTGCCACATGTCAACACTGGGTCTGACTGAGGGCCCCGAGGAGAGAGGCCCAAATAAGACGCGCCCCGAGGAGCGTCTTGCCACATATCAACACTGGGTCTGACTGAGGGCCTCCAGGAGAGAAGCCCAAGCAAGATGCGCCCCGAGGAGCGTCTTGCCACATGTCAGCACTCGGTCTGACTGAGCGCCTCCAGGAGAGAGGCCCAAGCAAGACGCGCCCCGAGGAGCGTCTTGCCACATGTCAACACTGGGTCTGACTGAGCGCCTCCAGGAGAGAGGCCCAAACAAGACGCGCCACGAGGAGCGTCTTGCCACATGTGAACACTGGGTCTGACTGAGCGCCTCCAGGAGAGAGGCCCAAGCAAGACGCGCCCGGAGGAGCGTCTTGCCACATGTCAGCACTCGGTCTGACTGAGCGCCTCCAGGAGAGAGACCCAAGCAAGACGCGCCCCGAGGAGCGTCTTGACACATGTCTCCTCTGGGTCTGACTGAGCGCCTCCAGGAGAGAGGCCCAAGCAAGACGTGCCCCGAGGAGCATCTTGCCACATGTCAACAATGGGTCTGACTGAGTGCCTCCATGAGAGAAGCCCCAGCAAGACGCGCCCCGAGGAGCGTCTTGCCACATGTCAACACTGGGTCTGACTGAGTGCCTCCAGGAGAGAGGTCCGAGGAGCGTCGTGCCACATGTCACCTCTGGGTCTGACTGAGCACCTCCAGGAGAGAGGCGCAAGCAAGAAACACCCGAGGAGCGTCTTGACACATGTCAACACTGGCTCTGACTGAGCGCCTCCAGGAGAGAGGCCCCAGCAAGACGCGCCCCGAGGAGTGTCTTGCCATATATCAGCACTCCGTCTGACTGAGCGCCTCCAGGAGAGAGGTGCAAGCAACACGCGCCCGAAGGAGCGTCTTGCCACATGTCAACACTGGGTCTGACTGAGTGCCTCCATGAGAGAAGCCCCAGCAAGACGCGCCCCGAGGAGCGTCTTGCCACATGTCACTACTCGGTCTGACTGAGTGCCTCCAGGAGAGAGGCCCAAGCAAGACGTGCCCCGAGGAGCGTCTTGCCACATGTCAACAATGGGTCTGACTGAGGGCCTCCAGGAGAGAAGCACAAGAGAGAAGCGCCCCGAGGAGCGTCTTGCCAAATGTCACTACTCGGTCTGACTGAGCGCCTCCAGGAGAGAGGCCCAAGCAAGACGTGCCCCGAGGAGCGTCTTGCCACATGTCACTACTCGGTCTGACTGAGCGCCTCCAGGAGAGAGGCCCAAGCAAGACGTGCCCCGAGGAGCGTCTTGCCACATGTCAACAATGGGTCTGACTGAGGGCCTCCAGGAGAGAAGCACAAGCAAGAAGCGCCCCGAGGAGCGTCTTGCCAAATGTCACTACTCGGTCTGACTGAGCGCCTCCAGGAGAGAGGCCCAAGCAAGACGTGCCCCGAGGAGCGTCTTGCCACATGTCAACAATGGGTCTGACTGAGGGCCTCCAGGAGAGAAGCCCAAGCAAGACGCGCCCCGAGGAACGTCTTGCCACATGTCAACACTGGGTCTGACTGAGGGCCCCGAGGAGAGAGGCCCAAATAAGACGCGCCCCGAGGAGCGTCTTGCCACATATCAACACTGGGTCTGACTGAGGGCCTCCAGGAGAGAAGCCCAAGCAAGATGCGCCCCGAGGAGCGTCTTGCCACATGTCAGCACTCGGTTTGACTGAGCGCCTCCAGGAGAGAGGCCCAAGCAAGACGCGCCCCGAGGAGCGTCTTGCCACATGTCAACACTGGGTCTGACTGAGCGCCTCCAGGAGAGAGGCCCAAACAAGACGCGCCACGAGGAGTGTCTTGCCACATGTGAACACTGGGTCTGACTGAGCGCCTCCAGGAGAGAGGCCCAAGCAAGACGCGCCCGGAGGAGCGTCTTGCCACATGTCAGCACTCGGTCTGACTGAGCGCCTCCAGGAGAGAGACCCAAGCAAGACGCGCCCCGAGGAGCGTCTTGACACATGTCTCCTCTGGGTCTGACTGAGCGCCTCCAGGAGAGAGGCCCAAGCAAGACGTGCCCCGAGGAGCATCTTGCCACATGTCAACAATGGGTCTGACTGAGTGCCTCCATGAGAGAAGCCCCAGCAAGACGCGCCCCGAGGAGCGTCTTGCCACAAGTCAACACTGGGTCTGACTGAGCACCTCCAGGAGAGAGGCCCAAGCAAGACGCGCCCCGAGGAGCGTCTTGCCACATGTCAACACTGGGTCTGACTGAGTGCCTCCAGGAGAGTGGTCCGAGGAGCGTCTTGCCACATGTCACCTCTGGGTCTGACTGAGCGCCTCCAGGAGAGAGGCGCAAGCAAGAAACACCCGAGGAGCGTCTTGACACATGTCAACACTGGGTCTGACTGAGCGCCTCCAGGAGAGAGGCCCCAGCAAGACGCGCCCCGAGGAGCGTCTTGCCATATGTCAGCACTCCGTCTGACTGAGCGCCTCCAGGAGAGAGGCCCAAGCAAGAAGCGCCCCGAGGAGCGTCTTGCCACATGTCAACACTGGGTCTAATTGAGCGCCTCCAGGAGAGAGGCCCAAGCAAGACGCGCCCCGAGGAGCGTCTTGCCACATGTCACTACTCGGTCTGACTGAGCGCCTCCAGGAGAGAGGTGCAAGCAACACGCGCCCCGAGGAGCGTCTTGCCACATGTCAACACTGGGTCTGACTGAGTGCCTCCATGAGAGAAGCCCCAGCAAGACGCGCCCCGAGGAGCGTCTTGCCACATGTCACTACTCGGTCTGACTGAGCGCCTCCAGGAGAGAGGCCCAAGCAAGACGTGCCCCGAGGAGCGTCTTGCCACATGTCAACAATGGGTCTGACTGAGGGCCTCCAGGAGAGAAGCCCAAGCAAGAAGCGCCCCGAGGAGCGTCTTGCCAAATGTCACTACTCGGTCTGACTGAGCGCCTCCAGGAGAGAGGCCCAAGCAAGACGTGCCCCGAGGAGCGTCTTGCCACATGTGAACACTGGGTCTGACTGAGCGCCTCCAGGAAAGAGGCCCAAGCAAGACGCGGCCGGAGGAGCGTCTTGCCACATGTCAGCACTCGGTCTGACTGAGTGCCCCCAGGAGAGAGGCCCAAGCAAGACGCGCCCCGTGGAGCGTCTTGACACATGTCTCCTCTGGGTCTGACTGAGCGCCTCCAGGAGAGAGGCCCAAGCAAGACGTGCCCCGAGGAGCATCTTGCCTTATGTCAACACTGGGTCTGACTGAGTGCCTCCATGAGAGAAGCCCCAGCAAGACGCGCCCCGAGGAGCGTCTTGCCACATGTCAACACTGGGTCTGACTGAGCACCTCCAGGAGAGAGGCCCAAGCAAGACGCGCACCGAGGAGCGTCTTGCCACATGTCAACACTGGGTCTGACTGAGCGCCTCCAGGAGAGAGGCCCGAGGAGCGTCTTGCCACATGTCACCTCTGGGTCTGACTGAGCGCCTCCAGGAGAGAAGCGCAAGCAAGAAACGCCCGAGGAGCGTCTTGACCCATGTCAACACTGGGTCTGACTGAGCACCTCCAGGAGAGAGGCCCAAGCAAGACGCGCCCCGAGGAGCGTCTTGCCACATGTCAACACTGGGTCTGACTGAGTGCCTCCAGGAGAGAGGTTCGAGGAGCGTCGTGCGACATGTCACCTCTGGGTCTGACTGAGCGCCTCCAGGAGAGAGGCGCAAGCAAGAAACACCCGAGGAGCGTCTTGACACATGTCAACACTGGCTCTGACTGAGCGCCTCCAGGAGAGAGGCCCCAGCAAGACGCGCCCCGAGGAGCGTCTTGCCATATGTCAGCACTCCGTCTGACTGAGCGCCTCCAGGAGAGAGGTGCAAGCAACACGCGCCCGAAGGAGCGTCTTGCCACATGTCAACACTGGGTCTGACTGAGTGCCTCCATGAGAGAAGCCCCAGCAAGACGCGCCCCGAGGAGCGTCTTGCCACATGTCACTACTCGGTCTGACTGAGCGCCTCCAGGAGAGAGGCCCAAGCAAGACGTGCCCCGAGGAGCGTCTTGCCACATGTCAACAATGGGTCTGACTGAGGGCCTCCAGGAGAGAAGCACAAGCAAGAAGCGCCCCGAGGAGCGTCTTGCCAAATGTCACTACTCGGTCTGACTGAGCGCCTCCAGGAGAGAGGCCCAAGCAAGACGCGCCCCGAGGAGCGTCTTGCCACGTGTGAACACTGGGTCTGACTGAGCGCCTCCAGGAGAGAGGCCCAAGCAAGACGCGCCCGGAGGAGCATCTTGCCTCATGTCAGCACTCGGTCTGACTGAGCGCCTCCAGGAGAGAGGCCCAAGCAAGACGCGCCCCGAGGAGCGTCTTGACACATGTCTCCTCTGGGTCTGACTGAGCGCCTCCAGGAGAGAGGCCCAAGCAAGACGTGCCCCGAGGAGCATCTTGCCACATGTCAACACTGGGTCTGACTGAGTGCCTCCATGAGAGAAGCCCCAGCAAGACGCGCCCCGAGGAGCGTCTTGCCACATGTCAACACTGGGTCTGACTGAGCGCCTCCAGGAGAGAGGCCCGAGGAGTGTCTTGCCACATGTCAACTCTGGGTCTGACTGAGCGCCTCCAGGAGAGAAGCGCAAGCAAGAAACGCCCGAGGAGCGTCTTGACACATGTCAACACTGGGTCTGACCGAGCGCCTCCAGGAGAGAGGCCCCAGCAAGACGCGCCCCGAGGAGCGTCTTGCCACATGTCAGCACTCGGTCTGACTGAGCGCCTCCAGGAGAGAGGCCCAAGCAAGAAGCGCTCCGAGGAACGTCTTGCCACATGTCAACACTGGGCCTAATTGAGCGCCTCCAGGAGAGAGGCCCAAGCAAGACGCGCCCCGAGGAGCGTCTTGCCACATGTCACTACTCGGTCTGACTGAGCGCCTCCAGGAGAGAGGTCCAAGCAACACGCGCCCCGAGGAGCGTCTTGCCACATGTCAACACTGGGTCTGACTGAGTGCCTCCATGAGAGAAGCCCCAGCAAGACGCGCCCCGAGGAGCGTCTTGCCACATGTCACTACTCGGTCTGACTGAGCGCCTCCAGGAGAGAGGCCCAAGCAAGACACGCCCCGAGGAGCGTCTTGACACATGTCAACACTGGGTCTGACTGAGGGCCTCCATGAGAGAAGCCCAAGCAAGACGCGCCCCGAGGAGAGTCTTGCCACATGTCAACAATGGGTCTGACTGAGGGCCTCCAGGAGAGAGGCCCGAGGAGCGTCTTGCCACATGTCACCTCTGGGTCTGACTGAGCGCCTCCAGGAGAGAAGCGCAAGCAAGAAACGCCCGAGGAGCGTCTTGACCCATGTCAACACTGGGTCTGACTGAGCACCTCCAGGAGAGAGGCCCAAGCAAGACGCGCCCCGAGGAGCGTCTTGCCACATGTCAACACTGGGTCTGACTGAGTGCCTCCAGGAGAGAGGTCCGAGGAGCGTCGTGCCACATGTCACCTCTTGGTCTGACTGAGCATCTCCAGGAGAGAGGCGCAAGCAAGAAACACCCGAGGAGCGTCTTGACACATGTCAACACTGGCTCTGACTGAGCGCCTCCAGGAGAGAGGCCCCAGCAAGACGCGCCCCGAGGAGTGTCTTGCCATATGTCAGCACTCCGTCTGACTGAGCGCCTCCAGGAGAGAGCTGCAAGCAACACGCGCCCGAAGGAGCGTCTTGCCACATGTCAACACTGGGTCTGACTGAGTGCCTCCATGAGAGAAGCCCTAGCAAGACGCGCCCCGAGGAGCGTCTTGCCACATGTCACTACTCGGTCTGACTGAGCGCCTCCAGGAGAGAGGCCCAAGCAAGACGTGCCCCGAGGAGCGTCTTGCCACATGTCAACAATGGGTCTGACTGAGGGCCTCCAGGAGAGAAGCACAAGCAAGAAGCGCCCCGAGGAGCGTCTTGCCAAATGTCACTACTCGGTCTGACTGAGCGCCTCCAGGAGAGAGGCCCAAGCAAGACGCGCCCGGAGGAGCGTCTTGCCACATGTCAGCACTCGGTCTGACTGAGCGCCTCCAGGAGAGAGGCCCAAGCAAGACGCGCCCCGAGGAGCGTCTTGACACATGTCTCCTCTGGGTCTGACTGAGCGCCTCCAGGAGAGAGGCCCAAGCAAGACGTGCCCCGAGGAGCATCTTGCCACATGTCAACACTGGGTCTGACTGAGTGCCTCCATGAGAGAAGCCCCAGCAAGACGCGCCCCCAGGAGCGTCTTGCCACATGTCAACACTGGGTCTGACTGAGTGCCTCCATGAGAGAAGCCCCAGCAAGACGCGCCCCGAGGAGCGTCTTGCCACATGTCACTACTCGGTCTGACTGAGCGCCTCCAGGAGAGAGGCCCAAGCAAGACACGCCCCGAGGAGCGTCTTGACACATGTCAACACTGGGTCTGACTGAGGGCCTCCATGAGAGAAGCCCAAGCAAGACGCGCCCCGAGGAGAGTCTTGCCACATGTCAACAATGGGTCTGACTGAGGGCCTCCAGGAGAGAAGCCAAAGCAAGACGCGCCGCGAGGAGCTTCTTTCCACATGTCAACAATGGGTCTTACTGAGGGCCTCCATGAGAGAAGCCCAAGCAAGACGCGCCCCGAGGAGTGTCTTGCCACATGTCAACACTGTGTCTGACTTAGTGCCTCCAGGAGAGAGGCCCAAGCAAGATGCGCCCCGAGGAGCGTCTTGACACATGTCAGCACTCGGTCTGACTGAGCGCCTCCAGGAGCGATTCCCAAGCAAGAAGCGCCCCGAGGAGCGTCTTGCCACATGTCAACACTGGGCCTAATTGAGCGCCTCCAGGAGAGAGGCCCAAGCAAGACGCGCCCCGAGGAGCGTCTTGCCACATGTCACTACTCGGTCTGACTGAGCGCCTCCAGGAGAGAGGTCCAAGCAACACGTGCCCCGAGGAGCGTCTTGCCACATGTCAACACTGGGTCTGACTGAGTGCCTCCATGAGAGAAGCTCCAGCAAGACGCGCCCCGAGGAGCGTCTTGCCACATGTCACTACTCGGTCTGACTGAGCGCCTCCAGGAGAGAGGCCCAAGCAAGACGTGCCCCGAGGAGCGTCTTGCCACATGTCAACGATGGGTCTGACTGAGGGCCTCCAGGAGAGAGGCCCAAGCAAGAAGCGCCCCGAGGAGCGTCTTGCCACATGTCAACACTGGGTCTGACATAGCGCCTCCAGGAGAGAGGCCCAAGCAAGACACGCCCCGAGGAGCGTCTTGACACATGTCAACACTGGGTCTGACTGAGGGCCTCCCTGAGAGAAGCCCAAGCAAGACGCGCCCCGAGGAGAGTCTTGCCACATGTCAACAATGGGTCTGACTGAGGGCCTCCAGGAGAGAAGCCAAAGCAAGACGCGCCCCGAGGAGCTTCTTTCCACATGTCAACAATAGGTCTTACTGAGGGCCTCCATGAGAGAAGCCCAAGCAAGACGCGCCCCGAGGAGTGTCTTGCCACATGTCAACACTGTGTCTGACTTAGCGCCTCCAGGAGAGAGGCCCAAGCAAGATGCGCCCCGAGGAGCGTCTTGCCACGTGTCACCACTGGGTCTGACTGAGCTCCTCCAGGAGAGAGGCCCATGCAAGACGCGCCCAGAGGAGCGTCTTGCCAAGTGTCACCACTGGGTCTGATTGAGCACCTCCAGGAGAGAGGCCCCAGCAAGACGCAACCCGAGGAGCGTCTTGCCTTATGTCAGCACTCGGTCTGACTGAGCGTCTCCAGGAGAGAGGCCCAGGCAAGACGCGCCCCGAGGAGCGTCTTGCCACATGTCACTACTCGGTCTAACTGAGCGCCTCCAGGAGAGAGGTCCAAGCAAGAGGCGCCCCGAGGAGCGTCTTGCCACATGTCAACACTGGGTCTGACTGAGTACCTCCATGAGAGAAGCCCCAGCAAGACGCGCCCCGAGGAGCGTCTTGCCACATGTCACTACTCGGTCTGACTGAGTGCCTCCAGGAGAGAGGCCCAAGCAAGACGTGCCCCGAGGAGCGTCTTGCCACATGTCAACAATGGGTCTGACTGAGGGCCTCCAGGAGAGAAGCCCAAGCAAGAAGCGCCCCGAGGAGCGTCTTGCCACATGTCAACACTGGGTCTGACATAGCGCCTCCAGGAGAGAGGCCCAAGCAAGACACGCCCCGAGGAGCGTCTTGACACATGTCAACACTGGGTCTGACTGAGGGCCTCCATGAGAGAAGCCCAAGCAAGACGCGCCCCGAGGAGAGTCTTGCCACATGTCAACAATGGGTCTGACTGAGGGCCTCCAGGAGAGAAGCCAAAGCAAGACGCGCCCCGAGGAGCTTCTTTCCACATGTCAACAATAGGTCTTACTGAGGGCCTCCATGAGAGAAGCCCAAGCAAGACGCGCCCCGAGGAGTGTCTTGCCACATGTCAACACTGTGTCTGACTTAGCGCCTCCAGGAGAGAGGCCCAAGCAAGATGCGCCCCGAGGAGCGTGTTGCCACGTGTGACCACTGGGTCTGACTGAGCTCCTCCAGGAGAGAGGCCCAAGCAAGACGCGCCCAGAGGAGCGTCTTGCCAAGTGTCACCACTGGGTCTGATTGAGCACCTCCAGGAGAGAGTCCCCAGCAAGACGCAACCCGAGGAGCGTCTTGCCTTATGTCAGCACTCGGTCTGACTGAGCGTCTCCAGGAAGGAGGCCCAGGCAAGACGCGCCCCGAGGAGCGTCTTGCCACATGTCACTACTCTGTCTAACTGAGCGCCTCCAGGAGAGAGGTCCAAGCAAGAGGCGCCCCGAGGAGCGTCTTGCCAAATGTCACTACTCGGTCTGACTGAGCGCCTCCAGGAGGGAGGTCCAAGCAAGACGCGCCCCGAGGAGCGTCTTGCCACATGTCAACAATGGGTCTGACTGAGGGCCTCCAGAAGAGAAGCCCAAGCAAGACGCGCCCAGAGGAGCGTCTTGCCACATGTCAACACTGGGTCTGACTGAGCGCCTCCAGGAGAGAGGCCCAAGCAAGACACGCCCCGAGGAGCGTCTTGACACATGTCAACACTGGGTCGGACTGAGGGCCTCCATGAGAGAAGCCCAAGCAAGACGCGCCCCGAGGAGAGTCTTGCCACACGTCAACACTCGGTCTGACAGAGGGCATTAAGGAGAGAGGCCCAAGCAATACGCGCCCCGAGGAGCGTCTTGCCACATGTCACCACTGGGTCTGAATGAGCGCCTCCAGGAGAGAGGCCCAACCAAGATGCGCCCCGAGGAGCGTCTTTCCACGTGTCACCACTGGGTCTGACTGAGCGCCTCCAGGAGAGAGGCCCAAGCAAGACGCGCCCCAAGGAGCGTCTTGCCACATGTCAACACTGGGTCTGACTGAGCGCCTCCAGGAGAGAGGCCCAAGCAAGACGCGCCCCGAGGAGCGTCTTGCCACATGTCAACACTGGGTCTGACTGAGCGCCTCCAGGAGAGAGGCCCAAGCGAGACGCGCCCCGAGGAGCGTCTTGCCACATGTCAACAATGGGTCTGACTGAGGGCCTCCAGGAGAGAGGCCCAAGCAAGATGCGCCCGGAGGAGCGTCTTGCCACATGTCAACAGTGGGTCTGACAGAGGGCCTCCAGGAGAGAGGCCCAAGCAAGATGCGCCCCGAGGAGCGTCTTGCCACATGTCACCTCTGGTTCTTACTGAGCGCCTCCAGGAGAGAGGCCCAAGCAAGATGCGCCCCGAGGAGCGTCTTGTCACATGTCAACACTGGGTCTGTCTGAGCGCCTCCAGGAGAGAAGCCCAAGCAAGACGCGCCCCGAGGAGCGTCTTGCCACATGTCAACAATGGGTCTGACCGAGGGCCTCCAGGAGAGAAGACCAAGCAAGACGCGCCCCGAGGAGCGTCTTGACCCATGTCAACACTGGGTCTGACAGAGGGCCTCCACGAGAGAGGCCCAAGCAAGACGCGCCCCGAGGAGTGTCTTGCCACATGTCACCACTGGGTCTGACTGAGCGCCTCCAGGAGAGAGGCCCAAGCAAGACGCGCCCCGAGGAGCGTCTTGCCTTATGTCAGCACTCGGTCTGACTGAGCGCCTCCAGGAGAGAGGCCCAAGCAAGACGCGCCCCGAGGAGCATCTTGCCACATGTCAACAATGGGTCTGACTGAGGGCCTCCAGGAGAGAGGCCCAAGCAAGATGCGCCCGGAGGAGCGTCTTGACACATGTCAACACTGGGTCTGACAGAGGGCCTCCAGGAGAGAGGCCCAAGCATGATGCACCCCGAGGAGCGTCTTGCCACATGTCACCTCTGGTTCTGACTGAGCGCCTCCAGGAGAGAGGCCCAAGGAAGACGTGCCCCGAGGAGCGTCTTGTCACATGTCAACACTGGGTCTTTCTGAGCGCCTCCAGGAGAGAAGCCCAAGCAAGACGCGCCCCGAGGAGCGTCTTGCCACATGTCAGCACTCGGTCTGACTGAGCGCCTCCAGGAGAGAGGCCCAAGCAAGACGTGCCCCGAGGAGTGTCTTGCCACATGTCAACACTGTGTCTGACTTAGCGCCTCCAGGAGAGAGGCCCAAGCAAGATGCGCCCCGAGGAGCGTGTTGCCACGTGTGACCACTGGGTCTGACTGAGCTCCTCCAGGAGAGAGGCCCAAGCAAGACGCGCCCAGAGGAGCGTCTTGCCAAGTGTCACCACTGGGTCTGATTGAGCACCTCCAGGAGAGAGTCCCCAGCAAGACGCAACCCGAGGAGCGTCTTGCCTTATGTCAGCACTCGGTCTGACTGAGCGTCTCCAGGAGAGAGGCCCAGGCAAGATGCGCCCCGAGGAGCGTCTTGCCACATGTCACCTCTGGTTCTTACTGAGCGCCTCCAGGAGAGAGGCCCAAGCAAGATGCGCCCCGAGGAGCGTCTTGTCACATGTCAACACTGGGTCTGTCTGAGCGCCTCCAGGAGAGAAGCCCAAGCAAGACGCGCCCCGAGGAGCGTCTTGCCACATGTCAACAATGGGTCTGACCGAGGGCCTCCAGGAGAGAAGACCAAGCAAGACGCGCCCCGAGGAGCGTCTTGACCCATGTCAACACTGGGTCTGACAGAGGGCCTCCACGAGAGAGGCCCAAGCAAGACGCGCCCCGAGGAGTGTCTTGCCACATGTCACCACAGGGTCTGACTGAGCGCCTCCAGGAGAGAGGCCCAAGCAAGACGCGCCCCGAGGAGCGTCTTGCCTTATGTCAGCACTCGGTCTGACTGAGCGCCTCCAGGAGAGAGGCCCAAGCAAGACGCGCCCCGAGGAGCATCTTGCCACATGTCAACAATGGGTCTGACTGAGGGCCTCCAGGAGAGAGGCCCAAGCAAGATGCGCCCGGAGGAGCGTCTTGACACATGTCAACACTGGGTCTGACAGAGGGCCTCCAGGAGAGAGGCCCAAGCATGACGCACCCCGAGGAGCGTCTTGCCACATGTCACCTCTGGTTCTGACTGAGCGCCTCCAGGAGAGAGGCCCAAGGAAGACGTGCCCCGAGGAGCGTCTTGTCACATGTCAACACTGGGTCTTTCTGAGCGCCTCCAGGAGAGAAGCCCAAGCAAGACGCGCCCCGAGGAGCGTCTTGCCACATGTCAGCACTCGGTCTGACTGAGCGCCTCCAGGAGAGAGGCCCAAGCAAGACGTGCCCCGAGGAGTGTCTTGCCACATGTCAACACTGTGTCTGACTTAGCGCCTCCAGGAGAGAGGCCCAAGCAAGATGCGCCCCGAGGAGCGTGTTGCCACGTGTGACCACTGGGTCTGACTGAGCTCCTCCAGGAGAGAGGCCCAAGCAAGACGCGCCCAGAGGAGCGTCTTGCCAAGTGTCACCACTGGGTCTGATTGAGCACCTCCAGGAGAGAGTCCCCAGCAAGACGCAACCCGAGGAGCGTCTTGCCTTATGTCAGCACTCGGTCTGACTGAGCGTCTCCAGGAGAGAGGCCCAGGCAAGACGCGCCCCGAGGAGCGTCTTGCCACATGTCACTACTCTGTCTAACTGAGCGCCTCCAGGAGAGAGGTCCAAGCAAGAGGCGCCCCGAGGAGCGTCTTGCCAAATGTCACTACTCGGTCTGACTGAGCGCCTCCAGGAGGGAGGTCCAAGCAAGACGCGCCCCGAGGAGCGTCTTGCCACATGTCAACAATGGGTCTGACTGAGGGCCTCCAGAAGAGAAGCCCAAGCAAGACGCGCCCAGAGGAGCGTCTTGACACATGTCAACACTGGGTCTGACAGAGGGCCTCCAGGAGAGAGGCCCAAGCATGACGCACCCCGAGGAGCGTCTTGCCACATGTCACCTCCTGTTCTGACTGAGCGCCTCCAGGAGAGAGGCCCAAGGAAGACGTGCCCCGAGGAGCGTCTTGTCACATGTCAACACTGGGTCTTTCTGAGCGCCTCCAGGAGAGAAGCCCAAGCAAGACGCGCCCCGAGGAGCGTCTTGCCACATGTCAGCACTCGGTCTGACTGAGCGCCTCCAGGAGAGAGGCCCAAGCAAGACGTGCCCCGAGGAGTGTCTTGCCACATGTCAACACTGTGTCTGACTTAGCGCCTCCAGGAGAGAGGCCCAAGCAAGATGCGCCCCGAGGAGCGTGTTGCCACGTGTGACCACTGGGTCTGACTGAGCTCCTCCAGGAGAGAGGCCCAAGCAAGACGCGCCCAGAGGAGCGTCTTGCCAAGTGTCACCACTGGGTCTGATTGAGCACCTCCAGGAGAGAGTCCCCAGCAAGACGCAACCCGAGGAGCGTCTTGCCTTATGTCAGCACTCGGTCTGACTGAGCGTCTCCAGGAGAGAGGCCCAGGCAAGACGCGCCCCGAGGAGCGTCTTGCCACATGTCACTACTCTGTCTAACTGAGCGCCTCCAGGAGAGAGGTCCAAGCAAGAGGCGCCCCGAGGAGCGTCTTGCCAAATGTCACTACTCGGTCTGACTGAGCGCCTCCAGGAGGGAGGTCCAAGCAAGACGCGCCCCGAGGAGCGTCTTGCCACATGTCAACAATGGGTCTGACTGAGGGCCTCCAGAAGAGAAGCCCAAGCAAGACGCGCCCAGAGGAGCGTCTTGCCACATGTCAACACTGGGTCTGACTGAGCGCCTCCAGGAGAGAGGCCCAAGCAAGACACGCCCCGAGGAGCGTCTTGACACATGTCAACACTGGGTCGGACTGAGGGCCTCCATGAGAGAAGCCCAAGCAAGACGCGCCCCGAGGAGAGTCTTGCCACACGTCAACACTCGGTCTGACAGAGGGCATTAAGGAGAGAGGCCCAAGCAATACGCGCCCCGAGGAGCGTCTTGCCACATGTCACCACTGGGTCTGAATGAGCGCCTCCAGGAGAGAGGCCCAACCAAGATGCGCCCCGAGGAGCGTCTTTCCACGTGTCACCACTGGGTCTGACTGAGCGCCTCCAGGAGAGAGGCCCAAGCAAGACGCGCCCCAAGGAGCGTCTTGCCACATGTCAACACTGGGTCTGACTGAGCGCCTCCAGGAGATAGGCCCAAGCAAGACGCGCCCCGAGGAGCGTCTTGCCACATGTCAACACTGGGTCTGACTGAGCGCCTCCAGGAGAGAGGCCCAAGCAAGACGCGCCCCGAGGAGCGTCTTGCCACATGTCAACAATGGGTCTGACTGAGGGCCTCCAGGAGAGAGGCCCAAGCAAGATGCGCCCGGAGGAGCGTCTTGCCACATGTCAACACTGGGTCTGACAGAGGGCCTCCAGGAGAGAGGCCCAAGCAAGATGCGCCCCGAGGAGCGTCTTGCCACATGTCACCTCTGGTTCTTACTGAGCGCCTCCAGGAGAGAGGCCCAAGCAAGACGCGCCCCGAGGAGCGTCTTGTCACATGTCAACACTGGGTCTGTCTGAGCGCCTCCAGGAGAGAAGCCCAAGCAAGACGCGCCCCGAGGAGCGTCTTGCCACATGTCAACAATGGGTCTGACCGAGGGCCTCCAGGAGAGAAGCCCAAGCAAGACGCGCCCCGAGGAGCGTCTTGACCCATGTCAACACTGGGTCTGACAGAGGGCCTCCACGAGAGAGGCCCAAGCAAGACGCGCCCCGAGGAGTGTCTTGCCACATGTCACCACTGGGTCTGACTGAGCGCCTCCAGGAGAGAGGCCCAAGCAAGACGCGCCCCGAGGAGCGTCTTGCCTTATGTCAGCACTCGGTCTGACTGAGCGCCTCCAGGAGAGAGGCCCAAGCAAGACGCGCCCCGAGGAGCATCTTGCCACATGTCAACAATGGGTCTGACTGAGGGCCTCCAGGAGAGAGGCCCAAGCAAGATGCGCCCGGAGGAGCGTCTTGACACATGTCAACACTGGGTCTGACAGAGGGCCTCCAGGAGAGAGGCCCAAGCATGACGCACCCCGAGGAGCGTCTTGCCACATGTCACCTCTGGTTCTGACTGAGCGCCTCCAGGAGAGAGGCCCAAGGAAGACGTGCCCCGAGTAGCGTCTTGTCACATGTCAACACTGGGTCTTTCTGAGCGCCTCCAGGAGAGAAGCCCAAGCAAGACGCGCCCCGAGGAGCGTCTTGCCACATGTCAGCACTCGGTCTGACTGAGCGCCTCCAGGAGAGAGGCCCAAGCAAGACGTGCCCCGAGGAGCATCTTGCCACATGTCAACACTGGGTCTGACTGAGTGCCTCCATGAGAGAAGCCCCAGCAAGACGCGCCCCGAGGAGCGTCTTGCCACATGTCAACACTGGGTCTGACTGAGTGCCTCCATGAGAGAAGCCCCAGCAAGACGCGCCCCGAGGAGCGTCTTGCCACATGTCACTACTCGGTCTGACTGAGCGCCTCCAGGAGAGAGGCCCAAGCAAGACACGCCCCGAGGAGCGTCTTGACACATGTCAACACTGGGTCTGACTGAGGGCCTCCATGAGAGAAGCCCAAGCAAGACGCTCCCCGAGGAGAGTCTTGCCACATGTCAACAATGGGTCTGACTGAGGGCCTCCAGGAGAGAAGCCAAAGCAAGACGCGCCCCGAGGAGCTTCTTTCCACATGTCAACAATGGGTCTTACTGAGGGCCTCCATGAGAGAAGCCCAAGCAAGACGCACCCCGAGGAGTGTCTTGCCACATGTCAACACTGTGTCTGACTTAGTGCCTCCAGGAGAGAGGCCCAAGCAAGATGCGCCCCGAGGAGCGTCTTGACACATGTCAGCACTCGGTCTGACTGAGCGCCTCCAGGAGAGAGGCCCAAGCAAGAAGCGCCCCGAGGAGCGTCTTGCCACATGTCAACACTGGGCCTAATTGAGCGCCTCCAGGAGAGAGGCCCAAGCAAGACGCGCCCCGAGGAGCGTCTTGCCACATGTCACTACTCGGTCTGACTGAGCGCCTCCAGGAGAGAGGTCCAAGCAACACGCGCCCCGAGGAGCGTCTTGCCACATGTCAACACTGGGTCTGACTGAGTGCCTCCATGAGAGAAGCTCCAGCAAGACGCGCCCCGAGGAGCGTCTTGCCACATGTCACTACTCGGTCTGACTGAGCGCCTCCAGGAGAGAGGCCCAAGCAAGACGTGCCCCGAGGAGCGTCTTGCCACATGTCAACGATGGGTCTGACTGAGGGCCTCCAGGAGAGAAGCCCAAGCAAGAAGCGCCCCGAGGAGCGTCTTGCCACATGTCAACACTGGGTCTGACATAGCGCCTCCAGGAGAGAGGCCCAAGCAAGACACGCCCCGAGGAGCGTCTTGACACATGTCAACACTGGGTCTGACTGAGGGCCTCCATGAGAGAAGCCCAAGCAAGACGCGCCCCGAGGAGAGTCTTGCCACATGTCAACAATGGGTCTGACTGAGGGCCTCCAGGAGAGAAGCCAAAGCAAGACGCGCCCCGAGGAGCTTCTTTCCACATGTCAACAATAGGTCTTACTGAGGGCCTCCATGAGAGAAGCCCAAGCAAGACGCGCCCCGAGGAGTGTCTTGCCACATGTCAACACTGTGTCTGACTTAGCGCCTCCAGGAGAGAGGCCCAAGCAAGATGCGCCCCGAGGAGCGTCTTGCCATGTGTCACCACTGGGTCTGACTGAGCTCCTCCAGGAGAGAGGCCCATGCAAGACGCGCCCAGAGGAGCGTCTTGCCAAGTGTCACCACTGGGTCTGATTGAGCACCTCCAGGAGAGAGGCCCCAGCAAGACGCAACCCGAGGAGCGTCTTGCCTTATGTCAGCACTCGGTCTGACTGAGCGTCTCCAGGAGAGAGGCCCAGGCAAGACGCGCCCCGAGGAGCGTCTTGCCACATGTCACTACTCGGTCTAACTGAGCGCCTCCAGGAGAGAGGTCCAAGCAAGAGGCGCCCCGAGGAGCGTCTTGCCACATGTCATCACTGGGTCTGACTGAGTACCTCCATGAGAGAAGCCCCAGCAAGACGCGCCCCAAGGAGCGTCTTGCCACATGTCACTACTCGGTCTGACTGAGTGCCTCCAGGAGAGAGGCCCAAGCAAGACGTGCCCCGAGGAGCGTCTTGCCACATGTCAACAATGGGTCTGACTGAGGGCCTCCAGGAGAGAAGCCCAAGCAAGAAGCGCCCCGAGGAGCGTCTTGCCACATGTCAACACTGGGTCTGACATAGCGCCTCCAGGAGAGAGGCCCAAGCAAGACACGCCCCGAGGAGCGTCTTGACACATGTCAACACTGGGTCTGACTGAGGGCCTCCATGAGAGAAGCCCAAGCAAGACGCGCCCCGAGGAGAGTCTTGCCACATGTCAACAATGGGTCTGACTGAGGGCCTCCAGGAGAGAAGCCAAAGCAAGACGCGCCCCGAGGAGCTTCTTTCCACATGTCAACAATAGGTCTTACTGAGGGCCTCCATGAGAGAAGCCCAAGCAAGACGCGCCCCGAGGAGTGTCTTGCCACATGTCAACACTGTGTCTGACTTAGCACCTCCAGGAGAGAGGCCCAAGCAAGATGCGCCCCGAGGAGCGTGTTGCCACGTGTGACCACTGGGTCTGACTGAGCTCCTCCAGGAGAGAGGCCCAAGCAAGACGCGCCCAGAGGAGCGTCTTGCCAAGTGTCACCACTGGGTCTGATTGAGCACCTCCAGGAGAGAGTCCCCAGCAAGACGCAACCCGAGGAGCGTCTTGCCTTATGTCAGCACTCGGTCTGACTGAGCGTCTCCAGGAGAGAGGCCCAGGCAAGACGCGCCCCGAGGAGCGTCTTGCCACATGTCACTACTCGGTCTAACTGAGCGCCTCCAGGAGAGAGGTCCAAGCAAGAGGCGCCCCGAGGAGCGTCTTGCCAAATGTCACTACTCGGTCTGACTGAGCGCCTCCAGGAGGGAGGTCCAAGCAAGACGCGCCCCGAGGAGCGTCTTGCCACATGTCAACAATGGGTCTGACTGAGGGCCTCCAGAAGAGAAGCCCAAGCAAGACGCGCCCAGAGGAGCGTCTTGCCACATGTCAACACTGGGTCTGACTGAGCGCCTCCAGGAGAGAGGCCCAAGCAAGACACGCCCCGAGGAGCGTCTTGACACATGTCAACACTGGGTCGGACTGAGGGCCTCCATGAGAGAAGCCCAAGCAAGACGCGCCCCGAGGAGAGTCTTGCCACACGTCAACACTCGGTCTGACAGAGGGCATTAAGGAGAAAGGCCCAAGCAATACGCGCCCCGAGGAGCGTCTTGCCTTATGTCAGCACTCGGTCTGACTGAGCGTCTCCAGGAGAGAGGCCCAGGCAAGACGCGCCCCGAGGAGCGTCTTGCCACATGTCACTACTCGGTCTAACTGAGCGCCTCCAGGAGAGAGGTCCAAGCAAGAGGCGCCCCGAGGAGCGTCTTGCCACATGTCATCACTGGGTCTGACTGAGTACCTCCATGAGAGAAGCCCCAGCAAGACGCGCCCCGAGGAGCGTCTTGCCACATGTCACTACTCGGTCTGACTGAGTGCCTCCAGGAGAGAGGCCCAAGCAAGACGTGCCCCGAGGAGCGTCTTGCCACATGTCAACAATGGGTCTGACTGAGGGCCTCCAGGAGAGAAGCCCAAGCAAGAAGCGCCCCGAGGAGCGTCTTGCCACATGTCAACACTGGGTCTGACATAGCGCCTCCAGGAGAGAGGCCCAAGCAAGACACGCCCCGAGGAGCGTCTTGACACATGTCAACACTGGGTCTGACTGAGGGCCTCCATGAGAGAAGCCCAAGCAAGACGCGCCCCGAGGAGAGTCTTGCCACATGTCAACAATGGGTCTGACTGAGGGCCTCCAGGAGAGAAGCCAAAGCAAGACGCGCCCCGAGGAGCTTCTTTCCACATGTCAACAATAGGTCTTACTGAGGGCCTCCATGAGAGAAGCCCAAGCAAGACGCGCCCCGAGGAGTGTCTTGCCACATGTCAACACTGTGTCTGACTTAGCACCTCCAGGAGAGAGGCCCAAGCAAGATGCGCCCCGAGGAGCGTGTTGCCACGTGTGACCACTGGGTCTGACTGAGCTCCTCCAGGAGAGAGGCCCAAGCAAGACGCGCCCAGAGGAGCGTCTTGCCAAGTGTCACCACTGGGTCTGATTGAGCACCTCCAGGAGAGAGTCCCCAGCAAGACGCAACCCGAGGAGCGTCTTGCCTTATGTCAGCACTCGGTCTGACTGAGCGTCTCCAGGAGAGAGGCCCAGGCAAGACGCGCCCCGAGGAGCGTCTTGCCACATGTCACTACTCGGTCTAACTGAGCGCCTCCAGGAGAGAGGTCCAAGCAAGAGGCGCCCCGAGGAGCGTCTTGCCAAATGTCACTACTCGGTCTGACTGAGCGCCTCCAGGAGGGAGGTCCAAGCAAGACGCGCCCCGAGGAGCGTCTTGCCACATGTCAACAATGGGTCTGACTGAGGGCCTCCAGAAGAGAAGCCCAAGCAAGACGCGCCCAGAGGAGCGTCTTGCCACATGTCAACACTGGGTCTGACTGAGCGCCTCCAGGAGAGAGGCCCAAGCAAGACACGCCCCGAGGAGCGTCTTGACACATGTCAACACTGGGTCGGACTGAGGGCCTCCATGAGAGAAGCCCAAGCAAGACGCGCCCCGAGGAGAGTCTTGCCACACGTCAACACTCGGTCTGACAGAGGGCATTAAGGAGAGAGGCCCAAGCAATACGCGCCCCGAGGAGCGTCTTGCCACATGTCACCACTGGGTCTGAATGAGCGCCTCCAGGAGAGAGGCCCAACCAAGATGCGCCCCGAGGAGCGTCTTTCCACGTGTCACCACTGGGTCTGACTGAGCGCCTCCAGGAGAGAGGCCCAAGCAAGACGCGCCCCAAGGAGCGTCTTGCCACATGTCAACACTGGGTCTGACTGAGCGCCTCCAGGAGAGAGGCCCAAGCAAGACGCGCCCCGAGGAGCGTCTTGCCACATGTCAACACTGGGTCTGACTGAGCGCCTCCAGGAGAGAGGCCCAAGCAAGACGCGCCCCGAGGAGCGTCTTGCCACATGTCAACAATGGGTCTGACTGAGGGCCTCCAGGAGAGAGGCCCAAGCAAGATGCGCCCGGAGGAGCGTCTTGCCACATGTCAACACTGGGTCTGACAGAGGGCCTCCAGGAGAGAGGCCCAAGCAAGACGCGCCCCGAGGAGCGTCTTGCCACATGTCACCTCTGGTTCTGACTGAGCGCCTCCAGGAGAGAGGCCCAAGCAAGACGCGCCCCGAGGAGCGTCTTGTCACATGTCAACACTGGGTCTGTCTGAGCGCCTCCAGGAGAGAAGCCCAAGCAAGACGCGCCCCGAGGAGCGTCTTGCCACATGTCAACAATGGGTCTGACCGAGGGCCTCCAGGAGAGAAGCCCAAGCAAGATGCGCCCCGAGGAGCGTCTTGACCCATGTCAACACTGGGTCTGACAGAGGGCCTCCACGAGAGAGGCCCAAGCAAGACGCGCCCCGAGGAGTGTCTTGCCACATGTCACCACTGGGTCTGACTGAGCGCCTCCAGGAGAGAGGCCCAAGCAAGACGCGCCCCGAGGAGCGTCTTGCCTTATGTCAGCACTCGGTCTGACTGAGCGCCTCCAGGAGAGAGGCCCAAGCAAGACGCGCCCCGAGGAGCATCTTGCCACATGTCAACAATGGGTCTGACTGAGGGCCTCCAGGAGAGAAGCCCAAGCAAGACTGCGCCCCGAGGAGCGTCTTGACACATGTCAACACTGGGTCTGACAGAGGGCCTCCAGGAGAGAGGCCCAAACAAGACGCAACCCGAGGAGTGTCTTGCCACATGTCACCACTGGGTCTGACTGAGCGCCTCCAGGAGAGAGGCCCAAGCAAGATGCGCCCGGAGGAGCGTCTTGACACATGTCAACACTGGGTCTGACAGAGGGCCTCCAGGAGAGAGGCCCAAGCATGACGCACCCCGAGGAGCGTCTTGCCACATGTCACCTCTGGTTCTGACTGAGCGCCTCCAGGAGAGAGGCCCAAGGAAGACGTGCCCCGAGGAGCGTCTTGTCACATGTCAACACTGGGTCTTTCTGAGCGCCTCCAGGAGAGAAGCCCAAGCAAGACGCGCCCCGAGGAGCGTCTTGCCACATGTGAGCACTCGGTCTGACTGAGCGCCTCCAGGAGAGAGGCCCAAGCAAGACGCGCCCCGAGGAGCGTCTTGCCACATGTCAACAATGGGTCTGACTGAGGGCCTCCAGGAGAGAAGCCCAAGCAACACGCGGCCCGAGGAGCGTCTTGCCACATTTCAGCACTCGGTCTGACTGAGCGCCTCCAGGAGAGAGGCCCAAGCAAGACGCGCCCCGAGGAGCGTCTTGCCACATGTCAACAATGGGTCTGACTGAGGGCCTTTAGGAGAGAAGCCCAAGCAAGACACGCCCCGAGGAGCGTCTTGACTTATGTCAACACTGGGTCTGACTGAGTGCCTCCATGAGAGAAGCCCCAGCAAGACGCGCCCCGAGGAGCGTCTTGCCACATGTCAACACTGGGTCTGACTGAGCGCCTCCAGGAGAGAGGCCCGAGGAGCGTCTTGCCACATGTCACCTCTGGGTCTGACTGAGCGCCTCCAGGAGAGAAGCGCAAGCAAGAAACGCCTGAGGAGCGTCTTGACACATGTCAACACTGGGTCTGACTGAGCGACTCCAGGAGAAAGGCCCCAGCAAGACGCGCCCCAAGGAGCGTCTTGCCACATGTCAGCACTCGGTCTGACTGAGCGCCTCCAGGAGAGAGGCCCAAGCAAGAAGCGCCCGAGGAGCGTCTTGCCACATGTGAACACTGGGTCTGACTGAGCACCTCCAGGAGAGAGGCCCAAGCAAGATGCGCCCCGAGGAGCGTCTTGCCACATGTCAACACTGGGTCTGACTGAGCGCCTCCAGGAGAGAGGCCCGAGCAGCGTCTTGCCACATGTCACCTCTGGGTCTGACTGAGCGCCTCCAGGAGAGAAGCGCAAGCAAGAAACGCCCGAGGAGCGTCTTGACACATGTCAACACTGGGTCTGACTGAGCGCCTCCAGGAGAAAGGCCCCAGCAAGACGCGCCCCGAGGAGCGTCTTGCCACATGTCAGCACTCGGTCTGACTGAGCGCCTCCAGGAGAGAGGCCCAAGCAAGAAGCGCCCCGAGGAGCGTCTTGCCACATGTCAACACTGGGCCTAATTGAGCGCCTCCAGGAGAGAGGCCCAAGAAAGACGCGCCCCGAGGAGCGTCTTGCCACATGTCACTACTCGGTCTGACTGAGCGCCTCCAGGAGAGAGGTCCAAGCAACACGCGCCCCGAGGAGCGTCTTGCCACATGTCAACACTGGGTCTGACTGAGTGCCTCCATGAGAGAAGCCCCAGCAAGACTCGCCCCGAGGAGCGTCTTGCCACATGTCACTACTCGGTCTGACTGAGCGCCTCCAGGAGAGAGGCCCAAGCAAGACGTGCCCCGAGGAGCGTCTTGCCACATGTCAACAATGGGTCTGACTGAGGGCCTCCAGGAGAGAAGCCCAAGCAAGAAGCGCCCCGAGGAGCGTCTTGCCACATGTCAACACTGGGTCTGACATAGCGCCTCCAGGAGAGAGGCCCAAGCAAGACACGCCCCGAGGAGCGTCTTGCCACATGTCACTACTCGGTCTGACTGAGGGCCTCCATGAGAGAAGCCCAAGCAAGACGCGCCCCGAGGAGCGTCTTGCCACATGTCAACACTGGGTCTGACTGAGCGCCTCCAGGAGAGAGGCCCGAGGAGCGTCTTGCCACATGTCACCTCTGGGTCTGACTGAGCGCCTCCAGGAGAGAAGCGCAAGCAAGAAACGCCCGAGGACCGTCTTGACACATGTCAACACTGGGTCTGACTGAGCGCCTCCAGGAGAGAGGCCCCAGCAAGACGCGCCCCGAGGAGCGTCTTGCCACATGTCAGCACTCGGTCTGACTGAGCGCCTCCAGGAGAGAGGCCCAAGCAAGAAGCGCCCCGAGGAGCGTCTTGCCACATGTCAACACTGGGCCTAATTGAGCGCCTCCAGGAGAGAGGCTTAAGCAAGACGCGCCCCGAGGAGTGTCTTGCCACATGTCACTACTCGGTCTGACTGAGCGCCTCCAGGAGAGAGGTCCAAGCAACACGCGCCCCGAGGAGCGTCTTGCCACATGTCAACACTGGGTCTGACTGAGTGCCTCCATGAGAGAAGCCCCAGCAAGACGCGCCCCGAGGAGCGTCTTGCCACATGTCACTACTCGGTCTGACTGAGCGCCTCCAGGAGAGAGGCCCAAGCAAGACGTACCCCGAGGAGCGTCTTGCCACATGTCAACAATGGGTCTGACTGAGGGCCTCCAGGAGAGAAGCCCAAGCAAGAAGCGCCCCGAGGAGCGTCTTGCCACATGTCAACACTGGGTCTGACATAGCGCCTCCAGGAGAGAGGCCCAAGCAAGACACGCCCCGAGGAGCGTCTTGACACATGTCAACACTGGGTCTGACTGAGGGCCTCCATGAGAGAAGCCCAAGCAAGACGCGCCCCGAGGAGAGTCTTGCCACATGTCAACACTGGGTCTGACCGAGGGCATCCAGGAGAGAGGCCCAAGCAATACGCGCCCCGAGGAGCGTCTTGCCAGATGTCAACAATGGGTCTGACTGAGGGCCTCCAGGAGAGAAGCCAAAGCAAGACGCGCCCCGAGGAGCTTCTTTCCACATGTCAACAATGGGTCTTACTGAGGGCCTCCATGAGAGAAGCCCAAGCAAGACGCGCCCCGAGGAGTGTCTTGCCACATGTCAACACTGTGTCTGACTGAGCGCCTCCAGGAGAGAGGCCCAAGCAAGACGCGTCCCGAGGAGCGTCTTGCCACGTGTCAACCCTGGGTCTGACTTAGCGCCTCCAGGAGAGAGGCCCAAGCAAGATGTGCCCCGAGGAGCGTCTTGCCACGTGCCACCACTGGGTCTGACTGAGCTCCTCCAGGAACGAGGCCCAAGCAAGACGCGCCCAGAGGAGCGTCTTGCCACGTGTCACCACTGGGTCTGATTGAGCACCTCCAGGAGAGAGGCGCCAGCAAGACGCGCCCCGAGGAGCGTCTTGCCTTATGTCAGCACTGGGTCTGACTGAGCGTCTCCAGGAGAGAGGCCCAGGCAAGATGCGCCCCGAGGAGCGTCTTGCCACATGTCACTACTCGGTCTAATTGAGCGCCTCCAGGTCGAGAGGCCCAAGCAAGACGTGCCCCGAGGAGCGTCTTGCCACATGTCAACAATGGGTCTGACTGAGGGCCTCCAAGAGAGAAGCCCAAGCAAGACGCGCCCAGAGGAGCGTCTTGCCACATGTCAACACTGGGTCTGACAGAGGGCATTCAGGAGAGAGGCCCAAGCAATACGCGCCCCGAGGAGCGTCTTGCCACATGTCACCACTGGGTCTGAATGAGCGCCTCCAGGAGAGAGGCTAAACCAAGACGCGCCCGAGGAGCGTCTTTCCACGTGTCACCACAGGGTCTGACTGAGCGCCTCCAGGAGAGAGGCCCAAGCAAGACGCGCCCCAAGGAGCGTCTTGCCACATGTCAACACTGGGTCTGACAGAGGGCCTCCACGAGAGAGGCCCAAGCAAGACGCGCCCCGAGGAGTGTCTTGCCACATGTCACCACTGGGTCTGACTGAGCGCCTCCAGGAGAGAGGCCCAAGCAAGACGCGCCCCGAGGAGCGTCTTGCCTTATGTCAGCACTCGGTCTGACTGAGCGCCTCCAGGAGAGAGGCCCAAGCAAGACGCGCCCCGAGGAGCATCTTGCCACATGTCAACAATGGGTCTGACTGAGGGCCTCCAGGAGAGAGGCCCAAGCAAGATGCGCCCGGAGGAGCGTCTTGACACATGTCAACACTGGGTCTGACAGAGGGCCTCCAGGAGAGAGGCCCAAGCATGACGCACCCCGAGGAGCGTCTTGCCACATGTCACCTCTGGTTCTGACTGAGCGCCTCCAGGAGAGAGGCCCAAGGAAGACGTGCCCCGAGGAGCGTCTTGTCACATGTCAACAATGGGTCTGACTGAGGGCCTCCAGGAGAGAGGCCCAAGCAAGACGCGCCCCGAGGAGCGTCTTGCCACATGTCAACAATGGGTCTGACTGAGGGCCTCCAGGAGAGAAGCCCAAGCAACACGCGGCCCGAGGAGCGTCTTGCCACATGTCAGCACTCGGTCTGACTGAGCGCCTCCAGGAGAGAGGCCCAAGCAAGACGCGCCCCGAGGAGCGTCTTGCCACATGTCAACAATGGGTCTGACTGAGGGCCTCCAGGAGAGAAGCCCAAGCAAGACGCGCCCCGAGGAGCGTCTTGACTTATGTCAACACTGGGTCTGACTGAGTGCCTCCATGAGAGAAGCCCCAGCAAGACGCGCCCCGAGGAGCGTCTTGCCACATGTCAACACTGGGTCTGACTGAGCGCCTCCAGGAGAGAGGCCCGAGGAGCGTCTTGCCACATGTCACCTCTGGGTCTGACTGAGCGCCTCCAGGAGAGAAGCGCAAGCAAGAAACGCCCGAGGAGCGTCTTGACACATGTCAACACTGGGTCTGACTGAGCGACTCCAGGAGAAAGGCCCCAGCAAGACGCGCCCCGAGGAGCGTCTTGCCACATGTCAGCACTCGGTCTGACTGAGCGCCTCCAGGAGAGAGGCCCAAGCAAGAAGCGCCCCGAGGAGCGTCTTGCCACATGTGAACACTGGGTCTGACTGAGCACCTCCAGGAGAGAGGCCCAAGCAAGATGCGCCCCGAGGAGCGTCTTGCCACATGTCAACACTGGGTCTGACTGAGCGCCTCCAGGAGAGAGGCCCGAGCAGCGTCTTGCCACATGTCACCTCTGGGTCTGACTGAGCATCTCCAGGAGAGAAGCGCAAGCAAGAAACGCCCGAGGAGCGTCTTGACACATGTCAACACTGGGTCTGACTGAGCGCCTCCAGGAGAGAGGCCCAAGCAAGAAGCGCCCCGAGGAGCGTCTTGCCACATGTCAACACTGGGCCTAATTGAGCGCCTCCAGGAGAGAGGCCCAAGAAAGACGCGCCCCGAGGAGCGTCTTGCCACATGTCACTACTCGGTCTGACTGAGCGCCTCCAGGAGAGAGGTCCAAGCAACACGCGCCCCGAGGAGCGTCTTGCCACATGTCAACACTGGGTCTGACTGAGTGCCTCCATGAGAGAAGCCCCAGCAAGACTCGCCCCGAGGAGCGTCTTGCCACATGTCACTACTCGGTCTGACTGAGCGCCTCCAGGAGAAAGGCCCAAGCAAGACGTGCCCCGAGGAGCGTCTTGCCACATGTCAACAATGGGTCTGACTGAGGGCCTCCAGGAGAGAAGCCCAAGCAAGAAGCGCCCCGAGGAGCGTCTTGCCACATGTCAACACTGGGTCTGACATAGCGCCTCCAGGAGAGAGGCCCAAGAAAGACACGCCCCGAGGAGCGTCTTGCCACATGTCACTACTCGGTCTGACTGAGGGCCTCCATGAGAGAAGCCCAAGCAAGACGCGCCCCGAGGAGCGTCTTGCCACATGTCAACACTGGGTCTGACAGAGCGCCTCCAGGAGAGAGGCCCGAGGAGCGTCTTGCCACATGTCACCTCTGGGTCTGACTGAGCGCCTCCAGGAGAGAAGCGCAAGCAAGAAACGCCCGAGGACCGTCTTGACACATCTCAACACTGGGTCTGACTGAGCGCCTCCAGGAGAGAGGCCCCAGCAAGACGCGCCCCGAGGAGCGTCTTGCCACATGTCAGCACTCGGTCTGACTGAGCGCCTCCAGGATAGAGGCCCAAGCAAGAAGCGCCCCGAGGAGCGTCTTGCCACATGTCAACACTGGGCCTAATTGAGCGCCTCCAGGAGAGAGGCTTAAGCAAGACGCGCCCCGAAGAGTGTCTTGCCACATGTCACTACTCGGTCTGACTGAGCGCCTCCAGGAGAGAGGTCCAAGCAACACGCGCCCCGAGGAGCATCTTGCCACATGTCAACACTGGGTCTGACTGAGTGCCTCCATGAGAGAAGCCCCAGCAAGACGCGCCCCGAGGAGCGTCTTGCCACATGTCACTACTCGGTCTGACTGAGCGCCTCCAGGAAAGAGGCCCAAGCAAGACGTACCCCGAGGAGCGTCTTGCCACATGTAAACAATGGGTCTGACTGAGGGCCTCCAGGAGAGAAGCCCAAGCAAGAAGCGCCCCGAGGAGCGTCTTGCCACATGTCAACACTGGGTCTGACATAGCGCCTCCAGGAGAGAGGCCCAAGCAAGACACGCCCCGAGGAGCGTCTTGACACATGTCAACACTGGGTCTGACTGAGGGCCTCCATGAGAGAAGCCCAAGCAAGACGCGCCCCGAGGAGAGTCTTGCCACATGTCAACACTGGGTCTGACAGAGGGCATCCAGGAGAAAGGCCCAAGCAATACGCGCCCCGAGGAGCGTCTTGCCAGATGTCAACAATGGGTCTGACTGAGGGCCTCCAGGAGAGAAGCCAAAGCAAGACACGCCCCGAGGAGCTTCTTTCCACATGTCAACAATGGGTCTTACTGAGGGCCTCCATGAGAGAAGCCCAAGCAAGACGCGCCCCGAGGAGTGTCTTGCCACATGTCAACACTGTGTCTGACTGAGCGCCTCCAGGAGAGAGGCCCAAGCAAGACGCGTCCCGAGGAGCGTCTTGCCACGTGTCAACCCTGGGTCTGACTTAGCGCCTCCAGGAGAGAGGCCCAAGCAAGATGTGCCCCGAGGAGCGTCTTGCCACGTGCCACCACTGGGTCTGACTGAGCTCCTCCAGGAACGAGGCCCAAGCAAGACGCGCCCAGAGGAGCGTCTTGCCACGTGTCACCACTGGGTCTGATTGAGCACCTCCAGGAGAGAGGCCCCAGCAAGACGCGCCCCGAGGAGCGTCTTGCCTTATGTCAGCACTCTTTCTGACTGAGCGTCTCCAGGAGAGAGGCCCAGGCAAGATGCGCCCCAAGGAGAGTCTTGCCACATGTCACTACTCGGTCTAACTGAGCGCCTCCAGGAGAGAGGTCCAAGCAAGAGGCGCCCCGAGGAGCGTCTTGCCAAATGTCACTACTTGGTCTGACTGAGCGCCTCCAGGAGGGAGGTCCAAGCAAGACGCGCCCCGAGGAGCGTCTTGCCACATGTCACTACTCGGTCTGACTGAGCGCCTCCAGGTCGAGAGGCCCAAGCAAGACGTGCCCCGAGGAGCGTCTTGCCACATGTCAACAATGGGTCTGACTGAGGGCCTCCAGGAGAGAAGCCCAAGCAAGACGCGCCCAGAGGAGCGTCTTGCCACATGTCAACACTGGGTCTGACAGAGGGCATTCAGGAGAGAGGCCCAAGCAATACGCGCCCCGAGGAGCGTCTTGCCACATGTCACCACTGGGTCTGAATGAGCGCCTCAAGGAGAGAGGCTAAACCAAGACGCGCCCCGAGGAGCGTCTTTCCACGTGTCACCACAGGGTCTGACTGAGCGCCTCCAGGAGAGAGGCCCAAGCAAGACGCGCCCCAAGGAGCGTCTTGCCACATGTCAACACTGGGTCTGACTAAGCGCCTCCAGGAGAGAGGCCCAAGCAAGACGCGCCCCGAGGAGCGTCTTGCCACATGTCAACACTGGGTCTTACTGAGCGCCTCCAGGAGAGAGGCCCAAGCAAGACGCGCCCCGAGGAGCGTCTTGCCACATGTCAACAATGGGTCTGACTAAGGGCCTCCGGGAGAGAGGCCCAAGCAAGATGCGCCCGGAGGAGCGTCTTGCCACATGTCAACAATGGGTCTGACTGAGGGCCTCCGGGAGAGAGGCCCAAGCAAGACGCGTCCCGAGGAGCGTCTTGCCACGTGTCAACCCTGGGTCTGACTTAGCGCCTCCAGGAGAGAGGCCCAAGCAAGATGTGCCCCGAGGAGCGTCTTGCCACGTGCCACCACTGGGTCTGACTGAGCTCCTCCAGGAACGAGGCCCAAGCAAGACGCGCCCCGAGGAGTGTCTTGCCACATGTCAACACTGTGTCTGACTGAGCGCCTCCAGGAGAGAGGCCCAAGCAAGACGCGTCCCGAGGAGCGTCTTGCCACGTGTCAACCCTGGGTCTGACTTAGCGCCTCCAGGAGAGAGGCCCAAGCAAGATGTGCCCCGAGGAGCGTCTTGCCACGTGCCACCACTGGGTCTGACTGAGCTCCTCCAGGAACGAGGCCCAAGCAAGACGCGCCCAGAGGAGCGTCTTGCCACGTGTCACCACTGGGTCTGATTGAGCACCTCCAGGAGAGAGGCCCCAGCAAGACGCGCCCCGAGGAGCGTCTTGCCTTATGTCAGCACTCTTTCTGACTGAGCGTCTCCAGGAGAGAGGCCCAGGCAAGATGCGCCCCGAGGAGCGTCTTGCCACATGTCACTACTCGGTCTAACTGAGCGCCTCCAGGAGAGAGGTCCAGGCAAGAGGCGCCCCGAGGAGCGTCTTGCCAAATGTCACTACTTGGTCTGACTGAGCGCCTCCAGGAGGGAGGTCCAAGCAAGACGCGCCCCGAGGAGCGTCTTGCCACATGTCACTACTCGGTCTGACTGAGCGCCTCCAGGTCGAGAGGCCCAAGCAAGACGTGCCCCGAGGAGCGTCTTGCCACATGTCAACAATGGGTCTGACTGAGGGCCTCCAGGAGAGAAGCCCAAGCAAGACGCGCCCAGAGGAGCGTCTTGCCACATGTCAACACTGGGTCTGACAGAGGGCATTCAGGAGAGAGGCCCAAGCAATACGCGCCCCGAGGAGCGTCTTGCCACATGTCACCACTGGGTCTGAATGAGCGCCTCCAGGAGAGAGGCTAAACCAAGACGCGCCCCGAGGAGCGTCTTTCCACGTGTCACCACAGGGTCTGACTGAGCGCCTCCAGGAGAGAGGCCCAAGCAAGACGCGCCCCAAGGAGCGTCTTGCCACATGTCAACACTGGGTCTGACTGAGCGCCTCCAGGAGAGAGGCCCAAGCAAGACGCGCCCCGAGGAGCGTCTTGCCACATGTCACCACTGGGTCTTACTGAGCGCCTCCAGGAGAGAGGCCCAAGCAAGACGCGCCCCGAGGAGCGTCTTGCCACATGTCAACAATGGGTCTGACTGAGGGCCTCCGGGAGAGAGGCCCAAGCAAGATGCGCCCGGAGGAGCGTCTTGCCACATGTCAACACTGGGTCTGACAGAGGGCCTCCAGGAGAGAGGCCCAAGCAAGACGCGCCCTGAGGAGCGTCTTGCCACATGTCACCTCTGGTTCTGACTGAGCGCCTCCAGGAGAGAGGCCCAAGCAAGACGCGCCCCGAGGAGCGTCTTGTCACATGTCAACACTGGGTCTGTCTGAGCGCCTCCAGGAGAGAAGCCCAAGCAAGACGCGCCCCGAGGAGCGTCTTGCCACATGTCAACAATGGGTCTGACTGAGGGCCTCCAGGAGAGAAGCCCAAGCAAGACGCGCCCCGAGGAGCGTCTTGACACATGTCAACACTGGGTCTGACAGAGGGCCTCCACGAGAGAGGCCCAAGCAAGACGCGCCCCGAGGAGTGTCTTGCCACATGTCAACACTGGGTCTGACTGAGCGCCTCCAGGAGAAAGGCCCCAGCAAGACGCGCCCCGAGGAGCGTCTTGCCACATGTCAGCACTCGGTCTGACTGAGCGCCTCCAGGAGAGAGGCCCAAGCAAGAAGCGCCCCGAGGAGCGTCTTGCCACATGTCAACACTGGGCCTAATTGAGCGCCTCCAGGAGAGAGGCCCAAGAAAGACGCGCCCCGAGGAGCGTCTTGCCACATGTCACTACTCGGTCTGACTGAGCGCCTCCAGGAGAGAGGTCCAAGCAACACGCGCCCCGAGGAGCGTCTTGCCACATGTCAACACTGGGTCTGACTGAGTGCCTCCATGAGAGAAGCCCCAGCAAGACTCGCCCCGAGGAGCGTCTTGCCACATGTCACTACTCGGTCTGACTGAGCGCCTCCAGGAGAGAGGCCCAAGCAAGACGTGCCCCGAGGAGCGTCTTGCCACATGTCAACAATGGGTCTGACTGAGGGCCTCCAGGAGAGAAGCCCAAGCAAGAAGCGCCCCGAGGAGCGTCTTGCCACATGTCAACACTGGGTCTGACATAGCGCCTCCAGGAGAGAGGCCCAAGCAAGACACGCCCTGAGGAGCGTCTTGCCACATGTCACTACTCGGTCTGACTGAGGGCCTCCATGAGAGAAGCCCAAGCAAGACGCGCCCCGAGGAGCGTCTTGCCACATGTCAACACTGGGTCTGACAGAGCGCCTCCAGGAGAGAGGCCCGAGGAGCGTCTTGCCACATGTCACCTCTGGGTCTGACTGAGCGCCTCCAGGAGAGAAGCGCAAGCAAGAAACGCCCGAGGACCGTCTTGACACATCTCAACACTGGGTCTGACTGAGCGCCTCCAGGAGAGAGGCCCCAGCAAGAGGCGCCCCGAGGAGCGTCTTGCCACATGTCAGCACTCGGTCTGACTGAGCGCCTCCAGGAGAGAGGCCCAAGCAAGAAGCGCCCCGAGGAGCGTCTTGCCACATGTCAACACTGGGCCTAATTGAGCGCCTCCAGGAGAGAGGCTTAAGCAAGACGCGCCCCGAGGAGTGTCTTGCCACATGTCACTACTCGGTCTGACTGAGCGCCTCCAGGAGAGAGGTCCAAGCAACACGCGCCCCGAGGAGTATCTTGCCACATGTCAACACTGGGTCTGACTGAGTGCCTCCATGAGAGAAGCCCCAGCAAGACGCGCCCCGAGGAGCGTCTTGCCACATGTCACTACTCGGTCTGACTGAGCACCTCCAGGAGAGAGGCCCAAGCAAGACGTACCCCGAGGAGCGTCTTGCCACATGTAAACAATGGGTCTGACTGAGGGCCTCCAGGAGAGAAGCCCAAGCAAGAAGCGCCCCGAGGAGCGTCTTGCCACATGTCAACACTGGGTCTGACATAGCGCCTCCAGGAGAGAGGCCCAAGCAAGACACGCCCCGAGGAGCGTCTTGACACATGTCAACACTGGGTCTGACTGAGGGCCTCCATGAGAGAGGCCCAAGCAATACGCGCCCCGAGGAGCGTCTTGCCAGATGTCAACAATGGGTCTGACTGAGGGCCTCCAGGAGAGAAGCCAAAGCAAGACACGCCCCGAGGAGCTTCTTTCCACATGTCAACAATGGGTCTTACTGAGGGCCTCCATGAGAGAAGCCCAAGCAAGACGCGCCCCGAGGAGAGTCTTGCCACATGTCAACACTGTGTCTGACTGAGCGCCTCCAGGAGAGAGGCCCAAGCAAGACGCGTCCCGAGGAGCGTCTTGCCACGTGTCAACCCTGGGTCTGACTTAGCGCCTCCAGGAGAGAGGCCCAAGCAAGATGTGCCCCGAGGAGCGTCTTGCCACGTGCCACCACTGGGTATGACTGAGCTCCTCCAGGAACGAGGCCCAAGCAAGACGCGCCCAGAGGAGCGTCTTGCCACGTGTCACCACTGGGTCTGATTGAGCACCTCCAGGAGAGAGGCCCCAGCAAGACGCGCCCCGAGGAGCGTCTTGCCTTATGTCAGCACTCTTTCTGACTGAGCGTCTCCAGGAGAGAGGCCCAGGCAAGATGCGCCCCGAGGAGCGTCTTGCCACATGTCACTACTCGGTCTAACTGAGCGCCTCCAGGAGAGAGGTCCAAGCAAGAGGCGCCCCGAGGAGCGTCTTGCCAAATGTCACTACTTGGTCTGACTGAGCGCCTCCAGGAGGGAGGTCCAAGCAAGACGCGCCCCGAGGAGCGTCTTGCCACATGTCACTACTCGGTCTGACTGAGCGCCTCCAGGTCGAGAGGCCCAAGCAAGACGTGCCCCGAGGAGCGTCTTGCCACATGTCAACAATGGGTCTGACTGAGGGCCTCCAGGAGAGAAGCCCAAGCAAGACGCGCCCAGAGGAGCGTCTTGCCACATGTCAACACTGGGTCTGACAGAGGGCATTCAGGAGAGAGGCCCAAGCAATACGCGCCCCGAGGAGCGTCTTGCCACATGTCACCACTGGGTCTGAATGAGCGCCTCCAGGAGAGAGGCTAAACCAAGACGCGCCCCGAGGAGCGTCTTTCCACGTGTCACCACAGGGTCTGACTGAGCGCCTCCAGGAGAGAGGCCCAAGCAAGACGCGCCCCAAGGAGCGTCTTGCCACATGTCAACACTGGGTCTGACTGAGCGCCTCCAGGAGGGAGGCCCAAGCAAGACGCGCCCCGAGGAGCGTCTTGCCACATGTCAACGCTGGGTCTTACTGAGCGCCTCCAGGAGAGAGGCCCAAGCAAGACGCGCCCCGAGGAGCGTCTTGCCACATGTCAACAATGGGTCTGACTGAGGGCCTCCGGGAGAGAGGCCCAAGCAAGATGCGCCCGGAGGAGCGTCTTGCCACATGTCAACACTGGGTCTGACAGAGGGCCTCCAGGAGAGAGGCCCAAGCAAGACGCGCCCTGAGGAGCGTCTTGCCACATGTCACCTCTGGTTCTGACTGAGCGCCTCCAGGAGAGAGGCCCAAGCAAGACGCGCCCCGAGGAGCGTCTTGTCACATGTCAACACTGGGTCTGTCTGAGCGCCTCCAGGAGAGAAGCCCAAGCAAGACACGCCCCGAGGAGCGTCTTGCCACATGTCAACAATGGGTCTGACTGAGGGCCTCCAGGAGAGAAGCCCAAGCAAGACGCGCCCCGAGGAGCGTCTTGACACATGTCAACACTGGGTCTGACAGAGGGCCTCCACGAGAGAGGCCCAAGCAAGACGCGCCCCGAGGAGTGTCTTGCCACATGTCACCACTGGGTCTGACTGAGCGCCTCCAGGAGAGAGGCCCAAGCAAGACGTGCCCCGAGGAGCGTCAGGCCACATGTCACTACTCAGTCTGACTGAGCGCCTCCAGGAGAGAGGCCCAAGCAAGACGCACCCCGAGGAGCGTCTTGCCACATGTCAGCACTGGGTCTGACTGAGCGCCTCCAGGAGAGAGGCCCCAGCAAGACGCACCCCGAGGAGCGTCTTGCCTTATGTCAGCACTCGGTCTGACTGAGCGCCTCCAGGAGAGAGGCCCAAGCAAGACGCGCCCCGAGGAGCATCTTGCCACATGTCAACAATGGTTCTGACTGAGGGCCTCCAGGAGAGAGGCCCAAGCAAGATGCGCCCGGAGGAGCGTCTTGCCACATGTCAACACTGGGTCTGACAGAGGGCCTCCAGGAGAGAGGCCCAAGCATGACGTGCCCCGAGGAGCGTCTTGCCACATGTCACCTCTGGTTCTGACTGAGCGCCTCCAGGAGAGAGGCCCAAGCAAGACGTGCCCCGAGGAGCGTCTTGTCACATGTCAACACTGGGTCTTTCTGAGCGCCTCCAGGAGAGAAGCCCAAGCAAGATGCGCCCCGAGGAGCGTCTTGCCACATGTCAGCACTCGGTCTGACTGAGCGCCTCCAGGAGAGAGGCCCAAGCAAGACGGGCCCTGAGGAGCGTCTTGCCACATGTCAACAATGGGTCTGACTGAGGGCCTCCAGGAGAGAAGCCCAAGCAACACGCGGCCCGAGTAGCGTCTTGCCACATGTCAGCACTCGGTCTGACTGAGCGCCTCCAGGAGAGAGGCCCAAGCAAGACGCGCCCCGAGGAGCGTCTTGCCACATGTCAACAATGGGTCTGACTGAGGGCCTCCAGGAGAGAAGCCCAAGCAAGACGCGCCCCGAGGAGAGTCTTGACACATGTCAACACTGGGTCTAACAGAGGGCCTCCAGGAGAGAGGCCCAAGCAAGACGCGCCCCGAGGAGTGTCTTGCCACATGTCACCAGTGGGTCTGACTGAGCGCCTCCAGGAGAGAGGCCCAAGCAAGACGTGCCCCGAGGAGCGCATTGTCACATGTCAACACTGGGTCTTTCTGAGCGCCTCCAGGAGAGAAGCCCAAGCAAGAAGCGCCCCGAGGAGCGTCTTGACACATGTCAACACTGGGTCTGACAGAGGGCCTCCAGGAGAGAGGCCCAAGCAAGACACGCCCCGAGGAGCGTCTTGCCACATGTCACTACTCGGTCTGACTGAGGGCCTCCATGAGAGAAGCCCAAGCAAGACGCGCCCCGAGGAGCGTCTTGCCACATGTCAACACTGGGTCTGACAGAGCGCCTCCAGGAGAGAGGCCCGAGGAGCGTCTTGCCACATGTCACCTCTGGGTCTGACTGAGCGCCTCCAGGAGAGAAGCGCAAGCAAGAAACGCCCGAGGACCGTCTTGTCACATCTCAACACTGGGTCTGACTGAGCGCCTCCAGGAGAGAGGCCCCAGCAAGACGCGCCCCGAGGAGCGTCTTGCCACATGTCAGCACTCGGTCTGACTGAGCGCCTCCAGGAGAGAGGCCCAAGCAAGAAGCGCCCCGAGGAGCGTCTTGCCACATGTCAACACTGGGCCTAATTGAGCGCCTCCAGGAGAGAGGCTTAAGCAAGACGCGCCCCGAGGAGTGTCTTGCCACATGTCACTACTCGGTCTGACTGAGCGCCTCCAGGAGAGAGGTCCAAGCAACACGCGCCCCGAGGAGCATCTTGCCACATGTCAACACTGGGTCTGACTGAGTGCCTCCATGAGAGAAGCCCCAGCAAGACGCGCCCCGAGGAGCGTCTTGCCACATGTCACTACTCGGTCTGACTGAGCGCCTCCAGGAGAGAGGCCCAAGCAAGACGTACCCCGAGGAGCGTCTTGCCACACGTAAACAATGGGTCTGACTGAGGGCCTCCAGGAGAGAAGCCCAAGCAAGAAGCGCCCCGAGGAGCGTCTTGCCACATGTCAACACTGGGTCTGACATAGCGCCTCCAGGAGAGAGGCCCAAGCAAGACACGCCCCGAGGAGCGTCTTGACACATGTCAACACTGGGTCTGACTGAGGGCCTCCATGAGAGAAGCCCAAGCAAGACGCGCCCCGAGGAGAGTCTTGCCACATGTCAACACTGGGTCTGACAGAGGGCATCCAGGAGAGAGGCCCAAGCAATACGCGCCCCGAGGAGCGTCTTGCCAGATGTCAACAATGGGTCTGACTGAGGGCCTCCAGGAGAGAAGCCAAAGCAAGACACGCCCCGAGGAGCTTCTTTCCACATGTCAACAATGAGTCTTACTGAGGGCCTCCATGAGAGAAGCCCAAGCAAGACGCGCCCCGAGGAGTGTCTTGCCACATGTCAACACTGTGTCTGACTGAGCGCCTCCAGGAGAGAGGCCCAAACAAGACGCGTCCCGAGGAGCGTCTTGCCACGTGTCAACCCTGGGTCTGACTTAGCGCCTCCAGGAGAGAGGCCCAAGCAAGATGTGCCCCGAGGAGCGTCTTGCCACGTGCCACCACTGGGTCTGACTGAGCTCCTCCAGGAACGAGGCCCAAGCAAGACGCGCCCAGAGGAGCGTCTTGCCACGTGTCACCACTGGGTCTGATTGAGCACCTCCAGGAGAGAGGCCCCAGCAAGACGCGCCCCGAGGAGCGTCTTGCCTTATGTCAGCACTCTTTCTGACTGAGCGTCTCCAGGAGAGAGGCCCAGGCAAGATGCGCCCCGAGGAGCGTCTTGCCACATGTCACTACTCGGTCTAACTGAGCGCCTCCAGGAGAGAGGTCCAAGCAAGAGGCGCCCCGAGGAGCGTCTTGCCAAATGTCACTACTTGGTCTGACTGAGCGCCTCCAGGAGGGAGGTCCAAGCAAGACGCGCCCCGAGGAGCGTCTTGCCACATGTCACTACTCGGTCTGACTGAGCGCCTCCAGGTCGAGAGGCCCAAGCAAGACGTGCCCCGAGGAGCGTCTTGCCACATGTCAACAATGGGTCTGACTGAGGGCCTCCAGGAGAGAAGCCCAAGCAAGACGCGCCCAGAGGAGCGTCTTGCCACATGTCAACACTGGGTCTGACAGAGGGCATTCAGGAGAGAGGCCCAAGCAATACGCGCCCCGAGGAGCGTCTTGCCACATGTCACCACTGGGTCTGAATGAGCGCCTCCAGGAGAGAGGCTAAACCAAGACGCGCGCCGAGGAGCGTCTTTCCACGTGTCACCACAGGGTCTGACTGAGCGCCTCCAGGAGAGAGGCCCAAGCAAGACGCGCCCCAAGGAGCGTCTTGCCACATGTCAACACTGGGTCTGACTGAGCGCCTCCAGGAGAGAGGCCCAAGCAAGACGCGCCCCGAGGAGCGTCTTGCCACATGTCAACACTGGGTCTTACTGAGCGCCTCCAGGAGAGAGGCCCAAGCAAGACGCGCCCCGAGGAGCGTCTTGCCACATGTCAACAATGGGTCTGACTGAGGGCCTCCGGGAGAGAGGCCCAAGCAAGATGCGCCCGGAGGAGCGTCTTGCCACATGTCAACACTGGGTCTGACAGAGGGCCTCCAGGAGAGAGGCCCAAGCAAGACGCGCCCTGAGGAGAGTCTTGCCACATGTCACCTCTGGTTCTGACTGAGCGCCTCCAGGAGAGAGGCCCAAGCAAGACGCGCCCCGAGGAGCGTCTTGTCACATGTCAACACTGGGTCTGTCTGAGCGCCTCCAGGAGAGAAGCCCAAGCAAGACGCGCGCCGAGGAGCGTCTTGCCACATGTCAACAATGGGTCTGACTGAGGGCCTCCAGGAGAGAAGCCCAAGCAAGACGCGCCCCGAGGAGCGTCTTGACACATGTCAACACTGGGTCTGACAGAGGGCCTCCACGAGAGAGGCCCAAGCAA
Source organism: Nothobranchius furzeri (assembly GCF_043380555.1). Classification (NCBI taxonomy): domain Eukaryota; kingdom Metazoa; phylum Chordata; class Actinopteri; order Cyprinodontiformes; family Nothobranchiidae; genus Nothobranchius; species Nothobranchius furzeri. Next base: position 13,577,657 of record NC_091749.1, on the reverse strand, counting down.
GACGCGCCCCGAGGAGTGTCTTGCCACATGTCACCACTGGGTCTGACTGAGCGCCTCCAGGAGAGAGGCCCAAGCAAGACGTGCCCCGAGGAGCGTCAGGCCACATGTCACTACTCAGTCTGACTGAGCGCCTCCAGGAGAGAGTCCCAAGCAAGACGCACCCCGAGGAGCGTCTTGCCACATGTCAGCACTGGGTCTGACTGAGCGCCTCCAGGAGAGAGGCCCCAGCAAGACGCACCCCGAGGAGCGTCTTGCCTTATGTCAGCACTCGGTCTGACTGAGCGCCTCCAGGAGAGAGGCCCAAGCAAGACGCGCCCCGAGGAGCATCTTGCCACATGTCAACAATGGTTCTGACTGAGGGCCTCCAGGAGAGAGGCCCAAGCAAGATGCGCCCGGAGGAGCGTCTTGCCACATGTCAACACTGGGTCTGACAGAGGGCCTCCAGGAGAGAGGCCCAAGCATGACGTGCCCCGAGGAGCGTCTTGCCACATGTCACCTCTGGTTCTGACTGAGCGCCTCCAGGAGAGAGGCCCAAGCAAGACGTGCCCCGAGGAGCGTCTTGTCACATGTCAACACTGGGTCTTTCTGAGCGCCTCCAGGAGAGAAGCCCAACCAAGATGCGCCCCAAGGAGCGTCTTGCCACATGTCAGCACTCGGTCTGACTGAGCGCCTCCAGGAGAGAGGCCCAAGCAAGACGGGCCCTGAGGAGCGTCTTGCCACATGTCAACAATGGGTCTGACTGAGGGCCTCCAGGAGAGAAGCCCAAGCAACACGCGGCCCGAGTAGCGTCTTGCCACATGTCAGCACTCGGTCTGACTGAGCGCCTCCAGGAGAGAGGCCCAAGCAAGACGCGCCCCGAGTAGCGTCTTGCCACATGTCAACAATGGGTCTGACTGAGGGCCTCCAGGAGAGAAGCCCAAGCAAGACGCGCCCCGAGGAGAGTCTTGACACATGTCAACACTGGGTCTGACAGAGGGCCTCCAGGAGAGAGGCCCAAGCAAGACGCGCCCCGAGGAGTGTCTTGCCACATGTCACCAGTGGGTCTGACTGAGCGCCTCCAGGAGAGAGGCCCAAGCAAGACGTGCCCCGAGGAGCGCATTGTCACATGTCAACACTGGGTCTTTCTGAGCGCCTCCAGGAGAGAAGCCCAAGCAAGAAGCGCCCCGAGGAGCGTCTTTCCACATGTCAGAACTCGGTCTGACTGAGCGCCTCCAGGAGAGAGGCCGAAGCAAGACGCGCCCCGAGGAGCATCTTGCCACATGTCAACAATGGGTATGACTGAGGGCCTCCAGGAGAGAAGCCCAAGCAAGACGCGCCCCGAGGAGCATCTTGACACATGTCAACACTGGGTCTGACAGAGGGCCTCCAGGAGAGAGGCCCAAGCAAGACGCGCCCCGAGGAGTGTCTTGCCACATGTCACCACTTGGTCTGACTGAGCGCCTCCAGGAGAGAGGCCCAAGCAACACGCACCCCGAGGAGCGTCAGGCCACATGTCACTACTCAGTCTGACTGAGTGCCTCGAGGAGAGTTGCTCAAGTAAGACGCGCCCCGAGGAGCGTCTTGCCACGTGTCAACACTGGGTCTGATTGAGGGCCTTCTGGAGAGAGGCCAAAGCAAGACGCGCCCCGAGGAGCGTCTTGCGAGATGTCACTACTCGGTCTGACTGAGCGCCTCCAGGAGAGAGGCCCAAGCAAGACGTGCCCCGAGGAGCGTCTTGCCACATGTCAACAATGGGTCTGACTGAGGGCCTCCAGGAGAGAAGCCCAAGCAAGCCGCGCCCCGAGGAGCGTCTTGCCACATGTCAGCACTCGGTCTGACTGAGCGCCTCCAGGAGAGAGGCCCAAGCAAGACGCGCCCCGAGGAGCGTCTTGACACATGTCAACACTGGTTCTGACTGAGCGCCTCCAGGAGAGAGGCCCAAGCAAGACGCGCCCCGAGGAGCGTCTTGTCACATGTCAACACTGGGTCTGTCTGAGCGCCTCCAGGAGAGAAGCCCAAGCAAGACGCGCCCCGAGGAGCGTCTTGCCACATGTCAACAATGGGTCTGACTGAGGGCCTCCAGGAGAGAAGCCCAAGCAAGACGCGCCCCGAGGAGCGTCTTGACACATGTCAACACTGGGTCTGACAGAGGGCCTCCACTAGAGAGTCCCAAGCAAGACGCGCCCCGAGGAGTGTCTTGCCACATGTCACCACAGGGTCTGACTGAGCGCCTCCAGGAGAGAGGCCCAAGCAAGACGTGCCCCGAGGAGCGTCAGGCCATGTCACTACTCAGTCTGACTGAGCGCCTCCAGGAGAGAGGCCCAAGCAAGACGCGCCCCGAGCAGCGTCTTGCCACATGTCAGCACTGGGTCTGACTGAGCGCCTCCAGGAGAGAGGCCCCAGCAAGACGCACCCCGAGGAGCGTCTTGCCTTATGTCAGCACTCGGTCTGACTGAGCGCCTCCAGGAGAGAGGCCCAAGCAAGACGCGCCGCGAGGAGCATCTTGCCACATGTCAACAATGGGTCTGACTGAGGGCCTCCAGGAGAGAGGCCCAAGCAAGATGCGCCCGGAGGAGCGTCTTGCCACATGTCAACACTGGGTCTGACAGAGGGCCTCCAGGAGAGAGGCCCAAGCATGACGCGCCCCGAGGAGCGTCTTGCCACATGTCACCTCTGGTTCTGACTGAGCGCCTCCAGGAGAGAGGCCCAAGCAAGACGTGCCCCAAGGAGCGTCTTGCCACATGTCAACAATGGGTCTGACTGAGGGCCTCCAGGAGAGAGGACCAAGCAAGATGCGCCCGGAGGAGCGTCTTGCCACATGTCAACACTGGGTCTGACAGAGGGCCTCCAGGAGAGAGGCCCAAGCATGACGCGCCCCGAGGAGCGTCTTGCCACATGTCACCTCTGGTTCTGACTGAGCGCCTCCAGGAGAGAGGCCCAAGCAAGACGCGCCCCGAGGAGCGTCTTGACACATGTCAACACTGGGTCTGACAGAGGGCCTCCAGGAGAGAGGCCCAAGCAAGACGCGCCCCGAGGAGTCTCTTGCCACATGTCACCACTGGGTCTGACTGAGCGCCTCCAGGAGAGAGGCCCAAGCAAGACGTGCCCCGAGGAGCGTCAGGCCACATGTCACTACTCAGTCTGACTGAGCGCCTCCAGGAGAGAGGCCCAAGCAAGACGCACCCCGAGGAGCGTCTTGCCACATGTCAGCACTGGGTCTGACTGAGTGCCTCCAGGAGAGAGGCCCCAGCAAGACGCACCCCGAGGAGCGTCTTGCCTTATGTCAGCACTCGGTCTGACTGAGCGCCTCCAGGAGAGAGGCCCAAGCAAGACGCGCCCCGATGAGCATCTTGCCACATGTCAACAATGGTTCTGACTGAGGGCCTCCAGGAGAGAGGCCCAAGCAAGATGCGCCCGGAGGAGCGTCTTGCCACATGTCAACACTGGGTCTGACAGAGGGCCTCCAGGAGAGAGGCCCAAGCATGACGTGCCCCGAGGAGCGTCTTGCCACATGTCACCTCTGGTTCTGACTGAGCGCCTCCAGGAGAGAGGCCCAAGCAAGACGTGCCCCGAGGAGCGTCTTGTCACATGTCAACACTGGGTCTTTCTGAGCGCCTACAGGAGAGAAGCCCAAGCAAGATGCGCCCCGAGGAGCGTCTTGCCACATGTCAGCACTCGGTCTGACTGAGCGCCTCCAGGAGAGAGGCCCAAGCAAGACGCGCCCTGAGGAGCGTCTTGCCACATGTCAACAATGGGTCTGACTGAGGGCCTCCAGGAGAGAAGCCCAAGCAACACGCGGCCCGAGGAGCGTCTTGCCACATGTCAGCACTCGGTCTGACTGAGCGCCTCCAGGAGAGAGGCCCAAGCAAGACGCGCCCCGAGGAGCGTCTTGCCACATGTCAACAATGGGTCTGACTGAGGGCCTCCAGGAGAGAAGCCCAAGCAAGACGCGCCCCGAGGAGAGTCTTGACACATGTCAACACTGGGTCTGACAGAGGGCCTCCAGGAGAGAGGCCCAAGCAAGACGCGCCCCGAGGAGTGTCTTGCCACATGTCACCAGTGGGTCTGACTGAGCGCCTCCAGGAGAGAGGCCCAAGCAAGACGTGCCCCGAGGAGCGCATTGTCACATGTCAACACTGGGTCTTTCTGAGCGCCTCCAGGAGAGAAGCCCAAGCAAGAAGCGCCCCGAGGAGCGTCTTTCCACATGTCAGAACTCGGTCTGACTGAGCGCCTCCAGGAGAGATGCCGAAGCAAGACGCGCCCCGAGGAGCATCTTGCCACATGTCAACAATGGGTATGACTGAGGGTCTCCAGGAGAGAAGCCCAAGCAAGACGCGCCCCGAGGAGCGTCTTGACACATGTCAACACTGGGTCTGACAGAGGGCCTCCAGGAGAGAGGCCCAAGCAAGACGCGCCCCGAGGAGTGTCTTGCCACATGTCACCACTTGGTCTGACTGAGCGCCTCCAGGAGAGAGGCCCAAGCAACACGCACCCCGAGGAGCGTCAGGCCACATGTCACTACTCAGTCTGACTGAGTGCCTCGAGGAGAGTTTCTCAAGTAAGACGCGCCCCGAGGAGCGTCTTGCCACGTGTCAACACTGGGTCTGATTGAGGGCCCTCTGGAGAGAGGCCAAAGCAAGACGCGCCCCGAGGAGCGTCTTGCGAGATGTCACTACTCGGTCTGACTGAGCGCCTCCAGGAGAGAGGCCCAAGCAAGACGTGCCCCGAGGAGCGTCTTGCCACATGTCAACAATGGGTCTGACTGAGGGCCTCCAGGAGAGAAGCCCAAGCAAGCCGCGCCCCGAGGAGCGTCTTGCCACATGTCAGCACTCGGTCTGACTGAGCGCCTCCAGGAGAGAGGCCCAAGCAAGACGCGCCCCTAGGAGCGTCTTGCCACATGTCACCTCTGGTTCTGACTGAGCGCCTCCAGGAGAGAGGCCCAAGCAAGACGCGCCCCGAGGAGCGTCTTGTCACATGTCAACACTGGGTCTGTCTGAGCGCCTCCAGGAGAGAAGCCCAAGCAAGACGCGCCCCGAGGAGCGTCTTGCCACATGTCAACAATGGGTATGACTGAGGGCCTCCAGGAGAGAAGCCCAAGCAAGACGCGCCCCGAGGAGCGTCTTGACACATGTCAACACTGGGTCTGACAGAGGGCCTCCACTAGAGAGTCCCAAGCAAGACGCGCCCCGAGGAGTGTCTTGCCACATGTCACCACTGGGTCTGACTGAGCGCCTCCAGGAGAGAGGCCCAAGCAAGACGTGCCCCGAGGAGCGTCAGGCCATGTCACTACTCAGTCTGACTGAGCGCCTCCAGGAGAGAGGCCCAAGCAAGACGCGCCCCGAGGAGCGTCTTGCCACATGTCAGCACTGGGTCTGACTGAGCGCCTCCAGGAGAGAGGCCCCAGCAAGATGCGCCCGGAGGAGCGTCTTGCCACATGTCAACACTGGGTCTGACAGAGGGCCTCCAGGAGAGAGGCCCAAGCATGACGCGCCCCGAGGAGCGTCTTGCCACATGTCACCTCTGGTTCTGACTGAGCGCCTCCAGGAGAGAGGCCCAAGCAAGACGTGCCCCGAGGAGTGTCTTGCCACATGTCAACAATGGGTCTGACTGAGGGCCTCCAGGAGAGAGGACCAAGCAAGATGCGCCCGGAGGAGCGTCTTGCCACATGTCAACACTGGGTCTGACAGAGGGCCTCCAGGAGAGAGGCCCAAGCATGACGCGCCCCGAGGAGCGTCTTGCCACATGTCACCTCTGGTTCTGACTGAGCGCCTCCAGGAGAGAGGCCCAAGCAAGACGCGCCCCGAGGAGCGTCTTGACACATGTCAACACTGGGTCTGACAGAGGGCCTCCAGGAGAGAGGCCCAAGCAAGACGCGCCCCGAGGAGTGTCTTGCCACATGTCACCACTTGGTCTGACTGAGCGCCTCCAGGAGAGAGGCCCAAGGAAAGCGCGCCCCGAGGAGTATCAGGCCACATGTAACTACTCAGTCTGACTGAGTGCCTCCAGGAGAGAGGCCCAAGTAAGACGCGCCCCGAGGAGCGTCTCGCCACGTGTCAACATTGGGTCTGATTGAGGGCCTTCTGGAGTGAGGCCAAAGCAAGACGCGCCCCGAGGAGCGTCTTGCGAGATGTCACTCCTCGGTCTGACTGAGCGCCTCCAGGAGAGAGGCCCAAGCAAGACGTGCCCCGAGGAGCGTCTTGCCACATGTCAACAATGGGTCTGACTGAGGGCCTCCAGGAGAGAAGCCCAAGCAAGCCGCGCCCCGAGGAGCGTCTTGCCACATGTCAACACTGGGTCTGACTGAGGGCCTCCAGGAGAGAGGCCCAAATAAGACGCTCCCCGAGGAGCGTCTTGCCACATGTCAACACTGGGTCTGACTGAGGGCCTCCAGGAGAGAAGCCCAAGCAAGATGCGCCCCGAGGAGCGTCTTGCCACATGTCAGCACTCGGTCTGACTGAGCGCCTCCAGGAGAGAGGCCCAAGCAAGACGCGCCCCTAGGAGCGTCTTGCCACACGTCAACACTGGGTCTGACAGAGCGCCTCCAGGAGAGAGGCCCAAGCAAGACGCGCCCCGAGGAGCGTCTTGCCACATGTGAAAACTGGGTCTGACTGAGCGCCTCCAGGAGAGAGGCCCAAGCAAGACGCGCCCGGAGGAGCGTCTTGCAACATGTCAGCACTCGGTCTGACTGAGCACCTCCAGGAGAGAGGCCCAAGCAAGACGCGCCCCGAGGAGGTTCTTGACACATGTCTCCTCTGGGTCTGACTGAGCGCCTCCAGGAGAGAGGCCCAAGCAAGACGTGCCCCGACGAGCATCTTGCCACATGTCAACACTGGGTCTGACTGAGTGCCTCCATGAGAGAAGCCCCAGCAAGATGCGCCCCGAGGAGCGTCTTGCCACATGTCAACACTGGGTCTGACTGAGCGCCTCCAGGAGAGAGGCCCGAGGAGCGTCTTGCCACATGTCACCTCTGGGTCTTACTGAGCGCCTCCAGGAGAGAGGCGCAAGCAAGAAACGCCCGAGGAGCATCTTGACACATGTCAACACTGGGTTTGACTGAGCGCCTCCAGGAGAGAGGCCCCAGCAAGACGCGCCCCGAGGAGCGTCTTGCCACATGTCAGCACTCGGTCTGACTGAGCGCCTCCAGGAGAGAGGCCCAAGCAAGACGCGCCCCGAGGAGCTTCTTGCCACATGTCAACAATGGGTCTGACTGAGGGCCTCCAGGAGAGAAGCCCAAGCAAGACGCGCCCCGAGGAGCGTCTTGCCACATGTCAACACTGGGTCTAATTGAGCGCCTCCAGGAGAGAGGTCCAAGCAACACGCGCCCCGAGGAGCGTCTTGCCACATGTCAACACTGGGTCTGACTGAGTGCCTCCATGAGAGAAGCCCCAGCAAGACGTGCCCCGAGGAGCGTCTTGCCACATGTCACTACTCGGTCTGACTGAGCGCCTAAAGGAGAGAGGCCCAAGCAAGACGTGCCCCGAGGACTGTCTTGCCACATGTCAACAATGGGTCTTTCTGAGCGCCTCCAGGAGAGAAGCCCAAGCAAGACGCGCCCCGAGGAGCGTCTTGCCACATGTCAGCACTAGGTCTGACTGAGCGCCTCCAGGAGAGAGGCCCAAGCAAGACGCGCCCCGAGGAGCGTCTTGCCACATGTCAACACTGGGTCTGACTGAGCGCCTCCAGGTGAGAGGCCCAAGCAAGAAACGCCCGAGGAGCCTCTTGACACATGTCAACACTGGGTCTGACTGATCGCCTCCCCAGGAGAGAGGCCCAAGCAAGACGCGCCCCGAGGAGCGTCTTGCCACATGTCAACAATGGGTCTGACTGAGGGCCTCCAGGAGAGAAGCCCAAGCAAGACGCGCCCCAAGGAGCATCTTGCCACATGTCAGCACTCGGTCTGACTGAGCGCCTCCAGGAGAGAGGCCCAAGCAAGACGCGCCCCGAGGAGCGTCTTGCCACATGTCACCTCTGGGTCTGACTGAGCGCCTCCAGGAGAGAGGCCCAAGCAAGAAACGCCCGAGGAGCGTCTTGACACATGTCAACACTGGGTCTGACCGAGCGCCTCCAGGAGAGAGGCCCAAGCAAGACGCGCCTGGAGGAGCGTTTTGCCACATGTCAACACTGGGTCTGACAGAGGGCCTCAAGGGGAGAGGCCCAAGCAAGATGTGCCCCGAGGAGCATCTTGCCACATATCAACAATGGGTCTGACTGAGGGCCTCCAGGAGAGAAGCCCAAGCAAGCCGCGCCCCGAGGAGCGTCTTGCCACATGTCAGCACTCGGTCTGACTGAGCGCCTCCAGGAGAAAGGCCCAAGCAAGACGCGCCCCTAGGAGCGTCTTGCCACATGTCACCTCTGGTTCTGACTGAGCGCCTCCAGGAGAGAGGCCCAAGCAAGACGCGCCCCGAGGAGCGTCTTGTCACATGTCAACACTGGGTCTGTCTGAGCGCCTCCAGGAGAGAAGCCCAAGCAAGACGCGCCCCGAGGAGCGTCTTGCCACATGTCAACAATGGGTATGACTGAGGGCCTCCAGGAGAGAAGCCCAAGCAAGACGCGCCCCGAGGAGCGTCTTGACACATGTCAACACTGGGTCTGACAGAGGGCCTCCACTAGAGAGTCCCAAGCAAGACGCGCCCCGAGGAGTGTCTTGCCACATGTCACCACTGGGTCTGACTGAGCGCCTCCAGGAGAGAGGCCCAAGCAAGACGTGCCCCGAGGAGCGTCAGGCCATGTCACTACTCAGTCTGACTGAGCGCCTCCAGGAGAGAGGCCCAAGCAAGACGCGCCCCGAGGAGCGTCTTGCCACATGTCAGCACTGGGTCTGACTGAGCGCCTCCAGGAGAGAGGCCCCAGCAAGATGCGCCCGGAGGAGCGTCTTGCCACATGTCAACACTGGGTCTGACAGAGGGCCTCCAGGAGAGAGGCCCAAGCATGACGCGCCCCGAGGAGCGTCTTGCCACATGTCACCTCTGGTTCTGACTGAGCGCCTCCAGGAGAGAGGCCCAAGCAAGACGTGCCCCGAGGAGTGTCTTGCCACATGTCAACAATGGGTCTGACTGAGGGCCTCCAGGAGAGAGGACCAAGCAAGATGCGCCCGGAGGAGCGTCTTGCCACATGTCAACACTGGGTCTGACAGAGGGCCTCCAGGAGAGAGGCCCAAGCATGACGCGCCCCGAGGAGCGTCTTGCCACATGTCACCTCTGGTTCTGACTGAGCGCCTCCAGGAGAGAGGCCCAAGCAAGACGCGCCCCGAGGAGCGTCTTGACACATGTCAACACTGGGTCTGACAGAGGGCCTCCAGGAGAGAGGCCCAAGCAAGACGCGCCCCGAGGAGTGTCTTGCCACATGTCACCACTTGGTCTGACTGAGCGCCTCCAGGAGAGAGGCCCAAGGAACACGCGCCCCGAGGAGTATCAGGCCACATGTAACTACTCAGTCTGACTGAGTGCCTCCAGGAGAGAGGCCCAAGTAAGACGCGCCCCGAGGAGCGTCTCGCCACGTGTCAACACTGGGTCTGATTGAGGGCCTTCTGGAGTGAGGCCAAAGCAAGACGCGCCCCGAGGAGCGTCTTGCGAGATGTCACTCCTCGGTCTGACTGAGCGCCTCCAGGAGAGAGGCCCAAGCAAGACGTGCCCCGAGGAGCGTCTTGCCACATGTCAACAATGGGTCTGACTGAAGGCCTCCAGGAGAGAAGCCCAAGCAAGCCGTGCCCCGAGGAGCGTCTTGCCACATGTCAACACTGGGTCTGACTGAGGGCCTCCAGGAGAGAGGCCCAAGCAAGATGCGCCCCGAGGAGCGTCTTGCCACATGTCAGCACTCGGTCTGACTGAGCGCCTCCAGGAGAGAGGCCCAAGCAAGACGCGCCCCTAGGAGCGTCTTGCCACACGTCAACACTGGGTCTGACAGAGCGCCTCCAGGAGAGAGGCCCAAGCAAGACGCGCCCCGAGGAGCGTCTTGCCACATGTGAAAACTGGGTCTGACTGAGCGCCTCCAGGAGAGAGGCCCAAGCAAGACGCGCCCGGAGGAGCGTCTTGCAACATGTCAGCTCTCGGTCTGACTGAGCACCTCCAGGAGAGAGGCCCAAGCAAGACGCGCCCCGAGGAGGTTCTTGACACATGTCTCCTCTGGGTCTGACTGAGCGCCTCCAGGAGAGAGGCCCAAGCAAGACGTGCCCCGACGAGCATCTTGCCACATGTCAACACTGGGTCTGACTGAGTGCCTCCATGAGAGAAGCCCCAGCAAGATGCGCCCCGAGGAGCGTCTTGCCACATGTCAACACTGGGTCTGACTGAGCGCCTCCAGGAGAGAGGCCCGAGGAGCGTCTTGCCACATGTCACCTCTGGGTCTTACTGAGCGCCTCCAGGAGAGAGGCGCAAGCAAGAAACGCCCGAGGAGCATCTTGACACATGTCAACACTGGGTTTGACTGAGCGCCTCCAGGAGAGAGGCCCCAGCAAGACGCGCCCCGAGGAGCGTCTTGCCACATGTCAGCACTCGGTCTGACTGAGCGCCTCCAGGAGAGAGGCCCAAGAAAGACGCGCCCCGAGGAGCTTCTTGCCACATGTCAACAATGGGTCTGACTGAGGGCCTCCAGGAGAGAAGCCCAAGCAAGACGTGCCCCGAGGAGCGTCTTGCCACATGTCAACACTGGGTCTGACTGAGTGCCTCCATGAGAGAAGCCCCAGCAAGACGCGCCCCGAGGAGCGTCTTGCCACATGTCACTACTCGGTCTGACTGAGCGCCTCCAGGAGAGAGGCCCAAGCAAGACGTGCCCCGAGGACTGTCTTGCCACATGTCAACAATGGGTCTTTCTGAGCGCCTCCAGGAGAGAAGCCCAAGCAAGACGCGCCCCGAGGAGCGTCTTGCCACATGTCAGCACTAGGTCTGACTGAGCGCCTCCAGGAGAGAGGCCCAAGCAAGACGCGCCCCGAGGAGCGTCTTGCCACATGTCAACACTGGGTCTGACTGAGCCCCTCCAGGTGAGAGGCCCAAGCAAGAAACGCCAGAGGAGCCTCTTGACACATGTCAACACTGGGTCTGACTGATCGCCTCCCCAGGAGAGAGGCCCGAGCAAGACGCGCCCCGAGGAGCGTCTTGCCACATGTCAACAATGGGTCTGACTGAGGGCCTCCAGGAGAGAAGCCCAAGCAAGACGCGCCCCAAGGAGCATCTTGCCACATGTCAGCACTCGGTCTGACTGAGCGCCTCCAGGAGAGAGGCCCAAGCAAGACGCGCCCCGAGGAGCGTCTTGCCACATGTCACCTCTGGGTCTGACTGAGCGCCTCCAGGAGAGAGGCCCAAGCAAGAAACGCCCGAGGAGCGTCTTGACACATGTCAACACTGGGTCTGACTGATCGCCTCCCCAGGAGAGAGGCCCAAGCAAGACGCGCCCTGAGGAGTGTCTTGCCACATGTCAACACTGGGTCTGACCGAGCGCCTCCAGGAGAGAGGCCCAAGCAAGACGCGCCTGGAGGAGCGTTTTGCCACATGTCAACACTGGGTCTGACAGAGGGCCTCAAGGGGAGAGGCCCAAGCAAGATGTGCCCCGAGGAGCATCTTGCCACATATCAACAATGGGTCTGACTGAGGGCCTCCAGGAGAGAAGCCCAAGCAAGACGCGCCCCGAGGAGCGTCTTGCCACATGTCAGCACTCGGTCTGACTGAGCGCCTCCAGGAGAGAGGCCCAAGCAAGACGTGCCCCGAGGAGCGTCTTGCCACATGTCAGCACTCGATCTGACTGAGCGCCTCCAGGAGAGAGGCCCAAGCAAGACGTGCCCCGAGGAGCGTCTTGCCACATGTCAACACTGGGTCTGACTGAGCGCCTCCAGGAGAGAGGCCCAAGCAAGACGCGCCCCGAGGAGCGTCTTGCCACATGTGAACACTGGGTCTGACTGAGCGCCTCCAGGAGAGAGGCCCAAGCAAGACGCGCCCGGAGGAGCATCTTGCCACATGTCAGCAATCGGTCTGACTGAGCGCCTCCAGGAGAGAGGCCCAAGCAAGACGCGCCCCGAGGAGCATCTTGACACATGTCTCCTCTGGGTCTGTCTGAGCGCCGCCAGGAGAGAGGCCCAAGCAAGACGCGCCCCGAGGAGCGTCTTGCCACATGTCAACACTGGGTCTGACTGAGCGCCTCCAGGATTGAGGCCCAAGCAAGACGCGCCCCGAGGAGCGTCTTGTCACATGTCACTACTCGGTCTGACTGAGCGCCTCCAGGAGAGAGGCCCAAGCAAGACGTGCCCCGAGGAGCGTCTTGCCACATGTCAACAATGGGTCCGACTGAGGGCCTCCAGGAGAGAAGCCCAAGCAAGACGCGCCCCAAGGAGCATATTGCCACATGTCAGCACTCGGTCTGACTGAGCGCCTCCAGGAGAGAGGCCCAAGCAAGACGTGACCCGAGGAGCGTCTTGCCACATGTCAACACTGGGTCTGACTGAGCTTGTCCAGGAGAGAGGCCCAAGCAAGAAACGCCCGAGGAGCGTCTTGACACATGTCAACACTGGTTCTGACTGATCGCCTCCCCAGGAGAGAGGCCCAAGCAAGACGCGCCCTGAGGAGTGTCTTGCCACATGTCAACACTGGGTCTGACTGAGTGCCTCCAGGAGAGAGGCCCAAGCAAGACGCGCCTGGAGGAGCGTTTTGCCACTTGTCAACACTGGGTCTGACAGAGGGCCTCAAGGGGAGAGGCCCAAGCAAGATGCGCCCCGAGAAGCATCTTGCCACATATCAACAATGGGTCTGACTGCGGTCCTCCAGGAGAGAAGCCCAAGCAAGACGCGCCCCGAGGAGCGTCTTGCCACATGTCAGCACTCGGTCTGACTGAGCGCCTCCAGGAGAGAGGCCCAAGCAAGACGTGCCCCGAGGAGCGTCTTGCCACATGTCAACACTGGGTCTGACTGAGCGCCTCCAGGAGAGAGGCCCAAGCAAGACGCGCCCCGAGGAGCGTCTTGCCACATGTCTCCTCTGGGTCTGACTGAGCGCCTCCAGGAGAGAGGCCCCAGCAAGAAGCGCCCCGAGGAGCATCTTGCCACATGTCAACACTGGGTCTGACTGAGTTCCGCCATTAGAGAAGCCCAAGCAAGAAGCGTCCCGAGGAGCGTCTTGCCACATTTCAACACTGGGTCTGACTGAGCGCCTCCAGGATTGAGGCCCAAGCAAGACGCGCCCCGAGGAGAGTCTTGACACATGTCAACACTGGGTCTGACTGAGGGCCTCCAAGAGAGAAGCCCAAGCAAGTCGCGCCCCGAGGAGAGTCTTGCCACATGTCAACACTGGGTCTGACAGAGGGCATCCAGGAGAGAGGCCCAAGCAATACGCGCCCCGAGGAGCGTCTTGCCACATGTCACCACTGGGTCTGACTGAGCGCCTCCAGGAGAGAGGCCCAAGCAAGAAGCGCCCCGAGGAGCGTCTTGCCATGTGTCAACACTGGGTCTGATTGAGGGCCTTCTGGAGAGAGGCCCAAGCAAGACGCGCCCCGAGGAGCGTCTTTCCACATGTCAACAATGGGTCTGACTGAGGGCCTCCAGGAGAGAAGCCCAAGCAAGACGTGCCCCGAGGAGCGTCTTGCCACATGTCAACACTGGGTCTGACTGAGCGCCTCCAGGAGAGATGCCCAAGCAAGACGCGCCCCGAGGAGCGTCTTGCCACATGTGAACACTGGGTCTGACTGAGCGCCTCCAGGAGAGAGGCCCAAGCAAGACGCGCCCCGAGGAGCATCTTGACACATGTCTCCTCTGGGTCTGACTGAGCGCCTCCAGGAGAGAGGCCCAAGCAAGACCTGCCCCGAGGAGCGTCTTGCCACATGTCAACACTGGGTCTGACTGAGTGCCTCCATGAGAGAAGCCCCAGCAAGACGCGCCCCGAGGAGCATCTTGCCACATGTCAACACTGGGTCTGACTGAGAACCTCCAGGAGAGAGGCCCAAGCAAGACGCGCCCCGAGGAGCGTCTTGCCACATGTCAACACTGGGTCTGACTGAGCGCCTCCAAGAGAGAGGCCCAAGCAAGACGCGCCCCGAGGAGCGTCTTGTCACATGTCACTACTCGGTCTGACTGAGCGCCTCCAGGAGAGAGGCCCAAGCAAGACATGCCCCGAGGAGCGTCTTGCCACATGACAACAATGGGTCTGACTGAGGGCCTCCAGGAGAGAAGCCCAAGCAAGAAGCGCCCCAAGGAGCGTCTTGCCACATGTCAACACTGGGTCTGACTGAGCGCCTCCAGGAGAGAGGCCCAAGCAAGACACGCCCCGAGGAGCGTCTTGACACATGTCAACACTGGTTCTGACTGAGGGCCTCCATGAGAAAAGCCCAAGCAAGACGCGCCCCGAGGAGAGTCTTGCCACATGTCAACACTGGGTCTGACAGAGAGCATCCAGGAGAGAGGCCCAAGCAATACGCGCCCCGAGGAACGTCTTGCCACATGTCACCACTAGGTCTGACTGAGCGCCTCCAGGAGAGAGGCCCAAGCAAGAAGCGCCCCGAGGAGCGTCTTGCCACATGTCAGCACTCGGTCTGACTGAGCGCCTCCAGGAGAGAGGCCCAAGCAAGACGTGCCCCGAGGAGCGTCTTGCCACATGTCAACACTGGGTCTGACTGAGCGCCTCCAGGAGAGAGGCCCAAGCAAGACGCGCCCCGAGGAGCGTCTTGCCACATGTGAACACTGGGTCTGACTGAGCGCCTCCAGGAGAGAGGCCCAAGCAAGACGCGCCCGGAGGAGCGTCTTGCCACATGTCAGCACTCGGTCTGACTGAGCGCCTCCAGGAGAGAGGCCCAAGCAAGACGCGCATCGAGGAGCATCTTGACACATGTCTCCTCTGGGTCTGACTGAGCGCCTGCAGGAGAGAGGCCCAAGCAAGACGGGCCCCGAGGAGCGTCTTGCCACATGTCAACACTGGGTCTGACTGAGCACCTTCAGGAGAGAGGCCCAAGCAAGATGCGCCCCGAGGAGCGTCTTGTCACATGTCACTACTCGGTCTGACTGAGCGCCTCCAGGAGGGAGGCCCAAGCAAGACGTGCCCCGAGGAGCGTCTTGCCACATGTCAACAATGGGTCTGACTGAGCGCCTCCAGGAGAGAGGCCCAAGCAAGACACGCCCCGAGGAGCGTCTTGACACATGTCAACACTGGGTCTGACTGAGGGCCTCCATGAGAGAAGCCCAAGCAAGACGCACCCCGAGGAGAGTCTTGCCACATGTCAACACTGGGTCTGACAGAGGGCATCCAGGAGAGAGGCCCAAGCAATACGCGCCCCAGGAGCGTCTTGCCACATGTCACCACTGGGTCTGACTGAGCGCCTCCAGGAGAGAGGCACAAGCAAGAAGCGCCCCGAGGACCGTCTTGCCACGTGTCAACACTGGGTCTGATTGAGGGCCTTCTGGAGAGAGGCCCAAGCATGACGCGCCCCGAGGAGCGTCTTGCCACATGTCAACAATGGGTCTGACTGAGCGCCTCCAGGAGGGAGGTCCAAGCAAGACGCGCCCTGAGGAGCGTCTTGCCACATGTCAACACTGGGTCTTACTGAGCGCCTCCAGGAGAGAGGCCCAAGCAAGACACGCCCCGAGGAGCGTCTTGAAATACATGTCAACACTGGGTCTGACTGAGGGCCTCCATGAGAGAAGCCCAAGCAAGACGCGCCCCGAGGAGAGTCTTTCCACATGTCAACACTGGGTCTGACAGAGGGCATCCAGGAGAGAGGCCCAAGCGATACGCGCCCCGAGGAGCGTCTTGCCACATGTCACCACTGGGTCTGACTGAGCGCCTCCAGGAGAGAGGCCCAAGCAAGAAGCGCCCCGAGGAGCGTCTTGCCACATGTCAGCACTCGGTCTGACTGAGCGCCTCCAGGAGAGAGGCCCAAGCAAGACGTGCCCCGAGGAGCGTCTTGCCACATGTCAACACTGGGTCTGACTGAGCGCCTCCAGGAGAGAGGCCCAAGCAAGACGCACCCCGAGGAGCGTCTTGCCACATGTGAACACTGGGTCTGACTGAGCGCCTCCAGGAGAGAGGCACAAGCAAGACGCGCCCGGAAGAGCGTCTTGCCACATGTCAGCACTCGGTCTGACTGAGCGCCTCCAGGAGAGAGGCCCAAGCAAGACGCGCCCCGAGGAGCATCTTGACACATGTCTCCTCTGGGTCTGACTGAGCGCCTGCAGGAGAGAGGCCCAAGCAAGACGTGCCCTGAGGAGCGTCTTGCCACATGTCAACACTGGGTCTGACTGAGTGCCTCCATGAGAGAAGCCCCAGCAAGACGCGCCCCGAGGAGCATCTTGCCACATTTCAACACTGGGCTTGACTGAGAACCTCCAGGAGAGAGGCCCAAGCAAGACGGTCCCCGAGGAGCGTCTTGCCACATGTCAACACTGGGTCTGACTGAGCACCTCCAGGAGAGAGGCCCAAGCAAGATGTGCCCCGAGGAGCGTCATGTCACATGTCACTACTCGGTCTGACTGAGCGCCTCCAGGAGAGAGGCCCAAGCAAGACGTGCCCCGAGGAGCGTCTTGCCACATGTCAACAATGGGTCTGACTGAGGGCCTCCAGGAGAGAAGCCCAAGCAAGAAGCGCCCCGAGGAGCGTCTTGCCACATGTCAACACTGGGTCTGACTGAGCGCCTCCAGGAGAGAGGCCCAAGCAAGACACGCCCCGAGGAGCGTCTTGACACATGTCAACACTGGGTCTGACTGAGGGCCTCCATGAGAGAAGCCCAAGCAAGACGCACCCCGAGGAGAGTCTTGCCACATGTCAACACTGGGTCTGACAGAGGGCATCCAGGAGAGAGGCCCAAGCAATACAAGCCCCAGGAGCGTCTTGCCACATGTCACCACTGGGTCTGACTGTGCGCCTCCAGGAGAGAGGCCCAAGCAAGAAGCGCCCTGAGGACCGTCTTGCCACGTGTCAACACTGGGTCTGATTGAGGGCCTTCTGGAGAGAGGCCCAAGCAAGACGCGCCCCGAGGAGCGTCTTGCCACATGTCAACAATGGGTCTGACTGAGGGCCTCCAGGAGAGAAGCCCAAGCAAGACGCGCCCCGAGGAGCTTCTTGCCACATGTCAGCACTCGGTCTGACTGAGCGCCTCCAGGAGAGAGGCCCAAGCAAGACGCGCCCCGAGGAGTGTCTTGCCACGTGTCACCACTGGGTCTGATTGAGCACCTCCAGGAGAGAGGCCCCAGCAAGACGCGCCGCGAGGAGCATCTTGCCTTATGTCAGCAGTCGGTCTGACTG
Organism: Nothobranchius furzeri; assembly: GCF_043380555.1. Classification (NCBI taxonomy): domain Eukaryota; kingdom Metazoa; phylum Chordata; class Actinopteri; order Cyprinodontiformes; family Nothobranchiidae; genus Nothobranchius; species Nothobranchius furzeri. The sequence continues at coordinate 13,560,474 of NC_091749.1, read as the reverse complement.
AGCGCCTCCAGGAGAGAGGCCCTTGCAAGACCCGCCCCGAGGAGCGTCTTGCCACATGTCACTACTCGGTCTAATTGAGCGCCTCCAGGAGAGAGGTCCAAGCAAGACACGCCCCGAGGAGCGTCTTGCCACATGTCACTACTCGGTCTGACTGAGCGCCTCCAGGAAGGAGGTCCAAGCAAGATGCGCCCCGAGGAGCGTCTTGCCAAATGTCAGCACTCGGTCTGACTGAGCGCCTCCAGGAGAGAGGCCCAAGCAAGTCGCGCCCCGAGGAGCGTCTTGCCACATGTCAACACTGGGTCTGACTGAGCGCCTCCAGGAGAGAGGCCCAAGCAAGACGCGCCCCGAGGAGCGTCTTGCCACATGTGAACACTGGGTCTGATTGAGCACCTCCAGGAGAGAGGCCCCAGCAAGACGCGCAGCGAGGAGCATCTTGCCACATGTCACTTCTCGGTCTGACTGAGCGCCTCCAGGAGAGAGGCCCAAGCAAGACGTGCCCCGAGGAGCATCTTGCCACATGTCAACAATGGGTCTGACTGAGGGCCTCCAGGAGAGAAGCCCAAGCAAGACGCGCCCCGAGGAGCATCTTGCCACATGTCAACACTGGGTCTGACTGAGGGGCCCCCAGGAGAGAGGCCCAAATAAGACGCGCCCCGAGGAGCGTCTTGCCACATGTCAACACTGGGTCTGACTGAGGGCCTCCAGGAGAGAAGCCCAAGCAAGATGCGCCCCGAGGAGCGTCTTGCCAAATGTCAGCACTCGGTCTGACTGAGCGCCTCCAGGAGAGAGGCCCAAGCAAGTCGCGCCCCGAGGAGCGTCTTGCCACATGTCAACACTGGGTCTGACTGAGCGCCTCCAGGAGAGAGGCCCAAGCAAGACGCGCCCCGAGGAGCGTCTTGCCACATGTGAACACTGGGTCTGATTGAGCACCTCCAGGAGAGAGGCCCCAGCAAGACGCGCAGCGAGGAGCATCTTGCCTTATGTCAGCACTCGGTCTGACTGAGCGCCTCCAGGAGAGAGGCCCAAGCAAGACCCGCCCCGAGGAGCGTCTTGCCACATGTCACTACTCGGTGTAACAGAGCGCCTCCAGGAGAGAGGTCCAAGCAAGACACGCCCCGAGGAGCGTCTTGCCACATGTCACTACTCGGTCTGACTGAGCGCCTCCAGGAGGGAGGTCCAAGCAAGACGTGCCCTGAGGAGCGTCTTGCCACATGTCAACAATGGGTCTGACTGAGGGCCTCCAGGAGAGAAGCCCAAGCAAGATGCGCCCCGAGGAGCGTCTTGCCACATGTCAACACTGGGTCTGACTGAGGGCCCCCAGGAGAGAGGCCCAAATAAGACGCGCCCCGAGGAGCGTCTTGCCACATGTCAACACTGGGTCTGACTGAGGGCCTCCAGGAGAGAAGCCCAAGCAAGATGCGCTCTGAGGAGCGTCTTGCCACATGTCAGCACTCGGTCTGACTGAGCGCCTCCAGGAGAGAGGCCCAAGCAAGACGCGCCCCGAGCAGCGTCTTGCCACATGTCAACAATGGGTCTGACTGAGGGCCTCCAGGAGAGAAGCCCAAGCAAGACGCGCCCCGAGGAGCGTCTTGCCACATGTCAACACTGGGTCTGACTGAGGGCCCCCAGGAGAGAGGCCCAAATAAGACGCGCCCCGAGGAGCGTCTTGCCACATGTCAACACTGGGTCTGACTTAGGGCCTCCAGGAGAGAAGCCCAAGCAAGAAGCGCCCCGAGGAGCGTCTTGCCACGTGTCAACACTGGGTCTGATTGAGGGCCTTATGGAGAGAGGCCCAAGCAAGACGCGCCCCGAGGAGCGTCTTGCCACATGTCAACAATGGGTCTGACTGAGGGCCTCCAGGAGAGAAGCCCAAGCAAGACGCGCCCCGAGGAGCGTCTTGCCACATGTCAGCACTCGGTCTGACTGAACGCCTCCAGGAGAGAGGCCCAAGCAAGATGTGCCCCGAGGAGCGTCTTGCCACATGTCAACACTGGGTCTGACTGAGCGCCTCCAGGAGAGAGGCACAAGCAAGAAGCGCCCCGAGGACCGTCTTGCCATGTGTCAACACTGGGTCTGATTGAGGGCCTTCTGGAGAGAGGCCCAAGCATGACGCGCCCTGAGGAGCGTCTTGCCACATGTCAACAATGGGTCTGACTGAGCGCCTCCAGGAGGGAGGTCTAAGCAAGACGCGCCCTGAAGAGCGTCTTGCCACATGTCAACACTGGGTCTTACTGAGCGCCTCCAGGAGAGAGGCCCAAGCAAGACACGCCCCGAGGAGCGTCTTGAAATATATGTCAACACTGGGTCTGACTGAGGGCCTCCATGAGAGAAGCCCAAGCAAGACGCGCCCCGAGGAGAGTCTTGCCACATGTCAACACTGGGTCTGACAGAGGGCATCCAGGAGAGAGGCCCAAGCGATACGCGCCCCGAGGAGTGTCTTGCCACATGTCACCACTGGGTCTGACTGAGCGCCTCCAGGAGAGAGGCCCAAGCAAGAAGCGCCCCGAGGAGCGTCTTGCCACATGTCAGCACTCGGTCTGACTGAGCGCCTCCAGGAGAGAGGCCCAAGCAAGACGTGCCCCGAGGAGCGTCTTGCCACATGTCAACACTGGGTCTGACTGAGCGCCTCCAGGAGAGAGGCCCAAGCAAGACGCGCCCCGAGGAGCGTCTTGCCACATGTGAACACTGGGTCTGACTGAGCGCCTCCAGGAGAGAGGCCCAAGCAAGACGCGCCCCGAGGAGCGTCTTGCCACATGTCAACACTGGGTCTGACTGAGGGCCTCCAGTAGAGAAGCCCAAGCAAGATGCGCCCCGAGGAGCGTCTTGCCACATGTCAGCACTCGGTCTGACTGAGTGCCTCCAGGAGAGAGGCCCAAGCAAGACGCGCCCCGAGGAGCGTCTTGCCACATGTCAACACTGGGTCTGACTGAGCGCCTCCAGGAGAGAGGCCCAAGCAAGACGCGCCCCGAGGAGCGTCTTGCCACCTGTGAACACTGGGTCTGATTGAGCACCTCCAGGAGAGAGGCCCCAGCAAGATGCGCCGCGAGGAGCATCTTGCCTTATGTTAGCACTCGGTCTGACTGAGCGCCTCCAGGAGAGAGGCCCAAGCAAGACCCGCCCCGAGGAGCGTCTTGCCTCATGTCACTACTCGGTCTAACTGAGCGCCTCCAGGAGAGAGGTCCAAGCAAGACACGCCCCGAGGAGCGTCTTGCCACATGTCACTACTCGGTCTGACTGAGCGCCTCCAGGAGGGAGGTCCAAGCAAGACGTGCCCCGAGGAGCGTCTTGCCACATGTCAACAATGGGTCTGACTGAGGGCCTCCAGGAGAGAAGCCCAAGCAAGACGCGCCCCGAGGAGCGTCTTGCCACATGTCAACACTGGGTCTGACTGAGGGCCTCCAGGAGAGAAGCCCAAGCAAGATGCGCCCCGAGGAGCGTCTTGCCACATGTCACCACTCGGTCTGACTGAGCGCCTCCAGGAGAGAAGCCCAAGCAAGATGCGCCCCGAGGAGCGTCTTGCCACATGTCAACACTGGGTCTGACTGAGGGCCTCCAGGAGAGAAGCCCAAGCAAGATGCGCCCCGAGGAGCGTCTTGCCAAATGTCAGCACTCGGTCTGACTGAGCGCCTCCAGGAGAGAGGCCCAAGCAAGACGCGCCCCGAGGAGCGTCTTGCCACATGTCAACACTGGGTCTGACTGAGCGCCTCCAGGAGAGAGGCCCAAGCAAGACGCGCCCCGAGGAGCGTCTTGCCACATGTGAACACTGGGTCTGATTGAGCACCTCCAGGAGAGAGGCCCCAGCAAGACGCGCAGCGAGGAGCATCTTGCCTTATGTCAGCACTCGGTCTGACTGAGCGCCTCCAGGAGAGAGGCCCAAGCAAGACCCGCCCCGAGGAGCGTCTTGCCACATGTCACTACTCGGTGTAACTGAGCGCCTCCAGGAGAGAGGTCCAAGCAAGACACGCCCCGAGGAGCGTCTTGCCACATGTCACTACTCGGTCTGACTGAGCGCCTCCAGGAGGGAGGTCCAAGCAAGACGTGCCCTGAGGAGCGTCTTGCCACATGTCAACAATGGGTCTGACTGAGGGCCTCCAGGAGAGAAGCCCAAGCAAGACGCGCCCCGAGGAGCATCTTGACACATGTCTCCTCTGGGTCTGTCTGAGCGCCGCCAGGAGAGAGGCCCAAGCAAGACGCGCCCCGAGGAGCGTCTTGCCACATGTCAACACTGGGTCTGACTGAGCGCCTCCAGGATTGAGGCCCAAGCAAGACGCGCCCCGAGGAGCGTCTTGTCACATGTCACTACTCGGTCTGACTGAGCGCCTCCAGGAGAGAGGCCCAAGCAAGACGTGCCCCGAGGAGAGTCTTGCCACATGTCAACAATGGGTCCGACTGAGGGCCTCCAGGAGAGAAGCCCAAGCAAGACGCGCCCCAAGGAGCATATTGCCACATGTCAGCACTCGGTCTGACTGAGCGCCTCCAGGAGAGAGGCCCAAGCAAGACGTGACCCGAGGAGCGTCTTGCCACATGTCAACACTGGGTCTGACTGAGCTTGTCCAGGAGAGAGGACCAAGCAAGACGCGCCCCGAGGAGCGTCTTGCCACATGTCACCTCTGGGTCTGACTGAGCGCCTCCAGGAGAGAGGCCCAAGCAAGACGCGCCTGGAGGAGCGTTTTGCCACTTGTCAACACTGGGTCTGACAGAGGGCCTCAAGGGGAGAGGCCCAAGCAAGATGCGCCCCGAGAAGCATCTTGCCACATATCAACAATGGGTCTGACTGCGGTCCTCCAGGAGAGAAGCCCAAGCAAGACGCGCCCCGAGGAGCGTCTTGCCACATGTCAGCACTCGGTCTGACTGAGCGCCTCCAGGAGAGAGGCCCAAGCAAGACGTGCCCCGAGGAGCGTCTTTCCACATGTCAACACTGGGTCTGACTGAGCGCCTCCAGGAGAGAGGCCCAAGCAAGACGCGCCCCGAGGAGCGTCTTGCCACATGTCTCCTCTGGGTCTGACTGAGCGCCTCCAGGAGAGAGGCCCCAGCAAGAAGCGCCCCGAGGAGCATCTTGCCACATGTCAACACTGGGTCTGACTGAGTTCCTCCATTAGAGAAGCCCAAGCAAGAAGCGTCCCAAGGAGCGTCTTGCCACATTTCAACACTGGGTCTGACTGAGCGCCTCCAGGATTGAGGCCCAAGCAAGACGCGCCCCGAGGAGCGTCTTGCCACATGTCACCACTGGGTCTGACTGAGCGCCTCCAGGAGAGAGGCCCAAGCAAGAAGCGCCCCGAGGAGCGTCTTGCCATGTGTCAACACTGGGTCTGATTGAGGGCCTTCTGGAGAGAGGCCCAAGCAAGACGCGCCCCGAGGAGCGTCTTTCCACATGTCAACAATGGGTCTGACTGAGGGCCTCCAGGAGAGAAGCCCAAGCAAGACGTGCCCCGAGGAGCGTCTTGCCACATGTCAACACTGGGTCTGACTGAGCGCCTCCAGGAGAGATGCCCAAGCAAGACGCGCCCCGAGGAGCGTCTTGCCACATGTGAACACTGGGTCTGACTGAGCGCCTCCAGGAGAGAGGCCCAAGCAAGACGCGCCCCGAGGAGCATCTTGACACATGTCTCCTCTGGGTCTGACTGAGTGCCTCCAGGAGAGAGGCCCAAGCAAGACCTGCCCCGAGGAGCGTCTTGCCACATGTCAACACTGGGTCTGACTGAGTGCCTCCATGAGAGAAGCCCCAGCAAGACGCGCCCCGAGGAGCATCTTGCCACATGTCAACACTGGGTCTGACTGAGAACCTCCAGGAGAGAGGCCCAAGCAAGACGCGCCCCGAGGAGCGTCTTGCCACATGTCAACACTGGGTCTGACTGAGCGCCTCCAAGAGAGAGGCCCAAGCAAGACGCGCCCCGAGGAGCGTCTTGTCACATGTCACTACTCGGTCTGACTGAGCGCCTCCAGGAGAGAGGCCCAAGCAAGACATGCCCCGAGGAGCGTCTTGCCACATGACAACAATGGGTCTGACTGAGGGCCTCCAGGAGAGAAGCCCAAGCAAGAAGCGCCCCAAGGAGCGTCTTGCCACATGTCAACACTGGGTCTGACTGAGCGCCTCCAGGAGAGAGGCCCAAGCAAGACACGCCCCGAGGAGCGTCTTGACACATGTCAACACTGGTTCTGACTGAGGGCCTCCATGAGAAAAGCCCAAGCAAGACGCGCCCCGAGGAGAGTCTTGCCACATGTCAACACTGGGTCTGACAGAGAGCATCCAGGAGAGAGGCCCAAGCAATACGCGCCCCGAGGAACGTCTTGCCACATGTCACCACTAGGTCTGACTGAGCGCCTCCAGGAGAGAGGCCCAAGCAAGAAGCGCCCCGAGGAGCGTCTTGCCACATGTCAGCACTCGGTCTGACTGAGAGCCTCCAGGAGAGAGGCCCAAGCAAGACGTGCCCCGAGGAGCGTCTTGCCACATGTCAACACTGGGTCTGACTGAGCGCCTCCAGGAGAGAGGCCCAAGCAAGACGCGCCCCGAGGAGCGTCTTGCCACATGTGAACACTGGGTCTGACTGAGCGCCTCCAGGAGAGAGGCCCAAGCAAGACGCGCCCGGAGGAGCGTCTTGCCACATGTCAGCACTCGGTCTGACTGAGCGCCTCCAGGAGAGAGGCCCAAGCAAGACGCGCATCGAGGAGCATCTTGACACATGTCTCCTCTGGGTCTGACTGAGCGCCTGCAGGAGAGAGGCCCAAGCAAGACGGGCCCCGAGGAGCGTCTTGCCACATGTCAACACTGGGTCTGACTGAGCACCTTCAGGAGAGAGGCCCAAGCAAGATGCGCCCCGAGGAGCGTCTTGTCACATGTCACTACTCGGTCTGACTGAGCGCCTCCAGGAGTGAGGCCCAAGCAAGACGTGCCCCGAGGAGCGTCTTGCCACATGTCAACAATGGGTCTGACTGAGCGCCTCCAGGAGAGAGGCCCAAGCAAGACACGCCCCGAGGAGCGTCTTGACACATGTCAACACTGGGTCTGACTGAGGGCCTCCATGAGAGAAGCCCAAGCAAGACGCACCCCGAGGAGAGTCTTGCCACATGTCAACACTGGGTCTGACAGAGGGCATCCAGGAGAGAGGCCCAAGCAATACGCGCCCCAGGAGCGTCTTGCCACATGTCACCACTGGGTCTGACTGAGCGCCTCCAGGAGAGAGGCACAAGCAAGAAGCGCCCCGAGGACCGTCTTGCCACGTGTCAACACTGGGTCTGATTGAGGGCCTTCTGGAGAGAGGCCCAAGCATGACGCGCCCCGAGGAGCGTCTTGCCACATGTCAACAATGGGTCTGACTGAGCGCCTCCAGGAGGGAGGTCCAAGCAAGACGCGCCCTGAGGAGCGTCTTGCCACATGTCAACACTGGGTCTTACTGAGCGCCTCCAGGAGAGAGGCCCAAGCAAGACACGACCCGAGGAGCGTCTTGAAATACATGTCAACACTGGGTCTGACTGAGGGCCTCCATGAGAGAAGCCCAAGCAAGACGCGCCCCGAGGAGAGTCTTGCCACATGTCAACACTGGGTCTGACAGAGGGCATCCAGGAGAGAGGCCCAAGCGATACGCGCCCCGAGGAGCGTCTTGCCACATGTCACCACTGGGTCTGACTGAGCGCCTCCAGGAGATAGGCCCAAGCAAGAAGCGCCCCGAGGAGCGTCTTGCCACATGTCAGCACTCGGTCTGACTGAGCGCCTCCAGGAGAGAGGCCCAAGCAAGACGTGCCCCGAGGAGCGTCTTGCCACATGTCAACACTGGGTCTGACTGAGCGCCTCCAGGAGAGAGGCCCAAGCAAGACGTGCCCCGAGGAGCGTCTTGCCACATGTGAACACTGGGTCTGACTGAGCGCCTCCAGGAGAGAGGCCCAAGCAAGACGCGCCCGGAAGAGCGTCTTGCCACATGTCAGCACTCGGTCTGACTGAGCGCCTCCAGGAGAGAGGCCCAAGCAAGACGCGCCCCGAGGAGCATCTTGACACATGTCTCCTCTGGGTCTGACTGAGCGCCTGCAGGAGAGAGGCCCAAGCAAGACGTGCCCTGAGGAGCGTCTTGCCACATGTCAACACTGGGTCTGACTGAGTGCCTCCATGAGAGAAGCCCCAGCAAGACGCGCCCCGAGGAGCATCTTGCCACATTTCAACACTGGGCTTGACTGAGAACCTCCAGGAGAGAGGCCCAAGCAAGACGGTCCCCGAGGAGCGTCTTGCCACATGTCAACACTGGGTCTGACTGAGCACCTCCAGGAGAGAGGCCCAAGCAAGATGTGCCCCGAGGAGCGTCATGTCACATGTCACTACTCGGTCTGACTGAGCGCCTCCAGGAGAGAGGCCCAAGCAAGACGTGCCCCGAGGAGCGTCTTGCCACATGTCAACAATGGGTCTGACTGAGGGCCTCCAGGAGAGAAGCCCAAGCAAGAAGCGCCCCGAGGAGCGTCTTGCCACATGTCAACACTGGGTCTGACTGAGCGCCTCCAGGAGAGAGGCCCAAGCAAGACACGCCCCGAGGAGCGTCTTGACACATGTCAACACTGGGTCTGACTGAGGGCCTCCATGAGAGAAGCCCAAGCAAGACGCACCCCGAGGAGAGTCTTGCCACATGTCAACACTGGGTCTGACAGAGGGCATCCAGGAGAGAGGCCCAAGCAATACAAGCCCCAGGAGCGTCTTGCCACATGTCACCACTGGGTCTGACTGAGCGCCTCCAGGAGAGAGGCCCAAGCAAGAAGCGCCCTGAGGACCGTCTTGCCACGTGTCAACACTGGGTCTGATTGAGGGCCTTCTGGAGAGAGGCCCAAGCAAGACGCGCCCCGAGGAGCGTCTTGCCACATGTCAACAATGGGTCTGACTGAGGGCCTCCAGGAGAGAAGCCCAAGCAAGACGCGCCCCGAGGAGCTTCTTGCCACATGTCAGCACTCGGTCTGACTGAGCGCCTCCAGGAGAGAGGCCCAAGCAAGACGCGCCCCGAGGAGTGTCTTGCCACGTGTCACCACTGGGTCTGATTGAGCACCTCCAGGAGAGAGGCCCCAGCAAGACGCGCCGCGAGGAGCATCTTGCCTTATGTCAGCAGTCGGTCTGACTGAGCGCCTCCAGGAGAGAGGCCCTTGCAAGACCCGCCCCGAGGAGCGTCTTGCCACATGTCACTACTCGGTCTAATTGAGCGCCTCCAGGAGAGAGGTCCAAGCAAGACACGCCCCGAGGAGCGTCTTGCCACATGTCACTACTCGGTCTGACTGAGCGCCTCCAGGAAGGAGGTCCAAGCAAGACGCGCCCCGAGGAGCGTCTTGCCACATGTCACTTCTCGGTCTGACTGAGCGCCTCCAGGAGAGAGGCCCAAGCAAGACGTGCCCCGAGGAGCATCTTGCCACATGTCAACAATGGGTCTGACTGAGGGCCTCCAGGAGAGAAGCCCAAGCAAGACGCGCCCCGAGGAGCATCTTGCCACATGTCAACACTGGGTCTGACTGAGGGGCCCCCAGGAGAGAGGCCCAAATAAGACGCGCCCCGAGGAGCGTCTTGCCACATGTCAACACTGGGTCTGACTGAGGGCCTCCAGTAGAGAAGCCCAAGCAAGATGCGCCCCGAGGAGCGTCTTGCCACATGTCAGCACTCGGTCTGACTGAGTGCCTCCAGGAGAGAGGCCCAAGCAAGACGCGCCCCGAGGAGCGTCTTGCCACATGTCAACACTGGGTCTGACTGAGCGCCTCCAGGAGAGAGGCCCAAGCAAGACGTGCCCCGAGGAGCGTCTTGCCACCTGTGAACACTGGGTCTGATTGAGCACCTCCAGGAGAGAGGCCCCAGCAAGACGCGCCGCGAGGAGCATCTTGCCTTATGTTAGCACTCGGTCTGACTGAGCGCCTCCAGGAGAGAGGCCCAAGCAAGATCCGCCCCGAGGAGCGTCTTGCCTCATGTCACTACTCGGTCTAACTGAGCGCCTCCAGGAGAGAGGTCCAAGCAAGACACGCCCCGAGGAGCGTCTTGCCACATGTCACTACTCGGTCTGACTGAGCGCCTCCAGGAGGGAGGTCCAAGCAAGACGTGCCCCGAGGAGCGTCTTGCCACATGTCAACAATGGGTCTGACTGAGGGCCTCCAGGAGAGAAGCCCAAGCAAGACGCGCCCCGAGGAGCGTCTTGCCACATGTCAACACTGGGTCTGACTGAGGGCCTCCAGGAGAGAAGCCCAAGCAAGATGCGCCCCGAGGAGCGTCTTGCCACATGTCACCACTCGGTCTGACTGAGCGCCTCCAGGAGAGAAGCCCAAGCAAGATGCGCCCCGAGGAGCGTCTTGCCACATGTCAACACTGGGTCTGACTGAGGGCCTCCAGGAGAGAAGCCCAAGCAAGATGCGCCCCGAGGAGCGTCTTGCCAAATGTCAGCACTCGGTCTGACTGAGCGCCTCCAGGAGAGAGGCCCAAGCAAGACGCGCCCCGAGGAGCGTCTTGCCACATGTCAACACTGGGTCTGACTGAGCGCCTCCAGGAGAGAGGCCCAAGCAAGACGCGCCCCGAGGAGCGTCTTGCCACATGTGAACACTGGGTCTGATTGAGCACCTCCAGGAGAGAGGCCCCAGCAAGACGCGCAGCGAGGAGCATCTTGCCTTATGTCAGCACTCGGTCTGACTGAGCGCCTCCAGGAGAGAGGCCCAAGCAAGACCCGCCCCGAGGAGCGTCTTGCCACATGTCACTACTCGGTGTAACTGAGCGCCTCCAGGAGAGAGGTCCAAGCAAGACACGCCCCGAGGAGCGTCTTGCCACATGTCACTACTCGGTCTGACTGAGCGCCTCCAGGAGGGAGGTCCAAGCAAGACGTGCCCTGAGGAGCGTCTTGCCACATGTCAACAATGGGTCTGACTGAGGGCCTCCAGGAGAGAAGCCCAAGCAAGACGCGCCCCGAGGAGCGTCTTGCCACATGTCAACACTGGGTCTGACTGAGGGCCCCCAGGAGAGAGGCCCAAATAAGATGCGCCCCGAGGAGCGTCTTGCCACATGTCAACACTGGGTCTGACTGAGGGCCTCCAGGAGAGAAGCCCAAGCAAGATGCGCCCTGAGGAGCGTCTTGCCACATGTCAGCACTCGGTCTGACTGAGCGCCTCCAGGAGAGAGGCCCAAGCAAGACGCGCCCCGAGCAGCGTCTTGCCACATGTCAACAATGGGTCTGACTGAGGGCCTCCAGGAGAGAAGCCCAAGCAAGACGCGCCCCGAGGAGCGTCTTGCCACATGTCAACACTGGGTCTGACTGAGGGCCCCCAGGAGAGAGGCCCAAATAAGACGCGCCCCGAGGAGCGTCTTGCCACATGTCAACACTGGGTCTGACTTAGGGCCTCCAGGAGAGAAGCCCAAGCAAGAAGCGCCCCGAGGAGCGTCTTGCCACGTGTCAACACTGGGTCTGATTGAGGGCCTTATGGAGAGAGGCCCAAGCAAGACGCGCCCCGAGGAGCGTCTTGCCACATGTCAACAATGGGTCTGACTGAGGGCCTCCAGGAGAGAAGCCCAAGCAAGACGCGCCCCGAGGAGCGTCTTGCCACATGTCAGCACTCGGTCTGACTGAACGCCTCCAGGAGAGAGGCCCAAGCAAGATGTGCCCCGAGGAGCGTCTTGCCACATGTCAACACTGGGTCTGACTGAGCGCCTCCAGGAGAGAGGCACAAGCAAGAAGCGCCCCGAGGACCGTCTTGCCACGTGTCAACACTGGGTCTGATTGAGGGCCTTCTGGAGAGAGGCCCAAGCATGACGCGCCCTGAGGAGCGTCTTGCCACATGTCAACAATGGGTCTGACTGAGCGCCTCCAGGAGGGAGGTCTAAGCAAGACGCGCCCTGAGGAGCGTCTTGCCACATGTCAACACTGGGTCTTACTGAGCGCCTCCAGGAGAGAGGCCCAAGCAAGACACGCCCCGAGGAGCGTCTTGAAATATATGTCAACACTGGGTCTGACTGAGGGCCTCCATGAGAGAAGCCCAAGCAAGACGCGCCCCGAGGAGAGTCTTGCCACATGTCAACACTGGGTCTGACAGAGGGCATCCAGGAGAGAGGCCCAAGCGATACGCGCCCCGAGGAGTGTCTTGCCACATGTCACCACTGGGTCTGACTGAGCGCCTCCAGGAGAGAGGCCCAAGCAAGAAGCGCCCCAAGGAGCGTCTTGCCACATGTCAGCACTCGGTCTGACTGAGCGCCTCCAGGAGAGAGGCCCAAGCAAGACCCGCCCCGAGGAGCGTCTTGCCACATGTCACTACTCGGTGTAACTGAGCGCCTCCAGGAGAGAGGTCCAAGCAAGACACGCCCCGAGGAGCGTCTTGCCACATGTCACTACTCGGTCTGACTGAGCGCCTCCAGGAGGGAGGTCCAAGCAAGACGTGCCCTGAGGAGCGTCTTGCCACATGTCAACAATGGGTCTGACTGAGGGCCTCCAGGAGAGAAGCCCAAGCAAGACGCGCCCCGAGGAGCGTCTTGCCACATGTCAACACTGGGTCTGACTGAGGGCCCCCAGGAGAGAGGCCCAAATAAGACGCGCCCCGAGGAGCGTCTTGCCACATGTCAACACTGGGTCTGACTGAGGGCCTCCAGGAGAGAAGCCCAAGCAAGATGCGCCCTGAGGAGCGTCTTGCCACATGTCAGCACTCGGTCTGACTGAGCGCCTCCAGGAGAGAGGCCCAAGCAAGACGCGCCCCGAGCAGCGTCTTGCCACATGTCAACAATGGGTCTGACTGAGGGCCTCCAGGAGAGAAGCCCAAGCAAGACGCGCCCCGAGGAGCGTCTTGCCACATGTCAACACTGGGTCTGACTGAGGGCCCCCAGGAGAGAGGCCCAAATAAGACGCGCCCCGAGGAGCGTCTTGCCACATGTCAACACTGGGTCTGACTTAGGGCCTCCAGGAGAGAAGCCCAAGCAAGAAGCGCCCCGAGGAGCGTCTTGCCACGTGTCAACACTGGGTCTGATTGAGGGCCTTATGGAGAGAGGCCCAAGCAAGACGCGCCCCGAGGAGCGTCTTGCCACATGTCAACAATGGGTCTGACTGAGGGCCTCCAGGAGAGAAGCCCAAGCAAGACGCGCCCCGAGGAGCGTCTTGCCACATGTCAGCACTCGGTCTGACTGAACGCCTCCAGGAGAGAGGCCCAAGCAAGATGTGCCCCGAGGAGCGTCTTGCCACATGTCAACACTGGGTCTGACTGAGCGCCTCCAGGAGAGAGGCACAAGCAAGAAGCGCCCCGAGGACCGTCTTGCCACGTGTCAACACTGGGTCTGATTGAGGGCCTTCTGGAGAGAGGCCCAAGCATGACGCGCCCTGAGGAGCGTCTTGCCACATGTCAACAATGGGTCTGACTGAGCGCCTCCAGGAGGGAGGTCTAAGCAAGACGCGCCCTGAGGAGCGTCTTGCCACATGTCAACACTGGGTCTTACTGAGCGCCTCCAGGAGAGAGGCCCAAGCAAGACACGCCCCGAGGAGCGTCTTGAAATATATGTCAACACTGGGTCTGACTGAGGGCCTCCATGAGAGAAGCCCAAGCAAGACGCGCCCCGAGGAGAGTCTTGCCACATGTCAACACTGGGTCTGACAGAGGGCATCCAGGAGAGAGGCCCAAGCGATACGCGCCCCGAGGAGTGTCTTGCCACATGTCACCACTGGGTCTGACTGAGCGCCTCCAGGAGAGAGGCCCAAGCAAGAAGCGCCCCGAGGAGCGTCTTGCCACATGTCAGCACTCGGTCTGACTGAGCGCCTCCAGGAGAGAGGCCCAAGCAAGACGTGCCCCGAGGAGCGTCTTGCCACATGTGAACACTGGGTCTGACTGAGCGCCTCCAGGAGAGAGGCCCAAGCAAGACGCGCCCCGAGGAGCGTCTTGCCACATGTCAACACTGGGTCTGACTGAGGGCCTCCAGTAGAGAAGCCCAAGCAAGATGCGCCCCGAGGAGCGTCTTGCCACATGTCAGCACTCGGTCTGACTGAGTGCCTCCAGGAGAAAGGCCCAAGCAAGACGCGCCCCGAGGAGCGTCTTGCCACATGTCAACACTGGGTCTGACTGAGCGCCTCCAGGAGAGAGGCCCAAGCAAGACGCGCCCCGAGGAGCGTCTTGCCACCTGTGAACACTGGGTCTGATTGAGCACCTCCAGGAGAGAGGCCCCAGCAAGACGCGCCGCGAGGAGCATCTTGCCTTATGTTAGCACTCGGTCTGACTGAGCGCCTCCAGGAGAGAGGCCCAAGCAAGACCCGCCCCGAGGAGCGTCTTGCCTCATGTCACTACTCGGTCTAACTGAGCGCCTCCAGGAGAGAGGTCCAAGCAAGACACGCCCCGAGGAGCGTCTTGCCACATGTCACTACTCGGTCTGACTGAGCGCCTCCAGGAGGGAGGTCCAAGCAAGACGTGCCCCGAGGAGCGTCTTGCCACATGTCAACAATGGGTCTGACTGAGGGCCTCCAGGAGAGAAGCCCAAGCAAGACGCGCCCCGAGGAGCGTCTTGCCACATGTCAACACTGGGTCTGACTGAGGGCCTCCAGGAGAGAAGCCCAAGCAAGATGCGCCCCGAGGAGCGTCTTGCCAGATGTCACCACTCGGTCTGACTGAGCGCCTCCAGGAGAGAAGCCCAAGCAAGATGCGCCCCGAGGAGCGTCTTGCCACATGTCAACACTGGGTCTGACTGAGGGCCTCCAGGAGAGAAGCCCAAGCAAGATGCGCCCCGAGGAGCGTCTTGCCAAATGTCAGCACTCGGTCTGACTGAGCGCCTCCAGGAGAGAGGCCCAAGCAAGACGCGCCCCGAGAAGCGTCTTGCCACATGTCAACACTGGGTCTGACTGAGCGCCTACAGGAGAGAGGCCCAAGCAAGACGCGCCCCGAGGAGCGTCTTGCCACATGTGAACACTGGGTCTTATTGAGCACCTCCAGGAGAGAGGCCCCAGCAAGACGCGCAGCGAGGAGCATCTTGCCTTATGTCAGCACTCGGTCTGACTGAGCGCCTCCAGGAGAGAGGCCCAAGCAAGACCCGCCCCGAGGAGCGTCTTGCCACATGTCACTACTCGGTGTAACTGAGCGCCTCCAGGAGAGAGGTCCAAGCAAGACACGCCCCGAGGAGCGTCTTGCCACATGTCACTACTCGGTCTGACTGAGCGCCTCCAGGAGGGAGGTCCAAGCAAGACGTGCCCTGAGGAGCGTCTTGCCACATGTCAACAATGGGTCTGACTGAGGGCCTCCAGGAGAGAAGCCCAAGCAAGATGCGCCCCGAGGAGCGTCTTGCCACATGTCAACACTGGGTCTGACTGAGGGCCCCCAGGAGAGAGGCCCAAATAAGACGCGCCCCGAGGAGCATCTTGCCACATGTCAACACTGGGTCTGACTGAGGGCCTCCAGGAGAGAAGCCCAAGCAAGATGCGCCCTGAGGAGCGTCTTGCCACATGTCAGCACTCGGTCTGACTGAGCGCCTCCAGGAGAGAGGCCCAAGCAAGACGCGCCCCGAGCAGCGTCTTGCCACATGTCAACAATGGGTCTGACTGAGGGCCTCCAGAAGAGAAGCCCAAGCAATACGCGCCCCGAGGAGCGTCTTGCCACATGTCAACACTGGGTCTGACTGAGGGCCCCCAGGAGAGAGGCCCAAATAAGACGCGCCCCGAGGAGCGTCTTGCCACATGTCAACACTGGGTCTGACTTAGGGCCTCCAGGAGAGAAGCCCAAGCAAGAAGCGCCCCGAGGAGCGTCTTGCCACGTGTCAACACTGGGTCTGATTGAGGGCCTTATGGAGAGAGGCCCAAGCAAGACGCGCCCCGAGGAGCGTCTTGCCACATGTCAACAATGGGTCTGACTGAGGGCCTCCAGGAGAGAAGCCCAAGCAAGACGCGCCCCGAGGAGCGTCTTGCCACATGTCAGCACTCGGTCTGACTGAACGCCTCCAGGAGAGAGGCCCAAGCAAGATGTGCCCCGAGGAGCGTCTTGCCACATGTCAACACTGGGTCTGACTGAGCGCCTCCAGGAGAGAGGCACAAGCAAGAAGCGCCCCGAGGACCGTCTTGCCACGTGTCAACACTGGGTCTGATTGAGGGCCTTCTGGAGAGAGGCCCAAGCATGACGCGCCCTGAGGAGCGTCTTGCCACATGTCAACACTGGGTCTTACTGAGCGCCTCCAGGAGAGAGGCCCAAGCAAGACACGCCCCGAGGAGCGTCTTGAAATATATGTCAACACTGGGTCTGACTGAGGGCCTCCATGAGAGAAGCCCAAGCAAGACGCGCCCCGAGGAGAGTCTTGCCACATGTCAACACTGGGTCTGACAGAGGGCATCCAGGAGAGAGGCCCAAGCGATACGCGCCCCGAGGAGTGTCTTGCCACATGTCACCACTGGGTCTGACTGAGCGCCTCCAGGAGAGAGGCCCAAGCAAGAAGCGCCCCGAGGAGCGTCTTGCCACATGTCAGCACTCGGTCTGACTGAGCGCCTCCAGGAGAGAGGCCCAAGCAAGACGTGCCCCGAGGAGCGTCTTGCCACATGTCAACACTGGGTCTGACTGAGCGCCTCCAGGAGAGAGGCCCAAGCAAGACGCTCCCCGAGGAGCGTCTTGCCACATGTGAACACTGGGTCTGACTGAGCGCCTCCAGGAGAGAGGCCCAAGCAAGACGCGCCCGGAGGAGCGTCTTGCCACATGTCAGCACTCGGTCTGACTGAGCGCATCCAGGAGAGAGGCCCAAGCAAGACGTGCCCTGAGGAGCGTCTTGCCACATGTCAACACTGGGTCTGACTGAGTGCCTCCATGAGAGAAGCCCCAGCAAGACGCGCCCCGAGGAGCATCTTGCCACATTTCAACACTGGGCCTGACTGAGAACCTCCAGGAGAGAGGCCCAAGCAAGACGGGCCCCGAGGAGCGTCTTGCCACATGTCAACACTGGGTCTGACTGAGCGCCTCCAGGAGAGAGGCCCAAGCAAGATGCGCCCCGAGGAGCGTCATGTCACATGTCACTACTCGGTCTGACTGAGCGCCTCCAGGAGAGAGGCCCAAGCAAGACGTGCCCCGAGGAGCGTCTTGCCACATGTCAACAATGGGTCTGACTGAGGGCCTCCAGGAGAGAAGCCCAAGCAAGAAGCGCCCCGAGGAGCGTCTTGCCACATGTCAACACTGGGTCTGACTGAGAGCCTCCAGGAGAGAGGCCCAAGCAAGACACGCCCCGAGGAGCGTCTTGACACATGTCAACACTGGGTCTGACTGAGGGCCTCCATGAGAGAAGCCCAAGCAAGACGCACCCCGAGGAGAGTCTTGCCACATGTCAACACTGGGTCTGACAGAGGGCATCCAGGAGAGAGGCCCAAGCAATACAAGCCCCAGGAGCGTCTTGCCACATGTCACCACTGGGTCTGACTGAGCGCCTCCAGGAGAGAGGCCCAAGCAAGAAGCGCCCCGAGGACCGTCTTGCCACGTGTCAACACTGGGTCTGATTGAGGGCCTTCTGGAGAGAGGCCCAAGCAAGACGCGCCCCGAGGAGCGTCTTGCCACATGTCAACAATGGGTCTGACTGAGGGCCTCCAGGAGAGAAGCCCAAGCATGACGCGCCCCGAGGAGCTTCTTGCCACATGTCAGCACTCGGTCTGACTGAGCGCCTCCAGGAGAGAGGCCCAAGCAAGATGCGCCCCGAGGAGTGTCTTGCCACGTGTCACCACTGGGTCTGATTGAGCACCTCCAGGAGAGAGGCCCCAGCAAGACGCGCCGCGAGGAGCATCTTGCCTTATGTCAGCAGTCGGTCTGACTGAGCGCCTCCAGGAGAGAGGCCTTTGCAAGACCCGCCCCGAGGAGCGTCTTGCCACATGTCACTACTCGGTCTAATTGAGCGCCTCCAGGAGAGAGGTCCAAGCAAGACACGCCCCGAGGAGCGTCTTGCCACATGTCACTACTCGGTCTGACTGAGCGCCTCCAGGAGGGAGGTCCAAGCAAGACGCGCCCCGAGGAGCGTCTTGCCACATGTCACTTCTCGGTCTGACTGAGCGCCTCCAGGAGAGAGGCCCAAGCAAGACGTGCCCCGAGGAGCGTCTTGCCACATGTCAACAATGGGTCTGACTGAGGGCCTCCAGGAGAGAAGCCCAAGCAAGACGCGCCCCGAGGAGCGTCTTGCCACATGTCAACACTGGGTCTGACTGAGGGGCCCCCAGGAGAGAGGCCCAAATAAGACGCGCCCCGAGGAGCGTATTGCAACATGTCAACACTGGGTCTGACTGAGGGCCTCCAGTAGAGAAGCCCAAGCAAGATGCGCCCCGAGGAGCGTCTTGCCACATGTCAGCACTCGGTCTGACTGAGCGCCTCCAGGAGAGAAGCCCAAGCAAGACGCGCCCCGAGGAGCGTCTTGCCACATGTCAACAATGGGTCTGACTGAGCGCCTCCAGGAGAGAGGCCCAAGCAAGACGCGCCCCGAGGAGCGTCTTGCCACCTGTGAACACTGGGTCTGATTGAGCACCTCCAGGAGAGAGGCCCCAGCAAGACGCGCCGCGAGGAGCATCTTGCCTTATGTTAGCACTCGGTCTGACTGAGCGCCTCCAGGAGAGAGGCCCAAGCAAGACCCGCCCCGAGGAGCGTCTTGCCACATGTCACTACTCGGTCTAACTGAGCGCCTCCAGGAGAGAGGTCCAAGCAAGACACGCCCCGAGGAGCGTCTTGCCACATGTCACTACTCGGTCTGACTGAGCGCCTCCAGGAGGGAGGTCCAAGCAAGACGTGCCCCGAGGAGCGTCTTGCCACATGTCAACAATGGGTCTGACTGAGGGCCTCCAGGAGAGAAGCCCAAGCAAGACGCGCCCCGAGGAGCGTCTTGCCACATGTCAACACTGGGTCTGACTGAGGGCCTCCAGGAGAGAAGCCCAAGCAAGATGCGCCCCGAGGAGCGTCTTGCCACATGTCAGCACTCGGTCTGACTGAGCGCCTCCAGGAGAGAAGCCCAAGCAAGATGCGCCCCGAGGAGCGTCTTGCCACATGTCAACACTGGGTCTGACTGAGGGCCTCCAGGAGAGAAGCCCAAGCAAGATGCGCGCCGAGGAGCGTCTTGCCAAATGTCAGCACTCGGTCTGACTGAGAGCCTCCAGGAGAGAGGCCCAAGCAAGACGTGCCTTGAGGAGCGTCTTGCCACATGTCAACACTGGGTCTGACTGAGCGCCTCCAGGAGAGAGGCCCAAGCAAGACGCGCCCCGAGGAGCGTCTTGCCACATGTGAACACTGGGTCTGATTGAGCACCTCCAGGAGAGAGGCCCCAGCAAGACGCGCAGCGAGGAGCATCTTGCCTTATGTCAGCACTCGGTCTGACTGAGCGCCTCCAGGAGAGAGGCCCAAGCAAGACCCGCCCCGAGGAGCGTCTTGCCACATGTCACTACTCGGTGTAACTGAGCTCCTCCAGGAGAGAGGTCCAAGCAAGACACGCCCCGAGGAGCGTCTTGCCACATGTCACTACTCGGTCTGACTGAGCGCCTCCAGGAGGGAGGTCCAAGCAAGACGTGCCCTGAGGAGCGTCTTGCCACATGCCAACAATGGGTCTGACTGAGGGCCTCCAGGAGAGAAGCCCAAGCAAGACGCGCCCCGAGGAGCGTCTTGCCACATGTCAACACTGGGTCTGACTGAGGGCCCCCAGGAGAGAGGCCCAAATAAGACGCGCCCCGAGGAGCGTCTTGCCACATGTCAACACTGGGTCTGACTGAGGGCCTCCAGGAGAGAAGCCCAAGCAAGATGCGCCCCGAGGAGCGTCTTGCCACATGTCAGCACTCGGTCTGACTGAGCGCCTCCAGGAGAGAGGCCCAAGCAAGACGCGCCCCGAGCAGCGTCTTGCCACATGTCAACAATGGGTCTGACTGAGGGCCTCCAGGAGAGAAGCCCAAGCAAGACGCGCCCCGAGGAGCGTCTTGCCACATGTCAGCACTCGGTCTGACTGAGCGCCTCCAGGAGAGAAGCCCAAGCAAGACGCGCCCCGAGGAGCGTCTTGCCACATGTCAACACTGGGTCCGACTGAGCGCCTCCAGGAGAGAGGCCCAAGCAAGACGCGCCCCGAGAAGCGTCTTGCCACCTGTGAACACTGGGTCTGATTGAGCACCTCCAGGAGAGAGGCCCCAGCAAGACGCGCCGCGAGGAGCATCTTGCCTTATGTTAGCACTCGGTCTGACTGAGCGCCTCCAGGAGAGAGGCCCAAGCAAGACCCGCCCCGAGGAGCGTCTTGCCACATGTCACTACTCGGTCTGAGCGCCTCCAGGAGAGAGGTCCAAGCAAGACACGCCCCGAGGAGCGTCTTGCCACATGTCACTACTCGGTCTGACTGAGCGCCTCCAGGAGGGAGGTCCAAGCAAGACGTGCCCCGAGGAGCGTCTTGCCACATGTCAACAATGGGTCTGACTGAGGGCCTCCAGGAGAGAAGCCCAAGCAAGACGCGCCCCGAGGAGCGTCTTGCCACATGTCAACACTGGGTCTGACTGAGGGCCTCCAGGAGAGAAGCCCAAGCAAGATGCGCCCCGAGGAGCGTCTTGCCACATGTCAGCACTCGGTCTGACTGAGCGCCTCCAGGAGAGAAGCCCAAGCAAGATGCGCCCCGAGGAGCATCTTGCCACATGTCAACACTCGGTCTGACTGAGCGCCTCCAGGAGAGAGGCCCAAGCAAGACGTGCCTTGAGGAGCGTCTTGCCACATGTCAACACTGGGTCTGACTGAGCACCTCCAGGAGAGAGGCCCCAGCAAGACGCGCAGCGAGGAGCATCTTGCCTTATGTCAGCACTCGGTCTGACTGAGCGCCTCCAGGAGAGAGGCCCAAGCAAGACCCGCCCCGAGGAGCGTCTTGCCACATGTCACTACTCGGTGTAACTGAGCTCCTCCAGGAGAGAGGTCCAAGCAAGACACGCCCCGAGGAGCGTCTTGCCACATGTCACTACTCGGTCTGACTGAGCGCCTCCAGGAGGGAGGTCCAAGCAAGACGTGCCCTGAGGAGCGTCTTGCCACATGCCAACAATGGGTCTGACTGAGGGCCTCCAGGAGAGAAGCCCAAGCAAGACGCGCCCCGAGGAGCGTCTTGCCACATGTCAACACTGGGTCTGACTGAGGGCCCCCAGGAGAGAGGCCCAAATAAGACGCGCCCCGAGGAGCGTCTTGCCACATGTCAACACTGGGTCTGACTGAGGGCCTCCAGGAGAGAAGCCCAAGCAAGATGCGCCCCGAGGAGCGTCTTGCCACATGTCAGCACTCGGTCTGACTGAGCGCCTCCAGGAGAGAGGCCCAAGCAAGACGCGCCCCGAGCAGCGTCTTGCCACATGTCAACAATGGGTCTGACTGAGGGCCTCCAGGAGAGAAGCCCAAGCAAGACGCGCCCCGAGGAGCGTCTTGCCACATGTCAGCACTCGGTCTGACTGAGCGCCTCCAGGAGAGAAGCCCAAGCAAGACGCGCCCCGAGGAGCGTCTTGCCACATGTCAACACTGGGTCTGACTGAGCGCCTCCAGGAGAGAGGCCCAAGCAAGACGCGCCCCGAGAAGCGTCTTGCCACCTGTGAACACTGGGTCTGATTGAGCACCTCCAGGAGAGAGGCCCCAGCAAGACGCGCCGCGAGGAGCATCTTGCCTTATGTTAGCACTCGGTCTGACTGAGCGCCTCCAGGAGAGAGGCCCAAGCAAGACCCGCCCCGAGGAGCGTCTTGCCACATGTCACTACTCGGTCTGAGCGCCTCCAGGAGAGAGGTCCAAGCAAGACACGCCCCGAGGAGCGTCTTGCCACATGTCACTACTCGGTCTGACTGAGCGCCTCCAGGAGGGAGGTCCAAGCAAGACGTGCCCCGAGGAGCGTCTTGCCACATGTCAACAATGGGTCTGACTGAGGGCCTCCAGGAGAGAAGCCCAAGCAAGACGCGCCCCGAGGAGCGTCTTGCCACATGTCAACACTGGGTCTGACTGAGGGCCTCCAGGAGAGAAGCCCAAGCAAGATGCGCCCCGAGGAGCGTCTTGCCACATGTCAGCACTCGGTCTGACTGAGCGCCTCCAGGAGAGAAGCCCAAGCAAGATGCGCCCCGAGGAGCGTCTTGCCACATGTCAACACTGGGTCTGACTGAGGGCCTCCAGGAGAGAAGCCCAAGCAAGATGCGCCCCGAGGAGCGTCTTGCCAAATGTCAGCACTCGGTCAGACTGAGCACCTCCAGGAGAGAGGCCCAAGCAAGACACGCCCCGAGGAGCGTCTTGCCACATGTCAACACTGGGTCTGACTGAGCGCCTCCAGGAGAGATGCCCAAGCAAGACGCGCCCCGAGGAGCGTCTTGCCACATGTGAACACTGGGTCTGATTGAGCACCTCCAGGAGAGAGGCCCCAGCAAGACACGCAGCGAGGAGCATCTTGCCTTATGTCAGCACTCGGTCTGACTGAGCGCCTCCAGGAGAGAGGCCCAAGCAAGACCCGCCCCGAGGAGCGTCTTGCCACATGTCACTACTCGGTGTAACTGAGCGCCTCCAGGAGAGAGGTCCAAGCAAGACACGCCCCGAGGAGCGTCTTGCCACATGTCACTACTCGGTCTGACTGAGCGCCTCCAGGAGGGAGGTCCAAGCAAGACTTGCCCTGAGGAGCGTCTTGCCACATGTCAACAATGGGTCTGACTGAGGGCCTCCAGGAGAGAAGCCCAAGCAAGACGCGCCCCGAGGAGCGTCTTGCCACATGTCAACACTGGGTCTGACTGAGGGCCTCCAGGAGAGAGGCCCAAATAAGACGCGCCCCGAGGAGCGTCTTGCCACATGTCAACACTGGGTCTGACTGAGGGCCTCCAGGAGAGAAGCCCAAGCAAGATGCGCCCCGAGGAGCGTCTTGCCACATGTCAGCACTCGGTCTGACTGAGCGCCTCCAGGAGAGGGGCCCAAGCAAGACGCGCCCCGAGCAGCGTCTTGCCACATGTCAACAATGGGTCTGACTGAGGGCCTCCAGGAGAGAAGCCCAAGCAAGACGCGCCCCGAGGAGCGTCTTGCCACATGTCACTACTCGGTCTGACTGAGCGCCTCCAGGAAGGAGGTCCAAGCAAGACGCGCCCCGAGGAGCGTCTTGCCACATGTCACTTCTCGGTCTGACTGAGCGCCTCCAGGAGAGAGGCCCAAGCAAGACGTGCCCCGAGGAGCGTCTTGCCACATGTCAACAATGGGTCTGACTGAGGGCCTCCAGGAGAGAAGCCCAAGCAAGACGCGCCCCGAGGAGCGTCTTGCCACATGTCAACACTGGGTCTGACTGAGGGGCCCCCAGGAGAGAGGCCCAAATAAGACGCGCCCCGAGGAGCGTCTTGCCACATGTCAACACTGGGTCTGACTGAGGGCCTCCAGTAGAGAAGCCCAAGCAAGATGCGCCCCGAGGAGCGTCTTGCCACATGTCAGCACTCGGTCTGACTGAGCGCCTCCAGGAGAGAAGCCCAAGCAAGACGCGCCCCGAGGAGCGTCTTGCCACATGTCAACACTGGGTCTGACTGAGGGCCTCCAGGAGAGAAGCCCAAGCAAGATGCGCCCCGAGGAGCGTCTTGCCACATGTCAGCACTCGGTCTGACTGAGCGCCTCCAGGAGAGAAGCCCAAGCAAGATGCGCCCCGAGGAGCGTCTTGCCACATGTCAACACTGGGTCTGACTGAGGGCCTCCAGGAGAGAAGCCCAAGCAAGATGCGCCCCGAGGAGCGTCTTGCCAAATGTCAGCACTCGGTCAGACTGAGCGCCTCCAGGAGAGAGGCCCAAGCAAGACACGCCCCGAGGAGCGTCTTGCCACATGTCAACACTGGGTCTGACTGAGCGCCTCCAGGAGAGAGGCCCAAGCAAGACACGCAGCGAGGAGCATCTCGCCTTATGTCAGCACTCGGTCTGACTGAGCGCCTCCAGGAGAGAGGCCCAAGCAAGACCCGCCCCGAGGAGCGTCTTGCCACATGTCACTACTCGGTGTAACTGAGCGCCTCCAGGAGGGAGGTCCAAGCAAGACTTGCCCTGAGGAGCGTCTTGCCACATGTCAACAATGGGTCTGACTGAGGGCCTCCAGGAGAGAAGCCCAAGCAAGACGCGCCCCGAGGAGCGTCTTGCCACATGTCAACACTGGGTCTGACTGAGGGCCCCCAGGAGAGAGGCCCAAATAAGACGCGCCCCGAGGAGCGTCTTGCCACATGTCAACACTGGGTCTGACTGAGGGCCTCCAGGAGAGAAGCCCAAGCAAGATGCGCCCCGAGGAGCGTCTTGCCACATGTCAGCACTCGGTCTGACTGAGCGCCTCCAGGAGAGAGGCCCAAGCAAGACGCGCCCCGAGCAGCGTCTTGCCACATGTCAACAATGGGTCTGACTGAGGGCCTCCAGGAGAGAAGCCCAAGCAAGACGCGCCCCGAGGAGCGTCTTGCCACATGTCACTACTCGGTCTAATTGAGCGCCTCCAGGAGAGAGGTCCAAGCAAGACACGCCCCGAGGAGCGTCTTGCCACATGTCACTACTCGGTCTGACTGAGCGCCTCCAGGAAGGAGGTCCAAGCAAGACGCGCCCCGAGGAGCGTCTTGCCACATGTCACTTCTCGGTCTGACTGAGCGCCTCCAGGAGAGAGGCCCAAGCAAGACGTGCCCCGAGGAGCGTCTTGCCACATGTCAACAATGGGTCTGACTGAGGGCCTCCAGGAGAGAAGCCCAAGCAAGACGCGCCCCGAGGAGCGTCTTGCCACATGTCAACACTGGGTCTGACTGAGGGGCCCCCAGGAGAGAGGCCCAAATAAGACGCGCCCCGAGGAGCGTCTTGCCACATGTCAACACTGGGTCTGACTGAGGGCCTCCAGTAGAGAAGCCCAAGCAAGATGCGCCCCGAGGAGCGTCTTGCCACATGTCAGCACTCGGTCTGACTGAGCGCCTCCAGGAGAGAGGCCCAAGCAAGACACGCCCCGAGGAGCGTCTTGCCACATGTCAACACTGGGTCTGACTGAGCGCCTCCAGGAGAGAGGCCCAAGCAAGACGCGCCCCGAGGAGCGTCTTGCCACATGTGAACACTGGGTCTGATTGAGCACCTCCAGGAGAGAGGCCCCAGCAAGACACGCAGCGAGGAGCATCTTGCCTTATGTCAGCACTCGGTCTGACTGAGCGCCTCCAGGAGAGAGGCCCAAGCAAGACCCGCCCCGAGGAGCGTCTTGCCACATGTCACTACTCGGTGTAACTGAGCGCCTCCAGGAGAGAGGTCCAAGCAAGACACGCCCCGAGGAGCGTCTTGCCACATGTCACTACTCGGTCTGACTGAGCGCCTCCAGGAGGGAGGTCCAAGCAAGACTTGCCCTGAGGAGCGTCTTGCCACATGTCAACAATTGGTCTGACTGAGGGCCTCCAGGAGAGAAGCCCAAGCAAGACGCGCCCCGAGGAGCGTCTTGCCACATGTCAACACTGGGTCTGACTGAGGGCCCCCAGGAGAGAGGCCCAAATAAGACGCGCCCCGAGGAGCGTCTTGCCACATGTCAACACTGGGTCTGACTGAGGGCCTCCAGGAGAGAAGCCCAAGCAAGATGCGCCCCGAGGAGCGTCTTGCCACATGTCAGCACTCGGTCTGACTGAGCGCCTCCAGGAGAGAGGCCCAAGCAAGACGCGCCCCGAGCAGCGTCTTGCCACATGTCAACAATGGGTCTGACTGAGGGCCTCCAGGAGAGAAGCCCAAGCAAGACGCGCCCCGAGGAGCGTCTTGCCACATGTCACTACTCGCTCTAATTGAGCGCCTCCAGGAGAGAGGTCCAAGCAAGACACGCCCCGAGGAGCGTCTTGCCACATGTCACTACTCGGTCTGACTGAGCGCCTCCAGGAAGGAGGTCCAAGCAAGACGCGCCCCGAGGAGCGTCTTGCCACATGTCACTTCTCGGTCTGACTGAGCGCCTCCAGGAGAGAGGCCCAAGCAAGACGTGCCCCGAGGAGCGTCTTGCCACATGTCAACAATGGGTCTGACTGAGGGCCTCCAGGAGAGAAGCCCAAGCAAGACGCGCCCCGAGGAGCGTCTTGCCACATGTCAACACTGGGTCTGACTGAGGGGCCCCCAGGAGAGAGGCCCAAATAAGACGCGCCCCGAGGAGCGTCTTGCCACATGTCAACACTGGGTCTGACTGAGGGCCTCCAGTAGAGAAGCCCAAGCAAGATGCGCCCCGAGGAGCGTCTTGCCACATGTCAGCACTCGGTCTGACTGAGCGCCTCCAGGAGAGAGGCCCAAGCAAGACGCGCCCCGAGGAGCGTCTTGCCTTATGTTAGCACTCGGTCTGACTGAGCGCCTCCAGGAGAGAGGCCCAAGCAAGACCCGCCCCGAGGAGCGTCTTGCCACATGTCACTACTCGGTCTAACTGAGCGCCTCCAGGAGAGAGGTCCAAGCAAGACACGCCCCGAGGAGCGTCTTGCCACATGTCACTACTTGGTCTGACTGAGCGCCTCCAGGAGGGAGGTCCAAGCAAGACGTGCCCCGAGGAGCGTCTTGCCACATGTCAACAATGGGTCTGACTGAGGGGCTCCAGGAGAGAAGCCCAAGCAAGACGCGCCCCGAGGAGCGTCTTGCCACATGTCAACACTGGGTCTGACTGAGGGCCTCCAGGAGAGAAGCCCAAGCAAGATGCGCCCCGAGGAGCGTCTTGCCACATGTCAGCACTCGGTCTGACTGAGCGCCTCCAGGAGAGAAGCCCAAGCAAGATGCGCCCCGAGGAGCGTCTTTCCACATGTCAACACTGGGTCTGACTGAGGGCCTCCAGGATAGAAGCCCAAGCAAGATGCGCCCCGAGGAGCGTCTTGCCAAATGTCAGCACTCGGTCTGACTGAGCGCCTCCAGGAGAGAGGCCTAAGCAAGACGCGCCCCGAGGAGCGTCTTGCCACATGTCAACACTGGGTCTGATTGAGCACCTCCAGGAGAGAGGCCCCAGCAAGACGCGCAGCGAGGAGCATCTTGCCTTATGTCAGCACTCGGTCTGACTGAGCGCCTCCAGGAGAGAGGCCCAAGCAAGACCCGCCCCGAGGAGCGTCTTGCCACATGTCACTACTCGGTGTAACTGAGCGCCTCCAGGAGAGAGGTCCAAGCAAGACACGCCCCGAGGAGCGTCTTGCCACATGTCACTACTCGGTCTGACTGAGCGCCTCCAGGAGGGAGGTCCAAGCAAGACGTGCCCTGAGGAGCGTCTTGCCACATGTCAACAATGGGTCTGACTGAGGGCCTCCAGGAGAGAAGCCCAAGCAAGACGCGCCCCGAGGAGCGTCTTGCTACATGTGAACACTGGGTCTGACTGAGGGCCTCCAGGAGAGAAGCCCAAGCAAGATGCGCCCTGAGGAGCGTCTTGCCACATGTCAGCACTCGGTCTGACTGAGCGCCTCCAGGAGAGAGGCCCAAGCAAGACGCGCCCCGAGCAGCGTCTTGCCACATGTCAACAATGGGTCTGCCTGAGGGCCTCCAGGAGAGAAGCCCAAGCAAGACGCGCCCCGAGGAGCGTCTTGCCACATGTCAACACTGGGTCTGACTGAGGGCCCCCAGGAGAGAGGCCCAAATAAGACGCGCCCCGAGGAGCGTCTTGCCACATGTCAACACTGGGTCTGACTTAGGGCCTCCAGGAGAGAAGCCCAAGCAAGAAGCGCCCCGAGGAGCGTCTTGCCACGTGTCAACACTGGGTCTGATTGAGGGCCTTATGGAGAGAGGCCCAGGCAAGACGCGCCCCGAGGAGCGTCTTACCACATGTCAACAATGGGTCTGACTGAGGGCCTCCAGGAGAGAAGCCCAAGCAAGACGCGCCCCGAGGAGCGTCTTGCCACATGTCAGCACTTGGTCTGACTGAGCGCCTCCAGGAGAGAGGCCCAAGCAAGACGTGCCCCGAGGAGCGTCTTGCCACATGTCAACACTGGGTCTGACTGAGCGCCTCCAGGAGAGAGGCACAAGCAAGAAGCGCCCCGAGGACCGTCTTGCCACGTGTCAACACTGGGTCTGATTGAGGGCCTTCTGGAGAGAGGCCCAAGCATGACGCGCCCCGAGGAGCGTCTTGCCACATGTCAACAATGGGTCTGACTGAGCGCCTCCAGGAGGGAGGTCCAAGCAAGACGCGCCCTGAGGAGCGTCTTGCCACATGTCAACACTGGGTCTTACTGAGCGCCTCCAGGAGAGAGGCCCAAGCAAGACACGCCCTGAGGAGCGTCTTGAAATACATGTCAACACTGGGTCTGACTGAGGGCCTCCATGAGAGAAGCCCAAGCAAGACGCGCCCCGAGGAGAGTCTTGCCACATGTCAACACTGGGTCTGACAGAGGGCATCCAGGAGAGAGGCCCAAGCGATACGCGCCCCGAGGAGCGTCTTGCCACATGTCACCACTGGGTCTGACTGAGCGCCTCCAGGAGAGAAGCCCAAGCAAGAAGCGCCCCGAGGAGCGTCTTGCCACATGTCAGCACTCGGTCTGACTGAGCGCCTCCAGGAGAGAGGCCCAAGCAAGACGTGCCCCGAGGAGCGTCTTGCCACATGTCAACACTGGGTCTGACTGAGCGCCTCCAGGAGAGAGGCCCAAGCAAGACGCGCCCCGAGGAGCGTCTTGCCACATGTGAACACTGGGTCTGACTGAGCGCCTCCAGGAGAGAGGCCCAAGCAAGACGCGCCCGGAGGAGCGTCTTGCCACATGTCAGCACTCGGTCTGACTGAGCGCCTCCAGGAGAGAGGCCCAAGCAAGACGCGCCCCGAGGAGCATCTTGACACATGTCTCCTCTGGGTCTGACTGAGCGCCTGCAGGAGAAAGGCCCAAGCAAGACGTGCCCTGAGGAGCGTCTTGCCACATGTCAACACTGGGTCTGACTGAGCGCCTCCAGGAGAGAGGCCCAAGCAAGATGCGCCCCGAGGAGCGTCATGTCACATGTCACTACTCGGTCTGACTGAGTGCCTCCAGGAGAGAGGCCCAAGCAAAACGTACCCCGAGGAGCGTCTTGCCACATGTCAACAATGGGTCTGACTGAGGGCCTCCAGGAGAGAAGCCCAAGCAAGAAGCGCCCCGAGGAGCGTCTTGCCACATGTCAACACTGGGTCTGACTGAGCGCCTCCAGGAGAGAGGCCCAAGCAAGACACGCCCCGAGGAGCGTCTTGACACATGTCAACACTGGGTCTGACTGAGGGCCTCCATGAGATAAGCCCAAGCAAGACGCACCCCGAGGAGAGTCTTGCCACATGTCAACACTGGGTCTGACAGAGGGCATCCAGGAGAGAGGCCCAAGCAATACAAGCCCCAGGAGCGTCTTGCCACATGTCACCACTGGGTCTGACTGAGCGCCTCCAGGAGAGAGGCCCAAGCAAGAAGCGCCCCGAGGACCGTCTTGCCACGTGTCAACACTGGGTCTGATTGAGGGCCTTCTGGAGAGAGGCCCAAGCAAGACGCGCCGCGAGGAGCATCTTGCCTTATGTCAGCAGTCCGTCTGACTGAGCGCCTCCAGGAGAGAGGCCTTTGCAAGACCCGCCCCGAGGAGCGTCTTGCCACATGTCACTACTCGGTCTAATTGAGCGCCTCCAGGAGAGAGGTCCAAGCAAGACACGCCCCGAGGAGCGTCTTGCCACATGTCACTACTCGGTCTGACTGAGCGCCTCCAGGAGGGAGGTCCAAGGAAGACGCGCCCCGAGGAGCGTCTTGCCACATGTCACTTCTCGGTCTGACTGAGCGCCTCCAGGAGAGAGGCCCAAGCAAGACGTGCCCCGAGGAGCGTCTTGCCACATGTCAACAATGGGTCTGACTGAGGGCCTCCAGGAGAGAAGCCCAAGCAAGACGCACCCCGAGGAGCGTCTTGCCACATGTCAACACTGGGTCTGACTGAGGGGCCCCAGGGAGAGAGGCCCAAATAAGACGCGCCCCGAGGAGCGTATTGCAACATGTCAACACTGGGTCTGACTGAGGGCCTCCAGGAGAGAGGCCCAAGCAAGACGCGCCCCGAGGTGCGTCTTGCCACATGTCAACACTGGGTCTGACTGAGCGCCTCCAGGAGAGAGGCCCAAGCAAGACGCGCCCCGAGGAGCGTCTTGCCACCTGTGAACACTGGGTCTGATTGAGCACCTCCAGGAGAGAGGCCCCAGCAAGACGCGCCGCGAGGAGCATCTTGCCTTATGTTAGCACTCGGTCTGACTGAGCGCCTCCAGGAGAGAGGCCCAAGCAAGACCCGCCCCGAGGAGCGTCTTGCCACATGTCACTACTCGGTCTAACTGAGCGCCTCCAGGAGTGAGGTCCAAGCAAGACACGCCCCGAGGAGCGTCTTGCCACATGTCACTACTCGGTCTGACTGAGCGCCTCCAGGAGAGAGGTCCAAGCAAGACGTGCCCCGAGGAGCGTCTTGCCACATGTCAACAATGGGTCTGACTGAGGGCCTCCAGGAGAGAAGCCCAAGCAAGACGCGCCCCGAGGAGCGTCTTGCCACATGTCAACACTGGGTCTGACTGAGGGCCTCCAGGAGAGAAGCCCAAGCAAGATGCGCCCCGAGGAGCGTCTTGCCACATGTCAGCACTCGGTCTGACTGAGCGCCTCCAGGAGAGAAGCCCAAGCAAGATGCGACCCGAGGAGCGTCTTGCCACATGTCAACACTGGGTCTGACTGAGGGCCTCCAGGAGAGAAGCCCAAGCAAGATGCGCCCCGAGGAGCGTCTTGCCAAATGTCAGCACTCGGTCTGACTGAGCGCCTCCAGGAGAGAGGCCCAAGCAAGACGCGCCCCGAGGAGCGTCTTGCCACATGTCAACACTGGGTCTGACTGAGCGCCTCCAGGAGAGAGGCCCAAGCAAGACGCGCCCCGAGGAGCGTCTTGCCACCTGTGAACAATGGGTCTGATTGAGCACCTCCAGGAGAGAGGCCCCAGCAAGACGCGCCGCGAGGAGCATCTTGCCTTATGTTAGCACTCGGTCTGACTGAGCGCCTCCAGGAGAGAGGCCCAAGCAAGACCCGCCCCGAGGAGCGTCTTGCCACATGTCACTACTCGGTCTAACTGAGCGCCTCCAGGAGAGAGGTCCAAGCAAGACACGCCCCGAGGAGCGTCTTGCCACATGTCACTACTCGGTCTGACTGAGCGCCTCCAGGAGGGAGGTCCAAGCAAGACTTGCCCCGAGGAGCGTCTTGCCACATGTCAACACTGGGTCTGACTGAGGGCCTCTAGGAGAGAAGCCCAAGCAAGATGCGCCCCGAGGAGCGTCTTGCCACATGTCAGCACTCGGTCTGACTGAGCGCCTCCAGGAGAGAAGCCCAAGCAAGATG
Source organism: Nothobranchius furzeri (assembly GCF_043380555.1). Lineage (NCBI taxonomy): Eukaryota > Metazoa > Chordata > Actinopteri > Cyprinodontiformes > Nothobranchiidae > Nothobranchius > Nothobranchius furzeri. Next base: position 13,529,327 of record NC_091749.1, on the reverse strand, counting down.
CGCCCCGAGGAGCGTCTTGCCACATGTCAACACTGGGTCTGACTGAGGGCCTCCAGGAGAGAAGCCCAAGCAAGATGCGCCCCGAGGAGCATCTTACCAAATGTCAGCCCTCGGTCTGACTGAGCGCCTCCAGGAGAGAGGCCCAAGCAAGACGCGCCCCGAGGAGCGTCTTGCCACATGTCAACACTGGGTCTGACTGAGCGCCTCCAGGAGAGAGGCCCAAGCAAGACGCGCCCCGAGGAGCGTCTTGCCACATGTGAACTCTGGGTCTGACTGAGCGCCTCCAGGAGAGAGGCCCAAGCAAGACGCGCCCCGAGGAGCGTCTTGCCTTATGTCAGCACTCGGTCTGACTGAGCGCCTCCAGGAGAGAGGCCCAAGCAAGACCCGCCCCGAGGAGCGTCTTGCCACATGTCACTACTCGGTGTAACTGAGCGCCTCCAGGAGAGAGGTCCAAGCAAGAAACGCCCCGAGGAGCGTCTTGCCACATGTCACTACTCGGTCTGACTGAGCGCCTCCAGGAGGGAGGTCCAAGCAAGACGTGCCCTGAGGAGCGTCTTGCCACATGTCAGCACTCGGTCTGACTGAGCGCCTCCAGGAGAGAAGCCCAAGCAAGATGCGCCCCGAGGAGCGTCTTGCAACATGTCAACACTGGGTCTGACTGAGGGCCTCCAGGAGAGAAGCCCAAGCAAGATGCGCCCCGAGGAGCGTCTTGCCAAATGTCAGCACTCGGTCTGACTGAGCGCCTCCAGGAGAGAGGCCCAAGCAAGACGCGCCCCGAGGAGCGTCTTGCCACATGTCAACAATGGCTCTGACTGAGGGCATCCAGGAGAGAGGCCCAAGCAAGAAGTGCCCCGAGGACCGTCTTGCCACGTGTCAACACTGGGTCTGATTGAGGGCCTTCTGGAGAGAGGCCCAAGCAAGACGCGCCCCGAGGAGCGTCTTGCCACATGTCAACAATGGGTCTGACTGAGCGCCTCCAGGAGAGAGGCCCAAGCAAGACCCGCCCCGAGGAGCGTCTTGCCACATGTCACTACTCGGTGTAACTGAGCGCCTCCAGGAGAGAGGTCCAAGCAAGAAACGCCCCGAGGAGCGTCTTGCCACATGTCACTACTCGGTCTGACTGAGCGCCTCCAGGAGGGAGGTCCAAGCAAGACGTGCCCTGAGGAGCGTCTTGCCACATGTCAGCACTCGGTCTGATTGAGCGCCTCCAGGAGAGAAGCCCAAGCAAGATGCGCCCCAAGGAGCGTCTTGCAACATGTCAACACTGGGTCTGACTGAGGGCCTCCAGGAGAGAAGCCCAAGCAAGATGCGCCCCGAGGAGCGTCTTGCCAAATGTCAGCACTCGGTCTGACTGAGCGCCTCCAGGAGAGAGGCCCAAGCAAGACGCGCCCCGAGGAGCGTCTTGCCACATGTCAACAATGGCTCTGACTGAGGGCATCCAGGAGAGAGGCCCAAGCAAGAAGTGCCCCGAGGACCGTCTTGCCACGTGTCAACACTGGGTCTGATTGAGGGCCTTCTGGAGAGAGGCCCAAGCAAGACGCGCCCCGAGGAGCGTCTTGCCACATGTCAACAATGGGTCTGACTGAGGGCCTCCAGGAGAGAAGCCCAAGCAAGACGCGCCCCGAGGAGCTTCTTGCCACATGTCAGCACTGGGTCTGACTGAGCGCCTCCAGGAGAGAGACCCAAGCAAGACACGCCCCGAGGAGTGTCTTGCCACCTGTGAACACTGGGTCTGATTGAGCACCTCCAGGAGAGAGGCCCCAGCAAGACGCGCCGCGAGGAGCATCTTGCCTTATGTTAGCACTTGGTCTGACTGAGCGCCTCCAGGAGAGAAGCCCAAGCAAGATGCGCCCCGAGGAGCGTCTTGCCAAATGTCAGCACTCGGTCTGACTGAGCGCCTCCAGGAGAGAGGCCCAAGCAAGACGCGCCCCGAGGAGCGTCTTGCCACATGTCAACACTGGGTCTGACTGAGCGCCTCCAGGAGAGAGGCCCAAGCAAGACGCGCCCCGAGGAGCGTCTTGCCACATGTGAACACTGGGTCTGATTGAGCACCTCCAGGAGAGAGGCCCAAGCAAGACGCGCCCCGAGGAGCGTCTTGCCACATGTCAACAATGGGTCTGACTGAGGGCCTCCAGGAGAGAAGCCCAAGCAAGACGCGCCCCGAGGAGCTTCTTGCCACATGTCAGCACTCGGTCTGACTGAGCGCCTCCAGGAGGGAGGTCCAAGCAAGACGCGCCCTGAGGAGCGTCTTGCCACATGTCAACACTGGGTCTTACTGAGCGCCTCCAGGAGAGAGGCCCAAGCAAGACACGCCCTGAGGAGCGTCTTGAAATACATGTCAACACTGGGTCTGACTGAGGGCCTCCATGAGAGAAGCCCAAGCAAGACGCGCCCCGAGGAGAGTCTTGCCACATGTCAACACTGGGTCTGACAGAGGGCATTCAGGAGAGAGGCCCAAGCGATACGCGCCCCGAGGAGCGTCTTGCCACATGTCACCACTGGGTCTGACTGAGCGCCTCCAGGAGAGAAGCCCAAGCAAGAAGCGCCCCGAGGAGCGTCTTGCCACATGTCAGCACTCGGTCTGACTGAGCGCCTCCAGGAGAGAGGCCCAAGCAAGACGTGCCCCGAGGAGCGTCTTGCCACATGTCAACACTGGGTCTGACTGAGCGCCTCCAGGAGAGAGGCCCAAGCAAGACGCGCCCCGAGGAGCGTCTTGCCACATGTGAACACTGGGTCTGACTGAGCGCCTCCAGGAGAGAGGCCCAAGCAAGACGCGCCCGGAGGAGCGTCTTGCCACATGTCAGCACTCGGTCTGACTGAGCGCCTCCAGGAGAGAGGCCCAAGCAAGACGCTCCCCGAGGAGCATCTTGACACATGTCTCCTCTGGGTCTGACTGAGCGCCTGCAGGAGAAAGGCCCAAGCAAGACGTGCCCTGAGGAGCGTCTTGCCACATGTCAACACTGGGTCTGACTGAGCGCCTCCAGGAGAGAGGCCCAAGCAAGATGCGCCCCGAGGAGCGTCATGTCACATGTCACTACTCGGTCTGACTGAGTGCCTCCAGGAGAGAGGCCCAAGCAAAACGTACCCCGAGGAGCGTCTTGCCACATGTCAACAATGGGTCTGACTGAGGGCCTCCAGGAGAGAAGCCCAAGCAAGAAGCGCCCCGAGGAGCGTCTTGCCACATGTCAACACTGGGTCTGACTGAGCGCCTCCAGGAGAGAGGCCCAAGCAAGACACGCCCCGAGGAGCGTCTTGACACATGTCAACACTGGGTCTGACTGAGGGCCTCCATGAGATAAGCCCAAGCAAGACGCACCCCGAGGAGAGTCTTGCCACATGTCAACACTGGGTCTGACAGAGGGCATCCAGGAGAGAGGCCCAAGCAATACAAGCCCCAGGAGCGTCTTGCCACATGTCACCACTGGGTCTGACTGAGCGCCTCCAGGAGAGAGGCCCAAGCAAGAAGCGCCCCGAGGACCGTCTTGCCACGTGTCAACACTGGGTCTGATTGAGGGCCTTCTGGAGAGAGGCCCAAGCAAGACGCGCCGCGAGGAGCATCTTGCCTTATGTCAGCAGTCCGTCTGACTGAGCGCCTCCAGGAGAGAGGCCTTTGCAAGACCCGCCCCGAGGAGCGTCTTGCCACATGTCACTACTCGGTCTAATTGAGCGCCTCCAGGAGAGAGGTCCAAGCAAGACACGCCCCGAGGAGCGTCTTGCCACATGTCACTACTCGGTCTGACTGAGCGCCTCCAGGAGGGAGGTCCAAGGAAGACGCGCCCCGAGGAGCGTCTTGCCACATGTCACTTCTCGGTCTGACTGAGCGCCTCCAGGAGAGAGGCCCAAGCAAGACGTGCCCCGAGGAGCGTCTTGCCACATGTCAACAATGGGTCTGACTGAGGGCCTCCATGAGATAAGCCCAAGCAAGACGCACCCCGAGGAGAGTCTTGCCACATGTCAACACTGGGTCTGACAGAGGGCATCCAGGAGAGAGGCCCAAGCAATACAAGCCCCAGGAGCGTCTTGCCACATGTCACCACTGGGTCTGACTGAGCGCCTCCAGGAGAGAGGCCCAAGCAAGAAGCGCCCCGAGGACCGTCTTGCCACGTGTCAACACTGGGTCTGATTGAGGGCCTTCTGGAGAGAGGCCCAAGCAAGACGCGCCGCGAGGAGCATCTTGCCTTATGTCAGCAGTCCGTCTGACTGAGCGCCTCCAGGAGAGAGGCCTTTGCAAGACCCGCCCCGAGGAGCGTCTTGCCACATGTCACTACTCGGTCTAATTGAGCGCCTCCAGGAGAGAGGTCCAAGCAAGACACGCCCCGAGGAGCGTCTTGCCACATGTCACTACTCGGTCTGACTGAGCGCCTCCAGGAGGGAGGTCCAAGGAAGACGCGCCCCGAGGAGCGTCTTGCCACATGTCACTTCTCGGTCTGACTGAGCGCCTCCAGGAGAGAGGCCCAAGCAAGACGTGCCCCGAGGAGCGTCTTGCCACATGTCAACAATGGGTCTGACTGAGGGCCTCCAGGAGAGAAGCCCAAGCAAGACGCACCCCGAGGAGCGTCTTGCCACATGTCAACTCTGGGTCTGACTGAGGGGCCCCCAGGAGAGAGGCCCAAATAAGACGCGCCCCGAGGAGCGTATTGCAACATTTCAACACTGGGTCTGACTGAGGGCCTCCAGGAGAGAGGCCCAAGCAAGACGCGCCCCGAGGAGCGTCTTGCCACATGTCAACACTGGGTCTGACTGAGCGCCTCCAGGAGAGAGGCCCAAGCAAGACGCGCCCCGAGGAGCGTCTTGCCACCTGTGAACACTGGGTCTGATTGAGCACCTCCAGGAGAGAGGCCCCAGCAAGACGCGCCGCGAGGAGCATCTTGCCTTATGTTAGCACTCGGTCTGACTGAGCGCCTCCAGGAGAGAGGCCCAAGCAAGACCCGCCCCGAGGAGCGTCTTGCCACATGTCACTACTCAGTCTAACTGAGCGCCTCCAGGAGTGAGGTCCAAGCAAGACACGCCCCGAGGAGCGTCTTGCCACATGTCACTACTCGGTCTGACTGAGCGCCTCCAGGAGAGAGGTCCAAGCAAGACGTGCCCCGAGGAGCGTCTTGCCACATGTCAACAATGGGTCTGACTGAGGGCCTCCAGGAGAGAAGCCCAAGCAAGACGCGCCCCGAGGAGCGTCTTGCCACATGTCAACACTGGGTCTGACTGAGGGCCTCCAGGAGAGAAGCCCAAGCAAGATGCGCCCCGAGGAGCGTCTTGCCACATGTCAGCACTCGGTCTGACTGAGCGCCTCCAGGAGAGAAGCCCAAGCAAGATGCGCCCCGAGGAGCGTCTTGCCACATGTCAACACTGGGTCTGACTGAGGGCCTCCAGGAGAGAAGCCCAAGCAAGATGCGCCCCGAGGAGCGTCTTGCCAAATGTCAGCACTCGGTCTGACTGAGCGCCTCCAGGAGAGAGGCCCAAGCAAGACGCGCCCCGAGGAGCGTCTTGCCACATGTCAACACTGGGTCTGACTGAGCGCCTCCAGGAGAGAGGCCCAAGCAAGACGCGCCCCGAGGAGCGTCTTGCCACCTGTGAACACTGGGTCTGATTGAGCACCTCCAGGAGAGAGGCCCCAGCAAGACGCGCCGCGAGGAGCATCTTGCCTTATGTTAGCACTCGGTCTGACTGAGCGCCTCCAGGAGAGAGGCCCAAGCAAGACCCGCCCCGAGGAGCGTCTTGCCACATGTCACTACTCGGTCTAACTGAGCGCCTCCAGGAGAGAGGTCAAAGCAAGACACGCCCCGAGGAGCGTCTTGCCACATGTCACTACTCGGTCTGACTGAGCGCCTCCAGGAGGGAGGTCCAAGCAAGACTTGTCCCGAGGAGCGTCTTGCCACATGTCAACAATGGGTCTGACTGAGGGCCTCCAGGAGAGAAGCCCAAGCAAGACGCGCCCCGAGGAGCGTCTTGCCACATGTCAACACTGGGTCTGACTGAGGGCCTCCAGGAGAGAAGCCCAAGCAAGATGCGCCCCGAGGAGCATCTTACCAAATGTCAGCACTCGGTCTGACTGAGCGCCTCCAGGAGAGAGGCCCAAGCAAGACGCGCCCCGAGGAGCGTCTTGCCACATGTCAACACTGGGTCTGACTGAGCGCCTCCAGGAGAGAGGCCCAAGCAAGACGCGCCCCGAGGAGCGTCTTGCCACATGTGAACTCTGGGTCTGACTGAGCGCCTCCAGGAGAGAGGCCCAAGCAAGACGCGCCCCGAGGAGCGTCTTGCCTTATGTCAGCACTCGGTCTGACTGAGCGCCTCCAGGAGAGAGGCCCAAGCAAGACCCGCCCCGAGGAGCGTCTTGCCACATGTCACTACTCGGTGTAACTGAGCGCCTCCAGGAGAGAGGTCCAAGCAAGAAACGCCCCGAGGAGCGTCTTGCCACATGTCACTACTCGGTCTGACTGAGCGCCTCCAGGAGGAAGGTCCAAGCAAGACGTGCCCTGAGGAGCGTCTTGCCACATGTCAGCACTCGGTCTGACTGAGCGCCTCCAGGAGAGAAGCCCAAGCAAGATGCGCCCCGAGGAGCGTCTTGCAACATGTCAACACTGGGTCTGACTGAGGGCCTCCAGGAGAGAAGCCCAAGCAAGATGCGCCCCGAGGAGCGTCTTGCCAAATGTCAGCACTCGGTCTGACTGAGCGCCTCCAGGAGAGAGGCCCAAGCAAGACGCGCCCCGAGGAGCGTCTTGCCACATGTCAACAATGGCTCTGACTGAGGGCATCCAGGAGAGAGGCCCAAGCAAGAAGTGCCCCGAGGACCGTCTTGCCACGTGTCAACACTGGGTCTGATTGAGGGCCTTCTGGAGAGAGGCCCAAGCAAGACGCGCCCCGAGGAGCGTCTTGCCACATGTCAACAATGGGTCTGACTGAGCGCCTCCAGGAGAGAGGCCCAAGCAAGACCCGCCCCGAGGAGCGTCTTGCCACATGTCACTACTCGGTGTAACTGAGCGCCTCCAGGAGAGAGGTCCAAGCAAGAAACGCCCCGAGGAGCGTCTTGCCACATGTCACTACTCGGTCTGACTGAGCGCCTCCAGGAGGGAGGTCCAAGCAAGACGTGCCCTGAGGAGCGTCTTGCCACATGTCAGCACTCGGTCTGACTGAGCGCCTCCAGGAGAGAAGCCCAAGCAAGATGCGCCCCAAGGAGCGTCTTGCAACATGTCAACACTGGGTCTGACTGAGGGCCTCCAGGAGAGAAGCCCAAGCAAGATGCGCCCCGAGGAGCGTCTTGCCAAATGTCAGCACTCGGTCTGACTGAGCGCCTCCAGGAGAGAGGCCCAAGCAAGACGCGCCCCGAGGAGCGTCTTGCCACATGTCAACAATGGCTCTGACTGAGGGCATCCAGGAGAGAGGCCCAAGCAAGAAGTGCCCCGAGGACCGTCTTGCCACGTGTCAACACTGGGTCTGATTGAGGGCCTTCTGGAGAGAGGCCCAAGCAAGACGCGCCCCGAGGAGCGTCTTGCCACATGTCAACAATGGGTCTGACTGAGGGCCTCCAGGAGAGAAGCCCAAGCAAGACGCGCCCCGAGGAGCTTCTTGCCACATGTCAGCACTGGGTCTGACTGAGCGCCTCCAGGAGAGAGACCCAAGCAAGACGCGCCCCGAGGAGCGTCTTGCCACCTGTGAACACTGGGTCTGATTGAGCACCTCCAGGAGAGAGGCCCCAGCAAGACGCGCCGCGAGGAGCATCTTGCCTTATGTTAGCACTTGGTCTGACTGAGCGCCTCCAGGAGAGAAGCCCAAGCAAGATGCGCCCCGAGGAGCGTCTTGCCAAATGTCAGCACTCGGTCTGACTGAGCGCCTCCAGGAGAGAGGCCCAAGCAAGACGCGCCCCGAGGAGCGTCTTGCCACATGTCAACAATGGGTCTGACTGAGCGCCTCCAGGAGAGAGGCCCAAGCAAGACCCGCCCCGAGGAGCGTCTTGCCACATGTCACTACTCGGTGTAACTGAGCGCCTCCAGGAGAGAGGTCCAAGCAGGAAACGCCCCGAGGAGCGTCTTGCCACATGTCACTACTCGGTCTGACTGAGCGCCTCCAGGAGGGAGGTCCAAGCAAGACGTGCCCTGAGGAGCATCTTGCCACATGTCAGCACTCGGTCTGACTGAGCGCCTCCAGGAGAGAGGCCCAAGCAAGACGCTCCCCGAGGAGCATCTTGACACATGTCTCCTCTGGGTCTGACTGAGCGCCTGCAGGAGAGAGGCCCAAGCAAGACGGGCCCCGAGGAGCGTCTTGCCACATGTCAACACTGGGTCTGACTGAGCACCTCCAGGAGAGAGGCCCAAGCAATACGCGCCCCAGGAGCGTCTTGCCACATGTCACCACTGGGTCTGACTGAGCGCCTCCAGGAGAGAGGCACAAGCAAGAAGCGCCCCGAGGACCGTCTTGCCACGTGTCAACACTGGGTCTGATTGAGGGCCTTCTGGAGAGAGGCCCAAGCATGACGCGCCCCGAGGAGCGTCTTGCCACATGTCAACAATGGGTCTGACTGAGCGCCTCCAGGAGGGAGGTCCAAGCAAGACGCGCCCTGAGGAGCGTCTTGCCACATGTCAACACTGGGTCTTACTGAGCGCCTCCAGGAGAGAGGCTCAAGCAAGACACGCCCCGAGGAGCGTCTTGAAATACATGTCAACACTGGGTCTGACTGAGGGCCTCCATGAGAGAAGCCCAAGCAAGACGCGCCCCGAGGAGAGTCTTGCCACATGTCAACACTGGGTCTGACAGAGGGCATCCAGGAGAGAGGCCCAAGCGATACGCGCCCCGAGGAGCGTCTTGCCACATGTCACCACTGGGTCTGACTGAGCGCCTCCAGGAGAGAGGCCCAAGCAAGAAGCGCCCCGAGGAGCGTCTTGCCACATGTCAGCACTCGGTCTGACTGAGCGCCTCCAGGAGAGAGGCCCAAGCAAGACGTGCCCCGAGGAGCGTCTTGCCACATGTCAACACTGGGTCTGACTGAGCGCCTCCAGGAGAGAGGCCCAAGCAAGACGCGCCCCGAGGAGCGTCTTGCCACATGTGAACACTGGGTCTGACTGAGCGCCTCCAGGAGAGAGGCCCAAGCAAGACGCGCCCGGAAGAGCGTCTTGCCACATGTCAGCACTCGGTCTGACTGAGCGCCTCCAGGAGAGAGGCCCAAGCAAGACGCGCCCCGAGGAGCATCTTGACACATGTCTCCTCTGGGTCTGACTGAGCGCCTGCAGGAGAGAGGCCCAAGCAAGACGTGCCCTGACGAGCGTCTTGCCACATGTCAACACTGGGTCTGACTGAGTGCCTCCATGAGAGAAGCCCCAGCAAGACGCGCCCCGAGGAGCATCTTGCCACATTTCAACACTGGGCCTGACTGAGAACCTCCAGGAGAGAGGCCCAAGCAAGACGGTCCCCGAGGAGCGTCTTGCCACATGTCAACACTGGGTCTGACTGAGCACCTCCAGGAGAGAGGCCCAAGCAAGATGCGCCCCGAGGAGCGTCATGTCACATGTCACTACTCGGTCTGACTGAGCGCCTCCAGGAGAGAGGCCCAAGCAAGACGTGCCCCGAGGAGCGTCTTGCCACATGTCAACAATGGGTCTGACTGAGGGCCTCCAGGAGAGAAGCCCAAGCAAGAAGCGCCCCGAGGAGCGTCTTGCCACATGTCAACACTGGGTCTGACTGAGCGCCTCCAGGAGAGAGGCCCAAGCAAGACACGCCCCGAGGAGCGTCTTGACACATGTCAACACTGGGTCTGACTGAGGGCCTCCATGAGAGAAGCCCAAGCAAGACGCACCCCGAGGAGAGTCTTGCCACATGTCAACACTGGGTCTGACAGAGGGCATCCAGGAGAGAGGCCCAAGCAATACAAGCCCCAGGAGCGTCTTGCCACATGTCACCACTGGGTCTGACTGAGCGCCTCCAGGAGAGAGGCCCAAGCAAGAAGCGCCCTGAGGACCGTCTTGCCACGTGTCAACACTGGGTCTGATTGAGGGCCTTCTGGAGAGAGGCCCAAGCAAGACGCGCCCCGAGGAGCGTCTTGCCACATGTCAACAATGGGTCTGACTGAGGGCCTCCAGGAGAGAAGCCCAAGCAAGACGCGCCCCGAGGAGCTTCTTGCCACATGTCAGCACTCGGTCTGACTGAGCGCCTCCAGGAGAGAGGCCCAAGCAAGACGCCTCCGGAGGAGTGTCTTGCCACGTGTCACCACTGGGTCTGATTGAGCACCTCCAGGAGAGAGGCCCCAGCAAGACGCGCCGCGAGGAGCATCTTGCCTTATGTCAGCAGTCGGTCTGACTGAGCGCCTCCAGGAGAGAGGCCCTTGCAAGACCCGCCCCGAGGAGCGTCTTGCCACATGTCACTACTCGGTCTAATTTAGCGCCTCCAGGAGAGAGGTCCAAGCAAGACACGCCCCGAGGAGCGTCTTGCCACATGTCACTACTCGGTCTGACTGAGCGCCTCCAGGAAGGAGGTCCAAGCAAGACGCGCCCCGAGGAGCGTCTTCTCAGTCTGACTGAGCGCCTCCAGGAGAGAGGCCCAAGCAAGACGTGCCCCGAGGAGCGTCTTGCCACATGTCAACAATGGGTCTGACTGAGGGCCTCCAGGAGAGAAGCCCAAGCAAGACGCGCCCCGAGGAGCATCTTGCCACATGTCAACACTGGGTCTGACTGAGGGGCCCCCAGGAGAGAGGCCCAAATAAGACGCGCCCCGAGGAGCGTCTTGCCACATGTCAACACTGGGTCTGACTGAGGGCCTCCAGTAGAGAAGCCCAAGCAAGATGCGCCCCGAGGAGCGTCTTGCCACATGTCAGCACTCGGTCTGACTGAGTGCCTCCAGGAGAGAGGCCCAAGCAAGACGCGCCCCGAGAAGCGTCTTGCCACATGTCAACACTGGGTCTGACTGAGCGCCTCCAGGAGAGAGGCCCAAGCAAGACGCGCCCCGAGGAGCGTCTTGCCACCTGTGAACACTGGGTCTGATTGAGCACCTCCAGGAGAGAGGCCCCAGCAAGACGCGCCGCGAGGAGCATCTTGCCTTATGTTAGCACTCGGTCTGACTGAGCGCCTCCAGGAGAGAGGCCCAAGCAAGACCCGCCCCGAGGAGCGTCTTGCCTCATGTCACTACTCGGTCTAACTGAGCGCCTCCAGGAGAGAGGTCCAAGCAAGACACGCCCCGAGGAGCGTCTTGCCACATGTCACTACTCGGTCTGACTGAGCGCCTCCAGGAGGGAGGTCCAAGCAAGACGTGCCCCGAGGAGCGTCTTGCCACATGTCAACAATGGGTCTGACTAAGGGCCTCCAGGAGAGAAGCCCAAGCAAGACGCGCCCCGAGGAGCGTCTTGCCACATGTCAACACTGGGTCTGACTGAGGGCCTCCAGGAGAGAAGCCCAAGCAAAATGCGCCGCGAGGAGCGTCTTGCCAAATGTCAGCACTCGGTCTGACTGAGCGCCTCCAGGAGAGAGGCCCAAGCAAGACGCGCCCCGAGGAGCGTCTTGCCACATGTCAACACTGGGTCTGACTGAGCGCCTCCAGGAGAGAGGCCCAAGCAAGACGCGCCCCGAGGAGCGTCTTGCCACATGTGAACACTGGGTCTGATTGAGCACCTCCAGGAGAGAGGCCTCAGCAAGACGCGCAGCGAGGAGCATCTTGCCTTATGTCAGCACTCGGTCTGACTGAGCGCCTCCAGGAGAGAGGCCCAAGCAAGACCCGCCCCGAGGAGCGTCTTGCCACATGTCACTACTCGGTGTAACTGAGCGCCTCCAGGAGAGAGGTCCAAGCAAGACACGCCCCGAGGAGCGTCTTGCCACATGTCACTACTCGGTCTGACTGAGCGCCTCCAGGAGGGAGGTCCAAGCAAGACGTGCCCTGAGGAGCGTCTTGCCACATGTCAACAATGGGTCTGACTGAGGGCCTCCAGGAGAGAAGCCCAAGCAAGACGCACCCCGAGGAGCGTCTTGCCACATGTCAACACTGGGTCTGACTGAGGGCCCCCAGGAGAGAGGCCCAAATAAGACGCGCCCCGAGGAGCGTCTTGCCACATGTCAACACTGGGTCTGACTGAGGGCCTCCAGGAGAGAAGCCCAAGCAAGATGCGCCCTGAGGAGCGTCTTGCCACATGTCAGCACTCGGTCTGACTGAGCGCCTCCAGGAGAGAGGCCCAAGCAAGACGCGCCCCGAGCAGCGTCTTGCCACATGTCAACAATGGGTCTGACTGAGGGCCTCCAGGAGAGAAGCCCAAGCAAGACGCGCCCCGAGGAGCGTCTTGCCACATGTCAACACTGGGTCTGACTGAGGGCCCCCAGGAGAGAGGCCCAAATAAGACGCGCCCCGAGGAGCGTCTTGCCACATGTCAACACTGGGTCTGACCTAGGGCCTCCAGGAGAGAAGCCCAAGCAAGAAGCCCCCCGAGGAGCGTCTTGCCACGTGTCAACACTGGGTCTGATTGAGGGCCTTATGGAGAGAGGCCCAAGCAAGACGCGCCCCGAGGTGCGTCTTGCCACATGTCAACAATGGGTCTGACTGAGGGCCTCCAGGAGAGAAGCCCAAGCAAGACGCTCCCCGAGGAGCGTCTTGCCACATGTCAGCACTCGGTCTGACTGAACGCCTCCAGGAGAGAGGCCCAAGCAAGATGTGCCCCGAGGAGCGTCTTGCCACATGTCAACACTGGGTCTGACTGAGCGCCTCCAGGAGAGAGGCACAAGTAAGAAGCGCCCCGAGGACCGTCTTGCCACGTGTCAACACTGGGTCTGATTGAGGGCCTTCTGGAGAGAGGCCCAAGCATGACGCGCCCTGAGGAGCGTCTTGCCACATGTCAACAATGGGTCTGACTGAGCGCCTCCAGGAGGGAGGTCTAAGCAAGACGCGCCCTGAGGAGCGTCTTGCCACATGTCAACACTGGGTCTTACTGAGCGCCTCCAGGAGAGAGGCCCAAGCAAGACACGCCCCGAGGAGCGTCTTGAAATATATGTCAACACTGGGTCTGACTGAGGGCCTCCATGAGAGAAGCCCAAGCAAGACGTGCCCCGAGGAGAATCTTGCCACATGTCAACACTGGGTCTGACAGAGGGCATCCAGGAGAGAGGCCCAAGCGATACGCGCCCCGAGGAGTGTCTTGCCACATGTCACCACTGGGTCTGACTGAGCGCCTCCAGGAGAGAGGCCCAAGCAAGAAGCGCCCCGAGGAGCGTCTTGCCACATGTCAGCACTCGGTCTGACTGAGCGCCTCCAGGAGAGAGGCCCAAGCAAGACGTGCCCCGAGGAGCGTCTTGCCACATGTCAACACTGGGTCTGACTGAGCGCCTCCAGGAGAGAGGCCCAAGCAAGACGCGCCCCGAGGAGCGTCTTGCCACATGTGAACACTGGGTCTGACTGAGCGCCTCCAGGAGAGAGGCCCAAGCAAGACGCGCTCGGAGGAGCGTCTTGCCACATGTCAGCACTCGGTCTGACTGAGCGCCTCCAGGAGAGAGGCCCAAGCAAGACGCGCCCCGAGGAGCATCTTGACACATGTCTCCTCTGGGTCTGACTGAGCGCCTGCAGGAGAGAGGCCCAGGCAAGACGTGCCCTGAGGAGCGTCTTGCCACATGTCAACACTGGGTCTGACTGAGTGCCTCCATGAGAGAAGCCCCAGCAAGACGCGCCCCGAGGAGCATCTTGCCACATTTCAACACTGGGCCTGACTGAGAACCTCCAGGAGAGAGGCCCAAGCAAGACGGGCCCCGAGGAGCGTCTTGCCACATGTCAACACTGGGTCTGACTGAGCGCCTCCAGGAGAGAGGCCCAAGCAAGATGCGCCCCGAGGAGCGTCATGTCACATGTCACTACTCGGTCTGACTGAGCGCCTCCAGGAGAGAGGCCCAAGCGATACGCGCCCCGAGGAGTGTCTTGCCACATGTCACCACTGGGTCTGACTGAGCGCCTCCAGGAGAGAGGCCCAAGCAAGAAGCGCCCCGAGGAGGGTCTTGCCACATGTCAGCACTCGGTCTGACTGAGCGCCTCCAGGAGAGAGGCCCAAGCAAGACGTGCCCCGAGGAGCGTCTTGCCACATGTCAACACTGGGTCTGACTGAGCGCCTCCAGGAGAGAGGCCCAAGCAAGACGCGCCCCGAGGAGCGTCTTGCCACATGTGAACACTGGGTCTGACTGAGCGCCTCCAGGAGAGAGGCCCAAGCAAGACGCGCCCGGAGGAGCGTCTTGCCACATGTCAGCACTCGGTCTGACTGAGCGCCTCCAGGAGAGAGGCCCAAGCAAGACGCGCCCCGAGGAGCATCTTGACACATGTCTCCTCTGGGTCTGACTGAGCGCCTGCAGGAGAGAGGCCCAGGCAAGACGTGCCCTGAGGAGCGTCTTGCCACATGTCAACACTGGGTCTGACTGAGTGCCTCCATGAGAGAAGCCCCAGCAAGACGCGCCCCGAGGAGCATCTTGCCACATTTCAACACTGGGCCTGACTGAGAACCTCCAGGAGAGAGGCCCAAGCAAGACGGGCCCCGAGGAGCGTCTTGCCACATGTCAACACTGGGTCTGACTGAGCGCCTCCAGGAGAGAGGCCCAAGCAAGATGCGCCCCGAGGAGCGTCATGTCACATGTCACTACTCGGTCTGACTGAACGCCTCCAGGAGAGAGGCCCAAGCAAGACGTGCCCCGAGGAGCGTCTTGCCACATGTCAACAATGGGTCTGACTGAGGGCCTCCAGGAGAGAAGCCCAAGCAAGAAGCGCCCCGAGGAGCGTCTTGCCACATGTCAACACTGGGTCTGACTGAGAGCCTCCAGGAGAGAGGCCCAAGCAAGACACGCCCCGAGGAGCGTCTTGACACATGTCAACACTGGGTCTGACTGAGGGCCTCCATGAGAGAAGCCCAAGCAAGACGCACCCCGAGGAGAGTCTTGCCACATGTCAACACTGGGTCTGACAGAGGGCATCCAGGAGAGAGGCCCAAGCAATACAAGCCCCAGGAGCGTCTTGCCACATGTCACCACTGGATCTGACTGAGCGCCTCCAGGAGAGAGGCCCAAGCAAGAAGCGCCCCGAGGACCGTCTTGCCACGTGTCAACACTGGGTCTGATTGAGGGCCTTCTGGAGAGAGGCCCAAGCAAGACGCGCCCCGAGGAGCGTCTTGCCACATGTCAACAATGGGTCTGACTGAGGGCCTCCAGGAGAGAAGCCCAAGCAAGACGCGCCCCGAGGAGCTTCTTGCCACATGTCAGCACTCGGTCTGACTGAGCGCCTCCAGGAGAGAGGCCCAAGCAAGACGCGCCCCGAGGAGTGTCTTGCCACGTGTCACCACTGGGTCTGATTGAGCACCTCCAGGAGAGAGGCCCCAGCAAGACGCGCCGCGAGGAGCATCTTGCCTTATGTCAGCAGTCGGTCTGACTGAGCGCCTCCAGGAGAGAGGCCTTTGCAAGACCCGCCCCGAGGAGCGTCTTGCCACATGTCACTACTCGGTCTAATTGAGCGCCTCCAGGAGAGAGGTCCAAGCAAGACACGGCCCGAGGAGCGTCTTGCCACATGTCACTACTCGGTCTGACTGAGCGCCTCCAGGAGGGAGGTCCAAGCAAGACGCGCCCCGAGGAGCGTCTTGCCACATGTCACTTCTCGGTCTGACTGAGCGCCTCCAGGAGAGAGGCCCAAGCAAGACGTGCCCCGAGGAGCGTCTTGCCACATGTCAACAATGGGTCTGACTGAGGGCCTCCAGGAGAGAAGCCCAAGCAAGACGCACCCCGAGGAGCGTCTTGCCACATGTCAACAATGGGTCTGACTGAGGGGCCCCCAGGAGAGAGGCCCAAATAAGACGCGCCCCGAGGAGTGTCTTGCCACATGTCACCACTGGGTCTGACTGAGCGCCTCCAGGAGAGAGGCCCAAGCAAGAAGCGCCCCGAGGAGCGTCTTGCCACATGTCAGCACTCGGTCTGACTGAGCGCCTCCAGGAGAGAGGCCCAAGCAAGACATGCCCCGAGGAGCGTCTTGCCACATGTCAACACTGGGTCTGACTGAGCGCCTCCAGGAGAGAGGCCCAAGCAAGACGCGCCCCGAGGAGCGTCTTGCCACATGTGAACACTGGGTCTGACTGAGCGCCTCCAGGAGAGAGGCCCAAGCAAGACGCGCCCGGAGGAGCGTCTTGCCACATGTCAGCACTCGGTCTGACTGAGCGCCTCCAGGAGAGAGGCCCAAGCAAGACGCGCCCCGAGGAGCATCTTGACACATGTCTCCTCTGGGTCTGACTGAGCGCCTGCAGGAGAGAGGCCCAGGCAAGACGTGCCCTGAGGAGCGTCTTGCCACATGTCAACACTGGGTCTGACTGAGTGCCTCCATGAGAGAAGCCCCAGCAAGACGCGCCCAGAGGAGCATCTTGCCACATTTCAACACTGGGCCTGACTGAGAACCTCCAGGAGAGAGGCCCAAGCAAGACGGGCCCCGAGGAGCGTCTTGCCACATGTCAACACTGGGTCTGACTGAGCGCCTCCAGGAGAGAGGCCCAAGCAAGATGCGCCCCGAGGAGCGTCATGTCACATGTCACTACTCGGTCTGACTGAGCGCCTCCAGGAGAGAGGCCCAAGCAAGACGTGCCCCGAGGAGCGTCTTGCCACATGTCAACAATGGGTCTGACTGAGGGCCTCCAGGAGAGAAGCCCAAGCAAGAAGCGCCCCGAGGAGCGTCTTGCCACATGTCAACACTGGGTCTGACTGAGAGCCTCCAGGAGAGAGGCCCAAGCAAGACACGCCCCGAGGAGCGTCTTGACACATGTCAACACTGGGTCTGACTGAGGGCCTCCATGAGAGAAGCCCAAGCAAGACGCACCCCGAGGAGAGTCTTGCCACATGTCAACACTGGGTCTGACAGAGGGCATCCAGGAGAGAGGCCCAAGCAATACAAGCCCCAGGAGCGTCTTGCCACATGTCACCACTGGGTCTGACTGAGCGCCTCCAGGAGAGAGGCCCAAGCAAGAAGCGCCCCGAGGACCGTCTTGCCACGTGTCAACACTGGGTCTGATTGAGGGCCTTCTGGAGAGAGGCCCAAGCAAGACGCGCCCCGAGGAGCGTCTTGCCACATGTCAACAATGGGTCTGACTGAGGGCCTCCAGGAGAGAAGCCCAAGCAAGACGCGCCCCGAGGAGCTTCTTGCCACATGTCAGCACTCGGTCTGACTGAGCGCCTCCAGGAGAGAGGCCCAAGCAAGACGCGCCCCGAGGAGTGTCTTGCCACGTGTCACCACTGGGTCTGATTGAGCACCTCCAGGAGAGAGGCCCCAGCAAGACGCGCCGCGAGGAGCATCTTGCCTTATGTCAGCAGTCGGTCTGACTGAGCGCCTCCAGGAGAGAGGCCTTTGCAAGACCCGCCCCGAGGAGCGTCTTGCCACATGTCACTACTCGGTCTAATTGAGCGCCTCCAGGAGAGAGGTCCAAGCAAGACACGGCCCGAGGAGCGTCTTGCCACATGTCACTACTCGGTCTGACTGAGCGCCTCCAGGAGGGAGGTCCAAGCAAGACGCGCCCCGAGGAGCGTCTTGCCACATGTCACTTCTCGGTCTGACTGAGCGCCTCCAGGAGAGAGGCCCAAGCAAGACGTGCCCCGAGGAGCGTCTTGCCACATGTCAACAATGGGTCTGACTGAGGGCCTCCAGGAGAGAAGCCCAAGCAAGACGCGCCCCGAGGAGCGTCTTGCCACATGTCAACACTGGGTCTGACTGAGGGGCCCCCAGGAGAGAGGCCCAAATAAGACGCGCCCCGAGGAGCGTATTGCAACATGTCAACACTGGGTCTGACTGAGGGCCTCCAGTAGAGAAGCCCAAGCAAGATGCGCCCCGAGGAGCGTCTTGCCACATGTCAGCACTCGGTCTGACTGAGCGCCTCCAGGAGAGAAGCCCAAGCAAGACGCGCCCCGAGGAGCGTCTTGCCACATGTCAACACTGGGTCTGACTGAGCGCCTCCAGGAGAGAGGCCCAAGCAAGACGCGCCCCGAGGAGCGTCTTGCCACCTGTGAACACTGGGTCTGATTGAGCACCTCCAGGAGAGAGGCCCCAGCAAGACGCGCCGCGAGGAGCATCTTGCCTTATGTTAGCACTCGGTCTGACTGAGCGCCTCCAGGAGAGAGGCCCAAGCAAGACCCGCCCCGAGGAGCGTCTTGCCACATGTCACTACTCGGTCTAACTGAGCGCCTCCAGGAGAGAGGTCCAAGCAAGACACGCCCCGAGGAGCGTCTTGCCACATGTCACTACTCGGTCTGACTGAGCGCCTCCAGGAGGGAGGTCCAAGCAAGACGTGCCCCGAGGAGCGTCTTGCCACATGTCAACAATGGGTCTGACTGAGGGCCTCCAGGAGAGAAGCCCAAGCAAGACGCGCCCCGAGGAGCGTCTTGCCACATGTCAACACTGGGTCTGACTGAGGGCCTCCAGGAGAGAAGCCCAAGCAAGATGCGCCCCGAGGAGCGTTTTGCCACATGTCAGCACTCGGTCTGACTGAGCGCCTCCAGGAGAGAAGCCCAAGCAAGATGCGCCCCGAGGAGCGTCTTGCCACATGTCAACACTGGGTCTGACTGAGGGCCTCCAGGAGAGAAACCCAAGCAAGATGCGCCCCGAGGAGCGTCTTGCCAAATGTCAGCACTCGGTCTGCCTGAGCGCCTCCAGGAGAGAGGCCCAAGCAAGACGTGCCTTGAGGAGCGTCTTGCCACATGTCAACACTGGGTCTGACTGAGCGCCTCCAGGAGAGAGGCCCAAGCAAGACGCGCCCCGAGGAGCGTCTTGCCACATGTGAACACTGGGTCTGATTGAGCACCTCCAGGAGAGAGGCCCCAGCAAGACGCGCAGCGAGGAGCATCTTGCCTTATGTCAGCACTCGGTCTGACTGAGCGCCTCCAGGAGAGAGGCCCAAGCAAGACCCGCCCCGAGGAGCGTCTTGCCACATGTCACTACTCGGTGTAACTGAGCTCCTCCAGGAGAGAGGTCCAAGCAAGACACGCCCCGAGGAGCGTCTTGCCACATGTCACTACTCGGTCTGACTGAGCGCCTCCAGGAGGGAGGTCAAAGCAAGACGTGCCCTGAGGAGCGTCTTGCCACATGTCAACAATGGGTCTGACTGAGGGCCTCCAGGAGAGAAGCCCAAGCAAGACGCGCCCCGAGGAGCGTCTTGCCACATGTCAACACTGGGTCTGACTGAGGGCCCCCAGGAGAGAGGCCCAAATAAGACGCGCCCCGAGGAGCGTCTTGCCACATGTCAACACTGGGTCTGACTGAGGGCCTCCAGGAGAGAAGCCCAAGCAAGATGCGCCCCGAGGAGCGTCTTGCCACATGTCAGCACTCGGTCTGACTGAGCGCCTCCAGGAGAGAGGCCCAAGCAAGACGCGCCCCGAGCAGCGTCTTGCCACATGTCAACAATGGGTCTGACTGAGGGCCTCCAGGAGAGAAGCCCAAGCAAGACGCGCCCCGAGGAGCGTCTTGCCACATGTCAGCACTCGGTCTGACTGAGCGCCTCCAGGAGAGAAGCCCAAGCAAGACGCGCCCCGAGGAGCGTCTTGCCACATGTCAACACTGGGTCTGACTGAGCGCCTCCAGGAGAGAGGCCCAAGCAAGACGCGCCCCGAGAAGCGTCTTGCCACCTGTGAACACTGGGTCTGATTGAGCACCTCCAGGAGAGAGGCCCCAGCAAGACGCGCCGCGAGGAGCATCTTGCCTTATGTTAGCACTCGGTCTGACTGAGCGCCTCCAGGAGAGAGGCCCAAGCAAGACCCGTCCCGAGGAGCGTCTTGCCACATGTCACTACTCGGTCTGAGCTCCTCCAGGAGAGAGGTCCAAGCAAGACACGCCCCGAGGAGCGTCTTGCCACATGTCACTACTCGGTCTGACTGAGCGCCTCCAGGAGGGAGGTCCAAGCAAGACGTGCCCCGAGGAGCGTCTTGCCACATGTCAACAATGGGTCTGACTGAGGGCCTCCAGGAGAGAAGCCCAAGCAAGACGCGCCCCGAGGAGCGTCTTGCCACATGTCAACACTGGGTCTGACTGAGGGCCTCCAGGAGAGAAGCCCAAGCAAGATGCACCCCGAGGAGCGTCTTGCCACATGTCAGCACTCGGTCTGACTGAGCGCCTCCAGGAGAGAAGCCCAAGCAAGATGCGCCCCGAGGAGCGTCTTGCCACATGTCAACACTGGGTCTGACTGAGGGCCTCCAGGAGAGAAGCCCAAGCAAGATGCGCCCCGAGGAGCGTCTTGCCAAATGTCAGCACTCGGTCTGACTGAGCGCCTCCAGGAGAGAGGCCCAAGCAAGACACGCCCCGAGGAGCGTCTTGCCACATGTCAACACTGGGTCTGACTGAGCGCCTCCAGGAGAGAGGCCCAAGCAAGACGCGCCCCGAGGAGCGTCTTGCCACATGTGAACACTGGGTCTGATTGAGCACCTCCAGGAGAGAGGCCCCAGCAAGACACGCAGCGAGGAGCATCTTGCCTTATGTCAGCACTCGGTCTGACTGAGCGCCTCCAGGAGAGAGGCCCAAGCAAGACCCGCCCCGAGGAGCGTCTTGCCACATGTCACTACTCGGTGTAACTGAGCGCCTCCAGGAGAGAGGTCCAAGCAAGACACGCCCCGAGGAGCGTCTTGCCACATGTCACTACTCGGTCTGACTGAGCGCCTCCAGGAGGGAGGTCCAAGCAAGACTTGCCCTGAGGAGCGTCTTGCCACATGTCAACAATGGGTCTGACTGAGGGCCTCCAGGAGAGAAGCCCAAGCAAGACGCGCCCCGAGGAGCGTCTTGCCACATGTCAACACTGGGTCTGACTGAGGGCCCCCAGGAGAGAGGCCCAAATAAGACGCGCCCCGAGGAGCGTCTTGCCACATGTCAACACTGGGTCTGACTGAGGGCCTCCAGGAGAGAAGCCCAAGCAAGATGCGCCCCGAGGAGCGTCTTGCCACATGTCAGCACTCGGTCTGACTGAGCGCCTCCAGGAGAGAGGCCCAAGCAAGACGCGCCCCGAGCAGCGTCTTGCCACATGTCAACAATGGGTCTGACTGAGGGCCTCCAGGAGAGAAGCCCAAGCAAGACGCGCCCCGAGGAGCGTCTTGCCACATGTCACTACTCGGTCTAATTGAGCGCCTCCAGGAGAGAGGTCCAAGCAAGACACGCCCCGAGGAGCGTCTTGCCACATGTCACTACTCGGTCTGACTGAGCGCCTCCAGGAAGGAGGTCCAAGCAAGACACGCCCCGAGGAGCGTCTTGCCACATGTCACTTCTCGGTCTGACTGAGCGCCTCCAGGAGAGAGGCCCAAGCAAGACCCGCCCCGAGGAGCGTCTTGCCACATGTCACTACTCGGTCTAACTGAGCGCCTCCAGGAGAGAGGTCCAAGCAAGACACGCCCCGAGGAGCGTCTTGCCACATGTCACTACTCGGTCTGACTGAGCGCCTCCAGGAGGGAGGTCCAAGCAAGACGTGCCCCGAGGAGCGTCTTGCCACATGTCAACAATGGGTCTGACTGAGGGCCTCCAGGAGAGAAGCCCAAGCAAGACGCGCCCCGAGGAGCGTCTTGCCACATGTCAACACTGGGTCTGACTGAGGGCCTCCAGGAGAGAAGCCCAAGCAAGATGCGCCCCGAGGAGCGTCTTGCCACATGTCAGCACTCGGTCTGACTGAGCGCCTCCAGGAGAGAAGCCCAAGCAAGATGCGCCCCGAGGAGCGTCTTGCCACATGTCAACACTGGGTCTGACTGAGGGCCTCCAGGAGAGAAGCCCAAGCAAGATGCGCCCCGAGGAGCGTCTTGTCAAATGTCAGCACTCGGTCTGACTGAGCGCCTCCAGGAGAGAGGCCCAAGCAAGACGCGCCCCGAGGAGCGTCTTGCCACATGTCAACACTGGGTCTGATTGAGCACCTCCAGGAGAGAGGCCCCAGCAAGACGCGCAGCGAGGAGCATCTTGCCTTATGTCAGCACTCGGTCTGACTGAGCGCCTCCAGGAGAGAGGCCCAAGCAAGACCCGCCCCGAGGAGCGTCTTGCCACATGTCACTACTCGGTGTAACTGAGCGCCTCCAGGAGAGAGGTCCAAGCAAGACACGCCCCGAGGAGCGTCTTGCCACATGTCACTACTCGGTCTGACTGAGCGCCTCCAGGAGGGAGGTCCAAGCAAGACGTGCCCTGAGGAGCGTCTTGCCACATGTCAACAATGGGTCTGACTGAGGGCCTCCAGGAGAGAAGCCCAAGCAAGACGCGCCCCGAGGAGCGTCTTGCTACATGTCAACACTGGGTCTGACTGAGGGCCTCCAGGAGAGAAGCCCAAGCAAGATGCGCCCTGAGGAGCGTCTTGCCACATGTCAGCACTCGGTCTGACTGAGCGCCTCCAGGAGAGAGGCCCAAGCAAGACGCGCCCCGAGCAGCGTCTTGCCACATGTCAACAATGGGTCTGCCTGAGGGCCTCCAGGAGAGAAGCCCAAGCAAGACGCGCCCCGAGGAGCGTCTTGCCACATGTCAACACTGGGTCTGACTGAGGGCCCCCAGGAGAGAGGCCCAAATAAGACGCGCCCCGAGGAGCGTCTTGCCACATGTCAACACTGGGTCTGACTTAGGGCCTCCAGGAGAGAAGCCCAAGCAAGAAGCGCCCCGAGGAGCGTCTTGCCACGTGTCAACACTGGGTCTGATTGAGGGCCTTATGGAGAGAGGCCCAGGCAAGACGCGCCCCGAGGAGCGTCTTGCCACATGTCAACACTGGGTCTGACTGAGCGCCTCCAGGAGAGAGGCACAAGCAAGAAGCGCCCCGAGGACCGTCTTGCCACGTGTCAACACTGGGTCTGATTGAGGGCCTTCTGGAGAGAGGCCCAAGCATGACGCGCCCCGAGGAGCGTCTTGCCACATGTCAACAATGGGTCTGACTGAGCGCCTCCAGGAGGGAGGTCCAAGCAAGACGCGCCCTGAGGAGCGTCTTGCCACATGTCAACACTGGGTCTTACTGAGCGCCTCCAGGAGAGAGGCCCAAGCAAGACACGCCCTGAGGAGCGTCTTGAAATACATGTCAACACTGGGTCTGACTGAGGGCCTCCATGAGAGAAGCCCAAGCAAGACGCGCCCCGAGGAGAGTCTTGCCACATGTCAACACTGGGTCTGACAGAGGGCATCCAGGAGAGAGGCCCAAGCGATACGCGCCCCGAGGAGCGTCTTGCCACATGTCACCACTGGGTCTGACTGAGCGCCTCCAGGAGAGAGGCCCAAGCAAGAAGCGCCCCGAGGAGCGTCTTGCCACATGTCAGCACTCGGTCTGACTGAGCGCCTCCAGGAGAGAGGCCCAAGCAAGACGTGCCCCGAGGAGCGTCTTGCCACATGTCAACACTGGGTCTGACTGAGCGCCTCCAGGAGAGAGGTCCAAGCAAGACACGCCCCGAGGAGCGTCTTGCCACATGTCACTACTCGGTCTAACTGAGCGCCTCCAGGAGAGAGGCCCAAGCAAGACGCGCCCCGAGGAGTGTCTTGCCACGTGTCACCACTGGGTCTGATTGAGCACCTCCAGGAGAGAGGCCCCAGCAAGACGCACCGCGAGGAGCATCTTGCCTTATGTCAGCAGTCGGTCTGACTGAGCGCCTCCAGGAGAGAGGCCCTTGCAAGACCCGCCCCGAGGAGCGTCTTGCCACATGTCACTACTCGGTCTAATTGAGCGCGTCCAGGAGAGAGGTCCAAGCAAGACACGCCCCGAGGAGCGTCTTGCCACATGTCACTACTCGGTCTGACTGAGCGCCTCCAGGAAGGAGGTCCAAGCAAGACGCGCCCCGAGGAGCGTCTTGCCACATGTCACTTCTCGGTCTGACTGAGCGCCTCCAGGAGAGAGGCCCAAGCAAGACGTGCCCCGAGGAGCATCTTGCCACATGTCAACAATGGGTCTGACTGAGGGCCTCCAGGAGAGAAGCCCAAGCAAGACGCGCCCCGAGGAGCATCTTGCCACATGTCAACACTGGGTCTGACTGAGGGGCCCCCAGGAGAGAGGCCCAAATAAGACGCGCCCCGAGGAGCGTCTTGCCACATGTCAACACTGGGTCTGACTGAGGGCCTCCAGGAGAGAAGCCCAAGCAAGATGCGCCCCGAGGAGCGTCTTGCCAAATGTCAGCACTCGGTCTGACTGAGCGCCTCCAGGAGAGAGGCCCAAGCAAGACGCGCCCCGAGGAGCGTCTTGCCACATGTCAACACTGGGTCTGACTGAGCGCCTCCAGGAGAGAGGCCCAAGCAAGACGCGCCCCGAGGAGCGTCTTGCCACCTGTGAACACTGGGTCTGATTGAGCACCTCCAGGAGAGAGGCCCCAGCAAGACGCGCCGCGAGGAGCATCTTGCCTTATGTTAGCACTCGGTCTGACTGAGCGCCTCCAGGAGAGAGGCCCAAGCAAGACCCGCCCCGAGGAGCGTCTTGCCTCATGTCACTACTCGGTCTAACTGAGCGCCTCCAGGAGAGAGGTCCAAGCAAGACACGCCCCGAGGAGCGTCTTGCCACATGTCACTACTCGGTCTGACTGAGCGCCTCCAGGAGGGAGGTCCAAGCAAGACGTGCCCCGAGGAGCGTCTTGCCACATGTCAACAATGGGTCTGACTGAGGGCCTCCAGGAGAGAAGCCCAAGCAAGACGCGCCCCGAGGAGCGTCTTGCCACATGTCAACACTGGGTCTGACTGAGGGCCTCCAGGAGAGAAGCCCAAGCAAGATGCGCCCCGAGGAGCGTCTTGCCACATGTCACCACTCGGTCTGACTGAGCGCCTCCAGGAGAGAAGCCCAAGCAAGATGCGCCCCGAGGAGCGTCTTGCCACATGTCAACACTGGGTCTGACTGAGGGCCTCCAGGAGAGAAGCCCAAGCAAGATGCGCCCCGAGGAGCGTCTTGCCAAATGTCAGCACTCGGTCTGACTGAGCGCCTCCAGGAGAGAGGCCCAAGCAAGACGCGCCCCGAGGAGCGTCTTGCCACATGTCAACACTGGGTCTGACTGAGCGCCTCCAGGAGAGAGGCCCAAGCAAGACGCGCCCCGAGGAGCGTCTTGCCACATGTGAACACTGGGTCTGATTGAGCACCTCCAGGAGAGAGGCCCCAGCAAGACGCGCAGCGAGGAGCATCTTGCCTTATGTCAGCACTCGGTCTGACTGAGCACCTCCAGGAGAGAGGCCCAAGCAAGACCCGCCCCGAGGAGCGTCTTGCCACATGTCACTACTCGGTGTAACTGAGCGCCTCCAGGAGAGAGGTCCAAGCAAGACACGCCCCGAGGAGCGTCTTGCCACATGTCACTACTCGGTCTGACTGAGCGCCTCCAGGAGGGAGGTCCAAGCAAGACGTGCCCTGAGGAGCGTCTTGCCACATGTCAACAATGGGTCTGACTGAGGGCCTCCAGGAGAGAAGCCCAAGCAAGACGCGCCCCGAGGAGCGTCTTGCCACATGTCAACACTGGGTCTGACTGAGGGCCCCCAGGAGAGAGGCCCAAATAAGACGCGCCCCGAGGAGCGTCTTGCCACATGTCAACACTGGGTCTGACTGAGGGCCTCCAGGAGAGAAGCCCAAGCAAGATGCGCCCTGAGGAGCGTCTTGCCACATGTCAGCACTCGGTCTGACTGAGCGCCTCCAGGAGAGAGGCCCAAGCAAGACGCGCCCCGAGCAGCGTCTTGCCACATGTCAACAATGGGTCTGACTGAGGGCCTCCAGGAGAGAAGCCCAAGCAAGACGCGCCCCGAGGAGCGTCTTGCCACATGTCAACACTGGGTCTGACTGAGGGCCCCCAGGAGAGAGGCCCAAATAAGACGCGCCCCGAGGAGCGTCTTGCCACATGTCAACACTGGGTCTGACTTAGGGCCTCCAGGAGAGAAGCCCAAGCAAGAAGCGCCCCGAGGAGCGTCTTGCCACGTGTCAACACTGGGTCTGATTGAGGGCCTTATGGAGAGAGGCCCAAGCAAGACGCGCCCCGAGGAGCGTCTTGCCACATGTCAACAATGGGTCTGACTGAGGGCCTCCAGGAGAGAAGCCCAAGCAAGACGCGCCCCGAGGAGCGTCTTGCCACATGTCAGCACTCGGTCTGACTGAACGCCTCCAGGAGAGAGGCCCAAGCAAGATGTGCCCCGAGGAGCGTCTTGCCACATGTCAACACTGGGTCTGACTGAGCGCCTCCAGGAGAGAGGCACAAGCAAGAAGCGCCCCGAGGACCGTCTTGCCACGTGTCAACACTGGGTCTGATTGAGGGCCTTCTGGAGAGAGGCCCAAGCATGACGCGCCCTGAGGAGCGTCTTGCCACATGTCAACAATGGGTCTGACTGAGCGCCTCCAGGAGGGAGGTCTAAGCAAGACGCGCCCTGAGGAGCGTCTTGCCACATGTCAACACTGGGTCTTACTGAGCGCCTCCAGGAGAGAGGCCCAAGCAAGACACGCCCCGAGGAGCGTCTTGAAATATATGTCAACACTGGGTCTGACTGAGGGCCTCCATGAGAGAAGCCCAAGCAAGACGCGCCCCGAGGAGAGTCTTGCCACATGTCAACACTGGGTCTGACAGAGGGCATCCAGGAGAGAGGCCCAAGCGATACGCGCCCCGAGGAGTGTCTTGCCACATGTCACCACTGGGTCTGACTGAGCGCTCCAGGAGAGAGGCCCAAGCAAGAAGCGCCCCGAGGAGCGTCTTGCCACATGTCAGCACTCGGTCTGACTGAGCGCCTCCAGGAGAGAGGCCCAAGCAAGACGTGCCCCGAGGAGCGTCTTGCCACATGTCAACACTGGGTCTGACTGAGCGCCTCCAGGAGAGAGGCCCAAGCAAGACGCGCCCCGAGGAGCGTCTTGCCACATGTGAACACTGGGTCTGACTGAGCGCCTCCAGGAGAGAGGCCCAAGCAAGACGCGCCCCGAGGAGCGTCTTGCCACATGTCAACACTGGGTCTGACTGAGGGCCTCCAGTAGAGAAGCCCAAGCAAGATGCGCCCCGAGGAGCGTCTTGCCACATGTCAGCACTCGGTCTGACTGAGTGCCTCCAGGAGAGAGGCCCAAGCAAGACGCGCCCCGAGGAGCTTCTTGCCACATGTCAACACTGGGTCTGACTGAGCGCCTCCAGGAGAGAGGCCCAAGCAAGACGCGCCCCGAGGAGCGTCTTGCCACCTGTGAACACTGGGTCTGATTGAGCACCTCCAGGAGAGAGGCCCCAGCAAGACGCGCCGCGAGGAGCATCTTGCCTTATGTTAGCACTCGGTCTGACTGAGCGCCTCCAGGAGAGAGGCCCAAGCAAGACCCGCCCCGAGGAGCGTCTTGCCTCATGTCACTACTCGGTCTAACTGAGCGCCTCCAGGAGAGAGGTCCAAGCAAGACACGCTCCGAGGAGCGTCTTGCCACATGTCACTACTCGGTCTGACTGAGCGCCTCCAGGAGGGAGGTCCAAGCAAGACGTGCCCCGAGGAGCGTCTTGCCACATGTCAACAATGGGTCTGACTGAGGGCCTCCAGGAGAGAAGCCCAAGCAAGACGCGCCCCGAGGAGCGTCTTGCCACATGTCAACACTGGGTCTGACTGAGGGCCTCCAGGAGAGAAGCCCAAGCAAGATGCGCCCCGAGGAGCGTCTTGCCACATGTCACCACTCGGTCTGACTGAGCGCCTCCAGGAGAGAAGCCCAAGCAAAATGCGCCCCGAGGAGCGTCTTGCCACATGTCAACACTGGGTCTGACTGAGGGCCTCCAGGAGAGAAGCCCAAGCAAGATGCGCCCCGAGGAGCGTCTTGCCAAATGTCAGCACTCGGTCTGACTGAGCGCCTCCAGGAGAGAGGCCCAAGCAAGACGCGCCCCGAGGAGCGTCTTGCCACATGTCAACACTGGGTCTGACTGAGCGCCTCCAGGAGAGAGGCCCAAGCAAGAAGCGCCCCGAGGAGCGTCTTGCCACATGTGAACACTGGGTCTGATTGAGCACCTCCAGGAGAGAGGCCCCAGCAAGACGCGCAGCGAGGAGCATCTTGCCTTATGTCAGCACTCGGTCTGACTGAGCGCCTCCAGGAGAGAGGCCCAAGCAAGACCCGCCCCGAGGAGCGTCTTGCCACATGTCACTACTCGGTGTAACTGAGCGCCTCCAGGAGAGAGGTCCAAGCAAGACACGCCCCGAGGAGCGTCTTGCCACATGTCACTACTCGGTCTGACTGAGCGCCTCCAGGAGGGAGGTCCAAGCAAGACGTGCCCTGAGGAGCGTCTTGCCACATGTCAACAATGGGTCTGACTGAGGGCCTCCAGGAGAGAAGCCCAAGCAAGACGCCCCCCGAGGAGCGTCTTGCCACATGTCAACACTGGGTCTGACTGAGGGCCCCCAGGAGAGAGGCCCAAATAAGACGCGCCCCGAGGAGCGTCTTGCCACATGTCAACACTGGGTCTGACTGAGGGCCTCCAGGAGAGAAGCCCAAGCAAGATGCGCCCTGAGGAGCGTCTTGCCACATGTCAGCACTCGGTCTGACTGAGCGCCTCCAGGAGAGAGGCCCAAGCAAGACGCGCCCCGAGCAGCGTCTTGCCACATGTCAACAATGGGTCTGACTGAGGGCCTCCAGAAGAGAAGCCCAAGCAAGACGCGCCCCGAGGAGCGTCTTGCCACATGTCAACACTGGGTCTGACTGAGGGCCCCCAGGAGAGAGGCCCAAATAAGACGCGCCCCGAGGAGCGTCTTGCCACATGTCAACACTGGGTCTGACTTAGGGCCTCCAGGAGAGAAGCCCAAGCAAGAAGCGCCCCGAGGAGCGTCTTACACGTGTCAACACTGGGTCTGATTGAGGGCCTTATGGAGAGAGGCCCAAGCAAGACGCGCCCCGAGGAGCGTCTTGCCACATGTCAACAATGGGTCTGACTGAGGGCCTCCAGGAGAGAAGCCCAAGCAAGACGCGCCCCGAGGAGCGTCTTGCCACATGTCAGCACTCGGTCTGACTGAACGCCTCCAGGAGAGAGGCCCAAGCAAGATGTGCCCCGAGGAGCGTCTTGCCACATGTCAACACTGGGTCTGACTGAGCGCCTCCAGGAGAGAGGCACAAGCAAGAAGCGCCCCGAGGACCATCTTGCCACGTCTTCAACACTGGGTCTGATTGAGGGCCTTCTGGAGAGAGGCCCAAGCATGACGCGCCCTGAGGAGCGTCTTGCCACATGTCAACAATGGGTCTGACTGAGCGCCTCCAGGAGGGAGGTCTAAGCAAGACGCGCCCTGAGGAGCGTCTTGCCACATGTCAACACTGGGTCTTACTGAGCGCCTCCAGGAGAGAGGCCCAAGCAAGACACGCCCCGAGGAGCGTCTTGAAATATATGTCAACACTGGGTCTGACTGAGGGCCTCCATGAGAGAAGCCCAAGCAAGACGCGCCCCGAGGAGAGTCTTGCCACATGTCAACACTGGGTCTGACAGAGGGCATCCAGGAGAGAGGCCCAAGCGATACGCGCCCCGAGGAGTGTCTTGCCACATGTCACCACTGGGTCTGACTGAGCGCCTCCAGGAGAGAGGCCCAAGCAAGAAGCGCCCCTAGGAGCGTCTTGCCACATGTCAGCACTCGGTCTGACTGAGCGCCTCCAGGAGAGAGGCCCAAGCAAGACGTGCCCCGAGGAGCGTCTTGCCACATGTCAACACTGGGTCTGACTGAGCGCCTCCAGGAGAGAGGCCCAAGCAAGACGCGCCCCGAGGAGCGTCTTGCCACATGTGAACAATGGGTCTGACTGAGCGCCTCCAGGAGAGAGGCCCAAGCAAGACGCGCCCGGAGGAGCGTCTTGCCACATGTCAGCACTCGGTCTGACTGAGCGCATCCAGGAGAGAGGCCCAAGCAAGACGTGCCCTGAGGAGCGTCTTGCCACATGTCAACACTGGGTCTGACTGAGTGCCTCCATGAGAGAAGCCCCAGCAAGACGCGCCCCGAGGAGCATCTTGCCACATTTCAACACTGGGCCTGACTGAGAACCTCCAGGAGAGAGGCCCAAGCAAGACGGGCCCCGAGGAGCGTCTTGCCACATGTCAACACTGGGTCTGACTGAGCGCCTCCAGGAGAGAGGCCCAAGCAAGATGCGCCCCGAGGAGCGTCATGTCACATGTCACTACTCGGTCTGACTGAGCGCCTCCAGGAGAGAGGCCCAAGCAAGACGTGCCCCGAGGAGCGTCTTGCCACATGTCAACAATGGGTCTGACTGAGGGCCTCCAGGAGAGAAGCCCAAGCAAGAAGCGCCCCGAGGAGCGTCTTGCCACATGTCAACACTGGGTCTGACTGAGAGCCTCCAGGAGAGAGGCCCAAGCAAGACACGCCCCGAGGAGCGTCTTGACACATGTCAACACTGGGTCTGACTGAGGGCCTCCATGAGAGAAGCCCAAGCAAGACGCACCCCGAGGAGAGTCTTGCCACATGTCAACACTGGGTCTGACAGAGGGCATCCAGGAGAGAGGCCCAAGCAATACAAGCCCCAGGAGCGTCTTGCCACATGTCACCACTGGGTCTGACTGAGCGCCTCCAGGAGAGAGGCCCAAGCAAGAAGCGCCCCGAGGACCGTCTTGCCACGTGTCAACACTGGGTCTGATTGAGGGCCTTCTGGAGAGAGGCCCAAGCAAGACGCGCCCCGAGGAGCGTCTTGCCACATGTCAACAATGGGTCTGACTGAGGGCCTCCAGGAGAGAAGCCCAAGCAAGACGCGCCCCGAGGAGCTTCTTGCCACATGTCAGCACTCGGTCTGACTGAGCGCCTCCAGGAGAGAGGCCCAAGCAAGACGCGCCCCGAGGAGTGTCTTGCCACGTGTCACCACTGGGTCTGATTGAGCACCTCCAGGAGAGAGGCCCCAGCAAGACGCGCCGCGAGGAGCATCTTGCCTTATGTCAGCAGTCGGTCTGACTGAGCGCATCCAGGAGAGAGGCCTTTGCAAGACCCGCCCCGAGGAGCGTCTTGCCACATGTCACTACTCGGTCTAATTGAGCGCCTCCAGGAGAGAGGTCCAAGCAAGACACGCCCCGAGGAGCGTCTTGCCACATGTCACTACTCGGTCTGACTGAGCGCCTCCAGGAGGGAGGTCCAAGCAAGACGCGCCCCGAGGAGCGTCTTGCCACATGTCAACAATGGGTCTGACTGAGGGCCTCCAGGAGAGAAGCCCAAGCAAGACGCGCCCCGAGGAGCGTCTTGCCACATGTCAACACTGGGTCGGACTGAGGGGCCCCCAGGAGAGAGGCCCAAATAAGACGCGCCCCGAGGAGCGTATTGCAACATGTCAACACTGGGTCTGACTGAGGGCCTCCAGTAGAGAAGCCCAAGCAAGATGCGCCCCGAGGAGCGTCTTGCCACATGTCAGCACTCGGTCTGACTGAGCGCCTCCAGGAGAGAAGCCCAAGCAAGACGCGCCCCGAGGAGCGTCTTGCCACATGTCAACACTGGGTCTGACTGAGCGCCTCCAGGAGAGAGGCCCAAGCAAGACGCGCCCCGAGGAGCGTCTTGCCACCTGTGAACACTGGGTCTGATTGAGCACCTCCAGGAGAGAGGCCCCAGCAAGACGCGCCGCGAGGAGCATCTTGCCTTATGTTAGCACTCGGTCTGACTGAGCGCCTCCAGGAGAGAGGCCCAAGCAAAACCCGCCCCGAGGAGCGTCTTGCCACATGTCACTACTCGGTCTAACTGAGCGCCTCCAGGAGAGAGGTCCAAGCAAGACACGCCCCGAGGAGCGTCTTGCCACATGTCACTACTCGGTCTGACTGAGCGCCTCCAGGAGGGAGGTCCAAGCAAGACGTGCCCCGAGGAGCGTCTTGCCACATGTCAACAATGGGTCTGACTGAGGGCCTCCAGGAGAGAAGCCCAAGCAAGACGCGCCCCGAGGAGCGTCTTGCCACATGTCAACACTGGGTCTGACTGAGGGCCTCCAGGAGAGAAGCCCAAGCAAGATGCGCCCCGAGGAGCGTCTTGCCACATGTCAGCACTCGGTCTGACTGAGCGCCTCCAGGAGAGAAGCCCAAGCAAGATGCGCCCCGAGGAGCGTCTTGCCACATGTCAACACTGGGTCTGACTGAGGGCCTCCAGGAGAGAAGCCCAAGCAAGATGCGCGCCGAGGAGCGTCTTGCCAAATGTCAGCACTCGGTCTGACTGAGCGCCTCCAGGAGAGAGGCCCAAGCAAGACGTGCCTTGAGGAGCGTCTTGCCACATGTCAACACTGGGTCTGACTGAGCGCCTCCAGGAGAGAGGCCCAAGCAAGACGCGCCCCGAGGAGCGTCTTGCCACATGTGAACACTGGGTCTGATTGAGCACCTCCAGGAGAGAGGCCCCAGCAAGACGCGCAGCGAGGAGCATCTTGCCACATGTCAGCACTCGGTCTGACTGAGCGCCTCCAGGAGAGAAGCCCAAGCAAGACGCGCCCTGAGGAGCGTCTTGCCACATGCCAACAATGGGTCTGACTGAGGGCCTCCAGGAGAGAAGCCCAAGCAAGACACGCCCCGAGGAGCGTCTTGCCACATGTCACTACTCGGTCTGACTGAGCGCCTCCAGGAGGGAGGTCCAAGCAAGACGTGCCCTGAGGAGCGTCTTGCCACATGCCAACAATGGGTCTGACTGAGGGCCTCCAGGAGAGAAGCCCAAGCAAGACGCGCCCCGAGGAGCGTCTTGCCACATGTCAACACTGGGTCTGACTGAGGGCCCCCAGGAGAGAGGCCCAAATAAGACGCGCCCCGAGGAGCGTCTTGCCACATGTCAACACTGGGTCTGACTGAGGGCCTCCAGGAGAGAAGCCCAAGCAAGATGCGCCCCGAGGAGCGTCTTGCCACATGTCAGCACTCGGTCTGACTGAGCGCCTCCAGGAGAGAGGCCCAAGCAAGACGCGCCCCGAGCAGCGTCTTGCCACATGTCAACAATGGGTCTGACTGAGGGCCTCCAGGAGAGAAGCCCAAGCAAGACGCGCCCCGAGGAGCGTCTTGCCACATGTCAGCACTCGGTCTGACTGAGCGCCTCCAGGAGAGAAGCCCAAGCAAGACGCGCCCCGAGGAGCGTCTTGCCACATGTCAACACTGGGTCTGACTGAGCGCCTCCAGGAGAGAGGCCCAAGCAAGACGCGCCCCGAGAAGCGTCTTGCCACCTGTGAACACTGGGTCTGATTGAGCACCTCCAGGAGAGAGGCCCCAGCAAGACGCGCCGCGAGGAGCATCTTGCCTTATGTTAGCACTCGGTCTGACTGAGCGCCTCCAGGAGAGAGGCCCAAGCAAGACCCGCCCCGAGGAGCGTCTTGCCACATGTCACTACTCGGTCTGAGCGCCTCCAGGAGAGAGGTCCAAGCAAGACACGCCCCGAGGAGCGTCTTGCCACATGTCACTACTCGGTCTGACTGAGCGCCTCCAGGAGGGAGGTCCAAGCAAGACGTGCCCCGAGGAGCGTCTTGCCACATGTCAACAATGGGTCTGACTGAGGGCCTCCAGGAGAGAAGCCCAAGCAAGACGCGCCCCGAGGAGCATCTTGCCACATGTCAACACTGGGTCTGACTGAGGGCCTCCAGGAGAGAAGCCCAAGCAAGATGCGCCCCGAGGAGCGTCTTGCCACATGTCAGCACTCGGTCTGACTGAGCGCCTCCAGGAGAGAAGCCCAAGCAAGATGCGCCCCGAGGAGCGTCTTGCCACATGTCAACACTGGGTCTGACTGAGGGCCTCCAGGAGAGAAGCCCAAGCAA
Source organism: Nothobranchius furzeri (assembly GCF_043380555.1). Taxonomy (NCBI): domain Eukaryota; kingdom Metazoa; phylum Chordata; class Actinopteri; order Cyprinodontiformes; family Nothobranchiidae; genus Nothobranchius; species Nothobranchius furzeri. Next base: position 13,495,771 of record NC_091749.1, on the reverse strand, counting down.
GATGCGCCCCGAGGAGCGTCTTGCCAAATGTCAGCACTCGGTCAGACTGAGCGCCTCCAGGAGAGAGGCCCAAGCAAGACACGCCCCGAGGAGCGTCTTGCCACATGTCAACACTGGGTCTGACTGAGCGCCTCCAGGAGAGAGGCCCAAGCAAGACGCGCCCCGAGGAGCGTCTTGCCACATGTGAACACTGGGTCTGATTGAGCACCTCCAGGAGAGAGGCCCCAGCAAGATACGCAGCGAGGAGCATCTTGCCTTATGTCAGCACTCGGTCTGACTGAGCGCCTCCAGGAGAGAGGCCCAAGCAAGACCCGCCCCGAGGAGCGTCTTGCCACATGTCACTACTCGGTGTAACTGAGCGCCTCCAGGAGAGAGGTCCAAGCAAGACACGCCCCGAGGAGCGTCTTGCCACATGTCACTACTCGGTCTGACTGAGCGCCTCCAGGAGGGAGGTCCAAGCAAGAGTTGCCCTGAGGAGCGTCTTGCCACATGTCAACAATGGGTCTGACTGAGGGCCTCCAGGAGAGAAGCCCAAGCAAGACGCGCCCCGAGGAGCGTCTTGCCACATGTCAACACTGGGTCTGACTGAGGGCCCCCAGGAGAGAGGCCCAAGCAAGATGCGCCCCGAGGAGCGTCTTGCCACATGTCAATACTGGGTCTGACTGAGGGCCTCCAGGAGAGAAGCCCAAGCAAGATGCGCCCCGAGGAGCGTCTTGCCAAATGTCAGCACTCGGTCTGACTGAGCGCCTCCAGGAGAGAGGCCCAAGCAAGACGCGCCCCGAGGAGCGTCTTGCCACATGTCAACACTGGGTCTGATTGAGCACCTCCAGGAGAGAGGCCCCAGCAAGACGCGCAGCGAGGAGCATCTTGCCTTATGTCAGCACTCGGTCTGACTGAGCGCCTCCAGGAGAGAAGCCCAAGCAAGATGCGCCCTGAGGAGCGTCTTGCCACATGTCAACACTGGGTCTGACTGAGCGCCTCCAGGAGAGAGGCCCAAGCAAGACGCGCCCCGAGGAGCGTCTTGCCACATGTGAACACTGGGTCTGATTGAGCACCTCCAGGAGAGAGGCCCCAGCAAGACACGCAGCGAGGAGCATCTTGCCTTATGTCAGCACTCGGTCTGACTGAGCGCCTCCAGGAGAGAGGCCCCAGCAAGACACGCAGCGAGGAGCATCTTGCCTTATGTCACTTCTCGGTCTGACTGAGCGCCTCCAGGAGAGAGGCCCAAGCAAGACGTGCCCCGAGGAGCGTCTTGCCACATGTCAACAATGGGTCTGACTGAGGGCCTCCAGGAGAGAAGCCCAAGCAAGACGCGCCCCGAGGAGCGTCTTGCCACATGTCAACACTGGGTCTGACTGAGGGGCCCCCAGGAGAGAGGCCCAAATAAGACGCGCCCCGAGGAGCGTCTTGCCACATGTCAACACTGGGTCTGACTGAGGGCCTCCAGTAGAGAAGCCCAAGCAAGATGCGCCCCGAGGAGCGTCTTGCCACATGTCAGCACTCGGTCTGACTGAGCGCCTCCAGGAGAGAGGACCAAGCAAGACACGCCCCGAGGAGCGTCTTGCCACATGTCAACACTGGGTCTGACTGAGCGCCTCCAGGAGAGAGGCCCAAGCAAGACGCGCCCCGAGGAGCGTCTTGCCACATGTGAACACTGGGTCTGATTGAGCACCTCCAGGAGAGAGGCCCCAGCAAGACACGCAGCGAGGAGCATCTTGCCTTATGTCAGCACTCGGTCTGACTGAGCGCCTCCAGGAGAGAGGCCCAAGCAAGACCCGCCCCGAGGAGCGTCTTGCCACATGTCACTACTCGGTGTAACTGAGCGCCTCCAGGAGAGAGGTCCAAGCAAGACACGCCCCGAGGAGCGTCTTGCCACATGTCACTACTCGGTCTGACTGAGCGCCTCCAGGAGGGAGGTCCAAGCAAGACTTGCCCTGAGGAGCGTCTTGCCACATGTCAACAATGGGTCTGACTGAGGGCCTCCAGGAGAGAAGCCCAAGCAAGACGCGCCCCGAGGAGCGTCTTGCCACATGTCAACACTGGGTCTGACTGAGGGCCCCCAGGAGAGAGGCCCAAATAAGACGCGCCCCGAGGAGCGTCTTGCCACATGTCAACACTGGGTCTGACTGAGGGCCTCCAGGAGAGAAGCCCAAGCAAGATGCGCCCCGAGGAGCGTCTTGCCACATGTCAGCACTCGGTCTGACTGAGCGCCTCCAGGAGAGAGGCCCAAGCAAGACGCGCCCCGAGCAGCGTCTTGCCACATGTCAACAATGGGTCTGACTGAGGGCCTCCAGGAGAGAAGCCCAAGCAAGACGCGCCCCGAGGAGCGTCTTGCCACATGTCACTACTCGGTCTAATTGAGCGCCTCCAGGAGAGAGGTCCAAGCAAGACACGCCCCGAGGAGCGTCTTGCCACATGTCACTACTCGGTCCGACTGAGCGCCTCCAGGAAGGAGGTCCAAGCAAGACGCGCCCCGAGGAGCGTCTTGCCACATGTCACTTCTCGGTCTGACTGAGCGCCTCCAGGAGAGAGGCCCAAGCAAGACGTGCCCCGAGGAGCGTCTTGCCACATGTCAACAATGGGTCTGACTGAGGGCCTCCAGGAGAGAAGCCCAAGCAAGACGCGCCCCGAGGAGCGTCTTGCCACATGTCAACACTGGGTCTGACTGAGGGGCCCCCAGGAGAGAGGCCCAAATAAGACGCGCCCCGAGGAGCGTCTTGCCACATGTCAACACTGGGTCTGACTGAGGGCCTCCAGTAGAGAAGCCCAAGCAAGATGCGCCCCGAGGAGCGTCTTGCCACATGTCAGCACTCGGTCTGACTGAGCGCCTCCAGGAGAGAGGCCCAAGCAAGACGCGCCCCGAGGAGCGTCTTGCCTTATGTTAGCACTCGGTCTGACTGAGCGCCTCCAGGAGAGAGGCCCAAGCAAGACCCGCCCCGAGGAGCGTCTTGCCACATGTCACTACTCGGTCTAACTGAGCGCCTCCAGGAGAGAGGTCCAAGCAAGACACGCCCCGAGGAGCGTCTTGCCACATGTCACTACTCGGTCTGACTGAGCGCCTCCAGGAGGGAGGTCCAAGCAAGACGTGCCCCGAGGAGCGTCTTGCCACATGTCAACAATGGGTCTGACTGAGGGGCTCCAGGAGAGAAGCCCAAGCAAGACGCGCCCCGAGGAGCGTCTTGCCACATGTCAACACTGGGTCTGACTGAGGGCCTCCAGGAGAGAAGCCCAAGCAAGATGCGCCCCGAGGAGCGTCTTGCCACATGTCAGCACTCGGTCTGACTGAGCGCCTCCAGGAGAGAAGCCCAAGCAAGATGCGCCCCGAGGAGCGTCTTGCCACATGTCAACACTGGGTCTGAGTGAGGGCCTCCAGGAGAGAAGCCCAAGCAAGATGCGCCCCGAGGAGCGTCTTGCCAAATGTCAGCACTCGGTCTGACTGAGCGCCTCCAGGAGAGAGGCCCAAGCAAGACGCGCCCCGAGGAGCGTCTTGCCACATGTCAACACTGGGTCTGATTGAGCACCTCCAGGAGAGAGGCCCCAGCAAGACGCGCAGCGAGGAGCATCTTGCCTTATGTCAGCACTCGGTCTGACTGAGCGCCTCCAGGAGAGAAGCCCAAGCAAGATGCGCCCCGAGGAGCGTCTTGCCACATGTCAACACTGGGTCTGACTGAGGGCCTCCAGGAGAGAGGCCCAAGCAAGACGCGCCCCGAGGAGCGTCTTGCCACATGTGAACACTGGGTCTGATTGAGCACCTCCAGGAGAGAGGCCCCAGCAAGACACGCAGCGAGGAGCATCTTGCCTTATGTCAGCACTCGGTCTGACTGAGCGCCTCCAGGAGAGAGGTCCAAGCAAGACACGCCCCGAGGAGCGTCTTGCCACATGTCACTACTCGGTCTGACTGAGCGCCTCCAGGAGGGAGGTCCAAGCAAGACGTGCCCCGAGGAGCGTCTTGCCACATGTCAACAATGGGTCTGACTGAGGGCCTCCAGGAGAGAAGCCCAAGCAAGACGCGCCCCGAGGAGCGTCTTGCTACATGTCAACACTGGGTCTGACTGAGGGCCTCCAGGAGAGAAGCCCAAGCAAGATGCGCCCTGAGGAACGTCTTGCCACATGTCAGCACTCGGTCTGACTGAGCGCCTCCAGGAGAGAGGCCCAAGCAAGACGCGCCCCGAGCAGCGTCTTGCCACATGTCAACAATGGGTCTGCCTGAGGGCCTCCAGGAGAGAAGCCCAAGCAAGACGCGCCCCGAGGAGCGTCTTGCCACATGTCAACACTGGGTCTGACTGAGGGCCCCCAGGAGAGAGGCCCAAATAAGACGCGCCCCGAGGAGCGTCTTGCCACATGTCAACACTGGGTCTGACTTAGGGCCTCCAGGAGAGAAGCCCAAGCAAGAAGCGCCCCGAGGAGCGCCTTGCCACGTGTCAACACTGGGTCTGATTGAGGGCCTTATGGAGAGAGGACCAGGCAAGACGCGCCCCGAGGAGCGTCTTGCCACATGTCAACAATGGGTCTGACTGAGGGCCTCCAGGAGAGAAGCCCAAGCAAGACGCGCCCCGAGGAGCGTCTTGCCACATGTCAGCACTTGGTCTGACTGAGCGCCTCCAGGAGAGAGGCCCAAGCAAGACGTGCCCCGAGGAGTGTCTTGCCACATGTCAACACTGGGTCTGACTGAGCGCCTCCAGGAGAGAGGCACAAGCAAGAAGCGCCCCGAGGACCGTCTTGCCACGTGTCAACACTGGGTCTGATTGAGGGCCTTCTGGAGAGAGGCCCAAGCATGACGCGCCCCGAGGAGCGTCTTGCCACATGTCAACAATGGGTCTGACTGAGCGCCTCCAGGAGGGAGGTCCAAGCAAGACGCGCCCTGAGGAGCGTCTTGCCACATGTCAACACTGGGTCTTACTGAGCGCCTCCAGGAGAGAGGCCCAAGCAAGACACGCCCTGAGGAGCGTCTTGAAATACATGTCAACACTGGGTCTGACTGAGGGCCTCCATGAGAGAAGCCCAAGCAAGACGCGCCCCGAGGAGAGTCTTGCCACATGTCAACACTGGGTCTGACAGAGGGCATCCAGGAGAGAGGCCCAAGCGATACGCGCCCCGAGGAGCGTCTTGCCACATGTCAGCACTCGGTCTGACTGAGAGCCTCCAGGAGAGAGGCCCAAGCAAGACGTGCCCCGAGGAGCGTCTTGCCACATGTCAACACTGGGTCTGAATGAGCGCCTCCAGGAGAGAGGCCCAAGCAAGACGCGCCCGGAGGAGCGTCTTGCCACATGTCAGCACTCGGTCTGACTGAGCGCCTCCAGGAGAGAGGCCCAAGCAAGACGCGCCCCGAGGAGCATCTTGACACATGTCTCCTCTGGGTCTGACTGAGCGCCTGCAGGAGAAAGGCCCAAGCAAGACGTGCCCTGAGGAGCGTCTTGCCACATGTCAACACTGGGTCTGACTGAGCGCCTCCAGGAGAGAGGCCCAAGCAAGATGCGCCCCGAGGAGCGTCATGTCACATGTCACTACTCGGTCTGACTGAGTGCCTCCAGGAGAGAGGCCCAAGCAAAACGTACCCCGAGGAGCGTCTTGCCACATGTCAACAATGGGTCTGACTGAGGGCCTCCAGGAGAGAAGCCCAAGCAAGAAGCGCCCCGAGGAGCGTCTTGCCACATGTCAACACTGGGTCTGACTGAGCGCCTCCAGGAGAGAGGCCCAAGCAAGACACGCCCCGAGGAGCGTCTTGACACATGTCAACACTGGGTCTGACTGAGGGCCTCCATGAGAGAAGCCCAAGCAAGACGCACCCCGAGGAGAGTCTTGCCACATGTCAACACTGGGTCTGACAGAGGGCATCCAGGAGAGAGGCCCAAGCAATACAAGCCCCAGGAGCGTCTTGCCACATGTCACCACTGGGTCTGACTGAGCGCCTCCAGGAGAGAGGCCCAAGCAAGAAGCGCCCCGAGGACCGTCTTGCCACGTGTCAACACTGGGTCTGATTGAGGGCCTTCTGGAGAGAGGCCCAAGCAAGACGCGCCGCGAGGAGCATCTTGCCTTATGTCAGCAGTCCGTCTGACTGAGCGCCTCCAGGAGAGAGGCCTTTGCAAGACCCGCCCCGAGGAGCGTCTTGCCACATGTCACTACTCGGTCTAATTGAGCGCCTCCAGGAGAGAGGTCCAAGCAAGACACGCCCCGAGGAGCGTCTTGCCACATGTCACTACTCGGTCTGACTGAGCGCCTCCAGGAGGGAGGTCCAAGGAAGACGCGCCCCGAGGAGCGTCTTGCCACATGTCACTTCTCGGTCTGACTGAGCGCCTCCAGGAGAGAGGCCCAAGCAAGACGTGCCCCGAGGAGCGTCTTGCCACATGTCAACAATGGGTCTGACTGAGGGCCTCCAGGAGAGAAGCCCAAGCAAGACGCGCCCCGAGGAGCGTCTTGCCACATGTCAACACTGGGTCTGACTGAGGGGCCCCCAGGAGAGAGGCCCAAATAAGACGCGCCCCGAAGAGCGTATTGTAACATGTCAACACTGGGTCTGACTGAGGGCCTCCAGGAGAGAGGCCCAAGCAAGACGCGCCCCGAGGAGCGTCTTGCCACATGTCAACACTGGGTCTGACTGAGCGCCTCCAGGAGAGAGGCCCAAGCAAGACGCGCCCCGAGGAGCGTCTTGCCACCTGTGAACACTGGGTCTGATTGAGCACCTCCAGGAGAGAGGCCCCAGCAAGACGCGCCGCGAGGAGCATCTTGCCTTATGTTAGCACTCGGTCTGACTGAGCGCCTCCAGGAGAGAGGCCCAAGCAAGACCCGCCCCGAGGAGCGTCTTGCCACATGTCACTACTCGGTCTAACTGAGCGCCTCCAGGAGTGAGGTCCAAGCAAGACACGCCCCGAGGAGCGTCTTGCCACATGTCACTACTCGGTCTGACTGAGCGCCTCCAGGAGAGAGGTCCAAGCAAGACGTGCCCCGAGGAGCGTCTTGCCACATGTCAACAATGGGTCTGACTGAGGGCCTCCAGGAGAGAAGCCCAAGCAAGACGCGCTCCGAGGAGCGTCTTGCCACATGTCAACACTGGGTCTGACTGAGGGCCTCCAGGAGAGAAGCCCAAGCAAGATGCGCCCCGAGGAGCGTCTTGCCACATGTCAGCACTCGGTCTGACTGAGCGCCTCCAGGAGAGAAGCCCAAGCAAGATGCGCCCCGAGGAGCGTCTTGCCACATGTCAACACTGGGTCTGACTGAGGGCCTCCAGGAGAGAAGCCCAAGCAAGATGCGCCCCGAGGAGCGTCTTGCCAAATGTCAGCACTCGGTCTGACTGAGCGCCTCCAGGAGAGAGGCCCAAGCAAGACGCGCCCCGAGGAGCGTCTTGCCACATGTCAACACTGGGTCTGACTGAGCGCCTCCAGGAGAGAGGCCCAAGCAAGACGCGCCCCGAGGAGCGTCTTGCCACCTGTGAACACTGGGTCTGATTGAGCACCTCCAGGAGAGAGGCCCCAGCAAGACGCGCCGCGAGGAGCATCTTGCCTTATGTTAGCACTCGGTCTGACTGAGCGCCACCAGGAGAGAGGCCCAAGCAAGACCCGCCCCGAGGAGCGTCTTGCCACATGTCACTACTCGGTCTAACTGAGCGCCTCCAGGAGAGAGGTCCAAGCAAGACACGCCCCGAGGAGCGTCTTGCCACATGTCACTACTCGGTCTGACTGAGTGCCTCCAGGAGGGAGGTCCAAGCAAGACTTGTCCCGAGGAGCGTCTTGCCACATGTCAACAATGGGTCTGACTGAGGGCCTCCAGGAGAGAAGCCCAAGCAAGACGCGCCCCGAGGAGCGTCTTGCCACATGTCAACACTGGGTCTGACTGAGGGCCTCCAGGAGAGAAGCCCAAGCAAGATGCGCCCCGAGGAGCGTCTTGCCACATGTCAGCACTCGGTCTGACTGAGCGCCTCCAGGAGAGAAGCCCAAGCAAGATGCGCCCCGAGGAGCGTCTTGCCACATGTCAACACTGGGTCTGACTGAGGGCCTCCAGGAGAGAAGCCCAAGCAAGATGCGCCCCGAGGAGCGTCTTGCCAAATGTCAGCACTCGGTCTGACTGAGCGCCTCCAGGAGAGAGGCCCAAGCAAGACGCGCCCCGAGGAGCGTCTTGCCACATGTCAACACTGGGTCTGACTGAGCGCCTCCAGGAGAGAGGCCCAAGCAAGACGCGCCCCGAGGAGCGTCTTGCCACATGTGAACTCTGGGTCTGACTGAGCGCCTCCAGGAGAGAGGCCCAAGCAAGACGCGCCCCGAGGAGCGTCTTGCCTTATGTCAGCACTCGGTCTGACTGAGCGCCTCCAGGAGAGAGGCCCAAGCAAGACCCGCCCCGAGGAGCGTCTTGCCACATGTCACTACTCGGTGTAACTGAGCGCCTCCAGGAGAGAGGTCCAAGCAAGAAACGCCCCGAGGAGCGTCTTGCCACATGTCACTACTCGGTCTGACTGAGCGCCTCCAGGAGGGAGGTCCAAGCAAGACGTGCCCTGAGGAGCGTCTTGCCACATGTCAGCACTCGGTCTGACTGAGCGCCTCCAGGAGAGAAGCCCAAGCAAGATGCGCCCCGAGGAGCGTCTTGCAACATGTCAACACTGGGTCTGACTGAGGGCCTCCAGGAGAGAAGCCCAAGCAAGATGCGCCCCGAGGAGCGTCTTGCCAAATGTCAGCACTCGGTCTTACTGAGCGCCTCCAGGAGAGAGGCCCAAGCAAGACGCGCCCCGAGGAGCGTCTTGCCACATGTCAACAATGGCTCTGACTGAGGGCATCCAGGAGAGAGGCCCAAGCAAGAAGTGCCCCGAGGACCGTCTTGCCACGTGTCAACACTGGGTCTGATTGAGGGCCTTCTGGAGAGAGGCCCAAGCAAGACGCGCCCCGAGGAGGGTCTTGCCACATGTCAACAATGGGTCTGACTGAGCGCCTCCAGGAGAGAGGCCCAAGCAAGACCCGCCCCGAGGAGCGTCTTGCCACATGTCACTACTCGGTGTAACTGAGCGCCTCCAGGAGAGAGGTCCAAGCAAGAAACGCCCCGAGGAGCGTCTTGCCACATGTCACTACTCGGTCTGACTGAGCGCCTCCAGGAGGGAGGTCCAAGCAAGACGTGCCCTGAGGAGCGTCTTGCCACATGTCAGCACTCGGTCTGACTGAGCGCCTCCAGGAGAGAAGCCCAAGCAAGATGCGCCCCGAGGAGCGTCTTGCAACATGTCAACACTGGGTCTGACTGAGGGCCTCCAGGAGAGAAGCCCAAGCAAGATGCGCCCCGAGGAGCGTCTTGCCAAATGTCAGCACTCGGTCTGACTGAGCGCCTCCAGGAGAGAGGCCCAAGCAAGACGCGCCCCGAGGAGCGTCTTGCCACATGTCAACAATGGCTCTGACTGAGGGCATCCAGGAGAGAGGCCCAAGCAAGAAGTGCCCCGAGGACCGTCTTGCCACGTGACAACACTGGGTCTGATTGAGGGCCTTCTGGAGAGAGGCCCAAGCAAGACGCGCCCCGAGGAGCGTCTTGCCACATGTCAACAATGGGTCTGACTGAGGGCCTCCAGGAGAGAAGCCCAAGCAAGACGCGCCCCGAGGAGCTTCTTGCCACATGTCAGCACTGGGTCTGACTGAGCGCCTCCAGGAGAGAGACCCAAGCAAGACGCGCCCCGAGGAGCGTCTTGCCACCTGTGAACACTGGGTCTGATTGAGCACCTCCAGGAGAGAGGCCCCAGCAAGACGCGCCGCGAGGAGCATCTTGCCTTATGTTAGCACTCGGTCTGACTGAGCGCCTCCAGGAGAGAAGCCCAAGCAAGATGCGCCCCGAGGAGCGTCTTGCCAAATGTCAGCACTCGGTCTGACTGAGCGCCTCCAGGAGAGAGGCCCAAGCAAGACGCGCCCCGAGGAGCGTCTTGCCACATGTCAACACTGGGTCTGACTGAGCGCCTCCAGGAGAGAGGCCCAAGCAAGACGCGCCCCGAGGAGCGTCTTGCCACATGTGAACACTGGGTCTGATTGAGCACCTCCAGGAGAGAGGCCCAAGCAAGACGCGCCCCGAGGAGCGTCTTGCCACATGTCAACAATGGGTCTGACTGAGGGCCTCCAGGAGAGAAGCCCAAGCAAGACGCGCCCCGAGGAGCTTCTTGCCACATGTCAGCACTCGGTCTGACTGAGCGCCTCCAGGAGAGAGGCCCAAGCAAGACGCGCCCCGAGGAGTGTCTTGCCACGTGTCACCACTGGGTCTGATTGAGCACCTCCAGGAGAGAGGCCCCAGCAAGACACGCCGCGAGGCGCATCTTGCCTTATGTCAGCACTCGGTCTGACTGAGCGCCTCCAGGAGAGAGGCCCAAGCAAGACCCGCCCCGAGGAGCGTCTTGCCACATGTCACTACTCGGTCTAACTGAGCGCCTCCAGGAGAGAGGTCCAAGCAAGACATGCCCCGAGGAGCGTCTTGCCACATGTCACTACTCGGTCTGACTGAGCGCCTCCAGGAGGGAGGCCCAAGCAAGACGTGCCCCGAGGAGCGTCTTGCCACATGTCAGCAATGGGTCTGACTGAGGGCCTCCAGGAGAGAAGCCCAAGCAAGACGCGCCCCGAGGAGCGTCTTGCCACATGTCAACACTGGGTCTGACTGAGGGCCCCCAGGAGAGAGGCCCAAATAAGACGCGCCCCGAGGAGCGTCTTGCCACATGTCAACACTGGGTCTGACTGAGGACCTCCAGTAGAGAAGCCCAAGCAAGATGCGCCCCGAGGAGCGTCTTGCCACATGTCAGCACTCGGTCTGACTGAGCGCCTCCAGGAGAGAGGCCCAAGCAAGACGCGCCCCGAGGAGCGTCTTGCCACATGTCAACACTGGGTCTGACTGAGCACCTCCAGGAGAGAGGCCAAAGCAAGACGCGCCCCGAGGAGCGTCTTGCCACATGTCAACACTGGGTCTGACTGAGGACCTCCAGTAGAGAAGCCCAAGCAAGATGCGCCCCGAGGAGCGTCTTGCCACATGTCAGCACTCGGTCTAACTGAGCGCCTCCAGGAGAGAGGTCCAAGCAAGACACGCCCCGAGGAGCGTCTTGCCACATGTCACTACTCGGTCTGACTGAGCGCCTCCAGGAGGGAGGTCCAAGCAAGACGCGCCCCGAGGAGCGTCATGCCACATGTCACTTCTCGGTCTGACTGAGCGCCTCCAGGAGAGAGGCCCAAGCAAGACGTGCCCCGAGGAGCGTCTTGCCACATGTCAACAATGGGTCTGACTGAGGGCCTCCAGGAGAGAAGCCCAAGCAAGACGCGCCCCGAGGAGCGTCTTGCCACATGTCAACACTGGGTCTGACTGAGGGCCCCCAGGAGAGAGGCCCAAATAAGACGCGCCCCGAGGAGCGTCTTGCCACATGTCAACACTGGGTCTGACTGAGGACCTCCAGTAGAGAAGCCCAAGCAAGATGCGCCCCGAGGAGCGTCTTGCCACATGTCAGCACTCGGTCTGACTGAGCGCCTCCAGGAGAGAGGCCCAAGCAAGACGCGCCCGGAGGAGCATCTTGCCACATGTCAGCAATCGGTCTGACTGAGCGCCTCCAGGAGAGAGGCCCAAGCAAGACGCGCCCCGAGGAGCATCTTGACACATGTCTCCTCTGGGTCTGTCTGAGCGCCGCCAGGAGAGAGGCCCAAGCAAGACGCGCCCCGAGGAGCGTCTTGCCACATGTCAACACTGGGTCTGACTGAGCGCCTCCAGGATTGAGGCCCAAGCAAGACGCGCCCCAAAGAGCGTCTTGTCACATGTCACTACTCGGTCTGACTGAGCGCCTCCAGGAGAGAGGCCCAAGCAAGACGTGCCCCGAGGAGCGTCTTGCCACATGTCAACAATGGGTCCGACTGAGGGCCTCCAGGAGAGAAGCCCAAGCAAGACGCGCCCCAAGGAGCATATTGCCACATGTCAGCACTCGGTCTGACTGAGCGCCTCCAGGAGAGAGGCCCAAGCAAGACGTGACCCGAGGAGCGTCTTGCCACATGTCAACACTGTGTCTGACTGAGCTTGTCCAGGAGAGAGGACCAAGCAAGACGCGCCCCGAGGAGCGTCTTGCCACATGTCACCTCTGGGTCTGACTGAGCGCCTCCAGGAGAGAGGCCCAAGCAAGACGCGCCCCGAGGAGCGTCTTGTCACATGTCAACACTGGGTCTGACTGAGCGCCTCCAGGAGAGAGGCCCAAGCAAGAAACGCCCGAGGAGCGTCTTGACACATGTCAACACTGGTTCTGAATGATCGCCTCCCCAGGAGAGAGGCCCAAGCAAGACGCGCCCTGAGGAGTGTCTTGCCACATGTCAACACTGGGTCTGACTGAGTGCCTCCAGGAGAGAGGCCCAAGCAAGACGCGCCTGGAGGAGCGTTTTGCCACTTGTCAACACTGGGTCTGACAGAGGGCCTCAAGGGGAGAGGCCCAAGCAAGATGCGCCCCGAGAAGCATCTTGCCACATATCAACAATGGGTCTGACTGCGGTCCTCCAGGAGAGAAGCCCAAGCAAGACGCGCCCCGAGGAGCGTCTTGCCACATGTCAGCACTCGGTCTGACTGAGCGCCTCCAGGATTGAGGCCCAAGCAAGACGCGCCCCGAGGAGAGTCTTGACACATGTCAACACTGGGTCTGACTGAGGGCCTCCAAGAGAGAAGCCCAAGCAAGACGCGCCCCGAGGAGAGTCTTGCCACATGTCAACACTGGGTCTGACAGAGGGCATCCAGGAGAGAGGCCCAAGCAATACGCGCCCCGAGGAGCGTCTTGCCACATGTCACCACTGGGTCTGACTGAGCGCCTCCAGGAGAGAGGCCCAAGCAAGAAGCGCCCCGAGGAGCGTCTTGCCATGTGTCAACACTGGGTCTGATTGAGGGCCTTCTGGAGAGAGGCCCAAGCAAGACGCGCCCCGAGGAGCGTCTTTCCACATGTCAACAATGGGTCTGACTGAGGGCCTCCAGGAGAGAAGCCCAAGCAAGACGTGCCCCGAGGAGCGTCTTGCCACATGTCAACACTGGGTCTGACTGAGCGCCTCCAGGAGAGATGCCCAAGCAAGACGCGCCCCGAGGAGCGTCTTGCCACATGTGAACACTGGGTCTGACTGAGCGCCTCCAGGAGAGAGGACCAAGCAAGACGCGCCCCGAGGAGCATCTTGACACATGTCTCCTCTGGGTCTGACTGAGCGCCTCCAGGAGAGAGGCCCAAGCAAGACGTGCCCCGAGGAGCGTCTTGCCACATGTCAACACTGGGTCTGACTGAGTGCCTCCATGAGAGAAGCCCCAGCAAGACGCGCCCCGAGGAGCATCTTGCCACATGTCAACACTGGGTCTGACTGAGAACCTCCAGGAGAGAGGCCCAAGCAAGACGCGCCCCGAGGAGCGTCTTGTCACATGTCACTACTCGGTCTGACTGAGCGCCTCCAGGAGAGAGGCCCAAGCAAGACATGCCCCGAGGAGCGTCTTGCCACATGACAACAATGGGTCTGACTGAGGGCCTCCAGGAGAGAAGCCCAAGCAAGAAGCGCCCCAAGGAGCGTCTTGCCACATGTCAACACTGGGTCTGACTGAGCGCCTCCAGGAGAGAGGCCCAAGCAAGACACGCCCCGAGGAGCGTCTTGACACATGTCAACACTGGTTCTGACTGAGGGCCTCCATGAGAAAAGCCCAAGCAAGACGCGCCCCGAGGAGAGTCTTGCCACATGTCAACACTGGGTCTGACAGAGAGCATCCAGGAGAGAGGCCCAAGCAATACGCGCCCCGAGGAACGTCTTGCCACATGTCACCACTGGGTCTGACTGAGCGCCTCCAGGAGAGAGGCCCAAGCAAGAAGCGCCCCGAGGAGCGTCTTGCCACATGTCAGCACTCGGTCTGACTGAGCGCCTACAGGAGAGAGGCCCAAGCAAGACGTGCCCCGAGGAGCGTCTTGCCACATGTCAACACTGGGTCTGACTGAGCGCCTCCAGGAGAGAGGCCCAAGCAAGACGCGCCCCGAGGAGCGTCTTGCCACATGTGAACACTGGGTCTGACTGAGCGCCTCCAGGAGAGAGGTCCAAGCAAGACACGCCCCGAGGAGCGTCTTGCCACATGTCAACACTGGGTCTGACTGAGCTTGTCCAGGAGAGAGGACCAAGCAAGACGCGCCCCGAGGAGCGTCTTGCCACATGTCACCTCTGGGTCTGACTGAGCGCCTCCAGGAGAGAGGCCCAAGCAAGACGCGCCCCGAGGAGCGTCTTGTCACATGTCAACACTGGGTCTGACTGAGCGCCTCCAGGAGAGAGGCCCAAGCAAGAAACGCCCGAGGAGCGTCTTGCCACATGTCAACACTGGGTCTGACTGAGTGCCTCCAGGAGAGAGGCCCAAGCAAGACGCGCCTGGAGGAGCGTTTTGCCACTTGTCAACACTGGGTCTGACAGAGGGCCTCAAGGGGAGAGGCCCAAGCAAGATGCGCCCCGAGAAGCATCTTGCCACATATCAACAATGGGTCTGACTGCGGTCCTCCAGGAGAGAAGCCCAAGCAAGACGCGCCCCGAGGAGCGTCTTGCCACATGTCAGCACTCGGTCTGACTGAGCGCCTCCAGGATTGAGGCCCAAGCAAGACGCGCCCCGAGGAGAGTCTTGACACATGTCAACACTGGGTCTGACTGAGGGCCTCCAAGAGAGAAGCCCAAGCAAGACGCGCCCCGAGGAGAGTCTTGCCACATGTCAACACTGGGTCTGACAGAGGGCATCCAGGAGAGAGGCCCAAGCAATACGCGCCCCGAGGAGCGTCTTGCCACATGTCACCACTGGGTCTGACTGAGCGCCTCCAGGAGCGAGGCCCAAGCAAGAAGCGCCCCGAGGAGCGTCTTGCCATGTGTCAACACTGGGTCTGATTGAGGGCCTTCTGGAGAGAGGCCCAAGCAAGACGCGCCCCGAGGAGCGTCTTTCCACATGTCAACAATGGGTCTGACTGAGGGCCTCCAGGAGAGAAGCCCAAGCAAGACGTGCCCCGAGGAGCGTCTTGCCACATGTCAACACTGGGTCTGACTGAGCGCCTCCAGGAGAGATGCCCAAGCAAGACGCGCCCCGAGGAGCGTCTTGCCACATGTGAACACTGGGTCTGACTGAGCGCCTCCAGGAGAGAGGACCAAGCAAGACGCGCCCCGAGGAGCATCTTGACACATGTCTCCTCTGGGTCTGACTGAGCGCCTCCAGGAGAGAGGCCCAAGCAAGATGTGCCCCGAGGAGCGTCTTGCCACATGTCAACACTGGGTCTGACTGAGTGCCTCCATGAGAGAAGCCCCAGCAAGACGCGCCCCGAGGAGCATCTTGCCACATGTCAACACTGGGTCTGACTGAGAACCTCCAGGAGAGAGGCCCAAGCAAGACGCGCCCCGAGTAGCGTCTTGCCACGTGTCAACACTGGGTCTGACTGAGCGCCTCCAAGAGAGAGGCCCAAGCAAGACGCGCCCCGAGGAGCGTCTTGTCACATGTCACTACTCGGTCTGACTGAGCGCCTCCAGGAGAGAGGCCCAAGCAAGACATGCCCCGAGGAGCGTCTTGCCACATGACAACAATGGGTCTGACTGAGGGCCTCCAGGAGAGAAGCCCAAGCAAGAAGCGCCCCAAGGAGCGTCTTGCCACATGTCAACACTGGGTCTGACTGAGCGCCTCCAGGAGAGAGGCCCAAGCAAGACACGCCCCGAGGAGTGTCTTGACACATGTCAACACTGGTTCTGACTGAGGGCCTCCATGAGAAAAGCCCAAGCAAGACGCGCCCCGAGGAGAGTCTTGCCACATGTCAACACTGGGTCTGACAGAGAGCATCCAGGAGAGAGGCCCAAGCAATACGCGCCCCGAGGAACGTCTTGCCACATGTCACCACTGGGTCTGACTGAGCGCCTCCAGGAGAGAGGCCCAAGCAAGAAGCGCCCCGAGGAGCGTCTTGCCACATGTCAGCACTCGGTCTGACTGAGCGCCTACAGGAGAGAGGCCCAAGCAAGACGTGCCCCGAGGAGCGTCTTGCCACATGTCAACACTGGGTCTGACTGAGCGCCTCCAGGAGAGAGGCCCAAGCAAGACGCGCCCCGAGGAGCGTCTTGCCACATGTGAACACTGGGTCTGACTGAGCGCCTCCAGGAGAGAGGCCCAAGCAAGACGCGCCCGGAGGAGCGTCTTGCCACATGTCAGCACTCGGTCTGACTGAGCGCCTCCAGGAGAGAGGCCCAAGCAAGACGCGCATCGAGGAGCATCTTGACACATGTCTCCTCTGGGTCTGACTGAGCGCCTGCAGGAGAGAGGCCCAAGCAAGACGGGCCCCGAGGAGCGTCTTGCCACATGTCAACACTGGGTCTGACTGAGCACCTCCAGGAGAGAGGCCCAAGCAAGATGCGCCCCGAGGAGCGTCTTGTCACATGTCACTACTCAGTCTGACTGAGCGCCTCCAGGAGGGAGGCCCAAGCAAGACGTGCCCCGAGGAGCGTCTTGCCACATGTCAACAATGGGTCTGACTGAGCGCCTCCAGGAGAGAGGCCCAAGCAAGACACGCCCCGAGGAGCGTCTTGACACATGTCAACACTGGGTCTGACTGAGGGCCTCCATGAGAGAAGCCCAAGCAAGACGCATCCCGAGGAGAGTCTTGCCACATGTCAACACTGGGTCTGACAGAGGGCATCCAGGAGAGAGGCCCAAGCAATACGCGCCCCAGGAGCGTCTTGCCACATGTCACCACTGGGTCTGACTGAGCGCCTCCAGGAGAGAGGCACAAGCAAGAAGCGCCCCGAGGACCGTCTTGCCACGTGTCAACACTGGGTCTGATTGAGGGCCTTCTGGAGAGAGGCCCAAGCATGACGCGCCCCGAGGAGCGTCTTGCCACATGTCAACAATGGGTCTGACTGAGCGCCTCCAGGAGGGAGGTCCAAGCAAGACGCGCCCTGAGGAGCGTCTTGCCACATGTCAACACTGGGTCTTACTGAGCGCCTCCAGGAGAGAGGCTCAAGCAAGACACGCCCCGAGGAGCGTCTTGAAATACATGTCAACACTGGGTCTGACTGAGGGCCTCCATGAGAGAAGCCCAAGCAAGACGCGTCCCGAGGAGAGTCTTGCCACATGTCAACACTGGGTCTGACAGAGGGCATCCAGGAGAGAGGCCCAAGCGATACGCGCCCCGAGGAGCGTCTTGCCACATGTCACCACTGGGTCTGACTGAGCGCCTCCAGGAGAGAGGCCCAATCAAGAAGCGCCCCGAGGAGCGTCTTGCCACATGTCAGCACTCGGTCTGACTGAGCGCCTCCAGGAGAGAGGCCCAAGCAAGACGTGCCCCGAGGAGCGTCTTGCCACATGTCAACACTGGGTCTGACTGAGCGCCTCCAGGAGAGAGGCCCAAGCAAGACGCGCCCCGAGGAGCGTCTTGCCACATGTGAACACTGGGTCTGACTGAGCGCCTCCAGGAGAGAGGCCCAAGCAAGACGCGCCCGGAAGAGCGTCTTGCCACATGTCAGCACTCGGTCTGACTGAGCGCCTCCAGGAGAGAGGCCCAAGCAAGACGCGCCCCGAGGAGCATCTTGACACATGTCTCCTCTGGGTCTGACTGAGCGCCTGCAGGAGAGAGGCCCAAGCAAGACGTGCCCTGACGAGCGTCTTGCCACATGTCAACACTGGGTCTGACTGAGTGCCTCCATGAGAGAAGCCCCAGCAAGACGCGCCCCGAGGAGCATCTTGCCACATTTCAACACTGGGCCTGACTGAGAACCTCCAGGAGAGAGGCCCAAGCAAGACGGTCCCCGAGGAGCGTCTTGCCACATGTCAACACTGGGTCTGACTGAGCACCTCCAGGAGAGAGGCCCAGGCAAGATGCGCCCCGAGGAGCGTCATGTCACATGTCACTACTCGGTCTGACTGAGCGCCTCCAGGAGAGAGGCCCAAGCAAGACGTGCCCCGAGGAGCGTCTTGCCACATGTCAACAATGGGTCTGACTGAGGGCCTCCAGGAGAGAAGCCCAAGCAAGAAGCGCCCCGAGGAGCGTCTTGCCACATGTCAACACTGGGTCTGACTGAGCGCCTCCAGGAGAGAGGCCCAAGCAAGACACGCCCCGAGGAGCGTCTTGACACATGTCAACACTGGGTCTGACTGAGGGCCTCCATGAGAGAAGCCCAAGCAAGACGCACCCCGAGGAGAGTCTTGCCACATGTCAACACTGGGTTTGACAGAGGGCATCCAGGAGAGAGGCCCAAGCAATACAAGCCCCAGGAGCGTCTTGCCACATGTCACCACTGGGTCTGACTGAGCGCCTCCAGGAGAGAGGCCCAAGCAAGAAGCGCCCTGAGGACCGTCTTGCCACGTGTCAACACTGGGTCTGATTGAGGGCCTTCTGGAGAGAGGCCCAAGCAAGACGCGCCCCGAGGAGCGTCTTGCCACATGTCAACAAAGGGTCTGACTGAGGGCCTCCAGGAGAGAAGCCCAAGCAAGACGCGCCCCGAGGAGCTTCTTGCCACATGTCAGCACTCGGTCTGACTGAGCGCCTCCAGGAGAGAGGCCCAAGCAAGACGCGCCCCGAGGAGTGTCTTGCCACGTGTCACCACTGGGTCTGATTGAGCACCTCCAGGAGAGAGGCCCCAGCAAGACGCGCCGCGAGGAGCATCTTGCCTTATGTCAGCAGTCGGTCTGACTGAGCGCCTCCAGGAGAGAGGCCCTTGCAAGACCCGCCCCGAGGAGCGTCTTGCCACATGTCACTACTCGGTCTAATTTAGCGCCTCCAGGAGAGAGGTCCAAGCAAGACACGCCCCGAGGAGCGTCTTGCCACATGTCACTACTCGGTCTGACTGAGCGCCTCCAGGAAGGAGGTCCAAGCAAGACGCGCCCCGAGGAGCGTCTTGCCACATGTCACTTCTCGGTCTGACTGAGCGCCTCCAGGAGAGAGGCCCAAGCAAGACGTGCCCCGAGGAGCGTCTTGCCACATGTCAACAATGGGTCAGACTGAGGGCCTCCAGGAGAGAAGCCCAAGCAAGACGCGCCCCGAGGAGCATCTTGCCACATGTCAACACTGGGTCTGACTGAGGGGCCCCCAGGAGAGAGGCCCAAATAAGACGCGCCCCGAGGAGCGTCTTGCCACATGTCAACACTGGGTCTGACTGAGGGCCTCCAGTAGAGAAGCCCAAGCAAGATGCGCCCCGAGGAGCGTCTTGCCACATGTCAGCACTCGGTCTGACTGAGTGCCTCCAGGAGAGAGGCCCAAGCAAGACGCGCCCCGAGAAGCGTCTTGCCACATGTCAACACTGGGTCTGACTGAGCGCCTCCAGGAGAGAGGCCCAAGCAAGACGCGCCCCGAGGAGCGTCTTGCCACCTGTGAACACTGGGTCTGATTGAGCACCTCCAGGAGAGAGGCCCCAGCAAGACGCGCCGCGAGGAGCATCTTGCCTTATGTTAGCACTCGGTCTGACTGAGCGCCTCCAGGAGAGAGGCCCAAGCAAGACCCGCCCCGAGGAGCGTCTTGCCTCATGTCACTACTCGGTCTAACTGAGCGCCTCCAGGAGAGAGGTCCAAGCAAGACACGCCCCGAGGAGCGTCTTGCCACATGTCACTACTCGGTCTGACTGAGCGCCTCCAGGAGGGAGGTCCAAGCAAGACGTGCCCCGAGGAGCGTCTTGCCACATGTCAACAATGGGTCTGACTAAGGGCCTCCAGGAGAGAAGCCCAAGCAAGACGCGCCCCGAGGAGCGTCTTGCCACATGTCAACACTGGGTCTGACTGAGGGCCTCCAGGAGAGAAGCCCAAGCAAGATGTTCCCCGAGGAGCGTCTTGCCACATGTCACCACTCGGTCTGACTGAGCGCCTCCAGGAGAGAAGCCCAAGCAAGATGCGCCCCGAGGAGCGTCTTGCCACATGTCAACACTGGGTCTGACTGAGGGCCTCCAGGAGAGAAGCCCAAGCAAAATGCGCCCCGAGGAGCGTCTTGCCAAATGTCAGCACTTGGTCTGACTGAGCGCCTCCAGGAGAGAGGCCCAAGCAAGACGCGCCCCGAGGAGCGTCTTGCCACATGTCAACACTGGGTCTGACTGAGCGCCTCCAGGAGAGAGGCCCAAGCAAGACGCGCCCCGAGGAGCGTCTTGCCACATGTGAACACTGGGTCTGATTGAGCACCTCCAGGAGAGAGGCCCCAGCAAGACGCGCAGCGAGGAGCATCTTGCCTTATGTCAGCACTCGGTCTGACTGAGCGCCTCCAGGAGAGAGGCCCAAGCAAGACCCGCCCCGAGGAGCGTCTTGCCACATGTCACTACTCGGTGTAACTGAGCGCCTCCAGGAGAGAGGTCCAAGCAAGACACGCCCCGAGGAGCGTCTTGCCACATGTCACTACTCGGTCTGACTGAGCGCCTCCAGGAGGGAGGTCCAAGCAAGACGTGCCCTGAGGAGCGTCTTGCCACATGTCAACAATGGGTCTGACTGAGGGCCTCCAGGAGAGAAGCCCAAGCAAGACGCGCCCCGAGGAGCGTCTTGCCACATGTCAACACTGGGTCTGACTGAGGGCCCACAGGAGAGAGGCCCAAATAAGACGCGCCCCAAGGAGCGTCTTGCCACATGTCAACACTGGGTCTGACTGAGGGCCTCCAGGAGAGAAGCCCAAGCAAGATGCGCCCTGAGGAGCGTCTTGCCACATGTCAGCACTCGGTCTGACTGAGCGCCTCCAGGAGAGAGGCCCAAGCAAGACGCGCCCCGAGCAGCGTCTTGCCACATGTCAACAATGGGTCTGACTGAGGGCCTCCAGGAGAGAAGCCCAAGCAAGACGCGCCCCGAGGAGCGTCTTGCCACATGTCAACACTGGGTCTGACTGAGGGCCCCCAGGAGAGAGGCCCAAATAAGACGCGCCCCGAGGAGCGTCTTGCCACATGTCAACACTGGGTCTGACCTAGGGCCTCCAGGAGAGAAGCCCAAGCAAGAAGCCCCCCGAGGAGCGTCTTGCCACGTGTCAACACTGGGTCTGATTGAGGGCCTTATGGAGAGAGGCCCAAGCAAGACACGCCCCGAGGAGCGTCTTGCCACATGTCAACAATGGGTCTGACTGAGGGCCTCCAGGAGAGAAGCCCAAGCAAGACGCGCCCCGAGGAGCGTCTTGCCACATGTCAGCACTCGGTCTGACTGAACGCCTCCAGGAGAGAGGCCCAAGCAAGATGTGCCCCGAGGAGCGTCTTGCCACATGTCAACACTGGGTCTGACTGAGCGCCTCCAGGAGAGAGGCACAAGCAAGAAGCGCCCCGAGGAGCGTCTTGCCACGTGCCACCACTGGGTCTGACTGAGCTCCTCCAGGAACGAGGCCCAAGCAAGACGCGCCCTGAGGAGCGTCTTGCCACTTGTCAGCACTCGGTCTGACTGAGCGCCTCCAGGAGAGAAGCCAGAGCAAGATGCGCCCCGAGGAGCGTCTTGCCACATGTCAACACTGGGTCTGACTGAGGGCCTCCAGGAGAGAAGCCCAAGCAAGATGCGCCCCGAGGAGCGTCTTGCCAAATGTCAGCACTCGGTCTGACTGAGCGCCTCCAGGAGAGAGGCCCAAGCAAGACGCGCCCCGAGGAGCGTCTTGCCACATGTCAACACTGGGTCTGATTGAGCACCTCCAGGAGAGAGGCCCCAGCAAGACGCGCAGCGAGGAGCATCTTGCCTTATGTCAGCACTCGGTCTGACTGAGCGCCTCCAGGAGAGAGGCCCAAGCAAGACCCGCCCCGAGGAGCGTCTTGCCACATGTCACTACTCGGTGTAACTGAGCGCCTCCAGGAGAGAGGTCCAAGCAAGACACGCCCCGAGGAGCGTCTTGCCACATGTCACTACTCGGTCTGACTGAGCGCCTCCAGGAGGGAGGTCCAAGCAAGACGTGCCCTGAGGAGCGTCTTGCCACATGTCAACAATGGGTCTGACTGAGGGCCTCCAGGAGAGAAGCCCAAGCAAGACGCGCCCCGAGGAGCGTCTTGCTACATGTCAACACTGGGTCTGACTGAGGGCCTCCAGGAGAGAAGCCCAAGCAAGATGCGCCCTGAGGAGCGTCTTGCCACATGTCAGCACTCGGTCTGACTGAGCGCCTCCAGGAGAGAGGCCCAAGCAAGACGCGCCCCGAGCAGCGTCTTGCCACATGTCAACAATGGGTCTGCCTGAGGGCCTCCAGGAGAGAAGCCCAAGCAAGACGCGCCCCGAGGAGCGTCTTGCCACATGTCAACACTGGGTCTGACTGAGGGCCCCCAGGAGAGAGGCCCAAATAAGACGCGCCCCGAGGAGCGTCTTGCCACATGTCAACACTGGGTCTGACTTAGGGCCTCCAGGAGAGAAGCCCAAGCAAGAAGCGCCCCGAGGAGCGTCTTGCCACGTGTCAACACTGGGTCTGATTGAGGGCCTTATGGAGAGAGGCCCAGGCAAGACGCGCCCCGAGGAGCGTCTTGCCACATGTCAACAATGGGTCTGACTGAGGGCCTCCAGGAGAGAAGCCCAAGCAAGACGCGCCCCGAGGAGCGTCTTGCCACATGTCAGCACTTGGTCTGACTGAGCGCCTCCAGGAGAGAGGCCCAAGCAAGACGTGCCCCGAGGAGCGTCTTGCCACATGTCAACACTGGGTCTGACTGAGCGCCTCCAGGAGAGAGGCACAAGCAAGAAGCGCCCCGAGGACCGTCTTGCCACGTGTCAACACTGGGTCTGATTGAGGGCCTTCTGGAGAGAGGCCCAAGCATGAAGCGCCCCGAGGAGCGTCTTGCCACATGTCAACAATGGGTCTGACTGAGCGCCTCCAGGAGGGAGGTCCAAGCAAGACGCGCCCTGAGGAGCGTCTTGCCACATGTCAACACTGGGTCTTACTGAGCGCCTCCAGAAGAGAGGCCCAAGCAAGACACGCCCTGAGGAGCGTCTTGAAATACATGTCAACACTGGGTCTGACTGAGGGCCTCCATGAGAGAAGCCCAAGCAAGACGCGCCCCGAGGAGAGTCTTGCCACATGTCAACACTGGGTCTGACAGAGGGCATCCAGGAGAGAGGCCCAAGCGATACGCGCCCCGAGGAGCGTCTTGCCACATGTCACCACTGGGTCTGACTGAGCGCCTCCAGGAGAGAGGCCCAAGCAAGAAGCGCCCCGAGGAGCGTCTTGCCACATGTCAGCACTCGGTCTGACTGAGCGCCTCCAGGAGAGAGGCCCAAGCAAGACGTGCCCCGAGGAGCGTCTTGCCACATGTCAACAATGGGTCAGACTGAGGGCCTCCAGGAGAGAAGCCCAAGCAAGACGCGCCCCGAGGAGCATCTTGCCACATGTCAACACTGGGTCTGACTGAGGGGCCCCCAGGAGAGAGGCCCAAATAAGACGCGCCCCGAGGAGCGTCTTGCCACATGTCAACACTGGGTCTGACTGAGGGCCTCCAGTAGAGAAGCCCAAGCAAGATGCGCCCCGAGGAGCGTCTTGCCACATGTCAGCACTCGGTCTGACTGAGTGCCTCCAGGAGAGAGGCCCAAGCAAGACGCGCCCCGAGAAGCGTCTTGCCACATGTCAACACTGGGTCTGACTGAGCGCCTCCAGGAGAGAGGCCCAAGCAAGACGCGCCCCGAGGAGCGTCTTGCCACCTGTGAACACTGGGTCTGATTGAGCACCTCCAGGAGAGAGGCCCCAGCAAGATGCGCCGCGAGGAGCATCTTGCCTTATGTTAGCACTCGGTCTGACTGAGCGCCTCCAGGAGAGAGGCCCAAGCAAGACCCGCCCCGAGGAGCGTCTTGCCTCATGTCACTACTCGGTCTAACTGAGCGCCTCCAGGAGAGAGGTCCAAGCAAGACACGCCCCGAGGAGCGTCTTGCCACATGTCACTACTCGGTCTGACTGAGCGCCTCCAGGAGGGAGGTCCAAGCAAGACGTGCCCCGAGGAGCGTCTTGCCACATGTCAACAATGGGTCTGACTAAGGGCCTCCAGGAGAGAAGCCCAAGCAAGACGCGCCCCGAGGAGCGTCTTGCCACATGTCAACACTGGGTCTGACTGAGGGCCTCCAGGAGAGAAGCCCAAGCAAGATGCGCCCCGAGGAGCGTCTTGCCACATGTCACCACTCGGTCTGACTGAGCGCCTCCAGGAGAGAAGCCCAAGCAAGATGCGCCCCGAGGAGCGTCTTGCCACATGTCAACACTGGGTCTGACTGAGGGCCTCCAGGAGAGAAGCCCAAGCAAAATGCGCCCCGAGGAGCGTCTTGCCAAATGTCAGCACTTGGTCTGACTGAGCGCCTCCAGGAGAGAGGCCCAAGCAAGACGCGCCCCGAGGAGCGTCTTGCCACATGTCAACACTGGGTCTGACTGAGCGCCTCCAGGAGAGAGGCCCAAGCAAGACGCGCCCCGAGGAGCGTCTTGCCACATGTGAACACTGGGTCTGATTGAGCACCTCCAGGAGAGAGGCCCCAGCAAGACGCGCAGCGAGGAGCATCTTGCCTTATGTCAGCACTCGGTCTGACTGAGCGCCTCCAGGAGAGAGGCCCAAGCAAGACCCGCCCCGAGGAGCGTCTTGCCACATGTCACTACTCGGTGTAACTGAGCGCCTCCAGGAGAGAGGTCCAAGCAAGACACGCCCCGAGGAGCGTCTTGCCACATGTCACTACTCGGTCTGACTGAGCGCCTCCAGGAGGGAGGTCCAAGCAAGACGTGCCCTGAGGAGCGTCTTGCCACATGTCAACAATGGGTCTGACTGAGGGCCTCCAGGAGAGAAGCCCAAGCAAGACGCGCCCCGAGGAGCGTCTTGCCACATGTCAACACTGGGTCTGACTGAGGGCCCCCAGGAGAGAGGCCCAAATAAGACGCGCCCCGAGGAGCGTCTTGCCACATGTCAACACTGGGTCTGACTGAGGGCCTCCAGGAGAGAAGCCCAAGCAAGATGCGCCCTGAGGAGCGTCTTGCCACATGTCAGCACTCGGTCTGACTGAGCGCCTCCAGGAGAGAGGCCCAAGCAAGACGCGCCCCGAGCAGCGTCTTGCCACATGTCAACAATGGGTCTGACTGAGGGCCTCCAGGAGAGAAGCCCAAGCAAGACGCGCCCCGAGGAGCGTCTTGCCACATGTCAAAACTGGGTCTGACTGAGGGCCCCCAGGAGAGAGGCCCAAATAAGACGCGCCCCGAGGAGCGTCTTGCCACATGTCAACACTGGGTCTGACCTAGGGCCTCCAGGAGAGAAGCCCAAGCAAGAAGCCCCCCGAGGAGCGTCTTGCCACGTGTCAACACTGGGTCTGATTGAGGGCCTTATGGAGAGAGGCCCAAGCAAGACGCGCCCCGAGGAGCGTCTTGCCACATGTCAACAATGGGTCTGACTGAGGGCCTCCAGGAGAGAAGCCCAAGCAAGACGCGCCCCGAGGAGCGTCTTGCCACATGTCAGCACTCGGTCTGACTGAACGCCTCCAGGAGAGAGGCCCAAGCAAGATGTGCCCCGAGGAGCGTCTTGCCACATGTCAACACTGGGTCTGACTGAGCGCCTCCAGGAGAGAGGCACAAGCAAGAAGCGCCCCGAGGACCGTCTTGCCACGTGTCAACACTGGGTCTGATTGAGGGCCTTCTGGAGAGAGGCCCAAGCATGACGCGCCCTGAGGAGCGTCTTGCCACATGTCAACAATGGGTCTGACTGAGCGCCTCCAGGAGGGAGGTCTAAGCAAGACGCGCCCTGAGGAGCGTCTTGCCACATGTCAACACTGGGTCTTACTGAGCGCCTCCAGGAGAGAGGCCCAAGCAAGACACGCCCCGAGGAGCGTCTTGAAATATATGTCAACACTGGGTCTGACTGAGGGCCTCCATGAGAGAAGCCCAAGCAAGACGTGCCCCGAGGAGAATCTTGCCACATGTCAACACTGGGTCTGACAGAGGGCATCCAGGAGAGAGGCCCAAGCGATACGCGCCCCGAGGAGTGTCTTGCCACATGTCACCACTGGGTCTGACTGAGCGCCTCCAGGAGAGAGGCCCAAGCAAGAAGCGCCCCGAGGAGCGTCTTGCCACATGTCAGCACTCGGTCTGACTGAGCGCCTCCAGGAGAGAGGCCCAAGCAAGACGTGCCCCGAGGAGCGTCTTGCCACATGTCAACACTGGGTCTGACTGAGCGCCTCCAGGAGAGAGGCCCAAGCAAGACTCGCCCCGAGGAGCGTCTTGCCACATGTGAACACTGGGTCTGACTGAGCGCCTCCAGGAGAGAGGCCCAAGCAAGACGCGCCCGGAGGAGCGTCTTGCCACATGTCAGCACTCGGTCTGACTGAGCGCCTCCAGGAGAGAGGCCCAAGCAAGACGCGCCCCGAGGAGCATCTTGACACATGTCTCCTCTGGGTCTGACTGAGCGCCTGCAGGATAGAGGCCCAGGCAAGACGTGCCCTGAGGAGCGTCTTGCCACATGTCAACACTGGGTCTGACTGAGTGCCTCCATGAGAGAAGCCCCAGCAAGAGGCGCCCCGAGGAGCATCTTGCCACATTTCAACACTGGGCCTGACTGAGAACCTCCAGGAGAGAGGCCCAAGCAAGACGGGCCCCGAGGAGCGTCTTGCCACATGTCAACACTGGGTCTGACTGAGCGCCTCCAGGAGAGAGGCCCAAGCAAGATGCGCCCCGAGGAGCGTCATGTCACATGTCACTACTCGGTCTGACTGAGCGCCTCCAGGAGAGAGGCCCAAGCAAGACGTGCCCCGAGGAGCGTCTTGCCACATGTCAACAATGGGTCTGACTGAGGGCCTCCAGGAGAGAAGCCCAAGCAAGAAGCGCCCCGAGGAGCGTCTTGCCACATGTCAACACTGGGTCTGACTGAGAGCCTCCAGGAGAGAGGCCCAAGCAAGACACGCCCCGAGGAGCGTCTTGACACATGTCAACACTGGGTCTGACTGAGGGCCTCCATGAGAGAAGCCCAAGCAAGACGCACCCCGAGGAGAGTCTTGCCACATGTCAACACTGGGTCTGACAGAGGGCATCCAGGAGAGAGGCCCAAGCAATTCAAGCCCCAGGAGCGTCTTGCCACATGTCACCACTGGGTCTGACTGAGCGCCTCCAGGAGAGAGGCCCAAGCAAGAAGCGCCCCGAGGACCGTCTTGCCACGTGTCAACACTGGGTCTGATTGAGGGCCTTCTGGAGAGAGGCCCAAGCAAGACGCGCCCCGAGGAGCGTCTTGCCACATGTCAACAATGGGTCTGACTGAGGGCCTCCAGGAGAGAAGCCCAAGCAAGACGCGCCCCGAGGAGCTTCTTGCCACATGTCAGCACTCGGTCTGACTGAGCGCCTCCAGGAGAGAGGCCCAAGCAAGACGCGCCCCGAGGAGTGTCTTGCCACGTGTCACCACTGGGTCTGATTGAGCACCTCCAGGAGAGAGGCCCCAGCAAGACGCGCCGCGAGGAGCATCTTGCCTTATGTCAGCAGTCGGTCTGACTGAGCGCCTCCAGGAGAGAGGCCTTTGCAAGACCCGCCCCGAGGAGCGTCTTGCCACATGTCACTACTCGGTCTAATTGAGCGCCTCCAGGAGAGAGGTCCAAGCAAGACACGGCCCGAGGAGCGTCTTGCCACATGTCAACACTGGGTCTGACTGAGGGCCTCCAGGAGAGAAGCCCAAGCAAGATGCGCCCCGAGGAGCGTCTTGCCACATGTCAACACTGGGTCTGACTGAGGGCCCCCAGGAGAGAGGCCCAAATAAGACGCGCCCCGAGGAGCGTCTTGCCACATGTCAACACTGGGTCTGACTTAGGGCCTCCAGGAGAGAAGCCCAAGCAAGAAGCGCCCCGAGGAGCGTCTTGCCACGTGTCAACACTGGGTCTGATTGAGGGCCTTATGGAGAGAGGCCCAGGCAAGACGCGCCCCGAGGAGCGTCTTGCCACATGTCAACAATGGGTCTGACTGAGGGCCTCCAGGAGAGAAGCCCAAGCAAGACGCGCCCCGAGGAGCGTCTTGCCACATGTCAGCACTTGGTCTGACTGAGCGCCTCCAGGAGAGAGGCCCAAGCAAGACGTGCCCCGAGGAGCGTCTTGCCACATGTCAACACTGGGTCTGACTGAGCGCCTCCAGGAGAGAGGCACAAGCAAGAAGCGCCCCGAGGACCGTCTTGCCACGTGTCAACACTGGGTCTGATTGAGGGCCTTCTGGAGAGAGGCCCAAGCATGAAGCGCCCCGAGGAGCGTCTTGCCACATGTCAACAATGGGTCTGACTGAGCGCCTCCAGGAGGGAGGTCCAAGCAAGACGCGCCCTGAGGAGCGTCTTGCCACATGTCAACACTGGGTCTTACTGAGCGCCTCCAGAAGAGAGGCCCAAGCAAGACACGCCCTGAGGAGCGTCTTGAAATACATGTCAACACTGGGTCTGACTGAGGGCCTCCATGAGAGAAGCCCAAGCAAGACGCGCCCCGAGGAGAGTCTTGCCACATGTCAACACTGGGTCTGACAGAGGGCATCCAGGAGAGAGGCCCAAGCGATACGCGCCCCGAGGAGCGTCTTGCCACATGTCACCACTGGGTCTGACTGAGCGCCTCCAGGAGAGAGGCCCAAGCAAGAAGCGCCCCGAGGAGCGTCTTGCCACATGTCAGCACTCGGTCTGACTGAGCGCCTCCAGGAGAGAGGCCCAAGCAAGACGTGCCCCGAGGAGCGTCTTGCCACATGTCAACAATGGGTCAGACTGAGGGCCTCCAGGAGAGAAGCCCAAGCAAGACGCGCCCCGAGGAGCATCTTGCCACATGTCAACACTGGGTCTGACTGAGGGGCCCCCAGGAGAGAGGCCCAAATAAGACGCGCCCCGAGGAGCGTCTTGCCACATGTCAACACTGGGTCTGACTGAGGGCCTCCAGTAGAGAAGCCCAAGCAAGATGCGCCCCGAGGAGCGTCTTGCCACATGTCAGCACTCGGTCTGACTGAGTGCCTCCAGGAGAGAGGCCCAAGCAAGACGCGCCCCGAGAAGCGTCTTGCCACATGTCAACACTGGGTCTGACTGAGCGCCTCCAGGAGAGAGGCCCAAGCAAGACGCGCCCCGAGGAGCGTCTTGCCACCTGTGAACACTGGGTCTGATTGAGCACCTCCAGGAGAGAGGCCCCAGCAAGATGCGCCGCGAGGAGCATCTTGCCTTATGTTAGCACTCGGTCTGACTGAGCGCCTCCAGGAGAGAGGCCCAAGCAAGACCCGCCCCGAGGAGCGTCTTGCCTCATGTCACTACTCGGTCTAACTGAGCGCCTCCAGGAGAGAGGTCCAAGCAAGACACGCCCCGAGGAGCGTCTTGCCACATGTCACTACTCGGTCTGACTGAGCGCCTCCAGGAGGGAGGTCCAAGCAAGACGTGCCCCGAGGAGCGTCTTGCCACATGTCAACAATGGGTCTGACTAAGGGCCTCCAGGAGAGAAGCCCAAGCAAGACGCGCCCCGAGGAGCGTCTTGCCACATGTCAACACTGGGTCTGACTGAGGGCCTCCAGGAGAGAAGCCCAAGCAAGATGCGCCCCGAGGAGCGTCTTGCCACATGTCACCACTCGGTCTGACTGAGCGCCTCCAGGAGAGAAGCCCAAGCAAGATGCGCCCCGAGGAGCGTCTTGCCACATGTCAACACTGGGTCTGACTGAGGGCCTCCAGGAGAGAAGCCCAAGCAAAATGCGCCCCGAGGAGCGTCTTGCCAAATGTCAGCACTTGGTCTGACTGAGCGCCTCCAGGAGAGAGGCCCAAGCAAGACGCGCCCCGAGGAGCGTCTTGCCACATGTCAACACTGGGTCTGACTGAGCGCCTCCAGGAGAGAGGCCCAAGCAAGACGCGCCCCGAGGAGCGTCTTGCCACATGTGAACACTGGGTCTGATTGAGCACCTCCAGGAGAGAGGCCCCAGCAAGACGCGCAGCGAGGAGCATCTTGCCTTATGTCAGCACTCGGTCTGACTGAGCGCCTCCAGGAGAGAGGCCCAAGCAAGACCCGCCCCGAGGAGCGTCTTGCCACATGTCACTACTCGGTGTAACTGAGCGCCTCCAGGAGAGAGGTCCAAGCAAGACACGCCCCGAGGAGCGTCTTGCCACATGTCACTACTCGGTCTGACTGAGCGCCTCCAGGAGGGAGGTCCAAGCAAGACGTGCCCTGAGGAGCGTCTTGCCACATGTCAACAATGGGTCTGACTGAGGGCCTCCAGGAGAGAAGCCCAAGCAAGACGCGCCCCGAGGAGCGTCTTGCCACATGTCAACACTGGGTCTGACTGAGGGCCCCCAGGAGAGAGGCCCAAATAAGACGCGCCCCGAGGAGCGTCTTGCCACATGTCAACACTGGGTCTGACTGAGGGCCTCCAGGAGAGAAGCCCAAGCAAGATGCGCCCTGAGGAGCGTCTTGCCACATGTCAGCACTCGGTCTGACTGAGCGCCTCCAGGAGAGAGGCCCAAGCAAGACGCGCCCCGAGCAGCGTCTTGCCACATGTCAACAATGGGTCTGACTGAGGGCCTCCAGGAGAGAAGCCCAAGCAAGACGCGCCCCGAGGAGCGTCTTGCCACATGTCAAAACTGGGTCTGACTGAGGGCCCCCAGGAGAGAGGCCCAAATAAGACGCGCCCCGAGGAGCGTCTTGCCACATGTCAACACTGGGTCTGACCTAGGGCCTCCAGGAGAGAAGCCCAAGCAAGAAGCCCCCCGAGGAGCGTCTTGCCACGTGTCAACACTGGGTCTGATTGAGGGCCTTATGGAGAGAGGCCCAAGCAAGACGCGCCCCGAGGAGCGTCTTGCCACATGTCAACAATGGGTCTGACTGAGGGCCTCCAGGAGAGAAGCCCAAGCAAGACGCGCCCCGAGGAGCGTCTTGCCACATGTCAGCACTCGGTCTGACTGAACGCCTCCAGGAGAGAGGCCCAAGCAAGATGTGCCCCGAGGAGCGTCTTGCCACATGTCAACACTGGGTCTGACTGAGCGCCTCCAGGAGAGAGGCACAAGCAAGAAGCGCCCCGAGGACCGTCTTGCCACGTGTCAACACTGGGTCTGATTGAGGGCCTTCTGGAGAGAGGCCCAAGCATGACGCGCCCTGAGGAGCGTCTTGCCACATGTCAACAATGGGTCTGACTGAGCGCCTCCAGGAGGGAGGTCTAAGCAAGACGCGCCCTGAGGAGCGTCTTGCCACATGTCAACACTGGGTCTTACTGAGCGCCTCCAGGAGAGAGGCCCAAGCAAGACACGCCCCGAGGAGCGTCTTGAAATATATGTCAACACTGGGTCTGACTGAGGGCCTCCATGAGAGAAGCCCAAGCAAGACGTGCCCCGAGGAGAATCTTGCCACATGTCAACACTGGGTCTGACAGAGGGCATCCAGGAGAGAGGCCCAAGCGATACGCGCCCCGAGGAGTGTCTTGCCACATGTCACCACTGGGTCTGACTGAGCGCCTCCAGGAGAGAGGCCCAAGCAAGAAGCGCCCCGAGGAGCGTCTTGCCACATGTCAGCACTCGGTCTGACTGAGCGCCTCCAGGAGAGAGGCCCAAGCAAGACGTGCCCCGAGGAGCGTCTTGCCACATGTCAACACTGGGTCTGACTGAGCGCCTCCAGGAGAGAGGCCCAAGCAAGACGCGCCCCGAGGAGCGTCTTGCCACATGTGAACACTGGGTCTGACTGAGCGCCTCCAGGAGAGAGGCCCAAGCAAGACGCGCCCGGAGGAGCGTCTTGCCACATGTCAGCACTCGGTCTGACTGAGCGCCTCCAGGAGAGAGGCCCAAGCAAGACGCGCCCCGAGGAGCATCTTGACACATGTCTCCTCTGGGTCTGACTGAGCGCCTGCAGGATAGAGGCCCAGGCAAGACGTGCCCTGAGGAGCGTCTTGCCACATGTCAACACTGGGTCTGACTGAGTGCCTCCATGAGAGAAGCCCCAGCAAGAGGCGCCCCGAGGAGCATCTTGCCACATTTCAACACTGGGCCTGACTGAGAACCTCCAGGAGAGAGGCCCAAGCAAGACGGGCCCCGAGGAGCGTCTTGCCACATGTCAACACTGGGTCTGACTGAGCGCCTCCAGGAGAGAGGCCCAAGCAAGATGCGCCCCGAGGAGCGTCATGTCACATGTCACTACTCGGTCTGACTGAGCGCCTCCAGGAGAGAGGCCCAAGCAAGACGTGCCCCGAGGAGCGTCTTGCCACATGTCAACAATGGGTCTGACTGAGGGCCTCCAGGAGAGAAGCCCAAGCAAGAAGCGCCCCGAGGAGCGTCTTGCCACATGTCAACACTGGGTCTGACTGAGAGCCTCCAGGAGAGAGGCCCAAGCAAGACACGCCCCGAGGAGCGTCTTGACACATGTCAACACTGGGTCTGACTGAGGGCCTCCATGAGAGAAGCCCAAGCAAGACGCACCCCGAGGAGAGTCTTGCCACATGTCAACACTGGGTCTGACAGAGGGCATCCAGGAGAGAGGCCCAAGCAATTCAAGCCCCAGGAGCGTCTTGCCACATGTCACCACTGGGTCTGACTGAGCGCCTCCAGGAGAGAGGCCCAAGCAAGAAGCGCCCCGAGGACCGTCTTGCCACGTGTCAACACTGGGTCTGATTGAGGGCCTTCTGGAGAGAGGCCCAAGCAAGACGCGCCCCGAGGAGCGTCTTGCCACATGTCAACAATGGGTCTGACTGAGGGCCTCCAGGAGAGAAGCCCAAGCAAGACGCGCCCCGAGGAGCTTCTTGCCACATGTCAGCACTCGGTCTGACTGAGCGCCTCCAGGAGAGAGGCCCAAGCAAGACGCGCCCCGAGGAGTGTCTTGCCACGTGTCACCACTGGGTCTGATTGAGCACCTCCAGGAGAGAGGCCCCAGCAAGACGCGCCGCGAGGAGCATCTTGCCTTATGTCAGCAGTCGGTCTGACTGAGCGCCTCCAGGAGAGAGGCCTTTGCAAGACCCGCCCCGAGGAGCGTCTTGCCACATGTCACTACTCGGTCTAATTGAGCGCCTCCAGGAGAGAGGTCCAAGCAAGACACGGCCCGAGGAGCGTCTTGCCACATGTCAACACTGGGTCTGACTGAGCGCCTCCAGGAGAGAGGCCCAAGCAAGACGCGCCCCGAGGAGCGTCTTGCCACCTGTGAACACTGGGTCTGATTGAGCACCTCCAGGAGAGAGGCCCCAGCAAGACGCGCCGCGAGGAGCATCTTGCCTTATGTTAGCACTCGGTCTGACTGAGCGCCTCCAGGAGAGAGGCCCAAGCAAGACCCGCCCCGAGGAGCGTCTTGCCACATGTCACTACTCGGTCTAACTGAGCGCCTCCAGGAGAGAGGTCCAAGCAAGACACGCCCCGAGGAGCGTCTTGCCACATGTCACTACTCGGTCTGACTGAGCGCCTCCAGGAGGGAGGTCCAAGCAAGACGTGCCCCGAGGAGCGTCTTGCCACATGTCAACAATGGGTCTGACTGAGGGCCTCCAGGAGAGAAGCCCAAGCAAGACGCGCCCCGAGGAGCGTCTTGCCACATGTCAACACTGGGTCTGACTGAGGGCCTCCAGGAGAGAAGCCCAAGCAAGATGCGCCCCGAGGAGCGTCTTGCCACATGTCAGCACTCGGTCTGACTGAGCGCCTCCAGGAGAGAAGCCCAAGCAAGATGCGCCCCGAGGAGCGTCTTGCCACATGTCAACACTGGGTCTGACTGAGGGCCTCCAGGAGAGAAGCCCAAGCAAGATGCGCCCCGAGGAGCGTCTTGCCAAATGTCAGCACTCGGTCTGCCTGAGCGCCTCCAGGAGAGAGGCCCAAGCAAGACGTGCCTTGAGGAGCGTCTTGCCACATGTCAACACTGGGTCTGACTGAGCGCCTCCAGGAGAGAGGCCCAAGCAAGACGCGCCCCGAGGAGCGTCTTGCCACATGTCAACACTGGGTCTTACTGAGCGCCTCCAGGAGAGAGGCCCAAGCAAGACACGCCCCGAGGAGCGTCTTGAAATATATGTCAACACTGGGTCTGACTGAGGGCCTCCATGAGAGAAGCCCAAGCAAGACGTGCCCCGAGGAGAATCTTGCCACATGTCAACACTGGGTCTGACAGAGGGCATCCAGGAGAGAGGCCCAAGCGATACGCGCCCCGAGGAGTGTCTTGCCACATGTCACCACTGGGTCTGACTGAGCGCCTCCAGGAGAGAGGCCCAAGCAAGAAGCGCCCCGAGGAGCGTCTTGCCACATGTCAGCACTCGGTCTGACTGAGCGCCTCCAGGAGAGAGGCCCAAGCAAGACGTGCCCCGAGGAGCGTCTTGCCACATGTCAACACTGGGTCTGACTGAGCGCCTCCAGGAGAGAGGCCCAAGCAAGACGCGCCCCGAGGAGCGTCTTGCCACATGTGAACACTGGGTCTGACTGAGCGCCTCCAGGAGAGAGGCCCAAGCAAGACGCGCCCGGAGGAGCGTCTTGCCACATGTCAGCACTCGGTCTGACTGAGCGCCTCCAGGAGAGAGGCCCAAGCAAGACGCGCCCCGAGGAGCATCTTGACACATGTCTCCTCTGGGTCTGACTGAGCGCCTGCAGGATAGAGGCCCAGGCAAGACGTGCCCTGAGGAGCGTCTTGCCACATGTCAACACTGGGTCTGACTGAGTGCCTCCATGAGAGAAGCCCCAGCAAGAGGCGCCCCGAGGAGCATCTTGCCACATTTCAACACTGGGCCTGACTGAGAACCTCCAGGAGAGAGGCCCAAGCAAGACGGGCCCCGAGGAGCGTCTTGCCACATGTCAACACTGGGTCTGACTGAGCGCCTCCAGGAGAGAGGCCCAAGCAAGATGCGCCCCGAGGAGCGTCATGTCACATGTCACTACTCGGTCTGACTGAGCGCCTCCAGGAGAGAGGCCCAAGCAAGACGTGCCCCGAGGAGCGTCTTGCCACATGTCAACAATGGGTCTGACTGAGGGCCTCCAGGAGAGAAGCCCAAGCAAGAAGCGCCCCGAGGAGCGTCTTGCCACATGTCAACACTGGGTCTGACTGAGAGCCTCCAGGAGAGAGGCCCAAGCAAGACACGCCCCGAGGAGCGTCTTGACACATGTCAACACTGGGTCTGACTGAGGGCCTCCATGAGAGAAGCCCAAGCAAGACGCACCCCGAGGAGAGTCTTGCCACATGTCAACACTGGGTCTGACAGAGGGCATCCAGGAGAGAGGCCCAAGCAATTCAAGCCCCAGGAGCGTCTTGCCACATGTCACCACTGGGTCTGACTGAGCGCCTCCAGGAGAGAGGCCCAAGCAAGAAGCGCCCCGAGGACCGTCTTGCCACGTGTCAACACTGGGTCTGATTGAGGGCCTTCTGGAGAGAGGCCCAAGCAAGACGCGCCCCGAGGAGCGTCTTGCCACATGTCAACAATGGGTCTGACTGAGGGCCTCCAGGAGAGAAGCCCAAGCAAGACGCGCCCCGAGGAGCTTCTTGCCACATGTCAGCACTCGGTCTGACTGAGCGCCTCCAGGAGAGAGGCCCAAGCAAGACGCGCCCCGAGGAGTGTCTTGCCACGTGTCACCACTGGGTCTGATTGAGCACCTCCAGGAGAGAGGCCCCAGCAAGACGCGCCGCGAGGAGCATCTTGCCTTATGTCAGCAGTCGGTCTGACTGAGCGCCTCCAGGAGAGAGGCCTTTGCAAGACCCGCCCCGAGGAGCGTCTTGCCACATGTCACTACTCGGTCTAATTGAGCGCCTCCAGGAGAGAGGTCCAAGCAAGACACGGCCCGAGGAGCGTCTTGCCACATGTCAACACTGGGTCTGACTGAGCGCCTCCAGGAGAGAGGCCCAAGCAAGACGCGCCCCGAGGAGCGTCTTGCCACCTGTGAACACTGGGTCTGATTGAGCACCTCCAGGAGAGAGGCCCCAGCAAGACGCGCCGCGAGGAGCATCTTGCCTTATGTTAGCACTCGGTCTGACTGAGCGCCTCCAGGAGAGAGGCCCAAGCAAGACCCGCCCCGAGGAGCGTCTTGCCACATGTCACTACTCGGTCTAACTGAGCGCCTCCAGGAGAGAGGTCCAAGCAAGACACGCCCCGAGGAGCGTCTTGCCACATGTCACTACTCGGTCTGACTGAGCGCCTCCAGGAGGGAGGTCCAAGCAAGACGTGCCCCGAGGAGCGTCTTGCCACATGTCAACAATGGGTCTGACTGAGGGCCTCCAGGAGAGAAGCCCAAGCAAGACGCGCCCCGAGGAGCGTCTTGCCACATGTCAACACTGGGTCTGACTGAGGGCCTCCAGGAGAGAAGCCCAAGCAAGATGCGCCCCGAGGAGCGTCTTGCCACATGTCAGCACTCGGTCTGACTGAGCGCCTCCAGGAGAGAAGCCCAAGCAAGATGCGCCCCGAGGAGCGTCTTGCCACATGTCAACACTGGGTCTGACTGAGGGCCTCCAGGAGAGAAGCCCAAGCAAGATGCGCCCCGAGGAGCGTCTTGCCAAATGTCAGCACTCGGTCTGCCTGAGCGCCTCCAGGAGAGAGGCCCAAGCAAGACGTGCCTTGAGGAGCGTCTTGCCACATGTCAACACTGGGTCTGACTGAGCGCCTCCAGGAGAGAGGCCCAAGCAAGACGCGCCCCGAGGAGCGTCTTGCCACATGTGAACACTGGGTCTGATTGAGCACCTCCAGGAGAGAGGCCCCAGCAAGACGCGCAGCGAGGAGCATCTTGCCTTATGTCAGCACTCGGTTTGACTGAGCGCCTCCAGGAGAGAGGCCCAAGCAAGACCCGCCCCGAGGAGCGTCTTGCCACATGTCACTACTCGGTGTAACTGAGCTCCTCCAGGAGAGAGGTCCAAGCAAGACACGCCCCGAGGAGCGTCTTGCCACATGTCACTACTCGGTCTGACTGAGCGCCTCCAGGAGGGAGGTCCAAGCAAGACGTGCCCTGAGGAGCGTCTTGCCACATGTCAACAATGGGTCTGACTGAGGGCCTCCAGGAGAGAAGCCCAAGCAAGACGCGCCCCGAGGAGCGTCTTGCCACATGTCAACACTGGGTCTGACTGAGGGCCCCCAGGAGAGAGGCCCAAATAAGACGCACCCCGAGGAGCGTCTTGCCACATGTCAACACTGGGTCTGACTGAGGGCCTCCAGGAGAGAAGCCCAAGCAAGATGCGCCCCGAGGAGCGTCTTGCCACATGTCAGCACTCGGTCTGACTGAGCGCCTCCAGGAGAGAGGCCCAAGCAAGACGCGCCCCGAGCAGCGTCTTGCCACATGTCAACAATGGGTCTGACTGAGGGCCTCCAGGAGAGAAGCCCAAGCAAGACGCGCCCCGAGGAGCGTCTTGCCACATGTCAGCACTCGGTCTGACTGAGCGCCTCCAGGAGAGAAGCCCAAGCAAGACGCGCCCCGAGGAGCGTCTTGCCACATGTCAACACTGGGTCTGACTGAGCGCCTCCAGGAGAGAGGCCCAAGCAAGACGCGCCCCGAGAAGCGTCTTGCCACCTGTGAACACTGGGTCTGATTGAGCACCTCCAGGAGAGAGGCCCCAGCAAGACGCGCCGCGAGGAGCATCTTGCCTTATGTTAGCACTCGGTCTGACTGAGCGCCTCCAGGAGAGAGGCCCAAGCAAGACCCGCCCCGAGGAGCGTCTTGCCACATGTCACTACTCGGTCTGAGCGCCTCCATGAGAGAGGTCCAAGCAAGACACGCCCCGAGGAGCGTCTTGCCACATGTCACTACTCGGTCTGACTGAGCGCCTCCAGGAGGGAGGTCCAAGCAAGACGTGCCCCGAGGAGCGTCTTGCCACATGTCAACAATGGGTCTGACTGAGGGCCTCCAGGAGAGAAGCCCAAGCAAGACGCGCCCCGAGGAGCGTCTTGCCACATGTCAACACTGGGTCTGACTGAGGGCCTCCAGGAGAGAAGCCCAAGCAAGATGCGCCCCGAGGAGCGTCTTGCCACATGTCAGCACTCGGTCTGACTGAGCGCCTCCAGGAGAGAAGCCCAAGCAAGATGCGCCCCGAGGAGCGTCTTGCCACATGTCAACACTGGGTCTGACTGAGGGCCTCCAGGAGAGAAGCCCAAGCAAGATGCGCCCCGAGGAGCGTCTTGCCAAATGTCAGCACTCGGTCTGACTGAGGGCCCCCAGGAGAGAGGCCCAAATAAGACGCGCCCCGAGGAGCGTCTTGCCACATGTCAACACTGGGTCTGACTGAGGGCCTCCAGGAGAGAAGCCCAAGCAAGATGCGCCCCGAGGAGCGTCTTGCCACATGTCAGCACTCGGTCTGACTGAGCGCCTCCAGGAGAGAGGCCCAAGCAAGACGCACCCCGAGCAGCGTCTTGCCACATGTCAACAATGGGTCTGACTGAGGGCCTCCAGGAGAGAAGCCCAAGCAAGACGCGCCCCGAGGAGCGTCTTGCCACATGTCACTACTCGGTCTAATTGAGCGCCTCCAGGAGAGAGGTCCAAGCAAGACACGCCCCGAGGAGCGTCTTGCCACATGTCACTACTCGGTCTGACTGAGCGCCTCCAGGAAGGAGGTCCAAGCAAGACACGCCCCGAGGAGCGTCTTGCCACATGTCACTTCTCGGTCTGACTGAGCGCCTCCAGGAGAGAGGCCCAAGCAAGACGTGCCCCGAGGAGCGTCTTGCCACATGTCAACAATGGGTCTGACTGAGGGCCTCCAGGAGAGAAGCCCAAGCAAGACGCGCCCCGAGGAGCGTCTTGCCACATGTAAACACTGGGTCTGACTGAGGGGCCCCCAGGAGAGAGGCCCAAATAAGACGCGCCCCGAGGAGCGTCTTGCCACATGTCAACACTGGGTCTGACTGAGGGCCTCCAGTAGAGAAGCCCAAGCAAGATGCGCCCCGAGGAGCGTCTTGCCACATGTCAGCACTCGGTCTGACTGAGCGCCTCCAGGAGAGAGGCCCAAGCAAGACGCGCCCCGAGGATCGTCTTGCCTTATGTTAGCACTCGGTCTGACTGAGCGCCTCCAGGAGAGAGGCCCAAGCAAGACCCGCCCCGAGGAGCGTCTTGCCACATGTCACTACTCGGTCTAACTGAGCGCCTCCAGGAGAGAGGTCCAAGCAAGACACGCCCCGAGGAGCGTCTTGCCACATGTCACTACTCGGTCTGACTGAGCGCCTCCAGGAGGGAGGTCCAAGCAAGACGTGCCCCGAGGAGCGTCTTGCCACATGTCAACAATGGGTCTGACTGAGGGCCTCCAGGAGAGAAGCCCAAGCAAGACGCGCCCCGAGGAGCGTCTTGCCACATGTCAACACTGGGTCTGACTGAGGGCCTCCAGGAGAGAAGCCCAAGCAAGATGCGCCCCGAGGAGCGTCTTGCCACTTGTCAGCACTCGGTCTGACTGAGCGCCTCCAGGAGAGAAGCCCAAGCAAGATGCGCCCCGAGGAGCGTCTTGCCACATGTCAACACTGGGTCTGACTGAGGGCCTCCAGGAGAGAAGCCCAAGCAAGATGCGCCCCGAGGAGCGTCTTGCCAAATGTCAGCACTCGGTCTGACTGAGCGCCTCCAGGAGAGAGGCCCAAGCAAGACGCGCCCCGAGGAGCGTCTTGCCACATGTCAACACTGGGTCTGATTGAGCACCTCCAGG
This sequence comes from Nothobranchius furzeri, assembly GCF_043380555.1. Lineage (NCBI taxonomy): Eukaryota > Metazoa > Chordata > Actinopteri > Cyprinodontiformes > Nothobranchiidae > Nothobranchius > Nothobranchius furzeri. The sequence continues at coordinate 13,456,429 of NC_091749.1, read as the reverse complement.
AGAGAGGCCCCAGCAAGACGCGCAGCGAGGAGCATCTTGCCTTATGTCAGCACTCGGTCTGACTGAGCGCCTCCAGGAGAGAGGCCCAAGCAAGACCCGCCCCGAGGAGCGTCTTGCCACATGTCACTACTCGGTGTAACTGAGCGCCTCCAGGAGAGAGGTCCAAGCAAGACACGCCCCGAGGAGCGTCTTGCCACATGTCACTACTCGGTCTGACTGAGCGCCTCCAGGAGGGAGGTCCAAGCAAGACGTGCCCTGAGGAGCGTCTTGCCACATGTCAACAATGGGTCTGACTGAGGGCCTCCAGGAGAGAAGCCCAAGCAAGACGCGCCCCGAGGAGCGTCTTGCTACATGTCAACACTGGGTCTGACTGAGGGCCTCCAGGAGAGAAGCCCAAGCAAGATGCGCCCTGAGGAGCGTCTTGCCACATGTCAGCACTCGGTCTGACTGAGCGCCTCCAGGAGAGAGGCCCAAGCAAGACGCGCCCCGAGCAGCGTCTTGCCACATGTCAACAATGGGTCTGCCTGAGGGCCTCCAGGAGAGAAGCCCAAGCAAGACGCGCCCCGAGGAGCGTCTTGCCACATGTCAACACTGGGTCTGACTGAGGGCCCCCAGGAGAGAGGCCCAAATAAGACGCGCCCCGAGGAGCGTCTTGCCACATGTCAACACTGGGTCTGACTTAGGGCCTCCAGGAGAGAAGCCCAAGCAAGAAGCGCCCCGAGGAGCGTCTTGCCACGTGTCAACACTGGGTCTGATTGAGGGCCTTATGGAGAGAGGCCCAGGCAAGACGCGCCCCGAGGAGCGTCTTGCCACATGTCAACAATGGGTCTGACTGAGGGCCTCCAGGAGAGAAGCCCAAGCAAGACGCGCCCCGAGGAGCGTCTTGCCACATGTCAGCACTTGGTCTGACTGAGCGCCTCCAGGAGAGAGGCCCAAGCAAGACGTGCCCCGAGGAGCGTCTTGCCACATGTCAACACTGGGTCTGACTGAGCGCCTCCAGGAGAGAGGCACAAGCAAGAAGCGCCCCGAGGACCGTCTTGCCACGTGTCAACACTGGGTCTGATTGAGGGCCTTCTGGAGAGAGGCCCAAGCATGACGCGCCCCGAGGAGCGTCTTGCCACATGTCAACAATGGGTCTGACTGAGCGCCTCCAGGAGGGAGGTCCAAGCAAGACGCGCCCTGAGGAGCGTCTTGCCACATGTCAACACTGGGTCTTACTGAGCGCCTCCAGAAGAGAGGCCCAAGCAAGACACGCCCTGAGGAGCGTCTTGAAATACATGTCAACACTGGGTCTGACTGAGGGCCTCCATGAGAGAAGCCCAAGCAAGACGCGCCCCGAGGAGAGTCTTGCCACATGTCAACACTGGGTCTGACAGAGGGCATCCAGGAGAGAGGCCCAAGCGATACGCGCCCCGAGGAGCGTCTTGCCACATGTCACCACTGGGTCTGACTGAGCGCCTCCAGGAGAGAGGCCCAAGCAAGAAGCGCCCCGAGGAGCGTCTTGCCACATGTCAGCACTCGGTCTGACTGAGCGCCTCCAGGAGAGAGGCCCAAGCAAGACGTGCCCCGAGGAGCGTCTTGCCACATGTCAACACTGGGTCTGACTGAGCGCCTCCAGGAGAGAGGCCCAAGCAAGACGCGCCCCGAGGAGCGTCTTGCCACATGTGAACACTGGGTCTGACTGAGCGCCTCCAGGAGAGAGGCCCAAGCAAGACGCGCCCGGAGGAGCGTCTTGCCACATGTCAGCACTCGGTCTGACTGAGCGCCTCCAGGAGAGAGGCCCAAGCAAGATGCGCCCCGAGGAGCATCTTGACACATGTCTCCTCTGGGTCTGACTGAGCGCCTGCAGGAGAGAGGCCCAAGCAAGACGTGCCCTGAGGAGCGTCTTGCCACATGTCAACACTGGGTCTGACTGAGCGCCTCCAGGAGAGAGGCCCAAGCAAGATGCGCCCCGAGGAGCGTCATGTCACATGTCACTACTCGGTCTGACTGAGTGCCGCCAGGAGAGAGGCCCAAGCAAAACGTACCCCGAGGAGCATCTTGCCACATGTCAACAATGGGTCTGACTGAGGGCCTCCAGGAGAGAAGCCCAAGCAAGAAGCGCCCCGAGGAGCGTCTTGCCACATGTCAACACTGGGTCTGACTGAGCGCCTCCAGGAGAGAGGCCCAAGCAAGACACGCCCCGAGGAGCGTCTTGACACATGTCAACACTGGGTCTGACTGAGGGCCTCCATGAGAGAAGCCCAAGCAAGACGCACCCCGAGGAGAGTCTTGCCACATGTCAACACTGGGTCTGACAGAGGGCATCCAGGAGAGAGGCCCAAGCAATACAAGCCCCAGGAGCGTCTTGCCACATGTCACCACTGGGTCTGACTGAGCGCCTCCAGGAGAGAGGCCCAAGCAAGAAGCGCCCCGAGGACCGTCTTGCCACGTGTCAACACTGGGTCTGATTGAGGGCCTTCTGGAGAGAGGCCCAAGCAAGACGCGCCCCGAGGAGCGTCTTGCCACATGTCAACAATGGGTCTGACTGAGGGCCTCCAGGAGAGAAGCCCAAGCAAGACGCGCCCCGAGGAGCTTCTTGCCACATGTCAGCACTCGGTCTGACTGAGCGCCTCCAGGAGAGAGGCCCAAGCAAGACGCGCCCCGAGGAGTGTCTTGCCACGTGTCACCACTGGGTCTGATTGAGCACCTCCAGGAGAGAGGCCCCAGCAAGACGCGCCGCGAGGAGCATCTTGCCTTATGTCAGCAGTCCGTCTGACTGAGCGCCTCCAGGAGAGAGGCCTTTGCAAGACCCGCCCCGAGGAGCGTCTTGCCACATGTCACTACTCGGTCTAATTGAGCGCCTCCAGGAGAGAGGTCCAAGCAAGACACGCCCCGAGGAGCGTCTTGCCACATGTCACTACTCGGTCTGACTGAGCGCCTCCAGGAGGGAGGTCCAAGGAAGACGCGCCCCGAGGAGCGTCTTGCCACATGTCACTTCTCGGTCTGACTGAGCGCCTCCAGGAGAGAGGCCCAAGCAAGACGTGCCCCGAGGAGCGTCTTGCCACATGTCAACAATGGGTCTGACTGAGGGCCTCCAGGAGAGAAGCCCAAGCAAGACGCGCACGGAGGAGCGTCTTGCCACATGTCAACACTGGGTCTGACTGAGGGGCCCCCAGGAGAGAGGCCCAAATAAGACGCGCCCCGAGGAGCGTATTGCAACATGTCAACACTGGGTCTGACTGAGGGCCTCCAGGAGAGAGGCCCAAGCAAGACGCGCCCCGAGGAGCGTCTTGCCACATGTCAACACTGGGTCTGACTGAGCGCCTCCAGGAGAGAGGCCCAAGCAAGACGCGCCCCGAGGAGCGTCTTGCCACCTGTGAACACTGGGTCTGATTGAGCACCTCCAGGAGAGAGGCCCCAGCAAGACGCGCTGCGAGGAGCATCTTGCCTTATGTTAGCACTCGGTCTGACTGAGCGCCTCCAGGAGAGAGGCCCAAGCAAGAACCGCCCCGAGGAGCGTCTTGCCACATGTCACTACTCGGTCTAACTGAGCGCCTCCAGGAGTGAGGTCCAAGCAAGACACGCCCCGAGGAGCGTCTTGCCACATGTCACTACTCGGTCTGACTGAGCGCCTCCAGGAGAGAGGTCCAAGCAAGACGTGCCCCGAGGAGCGTCTTGCCACATGTCAACAATGGGTCTGACTGAGGGCCTCCAGGAGAGAAGCCCAAGCAAGACGCGCCCCGAGGAGCGTCTTGCCACATGTCAACACTGGGTCTGACTGAGGGCCTCCAGGAGAGAAGCCCAAGCAAGATGCGCCCCGAGGAGCGTCTTGCCACATGTCAGCACTCGGTCTGACTGAGCGCCTCCAGGAGAGAAGCCCAAGCAAGATGCGCCCCGAGGAGCGTCTTGCCACATGTCAACACTGGGTCTGACTGAGGGCCTCCAGGAGAGAAGCCCAAGCAAGATGCGCCCCGAGGAGCGTCTTGCCAAATGTCAGCACTCGGTCTGACTGAGCGCCTCCAGGAGAGAGGCCCAAGCAAGACGCGCCCCGAGGAGCGTCTTGCCACATGTCAACACTGGGTCTGACTGAGCGCCTCCAGGAGAGAGGCCCAAGCAAGACGTGCCCCGAGGAGCGTCTTGCCACCTGTGAACACTGGGTCTGATTGAGCACATCCAGGAGTGAGGCCCCAGCAAGACGCGCCGCGAGGAGCATCTTGCCTTATGTTAGCACTCGGTCTGACTGAGCGCCTCCAGGAGAGAGGCCCAAGCAAGACCCGCCCCGAGGAGCGTCTTGCCACATGTCACTACTCGGTCTAACTGAGCGCCTCCAGGAGAGAGGTCCAAGCAAGACACGCCCCGAGGAGCGTCTTGCCACATGTCACTACTCGGTCTGACTGAGCGCCTCCAGGAGGGAGGTCCAAGCAAGACTTGTCTCGAGGAGCGTCTTGCCACATGTCAACAATGGGTCTGACTGAGGGCCTCCAGGAGAGAAGCCCAAGCAAGACGCGCCCCGAGGAGCGTCTTGCCACATGTCAACACTGGGTCTGACTGAGGGCCTCCAGGAGAGAAGCCCAAGCAAGATGCGCCCCGAGGAGCGTCTTGCCACATGTCAGCACTCGGTCTGACTGAGCGCCTCCAGGAGAGAAGCCCAAGCAAGATGCGCCCCGAGGAGCGTCTTGCCACATGTCAACACTGGGTCTGACTGAGGGCCTCCAGGAGAGAAGCCCAAGCAAGATGCGCCCCGAGGAGCGTCTTGCCAAATGTCAGCACTCGGTCTGACTGAGCGCCTCCAGGAGAGAGGCCCAAGCAAGACGCGCCCCGAGGAGCGTCTTGCCACATGTCAACACTGGGTCTGACTGAGCGCCTCCAGGAGAGAGGCCCAAGCAAGACGCGCCCCAAGGAGCGTCTTGCCACATGTGAACTCTGGGTCTGATTGAGCACCTCCAGGAGAGAGGCCCAAGCAAGACGCGCCCCGAGGAGCGTCTTGCCACATGTGAACACTGGGTCTGATTGAGCACCTCCAGGAGAGAGGCCCCAGCAAGACGCGCCGCGAGGAGCATCTTGCCTTATGTCAGCACTCGGTCTGACTGAGCGCCTCCAGGAGAGAAGCCCAAGCAAGACGCGCCCCGAGGAGCGTCTTGCCACATGTCAACACTGGGTCTGACTGAGGGCCTCCAGGAGAGAAGCCCAAGCAAGATGCACCCCGAGGAGCGTCTTGCCACATGTCAGCACTCGGTCTGACTGAGCGCCTCCAGGAGAGAAGCCCAAGCAAGATGCGCCCCGAGGAGCGTCTTGCCACATGTCAACACTGGGTCTGACTGAGGGCCTCCAGGAGAGAAGCCCAAGCAAGATGCGCCCCGAGGAGCGTCTTGCCAAATGTCAGCACTCGGTCTGACTGAGCGCCTCCAGGAGAGAGGCCCCAGCAAGACGCGCCGCGAGGAGCATCTTGCCTTATGTCAGCACTCGGTCTGACTGAGCGCCTCCAGGAGAGAGGCCCAAGCAAGACCCGCCCCGAGGAGCGTCTTGCCACATGTCACTACTCGGTGTAACTGAGCGCCTCCAGGAGAGAGGTCCAAGCAAGAAACGCCCCGAGGAGCGTCTTGCCACATGTCACTACTCGGTCTGACTGAGCGCCTCCAGGAGGGAGGTCCAAGCAAGACGTGCCCTGAGGAGCATCTTGCCACATGTCAGCACTCGGTCTGACTGAGCGCCTCCAGGAGAGAAGCCTAAGCAAGATGCGCCCCGAGGAGCGTCTTGCAACATGTCAACACTGGGTCTGACTGAGGGCCTCCAGGAGAGAAGCCCAAGCAAGATGCGCCCCGAGGAGCGTCTTGCCAAATGTCAGCACTCGGTCTGACTGAGCGCCTCCAGGAGAGAGGCCCAAGCAAGACGCGCCCCAAGGAGCGTCTTGCCACATGTCAACAATGGCTCTGACTGAGGGCATCCAGGAGAGAGGCCCAAGCAAGAAGCGCCCCGAGGACCGTCTTGCCACGTGTCAACACTGGGTCTGATTGAGGGCCTTCTGGAGAGAGGCCCAAGCAAGACGCGCCCCGAGGAGCGTCTTGCCACATGTCAACAATGGGTCTGACTGAGGGCCTCCAGGAGAGAAGCCCAAGCAAGACGCGCCCCGAGGAGCTTCTTGCCACATGTCAGCACTGGGTCTGACTGAGCGCCTCCAGGAGAGAGACCCAAGCAAGACGCGCCCCGAGGAGCGTCTTGCCACCTGTGAACACTGGGTCTGATTGAGCACCTCCAGGAGAGAGGCCCCAGCAAGACGCGCCGCGAGGAGCATCTTGCCTTATGTTTGCACTCGGTCTGACTGAGCGCCTCTAGGAGAGAGGCCCAAGCAAGACCCGCCCCGAGGAGCGTCTTGCCACATGTCACTACTCGGTCTAACTGAGCGCCTCCAGGAGAGAGGTCCAAGCAAGACACGCCCCGAGGAGCGTCTTGCCACATGTCACTACTCGGTCTGACTGAGCGCCTCCAGGAGGGAGGTCCAAGCAAGACGTGCCCCGAGGAGCGTCTTGCCACATGTCAACAATGGGTCTGACTGAGGGCCTCCAGGAGAGAAGCCCAAGCAATACGCGCCCCGAGGAGCGTCTTGCCACATGTAAACACTGGGTCTGACTGAGGGCCTCCAGGAGAGAAGCCCAAGCAAGATGCGCCCCGAGGAGCGTCTTGCCACATGTCAGCACTCGGTCTGACTGAGCGCCTCCAGGAGAGAAGCCCAAGCATAATGCGCCCCGAGGAGCATCTTGCCACATGTCAACACTGGGTCTGACTGAGGGCCTCCAGGAGAGAAGCCCAAGCAAGATGCGCCCCGAGGAGCGTCTTGCCAAATGTCAGCACTCGGTCTGACTGAGCGCCTCCAGGAGAGAGGCCCAAGCAAGACGCGAAACGAGGAGCGTCTTGCCACATGTCAACACTGGGTCTGACTGAGCGCCTCCAGGAGAGAGGCCCAAGCAAGACGCGCCCCGAGGAGCGTCTTGCCACATGTGAACACTGGGTCTGATTGAGCACCTCTCGGAGAGAGGCCCCAGCAAGACGCGCCGCGAGGAGCATCTTGCCTTATGTCAGCACTCGGTCTGACTGAGCGCCTCCAGGAGAGAGGCCCAAGCAAGACCCGCCCCGAGGAGCGTCTTGCCACATGTCACTACTCGGTGTAACTGAGCGCCTCCAGGAGAGAGGTCCAAGCAAGACACGCCCCGAGGAGCGTCTTGCCACATGTCACTACTCGGTCTGACTGAGCGCCTCCAGGAGGTAGGTCCAAGCAAGACGTGCCCTGAGGAGCGTCTTGCCACATGTCAACAATGGGTCTGACTGAGGGCCTCCAGGAGAGAAGCCCAAGCAAGACGCGCCCCGAGGAGCGTCTTGCTACATGTCAACACTGGGTCTGACTGAGGGCCTCCAGGAGAGAAGCCCAAGCAAGATGCGCCCTGAGGAGCGTCTTGCCACATGTCAGCACTCGGTCTGACTGAGCGCCTCCAGGAGAGAGGCCCAAGCAAGACGCGCCCCGAGCAGCGTCTTGCCACATGTCAACAATGGGTCTGCCTGAGGGCCTCCAGGAGAGAAGCCCAAGCAAGACGCGCCCCGAGGAGCGTCTTGCCACATGTCAACACTGGGTCTGACTGAGGGCCCCCAGGAGAGAGGCCCAAATAAGACGCGCCCCGAGGAGCGTCTTGCCACATGTCAACACTGGGTCTGACTTAGGGCCTCCAGGAGAGAAGCCCAAGCAAGAAGCGCCCCGAGGAGCGTCTTGCCACGTGTCAACACTGGGTCTGATTGAGGGCCTTATGGAGAGAGGCCCAGGCAAGACGCGCCCCGAGGAGCGTCTTGCCACATGTCAACAATGGGTCTGACTGAGGGCCTCCAGGAGAGAAGCCCAAGCAAGACGCGCCCCGAGGAGCGTCTTGCCACATGTCAGCACTTGGTCTGACTGAGCGCCTCCAGGAGAGAGGCCCAAGCAAGACGTGCCCCGAGGAGCGTCTTGCCACATGTCAACACTGGGTCTGACTGAGCGCCTCCAGGAGAGAGGCACAAGCAAGAAGCGCCCCGAGGACCGTCTTGCCACGTGTCAACACTGGGTCTGATTGAGGGCCTTCTGGAGAGAGGCCCAAGCATGACGCGCCCCGAGGAGCGTCTTGCCACATGTCAACAATGGGTCTGACTGAGCGCCTCCAGGAGGGAGGTCCAAGCAAGACGCGCCCTGAGGAGCGTCTTGCCACATGTCAACACTGGGTCTTACTGAGCGCCTCCAGAAGAGAGGCCCAAGCAAGACACGCCCTGAGGAGCGTCTTGAAATACATGTCAACACTGGGTCTGACTGAGGGCCTCCATGAGAGAAGCCCAAGCAAGACGCGCCCCGAGGAGAGTCTTGCCACATGTCAACACTGGGTCTGACAGAGGGCATCCAGGAGAGAGGCCCAAGCGATACGCGCCCCGAGGAGCGTCTTGCCACATGTCACCACTGGGTCTGACTGAGCGCCTCCAGGAGAGAGGCCCAAGCAAGAAGCGCCCCGAGGAGCGTCTTGCCACATGTCAGCACTCGGTCTGACTGAGCGCCTCCAGGAGAGAGGCCCAAGCAAGACGTGCCCCGAGGAGCGTCTTGCCACATGTCAACACTGGGTCTGACTGAGCGCCTCCAGGAGAGAGGCCCAAGCAAGACGCGCCCCGAGGAGCGTCTTGCCACATGTGAACACTGGGTCTGACTGAGCGCCTCCAGGAGAGAGGCCCAAGCAAGACGCGCCCGGAGGAGCGTCTTGCCACATGTCAGCACTCGGTCTGACTGAGCGCCTCCAGGAGAGAGGCCCAAGCAAGACGCGCCCCGAGGAGCATCTTGACACATGTCTCCTCTGGGTCTGACTGAGCGCCTGCAGGAGAGAGGCCCAAGCAAGACGTGCCCTGAGGAGCGTCTTGCCACATGTCAACACTGGGTCTGACTGAGCGCCTCCAGGAGAGAGGCCCAAGCAAGATGCGCCCCGAGGAGCGTCATGTCACATGTCACTACTCGGTCTGACTGAGTGCCGTCAGGAGAGAGGCCCAAGCAAAACGTACCCCGAGGAGCATCTTGCCACATGTCAACAATGGGTCTGACTGAGGGCCTCCAGGAGAGAAGCCCAAGCAAGAAGCGCCCCGAGGAGCGTCTTGCCACATGTCAACACTGGGTCTGACTGAGCGCCTCCAGGAGAGAGGCCCAAGCAAGACACGCCCCGAGGAGCGTCTTGACACATGTCAACACTGGGTCTGACTGAGGGCCTCCATGAGAGAAGCCCAAGCAAGACGCACCCCGAGGAGAGTCTTGCCACATGTCAACACTGGGTCTGACAGAGGGCATCCAGGAGAGAGGCCCAAGCAATACAAGCCCCAGGAGCGTCTTGCCACATGTCACCACTGGGTCTGACTGAGCGCCTCCAGGAGAGAGGCCCAAGCAAGAAGCGCCCCGAGGACCGTCTTGCCACGTGTCAACACTGGGTCTGATTGAGGGCCTTCTGGAGAGAGGCCCAAGCAAGACGCGCCCCGAGGAGCGTCTTGCCACATGTCAACAATGGGTCTGACTGAGGGCCTCCAGGAGAGAAGCCCAAGCAAGACGCGCCCCGAGGAGCTTCTTGCCACATGTCAGCACTCGGTCTGACTGAGCGCCTCCAGGAGAGAGGCCCAAGCAAGACGCGCCCCGAGGAGTGTCTTGCCACGTGTCACCACTGGGTCTGATTGAGCACCTCCAGGAGAGAGGCCCCAGCAAGACGCGCCGCGAGGAGCATCTTGCCTTATGTCAGCAGTCCGTCTGACTGAGCGCCTCCAGGAGAGAGGCCTTTGCAAGACCCGCCCCGAGGAGCGTCTTGCCACATGTCACTACTCGGTCTAATTGAGCGCCTCCAGGAGAGAGGTCCAAGCAAGACACGCCCCGAGGAGCGTCTTGCCACATGTCACTACTCGGTCTGACTGAGCGCCTCCAGGAGGGAGGTCCAAGGAAGACGCGCCCCGAGGAGCGTCTTGCCACATGTCACTTCTCGGTCTGACTGAGCGCCTCCAGGAGAGAGGCCCAAGCAAGACGTGCCCCGAGGAGCGTCTTGCCACATGTCAACAATGGGTCTGACTGAGGGCCTCCAGGAGAGAAGCCCAAGCAAGACGCGCACGGAGGAGCGTCTTGCCACATGTCAACACTGGGTCTGACTGAGGGGCCCCCAGGAGAGAGGCCCAAATAAGACGCGCCCCGAGGAGCGTATTGCAACATGTCAACACTGGGTCTGACTGAGGGCCTCCAGGAGAGAGGCCCAAGCAAGACGCGCCCCGAGGAGCGTCTTGCCACATGTCAACACTGGGTCTGACTGAGCGCCTCCAGGAGAGAGGCCCAAGCAAGACGCGCCCCGAGGAGCGTCTTGCCACCTGTGAACACTGGGTCTGATTGAGCACCTCCAGGAGAGAGGCCCCAGCAAGACGCGCTGCGAGGAGCATCTTGCCTTATGTTAGCACTCGGTCTGACTGAGCGCCTCCAGGAGAGAGGCCCAAGCAAGAACCGCCCCGAGGAGCGTCTTGCCACATGTCACTACTCGGTCTAACTGAGCGCCTCCAGGAGTGAGGTCCAAGCAAGACACGCCCCGAGGAGCGTCTTGCCACATGTCACTACTCGGTCTGACTGAGTGCCTCCAGGAGAGAGGTCCAAGCAAGACGTGCCCCGAGGAGCGTCTTGCCACATGTCAACAATGGGTCTGACTGAGGGCCTCCAGGAGAGAAGCCCAAGCAAGACGCGCCCCGAGGAGCGTCTTGCCACATGTCAACACTGGGTCTGACTGAGGGCCTCCAGGAGAGAAGCCCAAGCAAGATGCGCCCCGAGGAGCGTCTTGCCACATGTCAGCACTCGGTCTGACTGAGCGCCTCCAGGAGAGAAGCCCAAGCAAGATGCGCCCCGAGGAGCGTCTTGCCACATGTCAACACTGGGTCTGACTGAGGGCCTCCAGGAGAGAAGCCCAAGCAAGATGCGCCCCGAGGAGCGTCTTGCCAAATGTCAGCACTCGGTCTGACTGAGCGCCTCCAGGAGAGAGGCCCAAGCAAGACGCGCCCCGAGGAGCGTCTTGCCACATGTCAACACTGGGTCTGACTGAGCGCCTCCAGGAGAGAGGCCCAAGCAAGACGTGCCCCGAGGAGCGTCTTGCCACCTGTGAACACTGGGTCTGATTGAGCACATCCAGGAGTGAGGCCCCAGCAAGACGCGCCGCGAGGAGCATCTTGCCTTATGTTAGCACTCGGTCTGACTGAGCGCCTCCAGGAGAGAGGCCCAAGCAAGACCCGCCCCGAGGAGCGTCTTGCCACATGTCACTACTCGGTCTAACTGAGCGCCTCCAGGAGAGAGGTCCAAGCAAGACACGCCCCGAGGAGCGTCTTGCCACATGTCACTACTCGGTCTGACTGAGCGCCTCCAGGAGGGAGGTCCAAGCAAGACTTGTCTCGAGGAGCGTCTTGCCACATGTCAACAATGGGTCTGACTGAGGGCCTCCAGGAGAGAAGCCCAAGCAAGACGCGCCCCGAGGAGCGTCTTGCCACATGTCAACACTGGGTCTGACTGAGGGCCTCCAGGAGAGAAGCCCAAGCAAGATGCGCCCCGAGGAGCGTCTTGCCACATGTCAGCACTCGGTCTGACTGAGCGCCTCCAGGAGAGAAGCCCAAGCAAGATGCGCCCCGAGGAGCGTCTTGCCACATGTCAACACTGGGTCTGACTGAGGGCCTCCAGGAGAGAAGCCCAAGCAAGATGCGCCCCGAGGAGCGTCTTGCCAAATGTCAGCACTCGGTCTGACTGAGCGCCTCCAGGAGAGAGGCCCAAGCAAGACGCGCCCCGAGGAGCGTCTTGCCACATGTCAACACTGGGTCTGACTGAGCGCCTCCAGGAGAGAGGCCCAAGCAAGACGCGCCCCAAGGAGCGTCTTGCCACATGTGAACTCTGGGTCTGATTGAGCACCTCCAGGAGAGAGGCCCAAGCAAGACGCGCCCCGAGGAGCGTCTTGCCACATGTGAACACTGGGTCTGATTGAGCACCTCCAGGAGAGAGGCCCCAGCAAGACGCGCCGCGAGGAGCATCTTGCCTTATGTCAGCACTCGGTCTGACTGAGCGCCTCCAGGAGAGAAGCCCAAGCAAGACGCGCCCCGAGGAGCGTCTTGCCACATGTCAACACTGGGTCTGACTGAGGGCCTCCAGGAGAGAAGCCCAAGCAAGATGCACCCCGAGGAGCGTCTTGCCACATGTCAGCACTCGGTCTGACTGAGCGCCTCCAGGAGAGAAGCCCAAACAAGATGCGCCCCGAGGAGCGTCTTGCCACATGTCAACACTGGGTCTGACTGAGGGCCTCCAGGAGAGAAGCCCAAGCAAGATGCGCCCCGAGGAGCGTCTTGCCAAATGTCAGCACTCGGTCTGACTGAGCGCCTCCAGGAGAGAGGCCCCAGCAAGACGCGCCGCGAGGAGCATCTTGCCTTATGTCAGCACTCGGTCTGACTGAGCGCCTCCAGGAGAGAGGCCCAAGCAAGACCCGCCCCGAGGAGCGTCTTGCCACATGTCACTACTCGGTGTAACTGAGCGCCTCCAGGAGAGAGGTCCAAGCAAGAAACGCCCCGAGGAGCGTCTTGCCACATGTCACTACTCGGTCTGACTGAGCGCCTCCAGGAGGGAGGTCCAAGCAAGACGTGCCCTGAGGAGCATCTTGCCACATGTCAGCACTCGGTCTGACTGAGCGCCTCCAGGAGAGAAGCCTAAGCAAGATGCGCCCCGAGGAGCGTCTTGCAACATGTCAACACTGGGTCTGACTGAGGGCCTCCAGGAGAGAAGCCCAAGCAAGATGCGCCCCGAGGAGCGTCTTGCCAAATGTCAGCACTCGGTCTGACTGAGCGCCTCCAGGAGAGAGGCCCAAGCAAGACGCGCCCCAAGGAGCGTCTTGCCACATGTCAACAATGGCTCTGACTGAGGGCATCCAGGAGAGAGGCCCAAGCAAGAAGCGCCCCGAGGACCGTCTTGCCACGTGTCAACACTGGGTCTGATTGAGGGCCTTCTGGAGAGAGGCCCAAGCAAGACGCGCCCCGAGGAGCGTCTTGCCACATGTCAACAATGGGTCTGACTGAGGGCCTCCAGGAGAGAAGCCCAAGCAAGACGCGCCCCGAGGAGCTTCTTGCCACATGTCAGCACTGGGTCTGACTGAGCGCCTCCAGGAGAGAGACCCAAGCAAGACGCGCCCCGAGGAGCGTCTTGCCACCTGTGAACACTGGGTCTGATTGAGCACCTCCAGGAGAGAGGCCCCAGCAAGACGCGCCGCGAGGAGCATCTTGCCTTATGTTTGCACTCGGTCTGACTGAGCGCCTCTAGGAGAGAGGCCCAAGCAAGACCCGCCCCGAGGAGCGTCTTGCCACATGTCACTACTCGGTCTAACTGAGCGCCTCCAGGAGAGAGGTCCAAGCAAGACACGCCCCGAGGAGCGTCTTGCCACATGTCACTACTCGGTCTGACTGAGCGCCTCCAGGAGGGAGGTCCAAGCAAGACGTGCCCCGAGGAGCGTCTTGCCACATGTCAACAATGGGTCTGACTGAGGGCCTCCAGGAGAGAAGCCCAAGCAATACGCGCCCCGAGGAGCGTCTTGCCACATGTAAACACTGGGTCTGACTGAGGGCCTCCAGGAGAGAAGCCCAAGCAAGATGCGCCCCGAGGAGCGTCTTGCCACATGTCAGCACTCGGTCTGACTGAGCGCCTCCAGGAGAGAAGCCCAAGCATAATGCGCCCCGAGGAGCATCTTGCCACATGTCAACACTGGGTCTGACTGAGGGCCTCCAGGAGAGAAGCCCAAGCAAGATGCGCCCCGAGGAGCGTCTTGCCAAATGTCAGCACTCGGTCTGACTGAGCGCCTCCAGGAGAGAGGCCCAAGCAAGACGCGAAACGAGGAGCGTCTTGCCACATGTCAACACTGGGTCTGACTGAGCGCCTCCAGGAGAGAGGCCCAAGCAAGACGCGCCCCGAGGAGCGTCTTGCCACATGTGAACACTGGGTCTGATTGAGCACCTCTCGGAGAGAGGCCCCAGCAAGACGCGCCGCGAGGAGCATCTTGCCTTATGTCAGCACTCGGTCTGACTGAGCGCCTCCAGGAGAGAGGCCCAAGCAAGACCCGCCCCGAGGAGCGTCTTGCCACATGTCACTACTCGGTCTAACTGAGCGCCTCCAGGAGAGAGGTCCAAGCAAGACACGCCCCGAGGAGCGTCTTGCCACATGTCACTACTCGGTCTGACTGAGCGCCTCCAGGAGAGAAGCCCAAGCAAGACGCGCCCCGAGGAGCGTCTTGCCACATGTCAACACTGGGTCTGACTGAGGGCCTCCAGGAGAGAAGCCCAAGCAAGATGCGCCCCGAGGAGCGTCTTGCCACATGTCAGCACTCGGTCTGACTGAGCGCCTCCAGGAGAGAAGCCCAAGCAAGATGCGCCCCGAGGAGCGTCTTGCCACATTTCAACACTGGGTCTGACTGAGGGCCTCCAGGAGAGAAGCCTAAGCAAGATGCGCCCCGAGGAGCGTCTTGCCAAATGTCAGCACTCGGTCTGACTGAGCGCCTCCAGGAGAGAGGCCCAAGCAAGACGCGCCCCGAGGAGCGTCTTGCCACATGTCAACACTGGGTCTGACTGAGCGCCTCCAGGAGAGAGGCCCAAGCAAGACGCGCCCCGAGGAGCGTCTTGCCCCATGTGAACACTGGGTCTGATTGAGCACCTCCAGGAGAGAGTCCCCAGCAAGACGCGCCGCGAGGAGCATCTTGCCTTATGTCAGCACTCGGTCTGACTGAGCGCCTCCAAGAGAGAGGCCCAAGCAAGACGCGCCCCGAGGAGCTTCTTGCCACATGTCAACAATGGTTCTGACTGAGGGCCTCCAGGAGAGAAGCCCAAGCAAGACGCGCCCCGAGGAGCTTCTTGACACATGTCAGCTCTCGGTCTGACTGAGCGCCTCCAGGAGAGAGGCCCAAGCAAGACGCGCCCCGAGGAGTTTCTTGCCACGTGTCACCACTGGGTCTGATTGAGCACCTCCAGGAGAGAGGCCCCAGCAAGATGCGCCGCGAGAAGCATCTTGCCTTATGTCAGCACTCGGTCTGACTGAGCGCCTCCAGGAGAGAGGCCCAAGCAAGACCCGCCCCGTGGAGCGTCTTGCCACATGTCACTACTCGGTCTAAATGAGCGCCTCCAGGAGAGAGGTCCAAGCAAGACACGCCCCGAGGAGCGTCTTGCCACATGTCACTTCTCGGTCTGACTGAGCGCCTCCAGGAGAGAAGCCCAAGCAAGACGCGCCCCGAGGAGCTTCTTGCCACATGTCAGCACTGGGTCTGACTGAGCGCCTCCAGGAGAGAGACCCAAGCAAGACGCGCCCCGAGGAGCGTCTTGCCACCTGTGAACACTGGGTCTGATTGAGCACCTCTAGGAGAGAGGCCCCAGCAAGACGCGCCGCGAGGAGCATCTTGCCTTATGTTAGCACTCGGTCTGACTGAGCGCCTCTAGGAGAGAGGCCCAAGCAAGACCCGCCCCGAGGAGCGTCTTGCCACATGTCACTACTCGGTCTAACTGAGCGCCTCCAGGAGAGAGGTCCAAGCAAGACACGCCCCGAGGAGCGTCTTGCCACATGTCACTACTCGGTCTGACTGAGCGCCTCCAGGAGGGAGGTCCAAGAAAGACGTGCCCCGAGGAGCGTCTTGCCACATGTCAACAATGGGTCTGACTGAGGGCCTCCAGGAGAGAAGCCCAAGCAATACGCGCCCCGAGGAGCGTCTTGCCACATGTAAACACTGGGTCTGACTGAGGGCCTCCAGGAGAGAAGCCCAAGCAAGATGCGCCCCGAGGAGCGTCTTGCCACATGTCAGCACTCGGTCTGACTGAGCGCCTCCAGGAGAGAAGCCCAAGCAAGATGCGCCCCGAGGAGCATCTTGCCACATGTCAACACTGGGTCTGACTGAGGGCCTCCAGGAGAGAAGCCCAAGCAAGATGCGCCCCGAGGAGCGTCTTGCCAAATGTCAGCACTCGGTCTGACTGAGCGCCTCCAGGAGAGAGGCCCAAGCAAGACGCGCCCCGAGGAGCGTCTTGCCACATGTCAACACTGGGTCTGACTGAGCGCCTCCAGGAGAGAGGCCCAAGCAAGACGCGCCCCGAGGAGCGTCTTGCCACATGTGAACACTGGGTCTGATTGAGCACCTCCAGGAGAGAGGCCCCAGCAAGACGCGCCGCGAGGAGCATCTTGCCTTATGTCAGCACTCGGTCTGACTGAGCGCCTCCAGGAGAGAGGCCCAAGCAAGACCCGCCCCGAGGAGCGTCTTGCCACATGTCACTACTCGGTCTAACTGAGCGCCTCCAGGAGAGAGGTCCAAGCAAGACACGCCCCGAGGAGCGTCTTGCCACATGTCACTACTCGGTCTGACTGAGCGCCTCCAGGAGAGAAGCCCAAGCAAGACGCGCCCCGAGGAGCGTCTTGCCACATGTCAACACTGGGTCTGACTGAGGGCCTCCAGGAGAGAAGCCCAAGCAAGATGCGCCCCGAGGAGCGTCTTGCCACATGTCAGCACTCGGTCTGACTGAGCGCCTCCAGGAGAGAAGCCCAAGCAAGATGCGCCCCGAGGAGCGTCTTGCCACATGTCAACACTGGGTCTGACTGAGGGCCTCCAGGAGAGAAGCCTAAGTAAGATGCGCCCCGAGGAGCGTCTTGCCAAATGTCAGCACTCGGTCTGACTGAGCGCCTCCAGGAGAGAGGCCCAAGCAAGACGCGCCCCGAGGAGTTTCTTGCCACGTGTCACCACTGGGTCTGATTGAGCACCTCCAGGAGAGAGGCCCCAGCAAGACGCGCCGCGAGAAGCATCTTGCCTTATGTCAGCACTCGGTCTGACTGAGCGCCTCCAGGAGAGAGGCCCAAGCAAGACCCGCCCCGTGGAGCGTCTTGCCACATGTCACTACTCGGTCTAAATGAGCGCCTCCAGGAGAGAGGTCCAAGCAAGACACGCCCCGAGGAGCGTCTTGCCACATGTCACTACTCGGTCTGACTGAGCGCCTCCAGGAGGGAGGTCCAAGCAAGACGCGCCCCGAGGAGCGTCTTGCCACATGTCACTTCTCGGTCTGACTGAGCGCCTCCAGGAGAGAGGCCCAAGCAAGACGTGCCCCGAGGAGCGTCTTGCCACATGTCAACACTGGGTCTGACTGAGGGCCCCCAGGAGAGAGGCCCAAAGAAGACGCGCCAGGAGGAGCGTCTTGCCACATGTCAACACTGGGTCTGACTGAGGGCCTCCAGTAGAGAAGCCCAAGCAAGATGCGCCCCGAGGAGCGTCTTGCCACATGTCAGCACTCGGTCTGACTGAGCGCCTCCAGGAGAGAGGCCCAAGCAAGACGCGCCCCGAGGAGCGTCTTGCCACATGTCAACACTGGGTCTGACTGAGCGCCTCCAGGAGAGAGGCCCAAGCAAGACGCGCCCCGAGGAGCGTCTTGCCACCTGTGAACACTGGGTCTGATTGAGCACCTCCAGGAGAGAGGCCCCAGCAAGACGCGCCGCGAGGAGCATCTTGCCTTATGTTAGCACTCGGTCTGACTGAGCGCCTCCAGGAGAGAGGCCCAAGCAAGACCCGCCCCGAGGAGCGTCTTGCCACATGTCACTACTCGGTCTAACTGAGCGCCTCCAGGAGAGAGGTCCAAGCAAGACACGCCCCGAGGAGCGTCTTGCCACATGTCACTACTCGGTCTGACTGAGCGCCTCCAGGAGGGAGGTCCAAGCAAGACGTGCCCCGAGGAGCGTCTTGCCACATGTCAACAATGGGTCTGACTGAGGGCCTCCAGGAGAGAAGCCCAAGCAAGACGCGCCCCGAGGAGCGTCTTGCCACATGTCAACACTGGGTCTGACTGAGGGCCTCCAGGAGAGAAGCCCAAGCAAGATGCGCCCGGAGGAGCGTCTTGCCTCATGTCAGCACTCGGTCTGACTGAGCGCCTCCAGGAGAGAAGCCCAAGCAAGATGCGCCCTGAGGAGCGTCTTGCCACATGTCAACACTGGGTCTGACTGAGGGCCTCCAGGAGAGAAGCCCAAGCAAGATGCGCCCCGAGGAGCGTCTTGCCAAATGTCAGCACTCGGTCTGACTGAGCGCCTCCAGGAGAGAGGCCCAAGCAAGACGCGCCCCGAGGAGCTTCTTGCCACATGTCAACACTGGGTCTGACTGAGCGCCTCCAGGAGAGAGGCCCAAGCAAGATGCGCCCCGAGGAGCGTCTTGCCACATGTGAACACTGGGTCTGATTGAGCACCTCCAGGAGAGAGGCCCCAGCAAGACGCGCCGCGAGGAGCATCTTGCCTTATGTCAGCACTCGGTCTGACTGAGCGCCTCCAGGAGAGAGGCCCAAGCAAGACCCGCCCCGAGGAGCGTCTTGCCACATGTCACTACTCGGTGTAACTGAGCGCCTCCAGGAGAGAGGTCCAAGCAAGACACGCCCCGAGGAGCGTCTTGCCACATGTCACTACTCGGTCTGACTGAGCGCCTCCAGGAGGGAGGTCCAAGCAAGACGTGCCCTGAGGAGCGTCTTGCCACATGTCAGCACTCGGTCTGACTGAGCGCCTCCAGGAGAGAAGCCCAAGCAAGATGCGCCCCGAGGAGCGTCTTGCCACATGTCAACACTGGGTCTGACTGAGGGCCTCCAGGAGAGAAGCCCAAGCAAGATGCGCCCCGAGGAGCGTCTTGCCAAATGTCATCACTCAGTCTGACTGAGCGCCTCCAGGAGAGAGGCCCAAGCAAGACGCGCCCCGAGGAGCGTCTTGCCATATGTCAACACTGGGTCTGACTGAGCGCCTCCAGGAGAGAGGCCCAAGCAAGACGCGCCCCGAGGAGTGTCTTGCCACATGTGAACACTGGGTCTGATTGAGCACCTCCAGGAGAGAGGCCCCAGCAAGACGCGCCGCGAGGAGCATCTTGCCTTATGTCAGCACTCGGTCTGACTGAGCGCCTCCAGGAGAGAGGCCCAAGCAAGATGCGCCCCGAGGAGCATCTTGACACATGACTCCTCTGGGTCTGACTGAGCGCCTGCAGGAGAGAGGCCCAAGCAAGACGTGCCCTGAGGAGCGTCTAGCCACATGTCAACACTGGGTCTGACTGAGTGCCTCCATGAGAGAAGCCCCAGCAAGACGCGCCCCGAGGAGCATCTTGCCACATTTCAACACTGGGCCTGACTGAGAACCTCCAGAAGAGAGGCCCAAGCAAGACGGGCCCCGAGGAGCGTCTTGCCACATGTCAACACTGGGTCTGACTGAGCGCCTCCAGGAGAGAGGCCCAAGCAAGATGCGCCCCGAGGAGCGTCTTGTCACATGTCACTACTCGGTCTGACTGAGCGCCTCCAGGAGAGAGGCCCAAGCAAGACGTTCCCCGAGGAGCGTCTTGCCACATGTCAACAATGGGTCTGACTGAGGGCCTCCAGGAGAGAAGCCCAAGCAAGAAGCGCCCCGAGGAGCGTCTTGCCACATGTCAACACTGGGTCTGACTGAGCGCCTCCAGGAGAGAGGCCCAAGCAAGACACGCCCCGAGGAGCGTCCTGACACATGTCAACACTGGGTCTGACTGAGGGCCTCCATGAGAGAAGCCCAAGCAAGACGCACCCCGAGGAGAGTCTTGCCACATGTCAACACTGGGTCTGACAGAGGGCATCCAGGAGAGAGGCCCAAGCAATACGCGCCCCAGGAGCGTCTTGCCACATGTCACCACTGGGTCTGACTGAGCGCCTCCAGGAGAGAGGCCCAAGCAAGAAGCGCCCCGAGGACCATCTTGCCACGTGTCAACACTGGGTCTGATTGAGGGCCTTCTGGAGAGAGGCCCAAGCAAGACGCGCCCCGAGGAGCGTCTTGCCACATGTCAACAATGGGTCTGACTGAGGGCCTCCAGGAGAGAAGCCCAAGCAAGACGCGCCCCGAGGAGCTTCTTGCCACATGTCAGCACTCGGTCTGACTGAGCGCCTCCAGGAGAGAGGCCCAAGCAAGACGCGCCCCGAGGAGTGTCTTGCCACGTGTCACCACTGGGTCTGATTGAGCACCTCCAGGAGAGAGGCCCCAGCAAGAAGCGCCGCGAGGCGCATCTTGCCTTATGTCAGCACTCGGTCTGACTGAGCGCCTCCAGGAGAGAGGCCCAAGCAAGACCCGCCCCGAGGAGCGTCTTGCCACAGGTCACTACTCGGTCTAACTGAGCGCCTCCAGGAGAGAGGTCCAAGCAAGACACGCCCCGAGGAGCGTCTTGCCACCTGTCACTACTCGGTCTGACTGAGCGCCTCCAGGAGGGAGGTCCAAGCAAGACGCGCCCCGAGGAGCGTCTTGCCACATGTCAACACTGGGTCTGACTGAGGGCCTCCAGGAGAGAAGCCCAAGCAAGATGCGCCCCGAGGAGCGTCTTGCCAAATGTCAGCACTCGGTCTGACTGAGCGCCTCCAGGAGAGAGGCCCAAGCAAGACGCGCCCCGAGGAGCTTCTTGCCACATGTCAACACTGGGTCTGACTGAGCGCCTCCAGGAGAGAGGCCCAAGCAAGATGCGCCCCGAGGAGCGTCTTGCCACATGTGAACACTGGGTCTGATTGAGCACCTCCAGGAGAGAGGCCCCAGCAAGACGCGCCGCGAGGAGCATCTTGCCTTATGTCAGCACTCGGTCTGACTGAGCGCCTCCAGGAGAGAGGCCCAAGCAAGACCCGCCCCGAGGAGCGTCTTGCCACATGTCACTACTCGGTGTAACTGAGCGCCTCCAGGAGAGAGGTCCAAGCAAGACACGCCCCGAGGAGCGTCTTGCCACATGTCACTACTCGGTCTGACTGAGCGCCTCCAGGAGGGAGGTCCAAGCAAGACGTGCCCTGAGGAGCGTCTTGCCACATGTCAGCACTCGGTCTGACTGAGCGCCTCCAGGAGAGAAGCCCAAGCAAGATGCGCCCCGAGGAGCGTCTTGCCACATGTCAACACTGGGTCTGACTGAGGGCCTCCAGGAGAGAAGCCCAAGCAAGATGCGCCCCGAGGAGCGTCTTGCCAAATGTCATCACTCAGTCTGACTGAGCGCCTCCAGGAGAGAGGCCCAAGCAAGACGCGCCCCGAGGAGCGTCTTGCCACATGTCAACACTGGGTCTGACTGAGCGCCTCCAGGAGAGAGGCCCAAGCAAGACGCGCCCCGAGGAGTGTCTTGCCACATGTGAACACTGGGTCTGATTGAGCACCTCCAGGAGAGAGGCCCCAGCAAGACGCGCCGCGAGGAGCATCTTGCCTTATGTCAGCACTCGGTCTGACTGAGCGCCTCCAGGAGAGAGGCCCAAGCAAGATGCGCCCCGAGGAGCATCTTGACACATGACTAAACTGGGTCTGACTGAGCGCCTGCAGGAGAGAGGCCCAAGCAAGACGTGCCCTGAGGAGCGTCTAGCCACATGTCAACACTGGGTCTGACTGAGTGCCTCCATGAGAGAAGCCCCAGCAAGACGCGCCCCGAGGAGCATCTTGCCACATTTCAACACTGGGCCTGACTGAGAACCTCCAGGAGAGAGGCCCAAGCAAGACGGGCCCCGAGGAGCGTCTTGCCACATGTCAACACTGGGTCTGACTGAGCGCCTCCAGGAGAGAGGCCCAAGCAAGATGCGCCCCGAGGAGCGTCTTGTCACATGTCACTACTCGGTCTGACTGAGCGCCTCCAGGAGAGAGGCCCAAGCAAGACGTTCCCCGAGGAGCGTCTTGCCACATGTCAACAATGGGTCTGACTGAGGGCCTCCAGGAGAGAAGCCCAAGCAAGAAGCGCCCCGAGGAGCGTCTTGCCACATGTCAACACTGGGTCTGACTGAGCGCCTCCAGGAGAGAGGCCCAAGCAAGACACGCCCCGAGGAGCGTCCTGACACATGTCAACACTGGGTCTGACTGAGGGCCTCCATGAGAGAAGCCCAAGCAAGACGCACCCCGAGGAGAGTCTTGCCACATGTCAACACTGGGTCTGACAGAGGGCATCCAGGAGAGAGGCCCAAGCAATACGCGCCCCAGGAGCGTCTTGCCACATGTCACCACTGGGTCTGACTGAGCGCCTCCAGGAGAGAGGCCCAAGCAAGAAGCGCCCCGAGGACCATCTTGCCACGTGTCAACACTGGGTCTGATTGAGGGCCTTCTGGAGAGAGGCCCAAGCAAGACGCGCCCCGAGGAGCGTCTTGCCACATGTCAACAATGGGTCTGACTGAGGGCCTCCAGGAGAGAAGCCCAAGCAAGACGCGCCCCGAGGAGCTTCTTGCCACATGTCAGCACTCGGTCTGACTGAGCGCCTCCAGGAGAGAGGCCCAAGCAAGACGCGCCCCGAGGAGTGTCTTGCCACGTGTCACCACTGGGTCTGATTGAGCACCTCCAGGAGAGAGGCCCCAGCAAGAAGCGCCGCGAGGCGCATCTTGCCTTATGTCAGCACTCGGTCTGACTGAGCGCCTCCAGGAGAGAGGCCCAAGCAAGACCCGCCCCGAGGAGCGTCTTGCCACAGGTCACTACTCGGTCTAACTGAGCGCCTCCAGGAGAGAGGTCCAAGCAAGACACGCCCCGAGGAGCGTCTTGCCACCTGTCACTACTCGGTCTGACTGAGCGCCTCCAGGAGGGAGGTCCAAGCAAGACGCGCCCCGAGGAGCGTCTTGCCACATGTCACTTCTCGGTCTGACTGAGCGCCTCCAGGAGAGAGGCCCAAGCAAGACGTGCCCCGAGGAGCGTCTTGCCACATGTCAACAATGGGTCTGACTGAGGGCCTCCAGGAGAGAAGCCCAAGCAAGACGCGCCCCGAGGAGCGTCTTGCCACATGTCAACACTGGGTCTGACTGAGGGCCCCCAGGAGAGAGGCCCAAATAAGACGCGCCCCGAGGAGCGTCTTGCCACATGTCAACACTGGGTCTGACTGAGGACCTCCAGTAGAGAAGCCCAAGCAAGATGCGCCCCGAGGAGCGTCTTGCCACATGTCAGCACTCGGTCTGACTGAGCGCCTCCAGGAGAGAGGCCCAAGCAAGACGCGCCCCGAGGAGCGTCTTGCCACATGTCAACACTGGGTCTGACTGAGCGCCTCCAGGAGAGAGGCCCAAGCAAGACGCGCCCTGAAGAGCGTCTTGCCACATGTCAACACTGGGTCTGACTGAGGACCTCCAGTAGAGAAGCCCAAGCAAGATGCGCCCCGAGGAGCGTCTTGCCACATGTCAGCACTCGGTCTGACTGAGCGCCTCCAGGAGAGAGGCCCAAGCAAGACGCGCCCCGAGGAGCGTCTTGCCACATGTCAGCACTCGGTCTGACTGAGCGCCTCCAGGAGAGAGGCCCAAGCAAGACGCGCCCCGAGGAGCGTCTTGCCACATGTCAACACTGGGTCTGACTAAGCGCCTCCAGGAGAGAGGCCCAAGCAAGACCCGCCCCGAGGAGCGTCTTGCCACATGTCACTACTCGGTCTAACTGAGCGCCTCCAGGAGAGAGGTCCAAGCAAGACACGCCCCGAGGAGCGTCTTGCCACATGTCACTACTCGGTCTGACTGAGCGCCTCCAGGAGGGAGGTCCAAGCAAGACGCGCCCCGAGGAGCGTCTTGCCACATGTCACTTCTCGGTCTGACTGAGCGCCTCTGGGAGAGAGGCCCAAGCAAGACGTGCCCCGAGGAGCGTCTTGCAACATGTCAACAATGGGTCTGACTGAGGGCCTCCAGGAGAGAAGCCCAAGCAAGACGCGCCCCGAGGAGCGTCTTGCCACATGTCAACACTGGGTCTGACTGAGGGCCCCCAGGAGAGAGGCCCAAATAAGACGCGCCCCGAGGAGCGTCTTGCCACATGTCAACACTTGGTCTGACTGAGGACCTCCAGTAGAGAAGCCCAAGCAAGATGCGCCCCGAGGAGCGTCTTGCCACATGTCAGCACTCGGTCTGACTGAGCGCCTCCAGGAGAGAGGCCCAAGCAAGACGCGCCCCGAGGAGCGTCTTGCCACATGTCAACACTGGGTCTGACTGAGCGCCTCCAGGAGAGAGGCCCAAGCAAGACGCGCCCCGAGGAGCGTCTTGCCACATGTCAACACTGGGTCTGACTGAGGACCTCCAGTAGAGAAGCCCAAGCAAGATGCGCCCCGAGGAGCGTCTTGCCACATGTCAGCACTCGGTCTGACTGAGCGCCTCCAGGAGAGAGGCCCAAGCAAGACGCGCCCCGAGGAGCGTCTTGCCACATGTC
Source organism: Nothobranchius furzeri (assembly GCF_043380555.1). Classification (NCBI taxonomy): domain Eukaryota; kingdom Metazoa; phylum Chordata; class Actinopteri; order Cyprinodontiformes; family Nothobranchiidae; genus Nothobranchius; species Nothobranchius furzeri. The sequence continues at coordinate 13,432,278 of NC_091749.1, read as the reverse complement.
AGCACTCGGTCTGACTGAGCGCCTCCAGGAGAGAGGCCCAAGCAAGACGCGCCCCGAGGAGCGTCTTGCCACATGTCAACACTGGGTCTGACTGAGCGCCTCCAGGAGAGAGGCCCAAGCAAGACCCGCCCCGAGGAGCGTCTTGCCACATGTCACTACTCGGTCTAACTGAGCGCCTCCAGGAGAGAGGTCCAAGCAAGACACGCCCCGAGGAGCGTCTTGCCACATGTCACTACTCGGTCTGACTGAGCGCCTCCAGGAGGGAGGTACAAGCAAGACTTGTCCCGAGGAGCGTCTTGCCACATGTCAACAATGGGTCTGACTGAGGGCCTCCAGGAGAGAAGCCCAAGCAAGACGCGCCCCGAGGAGCGTCTTGCCACAGGTCAACACTGGGTCTGACTGAGGGCCTCCAGGAGAGAAGCCCAAGCAAGATGCGCCCCGAGGAGCGTCTTGCCACATGTCAACAATGGGTCTGACTGAGGGCCTCCAGGAGAGAAGCCCAAGCAAGACGCGCCCCGAGGAGCGTCTTGCCACATGTCAACACTGGGTCTGACTGAGGGCCCCCAGGAGAGAGGCCCAAATAAGACGCGCCCCGAGGAGCGTCTTGCCACATGTCAACACTGGGTCTGACTGAGGACCTCCAGTAGAGAAGCCCAAGCAAGATGCGCCCCGAGGAGCGTCTTGCCACATGTCAGCACTCGGTCTGACTGAGCGCCTCCAGGAGAGAGGCCCAAGCAAGACGCGCCCCGAGGAGCGTCTTGCCACATGTCAACACTGGGTCTGACTGAGCGCCTCCAGGAGAGAGGCCCAAGCAAGACGCGCCCTGAAGAGCGTCTTGCCACATGTCAACACTGGGTCTGACTGAGGACCTCCAGTAGAGAAGCCCAAGCAAGATGCGCCCCGAGGAGCGTCTTGCCACATGTCAGCACTCGGTCTGACTGAGCGCCTCCAGGAGAGAGGCCCAAGCAAGACGCGCCCCGAGGAGCGTCTTGCCACATGTCAGCACTCGGTCTGACTGAGCGCCTCCAGGAGAGAGGCCCAAGCAAGACGCGCCCCGAGGAGCGTCTTGCCACATGTCAACACTGGGTCTGACTAAGCGCCTCCAGGAGAGAGGCCCAAGCAAGACCCGCCCCGAGGAGCGTCTTGCCACATGTCACTACTCGGTCTAACTGAGCGCCTCCAGGAGAGAGGTCCAAGCAAGACACGCCCCGAGGAGCGTCTTGCCACATGTCACTACTCGGTCTGACTGAGCGCCTCCAGGAGGGAGGTCCAAGCAAGACGCGCCCCGAGGAGCGTCTTGCCACATGTCACTTCTCGGTCTGACTGAGCGCCTCCAGGAGAGAGGCCCAAGCAAGACGTGCCCCGAGGAGCGTCTTGCCACATGTCAACAATGGGTCTGACTGAGGGCCTCCAGGAGAGAAGCCCAAGCAAGACGCGCCCCGAGGAGCGTCTTGCCACATGTCAACACTGGGTCTGACTGAGGGCCCCCAGGAGAGAGGCCCAAATAAGACGCGCCCCGAGGAGCGTCTTGCCACATGTCAACACTTGGTCTGACTGAGGACCTCCAGTAGAGAAGCCCAAGCAAGATGCGCCCCGAGGAGCGTCTTGCCACATGTCAGCACTCGGTCTGACTGAGCGCCTCCAGGAGAGAGGCCCAAGCAAGACGCGCCCCGAGGAGCGTCTTGCCACATGTCAACACTGGGTCTGACTGAGCGCCTCCAGGAGAGAGGCCCAAGCAAGACGCGCCCCGAGGAGCGTCTTGCCACATGTCAACACTGGGTCTGACTGAGGACCTCCAGTAGAGAAGCCCAAGCAAGATGCGCCCCGAGGAGCGTCTTGCCACATGTCAGCACTCGGTCTGACTGAGCGCCTCCAGGAGAGAGGCCCAAGCAAGACGCGCCCCGAGGAGCGTCTTGCCACATGTCAGCACTCGGTCTGACTGAGCGCCTCCAGGAGAGAGGCCCAAGCAAGACGCGCCCCGAGGAGCGTCTTGCCACATGTCAACACTGGGTCTGACTGAGCGCCTCCAGGAGAGAGGCCCAAGCAAGACCCGCCCCGAGGAGCGTCTTGCCACATGTCACTACTCGGTCTAACTGAGCGCCTCCAGGAGAGAGGTCCAAGCAAGACACGCCCCGAGGAGCGTCTTGCCACATGTCACTACTCGGTCTGACTGAGCGCCTCCAGGAGGGAGGTACAAGCAAGACTTGTCCCGAGGAGCGTCTTGCCACATGTCAACAATGGGTCTGACTGAGGGCCTCCAGGAGAGAAGCCCAAGCAAGACGCGCCCCGAGGAGCGTCTTGCCACAGGTCAACACTGGGTCTGACTGAGGGCCTCCAGGAGAGAAGCCCAAGCAAGATGCGCCCCGAGGAGCGTCTTGCCACATGTCAGCACTCGGTCTGACTGAGCGCCTCCAGGAGAGAAGCCCAAGCAAGATGCGCCCCGAGGAGCGTCTTGCCACATGTCAACACTGGGTCTGACTGAGGGCCTCCAGGAGAGAAGCCCAAGCGAGATGCGCCCCGAGGAGCGTCTTGCCAAATGTCAGCACTCGGTCTGACTGAGCGCCTCCAGGAGAGAGGCCCAAGCAAGACGCGCCCCGAGGAGCGTCTTGCCACATGTCAACACTGGGTCTGACTGAGCGCCTCCAGGAGAGAGGCCCAAGCAAGACGCGCCCCGAGGAGCGTCTTGCCACATGTGAACTCTGGGTCTGATTGAGCACCTCCAGGAGAGAGGCCCCAGCAAGACGCGCCGCGAGGAGCATCTTGCCTTATGTCAGCACTCGGTCTGACTGAGCTCCTCCAGGAGAGAGGCCCAAGCAAGATCCGCCCCGAGGAGCGTCTTGCCACATGTCACTACTCGGTGTAACTGAGCGCCTCCAGGAGAGAGGTCCAAGCAAGAAACGCCCCGAGGAGCGTCTTGCCACATGTCACTACTCGGTCTGACTGAGCGCCTCCAGGAGGGAGGTCCAAGCAAGACGTGCCCTGAGGAGCGTCTTGCCACATGTCAGCACTCGGTCTGACTGAGCGCCTCCAGGAGAGAAGCCCAAGCAAGATGCGCCCCGAGGAGCGTCTTGCCACATGTCAACACTGGGTCTGACTGAGGGCCTCCAGGAGAGAAGCCCAAGCAAGATGCGCCCCGAGGAGCGTCTTGCCAAATGTCAGCACTCGGTCTGACTGAGCGCCTCCAGGAGAGAGGCCCAAGCAAGACGCGCCCCGAGGAGCGTCTTGCCACATGTCAACAATGGCTCTGACTGAGGGCATCCAGGAGAGAGGCCCAAGCAAGAAGCACCCCGAGGACCGTCTTGCCACGTGTCAACACTGGGTCTGATTGAGGGCCTTCTGGAGAGAGGCCCAAGCAAGACGCGCCCCGAGGAGCGTCTTGCCACATGTCAACAATGGGTCTGACTGAGGGCCTCCAGGAGAGAAGCCCAAGCAAGACGCGCCCCGAGGAGCTTCTTGCCACATGTCAGCACTGGGTCTGACTGAGCGCCTCCAGGAGAGAGGCCCAAGCAAGACGCGCCCCGAGGAGCGTCTTGCCACCTGTGAACACTGGGTCTGATTGAGCACCTCCAGGAGAGAGGCCCCAGCAAGACGCGCCGCGAGGAGCATCTTGCCTTATGTTAGCACTCGGTCTGACTGAGCGCCTCCAGGAGAGAGGCCCAAGCAAGACCCGCCCCGAGGAGCGTCTTGCCACATGTCACTACTCGGTCTAACTGAGCGCCTCCAGGAGAGAGGTCCAAGCAAGACACGCCCCGAGGAGCGTCTTGCCACATGTCACTACTCGGTCTGACTGAGCGCCTCCAGGAGGGAGGTCCAAGCAAGACGTGCCCCGAGGAGCGTCTTGCCACATGTCAACAATGGGTCTGACTGAGGGCCTCCAGGAGAGAAGCCCAAGCAATACGCGCCCCGAGGAGCGTCTTGCCACATGTCAACACTGGGTCTGACTGAGGGCCTCCAGGAGAGAAGCCCAAGCAAGATGCGCCCCGAGGAGCGTCTTGCCACATGTCAGCACTCGGTCTGACTGAGCGCCTCCAGGAGAGAAGCCCAAGCAAGATGCACCCCGAGGAGTATCTTGCCACATGTCAACACTGGGTCTGACTGAGGGCCTCCAGGAGAGAAGCCCAAGCAAGATGCGCCCCGAGGAGCGTCTTGCCAAATGTCAGCACTCGGTCTGACTGAGCGCCTCCAGGAGAGAGGCCCAAGCAAGACGCGCCCCGAGGAGCGTCTTGCCACATGTCAACACTGGGTCTGACTGAGCGCCTCCAGGAGAGAGGCCCAAGCAAGACGCGCCCCGAGGAGCGTCTTGCCACATGTGAACACTGGGTCTGATTGAGCACCTCCAGGAGAGAGGCCCCAGCAAGACGCGCCGCGAGGAGCATCTTGCCTTATGTCAGCACTCGGTCTGACTGAGCGCCTCCAGGAGAGAGGCCCAAGCAAGACCCAGCCCGAGGAGGGTCTTGCCACATGTCACTACTCGGTCTAACTGAGCGCCTCCAGGAGAGAGGTCCAAGCAAGACACGCCCCGAGGAGCGTCTTGCCACATGTCACTACTCGGTCTGACTGAGCGCCTCCAGGAGAGAAGCCCAAGCAAGACGCGCCCCGAGGAGCGTCTTGCCACATGTCAACACTGGGTCTGACTGAGGGCCTCCAGGAGAGAAGCCCAAGCAAGATGCGCCCCGAGGAGCGTCTTGCCACATGTCAGCACTCGGTCTGACTGAGCGCCTCCAGGAGAGAAGCCCAAGCAAGATGCGCCCCGAGGAGCGTCTTGCCACATGTCAACACTGGGTCTGACTGAGGGCCTCCAGGAGAGAAGCCTAAGCAAGATGCGCCCCGAGGAGCGTCTTGCCAAATGTCAGCACTCGGTCTGACTGAGCGCCTCCAGGAGAGAGGCCCAAGCAAGACGCGCCCCGAGGAGCGTCTTGCCACATGTCAACACTGGGTCTGACTGAGCGCCTCCAGGAGAGAGGCCCAAGCAAGACGCGCCCCGAGGAGCGTCTTGCCACATGTGAACACTGGGTCTGATTGAGCACCTCCAGGAGAGAGGCCCCAGCAAGACGCGCCGCGAGGAGCATCTTGCCTTATGTCAGCACTCGGTCTGACTGAGCGCCTCCAGGAGAGAGGCCCAAGCAAGACCCGCCCCGAGGAGCGTCTTGCCACATGTCACTACTCGGTGTAACTGAGCGCCTCCAGGAGAGAAGCCCAAGCAAGATGCGCCCCGAGGAGCGTCTTGCCACATGTCAACACTGGGTCTCACTGAGTTCCTCCAGGAGAGAAGCCCAAGTAAGATGCGCCCCGAGGAGCGTCTTGCCAAATGTCAGCACTCGGTCTGACTGAGCGCCTCCAGGAGAGAAGCCCAAGCAAGATGCGCCCCGAGGAGCGTCTTGCCACATGTCAACACTGGGTCTGACTGAGGGCCTCCAGGAGAGAGGCCCAAGCAAGACGCGCCCCGAGGAGCGTCTTGCCACATGTCAACAATGGGTCTGACTGAGGGCCTCCAGGAGAGAGGCCCAAGCAAGAAGCGCCCCGAGGAGCGTCTTGCCACATGTCAACAATGGTTCTGACTGAGGGCCTCCAGGAGAGAAGCCCAAGCAAGACGCGCCCCGAGGAGCTTCTTGCCACATGTCAGCTCTCGGTCTGACTGAGCGCCTCCAGGAGAGAGGCCCAAGCAAGACGCGCCCCGAGGAGTTTCTTGCCACGTGTCACCACTGGGTCTGATTGAGCACCTCCAGGAGAGAGGCCCCAGCAAGACGCGCCGCGAGAAGCATCTTGCCTTATGTCAGCACTCGGTCTGACTGAGCGCCTCCAGGAGAGAGACCCAAGCAAGACCCGCCCCGTGGAGCGTCTTGCCACATGTCACTACTCGGTCTAACTGAGCGCCTCCAGGAGAGAGGTCCAAGCAAGACACGCCCCGAGGAGCATCTTGCCACATGTCACTACTCGGTCTAAATGAGCGCCTCCAGGAGAGAGGTCCAAGCAAGACACGCCCCGAGGAGCGTCTTGCCACATGTCACTACTCGGTCTGACTGAGCGCCTCCAGGAGGGAGGTCCAAGCAAGACGCGCCCCGAGGAGCGTCTTGCCACATGTCACTTCTCGGTCTGACTGAGCGCCTCCAGGAGAGAGGCCCAAGCAAGACGTGCCCCGAGGAGCGTCTTGCCACATGTCAACAATGAGTCTGACTGAGGGCCTCCAGGAGAGAAGCCCAAGCAAGACGCGCCCCGAGGAGCGTCTTGCCACATGTCAACACTGGGTCTGACTGAGGGCCCCCAGGAGAGAGGCCCAAATAAGACGCGCCCCGAGGAGCGTCTTGCCACATGTCAACACTGGGTCTGACTGAGGGCCTCCAGTAGAGAAGCCCAAGCAAGATGCGCCCCGAGGAGCGTCTTGCCACATGTCAGCACTCGGTCTGACTGAGCGCCTCAAGGAGAGAGGCCCAAGCAAGACGCGCCCCGAGGAGCGTCTTGCCACATGTCAACACTGGGTCTGACTGAGCGCTTCCAGGAGAGAGGCCCAAGCAAGACGCGCCCCGAGGAGCGTCTTGCCACCTGTGAACACTGGGTCTGATTGAGCACCTCCAGGAGAGAGGCCCCAGCAAGACGCGCCGCGAGGAGCATCTTGCCTTATGTTAGCACTCGGTCTGACTGAGCGCCTCCAGGAGAGAGGCCCAAGCAAGACCCGCCCCGAGGAGCGTCTTGCCACATGTCACTACTCGGTCTAACTGAGCGCCTCCAGGAGAGAGGTCCAAGCAAGACACGCCCCGAGGAGCGTCTTGCCACATGTCACTACTCGGTCTGACTGAGCGCCTCCAGGAGAGAGGCCCAAGCAAGACGCGCCCCGAGGAGTGTCTTGCCACGTGTCACCACTGGGTCTGATTGAGCACCTCCAGTAGAGAAGCCCAAGCAAGATGCGCCCCGAGGAGCGTCTTGCCACATGTCAGCACTCGGTCTGACTGAGCGCCTCAAGGAGAGAGGCCCAAGCAAGACGCGCCCCGAGGAGCGTCTTGCCACATGTCAACACTGGGTCTGACTGAGCGCCTCCAGGAGAGAGGCCCAAGCAAGACGCGCCCCGAGGAGCGTCTTGCCACCTGTGAACACTGGGTCTGATTGAGCACCTCCAGGAGAGAGGCCCCAGCAAGACGCGCCGCGAGGAGCATCTTGCCTTATGTTAGCACTCGGTCTGACTGAGCGCCTCCAGGAGAGAGGCCCAAGCAAGACCCGCCCCAAGGAGCTTCTTGCCACATGTCACTACTCGGTCTAACTGAGCGCCTCCAGGAGAGAGGTCCAAGCAAGACACGCCCCGAGGAGCGTCTTGCCACATGTCACTACTCGGTCTGACTGAGCGCCTCCAGGAGAGAGGCCCAAGCAAGACGCGCCCCGAGGAGTGTCTTGCCACGTGTCACCACTGGGTCTGATTGAGCACCTCCAGGAGAGAGGCCCCAGCAAGACGCGCCGCGAGGAGCATCTTGCCTTATGTCAGCACTCGGTCTGACTGAGCGCCTCCAGGAGAGAGGCCCAAGCAAGACCCGCCCCGAGGAGCGTCTTGCCACATGTCAACACTGGGTCTGACTGAGCACCTCCAGGAGAGAGGCCCCAGCAAGATGCGCCGCGAGGAGCATCTTGCCTTATGTTAGCACTCGGTCTGACTGAGCGCCTCCAGGAGAGAGGCCCAAGCAAGACGCGCCCCGAGGAGCGTTTTGCCACATGTCAACACTGGGTCTGACTGAGCGCCTCCAGGAGAGAGGCCCAAGCAAGACGCGCCCCGAGGAGCGTCTTGCCACATGTCAACACTGGGTCTGACTGAGCGCCTCCAGGAGAGAGGCCCAAGCAAGACCCGCCCCGAGGAGCGTCTTGCCACATGTCACTAATCGGTCTAACTGAGCGCCTCCAGGAGAGAGGTCCAAGCAAGACACGCCCCGAGGAGCGTCTTGCCACATGTCACTACTCGGTCTGACTGAGCGCCTCCAGGAGGGAGGTCCAAGCAAGACTTGTCCCGAGGAGCGTCTTGCCACATGTCAACAATGGGTCTGACTGAGGGCCTCCAGCAGAGAAGCCCAAGCAAGACGCGCCCCGTGGAGCGTCTTGCCACATGTCAACACTGGGTCTGACTGAGGGCCTCCAGGAGAGAAGCCCAAGCAAGATGCGCCCCGATGAGCGTCTTGCCACATGTCAGCACTCGGTCTGACTGAGCGCCTCCAGGAGAGAAGCCCAAGCAAGATGCGCCCCGAGGAGCGTCTTGCCACATGTCAACACTGGGTCTGACTGAGGGCCTCCAGGAGAGAAGCCCAAGCAAGATGCGCCCCGAGGAGCGTCTTGCCAAATGTCAGCACTCGGTCTGACTGAGCGCCTCCAGGAGAGAGGCCCAAGCAAGACGCGCCCCGAGGAGCGTCTTGCCACATGTCAACACTGGGTCTGACTGAGCGCCTCCAGGAGAGAGGCCCAAGCAAGACGCACCCCGAGGAGCGTCTTGCCACATGTGAACTATGTGGTCTGATTGAGCACCTCCAGGAGAGAGGCCCCAGCAAGACGCGCCGCGAGGAGCATCTTGCCTTATGTCAGCACTCGGTCTGACTGAGCGCCTCCAGGAGAGAGGCCCAAGCAAGACCCACCCCGAGGAGCGTCTTGCCACATGTCACTACTCGGTGTAACTGAGCGCCTCCAGGAGAGAGGTCCAAGCAAGAAACGCCCCGAGGAGCGTCTTGCCACATGTCACTACTCGGTCTGACTGAGCGCCTCCAGGAGGGAGGTCCAAGCAAGACGTGCCCTGAGGAGCGTCTTGCCACATGTCAGCACTCGGTCTGACTGAGCGCCTCCAGGAGAGAAGCCCAAGCAAGATGCGCCCCGAGGAGCGTCTTGCCACATGTCAACACTGGGTCTGACTGAGGGCCTCCAGGAGAGAAGCCCAAGCAAGATGCGCCCCGAGGAGCGTCTTGCCAAATGTCAGCACTCGGTCTGACTGAGCGCCTCCAGGAGAGAGGCCCAAGCAAGACGCGCCCCGAGGAGCGTCTTGCCACATGTCAACAATGGCTCTGACTGAGGGCATCCAGGAGAGAGGCCCAAGCAAGAAGCGCCCCGAGGACCGTCTTGCCACGTGTCAACACTGGGTCTGATAGAGGGCCTTCTGGAGAGAGGCCCAAGCAAGACGCGCCCCGAGGAGCGTCTTGCCACATGTCAACAATGGGTCTGACTGAGGGCCTCCAGGAGAGAAGCCCAAGCAAGACGCGCCCCGAGGAGCTTCTTGCCACATGTCAGCACTGGGTCTGACTGAGCGCCTCCAGGAGAGAGGCCCAAGCAAGACGCGCCCCGAGGAGCGTCTTGCCACCTGTGAACACTGGGTCTGATTGAGCACCTCCAGGAGAGAGGCCCCAGCAAGACGCGCCGCGAGGAGCATCTTGCCTTATGTTAGCACTCGGTCTGACTGAGCGCCTCCAGGAGAGAGGCCCAAGCAAGACCCGCCCCGAGGAGCGTCTTGCCACATGTCACTACTCGGTCTAACTGAGCGCCTCCAGGAGAGAGGTCCAAGCAAGACACGCCCCGAGGAGCGTCTTGCCACATGTCACTACTCGGTCTGACTGAGCGCCTCCAGGAGGGAGGTCCAAGCAAGACGTGCCCCGAGGAGCGTCTTGCCACATGTCAACAATGGGTCTGACTGAGGGCCTCCAGGAGAGAAGCCCAAGCAATACGCGCCCCGAGGAGCGTCTTGCCACATGTCAACACTGGGTCTGACTGAGGGCCTCCAGGAGAGAAGCCCAAGCAAGATGCGCCCCGAGGAGCGTCTTGCCACATGTCAGCACTCGGTCTGACTGAGCGCCTCCAGGAGAGAAGCCCAAGCAAGATGCGCCCCGAGGAGCATCTTGCCACATGTCAACACTGGGTCTGACTGAGGGCCTCCAGGAGAGAAGCCCAAGCAAGATGCGCCCCGAGGAGCGTCTTGCCAAATGTCAGCACTCGGTCTGACTGAGCGCCTCCAGGAGAGAGGCCCAAGCAAGACGCGCCCCGAGGAGCGTCTTGCCACATGTCAACACTGGGTCTGACTGAGCGCCTCCAGGAGAGAGGCCCAAGCAAGACGCGCCCCGAGGAGCGTCTTGCCACATGTGAACACTGGGTCTGATTGAGCACCTCCAGGAGAGAGGCCCCAGCAAGACGCGCCGCGAGGAGCATCTTGCCTTATGTCAGCACTCGGTCTGACTGAGCGCCTCCAGGAGAGAGGCCCAAGCAAGACCCGCCCCGAGGAGCGTCTTGCCACATGTCACTACTCGGTGTAACTGAGCGCCTCCAGGAGAGAGGTCCAAGCAAGACACGCCCCGAGGAGCGTCTTGCCACATGTCAGCACTCGGTCTGACTGAGCGCCTCCAGGAGAGAAGCCCAAGCAAGATGCGCCCCGAGGAGCGTCTTGCCACATGTCAACACTGGGTCTGACTGAGTTCCTCCAGGAGAGAAGCCCAAGTAAGATGCGCCCCGAGGAGCGTCTTGCCAAATGTCAGCACTCGGTCTGACTGAGCGCCTCCAGGAGAGAGGCCCAAGCAAGACGCGCCCCGAGGAGCGTCTTGCCACATGTCAACAATGGGTCTGACTGAGGGCCTCCAGGAGAGAGGCCCAAGCAAGAAGCGCCCCGAGGACCGTCTTGCCACGTGTCAACACTGGGTCTGATTGAGGGCCTTCTGGAGAAAGGCCCAAGCAAGACGCGCCCCGAGGAGCGTCTTGCCACATGTCAACAATGGTTCTGACTGAGGGCCTCCAGGAGAGAAGCCCAAGCAAGACGCGCCCCGAGGAGCTTCTTGCCACATGTCAGCTCTCGGTCTGACTGAGCGCCTCCAGGAGAGAGGCCCAAGCAAGACGCGCCCCGAGGAGTTTCTTGCCACGTGTCACCACTGGGTCTGATTGAGCACCTCCAGGAGAGAGGCCCCAGCAAGACGCGCCGCGAGAAGCATCTTGCCTTATGTCAGCACTCGGTCTGACTGAGCGCCTCCAGGAGGGAGGTCCAAGCAAGACTTGTCCCGAGGAGCGTCTTGCCACATGTCAACAATGAGTCTGACTGAGGGCCTCCAGGAGAGAAGCCCAAGCAAGACGCGCCCCGAGGAGCGTCTTGCCACATGTCAACACTGGGTCTGACTGAGGGCCCCCAGGAGAGAGGTCCAAATAAGACGCGCCCCGAGGAGCGTCTTGCCACATGTCAACACTGGGTCTGACTGAGGGCCTCCAGTAGAGAAGCCCAAGCAAGATGCGCCCCGAGGAGCGTCTTGCCACATGTCAGCACTCGGTCTGACTGAGCGCCTCCAGGAGAGAGGCCCAAGCAAGACGCGCCCCGAGGAGCGTCTTGCCACATGTCAACACTGGGTCTGACTGAGCGCCTCCAGGAGAGAGGCCCAAGCAAGACGCGCCCCGAGGAGCGTCTTGCCACCTGTGAACACTGGGTCTGATTGAGCACCTCCAGGAGAGAGGCCCCAGCAAGACGCGCCGCGAGGAGCATCTTGCCTTATGTTAGCACTCGGTCTGACTGAGCGCCTCCAGGAGAGAGGCCCAAGCAAGACCCGCCCCGAGGAGCGTCTTGCCACATGTCACTACTCGGTCTAACTGAGCGCCTCCAGGAGAGAGGTCCAAGCAAGACACGCCCCGAGGAGCGTCTTGCCACATGTCACTACTCGGTCTGACTGAGCGCCTCCAGGAGGGAGGTCCAAGCAAGACGTGCCCCGAGGAGCGTCTTGCCACATGTTAACAATGGGTCTGACTGAGGGCCTCCAGGAGAGAAGCCCAAGCAAGACGCGCCCGGAGGAGCGTCTTGCCACATGTCAACACTGGGTCTGACTGAGGGCCTCCAGGAGAGAAGCCCAAGCAAGATGCGCCCCGAGGAGCGTCTTGCCAAATGTCAGCACTCGGTCTGACTGAGCGCCTCCAGGAGAGAGGCCCAAGCAAGACGCGCCCCGAGGAGCTTCTTGCCACATGTCAACACTGGGTCTGACTGAGCGCCTCCAGGAGAGAGGCCCAAGCAAGATGCGCCCCGAGGAGCGTCTTGCCACATGTGAACACTGGGTCTGATTGAGCACCTCCAGGAGAGAGGCCCCAGCAAGACGCGCCGCGAGGAGCATCTTGCCTTATGTCAGCACTCGGTCTGACTGAGCGCCTCCAGGAGAGAGGCCAAAGCAAGACCCGCCCCGAGGAGCGTCTTGCCACATGTCACTACTCGGTGTAACTGAGCGCCTCCAGGAGAGAGGTCCAAGCAAGACACGCCCCGAGGAGCGTCTTGCCACATGTCACTACTCGGTCTGACTGAGCGCCTCCAGGAGGGAGGTCCAAGCAAGACGCGCCCCGAGGAGCGTCTTGCCACATGTCACTTCTCGGTCTGACTGAGCGCCTCCAGGAGAGAGGCCCAAGCAAGACGTGCCCCGAGGAGCGTCTTGCCACATGTCAACAATGAGTCTGACTGAGGGCCTCCAGGAGAGAAGCCCAAGCAAGACGGGCCCCGAGGAGCGTCTTGCCACATGTCAACACTGGGTCTGACTGAGGGCCCCCAGGAGAGAGGTCCAAATAAGACGCGCCCCGAGGAGCGTCTTGCCACATGTCAACACTGGGTCTGACTGAGGGCCTCCAGTAGAGAAGCCCAAGCAAGATGCGCCCCGAGGAGCGTCTTGCCACATGTCAGCACTCGGTCTGACTGAGCGCCTCCAGGAGAGAGGCCCAAGCAAGACGCGCCCCGAGGAGCGTCTTGCCACATGTCAACACTGGGTCTGACTGAGCGCCTCCAGGAGAGAGGCCCAAGCAAGACGCGCCCCGAGGAGCATCTTGCCTTATGTTAGCACTCGGTCTGACTGAGGGCCTCCAGGAGAGAAGCCCAAGCAAGACGCGCCCCGAGGAGCGTCTTGCCACATGTCAACACTGGGTCTGACTGAGGGCCCCCAGGAGAGAGGTCCAAATAAGACGCGCCCCGAGGAGCGTCTTGCCACATGTCAACACTGGGTCTGACTGAGGGCCTCCAGTAGAGAAGCCCAAGCAAGATGCGCCCCGAGGAGCGTCTTGCCACATGTCAGCACTCGGTCTGACTGAGCGCCTCCAGGAGAGAGGCCCAAGCAAGACGCGCCCCGAGGAGCGTCTTGCCACCTGTGAACACTGGGTCTGATTGAGCACCTCCAGGAGAGAGGCCCCAGCAAGACGCGCCGCGAGGAGCATCTTGCCTTATGTTAGCACTCGGTCTGACTGAGCGCCTCCAGGAGAGAGGCCCAAGCAAGACCCGCCCCGAGGAGCGTCTTGCCACATGTCACTACTCGGTCTAACTGAGCGCCTCCAGGAGAGAGGTCCAAGCAAGACACGCCCCGAGGAGCGTCTTGCCACATGTCACTACTCGGTCTGACTGAGCGCCTCCAGGAGGGAGGTCCAAGCAAGACGTGCCCCGAGGAGCGTCTTGCCACATGTCAACAATGGGTCTGACTGAGGGCCTCCAGGAGAGAAGCCCAAGCAAGACGCGCCCCGAGGAGCGTCTTGCCACATGTCAACACTGGGTCTGACTGAGGGCCTCCAGGAGAGAAGCCCAAGCAAGATGCTCCCGGAGGAGCGTCTTGCCACATGTCAGCACTCGGTCTGACTGAGCGCCTCCAGGAGAGAAGCCCAAGCAAGATGCGCCCTGAGGAGCGTCTTGCCACATGTCAACACTGGGTCTGACTGAGGGCCTCCAGGAGAGAAGCCCAAGCAAGATGCGCCCCGAGGAGCGTCTTGCCAAATGTCAGCACTCGGTCTGACTGAGCGCCTCCAGGAGAGAGGCCCAAGCAAGACGCGCCCCGAGGAGCTTCTTGCCACATGTCAACACTGGGTCTGACTGAGCACCTCCAGGAGAGAGGCCCCAGCAAGACGCGCCGCGAGGAGCATCTTGCCTTATGTCAGCACTCGGTCTGACTGAGCGCCTCCAGGAGAGAGGCCCAAGCAAGACCCGCCCCGAGGAGCGTCTTGCCACATGTCACTACTCTGTGTAACTGAGCGCCTCCAGGAGAGAGGTCCAAGCAAGACACGCCCCGAGGAGCGTCTTGCCACATGTCACTACTCGGTCTGACTGAGCGCCTCCAGGAGGGAGGTCCAAGCAAGACGTGCCCTGAGGAGCGTCTTGCCACATGTCAGCACTCGGTCTGACTGAGCGCCTCCAGGAGAGAAGCCCAAGCAAGATGCGCCCCGAGGAGCGTCTTGCCACATGTCAACACTGGGTCTGACTGAGGGCCTCCAGGAGAGAAGCCCAAGCAAGATGCGCCCCGAGGAGCGTCTTGCCAAATGTCATCACTCGGTCTGACTGAGCGCCTCCAGGAGAGAGGCCCAAGCAAGACGCGCCCCGAGGAGCGTCTTGCCACATGTCAACACTGGGTCTGACTGAGCGCCTCCAGGAGAGAGGCCCAAGCAAGACGCGCCCTGAGGAGTGTCTTGCCACATGTGAACACTGGGTCTGATTGAGCACCTCCAGGAGAGAGGCCCCAGCAAGACGCGCCGCGAGGAGCATCTTGCCTTATGTCAGCACTCGGTCTGACTGAGCGCCTCCAGGAGAGAGGCCCAAGCAAGACGCGCCCCGAGGAGCATCTTGACACATGTCTCCTCTGGGTCTGACTGAGCGCCTGCAGGAGAGAGGCCCAAGCAAGACGTGCCCTGAGGAGCGTCTTGCCACATGTCAACACTGGGTCTGACTGAGTGCCTCCATGAGAGAAGCCCCAGCAAGACGCGCCCCGAGGAGCATCTTGCCACATTTCAACACTGGGCCTGACTGAGAACCTCCAGGAGAGAGGCCCAAGCAAGACGGGCCCCGAGGAGCGTCTTGCCACATGTCAACACTGGGTCTGACTGAGCGCCTCCAGGAGAGAGGCCCAAGCAAGATGCGCCCCGAGGAGCGTCTTGTCACATGTCACTACTCGGTCTGACTGAGCGCCTCCAGGAGAGAGGCCCAAGCAAGACGTGCCCCGAGGAGCGTCTTGCCACATGTCAACAATGGGTCTGACTGAGGGCCTCCAGGAGAGAAGCCCAAGCAAGAAGCGCCCCGAGGAGCGTCTTGCCACATGTCAACACTGGGTCTGACTGAGCGCCTCCAGGAGAGAGGCCCAAGCAAGACACGCCCCGAGGAGCGTCCTGACACATGTCAACACTGGGTCTGACTGAGGGCCTCAATGAGAGAAGCCCAAGCAAGACGCACCCCGAGGAGAGTCTTGCCACATGTCAACACTGGGTCTGACAGAGGGCATCCAGGAGAGAGGCCCAAGCAATACGCGCCCCAGGAGCGTCTTGCCACATGTCACCACTGGGTCTGACTGAGCGCCTCCAGGAGAGAGGCCCAAGCAAGAAGCGCCCCGAGGACCATCTTGCCACGTGTCAACACTGGGTCTGATTGAGGGCCTTCTGGAGAGAGGCCCAAGCAAGACGCGCCCCGAGGAGCGTCTTGCCACATGTCAACAATGGGTCTGACTGAGGGCCTCCAGGAGAGAAGCCCAAGCAAGACGCGCCCCGAGGAGCTTCTTGCCACATGTCAGCACTCGGTCTGACTGAGCGCCTCCAGGAGAGAGGCCCAAGCAAGACGCGCCCCGAGGAGTGTCTTGCCACGTGTCACCACTGGGTCTGATTGAGCACCTCCAGGAGAGAGGCCCCAGCAAGACGCGCCGCGAGGAGCATCTTGCCTTATGTCAGCACTCGGTCTGACTGAGCGCCTCCAGGAGAGAGGCCCAAGCAAGACCCGCCCCGAGGAGCGTCTTGCCACATGTCACTACTCGGTCTAACTGAGCGCCTCCAGGAGAGAGGTCCAAGCAAGACACGCCCCGAGGAGCGTCTTGCCACATGTCACTACTCGGTCTGACTGAGCGCCTCCAGGAGGGAGGTCCAAGCAAGACGCGCCCCGAGGAGCGTCTTGCCACATGTCACTTCTCGGTCTGACTGAGCGCCTCCAGGAGAGAGGCCCAAGCAAGACGTGCCCCGAGGAGCGTCTTGCCACATGTCAACAATGGGTCTGACTGAGGGCCTCCAGGAGAGAAGCCCAAGCAAGACGCGCCCCGAGGAGCGTCTTGCCACATGTCAACACTGGGTCTGACTGAGGGCCCCCAGGAGAGAGGCCCAAATAAGACGCGCCCCGAGGAGCGTCTTGCCACATGTCAACACTGGGTCTGACTGAGGACCTCCAGTAGAGAAGCCCAAGCAAGATGCGCCCCGAGGAGCGTCTTGCCACATGTCAGCACTCGGTCTGACTGAGCGCCTCCAGGAGAGAGGCCCAAGCAAGACGCGCCCCGAGGAGCGTCTTGCCACATGTCAACACTGGGTCTGACTGAGCGCCTCCAGGAGAGAGGCCCAAGCAAGACGCGCCCCGAGGAACGTCTTGCCACCTGTGAACACTGGGTCTGATTGAGCACCTCCAGGAGAGAGGCCCCAGCAAGACGCGCCGCGAGGAGCATCTTGCCTTATGTTAGCACTCGGTCTGACTGAGCGCCTCCAGGAGAGAGGCCCAAGCAAGACCCGCCCCGAGGAGCGTCTTGCCACATGTCACTACTCGGTCTAACTGAGCGCCTCCAGGAGAGAGGTCCAAGCAAGACACGCCCCGAGGAGCGTCTTGCCACATGTCACTACTCGGTCTGACTGAGCGCCTCCAGGAGGGAGGTCCAAGCAAGACGTGCCCCGAGGAGCGTCTTGCCACATGTCAACAATGGGTCTGACTGAGGGCCTCCAGGAGAGAAGCCCAAGCAAGACGCGCCCCGAGGAGCGTCTTGCCACATGTCAACACTGGGTCTGACTGAGGGCCTCCAGGAGAGAAGCCCAAGCAAGATGCGCCCCGAGGAGCGTCTTGCCACATGTCAGCACTCGGTCTGACTGAGCGCCTCCAGGAGAGAAGCCCAAGCAAGATGCGCCCCGAGGAGCGTCTTGCCACATGTCACCTCTGGGTCTGACTGAGGGCCTCCAGGAGAGAAGCCCAAGCAAGATGCGCCCCGAGGAGCGTCTTGCCAAATGTCAGCACTCGGTCTGACTGAGCGCCTCCAGGAGAGAGGCCCAAGCAAGACGCGCCCCGAGGAGCGTCATGCCACATGTCAACACTGGGTCTGACTGAGCGCCTCCAGGAGAGAGGCCCAAGCAAGACGCGCCCCGAGGAGCGTCTTGCCACATGTGAACACTGGGTCTGATTGAGCACCTCCAGGAGAGAGGCCCCAGCAAGACGCGCCGCAAGGAGCATCTTGCCTTATGTCAGCACTCGGTCTGACTGAGCGCCTCCAGGAGAGAGGCCCAAGAAAGACCCGCCCCGAGGAGCGTCTTGCCACATGTCACTACTCGATGTAACTGAGCGCCTCCAGGAGAGAGGTCCAAGCAAGACACGCCCCGAGGAGCGTCTTGCCACATGTCACTACTCGGTCTGACTGAGCGCCTCCAGGAGGGAGGTCCAAGCAAGACGTGCCCTGAGGAGCGTCTTGCCACATGTCAACAATGGGTCTGACTGAGGGCCTCCAGGAGAGAAGCCCAAGCAAGACGCGCCCCGAGGAGCGTCTTGCCACATGTCGACACTGGGTCTGACTGAGGGCCCCCAGGAGAGAGGCCCAAATAAGACGCGCCCCGAGGAGCGTCTTGCCACATGTCAACACTGGGTCTGACTGAGGGCCTCCAGGAGAGAAGCCCAAGCAAGATGCGCCCCGAGGAGCGTCTTGCCACATGTCAGCACTCGGTCTGACTGAGCGCCTCCAGGAGAGAGGCCCAAGCAAGACGCACCCCGAGGAGCGTCTTGCCACATGTCAACAATGGGTCTGACTGAGGGCCTCCAGGAGAGAAGCCCAAGCAAGACGCGCCCCGAGGAGCGTCTTGCCACATGTCAACACTGGGTCTGACTGAGGGCCCCCAGGAGAGAGGCCCAAATAAGACACGCCCCGAGGAGCGTCTTGCCACATGTCAACACTGGGTCTGACTGAGGGCCTCCAGGAGAGAAGCCCAAGCAAGAAGCGCCCCGAGGAGCGTCTTGCCACGTGTCAACACTGGGTCTGATTGAGCGCCTCCAGGAGGGAGGTCCAAGCAAGACGTGCCCTGAGGAGCGTCTTGCCACATGTCAACAATGGGCCTGACTGAGGGCCTCCAAGAGAGAAGCCCAAGCAAGACGCGCCCCGAGGAGCGTCTTGCCCCATGTCGACACTGGGTCTGACTGAGGGCCCCCAGGAGAGAGGCCCAAATAAGACGCGCCCCGAGGAGCGTCTTGCCACATGTCAGCACTCGGTCTGACTGAGCGCCTCCAGGAGAGAGGCCCAAGCAAGACGCGCCCCGAGGAGCGTCTTGCCACATGTCAACAATGGGTCTGACTGAGGGCCTCCAGGAGAGAAGCCCAAGCAAGACGCGCCCCGAGGAGCGTCTTGCCACATGTCAACACTGGGTCTGACTGAGGGCCCCCAGGAGAGAGGCCCAAATAAGACGCGCCCCGAGGAGCGTCTTGCCACATGTGAACACTGGGTCTGACTGAGCGCCTCCAGGAGAGAAGCCCAAGCAAGACGTGCCCCGAGGAGCGTCTTGCCACATGTCAACACTGCGTCTGACTGAGTGCCTCCATGAGAGAAGCCCCAGCAAGATGCGCCCCGAGGACCATCTTGCCACATGTCAACACTGGGTCTGACTGAGAACCTCCAGGAGAGAGGCCCAAGCAAGACGCGCCCCGAGGAGCGTCTTGCCACATGTCAACACTGGGTCTGACTGAGGGCCTCCAGGAGAGAGGCCCAAGCAAGAAGCGCCCCGAGGACCGTCTTGCCACGTGTCAACACTGGGTCTGATTGAGGGCCTTCTGGAGAGAGGCCCAAGCAAGACGCGCCCCGAGGAGCGTCTTGCCACATGTCAACAATGGTTCTGACTGAGGGCCTCCAGGAGAGAAGCCCAAGCAAGACGCGCCCCGAGGAGCTTCTTGCAACATGTCAGCTCTCGGTCTGACTGAGCGCCTCCAGGAGAGAGGCCCAAGCAAGACGCGCCCCGAGGAGTTTCTTGCCACGTGTCACCACTGGGTCTGACTGAGCACCTCCTGGAGAGAGGCCCCAGCAAGACGCGCCGCGAGAAGCATCTTGCCTTATATCAGCACTCGGTCTGACTGAGCGCCTCCAGGAGAGAGGCCCAAGCAAGACCCGCCCCGTGGAGCATCTTGCCACATGTCACTACTCGGTCTAAATGAGCGCCTCCAGGAGAGAGGTCCCAGCAAGACACGCCCCGAGGAGCTTCTTGCCACATGTCACTTCTCGGTCTGACTGAGCGCCTCCAGGAGAGAGGCCCAAGCAAGACGTGCCCCGAGGAGCATCTTGCCACATGTCAACAATGAGTCTGACTGAGGGCCTCCAGGAGAGAAGCCCAAGCAAGACGCGCCCCGAGGAGCGTCTTGCCACATGTCAACACTGGGTCTGACTGAGGGCCCCCAGGAGAGAGGCCCAAATAAGACGCGCCCCGAGGAGAGTCTTGCCACATGTCAACACTGGGTCTGACTGAGGGCCTCCAGTAGAGAAGCCCAAGCAAGACGCGCCCCGAGGAGCGTCTTGCCACATGTCAGCACTCGGTCTGACTGAGCGCCTCCAGGAGAGAGGCCCAAGCAAGACGCGCCCCGAGGAGCGTCTTGCCACATGTCAACACTGGGTCTGACTGAGCGCCTCCAGGAGAGAGGCCCAAGCAAGACGCGCCCCGAGGAGCGTCTTGCCACCTGTGAACACTGGGTCTGATTGAGCACCTCCAGGAGAGAGGCCCCAGCAAGACGCGCCGCGAGGAGCATCTTGCCTTATGTTAGCACTCGGTCTGACTGAGCGCCTCCAGGAGAGAGCCCCAAGCAAGACCCGCCCCGAGGAGCGTCTTGCCACATGTCACTACTCGGTCTAACTGAGCGCCTCCAGGAGAGAGGTCCAAGCAAGACACGCCCCGAGGAGCGTCTTGCCACATGTCACTACTTGGTCTGACTGAGCGCCTCCAGGAGGGAGGTCCAAGCAAGACGTGCCCCGAGGAGCGTCTTGCCACATGTCAACAATGGGTCTGACTGAGGGCCTCCAGGAGAGAAGCCCAAGCAAGACGCGCCCCGAGGAGCGTCTTGCCACATGTCGACACTGGGTCTGACTGAGGGCCCCCAGGAGAGAGGCCCAAATAAGACGCGCCCCGAGGAGCGTCTTGCCACATGTCAACACTGGGTCTGACTGAGGGCCTCCAGGAGAGAAGCCCAAGCAAGATGCGCCCCGAGGAGCGTCTTGCCACATGTCAGCACTCGGTCTGACTGAGCGCCTCCAGGAGAGAGGCCCAAGCAAGACGCGCCCCGAGGAGCGTCTTGCCACATGTCAACAATGGGTCTGACTGAGGGCATCCAGGAGAGAAGCCCAAGCAAGACGCGCCCCGAGGAGCGTCTTGCCAGATGTCAACACTGGGTCTGACTGAGGGCCCCCAGGAGAGAGGCCCAAATAAGACGCGCCCCGAGGAGCGTCTTGCCACATGTCAACACTGGGTGTGACTGAGGGCCTCCAGGAGAGGAGCCCAAGCAAGAAGCGCCCCGAGGAGCGTCTTGCCACGTGTCAACACTGGGTCTGATTGAGCGCCTCCAGGAGGGAGGTCCAAGCAAGACGTGCCCTGAGGAGCGTCTTGCCACATGTCAACAATGGGTCTGACTGAGGGCCTCCAAGAGAGAAGCCCAAGCAAGACGCGCCCCGAGGAGCGTCTTGCCCCATGTCGACACTGGGTCTGACTGAGGGCCCCCAGGAGAGAGGCCCAAATAAGACGCGCCCCGAGGAGCGTCTTGCCACATGTCAGCACTCGGTCTGACTGAGCGCCTCCAGGAGAGAGGCCCAAGCAAGACGCGCCCCGAGGAGCGTCTTGCCACATGTCAACAATGGGTCTGACTGAGGGCCTCCAGGAGAGAACCCCAAGCAAGACGCGCCCCGAGGTGCGTCTTGCCACATGTCAACACTGGGTCTGACTGAGGGCCCCCAGGAGAGAGGCCCAAATAAGACGCGCCCCGAGGAGCGTCTTGCCACATGTGAACACTGGGTCTGACTGAGCGCCTCCAGGAGAGAAGCCCAAGCAAGACGTGCCCCGAGGAGCGTCTTGCCACATGTCAACACTGCGTCTGACTGAGTGCCTCCATGAGAGAAGCCCCAGCAAGATGCGCCCCGAGGACCATCTTGCCACATGTCAACACTGGGTCTGACTGAGAACCTCCAGGAGAGAGGCCCAAGCAAGACGCGCCCCGAGGAGCGTCTTGCCACATGTCAACACTGGGTCTGACTGAGGGCCTCCAGGAGAGAGGCCCAAGCAAGAAGCGCCCCGAGGACCGTCTTGCCACGTGTCAACACTGGGTCTGATTGAGGGCCTTCTGGAGAGAGGCCCAAGCAAGACGCGCCCCGAGGAGCGTCTTGCCACATGTCAACAATGGTTCTGACTGAGGGCCTCCAGGAGAGAAGCCCAAGCAAGACGCGCCCCGAGGAGCTTCTTGCCACATGTCAGCTCTCGGTCTGACTGAGCGCCTCCAGGAGAGAGGCCCAAGCAAGACGCGCCCCGAGGAGTTTCTTGCCACGTGTCACCACTGGGTCTGATTGAGCACCTCCAGGAGAGAGGCCCCAGCAAGACGCGCCGCGAGAAGCATCTTGCCTTATGTCAGCACTCGGTCTGACTGAGCGCCTCCAGGAGAGAGGCCCAAGCAAGACCCGCCCCGTGGAGCGTCTTGCCACATGTCACTACTCGGTCTAAATGAGCGCCTCCAGGAGAGAGGTCCCAGCAAGACACGCCCCGAGGAGCGTCTTGCCACATGTCACTTCTCGGTCTGACTGAGCGCCTCCAGGAGAGAGGCCCAAGCAAGACGTGCCCCGAGGAGCGTCTTGCCACATGTCAACAATGAGTCTGACTGAGGGCCTCCAGGAGAGAAGCCCAAGCAAGACGCGCCCCGAGGAGCGTCTTGCCACATGTCAACACTGGGTCTGACTGAGGGCCCCCAGGAGAGAGGCCCAAATAAGACGTGCCCCGAGGAGCGTCTTGCCACATGTCAACACTGGGTCTGACTGAGGGCCTCCAGTAGAGAAGCCCAAGCAAGATGCGCCCCGAGGAGCGTCTTGCCACCTGTGAACACTGGGTCTGATTGAGCACCTCCAGGAGAGAGGCCCCAGCAAGACGCGCCGCGAGGAGCATCTTGCCTTATGTTAGCACTCGGTCTGACTGAGCGCCTCCAGGAGAGAGGCCCAAGCAAGACCCGCCCCGAGGAGCGTCTTGCCACATGTCAGCACTCGGTCTGACTGAGCGCCTCCAGGAGAGAGGCCCAAGCAAGACGCGCCCCGAGGAGCGTCTTGCCACATGTCAACACTGGGTCTGACTGAGCGCCTCCAGGAGAGAGGCCCAAGCAAGACGCGCCCCGAGGAGCGTCTTGCCACCTGTGAACACTGGGTCTGATTGAGCACCTCCAGGAGAGAGGCCCCAGCAAGACGCGCCGCGAGGAGCATCTTGCCTTATGTTAGCACTCGGTCTGACTGAGCGCCTCCAGGAGAGAGGCCCAAGCAAGACCCGCCCCGAGGAGCGTCTTGCCACATGTCACTACTCGGTCTAACTGAGCGCCTCCAGGAGAGAGGTCCAAGCAAGACACGCCCCGAGGAGCGTCTTGCCACATGTCACTACTCGGTCTGACTGAAAGCCTCCAGGAGGGAGGTCCAAGCAAGACGTGCCCCGAGGAGCGTCTTGCCACATGTCAACAATGGGTCTGACTGAGGGCCTCCAGGAGAGAAGCCCAAGCAAGACGCGCCCCGAGGAGCGTCTTGCCACATGTCGACACTGGGTCTGACTGAGGGCCCCCAGGAGAGAGGCCCAAATAAGACGCGCCCCGAGGAGCGTCTTGCCACATGTCAACACTGGGTCTGACTGAGGGCCTCCAGGAGAGAAGCCCAAGCAAGATTCGCCCCGAGGAGCGTCTTGCCACATGTCAGCACTCGGTCTGACTGAGCGCCTCCAGGAGAGAGGCCCAAGCAAGACGCGCCCCGAGGAGCGTCTTGCCACATGTCAACAATGGGTCTGACTGAGGGCCTCCAGGAGAGAAGCCCAAGAAAGACGCGCCCCGAGGAGCGTCTTGCCACATGTCAACACTGGGTCTGACTGAGGGCCCCCAGGAGAGAGGCCCAAATAAGACGCGCCCCGAGGAGCGTCTTGCCACATGTCAACACTGGGTCTGACTGAGGGCCTCCAGGAGAGGAGCCCAAGCAAGAAGCGCCCCGAGGAGCGTCTTGCCACGTGTCAACACTGGGTCTGATTGAGCGCCTCCAGGAGGGAGGTCCAAGCAAGACGTGCCCTGAGGAGCGTCTTGCCACATGTCAACAATGGGTCTGACTGAGGGCCTCCAAGAGAGAAGCCCAAGCAAGACGCGCCCCGAGGAGCGTCTTGCCCCATGTCGACACTGGGTCTGACTGAGGGCCCCCAGGAGAGAGGCCCAAATAAGACGCGCCCCGAGGAGCGTCTTGCCACATGTCAGCACTCGGTCTGACTGAGCGCCTCCAGGAGAGAGGCCCAAGCAAGACGCGCCCCGAGGAGCGTCTTGCCACATGTCAACAATGGGTCTGACTGAGGGCCTCCAGGAGAGAAGCCCAAGCAAGACGCGCCCCGAGGAGCGTCTTGCCACATGTCAACACTGGGTCTGACATAGGGCCCCCAGGAGAGAGGCCCAAATAAGACGCGCCCCGAGGAGCGTCTTGCCACATGTGAACACTGGGTCTGACTGAGCGCCTCCAGGAGAGAAGCCCAAGCAAGACGTGCCCCGAGGAGCGTCTTGCCACATGTCAACACTGCGTCTGACTGAGTGCCTCCATGAGAGAAGCCCCAGCAAGATGCGCCCCGAGGACCATCTTGCCACATGTCAACACTGGGTCTGACTGAGAACCTCCAGGAGAGAGGCCCAAGCAAGACGCGCCCCGAGGAGCGTCTTGCCACATGTCAACACTGGGTCTGACTGAGGGCCTCCAGGAGAGAGGCCCAAGCAAGAAGCGCCCCGAGGACCGTCTTGCCACGTGTCAACACTGGGTCTGATTGAGGGCCATCTGGAGAGAGGCCCAAGCAAGACGCGCCCCGAGGAGCGTCTTGCCACATGTCAACAATGGTTCTGACTGAGGGCCTCCAGGAGAGAAGCCCAAGCAAGACGCGCCCCGAGGAGCTTCTTGCCACATGTCAGCTCTCGGTCTGACTGAGCGCCTCCAGGAGAGAGGCCCAAGCAAGACGCGCCCCGAGGAGTTTCTTGCCACGTGTCACCACTGGGTCTGATTGAGCACCTCCAGGAGAGAGGCCCCAGCAAGACGCGCCGCGAGAAGCATCTTGCCTTATGTCAGCACTCGGTCTGACTGAGCGCCTCCAGGAGAGAGGCCCAAGCAAGACCCGCCCCGTGGAGCGTCTTGCCACATGTCACTACTCGGTCTAAATGAGCGCCTCCAGGAGAGAGGTCCCAGCAAGACACGCCCCGAGGAGCGTCTTGCCACATGTCACTTCTCGGTCTGACTGAGCGCCTCCAGGAGAGAGGCCCAAGCAAGACGTGCCCCGAGGAGCGTCTTGCCACATGTCAACAATGAGTCTGACTGAGGGCCTCCAGGAGAGAAGCCCAAGCAAGACGCGCCCCGAGGAGCGTCTTGCCACATGTCAACACTGGGTCTGACTGAGGGCCCCCAGGAGAGAGGCCCAAATAAGACGCGCCCCGAGGAGCGTCTTGCCACATGTCAACACTGGGTCTGACTGAGGGCCTCCAGGAGAGAGGCCCAAGCAAGACGCGCCCCGAGGAGCGTCTTGCCACATGTCAACACTGGGTCTGACTGAGCGCCTCCAGGAGAGAGGCCCAAGCAAGACGCGCCCCGAGGAGCGTCTTGCCACCTGTGAACACTGGGTCTGATTGAGCACCTCCAGGAGAGAGGCCCCAGCAAGACGCGCCGCGAGGAGCATCTTGCCTTATGTTAGCACTCGGTCTGACTGAGCGCCTCCAGGAGAGAGGTCCAAGCAAGACACGCCCCGAGGAGCGTCTTGCCACATGTCACTACTCGGTCTGACTGAGCGCCTCCAGGAGGGAGGTCCAAGCCAGACGTGCCCCGAGGAGCGTCTTGCCACATGTCAACAATGGGTCTGACTGAGGGCCTCCAGGAGAGAAGCCCAAGCAAGCCGCGCCCCGAGGAGCGTCTTGCCACATGTCAACACTGGGTCTGACTGAGGGCCTCCAGGAGAGAAGCCCAAGCAAGATGCGCCCGGAGGAGCGTCTTGCCACATGTCAGCACTCGGTCTGACTGAGCGCCTCCAGGAGAGAAGCCCAAGCAAGATGCGCCCTGAGGAGCGTCTTGCCACATGTCAACACTGGGTCTGACTGAGGGCCTCCAGGAGAGAAGCCCAAGCAAGATGCGCCCCGAGGAGCGTCTTGCCAAATGTCAGCACTCGGTCTGACTGAGCGCCTCCAGGAGAGAGGCCCAAGCAAGACGCGCCCCGAGGAGCTTCTTGCCACATGTCAACACTGGGTCTGACTGAGCGCCTCCAGGAGAGAGGCCCAAGCAAGATGCGCCCCGAGGAGCGTCTTGCCACATGTGAACACTGGGTCTGATTGAGCACCTCCAGGAGAGAGGCCCCAGCAAGACGCGCCGCGAGGAGCATCTTGCCTTATGTCAGCACTCGGTCTGACTGAGCGCCTCCAGGAGAGAGGCCCAAGCAAGACCCGCCCCGAGGAGCGTCTTGCCACATGTCACTACTCGGTGTAACTGAGCACCTCCAGGAGAGAGGTCCAAGCAAGACACGCCCCGAGGAGCGTCTTGCCACATGTCACTACTCGGTCTGACTGAGCGCCTCCAGGAGGGAGGTCCAAGCAAGACGTGCCCTGAGGAGCGTCTTGCCACATGTCAGCACTCGGTCTGACTGAGCGCCTCCAGGAGAGAAGCCCAAGCAAGATGCGCCCCGAGGAGCGTCTTGCCACATGTCAACACTGGGTCTGACTGAGGGGCCTCCAGGAGAGAAGCCCAAGCAAGATGCGCCCCGAGGAGCGTCTTGCCAAATGTCATCACTCGGTCTGACTGAGCGCCTCCAGGAGAGAGGCCCAAGCAAGACGCGCCCCGAGGAGCGTCTTGCCACATGTCAACACTGGGTCTGACTGAGCGCCTCCAGGAGAGAGGCCCAAGCAAGACGCGCCCCGAGGAGTGTCTTGCCACATGTGAACACTGGGTCTGATTGAGCACCTCCAGGAGAGAGGCCCCAGCAAGACGCGCCGCGAGGAGCATCTTGCCTTATGTCAGCACTCGGTCTGACTGAGCGCCTCCAGGAGAGAGGCCCAAGCAAGACGCGCCCCGAGGAGCATCTGGACACATGTCTCCTCTGGGTCTGACTGAGCGCCTGCAGGAGAGAGGCCCAAGCAAGACGTGCCCTGAGGAGCGTCTTGCCACATGTCAACACTGGGTCTGACTGAGTGCCTCCATGAGAGAAGCCCAAGCAAGACGCGCCCCGAGGAGCATCTTGCCACATTTCAACACTGGGCCTGACTGAGAACCTCCAGGAGAGAGGCCCAAGCAAGACGGGCCCCGAGGAGCGTCTTGCCACATGTCAACACTGGGTCTGACTGAGCGCCTCCAGGAGAGAGGCCCAAGCAAGATGCGCCCCGAGGAGCGTCTTGTCACATGTCATTACTCGGTCTGACTGAGCGCCTCCAGGAGAGAGGCCCAAGCAAGACGTGCCCCGAGGAGCGTCTTGCCACATGTCAACAATGGGTCTGACTGAGGGCCTCCAGGAGAGAAGCCCAAGCAAGAAGCGCCCCGAGGAGCGTCTTTCCACATGTCAACACTGGGTCTGACTGAGCGCCTCCAGGAGAGAGGCCCAAGCAAGACACGCCCCGAGGAGCGTCCTGACACATGTCAACACTGGGTCTGACTGAGGGCCTCCATGAGAGAAGCCCAAGCAAGACGCACCCCGAGGAGAGTCTTGCCACATGTCAACACTGGGTCTGACAGAGGGCATCCAGGAGAGAGGCCCAAGCAATACACGCCCCAGGAGCGTCTTGCCACATGTCACCACTGGGTCTGACTGAGCGCCTCCAGGAGAGAGGCCCAAGCAAGAAGCGCCCCGAGGACCATCTTGCCACGTGTCAACACTGGGTCTGATTGAGGGCCTTCTGGAGAGAGGCCCAAGCAAGACGCGCCCCGAGGAGCGTCTTGCCACATGTCAGCACTCGGTCTGACTGAGCGCCTCCAGGAGAGAGGCCCAAGCAAGACGCGCCCCGAGGAGTGTCTTGCCACGTGTCACCACTGGGTCTGATTGAGCACCTCCAGGAGAGAGGCCCCAGCAAGACGCGCCGCGAGGAGCATCTTGCCTTATGTCAGCACTCGGTCTGACTGAGCGCCTCCAGGAGAGAGGCCCAAGCAAGACCCGCCCCGAGGAGCGTCTTGCCACATGTCACTACTCGGTCTAACTGAGCGCCTCCAGGAGAGAGGTCCAAGCAAGACACGCCCCGAGGAGCGTCTTGCCACATGTCACTACTCGGTCTGACTGAGCGCCTCCAGGAGGGAGGTCCAAGCAAGACGCGCCCCGAGGAGCGTCTTGCCACATGTCACTTCTCGGTCTGACTGAGCGCCTCCAGGAGAGAGGCCCAAGCAAGACGTGCCCCGAGGAGCGTCTTGCCACATGTCAACAATGGGTCTGACTGAGGGCCTCCAGGAGAGAAGCCCAAGCAAGACGCGCCCCGAGGAGCGTCTTGCCACATGTGAACACTGGGTCTGATTGAGCACCTCCAGGAGAGAGGCCCCAGCAAGACGCGCCGCGAGGAGCATCTTGCCTTATGTCAGCACTCGGTCTGACTGAGCGCCTCCAGGAGAGAGGCCCAAGCAAGACGCGCCCCGAGGAGCATCTGGACACATGTCTCCTCTGGGTCTGACTGAGCGCCTGCAGGAGAGAGGCCCAAGCAAGACGTGCCCTGAGGAGCGTCTTGCCACATGTCAACACTGGGTCTGACTGAGTGCCTCCATGAGAGAAGCCCAAGCAAGACGCGCCCCGAGGAGCATCTTGCCACATTTCAACACTGGGCCTGACTGAGAACCTCCAGGAGAGAGGCCCAAGCAAGACGGGCCCCGAGGAGCGTCTTGCCACATGTCAACACTGGGTCTGACTGAGCGCCTCCAGGAGAGAGGCCCAAGCAAGATGCGCCCCGAGGAGCGTCTTGTCACATGTCATTACTCGGTCTGACTGAGCGCCTCCAGGAGAGAGGCCCAAGCAAGACGTGCCCCGAGGAGCGTCTTGCCACATGTCAACAATGGGTCTGACTGAGGGCCTCCAGGAGAGAAGCCCAAGCAAGAAGCGCCCCGAGGAGCGTCTTTCCACATGTCAACACTGGGTCTGACTGAGCGCCTCCAGGAGAGAGGCCCAAGCAAGACACGCCCCGAGGAGCGTCCTGACACATGTCAACACTGGGTCTGACTGAGGGCCTCCATGAGAGAAGCCCAAGCAAGACGCACCCCGAGGAGAGTCTTGCCACATGTCAACACTGGGTCTGACAGAGGGCATCCAGGAGAGAGGCCCAAGCAATACACGCCCCAGGAGCGTCTTGCCACATGTCACCACTGGGTCTGACTGAGCGCCTCCAGGAGAGAGGCCCAAGCAAGAAGCGCCCCGAGGACCATCTTGCCACGTGTCAACACTGGGTCTGATTGAGGGCCTTCTGGAGAGAGGCCCAAGCAAGACGCGCCCCGAGGAGCGTCTTGCCACATGTCAGCACTCGGTCTGACTGAGCGCCTCCAGGAGAGAGGCCCAAGCAAGACGCGCCCCGAGGAGTGTCTTGCCACGTGTCACCACTGGGTCTGATTGAGCACCTCCAGGAGAGAGGCCCCAGCAAGACGCGCCGCGAGGAGCATCTTGCCTTATGTCAGCACTCGGTCTGACTGAGCGCCTCCAGGAGAGAGGCCCAAGCAAGACCCGCCCCGAGGAGCGTCTTGCCACATGTCACTACTCGGTCTAACTGAGCGCCTCCAGGAGAGAGGTCCAAGCAAGACACGCCCCGAGGAGCGTCTTGCCACATGTCACTACTCGGTCTGACTGAGCGCCTCCAGGAGGGAGGTCCAAGCAAGACGCGCCCCGAGGAGCGTCTTGCCACATGTCACTTCTCGGTCTGACTGAGCGCCTCCAGGAGAGAGGCCCAAGCAAGACGTGCCCCGAGGAGCGTCTTGCCACATGTCAACAATGGGTCTGACTGAGGGCCTCCAGGAGAGAAGCCCAAGCAAGACGCGCCCCGAGGAGCGTCTTGCCACATGTCAACACTGGGTCTGACTGAGGGCCCCCAGGAGAGAGGCCCAAATAAGACGCGCCCCGAGGAGCGTCTTGCCATATGTCAACACTGGGTGTGACTGAGGACCTCCAGTAGAGAAGCCCAAGCAAGATGCGCCCCGAGGAGCGTCTTGCCACATGTCAGCACTCGGTCTGACTGAGCGCCTCCAGGAGAGAGGCCCAAGCAAGACGCGCCCCGAGGAGCGTCTTGCCACATGTCAACACTGGGTTTGACTGAGCGCCTCCAGGAGAGAGGCCCAAGCAATACGCGCCCCGAGGAGCGTCTTGCCACCTGTGAACACTGGGTCTGATTGAGCACCTCCAAGAGAGAGGCCCCAGCAAGACGCGCCACGAGGAGCATCTTGCCTTATGTTAGCACTCAGTCTGACTGAGCGCCTCCAGGAGAGAGGCCCAAGCAAGACCCGCCCCGAGGAGCGTCTTGCCACATGTCACTACTCGGTCTAACTGAGCGCCTCCAGGAGAGAGGTCCAAGCAAGACACGCCCCGAGGAGCGTCTTGCCACATGTCACTACTCGGTCTGACTGAGCGCCTCCAGGAGGGAGGTCCAAGCAAGACGTGCCCCGAGGAGCGTCTTGCCACATGTCAACAATGGGTCTGACTGAGGGCCTCCAGGAGAGAAGCCCAAGCAAGACGCGCCCCGAGGAGCGTCTTGCCACATGTCAACACTGGGTCTGACTGAGGGCCTCCAGGAGAGAAGCCCAAGCAAGATGCGCCCCGAGGAGCATCTTGCCACATGTCAGCACTCGGTCTGACTGAGCGCCTCCAGGAGAGAAGCCCAAGCAAGATGCGCCCCGAGGAGCGTCTTGCCACATGTCACCTCTGGGTCTGACTGAGGGCCTCCAGGAGAGAAGCCCAAGCAAGATGCGCCCCGAGGAGCGTCTTGCCAAATGTCAGCACTCGGTCTGACTGAGCGCCTCCAGGAGAGAGGCCCAAGCAAGACGCGCCCCGAGGAGCGTCTTGCCACATGTCAACACTGGGTCTGACTGAGCGCCTCCAGGAGAGAGGCCCAAGCAAGACGCGCCCCGAGGAGCGTCTTGCCACATGTCAACACTGGGTCTGACTGAGGGCCCCCAGGAGAGAGGCCCAAATAAGACGCGCCCCGAGGAGCGTCTTGCCATATGTCAACACTGGGTGTGACTGAGGACCTCCAGTAGAGAAGCCCAAGCAAGATGCGCCCCGAGGAGCGTCTTGCCACATGTCAGCACTCGGTCTGACTGAGCGCCTCCAGGAGAGAGGCCCAAGCAAGACGCGCCCCGAGGAGCGTCTTGCCACATGTCAACACTGGGTCTGACTGAGCGCCTCCAGGAGAGAGGCCCAAGCAATACGCGCCCCGAGGAGCGTCTTGCCACCTGTGAACACTGGGTCTGATTGAGCACCTCCAAGAGAGAGGCCCCAGCAAGACGCGCCACGAGGAGCATCTTGCCTTATGTTAGCACTCAGTCTGACTGAGCGCCTCCAGGAGAGAGGCCCAAGCAAGACCCGCCCCGAGGAGCGTCTTGCCACATGTCACTACTCGGTCTAACTGAGCGCCTCCAGGAGAGAGGTCCAAGCAAGACACGCCCCGAGGAGCGTCTTGCCACATGTCACTACTCGGTCTGACTGAGCGCCTCCAGGAGGGAGGTCCAAGCAAGACGTGCCCCGAGGAGCGTCTTGCCACATGTCAACAATGGGTCTGACTGAGGGCCTCCAGGAGAGAAGCCCAAGCAAGACGCGCCCCGAGGAGCGTCTTGCCACATGTCAACACTGGGTCTGACTGAGGGCCTCCAGGAGAGAAGCCCAAGCAAGATGCGCCCCGAGGAGCGTCTTGCCACATGTCAGCACTCGGTCTGACTGAGCGCCTCCAGGAGAGAAGCCCAAGCAAGATGCGCCCCGAGGAGCGTCTTGCCACATGTCACCTCTGGGTCTGACTGAGGGCCTCCAGGAGAGAAGCCCAAGCAAGATGCGCCCCGAGGAGCGTCTTGCCAAATGTCAGCACTCGGTCTGACTGAGCGCCTCCAGGAGAGAGGCCCAAGCAAGACGCGCCCCGAGGAGCGTCTTGCCACATGTCAACACTGGGTCTGACTGAGCGCCTCCAGGAGAGAGGCCCAAGCAAGACGCGCCCCGAGGAGCGTCTTGCCACATGTGAACACTGGGTCTGATTGAGCACCTCCAGGAGAGAGGCCCCAGCAAGACGCGCCGCGAGGAGCATCTTGCCTTATGTCAGCACTCGGTCTGACTGAGCGCCTCCAGGAGAGAGGCCCAAGCAAGACGCGCCCCGAGGAGCATCTTGACACATGTCTCCTCTGGGTCTGACTGAGCGCCTGCAGGAGAGAGGCCCAAGCAAGACGTGCCCTGAGGAGCGTCTTGCCACATGTCAACACTGGGTCTGACTGAGTGCCTCCATGAGAGAAGCCCCAGCAAGACGCGCCCCGAGGAGCATCTTGCCACATTTCAACACTGGGCCTGACTGAGAACCTCCAGGAGAGAGGCCCAAGCAAGACGGGCCCCGAGGAGCGTCTTGCCACATGTCAACACTGGGTCTGACTGAGCGCCTCCAGGAGAGAGGCCCAAGCAAGATGCGCCCCGAGGAGCGTCTTGTCACATGTCACTACTCGGTCTGACTGAGCGCCTCCAGGAGAGAGGCCCAAGCAAGACGTGCCCCGAGGAGCGTCTTGCCACATGTCAACAATGGGTCTGACTGAGGGCCTCCAGGAGAGAAGCCCAAGCAAGAAGCGCCCCGAGGAGCGTCTTGCCACATGTCAGCACTGGGTCTGACTGAGCACCTCCAGGAGAGAGGCCCAAGCAAGACACGCCCCGAGGAGCGTCCTGACACATGTCAACACTGGGTCTGACTGAGGGCCTCCATGAGAGAAGCCCAAGCAAGACGCACCCCGAGGAGAGTCTTGCCACATGTCAACACTGGGTCTGACAGAGGGCATCCAGGAGAGAGGCCCAAGCAATACGCGCCCCAGGAGCGTCTTGCCACATGTCACCACTGGGTCTGACTGAGCGCCTCCAGGAGAGAGGCCCAAGCAAGAAGCGCCCCGAGGACCATCTTGCCACGTGTCAACACTGGGTCTGATTGAGGGCCTTCTGGAGAGAGGCCCAAGCAAGACGCGCCCCGAGGAGCGTCTTGCCACATGTCAACAATGGGTCTGACTGAGGGCCTCCAGGAGAGAAGCCCAAGCAAGACGCGCCCCGAGGAGCTTCTTGCCACATGTCAGCACTCGGTCTGACTGAGCGCCTCCAGGAGAGAGGCCCAAGCAAGACGCGCCCCGAGGAGTGTCTTGCCACGTGTCACCACTGGGTCTGATTGAGCACCTCCAGGAGAGAGGCCCCAGCAAGACGCGCCGCGAGGAGCATCTTGCCTTATGTCAGCACTCGGTCTGACTGAGCGCCTCCAGGAGAGAGGCCCAAGCAAGACCCGCCCCGAGGAGCGTCTTGCCACATGTCACTACTCGGTCTAACTGAGCGCCTCCAGGAGAGAGGTCCAAGCAAGACACGCCCCGAGGAGCGTCTTGCCACATGTCACTACTCGGTCTGACTGAGCGCCTCCAGGAGGGAGGTCCAAGCAAGACGCGCCCCGAGGAGCGTCTTGCCACATGTCACTTCTCGGTCTGACTGAGCGCCTCCAGGAGAGAGGCCCAAGCAAGACTTGCCCCGAGGAGCGTCTTGCCACATGTCAACAATGGGTCTGACTGAGGGCCTCCAGGAGAGAAGCCCAAGCAAGACGCGCCCCGAGGAGCGTCTTGCCACATGTCAACACTGGGTCTGACTGAGGGCCCCCAGGAGAGAGGCCCAAATAAGACGCGCCCCGAGGAGCGTCTTGCCATATGTCAACACTGGGTCTGACTGAGGACCTCCAGTAGAGAAGCCCAAGCAAGATGCGCCCCGAGGAGCGTCTTGCCACATGTCAGCAAACGGTCTGACTGAGCGCCTCCAGGAGAGAGGCCCAAGCAAGACGCGCCCCGAGGAGCGTCTTGCCACATGTCAACACTGGGTCTGACTGAGCGCCTCCAGGAGAGAGGCCCAAGCAATATGCGCCCCGAGGAGCGTCTTGCCACCTGTGAACACTGGGTCTGATTGAGCACCTCCAGGAGAGAGGCCCCAGCAAGACGCGCCGCGAGGAGCATCTTGCCTTATGTTAGCACTCGGTCTGACTGAGCGCCTCCAGGAGAGAGGCCCAAGCAAGACCCGCCCCGAGGAGCGTCTGGCCACATGTCAACACTGGGTCTGACTGAGTGCCTCCATGAGAGAAGCCCCAGCAAGACGCGCCCCGAGGAGCATCTTGCCACATTTCAACACTGGGCCTGACTGAGAACCTCCAGGAGAGAGGCCCAAGCAAGACGGGCCCCGAGGAGCGTCTTGCCACATGTCAACACTGGGTCTGACTGAGCGCCTCCAGGAGAGAGGCCCAAGCAAGATGCGCCCCGAGGAGCGTCTTGTCACATGTCACTACTCGGTCTGACTGAGCGCCTCCAGGAGAGAGGCCCAAGCAAGACGTGCCCCGAGGAGCGTCTTGCCACATGTCAACAATGGGTCTGACTGAGGGCCTCCAGGAGAGAAGCCCAAGCAAGAAGCGCCCCGAGGAGCGTCTTGCCACATGTCAACACTGGGTCTGACTGACCGCCTCCAGGAGAGAGGCCCAAGCAAGACACGCCCCGAGGAGCGTCCTGACACATGTCATCCCTGGGTCTGACTGAGGGCCTCCATGAGAGAAGCCCAAGCAAGACGCACCCCGAGGAGAGTCTTGCCACATGTCAACACTGGGTCTGACAGAGGGCATCCAGGAGAGAGGTCCAAGCAATACGCGCCCCAGGAGCGTCTTGCCACATGTCACCACTGGGTCTCACTGAGCGCCTCCAGGAGAGAGGCCCAAGCAAGAAGCGCCCCGAGGACCATCTTGCCACGTGTCAACACTGGGTCTGATTGAGGGCCTTCTGGAGAGAGGCCCAAGCAAGACGCGCCCCGAGGAGCGTCTTGCCACATGTCAACAATGGGTCTGACTGAGGGCCTCCAGGAGAGAAGCCCAAGCAAGACGCGCCCCGAGGAGCTTCTTGCCACATGTCAGCACTCGGTCTGACTGAGCGCCTCCAGGAGAGAGGCCCAAGCAAGACGCGCCCCGAGGAGTGTCTTGCCACGTGTCACCACTGGGTCTGATTGAGCACCTCCAGGAGAGAGGCCCCAGCAAGACGCGCCGCGAGGAGCATCTTGCCTTATGTCAGCACTCGGTCTGACTGAGCGCCTCCAGGAGAGAGGCCCAAGAAAGACCCGCCCCGAGGAGCGTCTTGCCACATGTCACTACTCGGTCTAACTGAGCGCCTCCAGGAGAGAGGTCCAAGCAAGACACGCCCCGAGGAGCGTCTTGCCACATGTCACTACTCGGTCTGACTGAGCGCCTCCAGGAGGGAGGTCCAAGCAAGACGCGCCCCGAGGAGCGTCTTGCCACATGTCACTTCTCGGTCTGACTGAGCGCCTCCAGGAGAGAGGCCTAAGCAAGACGTGCCCCGAGGAGCGTCTTGCCACATGTCAACAATGGGTCTGACTGAGGGCCTCCAGGAGAGAAGCCCAAGCAAGACGCGCCCCGAGGAGCGTCTTGCCACATGTCAACACTGGGTCTGACTGAGGGCCTCCAGGAGAGAAGCCCAAGCAAGACGCGCCCCGAGGAGCGTCTTGCCACATGTCAACACTGGGTCTGACTGAGGGCCTCCAGGAGAGAAGCCCAAGCAAGACGCGCCCCGAGGAGCGTCTTGCCACATGTCAACACTGGGTCTGACTGAGGGCCTCCAGGAGAGAAGCCCAAGCAAGACGCGCCCCGAGGAGCGTCTTGCCACATGTCAGCACTCGGTCTGACTGAGCGCCTCCAGGAGAGAAGCCCAAGCAAGATGCGCCCCGAGGAGCGTCTTGCCACATGTCACCTCTGGGTCTGACTGAGGGCCCCCAGGAGAGAAGCCCAAGCAAGATGCGCCCCGAGGAGCGTCTTGCCAAATGTCAGCACTCGGTCTGACTGAGCGCCTCCAGGAGAGAGGCCCAAGCAAGACGCGCCCCGAGGAGCGTCTTGCCACATGTCAACACTGGGTCTGACTGAGCGCCTCCAGGAGAGAGGCCCAAGCAAGACGCGCCCCGAGGAGCGTCTTGCCACATGTGAACACTGGGTCTGATTGAGCACCTCCAGGAGAGAGGCCCCAGCAAGACGCGCCGCGAGGAGCATCTTGCCTTATGTCAGCACTCGGTCTGACTGAGCGCCTCCAGGAGAGAGAACCAAGAAAGACCCGCCCCGAGGAGCGTCTTGCCACATGTCACTACTCGGTGTAACTGAGCGCCTCCAGGAGAGAGGTCCAAGCAAGACACGCCCCGAGGAGCGTCTTGCCACATGTCACTACTCGGTCTGACTGAGCGCCTCCAGGAGGGAGGTCCAAGCAAGACGTGCCCTGAGGAGCGTCTTGCCACATGTCAACAATGGGTCTGACTGAGGGCCTCCAGGAGAGAAGCCCAAGCAAGACGCGCCCCGAGGAGCGTCTTGCCACATGTCGACACTGGGTCTGACTGAGGGCCCCCAGGATAGAGGCCCAAATAAGACGCGCCCCGAGGAGCGTCTTGCCACATGTCAACACTGGGTCTGA
Source organism: Nothobranchius furzeri (assembly GCF_043380555.1). NCBI lineage: Eukaryota > Metazoa > Chordata > Actinopteri > Cyprinodontiformes > Nothobranchiidae > Nothobranchius > Nothobranchius furzeri. The sequence continues at coordinate 13,396,462 of NC_091749.1, read as the reverse complement.
CTGAGGGCCTCCAGGAGAGAAGCCCAAGCAAGATGCGCCCCGAGGAGCGTCTTGCCACATGTCAGCACTCGGTCTGACTGAGCGCCTCCAGGAGAAAGGCCCAAGCAAGACGCGCCCCGAGGAGCGTCTTGCCACATGTCAACAATGGGTCTGACTGAGGGCCTCCAGGAGAGAAGCCCAAGCAAGACGCGCCCCGAGGAGCGTCTTGCCACATGTCAACACTGGGTCTGACTGAGGGCCCCCAGGAGAGAGGCCCAAATAAGACGCGCCCCGAGGAGCGTCTTGCCACATGTCAACACTGGGTCTGACTGAGGGCCTCCAGGAGAGAAGCCCAAGCAAGAAGCGCCCCGAGGAGCGTCTTGCCACGTGTCAACACTGGGTCTGATTGAGCGCCTCCAGGAGGGAGGTCCAAGCAAGACGTGCCCTGAGGAGCGTCTTGCCACATGTCAACAATGGGTCTGACTGAGGGCCTCCAAGAGAGAAGCCCAAGCAAGACGCGCCCCGAGGAGCGTCTTGCCCCATGTCGACACTGGGTCTGACTGAGGGCCCCCAGGAGAGAGGCCCAAATAAGACGCGCCCCGAGGAGCGTCTTGCCACATGTCAGCACTCGGTCTGACTGAGCGCCTCCAGGAGAGAGGCCCAAGCAAGACGCGCCCCGAGGAGCGTCTTGCCACATGTCAACAATGGGTCTGACTGAGGGCCTCCAGGAGAGAAGCCGAAGCAAGACGCGCCCCGAGGAGCGTCTTGCCACATGTCAACACTGGGTCTGACTGAGGGCCCCCAGGAGAGAGGCCCAAATAAGACGCGCCCCGAGGAGCGTCTTGCCACATGTGAACACTGGGTCTGACTGAGCGCCTCCAGGAGAGAAGCCCAAGCAAGACGTGCCCCGAGGAGCGTCTTGCCACATGTCAACACTGCGTCTGACTGAGTGCCTCCATGAGAGAAGCCCCAGCAAGATGCGCCCCGAGGACCATCTTGCCACATGTCAACACTGGGTCTGACTGAGAACCTCCAGGAGAGAGGCCCAAGCAAGACGCGCCCCGAGGAGCGTCTTGCCACATGTCAACACTGGGTCTGACTGAGCGCCTCCAGGAGAGAGGCCCAAGCAAGATGCGCCCCGAGGAGCGTCTTGTCACATGTCACTACTCGGTCTGACTGAGCGCCTCCAGGAGAGAGGCCCAAGCAAGACGTGCCCCGAGGAGCGTCTTGCCACATGTCAACAATGGGTCTGACTGAGGGCCTCCAGGAGAGAAGCCCAAGCAAAAGCGCCCCGAGGAGCGTCTTGCCACATGTCAACACTGGGTCTGACTGAGCGCCTCCAGGAGAGAGGCCCAAGCAAGACACGCCCCGAGGAGCGTCTTGACACATGTCAACACTGGGTCTGACTGAGGGCCTGCATGAGAGAAGCCCAAGCAAGACGCACCCCGAGGAGAGTCTTGCCACATGTCAACACTGGGTCTGACAGAGGGCATCCAGGAGAGAGGCCCAAGCAATACGCGCCCCAGGAGCGTCTTGCCACATGTCACCACTGGGTCTGACTGAGCGCCTCCAGGAGAGAGGCCCAAGCAAGAAGCGCCCCGAGGACCGTCTTGCCACGTGTCAACACTGGGTCTGATTGAGGGCCTTCTGGAGAGAGGCCCAAGCAAGACGCGCCCCGAGGAGCGTCTTGCCACATGTCAAAAATGGGTCTGACTGAGGGCCTCCAGGAGAGAAGCCCAAGCAAGACGCGCCCCGAGGAGCTTCTTGCCACATGTCAGCACTCGGTCTGACTGAGCGCCTCCAGGAGAGAGGCCCAAGCAAGACGCGCCCCGAGGAGTTTCTTGCCACGTGTCACCACTGGGTCTGATTGAGCACCTCCAGGAGAGCGGCCCCAGCAAGACGCGCCGCGAGGAGCATCTTGCCTTATGTAGGCACTCGGTCTGACTGAGCGCCTCCAGGAGAGAGGCCCAAGCAAGACCCGCCCCGAGGAGCGTCTTGCCACATGTCACTACTCGGTCTAACTGAGCGCCTCCAGGAGAGAGGTCCAAGCAAGACACGCCCCGAGGAGCGTCTTGCCACATGTCACTACTCGGTCTGACTGAGCGCCTCCAGGAGGGAGGTCCAAGCAAGACACGCCCCGAGGAGCGTCTTGCCACATGTCACTACTCGGTCTAACTGAGCGCCTCCAGGAGAGAGGTCCAAGCAAGACACGCCCCGAGGAGCGTCTTGCCACATGTCACTACTCGGTCTGACTGAGCGCCTCCAGGAGAGAGGTCCAAGCAAGACACGCCCCGAGGAGCGTCTTGCCACATGTCACTACTCGGTCTGACTGAGCGCCTCCAGGAGGGAGGTCCAAGCAAGACACGCCCCGAGGAGCATCTTGCCACATGTCACTACTCGGTCTAACTGAGCGCCTCCAGGAGAGAGGTCCAAGCAAGACACGCCCCGAGGAGCGTCTTGCCACATGTCACTACTCGGTCTGACTGAGCGCCTCCAGGAGAGAGGTCCAAGCAAGACACGCCCCGAGGAGCGTCTTGCCACATGTCACTTCTCGGTCTGACTGAGCGCCTCCAGGACAGAGGCCCAAGCAAGACGTGCCCCGAGGAGCGTCTTGCCACATGTCAACAATGGGTCTGACTGAGGGCCTCCAGGAGAGAAGCCCAAGCAAGACGCGCCCCGAGGAGCGTCTTGCCACATGTCAACACTGGGTCTGACTGAGGGCCCCCAGCAGAGAGGCCCAAATAAGACGCGCTCCGAGGAGCGTCTTGCCACATGTCAACACTGGGTCTGACTGAGGGCCTCCAGTAGAGAAGCCCAAGCAAGATGCGCCCCGAGGAGCATCTTGCCGCATGTCAGCACTCGGTCTGACTGAGCGCCTCCAGGAGAGAGGCCCAAGCAAGACGCGCCCCGAGGAGCGTCTTGCCACATGTCAACACTGGGTCTGACTGAGCGCCTCCAGGAAAGAGGCCAAAGCAAGACGCGCCCCGAGGAGCGTCTTGCCACCTGTGAACACTGGGTCTGATTGAGCACCTCCAGGAGAGAGGCCCCAGCAAGACGCGCCGCGAGGAGCATCTTGCCTTATGTTAGCACTCGGTCTGACTGAGCGCCTCCAGGAGAGAGGCCCAAGCAAGACCCGCCCCGAGGAGCGTCTTGCCACATGTCACTACTTGGTCTAACTGAGCGCCTCCAGGAGAGAGGTCCAAGCAAGACACGCCCCGAGAAGCATCTTGCCACATGTCACTACTCGGTCTGACTGAGCGCCTCCAGGAGGGAGGTCCAAGCAAGACGTGCCCCGAGGAGCGTCTTGCCACATGTCAACAATGGGTCTGACTGAGGGCCTCCAGGAGAGAAGCCCAAGCAAGACGCGCCCCGAGGAGCGTCTTGCCACATGTCAGCACTCGGTCTGACTGAGCGCCTCCAGGAGAGAAGCCCAAGCAAGATGCGCCCCGAGGAGCGTCTTGCCACATGTCAACACTGGGTCTGACTGAGGGCCTCCAGGAGAGAAGCCCAAGCACGATGCGCCCCGAGGAGCGTCTTGCCAAATGTCAGCACTCGGTCTGACTGAGCGCCTCCAGGAGAGAGGCCCAAGCAAGACGCGCCCCGAGGAGCGTCTTGCCACATGTCAACACTGGGTCTGACTGAGCGCCTCCAGGAGAGAGGCCCAAGCAAGACGCGCCCCGAGGAGCGTCTTGCCACATGTGAACACTGGGTCTGATTGAGCACCTCCAGGAGAGAGGACCCAGCAAGACAAGCCGCGAGGAGCATCTTGCCTTATGTCAGCACTCGGTCTGACTGAGCGCCTCCAGGAGAGAGGCCCAAGCAAGACCCGCCCCGAGGAGCGTCTTGCCACATGTCACTACTCGGTGTAACTGAGCGCCTCCAGGAGAGAGGTCCAAGCAAGACACGCCCCGAGGAGCGTCTTGCCACATGTCACTACTCGGTCTCACTGAGCGCCTCCAGGAGGGAGGTCCAAGCAAGACGTGCCCCGAGGAGCGTCTTGCCACATGTCAACAATGGGTCTGACTGAGGGCCTCCAGGAGAGAAGCCCAAGCAAGACGCGCCCCGAGGAGCGTCTTGCCACATGTCAACACTGGGTCTGACTGAGGGCCCCCAGGAGAGAGGCCCAAATAAGACGCGCCCCGAGGAGCGTCTTGCCACATGTCAACTCTGGGTCTGACTGAGGGCCTCCAGGAGAGAAGCCCAAGCAAGATGCGCCCCGAGGAGCGTCTTGCCACATGTCAGCACTCGGTCTGACTGAGCGCCTCCAGGAGAGAGGCCCAAGCAAGACGCGCCCCGAGGAGCGTCTTGCCACATGTCAACAATGGGTCTGACTGAGGGCCTCCAGGAGAGAAGCCCAAGCAAGACGCGCCCCGAGGAGCGTCCTGCCACATGTCAACACTGGGTCTGACTGAGGGCCCCCAGGAGAGAGGCCCAAATAAGACGCGCCCCGAGGAGCGTCTTGCCACATGTCAACACTGGGTCTGACTGAGGGCCTCCAGGAGAGAAGCCCAAGCAAGAAGCTCCCCAAGGAGCGTCTTAACACGTGTCAACACTGGGTCTGATTGAGGGCCTTCTGGAGAGAGGCCCAAGCAAGACGCGCCCCGAGGAGCGTCTTGCCACATGTCAGCACTCGGTCTGACTGATCGCCTCCAGGAGAGAGGCCCAAGCAAGACTTGCCCCGAGGAGCGTCTTGCCACATGTCAACACTGGGTCTGACTGAGCGCCTCCAGGAGAGAGGCCCAAGCAAGACTTGCCCCGAGGAGCGTCTTGCCACATGTCAACACTGGGTCTGACTGATCGCCTCCAGGAGAGAGGCCCAAGCAAGACTTGCCCCGAGGAGCGTCTTGCCACATGTCACTTCTCGGTCTGACTGAGCGCCTCCAGGACAGAGGCCCAAGCAAGACGTGCCCCGAGGAGCGTCTTGCCACATGTCAACAATGGGTCTGACTGAGGGCCTCCAGGAGAGAAGCCCAAGCAAGACGCGCCCCGAGGAGCGTCTTGCCACATGTCAACACTGGGTCTGACTGAGGGCCCCCAGCAGAGAGGCCCAAATAAGACGCGCTCCGAGGAGCGTCTTGCCACATGTCAACACTGGGTCTGACTGAGGGCCTCCAGTAGAGAAGCCCAAGCAAGATGCGCCCCGAGGAGCATCTTGCCGCATGTCAGCACTCGGTCTGACTGAGCGCCTCCAGGAGAGAGGCCCAAGCAAGACGCGCCCCGAGGAGCGTCTTGCCACATGTCAACACTGGGTCTGACTGAGCGCCTCCAGGAAAGAGGCCAAAGCAAGACGCGCCCCGAGGAGCGTCTTGCCACCTGTGAACACTGGGTCTGATTGAGCACCTCCAGGAGAGAGGCCCCAGCAAGACGCGCCGCGAGGAGCATCTTGCCTTATGTTAGCACTCGGTCTGACTGAGCGCCTCCAGGAGAGAGGCCCAAGCAAGACCCGCCCCGAGGAGCGTCTTGCCACATGTCACTACTTGGTCTAACTGAGCGCCTCCAGGAGAGAGGTCCAAGCAAGACACGCCCCGAGAAGCATCTTGCCACATGTCACTACTCGGTCTGACTGAGCGCCTCCAGGAGGGAGGTCCAAGCAAGACGTGCCCCGAGGAGCGTCTTGCCACATGTCAACAATGGGTCTGACTGAGGGCCTCCAGGAGAGAAGCCCAAGCAAGACGCGCCCCGAGGAGCGTCTTGCCACATGTCAGCACTCGGTCTGACTGAGCGCCTCCAGGAGAGAAGCCCAAGCAAGATGCGCCCCGAGGAGCGTCTTGCCACATGTCAACACTGGGTCTGACTGAGGGCCTCCAGGAGAGAAGCCCAAGCACGATGCGCCCCGAGGAGCGTCTTGCCAAATGTCAGCACTCGGTCTGACTGAGCGCCTCCAGGAGAGAGGCCCAAGCAAGACGCGCCCCGAGGAGCGTCTTGCCACATGTCAACACTGGGTCTGACTGAGCGCCTCCAGGAGAGAGGCCCAAGCAAGACGCGCCCCGAGGAGCGTCTTGCCACATGTGAACACTGGGTCTGATTGAGCACCTCCAGGAGAGAGGACCCAGCAAGACAAGCCGCGAGGAGCATCTTGCCTTATGTCAGCACTCGGTCTGACTGAGCGCCTCCAGGAGAGAGGCCCAAGCAAGACCCGCCCCGAGGAGCGTCTTGCCACATGTCACTACTCGGTGTAACTGAGCGCCTCCAGGAGAGAGGTCCAAGCAAGACACGCCCCGAGGAGCGTCTTGCCACATGTCACTACTCGGTCTCACTGAGCGCCTCCAGGAGGGAGGTCCAAGCAAGACGTGCCCCGAGGAGCGTCTTGCCACATGTCAACAATGGGTCTGACTGAGGGCCTCCAGGAGAGAAGCCCAAGCAAGACGCGCCCCGAGGAGCGTCTTGCCACATGTCAACACTGGGTCTGACTGAGGGCCCCCAGGAGAGAGGCCCAAATAAGACGCGCCCCGAGGAGCGTCTTGCCACATGTCAACTCTGGGTCTGACTGAGGGCCTCCAGGAGAGAAGCCCAAGCAAGATGCGCCCCGAGGAGCGTCTTGCCACATGTCAGCACTCGGTCTGACTGAGCGCCTCCAGGAGAGAGGCCCAAGCAAGACGCGCCCCGAGGAGCGTCTTGCCACATGTCAACAATGGGTCTGACTGAGGGCCTCCAGGAGAGAAGCCCAAGCAAGACGCGCCCCGAGGAGCGTCCTGCCACATGTCAACACTGGGTCTGACTGAGGGCCCCCAGGAGAGAGGCCCAAATAAGACGCGCCCCGAGGAGCGTCTTGCCACATGTCAACACTGGGTCTGACTGAGGGCCTCCAGGAGAGAAGCCCAAGCAAGAAGCTCCCCAAGGAGCGTCTTAACACGTGTCAACACTGGGTCTGATTGAGGGCCTTCTGGAGAGAGGCCCAAGCAAGACGCGCCCCGAGGAGCGTCTTGCCACATGTCAGCACTCGGTCTGACTGATCGCCTCCAGGAGAGAGGCCCAAGCAAGACTTGCCCCGAGGAGCGTCTTGCCACATGTCAACACTGGGTCTGACTGAGCGCCTCCAGGAGAGAGGCCCAAGCAAGACTTGCCCCGAGGAGCGTCTTGCCACATGTCAACACTGGGTCTGACTGATCGCCTCCAGGAGAGAGGCCCAAGCAAGACTTGCCCCGAGGAGCGTCTTGCCACATGTGAACACTGGGTCTGACTGAGCGCCTCCAGGAGAGAGGCCCAAGCAAGACGCGCCCCGAGGAGCATCTTGACACGTCTCCTCTGGGTCTGACTGAGCGTCTCCAGGAGAGAAGCCCAAGCAAGACGTGCCCCGAGGAGCGTCTTGCCACATGTCAACACTGGGTCTGACTGAGTGCCTCCATGAGAGAAGCCCCAGCAAGACGCGCCCCGAGGAGCATCTTGCCACATGTCAACACTGGGTCTGACTGAGAACCTCCAGGAGAGAGGCCCAAGCAAGACCCGCCCCGAGGAGCGTCTTGCCACATGTCACTACTCGGTCTAACTGAGCGCCTCCAGGAGAGAGGTCCAAGCAAGACACGCCCCGAGGAGCGTCTTGCCGCATGTCACTACTCGGTCTGACTGAGCGCCTCCAGGAGGGAGGTCCAAGCAAGACGCGCCCCGAGGAGCGTCTTGCCACATGTCACTTCTCGGTCTGACTGAGCGCCTCCAGGAGAGAGGCCCAAGCAAGACGTGCCCCGAAGAGCGTCTTGCCACATGTCAACAATGGGTCTGACTGAGGGCCTCCAGGAGAGAAGCCCAAGCAAGACGCGCCCCGAGGAGCGTCTTGCCACATGTCAACACTGGGTCTGACTGAGGGCCCCCAGCAGAGAGGCCCAAATAAGACGCGCTCCGAGGAGCGTCTTGCCACATGTCAACACTGGGTCTGACTGAGGGCCTCCAGTAGAGAAGCCCAAGCAAGATGCGCCCCGAGGAGCGTCTTGCCACATGTCAGCACTCGGTCTGACTGAGCGCCTCCAGGAGAGAGGCCCAAGCAAGACGCGCCCCTAGGAGCGTCTTGCCACATGTCAACACTGGGTCTGATTGAGCGCCTCCAGGAGAGAGGCCAAAGCAAGATGCGCCCCTAGGAGCGTCTTGCCACCTGTGAACACTGGGTCTGATTGAGCACCTCCAGGAGAGAGGCCCCAGCAAGACGCGCCGCGAGGAGCATCTTGCCTTATGTTAGCACTCGGTCTGACTGAGCGCCTCCAGGAGAGAGGCCCAAGCAAGACCCGCCCCGAGGAGCGTCTTGCCACATGTCACTACTCGGTCTAACTGAGCGCCTCCAGGAGAGAGGTCCAAGCAAGACACGCCCCGAGGAGCGTCTTGCAACATGTCACTACTCGGCCTGACTGAGCGCCTCCAGGAGGGAGGTCCAAGCAAGACGTGCCCCGAGGAGCGTCTTGCCACATGTCAACAATGGGTCTGACTGAGGGCCTCCAGGAGAGAAGCCCAAGCAAGACGCGCCCCGAGGAGCGTCTTGCCACATGTCAACACTGGGTCTGACTGAGGGCCCCCAGGAGAGAGGCCCAAATAAGACGCGCCCCGAGGAGCGTCTTGCCACATGTCAACACTGGGTCTGACTGAGGGTCTCCAGGAGAGAAGCCCAAGCAAGATGCGCCCCGAGGAGCGTCTTGCCACATGTCAGCACTCGGTCTGACTGAGCGCCTCCAGGAGAGAGGCCCAAGCAAGACGCGCCCCGAGGAGCGTCTTGCCACATGTCAACAATGGGTCTGACTGAGGGCCTCCAGGAGAGAAGCCCAAGCAAGACGCGCCCCGAGGAGCGTCTTGCCACATGTCAACACTGGGTCTGACTGAGGGCCCCCAGGAGAGAGGCCCAAATAAGACGCGCCCCGAGGAGCGTCTTGCCACATGTCAACACTGGGTCTGATTGAGGGCCTCCAGGAGACAAGCCCAAGCAAGAAGCGCCCCGAGGAGCGTCTTGCCACGTGTCAACACTGGGTCTGATTGAGGGCCTTCTGGAGAGAGGCCCAAGCAAGACGCGCCCCGAGGAGCGTCTTGCCACATGTCAACAATGGGTCTGACTGAGGGCCTCCAGGAGAGAAGCCCAAGCAAGACGCGCCCCTAGGAGCGTCTTGCCACATGTCAGCACTCGGTCTGACTGAGCGCCTCCAGGAGAGAGGCCCAAGCAAGACGTGCCCCGAGGAGCGTCTTGCCACATGTCAACACTGGGTCTGACTGAGCGCCTCCAGGAGAGAGGCCCAAGCAAGACGCGCCCCGAGGAGCGTCTTGACACATGTGAACACTGGGTCTGACTGAGCGCCTCCAGGAGAGAGGCCCAAGCAAGACGCGCCCCGAGGAGCATCTTGACACATGTCTCCTCTGGGTCTGACTGAGCGTCTCCAGGAGAGAAGCCCAAGCAAGACGTGCCCCGAGGAGCGTCTTGCCACATGTCAACACTGGGTCTGACTGAGTGCCTCCATGAGAGAAGCCCCAGCAAGACGCGCCCCGAGGAGCATCTTGCCACATGTCAACACTGGGTCTGACTGAGAACCTCCAGGAGAGAGGCCCAAGCAAGACGCGCCCCGAGGAGCGTCTTGCCACATGTCAACACTGGGTCTGACTGAGCGCCTCCAGGAGAGAGGCCCAAGCAAGACGCGCCCCTAGGAGCGTCTTGTCACATGTCACTACTCGGTCTGACTGAGCGCCTCCAGGAGAGAGGCCCAAGCAAGACGTGCCCCGAGGAGCGTCTTGCCACATGTCAACAATGGGTCTGACTGAGGGCCTCCAGGAGAGAAGCCCAAGCAAGAAGCGCCCCAAGGAGCGTCTTCCCACATATCAACACTGGGTCTGACTGAGCGCCTCCAGGAGAGAGGCCCAAGCAAGACGCGCCCCGAGGAGAGTCTTGCCACATGTCAACACTGGGTCTGACAGAGGGCATCCAGGAGAGAGGCCCAAGCAATACGCGCCCCGAGGAGCGTCTTGCCACATGTCACCACTGGGTCTGACTGAGCGCCTCCAGGAGAGAGGCCCAAGCAAGAAGCGCCCCGAGGAGCGTCTTGCCACATGTGAACACTGGGTCTGACTGAGCGCCTCCAGGAGAGAGGCCCAAGCAAGACGCGCCCCGAGGAGCGTCTTGCCACATGTGAACACTGGGTCTGACTGAGCGCCTCCAGGAGAGAGGCCCAAGCAAGACGTGCCCCGAGGAGCATCTTGACACATGTCTCCTCTGGGTCTGACTGAGCGCCTCCAGGAGAGAGGCCCAAGCAAGACGTGCCCCGAGGAGCGTCTTGCCACATTTCAACACTGGGTCTGACTGAGAACCTCCAGGAGAGAGGCCCAAGCAAGACGCGCCCCGAGGAGCGTCTTGCCACATGTCAACACTGGGTCTGACTGAGCGCCTCCAGGAGAGAGGCCCAAGCAAGACGCGCCCCGAGGAGCGTCTTGTCACATGTCACTACTCGGTCTGACTGAGCGCCTCCAGGAGAGAGGCCCAAGCAAGACGTGGCCCGAGGAGCGTCTTGCCACATGTCAACAATGGGTCTGACTGGGGGCCTCCAGGAGAGAAGCCCAAGCAAGAAGCGCCCCGAGGAGCGTCTTGCCACATGTCAACACTGGGTCTGACTGAGCGCCTCCAGGAGAGAGGCCCAAGCAAGACACGCCCCGAGGAGCGTCTTGACACATGTCAACACTGGGTCTGACTGAGCGCCTCCAGGAGAGAGGCCCAAGCAAGACGCACCCCGAGGAGCGTCTTGCCACATGTGAACACTGGGTCTGATTGAGCACCTCCAGGAGAGAGGACCCAGCAAGACGAGCCGCGAGGAGCATCTTGCCTTATGTCAGCACTCGGTCTGACTGAGCGCCTCCAGGAGAGAGGCCCAAGCAAGACCCGCCCCGAGGAGCGTCTTGCCACATGTCACTACTCGGTGTAACTGAGCGCCTCCAGGAGAGAGGTCCAAGCAAGACGCGCCCCGAGGAGCGTCTTGCCACATGTCAACAATGGGTCTGACTGAGGGCCTCCAGGAGAGAAGCCCAAGCAAGAAGCGCCCCGAGGAGCGTCTTGCCACATGTCAACACTGGGTCTGACTGAGGGCCCCCAGGAGAGAGGCCCAAATAAGACGCGCCCCGAGGAGCGTCTTGCCACATGTCAACACTGGGTCTGATTGAGGGCCTCCAGGAGACAAGCCCAAGCAAGAAGCGCCCCGAGGAGCGTCTTGCAACGTGTCAACACTGGGTCTGATTGAGGGCCTTCTGGAGAGAGGCCCAAGCAAGACGCGCCCCTAGGAGCGTCTTGCCACATGTCAACAATGGGTCTGACTGAGGGCCTCCAGGAGAGAAGCCCAAGCAAGACGCGCCCCTAGGAGCGTCTTGCCACATGTCAGCACTCGGTCTGACTGAGCGCCTCCAGGAGAGAGGCCCAAGCAAGACGTGCCCCGAGGAGCGTCTTGCCACATGTCAACACTGGGTCTGACTGAGCGCCTCCAGGAGAGAGGCCCAAGCAAGACGCGCCCCGAGGAGCGTCTTGACACATGTGAACACTGGGTCTGACTGAGCGCCTCCAGGAGAGAGGCCCAAGCAAGACGCGCCCCGAGGAGCATCTTGACACATGTCTCCTCTGGGTCTGACTGAGCGTCTCCAGGAGAGAAGCCCAAGCAAGACGTGCCCCGAGGAGCGTCTTGCCACATGTCAACACTGGGTCTGACTGAGTGCCTCCATGAGAGAAGCCCCAGCAAGACGCGCCCCGAGGAGCATCTTGCCACATGTCAACACTGGGTCTGACTGAGAACCTCCAGGAGAGAGGCCCAAGCAAGACGCGCCCCGAGGAGCGTCTTGCCACATGTCAACACTGGGTCTGACTGAGCGCCTCCAGGAGAGAGGCCCAAGCAAGACGCGCCCCTAGGAGCGTCTTGTCACATGTCACTACTCGGTCTGACTGAGCGCCTCCAGGAGAGAGGCCCAAGCAAGACGTGCCCCGAGGAGCGTCTTGCCACATGTCAACAATGGGTCTGACTGAGGGCCTCCAGGAGAGAAGCCCAAGCAAGAAGCGCCCCAAGGAGCGTCTTGCCACATGTCAACACTGGGTCTGACTGAGCGCCTCCAGGAGAGAGGCCCAAGCAAGACGCGCCCCGAGGAGAGTCTTGCCACATGTCAACACTGGGTCTGACAGAGGGCATCCAGGAGAGAGGCCCAAGCAATACGCGCCCCGAGGAGCGTCTTGCCACATGTCACCACTGGGTCTGACTGAGCGCCTCCAGGAGAGAGGCCCAAGCAAGAAGCGCCCCGAGGAGCGTCTTGCCACATGTGAACACTGGGTCTGACTGAGCGCCTCCAGGAGAGAGTCCCAAGCAAGACGCGCCCCGAGGAGCGTCTTGCCACATGTGAACACTGGGTCTGACTGAGCGCCTCCAGGAGAGAGGCCCAAGCAAGACGCGCCCGGAGGAGCGTCTTGCCACATGTCAGCACTCGGTCTGACTGAGCGCCTCCAGGAGAGAGGCCCAAGCAAGACGTGCCCCGAGGAGCATCTTGACACATGTCTCCTCTGGGTCTGACTGAGCGCCTCCAGGAGAGAGGCCCAAGCAAGACGTGCCCCGAGGAGCGTCTTGCCACATTTCAACACTGGGTCTGACTGAGAACCTCCAGGAGAGAGGCCCAAGCAAGACGCGCCCCGAGGAGCGTCTTGCCACATGTCAACACTGGGTCTGACTGAGCGCCTCCAGGAGAGAGGCCCAAGCAAGACGTGCCCCGAGGAGCGTCTTGTCACATGTCACTACTCGGTCTGACTGAGCGCCTCCAGGAGAGAGGCCCAAGCAAGACGTGGCCCGAGGAGCGTCTTGCCACATGTCAACAATGGGTCTGACTGGGGGCCTCCAGGAGAGAAGCCCAAGCAAGAAGCGCCCCGAGGAGCGTCTTGCCACATGTCAACACTGGGTCTGACTGAGCGCCTCCAGGAGAGAGGCCCAAGCAAGACACGCCCCGAGGAGCGTCTTGACACATGTCAACACTGGGTCTGACTGAGGGCCTCCAAGAGAGAAGCCCAAGCAAGACGCACCCCGAGGAGCGTCTTGCCACATGTGAACACTGGGTCTGATTGAGCACCTCCAGGAGAGAGGACCCAGCAAGACGAGCCGCGAGGAGCATCTTGCCTTATGTCAGCACTCGGTCTGACTGAGCGCCTCCAGGAGAGAGGCCCAAGCAAGACCCACCCCGAGGAGCGTCTTGCCACATGTCACTACTCGGTGTAACTGAGCGCCTCCAGGAGAGAGGTCCAAGCAAGACACGCCCCGAGGAGCGTCTTGCCACATGTCACTACTCGGTCTTACTGAGCGCCTCCAGGAGGGAGGTCCAAGCAAGACGTGCCCCGAGGAGCGTCTTGCCACATGTCAACAATGGGTCTGACTGAGGGCCTCCAGGAGAGAAGCCCAAGCAAGACGCGCCCCGAGGAGCGTCTTGCCACATGTCAACACTGGGTCTGACTGAGGGCCCCCAGGAGAGAGGCCCAAATAAGACGCGCCCCGAGGAGCGTCTTGCCACATGTCAACACTGGGTCTGACTGAGGGCCCCCAGGAGAGAGGCCCAAATAAGACGCGCCCCGAGGAGCGTCTTGCCACATGTCAACACTGGGTCTGACTGAGGGCCTCCAGGAGAGAAGCCCAAGCAAGAAGCGCCCCGAGGAGCGTCTTGCCACATGTCAACACTGGGTCTGACTGAGCGCCTCCAGGAGAGAGGCCCAAGCAAGACGCGCCCCGAGGAGCGTCTTGACACATGTCAACACTGGGTCTGACTGAGCGTCTCCAGGAGAGAAGCCCAAGCAAGACGTGCCCCGAGGAGCGTCTTGCCACATGTCAACACTGGGTCTGACTGAGTGCCTCCATGAGAGAAGCCCCAGCAAGACGCGCCCCGAGGAGCATCTTGCCACATGTCAACACTGGGTCTGACTGAGAACCTCCAGGAGAGAGGCCCAAGCAAGACGCGCCCCGAGGAGCGTCTTGCCACATGTCAACACTGGGTCTGACTGAGCGCCTCCAGGAGAGAGGCCCAAGCAAGACGCGCCCCTAGGAGCGTCTTGTCACATGTCACTACTCGGTCTGACTGAGCGCCTCCAGGAGAGAGGCCCAAGCAAGACGTTCCCCGAGGAGCGTCTTGCCACATGTCAACAATGGGTCTGACTGAGGGCCTCCAGGAGAGAAGCCCAAGCAAGAAGCGCCCCAAGGAGCGTCTTGCCACATGTCAACACTGGGTCTGACTGAGCGCCTCCAGGAGAGAGGCCCAAGCAAGACGCGCCCCGAGGAGCGTCTTGCCACATGTCAACAATGGGTCTGACTGAGGGCCTCCAGGAGAGAAGCCCAAGCAAGACGCGCCCCGAGGAGCGTCTTGCCACATGTCAACACTGGGTCTGACTGAGGGCCCCCAGGAGAGAGGCCCAAATAAGACGCGCCCTGAGGAGCGTCTTGCCACATGTCAACACTGGGTCTGACTGAGGGCCTCCAGGAGAGAAGCCCAAGCAAGAAGCGCCCCGAGGAGCGTCTTGCCACGTGTCAACACTGGGTCTGATTGAGGGCCTTCTGGAGAGAGGCCCAAGCAAGACGCGCCCCGAGGAGCGTCTTGCCACATGTCAACAATGGGTCTGACTGAGGGCCTCCAGGAGAGAAGCCCAAGCAAGACGCGCCCCGAGGAGCGTCTTGCCACATGTCAGCACTCGGTCTGACTGAGCGCCTCCAGGAGAGAGGCCCAAGCAAGACGTGCCCCGAGGAGCGTCTTGCCACATGTCAACACTGGGTCTGACTGAGCGCCTCCAGGAGAGAGGCCCAAGCAAGACGCGCCCCGAGGAGCGTCTTGACACATGTGAACACTGGGTCTGACTGAGCGCCTCCAGGAGAGAGGCCCAAGCAAGACGCGCCCCGAGGAGCATCTTGACACATGTCTCCTCTGGGTCTGACTGAGCGCCTCCAGGAGAGAGGCCCAAGCAAGACGCGCCCCAAGGAGCGTCTTGCCACATGTGAACACTGGGTCTGACTGAGCGCCTCCAGGAGAGAGGCCCAAGCAAGATGCGCCCGGAGGAGCGTCTTGCCACATGTCAGCACTCGGTCTGACTGAGCGCCTCCAGGAGAGAGGCCCAAGCAAGACGTGCCCCGAGGAGCATCTTGACACATGTCTCCTCTGGGTCTGACTGAGCGCCTCCAGGAGAGAGGCCCAAGCAAGACGTGCCCCGAGGAGCGTCTTGCCACATTTCAACACTGGGTCTGACTGAGAACCTCCAGGAGAGAGGCCCAAGCAAGACGCGCCCCGAGGAGCGTCTTGCCACATGTCAACACTGGGTCTGACTGAGCGCCTCCAGGAGAGAGGCCCAAGCAAGACGCGCCCCGAGGAGCGTCTTGTCACATGTCACTACTCGGTCTGACTGAGCGCCTCCAGGAGAGAGGCCCAAGCAAGACGTGGCCCGAGGAGCGTCTTGCCACATGTCAACAATAGGTCTGACTGAGGGCCTCCAGCAGAGAAGCCCAAGCAAGAAGCGCCCCGAGGAGCGTCTTGCCACATGTCAACACTGGGTCTGACTGAGCGCCTCCAGGAGAGAGGCCCAAGCAAGACACGCCCCGAGGAGCGTCTTGACACATGTCAACACTGGGTCTGACTGAGGGCCTCCATGAGAGAAGCCCAAGCAAGACGCACCCCGAGGAGAGTCTTGCCACATGTCAACACTGGGTCTGACAGAGGGCATCCAGGAGAGAGGCCCAAGCAATACCTGCCCCGAGGAGCGTCTTGCCACATGTCAACAATGGTCTGACTGAGGGCCTCCAGGAGAGAAGCCCAAGCAAGATGCGCCCCGAGGAGCTTCTTGCCACATGTCAGCACTCGGTCTGACTGAGCGCCTCCAGGAGAGAGGCCCAAGCAAGACGTGCCCCGAGGAGTGTCTTGCCACGTGTCACCACTGGGTCTGATTGAGCACCTCCAGGAGAGATGCCCCAGCAAGACGCGCCGCGAGGAGCTTCTTGCCTTATGTCAGCACTCGGTCTGACTGAGCGCCTCCAGGAGAGAGGCCCAAGCAAGACCCGTCCCGAGGAGCGTCTTGCCACATGTCACTACTCGGTCTAACTGAGCGCCTACAGGAGAGAGGTCCAAGCAAGACACGCCCCGAGGAGCGTCTTGCCACATGTCACTACTCGGTCTGACTGAGCGCCTCCAGGAGGGAGGTCCAAGCAAGACGCGCCCCGAGGAGCGTCTTGCCACATGTCACTACTCGGTCTGACTGAGCGCCTCCAGGAGAGAGGCCCAAGCAAGACGTGCCCCGAGGAGCGTCTTGCCACATGTCAACACTGGGTCTGACTGAGCGCCTCCAGGAGAAAGGCCCGAGGAGCGTCTTGACACATGTCACCTCTGGGTCTGACTGAGCGCCTCCAGGAGAGAGGCCCAAGCAAGACGCGCCCCGAGGAGCGTCTTGTCACATGTCAACACTGGGTCTGACTGAGCGCCTCCAGGAGCGAGGCCCAAGCAAGAAACGCCCGAGGAGCGTCTTGACACATGTCAACACTGGGTCTGACTGAGCGCCTCCAGGAGAGAGGTCCAAGCAACACGCGCCCCGAGGAGCGTCTTGCCACATGTCAACACTGGGTCTGACTGAGTGCCTCCATGAGAGAAGCCCCAGCAAGACGCGCCCCGAGGAGCGTCTTGTCACATGTCACTCCTCGGTCTGACTGAGCGCCTCCAGGAGAGAGGTCCAAGCAAGACACGCCCCGAGGAGCGTCTTGCCACATGTCACTACTCGGTCTTACTGAGCGCCTCCAGGAGGGAGGTCCAAGCAAGACGTGCCCCGAGGAGCGTCTTGCCACATGTCAACAATGGGTCTGACTGAGGGCCTCCAGGAGAGAAGCCCAAGCAAGACGCGCCCCGAGGAGCGTCTTGCCACATGTCAACACTGGGTCTGACTGAGGGCCCCCAGGAGAGAGGCCCAAATAAGACGCGCCCCGAGGAGCGTCTTGCCACATGTCAACACTGGGTCTGACTGAGGGCCCCCAGGAGAGAGGCCCAAATAAGACGCGCCCCGAGGAGCGTCTTGCCACATGTCAACACTGGGTCTGACTGAGGGCCTCCAGGAGAGAAGCCCAAGCAAGAAGCGCCCCGAGGAGCGTCTTGCCACATGTCAACACTGGGTCTGACTGAGCGCCTCCAGGAGAGAGGCCCAAGCAAGACGCGCCCCGAGGAGCGTCTTGACACATGTCAACACTGGGTCTGACTGAGCGTCTCCAGGAGAGAAGCCCAAGCAAGACGTGCCCCGAGGAGCGTCTTGCCACATGTCAACACTGGGTCTGACTGAGTGCCTCCATGAGAGAAGCCCCAGCAAGACGCGCCCCGAGGAGCATCTTGCCACATGTCAACACTGGGTCTGACTGAGAACCTCCAGGAGAGAGGCCCAAGCAAGACGCGCCCCGAGGAGCGTCTTGCCACATGTCAACACTGGGTCTGACTGAGCGCCTCCAGGAGAGAGGCCCAAGCAAGACGCGCCCCTAGGAGCGTCTTGTCACATGTCACTACTCGGTCTGACTGAGCGCCTCCAGGAGAGAGGCCCAAGCAAGACGTTCCCCGAGGAGCGTCTTGCCACATGTCAACAATGGGTCTGACTGAGGGCCTCCAGGAGAGAAGCCCAAGCAAGAAGCGCCCCAAGGAGCGTCTTGCCACATGTCAACACTGGGTCTGACTGAGCGCCTCCAGGAGAGAGGCCCAAGCAAGACGCGCCCCGAGGAGCGTCTTGCCACATGTCAACAATGGGTCTGACTGAGGGCCTCCAGGAGAGAAGCCCAAGCAAGACGCGCCCCGAGGAGCGTCTTGCCACATGTCAACACTGGGTCTGACTGAGGGCCCCCAGGAGAGAGGCCCAAATAAGACGCGCCCTGAGGAGCGTCTTGCCACATGTCAACACTGGGTCTGACTGAGGGCCTCCAGGAGAGAAGCCCAAGCAAGAAGCGCCCCGAGGAGCGTCTTGCCACGTGTCAACACTGGGTCTGATTGAGGGCCTTCTGGAGAGAGGCCCAAGCAAGACGCGCCCCGAGGAGCGTCTTGCCACATGTCAACAATGGGTCTGACTGAGGGCCTCCAGGAGAGAAGCCCAAGCAAGACGCGCCCCGAGGAGCGTCTTGCCACATGTCAGCACTCGGTCTGACTGAGCGCCTCCAGGAGAGAGGCCCAAGCAAGACGTGCCCCGAGGAGCGTCTTGCCACATGTCAACACTGGGTCTGACTGAGCGCCTCCAGGAGAGAGGCCCAAGCAAGACGCGCCCCGAGGAGCGTCTTGACACATGTGAACACTGGGTCTGACTGAGCGCCTCCAGGAGAGAGGCCCAAGCAAGACGCGCCCCGAGGAGCATCTTGACACATGTCTCCTCTGGGTCTGACTGAGCGCCTCCAGGAGAGAGGCCCAAGCAAGACGCGCCCCAAGGAGCGTCTTGCCACATGTGAACACTGGGTCTGACTGAGCGCCTCCAGGAGAGAGGCCCAAGCAAGATGCGCCCGGAGGAGCGTCTTGCCACATGTCAGCACTCGGTCTGACTGAGCGCCTCCAGGAGAGAGGCCCAAGCAAGACGTGCCCCGAGGAGCATCTTGACACATGTCTCCTCTGGGTCTGACTGAGCGCCTCCAGGAGAGAGGCCCAAGCAAGACGTGCCCCGAGGAGCGTCTTGCCACATTTCAACACTGGGTCTGACTGAGAACCTCCAGGAGAGAGGCCCAAGCAAGACGCGCCCCGAGGAGCGTCTTGCCACATGTCAACACTGGGTCTGACTGAGCGCCTCCAGGAGAGAGGCCCAAGCAAGACGCGCCCCGAGGAGCGTCTTGTCACATGTCACTACTCGGTCTGACTGAGCGCCTCCAGGAGAGAGGCCCAAGCAAGACGTGGCCCGAGGAGCGTCTTGCCACATGTCAACAATAGGTCTGACTGAGGGCCTCCAGCAGAGAAGCCCAAGCAAGAAGCGCCCCGAGGAGCGTCTTGCCACATGTCAACACTGGGTCTGACTGAGCGCCTCCAGGAGAGAGGCCCAAGCAAGACACGCCCCGAGGAGCGTCTTGACACATGTCAACACTGGGTCTGACTGAGGGCCTCCATGAGAGAAGCCCAAGCAAGACGCACCCCGAGGAGAGTCTTGCCACATGTCAACACTGGGTCTGACAGAGGGCATCCAGGAGAGAGGCCCAAGCAATACCTGCCCCGAGGAGCGTCTTGCCACATGTCAACAATGGTCTGACTGAGGGCCTCCAGGAGAGAAGCCCAAGCAAGATGCGCCCCGAGGAGCTTCTTGCCACATGTCAGCACTCGGTCTGACTGAGCGCCTCCAGGAGAGAGGCCCAAGCAAGACGTGCCCCGAGGAGTGTCTTGCCACGTGTCACCACTGGGTCTGATTGAGCACCTCCAGGAGAGATGCCCCAGCAAGACGCGCCGCGAGGAGCTTCTTGCCTTATGTCAGCACTCGGTCTGACTGAGCGCCTCCAGGAGAGAGGCCCAAGCAAGACCCGTCCCGAGGAGCGTCTTGCCACATGTCACTACTCGGTCTAACTGAGCGCCTACAGGAGAGAGGTCCAAGCAAGACACGCCCCGAGGAGCGTCTTGCCACATGTCACTACTCGGTCTGACTGAGCGCCTCCAGGAGGGAGGTCCAAGCAAGACGCGCCCCGAGGAGCGTCTTGCCACATGTCACTACTCGGTCTGACTGAGCGCCTCCAGGAGAGAGGCCCAAGCAAGACGTGCCCCGAGGAGCGTCTTGCCACATGTCAACACTGGGTCTGACTGAGCGCCTCCAGGAGAAAGGCCCGAGGAGCGTCTTGACACATGTCACCTCTGGGTCTGACTGAGCGCCTCCAGGAGAGAGGCCCAAGCAAGACGCGCCCCGAGGAGCGTCTTGTCACATGTCAACACTGGGTCTGACTGAGCGCCTCCAGGAGCGAGGCCCAAGCAAGAAACGCCCGAGGAGCGTCTTGACACATGTCAACACTGGGTCTGACTGAGCGCCTCCAGGAGAGAGGTCCAAGCAACACGCGCCCCGAGGAGCGTCTTGCCACATGTCAACACTGGGTCTGACTGAGTGCCTCCATGAGAGAAGCCCCAGCAAGACGCGCCCCGAGGAGCGTCTTGTCACATGTCACTCCTCGGTCTGACTGAGCGCCTCCAGGAGAGAGGCCCAAGCAAGACGTGCCCCGAGGAGCGTCTTGCCACATGTCAACAATGGGTCTGACTGAGGGCCTCCAGGAGAGAAGCCCAAGCAAGAAGCGCCCCGAGGAGCGTCTTGCCACATGTCAACACTGGGTCTGACTGAGCGCCTCCAGGAGAGAGGCCCAAGCAAGACACGCCCCGAGGAGAGTCTTGACACATGTTAACACTGGGTCTGACTGAGGGCCTCCATGTGAGAAGCCCAAGCAAGCCGCGCCCCGAGGAGAGTCTTGCCACATGTCAACACTGGGTCTGACAGAGGGCATCCAGGAGAGAGGCCCAAGCAATACGCGCCCCGAGGAGCGTCTTGCCACATGTCAACAATGGGTCTGACTGAGGGCCTCCAGGAGAGAAGCCCAAGGAAGACGCGCCCCGAGGAGCTTCTTGACACATGTCAGCACTCGGTCTGACTGAGCGCCTCCAGGAGAGAGGCCAAAGCAAGATGCGCCCCAAGGAGCGTCTTGACACATGTCAACACTGGGTCTGACAGAGGGCCTCCATGAGAGAGGCCCAAGCAAGACGCGCCCCGAGGAGTGTCTCACCACATGTCAACACTGGGTCTGACTGAGCACCTCCAGGAGAGAGGCCCCAGCAAGACGCGCCGCGAGGAGCTTCTTGCCTTATGTCAGCACTCGGTCTGACTGAGCACCTCCAGGAGAGAGGCCCAAGCAAGACCCGTCCCGAGGAGCGTCTTGCCACATGTCACTACTCGGTCTAACTGAGCGCCTACAGGAGAGAGGTCCAAGCAAGACACGCCCCGAGGAGCGTCTTGCCACATGTCACTACTCGGTCTGACTGAGCGCCTCCAGGAGGGAGGTCCAAGCAAGACGCGCCCCGAGGAGCGTCTTGCCACATGTCACTACTCGGTCTGACTGAGCGCCTCCAGGAGAGAGGCCCAAGCAAGACGTGCCCCGAGGAGCGTCTTGCCACATGTCAACACTGGGTCTGACTGAGCGCCTCCAGGAGAAAGGCCCGAGGAGCGTCTTGACACATGTCACCTCTGGGTCTGACTGAGCGCCTCCAGGAGAGAGGCCCAAGCAAGACGCGCCCCGAGGAGCGTCTTGTCACATGTCAACACTGGGTCTGACTGAGCGCCTCCAGGAGCGAGGCCCAAGCAAGAAACGCCCGAGGAGCGTCTTGACACATGTCAACACTGGGTCTGACTGAGCGCCTCCAGGAGAGAGGTCCAAGCAACACGCGCCCCGAGGAGCGTCTTGCCACATGTCAACACTGGGTCTGACTGAGTGCCTCCATGAGAGAAGCCCCAGCAAGACGCGCCCCGAGGAGCGTCTTGTCACATGTCACTCCTCGGTCTGACTGAGCGCCTCCAGGAGAGAGGCCCAAGCAAGACGTGCCCCGAGGAGCGTCTTGCCACATGTCAACAATGGGTCTGACTGAGGGCCTCCAGGAGAGAAGCCCAAGCAAGAAGCGCCCCGAGGAGCGTCTTGCCACATGTCAACACTGGGTCTGACTGAGCGCCTCCAGGAGAGAGGCCCAAGCAAGACACGCCCCGAGGAGAGTCTTGACACATGTTAACACTGGGTCTGACTGAGGGCCTCCATGTGAGAAGCCCAAGCAAGACGCGCCCCGAGGAGAGTCTTGCCACATGTCAACACTGGGTCTGACAGAGGGCATCCAGGAGAGAGGCCCAAGCAATACGCGCCCCGAGGAGCGTCTTGCCACATGTCAACAATGGGTCTGACTGAGGGCCTCCAGGAGAGAAGCCCAAGGAAGACGCGCCCCGAGGAGCTTCTTGACACATGTCAGCACTCGGTCTGACTGAGCGCCTCCAGGAGAGAGGCCAAAGCAAGATGCGCCCCAAGGAGCGTCTTGACACATGTCAACACTGGGTCTGACAGAGGGCCTCCATGAGAGAGGCCCAAGCAAGACGCGCCCCGAGGAGTGTCTTGCCACATGTCAACACTGGGTCTGACTGAGGGCATCCAGGAGAGAGGCCCAAGCAATACGCGCCCCGAGGAGCGTCTTGCCACATGTCACCACTGGGTCTGACTGAGCGCCTCCAGGAGAGAGGCCCAAGCAAGAAGCGCCCCGAGGAGCGTCTTGCCACATGTGAACACTGGGTCTGACTGAGCGCCTCCAGGAGAGAGGCCCAAGCAAGACGCGCCCCAAGGAGCGTCTTGCCACATGTGAACACTGGGTCTGACTGAGCGCCTCAAGGAGAGAGGCCCAAGCAAGACGCGCCCGGAGGAGCGTCTTGCCACATGTCAGCACTCGGTCTGACTGAGCGCCTCCAGGAGAGAGGCCCAAGCAAGACGTGCCCCGAGGAGCATCTTGACACATGTCTCCTCTGGGTCTGACTGAGCGCCTCCAGGAGAGAGGCCCAAGCAAGACGTGCCCCGAGGAGCGTCTTGCCACATTTCAACACTGGGTCTGACTGAGAACCTCCAGGAGAGAGGCCCAAGCAAGACGCGCCCCGAGGAGCGTCTTGCCACATGTCAACACTGGGTCTGACTGAGCGCCTCCAGGAGAGAGGCCCAAGCAAGACGCGCCCCGAGGAGCGTCTTGTCACATGTCACTACTCGGTCTGACTGAGCGCCTCCAGGAGAGAGGCCCAAGCAAGACACGCCCCGAGGAGCGTCTTGACACATGTCAACACTGGGTCTGACTGAGGGCCTCCATGAGAGAAGCCCAAGCAAGACGCACCCCGAGGAGAGTCTTGCCACATGTCAACACTGGGTCTGACAGAGGGCATCCAGGAGAGAGGCCCAAGCAATACGTGCCCCGAGGAGCGTCTTGCCACATGTCAACAATGGGTCTGACTGAGGGCCTCCAGGAGAGAAGCCCAAGCAATACGCGCCCCGAGGAGCTTCTTGCCACATGTCAGCACTCGGTCTGACTGAGCGCCTCCAGGAGAGAGGCCCAAGCAAGACGTGCCCCGAGGAGTGTCTTGCCACGTGTCACCACTGGGTCTGATTGAGCACCTCCAGGAGAGAGGCCCCAGCAAGACGCGCCGCGAGGAGCTTCTTGCCTTATGTCAGCACTCGGTCTGACTGAGCGCCTCCAGGAGAGAGGCCCAAGCAAGACCCGTCCCGAGGAGCGTCTTGCCACATGTCACTACTCGGTCTAACTGAGCGCCTCCAGGAGAGAGGTCCAAGCAAGACACGCCCCGAGGAGCGTCTTGCCACATGTCACTACTCGGTCTGACTGAGCGCCTCCAGGAGGGAGGTCCAAGCAAGACGCGCCCCGAGGAGCGTCTTGCCACATGTCACTACTCGGTCTGACTGAGCGCCTCCAGGAGAGAGGCCCAAGCAAGACGTGCCCCGAGGAGCGTCTTGCCACATGTCAACACTGGGTCTGACTGAGCGCCTCCAGGAGAGAGGCCCGAGGAGCGTCTTGACACATGTCACCTCTGGGTCTGACTGAGCGCCTCCAGGAGAGAGGCCCAAGCAAGACGCGCCCCGAGGAGCGTCTTGTCACATGTCAACACTGGGTCTGACTGAGCGCCTCCAGGAGCGAGGCCCAAGCAAGAAACGCCCGAGGAGCGTCTTGACACATGTCAACACTGGGTCTGACTGAGCGCCTCCAGGAGAGAGGTCCAAGCAACACGCGCCTCGAGGAGCGTCTTGCCACATGCCAACACTGGGTCTGACTGAGTGCCTCCATGAGAGATGCCCCAGCAAGACGCGCCCCGAGGAGCGTCTTGTCACATGTCACTCCTCGGTCTGACTGAGCGCCTCCAGGAGAGAGGCCCAAGCAAGACGTGCCCCGAGGAGCGTCTTGCCACATGTCAACAATGGGTCTGACTGAGGGCCTCCAGGAGAGAAGCCCAAGCAAGAAGCGCCCCGAGGAGCGTCTTGCCACATGTCAACACTGGGTCTGACTGAGCGCCTCCAGGAGAGAGGCCCAAGCAAGACACGCCCCGAGGAGAGTCTTGACACATGTTAACACTGGGTCTGACTGAGGGCCTCCATGTGAGAAGCCCAAGCAAGACGCGCCCCGAGGAGAGTCTTGCCACATGTCAACACTGGGTCTGACAGAGGGCATCCAGGAGAGAGGCCCAAGCAATACGCGCCCCGAGGAGCGTCTTGCCACATGTCAACAATGGGTCTGACTGAGGGCCTCCAGGAGAGAAGCCCAAGGAAGACGCGCCCCGAGGAGCTTCTTGCCACATGTCAGCACTCGGTCTGACTGAGCGCCTCCAGGAGAGAGGCCAAAGCAAGATGCGCCCCGAGGAGGGTCTTGACACATGTCAACACTGGGTCTGACTTAGCGCCTCCAGGAGAGAGGCCCAAGCAAGATGCGCCCCGAGGAGCGTCTTGCCACGTGTCACCACTGGGTCTGACTGAGCTCCTCCAGGAGAGAGGCCCAAGCAAGACGCGCCCCGAGGAGCGTCTTGCCACGTGTCACCACTGGGTCTGATTGAGCACCTCCAGGAGAGAGGCCCCAGCAAGACGCGCCGCGAGGAGCATCTTGCCTTATGTCAGCACTCGGTCTGACTGAGCGCCTCCAGGAGAGAGGCCCAAGCAAGAAGCGCCCCGAGGAGCGTCTTGCCACATGTGAACACTGGGTCTGACTGAGCGCCTCCAGGAGAGAGGCCCAAGCAAGACGCGCCCCAAGGAGCGTCTTGCCACATGTGAACACTGGGTCTGACTGAGCGCCTCAAGGAGAGAGGCCCAAGCAAGACGCGCCCGGAGGAGCGTCTTGCCACATGTCAGCACTCGGTCTGACTGAGCGCCTCCAGGAGAGAGGCCCAAGCAAGACGTGCCCCGAGGAGCATCTTGACACATGTCTCCTCTGGGTCTGACTGAGCGCCTCCAGGAGAGAGGCCCAAGCAAGACGTGCCCCGAGGAGCGTCTTGCCACATTTCAACACTGGGTCTGACTGAGAACCTCCAGGAGAGAGGCCCAAGCAAGACGCGCCCCGAGGAGCGTCTTGCCACATGTCAACACTGGGTCTGACTGAGCGCCTCCAGGAGAGAGGCCCAAGCAAGACGCGCCCCGAGGAGCGTCTTGTCACATGTCACTACTCGGTCTGACTGAGCGCCTCCAGGAGAGAGGCCCAAGCAAGACGTGGCCCGAGGAGCGTCTTGCCACATGTCAACAATGGGTCTGACTGAGGGCCTCCAGGAGAGAAGCCCAAGCAAGAAGCGCCCCGAGGAGCGTCTTGCCACATGTCAACACTGGGTCTGACTGAGCGCCTCCAGGAGAGAGGCCCAAGCAAGACACGCCCCGAGGAGCGTCTTGACACATGTCAACACTGGGTCTGACTGAGGGCCTCCATGAGAGAAGCCCAAGCAAGACGCACCCCGAGGAGGGTCTTGCCACATGTCAACACTGGGTCTGACAGAGGGCATCCAGGAGAGAGGCCCAAGCAATACGTGCCCCGAGGAGCGTCTTGCCACATGTCAACAATGGGTCTGACTGAGGGCCTCCAGGAGAGAAGCCCAAGCAAGACCCGTCCCGAGGAGCGTCTTGCCACATGTCACTACTCGGTCTAACTGAGCGCCTCCAGGAGAGAGGTCCAAGCAAGACACGCCCCGAGGAGCGTCTTGCCACATGTCACTACTCGGTCTGACTGAGCGCCTCCAGGAGGGAGGTCCAAGCAAGACGCGCCCCGAGGAGCGTCTTGCCACATGTCACTACTCGGTCTGACTGAGCGCCTCCAGGAGAGAGGCCCAAGCAAGACGTGCCCCGAGGAGCGTCTTGCCACATGTCAACACTGGGTCTGACTGAGCGCCTCCAGGAGAGAGGCCCGAGGAGCGTCTTGACACATGTCACCTCTGGGTCTGACTGAGCGCCTCCAGGAGAGAGGCCTAAGCAAGACGCGCCCCGAGGAGCGTCTTGTCACATGTCAACACTGGGTCTGACTGAGCGCCTCCAGGAGCGAGGCCCAAGCAAGAAACGCCCGAGGAGCGTCTTGACACATGTCAACACTGGGTCTGACTGAGTGCCTCCAGGAGAGAGGTCCAAGCAACACGCGCCTCGAGGAGCGTCTTGCCACATGTCAACACTGTGTCTGACTGAGTGCCTCCATGAGAGAAGCCCCAGCAAGACGCGCCCCGAGGAGCGTCTTGTCACATGTCACTCCTCGGTCTGACTGAGCGCCTCCAGGAGAGAGGCCCAAGCAAGACGTGCCCCGAGGAGCGTCTTGCCACATGTCAACAATGGGTCTGACTGAGGGCCTCCAGGAGAGAAGCCCAAGCAAGAAGCGCCCCGAGGAGCGTCTTGCCACATGTCAACACTGGGTCTGACTGAGCGCCTCCAGGAGAGAGGCCCAAGCAAGACACGCCCCGAGGAGAGTCTTGACACATGTTAACACTGGGTCTGACTGAGGGCCTCCATGTGAGAAGCCCAAGCAAGACGCGCCCCGAGGAGAGTCTTGCCACATGTCAACACTGGGTCTGACAGAGGGCATCCAGGAGAGAGGCCCAAGCAATACGCGCCCCGAGGAGCGTCTTGCCACATGTCAACAATGGGTCTGACTGAGGGCCTCCAGGAGAGAAGCCCAAGGAAGACGCGCCCCGAGGAGCTTCTTGCCACATGTCAGCACTCGGTCTGACTGAGCGCCTCCAGGAGAGAGGCCAAAGCAAGATGCGCCCCGAGGAGCGTCTTGACACATGTCAACACTGGGTCTGACAGAGGGCCTCCATGAGAGAGGCCCAAGCAAGACGCGCCCCGAGGAGTGTCTTGCCACATGTCAACACTGGGTCTGACTGAGCGCCTCCAGGAGAGAGGCCCAAGCAAGATGCGCCCCGAGGAGCGTCTTACCACGTGTCAACACTGGGTCTGACTTAGCGCCTCCAGGAGAGAGGTCCAAGCAAGACGCGCCCCGAGGAGCGTCTTGTCACATGTCACTACTCGGTCTGACTGAGCGCCTCCAGGAGAGAGGCCCAAGCAAGACGTGCCCCGAGGAGCGTCTTGCCACATGTCAACAATGGGTCTGACTGAGGGCCTCCAGGAGAGAAGCCCAAGCAAGACGCGCCCAGAGGAGCGTCTTGCCACATGTCAACACTGGGTCTGACTGAGGGCCCCCAGGAGAGAGGCCCAAATAAGACGCGCCCCGAGGAGTGTCTTGCCACATGACAACACTGGGTCTGACTGAGGGCCTCCAGGAGAGAAGCCCAAGCAAGATGCGCCCCGAGGAGCGTCTTGCCACATGTCAGCACTCGGTCTTACTGAGCGCCTCCAGGAGAGAGGCCCAAGCAAGACGCACCCCGAGGAGCGTCTTGCCACATGTCAACACTGGGTCTGACTGAGCGCCTCCAGGAGAGAGGCCCAAGCAAGACGCGCCCCGAGGAGCGTCTTGCCACATGTGAACACTGGGTCTGACTGAGCGCCTCCAGGAGAGAGGCCCAAGCAAGACTCGCCCCGAGGAGCGTCTTGCCACGTGTCAGCACTCGGTCTGACTGAGCGCCTCCAGGAGAGAGGCCCAAGCAAGACGCGCCCCGAGGAGCGTCTTGACACATGTCTCCTCTGGGTCTGACTGAGCGCCTCCAGGAGAGAGGCCCAAGCAAGACGTGCCCCGAGGTGTATCTTGCCACATGTCAACACTGGGTCTGACTGAGTGCCTCCATGAGAGAAGCCCCAGCAAGACGCGCCCCGAGGAGCGTCTTGCCACATGTCAACACTGGGTCTGACTGAGCACCTCCAGGAGAGAGGCCCAAGCAAGACGCGCCCCGAGGAGCATCTTGCCACATATCAACACTGGGTCTGACTGAGTGCCTCCAGGAGAGAGGCCCGAGGAGCGTCTTGCCACATGTCACCTCTGGGTCTGACTGAGCGCCTCCAGGAGAGAGGCGCAAGCAAGAAACGCCCGAGGAGCGTCTTGACACATGTCAACACTGGGTCTGACTGAGCGGCTCAAGGAGAGAGGCCCCAGCAAGACGCGCCCCGAGGAGCGTCTTGCCACATGTCAGCACTCGGTCTGACTGAGCGCCTCCAGGAGAGAGGCCCAAGCAAGAAGCGCCCCGAGGAGCGTCTTGCCACATGTCAACACTGGGTCTAATTGAGCGCCTCCAGGAGAGAGGCCCAAGCAAGACTCGCCCCGAGGAGCGTCTTGCCACATGTCACTACTCGGTCTGACTGAGCGCCTCCAGGAGAGAGGCCCAAGCATGACGCGCCCCAAGGAGCGTCTTGCCACATGTGAACACTGGGTCTGACTGAGCGCCTCCAGGAGAGAGGCCCAAGCAAGACGCGCCCGGAGGAGCGTCTTGCCACATGTCAGCAGTCGGTCTGACTGAGCGCCTCCAGGAGAGAGGCCCAAGCAAGACGCGCCCCGAGGAGCGTCTTGACACATGTCTCCTCTGGGTCTGACTGAGCGCCTCCAGGAGAGAGGCCCCAGCAAGACGCACCACGAGGAGCATCTTGCCTTATGTCAGCACTCGGTCTGACTGAGCGCCTCCAGGAGAGAGGTCCAAGCAAGACACGCCCCAAGGAGCGTCTTGCCACATGTCACTACTCGGTCTGACTGAGCGCCTCCAGGAGAGAGGCCCAAGCAAGACGTGCCCCGAGGAGCGTCTTGCCACATGTCAACAATGGGTCTGACTGAGGGCCTCCAGGAGAGAAGCCCAAGCAAGACGCGCCCCGAGGAGCGTCTTGCCACATGTCAACACTGGGTCTGACTGAGCGCCTCCAGGAGAGAGGCCCAAGCAAGACGCGCCACGAGGAGCGTCTTGCCACATGTTAACACTGGGTCTGCCTGAGCGCCTCCAGGAGAGAGGCCCAAGCAAGACGCGCCCGGAGGACCGTCTTTCCACATGTCAGCACTCGGTCTGACTGAGCGCCTCCAGGAGAGAGGCCCAAGCAAGACGCACCCCGAGGAGCGTCTTGCCACATGTCAACAATGGGTCTGACTGAGGGCCTCCAGGAGAGAAGCCCAAGCAAGACGCGCCCCGAGGAGTGTCTTGCCACATGTCAACACTGGGTCTGACTGAGCGCCTCCAGGAGAGAGGCCCAAGCAAGACGCGCCCCGAGGAGCGTCTTACCACGTGTCAACACTGGGTCTGACTTAGCGCCTCCAGGAGAGAGGTCCAAGCAAGACGCGCCCCGAGGAGCGTCTTGTCACATGTCACTACTCGGTCTGACTGAGCACCTCCAGGAGAGAGGCCCAAGCAAGACGTGCCCCGAGGAGCGTCTTGCCACATGTCAACAATGGGTCTGACTGAGGGCCTCCAGGAGAGAAGCCCAAGCAAGACGCGCCCAGAGGAGCGTCTTGCCACATGTCAACACTGGGTCTGACTGAGGGCCCCCAGGAGAGAGGCCCAAATAAGACGCGCCCCGAGGAGTGTCTTGCCACATGACAACACTGGGTCTGACTGAGGGCCTCCAGGAGAGAGGCCCAAGCAAGATGCGCCCCGAGGAGCGTCTTGCCACATGTCAGCACTCGGTCTGACTGAGCGCCTCCAGGAGAGAGGCCCAAGCAAGACGCACCCCGAGGAGCGTCTTGCCACATGTCAACACTGGGTCTGACTGAGCGCCTCCAGGAGAGAGGCCCAAGCAAGACTCGCCCGGAGGAGCGTCTTGCCACGTGTCAGCACTCGGTCTGACTGAGCGCCTCCAGGAGAGAGGCCCAAGCAAGACGCGCCCCGAGGAGCGTCTTGACACATGTCTCCTCTGGGTCTGACTGAGCGCCTCCAGGAGAGAGCCCAAGCAAGACGTGCCCCGAGGTGTATCTTGCCACATGTCAACACTGGGTCTGACTGAGTGCCTCCATGAGAGAAGCCCCAGCAAGACGCGCCCCGAGGAGCGTCTTGCCACATGTCAACACTGGGTCTGACTGAGCACCTCCAGGAGAGAGGCCCAAGCAAGACGCGCCCCGAGGAGCATCTTGCCACATATCAACACTGGGTCTGACTGAGTGCCTCCAGGAGAGAGGCCCGAGGAGCGTCTTGCCACATGTCACCTCTGGGTCTGACTGAGCGCCTCCAGGAGAGAGGCGCAAGCAAGAAACGCCCGAGGAGCGTCTTGACACATGTCAACACTGGGTCTGACTGAGCGGCTCAAGGAGAGAGGCCCCAGCAAGACGCGCCCCGAGGAGCGTCTTGCCACATGTCAGCACTCGGTCTGACTGAGCGCCTCCAGGAGAGAGGCCCAAGCAAGATGCGCCCCGAGGAGCGTCTTGCCACATGTCAGCACTCGGTCTGACTGAGCGCCTCCAGGAGAGAGGCCCAAGCAAGACGCACCCCGAGGAGCGTCTTGCCACATGTCAACACTGGGTCTGACTGAGCGCCTCCAGGAGAGAGGCCCAAGCAAGACTCGCCCGGAGGAGCGTCTTGCCACGTGTCAGCACTCGGTCTGACTGAGCGCCTCCAGGAGAGAGGCCCAAGCAAGACGCGCCCCGAGGAGCGTCTTGACACATGTCTCCTCTGGGTCTGACTGAGCGCCTCCAGGAGAGAGGCCCAAGCAAGACGTGCCCCGAGGTGTATCTTGCCACATGTCAACACTGGGTCTGACTGAGTGCCTCCATGAGAGAAGCCCCAGCAAGACGCGCCCCGAGGAGCGTCTTGCCACATGTCAACACTGGGTCTGACTGAGCACCTCCAGGAGAGAGGCCCAAGCAAGACGCGCCCCGAGGAGCATCTTGCCACATATCAACACTGGGTCTGACTGAGTGCCTCCAGGAGAGAGGCCCGAGGAGCATCTTGCCACATGTCACCTCTGGGTCTGACTGAGCGCCTCCAGGAGAGAGGCGCAAGCAAGAAACGCCCGAGGAGCGTCTTGACACATGTCAACACTGGGTCTGACTGAGCGGCTCAAGGAGAGAGGCCCCAGCAAGACGCGCCCCGAGGAGCGTCTTGCCACATGTCAGCACTCGGTCTGACTGAGCGCCTCCAGGAGAGAGGCCCAAGCAAGAAGCGCCCCGAGGAGCGTCTTGCCACATGTCAACACTGGGTCTAATTGAGCGCCTCCAGGAGAGAGGCCCAAGCAAGACGCGCCCCGAGGAGCGTCTTGCCACATGTCACTACTCGGTCTGACTGAGCGCCTCCAGGAGAGAGGCCCAAGCAAGACGCGCCCCAAGGAGCGTCTTGCCACATGTGAACACTGGGTCTGACTGAGCGCCTCCAGGAGAGAGGCCCAAGCAAGACGCGCCCAGAGGAGCGTCTTGCCACATGTCAGCAGTCGGTCTGACTGAGCGCCTCCAGGAGAGAGGCCCAAGCAAGACGCGCCCCGAGGAGCGTCTTGACACATGTCTCCTCTGGGTCTGACTGAGCGCCTCCAGGAGAGAGGCCCCAGCAAGACGCGCCACGAGGAGCATCTTGCCTTATGTCAGCACTCGGTCTGACTGAGCGCCTCCAGGAGAGAGGTCCAAGCAAGACACGCCCCAAGGAGCGTCTTGCCACATGTCACTACTCGGTCTGACTGAGCGCCTCCAGGAGAGAGGCCCAAGCAAGACGTGCCCCGAGGAGCGTCTTGCCACATGTCAACAATGGGTCTGACTGAGGGCCTCCAGGAGAGAAGCCCAAGCAAGACGCGCCCCGAGGAGCGTCTTGCCACATGTCAACACTGGGTCTGACTGAGCGCCTCCAGGAGAGAGGCCCAAGCAAGACGCGCCACGAGGAGCGTCTTGCCACATGTTAACACTGGGTCTGCCTGAGCGCCTCCAGGAGAGAGGCCCAAGCAAGACGCGCCCGGAGGAGCGTCTTGCCACATGTCAGCACTCGGTCTGACTGAGCGCCTCCAGGAGAGAGGCCCAAGCAAGACGCACCCCGAGGAGCGTCTTGCCACATGTCAACAATGGGTCTGACTGAGGGCCTCCAGGAGAGAAGCCCAAGCAAGACGCGCCCCGAGGAGCTTCTTGCCACATGTCAGCACTCGGTCTGACTGAGCGCCTCCAGGAGAGAGGCCCAAGCAAGACGCGCCCCGAGGAGTGTCTTGCCACGTGTCACCACTGGGTCTGATTGAGCACCTCCAGGAGACAGGCCCCAGCAAGACGCGCCGCGAGGAGCATCTTGCCTTATGTCAGCACTCGGTCTGACTGAGCGCCTCCAGGAGAGAGGCCCAAGCAAGACCCGCCCCGAGGAGCGTCTTGCCACATGTCACTACTCGGTCTAACTGAGCGCCTCCAGGAGAGAGGTCCAAGCAAAACACGCCCCGAGGAGCGTCTTGCACATGTCACTACTCGGTCTGACTGAGCGCCTCCAGGAGGGAGGTCCAAGCAAGATGCGCCCCGAGGAGCGTCTTGCCACATGTCACTTCTCGGTCTGACTGAGCGCCTCCAGGAGAGAGGCCCAAGCAAGACGTGCCCCGAGGAGCGTCTTGCCACATGTCAACAATGGGTCTGACTGAGGGCCTCCAGGAGAGAAGCCCAAGCAAGACGCGCCCCGAGGAGCGTCTTGCCACATGTCAACACTGGGTCTGACTGAGGGCCCCCAGGAGAGAGGCCCAAATAAGACGCTCCCCGAGGAGCGTCTTGCCACATGTCAACACTGGGTCTGACTGAGGGCCTCCAGTAGAGAAGCCCAAGCAAGATGCGCCCCGAGGAGCGTCTTGCCACATGTCAGCACTCGGTCTGACTGAGCGCCTCCAGGAGAGAGGCCCAAGCAAGACGCGCCCCGAGGAGCGTCTTGCCACATGTCAACACTGGGTCTGACTGAGCGCCTCCAGGAGAGAGGCCCAAGCAAGACGCGCCCCGAGGAGCGTCTTGCCACCTGTGAACACTGGGTCTGATTGAGCACCTCCAGGAGAGAGGCCCAAGCAAGACGCGCCGCGAGGAGCATCTTGCCTTATGTTAGCACTCGGTCTGACTGAGCGCCTCCAGGAGAGAGGCCCAAGCAAGAGCCGCCCCGAGGAGCGTCTTGCCACATGTCACTACTCGGTCTAACTGAGCACCTCCAGGAGAGAGGTCCAAGCAAGACACGCCCCGAGGAGCGTCTTGCCACATGTCACTACTCGGGCTGACTGAGCGCCTCCAGGAGGGAGGTCCAAGCAAGACGTGCCCCGAGGAGCGTCTTGCCACATGTCAACAATGGGTCTGACTGAGGGCCTCCAGGAGAGAAGCCCAAGCAAGACGCGCCCCGAGGAGCGTCTTGCCAAATGTCAGCACTCGGTCTGACTGAGCGCCTCCAGGAGAGAGGCCCAAGCAAGACGCGCCCCGAGGAGCGTCTTGCCACATGTCAACACTGGGTCTGACTGAGCGCCTCCAGGAGAGAGGCCCAAGCAAGACGAGCCCCGAGGAGCGTCTTGCCACATGTGAACACTGGGTCTGATTGAGCACCTCCAGGAGAGAGGCCCCAGCAAGACGCGCCGCGAGGAGCATCTTGCCTTATGTCAGCACTCGGTCTGACTGAGCGCCTCCAGGAGAGAGGCCCAAGCAAGACCCGCCCCGAGGAGCGTCTTGCCACATGTCACTACTCGGTGTAACTGAGCGCCTCCAGGAGAGAGGTCCAAGCAAGACACGCCCCGAGGAGCGTCTTGCCACATGTCACTACTCGGTCTGACTGAGCGCCTCCAGGAGGGAGGTCCAAGCAAGACGTGCCCTGAGGAGCGTCTTGCCACTTGTCAACAATGGGTCTGACTGAGGGCCTCCAGGAGAGAAGCCCAAGCAAGACGCGCCCCGAGGAGCGTCTTGCCACATGTCAACACTGGGTCTGACTGAGGGCCCCCAGGAGAGAGGCCCAAATAAGACGCGCCCCGAGGAGCGTCTTGCCACATGTCAACACTGGGTCTGTCTGAGGGCCTCCAGGAGAGAAGCCCAAGCAAGATGCGCCCCGAGGAGCATCTTGCCACATGTCAGCACTCGGTCTGACTGAGCGCCTCCAGGAGAGAAGCCCAAGCAAGAAGCGCCCCGAGGAGCGTCTTGCCACATGTCAACAATGGGTCTGACTGAGGGCCTCCAGGAGAGAAGCCCAAGCAAGACGCGCCCCGAGGAGCGTCTTGCCACATGTCAACACTGGGTCTGACTGAGGGCCCCCAGGAGAGAGGCCCAAATAAGACGCGCCCCGAGGAGCGTCTTGCCACATGTCAACACTGGGTCTGACTGAGGGCCTCCAGGAGAGAAGCCCAAGCAAGAAGCGCCCCGAGGAGCGTCTTGCCACGTGTCAACACTGGGTCTGATTGAGGGCCTTCTGGAGAGAGGCCCAAGCAAGACGCGCCCCGAGGAGCGTCTTGCCACATGTCAACAATGGGTCTGACTGAGGGCCTCCAGGAGAGAAGCCCAAGCAAGACGCGCCCCGAGGAGCGTCTTGCCACATGTCAACACTGGGTCTGACTGAGGGCCCCCAGGAGAGAGGCCCAAATAAGACGTGCCCCGAGGAGCGTCTTGCCACATGTCAACACTGGGTCTGACTGAGGGCCTCCAGGAGAGAAGCCCAAGCAAGAAGCGCCCCGAGGAGCGTCTTGCCACGTGTCAACACTGGGTCTGATTGAGGGCCTTCTGGAGAGAGGCCCAAGCAAGACGCGCCCCGAGGAGCGTCTTGCCACATGTCAACAATGGGTCTGACTGAGGGCCTCCAGGAGAGAAGCCCAAGCAAGACGCGCCCCGAGGAGCGTCTTGCCACATGTCAACACTGGGTCTGACTGAGGGCCCCCAGGAGAGAGGCCCAAATAAGACGCGCCCCGAGGAGCGTCTTGCCACATGTCAACACTGGGTCTGTCTGAGGGCCTCCAGGAGAGAAGCCCAAGCAAGATGCGCCCCGAGGAGCATCTTGCCACATGTCAGCACTCGGTCTGACTGAGCGCCTCCAGGAGAGAAGCCCAAGCAAGAAGCGCCCCGAGGAGCGTCTTGCCACATGTCAACAATGGGTCTGACTGAGGGCCTCCAGGAGAGAAGCCCAAGCAAGACGCGCCCCGAGGAGCGTCTTGCCACATGTCAACACTGGGTCTGACTGAGGGCCCCCAGGAGAGAGGCCCAAATAAGACGCGCCCCGAGGAGCGTCTTGCCACATGTCAACACTGGGTCTGACTGAGGGCCTCCAGGAGAGAAGCCCAAGCAAGAAGCGCCCCGAGGAGCGTCTTGCCACGTGTCAACACTGGGTCTGATTGAGGGCCTTCTGGAGAGAGGCCCAAGCAAGACGCGCCCCGAGGAGCGTCTTGCCACATGTCAACAATGGGTCTGACTGAGGGCCTCCAGGAGAGAAGCCCAAGCAAGACGCGCCCCGAGGAGCGTCTTGCCACATGTCAACACTGGGTCTGACTGAGGGCCCCCAGGAGAGAGGCCCAAATAAGACGTGCCCCGAGGAGCGTCTTGCCACATGTCAACACTGGGTCTGACTGAGGGCCTCCAGGAGAGAAGCCCAAGCAAGAAGCGCCCCGAGGAGCGTCTTGCCACGTGTCAACACTGGGTCTGATTGAGGGCCTTCTGGAGAGAGGCCCAAGCAAGACGCGCCCCGAGGAGCGTCTTGCCACATGTCAACAATGGGTCTGACTGAGGGCCTCCAGGAGAGAAGCCCAAGCAAGACGCGCCCCGAGGAGCGTCTTGCCACATGTCAGCACTCGGTCTGACTGAGCGCCTCCTGGAGAGAGGCCAAAGCAAGACGCGCCCCGAGGAGCATCTTGACACATGTCTCCTCTGGGTCTGACTGAGCGCCTCCAGGAGAGAAGCCCAAGCAAGACGTGCCCCGAGGAGCGTCTTGCCACATGTCAACACTGGGTCTGACTGAGTGCCTCCATGAGAGAAGCCCCAGCAAGACGCGCCCCGAGGAGCATCTTGCCACATGTCAACACTGGGTCTGACTGAGAACCTCCAGGAGAGAGGCCCAAGCAAGACGCGCCCCGAGGAGCGTCTTGCCACATGTCAACATTGGGTCTGACTGAGCGCCTCCAGGAGAGAGGCCCAAGCAAGATGCGCCCCGAGGAGCGTCTTGTCACATGTCACTACTCGGTCTGACTGAGCGCCTCCAGGAGAGAGGCCCAAGCAAGACGTGCCCCGAGGAGCGTCTTGCCACATGTCAACAATGGGTCTGACTGAGGGCCTCCAGGAGAGAAGCCCAAGCAAGAAGCGCCCCGAGGAGCGTCTTGCCACATGTCAACACTGGGTCTGACTGAGCGCCTCCAGGAGAGAGGCCCAAGCAAGACACGCCCCGAGGAGCGTCTTGACACATGTCAACACTGGGTCTGACTGAGGGCCTCCATGAGAGAAGCCCAAGCAAGACGCACCCCGAGGAGAGTCTTGCCACATGTCAACACTGGGTCTGACAGAGGGCATCCAGGAGAGAGGCCCAAGCAATACGCGCCCCAGGAGCGTCTTGCCACATGTCACCACTGGGTCTCACTGAGCGCCTCCAGGAGAGAGGCCCAAGCAAGAAGCGCCCCGAGGACCGTCTTGCCACGTGTCAACACTGGGTCTGATTGAGGGCCTTCTAGAGAGAGGCCCAAGCAAGACGCGCCCCGAGGAGCGTCTTGCCACATGTCAACAATGGGTCTGACTGAGGGCCTCCAGGAGAGAAGCCCAAGCAAGACGCGCCCCGAGGAGCGTCTTGCCACATGTCAACATTGGGTCTGACTGAGCGCCTCCAGGAGAGAGGCCCAAGCAAGATGCGCCCCGAGGAGCGTCTTGTCACATGTCACTACTCGGTCTGACTGAGCGCCTCCAGGAGAGAGGCCCAAGCAAGACGTGCCCCGAGGAGCGTCTTGCCACATGTCAACAATGGGTCTGACTGAGGGCCTCCAGGAGAGAAGCCCAAGCAAGAAGCGCCCCGAGGAGCGTCTTGCCACATGTCAACACTGGGTCTGACTGAGCGCCTCCAGGAGAGAGGCCCAAGCAAGACACGCCCCGAGGAGCATCTTGCCACATGTCAACACTGGGTCTGACTGAGAACCTCCAGGAGAGAGGCCCAAGCAAGACGCGCCCCGAGGAGCGTCTTGCCACATGTCAACATTGGGTCTGACTGAGCGCCTCCAGGAGAGAGGCCCAAGCAAGATGCGCCCCGAGGAGCGTCTTGTCACATGTCACTACTCGGTCTGACTGAGCGCCTCCAGGAGAGAGGCCCAAGAAAGACGTGCCCCGAGGAGCGTCTTGCCACATGTCAACAATGGGTCTGACTGAGGGCCTCCAGGAGAGAAGCCCAAGCAAGAAGCGCCCCGAGGAGCGTCTTGCCACATGTCAACACTGGGTCTGACTGAGCGCCTCCAGGAGAGAGGCCCAAGCAAGACACGCCCCGAGGAGCGTCTTGACACATGTCAACACTGGGTCTGACTGAGGGCCTCCATGAGAGAAGCCCAAGCAAGACGCACCCCGAGGAGAGTCTTGCCACATGTCAACACTGGGTCTGACAGAGGGCATCCAGGAGAGAGGCCCAAGCAATACGCGCCCCAGGAGCGTCTTGCCACATGTCACCACTGGGTCTCACTGAGCGCCTCCAGGAGAGAGGCCCAAGCAAGAAGCGCCCCGAGGACCGTCTTGCCACGTGTCAACACTGGGTCTGATTGAGGGCCTTCTAGAGAGAGGCCCCAGCAAGACGCGCCGCGAGGAGCATCTTGCCTTATGTCAACACTCGGTCTGACTGAGCGCCTCCAGGAGAGAGGCCCAAGCAAGACCCGCCCCGAGGAGCGTCTTGCCACATGTCACTACTCGGTCTAACTGAGCGCCTCCAGGAGAGAGGTCCAAGCAAGACACGCCCCGAGGAGCGTCTTGCCACATGTCACTACTCGGTCTGACTGAGCGCCTCCAGGAGGGAGGTCCAAGCAAGACGCGCCCCGAGGAGCGTCTTGCCACATGTCACTTCTCGGTCTGACTGAGCGCCTCCAGGAGAGAGGCCCAAGCAAGACGTGCCCCGAGGAGCGTCTTGCCTCATGTCAACAATGGGTCTGACTGAGGGCCTCCAGGAGAGAAGCCCAAGCAAGACGCGCCCCGAGGAGCGTCTTGCCACATGTCAACACTGGGTGTGACTGAGGGCCCCCAGGAGAGAGGCCCAAATAAGACGCGCCCCGAGGAGCGTCTTGCCACATGTCAGCACTGGGTCTGACTGAGGGCTTCCAGTAGAGAAGCCCAAGCAAGATGCGCCCTGAGGAGCGTCTTGCCACATGTCAACACTGGGTCTGCCTGAGCGCCTCCAGGAGAGACGCCCAAATAAGACGCGCCCCGAGGAGCGTCTTGCCACATGTCAACACTGGGTCTGACTGAGGGCCTCCAGGAGAGAGGTCCAAGCAAGACACGCCCCGAGGAGCGTCTTGCCACATGTCACTACTCGGTCTGACTGAGCGCCTCCAGGAGGGAGGTCCAAGCAAGTCGCGCCCCGAGGAGCGTCTTGCCACATGTCACTTCTCGGTCTGACTGAGCGCCTCCAGGAGAGAGGCCCAAGCAAGACGTTCCCCGAGGAGCGTCTTGCCACATGTCAACAATGGGTCTGACTGAGGGCCTCCAGGAGAGAAGCCCAAGCAAGACGCGCCCCGAGGAGCGTCTTGCCACGTGTCAACACTGGGTCTGATTGAGGGCCTTCTGGAGAGAGGCCCAAGCAAGACGCGCCCCGAGGAGCGTCTTGCCACATGTCAACAATGGGTCTGACTGAGGGCCTCCAGGAGGGAAGCCCAAGCAAGACGTGCCCCGAGGAGCGTCTTGCCACTTGTCAACACTGGGTCTGACTGAGCGCCTCCAGGAGAGAGGCCCAAGCAAGACGCGCCCCGAGGAGCGTCTTGCCACATGTGAACACTGGGTCTGACTGAGCGCCTCCAGGAGAGAGGCCCAAGCAAGACGTGCCCCGAGGAGCATCTTGACACATGTCTCCTCTGGGTCTGACTGAGCGCCTCCAGGAGAGAAGCCCAAGCAAGACGTGCCCCGAGGAGCGTCTTGCCACATGTCAACACTGGGTCTGACTGAGTGCCTCCATGAGAGAAGCCCCAGCAAGACGCGCCCCGAGGAGCATCTTGCCACATGTCAACACTGGGTCTGACTGAGAACCTCCAGGAGAGAGGCCCAAGCAAGACGCGCCCCGAGGAGCGTCTTGCCACATGTCAACATTGGGTCTGACTGAGCGCCTCCAGGAGAGAGGCCCAAGCAAGATGCGCCCCGAGGAGCGTCTTGTCACATGTCACTACTCGGTCTGACTGAGCGCCTCCAGGAGAGAGGCCCAAGCAAGACGTGCCCCGAGGAGCGTCTTGCCACATGTCAACAATGGGTCTGACTGAGGGCCTCCAGGAGAGAAGCCCAAGCAAGAAGCGCCCCGAGGAGCGTCTTGCCACATGTCAACACTGGGTCTGACTGAGCGCCTCCAGGAGAGAGGCCCAAGCAAGACACGCCCCGAGGAGCGTCTTGACACATGTCAACACTGGGTCTGACTGAGGGCCTCCATGAGAGAAGCCCAAGCAAGACGCACCCCGAGGAGAGTCTTGCCACATGTCAACACTGGGTCTGACAGAGGGCATCCAGGAGAGAGGCCCAAGCAATACGCGCCCCAGGAGCGTCTTGCCACATGTCACCACTGGGTCTGACTGAGCGCCTCCAGGAGAGAGGCCCAAGCAAGAAGCGCCCCGAGGACCGTCTTGCCACGTGTCAACACTGGGTCTGATTGAGGGCCTTCTGGAGAGAGGCCCAAGCAAGAAGCGCCCCGAGGAGCGTCTTGCCACATGTCAACAATGGGTCTGACTGAGGGCCTCCAGGAGAGAAGCCCAAGCAAGACGCGCCCCGAGGAGCTTCTTGCCACATGTCAGCACTCGGTCTGACTGAGCGCCTCCAGGAGAGAGGCCCAAGCAAGACGCGCCCCGAGGAGTGTCTTGCCACGTGTCACCACTGGGTCTGATTGAGCACCTCCAGGAGAGAGGTCCCAGCAAGACGCGCCGCGAGGAGCATCTTGCCTTATGTCAGCACTCGGTCTGACTGAGCGGCTCCAGGAGAGAGGCCCAAGCAAGACCCGCCCCGAGGAGCGTCTTGCCACATGTCACTACTCGGTCTAACTGAGCGCCTCCAGGAGAGAGGTCCAAGCAAAACACGCCCCGAGGAGCGTCTTGCCACATGTCACTACTCGGTCTGACTGAGCGCCTCCAGGAGGGAGGTCCAAGCAAGACGCGCCCCGAGGAGCGTCTTGCCACATGTCACTTCTCGGTCTGACTGAGCGCCTCCAGGAGAGAGGCCCCAGCAAGACGCGCCCCGAGGAGCGTCTTGCCACATGTCAACACTGGGTCTGACTGAGTGCCTCCATGAGAGAAGCCCCAGCAAGACGCGCCCCGAGGAGCATCTTGCCACATGTCAACACTGGGTCTGACTGAGAACCTCCAGGAGAGAGGCCCAAGCAAGACGCGCCCCGAGGAGCGTCTTGCCACATGTCAACATTTGGTCTGACTGAGCGCCTCCAGGAGAGAGGCCCAAGCAAGATGCGCCCCGAGGAGCGTCTTGTCACATGTCACTACTCGGTCTGACTGAGCGCCTCCAGGAGAGAGGCCCAAGCAAGACGTGCCCCGAGGAGCGTCTTGCCACATGTCAACAATGGGTCTGACTGAGGGCCTCCAGGAGAGAAGCCCAAGCAAGAAGCGCCCCGAGGAGCGTCTTGCCACATGTCAACACTGGGTCTGACTGAGCGCCTCCAGGAGAGAGGCCCAAGCAAGACACGCCCCGAGGAGCGTCTTGACACATGTCAACACTGGGTCTGACTGAGGGCCTCCATGAGAGAAGCCCAAGCAAGACGCACCCCGAGGAGAGTCTTGCCACATGTCAACACTGGGTCTGACAGAGGGCATCCAGGAGAGAGGCCCAAGCAATACGCGCCCCAGGAGCGTCTTGCCACATGTCACCACTGGGTCTGACTGAGCGCCTCCAGGAGAGAGGCCCAAGCAAGAAGCGCCCCGAGGACCGTCTTGCCACGTGTCAACACTGGGTCTGATTGAGGGCCTTCTGGAGAGAGGCCCAAGCAAGACGCGCCCCGAGGAGCGTCTTGCCACATGTCAACAATGGGTCTGACTGAGGGCCTCCAGGAGAGAAGCCCAAGCAAGACGCGCCCCGAGGAGCTTCTTGCCACATGTCAGCACTCGGTCTGACTGAGCGCCTCCAGGAGAGAGGCCCAAGCAAGACGCGCCCCGAGGAGTGTCTTGCCACGTGTCACCACTGGGTCTGATTGAGCACCTCCAGGAGAGAGGCCCCAGCAAGACGCGCCGCGAGGAGCATCTTGCCTTATGTCAGCACTCGGTCTGACTGAGCGGCTCCAGGAGAGAGGCCCAAGCAAGACCCGCCCCGAGGAGCGTCTTGCCACATGTCACTACTCGGTCTAACTGAGCGCCTCCAGGAGAGAGGTCCAAGCAAAACACGCCCCGAGGAGCGTCTTGCCACATGTCACTACTCGGTCTGACTGAGCGCCTCCAGGAGGGAGGTCCAAGCAAGACGCGCCCCGAGGAGCGTCTTGCCACATGTCACTTCTCGGTCTGACTGAGCGCCTCCAGGAGAGAGGCCCAAGCAAGACGTGCCCCGAGGAGCGTCTTGCCACATGTCAACAATGGGTCTGACTGAGGGCCTCCAGGAGAGAAGCCCAAGCAAGACGCGCCCCGAGGAGCGTCTTGCCACATGTCAACACTGGGTCTGACTGAGGGCCCCCAGGAGAGAGGCCCAAGCAAGATGCGCCCCGAGGAGCGTCTTGCCACATGTCAGCACTCGGTCTGACTGAGCGCCTCCAGGAGAGAGGCCCAAGCAAGACGCGCCCCGAGGAGCGTCTTGCCACATGTCAACACTGGGTCTGACTGAGCGCCTCCAGGAGAGAGGCCCAAGCAAGACGCGCCCCGAGGAGCGTCTTGCCACCTGTGAACACTGGGTCTGATTGAGCACCTCCAGGAGAGAGGCCCCAGCAAGACGCGCCGCGAGGAGCATCTTGCCTTATGTTAGCACTCGGTCTGACTGAGCGCCTCCAGGAGAGAGGCCCAAGCAAGACCCGCCCCGAGGAGCGTCTTGCCACATGTCACTACTCGGTCTAACTGAGCGCCTCCAGGAGAGAGGTCCAAGCAAGACACGCCCCGAGGAGCGTCTTGCCACATGTCACTACTCGGTCTGACTGAGCGCCTCCAGGAGGGAGGTCCAAGCAAGACGCGCCCCGAGGAGCGTCTTGCCACATGTCAACACTGGGTCTGACTGAGGGCCTCCAGGAGAGAAGCCCAAGCAAGATGCGCCCCGAGGAGCGTCTTGCCACATGTCAGCACTCGGTCTGACTGAGCGCCTCCAGGAGAGAAGCCCAAGCAAGATGCGCCCCGAGGAGCGTCTTGCCACATGTCAACACTGGGTCTGACTGAGCGCCTCCAGGAGAGAGGCCCAAGCAAGACGCGCCCCTAGGAGCCTCTTGCCACATGTCAACACTGGGTCTGACTGAGCGCCTCCAGGAGAGAGGCCCAAGCAAGACGCGCCCCGAGGAGCGTCTTGCCACATGTGAACACTGGGTCTGATTGAGCACCTCCAGGAGAGAGGCCCCAGCAAGACGCGCCGCGAGGAGCATCTTGCCTTATGTCAGCACTCGGTCCGACTGAGCGCCTCCAGGAGAGAGGCCCAAGCAAGACCCGCCCCGAGGAGCGTCTTGCCACATGTCACTACTCGGTGTAACTGAGCGCCTCCAGGAGGGAGGTCCACGCAAGACGTGCCCCGAGGAGCGTCTTGCCACATGTCAACACTGGGTCTGACTGAGGGCCTCCAGGAGAGAAGCCCAAGCAAGATGCGCCCCGAGGAGCGTCTTGCCACATGTCAGCACTCGGTCTGACTGAGCGCCTCCAGGAGAGAGGCCCAAATAAGACGCGCCCCGAGGAGCGTCTTGCCACATGTCAACACTGGGTCTGACTGAGGGCCTCCAGGAGAGAAGCCCAAGCAAGAAGCGCCCCGAGGAGCGTCTTGCCACGTGTCAACACTGGGTCTGATTGAGGGCCTTCTGGAGAGAGGCCCAAGCAAGACGCGCCCCGAGGAGCGTCTTGCCACATGTCAACAATGGGTCTGACTGAGGGCCTCCAGGAGAGAAGCCCAAGCAAGACGCGCCCCGAGGAGCGTCTTGCCACATGTCAGCACTCGGTCTGACTGAGCGCCTCCAGGAGAGAGGCCCAAGCAAGACGTGCCCCGAGGAGCGTCTTGCCACTTGTCAACACTGGGTCTGACTGAGCGCCTCCAGGAGAGAGGCCCAAGCAAGACGCGCCCCGAGGAGCGTCTTGCCACATGTGAACACTGGGTCTGACTGAGCGCCTCCAGGAGAGAGGCCCAAGCAAGACGCGCCCCGAGGAGCATCTTGACACATGTCTCCTCTGGGTCTGACTGAGCGCCTCCAGGAGAGAAGCCCAAGCAAGACGTGCCCCGAGGAGCATCTTGCCACATGTCAACACTGGGTCTGACTGAGTGCCTCCATGAGAGAAGCCCCAGCGAGACGCGCCCCGAGGAGCATCTTGCCACATGTCAACACTGGGTCTGACTGAGAACCTCCAGGAGAGAGGCCCAAGCAAGACGCGCCCCGAGGAGCGTCTTGCCACATGTCAACACTGGGTCTGACTGAGCGCCTCCAGGAGAGAGGCCCAAGCAAGATGCGCCCCGAGGAGCGTCTTGTCACATGTCACTACTCGGTCTGACTGAGCGCCTCCAGGAGAGAGGCCCAAGCAAGACGTGCCCCGAGGAGCGTCTTGCCACATGTCAACAATGGGTCTGACTGAGGGCCTCCAGGAGAGAAGCCCAAGCAAGAAGCGCCCCGAGGAGCGTCTTGCCACATGTCAACACTGGGTCTGACTGAGCGCCTCCAGGAGAGAGGCCCAAGCAAGACACGCCCCGAGGAGCGTCTTGACACATTTCAACACTGGGTCTGACTGAGTGCCTCCATGAGAGAAGCCCAAGCAAGACGCACCCCGAGGAGAGTCTTGCCACATGTCAACACTGGGTCTGATAGAGGGCATCCCGGAGAGAGGCCCAAGCAATACGCGCCCCAGGAGCGTCTTGCCACATGTCACCACTGGGTCTGACTGAGCGCCTCCAGGAGAGAGGCCCAAGCAAGACGCGCCCCGAGGAGCGTCTTGCCACATGTCAACAATGGGTCTGACTGAGGGCCTCCAGGAGAGAAGCCCAAGCAAGACGCGCCCCGAGGAGCTTCTTGCCACATGTCAGCACTCGGTCTGACTGAGCGCCTCCAGGAGAGAGGCCCAAGCAAGACGCGCCCCGAGGAGTGTCTTGCCACGTGTCA
The DNA here is from genome assembly GCF_043380555.1 of Nothobranchius furzeri. Lineage (NCBI taxonomy): Eukaryota > Metazoa > Chordata > Actinopteri > Cyprinodontiformes > Nothobranchiidae > Nothobranchius > Nothobranchius furzeri. The sequence continues at coordinate 13,352,349 of NC_091749.1, read as the reverse complement.
CCACTGGGTCTGATTGAACACCTCCAGGAGAGAGGCCCCAGCAAGACGCGACGCGAGGAGCATCTTGCCTTATGTCAGCACTCGGTCTGACTGAGCGTCTCCAGGAGAGAGGCCGAAGCAAGACCCGCCCCGAGGAGCGTCTTGCCACATGTCACTACTCGGTCTAACTGAGCGCCTCCAGGAGAGAGGTCCAAGCAAGACACGCCCCGAGGAGCGTCTTGCCACATGTCACTACTCGGTCTGACTGAGCGCCTCCCGGAGGGAGGTCCAAGCAAGACGCGCCCCGAGGAGCGTCTTGCCACATGTCACTTCTCGGTCTGACTGAGCGCCTCCAGGAGAGAGGCCCAGGCAAGACGTGCCCCGAGGAGCGTCTTGCCACATGTCAACAATGGGTCTGACTGAGGGCCTCCAGGAGAGAAGCCCAAGCAAGACGCGCCCCGAGGAGCGTCTTGCCACATGTCAACACTGGGTCTGACTGAGGTCCCCCAGGAGAGAGGCCCAAATAAGACGCGCCCCGAGGAGCGTCTTGCCACATGTCAACACTGGGTCTGACTGAGGGCCTCCAGTAGAGAAGCCCAAGCAAGATGCGCCCCGAGGAGCGTCTTGCCACATGTCAGCACTCGGTCTGACTGAGCGCCTCCAGGAGAGAGGCCCAAGCAAGACGCGCCCCGAGGAGCGTCTTGCCACATGTCAACACTGGGTCTGACTGAGCGCCTCCAGGAGAGAGGCCCAAGCAAGACGCGCCCCGAGGAGCGTCTTGCCACCTGTGAACACTGGGTCTGATTGAGCACCTCCAGGAGAGAGGCCCCAGCAAGACGCGCCGCGAGGAGCATCTTGCCTTATGTTAGCACTCGGTCTGACTGAGCGCCTCCAGGAGAGAGGCCCAAGCAAGACCCGCCCCGAGGAGCGTCTTGCCACATGTCACTACTCGGTTTAACTGAGCGCCTCCAGGAGAGAGGTCCAAGCAAGACACGCCCCGAGGAGCGTCTTGCCACATGTCACTACTCGGTCTGACTGAGCGCCTCCAGGAGGGAGGTCCAAGCAAGACGTGCCCCGAGGAGCGTCTTGCCACATGTCAACAATGGGTCTGACTGAGGGCCTCCAGGAGAGAGGCCCAAGCAAGACGCGCCCCGAGGAGCGTCTTGCCACATGTCAACACTGGGTCTGACTGAGCGCCTCCAGGAGAGATGCCCAAGCAAGACGCGCCCCGAGGAGCGTCTTGCCACCTGTGAACACTGGGTCTGATTGAGCACGTCCAGGAGAGAGGCCCCAGCAAGACGCGCCGCGAGGAGCATCTTGCCTTATGTTAGCACTCGGTCTGACTGAGCGCCTCCAGGAGAGAGGCCCAAGCAAGACCCGCCCCGAGGAGCGTCTTGCCACATGTCACTACTCGGTTTAACTGAGCGCCTCCAGGAGAGAGGTCCAAGCAAGACACGCCCCGAGGAGCGTCTTGCCACATGTCACTACTCGGTCTGACTGAGCGCCTCCAGGAGGGAGGTCCAAGCAAGACGTGCCCCGAGGAGCGTCTTGCCACATGTCAACAATGGGTCTGACTGAGGGCCTCCAGGAGAGAAGCCCAAGCAAGACGCGCCCCGAGGAGCGTCTTGCCACATGTCAACACTGGGTCTGACTGAGGGCCCCCAGGAGTGAGGCCCAAATAAGACGCGCCCCGAGGAGCGTCTTGCCACATGTCAACACTGGGTCTGACTGAGGGCCTCCAGTAGAGAAGCCCAAGCAAGATGCGCCCCGAGGAGCGTCTTGCCACATGTCAGCACTCGGTCTGACTGAGCGCCTCCAGGAGAGAGGCCCAAGAAAGACGCGCCCCGAGGAGCGTCTTGCCACATGTCAACACTGGGTCTGACTGAGCGCCTCCAGGAGAGAGGCCCAAGCAAGACGCGCCCCGAGGAGCGTCTTGCCACCTGTGAACACTGGGTCTGATTGAGCACCTCCAGGAGAGACGCCCCAGCAAGACGCGCCGCGAGGAGCATCTTGCCTTATGTTAGCACTCGGTCTGACTGAGCGCCTCCAGGAGAGAGGCCCAAGCAAGACACGCCCCGAGGAGTGTCTTGCCACATGTCACTACTCGGTCTGACTGAGCGCCTCCAGGAGGGAGGTCCAAGCAAGACGTGCCCCGAGGAGCGTCTTGCCACATGTCAACAATGGGTCTGACTGAGGGCCTCCAGGAGAGCAGCCCAAGCAAGACGCGCCCCGAGGAGCGTCTTGCCACATTTCAACACTGGGTCTGACTGAGGGCCTCCAGGAGAGAAGCCCAAGCAAGATGCGCCCCGAGGAGCGTCTTGCCACATGTCAGCACTCGGTCTGACTGAACGCCTCCAGGAGAGAAGCCCAAGCAAGATGCGCCCCGAGGAGCGTCTTGCCACATGTCAACACTGGGTCTGGCTGAGCGCCTCCAGGAGAGAGGCCCAAGCAAGACGCGCCCCGAGGAGCCTCTTGCCACATGTCAACACTGGGTCTGACTGAGCGCCTCCAGGAGAGAGGCCCAAGCAAGACGCGCCCCGAGGAGCGTCTTGCCACATGTGAACACTGGGTCTGATTGAGCACCTCCAGGAGAGAGGCCCCAGCAAGACGCGCCGCGAGGAGCATCTTGCCTTATGTCAGCACTCGGTCCGACTGAGCGCCTCCAGGAGAGAGGCCCAAGCAAGACCCGCCCCGAGGAGCGTCTTGCCACATGTCACTACTCGGTGTAACTGAGCGCCTCCAGGAGGGAGGTCCAAGCAAGACGTGCCCCGAGGAGCGTCTTGCCACATGTCAACAATGGGTCTGACTGAGGGCCTCCAGGAGAGAAGCCCAAGCAAGACGCGCCCCGAGGAGCCTCTTGCCACATGTCAACACTGGGTCTGACTGAGCGCCTCCAGGAGAGAGGCCCAAGCAAGACGCGCCCCGAGGAGCGTCTTGCCACATGTGAACACTGGGTCTGATTGAGCACCTCCAGGAGAGAGGCCCCAGCAAGACGCGCCGCGAGGAGCATCTTGCCTTATGTCAGCACTCGGTCCGACTGAGCGCCTCCAGGAGAGAGGCCCAAGCAAGACCTGCCCCGAGGAGCGTCTTGCCACATGTCACTACTCGGTGTAACTGAGCGCCTCCAGGAGAGAGGTCCAAGCAAGACACGCCCCGAGGAGCGTCTTGCCACATGTCACTACTCGGTCTGACTGAGTGCCTCCAGGAGGGAGGTCCACGCAAGACGTGCCCCGAGGAGCGTCTTGCCACATGTCAACACTGGGTCTGACTGAGGGCCTCCAGGAGAGAAGCCCAAGCAAGATGCGCCCCGAGGAGCGTCTTGCCACATGTCAGCACTCGGTCTGACTGAGCGCCTCCAGGAGAGAGGCCCAAATAAGACGCGCCCCGAGGAGCGTCTTGCCACATGTCAACACTGGGTCTGACTGAGGGCCTCCAGGAGAGAAGCCCAAGCAAGAAGCGCCCCGAGGAGCGTCTTGCCACGTGTCAACACTGGGTCTGATTGAGGGCCTTCTGGAGAGAGGCCCAAGCAAGACGCGCCCCGAGGAGCGTCTTGCCACATGTCAGCAATGGGTCTGACTGAGGGCCTCCAGGAGAGAAGCCCAAGCAAGACGCGCCCCGAGGAGCGTCTTGCCACATGTCAGCACTCGGTCTGACTGAGCGCCTCCAGGAGAGAGGCCCAAGCAAGACGTGCCCCGAGGAGCGTCTTGCCACTTGTCAACACTGGGTCTGACTGAGCGCCTCCAGGAGAGAGGCCCAAGCAAGACGCGCCCCGAGGAGCGTCTTGCCACATGTGAACACTGGGTCTGACTGAGCGCCTCCAGGAGAGAGGCCCAAGCAAGACGCGCCCCGAGGAGCATCTTGACACATGTCTCCTCTGGGTCTGACTAAGCGCCTCCAGGAGAGAAGCCCAAGCAAGACGTGCCCCGAGGAGCGTCTTGCCACATGTCAACACTGGGTCTGACTGAGTGCCTCCATGAGAGAAGCCCCAGCGAGACGCGCCCCGAGGAGCATCTTGCCACATGTCAACACTGGGTCTGACTGAGAACCTCCAGGAGAGAGGCCCAAGCAAGACGTGCCCCGAGGAGCGTCTTGCCACATGTCAACACTGGGTCTGACTGAGCGCCTCCAGGAGAGAGGCCCAAGCAAGATGCGCCCCGAGGAGCGTCTTGTCACATGTCACTACTCGGTCTGACTGAGCGCCTCCAGGAGAGAGGCCCAAGCAAGACGTGCCCCGAGGAGCGTCTTGCCACATGTCAACAATGGGTCTGACTGAGGGCCTCCAGGAGAGAAGCCCAAGCAAGAAGCGCCCCGAGGAGCGTCTTGTCACATGTCAACACTGGGTCTGACTGAGCGCCTCCAGGAGAGAGGCCAAAGCAAGACACGCCCCGAGGAGCGTCTTGACACATGTCAACACTGGGTCTGACTGAGGGCCTCCATGAGAGAAGCCCAAGCAAGACGCACCCCGAGGAGAGTCTTGCCACATGTCAACACTGGGTCTGATAGAGGGCATCCCGGAGAGAGGCCCAAGCAATACGCTCCCCAGGAGCGTCTTGCCACATGTCACCACTGGGTCTGACTGAGCGCCTCCAGGAGAGAGGCCCAAGCAAGAAGCGCCCCGAGGACCGTCTTGCCACTTGTCAACACTGGGTCTGATTGAGGGCCTTCTGGAGAGAGGCCCAAGCAAGACGCGCCCCGAGGAGCGTCTTGCCACATGTCAACAATGGGTCTGACTGAGGGCCTCCAGGAGAGAAGCCCAAGCAAGACGCGCCCCGAGGAGCTTCTTGCCACATGTCAGCACTCGGTCTGACTGAGCGCCTCCAGGAGAGAGGCCCAAGCAAGACGCGCCCCCAGGAGTGTCTTGCCACGTGTCACCACTGGGTCTGATTGAGCACCTCCAGGAGAGAGGCCCCAGCAAGACGCGCCGCGAGGAGCATCTTGCCTTATGTCAGCACTCGGTCTGACTGAGCGCCTCCAGGAGAGAGGCCGAAGCAAGACCCGCCCCGAGGAGCGTCTTGCCACATGTCACTACTCGGTCTAACTGAGCGCCTCCAGGAGAGAGGTCCAAGCAAGACACGCCCCGAGGAGCGTCTTGCCACATGTCACTACTCGGTCTGACTGAGCGCCTCCAGGAGGGAGGTCCAAGCAAGACGCGCCCCGAGGAGCGTCTTGCCACATGTCACTTCTCGGTCTAACTGAGCGCCTCCAGGACAGAGGCCCAGGCAAGACGTGCCCCGAGGAGCGTCTTGCCACATGTCAACAATGGGTCTGACTGAGGGCCTCCAGGAGAGAAGCCCAAGCAAGACGTGCCCCGAGGAGCGTCTTGCCACATGTCAACACTGGGTCTGACTGAGTGCCCCCAGGAGAGAGGCCCAAATAAGACGCGCCCCGAGGAGCGTCTTGCCACATGTCAACACTGGGTCTGACTGAGGGCCTCCAGTAGAGAAGCCCAAGCAAGATGCGCCCCGAGGAGCGTCTTGCCACATGTCAGCACTCGGTCTGACTGAGCGCCTCCAGGAGAGAGGCCCAAGCAAGACGCGCCCCGAGGAGCGTCTTGCCACATGTCAACACTGGGTCTGACTGAGTGCCTCCAGGAGAGAGGCCCAAGCAAGACGCGCCCCGAGGAGCGTCTTGCCACCTGTGAACACTGGGTCTGATTGAGCACCTCCAGGAGAGAGGCCCCAGCAAGACGCGCCGCGAGGAGCATCTTGCCTTATGTTAGCACTCGGTCTGACTGAGCGCCTCCAGGAGAGAGGCCCAAGCAAGACCCGCCCCGAGGAGCGTCTTGCCACATGTCACTACTCGGTTTAACTGAGCGCCTCCAGGAGAGAGGTCCAAGCAAGACACCCCCCGAGGAGCGTCTTGCCACATGTCACTACTCGGTCTGACTGAGCGCCTCCAGGAGGGAGGTCCAAGCAAGACGTGCCCCGAGGAGCGTCTTGCCACATGTCAACAATGGGTCTGACTGAGGGCCTCCAGGAGAGAAGCCCAAGCAAGACGCGCCCCGAGGAGCGTCTTGCCACATGTCAACACTGGGTCTGACTGAGGGCCTCCAGGAGAGAAGCCCAAGCAAGATGCGCCCCGAGGAGCGTCTTGCCACATGTCAGCACTCGGTCTGACTGAGCGCCTCCAGGAGAGAAGCCCAAGCAAGATGCGCCCCGAGGAGCGTCTTGCCACATGTCAACACTGGGTCTGACTGAGCGCCTCCAGGAGAGAGGCCCAAGCAAGACGCGCCCCGAGGAGCGTATGCTCACATGTCACTACTCGGTCTGACTGAGCGCCTCCAGGAGAGAGGCCCAAGCAAGACGTGCCCCGAGGAGCGTCTTGCCACATGTCAACAATGGGTCTGACTGAGGGCCTCCAGGAGAGAAGCCCAAGCAAGAAGCGCCCCAAGGAGCGTCTTGCCACATGTCAACAATGGGTCTGACTGAGCGCCTCCAGGAGAGAGGCCCAAGCAAGACGCGCCCCGAGGAGAGTCTTGACACATGTCAACACTGGGTCTGACAGAGGGCATCCAGGAGAGAGGCCCAAGCAATACGCGCCCCGAGGAGCGTCTTGCCACATGTCACCACTGGGTCTGACTGAGCGCCTCCAGGAGAGAGGCCCAAGCAAGAAGCGCCCCGAGGAGCGTCTTGCCACATGTGAACACTGGGTCTGACTGAGCGCCTCCAGGAGAGAGGCCCAAGCAAGACGTGCCCCGAGGAGCGTCTTGCCACATGTCAACACTGGGTCTGACTGAGCGCCTCCAGGAGAGAGGCCCAAGCCAGACGCGCCCTGAGGAGCGTCTTGCCACATGTGAACACTGGGTCTGACTGAGCGCCTCCAGGAGAGAGGCCCAAGCAAGACGCGCCCGGAGGAGCGTCTTGCCACATGTCAGCACTCGGTCTGACTGAGCGCCTCCAGGAGAGAGGCCCAAGCAAGACGTGCCCCGAGGAGCATCTTGACAAATGTCTCCTCTGGGTCTGACTGAGCGCCTCCAGGAGAGAGGCCCAAGCAAGACGTGCCCCGAGGAGCGTCTTGCCACATTTCAACACTGGGTCTGACTGAGAACCTCCAGGAGAGAGGCCCAAGCAAGACGCGCCCCGAGGAGCGTCTTGCCACATGTCAACACTGGGTCTGACTGAGCGCCTCCAGGAGAGAGGCCCAAGCACGACGCGCCCCGAGGAGCGTCTTGTCACATGTCACTACTCGGTCTGACTGAGCGCCCCCAGGAGAGAGGCCCAAGCAAGACGTGCCCCGAGGAGCGTCTTGCCACATGTCAACAATGGGTCTGACTGAGGGCCTCCAGGAGAGAAGCCCAAGCAAGAAGCGCCCCGAGGAGCGTCTTGCCACATGTCAACACTGGGTCTGACTGAGCGCCTCCAGGAGAGAGGCCCAAGCAAGACACGCCCCGAGGAGCGTCTTGACACATGTCAACACTGGGTCTGACTGAGGGCCTCCATGAGAGAAGCCCAAGCAAGACGCACCCCGAGGAGAGTCTTGCCACATGTCAACACTGGGTCTGACAGAGGGCATCCAGGAGAGAGGCCCAAGCAATACGCGCCCCGAGGAGCGTCTTGCCACATGTCACCACTGGGTCTGACTGAGCGCCTCCAGGAGAGAGGCCCAAGCAAGAAGCGCCCCGAGGACCGTCTTGCCACGTGTCAACAGTGGGTCTGATTGAGGGCCTTCTGGAGAGAGGCCCAAGCAAGACGCGCCCCGAGGAGCGTCTTGCCACATGTCAACAATGGGTCTTACTGAGGGCCTCCAGGAGAGAAGCCCAAGCAAGACGCGCCCCGAGGAGCTTCTTGCCACATGTCAGCACTCGGTCTGACTGAGCGCCTCCAGGAGAGAGGCCCAAGCAAGACGCGCCCCGAGGAGTGTCTTGCCACGTGTCACCACTGGGTCTGATTGAGCACCTCCAGGAGAGAGGCCCCAGCAAGACGCGCCGCGAGGAGCTTCTTGCCTTATGTCAGCACTCGGTCTGACTGAACGCCTCCAGGAGAGAGGCCCAAGCAAGACCCGCCCCGAGGAGCGTCTTGCCACATGTCACTACTCGGTCTAACTGAGCGCCTCCAGGAGAGAGGTCCAAGCAAGACACGCCCCGAGGAGCGTCTTGCCCACATGTCACTACTCGGTCTGACTGAGCGCCTCCAGGAGGGAGGTCCAAGCAAGACGCGCCCCGAGGAGCGTCTTGCCACATGTCACTACTCGGTCTGACTGAGCGCCTCCAGGAGAGAGGCCCAAGCAAGACGTGCCCCGAGGAGCGTCTTGCCACATGTCAACACTGGGTCTGACTGAGCGCCTCCAGGAGAGAGGCCCGAGGAGCTTCTTGACACATGTCACCTCTTGATCTGACTGAGCGCCTCCAGGAGAGAGGCCCAAGCAAGACGCGCCCCGAGGAGCGTCTTGTCACATGTCAACACTGGGTCTGACTGAGCGCCTCCAGGAGAGAAGCCCAAGCAAGAATCGCCCCGAGGAGCGTCTTGCCACGTGTCAACACTGGGTCTGATTGAGGGCCTTCTGGAGAGAGGCCCAAGAAAGACGCGCTCCCGAGGAGCGTCTTGCCACATGTCAACAATGGGTCTGACTGAGGGCCTCCAGGAGAGAAGCCCAAGCAAGACGCGCCCCGAGGAGCGTCTTGCCACATGTCAGCACTCGGTCTGACTGTGCGCCTCCAGGAGAGAGGCCCAAGCAAGACGTGCCCCGAGGAGCGTCTTGCCACATGTCAACACTGGGTCTGACTGAGCGCCTCCAGGAGAGAGGCCCAAGCAAGACGCGCCCCGAGGAGCGTCTTGCCACATGTGAACACTGGGTCTGACTGAGCGCCTCCAGGAGAGAGGCCCGAGGAGCTTCTTGACACATGTCACCTCTTGGTCTGACTGAGCGCCTCCAGGAGAGAGGCCCAAGCAAGACGCGCCCCGAGGAGCGTCTTGTCACATGTCAACACTGGGTCTGACTGAGCGCCTCCAGGAGCGAGGCCCAAGCAAGAAACGCCCGAGGAGCGTCTTGACACATGTCAACACTGGGTCTGACTGAGCGCCTCCAGGAGAGAGGTCCAAGCAACACGCGCCCCGAGGAGCGTCTTGTCACATGTCACTACTCGGTCTGACTGAGCGCCTCCAGGAGAGAGGCCCAAGCAAGACGTGCCCCGAGGAGCGTCTTGCCACATGTCAACAATGGGTCTGACTGAGGGCCTCAAGGAGAGAAGCCCAAGCAAGAAGCGCCCCGAGGAGCGTCTTGCCACATGTCAACAGAGAGGATTATAAGACACCTTTCGTCAAACATTTTGACAGGTCTATTGTTCTTTGACCTTTCATTCCTATTGTTCATTTGACCCTTGACCTTGCCCCCCCTTCCTATCATTAATCAAATGGACAGGTGTATTGTTCAATCTTTGCCCCCCCTTCCGTATCATTAATCAAATGGACATGTGTATTGTTAATTGTCCAGATGGGCTAGACCCCCCACGCCGCATCATCAATGGCGTATTGTTGAGCGTCCATGATCCCCCACGTCATAGGCTAATGTGTGTAATGGTGTGTGGTTTCTTTTTTGTGATAGCCCAGCGGTTCCCACAGCCCCCTCCCTTCTGAGTGTAATCCTATTGTGTATAACTCTTTAAAAGCTCAGATCTGTCCGAATGGTGAAAAGCCGAGCTCTAAGAAAAAATGATGAACCACGAGGAGCTGAATGAAGCACCAAGCCGCGCTGAAGAGGTGCCTACTACATCCGACGCTTCAACTTCAACTCAAAAAGTGAAAGAAGAGAGCGTGGATACGCCGCTGTCAAAAACCATGCTTTGTGAAAAATCCATCGCTATACATCAGATGCCGGCTGGAATTGGTGCCCCCCGCAAATCTACATTTTACATCTGCAGAGTGCAGGTTCCTCCTTTCGGCGGTAAAGAGATCTTGGAGCAAATATGGCAGTTGGAACCTTACGGCTATACCGGTAGTTTTGGGTACCGGTTCAGCTACGACACTAAGGAACTGTGTTTAATCCAAGATGTGGCTGAGGGCGAACCTCTTAAATCCTATTTATCAAACTCACCAGCGGTTCTCTCCTACAACGATTGGGCTGTGCTCAGGCTGGCTGTTCCACGCAAGGTGCACAGAGATGATCCTGAGAGACCTCGTCCGCCTGTCAATCGCAGTGGGCCGCAAGCTCTTCCAACGTTGGATGAAATCCAGAACGCTGTGACAGCATTCAGCGCTTCATGGGAGGGGGAAGAGGATGCTGATGGAGAGTGGATGTTCAAGGCCTCGGTCCGTGTGAGAGGATTTGAGCTCTTTTTTGTGCTGGAGAATGTGCATTCTGTATGCGGAATTTACCGCCTTCTACAGGTTGTACCTTTCGAAGCCTGGTGTGAAAAAATAAATGAAGTGGAGGATCGTATTACTTCATTTTTTCGTACCAGCCGCTGTTGGAACGACATTCTGACAGTGCGACAAAAGCTGGAGTTCTAAGACCTGCCTTAGGAGGAGGAGGAGGAGGAGGAGGAGGAGGAGGTTGCATCATCATACCACGCCCCCCCACCCAGCACTAGTTATAAAGAGCTTACAGTTAGAAACCATTTCATCCAGACGATCTAGGCATCAGCATGACGGGGTTCTACAATCAGACGACCCTTAAAGACCTTTGGAGCCCACCACCGAGCTGGGTACTAACGGATTCATCACCACTGAGATACAACACCAGTCCGAGGTCCAGATCGCTACCATCACCACCACCGCCGAGATACAACGGCAGTCCGAGGCCCGCATCGGCACCATCGTGTTTTCCAGAGGATAACCTACCACGACTCCCCACCATCATGGAGGTTCCGGAGAACGTACCATTCAGGCCCTGGGTCGATGGGGCTGATCCACCTTTGGTGACATCAAACCCTGAGCCGCCGCCAGGTCATGAGGAGGAGGAGGATGTGCAACCCCTCGACATCCAGAGCACCGATGAGGAGCCTCACCGTCTGCCTGACTGGGTGTTTTCAGAAGACAAAGTAGACCGTGTGAAAATGGGTCTTCTTCACTTGGTCAACATGGCGATCAAAGCTCACTTACCAACCATCTGCCACGGATGCAAGATCGATCACCCCAGTCAACGGCAACACGAATGTCTTTACGTAGCTGAAAATGAATTATTTTACGATTTTCACTTTACGGACATTATTCGCAGGGTTTTAACACCTAAACTGATCCCGGCTCTTCAAAGTTTTCTCAGTCTGCACGGCTTCCAGCCTCTGGACACTGAGATTCTGTTCACCATGGCTGTGACGCAGCTGCACGGATTCAGGGCTGTGATGCCCATTCACAAAGACATTTTTCCGGTGTACGATCGCCTGTCCAAAGCTGACCTGGACGCGCTGTCCGGGGTGGTGATGGAGTGAGCGAGCTGCGGAGGGTCTCTTCTACAACTTTATTATTATATTTGACGACAGTATGATTAGATTTTAGTTCTGACTAGTGTTTAGATTATATTTGTAGACTGTGTGATTTTATTCACTATATTTGACGGCTGTTTTTTACAGTATGATTAGACTGTGTGATTATATTTGATGACTGCTGTTTTTTACAGTATGATTAGATTGTGTGTACAATTTATGAAATAAAAAGAACTAATGAAAACAAATGTGCATCATTTTTGCCAACCATTCATCAGAGATGGAGGAGGTAATGAAAAAGGTTTATTTTACACCAGAACATCAGGGTAGTTACGGTGGTGTGGAAAGGTTTAGAACCGGTTTACAACAAGATATTGGGGAGAAAGTTTCATCGGATAAGGCTCGCGATTTTCTCTCAGAACAAGACGCCTATACACTTCACAAACCTGCAAGAGTTCATTTTCCGAGAAATAAGGTTTTTGTCTCAGGGCCGCTAAAACAGTTTCAAGCTGACTTATGCGACATGCAGGCCTTGTCAAAATCAAACGACGGCTTTAATTACCTATTAACCGTCATAGATGTATTTTCAAAGAAAGCCTATGTACGAGCCCTGAAAAACAAATCGGGGAAAGATGTTACAGAAGCTTTTGCTTCAGTTTTGAAAGACAGCGGTGTCCCTAAAAAATTGCAAACGGATTCCGGTAAAGAATTTTTTAATAAGAAATTTGAAGCCCTCATGAAGAAACACGAAATTGTGCATTTTGCCACAGCCAGCAGCGTAAAGGCCAGCGTTGTGGAGAGATTTAACAGGACTCTAAAAGGTAGAATGTGGAGATATTTCACAGCCAAAAACACCCATCGCTACATAGATGTAATTCAAGATTTGGTGAAAGGTTATAATCATAGCTACCACACTTCTATCAAAATGGCCCCCTTTGAAGTTAACACGGAAAATCAATGGCAAGTGTTTCGCAACCTTTACGGGACCACCGCACCGAAGCCTGCAAAGAAAATGAAGTTTAACAGGGGTGACGTTGTGAGAATTTCCAAACTCAGAGGTGTTTTTGATAAAAAATATGAGCAGAGTTTCACGCACGAGCTGTTCACAGTAGACCAGTGTCTTCATCGAGCACCGCCGGTTTATAAACTCAAAGATTTTGTTGGGGAAAAAATTGAAGGGTCATTTTATGAACCCGAATTGCAGAAAGTAAACTTATCGACCGAACGATCCTTCCACGTTGAAAAAATTTTAAAGCGCAGAACTTACAGAGGCCAGAAGCAAGTGTTTGTTAAATGGCTTGGATGGCCTCAAAAATTTTCCAGTTGGATTAAAGCCTCAGACCTGCACGACGTTTAAAAAACAGATACAATAAAAAAATGGATCTGAGACAAGAGGAGGGTTTTTATATCACATTGCCCTCTAACGCCAGTAACGAGGTGTTTAAAAATAACACGATTGCCAGTTACAGAACCGATCTAGCCCGTCACATCAATCTCAATGGCAGGTGGCAAGTGGGACTGTCTGAAATCAATTACGTACACTCGTGGTTTAATTTACCGAACGATCGTGCGTTTGTTGAATGGCGACGAGTGAAAGAACCTAAGAAAATCAACAGAGCTCCGATTACTCCCGGATATTATAAAGCTATCCAAACACTTAGAATGGAATGTGAGACTGCTATGAGAAAGATTGATCCTGATTTCTATCTCATTCACAGATTCCCCGACCCCATTCTCAAATATCAGATCGGTGATGAAATAGAATTTAGATTTTTAGCGCCTCTGGCCTATCTGTTAGGTTTCAACGCGGGTGAGTGGTTGACGCCTGAAGGTACTTCAGGCATCGATGAACCTATCAAATCGGCGCCTCACCCACCCGATTTAACAGGCGGTCTATATCAATTTTACTGCTACACGGATGTCGTGACCGAGCAGTTGGTCGGGGACGTCTTTGCGCCTTTATTACGTACGGTGAAAGTTGAAGGGACCTTCGGTCACACGGTCACTCATGTGTTTAATCCTGTGGATTACATCAGCGTTTCTACGAATCATATAGAAAGCATTCATATCGAAATAAAATCTGATCAGAATGAGCCGATTCACTTCTTATACGGAAAAACAACGGTGAGGCTTCATTTCAGGCCCGCACATCAGAGAAATACAATAATATAACGCTCGTGAAACAGGGTGAGAGAGTCAGTTACACTCGCACGTCTTGCAGACATGATTTATCACCTGCAGAGAAACGATCCCAACCGTTTTATCAATTATTACGTCACTCAGGCCGGTCATGGTTTACCAGGTTTTAGCGGTGTTCCTTATATGTACGGACGTGGCTTTGGATCGATATTTTCAAGACTGTTTCGATTCATATCACCTTTTGTTAAAAAAGGATTTGCTTTGGCTAAACCGCATCTCAAAAAGGCCGCTACAGGAATCGTGTCAGATGTGTTGACGAGAGCCGTCGGTAAAATCAATGACCCTAATGCCCAAGAGGGGTCAGGCCTCATGGTTCTGTCGAGGCGTGTTCGCAAAAGACCCCCCGGCAGGCGTTTAAAGACATCTACATCACGAAGCGACCGACGCATCAAAGCTCCAGTTACAAAACGCAAGCAAAAGAGGAAGAAGTCTCGTCAGACAGGCTCTGATATTTTTTAATCATGTCACTGCTCCACAACAAATCGTCAGAATGTACGCTGAGTGAACTGGATCTCTTCACCGTACCCATGACGCAGTTGTCAATCGAAGATAAGATCTACAGCGAAATTTTACCCATAGCGGCCCTGACGGACGGCGGGCCTGTAGAATTTTTTGTCCCCGGAGATGGAGAAAAATATTTGGATTTAAACGACACTCTTCTATTTTTGCGGGTGAAAATTACAAACGATGACGGCAGCCCGCTAGATGATGGGGCTGCCACCGGTCTGATTAATTACCCGATAAACACGATTTTCTCACAATGTGACGTGGTTCTCGGCGATCGTCTGATTTCACAATCCAGCGCCACGCACCCCTACAGAGCGATCATCGAAACCCTGCTGAACTTTTCTGAAGCGAGTTTGAATTCTCAATTCAGCGCGGGATTGTTCTTCAAAGACACCGCAGGCGCGCACGATTCCATCGTTGTAATTAACGGACGCAATTTAGGCCTTAATCAACGAGCGACTTTTACAGAAAACTCCAGAGAAGTGGATCTGATAGGACCCCTGCATTCTGATATATTTTTCTGTGAAAGACTTCTTTTAAATTCCGTCGATCTCAGAATTAAACTGACACGCGCGTGTGATGCTTTTTGCCTGATGGGGGCGCGTGATTCCACCTACAAGCTGAAACTGCTAGGTGCATCGCTTTTTGTGAAGAAAGTTAATATTTCACCCGCCGTACGTTTGGGTCACGAGTCTGCTTTACTAAAAGCAAACGCCATGTACCCGCTCTCACGCGTGACCGTCAAAACTTATTCCATTCCACAAAATTCGAGGATATGTAATCTGGAGAACCTCTTTCTCGGCGCCATTCCTAAATATATCGTCTTAGGATTAGTGGATCACGAAGCTTACACAGGACGTCGAGATCTTTCGCCTTTTAATTTTCGTCACATGAATGTGGAATATCTGGCGTTGTCCAGAGACGGAAAACAGATTCCATCGAAAGCCTTCCAACCTACTTTTTACCAGGGAACATCGGTCAGAGAATTTTATAATCTGTTTACAGCCACTTCAAGACAATTGAAAGATTTGCCTCTATCGATTAATAGGTTGGAATATCAACAGGGGTATACACTCTTTGCCTTTAATCTGAACACAGCGGATGACTCGGAGGCGCTTTCAACCGTTTCCACCGGCAACCTGAGGATGGAGATGCGCTTTGGAGAACCTCTGAGAGCCACGGCTACACTCATTGTGTATGCGTGTTACGACTCCATTCTGGAGATAAACTCAAAGAGAGAGGTATTGGTGGATTATTATTAATGGATAATCACGAATTGGACGGCATATTATCGAACCTGCTGGGAGATTATTTTGGTGGCGTGTACGCGTCTGATCAGCTGTCTACCGTCCCAAAAAACATTCGACTACCGGCCTACTTTGTGGTAAACACTCATCCTGTCCATTTACCCGGTGAACACTGGTTGGCGCTAGCTGTGGAACAAAATGGCCTCGGGACATTTTTTGACTCTTACGGTCTATCGCCTGAATTTAAATATTACCCTGAAAACATCCTGAATTTTCTAACAGAACGTTGTTCACGAATACAATATCAGGATCGTCAGCTACAGAGTTTTGCATCCGACCGTTGTGGCCAGCATTGTGTTTTTTTCCTGTGTCATAAGGCTTGTGGACTTTCTCTGAAACAAATTCTGTCTAAATATCATAAAAATGTAGATAAAAATGATGCTATGGTTTATCATTTTGTTAAAAAATTTTCAAATTGCATCAAACGTCATGATGTATACTACACACAGGTGAATTGTACTCTTGAAATGTTTAAAGAATGTCACGGACTGTGAAATTTGTTTTGAATAAAGTTTTATTGAACAAACAAGAGAGTTAAGGTGTAAAGCTGATCCATTTCTTCAATGTGGGGACATCGCTCCAGCTTGGTGATAAAATGATATTTCTCCTCGGTTTTTTCTTTTTTTTCTTCAAAACGTCTTCAGAATCCGGAAGTACAGCCCCTCCGTTCCTGAGTTGCGTAATCTGACGTTTCGCTAGCGGATTGGACACGATAGATAAGGGTACATTTTTTTCTACTAGAGTTTTTAGGAAAGGAGTCCAACCCGTCGGTTCTGATTGTGGATGTTTTTTTAACGGGTTGCTGATGCTTTTAATCAAGTCAAGGATGTGCGATCCTTTCTGCACATCGCCTTTATATTTAAATTCCCCCGTCGGAGTCCAGTTTAATCGTGTCATTTTCAGCAGGTACTCGGCGTTTTTTCTTCCGCGCACAGGAAGATTCTGTAGCGTTTCATTAATGAGCGTGTCAGCCGCTGTTTCTACAGCTGACGTAGGCTCAGCCGTCACAGTGGGCGGTTCAGTGGGAGTTGCACTTTCGTGTAGTCCGCTTTTCATCAACTTCAGATAACGCTGTAGCAGCGCATTGTATTTTTTAATTTTCTCATACGGCGTTAATCCCGTCTCCTGCATAATTAATTTCATTTCAGAGTCAAGATTCTCTTCAGCCACGTCCCGTATCGTAGGTTTAACAAGCTGACGTAATTGTTGGGGGGTCACCATAAACATTTTTTGAGAAGCCATCGTTTATTTCCTTATTAAGCCACCTATCAGTTCGCCGATCAGAGGCGCAGCGGCTGCTAGTAGTATGGGTAGAAATCCGCCTTTCTGGCCGACTAAAAGCTTCTTTTTTTTAAAAAGGCTAGTTTTGTTATGAGTCAACTGTCTGAGCACCGTTTTGCTTTTAGACAACTTTCGAAATTGACGCGGCGACAGACGTATATTTCCTTTGATCACGTTTAAAGCTATCTCACACAAAGCCTTGAGAACGTCCTCGGAGCACCCTTTTAAAAACTCCTGACGTTGGCGATGCTTCATACGTGACAAAGCACGTAGAATCTTGGCGTTGCGTTTTATCCGGGCTGACATGGCTCTGTTTTAGGCAAATACACCGCGGTGAGCTGATCCGGAAGTAAACCCGTACGGAGACGGAAAGATTCTGGCGTTTCCGCTTTTAAATCCACAATTAAATAACCGTACGGTTCTGACGTAGCGTCTTGAAAACTCTCCATGAAATATCTTTTTTGGGTAGGATATATTTGATTTGCTAAAACATTGATTTGCAATTTATCTCGAGGGTTTTTAAACAAAATCAAATAATTGGTGTTTAAGCTGATGGAACGACTATGTTTTCCTTGATGAAAAACATTTTGAGTGATTAAAATGACGCTCATATTTCTGTGATGTCTCAGCTGCGTAAATAATTTTAGCACTCCAGGATGGCTGGAGGTTTGAGACATCATGTCATCCAAGATCACCAAGTGGTTTTGACCCGATGGAAATAAATCATCATCCTCGAATGAAAGCGGGAGACCTTGAATGAATCGAATACTTTTATTACAAAGATCATCATACATAGGTTGATAAGATGTAAAAAACCACACGATGTTTTTTGGCATTTCAGTTAAACATTGCATACAATTTTCCAAAATACTTTTTACAAAAAAGGTTTTTCCACAGCCTGACGGACCAGCAATTTGTGCACTGAATGGAGACTTTAGTCTAGCGTCAAAATCAGTTTCCATTTTTAATACCCAAATGGTTCTGTACAGCCGTCAGCAAATAACCTCCGCTTATCAAAAATCACACGAAACCTTTTCACAAATGAAACATTCGCGAGAGTGAGATCTTTTTTATCTCTCTTGATGACATCCTGTTGAGTTTGCAAAAATCTTCCCCTTTCTCCAGCCACATACCCCTCAACCAGCAGCGCTAAGCTGTCAAAATTGATGTGATCAGATGAAATGAATGACTGTGTGATACCCTTAGCCTTTATCACCACCTGCTGGCGGTCCCGGGTTTTGTAAGCATACGTTTTTGGACCGGCTGATGAAAATTCCGTGATGGAATCGCCGTGCAGTTCATCGGTTAAATCCCCCAGCAGCGGTCCTGTTGGTAAAACACACTCGTTCTCTTTGACAGAATAAATTATAGAATCTGTATCGTAATAAATGACGCGATTTCCCAGTTTGTTCAACGCATTTAATAATTTCAATCTGGCATAAGTTGTGGTGAAAGCGGCGATAAAAATGTTGTTGCTTCTGCCAGGAGTCGTTAGGCATTTTTCTGCCAAACTGTGTTGCACCAGAACGGCTCCTGAAGTGAGAAAACTGAAGAATTTAACATTGTATCTCCCTGAAAACAGAATGTCAAAAAATTCATCAGGTTTTTGAACAAATGTGGTTTGTACAAGATCATCTCTTTGACCAAACTTTCCCCAGAGTGAATTGAGACATAATTTTGAAATGGCACGCTTAGCAGGATTGTGCTGAATCTTAGACGCATCTAATAGTATTCCCTGACGAAGTTGGTAGTCCTGAATGTATTTTCTTTTCGAGTCATCGTCAATCAATCCTTCAGGAAAACCAGACGCTTGTTGTTTCTGCTTCAAAAACGTGTTAATGTAACCTGCGAACACATCTTTACTGCTTTTCTCAAAATCCCAGACTTCAATCATTTTCACCAGACTGTAACCTGAATCCAAAGCGTAATTGAACTCTACACTCACCCAAACGCCCGTCAAAGCACGTTGAGACGCGCTGTGTGAACAAGAATCAGATTGATTATTCATTTCAGCGCATGTGCGACACAGTGTAAAAACGAGTTTACCTTTGGATGTTTTAAAAGGCAGAACAGGGAAAAACAGTTTTCTGGGTGGCAAAACGACAGCTTTAATCAAGCCAAAATAGTGACTCGGATCTCTGAAATTTTTAACATGAATTTTGGGATGGCCTATGGGGTAAGTCTGTGTGGCGTTTACATAAGGGTACAGGCTCGTAAAATCCACATAGTGGATTTTTTCACCGCTCTGAGCAGAATGCCTCAGCCGAACCGGACAAGTTCTGCCTCCATACAGGGCTTCACGAGGTAAAAGAGGAGCCGGCGGTGGATCAAATCTTGAGACAAACTGTTTCACGTCCGGATCAGTTTTTACCATCTCCTGCCAATCATGTTCCCAAATGACATTCATTTTTAATCGATGCACAGTTTCCAACGACTGAAGCTTTTCGACGGTTTTGTCATAAATTTCACCAAAAGTGATTTTTCTCAGAGGACATATGGATGACTGTAAGAAACATTTTGGACAGCCGTGGAAAAAACAACCCATATACTCAAACCCTTGTTCGACGCCTGAAATCACAGCATATCCGTCGAGATAAAAATCTCCCACTTTATACTCCCCCAAAGGCGTTAAAGCGTGTTGAATGTCTACATTTTGACTGCGTGAAACCCATTCCAGCCACACGATGCTTGAACTTGAAAATGGTTTTTGTTGCGGTCGATAGCCGAGCGGACAAGGAATGGCCAATGTGTCTGGTTTTAGGAATTTTGATCTAAACACACGCATGCAAGCTGAAGCGATCGTGACAGATTTCAGCGGGTCGATACCTGTTTCATTAAAAAACTCCTCTCTGAAAATACCGCATGCTTTACGCAGAATTTCCACATCGTTTCTACAATAAAACACGGCCTCCTTTCTGAAATCAAACAGCTGCTGTTTAGACACATCGGTGTACCATTCTAAAAATATTTTTTTATGCTCCGGAGACATTTGTTCAAACCCATAATGGCTGACATCTGGGTAAGGTCCTTTATAATTCAGATGTTCAAGCGATGAAAATCTGTGAGGAAAATAACCTTTAGTTTTATCTGTAAAGCCCAAAGCAGCTGGAAGGTTGGCTAATTTCATCATGAGGAAACTTAAGGAATCAATGAATCTCAACCCGAAATCTGGATCGTGAAAACTCAGGATTTTACAGCCTTGCATGAGTATATTTTTGGGAACAATTTTTAATTGACACATAGCGCTCAAAATTATATAAGCATCAAATCCACGCGCATTGTGTGCAACAAATGTATAATTGCTGAATTTAGGACGACGCATCTGCATAATAAAATCTTTAATGCAATCTAAACCAAATTTCTCCCAAACGTCGCCTGAATCGGATTTTGCACAGATTAAAAAAGGTGTATGCACACCGTTCTGATCCGTAAACGTTTCAGTGTCGTAATAAATAACCTTTTCCGTTAAACCGTCATCTTTTTTTTCAAGCTGAATAAAACAGCGATGATCGTCCGTGACCACCGACTGTTTGCAAACGATGCATTTGGTCGCTGAGCAAACGTGCTGTGAACCATTTCCACCCATGGCGATGTAATAAGATTGTTTACAAATGGTGCATTTTTTAAACATTTCGCAAGGAGAAACTAACCTGTTTGCTTGAGGCCTTAAAACAGGTGTTTTGTGAGTTTGAAAACATATTACATTTTGGCATATTCGATTACAATCAGAACATGTGATGAGAGACGTTTCTGTCCGTTTGCATAAATCGGTATTACACACGCGACAGAACCATTTACAGTGATGTCCGTTTATGTTATTATAAGCGGAAAAGCACCATGAACAAAAATATTTGGCTCCTAAGAAACCTTTAATATTTTTTATGCCGTAATAATGTTGGTTCAGTAGCAAAATGAACAACGGATTTGTTCGATCGCTAAAATCTGTTTCAAATTTAGAAATGATTCTGTCGGATCTGTAAAAAATGATTATTTTTCTTTGAACAATATTTTCAAATTGAATCACGTCGCTAAATGAAACGGTTGATTGCTCCTGAAGCCCTGCCTGTTGATGAATATTTTTAGCCACATTCAATAATTCTGTATCTCTCGCTGAGGGATTTAACAGTCCGGCTATGCTTAGCGCAAAACACAACGGCTGATTGGCCTCTGGAGGACAAATGAGATGGTTTCGTTTTTTATTGACTAATTCGTGATCCAGAATGGATTCGATTTTTCGTTTTCCGCCGCCGGACGGATTATTTATCACTTGCAGTCTGAAATTAAATTCGTTGTCGGCCTCTAATGCTTCATTTGATTGGACTAACAGATCCAGTAAATACTGAAGCTGATTTAACATATTTGATCCGTCATAATTAAAATTAACGTGGTGCGTCGTGTGCAAAGTATTAATTTCAAACTGGACTCTATCGTTGGGACGCGCGATCTGGCTTCCTCTTTCAGCAAACCTGTTTAATATTTCCAACAGATTAATATAAAACTCGGCTGGGTCGTTGATTGCTTGAAAAGACACTCTCTCTCTAATTTCACGCTGGTTAAAAGCTGCGTTTACGCTCCCTCCGATCTGCCGGTGTTCTATTTGTCTCAAAATTTCGTTTATTGCTTCTGATGAAGGCTCATCTGAATTTGCTAGAATTTGATCGATCTCGTTTACGCGCTGCTGGTGTTCTATTTGTCTCAAAATTTCGTTTATTGCTTCTGATGAAGGCGAATCTGAATTTGCTAGAATTTGATCGACCTCGTTTACGTGCTGCTGGTGTTCTAATTGTCTCAATATTTCATCTACAGCTTCTGATGAAGGCGAATCTGAATTTGCTAGAATTTGATCGACCTCGTTTGAAACGGCTTGGGATGCTAAGATCTCACTATCTGAAGCTAATTCATCTACTTCACTCAGTCCGCTTAAATCAAACCAGTCATTTAACACCAAATTATCGGCCTCATCTGAGGGATTTTGGCTGGCTAAAATTCGATCTAACAATTCATCATCATCAACTACATTTAATTCATCATCTACTTCAAACAAATCTGAAAGGTCGTCAAACCAATTTTCACTCATGATACAAAGACATTAATAACCTACTAAAAATGAAGAAAAAAACTCTGCGTCGTCCTCCTTACAGAGCCAGCACTTGTTGGACCACTTCGACCAGGCCAGAATTGACCTGCAGAAGCAAGTAGGCCATTTTCATCCTGTTTAATCTCTGCAATGGGGTAAATCTGCCCCGCTTCTTCTTCTTCAGCCGTTTTTCTGATGAAAAAATAAATAAAAATAAATAAAATGAACGAGCTTTTAATAAATTATATATATAAATTTAACTTACTCTGTACAGGTGCAGGAGGTGGGGCGTTCTCTTCGTCGGTCGTGGGTTGTTCTGAAAGGATAAAAAACATCATCTTTTTTACTTCAAAAATTAAATATACTATGCGGAGCTTTTTTGTGAAACAGCTTACCGGCTGGCTGCTCAGGACCACGTTCAGCGGTTTCAGAGTCGCTGTCGGATTGTTCTGAAAGAATAAAAACAAGGAAAAATATGAACGAATCATCTTTGAAGTAAATAACCACCTTTTTATATATCTCTTACCCTGTGCAGGAGATGGGGGAGGAGGAGGAGGAGGAGGAGGAGGAGGTGTGGGCGGAGATATTGAAGCGGCTGTCGGATGTTGTTCTGAAAGTATAAAAAACGACGGTAAATGTGAACGAGTCATCTTTGACTTATTAATCAGTTGTTTTTTTATCGTTACCATCCGTCTGCGCATGAGAAGGGGTTGGAGGTGGTGGTGGGGGCTGAGATATTGGGGGTGCGTAGGCCGTCGGCCGTTGCTCTGGAGAATAAAAACGATAAATATGAACGACACACCTCTGACTTATTAATCGCTATTTTGTAATCACTTACCAGCTTCGAGGATCGTCTGTGGCGTGATGGTCCTGTAACGAACAGCTTTCACGCTCGCATTCCCGTGTGATCTGACGGTATGGCTGGGCTGATACGAATGTAAGACGGTTCGGCTGGTGGATGGAGGCGTGGTTGGGTAAAAGTTATCACTTCCGGGGTAAGGTTGAACCCCCTCCTTTTCTGTAAAATGAGATATTTCTCAGTTGAAGAAAAGGACGTTACGTATATATTTATAAAATCCACTCACTCAGATTCTCGACCGCGCGATTAATTTTAGACAAATCATCCAGGTGGACCGGAGTTTTACAAGTTAATTCCTCAATAGGAATTTCTTCCCACTCGCCGTCCGATATGACAATAGCGTCTGAAAATAAAGATGTTAAACCAGAAAGAGAAAAAAAAAGATTTGCGTCTTGAGTTAAAAACTTACCCGTCATCTTAGCTTGTTACACCTCAAATCACGACTCCGAAAATGCGCTTTTACATTTTATACAGCTGTTTAAAAAAATCTTGAATAGAAAACGGTTGCGATTGGTCGAAAAAAAATGTTTATAAACAATACATAGTCATTTGCTTTGTTGTATAGGTAGACAAATGTATGAATGGGTGTTTAGAGTTGTGTGTGTGTGTGTGTGTGTGTGTGTGTGTGTGTGTGTGTGTGTGTGTGTGTGTGTGTGTGTGTGTGCTCGTATCCATTGCTTCATCAAAACTCCCCGGAGCAGAAATAAAAAAACCTTTACGATCCAAAAAATAATACCGTACCGTTTTTGTACCGGACATTTCTTCCTGAAATCTCATCATGTCTCAATTCGAACGTTGTTTTTAGCAGAGGAAGGCTATATTCAAAACACGTATCCATCGGTTCTTCTTATTCTTCTTCTTCGCTCATGTTTTGGTTAAAATGTAGCAGCTCTTTCACTCGTGTGTAAATCCGTTTACGACATGCATGTGCCTTAGTTTAACTATTCTGAGAGGTATGACATTAAAGGTTTGACCAGAGGTACGTCTGCTCTGAGACTTTACTAATCCACCCCTCCCAAAAAACAAACCTCATAAACAGCTTTTTATTTATTTCAGCTGTTATAGGTCCTACAAAATGGATCAAATATTTTCTCTGAGGCAGGAAGCAATGTGTGTGTGTGTGTGTGTGTGTGTGTGTGTGTGTGTGTGTGTGTGTGTGTGTGTGTGTGTGTGTGTGTGTGTGTGTGTGTGTGTGTGTGTGTGTGTGACAGTGAAAACAAAATGTGACACTAAAGGCAGGAGGCGAGGGGTTAAGCTTTCAGTGTTGATGATGACGAACCAAAGGATGCTGTTCACCTAAATAGCTCTTTGAAACAATAGCAAGTCATTTGCTTTTGTGAATTGTTACCATGCCGACTTGTTTAGAATGAACCAGAACTTTGTTTTAAAACTTTCCCGCCACTCTTTCAATACAGCCCACCTGCAAAAAAAGTAAGTAATTTGCTTTTTGTGTGTTGTTTCTGTGACGATTTGGTTCAACCAGTTCTTTGTTTTTAAAACTTTCCCGCCACCTGCAAAAAAAAAAGAAGTCATTTGCTTTGTCAGAAGTCGCTGGCTGTGCAAAATTGTTCAGAATGAACTTTAAAAAAGCTCAACAGATCTTAAAAGCATCACGCTGAGGTAAGGATCAACTTTTGTTCTTATAGGCTTGAGTATGCAGGGTGGTTTACAACAGAACCATAAATGGTTTAGGATGGTAAACCATTGCTTTTGTGAAGTGATAGAAATGTTTGAATGGTTTAGTCAAAGACAAATGTTTGAATGTAATCCCTTTACTTCTTAGAGAAGTGTGTGTGTGCGTGTGTGTGTGTGTGTGTGTGTGTGTGTGTGTGTGTGTGTGTGTGTGTGTGTGTGTGTGTGTGTGTGTGTGTGTGTGCTTACAACCATTAATTTGATGTGCTGCTGGACAGAGAGTTTTACACAATAGTTTTAGTTCTGGTCAAAAAGTGTCAGTGAGCTGCATGTAAATAACACATTTAAACACAAAGTTTAAGACTGAACATACGAAATCCTACGTGAACATCTCAAAGAGAGTATTAATGACATAGACAATGTGTCACTCTGAAGAGTTTGTGTGTGTTCAGCAAAAGGCTGCAAAAGTTCATGCATTGACTTCAGCTTCTGTCACTCACTCGAGAGCTAGCAGACCATACCATCTTGTCTGCTACTACAAAAACAGATTCTTTAACTTTGAGGAAACGTACAACCATTTCATTCACGCTGAGGTAAGGATCAACTTTTGTTCTTATAGGCTTGAGAATGCATGGTGGTTTACAACAGGACCATAAATGGTTTAGAATGGTAAACCATTGCTTTTGTGAAGTGATAGAAATGTTTGAATGTAATCCTTTTACTTCTTAGAGAAGTGTGTGTGTGTGTGTGTGTGTGTGTGTGTGTGCGTGTGTGTGTGTGTGTGTGTGTGTGTGTGTGTGTGTGTGTGTGTGTGTGTGTGTGTGTGTGTGTGTGTGTGTGTGTGTGTGCGTGTGTGTGCTTACAGCCATTAATTTGATGTGCTGCTGGACAGAGAGTTTTACACAATAGTTTTAGTTCTGGTCAAAAAGTGTCAGTGAGCTGCATGTAAATAACACATTTAAACACAAAGTTTAAGACTGAACATACGAAATCCAACGTGAACATCTCAAAGAGAGTATTAATGACATAGACAATGTGTCACTCTGAAGAGTTTGTGTGTGTTCAGCAAAAGGCTGCAAAAGTTCATGCATTGACTTCAGCTTCTGTCACTCACTCAAGAGCTAGCAGACCATACCATATTTAGGTGAGGAACATATCTGAGAGGTGGCTTGGTGCTTCATTCAGCTCCTCGTGGTTCATCATTTTTTTCTTAGAGCTCGGCTTTTCACCATTCGGACAGATCTGAGCTTTTAAAGAGTTAAACACAATAGGATTACACTCAGAAGGGAGGGGCTGTGGGAACCGATGGGCTATCACAAAAAAGAAACCACACACCATTACACACATTAGCCTATGACGTGGGGGATCATGGACGCTCCACAATACGCCATTGATGATGCGGCGTGGGGGGTCTAGCCCATCTGGACAATTAACAATACACATGTCCATTTGATTAATGATACGGAAGGGGGGGCAAAGATTGAACAATACACCTGTCCATTTGATTAATGATAGGAAAGGGGGGCAAGGTCAAGGGTCAAATGAACAATAGGAATGAAAGGTCAAAGAACAATAGACCTGTCAAAATGTTTGACGAAAGGTGTCTTATAATCCTCTCTGTCAACACTGGGTCTGACTGAGCGCCTCCAGGAGAGAGGCCCAAGCAAGACACGCCCCGAGGAGCGTCTTGACACATGTCAACACTGGGTCTGACTGAGGGCCTCCATGAGAGAAGCCCAAGCAAGACGCACCCCGAGGAGTGTCTTGCCACATGTCAACACTGGGTCTGATAGAGGGCATCCAGGAGAGAGGCCCAAGCAATACGCGCCCCAGGAGCGTCTTGCCACATGTCACCACTGGGTCTGACTGAGCGCCTCCAGGAGAGAGGCCCAAGCAAGAAGCGCCCCGAGGAGCGTCTTGCCACATGTCAACAATGGGTCTGACTGAGGGCCTCCAGGAGAGAAGCCCAAGCAAGACGCGCCCCGAGGAGCTTCTTGCCACATGTCAGCACTCGGTCTGACTGAGCGCCTCCAGGAGAGAGGCCCCAGCAAGACGCGCCGCGAGGAGCATCTTGCCTTATGTCAGCACTCGATCTGACTGAGCGCCTCCAGGAGAGAGGCCGAAGCAAGACCCGCCCCGAGGAGCGTCTTGCCACATGTCACTACTCGGTCTAACTGAGCGCCTCCAGGAGAGAGGTCCAAGCAAGACACGCCCCGAGGAGCGTCTTGCCACATGTCACTACTCGGTCTGACTGAGCGCCTCCAGGAGGGAGGTCCAAGCAAGACGCGCCCCGAGGAGCGTCTTGCCACATGTCACTTCTCGGTCTAACTGAGCGCCTCCAGGAGAGAGGCCCAGGCAAGACGTGCCCCGAGGAGCGTCTTGCCACATGTCAACAATGGGTCTGACTGAGGGCCTCCAGGAGAGAGGCCCCAGCAAGACGCGCCGCGAGGAGCATCTTGCCTTATGTTAGCACTCGGTCTGACTGAGCGCCTCCAGGAGAGAGGCCCAAGCAAGACCCGCCCCGAGGAGCGTCTTGCCACATGTCACTACTCGGTTTAACTGAGCGCCTCCATTAGAGAGGTCCAAGCAAGACCCGCCCCGAGGAGCGTCTTGCCACATGTCACTACTCGGTCTGACTGAGCGCCTCCAGGAGGGAGGTCCAAGCAAGACGTGCCCCGAGGAGCGTCTTGCCACATGTCAACAATGGGTCTGACTGAGGGCCTCCAGGAGAGAAGCCCAAGCAAGACGCGCCCCGAGGAGCGTCTTGCCACATGTCAACACTGGGTCTGACTGAGGGCCTCCAGGAGAGAAGCCCAAGCAAGATGTGCCCCGAGGAGCGTCTTGCCACATGTCAGCACTCGGTCTGACTGAGCGCCTCCAGGAGAGAAGCCCAAGCAAGATGCGCCCCGAGGAGCGTCTTGCCACATGTCAAGACTGGGTCTGACTGAGGGCCTCCAGGAGAGAAGCCCAAGCAAGATGCGCCCCGAGGAGCATCTTGCCAAATGTCAGCACTCGGTCTGACTGAGCGCCTCCAGGAGAGAGGCCCAAGCAAGACGCGCCCCGAGGAGCGTCTTGCCACATGTCAACACTGGGTCTGACTGAGCGCCTCCAGGAGAGAGGCCCAAGCAAGACGCGCCCCGAGGAGCGTCTTGCCACATGTGAACACTGGGTCTGATTGAGCACCTCCAGGAGAGAGGCCCAAGCAATACGCGCCCCGAGGAGCGTCTTGCCACATGTCAACACTGGGTCTGACAGAGGGCATCCAGGAGAGAGGCCCAAGCAATACGCGCCCCGAGTAGCGTCTTGCCACATGTCACCACTGGGTCTGACTGAGCGCCTCCAGGAGAGAGGCCCAATCAAGAAGCGCCCCGAGGACCGTCTTGCCACGTGTCAACAGTGGGTCTGATTGAGGGCGTTCTGGAGAGAGGCCCAAGCAAGACGCGCCCCGAGGAGCGTCTTGCCACATGTCAACAATGGGTCTGACTGAGGGCCTCCAGGAGAGAAGCCCAAGCAAGACGCGCCCCGAGGAGCTTCTTGCCACATGTCAGCACTCGGTCTGACTGAGCGCCTCCAGGAGAGAGGCCCAAGCAAGACGCGCCCCGAGGAGTGTCTTGCCACGTGTCACCACTGGGTCTTATTGAGCACCTCCAGGAGAGAGGCCCCAGCAAGACGCGCCGCGAGGAGCTTCTTGCCTTATGTCAGCACTCGGTCTGACTGAGCGCCTCCAGGAGAGAGGCCCAAGCAAGACCCGCCCCGAGGAGCGTCTTGCCACATGTCACTACTCGGTCTAACTGAGCGCCTCCAGGAGAGAGGTCCAAGCAAGACACGCCCCGAGGAGCGTCTTGCCCACATGTCACTACTCGGTCTGACTGAGCGCCTCCAGGAGGGAGGTCCAAGCAAGACGCGCCCCGAGGAGCGTCTTGCCACATGTCACTACTCGGTCTGACTGAGCGCCTCCAGGAGAGAGGCCCAAGCAAGACGTGCCCCGAGGAGCGTCTTGCCACATGTCAACACTGGGTCTGACTGAGCGCCTCCAGGAGAGAGGCCCGAGGAGCTTCTTGACACATGTCACCTCTTGGTCTGACTGAGCGCCTCCAGGAGAGAGGCCCAAGCAAGACGCGCCCCGAGGAGCGTCTTGTCACATGTCAACACTGGGTCTGACTGAGCGCCTCCAGGAGAGAAGCCCAAGCAAGAATCGCCCCGAGGAGCGTCTTGCCACGTGTCAACACTGGGTCTGATTGAGGGCCTTCTGGAGAGAGGCCCAAGCAAGACGCGCTCCCGAGGAGCGTCTTGCCACATGTCAACAATGGGTCTGACTGAGGGCCTCCAGGAGAGAAGCCCAAGCAAGACGCGCCCCGAGGAGCGTCTTGCCACATGTCAGCACTCGGTCTGACTGTGCGCCTCCAGGAGAGAGGCCCAAGCAAGACGTGCCCCGAGGAGCGTCTTGCCACATGTCAACACTGGGTCTGACTGAGCGCCTCCAGGAGAGAGGCCCAAGCAAGACGCGCCCCGAGGAGCGTCTTGCCACATGTGAACACTGGGTCTGACTGAGCGCCTCCAGGAGAGAGGCCCGAGGAGCTTCTTGACACATGTCACCTCTTGGTCTGACTGAGCGCCTCCAGGAGAGAGGCCCAAGCAAGACGCGCCCCGAGGAGCGTCTTGTCACATGTCAACACTGGGTCTGACTGAGCGCCTCCAGGAGCGAGGCCCAAGCAAGAAACGCCCGAGGAGCGTCTTGACACATGTCAACACTGGGTCTGACTGAGCGCCTCCAGGAGAGAGGTCCAAGCAACACGCGCCCCGAGGAGCGTCTTGTCACATGTCACTACTCGGTCTGACTGAGCGCCTCCAGGAGAGAGGCCCAAGCAAGACGTGCCCCGAGGAGCGTCTTGCCACATGTCAACAATGGGTCTGACTGAGGGCCTCCAGGAGAGAAGCCCAAGCAAGAAGCGCCCCGAGGAGCGTCTTGCCACATGTCAACACTGGGTCTGACTGAGCGCCTCCAGGAGAGAGGCCCAAGCAAGACACGCCCCGAGGAGCGTCTTGACACATGTCAACACTGGGTCTGACTGAGGGCCTCCATGAGAGAAGCCCAAGCAAGACGCACCCCGAGGAGTGTCTTGCCACATGTCAACACTGGGTCTGATAGAGGGCATCCAGGAGAGAGGCCCAAGCAATACGCGCCCCAGGAGCGTCTTGCCACATGTCACCACTGGGTCTGACTGAGCGCCTCCAGGAGAGAGGCCCAAGCAAGAAGCGCCCCGAGGAGCGTCTTGCCACATGTCAACAATGGGTCTGACTGAGGGCCTCCAGGAGAGAAGCCCAAGCAAGACGCGCCCCGAGGAGCTTCTTGCCACATGTCAGCACTCGGTCTGACTGAGCGCCTCCAGGAGAGAGGCCCAAGCAAGACGCGCCCCCAGGAGTGTCTTGCCACGTGTCACCACTGGGTCTGATTGAGCACCTCCAGGAGAGAGGCCCCAGCAAGACGCGCCGCGAGGAGCATCTTGCCTTATGTCAGCACTCGATCTGACTGAGCGCCTCCAGGAGAGAGGCCGAAGCAAGACCCGCCCCGAGGAGCGTCTTGCCACATGTCACTACTCGGTCTAACTGAGCGCCTCCAGGAGAGAGGTCCAAGCAAGACACGCCCCGAGGAGCGTCTTGCCACATGTCACTACTCGGTCTGACTGAGCGCCTCCAGGAGGGAGGTCCAAGCAAGACGCGCCCCGAGGAGCGTCTTGCCACATGTCACTACTCGGTCTGACTGAGCGCCTCCAGGAGAGAGGCCCAGGCAAGACGTGCCCCGAGGAGCGTCTTGCCACATGTCAACAATGGGTCTGACTGAGGGCCTCCAGGAGAGAAGCCCAAGCAAGACGCGCCCCGAGGAGCGTCTTGCCACATGTCAACACTGGGTCTGACTGAGGGCCCCCAGGAGAGAGGCCCAAATAAGACGCGCCCCGAGGAGCGTCTTGCCACATGTCAACACTGGGTCTGACTGAGGGCCTCCAGTAGAGAAGCCCAAGCAAGATGCGCCCCGAGGAGCGTCTTGCCACATGTCAGCACTCGGTCTGACTGAGCGCCTCCAGGAGATAGGCCCAAGCAAGACGCGCCCCGAGGAGCGTCTTGCCACATGTCAACACTGGGTCTGACTGAGCGCCTCCAGGAGAGAGGCCCAAGCAAGACGCGCCCCGAGGAGCGTCTTGCGACCTGTGAACACTGGGTCTGATTGAGCACCTCCAGGAGAGAGGCCCCAGCAAGACGCGCCGCGAGGAGCATCTTGCCTTATGTTAGCACTCGGTCTGACTGAGCGCCTCCAGGAGAGAGGCCCAAGCAAGACCCGCCCCGAGGAGCTTCTTGCCACATGTCACTACTCGGTTTAACTGAGCGCCTCCAGGAGAGAGGTCCAAGCAAGACACGCCCCGAGGAGCGTCTTGCCACATGTCACTACTCGGTCTGACTGAGCGCCTCCAGGAGGGAGGTCCAAGCAAGACGTGCCCCGAGGAGCGTCTTGCCACATGTCAACAATGGGTCTGACTGAGGGCCTCCAGGAGAGAAGCCCAAGCAAGACGCGCCGCGAGGAGCGTCTTGCCACATGTCAACACTGGGTCTGACTGAGGGCCTCCAGGAGAGAAGCCCAAGCAAGATGTGCCCCGAGGAGCGTCTTGCCACATGTCAGCACTCGGTCTGACTGAGCGCCTCCAGGAGAGAAGCCCAAGCAAGATGCGCCCCGAGGAGCGTCTTGCCACATGTCAAGACTGGGTCTGACTGAGGGCCTCCAGGAGAGAAGCCCAAGCAAGATGCGCCCCGAGGAGCATCTTGCCAAATGTCAGCACTCGGTCTGACTGAGCGCCTCCAGGAGAGAGGCCCAAGCAAGACGCGCCCCGAGGAGCGTCTTGCCACATGTCAACACTGGGTCTGACTGAGCGCCTCCAGGAGAGAGGCCCAAGCAAGACGCGCCCCGAGGAGCGTCTTGCCACATGTGAACACTGGGTCTGATTGAGCACCTCCAGGAGAGAGGCCCCAGCAAGACGCGCCGCGAGGAGCATCTTGCCTTATGTCAGCACTCGGTCCGACTGAGCGCCTCCAGGAGAGAGGCCCAAGCAAGACCCGCCCCGAGGAGCGTCTTGCCACATGTCACTACTCGGTCTGACTGAGCGCCTCCAGGAGGGAGGTCCAAGCAAGACGTGCCCCGAGGAGCGTCTTGCCACATGTCAACAATGGGTCTGACTGAGGGCCTCCAGGAGAGAAGTCCAAGCAAGACGCGCCCCGAGGAGCGTCTTGCCACATGTCAACACTGGGTCTGACTGAGGGCCCCCAGGAGAGAGGCCCAAATAAGACGCGCCCCGAGGAGCGTCTTGCCACATGTCAACACTGGGTCTGACTGAGGGCCTCCAGGAGAGAAGCTCAAGCAAGATGCGCCCCGAGGAGCGTCTTGCCACATGTCAGCACTCGGTCTGACTGAGCGCCTCCAGGAGGGAGGTCCAAGCAAGACGTGCCCCGAGGAGCGTCTTGCCACATGTCAACAATGGGTCTGACTGAGGGCCTCCAGGAGAGAAGTCCAAGCAAGACGCGCCCCGAGGAGCGTCTTGCCACATGTCAACACTGGGTCTGACTGAGGGCCCCCAGGAGAGAGGCCCAAATAAGACGCGCCCCGAGGAGCGTCTTGCCACATGTCAACACTGGGTCTGACTGAGGGCCTCCAGGAGAGAAGCTCAAGCAAGATGCGCCCCGAGGAGCGTCTTGCCACATGTCAGCACTCGGTCTGACTGAGCGCCTCCAGGAGAGAGGCCCAAGCAAGACGCGCCCCGAGGAGCGTCTTGCCACATGTCAACAATGGGTCTGACTGAGGGCCTCCAGGAGAGAAGCCCAAGCAAGACGCGCCCCAAGGAGCGTCTTGCCACATGTCAACACTGGGTCTGACTGAGGGCCCCCAGGAGAGAGGCCCAAATATGACGCGCCCCGAGGAGCGTCTTGCCACATGTCAACACTGGGTCTGACTGAGGGCCTCCAGGAGAGAAGCCCAAGCAAGAATCGCCCCGAGGAGCGTCTTGCCACGTGTCAACACTGGGTCTGATTGAGGGCCTTCTGGAGAGAGGCCCAAGCAAGACGCGCTCCCGAGGAGCGTCTTGCCACATGTCAACAATGGGTCTGACTGAGGGCCTCCAGGAGAGAAGCCCAAGCAAGACGCGCCCCGAGGAGCGTCTTGCCACATGTCAGCACTCGGTCTGACTGTGCGCCTCCAGGAGAGAGGCCCAAGCAAGACGTGCCCCGAGGAGCGTCTTGCCACATGTCAACACTGGGTCTGACTGAGCGCCTCCAGGAGAGAGGCCCAAGCAAGACGCGCCCCGAGGAGCGTCTTGCCACATGTGAACACTGGGTCTGACTGAGCGCCTCCAGGAGAGAGGCCCAAGCAAGACGTGCCCCGAGGAGCATCTTGACACATGTCTCCTCTGGGTCTGACTGAGCGCCTCCAGGAGAGAAGCCCCAGCAAGACGTGCCCCGAGGAGCGTCTTGCCACATGTCAACACTGGGTCTGACTGAGTGCCTCCATGAGAGAAGCCCCAGCAAGACGCGCCCGGAGGAGCGTCTTGCCACATGTCAGCACTCGGTCTGACTGAGCGCCTCCAGGAGAGAGGCCCAAGCAAGACGTGCCCCGAGGAGCATCTTGACAAATGTCTCCTCTGGGTCTGACTGAGCGCCTCCAGGAGAGAGGCCCAAGCAAGACGTGCCCCGAGGAGCGTATTGCCACATTTCAACACTGGGTCTGACTGAGAACCTCCAGGAGAGAGGCCCAAGCAAGACGCGCCCCGAGGAGCGTCTTGTCACATGTCACTACTCAGTCTGACTGAGCGCCTCCAGGAGAGAGGCCCAAGCAAGACGTGCCCCGAGGAGCGTCTTGCCACATGTCAACAATGGGTCTGACTGAGGGCCTCCAGGAGAGAAGCCCAAGCAAGAAGCGCCCCGAGGAGCGTCTTGCCACATGTCAACACTGGGTCTGACTGAGCGCCTCCAGGAGAGAGGCCCAAGCAAGACACGCCCCGAGGAGCGTCTTGACACATGTCAACACTGGGTCTGACTGAGGGCCTCCATGAGAGAAGCCCAAGCAAGACGCACCCCGAGGAGAGTCTTGCCACATGTCAACACTGGGTCTGACAGAGGGCATCCAGGAGAGAGGCCCAAGCAATACGCGCCCCGAGGAGCGTCTTGCCACATGTCACCACTGGGTCTGACTGAGCGCCTCCAGGAGAGAGGCCCAAGCAAGAAGCGCCCCGAGGACCGTCTTGCCACGTGTCAACACTGGGTCTGATTGAGGGCCTTCTGGAGAGAGGCCCAAGCAAGACGCGCCCCGAGGAGCGTCTTGCAACATGTCAACAATGGGTCTGACTGAGGGCCTCCAGGAGAGAAGCCCAAGCAAGACGCGCCCCGAGGAGTGTCTTGCCACGTGTCACCACTGGGTCTGATTGAGCACCTCCAGGAGAGAGGCCCCAGCAAGACGCGCCGCGAGGAGCTTCTTGCCTTATGTCAGCACTCGGTCTGACTGAGCGCCTCCAGGAGAGAGGCCCAAGCAAGACCCGCCCCGAGGAGCGTCTTGCCACATGTCACTACTCGGTCTAACTGAGCGCCTCCAGGAGAGAGGTCCAAGCAAGACACGCCCCGAGGAGCGTCTTGCCACATGTCACTACTCGGTCTGACTGAGCGCCTCCAGGAGGGAGGTCCAAGAAAGACGCGCCCCGAGGAGCGTCTTGCCACATGTCACTACTCGGTCTGACTGAGCGCCTCCAGGAGAGAGGCCCAAGCAAGACGTGCCCCGAGGAGCGTCTTGCCACATGTCAACACTGGGTCTGACTGAGCGCCTCCAGGAGAGAGGCCCGAGGAGCGTCTTGACACATGTCACCTCTTGGTCTGACTGAGCGCCTCCAGGAGAGAGGCCCAAGCAAGACGCGCCCCGAGGAGCGTCTTGTCACATGTCAACACTGGGTCTGACTGAGCGCCTCCAGGAGCGAGGCCCAAGCAAGAAACGCCCGAGGAGCGTCTTGACACATGTCAACACTGGGTCTGACTGAGCGCCTCCAGGAGAGAGGTCCAAGCAACACGCGCCCCGAGGAGCGTCTTGCCACATGTCAACACTGGGTCTGACTGAGTGCCTCCATGAGAGAAGCCCCAGCAAGACGCGCCCCGAGGAGCGTCTTGTCACATGTCACTCCTCGGTCTGACTGAGCGCCTCCAGGAGAGAGGCCCAAGCAAGACGTGCCCCGAGGAGCGTCTTGCCACATGTCAACAATGGGTCTGACTGAGGGCCTCCAGGAGAGAAGCCCAAGCAAGAAGCGCCCCGAGGAGCGTCTTGCCACATGTCAACACTGGGTCTGACTGAGCGCCTCCAGGAGAGAGGCCCAAGCAAGACACGCCCCGAGGAGAGTCTTGACACATGTTAACACTGGGTCTGACTGAGGGCCTCCATGTGAGAAGCCCAAGCAAGACGCGCCCCGAGGAGAGTCTTGCCACATGTCAACACTGGGTCTGACAGAGGGCATCCAGGAGAGAGGCCCAAGCAATACGCGCCCCGAGGAGCGTCTAGCCACATGTCAACAATGGGTCTGACTGAGGGCCTCCAGGAGAGAAGCCCAAGGAAGACGCGCCCCGAGGAGCTTCTTGCCACATGTCAGCACTCGGTCTGACTGAGCGCCTCCAGGAGAGAGGCCAAAGCAAGATGCGCCCCGAGGAGCGTCTTGCCACGTATCACCACTGGGTCTGACTGAGCTCCTCCAGGAGAGAGGCCCAAGCAAGACGCGCCCCGAGGAGCGTCTTGCCACGTGTCACCACTGGGTCTGATTGAGCACCTCCAGGAGAGAGGCCCCAGCAAGACGCGCCGCGAGGAGCATCTTGCCTTATGTCAGCACTCGGTCTGACTGAGCGCCTCCAGGAGAGAGGCCCAAGCAAGACCCGCCCCGAGGAGCGTCTTGCCACATTTCATTACTCGGTCTAACTGAGCGCCTCCAGGAGAGAGGTCCAAGCAAGACACGCCCCGAGGAGCGTCTTGCCACATGTCACTACTCGGTCTGACTGAGCGCCTCCAGGAGGGAGGTCCAAGCAAGACGCGCCCCGAGGAGCGTCTTGTCACATGTCACTACTCGGTCTGACTGAGCGCCCCCAGGAGAGAGGCCCAAGCAAGACGTGCCCCGAGGAGCGTCTTGCCACATGTCAACAATGGGTCTGACGGAGGGCCTCCAGGAGAGAAGCCCAAGCAAGACGCGCCCCGAGGAGCGTCTTGCCACATGTCAACACTGGGTCTGACTGAGGGCCCCCAGGAGAGAGGCCCAAATAAGACGCGCCCCGAGGAGTGTCTTGCCACATGTCAACACTGGGTCTGACTGAGGGCCTCCAGGAGAGAAGCCCAAGCAAGATGCGCCCCGAGGAGCGTCTTGCCACATGTCAGCACTCGGTCTGACTGAGCGCCTCAAGGAAAGAGGCCCAAGCAAGACGCGCCCCGAGGAGCGTCTTGCCACATGTGAACACTGGGTCTGACTGAGCGCCTCCAGGAGAGAGGCCCAAGCAAGACGCGCCCGGAGGAGCGTCTTGCCACATGTCAGCACTCGGTCTGACTGAGCGCCTCCAGGAGAGAGGCCCAAGCAAGACGCGCCCCGAGGAGCGTCTTGACACATGTCTCCTCTGGGTCTGACTGAGCGCCTCCAGGAGAGAGGCCCAAGCAAGACGTGCCCCGAGGAGCATCTTGCCACATGTCAACACTGGGTCTGACTGAGTGCCTCCATGAGAGAAGCCCCAGCAAGACGCGCCCCGAGGAGCGTCTTGCCACATGTCAACACTGGGTCTGACTGAGCACCTCCAGGAGAGAGGCCCAGGCAAGACGCGCCCCGAGGAGCATCTTGCCACATGTCAACACTGGGTCTTACTGAGTGCCTCCAGGAGAGAGGCCCGAGGAGCGTCTTGCCACATGTCACCTCTGGGTCTGACTGAGCGCCTCCAGGAGAGAGGCGCAAGCAAGAAACGCCCGAGGAGCGTCTTGACACATGTCAACACTGTGTCTGACTGAGCGCCTCCAGGAGAGTGGCCCCAGCAAGACGCGCCCCGAGGAGCGTCTTGCCACATGTCAGCACTCGGTCTGACTGAGCGCCTCCAGGAGAGAGGCCCAAGCAAGAAGCGCCCCGAGGAGCGTCTTGCCACATGTAAACACTGGGTCTAATTGAGCGCCTCCAGGAGAGAGGCCCAAGCAAGACGCGCCCCGAGGAGCGTCTTGCCACATGTCACTACTCGGTCTGACTGAGCGCCTCCAGGAGAGAGGCCCAAGCAAGACGTGCCCCGAGGAGCGTCTTGCCACATGTCAACAATGGGTCTGACTGAGGGCCTCCAGGAGAGAAGCCCAAGCAAGAAGCGCCCTGAGGAGCGTCTTGCCAAATGTCACTACTCGGTCTGACTGAGCACCTCCAGGAGAGAGGCCCAAGCAAGACGCGCCCCGAGGAGCGTCTTGCCACATGTGAACACTGGGTCTGACTGAGCGCCTCCAGGAGAGAGGCCCAAGCAAGACGCGCCCGGAGGAGCGTCTTGCCACATGTCAGCACTCGGTCTGACTGAGCGCCTCCAGGAGAGAGGCCCAAGCAAGACGCGCCCCGAGGAGCGTCTTGACACATGTCTCCTCTGGGTCTGACTGAGCGCCTCCAGGAGAGAGGCCCAAGCAAGACGTGCCCCGAGGAGCGTCTTGCCACATGTCAACACTGGGTCTGACTGAGTGCCTCCATGAGAGAAGCCCCAGCAAGACACGCCCCGAGGAGCGTCTTGCCACATGTCAACACTGGGTCTGACTGAGCACCTCCAGGAGAGAGGCCCCAGCAAGACGCGCCGCAAGGAGCATCTTGCCTTATGTCAGCACTCGGTCTGACTGAGCGCCTCCAGGAGAGATGTACAAGCAAGACACGCCCCAAGGAGCGTCTTGCCACATGTCACTACTCGGTCTGACTGAGCGCCTCCAGGAGAGAGGCCCAAGCAAGACGTGCCCCGAGGAGCGTCTTGCCACATGTCAACAATGGGTCTGACTGAGGGCCTCCAGGAGAGAAGCCCAAGCAAGACGCGCCCCGAGGAGCGTCTTGCCACATGTCAACACTGGGTCTGACTGAGCGCCTCCAGGAGAGAGGCCCAAGCAAGACGCGCCACAAGGAGCGTCTTGCCACATGTGAACACTGGGTCTGACTGAGCGCCTCCAGGAGAGAGGCCCAAGCAAGACGCGCCCGGAGGAGCGTCTTGCCACATGTCAGCACTCGGTCTGACTGAGCGCCTCCAGGAGAGAGGCCCAAGCAAGACGCGCCCCGAGGAGCGTCTTGACACATGTCTCCTCTGGGTCTGACTGAGCGCCTCCAGGAGAGAGGCCCAAGCAAGACGTGCCCCGAGGAGCATCTTGCCACATGTCAACACTGGGTCTGACTGAGCACCTCCAGGAGAGAGGCCCAAGCAAGACGCACCCCGAGGAGCGTCTTGCCACATGTCAACACTGGGTCTGACTGAGTGCCTCCAGGAGAGAGGTCCGAGGAGCGTCTTGCCACATGTCACCTCTGGGTCTGACTGAGCGCCTCCAGGAGAGAGGCGCAAGCAAGAAACACCCGAGGAGCGTCTTGACACATGTCAACACTGGGTCTAATTGAGCGCCTCCAGGAGAGAGGCCCAAGCAAGACGCGCCCCGAGGAGCGTCTTGCCACATGTCACTACTCGGTCTGACTGAGCGCCTCCAGGAGAGAGGTGCAAGCAACACGCGCGCCGAGGAGCGTCTTGCCACATGTCAACACTGGGTCTGACTGAGTGCCTCCATGAGAGAAGCCCCAGCAAGACGCGCCCCAAGGAGCGTCTTGCCACATGCCACTACTCGGTCTGACTGAGCGCCTCCAGGAGAGAGGCCCAAGCAAGACGTGCCCCGAGGAGCGTCTTGCCACATGTCAACAATGGGTCTGACTGAGGGCCTCCAGGAGAGAAGCCCAAGCAAGAAGCGCCCCGAGGAGCGTCTTGCCAAATGTCACTACTCGGTCTGACTGACACCTCCAGGAGAGAGGCCCAAGCAAGAAGCGCCCCGAGGAGCGTCTTGCCACATGTCAACACTGGGTCTAATTGAGCGCCTCCAGGAGAGAGGCCCAAGCAAGACGCACCCCGAGGAGCGTCTTGCCACATGTCACTACTCGGTCTGAATGAGCGCCTCCAGGAGAGAGGTGCAAGCAACACGCGCCCCGAGGAGCGTCTTGCCACATGTGATCACTGGGTCTGACTGAGCGCCTCCAGGAGAGAGGCCCAAGCAAGACGCGTCCGGAGGAGTGTCTTGCCACATGTCAGCACTCGGTCTGACTGAGCGCCTCCAGGACAGAGGCCCAAGCAAGACGCGCCCCGAGGAGCGTCTTGACACATGTCTCCTCTGGGTCTGACTGAGCGCCTCCAGGAGAGAAGCGCAAGCAAGAAACGCCCGAGGAGCGTCTTGACCCATGTCAACACTGGGTCTGACTGAGCACCTCCAGGAGAGAGGCCCAAGCAAGACGCGCCCCGAGGAGCGTCTTGCCACATGTCAACACTGGGTCTGAGTGAGTGCCTCCAGGAGAGAGGTCCGAGGAGCGTCTTGCCACATGTCAACACTGGGTCTGACTGAGCGCCTCCAGGAGAGAGGCCCGAGGAGCGTCTTGCCACATGTCACCTCTGGGTCTGACTGAGCGCCTCCAGGAGAGAAGCGCAACCAAGAAACGCCCGAGGAGCATCTTGACCCATGTCAACACTGGGTCTGACTGAGCACCTGCAGGAGAGAGGCCCAAGCAAGACGCGCCCCGAGGAGCGTCTTGCCACATGTCAACACTGGGTCTGACTGAGCGCCTCCAGGAGAGAGGCGCAAGCAAGAAACACCCGAGGAGCGTCTTGACACATGTCAACACTGGGTCTGACTGAGTGCCTCCATGAGAGAAGCCCCAGCAAGACGCGCTCCGAGGAGCGTCTTGCCATATGTCAGCACTCCGTCTGACTGAGCGCCTCCAGGAGAGAGGCCCAAGCAAGAAGCGCCCCGAGGAGCGTCTTGCCACATGTCAACACTGGGTCTAATTGAGCGCCTCCAGGAGAGAGGCCCAAGCAAGACGCGCCCCGAGGAGCGTCTTGCCAAATGTCACTACTCGGTCTGACTGAGCGCCTCCAGGAGAGAGGTCCAAGCAACACGCGCCCCGAGGAGCGTCTTGCCACATGTCAACACTGGGTCTCACTGAGTGCCTCCATGAGAGAAGCCCCAGCAAGACGCGCCCCGTGGAGCGTCTTGCCACATGTCACTACTCGGTCTGACTGAGCGCCTCCAGGAGAGAGGCCCAAGCAAGACGTGCCCCGAGGAGCGTCTTGCCACATGTCAACAATGGGTCTGACTGAGGGCCTCCAGGAGAGAAGCCCAAGCAAGAAGCGCCCCGAGGAGCGTCTTGCCACATGTCAACACTGGGTCTGACATAGCGCCTCCAGGAGAGAGGCCCAAGCAAGACACGCCCTGAGGAGCGTCTTGCCACATGTCACTACTCGGTCTGACTGAGGGCCTCCATGAGAGAAGCCCAAGCAAGACGCGCCCCGAGGAGCGTCTTGCCACATGTCAACACTGGGTCTGACTGAGCGCCTCCAGGAGAGAGGCCCGAGGAGCGTCTTGCCACATGTCACCTCTGGGTCTGACTGAGCGCCTCCAGGAGAGAAGCGCAAGCAAGAAACGCCCAAGGAGCGTCTTGACACATGTCAACACTGGGTCTGACTGAGCGCCTCCAGGAGAGAGGCCCCAGCAAGACGCGCCCCGAGGAGCGTCTTGCCACATGTCAGCACTCGGTCTGACTGAGCGCCTCCAGGAGAGAGGCCCAAGCAAGAAGCGGCCCGAGGAGCGTCTTGCCATATGTCAACACTGGGTCTGACTGAGTGCCTCCAGGAGAGAGGTCCGAGGAGCGTCTTGCCACATGTCAACACTGGGTCTGACTGAGCGCCTCCAGGAGAGAGGCCCGAGGAGCGTCTTGCCACATGTCACCTCTGGGTCTGACTGAGCGCCTCCAGGAGAGAAGCGCAACCAAGAAACGCCCGAGGAGCATCTTGACCCATGTCAACACTGGGTCTGACTGAGCACCTGCAGGAGAGAGGCCCAAGCAAGACGCGCCCCGAGGAGCGTCTTGCCACATGTCAACACTGGGTCTGACTGGGCGCTTCCAGGAGAGAGGCGCAAGCAAGAAACACCCGAGGAGCGTTTTGACACATGTCAACACTGGGTCTGACTGAGTGCCTCCATGAGAGAAGCCCCAGCAAGACGCGCTCCGAGGAGCGTCTTGCCATATGTCAGCACTCCGTCTGACTGAGCGCCTCCAGGAGAGATGCCCAAGCAAGAAGCGACCCGAGGAGCGTCTTGCCACATGTCAACAATGGGTCTGACTGAGGGCCTCCAGGAGAGAAGTCCAAGCAAGACGCGCCCCGAGGAGCGTCTTGCCACATGTCAACACTGGGTCTGACTGAGGGCCCCCAGGAGAGAGGCCCAAATAAGACGCGCCCCGAGGAGCGTCTTGCCACATGTCAACACTGGGTCTGACTGAGGGCCTCCAGGAGAGAAGCTCAAGCAAGATGCGCCCCGAGGAGCGTCTTGCCACATGTCAGCACTCGGTCTGACTGAGCGCCTCCAGGAGAGAGGCCCAAGCAAGACGCGCCCCGAGGAGCGTCTTGCCACATGTCAACAATGGGTCTGACTGAGGGCCTCCAGGAGAGAAGCCCAAGCAAGACGCGCCCCAAGGAGCGTCTTGCCACATGTCAACACTGGGTCTGACTGAGGGCCCCCAGGAGAGAGGCCCAAATATGACGCGCCCCGAGGAGCGTCTTGCCACATGTCAACACTGGGTCTGACTGAGGGCCTCCAGGAGAGAAGCCCAAGCAAGAATCGCCCCGAGGAGCGTCTTGCCACGTGTCAACACTGGGTCTGATTGAGGGCCTTCTGGAGAGAGGCCCAAGCAAGACGCGCTCCCGAGGAGCGTCTTGCCACATGTCAACAATGGGTCTGACTGAGGGCCTCCAGGAGAGAAGCCCAAGCAAGACGCGCCCCGAGGAGCGTCTTGCCACATGTCAGCACTCGGTCTGACTGTGCGCCTCCAGGAGAGAGGCCCAAGCAAGACGTGCCCCGAGGAGCGTCTTGCCACATGTCAACACTGGGTCTGACTGAGCGCCTCCAGGAGAGAGGCCCAAGCAAGACGCGCCCCGAGGAGCGTCTTGCCACATGTGAACACTGGGTCTGACTGAGCGCCTCCAGGAGAGAGGCCCAAGCAAGACGTGCCCCGAGGAGCATCTTGACACATGTCTCCTCTGGGTCTGACTGAGCGCCTCCAGGAGAGAAGCCCCAGCAAGACGTGCCCCGAGGAGCGTCTTGCCACATGTCAACACTGGGTCTGACTGAGTGCCTCCATGAGAGAAGCCCCAGCAAGACGCGCCCGGAGGAGCGTCTTGCCACATGTCAGCACTCGGTCTGACTGAGCGCCTCCAGGAGAGAGGCCCAAGCAAGACGTGCCCCGAGGAGCATCTTGACAAATGTCTCCTCTGGGTCTGACTGAGCGCCTCCAGGAGAGAGGCCCAAGCAAGACGTGCCCCGAGGAGCGTATTGCCACATTTCAACACTGGGTCTGACTGAGAACCTCCAGGAGAGAGGCCCAAGCAAGACGCGCCCCGAGGAGCGTCTTGTCACATGTCACTACTCAGTCTGACTGAGCGCCTCCAGGAGAGAGGCCCAAGCAAGACGTGCCCCGAGGAGCGTCTTGCCACATGTCAACAATGGGTCTGACTGAGGGCCTCCAGGAGAGAAGCCCAAGCAAGAAGCGCCCCGAGGAGCGTCTTGCCACATGTCAACACTGGGTCTGACTGAGCGCCTCCAGGAGAGAGGCCCAAGCAAGACACGCCCCGAGGAGCGTCTTGACACATGTCAACACTGGGTCTGACTGAGGGCCTCCATGAGAGAAGCCCAAGCAAGACGCACCCCGAGGAGAGTCTTGCCACATGTCAACACTGGGTCTGACAGAGGGCATCCAGGAGAGAGGCCCAAGCAATACGCGCCCCGAGGAGCGTCTTGCCACATGTCACCACTGGGTCTGACTGAGCGCCTCCAGGAGAGAGGCCCAAGCAAGAAGCGCCCCGAGGACCGTCTTGCCACGTGTCAACACTGGGTCTGATTGAGGGCCTTCTGGAGAGAGGCCCAAGCAAGACGCGCCCCGAGGAGCGTCTTGCAACATGTCAACAATGGGTCTGACTGAGGGCCTCCAGGAGAGAAGCCCAAGCAAGACGCGCCCCGAGGAGCTTCTTGCCACATGTCAGCACTCGGTCTGACTGAGCGCCTCCAGGAGAGAGGCCCAAGCAAGACGCGCCCCGAGGAGTGTCTTGCCACGTGTCACCACTGGGTCTGATTGAGCACCTCCAGGAGAGAGGCCCCAGCAAGACGCGCCGCGAGGAGCTTCTTGCCTTATGTCAGCACTCGGTCTGACTGAGCGCCTCCAGGAG
Source organism: Nothobranchius furzeri (assembly GCF_043380555.1). NCBI lineage: Eukaryota > Metazoa > Chordata > Actinopteri > Cyprinodontiformes > Nothobranchiidae > Nothobranchius > Nothobranchius furzeri. The sequence continues at coordinate 13,309,651 of NC_091749.1, read as the reverse complement.
AGAGGCCCAAGCAAGACCCGCCCCGAGGAGCGTCTTGCCACATGTCACTACTCGGTCTAACTGAGCGCCTCCAGGAGAGAGGTCCAAGCAAGACACGCCCCGAGGAGCGTCTTGCCACATGTCACTACTCGGTCTGACTGAGCGCCTCCAGGAGGGAGGTCCAAGAAAGACGCGCCCCGAGGAGCGTCTTGCCACATGTCACTACTCGGTCTGACTGAGCGCCTCCAGGAGAGAGGCCCAAGCAAGACGTGCCCCGAGGAGCGTCTTGCCACATGTCAACACTGGGTCTGACTGAGCGCCTCCAGGAGAGAGGCCCGAGGAGCGTCTTGACACATGTCACCTCTTGGTCTGACTGAGCGCCTCCAGGAGAGAGGCCCAAGCAAGACGCGCCCCGAGGAGCGTCTTGTCACATGTCAACACTGGGTCTGACTGAGCGCCTCCAGGAGCGAGGCCCAAGCAAGAAACGCCCGAGGAGCGTCTTGACACATGTCAACACTGGGTCTGACTGAGCGCCTCCAGGAGAGAGGTCCAAGCAACACGCGCCCCGAGGAGCGTCTTGCCACATGTCAACACTGGGTCTGACTGAGTGCCTCCATGAGAGAAGCCCCAGCAAGACGCGCCCCGAGGAGCGTCTTGTCACATGTCACTCCTCGGTCTGACTGAGCGCCTCCAGGAGAGAGGCCCAAGCAAGACGTGCCCCGAGGAGCGTCTTGCCACATGTCAACAATGGGTCTGACTGAGGGCCTCCAGGAGAGAAGCCCAAGCAAGAAGCGCCCCGAGGAGCGTCTTGCCACATGTCAACACTGGGTCTGACTGAGCGCCTCCAGGAGAGAGGCCCAAGCAAGACACGCCCCGAGGAGAGTCTTGACACATGTTAACACTGGGTCTGACTGAGGGCCTCCATGTGAGAAGCCCAAGCAAGACGCGCCCCGAGGAGAGTCTTGCCACATGTCAACACTGGGTCTGACAGAGGGCATCCAGGAGAGAGGCCCAAGCAATACGCGCCCCGAGGAGCGTCTAGCCACATGTCAACAATGGGTCTGACTGAGGGCCTCCAGGAGAGAAGCCCAAGGAAGACGCGCCCCGAGGAGCTTCTTGCCACATGTCAGCACTCGGTCTGACTGAGCGCCTCCAGGAGAGAGGCCAAAGCAAGATGCGCCCCGAGGAGCGTCTTGCCACGTATCACCACTGGGTCTGACTGAGCTCCTCCAGGAGAGAGGCCCAAGCAAGACGCGCCCCGAGGAGCGTCTTGCCACGTGTCACCACTGGGTCTGATTGAGCACCTCCAGGAGAGAGGCCCCAGCAAGACGCGCCGCGAGGAGCATCTTGCCTTATGTCAGCACTCGGTCTGACTGAGCGCCTCCAGGAGAGAGGCCCAAGGAAGACCCGCCCCGAGGAGCGTCTTGCCACATTTCATTACTCGGTCTAACTGAGCGCCTCCAGGAGAGAGGTCCAAGCAAGACACGCCCCGAGGAGCGTCTTGCCACATGTCACTACTCGGTCTGACTGAGCGCCTCCAGGAGGGAGGTCCAAGCAAGACGCGCCCCGAGGAGCGTCTTGTCACATGTCACTACTCGGTCTGACTGAGCGCCCCCAGGAGAGAGGCCCAAGCAAGACGTGCCCCGAGGAGCGTCTTGCCACATGTCAACAATGGGTCTGACGGAGGGCCTCCAGGAGAGAAGCCCAAGCAAGACGCGCCCCGAGGAGCGTCTTGCCACATGTCAACACTGGGTCTGACTGAGGGCCCCCAGGAGAGAGGCCCAAATAAGACGCGCCCCGAGGAGTGTCTTGCCACATGTCAACACTGGGTCTGACTGAGGGCCTCCAGGAGAGAAGCCCAAGCAAGATGCGCCCCGAGGAGCGTCTTGCCACATGTCAGCACTCGGTCTGACTGAGCGCCTCAAGGAAAGAGGCCCAAGCAAGACGCGCCCCGAGGAGCGTCTTGCCACATGTGAACACTGGGTCTGACTGAGCGCCTCCAGGAGAGAGGCCCAAGCAAGACGCGCCCGGAGGAGCGTCTTGCCACATGTCAGCACTCGGTCTGACTGAGCGCCTCCAGGAGAGAGGCCCAAGCAAGACGCGCCCCGAGGAGCGTCTTGACACATGTCTCCTCTGGGTCTGACTGAGCGCCTCCAGGAGAGAGGCCCAAGCAAGACGTGCCCCGAGGAGCATCTTGCCACATGTCAACACTGGGTCTGACTGAGTGCCTCCATGAGAGAAGCCCCAGCAAGACGCGCCCCGAGGAGCGTCTTGCCACATGTCAACACTGGGTCTGACTGAGCACCTCCAGGAGAGAGGCCCAGGCAAGACGCGCCCCGAGGAGCATCTTGCCACATGTCAACACTGGGTCTTACTGAGTGCCTCCAGGAGAGAGGCCCGAGGAGCGTCTTGCCACATGTCACCTCTGGGTCTGACTGAGCGCCTCCAGGAGAGAGGCGCAAGCAAGAAACGCCCGAGGAGCGTCTTGACACATGTCAACACTGTGTCTGACTGAGCGCCTCCAGGAGAGTGGCCCCAGCAAGACGCGCCCCGAGGAGCGTCTTGCCACATGTCAGCACTCGGTCTGACTGAGCGCCTCCAGGAGAGAGGCCCAAGCAAGAAGCGCCCCGAGGAGCGTCTTGCCACATGTAAACACTGGGTCTAATTGAGCGCCTCCAGGAGAGAGGCCCAAGCAAGACGCGCCCCGAGGAGCGTCTTGCCACATGTCACTACTCGGTCTGACTGAGCGCCTCCAGGAGAGAGGCCCAAGCAAGACGTGCCCCGAGGAGCGTCTTGCCACATGTCAACAATGGGTCTGACTGAGGGCCTCCAGGAGAGAAGCCCAAGCAAGAAGCGCCCTGAGGAGCGTCTTGCCAAATGTCACTACTCGGTCTGACTGAGCACCTCCAGGAGAGAGGCCCAAGCAAGACGCGCCCCGAGGAGCGTCTTGCCACATGTGAACACTGGGTCTGACTGAGCGCTTCCAGGAGAGAGGCCCAAGCAAGACGCGCCCGGAGGAGCGTCTTGCCACATGTCAGCACTCGGTCTGACTGAGCGCCTCCAGGAGAGAGGCCCAAGCAAGACGCGCCCCGAGGAGCGTCTTGACACATGTCTCCTCTGGGTCTGACTGAGCGCCTCCAGGAGAGAGGCCCAAGCAAGACGTGCCCCGAGGAGCGTCTTGCCACATGTCAACACTGGGTCTGACTGAGTGCCTCCATGAGAGAAGCCCCAGCAAGACACGCCCCGAGGAGCGTCTTGCCACATGTCAACACTGGGTCTGACTGAGCACCTCCAGGAGAGAGGCCCCAGCAAGACGCGCCGCAAGGAGCATCTTGCCTTATGTCAGCACTCGGTCTGACTGAGCGCCTCCAGGAGAGATGTACAAGCAAGACACGCCCCAAGGAGCGTCTTGCCACATGTCACTACTCGGTCTGACTGAGCGCCTCCAGGAGAGAGGCCCAAGCAAGACGTGCCCCGAGGAGCGTCTTGCCACATGTCAACAATGGGTCTGACTGAGGGCCTCCAGGAGAGAAGCCCAAGCAAGACGCGCCCCGAGGAGCGTCTTGCCACATGTCAACACTGGGTCTGACTGAGCGCCTCCAGGAGAGAGGCCCAAGCAAGACGCGCCACAAGGAGCGTCTTGCCACATGTGAACACTGGGTCTGACTGAGCGCCTCCAGGAGAGAGGCCCAAGCAAGACGCGCCCGGAGGAGCGTCTTGCCACATGTCAGCACTCGGTCTGACTGAGCGCCTCCAGGAGAGAGGCCCAAGCAAGACGCGCCCCGAGGAGCGTCTTGACACATGTCTCCTCTGGGTCTGACTGAGCGCCTCCAGGAGAGAGGCCCAAGCAAGACGTGCCCCGAGGAGCATCTTGCCACATGTCAACACTGGGTCTGACTGAGCACCTCCAGGAGAGAGGCCCAAGCAAGACGCACCCCGAGGAGCGTCTTGCCACATGTCAACACTGGGTCTGACTGAGTGCCTCCAGGAGAGAGGTCCGAGGAGCGTCTTGCCACATGTCACCTCTGGGTCTGACTGAGCGCCTCCAGGAGAGAGGCGCAAGCAAGAAACACCCGAGGAGCGTCTTGACACATGTCAACACTGGGTCTAATTGAGCGCCTCCAGGAGAGAGGCCCAAGCAAGACGCGCCCCGAGGAGCGTCTTGCCACATGTCACTACTCGGTCTGACTGAGCGCCTCCAGGAGAGAGGTGCAAGCAACACGCGCGCCGAGGAGCGTCTTGCCACATGTCAACACTGGGTCTGACTGAGTGCCTCCATGAGAGAAGCCCCAGCAAGACGCGCCCCAAGGAGCGTCTTGCCACATGCCACTACTCGGTCTGACTGAGCGCCTCCAGGAGAGAGGCCCAAGCAAGACGTGCCCCGAGGAGCGTCTTGCCACATGTCAACAATGGGTCTGACTGAGGGCCTCCAGGAGAGAAGCCCAAGCAAGAAGCGCCCCGAGGAGCGTCTTGCCAAATGTCACTACTCGGTCTGACTGACACCTCCAGGAGAGAGGCCCAAGCAAGAAGCGCCCCGAGGAGCGTCTTGCCACATGTCAACACTGGGTCTAATTGAGCGCCTCCAGGAGAGAGGCCCAAGCAAGACGCACCCCGAGGAGCGTCTTGCCACATGTCACTACTCGGTCTGAATGAGCGCCTCCAGGAGAGAGGTGCAAGCAACACGCGCCCCGAGGAGCGTCTTGCCACATGTGATCACTGGGTCTGACTGAGCGCCTCCAGGAGAGAGGCCCAAGCAAGACGCGTCCGGAGGAGTGTCTTGCCACATGTCAGCACTCGGTCTGACTGAGCGCCTCCAGGACAGAGGCCCAAGCAAGACGCGCCCCGAGGAGCGTCTTGACACATGTCTCCTCTGGGTCTGACTGAGCGCCTCCAGGAGAGAAGCGCAAGCAAGAAACGCCCGAGGAGCGTCTTGACCCATGTCAACACTGGGTCTGACTGAGCACCTCCAGGAGAGAGGCCCAAGCAAGACGCGCCCCGAGGAGCGTCTTGCCACATGTCAACACTGGGTCTGAGTGAGTGCCTCCAGGAGAGAGGTCCGAGGAGCGTCTTGCCACATGTCAACACTGGGTCTGACTGAGCGCCTCCAGGAGAGAGGCCCGAGGAGCGTCTTGCCACATGTCACCTCTGGGTCTGACTGAGCGCCTCCAGGAGAGAAGCGCAACCAAGAAACGCCCGAGGAGCATCTTGACCCATGTCAACACTGGGTCTGACTGAGCACCTGCAGGAGAGAGGCCCAAGCAAGACGCGCCCCGAGGAGCGTCTTGCCACATGTCAACACTGGGTCTGACTGAGCGCCTCCAGGAGAGAGGCGCAAGCAAGAAACACCCGAGGAGCGTCTTGACACATGTCAACACTGGGTCTGACTGAGTGCCTCCATGAGAGAAGCCCCAGCAAGACGCGCTCCGAGGAGCGTCTTGCCATATGTCAGCACTCCGTCTGACTGAGCGCCTCCAGGAGAGAGGCCCAAGCAAGAAGCGCCCCGAGGAGCGTCTTGCCACATGTCAACACTGGGTCTAATTGAGCGCCTCCAGGAGAGAGGCCCAAGCAAGACGCGCCCCGAGGAGCGTCTTGCCAAATGTCACTACTCGGTCTGACTGAGCGCCTCCAGGAGAGAGGTCCAAGCAACACGCGCCCCGAGGAGCGTCTTGCCACATGTCAACACTGGGTCTCACTGAGTGCCTCCATGAGAGAAGCCCCAGCAAGACGCGCCCCGTGGAGCGTCTTGCCACATGTCACTACTCGGTCTGACTGAGCGCCTCCAGGAGAGAGGCCCAAGCAAGACGTGCCCCGAGGAGCGTCTTGCCACATGTCAACAATGGGTCTGACTGAGGGCCTCCAGGAGAGAAGCCCAAGCAAGAAGCGCCCCGAGGAGCGTCTTGCCACATGTCAACACTGGGTCTGACATAGCGCCTCCAGGAGAGAGGCCCAAGCAAGACACGCCCTGAGGAGCGTCTTGCCACATGTCACTACTCGGTCTGACTGAGGGCCTCCATGAGAGAAGCCCAAGCAAGACGCGCCCCGAGGAGCGTCTTGCCACATGTCAACACTGGGTCTGACTGAGCGCCTCCAGGAGAGAGGCCCGAGGAGCGTCTTGCCACATGTCACCTCTGGGTCTGACTGAGCGCCTCCAGGAGAGAAGCGCAAGCAAGAAACGCCCAAGGAGCGTCTTGACACATGTCAACACTGGGTCTGACTGAGCGCCTCCAGGAGAGAGGCCCCAGCAAGACGCGCCCCGAGGAGCGTCTTGCCACATGTCAGCACTCGGTCTGACTGAGCGCCTCCAGGAGAGAGGCCCAAGCAAGAAGCGGCCCGAGGAGCGTCTTGCCATATGTCAACACTGGGTCTGACTGAGTGCCTCCAGGAGAGAGGTCCGAGGAGCGTCTTGCCACATGTCAACACTGGGTCTGACTGAGCGCCTCCAGGAGAGAGGCCCGAGGAGCGTCTTGCCACATGTCACCTCTGGGTCTGACTGAGCGCCTCCAGGAGAGAAGCGCAACCAAGAAACGCCCGAGGAGCATCTTGACCCATGTCAACACTGGGTCTGACTGAGCACCTGCAGGAGAGAGGCCCAAGCAAGACGCGCCCCGAGGAGCGTCTTGCCACATGTCAACACTGGGTCTGACTGGGCGCTTCCAGGAGAGAGGCGCAAGCAAGAAACACCCGAGGAGCGTTTTGACACATGTCAACACTGGGTCTGACTGAGTGCCTCCATGAGAGAAGCCCCAGCAAGACGCGCTCCGAGGAGCGTCTTGCCATATGTCAGCACTCCGTCTGACTGAGCGCCTCCAGGAGAGATGCCCAAGCAAGAAGCGACCCGAGGAGCGTCTTGCCACATGTCAACACTGGGTCTAATTGAGCGCCTCCAGGAGAGAGGCCCAAGCAAGACGCGCCCCGAGGAGCGTCTTGCCACATGTCACTACTCGGTCTGACTGAGCGCCTCCAGGAGAGAGGTGCAAGCAACACGCGCCCCGAGGAGCGTCTTGCCACATGTCACTACTCGGTCTGACTGAGCGCCTCCAGGAGAGAGGCCCAAGCAAGACGTTCCCCGAGGAGCGTCTTGCCACATGTCAACAATGGGTCTGACTGAGGGCCTCCAGGAGAGAAGCCCAAGCAAGAAGCGCCCCGAGGAGCGTCTTGCCACATGTCAACACTGGGTCTGACTGAGCGCCTCCAGGAGAGAGACCCGAGGAGCGTCTTGCCACATGTCACCTCTGGGTCTGACTGAGCGCCTCCAGGAGAGAAGCGCAAGCAAGAAACGCCCGAGGAGCGTCTTGACACATGTCAACACTGGGTCTGACTGAGCGCCTCCAGGAGAAAGGCCCCAGCAAGACGCGCCCCGAGGAGCGTCTTGCCACATGTCAGCACTCGGTCTGACTGAGCGCCTCCAGGAGAGAGGCCCAAGCAAGAAGCGCCCCGAGGAGCGTCTTGCCACATGTCAACACTGGGCCTAATTGAGCGCCTCCAGGAGAGAGGCCCAAGCAAGACGCGCCCCGAGGAGCGTCTTGCCACATGTCACTACTCGGTCTGACTGAGCGCCTCCAGGAGAGAGGTCCAAGCAACACGCGCCCCGAGGAGCGTCTTGCCACATGTCAACACCGGGTCTCACTGAGTGCCTCCATGAGAGAAGCCCCAGCAAGACGCGCCCCGAGGAGCGTCTTGCCACATGTCACTACTCGGTCTGACTGAGCGCCTCCAGGAGAGAGGCCCAAGCAAGACGTGCCCCGAGGAGCGTCTTGCCACATGTCAACAATGGGTCTGACTGAGGGCCTCCAGGAGAGAAGCCCAAGCAAGAAGCGCCCCGAGGAGTGTCTTGCCACATGTCAACACTGGGTCTGACATAGCGCCTCCAGGAGAGAGGCCCAAGCAAGACACGCCCCGAGGAGCGTCTTGCCACATGTCACTACTCGGTCTGACTGAGGGCCTCCATGAGAGAGGCCCAAGCAAGACGCGCCCCGAGGAGCGTCTTGCCACATGTCAACACTGGGTCTGACTGAGCGCCTCCAGGAGAGAGGCCCGAGGAGCGTCTTGCCACATGTCACCTCTGGGTCTGACTGAGCGCCTCCAGGAGAGAAGCGCAAGCAAGAAACGCCCGAGGAGCGTCTTGACACATGTAAACACTGGGTCTGACTGAGCGCCTCCAGGAGAGAGGCCCCAGCAAGACGCGCCCCGAGGAGCGTCTTGCCACATGTCAGCACTCGGTCTGACTGAGCGCCTCCAGGAGAGAGGCCCAAGCAAGAAGCGCCCCGAGGAGCGTCTTGCCATATGTCAACACTGGGCCTAATTGAGCGCCTCCAGGAGAGAGGCCCAAGCAAGACGCGCCCCGAGGAGTGTCTTGCCACATGTCAACACTGGGTCTGACTGAGTGCCTCCATGAGAGAAGCCCCAGCAAGAGAGAAGCCCCAGCAAGACGCGCCCCGAGGAGCATCTTGCCACATGACACTACTCGGTCTGACTGAGCGCCTCCAGGAGAGAGGCCCAAGCAAGAAGTGCCCCGAGGAGCGTCTTGCCACATGTCAACAATGGGTCTGACTGAGGGCCTCCAGGAGAGAAGCCCAAGCAAGAAGCGCCCCGAGGAGCGTCTTGCCACATGTCAACACTGGGTCTGACATAGCGCCTCCAGGAGAGAGGCCCAAGCAAGACACGCCCCGAGGAGCGTCTTGACACATGTCAACACTGGGTCTGACTGAGGGCCTCCATGAGGGAAGCCCAAGCAAGATGCGCCCCGAGGAGAGTCTTGCCACATGTCAACACTGGGTCTGACAGAGGGCATCCAGGAGAGAGGCCCAAGCAATACGCGCCCCGAGGAGCGTCTTGCCACATGTCAACAATGGGTCTGACTGAGGGCCTCCAGGAGAGAAGCCAAAGCAAGACGCGCCCCGAGGAGCTTCTTTCCACATGTCAACAATGGGTCTTACTGAGGGCCTCCATGAGAGAAGCCCAAGCAAGACGCGCCCCGAGGAGTGTCTTGCCACATGTCAACACTGTGTCTGACTGAGCGCCTCCAGGAGAGAGGCCCAAGCAAGACGCGCCCCGAGGAGCGTCTTGCCACGTGTCAACACTGGGTCTGACTTAGCGCCTCCAGGAGAGAGGCCCAAGCAATATGCGCCCCGAGGAGCTTCTTGCCACGTGCCACCACTGGGTCTGACTGAGCTCCTCCAGGAACGAGGCCCAAGCAAGACGCGCCCAGAGGAGCGTCTTGCCACGTGTCACCACTGGGTCTGATTGAGCACCTCCAGGAGAGAGGCCCCAGCAAGACGCGCCCCGAGGAGCGTCTTGCCTTATGTCAGCACTCGGTCTGACTGAGCGTCTCCAGGAGAGAGGCCCAGGCAAGATGCGCCCCGAGGAGCGTCTTGCCACATGTCACTACTCGGTCTAACTGAGCGCCTCCAGGAGAGAGGTCCAAGCAAGAGGTGCCCCGAGGAGCGTCTTGCCAAATGTCACTACTCGGTCTGACTGAGCGCCTCCAGGAGGGAGGTCCAAGCAAGACGCGCCCCGAGGAGCGTCTTGCCACATGTCACTACACGGTCTGACTGAGCGCCTCCAGGAGAGAGGCCCAAGCAAGACGTGCCCCGAGGAGCGTCTTCCCACATGTCAACAATGGGTCTGACTGAGGGCCTCCAGGAGAGAAGCCCAAGCAAGACGCGCCCAGAGGAGCGTCTTGCCACATGTCAACACTGGGTCTGACTGAGCGCCTCCAGGAGAGAGGCCCAAGCAAGACACGCCCCGAGGAGCGTCTTGACACATGTCAACACTGGGTCGGACTGAGGGCCTCCATGAGAGAAGCCCAAGCAAGACGCGCCCCGAGGAGAGTCTTGCCACACGTCAACACTCGGTCTGACAGAGGGCATTCAGGAGAGAGGCCCAAGCAATACGCGCCCCGAGGAGCGTCTCGCCACATGTCACCACTGGGACTGAATGACCGCCTCCAGGAGAGAGGCCCAACCAAGACGCGCCCCGAGGAGCGTCTTTCCACGTGTCACCACTGGGTCTGACTGAGCGCCTCCAGGAGAGAGGCCCAAGCAAGACGCGCCCCGAGGAGCGTCTTGCCACATGTCAACACTGGGTCTGACTGAGCGCCTCCAGGAGAGAGGCCCAAGCAAGACGCGCCCCGAGGAGCGTCTTGCCACATGTCAACACTGGGTCTGACTGAGCGCCTCCAGGAGAGAGGCCCAAGCAAGACACGCCCCGAGGAGCGTCTTGACACATGTCAACACTGGGTCTGACTGAGGGCCTCCATGAGGGAAGCCCAAGCAAGATGCGCCCCGAGGAGAGTCTTGCCACATGTCAACACTGGGTCTGACAGAGGGCATCCAGGAGAGAGGCCCAAGCAATACGCGCCCCGAGGAGCGTCTTGCCACATGTCAACAATGGGTCTGACTGAGGGCCTCCAGGAGAGAAGCCAAAGCAAGACGCGCCCCGAGGAGCTTCTTTCCACATGTCAACAATTGGTCTTACTGAGGGCCTCCATGAGAGAAGCCCAAGCAAGACGCGCCCCGAGGAGTGTCTTGCCACATGTCAACACTGTGTCTGACTGAGCGCCTCCAGGAGAGAGGCCCAAGCAAGACGCGCCCCGAGGAGCGTCTTGCCACGTGTCAACACTGGGTCTGAATTAGCGCCTCCAGGAGAGAGGCCCAAGCAATATGCGCCCCGAGGAGCTTCTTGCCACGTGCCACCACTGGGTCTGACTGAGCTCCTCCAGGAACGAGGCCCAAGCAAGACGCGCCCAGAGGAGCGTCTTGCCACGTGTCACCACTGGGTCTGATTGAGCACCTCCAGGAGAGAGGCCCCAGCAAGACGCGCCCCGAGGAGCGTCTTGCCTTATGTCAGCACTCGGTCTGACTGAGCGTCTCCAGGAGAGAGGCCCAGGCAAGATGCGCCCCGAGGAGCGTCTTGCCACATGTCACTACTCGGTCTAACTGAGCGCCTCCAGGAGAGAGGTCCAAGCAAGAGGTGCCCCGAGGAGCGTCTTGCCAAATGTCACTACTCGGTCTGACTGAGCGCCTCCAGGAGGGAGGTCCAAGCAAGACGCGCCCCGAGGAGCGTCTTGCCACATGTCACTACACGGTCTGACTGAGCGCCTCCAGGAGAGAGGCCCAAGCAAGACGTGCCCCGAGGAGCGTCTTGCCACATGTCAACAATGGGTCTGACTGAGGGCCTCCAGGAGAGAAGCCCAAGCAAGACGCGCCCAGAGGAGCGTCTTGCCACATGTCAACACTGGGTCTGACTGAGCGCCTCCAGGAGAGAGGCCCAAGCAAGACACGCCCCGAGGAGCGTCTTGACACATGTCAACACTGGGTCGGACTGAGGGCCTCCATGAGAGAAGCCCAAGCAAGACGCGCCCCGAGGAGAGTCTTGCCACACGTCAACACTCGGTCTGACAGAGGGCATTCAGGAGAGAGGCCCAAGCAATACGCGCCCCGAGGAGCGTCTTGCCACATGTCACCACTGGGACTGAATGACCGCCTCCAGGAGAGAGGCCCAACCAAGACGCGCCCCGAGGAGCGTCTTTCCACGTGTCACCACTGGGTCTGACTGAGCGCCTCCAGGAGAGAGGCCCAAGCAAGACGCGCCCCGAGGAGCGTCTTGCCACATGTCAACACTGGGTCTGACTGAGCGCCTCCAGGAGAGAGGCCCAAGCAAGACGCGCCCCGAGGAGCGTCTTGCCACATGTCAACACTGGGTCTGACTGAGCGCCTCCAGGAGAGAGGCCCAAGCAAGACGCGCCCCGAGGAGAGTCTTGCCACATGTCAACAATGGGTCTGACTGAGGGCCTCCAGGAGAGAGGCCCAAGCAAGATGCGCCCGGAGGAGCGTCTTGCCACATGTCAACACTGGGTCTGACAGAGGGCCTCCAGGAGAGAGGCCCAAGCAAGACGCGCCCCGAGGAGCGTCTTGCCACATGTCACCTCTGGTTCTGACTGAGCGCCTCCAGGAGAGAGGCCCAAGCAAGACGCGCCCCGAGGAGCGTCTTGTCACATGTCAACACTGGGTCTGTCTGAGCGCCTCCAGGAGATAAGCCCAAGCAAGACGCGCCCCGAGGAGCGTCTTGCCACATGTCAACAATGGGTCTGACTGAGGGCCTCCAGGAGAGAAGCCCAAGCAAGACGCGCCCCGAGGAGCGTCTTGACACATGTCAACACTGGGTCTGACAGAGGGCCTCCACGAGAGAGGCCCAAGCAAGACGCGCCCCGAGGAGCATCTTGCCACATGTCAACAATGGGTCTGACTGAGGGCCTCCAGGAGAGAGGCCCAAGCAAGATGCGCCCGGAGGAGCGTCTTGCCACATGTCAACACTGGGTCTGACAGAGGGCCTCCAGGAGAGAGGCCCAAGCATGACGCGCCCCGAGGAGCGTCTTGCCACATGTCACCTCTGGTTCTGACTGAGCGCCTCCAGGAGAGAGGCCCAAGCAAGACGTGCCCCGAGGAGCGTCTTGTCACATGTCAACACTGGGTCTTTCTGAGCGCCTCCAGGAGAGGAGCCCAAGCAAGACGCGCCCCGAGGAGCGTCTTGCCACATGTCAGCACTCGATCTGACTGAGCGCCTCCAGGAGGGAGGCCCAAGCAAGACGCGCCCCGAGGAGCGTCTTGCCACATGTCAACAATGGGTCTGACTGAGGGCCTCCAGGAGAGAAGCCCAAGCAACACGCGGCCCGAGGAGCGTCTTGCCACATGTCAGCACTCGGTCTGACTGAGCGCCTCCAGGAGAGAGGCCCAAGCAAGACGTGCCCCGAGGAGCGTCTTGCCACATGTCAACAATGGGTCTGACTGAGGGCCTCCAGGAGAGAAGCCCAAGCAAGACGCTCCCCGAGGAGCGTCTTGACACATGTCAACACTGGGTCTGACAGAGGGCCTCCAGGAGAGAGGCCCAAGCAAGACGCGACCCGAGGAGTGTCTTGCCACATGTCACCAGTGGGTCTGACTGAGCGCCTCCAGGAGAGAGGCCCAAGCAAGACGCGCCCCGAGGAGCGTATTGTCACATGTCAACACTGGGTCTTTCTGAGCGCCTTAAGGAGAGAAGCCCAAGCAAGAAGCGCCCCGAGGAGCGTCTTTCCACATGTCAGCACTCGGTCTGACTGAGCGCCTCCAGGAGAGAGGCCGAAGCAAGACGCGCCCTGAGGAGCGTCTTGCCACATGTCAACAATGGGTATGACTGAGGGCCTCCAGGAGAGAAGCCCAAGCAAGACGCGCCCCGAGGAGCGTCTTGACACATGTCAACACTGGGTCTGACAGAGGGCCTCCAGGAGAGAGGCCCAAGCAAGACGCGCCCCGAGGAGTGTATTGCCACATGTCACCACTTGGTCTGACTGAGCGCCTCCAGGAGAGAGGCCCAAGCAACACGCGCCCCGAGGAGCGTCAGGCCACATGTCACTACTCAGTCTGACTGAGTGCCTCCAGGAGAGAGGCCCAAGTAAGACGCGCCCCGAGGAGCGTCTTGCCACGTGTCAACACTGGGTCTGATTGAGGGCCTTCTGGAGTGAGGCCAAAGCAAGACGCGCCCCGAGGAGCGTCTTGCGAGATGTCACTACTCGGTCTGACTGAGCGCCTCCAGGAGAGAGGCCCAAGCAAGACGTGCCCCGAGGAGCGTCTTGCCACATGTCAACAATGGGTCTGACTGAGGGCCTCTAGGAGAGAAGCCCAAGCAAACCGCGCCCCGAGGAGCGTCTTGCCACATGTCAACACTGGGTCTGACTGAGGGCCTCCAGGAGAGAGGCCCAAATAAGACGCTCCCCGAGGAGCGTCTTGCCACATGTCAATACTGGGTCTGACTGAGGGCCTCCAGGAGAGAAGCCCAAGCAAGATGCGCCCCGAGGAGCGTCTTGCCACATGTCAGCACTCGGTCTGACTGAGCGCCTCCAGGAGAGAGGCCAAAGCAAGACGCGCCCCTAGGAGCGTCTTGCCACATGTCACCTCTGGTTCTGACTGAGCGCCTCCAGGAGAGAGGCCCAAGCAAGACGCGCCCCGAGGAGCGTCTTGTCACATGTCAACACTGGGTCTATCTGAGCGCCTCCAGGAGAGAAGCCCAAGCAAGACGCGCCCCGAGGAGCGTCTTGCCACATGTCAACAATGGGTCTGACTGAGGGCCTCCAGGAGAGAAGCCCAAGCAAGACGCGCCCCGAGGAGCGTCTTGACACATGTCAACACTGGGTCTGACAGAGGGCCTCCACGAGAGAGGCCCAAGCAAGACGCGCCCCGAGGAGTGTCTTGCCACATGTCACCACTGGGTCTGACTGAGCGCCTCCAGGAGAGAGGCCCAAGCAAGACGTGCCCCGAGGAGCGTCAGGCCACATGTCACTACTCAGTCTGACTGAGCGCCTCCAGGAGAGAGGCCCAAGCAAGACGCGCCCCGAGGAGCGTCTTGCCACATGTCAGCACTGGGTCTGACTGAGCGCCTCCAGGAGAGAGGCCCCAGCAAGACGCACCCCGAGGAGCGTCTTGCCTTATGTCAGCACTCGGTCTGACTGAGCGCCTCCAGGAGAGAGGCCCAAGCAAGACGCGCCCCGAGGAGCATCTTGCCACATGTCAACAATGGGTCTGACTGAGGGCCTCCAGGAGAGAGGCCCAAGCAAGATGCGCCCGGAGGAGCGTCTTGCCACATGTCAACACTGGGTCTGACAGAGGGCCTCCAGGAGAGAGGCCCAAGCATGACGTGCCCCGAGGAGCGTCTTGCCACATGTCACCTCTGGTTCTGACTGAGCGCCTCCAGGAGAGAGGCCCAAGCAAGACGTGCCCCGAGGAGCGTCTTGTCACATGTCAACACTGGGTCTTTCTGAGCGCCTCCAGGAGAGAAGCCCAAGCAAGACGCACCCCGAAGAGCGTCTTGCCACATGTCAGCACTCGGTCTGACTGAGCGCCTCCAGGAGAGAGGCCCAAGCAAGACGCGCCCCGAGGAGCGTCTTGCCACATGTCAACAATGGGTCTGACTGAGGGCCTCCAGGAGAGAAGCCCAAGCAACACGCGGCCCGAGGAGCGTCTTGCCACATGTCACCACTTGGTCTGACTGAGCGCCTCCAGGAGAGAGGCCCAAGCAACACGCGCCCTGAGGAGCGTCAGGCCACATGTCACTACTCAGTCTGACTGAGGGCCTCCAGGAGAGATGCCCAAGCAAGACGCGCCCCGAGGAGCGTCTTGACACATGTCAACACTGGGTCTGACAGAGGGCCTCCAGGAGAGAGGCCCAAGACAGACGCGCCCCGAGGAGTGTCTTGCCACATGTCACCAGTGGGTCTGACTGAGCGCCTCCAGGAGAGAGGCCCAAGCAAGACACGCCCCGAGGAGCGTATTGTCACATGTCAACACTGGGTCTTTCTGAGCGCCTCCAGGAGAGAAGCCCAAGCAAGAAGCGCCCCGAGGAGCGTCTTTCCACATGTCAGCACTCGGTCTGACTGAGCGCCTCGAGGAGAGAGGCCGAAGCAAGACGCGCCCCGAGGAGCGTCTGCCCACATGTCAACAATGGGTATGACTGAGGGCCTCCAGGAGAGAAGCCCAAGCAAGACGCGCCCCGAGGAGCGTCTTGACACATGTCAACACTGGGTCTGACAGAGGGCCTACAGGAGAGAGTTCCAAGCAAGACGCGCCCCGAGGAGTGTCTTGCCACATGTCACCACTTGGTCTGACTGAGCGCCTCCAGGAGAGAGGCCCAAGCAACACGCGCCCCGAGGAGCGTCAGGCCACATGTCACTACTCAGTCTGACTGAGTGCCTCCAGGAGAGAGGCCCAAGTAAGACGCGCCCCGAGGAGCGTCTCGCCACGTGTCAACACTGGGTCTGATTGAGGGCCTTCTGGAGTGAGGCCAAAGCAAGACGCGCCCCGAGGAGCGTCTTGCGAGATGTCACTACTCGGTCTGACTGAGCGCCTCCAGGAGAGAGGCCCAAGCAAGACGTGCCCCGAGGAGCGTCTTGCCACATGTCAACAATGGGTCTGACTGAGGGCCTCCAGGAGAGAAGCCCAAGCAAGCAGCGCCCCGAGGAGCGTCTTGCCACATGACAACACTGGGTCTGACTGAGGGCCTCCAGGAGAGAGGCCCAAATAAGACGCTCCCCGAGGAGCGTCTTGCCACATGTCAACACTGGGTCTGACTGAGGGCCTCCAGGAGAGAAGCCCAAGCAAGATGCGCCCCGAGGAGCATCTTGCCACATGTCAGCACTCGGTCTGACTGAGCGCCTCCAGGAGAGAGGCCCAAGCAAGACGCGCCCCTAGGAGCGTCTTGCCACATGTCTCCTCTGGGTCTGACTGAGCGCCTCCAGGAGAGAGGCCCAAGCAAGACGTGCCCCGACGAGCATCTTGCCACATGTCAACACTGGGTCTGACTGAGTGCCTCCATGAGAGAAGCCCCAGCAAGATGCGCACCGAGGAGCGTCTTGCCACATGTCAACACTGGGTCTGACTGAGCGCCTCCAGGAGAGAGGCCCGAGGAGCGTCTTGCCACATGTCACCTCTGGGTCTTACTGAGCGCCTCCAGGAGAGAGGCGCAAGCAAGAAACGCCCGAGGAGCGTCTTGACACATGTCAACACTGGGTTTGACTGAGCGCCTCCAGGAGAGAGGCCCAAGCAAGAAGCCCCCCGAGGAGCTTCTTGCCACATGTCAACAATGGGTCTGACTGAGGGCCTCCAGGAGAGAAGCCCAAGCAAGACGCGCCCCGAGGAGCGTCTTGCCACATGTCAACACTGGGTCTAATTGAGCGCCTCCAGGAGAGAGGTCCAAGCAACACGCGCCCCGAGGAGCGTCTTGCCACATGTCAACACTGGGTTTGACTGAGCGCCTCCAGGAGAGAGGCCCCAGCAAGACGCGCCCCGAGTAGCGTCTTGCCACATGTCAACACTGGGTCTGAGTGAGCGCCTCCAGGAGAGCGGCCCAAGCAAGACACACCCCGAGGAGCGTCTTGACTTATGTCAACACTGGGTCTGACTGAGGGCCTCCATGAGAGAAGCCCAAGCAAGACGCGCCCCGAGGAGAGTCTTGCCACATGTCAACACTGGGTCTTACAGAGGGCATCCAGGAGAGAGGCCCAAGCAATACGCGCCCCGAGGAGCGTCTTGCCACCTGTCAACAATGGGTCTGACTGAGGGCCTCCAGGAGAGAAGCCAAAGCAAGACGCGCCCCGAGGAGCTTCTTTCCACATGTCAACAATGGGTCTTACTGAGGGCCTCCATGAGAGAAGCCCAAGCAAGACGCGCCCCGAGGAGTGTCTTGCCACATGTCAACACTGTGTCTGACTGAGCGCCTCCAGGAGAGAGGCCCAAGCAAGACGCGCCCCGAGGAGCGTCTTGCCACGTGTCAACACTGGGTCTGACTTAGCGCCTCCAGGAGAGAGGCCCAAGCAAGATGCGGCCCGAGGAGCGTCTTGCCACGTGTCACCACTGGGTCTGACTGAGCTCCTCCAGGAGAGAGGCCCAAGCAAAACGCACCCAGAGGAGCGTCTTGCCTTATGTCAGCACTCGGTCTGACTGAGCGCCTCCAGGAGGGAGGTCCAAGCAAGACACGCCCCGAGGAGCGTCTTGACACATGTCAACACTGGATCGGACTGAGGGCCTCCATGAGAGAAGCCCGAGCAAGACGCGCCCCGAGGAGAGTCTTGCCACATGTCAACACTCGGTCTGACAGAGGGCATTCAGGAGAGAGGCCCAAGCAATACGCGCCCCGAGGAGCGTCTTGCCAAATGTCACCACTGGGTCTGAATGAGCACCTCCAGGAGAGAGGCCCAACCAAGACGCACCCCGAGGAGTGTCTTGCCACATGCCAACATTGGGTCTGACTGAGCGCCTCCAGGAGAGAGGCCCAAGAAAGACGCGCCCCGAGGAGCGTCTTGCCACGTGTCAACACTGGGTCTGACTGAGCGCCTCCAGGAGAGAGGCCCAAGCAAGACGCGCCCCGAGGAGCGTCTTGCCACATGTCAACAATGGGTCTGACTGAGGGCCTCCAGGAGAGAGGCCCAAGCAAGATGCGCCCGGAGGAGCGTCTTGCCACATGTCAACACTGGGTCTGACAGAGGGCCTCCAGGAGAGAGGCCCAAGCAAGACGCGCCCCGAGGAGCGTCTTGCCACATGTCACCTCTGGTTCTGACTGAGGGCCTCCAGGAGAGAGGCCCAAGCAAGACGTGCCCCGAGGAGCGTCTTGTCACATGTCACCACTTGGTCTGACTGAGCGCCTCCAGGAGAGAGGCCCAAGCAACACGCGCCCCGAGGAGCGTCAGGCCACATGTCACTACTCATTCTGACTGAGCGCCTCCAGGAGAGAGGCCCAAGCAAGACGCGCCCCGAGGAGCGTCTTGCCACGTGTCAACACTGGGTCTGATTGAGGGCCTTCTGGAGAGAGGCCCAAGCAAGACGCACCCCGAGGAGCGTCTTGCCACATGTCGCCACTTGGTCTGACTGAGCGCCTCCAGGAGAGAGGCCCAAGCAACACGCGCCCCGAGGAGCGCCAGGCCACATGTCACTACTCAGTCTGACTGAGCGCCTCCAGGAGAGAGGCCCAAGCAAGACGCGCCCCGAGGAGCGTCTTGCCACATGTCAACAATGGGTCTTACTGAGGGCCTCCAGGAGAGAAGCCCAAGCAAGACGCGCCCCGAGGAGCTTCTTGCCACATGTCAGCACTCGGTCTGACTGAGCGCCTCCAGGAGAGAGGCCAAAGCAAGACGCGCCCCGAGGAGCGTCTTGACACATGTCAACACTGGGTCTGACAGAGGGCCTCCATGAGAGAGGCCCAAGCAAGACGCGCCCCGAGGAGTGTCTTGCCACATGTCAACACTGTTTAGGACAGAGAGCCTCCAGGAGAGAGGCCCAAGCAACACGCGCCCCGAGGAGTGTCTTGCCACATGTCACCACTTGGTCTGACTGAGCGCCTCCAGGAGAGAGGCCCAAGCAACACGCGCCCCGAGGAGCGTCAGGCCACATGTCACTACTCAGTCTGACTGAGCGCCTCCAGGAGAGAGGCCCAAGCAAGACGCGCCCCGAGGAGCGTCTTGCCACGTGTCAACACTGGGTCTGATTGAGGGCCTTCTGGAGAGAGGCCCAAGCAAGACGCGCCCCGAGGAGCGTCTTGCCCCATGTCAACACTGGGTCTGACTGAGCGCCTCCAGGAGAGAGGCCCAAGCAAGACACGCCCGAGGAGCGTCTTGACACATGTCTCCTCTGGGTCTGACTGAGCGCCTCCAGGAGAAAGGCCCAAGCAAGACGTGCCCCGACGAGCATCTTGCCACATGTCAACACTGGGTCTGACAGAGGGCATCCAGGAGAGAGGCCCAAGCAATACGCGCCCCGAGGAGCGTCTTGCCACATGTCAACAATGGGTATGATTGAGGGCCTCCAGGAGAGAAGCCAAAGCAAGACGCGCCCCGAGGAGCTTCTTTCCAAATGTCAACAATGGGTCTTACTGAGGGCCTCCATGAGAGAAGCCCAAGCATGACGCGCCCTGAGGAGTGTCTTGCCACGTGTCAACACTGTGTCTGACTGAGCGCCTCCAGGAGAGAGGCCCAAGCAAGACGCGCCCCGAGGATCGTCTTTCCACGTGTCAACACTGGGTCTGACTTAGCGCCTCCAGGAGAGAGGCCCAAGCAAGATGCGCCCCGAGGAGCGTCTTGCCACGTGTCACCACTGGGTCTGACTGAGCTCCTCCAAGAGAGAGGCCCAAGCAAGACGCGCCCAGAGGAGCGTCTTGCCACGTGTCACCACTGGGTCTGATTGAGCACCTCCAGGAGAGAGGCCCCAGCAAGACGCGCCCCGAGGAGCGTCTTGCCTTATGTCAGCACTCGGTCTGACTGAGCGCCTCCAGGAGAGAGGCCCAAGCAAGACGCGGCCCGAGGAGCGTCTTGCCACATGTCACTACTCGGTCTAACTGAGCGCCTCCAGGAGAGAGGTCCAAGCAAGACGCGCCCAGAGGAGCGTCTTGCCAAATGTCACTACTCGGTCTGACTGAGCGCCTCCAGGAGGGAGGTCCAAGCAAGACGCGCCCTGAGGAGCGTCTTGCCACATGTCACTACTCGGTCTGACTGAGCGCCTCCAGGAGAGAGGCCCAAGCAAGACGTGCCCCGAGGAGCGTCTTGCCACATGTCAACAATGGGTCTGACTGAGGGCCTCCAGGAGAGAAGCCCAAGCAAGACGCGCCCAGAGGAGCGTCTTGCCACATGTCAACACTGGGTCTGACTGAGCGCCTCCAGGAGAGAGGCCCAAGCAAGACACGCCCCGAGGAGCGTCTTGACACATGTCAACACTGGGTCGGACTGAGGGCCTCCATGAGAGAAGCCCAAGCAAGACGCGCCCCGAGGAGAGTCTTGCCACATGTCAACACTCGGTCTGACAGAGGGCATTCAGGAGAGAGGCCCAAGCAATACGCGCCCCGAGGAGTGTCTTGCCACATGTCACCACTGGGTCTGAATGAGCGCCTCCAGGAGAGAGGCCCAAGCAAGACGCGCCCCGAGGAGCGTCTTGCCACGTGTCAACACTGGGTCTGACTGAGCGCCTCCAGGAGAGAGGCCCAAGCAAGACGCGCCCCGAGGAGCGTCTTGCCACGTGTCAACACTGGGTCTGACTGAGCGCCTCCAGGAGAGAGGCCCAAGCAAGACGCGCCCCGAGGAGCGTCTTTCCACGTGTCACCACTGGGTCTGACTGAGCGCCTCCAGGAGAGAGGCCCAAGCAAGACGCGCCCCGAGGAGCGTCTTGCCACATGTCAACACTGGGTCTGACTGAACGCCTCCAGGAGAGAGGCCCAAGCAAGACGCGCCCCGAGGAGCGTCTTGTCACATGTCAACACTGGGTCTGTCTGAGCGCCTCCAGGAGAGAAGCCCAAGCAAGACGCGCCACGAGGAGTGTCTTGCCACATGTCAACAATGGGTCTGACTGAGGGCCTCCAGGAGAGAAGCCCAAGCAAGACGCGCCCCGAGGAGCGTCTGGACACATGTCAACACTGGGTCTGACAGAGGGCCTCCAGGAGAGAGGCCCAAGCAAGACTCGCCCCGAGGAGTGTCTTGCCACATGTCACCACTGGGTCTGACTGAGCGCCTCCAGGAGAGAGGCCCAAGCAAGACGCGCCCCGAGGAGCGTCAGGCCACATGTCACTACTCAGTCTGACTGAGCGCCTCCAGGAGAGAGGCCCAAGCAAGACGCGCCCCGAGGAGCGTCTTGCCACATGTCAGCACTGGGTCTGATTGAGCGCCTCCAGGAGAGAGGCCCCAGCAAGACGCGCCCCGAGGAGCGTCTTGCCTTATGTCAGCACTCGGTCTGACTGACCGCCTCCAGGAGAGAGGCCCAAGCAAGACGCGCCCCGAGGAGCGTCTTGCCACATGTCAACAATGGGTCTGACTGAGGGCCTCCAGGAGAGAGGCCCAAGCAAGATGCGCCCGGAGGAGCTTCTTGCCACATGTCAACACTGGGTCTGACAGAGGGCCTCCCGGAGAGAGGCCCAAGCAAGACGCGCCCCGGGGAGCGTCTTGCCACATGTCACCTCTGGTTCTGACTGAGGGCCTCCAGGAGAGAGGCCCAAGCAAGACGTGCCCCGAGGAGCGTCTTGTCACATGTCAACACTGGGTCTTTCTGAGCGCCTCCAGGAGAGAAGCCCAAGCAAGACGCGCCCAGAGGAGCGTCTTGCCACATGTCAACAATGGGTCTGACTGAGGGCCTCCAGGAGAGAAGCCCAAGCAACACGCGGCCCGAGGAGCGTCTTGCCACATGTCAGCACTCGGTCTGACTGAGCGCCTCCAGGAGAGAGGCCAAAGCAAGACGCGCCCCCAGGAGCGTCTTGACACATGTCAACACTGGGTCTGACAGAGGGCCTCCATGAGAGAGGCCCAAGCAAGACGCGCCACGAGGAGTGTCTTGCCACATGTCAACACTGGGTCTGACAGAGGGCCTCCAGGAGAGAGGCCCAAGCAAGACGCGCCCCGAGAAGTGTCTTGCCACATGTCACCACTTGGTCTGACTGAGCGCCTCCAGGAGAGAGGCCCAAGCAACACGCGCCCCGAGGAGCGTTAGGCCACATGTCACTACTCATTCTGACTGAGCACCTCCAGGAGAGAGGCCCAAGCAAGACGCGCCCCGAGGAGCGTCTTGCCACGTGTCAACACTGGGTCTGATTGAGGGCCTTCTGGAGAGAGGTCCAAGCAAGACGCACCCCGAGGAGCGTCTTGCCACATGTCACCAATTGGTCTGACTGAGCGCCTCCAGGAGAGAGGCCCAAGCAACACGCGCCCCGAGGAGCGTCAGGCCACATGTCACTACTCAGTCTGACAGAGGGCCTCCATGAGAGAGGCCCAAGCAAGACGCGCCACGAGGAGTGTCTTGCCACATGTCAAAACTGGGTCTGACAGAGGGCCTCCAGGAGAGAGGCCCAAGCAAGACGCGCCCCGAGAATTGTCTTGCCACATGTCACCACTTGGTCTGACTGAGCGCCTCCAGGAGAGAGGCCCAAGCAACACGCGCCCCGAGGAGCATCAGGCCAAATGTCACTACTCATTCTGACTGAGCACCTCCAGGAGAGAGGCCCAAGCAAGACGCGCCCCGAGGAGCGTCTTGCCACGTGTCAACACTGGGTCTGATTGAGGGCCTTCTGGAGAGAGGTCCAAGCAAGACGCACCCCGAGGAGCGTCTTGCCACATGTCACCAATTGGTCTGACTGAGCGCCTCCAGGAGAGAGGCCCAAGCAACACGCGCCCCGAGGAGCGTCAGGCCACATGTCACTACTCAGTCTGACTGAGCGCCTCCAGGAGAGAGGCCCAAGCAAGACGCACCCCGAGGAGCGTCTTGCCACATGTCAACAATGGGTCTTACTGAGGGCCTCCAGGAGAGAAGCCCAAGCAAGACGCACCCCGAGGAGCTTCTTGCCACATGTCAGCACTCGGTCTGACTGAGCGCCTCCAGGAGAGAGGCCAAAGCAAGACGCGCCCCGAGGAGTGTCTTGACACATGTCAACACTGGGTCTGACAGAGGGCCTCCATGAGAGAGGCCCAAGCAAGACGCGCCCCGAGGAGTGTCTTGCCACATGTCAACACTGGTTCTGACATAGAGCCTCCAGGAGAGAGGCCCAAGCAAGACGCGCCCCGAGGAGTGTCTTGCCACATGTCACCACTTGGTCTGTCTGAGCGCCTCCAGGAGAGAGGCCCAAGCAACACGCGCCCCAAGGAGCGTCAGGCCACATGTCACTACTCAGTCTGACTGAGCGCCTCCAGGAGAGAGGCCCAAGCAAGACGCGCCCCGAGGAGCGTCTTGCCACGTGTCAACACTGGGTCTGATTGAGGGCCTTCTGGAGAGAGGCCCAAGCAAGACGCGCCCCGAGGAGCGTCTTGCCACATGTCAACACTGGGTCTGACTGAGCGCCTCCAGGAGAGAGGCCCAAGCAAGACACGCCCCGAGGAGCGTCTTGACACATGTCAACACTGGGTCTGACTGAGGGCCTCCATGAGAGAAGCCCAAGCAAGACGCGCCCCGAGGAGAGTCTTGCCACATGTCAACACTCGGTCTGACAGAGGGCATCCAGGAGAGAGGCCCAAGCAATACGCGCCCCGAGGAGCGTCTTGCCACATGTCACCACTGGGTCTGACTGAGCGCCTCCAGGATAGAGGCCCAACCAAGACGCGCCCTGAGGAGCGTCTTGCCACATGCCAACACTGGGTCTGACAGAGGGCCTCCAGGAGAGAGGCCCAAGCAAGACGCGCCCCGAGGAGTGTCTTGCCACATGTCACCACTGGGTCTGACTGAGCGCCTCCAGGAGAGAGGCCCAAGCAAGACGCGCCCTGAGGAGCGTCTTGTCACATGTCAACACTGGGTCTTTCTGAGCACATCCAGGAGAGAAGCCCAAGCAAGATGCGCCCCGAGGAGCGTCTTTCCACAAGTCAGCACTCGGTCTGACTGAGCGCCTCCAGGAGAGAGGCCCAAGCAAGACGCGCCCAAAGGAGCGTCTTGCAACATGTCAACAATGGGTCTGACTGAGCGCCTCCAGGAGAGAGGCCCAAGCAACATGCGCCCCGAGGAGCGTCAGGCCACATGTCACTACTCAGTCTGACTGAGCGCCTCCAGGAGAGAGGCCCAAGCAACATGCGCCCCGAGGAGCGTCAGGCCACATGTCACTACTCAGTCTGACTGAGCGCCTCCAGGAGAAAGGCCCAAGCAAGACGCGCCCCGAGGAGCGTCTTGCCACGTGTCAACAATGGGTCTGATTGAGGGCCTTCTGGAGAGAGGCCCAAGCAAGACGCGCCCCGAGGAGCGTCTTGCCACATGTCAACAATGGGTCTTACTGATTGCCTCCAGGAGAGAGGCCCAAGCCAGATGTTTCCGGAGGAGCGTCTTGCCACATGTCAACACTGGGTCTGACAGAGGGCCTCCAGGAGAGAGGCCCAAGCAAGACGCGCCCCGAGGAGCGTCTTGCCACATGTCACCTCTGGTTCTGACTGAGCGCCTCCAGGAGAGAGGCCCAAGCAAGACGGGCCCCGAGGAGCGTCTTGACACATGTCAACACTGGGTCTGACAGAGGGCCTCCATGAGAGAGGCCCAAGCAAGACGCGCCCCGAGGAGCGTCTTGTCACATGTCAACACTGGGTCTGTCTGAGCGCCTCCAGGAGAGAAGCCCAAGCAAGACGCGCCCCGAGGAGTGTCTTGCCACATGTCAACAATGGGTCTGACTGAGGGCCTCCAGGAGAGAAGCCCAAGCAAGACGCGCCCCGAGGAGCGTCTTCACACATGTCAACACTGGGTCTGACAGAGGGCCTCCAGGAGAGAGGCCCAAGCAAGACGCGCCCCGAGGAGTGTCTTGCCACTTGTCACCACTGGGTCTGACTGAGCGCCTCCAGGAGAGAGGCCCAAGCAAGACGCGCCCCGAGGAGCGTCAGGCCACATGTCACTACTCAGTCGGACTGAGCGCCTCCAGGAGAGAGGCCCAAGCAAGACGCGCCCCGAGGAGCGTCTTGCCACATGTCAGCACTGGGTCTGACTGAGCGCCTCCAGGAGAGATGCCCCAGCAAGACGCGCCCCGAGGAGCGTCTTGCCACATGTCAACAATGGGTCTGACTGAGGGCCTCCAGGAGAGAGGCCCAAGCAAGATGCGCCCGGAGGAGCGTCTTGCCACATGTCAACACTGGGTCTGACAGAGGGCCTCCAGGAGAGAGGCCCAAGCAAGACGAGCCCCGAGGAGCGTCTTGCCACATGTCACCTCTGGTTCTGACTGAGGGCCTCCAGGAGAGAGGCCCAAGCAAGACGTGCCCCGAGGAGCGTCTTGTCACATGTCAACACTGGGTCTTTCTGAGCGCCTCCAGGAGAGAAGCCCAAGCAAGACGCGCCCAGAGGAGCGTCTTGCCACATGTCAACAATGGGTCTGACTGAGGGCCTCCAGGAGAGAAGCCCAAGCAACACGCGGCCCGAGGAGCGTCTTGCCACATGTCAGCACTCGGTCTGACTGAGCGCCTCCAGGAGAGAGGCCAAAGCAAGACGTGCCCCGAGGAGCGTCTTGACACATGTCAACACTGGGTCTGACAGAGGGCCTCCATGAGAGAGGCCCAAGCAAGACGAGCCACGAGGAGTGTCTTGCCACATGTCAACACTGGGTCTGACAGAGGGCCTCCAGGAGAGAGGCCCAAGCAAGACACGCCCTGAGAAGTGTCTTGCCACATGTCACCACTTGGTCTGACTGAGCGCCTCCAGGAGAGAGGCCCAAGCAACACGCGCCCCGAGGAGCGTCAGGCCACATGTCACTACTCATTCTGACTGAGCGCCTCCAGGAGAGAGGCCCAAGCAAGACGCGCCCCGAGGAGCGTCTTGCCACGTGTCAACACTGGGTCTGATTGAGGGCCTTCTGGAGAGAGGTCCAAGCATGACGCACCCCGAGGAGCGTCTTGCCACATGTCACCAATTGGTCTGACTGAGCGCCTCCAGGAGAGAGGCCCAAGCAACACGCGCCCCGAGGAGCGTCAGGCCACATGTCACTACTCAGTCTGACAGAGGGCCTCCATGAGAGAGGCCCAAGCAAGACGTGCCACGAGGAGTGTCTTGCCACATGTCAACACTGGGTCTGACAGAGGGCCTCCAGGAGAGAGGCCCAAGCAAGACGCGCCCCGAGAAGTGTCTTGCCACATGTCAACACTTTGTCTGACTGAGCGCCTCCAGGAGAGATGCCCAAGCAAGACGCGCCCCGAGGAGCGTCAGGCCCTATGTCACTACTCATTCTGACTGAGCGCCTCCAGGAGAGAGGCCCAAGCAAGACGTGCCCCGAGGAGCGTCTTGCCACGTGTCAACACTGGGTCTGATTGAGGGCCTTCTGGAGAGAGGCCCAAGCAAGACGCGCCCTGAGGAGCGTCTTGCCACATGCCAACACTGGGTCTGACAGAGGGCCTCCAGGAGAGAGGCCCAAGCAAGACGCGCCCCGAGGAGTGTCTTGCCACATGTCACCACTGGGTCTGACAGAGGGCCTCCAGGAGAGAGGCCCAAGCAAGACGCGCCCCGAGGAGTGTCTTGCCACATGTCACCACTGGGTCTGACTGAGCGCCTCCAGGAGAGAGGCCCAAGCAAGACGCGCCCTGAGGAGCGTCTTGTCACATGTCAACACTGGGTCTTTCTGAGCACCTCCAGGAGAGAAGCCCAAGCAAGACGCGCCCCGAGGAGCGTCTTTCCACAAGTCAGCACTCAGTCTGACTGAGCGCCTCCAGGAGAGAGGCCCAAGCAAGACGCGCCCAAAGGAGCGTCTTGCAACATGTCAACAATGGGTCTGACTGAGCGCCTCCAGGAGAGAGGCCCAAGCAACATGCGCCCCGAGGAGCGTCAGGCCACATGTCACTACTCAGTCTGACTGAGCGCCTCCAGGAGAAAGGCCCAAGCAAGACGCGCCCCGAGGAGCGTCTTGCCACATGTCACCTCTGGTTCTGACTGAGCGCCTCCAGGAGAGAGGCCCAAGCAAGACGGGCCCCGAGGAGCGTCTTGACACATGTCAACACTGGGTCTGACAGAGGGCCTCCATGAGAGAGGCCCAAGCAAGACGCGCCCCGAGGAGCGTCTTGTCACATGTCAACACTGGGTCTGTCTGAGCGCCTCCAGGAGAGAAGCCCAAGCAAGACGCGCCCCGAGGAGTGTCTTGCCACATGTCAACAATGGGTCTGACTGAGGGCCTCCAGGAGAGAAGCCCAAGCAAGACGCGCCCCGAGGAGCGTCTTCACACATGTCAACACTGGGTCTGACAGAGGGCCTCCAGGAGAGAGGCCCAAGCAAGACGCGCCCCGAGGAGTGTCTTGCCACTTGTCACCACTGGGTCTGACTGAGCGCCTCCAGGAGAGAGGCCCAAGCAAGACGCGCCCCGAGGAGCGTCAGGCCACATGTCACTACTCAGTCGGACTGAGCGCCTCCAGGAGAGAGGCCCAAGCAAGACGCGCCCCGAGGAGCGTCTTGCCACATGTCAGCACTGGGTCTGACTGAGCGCCTCCAGGAGAGATGCCCCAGCAAGACGCGCCCCGAGGAGCGTCTTGCCACATGTCAACAATGGGTCTGACTGAGGGCCTCCAGGAGAGAGGCCCAAGCAAGATGCGCCCGGAGGAGCGTCTTGCCACATGTCAACACTGGGTCTGACAGAGGGCCTCCAGGAGAGAGGCCCAAGCAAGACGAGCCCCGAGGAGCGTCTTGCCACATGTCACCTCTGGTTCTGACTGAGGGCCTCCAGGAGAGAGGCCCAAGCAAGACGTGCCCCGAGGAGCGTCTTGTCACATGTCAACACTGGGTCTTTCTGAGCGCCTCCAGGAGAGAAGCCCAAGCAAGACGCGCCCAGAGGAGCGTCTTGCCACATGTCAACAATGGGTCTGACTGAGGGCCTCCAGGAGAGAAGCCCAAGCAACACGCGGCCCGAGGAGCGTCTTGCCACATGTCAGCACTCGGTCTGACTGAGCGCCTCCAGGAGAGAGGCCAAAGCAAGACGTGCCCCGAGGAGCGTCTTGACACATGTCAACACTGGGTCTGACAGAGGGCCTCCATGAGAGAGGCCCAAGCAAGACGAGCCACGAGGAGTGTCTTGCCACATGTCAACACGGGGTCTGACAGAGGGCCTCCAGGAGAGAGGCCCAAGCAAGACACGCCCTGAGAAGTGTCTTGCCACATGTCACCACTTGGTCTGACTGAGCGCCTCCAGGAGAGAGGCCCAAGCAACACGCGCCCCGAGGAGCGTCAGGCCACATGTCACTACTCATTCTGACTGAGCGCCTCCAGGAGAGAGGCCCAAGCAAGACGCGCCCCGAGGAGCGTCTTGCCACGTGTCAACACTGGGTCTGATTGAGGGCCTTCTGGAGAGAGGTCCAAGCATGACGCACCCCGAGGAGCGTCTTGCCACATGTCACCAATTGGTCTGACTGAGCGCCTCCAGGAGAGAGGCCCAAGCAACACGCGCCCCGAGGAGCGTCAGGCCACATGTCACTACTCAGTCTGACAGAGGGCCTCCATGAGAGAGGCCCAAGCAAGACGCGCCACGAGGAGTGTCTTGCCACATGTCAACACTGGGTCTGACAGAGGGCCTCCAGGAGAGAGGCCCAAGCAAGACGCGCCCCGAGAAGTGTCTTGCCACATGTCAACACTTGGTCTGACTGAGCGCCTCCAGGAGAGATGCCCAAGCAAGACGCGCCCCGAGGAGCGTCAGGCCCTATGTCACTACTCATTCTGACTGAGCGCCTCCAGGAGAGAGGCCCAAGCAAGACGCGCCCCGAGGAGCGTCTTGCCACGTGTCAACACTGGGTCTGATTGAGGGCCTTCTGGAGAGAGGCCCAAGCAAGACACGCCCCGAGGAGCGTCTTGACACATGTCAACACTGGGTCTGACTGAGGGCCTCCATGAGAGAAGCCCAAGCAAGACGCGCCCCGAGGAGAGTCTTGCCACATGTCAACACTCGGTCTGACATAGGGCATCCAGGAGAGAGGCCCAAGCAATACGCGCCCCGAGGAGCGTCTTGCCACATGTCACCACTGGGTCTGACTGAGCGCCTCCAGGAGAGAGGCCCAACCAAGACGCGCCCTGAGGAGCGTCTTGCCACATGCCAACACTGGGTCTGACAGAGGGCCTCCAGGAGAGAGGCCCAAGCAAGACGCGCCCCGAGGAGTGTCTTGCCACATGTCACCACTGGGTCTGACTGAGCGCCTCCAGGAGAGAGGCCCAAGCAAGACGCGCCCTGAGGAGCGTCTTGTCACATGTCAACACTGGGTCTTTCTGAGCAACTCCAGGAGAGAAGCCCAAGCAAGACGCGCCCCGAGGAGCGTCTTTCCACAAGTCAGCACTCGGTCTGACTGAGCGCCTCCAGGAGAGAGGCCCAAGCAAGACGCGCCCAAAGGAGCGTCTTGCAACATGTCAACAATGGGTCTGACTGAGCGCCTCCAGGAGAGAGGCCCAAGCAACATGCGCCCCGAGGAGCGTCAGGCCACATGTCACTACTCAGTCTGACTGAGCGCCTCCAGGAGAAAGGCCCAAGCAAGACGCGCCCCGAGGAGCGTCTTGCCACGTGTCAACAATGGGTCTGATTGAGGGCTTTCTGGAGAGAGGCCCAAGCAAGACGCGCCCCAAGAAGCGTCTTGCCACATGTCAACAATGGGTCTTACTGATTGCCTCCAGGAGAGAGGCCCAAGCCAGATGTTTCCGGAGGAGCGTCTTGCCACATGTCAACACTGGGTCTGACAGAGGGCCTCCAGGAGAGAGGCCCAAGCAAGACGCGCCCCGAGGAGCGTCTTGCCAGATGTCACCTCTGGTTCTGACTGAGCGCCTCCAGGAGAGAGGCCCAAGCAAGACGGGCCCCGAGGAGCGTCTTGCCACATGTCACCAATTGGTCTGACTGAGCGCCTCCAGGAGAGAGGCCCAAGCAACACGCGCCCCGAGGAGCGTCTTGCCACATGTCAGCACTGGGTCTGACTGAGCGCCTCCAGGAGAGATGCCCCAGCAAGACGCGCCCCGAGGAGCGTCTTGCCACATGTCAACAATGGGTCTGACTGAGGGCCTCCAGGAGAGAGGCCCAAGCAAGATGCGCCCGGAGGAGCGTCTTGCCACATGTCAACACTGGGTCTGACAGAGGGCCTCCAGGAGAGAGGCCCAAGCAAGACGAGCCCCGAGGAGCGTCTTGCCACATGTCACCTCTGGTTCTGACTGAGGGCCTCCAGGAGAGAGGCCCAAGCAAGACGTGCCCCGAGGAGCGTCTTGTCACATGTCAACACTGGGTCTTTCTGAGCGCCTCCAGGAGAGAAGCCCAAGCAAGACGCGCCCAGAGGAGCGTCTTGCCACATGTCAACAATGGGTCTGACTGAGGGCCTCCAGGAGAGAAGCCCAAGCAACACGCGGCCCGAGGAGCGTCTTGCCACATGTCAGCACTCGGTCTGACTGAGCGCCTCCAGGAGAGAGGCCAAAGCAAGACGTGCCCCGAGGAGCGTCTTGACACATGTCAACACTGGGTCTGACAGAGGGCCTCCATGAGAGAGGCCCAAGCAAGACGAGCCACGAGGAGTGTCTTGCCACATGTCAACACTGGGTCTGACAGAGGGCCTCCAGGAGAGAGGCCCAAGCAAGACACGCCCTGAGAAGTGTCTTGCCACATGTCACCACTTGGTCTGACTGAGCGCCTCCAGGAGAGAGGCCCAAGCAACACGCGCCCCGAGGAGCGTCAGGCCACATGTCACTACTCATTCTGACTGAGCGCCTCCAGGAGAGAGGCCCAAGCAAGACGCGCCCCGAGGAGCGTCTTGCCACGTGTCAACACTGGGTCTGATTGAGGGCCTTCTGGAGAGAGGTCCAAGCATGACGCACCCCGAGGAGCGTCTTGCCACATGTCACCAATTGGTCTGACTGAGCGCCTCCAGGAGAGAGGCCCAAGCAACACGCGCCCCGAGGAGCGTCAGGCCACATGTCACTACTCAGTCTGACAGAGGGCCTCCATGAGAGAGGCCCAAGCAAGACGCGCCACGAGGAGTGTCTTGCCACATGTCAACACTGGGTCTGACAGAGGGCCTCCAGGAGAGAGGCCCAAGCAAGACGCGCCCCGAGAAGTGTCTTGCCACATGTCAACACTTTGTCTGACTGAGCGCCTCCAGGAGAGATGCCCAAGCAAGACGCGCCCCGAGGAGCGTCAGGCCCTATGTCACTACTCATTCTGACTGAGCGCCTCCAGGAGAGAGGCCCAAGCAAGACGTGCCCCGAGGAGCGTCTTGCCACGTGTCAACACTGGGTCTGATTGAGGGCCTTCTGGAGAGAGGCCCAAGCAAGACGCGCCCTGAGGAGCGTCTTGCCACATGCCAACACTGGGTCTGACAGAGGGCCTCCAGGAGAGAGGCCCAAGCAAGACGCGCCCCGAGGAGTGTCTTGCCACATGTCACCACTGGGTCTGACAGAGGGCCTCCAGGAGAGAGGCCCAAGCAAGACGCGCCCCGAGGAGTGTCTTGCCACATGTCACCACTGGGTCTGACTGAGCGCCTCCAGGAGAGAGGCCCAAGCAAGACGCGCCCTGAGGAGCGTCTTGTCACATGTCAACACTGGGTCTTTCTGAGCACCTCCAGGAGAGAAGCCCAAGCAAGACGCGCCCCGAGGAGCGTCTTTCCACAAGTCAGCACTCAGTCTGACTGAGCGCCTCCAGGAGAGAGGCCCAAGCAAGACGCGCCCAAAGGAGCGTCTTGCAACATGTCAACAATGGGTCTGACTGAGCGCCTCCAGGAGAGAGGCCCAAGCAACATGCGCCCCGAGGAGCGTCAGGCCACATGTCACTACTCAGTCTGACTGAGCGCCTCCAGGAGAAAGGCCCAAGCAAGACGCGCCCCGAGGAGCGTCTTGCCACATGTCACCTCTGGTTCTGACTGAGCGCCTCCAGGAGAGAGGCCCAAGCAAGACGGGCCCCGAGGAGCGTCTTGACACATGTCAACACTGGGTCTGACAGAGGGCCTCCATGAGAGAGGCCCAAGCAAGACGCGCCCCGAGGAGCGTCTTGTCACATGTCAACACTGGGTCTGTCTGAGCGCCTCCAGGAGAGAAGCCCAAGCAAGACGCGCCCCGAGGAGTGTCTTGCCACATGTCAACAATGGGTCTGACTGAGGGCCTCCAGGAGAGAAGCCCAAGCAAGACGCGCCCCGAGGAGCGTCTTCACACATGTCAACACTGGGTCTGACAGAGGGCCTCCAGGAGAGAGGCCCAAGCAAGACGCGCCCCGAGGAGTGTCTTGCCACTTGTCACCACTGGGTCTGACTGAGCGCCTCCAGGAGAGAGGCCCAAGCAAGACGCGCCCCGAGGAGCGTCAGGCCACATGTCACTACTCAGTCGGACTGAGCGCCTCCAGGAGAGAGGCCCAAGCAAGACGCGCCCCGAGGAGCGTCTTGCCACATGTCAGCACTGGGTCTGACTGAGCGCCTCCAGGAGAGATGCCCCAGCAAGACGCGCCCCGAGGAGCGTCTTGCCACATGTCAACAATGGGTCTGACTGAGGGCCTCCAGGAGAGAGGCCCAAGCAAGATGCGCCCGGAGGAGCGTCTTGCCACATGTCAACACTGGGTCTGACAGAGGGCCTCCAGGAGAGAGGCCCAAGCAAGACGAGCCCCGAGGAGCGTCTTGCCACATGTCACCTCTGGTTCTGACTGAGGGCCTCCAGGAGAGAGGCCCAAGCAAGACGTGCCCCGAGGAGCGTCTTGTCACATGTCAACACTGGGTCTTTCTGAGCGCCTCCAGGAGAGAAGCCCAAGCAAGACGCGCCCAGAGGAGCGTCTTGCCACATGTCAACAATGGGTCTGACTGAGGGCCTCCAGGAGAGAAGCCCAAGCAACACGCGGCCCGAGGAGCGTCTTGCCACATGTCAGCACTCGGTCTGACTGAGCGCCTCCAGGAGAGAGGCCAAAGCAAGACGTGCCCCGAGGAGCGTCTTGACACATGTCAACACTGGGTCTGACAGAGGGCCTCCATGAGAGAGGCCCAAGCAAGACGAGCCACGAGGAGTGTCTTGCCACATGTCAACACGGGGTCTGACAGAGGGCCTCCAGGAGAGAGGCCCAAGCAAGACACGCCCTGAGAAGTGTCTTGCCACATGTCACCACTTGGTCTGACTGAGCGCCTCCAGGAGAGAGGCCCAAGCAACACGCGCCCCGAGGAGCGTCAGGCCACATGTCACTACTCATTCTGACTGAGCGCCTCCAGGAGAGAGGCCCAAGCAAGACGCGCCCCGAGGAGCGTCTTGCCACGTGTCAACACTGGGTCTGATTGAGGGCCTTCTGGAGAGAGGTCCAAGCATGACGCACCCCGAGGAGCGTCTTGCCACATGTCACCAATTGGTCTGACTGAGCGCCTCCAGGAGAGAGGCCCAAGCAACACGCGCCCCGAGGAGCGTCAGGCCACATGTCACTACTCAGTCTGACAGAGGGCCTCCATGAGAGAGGCCCAAGCAAGACGCGCCACGAGGAGTGTCTTGCCACATGTCAACACTGGGTCTGACAGAGGGCCTCCAGGAGAGAGGCCCAAGCAAGACGCGCCCCGAGAAGTGTCTTGCCACATGTCAACACTTGGTCTGACTGAGCGCCTCCAGGAGAGATGCCCAAGCAAGACGCGCCCCGAGGAGCGTCAGGCCCTATGTCACTACTCATTCTGACTGAGCGCCTCCAGGAGAGAGGCCCAAGCAAGACGCGCCCCGAGGAGCGTCTTGCCACGTGTCAACACTGGGTCTGATTGAGGGCCTTCTGGAGAGAGGCCCAAGCAAGACACGCCCCGAGGAGCGTCTTGACACATGTCAACACTGGGTCTGACTGAGGGCCTCCATGAGAGAAGCCCAAGCAAGACGCGCCCCGAGGAGAGTCTTGCCACATGTCAACACTCGGTCTGACATAGGGCATCCAGGAGAGAGGCCCAAGCAATACGCGCCCCGAGGAGCGTCTTGCCACATGTCACCACTGGGTCTGACTGAGCGCCTCCAGGAGAGAGGCCCAACCAAGACGCGCCCTGAGGAGCGTCTTGCCACATGCCAACACTGGGTCTGACAGAGGGCCTCCAGGAGAGAGGCCCAAGCAAGACGCGCCCCGAGGAGTGTCTTGCCACATGTCACCACTGGGTCTGACTGAGCGCCTCCAGGAGAGAGGCCCAAGCAAGACGCGCCCTGAGGAGCGTCTTGTCACATGTCAACACTGGGTCTTTCTGAGCAACTCCAGGAGAGAAGCCCAAGCAAGACGCGCCCCGAGGAGCGTCTTTCCACAAGTCAGCACTCGGTCTGACTGAGCGCCTCCAGGAGAGAGGCCCAAGCAAGACGCGCCCAAAGGAGCGTCTTGCAACATGTCAACAATGGGTCTGACTGAGCGCCTCCAGGAGAGAGGCCCAAGCAACATGCGCCCCGAGGAGCGTCAGGCCACATGTCACTACTCAGTCTGACTGAGCGCCTCCAGGAGAAAGGCCCAAGCAAGACGCGCCCCGAGGAGCGTCTTGCCACGTGTCAACAATGGGTCTGATTGAGGGCTTTCTGGAGAGAGGCCCAAGCAAGACGCGCCCCAAGAAGCGTCTTGCCACATGTCAACAATGGGTCTTACTGATTGCCTCCAGGAGAGAGGCCCAAGCCAGATGTTTCCGGAGGAGCGTCTTGCCACATGTCAACACTGGGTCTGACAGAGGGCCTCCAGGAGAGAGGCCCAAGCAAGACGCGCCCCGAGGAGCGTCTTGCCAGATGTCACCTCTGGTTCTGACTGAGCGCCTCCAGGAGAGAGGCCCAAGCAAGACGGGCCCCGAGGAGCGTCTTGCCACATGTCACCAATTGGTCTGACTGAGCGCCTCCAGGAGAGAGGCCCAAGCAACACGCGCCCCGAGGAGCGTCAGGCCACATGTCACTACTCAGTCTGACAGAGGGCCTCCATGAGAGAGGCCCAAGCAAGACGCGCCACGAGGAGTGTCTTGCCACATGTCAACACTGGGTCTGACAGAGGGCCTCCAGGAGAGAGGCCCAAGCAAGACGCGCCCCGAGAAGTGTCTTGCCACATGTCAACACTTGGTCTGACTGAGCGCCTCCAGGAGAGATGCCCAAGCAAGACGCGCCCCGAGGAGCGTCAGGCCCTATGTCACTACTCATTCTGACTGAGCGCCTCCAGGAGAGAGGCCCAAGCAAGACGCGCCCCGAGGAGCGTCTTGCCACGTGTCAACACTGGGTCTGATTGAGGGCCTTCTGGAGAGAGGCCCAAGCAAGACACGCCCCGAGGAGCGTCTTGACACATGTCAACACTGGGTCTGACTGAGGGCCTCCATGAGAGAAGCCCAAGCAAGACGCGCCCCGAGGAGAGTCTTGCCACATGTCAACACTCGGTCTGACATAGGGCATCCAGGAGAGAGGCCCAAGCAATACGCGCCCCGAGGAGCGTCTTGCCACATGTCACCACTGGGTCTGACTGAGCGCCTCCAGGAGAGAGGCCCAACCAAGACGCGCCCTGAGGAGCGTCTTGCCACATGCCAACACTGGGTCTGACAGAGGGCCTCCAGGAGAGAGGCCCAAGCAAGACGCGCCCCGAGGAGTGTCTTGCCACATGTCACCACTGGGTCTGACTGAGCGCCTCCAGGAGAGAGGCCCAAGCAAGACGCGCCCTGAGGAGCGTCTTGTCACATGTCAACACTGGGTCTTTCTGAGCAACTCCAGGAGAGAAGCCCAAGCAAGACGCGCCCCGAGGAGCGTCTTTCCACAAGTCAGCACTCGGTCTGACTGAGCGCCTCCAGGAGAGAGGCCCAAGCAAGACGCGCCCAAAGGAGCGTCTTGCAACATGTCAACAATGGGTCTGACTGAGCGCCTCCAGGAGAGAGGCCCAAGCAACATGTGCCCCGAGGAGCGTCAGGCCACATGTCACTACTCAGTCTGACTGAGCGCCTCCAGGAGAAAGGCCCAAGCAAGACGCGCCCCGAGGAGCGTCTTGCCACGTGTCAACAATGGGTCTGATTGAGGGCCTTCTGGAGAGAGGCCCAAGCAAGACGCGCCCCGAGGAGCGTCTTGCCACATGCCAACAATGGGTCTTACTGATTGCCTCCAGGAGAGAGGCCCAAGCCAGATGTTTCCGGAGGAGCGTCTTGCCACATGTCAACACTGGGTCTGACAGAGGGCCTCCAGGAGAGAGGCCCAAGCAAGACGCGCCCCGAGGAGCGTCTTGCCAGATGTCACCTCTGGTTCTGACTGAGCGCCTCCAGGAGAGAGGCCCAAGCAAGACGGGCCCCGAGGAGCGTCTTGACACATGTCAACACTGGGTCTGACAGAGGGCCTCCATGAGAGAGGCCCAAGCAAGACGCGCCCCGAGAAGCGTCTTGTCACATGTCAACACTGGGTCTGTCTGAGCGCCTCCAGGAGAGAAGCCCAAGCAAGACGCGCCCCGAGGAGTGTCTTGCCACATGTCAACAATGGGTCTGACTGAGGGCCTCCAGGAGAGAAGCCCAAGCAAGACGCGCCCCGAGGAGCGTCTTCACACATGTCAACACTGGGTCTGACAGAGGGCCTCCAGGAGAGAGGCCCAAGCAAGACGCGCCCCGAGGAGTGTCTTGCCACTTGTCACCACTGGGTCTGACTGAGCGCCTCCAGGAGAGAGGCCCAAGCAAGACGCGCCCCGAGGAGCGTCAGGCCACATGTCACTACTCAGTCTGACTTAGCGCCTCCAGGAGAGAGGCCCAAGCAAGACGCGCCCCGAGGAGCGTCTTGCCACATGTCAGCACTGGGTCTGACTGAGCGCCTCCAGGAGAGATGCCCCAGCAAGACGCGCCCCGAGGAGCGTCTTGCCTTATTTCAGCACTCGGTCTGACTGACCGCCTCCAGGAGAGAGGCCCAAGCAAGACGCGCCCCGAGGAGCGTCTTGCCACATGTCAACAATGGGTCTGACTGAGGGCCTCCAGGAGAGAGGCCCAAGCAAGATGCGCCCGGAGGAGCGTCTTGCCACATGTCAACACTGGGTCTGACAGAGGGCCTCCAGGAGAGAGGCCCAAGCAAGACGAGCCCCGAGGAGCGTCTTGCCACATGTCACCTCTGGTTCTGACTGAGGGCCTCCAGGAGAGAGGCCCAAGCAAGACCTGCCCCGAGGAGCGTCTTGTCACATGTCAACACTGGGTCTTTCTGAGCGCCTCCAGGAGAGAAGCCCAAGCAAGACGCGCCCAGAGGAGCGTCTTGCCACATGTCAACAATGGGTCTGACTGAGGGCCTCCAGGAGAGAAGCCCAAGCAACACGCGGCCCGAGGAGCGTCTTGCCACATGTCAGCACTCGGTCTGACTGAGCGCCTCCAGGAGAGAGGCCAAAGCAAGACGCGCCCCGAGGAGCGTCTTGACACATGTCAACACTGGGTCTGACAGAGGGCCTCCATGAGAGAGGCCCAAGCAAGACGAGCCACGAGGAGTGTCTTGCCACATGTCAACACTGGGTCTGACAGAGGGCCTCCAGGAGAGAGGCCCAAGCAAGACGCGCCCTGAGAAGTGTCTTGCCACATGTCACCACTTGGTCTGACTGAGCGCCTCCAGGAGAGAGGCCCAAGCAACACGCGCCCCGAGGAGCGTCAGGCCACATGTCACTACTCATTCTGACTGAGCGCCTCCAGGAGAGAGGCCCAAGCAAGACGCGCCCCGAGGAGCGTCTTGCCACGTGTCAACACTGGGTCTGATTGAGGGCCTTCTGGAGAGAGGTCCAAGCAAGACGCACCCCGAGGAGCGTCTTGCCACATGTCAACAATGGGTCTTACTGAGGGCCTCCAGGAGAGAAGCCCAAGCAAGACGCGCCCCGAGGAGCTTCTTGCCACATGTCAGCACTCGGTCTGACTGAGCGCCTCCAGGAGAGAGGCCAAAGCAAGACGCGCCCCGAGGAGCGTCTTGACACATGTCAACACTGGGTCTGACAGAGGGCCTCCATGAGAGAGGCCCAAGCAAGACGCGCCCCGAGGAGTGTCTTGCCACATGTCAACACTGGTTCGGACAGAGAGCCTCCAGGAGAGAGGCCCAAGCAAGACGCGCCCCGAGGAGTGTCTTGCCACATGTCACCACTTGGTCTGACTGAGCGCCTCCAGGAGAGAGGCCCAAGCAACACGCGCCCCGAGGAGCGTCAGGCCACATGTCACTACTCAGTCTGACTGAGCGCCTCCAGGAGAGAGGCCCAAGCAAGACGCACCCCGAGGAGCGTCTTGCCACGTGTCAACACTGGGTCTGATTGAGGGCCTTCTGGGAGAGGCCCAAGCAAGACGCGCCCCGAGGAGCGTCTTGCCACATGTCAACACTGGGTCTGACTGAGCGCCTCCAGGAGAGAGGCCCAAGCAAGACACGCCCCGAGGAGCGTCTTGACACATGTCAACACTGGGTCTGACTTAGGGCCTCCATGAGAGAAGCCCAAGCAAGACGCGCCCCGAGGAGAGTCTTGCCACATGTCAACACTCGGTCTGACAGAGGGCATCCAGGAGAGAGGCCCAAGCAATACACGCCCCGAGGAGCGTCTTGCCACATGTCACCACTGGGTCTGACTGAGCGCCTCCAGGAGAGAGGCCCAACCAAGACGCGCCCTGAGGAGCGTCTTGCCACATGCCAACACTGGGTCTGACAGAGGGCCTCCAGGAGAGAGGCCCAAGCAAGACGCGCCCCGAGGAGTGTCTTGCCACATGTCACCACTGGGTCTGACTGAGCGCCTCCAGGAGAGAGGCCCAAGCAAGACGCGCCCTGAGGAGCGTCTTGTCACATGTCAACACTGGGTCTTTCTGAGCAACTCCAGGAGAGAAGCCCAAGCAAGACGCGCCCCGAGGAGCGTCTTTCCACAAGTCAGCACTCGGTCTGACTGAGCGCCTCCAGGAGAGAGGCCCAAGCAAGACGCGCCCAAAGGAGCGTCTTGCAACATGTCAACAATGGGTCTGACTGAGCGCCTCCAGGAGAGAGGCCCAAGCAACATGCGCCCCGAGGAGCGTCAGGCCACATGTCACTACTCAGTCTGACTGAGCGCCTCCAGGAGAAAGGCCCAAGCAAGACGCGCCCCGAGGAGCGTCTTGCCACGTGTCAACAATGGGTCTGATTGAGGGCCTTCTGGAGAGAGGCCCAAGCAAGACGCGCCCCGAGGAGCGTCTTGCCACATGTCAACAATGGGTCTTACTGATTGCCTCCAGGAGAGAGGCCCAAGCTAGATGTTTCCGGAGGAGCGTCTTGCCACATGTCAACACTGGGTCTGACAGAGGGCCTCCAGGAGAGAGGCCCAAGCAAGACGCGCCCCGAGGAGCGTCTTGCCAGATGTCACCTCTGGTTCTGACTGAGCGCCTCCAGGAGAGAGGCCCAAGCAAGACGGGCCCCGAGGAGCGTCTTGACACATGTCAACACTGGGTCTGACAGAGGGCCTCCATGAGAGAGGCCCAAGCAAGACGCGCCCCGAGAAGCGTCTTGTCACATGTCAACACTGGGTCTGTCTGAGCGCCTCCAGGAGAGAAGCCCAAGCAAGACGCGCCCCGAGGAGTGTCTTGCCACATGTCAACAATGGGTCTGACTGAGGGCCTCCAGGAGAGAAGCCCAAGCAAGACGCGCCCCGAGGAGCGTCTTCACACATGTCAACACTGGGTCTGACAGAGGGCCTCCAGGAGAGAGGCCCAAGCAAGACGCGCCCCGAGGAGTGTCTTGCCACTTGTCACCACTGGGTCTGACTGAGCGCCTCCAGGAGAGAGGCCCAAGCAAGACGCGCCCCGAGGAGCGTCAGGCCACATGTCACTACTCAGTCTGACTTAGCGCCTCCAGGAGAGAGGCCCAAGCAAGACGCGCCCCGAGGAGCGTCTTGCCACATGTCAGCACTGGGTCTGACTGAGCGCCTCCAGGAGAGATGCCCCAGCAAGACGCGCCCCGAGGAGCGTCTTGCCTTATTTCAGCACTCGGTCTGACTGACCGCCTCCAGGAGAGAGGCCCAAGCAAGACGCGCCCCGAGGAGCGTCTTGCCACATGTCAACAATGGGTCTGACTGAGGGCCTCCAGGAGAGAGGCCCAAGCAAGATGCGCCCGGAGGAGCGTCTTGCCACATGTCAACACTGGGTCTGACAGAGGGCCTCCAGGAGAGAGGCCCAAGCAAGACGAGCCCCGAGGAGCGTCTTGCCACATGTCACCTCTGGTTCTGACTGAGGGCCTCCAGGAGAGAGGCCCAAGCAAGACCTGCCCCGAGGAGCGTCTTGTCACATGTCAACAC
The DNA here is from genome assembly GCF_043380555.1 of Nothobranchius furzeri. Lineage (NCBI taxonomy): Eukaryota > Metazoa > Chordata > Actinopteri > Cyprinodontiformes > Nothobranchiidae > Nothobranchius > Nothobranchius furzeri. The sequence continues at coordinate 13,269,580 of NC_091749.1, read as the reverse complement.
TGGGTCTTTCTGAGCGCCTCCAGGAGAGAAGCCCAAGCAAGACGCGCCCAGAGGAGCGTCTTGCCACATGTCAACAATGGGTCTGACTGAGGGCCTCCAGGAGAGAAGCCCAAGCAACACGCGGCCCGAGGAGCGTCTTGCCACATGTCAGCACTCGGTCTGACTGAGCGCCTCCAGGAGAGAGGCCAAAGCAAGACGCGCCCCGAGGAGCGTCTTGACACATGTCAACACTGGGTCTGACAGAGGGCCTCCATGAGAGAGGCCCAAGCAAGACGAGCCACGAGGAGTGTCTTGCCACATGTCAACACTGGGTCTGACAGAGGGCCTCCAGGAGAGAGGCCCAAGCAAGACGCGCCCTGAGAAGTGTCTTGCCACATGTCACCACTTGGTCTGACTGAGCGCCTCCAGGAGAGAGGCCCAAGCAACACGCGCCCCGAGGAGCGTCAGGCCACATGTCACTACTCATTCTGACTGAGCGCCTCCAGGAGAGAGGCCCAAGCAAGACGCGCCCCGAGGAGCGTCTTGCCACGTGTCAACACTGGGTCTGATTGAGGGCCTTCTGGAGAGAGGTCCAAGCATGACGCACCCCGAGGAGCGTCTTGCCACATGTCACCAATTGGTCTGACTGAGCGCCTCCAGGAGAGAGGCCCAAGCAACACGCGCCCCGAGGAGCGTCAGGCCACATGTCACTACTCAGTCTGACAGAGGGCCTCCATGAGAGAGGCCCAAGCAAGACGCGCCACGAGGAGTGTCTTGCCACATGTCAACACTGGGTCTGACAGAGGGCCTCCAGGAGAGAGGCCCAAGCAAGACGCGCCCCGAGAAGTGTCTTGCCACATGTCAACACTTGGTCTGACTGAGCGCCTCCAGGAGAGAGGCCCAAGCAACACGCGCCCCGAGGAGCGTCAGGCCCTATGTCACTACTCATTCTGACTGAGCGCCTCCAGGAGAGAGGCCCAAGCAAGACGCGCCCCGAGGAGCGTCTTGCCACTTGTCAACACTGGGTCTGATTGAGGGCCTTCTGGAGAGAGGTCCAAGCAAGACGCACCCCGAGGAGCATCTTGCCACATGTCAACAATGGGTCTTACTGAGGGCCTCCAGGAGAGAAGCCCAAGCAAGACGCGCCCCGAGGAGCTTCTTGCCACATGTCAGCACTCGGTCTGACTGAGCGCCTCCAGGAGAGAGGCCAAAGCAAGACGCGCCCCGAGGAGCGTCTTGACACATGTCAACACTGGGTCCGACAGAGGGCCTCCATGAGAGAGGCCCAAGCAAGACGCGCCCCGAGGAGTGTCTTGCCACATGTCAACACTGGTTCTGACAGAGAGCCTCCAGGAGAGAGGCCCAAGCAAGACGCGCCCCGAGGAGTGTCTTGCTTATGTCACCACTTGGTCTGACTGAGCGCCTCCAGGAGAGAGGCCCAAGCAACACGCGCCCCGAGGAGCGTCAGGCCACATGTCACTACTCAGTCTGACTGAGCGCCTCCAGGAGAGAGGCCCAAGCAAGACGCACCCCGAGGAGCGTCTTGCCACGTGTCAACACTGGGTCTGATTGAGGGCCTTCTGGGAGAGGCCCAAGCAAGACGCGCCCCGAGGAGCGTCTTGCCACATGTCAACACTGGGTCTGACTGAGCGCCTCCAGGAGAGAGGCCCAAGCAAGACACGCCCCGAGGAGCGTCTTGACACATGTCAACACTGGGTCTGACTGAGGGCCTCCATGAGAGAAGCCCAAGCAAGACGCGCCCCGAGGAGAGTCTTGCCACATGTCACCACTGGGTCTGACTGAGCGCCTCCAGGAGAGAGGCCCAACCAAGACGCGCCCTGAGGAGCGTCTTGCCACATGCCAACACTGGGTCTGACAGAGGGCCTCCAGGAGAGAGGCCCAAGCAAGACGCGCCCCGAGGAGTGTCTTGCCACATGTCACCACTGGGTCTGACTGAGCGCCTCCAGGAGAGAGGCCCAAGCAAGACGCGCCCTGAGGAGCGTCTTGTCACATGTCAACACTGGGTCTTTCTGAGCGCCTCCAGGAGAGAAGCCCAAGCAAGACGCGCCCCGAGGAGCGTCTTTCCACAAGTCAGCACTCGGTCTGACTGAGCGCCTCCAGGAGAGAGGCCCAAGCAAGACGCGCCCAAAGGAGCGTCTTGCAACATGTCAACAATGGGTCTGACTGAGCGCCTCCAGGAGAGAGGCCCAAGCAACATGCGCCCCGAGGAGCGTCAGGCCACATGTCACTACTCAGTCTGACTGAGCGCCTCCAGGAGAGAGGCCCAAGCAAGACGCGCCCCGAGGAGCGTCTTGCCACGTGTCAACAATGGGTCTGATTGAGGGCCTTCTGGAGAGAGGCCCAAGCAAGACGCGCCCCGAGGAGCGTCTTGCCACATGTCAACAATGGGTCTTACTGATTGCCTCCAGGAGAGAGGCCCAAGCCAGATGTGCCCGGAGGAGCATCTTGCCACATGTCAACACTGGGTCTGACAGAGGGCCTCCAGGAGAGAGGCCCAAGCAAGACGCGCCCCGAGGAGCGTCTTGCCACATGTCACCTCTGGTTCTGACTGAGCGCCTCCAGGAGAGAGGCCCAAGCAAGACGGGCCCCGAGGAGCGTCTTGACACATGTCAACACTGGGTCTGACAGAGGGCCTCCATGAGAGAGGCCCAAGCAAGACGCGCCCCGAGGAGCGTCTTGTCACATATCAACACTGGGTCTTTCTGAGCGCCTCCAGGAGAGAAGCCCAAGCAAGACGCGCCCCGAGGAGTGTCTTGCCACATGTCAACACTGGGTCTGACTGAGGGCCTCCAGGAGAGAAGCCCAAGCAAGACGCGCCCCGAGGAGCGTCTTCACACATGTCAACACTGGGTCTGACAGAGGGCCTCCAGGAGAGAGGCCCAAGCAAGACGCGCCCCGAGGAGCGTCTTGCCACATGTCAGCACTGGGTCTGACTGAGTGCCTCCAGGAGAGATGCCCCAGCAAGACGCGCCCCGAGGAGCTTTTTGCCTTATGTCAGCACTCGGTCTGACTGACCGCCTCCAGGAGAGAGGCCCAAGCAAGACGCGCCCCGAGGAGCGTCTTGCCACATGTCAACAATGGGTCTGACTGAGGGCCTCCAGGAGAGAGGCCCAAGCAAGATGCGCCCGGAGGAGCGTCTTGCCACATGTCAACACTGGGTCTGACAGAGGGCCTCCAGGAGAGAGGCCCAAGCAAGACGAGCCCCGAGGAGCGTCTTGCCACATGTCACCTCTGGTTCTGACTGAGGGCCTCCAGGAGAGAGGCCCAAGCAAGACGTGCCCCGAGGAGCGTCTTGTCACATGTCAACACTGGGTCTTTCTGAGCGCCTCCAGGAGAGAAGCCCAAGCAAGACGCGCCCAGAGGAGCGTCTTGCCACATGTCAACAATGGGTCTGACTGAGGGCCTCCAGGAGAGAAGCCAAAGCAACACGCGGCCCAAGGAGCGTCTTGCCACATGTCAGCACTCGGTCTGACTGAGCGCCTCCAGGAGAGAGGCCAAAGCAAGACGCGCCCCGAGGAGCGTCTTGACACATGTCAACACTGGGTCTGACAGAGGGCCTCCATGAGAGAGGCCCAAGCAAGACGAGCCACGAGGAGTGTCTTGCCACATGTCAACACTGGGTCTTACAGAGGGCCTCCAGGAGAGAGGCCCAAGCAAGACGCGCCCTGAGAAGTGTCTTTCCACATGTCACCACTTGGTCTGACTGAGCGCCTCCAGGAGAGAGGCCCAAGCAACACGCGCCCCGAGGAGCGTCAGGCCACATGTCACTACTCATTCTGACTGAGCGCCTCCAGGAGAGAGGCCCAAGCAAGACGCGCCCCGAGGAGCGTCTTGCCACGTGTCAACACTGGGTCTGATTGAGGGCCTTCTGGAGAGAGGTCCAAGCAAGACGCACCCCGAGGAGCGTCTTGCCACATGTCACCAATTGGTCTGACTGAGCGCCTCCAGGAGAGAGGCCCAAGCAACACGCGCCCCGAGGAGCGTCAGGCCACATGTCACTACTATGTCTGACAGAGGGCCTCCATGAGAGAGGCCCAAGCAAGACGCGCCACGAGGAGTGTCTTGCCACATGTCAACACTGGGTCTGACAGAGGGCCTCCAGGAGAGAGGCCCAAGCAAGACGCGCCCCGAGAAGTGTCTTGCCACATGTCAACACTTGGTCTGACTGAGCGCCTCCAGGAGAGAGGCCCAAGCAACACGCGCCCCGAGGAGCGTCAGGCCACATGTCACTACTCATTCTGACTGAGCGCCTCCAGGAGAGAGGCCCAAGCAAGACGCGCCCCGAGGAGCGTCTTGCCACGTGTCAACACTGGGTCTGATTGAGGGCCTTCTGGAGAGAGGTCCAAGCAAGACGCACCCCGAGGAGCGTCTTGCCACATGTCACCAATTGGTCTGACTGAGCGCCTCCAGGAGAGAGGCCCAAGCAACACGCGCCCCGAGGAGCGTCAGGCCACATATCACTACTCAGTCCGACTGAGCGCCTCCAGGAGAGAGGCCCAAGCAAGACGCGCCCCGAGGAGCGTCTTGCCACATGTCAACAATGGGTCTTACTGAGGGCCTCCAGGAGAGAAGCCCAAGCAAGACGCGCCCCGAGGAGCTTCTTGCCACATGTCAGCACTCGGTCTGACTGAGCGCCTCCAGGAGAGAGGCCAAAGCAAGACGCGCCCCGAGGAGCGTCTTGACACATGTCAACACTGGGTCTGACAGAGGGCCTCCATGAGAGAGGCCCAAGCAAGACGCGCCCCGAGGAGTGTCTTGCCACATGTCAACACTGGTTCTGACAGAGAGCCTCCAGGAGAGAGGCCCAAGCAAGACGCGCCCCGTGGAGTGTCTTGCCACATGTCACCACTTGGTCTGACTGAGCGCCTCCAGGAGAGAGGCCCAAGCAACACGCGCCCCGAGGAGCGTCAGGCCACATGTCACTACTCAGTCTGACTGAGCGCCTCCAGGAGAGAGGCCCAAGCAAGACGCGCCCCGAGAAGCGTCTTGCCACGTGTCAACACTGGGTCTGATTGAGGGCCTTCTGGAGAGAGGCCCAAGCAAGACGCGCCCCGAGGAGCGTCTTGCCACATGTAAACACTGGGTCTGACTGAGCGCCTCCAGGAGAGAGGCCCAAGCAAGACACGCCCCGAGGAGCGTCTTGACACATGTCAACAATGGGTCTGACTGAGGGCCTCCAGGAGAGAAGCCCAAGCAAGCCGCGCCCCGAGGAGCGTCTTGCCACATGTCAACACTGGGTCTGACTGAGGGCCTCCAGGAGAGAGGCCCAAATAAGACGCTCCCCGAGGAGCGTCTTGCCACATGTCAATACTGGGTCTGACTGAGGGCCTGCAGGAGAGAAGCCCAAGCAAGATGCGCCCCGAGGAGCGTCTTGCCACATGTCAGCACTCGGTCTGACTGAGCGCCTCCAGGAGAGAGGCCCAAGCAAGACGCGCCCCGAGAAGCGTCTTGCCACGTGTCAACACTGGGTCTGATTGAGGGCCTTCTGGAGAGAGGCCCAAGCAAGACGCGCCCCGAGGAGCGTCTTGCCACATGTCACCTCTGGTTCTGACTGAGGGCCTCCAGGAGAGAGGCCCAAGCAAGACGTGCCCCGAGGAGCGTCTTGTCACATGTCAACACTGGGTCTTTCTGAGCGCCTCCAGGAGAGAAGCCCAAGCAAGACGCGCCCAGAGGAGCGTCTTGCCACATGTCAACAATGGGTCTGACTGAGGGCCTCCAGGAGAGAAGCCAAAGCAACACGCGGCCCGAGGAGCGTCTTGCCACATGTCAGCACTCGGTCTGACTGAGCGCCTCCAGGAGAGAGGCCAAAGCAAGACGCGCCCCGAGGAGCGTCTTGACACATGTCAACACTGGGTCTGACAGAGGGCCTCCATGAGAGAGGCCCAAGCAAGACGAGCCACGAGGAGTGTCTTGCCACATGTCAACACTGGGTCTTACAGAGGGCCTCCAGGAGAGAGGCCCAAGCAAGACGCGCCCTGAGAAGTGTCTTGCCACATGTCACCACTTGGTCTGACTGAGCGCCTCCAGGAGAGAGGCCCAAGCAACACGCGCCCCGAGGAGCGTCAGGCCACATGTCACTACTCATTCTGACTGAGCGCCTCCAGGAGAGAGGCCCAAGCAAGACGCGCCCCGAGGAGCGTCTTGCCACGTGTCAACACTGGGTCTGATTGAGGGCCTTCTGGAGAGAGGTCCAAGCAAGACGCACCCCGAGGAGCGTCTTGCCACATGTCACCAATTGGTCTGACTGAGCGCCTCCAGGAGAGAGGCCCAAGCAACACGCGCCCCGAGGAGCGTCAGGCCACATGTCACTACTATGTCTGACAGAGGGCCTCCATGAGAGAGGCCCAAGCAAGACGCGCCACGAGGAGTGTCTTGCCACATGTCTTTTTTTTTTTTTTTTTTTTTTAACGTGTCCTGTCTGGCTGTGAAGCAAGCAGAATTGATGTCTGAATGCTGGTAACAAGCCTTACAGTTTTACTCTCAGGTGGAGCATCAGAGCATCTGCTTTTAATGTCTCAGGTGGAGCATCAAAGAGTCTGCTTTTAATGTCGCACCTGATATTTAAAACTTTATTGTTATTGTTTTTGAATGCTTTGTAATTTCGACCTGACACGGAGACAGAGGTGAAAGAGAAAGGAAAAGAGAAAAGGTGGGGAGAGAGGGGGTTAGGTGGGGGGGGGGGATTCAACAAAAATAAACAATAATGAACAAGAGTCTGCTTCTAGACCTGCAAAATGAGACGAGAAAAAAGCAAAACATAACAAAAAAATGGGACACAACACCAATATAACAAAATCAAGCTATCACTGCGTCAACTTGATGAAGAAATATATAATCAATCATTGTTTAACTAAACAGTCACACGATAATATACCACAGTGCATTGAGTGCCCACCATAGTCTTAAGACATGTGTTGAACGTGCCCAAGCCCATACTTATGAGAGCACCATGTGAGCACCTGTGTGTGTACACGCGCTTGTTTATGTAAGGTTTATCTATAGGAGCGTCCAATAGAGAGTGTGAGGGACCACAGATCTGCCCCCCAAAGATGCGTAGGAGACGGGGGGGAGCTCCAAGTCCCAGAGATCCAGGCGCTGCCCCAGAACACAGGAACCCCAAGGAGCCCGCAACCAGAAAGGCCCCCACCCCCCTCGAGAGGCACAGAGGATCGCCCCGGGGGGCCACAACCAGCAGCCGGCAGAGCCCCGGGAGATATCAGCGGCAAGTCCTCAGGCCTGCCCGCAGCCTCCCACCCCCTAGCCGGCCGAGTCCGGGACCCAGCGACCCGGGACCCAGGGGCGACCACCCCCGCCGGGGACCCAGCAGAGCCCAGGGACCCAGACCCCCCCAGGCCGCCACCGGGATTGATCAGGCAGATGCCAAAAATCTTAAACTCCCTGACCCGGGAGCCACGAACACTCAGGCAGACCAAGGCATCACACCCACACCAGGTGTGACAGGGGGGAGGGGAGACGAAGATCTATATCATCAAAGGAGGTCCCAGGAGAAGGGAGGAGTCAAAGGCCCCACCTGACATATACAGTCATACACAAACACAGTCACACACTCCCTCCCTCATGCTCACACATGCACATACAACCAAAGACTTACAAAAATACACGCCGGACACCCATTCATGCTCCCCATACACACCCTATTCACTCTGGTCCCGGTAATGCTGCACATGGGGTACAACCACCACCGGTTACCAGAGTTTGACCCTTTCTGCTGGGGTGCTGATGAGCAGGCTCCCCCGCCCACCGCCGAGCACAGCAACCCACCACCCCAGACCCCAACCAGACGGCCAGATCTCCCTCCTAGTCTCCAGCCCCAGGCAGCCAAGCAACAACAGAGGTGTGCTAAGACCCCCTGGTCTCCCTCCACCTGCTCCAACATAGTGTTGTGTGTTAATGAGGTGTATTCTATTGCTGTGGTGAGCGGGCAGTGCGGGCATTTTCTGGCCTATGCCAGCTGATGCCACTGCACCACCCTACTTGCACCCACAGCCCTTGGTGTCTAAATGCAGTTTAAAATTCGAAGTGGGCACCGGCACTCGGGAGGAGGCTGAGAACTCCCCCTGCCAAGTGCCGTTGAATGTGCTCACTCCCAAGGCCCTAAGTGTATGTTTGCGTGGAATGTCGTCGGTGGAAGTGCATAAGGTGCAAATAAAATTGGGGGGCAGGAAGCCACAGGAATGCGGAAATGGGGTCCATACCCGCACTCCTCGACTTGTCCACCCCCCAAGGTCCTATGTGCATGTTTGTGTGATGATGTGAGGGAGCAGGAGGAGAGAAATAAACGGGGATGGGGAGGAATGGCTGGTAGGGCTTAGCCCTCCAGGGAGCCAGCTCCCCCACTGACCCCAATAGGCACCTCCGTTGTCATACCGCCGCCCAGGGCATGGAGACCCCAGCCCATCCTGCCAGGGCCCAAAGCAGCAGCATCACAGAGCCCCACAGAGCCCGAGGGAGCCGACCCAGCCCCACCCCAGCAGAATATCTATGCCCATCCCTGCATTTGCACAACTTCCAGAATATATAAGACATAAGACATCCAGGTAAGGTTGGGTCCTCCCCCTCCTGGACCTCCCCCTCCCCTGTGATGGGACAACAGAGGAGCCAGGGCCTGCCCTACGCCCCTGAACCCGGGCCAGGTACTTCTGCGTATTCCTGCCTTCTTCCCGGCAGCGTACATGTAGGGACCCGACCCCCAAGGCCCAGCCCAGATCCCCACACGGGGCCGGCCACCCCAACACCCCGAGCCCCCAGGCCCCCACCCAGACCCACCCAGGGGCAATGCAGCCGCCAGGCAGTGACCCATGGCCGCCGCCAAGACCTCCAAGGGGCTCCACTCACAACCGCCAGCAGTACACCCCCCGAGGCAACCCAAGCACCTCCAGAGGGGGGGAACGGCCCCCCAGTGCCAGACATCCCCAGTGAACCCATCCCCAGGGAACATCCAGATACTCCAAACTCAGACCCTCCACCCCCCCACCCACATCATCCCGCAGGACATCATCAACGGCCCCCCATCACCGCTATGTGATGGAACCGATCAAAGGAGCCCAGAGAGATTTATTTGAAGTGGAAGCAGAGGCTAAATCAAGTGCAATATGATCTAACAAAAGATTTCTATACTGGTTAATGCAGAGATTTTCTCTATTTTCCAATTCAAGAGGATAGTTTTCTTAGCGATGCATATGGCAGTCAGAACCACGTGAACCAAAGATTTTTCAATCGGGACATCATCCAGGTTTCCCAGTAAACAAAGAGAGGGGGTGATTGGGATATGACATTTCAGAGACTTTGACAGGTCTTCACATACTCTACCCCAAAATTCCTGGACAGGTGGACAGGACCACAGTGCATGAACGTAATTGTCAGGAATGTTGTTTGTGCAGTGTGTACAGATGTCAGACGACACAAACCCCATCCTGAACATCCGATGACCTGTATAGTGTACTCTGTGTAGAACTTTGTACTGAATTAATTGTAAATTGGGGTGTCTGATCATTTTAAAAGTTTTTAAACAAGTTTGGGACCAGAAGTTCTGGTCAAAGCTGACTGATAGATCCACCTCCCATTTTTCAATAGGGATTGCTATTCTATCGTCTATTTTGGACAGTGTCTTATATACTTTAGACAGTAGTTTAGGGGGTTTGAGATTGCAGAAGTCTAAAACCCTTGGCGGGGTTTGTAATTCTATTTTATTGAGCTTAAATTTTTGTTTGACTACAGATTTGATTTGGTGGTATTCTAAAAAGCTATTCTTTTCTATTCCAAATTGGGAGACTATTCTATTAAATGGGATGAAGTCCAATCCTTCATATATGTTTTCCAGGTATAGGATTCCTTTATTTTTCCAGTCCAGAAGGTTCATCATTTTATTATTTTGCAAAATATCAGGATTATTCCAGATAGGTGTGCGTCTGCATGGTACTAGTGAAGACTCTGTCATTTTAAGATACTCCCACCATGCTGTCAGAGAAGTGCTGATACTAATACTTTTGAAGCCTTCATGTTTTCTTACGCTTGAGCTAATAAATGGTAAGTCTGAAAGCTCTATCGTATTGCAAAGTGTCTGTTCTATATCTAACCAGGACTCGTCTAATGGGTTATCTTGCAACCATCTTGGTATATATTGCAGCCTGTTGGCTAAAAAATAATAATAAAAGTTGGGTAGATCCAGTCCTCCTCTGTCTTTGCTCTTCTGAAGCGTTTTTAAGCTAATTCGTGGAGGTTTATCCTGCCAGAGGAATTTGGTAATTGAGGAGTCCAGAGATCTAAACCAGTCAGCTGGTGGTTTGTTTGGGATCATTGAAAATAAGTAATTTATTCTGGGTAAGACCATCATTTTAATTGTAGCAACTCTTCCCATCAGTGATATTGGTAAGGATTTCCATCTAGCAAGATCATCCTCCACTTTCTTTAAAAGTGGGATGTAGTTTAATTTGGTTAGATCTGCTAACTTGGGAGATACATTAATTCCCAGGTATGTGATATTACCTGACTCCAGTTGAGTATTAAGTAAATTGACAAAAGAGAAATTAATTGGTAGAACTGTTGATTTTAACCAGTTTATAGAGTAATCTGAAACTTTTGAAAAAGAGTTTATCAGTTCTATTGAATGAGACAGAGACGATTGAGAATTCTGGAGGAAGAGTAAAACATCATCTGCATAAAGACTGATCTTATGTTCTATTTTATTACACTTTATCCCTTTAATACCTGTTGTTTGCCTAATTGCTGCTGCTAGTGGTTCGATAAAGATAGCAAACAGTGAGGGGGAGAGTGGGCATCCCTGCCTGGTCCCCCTCTGAAGACAGAAGCTAGCTGATATTTGGTCGTTCGTCCTAACACGTGCAATTGGCGAACTGTATAATGTTTGTAGCCAGTTTATGAAGAAGTTCCCAAAACCAAATTTATGTAAAGTTGCAAATAAGAACTTCCAGTTAACTCTATCAAAAGCCTTTTCTGCATCTAGAGATAATATACTACTAATAATATACTCTTGCCACATGTCAACACTGGGTCTGACAGAGGGCCTCCAGGAGAGAGGCCCAAGCAAGACGCGCCCCGAGAAGTGTCTTGCCACATGTCAACACTTGGTCTGACTGAGCGCCTCCAGGAGAGAGGCCCAAGCAACACGCGCCCCGAGGAGCGTCAGGCCACATGTCACTACTCATTCTGACTGAGCGCCTCCAGGAGAGAGGCCCAAGCAAGACGCGCCCCGAGGAGCGTCTTGCCGCGTGTCAACACTGGGTCTGATTGAGGGCCTTCTGGAGAGAGGTCCAAGCAAGACGCACCCCGAGGAGCGTCTTGCCACATGTCACCAATTGGTCTGACTGAGCGCCTCCAGGAGAGAGGCCCAAGCAACACGCGCCCCGAGGAGCGTCAGGCCACATGTCACTACTCAGTCCGACCGAGCGCCTCCAGGAGAGAGGCCCAAGCAAGACGCGCCCCGAGGAGCGTCTTGCCACATGTCAACAATGGGTCTTACTGAGGGCCTCCAGGAGAGAAGCCCAAGCAAGACGCGCCCCGAGGAGCTTCTTGCCACATGTCAGCACTCGGTCTGACTGAGCGCCTCCAGGAGAGAGGCCAAAGCAAGACGCGCCCCGAGGAGCGTCTTGACACATGTCAACACTGGGTCTGACAGAGGGCCTCCATGAGAGAGGCCCAAGCAAGACGCGCCCCGAGGAGTGTCTTGCCACATGTCAACACGGGTTCTGACAGAGAGCCTCCAGGAGAGAGGCCCAAGCAAGACGCGCCCCGTGGAGTGTCTTGCCACATGTCACCACTTGGTCTGACTGAGCGCCTCCAGGAGAGAGGCCCAAGCAACACGCGCCCCGAGGAGCGTCAGGCCACATGTCACTACTCAGTCTGACTGAGCGCCTCCAGGAGAGAGGCCCAAGCAAGACGCGCCCCGAGAAGCGTCTTGCCACGTGTCAACACTGGGTCTGATTGAGGGCCTTCTGGAGAGAGGCCCAAGCAAGACGCGTCCCGAGGAGCGTCTTGCCACATGTAAACACTGGGTCTGACTGAGCGCCTCCAGGAGAGAGGCCCAAGCAAGACACGCCCCGAGGAGCGTCTTGACACATGTCAACAATGGGTCTGACTGAGGGCCTCCAGGAGAGAAGCCCAAGCAAGCCGCGCCCCGAGGAGCGTCTTGCCACATGTCAACACTGGGTCTGACTGAGGGCCTCCAGGAGAGAGGCCCAAATAAGACGCTCCCCGAGGAGCGTCTTGCCACATGTCAATACTGGGTCTGACTGAGGGCCTGCAGGAGAGAAGCCCAAGCAAGATGCGCCCCGAGGAGCGTCTTGCCACATGTCAGCACTCGGTCTGACTGAGCGCCTCCAGGAGAGAGGCCCAAGCAAGACGCGCCCCTAGGAGCGTCTTGCCACATGTCACCTCTGGTTCTGACTGAGCGCCTCCAGGAGAGAGGCCCAAGCAAGACGCGCCCCGAGGAGCGTCTTGTCACATGTCAACACTGGGTCTGTCTGAGCGCCTCCAGGAGAGAAGCCCAAGCAAGACGCGCCCCGAGGAGCGTCTTGCCACATGTCAACAATGGGTCTGACTGAGGGCCTCCAGGAGAGAAGCCCAAGCAAGACGCGCCCCGAGGAGCGTCTTGACACATGTCAACACTGGGTCTGACAGAGGGCCTCCACGAGAGAGGCCCAAGCAAGACGCGCCCCGAGGAGTGTCTTGCCACATGTCACCACTGGGTCTGACTGAGCGCCTCCAGGAGAGAGGCCCAAGCAAGACGTGCCCCGAGGAGCGTCAGGCCACATGTCACTACTCAGTCTGACTGAGCGCCTCCAGGAGAGAGGCCCAAGCAAGACGCGCCCCGAGGAGCGTCTTGCCACATGTCAGCACTGGGTCTGACTGAGCGCCTCCAGGAGAGAGGCCGAAGCAAGATGCGCCCCGAGGAGCGTCTTGCCACATGTCAACAATGGGTATGACTGAGGGCCTCCAGGAGAGAAGCCCAAGCAAGACGCGCCCCGAGGAGCGTCTTGACACATGTCAACACTGGGTCTGACAGAGGGCCTCCAGGAGAGAGGCCCAAGCAAGACGCGCCCCGAGGAGTATCTTGCCACATGTCACCACTTGGTCTGACTGAGCGCCTCCAGGAGAGAGGCCCAAGCAACACGCGCCCCGAGGAGCGTCAGGCCACATGTCACTACTCAGTCTGACTGAGTGCCTCCAGGAGAGAGGCCCAAGTAAGACGCGCCCCGAGGAGCGTCTCGCCACGTGTCAACACTGGGTCTGATTGAGGGCCTTCTGGAGTGAGGCCAAAGCAAGACGCGCCCCGAGGAGCGTCTTGCGAGATGTCACTACTCGGTCTGACTGAGCGCCTCCAGGAGAGAGGCCCAAGCAAGACGTGCCCCGAGGAGCGTCTTGCCACATGTCAACAATGGGTCTGACTGAGGGCCTCCAGGAGAGATGCCCAAGCAAGCCGCGCCCCGAGGAGCGTCTTGCCACATGACAACACTGGGTCTGATTGAGGGCCTTCTGGAGTGAGGCCAAAGCAAGACGCGCCCCGAGGAGCGTCTTGCGAGATGTCACTACTCGGTCTGACTGAGCGCCTCCAGGAGAGAGGCCCAAGCAAGACGCGCCTCTAGGAGCGTCTTGCCACATGTCAACACTGGGTCTGACTGAGCGCCTCCAGGAGAGAGGCCCAAGCAAGACGCGCCCCTAGGAGCGTCTTGCCACATGTCAACACTGGGTCTGACTGAGCGCCTCCAGGAGAGAGGCCCAAGCAAGACGCGCCCCGAGGAGCGTCTTGCCACAATTGAAAACTGGGTCTGACTGAGCGCCTCCAGGAGAGAGGCCCAAGCAAGACGCGCCCGGAGGAGCGTCTTGCAACATGTCAGCACTCGGTCTGACTGAGCGCCTCCAGGAGAGAGGCCCAAGCAAGACGCGCCCCGAGGAGGGTCTTGGCACATGTCTCCTCTGGGTCTGACTGAGCGCCTCCAGGAGAGAGGCCCAAGCAAGACGTGCCCCAACGAGCATCTTGCCACATGTCAACACTGGGTCTGACTGAGTGCCTCCATGAGAGAAGCCCCAGCAAGATGCGCACCGAGGAGCGTCTTGCCACATGTCAACACTGGGTCTGACTGAGCGCCTCCAGGAGAGAGGCCCGAGGAGCGTCTTGCCACATGTCACCTCTGGGTCTTACTGAGCGCCTCCAGGAGAGAGGCGCAAGCAAGAAACGCCCGAGGAGCGTCTTGACACATGTCAACACTGGGTTTGACTGAGCGCCTCCAGGAGAGAGGCCCAAGCAAGAAGCGCCCCGAGGAGCTTCTTGCCACATGTCAACAATGGGTCTGACTGAGGGCCTCCAGGAGAGAAGCCCAAGCAAGACGCGCCCCGAGGAGCGTCTTGCCACATGTCAACACTGGGTCTGACTGAGCGCCTCCAGGAGAGAGGCCCCAGCAAGACGCGCCCCGAGGAGAGTCTTGCCACATGTCAACACTGGGTCTTACAGAGGGCATCCAGGAGAGAGGCCCAAGCAATACGCGCCCCGAGGAGCGTCTTGCCACATGTCAACAATGGGTCTGACTGAGGGCCTCCAGGAGAGAAGCCAAAGCAAGACGCGCCCCGAGGAGCTTCTTTCCACATGTCAACAATGGGTCTTACTGAGGGCCTCCATGAGAGAAGCCCAAGCAAGATGTGCCCCGAGGAGTGTCTTGCCACATGTCAACACTGTGTCTGACTGAGCGCCTCCAGGAGAGAGGCCCAAGCAAGACGCGCCCCGAGGAGCGTCTTGCCACGTGTCAACACTGGGTCTGACTTAGCGCCTCCAGGAGAGAGGCCCAAGCAAGATGCGGCCCGAGGAGCGTCTTGCCACGTGTCACCACTGGGTCTGACTGAGCTCCTCCAGGAGAGAGGCCCAAGCAAGACGCACCCAGAGGAGCGTCTTGCCTTATGTCAGCACTCGGTCTGACTGAGCGCCTCCAGGAGGGAGGTCCAAGCAAGACACGCCCCGAGGAGCGTCTTGACACATGTCAACACTGGATCGGACTGAGGGCCTCTATGAGAGAAGCCCAAGCAAGACGCGCCCCGAGGAGAGTCTTGCCACATGTCAACACTTGGTCTGACAGAGGGCATTCAGGAGAGAGGCCCAAGCAATACGCGCCCCGAGGAGCGTCTTGCCACATGTCACCACTGGGTCTGAATGAGCGCCTCCAGGAGAGAGGCCCAACCAAGACGCGCCCCGAGGAGTGTCTTGCCACATGCCAACATTGGGTCTGACTGAGCGCCTCCAGGAGAGAGGCCCAAGCAAGACGCGCCCCGAGGAGCGTCTTGCCACGTGTCAACACTGGGTCTGACTGAGCGCCTCCAGGAGAGAGGCCCAAGCAAGACGCGCCCCGAGGAGCGTCTTGCCACATGTCAACAATGGGTCTGACTGAGGGCCTCCAGGAGAGAGGCCCAAGCAAGATGCGCCCGGAGGAGCGTCTTGCCACATGTCAACACTGGGTCTGACAGAGGGCCTCCAGGAGAGAGGCCCAAGCAAGACGCGCCCCGAGGAGCGTCTTGCCACATGTCACCTCTGGTTCTGACTGAGGGCCTCCAGGAGAGAGGCCCAAGCAAGACGTGCCCCGAGGAGCATCTTGTCACATGTCACCACTTGGTCTGACTGAGCGCCTCCAGGAGAGAGGCCCAAGCAACACGCGCCCCGAGGAGCGTCAGGCCACATGTCACTACTCAGTCTGACTGAGCGCCTCCAGGAGAGAGGGCCAAGCAAGACGCGCCCCGAGGAGCATCTTGCCACATGTCAACAATGGGTCTTACAGAGGGCCTCCAGGAGAGAAGCCCAAGCAAGACGCGCCCCGAGGAGCTTCTTGCCACATGTCAACACTGGGTCTGACTGAGCGCCTCCAGGAGAGAGGCCAAAGCAAGACGCGCCCCGAGGAGCGTCTTGACACATGTCAACGCTGGGTCTGACAGAGGGCCTCCATGAGAGAGGCCCAAGCAAGACGCGCCCCGAGGAGTGTCTTGCCACATGTCAACACTGTTTCTGACAGAGAGCCTCCAGGAGAGAGGCCCAAGCAAGACGCGCCCCGAGGAGTGTCTTGCCACATGTCACCACTTGGTCTGACTGAGCGCCTCCAGGAGAGAGGCCCAAGCAACACGCGCCCCGAGGAGCGTCAGGCCACATGTCACTACTCAGTCTGACTGAGCGCCTCCAGGAGAGAGGCCCAAGCAAGACGCGCCCCGAGGAGCGTCTTGCCACGTGTCAACACTGGGTCTGATTGAGGGCCTTCTGGAGAGAGGCCCAAGCAAGACGCGCCCCGAGGAGCGTCTTGCCCCATGTCAACACTGGGTCTGACTGAGCGCCTCCGGGAGAGAGGCCCAAGCAAGACACGCCCGAGGAGCGTCTTGACACATGTCTCCTCTGGGTCTGACTGAGCGCCTCCAGGAGAGAGGCCCAAGCAAGACGTGCCCCGACGAGCATCTTGCCACATGTCAACACTGGGTCTGACAGAGGGCATCCAGGAGAGAGGCCCAAGCAATACGCGCCCCGAGGAGCGTCTTGCCACATGTCAACAATGGGTATGACTGAGGGCCTCCAGGAGAGAAGCCAAAGCAAGACGCGCCCCGAGGAGCTTCTTTCCAAATGTCAACAATGGGTCTTACTGAGGGCCTCCATGAGAGAAGCCCAAGCAAGACGCGCCCTGAGGAGTGTCTTGCCACGTGTCAACACTGTGTCTGACTGAGCGCCTCCAGGAGAGAGGCCCAAGCAAGACGCGCCCCGAGGAGCGTCTTGCCACGTGTCAACACTGGGTCTGACTTAGCGCCTCAAGGAGAGAGGCCCAAGCAAGATGCGCCCCGAGGAGCGTCTTGCCACGTGTCACCACTGGGTCTGACTGAGCTCCTCCAGGAGAGAGGCCCAAGCAAGACGCGCCCAGAGGAGCGTCTTGCCACGTGTCACCACTGGGTCTGTTTGAGCACCTCCAGGAGAGAGGCCCCAGCAAGACGCGCCCCGAGGAGCGTCTTGCCTTATGTCAGCACTCGGTCTGACTGAGCGCCTCCAGGAGAGAGGCCCAAGCAAGACGCGGCCCGAGGAGCGTCTTGCCACATGTCACTACTCGGTCTAACTGAGCGCCTCCAGGAGAGAGGTCCAAGCAAGACGCGCCCCGGGGAGCGTCTTGCCAAATGTCACTACTCGGTCTGACTGAGCGCCTCCAGGAGGGAGGTCCAAGCAAGACGCGCCCTGAGGAGCGTCTTGCCACATGTCACTACTCGGTCTGACTGAGCGCCTCCAGGAGAGAGGCCCAAGCAAGACGTGCCCCGAGGAGCGTCTTGCCACATGTCAACAATGGGTCTGACTGAGGGCCTTCTGGAGTGAGGCCAAAGCAAGACGCGCCCCGAGGAGCGTCTTGCGAGATGTCACTACTCGGTCTGACTGAGCGCCTCCAGGAGAGAGGCCCAAGCAAGACGTGCCCCGAGGAGCGTCTTGCCACATGTCAACAATGGGTCTGACTGAGGGCCTCCAGGAGAGATGCCCAAGCAAGCCGCGCCCCGAGGAGCGTCTTGCCACATGACAACACTGGGTCTGATTGAGGGCCTTCTGGAGTGAGGCCAAAGCAAGACGCGCCCCGAGGAGCGTCTTGCGAGATGTCACTACTCGGTCTGACTGAGCGCCTCCAGGAGAGAGGCCCAAGCAAGACGCGCCCCTAGGAGCGTCTTGCCACATGTCAACACTGGGTCTGACTGAGCGCCTCCAGGAGAGAGGCCCAAGCAAGACGCGCCCCTAGGAGCGTCTTGCCACATGTCAACACTGGGTCTGACTGAGCGCCTCCAGGAGAGAGGCCCAAGCAAGACGCGCCCCGAGGAGCGTCTTGCCACAATTGAAAACTGGGTCTGACTGAGCGCCTCCAGGAGAGAGGCCCAAGCAAGACGCGCCCCGAGGAGGGTCTTGGCACATGTCTCCTCTGGGTCTGACTGAGCGCCTCCAGGAGAGAGGCCCAAGCAAGACGTGCCCCAACGAGCATCTTGCCACATGTCAACACTGGGTCTGACTGAGTGCCTCCATGAGAGAAGCCCCAGCAAGATGCGCACCGAGGAGCGTCTTGCCACATGTCAACACTGGGTCTGACTGAGCGCCTCCAGGAGAGAGGCCCGAGGAGCGTCTTGCCACATGTCACCTCTGGGTCTTACTGAGCGCCTCCAGGAGAGAGGCGCAAGCAAGAAACGCCCGAGGAGCGTCTTGACACATGTCAACACTGGGTTTGACTGAGCGCCTCCAGGAGAGAGGCCCAAGCAAGAAGCGCCCCGAGGAGCTTCTTGCCACATGTCAACAATGGGTCTGACTGAGGGCCTCCAGGAGAGAAGCCCAAGCAAGACGCGCCCCGAGGAGCGTCTTGCCACATGTCAACACTGGGTCTGACTGAGCGCCTCCAGGAGAGAGGCCCCAGCAAGACGCGCCCCGAGGAGAGTCTTGCCACATGTCAACACTGGGTCTTACAGAGGGCATCCAGGAGAGAGGCCCAAGCAATACGCGCCCCGAGGAGCGTCTTGCCACATGTCAACAATGGGTCTGACTGAGGGCCTCCAGGAGAGAAGCCAAAGCAAGACGCGCCCCGAGGAGCTTCTTTCCACATGTCAACAATGGGTCTTACTGAGGGCCTCCATGAGAGAAGCCCAAGCAAGACGCGCCCTGAGGAGTGTCTTGCCACGTGTCAACACTGTGTCTGACTGAGCGCCTCCAGGAGAGAGGCCCAAGCAAGACGCGCCCCGAGGAGCGTCTTGCCACGTGTCAACACTGGGTCTGACTTAGCGCCTCAAGGAGAGAGGCCCAAGCAAGATGCGCCCCGAGGAGCGTCTTGCCACGTGTCACCAC
The DNA here is from genome assembly GCF_043380555.1 of Nothobranchius furzeri. NCBI lineage: Eukaryota > Metazoa > Chordata > Actinopteri > Cyprinodontiformes > Nothobranchiidae > Nothobranchius > Nothobranchius furzeri. Next base: position 13,250,733 of record NC_091749.1, on the reverse strand, counting down.
TGGGTCTGACTGAGCTCCTCCAGGAGAGAGGCCCAAGCAAGACGCGCCCCGAGGAGCGTCTTGCCTTATGTCAGCACTCGGTCTGACTGAGCGCCTCCAGGAGAGAGGCCCAAGCAAGACGCGGCCCGAGGAGCGTCTTGCCACATGTCACTACTCGGTCTAACTGAGCGCCTCCAGGAGAGAGGTCCAAGCAAGACGCGCCCCGAGGAGCGTCTTGCCAAATGTCACTACTCGGTCTGACTGAGCGCCTCCAGGAGGGAGGTCCAAGCAAGACGCGCCCTGAGGAGCGTCTTGCCACATGTCACTACTCGGTCTGACTGAGCGCCTCCAGGAGAGAGGCCCAAGCAAGACGTGCCCCGAGGAGCGTCTTGCCACATGTCAACAATGGGTCTGACTGAGGGCCTCCAGGAGAGAAGCCCAAGCAAGACGCGCCCAGAGGAGCGTCTTGCCACATGTCAACACTGGGTCTGACTGAGCGCCTCCAGGAGAGAGGCCCAAGCAAGACACGCCCCGAGGAGCGTCTTGACACATGTCAACACTGGGTCGGACTGAGGGCCTCCATGAGAGAAGCCCAAGCAAGACGCGCCCCGAGGAGAGTCTTGCCACATGTCAACACTCGGTCTGATGGAGGGCATTCAGGAGAGAGGCCCAAGCAATACGCGCCCCGAGGAGCGTCTTGCCACATGTCACCACTGGGTCTGAATGAGCGCCTCCAGGAGAGAGGCCCAAGCAAGACGCGCCCCGAGGAGCGTCTTGCCACGTGTCAACACTGGGTCTGACTGAGCGCCTCCAGGAGAGAGGCCCAAGCAAGACGCGCCCCGAGGAGCGTCTTGCCACGTGTCAACACTGGGTCTGACTGAGCGCCTCCAGGAGAGAGGCCCAAGCAAGACGCGCCCCGAGGAGCGTCTTTCCACGTGTCACCACTGGGTCTGACTGAGCGCCTCCAGGAGAGAGGCCCAAGCAAGACGAGCCCCGAGGAGCGTCTTGCCACATGTCACCTCTGGTTCTGACTGAGGGCCTCCAGGAGAGAGGCCCAAGCAAGACGTGCCCCGAGGAGCGTCTTGTCACATGTCAACACTGGGTCTTTCTGAGCGCCTCCAGGAGAGATGCCCCAGCAAGACGCGCCCCGAGGAGCGTCTTGCCTTATGTCAGCACTCGGTCTGACTGACCGCCTCCAGGAGAGAGGCCCAAGCAAGACGCGCCCCGAGGAGCGTCTTGCCACATGTCAACAATGGGTCTGACTGAGGGCCTCCAGGAGAGAGGCCCAAGCAAGATGCGCCCGGAGGAGCGTCTTGCCACATGTCAGCACTGGGTCTGACTGAGCGCCTCCTGGAGAGATGTCCCAGCAAGACGCGCCCCGAGGAGCGTCTTGCCTTATGTCAGCACTCGGTCTGACTGACCGCCTCCAGGAGACAGGCCCAAGCAAGACGCGCCCCGAGGAGCGTCTTGCCACATGTCAACAATGGGTCTGACTGAGGGCCTCCAGGAGAGAGGCCCAAGCAAGATGCGCCCGGAGGAGCGTCTTGCCACATGTCAACACTGGGTCTGACAGAGGGCCTCCAGGAGAGAGGCCCAAGCAAGACGAGCCCTGAGGAGCGTCTTGCCACATGTCACCTCTGGTTCTGACTGAGGGCCTCCAGGAGAGAGGCCCAAGCAAGACGTGCCCCGGGGAGCGTCTTGTCACATGTCAACACTGGGTCTTTCTGAGCGCCTCCAGGAGAGAAGCCCAAGCAAGACGCGCCCAGAGGAGCGTCTTGCCACATGTCAACAATGGGTCTGACTGAGGGCCTCCAGGAGAGAAGCCCAAGCAACACGCGGCCCGAGGAGCGTCTTGCCACATGTCAGCACTCGGTCTGACTGAGCGCCTCCAGGAGAGAGGCCCAAGCAAGACGCGCCCCGAGGAGCGTCTTGCCACATGTCAGCACTGGGTCTGACTGAGTGCCTCCAGGAGAGAGGCCCCAGCAAGACGCGCCCCGAGGAGCGTCTTGCCTTATGCCAGCACTCGGTCTGACTGACCGCCTCCAGGAGAGAGGCCCAAGCAAGACGCGCCCCGAGGAGCGTCTTGCCACATGTCAACAATGGGTCTGACTGAGGGCCTCCAGGAGAGAGGCCCAAGCAAGATGCTCCCGGAGGAGCGTCTTGCCACATGTCAACACTGGGTCTGACAGAGGGCCTCCAGGAGAGAGGCCCAAGCAAGACGCGCCCCGAGGAGCGTCATGGCACATGTCACCTCTGGTTCTGACTGAGGGCCTCCAGGAGAGAGGCCCAAGCAAGACGTGCCCCGAGGAGCGTCTTGTCACATGTCAACACTGGGTCTTTCTGAGCGCCTCCAGGAGAGAAGCCCAAGCAAGACACGCCCAGAGGAGCGTCTTGCCACATGTCAACAATGGGTCTGACTGAGGGCCTCCAGGAGAGAAGCCCAAGCAACACGCGCCCCGAGGAGCGTCTTGACACATGTCAACACTGGGTCTGACAGAGGGCCTCCAGGAGAGAGGCCCAAGCAAGACGCGCCCCGAGAAGTGTCTTGCCACATGTCACCACTTGGTATGACTGAGCGCCTCCAGGAGAGAGGCCCAAGCAACACGCGCCCCGAGGAGCGTCAGGCCACATGTCACTACTCATTCTGACTGAGCACCTCCAGGAGAGAGGCCCAAGCAAGACGCGCCCCGAGGAGCGTCTTGCCACGTGTCAACACTGGGTCTGATTGAGGGCCTTCTGGAGAGAGGTCCAAGCAAGACGCACCCCGAGGAGCGTCTTGCCACATGTCACCAATTGGTCTGACTGAGCGCCTCCAGGAGAGAGGCCCAAGCAACACGCGCCCCGAGGAGCGTCAGGCCACATGTCACTACTCAGTCTGACAGAGGGCCTCCATGAGAGAGGCCCAAGCAAGACGCGCCACGAGGAGTGTCTTGCCACATGTCAAAACTGGGTCTGACAGAGGGCCTCCAGGAGAGAGGCCCAAGCAAGACGCGCCCCGAGAAGTGTCTTGCCACATGTCACCACTTGGTCTGACTGAGCGCCTCCAGGAGAGAGGCCCAAGCAACACGCGCCCCGAGGAGCGTCAGGCCACATGTCACTACTCATTCTGACTGAGCGCCTCCAGGAGAGAGGCCCAAGCAAGACGCGCCCCGAGAAGCGTCTTGCCACGTGTCAACACTGGGTCTGATTGAGGGCCTTCTGGAGAGAGGTCCAAGCAAGACGCACCCCGAGGAGCGTCTTGCCACATGTCACCTCTGGTTCTGACTGAGGGCCTCCAGGAGAGAGGCCCAAGCAAGACGTGCCCCGAGGAGCGTCTTGTCACATGTCACCACTTGGTCTGACTGAGCGCCTCCAGGAGAGAGGCCCAAGCAACACGCGCCCCGAGGAGCGTCAGGCCACATGTCACTACTCATTCTGACTGAGCGCCTCCAGGAGAGAGGCCCAAGCAAGACGCGCCCCGAGGAGCGTCTTGCCACGTGTCAACACTGGGTCTGACTGAGCGCCTCCGGGAGAGAGGCCCAAGCAACACGCGCCCCGAGGAGCGTCAGGCCACATGTCACTACTCAGTCTGACTGAGCGCCTCCAGGAGAGAGGCCCAAGCAAGACGCACCCCGAGGAGCGTCTTGCCACATGTCAACAATGGGTCTTACTGAGGGCCTCCAGGAGAGAAGCCCAAGCAAGACGCGCCCCGAGGAGCTTCTTGCCACATGTCAGCACTCGGTCTGACTGAGTGCCTCCAGGAGAGAGGCCAAAGCAAGACGCGCCCCGAGGAGCGTCCTGACACATGTCAACACTGGGTCTGACAGAGGGCCTCCATGAGAGAGGCCCAAGCAAGACGTGCCCCGAGGAGTGTCTTGCCACATGTCAACACTGTTTCTGACAGAGAGCCTCCAGGAGAGAGGCCCAAGCAAGACGCGCCCCGAGGAGTGTCTTGCCACATGTCACCACTTGGTCTGACTGAGCGCCTCCAGGAGAGAGGCCCAAGCAAGACGCGCCCCGAGGAGCGTCAGGCCACATGTCACTACTCAGTCTGACTGAGCGCCTCCAGGAGAGTGGCCCAAGCAAGACGCGCCCCGAGGAGCGTCTTGCCACGTGTCAACACTGGGTCTGATTGAGGGCCTTCTGGAGAGAGACCCAAGCAAGACGCGCCCCGAGGAGCGTCTTGCCCCATATCAACACTGGGTCTGAATGAGCGCCTCCAGGAGAGAGGCCCAAGCAAGACACGCCCGAGGAGCGTCTTGACACATGTCTCCTCTGGGTCTGACTGAGCGCCTCCAGGAGAGAGGCCCAAGCAAGACGTGCCCCGACGAGCATCTTGCCTTATGTCAACACTGGGTCTGACAGAGGGCATCCAGGAGAGAGGCCCAAGCAATACGCGCCCCGAGGAGCGTCTTGCCACATGTCAACAATGGGTATGACTGAGGGCCTCCAGGAGAGAAGCCAAAGCAAGACGCGCCCCGAGGAGCTTCTTTCCAAATGTCAACAATGGGTCTTACTGAGGGCCTCCATGAGAGAAGCCCAAGCAAGACGCGCCCTGAGGAGCGTCTTGCCACATGTCACTACTCGGTCTGACTGAGCGCCTCCAGGAGAGAGGCCCAAGCAAGACGTGCCCTGAGGAGCGTCTTGCCACATGTCAACAATGGGTCTGACTGAGGGCCTCCAGGAGAGAAGCCCAAGCAAGACGCGCCCAGAGGAGTGTCTTGCCACATGTCAACACTGGGTCTGACTGAGCGCCTCCAGGAGAGAGGCCCAAGCAAGACACGCCCCGAGGAGCGTCTTGACACATGTCAACACTGGGTCGGACTGAGGGCCTCCATGAGAGAAGCCCAAGCAAGACGCGCCCCGAGGAGAGTCTTGCCACATGTCAACACTCGGTCTGACAGAGGGCATTCAGGAGAGAGGCCCAAGCAATACGCGCCCCGAGGAGCGTCTTGCCACATGTCACCACTGGGTCTGAATGAGCGCCTCCAGGAGAGAGGCCCAAGCAAGACGCGCCCCGAGGAGCGTCTTGCCACGTGTCAACACTGGGTCTGACTGAGCGCCTCCAGGAGAGAGGCCCAAGCAAGACGCGCCCCGAGGAGCGTCTTGCCACGTGTCAACACTGGGTCTGACTGAGCGCCTCCAGGAGAGAGGCCCAAGCAAGACGCGCCCCGAGGAGCGTCTTTCCACGTGTCACCACTGGGTCTGACTGAGCGCCTCCAGGAGAGAGGCCCAAGCAAGACGAGCCCCGAGGAGCGTCTTGCCACATGTCACCTCTGGTTCTGACTGAGGGCCTCCAGGAGAGAGGCCCAAGCAAGACGTGCCCCGAGGAGCGTCTTGTCACATGTCAACACTGGGTCTTTCTGAGCGCCTCCAGGAGAGATGCCCCAGCAAGACGCGCCCCGAGGAGCGTCTTGCCTTATGTCAGCACTCGGTCTGACTGACCGCCTCCAGGAGAGAGGCCCAAGCAAGACGCGCCCCGAGGAGCGTCTTGCCACATGTCAACAATGGGTCTGACTGAGGGCCTCCAGGAGAGAGGCCCAAGCAAGATGCGCCCGGAGGAGCGTCTTGCCACATGTCAGCACTGGGTCTGACTGAGCGCCTCCAGGAGAGATGTCCCAGCAAGACGCGCCCCGAGGAGCGTCTTGCCTTATGTCAGCACTCGGTCTGACTGACCGCCTCCAGGAGACAGGCCCAAGCAAGACGCGCCCCGAGGAGCGTCTTGCCACATGTCAACAATGGGTCTGACTGAGGGCCTCCAGGAGAGAGGCCCAAGCAAGATGCGCCCGGAGGAGCGTCTTGCCACATGTCAACACTGGGTCTGACAGAGGGCCTCCAGGAGAGAGGCCCAAGCAAGAAGAGCCCCGAGGAGCGTCTTGCCACATGTCACCTCTGGTTCTGACTGAGGGCCTCCAGGAGAGAGGCCCAAGCAAGACATGCCCCGAGGAGCGTCTTGTCACATGTCAACACTGGGTCTTTCTGAGCGCCTCCAGGAGAGAAGCCCAAGCAAGACGCGCCCAGAGGAGCGTCTTGCCACATGTCAACAATGGGTCTGACTGAGGGCCTCCAGGAGAGAAGCCCAAGCAACACGCGGCCCGAGGAGCGTCTTGCCACATGTCAGCACTCGGTCTGACTGAGCGCCTCCAGGAGAGAGGCCCAAGCAAGACGCGCCCCGAGGAGCGTCTTGCCACATGTCAGCACTGGGTCTGACTGAGCGCCTCCAGGAGAGAGGCCCCAGCAAGACGCGCCCCGAGGAGCGTCTTGCCTTATGTCAGCACTCGGTCTGACTGACCGTCTCCAGGAGAGAGGCCCAAGCAAGACGCTCCCCGAGGAGCGTCTTGCCACATGTCAACAATGGGTCTGACTGAGGGCCTCCAGGAGAGAGGCCCAAGCAAGATGCGCCCGGAGGAGCGTCTTGCCACATGTCAACACTGGGTCTGACAGAGGGCCTCCAGGAGAGAGGCCCAAGCAAGACGTGCCCCGAGGAGCATCTTGTCACATGTCAACACTGGGTCTTTCTGAGCGCCTCCAGGAGAGAAGCCCAAGCAAGACGCGCCCAGAGGAGCGTCTTGCCACATGTCAACAATGGGTCTGACTGAGGGCCTCCAGGAGAGAAGCCCAAGCAACACGCGGCCCGAGGAGCGTCTTGCCACATGTCAGCACTCGGTCTGACTGAGCGCCTCCAGGAGAGAGGCCAAAGCAAGACGCGCCCCGAGGAGCGTCTTGACACATGTCAACACTGGGTCTGACAGAGGGCCTCCATGAGAGAGGCCCAAGCAAGACGCGCCACGAGGAGTGTCTTGCCACATGTCAACACTGGGTCTGACAGAGGGCCTCCAGGAGAGAGGCCCAAGCAAGACGCGCCCCGAGAAGTGTCTTGCCACATGTCACCACTTGGTCTGACTGAGCGCCTCCAGGAGAGAGGCCCAAGCAACACGCGCCCCGAGGAGCGTCAGGCCACATGTCACTACTCATTCTGACTGAGCACCTCCAGGAGAGAGGCCCAAGCAAGACGCGCCCCGAGGAGCGTCTTGCCACGTGTCAACACTGGGTCTGATTGAGGGCTTTCTGGAGAGAGGTCCAAGCAAGACGCACCCCGAGGAGCGTCTTGCCACATGTCACCAATTGGTCTGACTGAGCGCCTCCAGGAGAGAGGCCCAAGCAACACGCGCCCCGAGGAGCATCAGGCCACATGTCACTACTCAGTCTGACAGAGGGCCTCCATGAGAGAGGCCCAAGCAAGACGCGCCACGAGGAGTGTCTTGCCACATGTCAAAACTGGGTCTGACAGAGGGCCTCCAGGAGAGAGGCCCAAGCAAGACGCGCCCCGAGAAGTGTCTTGCCACATGTCACCACTTGGTCTGACTGAGCGCCTCCAGGAGAGAGGCCCAAGCAACACGCGCCCCGAGGAGCGTCAGGCCACATGTCACTACTCATTCTGACTGAGCGCCTCCAGGAGAGAGGCCCAAGCAAGACGCGCCCCGAGGAGCATCTTGCCACATGTCAACAATGGGTCTTACTGAGGGCCTCCAGGAGAGAAGCCCAAGCAAGACGCACCCCGAGGAGCTTCTTGCCACATGTCAGCACTCGGTCTGACTGAGCACCTCCAGGAGAGAGGCCAAAGCAAGACGCGCCCCGAGGAGTGTCTTGACACATGTCAACACTGGGTCTGACAGAGGGCCTCCATGAGAGAGGCCCAAGAAAGACGCGCCCCGAGGAGTGTCTTGCCACATGTCAACACTGGTTCTGACAGAGAGCCTCCAGGAGAGAGGCCCAAGCAAGACGCGCCCCGAGGAGTGTCTTGCCACATGTCACCACCTGGTCTGACTGAGCGCCTCCAGGAGAGAGGCCCAAGCAACACGCGCCCCGAGGAGCGTCAGGCCACATGTCACTACTCAGTCTGACTGAGCCCCTCCAGGAGAGAGGCCCAAGCAAGACGCGCCCCGAGGAGCGTCTTGCCACGTGTCAACACTGGGTCTGATTGAGGGCCTTCTGGAGAGAGGCCCAAGCAAGACGCGCCCCGAGGAGCGTCTTGCCACATGTCAACACTGGGTCTGACTGAGCGCCTCCAGGACAGAGGCCCAAGCAAGACACGCCCCGAGGAGCGTCTTGACACATGTCAACACTGGGTCTGACTGAGGGCCTCCATGAGAGAAGCCCAAGCAAGACGCGCCCCGAGGAGAGTCTTGCCACATGTCAACACTGGGTCTGACTGAGCGCCTCCAGGAGAGAGGCCCAACCAAGACGCGCCCTGAGGAGCGTCTTGCCACATGCCAACACTGGGTCTGACAGAGGGCCTCCAGGAGAGAGGCCCAAGCAAGACGCGCCCCGAGGAGTGTCTTGCCACATGTCACCACTGGGTCTGACTGAGCGCCTCCAGGAGAGAGGCCCAAGCAAGATGCGCCCTGAGGAGTGTCTTGTCACATGTCAACACTGGGTCTTTCTGAGCGCCTCCAGGAGAGAAGCCCAAGCAAGACGCGCCCCGAGGAGCGTCTTTCCACAAGTCAGCACTCGGTCTGACTGAGCGCCTCCAGGAGAGAGGCCCAAGCAAGACGCGCCCAAAGGAGCGTCTTGCAACATGTCAACAATGGGTCTGACTGAGCGCCTCCAGGAGAGAGGCCCAAGCAACATGCGCCCCGAGGAGCGTCAGGCCACATGTCACTACTCAGTCTGACTGAGCGCCTCCAGGAGAGAGGCCCAAGCAAGACACGCCCCGAGGAGCGTCTTGCCACGTGTCAACAATGGGTCTGATTGAGGGCCTTCTGGAGAGAGGCCCAAGCAAGACGCGCCCCGAGGAGCGTCTTGCCACATGTCAACAATGGGTCTTACTGATTGCCTCCAGGAGAGAGGCCCAAGCCAGATGTGCCCGGAGGAGCGTCTTGCCACATGTCAACACTGGGTCTGACAGAGGGCCTCCAGGAGAGAGGCCCAAGCAAGACGCGCCCCGAGGAGCGTCTTGCCACATGTCACCTCTGGTTCTGACTGAGCGCCTCCAGGAGAGAGGCCCAAGCAAGACGGGCCCCGAGGAGCGTCTTGACACATGTCAACACTGGGTCTGACAGAGGGCCTCCATGAGAGAGGCCCAAGCAAGACGCGCCCCGAGGAGCGACTTGTCACATGTCAACACTGGGTCTGTCTGAGCGCCTCCAGGAGAGAAGCCCAAGCAAGACGCGCCCCGAGGAGTGTCTTGCCACATGTCAACAATGGGTCTGACTGAGGGCCTCCAGGAGAGAAGCCCAAGCAAGACGCGCCCCGAGGAGCGTCTTCACACATGTCAACACTGGGTCTGACAGAGGGCCTCCAGGAGAGAGGCCCAAGCAAGACGCGCCCCGAGGAGTGTCTTGCCACATGTCACCACTGGGTCTGACTGAGCGCCTCCAGGAGAGAGGCCCAAGCAAGACGCGCCCCGAGGAGCGTCAGGGCACATGTCACTACTCAGTCTGACTGAGCGCCTCCAGGAGAGAGGCCCAAGCAAGACGCGCCCCGAGGAGCGTCTTGCCACATGTCAACAATGGGTCTGACTGAGGGCCTCCAGGAGAGAGGCCCAAGCAAGATGCGCCCGGAGGAGCGTCTTGCCACATGTCAACACTGGGTCTGACAGAGGGCCTCCAGGAGAGAGGCCCAAGCAAGACGAGCCCCGAGGAGCGTCTTGCCACATGTCACCTCTGGTTCTGACTGAGGGCCTCCAGGAGAGAGGCCCAAGCAAGACGTGCCCCGAGGAGCGTCTTGTCACATGTCAACACTGGGTCTTTCTGAGCGCCTCCAGGAGAGATGCCCCAGCAAGACGCGCCCCGAGGAGCGTCTTGCCTTATGTCAGCACTCGGTCTGACTGACCGCCTCCAGGAGAGAGGCCCAAGCAAGACGCGTCCCGAGGAGCGTCTTGCCACATGTCAACAATGGGTCTGACTGAGCGCCTCCAGGAGAGAGGCCCAAGCAACACGCGCCCCGAGGAGCGTCAGGCCACATGTCACTACTCAGTCTTACTGAGCACCTCCAGGAGAGAGGCCCAAGCAAGACGCGCCCCGAGGAGCGTCTTGCCACGTGTCAACACTGGGTCTGATTGAGGGCCTTCTGGAGAGAGGTCCAAGCAAGACGCACCCCGAGGAGCGTCTTGCCACATGTCACCAATTGGTCTGACTGAGCGCCTCCAGGAGAGAGGCCCAAGCAACACGCGCCCCGAGGAGCGTCAGGCCACATGTCACTACTCAGTCTGACAGAGGGCCTCCATGAGAGAGGCCCAAGCAAGACGCGCCACGAGGAGTGTCTTGCCACATGTCAAAACTGGGTCTGACAGAGGGCCTCCAGGAGAGAGGCCCAAGCAAGACGCGCCCCGAGAAGTGTCTTGCCACATGTCACCACTTGGTCTGACTGAGCGCCTCCAGGAGAGAGGCCCAAGCAAAACGCGCCCCGAGGAGCGTCAGGCCACATGTCACTACTCATTCTGACTGAGCGCCTCCAGGAGAGAGGCCCAAGCAAGACGCGCCCCGAGGAGCGTCTTGCCACGTGTCAACACTGGGTCTGATTGAGGGCCTTCTGGAGAGAGGTTCAAGCAAGACGCACCCCGAGGAGCGTCTTGCCACATGTCACCAATTGGTCTGACTGAGCGCCTACAGGAGAGAGGCCCAAGCAACACGCGCCCCGAGGAGCGTCAGGCCACATGTCACTACTCAGTCTGACTGAGCGCCTCCAGGAGAGAGGCCCAAGCAAGACGCGCCCCGAGGAGCGTCTTGCCACATGTCAACAATGGGTCTTACTGAGGGCCTCCAGGAGAGAAGCCCAAGCAAGACGCACCCCGAGGAGCTTCTTGCCACATGTCAGCACTCGGTCTGACTGAGCACCTCCAGGAGAGAGGCCAAAGCAAGACGCGCCCCGAGGAGTGTCTTGCCACATGTCAACACTGGGTCTGACAGAGGGCCTCCAGGAGAGAGGCCCAAGCAAGACGCGCCCCGAGAAGTGTCTTGCCACATGTCACCACTTGGTCTGACTGAGCGCCTCCAGGAGAGAGGCCCAAGCAACACGCGCCCCGAGGAGCGTCAGGCCACATGTCACTACTCATTCTGACTGAGCACCTCCAGGAGAGAGGCCCAAGCAAGACGCGCCCCGAGGAGCGTCTTGCCACGTGTCAACACTGGGTCTGATTGAGGGCCTTCTGGAGAGAGGTCCAAGCAAGATGCACCCCGAGGAGCGTCTTGCCACATGTCACCAATTGGTCTGACTGAGCGCCTCCAGGAGAGAGGCCCAAGCAACACGCGCCCCGAGGAGCGTCAGGCCACATGTCACTACTCAGTCTGACAGAGGGCCTCCATGAGAGAGGCCCAAGCAAGACGCGCCACGAGGAGTGTCTTGCCACATGTCAAAACTGGGTCTGACAGAGGGCCTCCAGGAGAGAGGCCCAAGCAAGACGCGCCCCGAGAAGTGTCTTGCCACATGTCACCACTTGGTCTGACTGAGCGCCTCCAGGAGAGAGGCCCAAGCAACACGCGCCCCGAGGAGCGTCAGGCCACATGTCACTACTCATTCTGACTGAGCGCCTCCAGGAGAGAGGCCCAAGCAAGACGCGCCCCGAGGAGCATCTTGCCACATGTCAACAATGGGTCTTACTGAGGGCCTCCAGGAGAGAAGCCCAAGCAAGACGCACCCCGAGGAGCTTCTTGCCACATGTCAGCACTCGGTCTGACTGAGCACCTCCAGGAGAGAGGCCAAAGCAAGACGCGCCCCGAGGAGTGTCTTGACACATGTCAACACTGGGTCTGACAGAGGGCCTCCATGAGAGAGGCCCAAGAAAGACGCGCCCCGAGGAGTGTCTTGCCACATGTCAACACTGGTTCTGACAGAGAGCCTCCAGGAGAGAGGCCCAAGCAAGACGCGCCCCGAGGAGTGTCTTGCCACATGTCACCACTTGGTCTGACTGAGCGCCTCCAGGAGAGAGGCCCAAGCAACACGCGCCCCGAGGAGCGTCAGGCCACATGTCACTACTCAGTCTGACTGAGCGCCTCCAGGAGAGAGGCCCAAGCAAGATGCGCCCCGAGGAGCGTCTTGCCACGTGTCAACACTGGGTCTGATTGAGGGCCTTCTGGAGAGAGGCCCAAGCAAGACGCGCCCCGAGGAGCGTCTTGCCACATGTCAACACTGGGTCTGACTGAGCGCCTCCAGGAGAGAGGCCCAAGCAAGACACGCCCCGAGGAGCGTCTTGACACATGTCAACACTGGGTCTGACTGAGGGCCTCCATGAGAGAAGCCCAAGCAAGACGCGCCCCGAGGAGAGTCTTGCCACATGTCAACACTCGGTCTGACAGAGGGCATCCAGGAGAGAGGCCCAAGCAATACGCGCCCCGAGGAGCGTCTTGCCACATGTCACCACTGGGTCTGACTGAGCGCCTCCAGGAGAGAGGCCCAACCAAGACGCGCCCTGAGGAGCGTCTTGCCACATGCCAACACTGGGTCTGACAGAGGGCCTCCAGGAGAGAGGCCCAAGCAAGACGCGCCCCGAGGAGTGTCTTGCCACATGTCACCACTGGGTCTGACTGAGCGCCTCCAGGAGAGAGGCCCAAGCAAGATGCGCCCTGAGGAGCGTCTTGTCACATGTCAACACTGGGTCTTTCTGAGCGCCTCCAGGAGAGAAGCCCAAGCAAGACGCGCCCCGAGGAGCGTCTTTCCACAAGTCAGCACTCGGTCTGACTGAGCGCCTCCAGGAGAGAGGCCCAAGCAAGACGCGCCCAAAGGAGCGTCTTGCAACATGTCAACAATGGGTCTGACTGAGCGCCTCCAGGAGAGAGGCCCAAGCAACATGCGCCCCGAGGAGCGTCAGGCCACATGTCACTACTCAGTCTGACTGAGCGCCTCCAAGAGAGAGGCCCAAGCAAGACGCGCCCCGAGGAGCGTCTTGCCACGTGTCAACAATGGGTCTGATAGAGGGCCTTCTGGAGAGAGGCCCAAGCAAGACGCGCCCCGAGGAGCGTCTTGCCACATGTCAACAATGGGTCTTACTGATTGCCTCCAGGAGAGAGGCCCAAGCCAGATGTGCCCGGAGGAGCGTCTTGCCACATGTCAACACTGGGTCTGACAGAGGGCCTCCAGGAGAGAGGCCCAAGCAAGACGCGCCCCGAGGAGCGTCTTGCCACATGTCACCTCTGGTTCTGACTGAGCGCCTCCAGGAGAGAGGCCCAAGCAAGACGGGCCCCGAGGAGCGTCTTGACACATGTCAACACTGGGTCTGACAGAGGGCCTCCATGAGAGAGGCCCAAGCAAGACGCGCCCCGAGGAGCGACTTGTCACATGTCAACACTGGGTCTGTCTGAGCGCCTCCAGGAGAGAAGCCCAAGCAAGACGCGCCCCGAGGAGTGTCTTGCCACATGTCAACAATGGGTCTGACTGAGGGCCTCCAGGAGAGAAGCCCAAGCAAGACGCGCCCCGAGGAGCGTCTTCACACATGTCAACACTGGGTCTGACAGAGGGCCTCCAGGAGAGAGGCCCAAGCAAGACGCGCCCCGAGGAGTGTCTTGCCACATGTCACCACTGGGTCTGACTGAGCGCCTCCAGGAGAGAGGCCCAAGCAAGACGCGCCCCGAGGAGCGTCAGGCCACATGTCACTACTCAGTCTGACTGAGCGCCTCCAGGAGAGAGGCCCAACCAAGACGCGCCCTGAGGAGCGTCTTGCCACATGCCAACACTGGGTCTGACAGAGGGCCTCCAGGAGAGAGGCCCAAGCAAGACGCGCCCCGAGGAGTGTCTTGCCACATGTCACCACTGGGTCTGACTGAGCGCCTCCAGGAGAGAGGCCCAAGCAAGATGCGCCCTGAGGAGCGTCTTGTCACATGTCAACACTGGGTCTTTCTGAGCGCCTCCAGGAGAGAAGCCCAAGCAAGACACGCCCCGAGGAGCGTCTTTCCACAAGTCAGCACTCGGTCTGACTGAGCGCCTCCAGGAGAGAGGCCCAAGCAAGACGCGCCCAAAGGAGCGTCTTGCAACATGTCAACAATGGGTCTGACTGAGCGCCTCCAGGAGAGAGGCCCAAGCAACATGCGCCCCGAGGAGCGTCAGGCCACATGTCACTACTCAGTCTGACTGAGCGCCTCCAGGAGAGAGGCCCAAGCAAGACGCGCCCCGAGGAGCGTCTTGCCACGTGTCAACAATGGGTCTGATAGAGGGCCTTCTGGAGAGAGGCCCAAGCAAGACGCGCCCCGAGGAGCGTCTTGCCACATGTCAACAATGGGTCTTACTGATTGCCTCCAGGAGAGAGGCCCAAGCCAGATGTGCCCGGAGGAGCGTCTTGCCACATGTCAACACTGGGTCTGACAGAGGGCCTCCAGGAGAGAGGCCCAAGCAAGACACGCCCCGAGGAGCTTCTTGACACATGTCAACACTGGGTCTGACTGAGGGCCTCCATGAGAGAAGCCCAAGCAAGACGCGCCCCGAGGAGAGTCTTGCCACATGTCAACACTCGGTCTGACAGAGGGCATCCAGGAGAGAGGCCCAAGCAATACGCGCCCCGAGGAGCGTCTTGCCACATGTCACCACTGGGTCTGACTGAGCGCCTCCAGGAGAGAGGCCCAACCAAGACGCGCCCTGAGGAGCGTCTTGCCACATGCCAACACTGGGTCTGACAGAGGGCCTCCAGGAGAGAGGCCCAAGCAAGACGCGCCCCGAGGAGTGTCTTGCCACATGTCACCACTGGGTCTGACTGAGCGCCTCCAGGAGAGAGGCCCAAGCAAGATGCGCCCTGAGGAGCGTCTTGTCACATGTCAACACTGGGTCTTTCTGAGCGCCTCCAGGAGAGAAGCCCAAGCAAGACGCGCCCCGAGGAGCGTCTTTCCACAAGTCAGCACTCGGTCTGACTGAGCGCCTCCAGGAGAGAGGCCCAAGCAAGACGCGCCCAAAGGAGCGTCTTGCAACATGTCAACAATGGGTCTGACTGAGCGCCTCCAGGAGAGAGGCCCAAGCAACATGCGCCCCGAGGAGCGTCAGGCCACATGTCACTACTCAGTCTGACTGAGCGCCTCCAGGAGAGAGGCCCAAGCAAGACGCGCCCCGAGGAGCGTCTTGCCACGTGTCAACAATGGGTCTGATAGAGGGCCTTCTGGAGAGAGGCCCAAGCAAGACGCGCCCCGAGGAGCGTCTTGCCACATGTCAACAATGGGTCTTACTGATTGCCTCCAGGAGAGAGGCCCAAGCCAGATGTGCCCGGAGGAGCGTCTTGCCACATGTCAACACTGGGTCTGACAGAGGGCCTCCAGGAGAGAGGCCCAAGCAAGACGCGCCCCGAGGAGCGTCTTGCCACATGTCACCTCTGGTTCTGACTGAGCGCCTCCAGGAGAGAGGCCCAAGCAAGACGGGCCCCGAGGAGCGTCTTGACACATGTCAACACTGGGTCTGACAGAGGGCCTCCATGAGAGAGGCCCAAGCAAGACGCGCCCCGAGGAGCGACTTGTCACATGTCAACACTGGGTCTGTCTGAGCGCCTCCAGGAGAGAAGCCCAAGCAAGACGCGCCCCGAGGAGTGTCTTGCCACATGTCAACAATGGGTCTGACTGAGGGCCTCCAGGAGAGAAGCCCAAGCAAGACGCGCCCCGAGGAGCGTCTTCACACATGTCAACACTGGGTCTGACAGAGGGCCTCCAGGAGAGAGGCCCAAGCAAGACGCGCCCCGAGGAGTGTCTTGCCACATGTCACCACTGGGTCTGACTGAGCGCCTCCAGGAGAGAGGCCCAAGCAAGACGCGCCCCGAGGAGCGTCAGGCCACATGTCACTACTCAGTCTGACTGAGCGCCTCCAGGAGAGAGGCCCAAGCAAGACGCGCCCCGAGGAGCGTCTTGCCACATGTCAACAATGGGTCTGACTGAGGGCCTCCAGGAGAGAGGCCCAAGCAAGATGCGCCCGGAGGAGCGTCTTGCCACATGTCAACACTGGGTCTGACAGAGGGCCTCCAGGAGAGAGGCCCAAGCAAGACGAGCCCCGAGGAGCGTCTTGCCACATGTCACCTCTGGTTCTGACTGAGGGCCTCCAGGAGAGAGGCCCAAGCAAGACGTGCCCCGAGGAGCGTCTTGTCACATGTCAACACTGGGTCTTTCTGAGCGCCTCCAGGAGAGATGCCCCAGCAAGACGCGCCCCGAGGAGCGTCTTGCCTTATGTCAGCACTCGGTCTGACTGACCGCCTCCAGGAGAGAGGCCCAAGCAAGACGCGCCCCGAGGAGCGTCTTGCCACATGTCAACAATGGGTCTGACTGAGGGCCTCCAGGAGAGAGGCCCAAGCAACACGCGCCCCGAGGAGCGTCAGGCCACATGTCACTACTCAGTCTGACTGAGCACCTCCAGGAGAGAGGCCCAAGCAAGACGCGCCCCGAGGAGCGTCTTGCCACGTGTCAACACTGGGTCTGATTGAGGGCCTTCTGGAGAGAGGTCCAAGCAAGACGCACCCCGAGGAGCGTCTTGCCACATGTCACCAATTGGTCTGACTGAGCGCCTCCAGGAGAGAGGCCCAAGCAACACGCGCCCCGAGGAGCGTCAGGCCACATGTCACTACTCAGTCTGACAGAGGGCCTCCATGAGAGAGGCCCAAGCAAGACGCGCCACGAGGAGTGTCTTGCCACATGTCAAAACTGGGTCTGACAGAGGGCCTCCAGGAGAGAGGCCCAAGCAAGATGCGCCCCGAGAAGTGTCTTGCCACATGTCACCACTTGGTCTGACTGAGCGCCTCCAGGAGAGAGGCCCAAGCAAAACGCGCCCCGAGGAGCGTCAGGCCACATGTCACTACTCATTCTGACTGAGCGCCTCCAGGAGAGAGGCCCAAGCAAGACGCGCCCCGAGGAGCGTCTTGCCACGTGTCAACACTGGGTCTGATTGAGGGCCTTCTGGAGAGAGGTTCAAGCAAGACGCACCCCGAGGAGCGTCTTGCCACATGTCACCAATTGGTCTGACTGAGCGCCTCCAGGAGAGGCCCAAGCAACACGCGCCCCGAGGAGCGTCAGGCCACATGTCACTACTCAGTCTGACTGAGCGCCTCCAGGAGAGAGGCCCAAGCAAGACGCGCCCCGAGGAGCGTCTTGCCACATGTCAACAATGGGTCTTACTGAGGGCCTCCAGGAGAGAAGCCCAAGCAAGACGCACCCCGAGGAGCTTCTTGCCACATGTCAGCACTCGGTCTGACTGAGCACCTCCAGGAGAGAGGCCAAAGAAAGACGCGCCCCGAGGAGTGTCTTGACACATGTCAACACTGGGTCTGACAGAGGGCCTCCATGAGAGAGGCCCAAGAAAGACGCGCCCCGAGGAGTGTCTTGTCACATGTCACCACTTGGTCTGACTGAGCGCCTCCAGGAGAGAGGCCCAAGCAACACGCGCCCCGAGGAGCGTCAGGCCACATGTCACTACTCAGTCTGACTGAGCTCCTCCAGGAGAGAGGCCCAAGCAAGACGCGCCCCGTGGAGCGTCTTGCCACGTGTCAACACTGGGTCTGATTGAGGGCCTTCTGGAGAGAGGCCCAAGCAAGACGCGCCCCGAGGAGCGTCTTGCCACATGTCAACACTGGGTCTGACTGAGCGCCTCCAGGAGAGAGGCCCAAGCAAGACACGCCCCGAGGAGCGTCTTGACACATGTCAACACTGGGTCTGACTGAGGGCCTCCATGAGAGAAGCCCAAGCAAGACGCGCCCGAGGAGAGTCTTGCCACATGTCAACACTCGGTCTGACAGAGGGCATCCAGGAGAGAGGCCCAAGCAATACGCGCCCCGAGGAGCGTCTTGCCACATGTCACCACTGGGTCTGACTGAGCGCCTCCAGGAGAGAGGCCCAACCAAGACGCGCCCTGAGGAGCGTCTTGCCACATGCCAACACTGGGTCTGACAGAGGGCCTCCAGGAGAGAGGCCCAAGCAAGACGCGCCCCGAGGAGTGTCTTGCCACATGTCACCACTGGGTCTGACTGAGCGCCTCCAGGAGAGAGGCCCAAGCAAGACGCGCCCTGAGGAGCGTCTTGTCACATGTCAACACTGGGTCTTTCTGAGCGCCTCCAGGAGAGAAGCCCAAGCAAGACGCGACCCGAGGAGCGTCTTTCCACAAGTCAGCACTCGGTCTGACTGAGCGCCTCCAGGAGAGAGGCCCAAGCAAGACGCGCCCAAAGGAGCGTCTTGCAACATGTCAACAATGGGTCTGACTGAGCGCCTCCAGGAGAGAGGCCCAAGCAACATGCGCCCCGAGGAGCGTCAGGCCACATGTCACTACTCAGTCTGACTGAGCGCCTCCAGGAGAGAGGCCCAAGCAAGACGCGCCCCGAGGAGCGTCTTGCCACGTGTCAACAATGGGTCTGATTGAGGGCCTTCTGGAGAGAGGCCCAAGCAAGACGCGCCCCGAGGAGCGTCTTGCCACATGTCAACAATGGGTCTTACTGATTGCCTCCAGGAGAGAGGCCCAAGCCAGATGTGCCCGGAGGAGCGTCTTGCCACATGTCAACACTGGGTCTGACTGAGCGCCTCCAGGAGAGAGGCCCAAGCAAGACGCGCCCCGAGGAGCGTCTTGCCACATGTCAACAATGGGTCTTACTGAGGGCCTCCAGGAGAGAAGCCCAAGCAAGACGCACCCCGAGGAGCTTCTTGCCACATGTCAGCACTCGGTCTGACTGAGCACCTCCAGGAGAGAGGCCAAAGAAAGACGCGCCCCGAGGAGTGTCTTGACACATGTCAACACTGGGTCTGACAGAGGGCCTCCATGAGAGAGGCCCAAGAAAGACGCGCCCCGAGGAGTGTCTTGTCACATGTCACCACTTGGTCTGACTGAGCGCCTCCAGGAGAGAGGCCCAAGCAACACGCGCCCCGAGGAGCGTCAGGCCACATGTCACTACTCAGTCTGACTGAGCTCCTCCAGGAGAGAGGCCCAAGCAAGACGCGCCCCGTGGAGCGTCTTGCCACGTGTCAACACTGGGTCTGATTGAGGGCCTTCTGGAGAGAGGCCCAAGCAAGACGCGCCCCGAGGAGCGTCTTGCCACATGTCAACACTGGGTCTGACTGAGCGCCTCCAGGAGAGAGGCCCAAGCAAGACACGCCCCGAGGAGCGTCTTGACACATGTCAACACTGGGTCTGACTGAGGGCCTCCATGAGAGAAGCCCAAGCAAGACGCGCCCCGAGGAGAGTCTTGCCACATGTCAACACTCGGTCTGACAGAGGGCATCCAGGAGAGAGGCCCAAGCAATACGCGCCCCGAGGAGCGTCTTGCCACATGTCACCACTGGGTCTGACTGAGCGCCTCCAGGAGAGAGGCCCAACCAAGACGCGCCCTGAGGAGCGTCTTGCCACATGCCAACACTGGGTCTGACAGAGGGCCTCCAGGAGAGAGGCCCAAGCAAGACGCGCCCCGAGGAGTGTCTTGCCACATGTCACCACTGGGTCTGACTGAGCGCCTCCAGGAGAGAGGCCCAAGCAAGACGCGCCCTGAGGAGCGTCTTGTCACATGTCAACACTGGGTCTTTCTGAGCGCCTCCAGGAGAGAAGCCCAAGCAAGACGCGCCCAAAGGAGCGTCTTGCAACATGTCAACAATGGGTCTGACTGAGCGCCTCCAGGAGAGAGGCCCAAGCAACATGCGCCCCGAGGAGCGTCAGGCCACATGTCACTACTCAGTCTGACTGAGCGCCTCCAGGAGAGAGGCCCAAGCAAGACGCGCCCCGAGGAGCGTCTTGCCACGTGTCAACAATGGGTCTGATTGAGGGCCTTCTGGAGAGAGGCCCAAGCAAGACGCGCCCCGAGGAGCGTCTTGCCACATGTCAACAATGGGTCTTACTGATTGCCTCCAGGAGAGAGGCCCAAGCCAGATGTGCCCGGAGGAGCGTCTTGCCACATGTCAACACTGGGTCTGACTGAGCGCCTCCAGGAGAGAGGCCCAAGCAAGACGGGCCCCGAGGAGCGTCTTGACACATGTCAACACTGGGTCTGACAGAGGGCCTCCATGAGAGAGGCCCAAGCAAGACGCGCCCCGAGGAGCGACTTGTCGCATGTCAACACTGGGTCTGTCTGAGCGCCTCCAGGAGAGAAGCCCAAGCAAGACGCGCCCCGAGGAGCGTCTTCACACATGTCAACACTGGGTCTGACAGAGGGCCTCCAGGAGAGAGGCCCAAGCAAGACGCGCCCCGAGGAGCGACTTGTCACATGTCAACAATGGGTCTGACTGAGGGCCTCCAGGAGAGAAGCCCAAGCAAGACGCGCCCCGAGGAGCGTCTTCACACATGTCAACACTGGGTCTGACAGAGGGCCTCCAGGAGAGAGGCCCAAGCAAGACGCGCCCCGAGGAGTGTCTTGCCACATGTCACCACTGGGTCTGACTGAGCGCCTCCAGGAGAGAGGCCCAAGCAAGACGCGCCCCGAGGAGCGTCAGGCCACATGTCACTACTCAGTCTGACTGAGCGCCTCCAGGAGAGAGGCCCAAGCAAGACGCGCCCCGAGGAGCGTCTTGCCACATGTCAACAATGGGTCTGACTGAGGGCCTCCAGGAGAGAGGCCCAAGCAAGATGCGCCCGGAGGAGCGTCTTGCCACATGTCAACACTGGGTCTGACAGAGGGCCTCCAGGAGAGAGGCCCAAGCAAGACGAGCCCCGGGGAGCGTCTTGCCACATGTCACCTCTGGTTCTGACTGAGGGCCTCCAGGAGAGAGGCCCAAGCAAGACGTGCCCCGAGGAGCGTCTTGTCACATGTCAACACTGGGTCTTTCTGAGCGCCTCCAGGAGAGATGCCCCAGCAAGACGCGCCCCGAGGAGCGTCTTGCCTTATGTCAGCACTCGGTCTGACTGACCGCCTCCAGGAGAGAGGCCCAAGCAAGACGCGCCCCGAGGAGCGTCTTGCCACATGTCAACAATGGGTCTGACTGAGGGCCTCCAGGAGAGAGGCCCAAGCAAGATGCGCCCGGAGGAGCGTCTTGCCACATGTCAGCACTGGGTCTGACTGAGCGCCTCCAGGAGAGAGGCCAAAGCAAGACGCGCCCCGGGGAGCGTCTTGCCACATGTCAACAATGGGTCTGACTGAGGGCCTCCAGGAGAGAGGCCCAAGCAAGATGCGCCCGGAGGAGCATCTTGCCACATGTCAACACTGGGTCTGACAGAGGGCCTCCAGGAGAGAGGCCCAAGCAAGACGCGCCCAAAGGAGCGTCTTGCAACATGTCAACAATGGGTCTGACTGAGCGCCTCCAGGAGAGAGGCCCAAGCAACATGCGCCCCGAGGAGCGTCAGGCCACATGTCACTACTCAGTCTGACTGAGCGCCTCCAGGAGAGAGGCCCAAGCAAGACGCGCCCCGAGGAGCGTCTTGCCACGTGTCAACAATGGGTCTGATAGAGGGCCTTCTGGAGAGAGGCCCAAGCAAGACGCGCCCCGAGGAGCGTCTTGCCACATGTCAACAATGGGTCTTACTGATTGCCTCCAGGAGAGAGGCCCAAGCCAGATGTGCCCGGAGGAGCGTCTTGCCACATGTCAACACTGGGTCTGAAAGAGGGCCTCCAGGAGAGAGGCCCAAGCAAGACGCGCCCCGAGGAGCGTCTTGCCACATGTCACCTCTGGTTCTGACTGAGCGCCTCCAGGAGAGAGGCCCAAGCAAGACGGGCCCCGAGGAGCGTCTTGACACATGTCAACACTGGGTCTGACAGAGGGCCTCCATGAGAGAGGCCCAAGCAAGACGCGCCCCGAGGAGCGACTTGTCACATGTCAACACTGGGTCTGTCTGAGCGCCTCCAGGAGAGAAGCCCAAGCAAGACGCGCCCCGAGGAGTGTCTTGCCACATGTCAACAATGGGTCTGACTGAGGGCCTCCAGGAGAGAAGCCCAAGCAAGACGCGCCCCGAGGAGCGTCTTCACACATGTCAACACTGGGTCTGACAGAGGGCCTCCAGGAGAGAGGCCCAAGCAAGACGCGCCCCGAGGAGTGTCTTGCCACATGTCACCACTGGGTCTGACTGAGCGCCTCCAGGAGAGAGGCCCAAGCAAGACGCGCCCCGAGGAGCGTCAGGCCACATGTCACTACTCAGTCTGACTGAGCGCCTCCAGGAGAGAGGCCCAAGCAAGACGCGCCCCGAGGAGCGTCTTGCCACATGTCAACAATGGGTCTGACTGAGGGCCTCCAGGAGAGAGGCCCAAGCAAGATGCGCCCGGAGGAGCGTCTTGCCACATGTCAACACTGGGTCTGACAGAGGGCCTCCAGGAGAGAGGCCCAAGCAAGACGAGCCCCGAGGAGCGTCTTGCCACATGTCACCTCTGGTTCTGACTGAGGGCCTCCAGGAGAGAGGCCCAAGCAAGACGTGCCCCGAGGAGCGTCTTGTCACATGTCAACACTGGGTCTTTCTGAGCGCCTCCAGGAGAGATGCCCCAGCAAGACGCGCCCCGAGGAGCGTCTTGCCTTATGTCAGCACTCGGTCTGACTGACCGCCTCCAGGAGAGAGGCCCAAGCAAGACGCGCCCCGAGGAGCGTCTTGCCACATGTCAACAATGGGTCTGACTGAGCGCCTCCAGGAGAGAGGCCCAAGCAACACGCGCCCCGAGGAGCGTCAGGCCACATGTCACTACTCAGTCTGACTGAGCACCTCCAGGAGAGAGGCCCAAGCAAGACGCGCCCCGAGGAGCGTCTTGCCACGTGTCAACACTGGGTCTGATTGAGGGCCTTCTGGAGAGAGGTCCAAGCAAGACGCACCCCGAGGAGCGTCTTGCCACATGTCACCAATTGGTCTGACTGAGCGCCTCCAGGAGAGAGGCCCAAGCAACACGCGCCCCGAGGAGCGTCAGGCCACATGTCACTACTCAGTCTGACAGAGGGCCTCCATGAGAGAGGCCCAAGCAAGACGCGCCCCGAGGAGCGTCTTGCCACGTGTCAACACTGGGTCTGATTGAGGGCCTTCTGGAGAGAGGTTCAAGCAAGACGCACCCCGAGGAGCGTCTTGCCACATGTCACCAATTGGTCTGACTGAGCGCCTCCAGGAGAGAGGCCCAAGCAACACGCGCCCCGAGGAGCGTCAGGCCACATGTCACTACTCAGTCTGACTGAGCGCCTCCAGGAGAGAGGCCCAAGCAAGACGCGCCCCGAGGAGCGTCTTGCCACATGTCAACAATGGGTCTTACTGAGGGCCTCCAGGAGAGAAGCCCAAGCAAGACGCACCCCGAGGAGCTTCTTGCCACATGTCAGCACTCGGTCTGACTGAGCACCTCCAGGAGAGAGGCCAAAGAAAGACGCGCCCCGAGGAGTGTCTTGTCACATGTCACCACTTGGTCTGACTGAGCGCCTCCAGGAGAGAGGCCCAAGCAACACGCGCCCCGAGGAGCGTCAGGCCACATGTCACTACTCAGTCTGACTGAGCTCCTCCAGGAGAGAGGCCCAAGCAAGACGCGCCCCGTGGAGCGTCTTGCCACGTGTCAACACTGGGTCTGATTGAGGGCCTTCTGGAGAGAGGCCCAAGCAAGACGCGCCCCGAGGAGCGTCTTGCCACATGTCAACACTGGGTCTGACTGAGCGCCTCCAGGAGAGAGGCCCAAGCAAGACACGCCCCGAGGAGAGTCTTGCCACATGTCAACACTCGGTCTGACAGAGGGCATCCAGGAGAGAGGCCCAAGCAATACGCGCCCCGAGGAGCGTCTTGCCACATGTCACCACTGGGTCTGACTGAGCGCCTCCAGGAGAGAGGCCCAACCAAGACGCGCCCTGAGGAGCGTCTTGCCACATGCCAACACTGGGTCTGACTGAGGGCCTCCATGAGAGAAGCCCAAGCAAGACGCGCCCCGAGGAGAGTCTTGCCACATGTCAACACTCGGTCTGACAGAGGGCATCCAGGAGAGAGGCCCAAGCAATACGCGCCCCGAGGAGCGTCTTGCCACATGTCACCACTGGGTCTGACTGAGCGCCTCCAGGAGAGAGGCCCAACCAAGACGCGCCCTGAGGAGCGTCTTGCCACATGCCAACACTGGGTCTGACAGAGGGCCTCCAGGAGAGAGGCCCAAGCAAGACGCGCCCCGAGGAGTGTCTTGCCACATGTCACCACTGGGTCTGACTGAGCGCCTCCAGGAGAGAGGCCCAAGCAAGACGCGCCCTGAGGAGCGTCTTGTCACATGTCAACACTGGGTCTTTCTGAGCGCCTCCAGGAGAGAAGCCCAAGCAAGACGCGACCCGAGGAGCGTCTTTCCACAAGTCAGCACTCGGTCTGACTGAGCGCCTCCAGGAGAGAGGCCCAAGCAAGACGCGCCCAAAGGAGCGTCTTGCAACATGTCAACAATGGGTCTGACTGAGCGCCTCCAGGAGAGAGGCCCAAGCAACATGCGCCCCGAGGAGCGTCAGGCCACATGTCACTACTCAGTCTGACTGAGCGCCTCCAGGAGAGAGGCCCAAGCAAGACGCGTCCCGAGGAGCGTCTTGCCACGTGTCAACAATGGGTCTGATTGAGGGCCTTCTGGAGAGAGGCCCAAGCAAGACGCGCCCCGAGGAGCGTCTTGCCACATGTCAACAATGGGTCTTACTGATTGCCTCCAGGAGAGAGGCCCAAGCCAGATGTGCCCGGAGGAGCGTCTTGCCACATGTCAACACTGGGTCTGACTGAGCGCCTCCAGGAGAGAGGCCCAAGCAAGACGCGCCCCGAGGAGCGTCTTGCCACATGTCAACAATGGGTCTTACTGAGGGCCTCCAGGAGAGAAGCCCAAGCAAGACGCACCCCGAGGAGCTTCTTGCCACATGTCAGCACTCGGTCTGACTGAGCACCTCCAGGAGAGAGGCCAAAGAAAGACGCGCCCCGAGGAGTGTCTTGACACATGTCAACACTGGGTCTGACAGAGGGCCTCCATGAGAGAGGCCCAAGAAAGACGCGCCCCGAGGAGTGTCTTGTCACATGTCACCACTTGGTCTGACTGAGCGCCTCCAGGAGAGAGGCCCAAGCAACACGCGCCCCGAGGAGCGTCAGGCCACATGTCACTACTCAGTCTGACTGAGCTCCTCCAGGAGAGAGGCCCAAGCAAGACGCGCCCCGTGGAGCGTCTTGCCACGTGTCAACACTGGGTCTGATTGAGGGCCTTCTGGAGAGAGGCCCAAGCAAGACGCGCCCCGAGGAGCGTCTTGCCACATGTCAACACTGGGTCTGACTGAGCGCCTCCAGGAGAGAGGCCCAAGCAAGACACGCCCCGAGGAGCGTCTTGACACATGTCAACACTGGGTCTGACTGAGGGCCTCCATGAGAGAAGCCCAAGCAAGACGCGCCCCGAGGAGAGTCTTGCCACATGTCAACACTCGGTCTGACAGAGGGCATCCAGGAGAGAGGCCCAAGCAATACGCGCCCCGAGGAGCGTCTTGCCACATGTCACCACTGGGTCTGACTGAGCGCCTCCAGGAGAGAGGCCCAACCAAGACGCGCCCTGAGGAGCGTCTTGCCACATGCCAACACTGGGTCTGACAGAGGGCCTCCAGGAGAGAGGCCCAAGCAAGACGCGCCCCGAGGAGTGTCTTGCCACATGTCACCACTGGGTCTGACTGAGCGCCTCCAGGAGAGAGGCCCAAGCAAGACGCGCCCTGAGGAGCGTCTTGTCACATGTCAACACTGGGTCTTTCTGAGCGCCTCCAGGAGAGAAGCCCAAGCAAGACGCGCCCAAAGGAGCGTCTTGCAACATGTCAACACTGGGTCTGACAGAGGGCCTCCATGAGAGAGGCCCAAGAAAGACGCGCCCCGAGGAGTGTCTTGTCACATGTCACCACTTGGTCTGACTGAGCGCCTCCAGGAGAGAGGCCCAAGCAACACGCGCCCCGAGGAGCGTCAGGCCACATGTCACTACTCAGTCTGACTGAGCTCCTCCAGGAGAGAGGCCCAAGCAAGACGCGCCCCGTGGAGCGTCTTGCCACGTGTCAACACTGGGTCTGATTGAGGGCCTTCTGGAGAGAGGCCCAAGCAAGACGCGCCCCGAGGAGCGTCTTGCCACATGTCAACACTGGGTCTGACTGAGCGCCTCCAGGAGAGAGGCCCAAGCAAGACACGCCCCGAGGAGAGTCTTGCCACATGTCAACACTCGGTCTGACAGAGGGCATCCAGGAGAGAGGCCCAAGCAATACGCGCCCCGAGGAGCGTCTTGCCACATGTCACCACTGGGTCTGACTGAGCGCCTCCAGGAGAGAGGCCCAACCAAGACGCGCCCTGAGGAGCGTCTTGCCACATGCCAACACTGGGTCTGACTGAGGGCCTCCATGAGAGAAGCCCAAGCAAGACGCGCCCCGAGGAGAGTCTTGCCACATGTCAACACTCGGTCTGACAGAGGGCATCCAGGAGAGAGGCCCAAGCAATACGCGCCCCGAGGAGCGTCTTGCCACATGTCACCACTGGGTCTGACTGAGCGCCTCCAGGAGAGAGGCCCAACCAAGACGCGCCCTGAGGAGCGTCTTGCCACATGCCAACACTGGGTCTGACAGAGGGCCTCCAGGAGAGAGGCCCAAGCAAGACGCGCCCCGAGGAGTGTCTTGCCACATGTCACCACTGGGTCTGACTGAGCGCCTCCAGGAGAGAGGCCCAAGCAAGACGCGCCCTGAGGAGCGTCTTGTCACATGTCAACACTGGGTCTTTCTGAGCGCCTCCAGGAGAGAAGCCCAAGCAAGACGCGACCCGAGGAGCGTCTTTCCACAAGTCAGCACTCGGTCTGACTGAGCGCCTCCAGGAGAGAGGCCCAAGCAAGACGCGCCCAAAGGAGCGTCTTGCAACATGTCAACAATGGGTCTGACTGAGCGCCTCCAGGAGAGAGGCCCAAGCAACATGCGCCCCGAGGAGCGTCAGGCCACATGTCACTACTCAGTCTGACTGAGCGCCTCCAGGAGAGAGGCCCAAGCAAGACGCGCCCCGAGGAGCGTCTTGCCACGTGTCAACAATGGGTCTGATTGAGGGCCTTCTGGAGAGAGGCCCAAGCAAGACGCGCCCCGAGGAGCGTCTTGCCACATGTCAACAATGGGTCTTACTGATTGCCTCCAGGAGAGAGGCCCAAGCCAGATGTGCCCGGAGGAGCGTCTTGCCACATGTCAACACTGGGTCTGACTGAGCGCCTCCAGGAGAGAGGCCCAAGCAAGACGCGCCCCGAGGAGCGTCTTGCCACATGTCAACAATGGGTCTTACTGAGGGCCTCCAGGAGAGAAGCCCAAGCAAGACGCACCCCGAGGAGCTTCTTGCCACATGTCAGCACTCGGTCTGACTGAGCACCTCCAGGAGAGAGGCCAAAGAAAGACGCGCCCCGAGGAGTGTCTTGACACATGTCAACACTGGGTCTGACAGAGGGCCTCCATGAGAGAGGCCCAAGAAAGACGCGCCCCGAGGAGTGTCTTGTCACATGTCACCACTTGGTCTGACTGAGCGCCTCCAGGAGAGAGGCCCAAGCAACACGCGCCCCGAGGAGCGTCAGGCCACATGTCACTACTCAGTCTGACTGAGCTCCTCCAGGAGAGAGGCCCAAGCAAGACGCGCCCCGTGGAGCGTCTTGCCACGTGTCAACACTGGGTCTGATTGAGGGCCTTCTGGAGAGAGGCCCAAGCAAGACGCGCCCCGAGGAGCGTCTTGCCACATGTCAACACTGGGTCTGACTGAGCGCCTCCAGGAGAGAGGCCCAAGCAAGACACGCCCCGAGGAGCGTCTTGACACATGTCAACACTGGGTCTGACTGAGGGCCTCCATGAGAGAAGCCCAAGCAAGACGCGCCCCGAGGAGAGTCTTGCCACATGTCAACACTCGGTCTGACAGAGGGCATCCAGGAGAGAGGCCCAAGCAATACGCGCCCCGAGGAGCGTCTTGCCACATGTCACCACTGGGTCTGACTGAGCGCCTCCAGGAGAGAGGCCCAACCAAGACGCGCCCTGAGGAGCGTCTTGCCACATGCCAACACTGGGTCTGACAGAGGGCCTCCAGGAGAGAGGCCCAAGCAAGACGCGCCCCGAGGAGTGTCTTGCCACATGTCACCACTGGGTCTGACTGAGCGCCTCCAGGAGAGAGGCCCAAGCAAGACGCGCCCTGAGGAGCGTCTTGTCACATGTCAACACTGGGTCTTTCTGAGCGCCTCCAGGAGAGAAGCCCAAGCAAGACGCGCCCAAAGGAGCGTCTTGCAACATGTCAACAATGGGTCTGACTGAGCGCCTCCAGGAGAGAGGCCCAAGCAACATGCGCCCCGAGGAGCGTCAGGCCACATGTCACTACTCAGTCTGACTGAGCGCCTCCAGGAGAGAGGCCCAAGCAAGACGCGCCCCGAGGAGCGTCTTGCCACGTGTCAACAATGGGTCTGATTGAGGGCCTTCTGGAGAGAGGCCCAAGCAAGACGCGCCCCGAGGAGCGTCTTGCCACATGTCAACAATGGGTCTTACTGATTGCCTCCAGGAGAGAGGCCCAAGCCAGATGTGCCCGGAGGAGCGTCTTGCCACATGTCAACACTGGGTCTGACTGAGCGCCTCCAGGAGAGAGGCCCAAGCAAGACGGGCCCCGAGGAGCGTCTTGACACATGTCAACACTGGGTCTGACAGAGGGCCTCCATGAGAGAGGCCCAAGCAAGACGCGCCCCGAGGAGCGACTTGTCGCATGTCAACACTGGGTCTGTCTGAGCGCCTCCAGGAGAGAAGCCCAAGCAAGACGCGCCCCGAGGAGCGTCTTCACACATGTCAACACTGGGTCTGACAGAGGGCCTCCAGGAGAGAGGCCCAAGCAAGACGCGCCCCGAGGAGCGACTTGTCACATGTCAACAATGGGTCTGACTGAGGGCCTCCAGGAGAGAAGCCCAAGCAAGACGCGCCCCGAGGAGCGTCTTCACACATGTCAACACTGGGTCTGACAGAGGGCCTCCAGGAGAGAGGCCCAAGCAAGACGCGCCCCGAGGAGTGTCTTGCCACATGTCACCACTGGGTCTGACTGAGCGCCTCCAGGAGAGAGGCCCAAGCAAGACGCGCCCCGAGGAGCGTCAGGCCACATGTCACTACTCAGTCTGACTGAGCGCCTCCAGGAGAGAGGCCCAAGCAAGACGCGCCCCAAGGAGCGTCTTGCCACATGTCAACAATGGGTCTGACTGAGGGCCTCCAGGAGAGAGGCCCAAGCAAGATGCGCCCGGAGGAGCGTCTTGCCACATGTCAACACTGGGTCTGACAGAGGGCCTCCAGGAGAGAGGCCCAAGCAAGACGAGCCCCGAGGAGCGTCTTGCCACATGTCACCTCTGGTTCTGACTGAGGGCCTCCAGGAGAGAGGCCCAAGCAAGACGTGCCCCGAGGAGCGTCTTGTCACATGTCAACACTGGGTCTTTCTGAGCGCCTCCAGGAGAGATGCCCCAGCAAGACGCGCCCCGAGGAGCGTCTTGCCTTATGTCAGCACTCGGTCTGACTGACCGCCTCCAGGAGAGAGGCCCAAGCAAGACGCGCCCCGAGGAGCGTCTTGCCACATGTCAACAATGGGTCTGACTGAGGGCCTCCAGGAGAGAGGCCCAAGCAAGATGCGCCCGGAGGAGCGTCTTGCCACATGTCAGCACTGGGTCTGACTGAGCGCCTCCAGGAGAGAGGCCAAAGCAAGACGCGCCCCGGGGAGCGTCTTGCCACATGTCAACAATGGGTCTGACTGAGGGCCTCCAGGAGAGAGGCCCAAGCAAGATGCGCCCGGAGGAGCGTCTTGCCACATGTCAACACTGGGTCTGACAGAGGGCCTCCAGGAGAGAGGCCCAAGCAAGACGAGCCCCGAGGAGCGTCTTGCCACTTGTCACCTCTGGTTCTGACTGAGGGCCTCCAGGAGAGAGGCCCAAGCAAGACGTGCCCCGAGGAGAGTCTTGTCACATGTCAACACTGGGTCTTTCTGAGCGCCTCCAGGAGAGAAGCCCAAGCAAGACGCGCCCCGAGGAGCGTCTTTCCACAAGTCAGCACTCGGTCTGACTGAGCGCCTCCAGGAGAGAGGCCCAAGCAAGACGCGCCCAAAGGAGCGTCTTGCAACATGTCAACAATGGGTCTGACTGAGCGCCTCCAGTAGAGAGGCCCAAGCAACATGCGCCCCGAGGAGCGTCAGGCCACATGTCACTACTCAGTCTGACTGAGCGCCTCCAGGAGAGAGGCCCAAGCAAGACGCGCCCCGAGGAGCGTCTTGCCACGTGTCAACAATGGGTCTGATTGAGGGCCTTCTGGAGAGAGGCCCAAGCAAGACGCGCCCCGAGGAGCGTCTTGCCACATGTCAACAATGGGTCTTACTGATTGCCTCCAGGAGAGAGGCCCAAGCCAGATGTGCCCGGAGGAGCGTCTTGCCACATGTCAA
The DNA here is from genome assembly GCF_043380555.1 of Nothobranchius furzeri. Classification (NCBI taxonomy): domain Eukaryota; kingdom Metazoa; phylum Chordata; class Actinopteri; order Cyprinodontiformes; family Nothobranchiidae; genus Nothobranchius; species Nothobranchius furzeri. The sequence continues at coordinate 13,220,556 of NC_091749.1, read as the reverse complement.
CACTGGGTCTGACAGAGGGCCTCCAGGAGAGAGGCCCAAGCAAGACGCGCCCCGAGGAGCGTCTTGCCACATGTCACCTCTGGTTCTGACTGAGCGCCTCCAGGAGAGAGGCCCAAGCAAGACGGGCCCCGAGGAGCGTCTTGACACATGTCAACACTGGGTCTGACAGAGGGCCTCCATGAGAGAGGCCCAAGCAAGACGCGCCCCGAGGAGCGACTTGTCACATGTCAACACTGGGTCTGTCTGAGCGCCTCCAGGAGAGAAGCCCAAGCAAGACGCGCCCCGAGGAGCGTCTTCACACATGTCAACACTGGGTCTGACAGAGGGCCTCCAGGAGAGAGGCCCAAGCAAGACGTGCCCCGAGGAGCGACTTGTCACATGTCAACAATGGGTCTGACTGAGGGCCTCCAGGAGAGAAGCCCAAGCAAGACGCGCCCCGAGGAGCGTCTTCACACATGTCAACACTGGGTCTGACAGAGGGCCTCCAGGAGAGAGGCCCAAGCAAGACGCGCCCCGAGGAGTGTCTTGCCACATGTCACCACTGGGTCTGACTGAGCACCTCCAGGAGAGAGGCCCAAGCAAGACGCGCCCCGAGGAGCGTCAGGCCACATGTCACTACTCAGTCTGACTGAGCGCCTCCAGGAGAGAGGCCCAAGCAAGACGCGCCCCGAGGAGCGTCTTGCCACATGTCAACAATGGGTCTGACTGAGGGCCTCCAGGAGAGAGGCCCAAGCAAGATGCGCCCGGAGGAGCGTCTTGCCACATGTCAACACTGGGTCTGACAGAGGGCCTCCAGGAGAGAGGCCCAAGCAAGACGAGCCCCGAGGAGCGTCTTGCCACATGTCACCTCTGGTTCTGACTGAGGGCCTCCAGGAGAGAGGCCCAAGCAAGACGTGCCCCGAGGAGCGTCTTGTCACATGTCAACACTGGGTCTTTCTGAGCGCCTCCAGGAGAGATGCCCCAGCAAGACGCGCCCCGAGGAGCGTCTTGCCTTATGTCAGCACTCGGTCTGACTGACCGCCTCCAGGAGAGAGGCCCAAGCAAGACGCGCCCCGAGGAGCGTCTTGCCACATGTCAACAATGGGTCTGACTGAGGGCCTCCAGGAGAGAGGCCCAAGCAAGATGCGCCCGGAGGAGCGTCTTGCCACATGTCAGCACTGGGTCTGACTGAGCGCCTCCAGGAGAGAGGCCAAAGCAAGACGCGCCCCGAGGAGCGTCTTGCCACATGTCAACAATGGGTCTGACTGAGGGCCTCCAGGAGAGAGGCCCAAGCAAGATGCGCCCGGAGGAGCGTCTTGCCACATGTCAACACTGGGTCTGACAGAGGGCCTCCAGGAGAGAGGCCCAAGCAAGACGAGCCCCGAGGAGCGTCTTGCCACTTGTCACCTCTGGTTCTGACTGAGGGCCTCCAGGAGAGAGGCCCAAGCAAGACGTGCCCCGAGGAGCGTCTTGTCACATGTCAACACTGGGTCTTTCTGAGCGCCTCCAGGAGAGAAGCCCAAGCAAGACGCGCCCCGAGGAGCGTCTTTCCACAAGTCAGCACTCGGTCTGACTGAGCGCCTCCAGGAGAGAGGCCCAAGCAAGACGCGCCCAAAGGAGCGTCTTGCAACATGTCAACAATGGGTCTGACTGAGCGCCTCCAGGAGAGAGGCCCAAGCAACATGCGCCCCGAGGAGCGTCAGGCCACATGTCACTACTCAGTCTGACTGAGCGCCTCCAGGAGAGAGGCCCAAGCAAGACGCGCCCCGAGGAGCGTCTTGCCAAGTGTCAACAATGGGTCTTACTGATTGCCTCCAGGAGAGAGGCCCAAGCCAGATGTGCCCGGAGGAGCGTCTTGCCACATGTCAACACTGGGTCTGACAGAGGGCCTCCAGGAGAGAGGCCCAAGCAAGACGCGCCCCGAGGAGCGTCTTGCCACATGTCACCTCTGGTTCTGACTGAGCGCCTCCAGGAGAGAGGCCCAAGCAAGACGGGCCCCGAGGAGCGTCTTGACACATGTCAACACTGGGTCTGACAGAGGGCCTCCATGAGAGAGGCCCAAGCAAGACGCGCCCCGAGGAGCGACTTGTCACATGTCAACACTGGGTCTGTCTGAGCGCCTCCAGGAGAGAAGCCCAAGCAAGACGCGCCCCGAGGAGCATCTTCACACATGTCAACACTGGGTCTGACAGAGGGCCTCCAGGAGAGAGGCCCAAGCAAGACGCGCCCCGAGGAGCGACTTGTCACATGTCAACAATGGGTCTGACTGAGGGCCTCCAGGAGAGAAGCCCAAGCAAGACGCGCCCCGAGGAGCGTCTTCACACATGTCAACACTGGGTCTGACAGAGGGCCTCCAGGAGAGAGGCCCAAGCAAGACGCGCCCCGAGGAGTGTCTTGCCACATGTCACCACTGGGTCTGACTGAGCGCCTCCAGGAGAGAGGCCCAAGCAAGACGCGCCCCGAGGAGCGTCTTGCCTTATTTCAGCACTCGGTCTGACTGACCGCCTCCAGGAGAGAGGCCCAAGCAAGACGCGCCCCGAGGAGCGTCTTGCCACATGTCAACAATGGGTCTGACTGAGGGCCTCCAGGAGAGAGGCCCAAGCAAGATGCGCCCGGAGGAGCGTCTTGCCACATGTCAACACTGGGTCTGACAGAGGGCCTCCAGGAGAGAGGCCCAAGCAAGACGAGCCCCGAGGAGCGTCTTGCCACATGTCACCTCTGGTTCTGACTGAGGGCCTCCAGGAGAGAGGCCCAAGCAAGACGTGCCCCGAGGAGCGTCTTGTCACATGTCAACACTGGGTCTTTCTGAGCGCCTCCAGGAGAGATGCCCCAGCAAGACGCGCCCCGAGGAGCGTCTTGCCTTATGTCAGCACTCGGTCTGACTGACCGCCTCCAGGAGAGAGGCCCAAGCAAGACGCGCCCCGAGGAGCGTCTTGCCACATGTCAACAATGGGTCTGAATGAGGGCCTCCAGGAGAGAGGCCCAAGCAAGATGCGCCCGGAGGAGCGTCTTGCCACATGTCAGCACTGGGTCTGACTGAGCGCCTCCAGGAGAGAGGCCAAAGCAAGACGCGCCCCGAGGAGCGTCTTGCCACATGTCAACAATGGGTCTGACTGAGGGCCTCCAGGAGAGAGGCCCAAGCAAGATGCGCCCGGAGGAGCGTCTTGTCACATGTCAACACTGGGTCTGACAGAGGGCCTCCAGGAGAGAGGCCCAAGCAAGACGAGCCCCGAGGAGCGTCTTGCCACTTGTCACCTCTGGTTCTGACTGAGGGCCTCCAGGAGAGAGGCCCAAGCAAGACGTGCCCCGAGGAGCGTCTTGTCACATGTCAACACTGGGTCTTTCTGAGCGCCTCCAGGAGAGAAGCCCAAGCAAGACGCGCCCAGAGGAGCGTCTTGCCACATGTCAACAATGGGTCTGACTGAGGGCCTCCAGGAGAGAAGCCCAAGCAACAAGCGGCCCGAGGAGCGTCTTGCCACATGTCAGCACTCGGTCTGACTGAGCGCCTCCAGGAGAGAGGCCAAAGCAAGACGCGCCCCGAGGAGCGTCTTGACACATGTCAACACTGGGTCTGACAGAGGGCCTCCATGAGAGAGGCCCAAGCAAGACTTGCCACGAGGAGTGTCTTACCACATGTCAACACTGGGTCTGACAGAGGGCCTCCAGGAGAGAGGCCCAAGCAAGACGCGCCCCGAGAAGTGTCTTGCCACATGTCAACACTTGGTCTGACTGAGCGCCTCCAGGAGAGAGGCCCAAGCAACACGCGCCCCGAGGAGCGTCAGGCCACATGTCACTACTCATTCTGACTGAGCGCCTCCAGGAGAGAGGCCCAAGCAAGACGCGCCCCGAGGAGCGTCTTGCCACGTGTCAACACTGGGTCTGATTGAGGGCCTTCTGGAGAGAGGTCCAAGCAAGACCCGCCCCGAGGAGCTTCTTGCCACATGTCAGCACTCGGTCTGACTGAGCGCCTCCAGGAGAGAGGCCAAAGCAAGACGCGCCCCGAGGAGCGTCTTGACACATGTCAACACTGGGTCTGACAGAGGGCCTCCATGAGAGAGGCCCAAGCAAGACGCGCCCCGAGGAGTGTCTTGCCACATGTCAACACTGGTTCTGACAGAGAGCCTCCAGGAGAGAGGCCCAAGCAAGACGCGCCCCGAGGAGTGTCTTGCCACATGTCACCACTTGGTCTGACTGAGCGCCTCCAGGAGAGAGGCCAAAGCAACACGCGCCCCGAGGAGCGTCAGGCCACATGTCACTACTCAGTCTGACTGAGCGCCTCCAGGAGAGAGGCCCAAGCAAGACGCGCCCCGAGGAGCGTCTTGCCACGTGTCAACACTGGGTCTGATTGAGGGCCTTCTGGAGAGAGGCCCAAGCAAGACGCGCCCCGAGGAGCGTCTTGCCACATGTCAACACTGGGTCTGACTGAGCGCCTCCAGGAGAGAGGCCCAAGCAAGACACGCCCCGAGGAGCGTCTTGACACATGTCAACACTGGGTCTGACTGAGGGCCTCCATGAGAGAAGCCCAAGCAAGACGCGCCCCGAGGAGAGTCTTGCCACATGTCAACACTCGGTCTGACAGAGGGCATCCAGGAGAGAGGCCCAAGCAATACGCGCCCCGAGGAGCGTCTTGCCACATGTCACCACTGGGTCTGACTGAGCGCCTCCAGGAGAGAGGCCCAACCAAGACGCGCCCTGAGGAGCGTCTTGCCACATGCCAACACTGGGTCTGACAGAGGGCCTCCAGGAGAGAGGCCCAAGCAAGACGCGCCCCGAGGAGTGTCTTGCCACATGTCACCACTGGGTCTGACTGAGCGCCTCCAGGAGAGAGGCCCAAGCAAGACGCGCCCTGAGGAGCGTCTTGTCACATGTCAACACTGGGTCTTTCTGAGCGCCTCCAGGAGAGAAGCCCAAGCAAGACGCGCCCCGAGGAGCGTCTTTCCACAAGTCAGCACTCGGTCTGACTGAGCGCCTCCAGGAGAGAGGCCCAAGCAAGACGCGCCCAAAGGAGCGTCTTGCAACATGTCAACAATGGGTCTGACTGAGCGCCTCCAGGAGAGAGGCCCAAGCAACATGCGCCCCGAGGAGCGTCAGGCCACATGTCACTACTCAGTCTGACTGAGCGCCTCCAGGAGAGAGGCCCAAGCAAGACGCGCCCCGAGGAGCGTCTTGCCACGTGTCAACAATGGGTCTGATTGAGGGCCTTCTGGAGAGAGGCCCAAGCAAGACGCGCCCCGAGGAGCGTCTTGCCACATGTCAACAATGGGTCTTACTGATTGCCTCCAGGAGAGAGGCCCAAGCCAGATGTGCCCGGAGGAGCATCTTGCCACATGTCAACACTGGGTCTGACAGAGGGCCTCCAGGAGAGAGGCCCAAGCAAGACGCGCCCCGAGGAGCGTCTTGCCACATGTCACCTCTGGTTCTGACTGAGCGCCTCCAGGAGAGAGGCCCAAGCAAGACGGGCCCCGAGGAGCGTCTTGACACATGTCAACACTGGGTCTGACAGAGGGCCTCCATGAGAGAGGCCCAAGCAAGACGCGCCCCGAGGAGCGTCTTGTCACATGTCAACACTGGGTCTGTCTGAGCGCCTCCAGGAGAGAAGCCCAAGCAAGACGCGCCCCGAGGAGTGTCTTGCCACATGTCAACAATGGGTCTGACTGAGGGCCTCCAGGAGAGAAGCCCAAGCAAGACGCGCCCCGAGGAGCGTCTTCACACATGTCAACACTGGGTCTGACAGAGGGCCTCCAGGAGAGAGGCCCAAGCAAGACGTGCCAGAGGAGCGTCTTGCCACATGTCAGCACTGGGTCTGACTGAGCGCCTCCAGGAGAGATGCCCCAGCAAGACGCGCCCCGAGGAGCGACTTGCCTTATGTCAGCACTCGGTCTGACTGACCGCCTCCAGGAGAGAGGCCCAAGCAAGACGCGCCCCGAGGAGCGTCTTGCCACATGTCAACAATGGGTCTGACTGAGGGCCTCCAGGAGAGAAGCCCAAGCAACACGCGGCCCGAGGAGCGTCTTGCCACATGTCAGCACTCGGTCTGACTGAGCGCCTCCAGGAGAGAGGCCAAAGCAAGACGCGCCCCGAGGAGCGTCTTGACACATGTCAACACTGGGTCTGACAGAGGGCCTCCATGAGAGAGGCCCAAGCAAGACGAGCCACGAGGAGTGTCTTGCCACATGTCAACACTGGGTCTGACAGAGGGCCTCCAGGAGAGAGGCCCAAGCAAGACGCGCCCTGAGAAGTGTCTTGCCACATGTCACCACTTGGTCTGACTGAGCGCCTCCAGGAGAGAGGCCCAAGCAACACGCGCCCCGAGGAGCGTCAGGCCACATGTCACTACTCATTCTGACTGAGTGCCTCCAGGAGAGAGGCCCAAGCAAGACGCGCCCCGAGGAGCGTCTTGCCACGTGTCAACACTGGGTCTGATTGAGGGCCTTCTGGAGAGAGGTCCAAGCAAGACGCACCCCGAGGAGCGTCTTGCCACATGTCACCAATTGGTCTGACTGAGCGCCTCCAGGAGAGAGGCCCAAGCAACACGCGCCCCGAGGAGCGTCAGGCCACATGTCACTACTCAGTCTGACAGAGGGCCTCCATGAGAGAGGCCCAAGCAAGACGCGCCACGAGGAGTGTCTTGCCACATGTCAACACTGGGTCTGACAGAGGGCCTCCAGGAGAGAGGCCCAAGCAAGACGCGCCCCGAGAAGTGTCTTGCCACATGTCAACACTTGGTCTGACTGAGCGCCTCCAGGAGAGAGGCCCAAGCAACACGCGCCCCGAGGAACGTCAGGCCACATGTCACTACTCATTCTGACTGAGCGCCTCCAGGAGAGAGGCCCAAGCAAGACGCGCCCCGAGGAGCGTCTTGCCACGTGTCAACACTGGGTCTGATTGAGGGCCTCCTGGAGAGAAGCCCAAGCAAGACGCGCCCCGAGGAGCTTCTTGCCACATGTCAGCACTCGGTCTGACTGAGCGCCTCCAGGAGAGAGGCCAAAGCAAGACGCGCCCCGAGGAGCGTCTTGACACATGTCAACACTGGGTCTGACAGAGGGCCTCCATGAGAGAAGCCCAAGCAAGACGCGCCCCGAGGAGTGTCTTGCCACATGTCAACACTGGTTCTGACAGAGAGCCTCCAGGAGAGAGCCCCAAGCAAGACGCGCCCCGTGGAGTGTCTTGCCACATGTCACCACTTGGTCTGACTGAGCGCCTCCAGGAGAGAGGCCCAAGCAACACGCGCCCCGAGGAGCGTCAGGCCACATGTCACTACTCAGTCTGACTGAGCGCCTCCAGGAGAGAGGCCCAAGCAAGACGCGCCCCGAGGAGCGTCTTGCCACGTGTCAACACTGGGTCTGATTGAGGGCCTTCTGGAGAGAGGCCCAAGCAAGACGCGCCCCGAGGAGCGTCTTGCCACATGTCAACACTGGGTCTGACTGAGCGCCTCCAGGAGAGAGGCCCAAGCAAGACACGCCCCGAGGAGCGTCTTGACACATGTCAACACTGGGTCTGACTGAGGGCCTCCATGAGAGAAGCCCAAGCAAGACGCGCCCCGAGGAGAGTCTTGCCACATGTCAACACTCGGTCTGACAGAGGGCATCCAGGAGAGAGGCCCAAGCAATACGCGCCCCGAGGAGCGTCTTGCCACATGTCACCACTGGGTCTGACTGAGCGCCTCCAGGAGAGAGGCCCAACCAAGACGCGCCCTGAGGAGCGTCTTGCCACATGCCAACACTGGGTCTGACAGAGGGCCTCCAGGAGAGAGGCCCAAGCAAGACGCGCCCCGAGGAGTGTCTTGCCACATGTCACCACTGGGTCTGACTGAGCGCCTCCAGGAGAGAGGCCCAAGCAAGACGCGCCCTGAGGAGCGTCTTGTCACATGTCAACACTGGGTCTTTCTGAGCGCCTCCAGGAGAGAAGCCCAAGCAAGACGCGCCCTGAGGAGCGTCTTTCCACATGTCAGCACTCGGTCTGACTGAGCGCCTCCAGGAGAGAGGCCCAAGCAAGACGCGCCCAAAGGAGCGTCTTGCAACATGTCAACAATGGGTCTGACTGAGCGCCTCCAGGAGAGAGGCCCAAGCAACATGCGCCCCGAGGAGCGTCAGGCCACATGTCACTACTCAGTCTGACTGAGCGCCTCCAGGAGAGAGGCCCAAGCAAGACGCGCCCCGAGGAGCGTCTTGCCACGTGTCAACAATGGGTCTGATTGAGGGCCTTCTGGAGAGAGGCCCAAGCAAGACGCGCCCCGAGGAGCGTCTTGCCACATGTCAACAATGGGTCTTACTGAGGGCCTCCAGGAGAGAGGCCCAAGCAAGATGTGCCCGGAGGAGCGTCTTGCCACATGTCAACACTGGGTCTGACAGAGGGCCTCCAGGAGAGAGGCCCAAGCAAGACGCGCCCCGAGGAGCGTCTTGCCACATGTCACCTCTGGTTCTGACTGAGCGCCTCCAGGAGAGAGGCCCAAGCAAGACGGGCCCCGAGGAGCGTCTTGCCACATGTCAACAATGGGTCTGACTGAGGGCCTCCAGGAGAGAAGCCCAAGCAAGATGAGCCCCGTGCAGCGTCTTGACACATGTCAACACTGGGTCTGACAGAGGGCCTCCAGGAGAGAGGCCCAAGCAAGATGCGCCCCGAGGAGTGTCTTGCCACATGTCACCACTGGGTCTGACTGAGCGCCTCCAGGAGAGAGGCCCAAGCAACACGCGCCCCGAGGAGCGTCAGGCCACATGTAACTACTCATTCTGACTGAGCGCCTCCAGGAGAGAGGCCCAAGCAAGACGCGCCCCGAGGAGCGTCTTGCCACGTGTCAACACTGGGTCTGATTGAGGGCCTTCTGGAGAGAGGTCCAAGCAAGACGCACCCAGAGGAGCGTCTTGCCACATGTCACCAATTGGTCTGACTGAGCGCCTCCAGGAGAGAGGCCCAAGCAACACGCGCCCCGAGGAGCGTCAGGCCACATGTCACTACTCAGTCTGACAGAGGGCCACCATGAGAGAGGCCCAAGCAAGACGCGCCACGAGGAGTGTCTTGCCACATGTGAACACTGGGTCTGACAGAGGGCCTCCAGGAGAGAGGCCCAAGCAAGACGCGCCCCGAGAAGTGTCTTGCCACATGTCAACACTTGGTCTGACTGAGCGCCTCCAGGAGAGAGGCCCAAGCAACACGCGCCCCGAGGAGCGTCAGGCCACATGTCACTACTCATTCTGACTGACCGCCTCCAGGAGAGAGGCCTAAGCAAGACGCGCCCCGAGGAGCGTCTTGCCACGTGTCAACACTGGGTCTGATTGAGGGCCTTCTGGAGAGAGGTCCAAGCAAGACGCACCCCGAGGAGCGTCTTGCCACATGTCACCAATTGGTCTGACTGAGCGCCTCCAGGAGAGAGGCCCAAGCAACACGCGCCCCGAGGAGCGTCAGGCCACATGTCACTACTCAGTCTGACTGAGCGCCTCCAGGAGAGAGGCCCAAGCAAGACGCGCCCCGAGGAGCGTCTTGCCACATGTCAACAATGGGTCTGACAGAGGGCCTCCAGGAGAGAGGCCCAAGCAAGACGCGCCCCGAGGAGCGTCTTGCCACATGTCAGCACTGGGTCTGACTGAGCGCCTCCAGGAGAGATGCCCCAGCAAGACGCGCCCCGAGGAGCGTCTTGCCTTATGTCAGCACTCGGTCTGACTGACCGCCTCCAGGAGAGAGGCCCAAGCAAGACGCGCCCCGAGGAGCGTCTTGCCACATGTCAACAATGGGTCTGACTGAGGGCCTCCAGGAGAGAGGCCCAAGCAAGATGCGCCCGGAGGAGCGTCTTGCCACATGTCAACACTGGGTCTGACAGAGGGCCTCCAGGAGAGAGGCCCAAGCAAGACGAGCCCCGAGGAGCGTCTTGCCACATGTCACCTCTAGTTCTGACTGAGGGCCTCCAGGAGAGAGGCCCAAGCAAGACGTGCCCCGAGGAGCGTCTTGTCACATGTCAACACTGGGTCTTTCTGAGCGCCTCCAGGAGAGAAGCCCAAGCAAGACGCGCCCAGAGGAGCGTCTTGCCACATGTCAACAATGGGTCTGACTGAGGGCCTCCAGGAGAGAAGCCCAAGCAACACGCGGCCCGAGGAGCGTCTTGCCACATGTCAGCACTCGGTCTGACTGAGCGCCTCCAGGAGAGAGGCCAAAGCAAGACGCGCCCCGAGGAGCGTCTTGACACATGTCAACACTGGGTCTGACAGAGGGCCTCCATGAGAGAGGCCCAAGCAAGACGAGCCACGAGGAGTGTCTTGCCACATGTCAACACTGGGTCTGACAGAGGGCCTCCAGGAGAGAGGCCCAAGCAAGACGCGCCCTGAGAAGTGTCTTGCCACATGTCACCACTTGGTCTGACTGAGCGCCTCCAGGAGAGAGGCCCAAGCAACACACGCCCCGAGGAGCGTCAGGCCACATGTCACTACTCATTCTGACTGAGCGCCTCCAGGAGAGAGGCCCAAGCAAGACGCGTCCCGAGGAGCGTCTTGCCACGTGTCAACACTGGGTCTGATTGAGGGCCTTCTGGAGAGAGGTCCAAGCAAGACGCACCCCGAGGAGCGTCTTGCCACATGTCACCAATTGGTCTGACTGAGCGCCTCCAGGAGAGAGGCCCAAGCAACACGCGCCCCGAGGAGCGTCAGGCCACATGTCACTACTCAGTCTGACAGAGGGCCTCCATGAGAGAGGCCCAAGCAAGACGCGCCACGAGGAGTGTCTTGCCACATGTCAACACTGGGTTTGACAGAGGGCCTCCAGGAGAGAGGCCCAAGCAAGACGCGCCCCGAGAAGTGTCTTGCCACATGTCAACACTTGGTCTGACTGAGCGCCTCCAGGAGAGAGGCCCAAGCAACACGCGCCCCGAGGAGCGTCAGGCCACATGTCACTACTCATTCTGACTGAGCGCCTCCAGGAGAGAGGCCCAAGCAAGACGCGCCCCGAGGAGCGTCTTGCCACGTGTCAACACTGGGTCTGATTGAGGGCCTCCTGGAGAGAGGTCCAAGCAAGACGCAACCCGAGGAGCGTCTTGCCACATGTCATCAATTGGTCTGACTGAGCGCCTCCAGGAGATAGGCCCAAGCAACACGCGCCCCGAGGAGCGTCAGGCCACATGTCACTTACTCAGTCCGACTGAGCGCCTCCAGGAGAGAGGCCCAAGCAAGACGCGCCCCGAGGAGCGTCTTGCCACATGTCAACAATGGGTCTTACCGAGGGCCACCAGGAGAGAAGCCCAAGCAAGACGCGCCCCGAGGAGCTTCTTGCCACATGTCAGCACTCGGTCTGACTGAGCGCCTCCAGGAGAGAGGCCCAAGCAAGACGCGCCCCGAGGAGCGTCTTGCCACGTGTCAACACTGGGTCTGATTGAGGGCCTTCTGGAGAGAGGCCCAAGCAAGACGCGCCCCGAGGAGCGTCTTGCCACATGTCAACACTGGGTCTGACTGAGCGCCTCCAGGAGAGAGGCCCAAGCAAGACACGCCCAGAGGAGCGTCTTGACACATGTCAACACTGGGTCTGACTGAGGGCCTCCATGAGAGAAGCCCAAGCAAGACGCGCCCCGAGGAGAGTCTTGCCACATGTCAACACTCGGTCTGACAGAGGGCATCCAGGAGAGAGGCCCAAGCAATACGCGCCCCGAGGAGCGTCTTGCCACATGTCACCACTGGGTCTGACTGAGCGCCTCCAGGAGAGAGGCCCAACCAAGACGCGCCCTGAGGAGCGTCTTGCCACATGCCAACACTGGGTCTGACAGAGGGCCTCCAGGAGAGAGGCCCAAGCAAGACGCGCCCCGAGGAGTGTCTTGCCACATGTCACCACTGGGTCTGACTGAGCGCCTCCAGGAGAGAGGCCCAAGCAAGACGCGCCCTGAGGAGCGTCTTGTCACATGTCAACACTGGGTCTTTCTGAGCGCCTCCAGGAGAGAAGCCCAAGCAAGACGCGCCCTGAGGAGCGTCTTTCCACATGTCAGCACTCGGTCTGACTGAGCGCCTCCAGGAGAGAGGCCCAAGCAAGACGCGCCCAAAGGAGCGTCTTGCAACATGTCAACAATGGGTCTGACTGAGCGCCTCCAGGAGAGAGGCCCAAGCAACATGCGCCCTGAGGAGCGTCAGGCCACATGTCACTACTCAGTCTGACTGAGCGCCTCCAGGAGAGAGGCCCATGCAAGACGCGCCCCGAGGAGCGTCTTGCCACGTGTCAACAATGGGTCTGATTGAGGGCCTTCTGGAGAGAGGCCCAAGCAAGACGCGCCCCGAGGAGCGTCTTGCCACATGTCAACAATGGGTCTTACTGAGGGCCTCCAGGAGAGAGGCCCAAGCAAGATGTGCCCGGAGGAGCGTCTTGCCACATGTCAACACTGGGTCTGACAGAGGGCCTCCAGGAGAGAGGCCCAAGCAAGACGCGCCCCGAGGAGCGTCTTGCCACATGTCACCTCTGGTTCTGACTGAGCGCCTCCAGGAGAGAGGCCCAAGCAAGACGGGCCCCGAGGAGCGTCTTGCCACATGTCAACAATGGGTCTGACTGAGGGCCTCCAGGAGAGAAGCCCAAGCAAGATGAGCCCCGTGCAGCGTCTTGACACATGTCAACACTGGGTCTGACAGAGGGCCTCCAGGAGAGAGGCCCAAGCAAGATGCGCCCCGAGGAGTGTCTTGCCACATGTCACCACTGGGTCTGACTGAGCGCCTCCAGGAGAGAGGCCCAAGCAACACGCGCCCCAAAGAGCGTCAGGCCACATGTCACTACTCATTCTGACTGAGCGCCTCCAGGAGAGAGGCCCAAGCAAGACGCGCCCCGAGGAGCGTCTTGCCACGTGTCAACACTGGGTCTGATTGAGGGCCTTCTGGAGAGAGGTCCAAGCAAGACGCACCCCGAGGAGCGTCTTGCCACATGTCACCAATTGGTCTGACTGAGCGCCTCCAGGAGAGAGGCCCAAGCAACACGCGCCCCGAGGAGCGTCAGGCCACATGTCACTACTCATTCTGACTGAGCGCCTCCAGGAGAGAGGCCCAAGCAAGACGCGCCCCGAGGAGCGTCTTGCCACGTGTCAACACTGGGTCTGATTGAGGGCCTTCTGGAGAGAGGTCCAAGCAAGACGCACCCCGAGGAGCGTCTTGCCACATGTCACCAATTGGTCTGACTGAGCGCCTCCAGGAGAGAGGCCCAAGCAACACGCGCCACGAGGAGTGTCTTGCCACATGTCAACACTGGGTCTGACAGAGGGCCTCCAGGAGAGAGGCCCAAGCAAGACGCGCCCCGAGAAGTGTCTTGCCACATGTCAACACTTGGTCTGACTGAGCGCCTCCAGGAGAGAGGCCCAAGCAACACGCGCCCCGAGGAGCGTCAGGCCACATGTCACTACTCATTCTGACTGAGCGCCTCCAGGAGAGAGGCCTAAGCAAGACGCGCCCCGAGGAGCGTCTTGCCACGTGTCAACACTGGGTCTGATTGAGGGCCTTCTGGAGAGAGGTCCAAGCAAGACGCACCCCGAGGAGCGTCTTGCCACATGTCACCAATTGGTCTGACTGAGCGCCTCCAGGAGAGAGGCCCAAGCAAGACGCGCCCCGAGGAGCGTCTTGCCACATGTCAACAATGGGTCTTACTGAGGGCCTCCAGGAGAGAAGCCCAAGCAAGACGCGCCCCGAGGAGCTTCTTGCCACATGTCAGCACTCGGTCTGACTGAGCGCCTCCAGGAGAGAGGCCAAAGCAAGACGCACCCCGAGGAGCGTCTTGACACATGTCAACACTGGGTCTGACAGAGGGCCTCCATGAGAGAGGCCCAAGCAAGACGCACCCCGAGGAGTGTCTTGCCACATGTCAACACTGGTTCTGACAGAGAGCCTCCAGGAGAGAGGCCCAAGCAAGACGCGCCCCGTGGAGTGTCTTGCCACATGTCACCACTTGGTCTGACTGAGCGCCTCCAGGAGAGAGGCCCAAGCAACACGCGCCCCGAGGAGCGTCAGGCCACATGTCACTACTCAGTCTGACTGAGCGCCTCCAGGAGAGAGGCCCAAGCAAGACGCGCCCCGAGGAGCGTCTTGCCACGTGTCAACACTGGGTCTGATTGAGGGCCTTCTGGAGAGAGGCCCAAGCAAGACGCGCCCCGAGGAGCGTCTTGCCACATGTCAACACTGGGTCTGACTGAGCGCCTCCAGGAGAGAGGCCCAAGCAAGACACGCCCCGAGGAGCGTCTTGACACATGTCAACACTGGGTCTGACTGAGGGCCTCCATGAGAGAAGCCCAAGCAAGACGCGCCCCGAGGAGAGTCTTGCCACATGTCAACACTCGGTCTGACAGAGGGCATCCAGGAGAGAGGCCCAAGCAATACGCGCCCCGAGGAGCGTCTTGCCACATGTCACCACTGGGTCTGACTGAGCGCCTCCAGGAGAGAGGCCCAACCAAGACGTGCCCTGAGGAGCGTCTTGCCACATGCCAACACTGGGTCTGACAGAGGGCCTCCAGGAGAGAGGCCCAAGCAAGACGCGCCCCGAGGAGTGTCTTGCCACATGTCACCACTGGGTCTGACTGAGCGCCTCCAGGAGAGAGGCCCAAGCAAGACGCGCCCTGAGGAGCGTCTTGTCACATGTCAACACTGGGTCTTTCTGAGCGCCTCCAGGAGAGAAGCCCAAGCAAGACGCGCCCCGAGGAGCGTCTTTCCACATGTCAGCACTCGGTCTGACTGAGCGCCTCCAGGAGAGAGGCCCAAGCAAGACGCGCCAAAAGGAGCGTCTTGCAACATGTCAACAATGGGTCTGACTGAGCGCCTCCAGGAGAGAGGCCCAAGCAACATGCGCCCCGAGGAGCGTCAGGCCACATGTCACTACTCAGTCTGACTGAGCGCCTCCAGGAGAGAGGCCCAAGCAAGACGCGCCCCGAGGAGCGTCTTGCCACGTGTCAACAATGGGTCTGATTGAGGGCCTTCTGGAGAGAGGCCCAAGCAAGACGCGCCCCGAGGAGCGTCTTGCCACATGTCAACAATGGGTCTTACTGAGGGCCTCCAGGAGAGAGGCCCAAGCAAGATGTGCCCGGAGGAGCGTCTTGCCACATGTCACCACTGGGTCTGACAGAGGGCCTCCAGGAGAGAGGCCCAAGCAAGACGCGCCCCGAGGAGCGTCTTGCCACATGTCACCTCTGGTTCTGACTGAGCGCCTCCAGGAGAGAGGCCCAAGCAAGACGGGCCCCGAGGAGTGTATTGCCACATGTCAACAATGGGTCTGACTGAGGGCCTCCAGGAGAGAAGCCCAAGCAAGATGCGCCCCGTGCAGCGTCTTGACACATGTCAACACTGGGTCTGACAGAGGGCCTCCAGGAGAGAGGCCCAAGCAAGATGCGCCCCGAGGAGTGTCTTGCCACATGTCACCACTGGGTCTGACTGAGCGCCTCCAGGAGAGAGGCCAAAGCAAGACGCGCCCCGAGGAGCGTCAGGCCACATGTCACTACTCAGTCTGACTGAGCGCCTCCAGGAGAGAGGCCCAAGCAAGACGCGCCCCGAGGAGCGTCTTGCCACATGTCAACAATGGGTCTTACTGAGGGCCTCCAGGAGAGAAGCCAAAGCAAGACGCGCCCCGAGGAGCGTCTTGCCACATGTCAACACAGGGTCTGACAGAGGGCCTCCATGAGAGAGGCCCAAGCAAGATGCGCCCCGAGGAGTGTCTTGCCACATGTCAACACTGGGTCTGACTGAGCGCCTCGAGGAGAGAGGCCCAAGCAAGACGCGCCCCGACGAGCGTCTTGCCACGTGTCAACACTGGGTCTGACTGGGCGCCTCCAGGAGAGAGGCCCAAGCAAGATGCGCCTCGAGGAGCTTCTTGCCACGTGTCAACACTGGGTCTGACTGAGCGCCTCCAGGAGAGAGGCCCAAGCAAGACGCGCCACGAGGAGCGTCAGGCCACATGTCACTACTCAGTCTGACTGAGCGCCTCCAGGAGAGAGGCCCATGCAAGACGCGCCCCGAGGAGCGTCTTGCCACATGTCAACACTGGGTCTGATTGAGGGCCTTCTGGAGAGAGGCCCAAGCAAGACGCGCCCCGAGGAGCGTCTTGCCACATGTCAACAATGGGTCTTACTGAGGGCCTCCAGGAGAGAGGCCCAAGCAAGATGCGCCCGGAGGGGCGTCTTGCCACATGTCAACACTGGGTCTGACAGAGGGCCTCCAGGATAGAGGCCCAAGCAAGACGCGCCCCGAGGAGCGTCTTGCCACATGTCACCTCTGGTTCTGACTGATCGCCTCCAGGAGAGAGGCCCAAGCAAGACGCGCCCCGAGGAGCGTCTTGCCACATGTCAACAATGGGTCTGACTGAGGGCCTCCAGGAGAGAAGCCCAAGCAAAAAGCGCCCCGAGGAGCGTCTTGCCACATGTCAACACTGGGTCTGACTGAGCGCCTCCAGGAGAGTGGCCCAAGCAAGACACGCCCCGAGGAGCGTCTTGACACTTGTCAACACTGGGTCTGACTGAGGGCCTCCATGAGAGAAGCCCAAGCAAGACGCGCCCCGAGGAGAGTCTTGCCACATGTCAACACTGGGTCTGAGTGAGCACCTCCAGGAGAGAGGCCCCAGCAAGACGCGCCCCGAGGAGCGTCTTGCCTTATGTCAGCACTCGGTCTGATTGAGGGCCTTCTGGAGAGAGGCCCAAGCAAGACGCGCCCCGAGGAGCGTCTTGCCACATGTCAACAATGGGTCTGACTGAGGGCCTCCAGGAGAGAAGCCCAAGCAAGACGCGCCCCAAGGATTTTCTTGCCACATGTCAGCACTCTGTCTGACTGAGCGCCTCCAGGAGAGAGGCCAAAGCAAGACGCGCCCCGAGGAGCGTCTTGACACATGTCAACACTGGGTCTGACAGAGGGCCTCCATGAGAGAGGCCCAAGCAAGATGCGCCCCGAGGAGCGTCTTGCCATATGTCAACAATGGGTCTGACTGAGGGCCTCCAACAGAGAAGCCCAAGCAAGACGCGCCCCGAGGAGCGTCTTGCCACATGACACTACTCAGTCCAACTGAGCACCTCCAGGAGAGAAGCCCAAGGAAGACGCGCCCCGAGGAGCGTCTTGCCACATGTCAGCACTCGGTCTGACTGAGCGCCTCCAGGAGAGAGGCTCCTAGAAAGACGTGCCCCGAGGAGCGTCTTGCCACATGTCAACACTGGGTCTGACTGAGCGCCTCCAGGAGAGAGGCCCAAGCAAGACGCGCCCCGAGGAGAATCTTGCCACATGTAAGCACTCGGTCTGACTGAGCGCCTCCAGGAGATACGCCCAAGCAAGACGCGCCCCGAGGAGCGTCTTGACACATTTCTCCTCTGGGTCTGACTGAGCGCCTCCAGGAGAGAGGCCCAAGCAAGACGTGCCCCGAGGAGCGTCTTTCCACATGTCAACACTGGGTCTGATTGAGTGCCTCCATGAGAGAAGCCCCAGCAAGTCGCGCCCCGAGGAGCGTCTTGCCACATGTCAACATTGGGTATGACTGAGCACCTCCAGGAGAGAGGCCCGAGGAGCGTCTTGACACATGTCACCTCTGGGTCTGACTGAGCGCCTCCAGGAGAGAGGCCCAAGCAAGATGCGCCCCGAGGAGCGTCTTGTCACATGTAAACACTGGGTCTGACTGAGCGTCTCCAGGAGCGAGGCCCAAGCAAGAAACGCCCGAGGAGCGTCTTGACACATGTCAACACTGGGTCTGACTGAGCGCCTCCAGGAGAGAGGTCCAAGCAAGAAGCGCCCCGAGGAGCGTCTTGCCACATGTCAACACTGGGTCTGACTGAGTGCCTCCATGAGAGAAGCCCCAGCAAGACGCGCCCAGAGGAGCGTCTTGTCACATGTCACTACTCGGTCTGACTGAGCGCCTCCAGGAGAGAGGCCCAAGCAAGATGCGCCCCGATGAGCGTCTTGCCACGTGTCACCACTGGGTCTGACTGAGCTCCTCCAGGAGAGAGGCCCAAGCAAGACGCGTCCAAAGGAGAGTCTTGCCACGTGTAACCACTGGGTCTGATTGAGCACCTCCAGGAGAGAGGCCCCAGCAAGACGCGCCCCGAGGAGCGTCTTGCCACATGTCACTACTCGGTCTGACTGAGCGCCTCCAGGAGAGAGGTCCAAGCAAGACGCGCCCAGAGGAGCGTCTTGCCACATGTCAACACTGGGTCTGACTGAGCGCCTCCAGGAGAGAGGCCCAAGCAAGACATGCCCCGAGGATCGTCTTGACACATGTCAACACTGGGTCGGACTGAGGGCCTCCATGAGAGAAGCCCAAGCAAGACGCGCCCCGAGGAGAGTCTTGCCACATGTCAACACTCGGTCTGACAGAGGGCATTCAGGAGAGAGGCCCAAGCAATACGCGCCCCGAGGAGCGTCTTGCCACATGTCACCACTGGGTCTGAATGAGCGCCTCCAGGAGAGAGGCCCAACCAAGACGCGCCCCGAGGAATGTCTTACCACATGCCAACACTGGGTCTGACTGAGCGCCTCCAGGAGAGAGGCCCAAGCAAGACGCGCCCCGAGGAGCGTCTTGCCACGTGTCAACAATGGGTCTGACTGAGCGCCTCCAGGAGAGAAGCCCAAGCAAGACGCGCCCCGAGGAGCGTCTTTCCACATGTCACCACTGGGTCTGACTGAGCGCCTCCAGGAGAGAGGCCCAAGCAAGACGTGCCCCGAGGAGCGTCTTGCCACATGTCAACAATGGGTCTGACTGAGGGCCTCCAGGAGAGAAGCCAAAGCAAGACGCTCCCCGAGGAGCTTCTTTCCACATGTCAACAATGGGTCTTACTGAGGGCCTCCATGAGAGAAGCCCAAGCAAGACGCGCCCCGAGGAGTGTCTTGCCACATGTCAACACTGTGTCTGACTGAGCGCCTCCAGGAGAGAGGCCCAAGCAAGACGCGCCCCGAGGAGCTTCTTGCCACGTGTCAACACTGGGTCTGACTTAGCGCCTCCAGGAGAGAGGCCCAAGCAAGATGCGCCCCGATGAGCGTCTTGCCACGTGTCACCACTGGGTCTGACTGAGCTCCTCCAGGAGAGAGGCCCAAGCAAGACGCGCCCAAAGGAGCGTCTTGCCACGTGTCACCACTGGGTCTGATTGAGCACCTCCAGGAGAGAGGCCCCAGCAAGACGCGCCCCGAGGAGCGTCTTGCCACATGTCACTACTCGGTCTAACTGAGCGCCTCCAGGAGAGAGGTCCAAGCAAGACGCGCCCCGAGGAGCGTCTTGCCACATGTCACTACTCGGTCTGACTGAGCGCCTCCAGGAGAGAGGCCCAAGCAAGACGCGCCCAGAGGAGCGTCTTGCCACATGTCAACACTGGGTCTGACTGAGCGCCTCCAGGAGAGAGGCCCAAGCAAGACATGCCCCGAGGATCGTCTTGACACATGTCAACACTGGGTCGGACTGAGGGCCTCCATGAGAGAAGCCCAAGCAAGACGCGCCCCGAGGAGAGTCTTGCCACATGTCAACACTCGGTCTGACAGAGGGCATTCAGGAGAGAGGCCCAAGCAATACGCGCCCCGAGGAGCGTCTTGCCACATGTCACCACTGGGTCTGAATGAGCGCCTCCAGGAGAGAGGCCCAACCTAGACGCGCCCCGAGGAATGTCTTGCCACATGCCAACACTGGGTCTGACTGAGCGCCTCCAGGAGAGAGGCCCAAGCAAGACGCGCCCCGAGGAGCGTCTTGCCACGTGTCAACACAGGGTCTGACCGAGCGCCTCCAGGAGAGAGGCCCAAGCAAGACGCGCCCCGAGGAGCGTCTTTCCACATGTCACCACTGGGTCTGACTGAGCGCCTCCAGGAGAGAGGCCCAAGCAAGACGCGCCCCGAGGAGTGTCTTGCCACATGTCACTACTCGGTCTAACTGAGCGCCTCCAGGAGAGAGGTCCAAGCAGGACGCGCCCCGAGGAGCGTCTTGCCAAATGTCACTACTCGGTCTGACTGAGCGCCTCCAGGAGGGAGGTCCAAGCAAGACGCGCCCCGAGGAGCGTCTTGCCACATGTCACTACTCGGTCTGACTGAGCGCCTCCAGGAGAGAGGCCCAAGCAAGACGCGCCCAGAGGAGCGTCTTGCCACATGTCAAGACTGGGTCTGACTGAGCGCCTCCATGAGAGAAGCCCAAGCAAGACGCGCCCCGAGGAGAGTCTTGCCACATGTCAACACTCGGTCTGACAGAGGGCATTCAGGAGAGAGGCCCAAGCAATACGCGCCCCGAGGAGCGTCTTGCCACATGTCACCACTGGGTCTGAATGAGCGCCTCCAGGAAAGAGGCCCAACCAAGACGCGCCCCGAGGAATGTCTTGCCACATGCCAACACTGGGTCTGACTGAGCGCCTCCAGGAGAGAGGCCCAAGCAAGACGCGCCCCGAGGAGCATCTTGCCACGTGTCAACACTGGGTCTGACTGAGCGTCTCCAGGAGAGAGGCCCAAGCAAGACGCGCCCCGAGGAGCGTCTTTCCACAT
The DNA here is from genome assembly GCF_043380555.1 of Nothobranchius furzeri. NCBI lineage: Eukaryota > Metazoa > Chordata > Actinopteri > Cyprinodontiformes > Nothobranchiidae > Nothobranchius > Nothobranchius furzeri. The sequence continues at coordinate 13,200,172 of NC_091749.1, read as the reverse complement.
GTCACCACTGGGTCTGACTGAGCGCCTACAGGAGAGAGGCCCAAGCAAGACGCGCCCCGAGGAGCGTCTTGCCACATGTCAACACTGGGTCTGACTGAGCGCCTCCAGGAGAGAAGCCCAAGCAAGACGCGCCCCGAGGAGCGTCTTGCCACATGTCAACACTGGGTCTGACTGAGGGCCAACCAGGAGAGAGGCCCAATTAAGACGCGCCCCGAGGAGCGTCTTGCCACATGTCAAAAATGGGTCTGACTGAGGGCCTCCAGGAGAGAAGCCCAAGCAAGACGCGCCCCGAGGAGCGTCTTGCCACATGTCAGCACTCGGTCTGACTGAGCAACTCCAGGAGAGAGGCCCAAGCAAGACGCGCCCCGAGGAGCGTCTTGCCACATGTCAACACTGGGTCTGACTGAGCACCTCCAGGAGAGAGGCCCAAGCAAGACGCGCCCCGAGGAGAGTCTTGCCACATGTCAGCACTCGGTCTGACTGAGCGCCTCCAGGAGAGACGCCCAAGCAAGACGCGCCCCGAGGAGCGTCTTGACACATTTCTCCTCTGGGTCTGACTGAGCACCTCCAGGAGAGAGGCCCAAGCAAGACGTGCCCCGAGGAGCGTCTTTCCACATGTCAACACTGGGTCTGACTGAGTGCCTCCATGAGAGAAGCCCCAGCAAGACGCGCCCCGAGGAGCGTCTTGCCACATGTCAACACTGGGTCTGACTGAGCACCTCCATGAGAGAGGTCCAAGCAAGACGCGCCCCGAGGAGCGTCTTGCCACATGTCAACACTGGGTCTGACTGAGCGCCTCCAGGAGAGAGGCGCGAGGAGCGTCTTGACACATGTCACCTCTGGGTCTGACTGAGCGCCTCCAGGAGAGAGGCCCAAGCAAGACGCGCCCCGAGGAGCGTCTTGTCACATGTAAACACTGGGTCTGACTGAGCTCCTCCAGGAGCGAGGCCCAAGCAATAAACGCCCGAGGAGCGTCTTGACACATGTCAACACTGGGTCTGACTGAGCGCCTCCAGGAGAGAGGTCCAAGCAACACGCGCCCCGAGGAGCGTCTTGCCACATGTCAACACTGGGTCTGACTGAGTGACTCCATGAGAGAAGCCCCAGCAAGACGCGCCCCGAGGAGCGTCTTGTCACATGTCACTACTCGGTCTGACTGAGCGCCTCCAGGAGAGAGGCCCAAGCAAGACATGCCCCGAGGAGCGTCTTGCCACATGTCAACAATGGGTCTGACTGAGGGCCTCCAGGAGAGAAGCCCAAGCAAGAAGCGCCCCGAGGAGCGTCTTGCCACATGTCAACACTGGGTCTGACTGAGCGCCTCCAGGAGAGAGGCCCAAGCAAGACACGCCCCGAGGAGCGTCTTGACACATGTCAACACTGGGTCTGACTGAGGGCCTCCATGAGAGAAGCCCAAGCAAGACGCGCCCCGAGGAGAGTCTTGCCACATGTCAACACTGGGTCTGACAGAGGGCATCCAGGAGAGAGGCCCAAGCAATACGCGCCCCGAGGAGCGTCTTGCCACATGTCAACAATGGGTCTGACTGAGGGCCTCCAGGAGAGAAGCCAAAGCAAGACGCGCCCCGAGGAGCTTCTTTCCACATGTCAACAATGGGTCTTACTGAGGGCCACCATGAGAGAAGCCCAGGCAAGACGCGCCCCGAGGAGTGTCTTGCCACATGTCAACACTGTGTCTGACTGAGCGCCTCCAGGAGAGAGGCCCAAGCAAGACGCGCCCCGAGGAGCGTCTTGCCACGTGTCAACACTGGGTCTGACTTAGCGCCTCCAGTAGAGAGGCCCAAGCAAGATGCGCCCCGAGGAGCGTCTTGCCACGTGTCACCACTGGGTCTGACTGAGCTCCTCCAGGAGAGAGGCCCAAGCAAGACGCGCCCAGAGGAGCGTCTTGCCACGTGTCACCACAGGGTCTGATTGAGCACCTCCAGGAGAGAGGCCCCAGCAAGACGCGCCCCGAGGAGCGTCTTGCCACATGTCACTACTCGGTCTAACTGAGCGCCTCCAGGAGAGAGGTCCAAGCAAGACGCGCCCCGAGGAGCGTCTTGCCAAATGTCACTACTCGGTCTGACTGAGCGCCTCCAGGAGAGAGGCCCAAGCAAGACGTGCCCCGAGGAGCGTCTTGCCATATGTCAACAATGGGTCTGACTGAGGGCCTCCAGGAGAGAGGCCCAAGCAAGACGCGCCCCGAGGAGCGTCTTGCCACGTGTCAACACTGGGTCTTACTGAGCGTCTCCAGGAGAGAGGCCCAAGCAAGACGCCCCCCGAGGAGCGTCTTTCCACATGTCACCACTGGGTCTGACTGAGCGCCTACAGGAGAGAGGCCCAAGCAAGACGCGCCCCGAGGAGCGTCTTGCCACATGTCAACACTGGGTCTGACTGAGCGCCTCCAGGAGAGAAGCCCAAGCAAGACGCGCCCCGAGGAGCGTCTTGCCACATGTCAACACTGGGTCTGACTGAGGGCCTCCAGGAGAGAGGCCCAATTAAGACGCGCCCCGAGGAGCGTCTTGCCACATGTCAACAATGGGTCTGACTGAGGGCCTCCAGGAGAGAAGCCCAAGCAAGACGCGCCCCGAGGAGCGTCTTGCCACATGTCAGCACTCGGTCTGACTGAGCAACTCCAGGAGAGAGGCCCAAGCAAGACGCGCCCCGAGGAGCGTCTTGCCACATGTCAACACTGGGTCTGACTGAGCACCTCCAGGAGAGAGGCCCAAGCAAGACACGCCCCGAGGAGAGTCTTGCCACATGTCAGCACTCGGTCTGACTGAGCGCCTCCAGGAGAGACGCCCAAGCAAGACGCGCCCCGAGGAGCGTCTTGACACATTTCTCCTCTGGGTCTGACTGAGCACCTCCAGGAGAGAGGCCCAAGCAAGACGTGCCCCGAGGAGCGTCTTTCCACATGTCAACACTGGGTCTGACTGAGTGCCTCCATGAGAGAAGCCCCAGCAAGATGCGCCCCGAGGAGCGTCTTGCCACATGTCAACACTGGGTCTGACTGAGCACCTCCATGAGAGAGGTCCAAGCAAGACGCGCCCCGAGGAGCGTCTTGCCACATGTCAACACTGGGTCTGACTGAGCGCCTCCAGGAGAGAGGCCCGAGGAGCGTCTTGACACATGTCACCTCTGGGTCTGACTGAGCGCCTCCAGGAGAGAGGCCCAAGCAAGACGCGCCCCGAGGAGCGTCTTGTCACATGTAAACACTGGGTCTGACTGAGCTCCTCCAGGAGCGAGGCCCAAGCAATAAACGCCCGAGGAGCGTCTTGACACATGTCAACACTGGGTCTGACTGAGCGCCTCCAGGAGAGAGGTCCAAGCAACACGCGCCCCGAGGAGCGTCTTGCCACATGTCAACACTGGGTCTCACTGAGTGCCTCCATGAGAGAAGCCCCAGCAAGACGCGCCCCGAGGAGCGTCTTGTCACATGTCACTACTCGGTCTGACTGAGCGCCTCCAGGAGAGAGGCCCAAGCAAGACGTGCCCCGAGGAGCGTCTTGCCACATGTCAACAATGGGTCTGACTGAGGGCCTCCAGGAGAGAAGCCCAAGCAAGACGCGCCCCGAGGAGCGTCTTGCCACATGTCAGCACTCGGTCTGACTGAGCAACTCCAGGAGAGAGGCCCAAGCAAGACGCGCCCCGAGGAGCGTCTTGCCACATGTCAACACTGGGTCTGACTGAGCACCTCCAGGAGAGAGGCCCAAGCAAGACACGCCCCGAGGAGAGTCTTGCCACATGTCAGCACTCGGTCTGACTGAGCGCCTCCAGGAGAGACGCCCAAGCAAGACGCGCCCCGAGGAGCGTCTTGACACATTTCTCCTCTGGGTCTGACTGAGCACCTCCAGGAGAGAGGCCCAAGCAAGACGTGCCCCGAGGAGCGTCTTTCCACATGTCAACACTGGGTCTGACTGAGTGCCTCCATGAGAGAAGCCCCAGCAAGATGCGCCCCGAGGAGCGTCTTGCCACATGTCAACACTGGGTCTGACTGAGCACCTCCATGAGAGAGGTCCAAGCAAGACGCGCCCCGAGGAGCGTCTTGCCACATGTCAACACTGGGTCTGACTGAGCGCCTCCAGGAGAGAGGCCCGAGGAGCGTCTTGACACATGTCACCTCTGGGTCTGACTGAGCGCCTCCAGGAGAGAGGCCCAAGCAAGACGCGCCCCGAGGAGCGTCTTGTCACATGTAAACACTGGGTCTGACTGAGCTCCTCCAGGAGCGAGGCCCAAGCAATAAACGCCCGAGGAGCGTCTTGACACATGTCAACACTGGGTCTGACTGAGCGCCTCCAGGAGAGAGGTCCAAGCAACACGCGCCCCGAGGAGCGTCTTGCCACATGTCAACACAGGGTCTGACTGAGTGCCTCCATGAGAGAAGCCCCAGCAAGACGCGCCCCGAGGAGCGTCTTGTCACATGTCACTACTCGGTCTGACTGAGCGCCTCCAGGAGAGAGGCCCAAGCAAGACGTGCCCCGAGGAGCGTCTTGCCACATGTCAACAATGGGTCTGACTGAGGGCCTCCAGGAGAGAAGCCCAAGCAAGAAGCGCCCCGAGGAGCGTCTTGCCACATGTCAACACTGGGTCTGACTGAGCGCCTCCAGGAGAGAGGCCCAAGCAAGACACGCCCCGAGGAGCGTCTTGACACATGTCAACACTGGGTCTGACTGAGGGCCTCCATGAGAGAAGCCCAAGCAAGACGCGCCCCGAGGAGAGTCTTGCCACATGTCAACACTGGGTCTGACAGAGGGCATCCAGGAGAGAGGCCCAAGCAATACGCGCCCCGAGGAGCGTCTTGCCACATGTCAACAATGGGTCTGACTGAGGGCCTCCAGGAGAGAAGCCAAAGCAAGACGCGCCCCGAGGAGCTTCTTTCCACATGTCAACAATGGGTCTTACTGAGGGCCACCATGAGAGAAGCCCAGGCAAGACGCGCCCCGAGGAGTGTCTTGCCACATGTCAACACTGTGTCTGACTGAGCGCCTCCAGGAGAGAGGCCCAAGCAAGACGCGCCCCGAGGAGCGTCTTGCCACGTGTCAACACTGGGTCTGACTTAGCGCCTCCAGTAGAGAGGCCCAAGCAAGATGCGCCCCGAGGAGCGTCTTGCCACGTGTCACCACTGGGTCTGACTGAGCTCCTCCAGGAGAGAGGCCCAAGCAAGACGCGCCCAGAGGAGCGTCTTGCCACGTGTCACCACAGGGTCTGATTGAGCACCTCCAGGAGAGAGGCCCCAGCAAGACGCGCCCCGAGGAGCGTCTTGCCACATGTCACTACTCGGTCTAACTGAGCGCCTCCAGGAGAGAGGTCCAAGCAAGACGCGCCCCGAGGAGCGTCTTGCCAAATGTCACTACTCGGTCTGACTGAGCGCCTCCAGGAGAGAGGCCCAAGCAAGACGTGCCCCGAGGAGCGTCTTGCCATATGTCAACAATGGGTCTGACTGAGGGCCTCCAGGAGAGAGGCCCAAGCAAGACGCGCCCCGAGGAGCGTCTTGCCACGTGTCAACACTGGGTCTTACTGAGCGTCTCCAGGAGAGAGGCCCAAGCAAGACGCCCCCCGAGGAGCGTCTTTCCACATGTCACCACTGGGTCTGACTGAGCGCCTACAGGAGAGAGGCCCAAGCAAGACGCGCCCCGAGGAGCGTCTTGCCACATGTCAACACTGGGTCTGACTGAGCGCCTCCAGGAGAGAAGCCCAAGCAAGACGCGCCCCGAGGAGCGTCTTGCCACATGTCAACACTGGGTCTGACTGAGGGCCTCCAGGAGAGAGGCCCAATTAAGACGCGCCCCGAGGAGCGTCTTGCCACATGTCAACAATGGGTCTGACTGAGGGCCTCCAGGAGAGAAGCCCAAGCAAGACGCGCCCCGAGGAGCGTCTTGCCACATGTCAGCACTCGGTCTGACTGAGCAACTCCAGGAGAGAGGCCCAAGCAAGACGCGCCCCGAGGAGCGTCTTGCCACATGTCAACACTGGGTCTGACTGAGCACCTCCAGGAGAGAGGCCCAAGCAAGACACGCCCCGAGGAGAGTCTTGCCACATGTCAGCACTCGGTCTGACTGAGCGCCTCCAGGAGAGACGCCCAAGCAAGACGCGCCCCGAGGAGCGTCTTGACACATTTCTCCTCTGGGTCTGACTGAGCACCTCCAGGAGAGAGGCCCAAGCAAGACGTGCCCCGAGGAGCGTCTTTCCACATGTCAACACTGGGTCTGACTGAGTGCCTCCATGAGAGAAGCCCCAGCAAGATGCGCCCCGAGGAGCGTCTTGCCACATGTCAACACTGGGTCTGACTGAGCACCTCCATGAGAGAGGTCCAAGCAAGACGCGCCCCGAGGAGCGTCTTGCCACATGTCAACACTGGGTCTGACTGAGCGCCTCCAGGAGAGAGGCCCGAGGAGCGTCTTGACACATGTCACCTCTGGGTCTGACTGAGCGCCTCCAGGAGAGAGGCCCAAGCAAGACGCGCCCCGAGGAGCGTCTTGTCACATGTAAACACTGGGTCTGACTGAGCTCCTCCAGGAGCGAGGCCCAAGCAATAAACGCCCGAGGAGCGTCTTGACACATGTCAACACTGGGTCTGACTGAGCGCCTCCAGGAGAGAGGTCCAAGCAACACGCGCCCCGAGGAGCGTCTTGCCACATGTCAACACTGGGTCTGACTGAGTGCCTCCATGAGAGAAGCCCCAGCAAGACGCGCCCCGAGGAGCGTCTTGTCACATGTCACTACTCGGTCTGACTGAGCGCCTCCAGGAGAGAGGCCCAAGCAAGACGTGCCCCGAGGAGCGTCTTGCCACATGTCAACAATGGGTCTGACTGAGGGCCTCCAGGAGAGAAGCCCAAGCAAGACGCGCCCCGAGGAGCGTCTTGCCACATGTCAGCACTCGGTCTGACTGAGCAACTCCAGGAGAGAGGCCCAAGCAAGACGCGCCCCGAGGAGCGTCTTGCCACATGTCAACACTGGGTCTGACTGAGCACCTCCAGGAGAGAGGCCCAAGCAAGACACGCCCCGAGGAGAGTCTTGCCACATGTCAGCACTCGGTCTGACTGAGCGCCTCCAGGAGAGACGCCCAAGCAAGACGCGCCCCGAGGAGCGTCTTGACACATTTCTCCTCTGGGTCTGACTGAGCACCTCCAGGAGAGAGGCCCAAGCAAGACGTGCCCCGAGGAGCGTCTTTCCACATGTCAACACTGGGTCTGACTGAGTGCCTCCATGAGAGAAGCCCCAGCAAGATGCGCCCCGAGGAGCGTCTTGCCACATGTCAACACTGGGTCTGACTGAGCACCTCCATGAGAGAGGTCCAAGCAAGACGCGCCCCGAGGAGCGTCTTGCCACATGTCAACACTGGGTCTGACTGAGCGCCTCCAGGAGAGAGGCCCGAGGAGCGTCTTGACACATGTCACCTCTGGGTCTGACTGAGCGCCTCCAGGAGAGAGGCCCAAGCAAGACGCGCCCCGAGGAGCGTCTTGTCACATGTAAACACTGGGTCTGACTGAGCTCCTCCAGGAGCGAGGCCCAAGCAATAAACGCCCGAGGAGCGTCTTGACACATGTCAACACTGGGTCTGACTGAGCGCCTCCAGGAGAGAGGTCCAAGCAACACGCGCCCCGAGGAGCGTCTTGCCACATGTCAACACAGGGTCTGACTGAGTGCCTCCATGAGAGAAGCCCCAGCAAGACGCGCCCCGAGGAGCGTCTTGTCACATGTCACTACTCGGTCTGACTGAGCGCCTCCAGGAGAGAGGCCCAAGCAAGACGTGCCCCGAGGAGCGTCTTGCCACATGTCAACAATGGGTCTGACTGAGGGCCTCCAGGAGAGAAGCCCAAGCAAGAAGCGCCCCGAGGAGCGTCTTGCCACATGTCAACACTGGGTCTGACTGAGCGCCTCCAGGAGAGAGGCCCAAGCAAGACACGCCCCGAGGAGCGTCTTGACACATGTCAACACTGGGTCTGACTGAGGGCCTCCATGAGAGTAGCCCAAGCAAGACGCGCCCCGAGGAGAGTCTTGCCACATGTCAACACTGGGTCTGACAGAGGGCATCCAGGAGAGAGGCCCAAGCAATACGCGCCCCGAGGAGCGTCTTGCCACAGGTCAACAATGGGTCTGACTGAGGGCCTCCAGGAGAGAAGCCAAAGCAAGACGCGCCCCGAGGAGCTTCTTTCCACATGTCAACAATGGGTCTTACTGAGGGCCACCATGAGAGAAGCCCAGGCAAGACGCGCCCCGAGGAGTGTCTTGCCACATGTCAACACTGTGTCTGACTGAGCGCCTCCAGGAGAGAGGCCCAAGCAAGACGCGCCCCGAGGAGCGTCTTGCCACGTGTCAACACTTGGTCTGACTTAGCGCCTCCAGTAGAGAGGCCCAAGCAAGATGCGCCCCGAGGAGCGTCTTGCCACGTGTCACCACTGGGTCTGACTGAGCTCCTCCAGGAGAGAGGCCCAAGCAAGACGCGCCCAGAGGAGCGTCTTGCCACGTGTCACCACAGGGTCTGATTGAGCACCTCCAGGAGAGAGGCCCCAGCAAGACGCGCCGCGAGGAGCGTCTTGCCACATGTCACTACTCGGTCTAACTGAGCGCCTCCAGGAGAGAGGTCCAAGCAAGACGCGCCCCGAGGAGCGTCTTGCCAAATGTCACTACTCGGTCTGACTGAGCGCCTCCAGGAGAGAGGCCCAAGCAAGACGTGCCCCGAGGAGCGTCTTGCCACATGTCAACAATGGGTCTGACTGAGGGCCTCCAGGAGAGAAGCCCAAGCAAGACGCGCCCAGAGGAGCGTCTTGCCACATGTCAACACTGGGTCTGACTGAGCGCCTCCAGGAGAGAGGCCCAAGCAAGACACGCCCCGAGGAGCGTCTTGACACATGTCAACACTGGGTCGGACTGAGGGCCTCCATGAGAGAAGCCCAAGCAAGACGCGCCCCGATGAGAGTCTTGCCACATGTCAACACTCGGTCTGACAGAGGGCATTCAGGAGAGAGGCCCACGCAATACGCGCCCCGAGGAGCGTCTTGCCACATGTCACCACTGGGTCCGAATGAGCGCCTCAAAGAGAGAGGCCCAACCAAACGCGCCCCGAGGAATGTCTTGCCACATGCCAACACTGGGTCTGACTGAGCGCCTCCAGGAGAGAGGCCAAAGCAATAAGCGCCCCGAGGAGCGTCTTGCCACGTGTCAACACTGGGTCTGACTGAGCGCCTCCAGGAGAGAGGCCCAAGCAAGACGCGCCCCGAGGAGCGTCTTTCCACGTGTCACCACTGGGTCTGACTGAGCGCCTCCAGGAGAGAGGCCCAAGCAAGACGCGCCCCGAGAAGCGTCTTACCACATGTTAGCACTGGGTCTGACTGAGCGCCTCCAGGAGAGAGGCCTCAGCAAGACGCGCCCCGAGGAGCGTCTTGCCTTATGTCAGCACTCGGTCTGACTGAGCGCCTCCAGGAGAGAGGCCCAAGCAAGACGCGCCCCGAGGAGCGTCTTTCCACATGTCAACAATGGGTCTGACTGAGGGCCTCCAGGAGAGAGGCCCAAGCAAGATGCGCCCGGAGGAGCGTCTTGCCACATGTCAACACTGGGTCTGACAGAGGACCTCCAGGAGAGAGGCCCAAGCAAGACGTTCCCCGAGGAGCGTCTTGCCACATGTCACCTCTGGTTCTGACTGAGCGCCTCCAGGAGAGAGGCCCAAGCAAGACGCGCCCCGAGGAGCGTCTTGTCACATGTCAACACTGGGTCTTTTTGAGCGCCTCCAGGAGAGAAGCCCAAGCAAGACGCGCCCCGAGGAGCGTCTTGCCACATGTCAGCACTCGGTCTGACTGAGCGCCTCCAGGAGAGAGGCCCAAGCAAGACGCGCCCCGAGGAGCGTCTTGCCACATGTCAACAATGGGTCTGACTGAGGGCCTCCAGGATAGAAGCCCAAGCAACACGCGGCCCGAGGAGCGTCTTGCCACATGTCAGCACTCGGTCTGACTTAGCGCCTCCAGGAGAGAGGCCCAAGCAAGACGCGCCCCGAGGAGCGTCTTGCCACGTGTCACCACTGGGTCTGACTGAGCGCCTCCAGGAGAGAGGCCCCAGCAAGACGCGCCCCGAGGAGCGTCTTGCCACATGTCACTACTCGGTCTAACTGAGCGCCTCCAGGAGAGAGGTCCAAGCAAGACGCGCCCCGAGGAGCGTCTTGCCAAATGTCACTACTCGGTCTAACTGAGCGCCTCCAGGAGAGAGGTCCAAGCAGGACGCGCCCCGAGGAGCGTCTTGCCAAATGTCACTACTCGGTCTGACTGAGCGCCTCCAGGAGGGAGGTCCAAGCAAGACACGCCCCGAGGAGCGTCTTGCCACATGTCACTACTCGGTCTGACTGAGCGCCTCCAGCAGAGAGGCCCAAGCAAGACGCGCCCAGAGGAGCGTCTTGCCACATGTCAACACTGGGTCTGACTGAGCGCCTCCATGAGAGAAGCCCAAGCAAGACGCGCCCCGAGGAGAGTCTTGCCACATGTCAACACTCGGTCTGACAGAGGGCATTCAGGAGAGAGGCCCAAGCAATACGCGCCCCGAGGAGCGTCTTGCCACATGTCACCACTGGGTCTGAATGAGCGCCTCCAGGAGAGAGGCCCAACCAAGACGCGCCCCGAGGAATGTCTTGCCACATGCCAACACTGGGTCTGACTGAGCGCCTCCAGGAGAGAGGCCCAAGCAAGACGCGCCCCGAGGAGCGTCTTGCCACGTGTCAACACTGGGTCTGACTGAGCGTCTCCAGGAGAGAGGCCCAAGCAAGACGCGCCCCGAGGAGCGTCTTTCCACATGTCACCACTGGGTCTGACTGAGCGCCTACAGGAGAGAGGCCCAAGCAAGACGCGCCCCGAGGAGCGTCTTGCCACATGCCAACACTGGGTCTGACTGAGCGCCTCCAGGAGAGAAGCCCAAGCAAGACGCGCCCCGAGGAGCGTCTTGCCACATGTCAACACTGGGTCTGACTGAGGGCCTCCAGGAGAGAGGCCCAATTAAGACGCGCCCCGAGGAGCGTCTTGCCACATGTCAACAATGGGTCTGACTGAGGGCCTCCAGGAGAGAAGCCCAAGCAAGACGCGCCCCGAGGAGCGTCTTTCCACATGTCAGCACTCGGTCTGACTGAGCAACTCCAGGAGAGAGGCCCAAGCAAGACGCGCCCCGAGGAGCGTCTTGCCACATGTCAACACTGGGTCTGACTGAGCACCTCCAGGAGAGAGGCCCAAGCAAGACGCGCCCCGAGGAGAGTCTTGCCACATGTCAGCACTCGGTCTGACTGAGCGCCTCCAGGAGAGACGCCCAAGCAAGACGCGCCCCGAGGAGCGTCTTGACACATTTCTCCTCTGGGTCTGACTGAGCACCTCCAGGAGAGAGGCCCAAGCAAGACGTGCCCCGAGGAGCTTCTTTCCACATGTCAACACTGGGTGTGACTGAGTGCCTCCATGAGAGAAGCCCCAGCAAGACGCGCCCCGAGGAGCGTCTTGCCACATGTCAACACTGGGTCTGACTGAGCACCTCCACTAGAGAGGCCCAAGCAAGACGCGCCCCGAGAAGCGTCTTGCCACATGTCAACACTGGGTCTGACTGAGCGCCTCCAGGAGAGAGGCCCGAGGAGCGTCTTGACACATGTCACCTCTGGGTCTGACTGAGCGCCTCCAGGAGAGAGGCCCAAGCAAGACGCGCCCCGAGGAGCGTCTTGACACATGTCAACACTGGGTCTGACTGAGCTCCTCCAGGAGCGAGGCCCAAGCAATAAACGCCCGAGGAGCGTCTTGACACATGTCAACACTGGGTCTGACTGAGCGCCTCCAGGAGAGAGGTCCAAGCAACACGCGCCCCGAGGAGCGTCTTGCCACATGTCAACACTGGGTCTGACTGAGTGCCTCCATGAGAGAAGCCCCAGCAAGACGCGCCCCGAGGAGCGTCTTGTCACATGTCACTACTCGGTCTGACTGAGCGCCTCCAGGAGAGAGGCCCAAGCAAGACGTGCCTCGAGGAGCGTCTTGCCACATGTCAACAATGGGTCTGACTGAGGGCCTCCAGGAGAGAAGCCCAAGCAAGAAGCGCCCCGAGGAGCGTCTTGCCACATGTCAACACTGGGTCTGACTGAGCGCCTCCAGGAGAGAGGCCCAAGCAAGACACGCCCCGAGGAGCGTCTTGACACATGTCAACACTGGGTCTGACTGAGGGCCTCCATGAGAGAAGCCCAAGCAAGACGCGCCCCGAGGAGAGTCTTGCCACATGTCAACACTGGGTCTGACAGAGGGCATCCAGGAGAGAGGCCCATGCAATACGCGCCCCGAGGAGCGTCTTGCCACATGTCAACAATGGGTCTGACTGAGGGCCTCCAGGAGAGAAGCCAAAGCAAGACGCGCCCCGAGGAGCTTCTTTCCACATGTCAACAATGGGTCTTACTGAGGGCCACCATGAGAGAAGCCCAGGCAAGACGCGCCCCGAGGAGTGTATTGCCACATGTCAACACTGTGTCTGACTGAGCGCCTCCAGGAGAGAGGCCCAAGCAAGACGCGCCCCGAGGAGCGTCTTGCCACGTGTCAACACTGGGTCTGACTTAGCGCCTCCAGTAGAGAGGCCCAAGCAAGATGCGCCCCGAGGAGCGTCTTGCCACGTGTCACCACTGGGTCTGACTGAGCTCCTCCAGGAGAGAGGCCCAAGCAAGACGCGCCCAGAGGAGCGTCTTGCCACGTGTCACCACAGGGTCTGATTGAGCACCTCCAGGAAAGAGGCCCCAGCAAGACGCGCCCCGAGGAGCGTCTTGCCACATGTCACTACTCGGTCTAACTGAGCGCCTCCAGGAGAGAGGTCCAAGCAAGACGCGCCCCGAGGAGCGTCTTGCCAAATGTCACTACTCGGTCTGACTGAGCGCCTCCAGGAGAGAGGCCCAAGCAAGACGTGCCCCGAGGAGCGTCTTGCCACATGTCAACAATGGGTCTGACTGAGGGCCTCCAGGAGAGAAGCCCAAGCAAGACGCGCCCAGAGGAGCGTCTTGCCACATGTCAACACTGGGTCTGACTGAGCGCCTCCAGGAGAGAGGCCCAAGCAAGACACGCCCCGAGGAGCATCTTGACACATGTCAACACTGGGTCGGACTGAGGGCCTCCATGAGAGAAGCCCAAGCAAGACGCGCCCCGAGGAGAGTCTTGCCACATGTCAACACTCGGTCTGACAGAGGGCATTCAGGAGAGAGGCCCAAGCAATACGCGCCCCGAGGAGCGTCTTGCCACATGTCACCACTGGGTCTGAATGAGCGCCTCAAAGAGAGAGGCCCAACCAAACGCACCCCGAGGAATGTCTTGCCACATGCCAACACTGGGTCTGACTGAGCGCCTCCAGGAGAGAGGCCAAAGCAATAAGCGCCCCGAGGAGCGTCTTGCCACGTGTCAACACTGGGTCTGACTGAGCGCCTCCAGGAGAGAGGCCCAAGCAAGACGCGCCCCGAGGAGCGTCTTTCCACGTGTCACCACTGGGTCTGACTGAGCGCCTCCAGGAGAGAGGCCCAAGCAAGACGCGCCCCGAGAAGCGTCTTACCACATGTTAGCACTGGGTCTGACTGAGCGCCTCCAGGAGAGAGGCCTCAGCAAGACGCGCCCCGAGGAGCGTCTTGCCTTATGTCAGCACTCGGTCTGACTGAGCGCCTCCAGGAGAGAGGCCCAAGCAAGACGCGCCCCGAGGAGCGTCTTTCCACATGTCAACAATGGGTCTGACTGAGGGCCTCCAGGAGAGAGGCCCAAGCAAGATGCGCCCGGAGGAGCGTCTTGCCACATGTCAACACTGGGTCTGACAGAGGACCTCCAGGAGAGAGGCCCAAGCAAGACGCGCCCCGAGGAGCGTCTTGCCACATGTCACCTCTGGTTCTGACTGAGCGCCTCCAGGAGAGAGGCCCAAGCAAGACGCGCCCCGAGGAGCGTCTTGTCACATGTCAACACTGGGTCTTTTTGAGCGCCTCCAGGAGAGAAGCCCAAGCAAGACGCGCCCCGAGGAGCGTCTTGCCACATGTCAGCACTCGGTCTGACTGAGCGCCTCCAGGAGAGAGGCCCAAGCAAGACGCGCCCCGAGGAGCGTCTTGCCACATGTCAACAATGGGTCTGACTGAGGGCCTCCAGGATAGAAGCCCAAGCAACACGCGGCCCGAGGAGCGTCTTGCCACATGTCAGCACTCGGTCTGACTGAGCGCCTCCAGGAGAGAGGCCCAAGCAAGACGCGCCCCGAGGAGCGTCTTGCCACATGTCAACAATGGGTCTGATTGAGGGCCTCCAGGAGAGAAGCCCAAGCAAGATGTGCCCCGAGGAGCGTCTTGACACATGTCAACACTGGGTCTGACAGAGGGCCTCCAGGAGAGAGGCCCAAGCAAGACGCTGCCCGAGGAGTGTCTTGCCACATGTCACCACTTGGTCTGACTGAGTGCCTCCAGGAGAGAGGCCCAAGCAAGACGCGCCCTGAGGAGCGTCTTGCCTTATGTCAGCACTCGGTCTGACTGAGCGCCTCCAGGAGAGAGGCCCAAGGAAGACGCGCCCCAAGGAGCGTCTTGTCACATGTCAACACTGGGTCTTTTTGAGCGCCTCCAGGAGAGAAGCCCAAGCAAGACGCGCCCCGAGGAGCGTCTTGCCACATGTCAGCACTCGGTCTGACTGAGCGCCTCCAGGAGAGAGGCCCAAGCAAGACGCGCCCCGAGGAGCGTCTTGCCACATGTCAACAATGGGTCTGACTAAGGGCCTCCAGGAGAGAAGCCCAAGCAGGACGCGCCACGAGGAGCGTCTTGACACATGTCAACACTGGGTCTGACAGAGGGCCTCCAGGAGAGAGACCCAAGCAAGACGCGCCCCGAGGAGTGTCTTGCCACAAGTCACCACTTGGTCTGACTAAGCGCCTCCAGGAGAGAGGCCCAAGCAACACGCGCCCTCGAGGAGCGTCAGGCCACATGTCACTACTCAGTCTGACTGAGCGCCTCCAGGAGAGAGGCCCAAGCAAGACGCGCCCCGAGGAGCGTCTTGCCACATGTCAACAATGGGTCTTACTGAGGGCCTCCAGGAGAGAAGCCCAAGCAAGACGCTCCCCGAGGAGCTTCTTGCCACATGTCAGCACTCGGTCTGACTGAGCGCCTCCAGGAGAGAGGCCAAAGCAAGACGCGCCCCGAGGAGCGTCTTGACACATGTCAACACTGGGTCTGACAGAGGGCCTCCATGAGAGAGGCCCAAGCAAGACGCGCCCCGAGGAGTGTCTTGCCACATTTCAACACTGGGTCTGACAGAGGGCCTCCAGGAGAGAGGCCCAAGCAAGATGCGCCCCGAGGATTGTCTTGCCACATGTCACCACTTGGTCTGACTGAGCGCCTCCAGGAGAGAGGCCCAAGCAACACGCGCCCCGAGGAGCGTCAGGCCAGATGTCACTACTCAGTCTGACTGAGCGCCTCCAGGAGAGAGGCCCAAGCAAGACGCGCCCCGAGGAGCGTCTTTCCACGTGTCACCACTGGGTCTGACTGAGCGCCTCCAGGAGAGAGGCCCAAGCAAGACGCGCCCCGAGAAGCGTCTTACCACATGTTAGCACTGGGTCTGACTGAGCGCCTCCAGGAGAGAGGCCTCAGCAAGACGCGCCCCGAGGAGCGTCTTGCCTTATGTCAGCACTCGGTCTGACTGAGCGCCTCCAGGAGAGAGGCCCAAGCAAGACGCGCCCCGAGGAGCGTCTTTCCACATGTCAACAATGGGTCTGACTGAGGGCCTCCAGGAGAGAGGCCCAAGCAAGATGCGCCCGGAGGAGCGTCTTGCCACATGTCAACACTGGGTCTGACAGAGGACCTCCAGGAGAGAGGCCCAAGCAAGACGCGCCCCGAGGAGCGTCTTGCCACATGTCACCTCTGGTTCTGACTGAGCGCCTCCAGGAGAGAGGCCCAAGCAAGACGCGCCCCGAGGAGCGTCTTGTCACATGTCAACACTGGGTCTTTTTGAGCGCCTCCAGGAGAGAAGCCCAAGCAAGACGCGCCCCGAGGAGCGTCTTGCCACATGTCAGCACTCGGTCTGACTGAGCGCCTCCAGGAGAGAGGCCCAAGCAAGACGCGCCCCGAGGAGCGTCTTGCCACATGTCAACAATGGGTCTGACTGAGGGCCTCCAGGATAGAAGCCCAAGCAACACGCGGCCCGAGGAGCGTCTTGCCACATGTCAGCACTCGGTCTGACTGAGCGCCTCCAGGAGAGAGGCCCAAGCAAGACGCGCCCCGAGGAGCGTCTTGCCACATGTCAACAATGGGTCTGATTGAGGGCCTCCAGGAGAGAAGCCCAAGCAAGATGTGCCCCGAGGAGCGTCTTGACACATGTCAACACTGGGTCTGACAGAGGGCCTCCAGGAGAGAGGCCCAAGCAAGACGCTGCCCGAGGAGTGTCTTGCCACATGTCACCACTTGGTCTGACTGAGTGCCTCCAGGAGAGAGGCCCAAGCAAGACGCGCCCTGAGGAGCGTCTTGCCTTATGTCAGCACTCGGTCTGACTGAGCGCCTCCAGGACAGAGGCCCAAGGAAGACGCGCCCCAAGGAGCGTCTTGTCACATGTCAACACTGGGTCTTTTTGAGCGCCTCCAGGAGAGAAGCCCAAGCAAGACGCGCCCCGAGGAGCGTCTTGCCACATGTCAGCACTCGGTCTGACTGAGCGCCTCCAGGAGAGAGGCCCAAGCAAGACGCGCCCCGAGGAGCGTCTTGCCACATGTCAACAATGGGTCTGACTAAGGGCCTCCAGGAGAGAAGCCCAAGCAGGACGCGCCACGAGGAGCGTCTTGACACATGTCAACACTGGGTCTGACAGAGGGCCTCCAGGAGAGAGACCCAAGCAAGACGCGCCCCGAGGAGTGTCTTGCCACAAGTCACCACTTGGTCTGACTAAGCGCCTCCAGGAGAGAGGCCCAAGCAACACGCGCCCTCGAGGAGCGTCAGGCCACATGTCACTACTCAGTCTGACTGAGCGCCTCCAGGAGAGAGGCCCAAGCAAGACGCGCCCCGAGGAGCGTCTTGCCACATGTCAACAATGGGTCTTACTGAGGGCCTCCAGGAGAGAAGCCCAAGCAAGACGCTCCCCGAGGAGCTTCTTGCCACATGTCAGCACTCGGTCTGACTGAGCGCCTCCAGGAGAGAGGCCAAAGCAAGACGCGCCCCGAGGAGCGTCTTGACACATGTCAACACTGGGTCTGACAGAGGGCCTCCATGAGAGAGGCCCAAGCAAGACGCGCCCCGAGGAGTGTCTTGCCACATTTCAACACTGGGTCTGACAGAGGGCCTCCAGGAGAGAGGCCCAAGCAAGATGCGCCCCGAGGATTGTCTTGCCACATGTCACCACTTGGTCTGACTGAGCGCCTCCAGGAGAGAGGCCCAAGCAACACGCGCCCCGAGGAGCGTCAGGCCAGATGTCACTACTCAGTCTGACTGAGCGCCTCCAGGAGAGAGGCCCAAGCAAGACGCGCCCCGAGGGGCGTCTTGCCACGTGTCAACACTGGGTCTGATTGAGGGCCTTCTGGAGAGAGGCCCAAGCAAGACGCGCCCCGAGGAGCGTCTTGCCACATGTCAACAATGGTTCTTACTGAAGGCCTCCGGGAGAGAAGCCCAAGCAAGACGCGCCCCGAGGAGCTTCTTGCCACATGTCAGCACTCGGTCTGACTGAGCGCCTCCAGGAGAGAGGCCAAAGCAAGACGCCCCCCGAGGAGCGTCTTGACACATGTCAACACTGGGTCTGACAGAGGGCCTCCATGAGAGAGGCCCAAGCAAGACGCGCCCCGAGGAGTGTCTTGCCAAATGTCAACACTGGGTCTGACTGAGCGCCTCAGGGAGAGAGGTCCAAGCAAGACGCGCCCCGAGGAGTGTCTTGCCACATGTCAACACTGGGTCTGACTGAGTGCCTCCATGAGAGAAGTCCCAGCAAGACGCGCCCCGAGGAGCGTCTTGACACATGTCAACACTGGGTCTGACTGAGGGCCTCCATGAGAGAAGCCGAAGCAAGAGGCGCCCCGAGGAGAGTCTTGCCACATGTCAACACTCGGTCTGACAGAGGGCATCCAGGAGAGAGGCCCAAGCAATACGCGCCCCGAGGAGCGTCTTGCCACATGTCACCACTGGGTCTGACCTAGCGCCTCCAGGAGAGAGGCCCAACCAAGATGCGCCCTGAGGAGCGTCTTGCCACATGTCAACACTGGGTCTGACTGAGCGCCTCCAGGAGAGAGGCCCAAGCAAGTCACGCCCCGAGGAGCGTCTTGACACATGTCAACACTGGGTCTGACTGAGGGCCTCCATGAGAGAAGCCGAAGCAAGACGTGCCCCGAGGAGAGTCTTGCCACATGTCAACACTCGGTCTGACAGAGGGCATCCAGGAGAGAGGCCCAAGCAATACGCACCCCGAGGAGCGTCTTGCCACATGTCACTACTCGGTCTGACTGAGCGCCTCCAGGAGAGAGGCCCAAGCAAGACGTGCCCCGAGGAGCGTCTTGCCACATGTCAACAATGGGTCTGACTGAGGGCCTCCAGGAGAGAAGCCCAAGCAAGAAGCGCCCCGAGGAGCGTCTTGCCACATGTCAACACTGGGTCTGACTGAGCGCCTCCAGGAGAGAGGCCCAAGCAAGAAACGCCCCGAGGAGCGTCTTGACACATGTCAACACTGGGTTCAACTGAGGGCCTCCATGAGAGAAGCCCAAGCAAGACGCGCCCCGAGGAGAGTCTTGCCACATGTCAACACTGGGTCTGACAGAGGGCATCCAGGAGAAAGGCCCAAGCAATACGCGCCCCAAGGAGCGTCTTGCCACATGTCAACAATGGGTCTGACTGAGGGCCTCCAGGAGAGAAGCCAAAGCAAGACGCGCCCCGAGGAGCTTCTTTCCACATGTCAACAATGGGTCTTACTGAGGGCCTCCGGGAGAGAAGCCCAAGCAAGACGCGCCCCGAGGAGCTTCTTGCCACATGTCAGCACTCGGTCTGACTGAGCGCCTCCAGGAGAGAGGCCAAAGCAAGACGCCCCCCGAGGAGCGTCTTGACACATGTCAACACTGGGTCTGACAGAGGGCCTCCATGAGAGAGGCCCAAGCAAGACGCGCCCCGAGGAGTGTCTTGCCAAATGTCAACACTGGGTCTGACTGAGCGCCTCAGGGAGAGAGGTCCAAGCAAGACGCGCCCCGAGGAGTGTCTTGCCACATGTCAACACTGGGTCTGACTGAGTGACTCCATGAGAGAAGTCCCAGCAAGACGCGCCCCGAGGAGCGTCTTGCCACATGTCACTACTCGGTCTGTTTGGGCGCCTCCAGGAGAGAGGCCCAAGCAAGACGTGCCCCAAGGAGCGTCTTGCCACATGTCAACACTGGGTCTGACTGAGCGCCTCCAGGAGAGAGGCCCAAGCAAGTCACGCCCCGAGGAGCGTCTTGACACATGTCAACACTGGGTCTGACTGAGGGCCTCCATGAGAGAAGCCGAAGCAAGACGCGCCCCGAGGAGAGTCTTGCCACATGTCAACACTCGGTCTGACAGAGGGCATCCAGGAGAGAGGCCCAAGCAATACGCGCCCCGAGGAGCGTCTTGCCACATGTCACCACTGGGTCTGACCTAGCGCCTCCAGGAGAGAGGCCCAACCAAGATGCGCCCTGAGGAGCGTCTTGCCACATGTCAACACTGGGTCTGACTGAGCGCCTCCAGGAGAGAGGCCCAAGCAAGACGCGCCCCGAGGAGCGTCTTGCCACGTGTCAACACTGGGTCTGATTGAGCACCTCCAGGAGAGAGGCCCCAGCAAGACGCGCCCCGAGGAGCATCTTGCCTTATGTCAGCACTCGGTCTGACTGAGTGCCTCCAGGAGAGTGGCCCAAGCAAGACCCGCCCCGAGGAGCGTCTTGCCACATGTCACTACTCGGTCTAACTGAGCGCCTCCAGGAGAGAGGTCCAAGCAAGACGCGCCCCGAGGAGCGTCTTGCCACATGTCACTACTCGGTCTGACTGAGCGCCTCCAGGAGAGAGGCCCAAGCAAGACGTGCCCCGAGGAGCGTCTTGCCACATGTCAACAATGGGTCTGACTGAGGGCCTCCAGGAGAGAAGCCCAAGCAAGAAGCGCCCCGAGGAGCGTCTTGCCACATGTCAACACTGGGTCTGGCTGAGCGCCTCCAGGAGAGAGGCCCAAGCAAGACACGCCCCGAGGAGCGTCTTGACACATGTCAACACTGGGTTCAACTGAGGGCCTCCATGAGAGAAGCCCAAGCAAGACGCGCCCCGAGGAGAGTCTTGCCACATGTCAACACTGGGTCTGACAGAGGGCATCCAGGAGAGAGGCCCAAGCAATACGCGCCCCGAGGAGCGTCTTGCCACATGTCAACAATGGGTCTGACTTAGGGCCTCCAGGAGAGAAGCCAAAGCAAGACGCGCCCCGAGGAGCTTCTTTCCACATGTCAACAATGGGTCTTACTGAGGGCCACCATGAGAGAAGCCCAAGCAAGACGCCCCCCGAGGAGTGTCTTGCCACATGTCAACACTGTGTCTGACTTAGCGCCTCCAGGAGAGAGGCCCAAGCAAGACGCGCCCTGAGGAGCGTCTTGCCACGTGTCAACACTGGGTCTGACTTAGCGCATCCAGTAGAGAGGCCCAAGCAAGATACGCCCTGAGGAGCGTCTTGCCAAATGTCACTACTCGGTCTGACTGAGCGCCTCCAGGAGAGAGGCTCAAGCAAGACGTGCCCCGAGGAGCGTCTTGCCACATGTCAACAATGGGTCTGACTGAGGGCCTCCAGGAGAGAAGCCCAAGCAAGACGCGCCCAGAGGAGCGTCTTGCCACATGTCAACACTGGGTCTGACTGAGCGCCTCCAGGAGAGAGGCCCAAGCAAGACACGCCCCGAGGAGCGTCTTGACACATGTCAACACTGGGTCGGACTGAGGGCCTCCATGAGAGAAGCCCAAGCAAGACGCGCCCCGAGGAGAGTCTTGCCACATGTCAACACTCGGTCTGACAGAGGGCATTCTGGAGAGAGGCCCAAGCAATACGCGCCCCGAGGAGCGTCTTGCCACATGTCACCACTGGGTCTGACTGAGCGCCTCCAGGAGAGAGGCCCAAGCAAGACTCGCCCCGAGGAGCGTCTTGCCACATGTCAACAATGGGTCTGACTGAGGGCCTCCAGGAGAGAGGCCCAAGCAAGACGCGCCCTGAGGAGCGTCTTGCCACGTGTCAACACTGGGTCTGACTTAACGCATCCAGTAGAGAGGCCCAAGCAAGATGCGCCCCGAGGAGCGTCTTGCCAAATGTCACTACTCGGTCTGACTGAGCGCCTCCAGGAGAGAGGCCCAAGCAAGACGTGCCCCGAGGAGCGTCTTGCCACATGTCAACAATGGGTCTGACTGAGGGCCTCCAGGAGAGAAGCCCAAGCAAGACGGGCCCAGAGGAGCATCTTGCCACATGTCAACACTGGGTCTGACTGAGCGCCTCCAGGAGAGAGGCCCAAGCAAGACACGCCCCGAGGAGCGTCTTGACACATGTCAACACTGGGTCGGACTGAGGGCCTCCATGAGAGAAGCCCAAGCAAGACGCACCCCGAGGAGAGTCTTGCCACATGTCAACACTCGGTCTGACAGAGGGCATTCAGGAGAGAGGCCCAAGCAATACGCGCCCCGAGGAGCGTCTTGCCACATGTCACCACTGGGTCTGACTGAGCGCCTCCAGGAGAGAGGCCCAAGCAAGACTCGCCCCGAGGAGCGTCTTGCCACTTGTCAACAATGGGTCTGACTGAGGGCCTCCAGGAGAGAGGCCCAAGCAAGACGCGCCCCGAGGAGCGTCTTGCCTTATGTCAGCACTCGGTCTGACTGAGCACCTCCAGGAGAGAGGCCCAAGCAAGACGCGCCCCGAGGAGCGTCTTGCCACATGTCAACAATGGGTCTGACTGAGGGCCTCCAGGAGAGAGGCCCAAGCAAGATGCGCCCGGAGGAGCGTCTTGCCACATGTCAACACTGGGTCTGACAGAGGGCCTCCAGGAGAGAGGCCCAAGCAAGACGCGCCCCAAGGAGCGTCTTGTCACATGTCAACACTGGGTCTTTTTGAGCGCCTCCAGGAGAGAAGCCCAAGCAAGACGCGCCCCGAGGAGCGTCTTGCCACATGTCAGCACTCGGTCTGACTGAGCGCCTCCAGGAGAGAGGCCCAAGCAAGACGCGCCCCGAGGAGCGTCTTGCCACATGTCAACAATGGGTCTGACTGAGGGCCTCCAGGAGAGAAGCCCAAGCAACACGCGGCCCGAGGAGCGTCTTGCCACATGTCAGCACTCGGTCTGACTGAGCGCCTCCAGGAGAGAGGCCCAAGCAAGACGCGCCCCGAGGAGCATCTTGCCACATGTCAACAATGGGTCTGACTAAGGGCCTCCAGGAGAGAAGCCCAAGCAAGACGCGCCCCGAGGAGCGTCTTGACACATGTCAACACTGGGTCTGACAGAGGGCCTCCAGGAGAGAGGCCCAAGCAAGACGCGCCCCGAGGAGTGTCTTGCCACCTGTCACCACTTGGTCTGACTGAGCGCCTCCAGGAGAGAGGCCCAAGCAACACGCGCCCTCGAGGAGCGTCAGGCCACATGTCACTACTCAGTCTGACTGAGCGCCTCCAGGAGAGAGGCCCAAGCAAGACGCGCCCCGAGGAGCGTCTTGCCACATGTCAACAATGGTTCTTACTGAGGGCCTCCGAGAGAGAAGCCCAAGCAAGACGCGCCCCGAGGAGCTTCTTGCCACATGTCAGCACTCGGTCTGACTGAGCGCCTCCAGGAGAGAGGCCAAAGCAAGACGCCCCCCCGAGGAGCGTCTTGACACATGTCAACACTGGGTCTGACAGAGGGCCTCCATGAGAGAGGCCCAAGCAAGACGAGCCCCGAGGAGTGTCTTGCCAAATGTCAACACTGGGTCTGACTGAGAGCCTCAGGGAGAGAGGTCCAAGCAAGACGCGCCCCGAGGATTGTCTTGCCACATGTCAACACTGGGTCTGACTGAGTGCCTCCATGAGAGAAGCCCCAGCAAGACGCGCCCCGAGGAGCGTCTTGCCACATGTCACTACTCGGTCTGTTTGAGCGCCTCCAGGAGAGAGGCCCAAGCAAGACGTGCCCCGAGGAGCGTCTTGCCAAATGTCAACACTGGGTCTGACTGAGCGCCTCCAGGAGAGAGGCCCAAGCAAGACACGCCCCGAAGAGCGTCTTGACACATGTCATCACTGGGTCTGACTGAGAGCCTCCATGAGAGAAGCCGAAGCAAGACGCGCCCCGAGGAGAGTCTTGCCACATGTCAACACTCGGTCTGACAGAGGGCATCCAGGAGAGAGGCCCAAGCAATACGCGCCCCGAGGAGCGTCTTGCCACATGTCACCACTGTGTCTGACTGAGCGCCTCCAGGAGAGAGGCCCAACCAAGATGCGCCCTGAGGAGCGTCTTGCCACATGTCAACACTGGGTCAGACTGAGCGCCTCCAGGAGAGAGGCCCAAGCAAGATGCGCCCCGAGGAGCGTCTTGCCACGTGTCACCACTGGGTCTGACTGAGCTCCTCCAGGAGAGAGGCCCAAGCAAGACGCGCCCCGAGGAGCGTCTTGCCACTTGTCACCACTGGGTCTGATTGAGCACCTCCAGGAGAGAGGCCCCAGCAAGACGCTCCCCGAGGAGCATCTTGCCATATGTCTGCACTCGGTCTGACTGAGCGCCTCCAGGAGAGAGGCCCAAGCAAGACCCGCCCCGAGGAGCGTCTTGCCACATGTCACTACTCGGTCTAACTGAGCGCCTCCAGGAGAGAGGTCCAAGCAAGACACGCCCCGAGGAGCGTCTTGCCACATGTCACTACTCGGTCTGACTGAGCGCCTCCAGGAGGGAGGTCCAAGCAAGACGCGCCCCGAGGAGCGTCTTGCCATATGTCACTACTCGGTCTGACTGAGCGCCTCCAGGAGAGAGGCCCAAGCAAGACGTGCCCCGAGGAGCGTATTGCCACATGTCAACAATGGGTCTGACTGAGGGCCTCCAGGAGAGAAGCCCAAGCAAGACGCGCCCAGAGGAGCGTCTTGCCACATGTCAACACTGGGTCTGACTGAGGGCCCCCAGGAGAGAGGCCCAAATAAGACGCGCCCCGAGGAGCGTCTTGCCACATGTCAACACTGGGTCTGACTGAGGGCCTCCAGGAGAGAAGCCCAAGCAAGATGCGCCCCGAGGAGCATCTTGCCACATGTCAGCACTCGGTCTGACTGAGCGCCTCCAGGAGAGAGGCCCAAGCAAGACGCGCCCGGAGGAGCATCTTGCCACATGTCAACACTGGGTCTGACTGAGTGCCTCCATGAGAGAAGCCCCAGCAAGACGCGCCCCGAGGAGCGTCTTGCCACATGTCACCACTGGGTCTGACTGAGCACCTCCAGGAGAGAGGCCCAAGCAAGACGCGCCCCGATGAGCGTCTTGCCACATGTCAACACTGGGTCTGACTGAGCGCCTCCAGGAGAGAGGCCCGAGGAGCGTCTTGCCACATGTCACGTCTGGGTCTGACTGAGCTCCTCCAGGAGAGAGGCACAAGCAAGAAACGCCCGAGGAGCGCCTTGACACATATCAACACTGGGTCTGACTGAGCGCCTCCAGGAGAGAGGCCCCAGCAAGACGCGCCCCGAGGAACGTCTTGTCACATGTCAGCACTCGGTCTGACTGAGCGCCTCCAGGAGAGAGGCCCAAGCAAGAAGCGCCCCGAGGAGCGTCTTGCCACATGTCAACAATGGGTCTGACTGAGGGCCTCCAGGAGAGAAGCCCAAGCAAGACGCGCGCCGAGGAGCGTCTTGCCACATGTCAACACTGGGTCTAATTGAGCGCCTCCTGGAGAGAGGTCCAAGCAAGACGCGCCCCGAGGAGCGTCTTTCCACATGTCACTACTTGGTCTGACTGCGCCTCCAGGAGAGAGGTCCAAGCAACACGCGCCCCGAGGAGCGTCTTGCCACATGTCATCACTGGTTCTGACTGAGTGCCTCCATGAGAGAAGCCCCAGCAAGACGCGCCCCGAGGAGCATCTTGCCACATGTCACTACTCGGTCTGACTGAGCGCCTCCAGGAGAGAGGCCCAAGCAAGACGTGCCCCGAGGAGCGTCTTGCCACATGTCAACAATGGGTCTGACTGAGGGCCTCCAGGAGAGAAGCCCAAGCAAGAAGCGCCCCGAGGAGCGTCTTGCCACATGTCAACACTGGGTCTGACTGAGCGCCTCCAGGAGAGAGGCCCAAGCAAGACACGCCACGAGGAGCGTCTTGACACATGTCAACACTGGGTCTGACTGAGGGCCTCCATGAGAGAAGCCCAAGCAAGACGCGCCCCGAGGAGAGTCTTGCCCCATGTCAACACTGGGTCTGACAGAGGGCCTCCATGAGAGAAGCCCAAGCAAGACGCTTCCCGAGGAGAGTCTTGCCCCATGTCAACAATGGGTCTGACTGAGGGCCTCCAGGAGAGAAGCCAAAGCAAGACGCACCCCGAGGAGCTTCTTTCCACATGTCAACAATGGGTCTTACTGAGGGCCACCATGAGAGAAGCCCAAGCAAGACGCGCCCCGAGGAGTGTCTTGCCACATGTCAACACTGTGTCTGACTGAGCGCCTCCAGGAGAGAGGCCCAAGCAAGACGCGCCCCGAGGAGCGTCTTGCCACGTGTCAACACTGGGTCTGACTTAGCGCATCCAGTAGAGAGGCCCAAGCAAGATCCGCCCCGAGGAGCGTCTTGCCACGTGTCACCACTGGGTCTGACTGAGCTCCTCCAGGAGAGAGGCCCCAGCAAGACGCGCCCCGAGGAGCGTCTTGCCACATGTCACTACTCGGTCTGACTGAGCGCCTCCAGGAGAGAGGCCCAAGCAAGACGTGCCCCGAGGAGCGTCTTGCCACATGTCAACAATGGGTCTGAGTGAGGGCCTCCAGGAGAGAAGCCCAAGCAAGATGCGCCCAGAGGAGCGTCTTGCCACATGTCAACACTGGGTCTGACTGCGCGCCTCCACGAGAGAGGCCTGAGCAAGACACGCCCCGAGGAGCGTCTTGACACATGTCAACACTGGGTCGGACTGAGGGCCTCCATGAGAGAATCCCAAGCAAGACGCGCCCCGAGGAGAGTCTTGCCAAATGTCAACACTCGGTCTGACAGAGGGCATTCAGGAGAGAGGCCCAAGCAATACGCGCCCCGAGGAGCGTCTTGCCACATGTCACCACTGGGTCTGACTGAGCGCCTCCAGGAGAGAGGCCCAAGCAAGACGCGCCCCGAGGAGCGTCTTGCCACATGTCAACAATGGGTCTGACTGAGGGCCTCCAGGAGAGAAGCCCAAGCAACACGCGGCCCGAGGAGCGTCTTGCCACATGTGAGCACTCGGTCTGACTGAGCGCCTCCAGGAGAGAGGCCCAAGCAAGACGCGCCCCGAGGAGCGTCTTGCCATATGTCACTACTCGGTCTGACTGAGCGCCTCCAGGAGAGAGGCCAAAGCAAGACGCGCCCGGAGGAGCATCTTGCCACATGTCAACACTGGGTCTGACTGAGTGCCTCCATGAGAGAAGCCCCAGCAAGACGCGCCCCGAGGAGCGTCTTGCCACATGTCACCACTGGGTCTGACTGAGCACCTCCAGGAGAGAGGCCCAAGCAAGACGCGCCCCGATGAGCGTCTTGCCACATGTCAACACTGGGTCTGACTGAGCGCCTCCAGGAGAGAGGCCCGAGGAGCGTCTTGCCACATGTCACGTCTGGGTCTGACTGAGCTCCTCCAGGAGAGAGGCACAAGCAAGAAACGCCCGAGGAGCGCCTTGACACATATCAACACTGGGTCTGACTGAGCGCCTCCAGGAGAGAGGCCCCAGCAAGACGCGCCCCGAGGAGCGTCTTGTCACATGTCAGCACTCGGTCTGACTGAGCGCCTCCAGGAGAGAGGCCCAAGCAAGAAGCGCCCCGAGGAGCGTCTTGCCACATGTCAACAATGGGTCTGACTGAGGGCCTCCAGGAGAGAAGCCCAAGCAAGACGCGCCCAGAGGAGCGTCTTGCCACATGTCAACACTGGGTCTGACTGAGCGCCTCCACGAGAGAGGCCTGAGCAAGACACGCCCCGAGGAGCGTCTTGACACATGTCAACACTGGGTCGGACTGAGGGCCTCCATGAGAGAATCCCAAGCAAGACGCGCCCCGAGGAGAGTCTTGCCAAATGTCAACACTCGGTCTGACAGAGGGCATTCAGGAGAGAGGCCCAAGCAATACGCGCCCCGAGGAGCGTCTTGCCACATGTCACCACTGGGTCTGACTGAGCGCCTCCAGGAGAGAGGCCCAAGCAAGACGTGCCCCGAGGAGCGTCTTGCCACATGTCAACAATGGGTCTGACTGAGGGCCTCCAGGAGTGAAGCCCAAGCAACACGCGGCCCGAGGAGCGTCTTGCCACATGTGAGCACTCGGTCTGACTGAGTGCCTCCATGAGAGAAGCCCCAGCAAGACGCGCCCCGAGGAGCATCTTGCCACATGTCACTACTCGGTCTGACTGAGCGCCTCCAGGAGAGGCCCAAGCAAGACGTGCCCCGAGGAGCGTCTTGCCACATGTCAACAATGGGTCTGACTGAGGGCCTCCAGGAGAGAAGCCCAAGCAAGAAGCGCCCCGAGGAGCGTCTTGCCACATGTCAACACTGGGTCTGACTGAGCGCCTCCAGGAGAGAGGCCCAAGCAAGACACGCCACGAGGAGCGTCTTGACACATGTCAACACTGGGTCTGACAGAGGGCCTCCATGAGAGAAGCCCAAGCAAGACGCTTCCCGAGGAGAGTCTTGCCCCATGTCAACAATGGGTCTGACTGAGGGCCTCCAGGAGAGAAGCCAAAGCAAGACGCGCCCCGAGGAGCTTCTTTCCACATGTCAACAATGGGTCTTACTGAGGGCCACCATGAGAGAAGCCCAAGCAAGACGCGCCCCGAGGAGTGTCTTGCCACATGTCAACACTGTGTCTGACTGAGCGCCTCCAGGAGAGAGGCCCAAGCAAGACGCGCCCCGAGGAGCGTCTTGCCACGTGTCAACACTGGGTCTGACTTAGCGCATCCAGTAGAGAGGCCCAAGCAAGATGCGCCCCGAGGAGCGTCTTGCCACGTGTCACCACTGGGTCTGACTGAGCTCCTCCAGGAGAGAGGCCCAAGCAAGACGCGCCCCGAGGAGCGTCTTGCCACATGTCACTACTCGGTCTAACTGAGCGCCTCCAGGAGAGAGGTCCAAGCAAGACGCGCCCCGAGGAGCGTCTTGCCAAATGTCACTACTCGGTCTGACTGAGCGCCTCCAGGAGAGAAGCCCAAGAAGGACGCGCCCAGAGGAGCGTCTTGCCACATGTCAACACTGGGTCTGACCACGAGAGAGGCCTGAGCAAGACACGCCCCGAGGAGCGTCTTGACACATGTCAACACTGGGTCGGACTGAGGGCCTCCATGAGAGAATCCCAAGCAAGACGCGCCCCGAGGAGAGTCTTGCCAAATGTCAACACTCGGTCTGACAGAGGGCATTCAGGAGAGAGGCCCAAGCAATACGCGCCCCGAGGAGCGTCTTGCCACATGTCACCACTGGGTCTGACTGAGCGCCTCCAGGAGAGAGGCCCAAGCAAGACGCGCCCCGAGGAGCGTCTTGCCACATGTCAACAATGGGTCTGACTGAGGGCCTCCAGGAGAGAAGCCCAAGCAACACGCGGCCCGAGGAGCGTCTTGCCACATGTGAGCACTCGGTCTGACTGAGCGCCTCCAGGAGAGAGGCCCAAGCAAGACGCGCCCCGAGGAGCGTCTTGCCATATGTCACTACTCGGTCTGACTGAGCGCCTCCAGGAGAGAGGCCCAAGCAAGACGCGCCCGGAGGAGCATCTTGCCACATGTCAACACTGGGTCTGACTGAGTGCCTCCATGAGAGAAGCCCCAGCAAGACGCGCCCCGAGGAGCGTCTTGCCACATGTCACCACTGGGTCTGACTGAGCACCTCCAGGAGAGAGGCCCAAGCAAGACGCGCCCCGATGAGCGTCTTGCCACATGTCAACACTGGGTCTGACTGAGCGCCTCCAGGAGAGAGGCCCGAGGAGCGTCTTGCCACATGTCACGTCTGGGTCTGACTGAGCTCCTCCAGGAGAGAGGCACAAGCAAGAAATGCCCGAGGAGCGCCTTGACACATATCAACACTGGGTCTGACTGAGCGCCTCCAGGAGAGAGGCCCCAGCAAGACGCGCCCCGAGGAGCGTCTTGTCACATGTCAGCACTCGGTCTGACTGAGCGCCTCCATGAGAGAAGCCCCAGCAAGACGCGCCCAGAGGAGCGTCTTGCTACATGTCAACACTGGGTCTGACTGAGCGCCTCCACGAGAGAGGCCTGAGCAAGACACGCCCCGAGGAGCGTCTTGACACATGTCAACACTGGGTCGGACAGAGGGCATTCAGGAGAGAGGCCCAAGCAATACGCGCCCCGAGGAGCGTCTTGCCACATGTCACCACTGGGTCTGACTGAGCGCCTCCAGGAGAGAGGCCCAAGCAAGACGCGCCCCGAGGAGCGTCTTGCCACATGTCAACAATGGGTCTGACTGAGGGCCTCCAGGAGAGAAGCCCAAGCAACACGCGGCCCGAGGAGCGTCTTGCCACATGTGAGCACTCGGTCTGACTGAGCGCCTCCAGGAGAGAGGCCCAAGCAAGACGCGCCCCGAGGAGCGTCTTGCCATATGTCACTACTCGGTCTGACTGAGCGCCTCCAGGAGAGAGGCCCAAGCAAGACGCGCCCGGAGGAGCATCTTGCCACATGTCAACACTGGGTCTGACTGAGTGCCTCCATGAGAGAAGCCCCAGCAAGACGCGCCCCGAGGAGCGTCTTGCCACATGTCACCACTGGGTCTGACTGAGCTCCTCCAGGAGAGAGGCCCAAGCAAGACGCGCCCCGATGAGCGTCTTGCCACATGTCAACACTGGGTCTGACTGAGCGCCTCCAGGAGAGAGGCCCGAGGAGCGTCTTGCCACATGTCACGTCTGGGTCTGACTGAGCTCCTCCAGGAGAGAGGCACAAGCAAGAAACGCCCGAGGAGCGCCTTGACACATATCAACACTGGGTCTGACTGAGCGCCTCCAGGAGAGAGGCCCCAGCAAGACGCGCCCCGAGGAGCGTCTTGTCACATGTCAGCACTCGGTCTGACTGAGCGCCTCCAGGAGAGAGGCCCAAGCAAGAAGCGCCCCGAGGAGCGTCTTGCCACATGTCAACAATGGGTCTGACTGAGGGCCTCCAGGAGAGAAGCCCAAGCAAGACGCGCCCAGAGGAGCGTCTTGCCACATGTCAACACTGGGTCTGACTGAGCGCCTCCACGAGAGAGGCCTGAGCAAGACACGCCCCGAGGAGCGTCTTGACACATGTCAACACTGGGTCGGACTGAGGGCCTCCATGAGAGAATCCCAAGCAAGACGCGCCCCGAGGAGAGTCTTGCCAAATGTCACCACTCGGTCTGACAGAGGGCATTCAGGAGAGAGGCCCAAGCAATACGCGCCCCGAGGAGCGTCTTGCCACATGTCAACAATGGGTCTGACTGAGGGCCTCCAGGAGAGAAGCCCAAGCAAGACGCGCCCAGAGGAGCGTCTTGCCACATGTCAACACTGGGTCTGACTGAGCGCCTCCACGAGAGAGGCCTGAGCAAGACACGCCCCGAGGAGCGTCTTGACACATGTCAACACTGGGTCGGACTGAGGGCCTCCATGAGAGAATCCCAAGCAAGACGCGCCCCGAGGAGAGTCTTGCCAAATGTCACCACTCGGTCTGACAGAGGGCATTCAGGAGAGAGGCCCAAGCAATACGCGCCCCGAGGAGCGTCTTGCCACATGTCAACAATGGGTCTGACTGAGGGCCTCCAGGAGAGAAGCCCAAGCAACACGCGGCCCGAGGAGCGTCTTGCCACATGTGAGCACTCGGTCTGACTGAGCGCCTCCAGGAGAGAGGCCCAAGCAAGACGCGCCCCGAGGAGCGTCTTGCCATATGTCACTACTCGGTCCTACTGAGCGCCTCCAGGAGAGAGGCCCAAGCAAGACGTGCCCCGAGGAGCGTATTGCCACATGTCAACAATGGGTCTGACTGAGGGCCTCCAGGAGAGAAGCCCAAGCAAGACGCGCCCCGAGGAGCGTCTTGCCACATGTCAACACTGGGTCTGACTGAGGGCCCCCAGGAGAGAGGCCCAAATAAGACGCGCCCCGAGGAGCGTCTTGCCACATGTCAACACTGGGTCTGACTGAGGGCCTCCAGGAGAGAAGCCCAAGCAAGATGCGCCCCGAGGAGCATCTTGCCACATGTCAGCACTCGGTCTGACTGAGCGCCTCCAGGAGAGCGGCCCAAGCAAGACGCGCCCGGAGGAGCATCTTGCCACATGTCAACACTGGGTCTGACTGAGTGCCTCCATGAGAGAAGCCCCAGCAAGACGCGCCCCGAGGAGCGTCTTGCCACATGTCACCACTGGGTCTGACTGAGCACCTCCAGGAGAGAGGCCCAAGCAAGACGCGCCCCGATGAGCGTCTTGCCACATGTCAACACTGGGTCTGACTGAGCGCCTCCAGGAGAGAGGCCCGAGGAGCGTCTTGCCACATGTCACGTCTGGGTCTGACTGAGCTCCTCCAGGAGAGAGGCACAAGCAAGAAACGCCCGAGGAGCGCCTTGACACATATCAACACTGGGTCTGACTGAGCGCCTCCAGGAGAGAGGCCCCAGCAAGACGCGCCCCGAGGAGCGTCTTGTCACATGTCACCACTGGGTCTGACTGAGCACCTCCAGGAGAGAGGCCCAAGCAAGACGCGCCCCGATGAGCGTCTTGCCACATGTCAACACTGGGTCTGACTGAGCGCCTCCAGGAGAGAGGCCCGAGGAGCGTCTTGCCACATGTCACGTCTGGGTCTGACTGAGCTCCTCCAGGAGAGAGGCACAAGCAAGAAACGCCCGAGGAGCGCCTTGACACATATCAACACTGGGTCTGACTGAGCGCCTCCAGGAGAGAGGCCCCAGCAAGACGCGCCCCGAGGAGCGTCTTGTCACATGTCAGCACTCGGTCTGACTGAGCGCCTCCAGGAGAGAGGCCCAAGCAAGAAGCGCCCCGAGGAGCGTCTTGCCACATGTCAACAATGGGTCTGACTGAGGGCCTCCAGGAGAGAAGCCCAAGCAAGACGCGCCCCGAGGAGCGTCTTGCCACATGTCAACACTGGGTCTAATTGAGCGCCTCCTGGAGAGAGGTCCAAGCAAGACGCGCCCCGAGGACCGTCTTTCCACATGTCACTACTCGGTCTGACTGAGCGCCTCCAGGAGAGAGGTCCAAGCAACACGCGCCCCGAGGAGCGTCTTGCCACATGTCATCACTGGTTCTGACTGAGTGCCTCCATGAGAGAAGCCCCAGCAAGACGCGCCCCGAGGAGCGTCTTGCCACATGTCACTACTCGGTCTGACTGAGCGCCTCCAGGAGAGAGGCCCAAGCAAGACGTGCCCCGAGGAGCGTCTTGCCACATGTCAACAATGGGTCTGACTGAGGGCCTCCAGGAGAGAAGCCCAAGCAAGAAGCGCCCCGAGGAGCGTCTTGCCACATGTCAACACTGGGTCTGACTGAGCGCCTCCAGGAGAGAGGCCCAAGCAAGACACGCCACGAGGAGCGTCTTGACACATGTCAACACTGGGTCTGACTGAGGGCCTCCATGAGAGAAGCCAAAGCAAGACGCGCCCCGAGGAGAGTCTTGCCCCATGTCAACACTGGGTCTGACAGAGGGCCTCCATGAGAGAAGCCCAAGCAAGACGCGCCCCGAGGAGAGTCTTGCCCCATGTCAACAATGGGTCTGACTGAGGGCCTCCAGGAGAGAAGCCAAAGCAAGACGCGCCCCGAGGAGCTTCTTTCCACATGTCAACAATGGGTCTTACTGAGGGCCACCATGAGAGAAGCCCAAGCAAGACGCGCCCCGAGGAGTGTCTTGCCACATGTCAACACTGTGTCTGACTGAGCGCCTCCAGGAGAGAGGCCCAAGCAAGACGCGCCCCGAGGAGCGTCTTGCCACGTGTCAACACTGGGTCTGACTTAGCGCATCCAGTAGAGAGGCCCAAGCAAGATGCGCCCCGAGGAGCGTCTTGCCACGTGTCACCACTGGGTCTGACTGAGCTCCTCCAGGAGAGAGGCCCAAGCAAGACGCGCCCCGAGGAGCGTCTTGCCACATGTCACTACTCGGTCTAACTGAGCGCCTCCAGGAGAGAGGTCCAAGCAAGACGCGCCCCGAGGAGCGTCTTGCCAAATGTCACTACTCGGTCTGACTGAGCGCCTCCAGGAGAGAGGCCCAAGCAAGACGTGCCCCGAGGAGCGTCTTGCCACATGTCAACAATGGGTCTGACTGAGGGCCTCCAGGAGAGAAGCCCAAGCAAGACGCGCCCAGAGGAGCGTCTTGCCACATGTCAACACTGGGTCTGACTGAGCGCCTCCACGAGAGAGGCCTGAGCAAGACACGCCCCGAGGAGCGTCTTGACACATGTCAACACTGGGTCGGACTGAGGGCCTCCATGAGAGAATCCCAAGCAAGACGCGCCCCGAGGAGAGTCTTGCCAAATGTCAACACTCGGTCTGACAGAGGGCATTCAGGAGAGAGGCCCAAGCAATACGCGCCCCGAGGAGCGTCTTGCCACATGTCACCACTGGGTC
The DNA here is from genome assembly GCF_043380555.1 of Nothobranchius furzeri. Taxonomy (NCBI): domain Eukaryota; kingdom Metazoa; phylum Chordata; class Actinopteri; order Cyprinodontiformes; family Nothobranchiidae; genus Nothobranchius; species Nothobranchius furzeri. Next base: position 13,166,570 of record NC_091749.1, on the reverse strand, counting down.
TGACTGAGCGCCTCCAGGAGAGAGGCCCAAGCAAGACGCGCCCCAAGGAGCGTCTTGCCACATGTCAACAATGGGTCTGACTGAGGGCCTCCAGGAGAGAAGCCCAAGCAACACGCGGCCCGAGGAGCGTCTTGCCACATGTGAGCACTCGGTCTGACTGAGCGCCTCCAGGAGAGAGGCCCAAGCAAGACGCGCCCCGAGGAGCGTCTTGCCACATGTCAACAATGGGTCTGACTAAGGGCCTCCAGGAGAGAAGCCCAAGCAAGACGCGCCCCGAGGAGCGTCTTGACACATGTCAACACTGGGTCTGACAGAGGACCTCCAGGAGAGAGGCCCAAGCAAGACGCGCCCCGAGGAGTGTCTTGCCACATGTCATCACTTGGTCTGACTGAGCGCCTCTAGGAGAGAGGCCCAAGCAACACGCGCCCTCGAGGAGCTTCAGGCCACATGTCACTACTCAGTCTGACTGAGCGCCTCCAGGAGAGAGGCCCAAGCAAGACGCGCCCCGAGGAGCATCTTGCCACATGTCAACAATGGGTCTTACTGAGGGCCTCCAGGAGAGAAGCCCAAACAAGACGCGCCCCGAGGAGCTTCTTGCCACATGTCAGCACTCGGTCTGACTGAGCGCCTCCAGGAGGGAGGCCAAAGCAAGACGCGCCCCGAGGAGCGTCTTGACACATGTCAACACTGGGTCTGACAGAGGGCCTCCATGAGAGAGGCCCAAGCAAGACGCGCCCCGAGGAGTGTCTTGCCACATGTCAACACTGGGTCTTACAGAGGGCCTCCAGGAGAGAGGCCCAAGCAAGACGTGCCCCGAGGATTGTCTTGCCACATGTCACCACTTGTTCTGACTGAGCGCCTCCAGGAGAGAGGCCCAAGCAACACGCGCCCCGAGGAGCGTCAGGCCAGATGTCACTACTCAGTCTGACTGAGCGCCTCCAGGAGAGAGGCCCAAGCAAGATGCGCCCCGAGGGGCGTCTTGCCACTTGTCAACACTGAGTCTGATTGAGGGCCTTCTGGAGAGAGGCCCAAGCAAGACGCGCCCCGAGGAGCGTCTTGCCACATGTCAACAATGGTTCTTACTGAGGGCCTCCGGGAGAGAAGCCCAAGCAAGACGCGCCCCGAGGAGCTTCTTGCCACATGTCAGCACTCGGTCTGACTGAGCGCCTCCAGGAGAGAGGCCCGAGGAGCGTCTAGCCACATGTCACGTCTGGGTCTGACTGAGCGCCTCCAGGAGAGAGGCACAAGCAAGAAACGCCCGAGGAGCGTCTTGACACATGTCAACACTGGGTCTGACTGAGCGCCTCCAGGAGAGAGGCCCCAGCAAGACGCGCCCCGAGGAGCGTCTTGCCACATGTCAGCACTCGGTCTGACTGAGCGCCTCCAGGAGAGGCCCAAGCAAGAAGCGCCCCGAGGAGCGTCTTGCCACATGTCAACACTGGGTCTAATTGAGCGCCTCCAGGAGAGAGGTCCAAGCAAGACGCGCCCCGAGGAGCGTCTTTCCACATGTCACTACTCGGTCTGACTGAGCGCCTCCAGGAGAGAGGTCCAAGCAACACGCGCCCCGAGGAGCGTCTTGCCACATGTCATCACTGGTTCTGACTGAGTGCCTCCATGAGAGAAGCCCCAGCAAGACACGCCCCGAGGAGCGTCTTGCCACATGTCACTACTCGGTCTGACTGAGCGCCTCCAGGAGAGAGGCCCAAGCAAGACGTGCCCCGAGGAGCGTCTTGCCACATGTCAACAATGGGTCTGACTGAGGGCCTCCAGGAGAGGAGCCCAAGCAAGAAGCGCCCCGAGGAGCGTCTTGCCACATGTCAACACTGGGTCTGACTGAGCGCCTCCAGGAGAGAGGCCCAAGCAAGACACGCCCCGAGGAGTGTCTTGACACATGTCAACACTGGGTCTGACTGAGGGCCTCCATGAGAGAATCCCAAGCAAGACGCGCCCCGAGGAGAGTCTTGCCCCATGTCAACACTGGGTCTGACAGAGGGCATCCAGGAGAGAGGCCCAAGCAATACGCGCCCCGAGGAGCGTCTTGCCACATGTCAACAATGGGTCTGACTGAGGGCCTCCAGGAGAGAAGCCAAAGCAAGACGCGCCCCGAGGAGCTTCTTTCCACATGTCAACAATGGGTCTTACTGAGGGCCACCATGAGAGAAGCCCAAGCAAGACGCGCCCCGAGGAGTGTCTTGCCACATGTCAACACTGTGTCTGACTGAGCGCCTCCAGGAGAGAGGCCCAAGCAAGACGCGCCCCGAGGAGCGTCTTGCCACGTGTCAACACTGGGTCTGACTTAGCGCATCCAGTAGAGAGGCCCAAGCAAGATGCGCCCCGAGGAGCGTCTTGCCACGTGTCACCACTGGGTCTGACTGAGCTCCTCCAGGAGAGAGGCCCAAGCAAGACGCGCCCCGAGGAGCGTCTTGCCACATGTCACTACTCGGTCTAACTGAGCGCCTCCAGGAGAGAAGTCCAAGCAAGACGCGCCCCGAGGAGCGTCTTGCCAAATGTCACTACTCGGTCTGACTGAGCGCCTCCAGGAGAGAGGCCCAAGCAAGACGCGCCCAGAGGAGCGTCTTGCCACATGTCAACACTGGGTCTGACTGAGCGCCTCCACGAGAGAGGCCCGAGCAAGACACGCCCCGAGGAGCATCTTGACACATGTCAACACTGGGTCGGACTGAGGGCCTCCATGAGAGAAGCCCAAGCAAGACGCGCCCCGAGGAGAGTCTTGCCACATGTCAACACTCGGTCTGACAGAGGGCATTCAGGAGAGAGGCCCAAGCAATACGCGCCCCGAGGAGCGTCTTGCCACATGTCACCACTGGGTCAGACTGAGCGCCTCCAGGAGAGAGGCCCAAGCAAGACGCGCCCCGAGGAGCGTCTTGCCACATGTCAACAATGGGTCTGACTGAGGGCCTCCAGGAGAGAAGCCCAAGCAACACGCGGCCCGAGGAGCGTCTTGCCACATGTCAGCACTCGGTCTGACTGAGCGCCTCCTGGAGAGAGGCCCAAGCAAGACGCGCCCCAAGGAGCGTCTTGCCACATGTCAACAATGGGTCTGACTAAGGGCCTCCAGGAAAGAAGCCCAAGCAACACGCGCCCTCGAGGAGCTTCAAGCCACATGTCACTACTCAGTCTGACTGAGCGCCTCCAGGAGAGAGGCCCAAGCAAGACGCGCCCCGAGGAGCGTCTTGCCACATGTCAACACTGGGTCTGACAGAGGACCTCCAGGAGAGAGGCCCAAGCAAGACGCGCCCCGAGGAGTGTCTTGCCACATGTCACCACTTGGTCTGACTGAGCGCCTCTAGGAGAGAGGCCCAAGCAACACGCGCCCTCGAGGAGCTTCAAGCCACATGTCACTACTCAGTCTGACTGAGCGCCTCCAGGAGAGAGGCCTAAGCAAGACGCGCCCCGAGGAGCGTCTTGCCACATGTCAACAATGGGTCTTACTGAGGGCCTCCAGGAGAGAACCCCAAGCAAGACGCGCCCCGAGGAGCTTCTTGCCACATGTCAGCACTCGGTCTGACTGAGCGCCTCCAGGAGGGAGGCCAAAGCAAGACGCGCCCCGAGGAGCGTCTTGACACATGTCAACACTGGGTCTGACAGAGGGCCTCCATGAGAGAGGCCCAAGCAAGACGCGCCCCGAGGATTGTCTTGCCACATGTCACCACTTGGTCTGACTGAGCGCCTCCAGGAGAAAGGCCCAAGCAACACGCGCCCCGAGGAGCGTCAGGCCAGATTTCACTACTCAGTCTGACTGAGCGCCTCCAGGAGAGAGGCCCAAGCAAGATGCGCCCCGAGGGGCGTCTTGCCACTTGTCAACACTGAGTCTGATTGTGGGCCTTCTGGAGAGAGGCCCAAGCAAGACGAGCCCCGAGGAGCGTCTTGCCACATGTCAACAATGGTTCTTACTGAGGGCCTCCGGGAGAGAAGCCCAAGCAAGACGCGCCCCGAGGAGCTTCTTGCCACATGTCAGCACTCGGTCTGACTGAGCGCCTCCAGGAGAGAGGCCAAAGCAAGACGCCCCCCGAGGAGCGTCTTGACACATGTCAACACTGGGTCTGACAGAGGGCCTCCATGAGAGAGGCCCAAGCAAGACGCGCCCCGAGGAGTGTCTTGCCAAATGTCAACACTGGGTCTGACTGAGCGCCTCAGGGAGAGAGGTCAAAGCAAGACGCGCCCCGAGGAGCGTCTTGCCACATGTCAACACTGGGTCTGACTGAGTGCCTCCATGAGAGAAGCCCCAGCAAGACGCGCCCCGAGGAGCGTCTTGCCACATGTCACTACTCGGTCTGTTTGAGCGCCTCCAGGAGAGAGGCCCAAGCAAGACGTGCCCCGAGGAGCGTCTTGCCACATGTCAACACTGGGTCTGACTGAGCGCCTCCAGGAGAGAGGCCCAAGCAAGACACGCCCCGAGGAGCGTCTTGACACATGTCAACACTGGGTCTGACTGAGGGCCTCCATGAGAGAAGCCGAAGCAAGAGGCGCCCCGAGGAGAGTCTTGCCACATGTCAACACTCGGTCTGACAGAGGGCATCCAGGAGAGAGGCCCAAGCAATACGCGCCCCGAGGAGCGTCTTGCCACATGTCACCACTGGGTCTGACTGAGAGCCTCCAGGAGAGAGGCCCAACCAAGATGCGCCCTGAGGAGCGTCTTGCCACATGTCAACACTGGGTCTGACTGAGCGCCTCCAGGAGAGAGGCCCAAGCAAGACGCGCCTCGAGGAGCGTCTTGCCACGTGTCAACACTGGGTCTGACTTAGCGCCTCCAGGAGAGAGGCCCAAGCAAGATGCGCCCCGAGGAGCGTCTTGCCACGTGTCACCACTGGGTCTGACTGAGCTCCTCCAGGAGAGAGGCCCAAGCAAGACGCGCCCCGAGGAGCGTCTTGCCACGTGTCACCACTGGGTCTGATTTAGCACCTCCAGGAGAGAGGCCCCAGCAAGACGCGCCCCGAGGAGCATCTTGCCTTATGTCAGCACTCGGTCTGACTGAGCGCCTCCAGGAGAGAGGCCCAAGCAAGACCCGCCCCGAGGAGCGTCTTGCCACATGTCACTACTCGGTCTAACTGAGCGCCTCCAGGAGAGAGGTCCAAGCAAGACACGCCCCGAGGAGCGTCTTGCCACATGTCACTACTCGGTCTGACTGAGCGCCTCCAGGAGGGAGGTCCAAGCAAGACGCGCCCCGAGGAGCGTCTTGCCACATGTCACTACTCGGTCTGACTGAGCGCCTCCAGGAGAGAGGCCCAAGCAAGACGTGCCCCGAGGAGCGTCTTGCCACATGTCAACAATGGGTCTGACTGAGGGCCTCCAGGAGAGAAGCCCAAACAAGACGCGCCCCGAGGAGCGTCTTGCCACATGTCAACACTGGGTCTGACTGAGGGCCCCCAGGAGAGAGGCCCAAATAAGACGCGCCCCGAGGAGCGTCTTGCCACATGTCAACACTGGGTCTGACTGAGTGCCTCCATGAGAGAAGCCCCAGCAAGACGCGCCCCGAGGAGCGTCTTGCCACATGTCACTACTCGGTCTGACTGAGCGCCTCCAGGAGAGAGGCCCAAGCAAGACGTGCCCCGAGGAGCGTCTTGCCACATGTCAACAATGGGTCTGACTGAGGGCCTCCAGTAGAGAAGCCCAAGCAAGAAGCGCCCCGAGGAGCGTCTTGCCACATGTCAACACTGGGTCTGACTGAGCGCCTCCAGGAGAGAGGCCCAAGCAAGACACGCCCCGAGGAGTGTCTTGACACATGTCAACACTGGGTCTGACTGAGGGCCTCCATGAGAGAAGCCCAAGCAAGACGCGCCCCGAGGAGAGTCTTGCCCCATGTCAACACTGGGTCTGACAGAGGGCATCCAGGAGAGAGGCCCAAGCAATACGCGCCCCGAGGAGCGTCTTGCCACATGTCAACAATGGGTCTGACTGAGGGCCTCCAGGAGAGAAGCCAAAGCAAGACGCGCCCCGAGGAGCTTCTTTCCACATGTCAACACTGGGTCTGACTGAGTGCCTCCATGAGAGAAGCCCCAGCAAGACGCGCCCCGAGGAGCGTCTTGCCACATGTCACTACTCGGTCTGTTTGAGCGCCTCCAGGAGAGAGGCCCAAGCAAGACGTGCCCCGAGGAGCGTCTTGCCACATGTCAACACTGGGTCTGACTGAGCGCCTCCAGGAGAGAGGCCCAAGCAAGACACGCCCCGAGGAGCGTCTTGACACATGTCAACACTGGGTCTGACTGAGGGCCTCCATGAGAGAAGCCGAAGCAAGAGGCGCCCAGAGGAGAGTCTTGCCACGTGTCAACACTGGGTCTGACTTAGCGCCTCCAGGAGAGAGGCCCAAGCAAGATGCGCCCCGAGGAGCGTCTTGCCACGTGTCACCACTGGGTCTGACTGAGCTCCTCCAGGAGAGAGGCCCAAGCAAGACGCGCCCCGAGGAGCGTCTTGCCACGTGTCACCACTGGGTCTGATTTAGCACCTCCAGGAGAGAGGCCCCAGCAAGACGCGCCCCGAGGAGCATCTTGCCTTATGTCAGCACTCGGTCTGACTGAGCGCCTCCAGGAGAGAGGCCCAAGCAAGACCCGCCCCGAGGAGCGTCTTGCCACATGTCACTACTCGGTCTAACTGAGCGCCTCCAGGAGAGAGGTCCAAGCAAGACACGCCCCGAGGAGCGTCTTGCCACATGTCACTACTCGGTCTGACTGAGCGCCTCCAGGAGGGAGGTCCAAGCAAGACGCGCCCCGAGGAGCGTCTTGCCACATGTCACTACTCGGTCTGACTGAGCGCCTCCAGGAGAGAGGCCCAAGCAAGACGTGCCCCGAGGAGCGTCTTGCCACATGTCAACAATGGGTCTGACTGAGGGCCTCCAGGAGAGAAGCCCAAACAAGACGCGCCCCGAGGAGCGTCTTGCCACATGTCAACACTGGGTCTGACTGAGGGCCCCCAGGAGAGAGGCCCAAATAAGACGCGCCCCGAGGAGCGTCTTGCCACATGTCAACACTGGGTCTGACTGAGTGCCTCCATGAGAGAAGCCCCAGCAAGACGCGCCCCGAGGAGCGTCTTGCCACATGTCACTACTCGGTCTGACTGAGCGCCTCCAGGAGAGAGGCCCAAGCAAGACGTGCCCCGAGGAGCGTCTTGCCACATGTCAACAATGGGTCTGACTGAGGGCCTCCAGGAGAGAAGCCCAAGCAAGAAGCGCCCCGAGGAGCGTCTTGCCACATGTCAACACTGGGTCTGACTGAGCGCCTCCAGGAGAGAGGCCCAAGCAAGACACGCCCCGAGGAGTGTCTTGACACATGTCAACACTGGGTCTGACTGAGGGCCTCCATGAGAGAAGCCCAAGCAAGACGCGCCCCGAGGAGAGTCTTGCCCCATGTCAACACTGGGTCTGACAGAGGGCATCCAGGAGAGAGGCCCAAGCAATACGCGCCCCGAGGAGCGTCTTGCCACATGTCAACAATGGGTCTGACTGAGGGCCTCCAGGAGAGAAGCCAAAGCAAGACGCGCCCCGAGGAGCTTCTTTCCACATGTCAACAATGGGTCTTACTGAGGGCCACCATGAGAGAAGCCCAAGCAAGACGCGCCCCGAGGAGTGTCTTGCCACATGTCAACACTGTGTCTGACTGAGCGCCTCCAGGAGAGAGGCCCAAGCAAGACGCGCCCCGAGGAGCGTCTTGCTACGTGTCAACACTGGGTCTGACTTAGCGCATCCAGTAGAGAGGCCCAAGCAAGATGCGCCCCGAGGAGCGTCTTGCCACGTGTCACCACTGGGTCTGACTGAGCTCCTCCAGGAGAGAGGCCCAAGCAAGACGCGCCCCGAGGAGCGTCTTGCCACATGTCACTACTCGGTCTAACTGAGCGCCTCCAGGAGAGAGGTCCAAGCAAGACGCGCCCCGAGGAGCGTCTTGCCAAATGTCACTACTCGGTCTGAATGAGCGCCTCCAGGAGAGAGGCCCAAGCAAGACGTGCCCTGAGGAGCGTCTTGCCACATGTCAACAATGGGTCTGACTGAGGGCCTCCAGGAGAGAAGCCCAAGCAAGACGCGCCCAGAGGAGCGTCTTGCCACATGTCAACACTGGGTCTGACTGAGCGCCTCCACGAGAGAGGCCCGAGCAAGACACGCCCCGAGGAGCATCTTGACACATGTCAACACTGGGTCGGACTGAGGGCCTCCATGAGAGAAGCCCAAGCAAGACGCGCCCCGAGGAGAGTCTTGCCACATGTCAACACTCGGTCTGACAGAGGGCATTCAGGAGAGAGGCCCAAGCAATACGCGCCCCGAGGAGCGTCTTGCCACATGTCACCACTGGGTCTGACTGAGCGCCTCCAGGAGAGAGGCCCAAGCAAGACGCGCCCCGAGGAGCGTCTTGCCACATGTCAACAATGGGTCTGACTGAGGGCCTCCAGGAGAGAAGCCCAAGCAACACGCGGCCCGAGGAGCGTCTTGCCACATGTCAGCACTCGGTCTGACTGAGCGCCTCCAGGAGAGAGGCCCAAGCAAGACGCGCCCCGAGGAGCGTCTTGCCACATGTCACCTCTGGTTCTGACTGAGCGCCTCCAGGAGAGAGGCCCAAGCAAGACGCACCCCGAGGAGCGTCTTGCCACATGTCAACACTGGGTCTGACAGAGGACCTCCAGGAGAGAGACCCAAGCAAGACGCGCCCCGAGGAGCGTCTTGCCACATGTCACCACTTGGTCTGACTGAGCGCCTCTAGGAGAGAGGCCCAAGCAACACGCGCCCTCGAGGAGCTTCAAGCCACATGTCACTACTCAGTCTGACTGAGCGCCTCCAGGAGAGAGGCCCAAGCAAGACGCGCCCCGAGGAGCGTCTTGCCACATGTCAACAATGGGTCTTACTGAGGGCCTCCAGGAGAGAAGCCCAAGCAAGACGCGCCCCGAGGAGCTTCTTGCCACATGTCAGCACTCGGTCTGACTGAGCGCCTCCAGGAGGGAGGCCAAAGCAAGACGCGCCCCGAGGAGCGTCTTGACACATGTCAACACTGGGTCTGACAGAGGGCCTCCATGAGAGAGGCCCAAGCAAGACGCGCCCCGAGGAGTGTCTTGCCACATGTCAACACTGGGTCTGAGAGAGGGCCTCCAGGAGAGAAGCCCAAGCAAGACGTGCCCCGAGGATTGTCTTGCCACATGTCACCACTTGGTCTGACTGAGCGCCTCCAGGAGAGAGGCCCAAGCAACACGCGCCCCGGGGAGCGTCAGGCCAGATTTCACTACTCAGTCTGACTGAGCGCCTCCAGGAGAGAGGCCCAAGCAAGATGCGCCCCGAGGGGCGTCTTGCCAACTGTCAACACTGAGTCTGATTGAGGGCCTTCTGGAGAGAGGCCCAAGCAAGACGCGCCCCGAGGAGCGTCTTGCCACATGTCAACAATGGTTCTTACTGAGGGCATCCGGGAGAGAAGCCCAAGCAAGACGCGCCCCGAGGAGCTTCTTGCCACATGTCAGCACTCGGTCTGACTGAGCGCCTCCAGGAGAGAGGCCAAAGCAAGACGCCCCCCGAGGAGCGTCTTGACACATGTCAACACTGGGTCTGACAGAGGGCCTCCATGAGAGAGGCCCAAGCAAGACGCGCCCCGAGGAGTGTCTTGCCAAATGTCAACACTGGGTCTGACTGAGCGCCTCAGGGAGAGAGGTCAAAGCAAGACGCGCCACGAGGAGCGTCTTGCCACATGTCAACACTGGGTCTGACTGAGTGCCTCCATGAGAGAAGCCCCAGCAAGACGCGCCCCGAGGAGCGTCTTGCCACATGTCACTACTCGGTCTGTTTGAGCGCCTCCAGGAGAGAGGCCCAAGCAAGACGTGCCCCGAGGAGCGTCTTGCCACATGTCAACACTGGGTCTGACTGAGCGCCTCCAGGAGAGAGGCCCAAGCAAGACACACCCCGAGGAGCGTCTTGACACATGTCAACACTGGGTCTGACTGAGGGCCTCCATGAGAGAAGCCGAAGCAAGAGGCGCCCCGAGGAGAGTCTTGCCACATGTCAACACTCGGTCTGACAGAGGGCATCCAGGAGAGAGGCCCAAGCAATACGCGCCCCGAGGAGCGTCTTGCCACATGTCACCACTGGGTCTGACTGAGCGCCTCCAGGAGAGAGGCCCAACCAAGATGCGCCCTGAGGAGCGTCTTGCCACATGTCAACACTGGGTCTGACTGAGCGCCTCCAGGAGAGAGGCCCAAGCAAGACGCGCCTCGAGGAGCGTCTTGCCACGTGTCAACACTGGGTCTGACTTAGCGCCTCCAGGAGAGAGGCCCAAGCAAGATGCGCCCAGAGGAGCGTCTTGCCATGTGTCACCACTGGGTCTGACTGAGCTCCTCCAGGAGAGAGGCCCAAGCAAGACGCGCCCCGAGGAGCGTCTTGCCACGTGTCACCACTGGGTCTGATTGAGCACCTCCAGGAGAGAGGCCCCAGCAAGACGGGCCCCGAGGAGCATCTTGCCTTATGTCAGCACTCGGTCTGACTGAGCGCCTCCAGGAGAGAGGCCCAAGAAAGACCCGCCCCGAGGAGCGTCTTGCCACATGTCACTACTCGGTCTAACTGAGCGCCTCCAGGAGAGAGGTCCAAGCAAGACACGCCCCGAGGAGCGTCTTGCCACATGTCACTACTCGGTCTGACTGAGCGCCTCCAGGAGGGAGGTCCAAGCAAGACGCGCCCCGAGGAGCGTCTTGCCACATGTCACTACTCGGTCTGACTGAGCGCCTCCAGGAGAGAGGCCCAAGCAAGACGTGCCCCGAGGAGCGTCTTGCCACATGTCAACAATGGGTCTGACTGAGGGCCTCCAGGAGAGAAGCCCAAACAAGACGCGCCCCGAGGAGCGTCTTGCCACATGTCAACACTGGGTCTGACTGAGGGCCCCCAGGAGAGAAGCCCAAATAAGACGCGCCCCGAGGAGCGTCTTGCCACATGTCAACACTGGGTCTGACTGAGGGCCTCCAGGAGAGAAGCCCAAGCAAGATGCGCCCCGAGGAGCGTCTTGCCACATGTCAGCACTCGGTCTGACTGAGCGCCTCCAGGAGAGAGGCGCAAGCAAGACGCGCCCGGAGGAGCGTCTTGCCACATGTCAGCACTCGGTCTGACTGAGCGCCTCGAGGAGCAAGGCCCAAGCAAGACGCGCCCCGAGGAGCGTCTTGACACATGTCTCCTCTGGGTCTGACTGAGCGCCTCCAGGAGAGAGGCCCAAGCAAGACGTGCCCCGAGGAGCATCTTGCCACATGTCAACACTGGGTCTGACTGAGTGCCTGCATGAGAGAAGCCCCAGCAAGACGCGCCCCGAGGAGCGTCTTGCCACATGTCACCACTGGTTCTGACTGAGCACCTCCAGGAGAGAGGCCCAAGCAAGACGCGCCCCGAGGAGCGTCTTGCCACATGTCAACACTGGGTCTGACTGAGCGCCTCCAGGAGAGAGGCCCGAGGAGCGTCTTGCCACATGTCACGTCTGGGTCTGACTGAGCGCCTCCAGGAGAGAGGCGCAAGCAAGAAACGCCCGAGGAGCGTCTTGACACATGTCAACACTGGGTCTGACTGAGCGCCTCCAGGAGAGAGGCCCCAGCAAGACGCGCCCCGAGGAGCGTCTTGCCACATGTCAACAATGGGTCTGACTGAGGGCCTCCAGGAGAGAAGCCCAAGCAAGACGCGCCCCGAGGAGCGTCTTGCCACATGTCAACACTGGGTATAATTGAGCGCCTCCAGGAGAGAGGCCCAAGCAAGACGCGCCCCGAGGAGCGTCTTGCCACATGTCACTACTCGGTCTGACTGAGCGCCTCCAGGATAGAGGTCCAAGCAACACGCGCCCCGAGGAGCGTCTTGCCACATGTCAACACTGGGTCTGACTGAGTGCCTCCATGAGAGAAGCCCCAGCAAGACGCACCCCGAGGAGCGTCTTTCCACATGCCACTACTCGGTCTGACTGAGCGCCTCCAGGAGAGAGGCCCAAGCAAGACGTGCCCCGAGGAGCGTCTTGCCACATGTCAACAATGGGTCTGACTGAGGGCCTCCAGGAGAGAAGCCCAAGCAAGAAGCGCCCCGAGGAGCGTCTTGCCACATGTCAACACTGGGTCTGACTGAGCGCCTCCAGGAGAGAGGCCCAAGCAAGACACGCCCCGAGGAGCGTCTTGACACATTTCAACACTGGGTCTGACTGAGGGCCTCCATGAGAGAAGCCCAAGCAAGACGCGCCCCGAGGAGAGTCTTGCCACATGTCAACACTGGGTCCGACAGAGGGCATCCAGGAGAGAGGCCCAAGCAATACGCGCCCCGAGGAGTGTCTTGCCACATGTCAACAATGGGTCTGACTGAGGGCCTCCAGGAGAGAAGCCAAAGCAAGACGCGCCCCGAGGAGCTTCTTTCCACATGTCAACAATGGGTCTTACTGAGGGCCACCATGAGAGAAGCCCAAGCAAGACGCGCCCCGAGGAGTGTCTTGCCACATGTCAACACTGGGTCTGACTGAGGGCCTCCATGAGAGAAGCCCAAGCAAGACGCGCCCCGAGGAGAGTCTTGCCCCATGTCAACACTGGGTCTGACAGAGGGCATCCAGGAGAGAGGCCCAAGCAATACGCGCCCCGAGGAGCGTCTTGCCACATGTCAACAATGGGTCTGACTGAGGGCCTCCAGGAGAGAAGCCAAAGCAAGACGCGCCCCGAGGAGCTTCTTTCCACATGTCAACAATGGGTCTTACTGAGGGCCACCATGAGAGAAGGCCAAGCAAGACGCGCCCCGAGGAGTGTCTTGCCACATGTCAACACTGTGTCTGACTGAGCGCCTCCAGGAGAGATGCCCAAGCAAGACACGCCCCGAGGAGCGTCTTGCTACGTGTCAACACTGGGTCTGACTTAGCGCATCCAGTAGAGAGGCCCAAGCAAGATGCGCCCCGAGGAGCGTCTTGCCACGTGTCACCACTGGGTCTGACTGAGCTCCTCCAGGAGAGAGGCCCAAGCAAGACGCGCCCCGAGGAGCGTCTTGCCACATGTCACTACTCGGTCTAACTGAGCGCCTCCAGGAGAGAGGTCCAAGCAAGACGCGCCCCGAGGAGCGTCTTGCCAAATGTCACTACTCGGTCTGACTGAGCGCCTCCAGGAGAGAGGCCCAAGCAAGACGTGCCCTGAGGAGCGTCTTGCCACATGTCAACAATGGGTCTGACTGAGGGCCTCCAGGAGAGAAGCCCAAGCAAGACGCGCCCAGAGGAGCGTCTTGCCACATGTCAACACTGGGTCTGACTGAGCGCCTCCACGAGAGAGGCCCGAGCAAGACACGCCCCGAGGAGCATCTTGACACATGTCAACACTGGGTCGGACTGAGGGCCTCCATGAGAGAAGCCCAAGCAATACGCGCCCCGAGGAGAGTCTTGCCACATGTCAACACTCGGTCTGACAGAGGGCATTCAGGAGAGAGGCCCAAGCAATACGCGCCCCGAGGAGCGTCTTGCCACATGTCACCACTGGGTCTGACTGAGCGCCTCCAGGAGAGAGGCCCAAGCAACACGCGGCCCGAGGAGCGTCTTGCCACATGTCAGCACTCGGTCTGACTGAGCGCCTCCAGGAGAGAGGCCCAAGCAAGACGCGCCCCGAGGAGCGTCTTGCCACATGTCAACAATGGGTCTGACTAAGGGCCTCCAGGAAAGAAGCCCAAGCAACACGCGCCCTCGAGGAGCTTCAAGCCACATGTCACTACTCAGTCTGACTGAGCGCCTCCAGGAGAGAGGCCCAAGCAAGACGCGCCCCGAGGAGCGTCTTGCCACATGTCAACACTGGGTCTGACAGAGGACCTCCAGGAGAGAGGCCCAAGCAAGACGCGCCCCGAGGAGTGTCTTGCCACATGTCACCACTTGGTCTGACTGAGCGCCTCTAGGAGAGAGGCCCAAGCAACACGCGCCCTCGAGGAGCTTCAAGCCACATGTCACTACTCAGTCTGACTGAGCGCCTCCAGGAGAGAGGCCCAAGCAAGACGCGCCCCGAGGAGCGTCTTGCCACATGTCAACAATGGGTCTTACTGAGGGCCTCCAGGAGAGAAGCCCAAGCAAGACGCGCCCCGAGGAGCTTCTTGCCACATGTCAGCACTCGGTCTGACTGAGCGCCTCCAGGAGGGAGGCCAAAGCAAGACGCGCCCCGAGGAGCGTCTTGACACATGTCAACACTGGGTCTGACAGAGGGCCTCCATGAGAGAGGCCCAAGCAAGACGCGCCCCGAGGAGTGTCTTGCCACATGTCAACACTGGGTCTGACAGAGGGCCTCCAGGAGAGAAGCCCAAGCAAGACGTGCCCCGAGGATTGTCTTGCCACATGTCACCACTTGGTCTGACTGAGCGCCTCCAGGAGAGAGGCCCAAGCAACACGCGCCCCGAGGAGCGTCAGGCCAGATTTCACTACTCAGTCTGACTGAGCGCCTCCAGGAGAGAGGCCCAAGCAAGATGCGCCCCGAGGGGCGTCTTGCCAACTGTCAACACTGAGTCTGATTGAGGGCCTTCTGGAGAGAGGCCCAAGCAAGACGCGCCCCGAGGAGCGTCTTGCCACATGTCAACAATGGTTCTTACTGAGGGCCTCCGGGAGAGAGGCCCAAGCAAGACGCGCCCCGAGGAGCTTCTTGCCACATGTCAGCACTCGGTCTGACTGAGCGCCTCCAGGAGAGAGGCCAAAGCAAGACGCCCCCCGAGGAGCGTCTTGACACAAGTCAACACTGGGTCTGACAGAGGGCCTCCATGAGAGAGGCCCAAGCAAGACGCGCCCCGAGGAGTGTCTTGCCAAATGTCAACACTGGGTCTGACTGAGCGCCTCAGGGAGAGAGGTCAAAGCAAGACGCGCCCCGAGGAGCGTCTTGCCACATGTCAACACTGGGTCTGACTGAGTGCCTCCATGAGAGACGCCCCAGCAAGACGCGCCCCGAGGAGCGTCTTGCCACATGTCACTACTCGGTCTGTTTGAGCGCCTCCAGGAGAGAGGCCCAAGCAAGACATGCCCCGAGGAGCGTCTTGCCACATGTCAACACTGGGTCTGACTGAGCGCCTCCAGGAGAGAGGCCCAAGCAAGACACGCCCCGAGGAGCGTCTTGACACATGTCAACACTGGGTCTGACTGAGGGCCTCCATGAGAGAAGCCGAAGCAAGAGGCGCCCCGAGGAGAGTCTTGCCACATGTCAACACTCGGTCTGACAGAGGGCATCCAGGAGAGAGGCCCAAGCAATACGCGCCCCGAGGAGCGTCTTGCCACATGTCACCACTGGGTATGACTGAGCGCCTCCAGGAGAGAGGCCCAACCAAGATGCGCCCCGAGGAGCGTCTTGCCACATGTCAACACTGGGTCTGACTGAGCGCCTCCAGGAGAGAGGCCCAAGCAAGACGCGCCTCGAGGAGCGTCTTGCCACGTGTCAACACTGGGTCTGACTTAGCGCCTCCAGGAGAGAGGCCCAAGCAAGATGCGCCCCGAGGAGCGTCTTGCCACGTGTCACCACTGGGTCTGACTGAGCTCCTCCAGGAGAGAGGCCCAAGCAAGACGCGCCCAGAGGAGCGTCTTGCCACGTGTCACCACTGGGTCTGATTGAGCACCTCCAGGAGAGAGGCCCCAGCAAGACGCGCCCCGAGGAGCATCTTGCCTTATGTCAGCACTCGGTCTGACTGAGCGCCTCCAGGAGAGAGGCCCAAGCAAGACCCGCCCCGAGGAGCGTCTTGCCACATGTCACTACTCGGTCTAACTGAGCGCCTCCAGGAGAGAGGTCCAAGCAAGACACGCCCCGAGGAGCGTCTTGCCACATGTCACTACTCGGTCTGACTGAGCGCCTCCAGGAGGGAGGTCCAAGCAAGACGCGCCCCGAGGAGCGTCTTGCCACATGTCACTACTCGGTCTGACTGAGCGCCTCCAGGAGAGAGGCCCAAGCAAGACGTGCCCCGAGGAGCGTCTTGCCACATGTCAACAATGGGTCTGACTGAGGGCCTCCAGGAGAGAAGCCCAAACAAGACGCGCCCCGAGGAGCGTCTTGCCACATGTCAACACTGGGTCTGACTGAGGGCCCCCAGGAGAGAGGCCCAAATAAGACGCGCCCCGAGGAGCGTCTTGCCACATGTCAACACTGGGTCTGACTGAGGGCCTCCAGGAGAGAAGCCCAAGCAAGATGCGCCCCGAGGAGCGTCTTGCCACATGTCAGCACTCGGTCTGACTGAGCGCCTCCAGGAGAGAGGCGCAAGCAAGACGCGCCCGGAGGAGCGTCTTGCCACATGTCAGCACTCGGTCTGACTGAGCGCCTCCAGGAGCAAGGCCCAAGCAAGACACGCCCCGAGGAGCGTCTTGACACATGTCTCCTCTGGGTCTGACTGAGCGCCTCCAGGAGAGAGGCCCAAGCAAGACGTGCCCCGAGGAGCATCTTGCCACATGTCAACACTGGGTCCGACTGAGTGCCTCCATGAGAGAAGCCCCAGCAAGACGCGCCCCGAGGAGCGTCTTGCCACATGTCACCACTGGGTCTGACTGAGCACCTCCAGGAAAGAGGCCCAAGCAAGACACGCCCCGAGGAGCGTCTTGCCACATGTCAACACTGGGTCTGACTGAGCGCCTCCAGGAGAGAGCCCCGAGGAGCGTCTTGCCACATGTCACGTCTGGGTCTGACTGAGCGCCTCCAGGAGAGAGGCGCAAGCAAGAAACGCCCGAGGAGCGTCTTGACACATGTCAACACTGGGTCTGACTGAGCGCCTCCAGGAGAGAGGCCCCAGCAAGACGCGCCCCGAGGAGCGTCTTGCCACATGTCAACAATGGGTCTGACTGAGGGCCTCCAGGAGAGAAACCCAAGCAAGACGCGCCCAGAGGAGCGTCTTGCCACATGTCAACACTGGGTATAATTGAGCACCTCCAGGAGAGAGGCCCAAGCAAGACGCGCCCCGAGGAGCGTCTTGCCACATGTCACTACTCGGTCTGACTGAGCGCCTCCAGGATAGAGGTCCAAGTAACACGCGCCCCGAGGAGCGTCTTGCCACATGTCAACACTGGGTCTGACTGAGTGCCTCCATGAGAGAAGCCCCAGCAAGACGCACCCCGAGGAGCGTCTTTCCACATGTCACTACTCGGTCTGACTGAGCGCCTCCAGGAGAGAGGCCCAAGCAAGACGTGCCCCGAGGAGCGTCTTGCCACATGTCAACAATGGGTCTGACTGAGGGCCTCCAGGAGAGAAGCCCAAGCAAGAAGCGCCCCGAGGAGCGTCTTGCCACATGTCAACACTGGGTCTGACTGAGCGCCTCCAGGAGAGAGGCCCAAGCAAGACACGCCCCGAGGAGCGTCTTGACACATTTCAACACTGGGTCTGACTGAGGGCCTCCATGAGAGAAGCCCAAGCAAGACGCGCCCCGTGGAGAGTCTTGCCACATGTCAACACTGGGTCCGACAGAGGGCATCCAGGAGAGAGGCCCAAGCAATACGCGCCCCGAGGAGTGTCTTGCCACATGTCAACAATGGGTCTGACTGAGGGCCTCCAGGAGAGAAGCCAAAGCAAGACGCGCCCCGAGGAGCTTCTTTCCACATGTCAACAATGGGTCTTACTGAGGGCCACCATGAGAGAAGCCCAAGCAAGACGCGCCCCGAGGAGTGTCTTGCCACATGTCAACAATGCGTCTGACTTAGCGCCTCCAGTAGAGAGGCCCAAGCAAGATGCGCCCCGAGGAGCGTCTTGCCACGTGTCACCACTGGGTCTGACTGAGCGCCTCCAGGAGAGAGGCCCAAGCAAGACGCGCCCCGAGGAGCGTCTTGCCACGTGTCAACACTGGGTCTGACTGAGCGCCTCCAGGAGAGAGGCCCAAGCAAGACGCGCCCCGAGGAGCGTCTTTCCACGTGTCACCACTGGGTCTGACTGAGCGCCTCCAGGAGAGAGGCCCAAGCAAGACACGCCCCGAGGAGCGTATTGCCACATGTCAACACTGGGTCTGACTGAGCGCCTCCAGGAGAGAGGCCCGAGCAAGACGCGCCCCGAGGAGCGTCTTGCCACATGTCAACACTGGGTCTGACTGAGCGCCTCCAGGAGAGAGGCCCAAGCAAGACGCGCCCCGAGAAGCGTCTTACCACATGTTAGCACTGGGTCTGACTGAGCGCCTCCAGGAGAGAGGCCCCAGCAAGACGCGCCCCGAGGAGCGTCTTGCCTTATGTCAGCACTCGGTCTGACTGAGCGCCTCCAGGAGAGAGGCCAAAGCAAGACGCGCCCCGAGGAGCGTCTTGCCACATGTCAACAATGGGTCTGACTGAGGGCCTCCAGGAGAGAGGCCCAAGCAAGATGCGCCCGGAGGAGCGTCTTGCCACATGTCAACACTGGGTCTGACAGAGGGCCTCCAGGAGAGAGGCCCAAGCAAGAAGCGCACCGAGGAGCGTCTTGCCACATGTCACCTCTGGTTCTGACTGAGCGCCTCCAGGAGAGAGGCCCAAGCAAGACGCGCCCCGAGGAGCGTCTTGTCACATGTCCACACTGGGTCTGTCTGAGCGCCTCCAGGAGAGAAGCCCAAGCAAGACGCGCCCAGAGGAGCGTCTTGCCACATGTCAACACTGGGTCTGACTGAGTGCCTCCAGGAGAGAGGCCCAAGCAAGACACGCCCCGAGGAGCGTCTTGACACATGTCAACACTGGGTCGGACTGAGGGCCTCCATGAGAGAAGCCCAAGCAAGACGCGCCCCGAGGAGAGTCTTGCCACATGTCAACACTCGGTCTTACAGAGGGCATTCAGGAGAGAGGCCCAAGCAATACGTGCCACGAGGAGCGTCTTGCCACATGTCACCACTGGGTCTGACTGAGCGCCTCCAGGAGAGAGGCCCAAGCAAGACGCGCCCCGAGGAGCGTCTTGCCACATGTCAACAATGGGTCTGACTGAGGGCCTCCAGGAGAGAAGCCCAAGCAACACGCGGCCCGAGGAGCGTCTTGCCACATGTCAGCACTTGGTCTGACTGAGCGCCTCCAGGAGAGAGGCCCAAGCAAGACGCGCCCCGAGGAGCGTCTTGCCACATGTCAACAATGGGTCTGACTAAGGGCCTCCAGGAGAGAAGCCCAAGCAAGACGCGCCCCGAGGAGCGTCTTGACACATGTCAACACTGGGTCTGACAGAGGGCCTCCAGGAGAGAGGCCCAAGCAAGACGCGCCCCGAGGAGTGTCTTGCCACATGTCACCACTTGGTCTGACTGAGCGCCTCCAGGAGAGAGGCCCAAGCAAGACGCGCCCCGAGGAGCGTCTTGCCACATGTCAACAATGGGTCTTACTGAGGGCCTCCAGGAGAGAAGCCCAAGCAAGACGCGCCCCGAGGAGCTTCTTGCCACATGTCAGCACTCGGTCTGACTGAGCGCCTCCAGGAGAGAGGCCAAAGCAAGACGCGCCCAGAGGAGCGTCTTGACACATGTCAACACTGGGTCTGACAGAGGGCCTCCAGGAGAGAGGCCCAAGCAACACGCGCCCCGAGGAGCGTCAGGCCAGATGTCACTACTCAGTCTGACTGAGCGCCTCCAGGAGAGAGGCCCAAGCAAGACGCGCCCCGAGGGGCGTCTTGCCACGTGTCAACACTGAGTCTGATTGAGGGCCTTCTGGAGAGAGGCCCAAGCAAGACACGCACCGAGGAGCGTCTTGCCACATGTCAGCACTCGGTCTGAATGAGCGCCTCCAGGAGAGAAGCCGAAGCAAGAGGCGCCCCGAGGAGAGTCTTGCCACATGTCAACACTGGGTCTGACTGAGCGCCTCCATGATAGAAGCCGAAGCAAGAGGCGCCCCGAGGAGAATCTTGCCACATGTCAACACTCTGTCTGACAGAGGGCATCCAGGAGAGAGGCCCAAGCAATACGTGCCCCGAGGAGCGTCTTGCCACATGTCACCACTGGGTCTGACATAGCGCCTCCAGGAGAGAGGCCCGAGGAGCGTCTTGCCACATGTCACGTCTGGGTCTGACTGAGCGCCTCCAGGAGAGAGGCGCAAGCAAGAAACGCCCGAGGAGCGTCTTGACACATGTCAACACTGGGTCTGACTGAGCGCCTCCAGGAGAGAGGCCCCAGCAAGACGCGCCCCGAGGAGTGTCTTGCCACATGTCACTACTCGGTCTAACTGAGCGCCTCCAGGAGAGAGGTCCAAGCAAGACGCGCTCCGAGGAGCGTCTTGCCAAATGTCACTACTCGGTCTGACTGAGCGCCTCCAGGAGAGAGGCCCAAGCAAGACGTGCCCCGATGAGCGTCTTGCCACATGTCAACAATGGGTCTGACTGAGGGCCTCCAGGAGAGAAGCCCAAGCAAGACGCGCCCAGAGGAGCGTCTTGCCACATGTCAACACTGGGTCTGACTGAGCGCCTCCAGGAGAGAGGCCCAAGCAAGACACGCCCCGAGGAGCGTCTTGACACATGTCAACACTGAGTCTGACTGAGGGCCTCCATGAGAGAGGCCCAAGCAAGACGCGCCCCGAGGAGCGTCTTGCCACGTGTCAACACCGGGTCTGACTTAGCGCCTCCAGGAGAGAGGCCCCAGCAAGATGCGCCCCGAGGAGCGTCTTGCCACGTGTCACCACTGGGTCTGACTGAGCTCCTCCAGGAGAGAGGCCCAAGCAAGACGCGCCCCGAGGAGCGTCTTGCCACGCGTCACCACTGGGTCTGATTGAGCACCTCCAGGAGAGAGGCCCCAGCAAGACGCGCCCTGAGGAGCATCTTGCCTTACGTCAGCACTCGGTCTGGCTGAGCGCCTCCAGGAGAGAGGCCCAAGCAAGACCCGCCCCGAGGAGCGTCTTGCCACATGTCACTACTCGGTCTAACTGAGCGCCTCCAGGAGAGAGGTCCAAGCAAGACACGCCCCGAGGAGCGTCTTGCCACATGTCACTACACGGTCTGACTGAGCGCCTCCAGGAGGGAGGTCCAAGCAAGACGCGCCCCGAGGAGCGTCTTGCCACATGTCACTACTCGGTCTGACTGAGCGCCTCCAGGAGAGAGGCCCAAGCAAGACGTGCCCCGAGGAGCGTCTTGCCACATGTCAACAATGGGTCTGACTGAGCTCCTCCAGGAGAGAGGCCCAAGCAAGACGCGCCCCGAGGAGCGTCTTGCCACATGTCAACACTGGGTCTGACATAGCGCCTCCAGGAGAGAGGCCCGAGGAGCGTCTTGCCACATGTCACGTCTGGGTCTGACTGAGCGCCTCCAGGAGAGAGGCGCAAGCAAGAAACGCCCGAGGAGCGTCTTGACACATGTCAACACTGGGTCTGACTGAGCGCCTCCAGGAGAGAGGCCCCAGCAAGACGCGCCCCGAGGAGTGTCTTGCCACATGTCACTACTCGGTCTAACTGAGCGCCTCCAGGAGAGAGGTCCAAGCAAGACGCGCTCCGAGGAGCGTCTTGCCAAATGTCACTACTCGGTCTGACTGAGCGCCTCCAGGAGAGAGGCCCAAGCAAGACGTGCCCCGATGAGCGTCTTGCCACATGTCAACAATGGGTCTGACTGAGGGCCTCCAGGAGAGAAGCCCAAGCAAGACGCGCCCAGAGGAGCGTCTTGCCACATGTCAACACTGGGTCTGACTGAGCGCCTCCAGGAGAGAGGCCCAAGCAAGACACGCCCCGAGGAGCGTCTTGACACATGTCAACACTGGGTCGGACTGAGGGCCTCCATGAGAGAAGCCCAAGCAAGACGCGCCCCGAGGAGAGTCTTGCCACATGTCAACACTCGGTCTGACAGAGGGCATTCAGGAGAGAGGCCCAAGCAATACACGCCCCGAGGAGCGTCTTGCCACATGTCACCACTGGGTCTGAATGAGCGCCTTCAAGAGAGAGGCCCAACCAAACGCGCCCCGAGGAATGTCTTGCCACATGCCAACACTGGGTCTGACTGAGCGCCTCCAGGAGAGAGGCCCAAGCAAGACGCGCCCCGAGGAGCGTCTTGCCACGTGTCAACACTGGGTCTGACTGAGCGCCTCCAGGAGAGAGGCCCAAGCAAGACGCGCTTCGAGGAGCGTCTTTCCACGTGTCACCACTGGGTCTGACTGAGCGCCTCCAGGAGAGAGGCCCAAGCAAGACGCGCCCCGAGGAGCGTCTTGCCACATGTCAACACTGGGTCTGACTGAGCGCCTCCAGGAGAGAGCCCCAAGCAAGACGCGCCCCGAGAAGCGTCTTACCACATGTTAGCACTGGGTCTGACTGAGCGCCTCCAGGAGAGAGGCCCCAGCAAGACGCGCCCCGAGGAGCGTCTTGCCTTATGTCAGCACTCGGTCTGACTGAGCGCCTCCAGGAGAGAGGCCCAAGCAAGACGCGCCCCAAGGAGCGTCTTGCCACCTGTCACCACTGGGTCTGACTGAGCACCTCCGGGAGAGAGGCCCAAGCAAGACGCGCCCCGAGGAGCGTCTTGCCACATGTCAACACTGGGTCTGACATAACGCCTCCAGGAGAGAGGCCCGAGGAGCGTCTTGCCACATGTCACGTCTGGGTCTGACTGAGCGCCTCCAGGAGAGAGGCGCAAGCAAGAAACGCCCGAGGAGCGTCTTGACACATGTCAACACTGGGTCTGACTGAGCGCCTCCAGGAGAGAGGCCCCAGCAAGACGCGCCCCGAGGAGTGTCTTGCCACATGTCAACACTGGGTCAGACTGAGTGCCTCCATGAGAGAAGCCCCAGCAAGACGCGCCCCGAGGAGCGTCTTTCCACATGTCACTACTCGATCTGACTGAGCGCCTCCAGGAGAGAGGCCCAAGCAAGACGTGCCCCGAGGAGCGTCTTGCCACATGTCAACAATGGGTCTGACTGAGGGCCTCCAGGAGAGAAGCCCAAGCAAGAAGCGCTCCGAGCAGCGTATTGCCACATGTCAACACTGGGTCTTACTGAGCGCCTCCAGGAGAGAGGCCCAAGCAAGACACGCCCCGAGGAGCGTCTTGACACATTTCAACACTGGGTCTGACTGAGGGCCTCCATGAGAGAAGCCCAAGCAAGATGCGCTCGAGGAGAGTCTTGCCACATGTCAACAGTGGGTCTGAGAGAGGGCATCCAGGAGAGAGGCCCAAGCAATACGCGCCCCGAGGAGCGTCTTGCCACATGTCAACAATGGGTCTGACTGAGGGCCTCCAGGAGAGAAGCCAAAGCAAGACGCGCCCCGAGGAGCTTCTTTCCACATGTCAACAATGGGTCTAACTGAGCGCCTCCAGGAGAGAGGTCCAAGCAAGACGCGCTCCGAGGAGCGTCTTGCCAAATGTCACTACTCGGTCTGACTGAGCGCCTCCAGGAGAGAGGCCCAAGCAAGACGTGCCCCGATGAGCGTCTTGCCACATGTCAACAATGGGTCTGACTGAGGGCCTCCAGGAGAGAAGCCCAAGCAAGACGCGCCCAGCGGAGCGTCTTGCCACATGTCAACACTGGGTCTGACTGAGCGCCTCCAGGAGAGAGGCCCAAGCAAGACACGCCCCGAGGAGCGTCTTGACACATGTCAACACTGGGTCGGACTGAGGGCCTCCATGAGAGAAGCCCAAGCAAGACGCGCCCCGAGGAGAGTCTTGCCACATGTCAACACTCGGTCTGACAGAGGGCATTCAGGAGAGAGGCCCAAGCAATACACGCCCCGAGGAGCGTCTTGCCACATGTCACCACTGGGTCTGAATGAGCGCCTCCAAGAGAGAGGCCCAACCAAACGCGCCCCGAGGAATGTCTTGCCACATGCCAACACTGGGTCTGACTGAGCGCCTCCAGGAGAGAGGCCCAAGCAAGACGCGCCCCGAG
Source organism: Nothobranchius furzeri (assembly GCF_043380555.1). Taxonomy (NCBI): domain Eukaryota; kingdom Metazoa; phylum Chordata; class Actinopteri; order Cyprinodontiformes; family Nothobranchiidae; genus Nothobranchius; species Nothobranchius furzeri. The sequence goes on along the minus strand of NC_091749.1, from coordinate 13,142,908 downwards.
GAGCGTCTTGCCACGTGTCAACACTGGGTCTGACTGAGCGCCTCCAGGAGAGAGGCCCAAGCAAGACGCGCCCCGAGGAGCGTCTTTCCACGTGTCACCACTGGGTCTGACTGAGCGCCTCCAGGAGAGAGGCCCAAGCAAGACGCGCCCCGAGGAGCGTCTTGCCACATGTCAACACTGGGTCTGACTGAGCGCCTCCAGGAGAGAGCCCCAAGCAAGACGCGCCCCGAGAAGCGTCTTACCACATGTTAGCACTGGGTCTGACTGAGCGCCTCCAGGAGAGAGGCCCCAGCAAGACGCGCCCCGAGGAGCGTCTTGCCTTATGTCAGCACTCGGTCTGACTGAGCGCCTCCAGGAGAGAGGCCCAAGCAAGACGCGCCCCGAGGAGCGTCTTGCCACCTGTCACCACTGGGTCTGACTGAGCACCTCCGGGAGAGAGGCCCAAGCAAGACGCGCCCCGAGGAGCGTCTTGCCACATGTCAACACTGGGTCTGACATAGCGCCTCCAGGAGAGAGGCCCGAGGAGCGTCTTGCCACATGTCACGTCTGGGTCTGACTGAGCGCCTCCAGGAGAGAGGCGCAAGCAAGAAACGCCCGAGGAGCGTCTTGACACATGTCAACACTGGGTCTGACTGAGCGCCTCCAGGAGAGAGGCCCCAGCAAGACGCGCCCCGAGGAGTGTCTTGCCACATGTCAACACTGGGTCAGACTGAGTGCCTCCATGAGAGAAGCCCCAGCAAGACGCGCCCCGAGGAGCGTCTTTCCACATGTCACTACTCGATCTGACTGAGCGCCTCCAGGAGAGAGGCCCAAGCAAGACGTGCCCCGAGGAGCGTCTTGCCACATGTCAACAATGGGTCTGACTGAGGGCCTCCAGGAGAGAAGCCCAAGCAAGAAGTGCCCCGAGGAGCGTATTGCCACATGTCAACACTGGGTCTTACTGAGCGCCTCCAGGAGAGAGGCCCAAGCAAGACACGCCCCGAGGAGCGTCTTGACACATTTCAACACTGGGTCTGACTGAGGGCCTCCATGAGAGAAGCCCAAGCAAGATGCGCCCCAAGGAGAGTCTTGCCACATGTCAACAGTGGGTCTGACAGAGGGCATCCAGGAGAGAGGCCCAAGCAATACGCGCCCCGAGGAGCGTCTTGCCACCTGTCAACAATGGGTCTGACTGAGGGCCTCCAGGAGAGAAGCCAAAGCAAGACGCGCCCCGAGGAGCTTCTTTCCACATGTCAACAATGGGTCTTACTGAGGGCCACCATGAGAGAAGCCCAAGCAAGACGCGCCCCGAGGAGTGTCTTGCCACATGTCAACACTGTGTCTGACTGAGCGCCTCCAGGAGAGAGGCCAAAGCAAGACGCGCCCCGAGGAGCGTCTTGCCACGTGTCAACACTGGGTCTGACTTAGCGACTCCAGTAGAGAGGCCCAAGCAAGATGCGCCCCGAGGAGCGTCTTGCCACGTGTCACCACTGGGTCTGACTGAGCTCCTCCAGGAGAGAGGCCCAAGCAAGACGCGCCCCGAGGAGCGTCTTGCCACATGTCACTACTCGGTCTAACTGAGCGCCTCCAGGAGAGAGGTCCAAGCAAGACGCGCTCCGAGGAGCGTCTTGCCAAATGTCACTACTCGGTCTGACTGAGCGCCTCCAGGAGAGAGGCCCAAGCAAGACGTTGCCCGATGAGCGTCTTGCCACATGTCAACAATGGGTCTGACTGAGGGCCTCCAGGAGAGAAGCCCAAGCAAGACGCGCCCAGAGGAGCGTCTTGCCACATGTCAACACTGGGTCTGACTGAGCGCCTCCAGGAGAGAGGCCCAAGCAAGACACGCCCCGAGGAGCGTCTTGACACATGTCAACACTGGGTCGGACTGAGGGCCTCCATGAGAGAAGCCCAAGCAAGACGCGCCCCGAGGAGAGTCTTGCCACATGTCAACACTCGGTCTGACAGAGGGCATTCAGGAGAGAGGCCCAAGCAATACGCGCCCCGAGGAGCGTCTTGCCACATGTCACCACTGGGTCTGAATGAGCGCCTCCAGGAGAGAGGCCCAAGCAAGACGCGCCCCGAGGAGCGTCTTGCCACATGTCAACACTGGGTCTGACTGAGCGCCTCCAGGAGAGAGCCCCAAGCAAGACGCGCCCCGAGAAGCGTCTTACCACGTGTCAACACTGGGTCTGACTGAGCGCCTCCAGGAGAGAGGCCCAAGCAAGACGCGGCCCGAGGAGCGTCTTTCCACGTGTCACCACTGGGTCTGACTGAGCGCCTCCAGGAGAGAGGCCCAAGCAAGACGCGCCCCGAGGAGCGTCTTGCCACATGTCAACACTGGGTCTGACTGAGCGCCTCCAGGAGAGAGCCCCAAGCAAGACGCGCCCCGAGAAGCGTCTTACCACATGTAAGCACTGGGTCTCACTGAGCGCCTCCAGGAGAGAGGCCCCAGCAAGACGCGCCCCGAGGAGCGTCTTGCCTTATGTCAGCACTCGGTCTGACTGAGCGCCTCCAGGAGAGAGGCCAAAGCAAGACGCGCCCCGAGGAGCGTCTTGCCACATGTCAACAATGGGTCTGACTGAGGGCCTCCAGGAGAGAGGCCCAAGCAAGATGCTCCCGGAGGAGCGTCTTGCCACATGTCAACACTGGGTCTGACAGAGGGCCTCCAGGAGAGAGGCCCAAGCAAGACGCGCACTGAGGAGCGTCTTGCCACATGTCACCTCTGGTTCTGACTGAGCGCCTCCAGGAGAGAGGCCCAAGCAAGACGCGCCCCGAGGAGCGTCTTGTCACATGTCCACACTGGGTCTGTCTGAGCGCCTCCAGGAGAGAAGCCCAAGCAAGACGCGCCCAGAGGAGCGTCTTGCCACATGTCAACACTGGGTCTGACTGAGCGCCTCCAGGAGAGAGGCCCAAGCAAGACACGCCCCGAGGAGCGTCTTGACACATGTCAACACTGGGTCGGACTGAGGGCCTCCATGAGAGAAGCCCAAGCAAGACGCGCCCCGAGGAGAGTCTTGCCACATGTCAACACTCGGTCTGACAGAGGGCATTCAGGAGAAAGGCCCAAGCAATACGCGCCCCGAGGAGCGTCTTGCCACATGTCACCACTGGGTCTGACTGAGCGCCTCCAGGAGAGAGGCCCAAGCAAGACGCGCCCCGAGGAGCGTCTTGCCACATGTCAACAATGGGTCTGACTGAGGGCCTCCAGGAGAGAAGCCCAAGCAACACGCGGCCCGAGGAGCGTCTTGCCACATGTCAGCACTCGGTCTGACTGAGCGCCTCCAGGAGAGAGGCCCAAGCAAGACGCGCCCCGAGGAGCGTCTTGCCACATGTCAACAATGGGTCTGACTAAGGGCCTCCAGGAGAGAAGCCCAAGCAAGACGCGCCCCGAGGAGCGTCTTGACACATGTCAACACTGGGTCTGACAGAGGGCCTCCAGGAGAGAGGTCCAGGCAAGACGCGCCCCGAGGAGTGTCTTGCCACATGTCACCACTTGGTCTGACTGAGCGCCTCCAGGAGAGAGGCCCAAGCAACACGCGCCCTTGAGGAGCGTCAGGCCACATGTCACTACTCAGTCTGACTGAGCGCCTCCAGGAGAGAGGCCCAAGCAAGACGCGCCCCGAGGAGCGTCTTGCCACATGTCAACAATGGGTCTTACTGAGGGCCTCCAGGAGAGAAGCCCAAGCAAGACGCGCCCCGAGGAGCTTCTTGCCACATGTCAGCACTCGGTCTGACTGAGCGCCTCCAGGAGAGAGGCCAAAGCAAGACGCGCCCCGAGGAGCGTCTTGACACATGTCAACACTGGGTCTGACAGAGGGCCTCCATGAGAGAGGCCCAAGCAAGACGCGCCCCGAGGAGTGTCTTGCCACATGTCAACACTGGGTCTGACAGAGGGCCTCCAGGAGAGAGGCCCAAGCAAGACGCGCCTCGAGGATTGTCTTGCCACATGTCACCACTTGGTCTGACTGAGCGCCTCCAGGAGAGAGGCCCAAGCAAGACGCGCCCCGAGGAGCGTCTTGCCACATGTCAACACTGGGTCTGACTGAGCGCCTCCAGGAGAGAGGCCCAAGCAAGACGCGCCCCGAGGAGCGTCTTGCCACGTGTCAACACTGGGTCTGACTGAGCGCCTCCAGGAGAGAGGCCCAAGCAAGACGCGGCCCGAGGAGCGTCTTTCCACGTGTCACCACTGGGTCTGACTGAGCGCCTCCAGGAGAGAGGCCCAAGCAAGACGCGCCCCGAGGAGCGTCTTGCCACATGTCAACACTGGGTCTGACTGAGCGCCTCCAGGAGAGAGCCCCAAGCAAGACGCGCCCCGAGAAGCGTCTTACCACATGTAAGCACTGGGTCTCACTGAGCGCCTCCAGGAGAGAGGCCCCAGCAAGACGCGCCCCGAGGAGCGTCTTGCCTTATGTCAGCACTCGGTCTGACTGAGCGCCTCCAGGAGAGAGGCCAAAGCAAGACGCGCCCCGAGGAGCGTCTTGCCACATGTCAACAATGGGTCTGACTGAGGGCCTCCAGGAGAGAGGCCCAAGCAAGATGCTCCCGGAGGAGCGTCTTGCCACATGTCAACACTGGGTCTGACAGAGGGCCTCCAGGAGAGAGGCCCAAGCAAGACGCGCACTGAGGAGCGTCTTGCCACATGTCACCTCTGGTTCTGACTGAGCGCCTCCAGGAGAGAGGCCCAAGCAAGACGCGCCCCGAGGAGCGTCTTGTCACATGTCCACACTGGGTCTGTCTGAGCGCCTCCAGGAGAGAAGCCCAAGCAAGACGCGCCCAGAGGAGCGTCTTGCCACATGTCAACACTGGGTCTGACTGAGCGCCTCCAGGAGAGAGGCCCAAGCAAGACACGCCCCGAGGAGCGTCTTGACACATGTCAACACTGGGTCGGACTGAGGGCCTCCATGAGAGAAGCCCAAGCAAGACGCGCCCCGAGGAGAGTCTTGCCACATGTCAACACTCGGTCTGACAGAGGGCATTCAGGAGAAAGGCCCAAGCAATACGCGCCCCGAGGAGCGTCTTGCCACATGTCACCACTGGGTCTGACTGAGCGCCTCCAGGAGGGAGGCCAAAGCAAGACGCGCCCCGAGGAGCGTCTTGACACATGTCAACACTGGGTCTGACAGAGGGCCTCCATGAGAGAGGCCCAAGCAAGACGCGCCCCGAGGAGTGTCTTGCCACATGTCAACACTGGGTCTGACAGAGGGCCTCCAGGAGAGAAGCCCAAGCAAGACGTGCCCCGAGGATTGTCTTGCCACATGTCACCACTTGGTCTGACTGAGCGCCTCCAGGAGAGAGGCCCAAGCAACACGCGCCCCGGGGAGCGTCAGGCCAGATTTCACTACTCAGTCTGACTGAGCGCCTCCAGGAGAGAGGCCCAAGCAAGATGCGCCCCGAGGGGCGTCTTGCCAACTGTCAACACTGAGTCTGATTGAGGGCCTTCTGGAGAGAGGCCCAAGCAAGACGCGCCCCGAGGAGCGTCTTGCCACATGTCAACAATGGTTCTTACTGAGGGCATCCGGGAGAGAAGCCCAAGCAAGACGCGCCCCGAGGAGCTTCTTGCCACATGTCAGCACTCGGTCTGACTGAGCGCCTCCAGGAGAGAGGCCAAAGCAAGACGCCCCCCGAGGAGCGTCTTGACACATGTCAACACTGGGTCTGACAGAGGGCCTCCATGAGAGAGGCCCAAGCAAGACGCGCCCCGAGGAGTGTCTTGCCAAATGTCAACACTGGGTCTGACTGAGCGCCTCAGGGAGAGAGGTCAAAGCAAGACGCGCCCCGAGGAGCGTCTTGCCACATGTCAACACTGGGTCTGACTGAGTGCCTCCATGAGAGAAGTCCCAGCAAGACGCGCCCCGAGGAGCGTCTTGCCACATGTCACTACTCGGTCTGTTTGAGCGCCTCCAGGAGAGAGGCCCAAGCAAGACGTGCCCCGAGGAGCGTCTTGCCACATGTCAACACTGGGTCTGACTGAGCGCCTCCAGGAGAGAGGCCCAAGCAAGACACACCCCGAGGAGCGTCTTGACACATGTCAACACTGGGTCTGACTGAGGGCCTCCATGAGAGAAGCCGAAGCAAGAGGCGCCCCGAGGAGAGTCTTGCCACATGTCAACACTCGGTCTGACAGAGGGCATCCAGGAGAGAGGCCCAAGCAATACGCGCCCCGAGGAGCGTCTTGCCACATGTCACCACTGGGTCTGACTGAGCGCCTCCAGGAGAGAGGCCCAACCAAGATGCGCCCTGAGGAGCGTCTTGCCACATGTCAACACTGGGTCTGACTGAGCGCCTCCAGGAGAGAGGCCCAAGCAAGACGCGCCTCGAGGAGCGTCTTGCCACGTGTCAACACTGGGTCTGACTTAGCGCCTCCAGGAGAGAGGCCCAAGCAAGATGCGCCCAGAGGAGCGTCTTGCCATGTGTCACCACTGGGTCTGACTGAGCTCCTCCAGGAGAGAGGCCCAAGCAAGACGCGCCCCGAGGAGCGTCTTGCCACGTGTCACCACTGGGTCTAATTGAGCACCTCCAGGAGAGAGGCCCCAGCAAGACGGGCCCCGAGGAGCATCTTGCCTTATGTCAGCACTCGGTCTGACTGAGCGCCTCCAGGAGAGAGGCCCAAGAAAGACCCGCCCCGAGGAGCGTCTTGCCACATGTCACTACTCGGTCTAACTGAGCGCCTCCAGGAGAGAGGTCCAAGCAAGACACGCCCCGAGGAGCGTCTTGCCACATGTCACTACTCGGTCTGACTGAGCGCCTCCAGGAGGGAGGTCCAAGCAAGACGCGCCCCGAGGAGCGTCTTGCCACATGTCACTACTCGGTCTGACTGAGGGCCCCCAGGAGAGAGGCCCAAATAAGACGCGCCCCGAGGAGCGTCTTGCCACATGTCAACACTGGGTCTGACTGAGGGCCTCCAGGAGAGAAGCCCAAGCAAGATGCGCCCCGAGGAGCGTCTTGCCACATGTCAGCACTCGGTCTGACTGAGCGCCTCCAGGAGAGAGGCGCAAGCAAGACGCGCCCGGAGGAGCGTCTTGCCACATGTCAGCACTCGGTCTGACTGAGCGCCTCGAGGAGCAAGGCCCAAGCAAGACGCGCCCCGAGGAGCGTCTTGACACATGTCTCCTCTGGGTCTGACTGAGCGCCTCCAGGAGAGAGGCCCAAGCAAGACGTGCCCCGAGGAGCATCTTGCCACATGTCAACACTGGGTCTGACTGAGTGCCTGCATGAGAGAAGCCCCAGCAAGACGCGCCCCGAGGAGCGTCTTGCCACATGTCACCACTGGTTCTGACTGAGCACCTCCAGGAGAGAGGCCCAAGCAAGACGCGCCCCGAGGAGCGTCTTGCCACATGTCAACACTGGGTCTGACTGAGCGCCTCCAGGAGAGAGGCCCGAGGAGCGTCTTGCCACATGTCACGTCTGGGTCTGACTGAGCGCCTCCAGGAGAGAGGCGCAAGCAAGAAACGCCCGAGGAGCGTCTTGACACATGTCAACACTGGGTCTGACTGAGCGCCTCCAGGAGAGAGGCCCCAGCAAGACGCGCCCCGAGGAGCGTCTTGCCACATGTCAACAATGGGTCTGACTGAGGGCCTCCAGGAGAGAAGCCCAAGCAAGACGCGCCCCGAGGAGCGTCTTGCCACATGTCAACACTGGGTATAATTGAGCGCCTCCAGGAGAGAGGCCCAAGCAAGACGCGCCCCGAGGAGCGTCTTGCCACATGTCACTACTCGGTCTGACTGAGCGCCTCCAGGATAGAGGTCCAAGCAACACGCGCCCCGAGGAGCGTCTTGCCACATGTCAACACTGGGTCTGACTGAGTGCCTCCATGAGAGAAGCCCCAGCAAGACGCACCCCGAGGAGCGTCTTTCCACATGTCACTACTCGGTCTGACTGAGCGCCTCCAGGAGAGAGGCCCAAGCAAGACGTGCCCCGAGGAGCGTCTTGCCACATGTCAACAATGGGTCTGACTGAGGGCCTCCAGGAGAGAAGCCCAAGCAAGAAGCGCCCCGAGGAGCGTCTTGCCACATGTCAACACTGGGTCTGACTGAGCGCCTCCAGGAGAGAGGCCCAAGCAAGACACGCCCCGAGGAGCGTCTTGACACATTTCAACACTGGGTCTGACTGAGGGCCTCCATGAGAGAAGCCCAAGCAAGACGCGCCCCGAGGAGAGTCTTGCCACATGTCAACACTGGGTCCGACAGAGGGCATCCAGGAGAGAGGCCCAAGCAATACGCGCCCCGAGGAGTGTCTTGCCACATGTCAACAATGGGTCTGACTGAGGGCCTCCAGGAGAGAAGCCAAAGCAAGACGCGCCCCGAGGAGCTTCTTTCCACATGTCAACAATGGGTCTTACTGAGGGCCACCATGAGAGAAGCCCAAGCAAGACGCGCCCCGAGGAGTGTCTTGCCACATGTCAACACTGGGTCTGACTGAGGGCCTCCATGAGAGAAGCCCAAGCAAGACGCGCCCCGAGGAGAGTCTTGCCCCATGTCAACACTGGGTCTGACAGAGGGCATCCAGGAGAGAGGCCCAAGCAATACGCGCCCCGAGGAGCGTCTTGCCACATGTCAACAATGGGTCTGACTGAGGGCCTCCAGGAGAGAAGCCAAAGCAAGACGCGCCCCGAGGAGCTTCTTTCCACATGTCAACAATGGGTCTTACTGAGGGCCACCATGAGAGAAGGCCAAGCAAGACGCGCCCCGAGGAGTGTCTTGCCACATGTCAACACTGTGTCTGACTGAGCGCCTCCAGGAGAGATGCCCAAGCAAGACACGCCCCGAGGAGCGTCTTGCTACGTGTCAACACTGGGTCTGACTTAGCGCATCCAGTAGAGAGGCCCAAGCAAGATGCGCCCCGAGGAGCGTCTTGCCACGTGTCACCACTGGGTCTGACTGAGCTCCTCCAGGAGAGAGGCCCAAGCAAGACGCGCCCCGAGGAGCGTCTTGCCACATGTCACTACTCGGTCTAACTGAGCGCCTCCAGGAGAGAGGTCCAAGCAAGACGCGCCCCGAGGAGCGTCTTGCCAAATGTCACTACTCGGTCTGACTGAGCGCCTCCAGGAGAGAGGCCCAAGCAAGACGTGCCCTGAGGAGCGTCTTGCCACATGTCAACAATGGGTCTGACTGAGGGCCTCCAGGAGAGAAGCCCAAGCAAGACGCGCCCAGAGGAGCGTCTTGCCACATGTCAACACTGGGTCTGACTGAGCGCCTCCACGAGAGAGGCCCGAGCAAGACACGCCCCGAGGAGCATCTTGACACATGTCAACACTGGGTCGGACTGAGGGCCTCCATGAGAGAAGCCCAAGCAAGACGCGCCCCGAGGAGAGTCTTGCCACATGTCAACACTCGGTCTGACAGAGGACATTCAGGAGAGAGGCCCAAGCAATACGCGCCCCGAGGAGCGTCTTGCCACATGTCACCACTGGGTCTGACTGAGCGCCTCCAGGAGAGAGGCCCAAGCAACACGCGGCCCGAGGAGCGTCTTGCCACATGTCAGCACTCGGTCTGACTGAGCGCCTCCAGGAGAGAGGCCCAAGCAAGACGCGCCCCGAGGAGCGTCTTGCCACATGTCAACAATGGGTCTGACTAAGGGCCTCCAGGAAAGAAGCCCAAGCAACACGCGCCCTCGAGGAGCTTCAAGCCACATGTCACTACTCAGTCTGACTGAGCGCCTCCAGGAGAGAGGCCCAAGCAAGACGCGCCCCGAGGAGCGTCTTGCCACATGTCAACACTGGGTCTGACAGAGGACCTCCAGGAGAGAGGCCCAAGCAAGACGCGCCCCGAGGAGTGTCTTGCCACATGTCACCACTTGGTCTGACTGAGCGCCTCTAGGAGAGAGGCCCAAGCAACACGCGCCCTCGAGGAGCTTCAAGCCACATGTCACTACTCAGTCTGACTGAGCGCCTCCAGGAGAGAGGCCCAAGCAAGACGCGCCCCGAGGAGCGTCTTGCCACATGTCAACAATGGGTCTTACTGAGGGCCTCCAGGAGAGAAGCCCAAGCAAGACGCGCCCCGAGGAGCTTCTTGCCACATGTCAGCACTCGGTCTGACTGAGCGCCTCCAGGAGGGAGGCCAAAGCAAGACGCGCCCCGAGGAGCGTCTTGACACATGTCAACACTGGGTCTGACAGAGGGCCTCCATGAGAGAGGCCCAAGCAAGACGCGCCCCGAGGAGTGTCTTGCCACATGTCAACACTGGGTCTGACAGAGGGCCTCCAGGAGAGAAGCCCAAGCAAGACGTGCCCCGAGGATTGTCTTGCCACATGTCACCACTTGGTCTGACTGAGCGCCTCCAGGAGAGAGGCCCAAGCAACACGCGCCCCGAGGAGCGTCAGGCCAGATTTCACTACTCAGTCTGACTGAGCGCCTCCAGGAGAGAGGCCCAAGCAAGATGCGCCCCGAGGGGCGTCTTGCCAACTGTCAACACTGAGTCTGATTGAGGGCCTTCTGGAGAGAGGCCCAAGCAAGACGCGCCCCGAGGAGCGTCTTGCCACATGTCAACAATGGTTCTTACTGAGGGCCTCCGGGAGAGAGGCCCAAGCAAGACGCGCCCCGAGGAGCTTCTTGCCACATGTCAGCACTCGGTCTGACTGAGCGCCTCCAGGAGAGAGGCCAAAGCAAGACGCCCCCCGAGGAGCGTCTTGACACAAGTCAACACTGGGTCTGACAGAGGGCCTCCATGAGAGAGGCCCAAGCAAGACGCGCCCCGAGGAGTGTCTTGCCAAATGTCAACACTGGGTCTGACTGAGCGCCTCAGGGAGAGAGGTCAAAGCAAGACGCGCCCCGAGGAGCGTCTTGCCACATGTCAACACTGGGTCTGACTGAGTGCCTCCATGAGAGACGCCCCAGCAAGACGCGCCCCGAGGAGCGTCTTGCCACATGTCACTACTCGGTCTGTTTGAGCGCCTCCAGGAGAGAGGCCCAAGCAAGACATGCCCCGAGGAGCGTCTTGCCACATGTCAACACTGGGTCTGACTGAGCGCCTCCAGGAGAGAGGCCCAAGCAAGACACGCCCCGAGGAGCGTCTTGACACATGTCAACACTGGGTCTGACTGAGGGCCTCCATGAGAGAAGCCGAAGCAAGAGGCGCCCCGAGGAGAGTCTTGCCACATGTCAACACTCGGTCTGACAGAGGGCATCCAGGAGAGAGGCCCAAGCAATACGCGCCCCGAGGAGCGTCTTGCCACATGTCACCACTGGGTATGACTGAGCGCCTCCAGGAGAGAGGCCCAACCAAGATGCGCCCCGAGGAGCGTCTTGCCACATGTCAACACTGGGTCTGACTGAGCGCCTCCAGGAGAGAGGCCCAAGCAAGACGCGCCTCGAGGAGCGTCTTGCCACGTGTCAACACTGGGTCTGACTTAGCGCCTCCAGGAGAGAGGCCCAAGCAAGATGCGCCCCGAGGAGCGTCTTGCCACGTGTCACCACTGGGTCTGACTGAGCTCCTCCAGGAGAGAGGCCCAAGCAAGACGCGCCCAGAGGAGCGTCTTGCCACGTGTCACCACTGGGTCTGATTGAGCACCTCCAGGAGAGAGGCCCCAGCAAGACGCGCCCCGAGGAGCATCTTGCCTTATGTCAGCACTCGGTCTGACTGAGCGCCTCCAGGAGAGAGGCCCAAGCAAGACCCGCCCCGAGGAGCGTCTTGCCACATGTCACTACTCGGTCTAACTGAGCGCCTCCAGGAGAGAGGTCCAAGCAAGACACGCCCCGAGGAGCGTCTTGCCACATGTCACTACTCGGTCTGACTGAGCGCCTCCAGTAGGGAGGTCCAAGCAAGACGCGCCCCGAGGAGCGTCTTGCCACATGTCACTACTCGGTCTGACTGAGCGCCTCCAGGAGAGAGGCCCAAGCAAGACGTGCCCCGAGGAGCGTCTTGCCACATGTCAACAATGGGTCTGACTGAGGGCCTCCAGGAGAGATGCCCAAACAAGACGCGCCCCGAGGAGCGTCTTGCCACATGTCAACACTGGGTCTGACTGAGGGCCCCCAGGAGAGAGGCCCAAATAAGACGCGCCCCGAGGAGCGTCTTGCCACATGTCAACACTGGGTCTGACTGAGGGCCTCCAGGAGAGAAGCCCAAGCAAGATGCGCCCCGAGGAGCGTCTTGCCACATGTCAGCACTCGGTCTGACTGAGCGCCTCCAGGAGAGAGGCGCAAGCAAGACGCGCCCGGAGGAGCGTCTTGCCACATGTCAGCACTCGGTCTGACTGAGCGCCTCCAGGAGCAAGGCCCAAGCAAGACACGCCCCGAGGAGCGTCTTGACACATGTCTCCTCTGGGTCTGACTGAGCGCCTCCAGGAGAGAGGCCCAAGCAAGACGTGCCCCGAGGAGCATCTTGCCACATGTCAACACTGGGTCCGACTGAGTGCCTCCATGAGAGAAGCCCCAGCAAGACGCGCCCCGAGGAGCGTCTTGCCACATGTCACCACTGGGTCTGACTGAGCACCTCCAGGAAAGAGGCCCAAGCAAGACACGCCCCGAGGAGCGTCTTGCCACATGTCAACACTGGGTCTGACTGAGCGCCTCCAGGAGAGAGCCCCGAGGAGCGTCTTGCCACATGTCACGTCTGGGTCTGACTGAGCGCCTCCAGGAGAGAGGCGCAAGCAAGAAACGCCCGAGGAGCGTCTTGAAACATGTCAACACTGGGTCTGACTGAGCGCCTCCAGGAGAGAGGCCCCAGCAAGACGCGCCCCGAGGAGCGTCTTGCCACATGTCAACAATGGGTCTGACTGAGGGCCTCCAGGAGAGAAACCCAAGCAAGACGCGCCCAGAGGAGCGTCTTGCCACATGTCAACACTGGGTATAATTGAGCGCCTCCAGGAGAGAGGCCCAAGCAAGACGCGCCCCGAGGAGCGTCTTGCCACATGTCACTACTCGGTCTGACTGAGCGCCTCCAGGATAGAGGTCCAAGTAACACGCGCCCCGAGGAGCGTCTTGCCACATGTCAACACTGGGTCTGACTGAGTGCCTCCATGAGAGAAGCCCCAGCAAGACGCACCCCGAGGAGCGTCTTTCCACATGTCACTACTCGGTCTGACTGAGCGCCTCCAGGAGAGAGGCCCAAGCAAGACGTGCCCCGAGGAGCGTCTTGCCACATGTCAACAATGGGTCTGACTGAGGGCCTCCAGGAGAGAAGCCCAAGCAAGAAGCGCCCCGAGGAGCGTCTTGCCACATGTCAACACTGGGTCTGACTGAGCGCCTCCAGGAGAGAGGCCCAAGCAAGACACGCCCCGAGGAGCGTCTTGACACATTTCAACACTGGGTCTGACTGAGGGCCTCCATGAGAGAAGCCCAAGCAAGACGCGCCCCGAGGAGAGTCTTGCCACATGTCAACACTGGGTCCGACAGAGGGCATCCAGGAGAGAGGCCCAAGCAATACGCGCCCCGAGGAGTGTCTTGCCACATGTCAACAATGGGTCTGACTGAGGGCCTCCAGGAGAGAAGCCAAAGCAAGACGCTCCCCGAGGAGCTTCTTTCCACATGTCAACAATGGGTCTTACTGAGGGCCACCATGAGAGAAGCCCAAGCAAGACGCGCCCCGAGGAGTGTCTTGCCACATGTCAACAATGCGTCTGACTTAGCGCCTCCAGTAGAGAGGCCCAAGCAAGATGCGCCCCGAGGAGCGTCTTGCCACGTGTCACCACTGGGTCTGACTGAGCGCCTCCAGGAGAGAGGCCCAAGCAAGACGCGCCCCGAGGAGCGTCTTGCCACGTGTCAACACTGGGTCTGACTGAGCGCCTCCAGGAGAGAGGCCCAAGCAAGACGCGCCCCGAGGAGCGTCTTTCCACGTGTCACCACTGGGTCTGACTGAGCGCCTCCAGGAGAGAGGCCCAAGCAAGACACGCCCCGAGGAGCGTATTGCCACATGTCAACACTGGGTCTGACTGAGCGCCTCCAGGAGAGAGGCCCGAGCAAGACGCGCCCCGAGGAGCGTCTTGCCACATGTCAACACTGGGTCTGACTGAGCGCCTCCAGGAGAGAGGCCCAAGCAAGACGCGCCCCGAGAAGCGTCTTACCACATGTTAGCACTGGGTCTGACTGAGCGCCTCCAGGAGAGAGGCCCCAGCAAGACGCGCCCCGAGGAGCGTCTTGCCTTATGTCAGCACTCGGTCTGACTGAGCGCCTCCAGGAGAGAGGCCAAAGCAAGACGCGCCCCGAGGAGCGTCTTGCCACATGTCAACAATGGGTCTGACTGAGGGCCTCCAGGAGAGAGGCCCAAGCAAGATGCGCCCGGAGGAGCGTCTTGCCACATGTCAACACTGGGTCTGACAGAGGGCCTCCAGGAGAGAGGCCCAAGCAAGAAGCGCACCGAGGAGCGTCTTGCCACATGTCACCTCTGGTTCTGACTGAGCGCCTCCAGGAGAGAGGCCCAAGCAAGACGCGCCCCGAGGAGCGTCTTGTCACATGTCCACACTGGGTCTGTCTGAGCGCCTCCAGGAGAGAAGCCCAAGCAAGACGCGCCCAGAGGAGCGTCTTGCCACATGTCAACACTGGGTCTGACTGAGTGCCTCCAGGAGAGAGGCCCAAGCAAGACACGCCCCGAGGAGCGTCTTGACACATGTCAACACTGGGTCGGACTGAGGGCCTCCATGAGAGAAGCCCAAGCAAGACGCGCCCCGAGGAGAGTCTTGCCACATGTCAACACTCGGTCTTACAGAGGGCATTCAGGAGAGAGGCCCAAGCAATACGTGCCACGAGGAGCGTCTTGCCACATGTCACCACTGGGTCTGACTGAGCGCCTCCAGGAGAGAGGCCCAAGCAAGACGCTCCCCGAGGAGCGTCTTGCCACATGTCAACAATGGGTCTGACTGAGGGCCTCCAGGAGAGAAGCCCAAGCAACACGCGGCCCGAGGAGCGTCTTGCCACATGTCAGCACTTGGTCTGACTGAGCGCCTCCAGGAGAGAGGCCCAAGCAAGACGCGCCCCGAGGAGCGTCTTGCCACATGTCAACAATGGGTCTGACTAAGGGCCTCCAGGAGAGAAGCCCAAGCAAGACGCGCCCCGAGGAGCGTCTTGACACATGTCAACACTGGGTCTGACAGAGGGCCTCCAGGAGAGAGGCCCAAGCAAGACGCTCCCCGAGGAGTGTCTTGCCACATGTCACCACTTGGTCTGACTGAGCGCCTCCAGGAGAGAGGCCCAAGCAAGACGCGCCCCGAGGAGCGTCTTGCCACATGTCAACAATGGGTCTTACTGAGGGCCTCCAGGAGAGAAGCCCAAGCAAGACGCGCCCCGAGGAGCTTCTTGCCACATGTCAGCACTCGGTCTGACTGAGCGCCTCCAGGAGAGAGGCCAAAGCAAGACGTGCCCAGAGGAGCGTCTTGACACATGTCAACACTGGGTCTGACAGAGGGCCTCCAGGAGAGAGGCCCAAGCAACACGCGCCCCGAGGAGCGTCAGGCCAGATGTCACTACTCAGTCTGACTGAGCGCCTCCAGGAGAGAGGCCCAAGCAAGACGCGCCCCGAGGGGCGTCTTGCCACGTGTCAACACTGAGTCTGATTGAGGGCCTTCTGGAGAGAGGCCCAAGCAAGACACGCACCGAGGAGCGTCTTGCCACATGTCAGCACTCGGTCTGAATGAGCGCCTCCAGGAGAGAAGCCGAAGCAAGAGGCGCCCCGAGGAGAGTCTTGCCACATGTCAACACTGGGTCTGACTGAGCGCCTCCATGATAGAAGCCGAAGCAAGAGGCGCCCCGAGGAGAATCTTGCCACATGTCAACACTCTGTCTGACAGAGGGCATCCAGGAGAGAGGCCCAAGCAATACGTGCCCCGAGGAGCGTCTTGCCACATGTCACCACTGGGTCTGACATAGCGCCTCCAGGAGAGAGGCCCGAGGAGCGTCTTGCCACGTCACGTCTGGGTCTGACTGAGCGCCTCCAGGAGAGAGGCGCAAGCAAGAAACGCCCGAGGAGCGTCTTGACACATGTCAACACTGGGTCTGACTGAGCGCCTCCAGGAGAGAGGCCCCAGCAAGACGCGCCCCGAGGAGTGTCTTGCCACATGTCACTACTCGGTCTAACTGAGCGCCTCCAGGAGAGAGGTCCAAGCAAGACGCGCTCCGAGGAGCGTCTTGCCAAATGTCACTACTCGGTCTGACTGAGCGCCTCCAGGAGAGAGGCCCAAGCAAGACGTGCCCCGATGAGCGTCTTGCCACATGTCAACAATGGGTCTGACTGAGGGCCTCCAGGAGAGAAGCCCAAGCAAGACGCGCCCAGAGGAGCGTCTTGCCACATGTCAACACTGGGTCTGACTGAGCGCCTCCAGGAGAGAGGCCCAAGCAAGACACGCCCCGAGGAGCGTCTTGACACATGTCAACACTGAGTCTGACTGAGGGCCTCCATGAGAGAGGCCCAAGCAAGACGCGCCCCGAGGAGCGTCTTGCCACGTGTCAACACCGGGTCTGACTTAGCGCCTCCAGGAGAGAGGCCCCAGCAAGATGCGCCCCGAGGAGCGTCTTGCCACGTGTCACCACTGGGTCTGACTGAGCTCCTCCAGGAGAGAGGCCCAAGCAAGACGCGCCCCGAGGAGCGTCTTGCCACGCGTCACCACTGGGTCTGATTGAGCACCTCCAGGAGAGAGGCCCCAGCAAGACGCGCCCTGAGGAGCATCTTGCCTTACGTCAGCACTCGGTCTGGCTGAGCGCCTCCAGGAGAGAGGCCCAAGCAAGACCCGCCCCGAGGAGCGTCTTGCCACATGTCACTACTCGGTCTAACTGAGCGCCTCCAGGAGAGAGGTCCAAGCAAGACACGCCCCGAGGAGCGTCTTGCCACATGTCACTACACGGTCTGACTGAGCGCCTCCAGGAGGGAGGTCCAAGCAAGACGCGCCCCGAGGAGCGTCTTGCCACATGTCACTACTCGGTCTGACTGAGCGCCTCCAGGAGAGAGGCCCAAGCAAGACGTGCCCCGAGGAGCGTCTTGCCACATGTCAACAATGGGTCTGACTGAGCTCCTCCAGGAGAGAGGCCCAAGCAAGACGCGCCCCGAGGAGCGTCTTGCCACATGTCAACACTGGGTCTGACATAGCGCCTCCAGGAGAGAGGCCCGAGGAGCGTCTTGCCACATGTCACGTCTGGGTCTGACTGAGCGCCTCCAGGAGAGAGGCGCAAGCAAGAAACGCCCGAGGAGCGTCTTGACACATGTCAACACTGGGTCTGACTGAGCGCCTCCAGGAGAGAGGCCCCAGCAAGACGCGCCCCGAGGAGTGTCTTGCCACATGTCACTACTCGGTCTAACTGAGCGCCTCCAGGAGAGAGGTCCAAGCAAGACGCGCTCCGAGGAGCGTCTTGCCAAATGTCACTACTCGGTCTGACTGAGCGCCTCCAGGAGAGAGGCCCAAGCAAGACGTGCCCCGATGAGCGTCTTGCCACATGTCAACAATGGGTCTGACTGAGGGCCTCCAGGAGAGAAGCCCAAGCAAGACGCGCCCAGAGGAGCGTCTTGCCACATGTCAACACTGGGTCTGACTGAGCGCCTCCAGGAGAGAGGCCCAAGCAAGACACGCCCCGAGGAGCGTCTTGACACATGTCAACACTGGGTCGGACTGAGGGCCTCCATGAGAGAAGCCCAAGCAAGACGCGCCCCGAGGAGAGTCTTGCCACATGTCAACACTCGGTCTGACAGAGGGCATTCAGGAGAGAGGCCCAAGCAATACACGCCCCGAGGAGCGTCTTGCCACATGTCACCACTGGGTCTGAATGAGCGCCTCCAAGAGAGAGGCCCAACCAAACGCGCCCCGAGGAATGTCTTGCCACATGCCAACACTGGGTCTGACTGAGCGCCTCCAGGAGAGAGGCCCAAGCAAGACGCGCCCCGAGGAGCGTCTTGCCACGTGTCAACACTGGGTCTGACTGAGCGCCTCCAGGAGAGAGGCCCAAGCAAGACGCGCTTCGAGGAGCGTCTTTCCACGTGTCACCACTGGGTCTGACTGAGCGCCTCCAGGAGAGAGGCCCAAGCAAGACGCGCCCCGAGGAGCGTCTTGCCACATGTCAACACTGGGTCTGACTGAGCGCCTCCAGGAGAGAGCCCCAAGCAAGACGCGCCCCGAGAAGCGTCTTACCACATGTTAGCACTGGGTCTGACTGAGCGCCTCCAGGAGAGAGGCCCCAGCAAGACGCGCCCCGAGGAGCGTCTTGCCTTATGTCAGCACTCGGTCTGACTGAGCGCCTCCAGGAGAGAGGCCCAAGCAAGACGCGCCCCAAGGAGCGTCTTGCCACCTGTCACCACTGGGTCTGACTGAGCACCTCCGGGAGAGAGGCCCAAGCAAGACGCGCCCCGAGGAGCGTCTTGCCACATGTCAACACTGGGTCTGACATAACGCCTCCAGGAGAGAGGCCCGAGGAGCGTCTTGCCACATGTCACGTCTGGGTCTGACTGAGCGCCTCCAGGAGAGAGGCGCAAGCAAGAAACGCCCGAGGAGCGTCTTGACACATGTCAACACTGGGTCTGACTGAGCGCCTCCAGGAGAGAGGCCCCAGCAAGACGCGCCCCGAGGAGTGTCTTGCCACATGTCAACACTGGGTCAGACTGAGTGCCTCCATGAGAGAAGCCCCAGCAAGACGCGCCCCGAGGAGCGTCTTTCCACATGTCACTACTCGTACTGACTGAGCGCCTCCAGGAGAGAGGCCCAAGCAAGACGTGCCCCGAGGAGCGTCTTGCCACATGTCAACAATGGGTCTGACTGAGGGCCTCCAGGAGAGAAGCCCAAGCAAGAAGCGCTCCGAGCAGCGTATTGCCACATGTCAACACTGGGTCTTACTGAGCGCCTCCAGGAGAGAGGCCCAAGCAAGACACGCCCCGAGGAGCGTCTTGACACATTTCAACACTGGGTCTGACTGAGGGCCTCCATGAGAGAAGCCCAAGCAAGATGCGCTCGAGGAGAGTCTTGCCACATGTCAACAGTGGGTCTGAGAGAGGGCATCCAGGAGAGAGGCCCAAGCAATACGCGCCCCGAGGAGCGTCTTGCCACATGTCAACAATGGGTCTGACTGAGGGCCTCCAGGAGAGAAGCCAAAGCAAGACGCGCCCCGAGGAGCTTCTTTCCACATGTCAACAATGGGTCTAACTGAGCGCCTCCAGGAGAGAGGTCCAAGCAAGACGCGCTCCGAGGAGCGTCTTGCCAAATGTCACTACTCGGTCTGACTGAGCGCCTCCAGGAGAGAGGCCCAAGCAAGACGTGCCCCGATGAGCGTCTTGCCACATGTCAACAATGGGTCTGACTGAGGGCCTCCAGGAGAGAAGCCCAAGCAAGACGCGCCCAGCGGAGCGTCTTGCCACATGTCAACACTGGGTCTGACTGAGCGCCTCCAGGAGAGAGGCCCAAGCAAGACACGCCCCGAGGAGCGTCTTGACACATGTCAACACTGGGTCGGACTGAGGGCCTCCATGAGAGAAGCCCAAGCAAGACGCGCCCCGAGGAGAGTCTTGCCACATGTCAACACTCGGTCTGACAGAGGGCATTCAGGAGAGAGGCCCAAGCAATACACGCCCCGAGGAGCGTCTTGCCACATGTCACCACTGGGTCTGAATGAGCGCCTCCAAGAGAGAGGCCCAACCAAACGCGCCCCGAGGAATGTCTTGCCACATGCCAACACTGGGTCTGACTGAGCGCCTCCAGGAGAGAGGCCCAAGCAAGACGCGCCCCGAGGAGCGTCTTGCCACGTGTCAACACTGGGTCTGACTGAGCGCCTCCAGGAGAGAGGCCCAAGCAAGACGCGCCCCGAGGAGCGTCTTTCCACGTGTCACCACTGGGTCTGACTGAGCGCCTCCAGGAGAGAGGCCCAAGCAAGACGCGCCCCGAGGAGCGTCTTGCCACATGTCAACACTGGGTCTGACTGAGCGCCTCCAGGAGAGAGCCCCAAGCAAGACGCGCCCCGAGAAGCGTCTTACCACATGTTAGCACTGGGTCTGACTGAGCGCCTCCAGGAGAGAGGCCCCAGCAAGACGCGCCCCGAGGAGCGTCTTGCCTTATGTCAGCACTCGGTCTGACTGAGCGCCTCCAGGAGAGAGGCCCAAGCAAGACGCGCCCCGAGGAGCGTCTTGCCACCTGTCACCACTGGGTCTGACTGAGCACCTCCGGGAGAGAGGCCCAAGCAAGACGCGCCCCGAGGAGCGTCTTGCCACATGTCAACACTGGGTCTGACATAGCGCCTCCAGGAGAGAGGCCCGAGGAGCGTCTTGCCACATGTCACGTCTGGGTCTGACTGAGCGCCTCCAGGAGAGAGGCGCAAGCAAGAAACGCCCGAGGAGCGTCTTGACACATGTCAACACTGGGTCTGACTGAGCGCCTCCAGGAGAGAGGCCCCAGCAAGACGCGCCCCGAGGAGTGTCTTGCCACATGTCAACACTGGGTCAGACTGAGTGCCTCCATGAGAGAAGCCCCAGCAAGACGCGCCCCGAGGAGCGTCTTTCCACATGTCACTACTCGATCTGACTGAGCGCCTCCAGGAGAGAGGCCCAAGCAAGACGTGCCCCGAGGAGCGTCTTGCCACATGTCAACAATGGGTCTGACTGAGGGCCTCCAGGAGAGAAGCCCAAGCAAGAAGTGCCCCGAGGAGCGTATTGCCACATGTCAACACTGGGTCTTACTGAGCGCCTCCAGGAGAGAGGCCCAAGCAAGACACGCCCCGAGGAGCGTCTTGACACATTTCAACACTGGGTCTGACTGAGGGCCTCCATGAGAGAAGCCCAAGCAAGATGCGCCCCAAGGAGAGTCTTGCCACATGTCAACAGTGGGTCTGACAGAGGGCATCCAGGAGAGAGGCCCAAGCAATACGCGCCCCGAGGAGCGTCTTGCCACCTGTCAACAATGGGTCTGACTGAGGGCCTCCAGGAGAGAAGCCAAAGCAAGACGCGCCCCGAGGAGCTTCTTTCCACATGTCAACAATGGGTCTTACTGAGGGCCACCATGAGAGAAGCCCAAGCAAGACGCGCCCCGAGGAGTGTCTTGCCACATGTCAACACTGTGTCTGACTGAGCGCCTCCAGGAGAGAGGCCAAAGCAAGACGCGCCCCGAGGAGCGTCTTGCCACGTGTCAACACTGGGTCTGACTTAGCGACTCCAGTAGAGAGGCCCAAGCAAGATGCGCCCCGAGGAGCGTCTTGCCACGTGTCACCACTGGGTCTGACTGAGCTCCTCCAGGAGAGAGGCCCAAGCAAGACGCGCCCCGAGGAGCGTCTTGCCACATGTCACTACTCGGTCTAACTGAGCGCCTCCAGGAGAGAGGTCCAAGCAAGACGCGCTCCGAGGAGCGTCTTGCCAAATGTCACTACTCGGTCTGACTGAGCGCCTCCAGGAGAGAGGCCCAAGCAAGACGTTGCCCGATGAGCGTCTTGCCACATGTCAACAATGCGTCTGACTGAGGGCCTCCAGGAGAGAAGCCCAAGCAAGACGCGCCCAGAGGAGCGTCTTGCCACATGTCAACACTGGGTCTGACTGAGCGCCTCCAGGAGAGAGGCCCAAGCAAGAGACGCCCCGAGGAGCGTCTTGACACATGTCAACACTGGGTCGGACTGAGGGCCTCCATGAGAGAAGCCCAAGCAAGACGCGCCCCGAGGAGAGTCTTGCCACATGTCAACACTCGGTCTGACAGAGGGCATTCAGGAGAGAGGCCCAAGCAATACGCGCCCCGAGGAGCGTCTTGCCACATGTCACCACTGGGTCTGAATGAGCGCCTCCAGGAGAGAGGCCCAAGCAAGACGCGCCCCGAGGAGCGTCTTGCCACATGTCAACACTGGGTCTGACTGAGCGCCTCCAGGAGAGAGCCCCAAGCAAGACGCGCCCCGAGAAGCGTCTTACCACGTGTCAACACTGGGTCTGACTGAGCGCCTCCAGGAGAGAGGCCCAAGCAAGACGCGGCCCGAGGAGCGTCTTTCCACGTGTCACCACTGGGTCTGACTGAGCGCCTCCAGGAGAGAGGCCCAAGCAAGACGCGCCCCGAGGAGCGTCTTGCCACATGTCAACACTGGGTCTGACTGAGCCCCTCCAGGAGAGAGCCCCAAGCAAGACGCGCCCCGAGAAGCGTCTTACCACATGTAAGCACTGGGTCTCACTGAGCGCCTCCAGGAGAGAGGCCCCAGCAAGACGCGCCCCGAGGAGCGTCTTGCCTTATGTCAGCACTCGGTCTGACTGAGCGCCTCCAGGAGAGAGGCCAAAGCAAGACGCGCCCCGAGGAGCGTCTTGCCACATGTCAACAATGGGTCTGACTGAGGGCCTCCAGGAGAGAGGCCCAAGCAAGATGCTCCCGGAGGAGCGTCTTGCCACATGTCAACACTGGGTCTGACAGAGGGCCTCCAGGAGAGAGGCCCAAGCAAGACGCGCACTGAGGAGCGTCTTGCCACATGTCACCTCTGGTTCTGACTGAGCGCCTCCAGGAGAGAGGCCCAAGCAAGACGCGCCCCGAGGAGCGTCTTGTCACATGTCCACACTGGGTCTGTCTGAGCGCCTCCAGGAGAGAAGCCCAAGCAAGACGCGCCCAGAGGAGCGTCTTGCCACATGTCAACACTGGGTCTGACTGAGCGCCTCCAGGAGAGAGGCCCAAGCAAGACACGCCCCGAGGAGCGTCTTGACACATGTCAACACTGGGTCGGACTGAGGGCCTCCATGAGAGAAGCCCAAGCAAGACGCGCCCCGAGGAGAGTCTTGCCACATGTCAACACTCGGTCTGACAGAGGGCATTCAGGAGAAAGGCCCAAGCAATACGCGCCCCGAGGAGCGTCTTGCCACATGTCACCACTGGGTCTGACTGAGCGCCTCCAGGAGAGAGGCCCAAGCAAGACGCGCCCCGAGGAGCGTCTTGCCAAATGTCAACAGTGGGTCTGACTGAGGGCCTCCAGGAGAGAAGCCCAAGCAACACGCGGCCCGAGGAGCGTCTTGCCACATGTCAGCACTCGGTCTGACTGAGCGCCTCCAGGAGAGAGGCCCAAGCAAGACGCGCCCCGAGGAGCGTCTTGCCACATGTCAACAATGGGTCTGACTAAGGGCCTCCAGGAGAGAAGCCCAAGCAAGACGCGCCCCGAGGAGCGTCTTGACACATGTCAACACTGGGTCTGACAGAGGGCCTCCAGGAGAGAGGTCCAGGCAAGACGCGCCCCGAGGAGTGTCTTGCCACATGTCACCACTTGGTCTGACTGAGCGCCTCCAGGAGAGAGGCCCAAGCAACACGCGCCCTTGAGGAGCGTCAGGCCACATGTCACTACTCAGTCTGACTGAGCGCCTCCAGGAGAGAGGCCCAAGCAAGACGCGCCCCGAGGAGCGTCTTGCCACATGTCAACAATGGGTCTTACTGAGGGCCTCCAGGAGAGAAGCCCAAGCAAGACGCGCCCCGAGGAGCTTCTTGCCACATGTCAGCACTCGGTCTGACTGAGCGCCTCCAGGAGAGAGGCCAAAGCAAGACGCGCCCCGAGGAGCGTCTTGACACATGTCAACACTGGGTCTGACAGAGGGCCTCCATGAGAGAGGCCCAAGCAAGACGCGCCCCGAGGAGTGTCTTGCCACATGTCAACACTGGGTCTGACAGAGGGCCTCCAGGAGAGAGGCCCAAGCAAGACGCGCCTCGAGGATTGTCTTGCCACATGTCACCACTTGGTCTGACTGAGCGCCTCCAGGAGAGAGGCCCAAGCAAGACGCGCCCCGAGGAGCGTCTTGCCACATGTCAACACTGGGTCTGACTGAGCGCCTCCAGGAGAGAGGCCCAAGCAAGACGCGCCCCGAGGAGCGTCTTGCCACGTGTCAACACTGGGTCTGACTGAGCGCCTCCAGGAGAGAGGCCCAAGCAAGACGCGGCCCGAGGAGCGTCTTTCCACGTGTCACCACTGGGTCTGACTGAGCGCCTCCAGGAGAGAGGCCCAAGCAAGACGCGCCCCGAGGAGCGTCTTGCCACATGTCAACACTGGGTCTGACTGAGCGCCTCCAGGAGAGAGCCCCAAGCAAGACGCGCCCCGAGAAGCGTCTTACCACATGTAAGCACTGGGTCTCACTGAGCGCCTCCAGGAGAGAGGCCCCAGCAAGACGCGCCCCGAGGAGCGTCTTGCCTTATGTCAGCACTCGGTCTGACTGAGCGCCTCCAGGAGAGAGGCCAAAGCAAGACGCGCCCCGAGGAGCGTCTTGCCACATGTCAACAATGGGTCTGACTGAGGGCCTCCAGGAGAGAGGCCCAAGCAAGATGCTCCCGGAGGAGCGTCTTGCCACATGTCAACACTGGGTCTGACAGAGGGCCTCCAGGAGAGAGGCCCAAGCAAGACGCGCACTGAGGAGCGTCTTGCCACATGTCACCTCTGGTTCTGACTGAGCGCCTCCAGGAGAGAGGCCCAAGCAAGACGCGCCCCGAGGAGCGTCTTGTCACATGTCCACACTTGGTCTGTCTGAGCGCCTCCAGGAGAGAAGCCCAAGCAAGACGCGCCCAGAGGAGCGTCTTGCCACATGTCAACACTGGGTCTGACTGAGCGCCTCCAGGAGAGAGGCCCAAGCAAGACACGCCCCGAGGAGCGTCTTGACACATGTCAACACTGGGTCGGACTGAGGGCCTCCATGAGAGAAGCCCAAGCAAGACGCGCCCCGAGGAGAGTCTTGCCACATGTCAACACTCGGTCTGACAGAGGGCATTCAGGAGAAAGGCCCAAGCAATACGCGCCCCGAGGAGCGTCTTGCCACATGTCACCACTGGGTCTGACTGAGCGCCTCCAGGAGAGAGGCCCAAGCAAGACGCGCCCCGAGGAGCGTCTTGCCACATGTCAACAATGGGTCTGACTGAGGGCCTCCAGGAGAGAAGCCCAAGCAACACGCGGCCCGAGGAGCGTCTTGCCACATGTCAGCACTCGGTCTGACTGAGCGCCTCCAGGAGAGAGGCCCAAGCAAGACGCGCCCCGAGGAGCGTCTTGCCACATGTCAACAATGGGTCTGACTAAGGGCCTCCAGGAGAGAAGCCCAAGCAAGACGCGCCCCGAGGAGCGTCTTGACATATGTCAACACTGGGTCTGACAGAGGGCCTCCAGGAGAGAGGTCCAAGCAAGACGCGCCCCGAGGAGTGTCTTGCCACATGTCACCACTTGGTCTGACTGAGCGCCTCCAGGAGAGAGGCCCAAGCAACACGCGCCCTTGAGGAGCGTCAGGCCACATGTCACTACTCAGTCTGACTGAGCGCCTCCAGGAGAGAGGCCCAAGCAAGACGCGCCCCGAGGAGCGTCTTGCCACATGTCAACAATGGGTCTTACTGAGGGCCTCCAGGAGAGAAGCCCAAGCAAGACGCGCCCCGAGGAGCTTCTTGCCACATGTCAGCACTCGGTCTGACTGAGCGCCTCCAGGAGAGAGGCCAAAGCAAGACGCGCCCCGAGGAGCGTCTTGACACATGTCAACACTGGGTCTGACAGAGGGCCTCCATGAGAGAGGCCCAAGCAAGACGCGCCCCGAGGAGTGTCTTGCCACATGTCAACACTGGGTCTGACAGAGGGCCTCCAGGAGAGAGGCCCAAGCAAGACGCGCCTCGAGGATTGTCTTGCCACATGTCACCACTTGGTCTGACTGAGCGTCTCCAGGAGAGAGGCCCAATCAAGACGCGCCCCGAGGGGCGTCTTGCCACGTGTCAACACTGAGTCTGATTGAGGGCCATCTGGAGAGAGGCCCAAGCAAGACGCGCCCCGAGGAGCGTCTTGCCACATGTCAACAATGGTTCTTACTGAGGGCCTCCGGGAGAGAAGCCCAAGCAAGACGCGCCCCGAGGAGCTTCTTGCCACATGTCAGCACTCGGTCTGACAGAGGGCCTCCATGAGAGAGGCCCAAGCAAGACGCGCCCCGAGGAGTGTCTTGCCAAATGTCAACACTGGGTCTGATTGAGCGCCTCAGGGAGAGAGGCCCAAGCAAGACGCGCCCCGAGGAGCGTCTTGCCACGTGTCAACACTGGGTCTGACTTAGCGACTCCAGTAGAGAGGCCCAAGCAAGATGCGCCTCGAGGAGCGTCTTGCCACGTGTCACCACTGGGTCTGACTGAGCTCCTCCAGGAGAGAGGCCCAAGCAAGACGCGCCCCGAGGAGCGTCTTGCCACATGTCACTACTCGGTCTAACTGAGCGCCTCCAGGAGAGAGGTCCAAGCAAGACGCGCTCCGAGGAGCGTCTTGCCAAATGTCACTACTCGGTCTGACTGAGCGCCTCCAGGAGAGAGGCCCAAGCAAGACGTTGCCCGATGAGCGTCTTGCCACATGTCAAAACTGGGTCTGACTGAGTGCCTCCAAGAGAGAAGCCCCAGCAAGACGCGCCCCGAGGAGCGTCTTGCCACATGTCACTACTCGGTCTGTTTGAGCGCCTCCAGGAGAGAGGCCCAAGCAAGACGTGCCCCGAGGAGCGTCTTGCCACATGTCAACACTGGGTCTGACTGAGCGCCTCCAGGAGAGAGGCCCAAGCAAGACACGCCCCGAGGAGCGTCTTGACACATGTCAACACTGGGTCTGACTGAGGGCCTCCATGAGAGAAGCTGAAGGAAGAGGCGCCCCGAGGAGAGTCTTGCCACATGTCAACACTCGGTCTGACAGAGGGCATCCAGGAGAGAGGCCCAAGCAATACGCGCCCCAAGGAGCGTCTTGCCACATGTCACCACTGGGTCTGACTGAGCGCCTCCAGGAGAGAGGCCCAACCAAGATGCGCCCTGAGGAGCGTCTTGCCACATGTCAACACTGGGTCTGACTGAGCGCCTCCAGGAGAGAGGCCCAAGCAAGACGCGCCCCGAGGAGCGTCTTGCCACGTGTCAACACTGGGTCTGACTTAGCGCCTCCAGGAGAGAGGCCCAAGCAAGATGCGCCCCGAGGAGCGTCTTGCCACGTGTCACCACTGGGTCTGACTGAGCTCCTCCAGTAGAGAGGCCCAAGCAAGACGCGCCCCGAGGAGCGTCTTGCCACGTGTCACCACTGGGTCTGATTGAGCACCTCCAGGAGAGAGGCCCCAGCAAGATGCGCCCCGAGGAGCATCTTGCCTTATGTCAGCACTCGGTCTGACTGAGCGCCTCCAGGAGAGAAGCCCAAGCAAGACCCACCCCGAGGAGCGTCTTGCCACATGTCATTACTCGGTCTAACTGAGCGCCTCCAGGAGAGAGGTTAAAGCAAGACACGCCCCGAGGAGCGTCTTGCCACATGTCACTACTCGGTCTGACTGAGCGCCTCCAGGAGAGAGGCCCAAACAAGACGTGCCCCGAGGAGCGTCTTGCCACATGTCAACACTGGGTCTGACTGAGGGCCTCCAGGAGAGAAGCCCAAGCAAGAAGCGCCCCGAGGAGCGTCTTGCCACATGTCAACACTGGGTCTGACTGAGGGCCCCCAGGAGAGAGGCCCAAAGAAGACGCGCCCCGAGGAGCGTATTGCCACATGTCAACACTGGGTCTGACTGAGGGCCTCCAGGAGAGAAGCCCAAGCAAGATGCGCCCCGAGGAGCGTCTTGCCACATGTCAGCACTCGGTCTGACTGAGCGCCTCCAGGAGAGAGGCCCAAGCAAGTCGCGCCCGGAGGAGCGTCTTGCCACATGTTTGCACTCGGTCTGACTGAGCGCCTCCAGGAGAGAGGCGCAAGCAAGAAACGCCCGAGGAGCGTCTTGACACATGTCAACACTGGGTCTGACTGAGCGCCTCCAGGAGAGAGGCCCCAGCAAGACGCGCCCCGAGGAGTGTCTTGCCACATGTCACTACTCGGTCTAACTGAGCGCCTCCAGGAGAGAGGTCCAAGCAAGACGCGCTCCGAGGAGCGTCTTGCCAAATGTCACTACTCGGTCTGACTGAGCGCCTCCAGGAGAGAGGCCCAAGCAAGACGTGCCCCGATGAGCGTCTTGCCACATGTCAACAATGGGTCTGACTGAGGGCCTCCAGGAGAGAAGCCCAAGCAAGACGCGCCCAGAGGAGCGTCTTGCCACATGTCAACACTGGGTCTGACTGAGCGCCTCCAGGAGAGAGGCCCAAGCAAGACACGCCCCGAGGAGCGTCTTGACACATGTCAACACTGAGTCTGACTGAGGGCCTCCATGAGAGAGGCCCAAGCAAGACGCGCCCCGAGGAGCGTCTTGCCACGTGTCAACACCGGGTCTGACTTAGCGCCTCCAGGAGAGAGGCCCCAGCAAGATGCGCCCCGAGGAGCGTCTTGCCACGTGTCACCACTGGGTCTGACTGAGCTCCTCCAGGAGAGAGGCCCAAGCAAGACGCGCCCCGAGGAGCGTCTTGCCACGCGTCACCACTGGGTCTGATTGAGCACCTCCAGGAGAGAGGCCCCAGCAAGACGCGCCCTGAGGAGCATCTTGCCTTACGTCAGCACTCGGTCTGGCTGAGCGCCTCCAGGAGAGAGGCCCAAGCAAGACCCGCCCCGAGGAGCGTCTTGCCACATGTCACTACTCGGTCTAACTGAGCGCCTCCAGGAGAGAGGTCCAAGCAAGACACGCCCCGAGGAGCGTCTTGCCACATGTCACTACACGGTCTGACTGAGCGCCTCCAGGAGGGAGGTCCAAGCAAGACGCGCCCCGAGGAGCGTCTTGCCACATGTCACTACTCGGTCTGACTGAGCGCCTCCAGGAGAGAGGCCCAAGCAAGACGTGCCCCGAGGAGCGTCTTGCCACATGTCAACAATGGGTCTGACTGAGCTCCTCCAGGAGAGAGGCCCAAGCAAGACGCGCCCCGAGGAGCGTCTTGCCACATGTCAACACTGGGTCTGACATAGCGCCTCCAGGAGAGAGGCCCGAGGAGCGTCTTGCCACATGTCACGTCTGGGTCTGACTGAGCGCCTCCAGGAGAGAGGCGCAAGCAAGAAACGCCCGAGGAGCGTCTTGACACATGTCAACACTGGGTCTGACTGAGCGCCTCCAGGAGAGAGGCCCCAGCAAGACGCGCCCCGAGGAGTGTCTTGCCACATGTCACTACTCGGTCTAACTGAGCGCCTCCAGGAGAGATGTCCAAGCAAGACGCGCTCCGAGGAGCGTCTTGCCAAATGTCACTACTCGGTCTGACTGAGCGCCTCCAGGAGAGAGGCCCAAGCAAGACGTGCCCCGATGAGCGTCTTGCCACATGTCAACAATGGGTCTGACTGAGGGCCTCCAGGAGAGAAGCCCAAGCAAGACGCGCCCAGAGGAGCGTCTTGCCACATGTCAACACTGGGTCTGACTGAGCGCCTCCAGGAGAGAGGCCCAAGCAAGACACGCCCCGAGGAGCGTCTTGACACATGTCAACACTGGGTCGGACTGAGGGCCTCCATGAGAGAAGCCCAAGCAAGACGCGCCCCGAGGAGAGTCTTGCCACATGTCAACACTCGGTCTGACAGAGGGCATTCAGGAGAGAGGCCCAAGCAATACACGCCCCGAGGAGCGTCTTGCCACATGTCACCACTGGGTCTGAATGAGCGCCTCCAAGAGAGAGGCCCAACCAAACGCGCCCCGAGGAATGTCTTGCCACATGCCAACACTGGGTCTGACTGAGCGCCTCCAGGAGAGAGGCCCAAGCAAGACGCGCCCCGAGGAGCGTCTTGCCACGTGTCAACACTGGGTCTGACTGAGCGCCTCCAGGAGAGAGGCCCAAGCAAGACGCGCTTCGAGGAGCGTCTTTCCACGTGTCACCACTGGGTCTGACTGAGCGCCTCCAGGAGAGAGGCCCAAGCAAGACGCGCCCCGAGGAGCGTCTTGCCACATGTCAACACTGGGTCTGACTGAGCGCCTCCAGGAGAGAGCCCCAAGCAAGACGCGCCCCGAGAAGCGTCTTACCACATGTTAGCACTGGGTCTGACTGAGCGCCTCCAGGAGAGAGGCCCCAGCAAGACGCGCCCCGAGGAGCGTCTTGCCTTATGTCAGCACTCGGTCTGACTGAGCGCCTCCAGGAGAGAGGCCCAAGCAAGACGCGCCCCGAGGAGCGTCTTGCCACCTGTCACCACTGGGTCTGACTGAGCACCTCCGGGAGAGAGGCCCAAGCAAGACGCGCCCCGAGGAGCGTCTTGCCACATGTCAACACTGGGTCTGACATAGCGCCTCCAGGAGAGAGGCCCGAGGAGCGTCTTGCCACATGTCACGTCTGGGTCTGACTGAGCGCCTCCAGGAGAGAGGCGCAAGCAAGAAACGCCCGAGGAGCGTCTTGACACATGTCAACACTGGGTCTGACTGAGCGCCTCCAGGAGAGAGGCCCCAGCAAGACGCGCCCCGAGGAGTGTCTTGCCACATGTCAACACTGGGTCAGACTGAGTGCCTCCATGAGAGAAGCCCCAGCAAGACGCGCCCCGAGGAGCGTCTTTCCACATGTCACTACTCGATCTGACTGAGCGCCTCCAGGAGAGAGGCCCAAGCAAGACGTGCCCCGAGGAGCGTCTTGCCACATGTCAACAATGGGTCTGACTGAGGGCCTCCAGGAGAGAAGCCCAAGCAAGAAGCGCTCCGAGGAGCGTATTGCCACATGTCAACACTGGGTCTTACTGAGCGCCTCCAGGAGAGAGGCCCAAGCAAGACACGCCCCGAGGAGCGTCTTGACACATTTCAACACTGGGTCTGACTGAGGGCCTCCATGAGAGAAGCCCAAGCAAGATGCGCTCGAGGAGAGTCTTGCCACATGTCAACAGTGGGTCTGAGAGAGGGCATCCAGGAGAGAGGCCCAAGCAATACGCGCCCCGAGGAGCGTCTTGCCACATGTCAACAATGGGTCTGACTGAGGGCCTCCAGGAGAGAAGCCAAAGCAAGACGCGCCCCGAGGAGCTTCTTTCCACATGTCAACAATGGGTCTAACTGAGCGCCTCCAGGAGAGAGGTCCAAGCAAGACGCGCTCCGAGGAGCGTCTTGCCAAATGTCACTACTCGGTCTGACTGAGCGCCTCCAGGAGAGAGGCCCAAGCAAGACGTGCCCCGATGAGCGTCTTGCCACATGTCAACAATGGGTCTGACTGAGGGCCTCCAGGAGAGAAGCCCAAGCAAGACGCGCCCAGCGGAGCGTCTTGCCACATGTCAACACTGGGTCTGACTGAGCGCCTCCAGGAGAGAGGCCCAAGCAAGACACGCCCCGAGGAGCGTCTTGCCACATGTCACCACTGGGTCTGAATGAGCGCCTCCAAGAGAGAGGCCCAACCAAACGCGCCCCGAGGAATGTCTTGCCACATGCCAACACTGGGTCTGACTGAGCGCCTCCAGGAGAGAGGCCCAAGCAAGACGCGCCCCGAGGAGCGTCTTGCCACGTGTCAACACTGGGTCTGACTGAGCGCCTCCAGGAGAGAGGCCCAAGCAAGACGCGCCCCGAGGAGCGTCTTTCCACGTGTCACCACTGGGTCTGACTGAGCGCCTCCAGGAGAGAGGCCCAAGCAAGACGCGCCCCGAGGAGCGTCTTGCCACATGTCAACACTGGGTCTGACTGAGCGCCTCCAGGAGAGAGCCCCAAGCAAGACGCGCCCCGAGAAGCGTCTTACCACATGTTAGCACTGGGTCTGACTGAGCGCCTCCAGGAGAGAGGCCCCAGCAAGACGCGCCCCGAGGAGCGTCTTGCCTTATGTCAGCACTCGGTGTGACTGAGCGCCTCCAGGAGAGAGGCCCAAGCAAGACGCGCCCCGAGGAGCGTCTTGCCACCTGTCACCACTGGGTCTGACTGAGCACCTCCGGGAGAGAGGCCCAAGCAAGACGCGCCCCGAGGAGCGTCTTGCCACATGTCAACACTGGGTCTGACATAGCGCCTCCAGGAGAGAGGCCCGAGGAGCGTCTTGCCACATGTCACGTCTGGGTCTGACTGAGCGCCTCCAGGAGAGAGGCGCAAGCAAGAAACGCCCGAGGAGCGTCTTGACACATGTCAACACTGGGTCTGACTGAGCGCCTCCAGGAGAGAGGCCCCAGCAAGACGCGCCCCGAGGAGTGTCTTGCCACATGTCAACACTGGGTCAGACTGAGTGCCTCCATGAGAGAAGCCCCAGCAAGACGCGCCCCGAGGAGCGTCTTTCCACATGTCACTACTCGATCTGACTGAGCGCCTCCAGGAGAGAGGCCCAAGCAAGACGTGCCCCGAGGAGCGTCTTGCCACATGTCAACAATGGGTCTGACTGAGGGCCTCCAGGAGAGAAGCCCAAGCAAGAAGTGCCCCGAGGAGCGTATTGCCACATGTCAACACTGGGTCTTACTGAGCGCCTCCAGGAGAGAGGCCCAAGCAAGACACGCCCCGAGGAGCGTCTTGACATATTTCAACACTGGGTCTGACTGAGGGCCTCCATGAGAGAAGCCCAAGCAAGATGCGCCCCAAGGAGAGTCTTGCCACATGTCAACAGTGGGTCTGACAGAGGGCATCCAGGAGAGAGGCCCAAGCAATACGCGCCCCGAGGAGCGTCTTGCCACCTGTCAACAATGGGTCTGACTGAGGGCCTCCAGGAGAGAAGCCAAAGCAAGACGCGCCCCGAGGAGCTTCTTTCCACATGTCAACAATGGGTCTTACTGAGGGCCACCATGAGAGAAGCCCAAGCAAGACGCGCCCCGAGGAGTGTCTTGCCACATGTCAACACTGTGTCTGACTGAGCGCCTCCAGGAGAGAGGCCAAAGCAAGACGCGCCCCGAGGAGCGTCTTGCCACGTGTCAACACTGGGTCTGACTTAGCGACTCCAGTAGAGAGGCCCAAGCAAGATGCGCCCCGAGGAGCGTCTTGCCACGTGTCACCACTGGGTCTGACTGAGCTCCTCCAGGAGAGAGGCCCAAGCAAGACGCGCCCCGAGGAGCGTCTTGCCACATGTCACTACTCGGTCTAACTGAGCGCCTCCAGGAGAGAGGTCCAAGCAAGACGCGCTCCGAGGAGCGTCTTGCCAAATGTCACTACTCGGTCTGACTGAGCGCCTCCAGGAGAGAGGCCCAAGCAAGACGTTGCCCGATGAGCGTCTTGCCACATGTCAACAATGGGTCTGACTGAGGGCCTCCAGGAGAGAAGCCCAAGCAAGACGCGCCCAGAGGAGCGTCTTGCCACATGTCAACACTGGGTCTGACTGAGCGCCTCCAGGAGAGAGGCCCAAGCAAGACACGCCCCGAGGAGCGTCTTGACACATGTCAACACTGGGTCGGACTGAGGGCCTCCATGAGAGAAGCCCAAGCAAGACGCGCCCCGAGGAGAGTCTTGCCACATGTCAACACTCGGTCTGACAGAGGGCATTCAGGAGAGAGGCCCAAGCAATACGCGCCCCGAGGAGCGTCTTGCCACATGTCAACAATGGGTCTGAATGAGCGCCTCCAAGAGAGAGGCCCAACCAAACGCGCCCCGAGGAATGTCTTGCCACATGCCAACACTGGGTCTGACTGAGCGCCTCCAGGAGAGAAGCCCAAGCAAGACGCGCCCCGAGGAGCGTCTTGCCACGTGTCAACACTGGGTCTGACTGAGCGCCTCCAGGAGAGAGGCCCAAGCAAGACGCGGCCCGAGGAGCGTCTTTCCACGTGTCACCACTGGGTCTGACTGAGCGCCTCCAGGAGAGAGGCCCAAGCAAGACGCGCCCCGAGGAGCGTCTTGCCACATGTCAACACTGGGTCTGACTGAGCGCCTCCAGGAGAGAGCCCCAAGCAAGACGCGCCCCGAGAAGCGTCTTACCACATGTAAGCACTGGGTCTCACTGAGCGCCTCCAGGAGAGAGGCCCCAGCAAGACGCGCCCCGAGGAGCGTCTTGCCTTATGTCAGCACTCGGTCTGACTGAGCGCCTCCAGGAGAGAGTCCAAAGCAAGACGCGCCCCGAGGAGCGTCTTGCCACATGTCAACAATGGGTCTGACTGAGGGCCTCCAGGAGAGAGGCCCAAGCAAGATGCGCCCGGAGGAGCGTCTTGCCACATGTCAACACTGGGTCTGACAGAGGGCCTCCAGGAGAGAGGCCCAAGCAAGACGCGCACTGAGGAGCGTCTTGCCACATGTCACCTCTGGTTCTGACTGAGCGCCTCCAGGAGAGAGGCCCAAGCAAGACGCGCCCCGAGGAGCGTCTTGTCACATGTCCACACTGGGTC
The DNA here is from genome assembly GCF_043380555.1 of Nothobranchius furzeri. Taxonomy (NCBI): domain Eukaryota; kingdom Metazoa; phylum Chordata; class Actinopteri; order Cyprinodontiformes; family Nothobranchiidae; genus Nothobranchius; species Nothobranchius furzeri. The sequence continues at coordinate 13,109,019 of NC_091749.1, read as the reverse complement.
TGTCTGAGCGCCTCCAGGAGAGAAGCCCAAGCAAGACGCGCCCAGAGGAGCGTCTTGCCACATGTCAACACTGGGTCTGACTGAGCGCCTCCAGGAGAGAGGCCCAAGCAAGACACGCCCCGAGGAGCGTCTTGACACATGTCAACACTGGGTCGGACTGAGGGCCTCCATGAGAGAAGCCCAAGCAAGACGCGCCCCGAGGAGAGTCTTGCCACATGTCAACACTCGGTCTGACAGAGGGCATTCAGGAGAAAGGCCCAAGCAATACGCGCCCCGAGGAGCGTCTTGCCACATGTCACCACTGGGTCTGACTGAGCGCCTCCAGGAGAGAGGCCCAATTAAGACGCGCCCCGAGGAGCGTCTTGCCACATGTCAACAATGGGTCTGACTGAGGGCCTCCAGGAGAGAAGCCCAAGCAACACGCGGCCCGAGGAGCGTCTTGCCACATGTCAGCACTCGGTCTGACTGAGCGCCTCCAGGAGAGAGGCCCAAGCAAGACGCGCCCCGAGGAGCGTCTTGCCACATGTCAACAATGGGTCTGACTAAGGGCCTCCAGGAGAGAAGCCCAAGCAAGACGCGCCCCGAGGAGCGTCTTGACACATGTCAACACTGGGTCTGACAGAGGGCCTCCAGGAGAGAGGTCCAAGCAAGACGCGCCCCGAGGAGTGTCTTGCCACATGTCACCACTTGGTCTGACTGAGCGCCTCCAGGAGAGAGGCCCAAGCAACACGCGCCCTTGAGGAGCGTCAGGCCACATGTCACTACTCAGTCTGACTGAGCGCCTCCAGGAGAGAGGCCAAAGCAAGACGCGCCCCGAGGAGCGTCTTGACACATGTCAACACTGGGTCTGACAGAGGGCCTCCATGAGAGAGGCCCAAGCAAGACGCGCCCCGAGGATTGTCTTGCCACATGTCAACACTGGGTCTGACAGAGGGCCTCCAGGAGAGAGGCCCAAGCAAGACGCGCCTCGAGGATTGTCTTGCCACATGTCACCACTTGGTCTGACTGAGCGCCTCCAGGAGAGAGGCCCAATCAAGACGCGCCCCGAGGGGCGTCTTGTCACGTGTCAACACTGAGTCTGATTGAGGGCCATCTGGAGAGAGGCCCAAGCAAGACGCGCCCCGAGGAGCGTCTTGCCACATGTCAACAATGGTTCTTACTGAGGGCCTCCGGGAGAGAAGCCCAAGCAAGACGCGCCCCGAGGAGCTTCTTGCCACATGTCAGCACTCGGTCTGACAGAGGGCCTCCATGAGAGAGGCCCAAGCAAGACGCGCCCCGAGGAGTGTCTTGCCAAATGTCAACACTGGGTCTGATTGAGCGCCTCAGGGAGAGAGGCCCAAGCAAGACGCGCCCCGAGGAGCGTCTTGCCACGTGTCAACACTGGGTCTGACTTAGCGACTCCAGTAGAGAGGCCCAAGCAAGATGCGCCCCGAGGAGCGTCTTGCCACGTGTCACCACTGGGTCTGACTGAGCTCCTCCAGGAGAGAGGCCCAAGCAAGACGCGCCCCGAGGAGCGTCTTGCCACATGTCACTACTCGGTCTAACTGAGCGCCTCCAGGAGAGAGGTCCAAGCAAGACGCGCTCCGAGGAGCGTCTTGCCAAATGTCACTACTCGGTCTGACTGAGCGCCTCCAGGAGAGAGGCCCAAGCAAGACGTTGCCCGATGAGCGTCTTGCCACATGTCAAAACTGGGTCTGACTGAGTGCCTCCAAGAGAGAAGCCCCAGCAAGACGCGCCCCGAGGAGCGTCTTGCCACATGTCACTACTCGGTCTGTTTGAGCGCCTCCAGGAGAGAGGCCCAAGCAAGACGTGCCCCGAGGAGCGTCTTGCCACATGTCAACACTGGGTCTGACTGAGCGCCTCCAGGAGAGAGGCCCAAGCAAGACACGCCCCGAGGAGCGTCTTGACACATGTCAACACTGGGTCTGACTGAGGGCCTCCATGAGAGAAGCTGAAGGAAGAGGCGCCCCGAGGAGAGTCTTGCCACATGTCAACACTCGGTCTGACAGAGGGCATCCAGGAGAGAGGCCCAAGCAATACGCGCCCCAAGGAGCGTCTTGCCACATGTCACCACTGGGTCTGACTGAGCGCCTCCAGGAGAGAGGCCCAACCAAGATGCGCCCTGAGGAGCGTCTTGCCACATGTCAACACTGGGTCTGACTGAGCGCCTCCAGGAGAGAGGCCCAAGCAAGACGCGCCCCGAGGAGCGTCTTGCCACGTGTCAACACTGGGTCTGACTTAGCGCCTCCAGGAGAGAGGCCCAAGCAAGATGCGCCCCGAGGAGCGTCTTGCCACGTGTCACCACTGGGTCTGACTGAGCTCCTCCAGTAGAGAGGCCCAAGCAAGACGCGCCCCGAGGAGCGTCTTGCCACGTGACACCACTGGGTCTGATTGAGCACCTCCAGGAGAGAGGCCCCAGCAAGATGCGCCCCGAGGAGCATCTTGCCTTATGTCAGCACTCGGTCTGACTGAGCGCCTCCAGGAGAGAAGCCCAAGCAAGACCCACCCCGAGGAGCGTCTTGCCACATGTCATTACTCGGTCTAACTGAGCGCCTCCAGGAGAGAGGTTAAAGCAAGACACGCCCCGAGGAGCGTCTTGCCACATGTCACTACTCGGTCTGACTGAGCGCCTCCAGGAGGGAGGTCCAAGCAAGACGCGCCCCGAGGAGCGTCTTGCCACATGTCACTACTCGGTCTGACTGAGCGCCTCCAGGAGAGAGGCCCAAACAAGACGTGCCCCGAGGAGCGTCTTGCCACATGTCAACACTGGGTCTGACTGAGGGCCTCCAGGAGAGAAGCCCAAGCAAGAAGCGCCCCGAGGAGCGTCTTGCCACATGTCAACACTGGGTCTGACTGAGGGCCCCCAGGAGAGAGGCCCAAATAAGACGCGCCCCGAGGAGCGTATTGCCACATGTCAACACTGGGTCTGACTGAGGGCCTCCAGGAGAGAAGCCCAAGCAAGATGCGCCCCGAGGAGCGTCTTGCCACATGTCAGCACTCGGTCTGACTGAGCGCCTCCAGGAGAGAGGGCCAAGCAAGTCGCGCCCGGAGGAGCGTCTTGCCACATGTTTGCACTCGGTCTGACTGAGCGCCTCCAGGAGAGAGGCCCGAGGAGCGTCTTGCCACATGTCACGTCTGGGTCTGACTGAGCGCCTCCAGGAGAGAGGCGCAAGCAAGAAACGCCCGAGGAGCGTCTTGACACATGTCAACACTGGGTCTGACTGAGCGCCTCCAGGAGAGAGGCCCCAGCAAGACGCGCCCCGAGGAGCGTCTTGCCACATGTCAGCACTCGGTCTGACTGAGCGCCTCCAGGAGAGAGGCCCAAGCAAGAAGCGCCCCGAGGAGCGTCTTGCCACATGTCAATAATGGGTCTGACTGAGGGCCTCCAGGAGAGAAGCCCAAGCAAGACGCGCCCCGAGGAGCGTCTTGCCACATGTCTCCTCTGGGTCTGACTGAGCTCCTCCAGGAGAGAGGCCCAAGCAAGACGTGCCCCGAGGAGCATCTTGCCACATGTCAACACTGGGTCTGACTGAGTGCCTCCTTGAGAGAAGCCCAAGCAAGACGCGCCCCGAGAAGCGTCTTGCCACATGTCAACACTGGGTCTGACTGAGCGCCTCCAGGAGAGAGGCCCGAGGAGCGTCTTGCCACATGTCACGTCTGGGTCTGACTGAGCGCCTCCAGGAGAGAGGCGCAAGCAAGAAACGCCCGAGGAGCGTCTTGACACATGTCAACACTGGGTCTGACTGAGCGCCTCCAGGAGAGAGGCCCCAGCAAGACGCGCCCCGAGGAGCGTCTTGCCACATGTCAGCACTCGGTCTGACTGAGCGCCTCCAGGAGAGAGGCCCAAGCAAGAAGCGCCCCGAGGAGCGTCTTGCCACATGTCAACAATGGGTCTGACTGAGGGCCTCCAGGAGAGAAGGCCAAGCAAGACGCACCCCGAGGAGCATCTTGCCACATGTCAACACTGGGTATAATTGAGCGCCTCCAGGAGAGAGGCCCAAGCAAGACGCACCCCGAGGAGCGTCTTGCCACATGTCACTACTCGGTCTGACTGAGCGCCTCCAGGAGAGAGGTCCAAGCAACACGCGCCCCGAGGAGCGTCTTGCCACATGTCAACACTGGGTCTGACTGAGTGCCTCCATGAGAGAAGCCCCAGGAAGACGCGCCCCGAGGAGCGTCTTTCCACATGTCACTACTCGGTCTGACTGAGCGCCTCCAGGAGAGAGGCCCAAGCAAGACGTGCCCCGAGGAGCGTCTTGCCACATGTCAACAATGGGTCTGACTGAGGGCCTCCAGGAGAGAAGCCCAAGCAAGAAGCGCCCCGAGGAGCGTCTTGCCACATGTCAACACTGGGTCTGACTGAGCACCGCCAGGAGAGAGGCCCAAGCAAGACACGCCCCGAGGAGCGTCTTGACACATTTCAACACTGGGTCTGACTGAGGGCCTCCATGAGAGAAGCCCAAGCAAGACGCGCCCCGAGGAGAGTCTTGCCACATGTCAACACTGGGTCTGACAGAGGGCATCCAGGAGAGAGGCCCAAGCAATACGCGCCCCGAGGAGCGTCTTGCCACATGTCAACAATGGGTCTGACTGAGGGCCTCCAGGAGAGAAGCCAAAGCAAGACGCGCCCCGAGGAGCTTCTTTCCACATGTCAACAATGGGTCTTACTGAGGGCCACCATGAGAGAAGCCCAAGCAAGACGCGCCCCGAGGAGTGTCTTGCCACATGTCAACACTGTGTCTGACTGAGCGCCTGCAGGAGAGAGGCCCAAGCAAGACGCGCCCCGAGGAGCGTCTTGCCACGTGTCAACACTGGGTCTGACTTAGCGCCTCCAGTAGAGAGGCCCAAGCAAGATGCGCCCTGAGGAGCGTCTTGCCACGTGTCACCACTGGGTCTGACTGAGCTCCTCCAGGAGAGAGCCCCAAGCAAGACGCGCCCCGAGGAGTGTCTTGCCACATGTCACTACTCGGTCTAACTGAGCACCTCCAGGAGAGAGGTCCAAGCAAGACGCGCCCCGAGGAGCGTCTTGCCAAATGTCACTACTCGGTCTGACTGAGCGCCTCCAGGAGAGAGGCCCAAGCAAGACGTGCCCCGAGGAGCGTCTTGCCACATGTCAACAATGGGTCTGACTGAGGGCCTCCAGGAGAGAAGCCCAAGCAAGACGCGCCCAGAGGAGCGTCTTGCCACATGTCAACACTGGGTCTTACTGAGCGCCTCCAGGAGAGAGGCCCAAGCAAGACACGCCCCGAGGAGCGTCTTGACACATGTCAACACTGGGTCGGACTGAGGTCCTCCATGAGAGAAGCCCAAGCAAGACGCGCCCCGAGGAGAGACTTGCCACATGTCAACACTCGGTCTGACAAAGGGCATTCAGGAGAGAGGCCCAAGCAATACACGCCCCGAGGAGCGTCTTGCGACATGTCACCACTGGATCTGAATGAGAGCCTCCAAGAGAGAGATCCAACCAAACGCGCCCCGAGGAATGACTTGCCACATGCCAACACTGGGTCTGACTGAGTGCCTCCAGGAGAGAGGCCCAAGCAAGACGTGCCCCGAGGAGCGTCTTGCCACGTGTCAACACTGGGTCTGACTGAGCGCCTCCAGGAGGGAGGCCCAAGCAAGACGCGCCCCGAGGAGCGTCTTTCCACGTGTCACCACTTGGTCTGACTGAGCCCCTCCAGGAGAGAGGCCCAAGCAAGACGCGCCCCGAGGAGCGTCTTGCCACATGTCAACACTGGGTCTGACTGAGCGCCTCCAGGAGAGAGGCCCGAGCAAGACGCGCCCCGAGGAGCGTCTTGCCACATGTCACAACTGGGTCTGACTGAGCGCCTCCAGGAGAGAGGCCCAAGCAAGACGCGCCCCGAGAAGCATCTTACCACGTGTTAGCACTGGGTCTGACTGAGCGCCTCCAGGAGAGAGGCCCAGGCAAGACGCGCCCCGAGGAGCTTATTGCCTTTTGTCAGCACTCGGTCTGACTGAGCGCCTCCAGGAGAGAGGCCAAAGCAAGACGCGCCCCGAGGAGCGTCTTGCCACATGTCAACAATTGGTCTGACTGAGTGCCTCCAGGAGAGAGGCCCAAGCAAGATGCGCCCGGAGGAGCGTCTTGCCACATGTCAACACTGGGTCTGACAGAGGGCCTCCAGGAGAGAGGCCCAAGCAAGACGCGCACCGAGGAGCGTCTTGCCACATGTCACCTCTGGTTCTGACTGAGCGCCTCCAGGAGAGAGGCCCAAGCAAGACGCGCCCCGAGGAGCGTCTTGTCACATGTCCACACTGGGTCTGTCTGAGCGCCTCCAGGAGAGAAGCCCAAGCAAGACGCGCCCCGAGAAGCGTCTTGCCACATGTCAACAATGGGTCTGACTGAGGGCCTCCAGGAGAGAAGCCCAAGCAAGACGCGCCCCGAGGAGCGTCTTGCCTTATGTCAGCACTCGGTCTGACTGAGGGCCTCAAGGAGAGAGGCCCAAGCAAGATGCGCCCGGAGGAGCGTCTTGCCACATGTCAACACTGGGTCTGACAGAGGACCTCCAGGAGAGAGGCCCAATCAAGACGCGCCCCGAGGAGCGTCTTGCCACATGTCACCTCTGGTTCTGACTGAGCGCCTCGAGGAGAGAGGCCCAGGCAAGACGCGCCCCGAGGAGCGTCTTGTCACATGTCAACACTGGGTCTTTTTGAGCGCCTCCAGGAGAGAAGCCCAAGCAAGACGCGCCCCGAGGAGCGTCTTGCCACATGTCAGCACTCGGTCTGACTGAGCGCCTCCAGGAGAGTGGCCCAAGCAAGACACGCCCCGAGGAGCGTCTTGCCACATGTCAACAATGGGTCTGACTGAGGGCCTCCAGGAGAGAAGCCCAAGCAACACGCGGCCCGAGGAGCCTCTTGCCACATGTGAGCACTCGGTCTGACTGAGCGCCTCCAGGAGAGAGGCCCAAGCAAGACGCACCCCGAGGAGCGTCTTGCCACATGTCAACAATGGGTCTGACTGAGGGCCTCCAGGAGAGAAGCCCAAGCAAGACGTGCCCGGAGGAGCGTCTTGACACATGTCAACACTGGGTCTGACAGAGGGCCTCCAGTAGAGAAGCCCAAGCAAGACGCGCCCCGAGGAGTGTCTTGCCACATGTCACCAGTTGGTCTGACTGAGTGCCTCCAGGAGAGAGGCCCAAGCAAGACGCGCAACGAGGAGCGTCTTGCCACATGTCACCTCTGGTTCTGACTGAGCGCCTCCAGGAGAGAGGCCCAAGCAAGACGCGCCCCGAGGAGCGTCTTGTCACATGTCCACACTGGGTCTGTCTGAGCGCCTCCAGGAGAGAAGCCCAAGCAAGACGCGCCCCGAGAAGCGTCTTGCCACATGTCAACAATGGGTCTGACTGAGGGCCTCCAGGAGAGAAGCCCAAGCAAGACGCGCCCCGAGGAGCGTCTTGCCTTATGTCAGCACTCGGTCTGACTGAGGGCCTCAAGGAGAGAGGCCCAAGCAAGATGCGCCCGGAGGAGCGTCTTGCCACATGTCAACACTGGGTCTGACAGAGGACCTCCAGGAGAGAGGCCCAATCAAGACGCGCCCCGAGGAGCGTCTTGCCACATGTCACCTCTGGTTCTGACTGAGCGCCTCGAGGAGAGAGGCCCAAGCAAGACGCGCCCCGAGGAGCGTCTTGTCACATGTCAACACTGGGTCTTTTTGAGCGCCTCCAGGAGAGAAGCCCAAGCAAGACGCGCCCCGAGGAGCGTCTTGCCACATGTCAGCACTCGGTCTGACTGAGCGCCTCCAGGAGAGTGGCCCAAGCAAGACGCGCCCCGAGGAGTGTCTTGCCACATGTCAACAATGGGTCTGACTGAGGGCCTCCAGGAGAGAAGCCCAAGCAACACGCGGCCCAAGGAGCCTCTTGCCACATGTGAGCACTCGGTCTGACTGAGCGCCTCCAGGAGAGAGGCCCAAGCAAGACGCGCCCCGAGGAGCGTCTTGCCACATGTCAACAATGGGTCTGACTGAGGGCCTCCAGGAGAGAAGCCCAAGCAAGACGTGCCCGGAGGAGCGTCTTGACACATGTCAACACTGGGTCTGACAGAGGGCCTCCAGTAGAGAAGCCCAAGCAAGACGCGCCCCGAGGAGTGTCTTGCCACATGTCACCAGTTGGTCTGACTGAGTGCCTCCAGGAGAGAGGCCCAAGCAAGATGCGCCCCGAGGAGCGTCTTGCCTTATGTCAGCACTCGGTCTGACTGAGCGCCTCCAGGAGAGAGGCCCAAGCAAGACGCGCCCCGCGGAGCGTCTTGCCACATGTCAACAATGGGTCTGACTGAGGGCCTCCAGGAGAGAGGCCCAAGCAAGATGTGCCCGGAGGAGCGTCTTGCCACATGTCAACACTGGGTCTGACTGAGGGCCTCCAGGAGAGAGGCCCAAGCAAGATGCGCCCGGAGGAGCGTCTTGCCACATGTCAACACTGGGTCTGACAGAGGGCCTCCAGGAGAGAGGCCCAAGCAAGACGCGCCCCAAGGAGCGTCTTGTCACATGTCAACACTGGGTCTTTTTGAGCGCCTCCAGGAGAGAAGACCAAGCAAGACGTGCCCCGAGGAGCGTCTTGCCACATGTCAGCACTCGGTCTGACTGAGCGCCTCCAGGAGAGAGGCCCAAGCAAGACGCGCCCCGAGGAGTGTCTTGCCACATGTCAACAATGGATCTGACTGAGGGCCTCCAGGAGAGAAGCCCAAGCAACACGCGGCCCGAGGAGCGTCTTGCCACATGTCAGCACTCGGTCTGACTGAGGGCCTCCAGGAGAGAGGCCCAAGCAAGATGCGCCCGGAGGAGCGTCTTGCCACATGTCAACACTGGGTCTGACAGAGGGCCTCCAGGAGAGAGGCCCAAGCAAGACGCGCCCCAAGGAGCGTCTTGTCACATGTCAACACTGGGTCTTTTTGAGCGCCTCCAGGAGAGAAGACCAAGCAAGACGTGCCCCGAGGAGCGTCTTGCCACATGTCAACACTGGGTCTGACAGAGGGCCTCCAGGAGAGAGGCCCAAGCAAGACGCGCCCCAAGGAGCGTCTTGTCACATGTCAACACTGGGTCTTTTTGAGCGCCTCCAGGAGAGAAGACCAAGCAAGACGTGCCCCGAGGAGCGTCTTGCCACATGTCAGCACTCGGTCTGACTGAGCGCCTCCAGGAGAGAGGCCCAAGCAAGACGCGCCCCGAGGAGTGTCTTGCCACATGTCAACAATGGGTCTGACTGAGGGCCTCCAGGAGAGAAGCCCAAGCAAGACGCGCCCCGAGGAGCGTCTTGCCTTATGTCAGCACTCGGTCTGACTGAGGGCCTCAAGGAGAGAGGCCCAAGCAAGATGCGCCCGGAGGAGCGTCTTGCCACATGTCAACACTGGGTCTGACAGAGGACCTCCAGGAGAGAGGCCCAATCAAGACGCGCCCCGAGGAGCGTCTTGCCACATGTCACCTCTGGTTCTGACTGAGCGACTCGAGGAGAGAGGCCCAAGCAAGACGCGCCCCGAGGAGCGTCTTGTCACATGTCAACACTGGGTCTTTTTGAGCGCCTCCAGGAGAGAAGCCCAAGCAAGACGCGCCCCGAGGAGCGTCTTGCCACATGTCAGCACTCGGTCTGACTGAGCGCCTCCAGGAGAGTGGCCCAAGCAAGACGCGCCCCGAGGAGCGTCTTGCCACATGTCAACAATGGGTCTGACTGAGGGCCTCCAGGAGAGAAGCCCAAGCAACACGCGGCCCGAGGAGCCTCTTGCCACATGTGAGCACTCGGTCTGACTGAGCGCCTCCAGGAGAGAGGCCCAAGCAAGACGCGCCCCGAGGAGCGTCTTGCCACATGTCAACAATGGGTCTGACTGAGGGCCTCCAGGAGAGAAGCCCAAGCAAGACGTGCCCGGAGGAGCGTCTTGACACATGTCAACACTGGGTCTGACAGAGGGCCTCCAGTAGAGAAGCCCAAGCAAGACGCGCCCCGAGGAGTGTCTTGCCACATGTCACCAGTTGGTCTGACTGAGTGCCTCCAGGAGAGAGGCCCAAGCAAGATGCGCCCCGAGGAGCGTCTTGCCTTATGTCAGCACTCGGTCTGACTGAGCGCCTCCAGGAGAGAGGCCCAAGCAAGACGCGCCCAGGGAGCGTCTTGCCACATGTCAACAATGGGTCTGACTGAGGGCCTCCAGGAGAGAGGCCCAAGCAAGATGTGCCCGGAGGAGCGTCTTGCCACATGTCAACACTGGGTCTGACTGAGGGCCTCCAGGAGAGAGGCCCAAGCAAGATGCGCCCGGAGGAGCGTCTTGCCACATGTCAACACTGGGTCTGACAGAGGGCCTCCAGGAGAGAGGCCCAAGCAAGACACGCCCCAAGGAGCGTCTTGTCACATGTCAACACTGGGTCTTTTTGAGCGCCTCCAGGAGAGAAGACCAAGCAAGACGTGCCCCGAGGAGCGTCTTGCCACATGTCAGCACTCGGTCTGACTGAGCGCCTCCAGGAGAGAGGCCCAAGCAAGACGCGCCCCGAGGAGTGTCTTGCCACATGTCAACAATGGGTCTGACTGAGGGCCTCCAGGAGAGAAGCCCAAGCAACACGCGGCCCGAGGAGCGTCTTGCCACATGTCAGCACTCGGTCCTACTGAGCGCCTCCAGGAGAGAGGCCCAAGCAAGACACGCCCCGAGGAGTGTCTTGCCACATGTCAACAATGGGTCTGAATAAGGGCCTCCAGGAGAGAAGCCCAAGCAAGACGCGCCCCGAGGAGCGTCTTGACACATGTCAACACTGGGTCTGACAGAGGGCCTCCAGGAGAGAGGCCCAAGCAAGATGCGCCCCGAGGAGTGTCTTGCCACATGTCACCACTTGGTCTGACTGAGCGCCTCCAGGAGAGAGGCCCAAGCAACACGCGCCCTCGAGGAGCGTCAGGCCACATGTCACTACTCAGTCTGACTGAGCGCCTCCAGGAGAGAGGCCCAAGCAAGACGCGCCCCGAGGAGCGTCTTGCCACATGTCAACAATGGGTCTTACTGAGGGCCTCCAGGAGAGAAGCCCAAGCAAGACGCGCCCCGAGGAGCGTCTTGCCACATGTCACTACTCGGTCTGTTTGAGCGCCTCCAGGAGAGAGGCCCAAGCAAGACGTGCCCCGAGGAGCGTCTTACCACATGTCAACACTGGGTCTGACTGAGCGCCTCCAGGAGAGAGGCCCAAGCAAGACACGCCCCGAGGAGCGTCTTGACACATGTCAACACTGGGTCTGACTGAGGGCCTCCATGAGAGAAGCTGAAGCAAGAGGCGCCCCGAGGAGAGTCTTGCCACATGTCAACACTCGGTCTGACAGAGGGCATCCAGGAGAGAGGCCCAAGCAATACGCGCCCCAAGGAGCGTCTTGCCACATGTCACCACTGGGTCTGACTGAGCGCCTCCAGGAGAGAGGCCCAAGCAAGATGCGCCCTGAGGAGCGTCTTGCCACATGTCAACACTGGGTCTGACTGAGCGCCTCCAGGAGAGAGGCCCAAGCAAGACGCGCCCCGAGGAGCGTCTTGCCACGTGTCAACACTGGGTCTGACTTAGCGCCTCCAGGAGAGAGGCCCAAGCAAGATGCGCCCCGAGGAGCGTCTTGCCACGTGTCACCACTGGGTCTGACTGAGCTCCTCCAGTAGAGAGGCCCAAGCAAGACGCGCCCCGAGGAGCGTCTTGCCACGTGTCACCACTGGGTCTGATTGAGCACCTCCAGGAGAGAGGCCCCAGCAAGATGCGCCCCGAGGAGAATCTTGCCTTATGTCAGCACTCGGTCTGACTGAGCGCCTCCAGGAGAGAGGCCCAAGCAAGACCCACCCCGAGGAGCGTCTTGCCACATGTCATTACTCGGTCTAACTGAGCGCGTCCAGGAGAGAGGTTAAAGCAAGACACGCCCCGAGGAGCGTCTTGCCACATGTCACTACTCGGTCTGACTGAGCGCCTCCAGGAGGGAGGTCCAAGCAAGACGCGCCCCGAGGAGCGTCTTGCCACATGTCACTACTCGGTCTGACTGAGCGCCTCCAGGAGAGAGGCCCAAACAAGACGTGCCCCGAGGAGCGTCTTGCCACATGTCAACAATGGGTCTGACTGAGGGCCTCCAGGAGAGAAGCCCCAGCAAGACGCGCCCTGAGGAGCGTCTTTCCACATGTCACTACTCGGTCTGACTGAGCGCCTCCAGGAGAGAGGCCCAAGCAAGACGTGTCCCGAGGAGCGTCTTGCCACATGTCAACAATGGGTCTGACTGAGGGCCTCCAGGAGAGAAGCCCAAGCAAGAAGCGCCCCGAGGAGCGTCTTGCCACATGTCAACACTGGGTCTGACTGAGGGCCCCCAGGAGAGAGGCCCAAATAAGACGCGCCCCGAGGAGCGTCTTGCCACATGTCAACACTGGGTCTGACTGAGGGCCTCCAGGAGAGAAGCCCAAGCAAGATGCGCCCCGAGGTGCGTCTTGCCACATGTCAGCACTCGGTCTGACTGAGCGCCTCCAGGAGAGAGGCCCAAGCAAGACGCGCCCGGAGGTGCGTCTTGCCACATGTCAGCACTCGGTCTGACTGAGCGCCTCCAGGAGAGAGGCCCGAGGAGCGTCTTGCCACATGTCACGTCTGGGTCTGACTGAGCGCCTCCAGGAGAGAGGCGCAAGCAAGAAACGCCCGAGGAGCGTCTTGACACATGTCAACACTGGGTCTGACTGAGCGCCTCCAGGAGAGAGGCCCCAGCAAGACGCGCCCCGAGGAGCGTCTTGCCACATGTCAGCACTCGGTCTGACTGAGCGCCTCCAGGAGAGAGGCCCAAGCAAGAAGCGACCCGAGTAGCGTCTTGCCACATGTCAACAATGGGTCTGACTGAGGGCCTCCAGGAGAGAAGCCCAAGCAAGACGCGCCCCGAGGAGCGTCTTGCCACATGTCTCCTCTGGGTCTGACTGAGCTCCTCCAGGAGAGAGGCCCAAGCAAGACGTGCCCCGAGGAGCATCTTGCCACATGTCAACACTGGGTCTGACTGAGTGCCTCCATGAGAGAAGCCCCAGCAAGACGCGCCCCGAGGAGCGTCTTGCCACATGTCACCACTGGGTCTGACTGAGCACCTCCAGGAGAGAGGCCCAAGCAAGACGCGCCCCGAGAAGCGTCTTGCCACATGTCAACACTGGGTCTGACTGAGCGCCTCCAGGAGAGAGGCCCGAGGAGCGTCTTGCCACATGTCACGTCTGGGTCTGACTGAGCGCCTCCAGGAGAGAGGCGCAAGCAAGAAACGCCCGAGGAGCGTCTTGACACATTTCAACACTGGGTCTGACTGAGCGCCTCCAGGAGAGAGGCCCCAGCAAGACGCGCCCCGAGGAGCGTCTTGCCACATGTCACTACTCGGTCTGACTGAGCGCCTCCAGGAGAGAGGTCCAAGCAACACGCGCCCCGAGGAGCGTCTTGCCACATGTCAACACTGGGTCTGACTGAGTGCCTCCATGAGAGAAGCCCCAGCAAGACGCGCCCCGAGGAGCGTCTTTCCACATGTCACTACTCGGTCTGACTGAGCGCCTCCAGGAGAGAGGCCCAAGCAAGACGTGCCCCGAGGAGCGTCTTGCCACATGTCATCAATGGGTCTGACTGAGGGCCTCCAGGAGAGAAGCCCAAGCAAGAAGCGCCCCGAGGAGCGTCTTGCCACATGTCAACACTGGGTCTGACTGAGCACCGCCAGGAGAGAGAACCAAGCAAGACACGCCCCGAGGAGCGTCTTGACACATTTCAACACTGGGTCTGACTGAGGGCCTCCATGAGAGAAGCCCAAGCAAGACGCGCCCCGAGGAGAGTCTTGCCACATGTCAACACTGGGTCTGACAGAGGGCATCCAGGAGAGAGGCCCAAGCAATACGCGCCCCGAGGAGCGTCTTGCCACATGTCAACAATGGGTCTGACTGAGGGCCACCATGAGAGAAGCCCAAGCAAGACGCGCCCCGAGGAGTGTCTTGCCACATGTCAACACTGTGTCTCACTGAGCGCCTCCAGGAGAGAGGCCCAAGCAAGACGCGCCCCGAGGAGCGTCTTGCCACGTGTCAACACTGGGTCTGACTTAGCGCCTCCAGTAGAGAGGCCCAAGCAAGATGCGCCCCGAGGAGCGTCTTGCCACGAGTCACCACTGGGTCTGACTGAGCTCCTCCAGGAGAGAGCCCCAAGCAAGACGCGCCCCGAGGAGTGTCTTGCCACATGTCACTACTCGGTCTAACTGAGCACCTCCAGGAGAGAGGTCCAAGCAAGACGTGCCCCGAGGAGCGTCAAGCCAAATGTCACTACTCGGTCTGACTGAGCGCCTCCAGGAGAGAGGCCCAAGCAAGACGCGCCCAGAGGAGCGTCTTGCCACATGTCAACACTGGGTCTGACTGAGCGCCTCCAGGAGAGAGGCCCAAGCAAGACACGCCCCGAGGAGCGTCTTGACACATGTCAACACTGGGTCGAACTGAGGGCCTCCATGAGAGAAGCCCAAGCAAGACGCACCCCGAGGAGCGTCTTGCGACATGTCACCACTGGATCTGAATGAGCGCCTCCAAGAGAGAGATCCAACCAAACGCGCCCCGAGGAATGTCTTGCCACATGCCAACACTGGGTCTGACTGAGCGCCTCCAGGAGAGAGGCCCAAGCAAGACGCGCCCCGAGGAGCGTCTTGCCACGTGTCAACACTGGGTCTGACTGAGCGCCTCCAGGAGGGAGGCCCAAGCAAGACGCGCCCCGAGGAGCGTCTTTCCACGTGTCACCACTTGGTCTGACTGAGCCCCTCCAGGAGAGAGGCCCAAGCAAGACGCGCCCCGAGGAGCGTCTTGCCACATGTCAACACTGGGTCTGACTGAGCGCCTCCAGGAGAGAGGCCCAAGCAAGACGCGCCCCGAGAAGCGTCTTACCACGTGTTAGCACTGGGTCTGACTGAGCGCCTCCAGGAGAGAGGCCCAGGCAAGACGCGCCCCGAGGAGCGTGTTGCCTTTTGTCAGCACTCGGTCTGACTGAGCGCCTCCAGGAGAGAGGCCAAAGCAAGACGCGCCCCGAGGAGCGTCTTGCCACATGTCAACAATGGGTCTGACTGAGGGCCTCCAGGAGAGAGGCCCAAGCAAGATGCGCCCGGAGGAGCGTCTTGCCACATGTCAACACTGGGTCTGACAGAGGGCCTCCAGGAGAGAGGCCCAAGCAAGACGCGCACCGAGGAGCGTCTTGCCACATGTCACCTCTGGTTCTGACTGAGCGCCTCCAGGAGAGAGGCCCAAGCAAGACGCGCCCCGAGGAGCGTCTTGTCACATGTCCACACTGGGTCTGTCTGAGCGCCTCCAGGAGAGAAGCCCAAGCAAGAAGCGCCCCGAGAAGCGTCTTGCCACATGTCAACAATGGGTCTGACTGAGGGCCTCCAGGAGAGAAGCCCAAGCAAGACGCGCCCCGAGGAGCGTCTTGCCTTATGTCAGCACTCGGTCTGACTGAGGGCCTCCAGGAGAGAGGCCCAAGCAAGATGCGCCCGGAGGAGCGTCTTGCCACATGTCAACACTGGGTCTGACAGAGGACCTCCAAGAGAGAGGCCCAAGCAAGACGCGCCCCGAGGAGCGTCTTGCCACATGTCACCTCTGGTTCTGACTGAGCGCCTCGAGGAGAGAGGCCCAAGCAAGACGCGCCCCGAGGAGCGTCTTGTCACATGTCAACACTGGGTCTTTTTGAGCGCCTCCAGGAGAGAAGCCCAAGCAAGACGCGCCCCGAGGAGCGTCTTGCCACATGTCAGCACTCGGTCTGACTGAGCGCCTCCAGGAGAGAGGCCCAAGCAAGAAGCGCCCCGAGGAGCGTCTTGCCACATGTCAACAATGGGTCTGACTGAGGGCTTCCAGGAGAGAAGCCCAAGCAAGACGCGCCCCGAGGAGCGTCTTGCCACATTTCAACACTGGGTATAATTGAGCGCCTCCAGGAGAGAGGCCCAAGCAAGACGCACCCCGAGGAGCGTCTTGCCACATGTCACTACTCGGTCTGACTGAGCGCCTCCAGGAGAGAGGTCCAAGCAACACGCGCCCCGAGGAGCGTCTTGCCACATGTCAACACTGGGTCTGACTGAGTGCCTCCATGAGAGAAGCCCCAGCAAGACGCGCCCCGAGGAGCGTCTTTCCACATGTCACTACTCGGTGTGACTGAGCGCCTCCAGGAGAGAGGCCCAAGCAAGACGTGCCCCGAGGAGCGTCTTGCCACATGTCAACAATGGGTCTGACTGAGGGCCTCCAGGAGAGAAGCCCAAGCAAGAAGCGCCCCGAGGAGCGTCTTGCCACATGTCAACACTGGGTCTGACTGAGCACCGCCAGGAGAGAGGCCCAAGCAAGACACGCCCCGAGGAGCGTCTTGACACATTTCAACACTGGGTCTGACTGAGGGCCTCCATGAGAGAAGCCCAAGCAAGACGCGCCCCGAGGAGAGTCTTGCCACATGTCAACACTGGGTCTGACAGAGGGCATCCAGGAGAGAGGCCCAAGCAATACGCGCCCCGAGGAGCGTCTTGCCACATGTCAACAATGGGTCTGACTGAGGGCCTCCAGGAGAGAAGCCAAAGCAAGACGCGCCCCGAGGAGCTTCTTTCCACATGTCAACAATGGGTCTTACTGAGGGCCACCATGAGAGAAGCCCAAGCAAGACGCGCCCCGAGGAGTGTCTTGCCACATGTCAACACTGTGTCTCACTGACCGCCTCCAGGAGAGAGGCCCAAGCAAGACGCGCCCCGAGGAGCGTCTTGCCACGTGTCAACACTGGGTCTGACTTAGCGCCTCCAGTAGAGAGGCCCAAGCAAGATGCGCCCCGAGGAGCATCTTGCCACGTGTCACCACTGGGTCTGACTGAGCTCCTCCAGGAGAGAGCCCCAAGCAAGACGCGCCCCGAGGAGCGTCTTTCCACGTGTCACCACTTGGTCTGACTGAGCCCCTCCAGGAGAGAGGCCCAAGCAAGACGCGCCCCGAGGAGCGTCTTGCCACATGTCAACACTGGGTCTGACTGAGCGCCTCCAGGAGAGAGGCCCAAGCAAGACGCGCCCCGAGAAGCGTCTTACCACGTGTTAGCACTGGGTCTGACTGAGCGCCTCCAGGAGAGAGGCCCAGGCAAGACGCGCCCCGAGGAGCGTGTTGCCTTTTGTCAGCACTCGGTCTGACTGAGCGCCTCCAGGAGAGAGGCCAAAGCAAGACGCGCCCCGAGGAGCGTCTTGCCACATGTCAACAATGGGTCTGACTGAGGGCCTCCAGGAGAGAGGCCCAAGCAAGATGCGCCCGGAGGAGCGTCTTGCCACATGTCAACACTGGGTCTGACAGAGGGCCTCCAGGAGAGAGGCCCAAGCAAGACGCGCACCGAGGAGCGTCTTGCCACATGTCACCTCTGGTTCTGACTGAGCGCCTCCAGGAGAGAGGCCCAAGCAAGACGCGCCCCGAGGAGCGTCTTGTCACATGTCCACACTGGGTCTGTCTGAGCGCCTCCAGGAGAGAAGCCCAAGCAAGAAGCGCCCCGAGAAGCGTCTTGCCACATGTCAACAATGGGTCTGACTGAGGGCCTCCAGGAGAGAAGCCCAAGCAAGACGCGCCCCGAGGAGCGTCTTGCCTTATGTCAGCACTCGGTCTGACTGAGGGCCTCCAGGAGAGAGGCCCAAGCAAGATGCGCCCGGAGGAGCGTCTTGCCACATGTCAACACTGGGTCTGACAGAGGACCTCCAAGAGAGAGGCCCAAGCAAGACGCGCCCCGAGGAGCGTCTTGCCACATGTCACCTCTGGTTCTGACTGAGCGCCTCGAGGAGAGAGGCCCAAGCAAGACGCGCCCCGAGGAGCGTCTTGTCACATGTCAACACTGGGTCTTTTTGAGCGCCTCCAGGAGAGAAGCCCAAGCAAGACGCGCCCCGAGGAGCGTCTTGCCACATGTCAGCACTCGGTCTGACTGAGCGCCTCCAGGAGAGAGGCCCAAGCAAGAAGCGCCCCGAGGAGCGTCTTGCCACATGTCAACAATGGGTCTGACTGAGGGCTTCCAGGAGAGAAGCCCAAGCAAGACGCGCCCCGAGGAGCGTCTTGCCACATTTCAACACTGGGTATAATTGAGCGCCTCCAGGAGAGAGGCCCAAGCAAGACGCACCCCGAGGAGCGTCTTGCCACATGTCACTACTCGGTCTGACTGAGCGCCTCCAGGAGAGAGGTCCAAGCAACACGCGCCCCGAGGAGCGTCTTGCCACATGTCAACACTGGGTCTGACTGAGTGCCTCCATGAGAGAAGCCCCAGCAAGACGCGCCCCGAGGAGCGTCTTTCCACATGTCACTACTCGGTGTGACTGAGCGCCTCCAGGAGAGAGGCCCAAGCAAGACGTGCCCCGAGGAGCGTCTTGCCACATGTCAACAATGGGTCTGACTGAGGGCCTCCAGGAGAGAAGCCCAAGCAAGAAGCGCCCCGAGGAGCGTCTTGCCACATGTCAACACTGGGTCTGACTGAGCACCGCCAGGAGAGAGGCCCAAGCAAGACACGCCCCGAGGAGCGTCTTGACACATTTCAACACTGGGTCTGACTGAGGGCCTCCATGAGAGAAGCCCAAGCAAGACGCGCCCCGAGGAGAGTCTTGCCACATGTCAACACTGGGTCTGACAGAGGGCATCCAGGAGAGAGGCCCAAGCAATACGCGCCCCGAGGAGCGTCTTGCCACATGTCAACAATGGGTCTGACTGAGGGCCTCCAGGAGAGAAGCCAAAGCAAGACGCGCCCCGAGGAGCTTCTTTCCACATGTCAACAATGGGTCTTACTGAGGGCCACCATGAGAGAAGCCCAAGCAAGACGCGCCCCGAGGAGTGTCTTGCCACATGTCAACACTGTGTCTCACTGACCGCCTCCAGGAGAGAGGCCCAAGCAAGACGCGCCCCGAGGAGCGTCTTGCCACGTGTCAACACTGGGTCTGACTTAGCGCCTCCAGTAGAGAGGCCCAAGCAAGATGCGCCCCGAGGAGCATCTTGCCACGTGTCACCACTGGGTCTGACTGAGCTCCTCCAGGAGAGAGCCCCAAGCAAGACGCGCCCCGAGGAGTGTCTTGCCACATGTCACTACTCGGTCTAACTGAGCACCTCCAGGAGAGAGGTCCAAGCAAGACGCGCCCCGAGGAGCGTCTTGCCAAATGTCACTACTCGGTCTGACTGAGCGCCTCCAGGAGAGAGGCCCAAGCAAGACGTGCCCCGAGGAGCGTCTTGCCACATGTCAACAATGGGTCTGACTGAGGGCCTCCAGGAGAGAAGCCCAAGCAAGACGCGCCCAGAGGAGCGTCTTGCCACATGTCAACACTGGGTCTGACTGAGCGCCTCCAGGAGAGAGGCCCAAGTAAGACACGCCCCGAGGAGCGTCTTGACACATGTCAACACTGGGTCGGACTGAGGGCCTCCATGAGAGAAGCCCAAGCAAGACGCGCCCCGAGGAGAGTCTTGCCACATGTCAACACTCGGTCTGACAGAGGGCATTCAGGAGAGAGGCCCAAGCAATACACGCCCCGAGGAGCGTCTTGCGACATGTCACCACTGGATCTCAATGAGCGCCTCCAAGAGAGAGATCCAACCAAACGCGCCCCGAGGAATGTCTTGCCACATGCCAACACTGGGTCTGACTGAGCGCCTCCAGGAGAGAGGCCCAAGCAAGACGCGCCCCGAGGAGCGTCTTGCCACGTGTCAACACTGGGTCTGACTGAGCGCCTCCAGGAGGGAGGCCCAAGCAAGACGCGCCCCGAGGAGCGTCTTTCCACGTGTCACCACTTGGTCTGACTGAGCCCCTCCAGGAGAGAGGCCCAAGCAAGACGCGCCCCGAGGAGCGTCTTGCCACATGTCAACACTGGGTCTGACTGAGCGCCTCCAGGAGAGAGGCCCGAGCAAGACGCGCCCCGAGGAGCGTCTTGCCACATGTCACAACTGGGTCTGACTGAGCGCCTCCAGGAGAGAGGCCCAAGAAAGACGCGCCCCGAGAAGCGTCTTACCACGTGTTAGCACTGGGTCTGACTGAGCGCCTCCAGGAGAGAGGCCCAGGCAAGACGCGCCCCGAGGAGCGTATTGCCTTTTGTCAGCACTCGGTCTGACTGAGCGCCTCCAGGAGAGAGGCCAAAGCAAGACGCGCCCCGAGGAGCGTCTTGCCACATGTCAACAATGGGTCTGACTGAGGGCCTCCAGGAGAGAGGCCCAAGCAAGATGCGCCCGGAGGAGCATCTTGCCACATGTCAACACTGGGTCTGACAGAGGGCCTCCAGGAGAGAGGCCCAAGCAAGACGCGCACCGAGGAGCGTCTTGCCACATGTCACCTCTGGTTCTATCTGAGCGCCTCCAGGAGAGAAGCCCAAGCAAGACGCGCCCAGAGGAGCGTCTTGCCACATGTCAACACTGGGTCTGACTGAGCGCCTCCAGGAGAGAGGCCCAAGTAAGACACGCCCCGAGGAGCGTCTTGACACATGTCAACACTGGGTCGGACTGAGGGCCTCCATGAGAGAAGCCCAAGCAAGACGCGCCCCGAGGAGAGTCTTGCCACATGTCAACACTCGGTCTGACAGAGGGCATTCAGGAGAGAGGCCCAAGCAATACACGCCCCGAGGAGCGTCTTGCGACATGTCACCACTGGATCTCAATGAGCGCCTCCAAGAGAGAGATCCAACCAAACGCGCCCCGAGGAATGTCTTGCCACATGCCAACACTGGGTCTGACTGAGCGCCTCCAGGAGAGAGGCCCAAGCAAGACGCGCCCCGAGGAGCGTCTTGCCACGTGTCAACACTGGGTCTGACTGAGCGCCTCCAGGAGGGAGGCCCAAGCAAGACGCGCCCCGAGGAGCGTCTTTCCACGTGTCACCACTTGGTCTGACTGAGCCCCTCCAGGAGAGAGGCCCAAGCAAGACGCGCCCCGAGGAGCGTCTTGCCACATGTCAACACTGGGTCTGACTGAGCGCCTCCAGGAGAGAGGCCCGAGCAAGACGCGCCCCGAGGAGCGTCTTGCCACATGTCACAACTGGGTCTGACTGAGCGCCTCCAGGAGAGAGGCCCAAGAAAGACGCGCCCCGAGAAGCGTCTTACCACGTGTTAGCACTGGGTCTGACTGAGCGCCTCCAGGAGAGAGGCCCAGGCAAGACGCGCCCCGAGGAGCGTATTGCCTTTTGTCAGCACTCGGTCTGACTGAGCGCCTCCAGGAGAGAGGCCAAAGCAAGACGCGCCCCGAGGAGCGTCTTGCCACATGTCAACAATGGGTCTGACTGAGGGCCTCCAGGAGAGAGGCCCAAGCAAGATGCGCCCGGAGGAGCATCTTGCCACATGTCAACACTGGGTCTGACAGAGGGCCTCCAGGAGAGAGGCCCAAGCAAGACGCGCACCGAGGAGCGTCTTGCCACATGTAACCTCTGGTTCTATCTGAGCGCCTCCAGGAGAGAGGCCCAAGCAAGACGCGCCCCGAGGAGCGTCTTGTCACATGTCCACACTGGGTCTGTCTGAGCGCCTCCAGGAGAGAAGCCCAAGCAAGACGCGCCCCGAGAAGCGTCTTGCCACATGTCAACAATGGGTCTGACTGAGGGCCTCCAGGAGAGAAGCACAAGCAAGACGCGCCCCGAGGAGCGTCTTGCCTTATGTCAGCACTCGGTCTGACTGAGGGCCTCCAGGAGAGAGGCCCAAGCAAGATGCGCCCGGAGGAGCGTCTTGCCACATGTCAACACTGGGTCTGACAGAGGACCTCCAGGAGAGAGGCCCAAGCAAGACGCGCCCCGAGGAGCGTCTTGCCACATGTCACCTCTGGTTCTGACTGAGCGCCTCGAGGAGAGAGGCCCAAGCAAGACGCGCCCCGAGGAGCGTCTTGTCACATGTCAACACTGGGTCTTTTTGAGCGCCTCCAGGAGAGAAGCCCAAGCAAGACGCGCCCCGAGGAGCGTCTTGCCACATGTCAGCACTCGGTCTGACTGAGCGCCTCCAGGAGAGTGGCCCAAGCAAGACGCGCCCCGAGGAGCGTCTTGCCACATGTCAACAATGGGTCTGACTGAGGGCCTCCAGGAGAGAAGCCAAAGCAACACGCGGCCCGAGGAGCCTCTTGCCACATGTGAGCACTCGGTCTGACTGAGCGCCTCCAGGAGAGAGGCCCAAGCAAGACGCGCCCCGAGGAGCGTCTTGCCACATGTCAACAATGGGTCTGACTGAGGGCCTCCAGGAGAGAAGCCCAAGCAAGACGTGCCCGGAGGAGCGTCTTGACACATGTCAAATCTGGGTCTGACAGAGGGCCTCCATGAGAGAGGCCCAAGCAAGACGCGCCCCGAGGAGTGTCTTGCCACATGTCAACACTGGGTCTGACAGAGGGCCTCCAGGAGAGAGGCCCAAGCAAGACGCGCCCCGAGGATTGTCTTGCCACATGTCACCACTTGGTCTGTCTGTGCGCCTCCAGGAGAGAGGCCCAAGCAACACGCGCCCCGAGGAGCGTCAGGCCAGATGTCACTACTCAGTCTGACTGAGCGCCTCCAGGAGAGAGGCCCAAGCAAGATGCGCCCCGAGGGGCGTCTTGCCACGTGTCAACACTGGGTCTGATTGAGGGCCTTCTGGAGAAAGGCCCAAGCAAGACGCGCCCCGAGGAGCGTCTTGCCACATAACAATGGTTCTTACTGAGGGCCTCCGGGAGAGAAGCCCAAGCAAGATGCGCCCCGAGGAGCTTCTTGCCACATGTCAGCACTCGGTCTGACTGAGCGCCTCCAGGAGAGAGGCCAAAGCAAGACGCCCCCCGAGGAGCGTCTTGACACATGTCAACACTGGGTCTGACAGAGGGCCTCCATGAGAGAGGCCCAAGCAAGACGCGCCCCGAGGAGCGTCTTGACACATGTCAACACTGGGTCTGACAGAGGGCCTCCAGGAGAGAGGCCCAAGCAAGACGCGCCCCGAGGATTGTCTTGCCACATGTCACCACTTGGTCTGACTGAGCGCCTCCAGGAGAGAGGCCCAAGCAACACGCGCCCCGAGGAGCGTCAGGCCACATGTCACTACTCAGTCTGACTGAGCGCCTCCAGGAGAGAGGCCCAAGTAAGACACGCCCCGAGGAGCGTCTTGCCACATGTCAACAATGGGTCTGATTGAGGGCCTTCTGGAGAGAGGCCCAAGCAAGACGCGCCCCGAGGAGCGTCTTGCCACATGTCACTACTAGGTCTGACTGAGCGCCTCCAGGAGAGAGGCCCAAGCAAGACGTGCCCCGAGGAGCGTCTTGCCACATGTCAACAATGGGTCTGACTGAGGGCCTCCAGGAGAGAAGCCCAAGCAAGACGCGCCCCGAGGAGCGTCTTGCCACATGTCAACACTGGGTCTGACTGATGTCCTCCAGGAGAGAGGCCCAAATAAGACGCGCCCCGAGGAGCGTCTTGCCACATGTCAACACTGGGTCTGACTGAGGGCCTCCAGGAGAGAAGCCCAAGCAAGATGCGCCCCGAGGAGCGTCTTGCCACATGTCAGCACTCGGTCTGACTGAGCGCCTCCAGGAGAGAGGCCCAAGCAAGACGCGCCCCGAGGAGCGTCTTGCCACATGTCAACACTGGGTCTGACTGAGCGCCTCCAGGAGAGAGGCCCAAGCAAGACGCGCCCAGAGGAGCGTCTTGCCACATGTGAACACTGGGTCTGACTGAGCGCCTCCAGGGGAGAGGCCCAAGCAAGACGCGCCCGGAGGAGCGACTTGCAATATCTCAGCACTCGGTCTGACTGAGCGCCTCCAGGAGAGAGGCCCAAGCAAGACGCGCCCCGAGGAGGGTCTTGACACATGTCTCCTCTGGGTCTGACTGAGCGCCTCCAGGAGAGAGGCCCAAGCAAGACGTGCCCCGACGAGCATCTTGCCACATGTCAACACTGGGTCTGACTGAGTGCCTCCATGAGAGAAGCCCCAGCAAGACGCGCCCCGAGGAGCGTCTTGCCACATGTCAACACTGGGTCTGACAGAGGACCTCCAGGAGAGAGGCCCAAGAAAGACGCGCCCCGAGGAGCATCTTGCCACATGTCACCTCTGGTTCTGACTGAGCGCCTCCAGGAGAGAGGCCCAAGCAAGACGCGCCCCGAGGAGCGTCTTGTCACATGTCAACACTGGGTCTTTTTGAGCGCCTCCAGGAGAGAAGCCCAAGCAAGACGCGCCCCGAGGAGCGTCTTGCCACATGTCAACAATGGGTCTGACTGAGCGCCTCCAGGAGAGAGGCCCAAGCAAGACGCGCCCCGAGGAGCGTCTTGCCACATGTCAACAATGGGTCTGACTGAGGGCCTCCAGGAGAGAAGCCCAAGCAACACGCGGCCCGAGGAGCGTCTTGCCACATGTCAGCACTCGGTCTGACTGAGCGCCTCCAGGAGAGAGGCCCAAGCAAGACGCGCCCCGAGGAGCGTCTTGCCACATGTCAACAATGGGTCTGACTGAGGGCCTCCAGGAGAGAAGCCCAAGCAAGACGTGCCCCGAGGAGCGTCTTGACACATGTCAACACTGGGTCTGACAGAGGGCCTCCAGTAGAGAAGCCCAAGCAAGACGCGCCCCGAGGAGTGTCTTGCCACATGTCACCACTTGGTCTGACTGAGTGCCTCCAGGAGAGAGGCCCAAGCAAGACGCGCCCCAAGGAGCGTCTTGCGTTATGTCAGCACTCGGTCTGACTGAGCGCCTCCAGGAGAGAGGCCCAAGCAAGACGCGCCCCGAGGAGCGTCTTGCCACATGTCAACAATGGGTCTGACTGAGGGCCTCCAGGAGAGAGGCCCAAGCAAGAAGTGCCCGGAGGAGCGTCTTGCCACATGTCAACACTGGGTCTGACAGAGGGCCTCCAGGAGAGAGGCCCAAGCAAGACGCGCCCCAAGGAGCTTCTTGTCACATGTCAACACTGGGTCTTTTTGAGCGCCTCCAGGAGAGAAGACCAAGCAAGACGCGCCCCGAGGAGCGTCTTGCCACATGTCAACAATGGGTCTGACTGAGGGCCTCCAGGAGAGAAGCCCAAGCAACACGCGGCCCGAGGAGCGTCTTGCCACATGTCAGCACTCGGTCTGACTGAGCGCCTCCAGGAGAGAGGCCCAAGCAAGACACGCCCCGAGGAGCGTCTTGCCACATGTCAACAATGGGTCTGACTAAGGGCCTCCAGGAGAGAAGCCCAAGCAAGACGCGCCCCGAGGAGCGTCTTGACACATGTCAACACTGGGTCTGACAGAGGGCCTCCAGGAGAGAGGCCCAAGCAAGACGCGCCCCGAGGAGTGTCTTGCCACATGTCACCACTTGGTCTGACTGAGCGCCTCCAGGAGAGAGGCCCAAGCAACACGCGCCCTCGAGGAGCGTCAGGCCACATGTCACCACTCAGTCTGACTGAGCGCCTCCAGGAGAGAGGCCCAAGCAAGACGCGCCCCGAGGAGCGTCTTGCCACATGTCAACAATGGGTCTTACTGAGGGCCTCCAGGAGAGAAGCCCAAGCAAGACGCGCCCCGAGGAGCTTCTTGCCACATGTCAGCACTCGGGCTGACTGAGCGCCTCCAGGAGAGAGGCCAAAGCAAGACGTGCCCCGAGGAGCGTCTTGACACATGTCAACACTGGGTCTGAGAGAGGGCCTCCATGAGAGAGGCCCAAGCAAGACTCGCCCCGAGGAGCGTCAGGACAGATGTCACTACTCAGTCTGACTGAGCGCCTCCAGGAGAGAGGCCCAAGCAAGACACGCCCCGAGGGGCGTCTTGCCACGTGTCAACACTGGGTCTGATTGAGGGCCTTCTGGAGAAAGGCCCAAGCAAGACGCGCCCCGAGGAGCGTCTTGCCACATGTCAACAATGGTTCTTACTGAGGGCCTCCGGGAGAGAAGCCCAAGCAAGACGCGCCCCGAGGAGCTTCTTGCCACATGTCAGCACTCGGTCTGACTGAGCGCCTCCAGGAGAGAGGCCAAAGCAAGACGCCCCCCGAGGAGCGTCTTGACACATGTCAACACTGGGTCTGACAGAGGGCCTCCATGAGAGAGGCCCAAGCAAGACGCGCCCCGAGGAGTGTCTTGCCAAATGTCAATACTGGGTCTGACTGAGCGCCTCAGGGAGAGAGGTCCAAGCAAGACGCGCCCCGAGGAGCGTCTTGCCACATGTCAACACTGGGTCTGACTGAGTGCCTCCATGAGAGAAGCCCCAGCAAGACGCGCCCCGAGGAGCGTCTTGCCACATGTCACTACTCGGACTGTTTGAGCGCCTCCAGGAGAGAGGCCCAAGCAAGACGTGCCCCGAGGAGCGTCTTGCCACATGTCAGCACTCGGTCTGACTGAGCGCCTCCAGGAGAGAGGCCCAAGCAAGACGCGCCCCGAGGAGCGTCTTGCCACATGTCAACAATGGGTCTGACTAAGGCCCTCCAGGAGAGAAGCCCAAGCAAGACGCGCCCCGAGGAGCGTCTTGACACATGTCAACAGTGTGTCTGACAGAGGGCCTCCAGGAGAGAGGCCCAAGCAAGACGCACCCCGAGGAGTGTCTTGCCACATGTCACCACTTGGTCTGACTGAGCGCCTCCAGGAGAGAGGCCCAAGCAACAAGCGCCCCGAGGAGCGTCAGGCCACATGTCACTACTCAGTCTGACTGAGCGCCTCCAGGAGAGAGGCCCAAGCAAGACGCGCCCCGAGGAGTGTCTTGCCACATGTCAACAATGGGTCTTACTGAGGGCCTCCAGGAGAGAAGCCCAAGCAAAACGCGCCCCGAGGAGCTTCTTGCCACATGTCAGCACTCGGTCTGACTGAGCGCCTCCAGGAGAGAGGCCAAAGCAAGACGCGCCCCGAGGAGCGTCTTGACACATGTCAACACTGGGTCTGACAGAGGAACTCCATGAGAGAGGCCCAAGCAAGACGCGCCCCGAGGAGTGTCTTGCCACATGTCAACACTGGGTCTGACAGAGGGCCTCCAGGAGAGAGGCCCAAGCAAGACGCGCCCCGAGGATTGTCTTGCCACATGTCACCACTTGGTCTGACTGAGCGCCTCCAGGAGAGAGGCCCAAGCAACACGCGCCCCGAGGAGCGTCAGGCCACATGTCACTACTCAGTCTGACTGAGCGCCTCCAGGAGAGAGGCCCAAGCAAGACGTGCCCCGAGGAGCGTCTTGCCACATGTCAACACTGGGTCTGACTGAGCGCCTCCAGGAGAGAGGCCCAAGCAAGACACGCCCCGAGGAGCGTCTTGACACATGTCAACACTGGGTCAGACTGAGAGCCTCCATGAGAGAAGCCTAAGCAAGACGCGCCCCGAGGAGAGTCTTGCCACATGTCAACACTCGGTCTGACAGAGGGCATCCAGGAGAGAGGCCCAAGCCATACGCTCCCCGAGGAGCGTCTTGCCACATGTCACCACTGGGTCTGACTGAGCGCCTCCAGGAGAGAGGCCCAACCAAGACACGCCCTGAGGAGCGTCTTGCCACATGCCAACACTGGGTCTGACAGAGGGCCTCCAGGAGAGAGGCCCAAGCAAGACGCGCCCCGAGGAGTGTCTTGCCACATATCACCACTGGGTCTGACTGAGCGCCTCCAGGAGAGAGGCCCAAGCAAGACGCGCCCCGAGGAGCGTCTTGTCACATGTCAACACTGGGTCTTTCTGAGCGCCTCCAGGAGAGAAGCCCAAGCAAGAAGCGCCCCGAGGAGCGTCTTTCCACATGTCAGCACTCGGTCTGACTGAGCGCCTCCAGGAGAGAGGCCAAAGCAAGACGCGCCCCGAGGAGCGTCTTGCCACATGTCAACAATGGGTATGACTGAGGGCCTCCAGGAGAGAAGCCCAAGCAAGACACGCCCCGAGGAGCGTCTTGACACATGTCAACACTGGGTCTGACAGAGGGCCTCCAGGAGAGAGGCCCAAGCAAGACGCGCCCCGAGGAGTGTCTTGCCACATGTCACCACTTGGTCTGACTGAGCGCCTCCAGGAGAGAGGCCCAAGCAACACGCGCCCCGAGGAGCGTCAGGCCACATGTCACTACTCAGTCTGACTGAGCGCCTCCAGGAGAGAGGCCCAAGTAAGACGCGCCACGAGGAGCGTCTTGCCACGTGTCAACACTGGGTCTGATTAAGGGCCTTCTGGAGAGAGGTCAAAGCAAGACGCGTCCCGAGGAGCGTCTTGCCACATGTCACTACTCGGTCTGACTGAGCGCCTCCAGGAGAGAGGCCCAAGCAAGACGTGCCCCGAGGAGCGTCTTGCCACATGTCAACAATGGGTCTGACTGAGGGCCTCCAGGAGAGAAGCCCAAGCAAGACGCGCCCCGAGGAGCGTCTTGACACATGTCAACACTGGGTCTGACTGAGCGCCTCCAGGAGAGAGGCCCAAATAAGACGCGCCCGGAGGAGCGTCTTGCAACATGACAGCACTCGGTCTGACTGAGCGCCTCCAGGAGAGAGGCCCAAGCAAGACGTGCCCCGAGGAGGGTCTTGACACATGTCTCCTCTGGGTCTGACTGAGCGCCTCCAGGAGAGAGGCCCAAGCAAGACGTGCCCCGACGAGCATCTTGCCACATGTCAACACTGGGTCTGTCTGAGTGCCTCCATGAGAGAAGCCCCAGCAAGACGCGCCCCGAGGAGCGTCTTGCCACATGTCAACACTGGGTCTGACTGAGCGCCTCCAGGAGAGAGGCCCGAGGAGCGTCTTGCCACATGTCACCTCTGGGTCTGACTGAGCGCCTCCAGGAGAGAAGCGCAAGCAAGAAACGCCCGGGGAGCGTCTTGACACATGTCAACACTGGGTTTGACTGAGCGCCTCCAGGAGAGAGGCCCAAGCAAGAAGCGCCCCGAGGAGCTTCTTGCCACATGTCAACAATGGGTCTGACTGAGGGCCTCCAGGAGAGAAACCCAAGCAAGACGCGCCCCGAGGAGTGTCTTGCCACATGTCACCACTTGGTCTGACTGAGCGACTCCAGGAGAGAGGCCCAAGCAACACGCGCCCCGAGGAGCGTCAGGCCACATGCCACTACTCAGTCTGACTGAGCGCCTCCAGGAGAGAGGCCCAAGTAAGACACGCCCCGACGAGCATCTTGCCACATGTCAACACTGGGTCTGACTGAGTGCCTCCATGAGAGAAGCCCCAGCAAGACGCGCCCCGAGGAGCGTCTTGCCACATGTCAACACTGGGTCTGACTGAGCACCTCCAGGAGAGAGGCCCAAGCAAGACGCGCCCCGAGGAGCGTCTTGCCACATGTCAACACTGGGTCTGACTGAGCGCCTCCAGGAGAGAGGCCCGAGGAGCGTCTTGCCACATGTCACCTCTGGGTTTGACTGAGCGCCTCCAGGAGAGAAGCCCAAGCAAGATGCGCCCCGAGGAGCCTCTTGCCACATGTCAACACTGGGTCTAATTGAGCGCCTCCAGGAGAGAGGCCCAAGCAAGACGCGCCCCGAGGAGCGTCTTGCCACATGTCACTACTCGGTCTGACTGAGCGCCTCCAGGAGTGAGGTCCAAGCAACACGCGCCCCGAGGAGCGTCTTGCCACATGTCAACACTGGGTCTGACTGAGTGCCTCCATGAGAGAAGCCCCAGCAAGTCGCACCCAGAGGAGCGTCTTGCCACATGTCACTACTCGGTCTGACTGAGCGCCTCCAGGAGAGAGGCCCAAGCAGGACGTGCCCCGAGGAGCGTCTTGCCACATGTCAACACTGGGACTGACTGAGCGCCTCCAGGAGAGAGGCCCAAGCAAGACACGCCCCGAGGAGCGTCTTGACACATGTCAACACTGGATCTGACTGAGGGCCTCCATGAGAGAAGCCCAAGCAAGACGCGCCCCGAGGAGAGTCTTGCCACATGTCAACACTGGGTCTGACAAAGGGCATCCAGGAGAGAGGCCCAAGCAATACGCGCCCCGAGGAGCGTCTTGCCACATGTCAACAATCGGTCTGACTGAGGGCCTCCAGGAGAGAAGCCCAAGCAAGACGCGCCCCGAGGAGCTTCTTTCCACATGTCAACAATGGGTCTTACTGAGGGCCTCCATGAGAGAAGCCCAAGCAAGACGCGCCCCGAGGAGTGTCTTGCCACATGTCAACACTGTGTCTGACTGAGCGCCTCCAGGAGAGAGGCCCAAGCAAGACGGGCCCCGAGGAGCGTCTTGCCACGTGTCAACACTGGGTCTGACGTAGCGCCTCCAGGAGAGAGGCCCAAGCAAGATGCGCCCCGAGGAGCGTCTTGCCACGTGTCACCACTGGGTCTGACTGAGCTCCTCCAGGAGAGAGGCCCAAGCAAGACGCGCCCAGAGGAGCGTCTTGCCACGTGTCACCACTGGGTCTGATTGAGCACCTCCAGGAGAGAGGCCCCAGCAAGACGCGCCCCGAGGAGCGTCTTGCCTTATGTCAGCACTCGGTCTGACTGAGCGTCTCCAGGAGAGAGACCCAAGCAAGACGCACCCCGAGGAGCGTCTTGCCACATGTCACTACTCGGTCTAACTGAGCGCCTCCAGGAGAGAGGTCCAAGCAAGACACGCCCCGAGGAGCGTCTTGCCAAATTTCACTACTCGGTCTGACTGAGCGCCTCCAGGAGGGAGGTCCAAGCAAGACGCACCCCGAGGAGCGTCTTGCCACATGTCACTGCTCGGTCTGACTGAGCGCCTCCAGAAGAGAGGCCCAAGCAAGACGTGCCCCGAGGAGCGTCTTGCCACATGTCAACAATGGGTCTGACTGAGGGCCTCCAGGAGAGAAGCCCAAGCAAGACGCGCCCAGAGGAGCGTCTTGCCACATGTCAGCACTGGGTCTGACTGAGCGCCTCCAGGAGAGAGGCCCCAGCAAGACGCGCCCCGAGGAGCGTCTTGCCTTATGTCAGCACTCGGTCTGACTGAGCACCTCCAGGAGAGAGGCCCAAGCAACACGCGCCCCGAGGAGCGTCTTGCCACATGTCAACAATGGGTCTGACTGAGGGCCTGCAGGAGAGAGGCCCAAGCAAGATGCGCCCGGAGGAGCGTCTTGCCACATGTCAACACTGGGTCTGACAGAGGGCCTCCAGGAGAGAGGCCCAAGCAAGACGCGCCCCAAGGAGCGTCTTGCCACATGCCACCTCTGGTTCTGACTGAGAGCCTCCAAGAGAGAGGCCCAAGCAAGACGTGCCCCGAGGAGCGTCTTGCCACATGTCACTACTCGGTCTAACTGAGCGCCTCCAGGAGAGAGGTCCAAGCAAGACGCGCCCCGAGGAGCGTCTTGCCAAATTTCACTACTCGTTCTGACTGAGCGCCTCCAGGAGGGAGGTCCAAGCAAGACGCGCCCCGAGGAGCGTCTTGCCACATGTCACTACTCGGTCTGACTGAGCGCCTCCAGAAGAGAGGCCCAAGCAAGACGTGCCCCGAGGAGCGTCTTGCCACATGTCAACACTGTGTCTGACTGAGCGCCTCCAGGAGAGAGGCCGAAGCAAGACGCGCCCCGAGGAGCGTCTTGCCACGTGTCAACACTGGGTCTGACGTAGCGCCTCCAGGAGAGAGGCCCAAGCAAGATGCGCCCCGAGGAGCGTCTTGCCACGTGTCACCACTGGGTCTGACTGAGCTCCTCCAGGAGAGAAGCCCAAGCAAGACGCGCCCAGAGGAGCGTCTTGCCACGTGTCACCACTGGGTCTGATTGAGCACCTCCAGGAGAGAGGCCCCAGCAAGACGCGCCCCGAGGAGCGTCTTGCCTTATGTCAGCACTCGGTCTGACTGAGCGCCTCCAGGAGAGAGGTCCAAGCAAGACGCGCCCCGAGGAGCGTCTTGCCACATGTCACTACTCGGTCTGACTGAGCGCCTCCAGAAGAGAGGCCCAAGCAAGACGTGCCCCGAGGAGCGTCTTGCCACATGTCAACAATGGGTCTGACTGAGGGCCTCCAGGAGAGAAGCCCAAGCAAGACGCGCCCAGAGGAGCGTCTTGCCACATGTCAGCACTGGGTCTGACTGAGCACCTCCAGGAGAGAGGCCCAAGCAACACGCGCCCCGAGGAGCGTCTTGCCACATGTCAACACTGGGTCTGACTGAGGGCCTCCAGGAGAGAGGCCCAAGCAAGATGCGCCCGGAGGAGCGTCTTGCCACATGTCAACACTGGGTCTGACAGAGGGCCTCCAGGAGAGAGGCCCAAGCAAGACGCGCCCCGAGGAGCGTCTTGCCACATGTCACCTCTGGTTCTGACTGAGAGCCTCCAAGAGAGAGGCCCAAGCAAGACGTGCCCCGAGGAGCGTCTTGTCACATGTCAACACTGGGTCTTTCTGAGCGCCTCCAGGAGAGAAGCCCAAGCAAGACGCGCCCAGAGGAGCGTCTTGCCACATGTCAACACTGGGTCTGACTGAGCGCCTCCAGGAGAGAGGCCAAAGCAAGACGCTCCCCGAGGAGCGTCTTGACACATGTCAACACTGGGTCTGACAGAGGGCCTCCATGAGAGAGGCCCAAGCACGACGCGCCCCGAGGAGTGTCTTGCCACATGTCAACACTGGGTCTGACAGAGGGCCTCCAGGAGAGAGGTCCAAGCAAGACGCGCCCCGAGAAGTGTCTTGCCACATGTCACCACTTGGTCTGACTGAGCGTCTCCAAGAGAGAGGCCCAAGCAACACGCGCCCCGAGGAGCGTCAGGCCACATGTCACTACTCAGTCTGACTGAGCGCCTCCAGGAGAGAGGGCCAAGCAAGACGCGCCCCGAGGAGCGTCTTGCCACGTGTCAACACCGGGTCTGATTGAGGGCCTTCTGGAGAGAGGCCCAAGCAAGACGCGCCCCGAGGAGCGTCTTGCCACATGTCACCACTTGGTCTGACTGAGCGCCTCCAGGAGAGAGGCCCAAGCAACACGCGCCCCGAGGAGCGTCAGGCAACATGTCACTACTCAGTCTGACTGAGCGCCTCCAGGAGAGAGGCCCAAGCAAGACACGCCCCGAGGAGCGTCTTGCCACGTGTCAACACTGGGTCTGATTGAGGGCCTTCTGGAGAGAGGCCCAAGCAAGACGCGCCCCAAGGAGCGTCTTGCCACATGTCAACAATGGTTCTTACTGAGGGCCTCCAGGAGAGAAGCCCAAGCAAGACGCGCCCCGAGGAGCTTCTTGCCACATGTCAGCACTCGGTCTGACTGAGCGCCTCCAGGAGAGAGGCCAAAGCAAGACACCCCCCGAGGAGCGTCTTGACACATGTCAACACTGGGTCTGACAGAGGGCCTCCATGAGAGAGGCCCAAGCAAGACGCGCCCCGAGGATTGTCTTGCCAAATGTCAACACTGGGTCTGACTGAGCGCCTCCAGGAGAGAGGCCCAAGCAACACGCGCCCCGAGGAGCGTCAGGCCACATGTCACTACTCAGTCTGACTGAGCGCCTCCAGGAGAGAGGCCCAAGTAAGACGCGCCACGAGGAGCGTCTTGCCACGTGTCAACACTGGGTCTGATTAAGGGCCTTCTGGAGAGAGGTCAAAGCAAGACGCGTCCCGAGGAGCGTCTTGCCACATGTCACTACTCGGTCTGACTGAGCGCCTCCAGGAGAGAGGCCCAAGCAAGACGTGCCCCGAGGAGCGTCTTGCCACATGTCAACAATGGGTCTGACTGAGGGCCTCCAGGAGAGAAGCCCAAGCAAGACGCGCCCCGAGGAGCGTCTTGACACATGTCAACACTGGGTCTGACTGAGCGCCTCCAGGAGAGAGGCCCAAATAAGACGCGCCCGGAGGAGCGTCTTGCAACATGACAGCACTCGGTCTGACTGAGCGCCTCCAGGAGAGAGGCCCAAGCAAGACGTGCCCCGAGGAGGGTCTTGACACATGTCTCCTCTGGGTCTGACTGAGCGCCTCCAGGAGAGAGGCCCAAGCAAGACGTGCCCCGACGAGCATCTTGCCACATGTCAACACTGGGTCTGTCTGAGTGCCTCCATGAGAGAAGCCCCAGCAAGACGCGCCCCGAGGAGCGTCTTGCCACATGTCAACACTGGGTCTGACTGAGCGCCTCCAGGAGAGAGGCCCGAGGAGCGTCTTGCCACATGTCACCTCTGGGTCTGACTGAGCGCCTCCAGGAGAGAAGCGCAAGCAAGAAACGCCCGGGGAGCGTCTTGACACATGTCAACACTGGGTTTGACTGAGCGCCTCCAGGAGAGAGGCCCAAGCAAGAAGCGCCCCGAGGAGCTTCTTGCCACATGTCAACAATGGGTCTGACTGAGGGCCTCCAGGAGAGAAACCCAAGCAAGACGCGCCCCGAGGAGTGTCTTGCCACATGTCACCACTTGGTCTGACTGAGCGACTCCAGGAGAGAGGCCCAAGCAACACGCGCCCCGAGGAGCGTCAGGCCACATGCCACTACTCAGTCTGACTGAGCGCCTCCAGGAGAGAGGCCCAAGTAAGACACGCCCCGACGAGCATCTTGCCACATGTCAACACTGGGTCTGACTGAGTGCCTCCATGAGAGAAGCCCCAGCAAGACGCGCCCCGAGGAGCGTCTTGCCACATGTCAACACTGGGTCTGACTGAGCACCTCCAGGAGAGAGGCCCAAGCAAGACGCGCCCCGAGGAGCGTCTTGCCACATGTCAACACTGGGTCTGACTGAGCGCCTCCAGGAGAGAGGCCCGAGGAGCGTCTTGCCACATGTCACCTCTGGGTTTGACTGAGCGCCTCCAGGAGAGAAGCCCAAGCAAGATGCGCCCCGAGGAGCCTCTTGCCACATGTCAACACTGGGTCTAATTGAGCGCCTCCAGGAGAGAGGCCCAAGCAAGACGCGCCCCGAGGAGCGTCTTGCCACATGTCACTACTCGGTCTGACTGAGCGCCTCCAGGAGTGAGGTCCAAGCAACACGCGCCCCGAGGAGCGACTTGCCACATGTCAACACTGGGTCTGACTGAGTGCCTCCATGAGAGAAGCCCCAGCAAGTCGCACCCAGAGGAGCGTCTTGCCACATGTCACTACTCGGTCTGACTGAGCGCCTCCAGGAGAGAGGCCCAAGCAGGACGTGCCCCGAGGAGCGTCTTGCTACATGTCAACACTGGGACTGACTGAGCGCCTCCAGGAGAGAGGCCCAAGCAAGACACGCCCCGAGGAGCGTCTTGACACATGTCAACACTGGATCTGACTGAGGGCCTCCATGAGAGAAGCCCAAGCAAGACGCGCCCCGAGGAGAGTCTTGCCACATGTCAACACTGGGTCTGACAAAGGGCATCCAGGAGAGAGGCCCAAGCAATACGCGCCCCGAGGAGCGTCTTGCCACATGTCAACAATCGGTCTGACTGAGGGCCTCCAGGAGAGAAGCCCAAGCAAGACGCGCCCCGAGGAGCTTCTTTCCACATGTCAACAATGGGTCTTACTGAGGGCCTCCATGAGAGAAGCCCAAGCAAGACGCGCCCCGAGGAGTGTCTTGCCACATGTCAACACTGTGTCTGACTGAGCGCCTCCAGGAGAGAGGCCCAAGCAAGACGGGCCCCGAGGAGCGTCTTGCCACGTGTCAACACTGGGTCTGACGTAGCGCCTCCAGGAGAGAGGCCCAAGCAAGATGCGCCCCGAGGAGCGTCTTGCCACGTGTCACCACTGGGTCTGACTGAGCTCCTCCAGGAGAGAGGCCCAAGCAAGACGCGCCCAGAGGAGCGTCTTGCCACGTGTCACCACTGGGTCTGATTGAGCACCTCCAGGAGAGAGGCCCCAGCAAGACGCGCCCCGAGGAGCGTCTTGCCTTATGTCAGCACTCGGTCTGACTGAGCGTCTCCAGGAGAGAGACCCAAGCAAGACGCACCCCGAGGAGCGTCTTGCCACATGTCACTACTCGGTCTAACTGAGCGCCTCCAGGAGAGAGGTCCAAGCAAGACGCGCCCCGAGGAGCGTCTTGCCAAATTTCACTACTCGGTCTGACTGAGCGCCTCCAGGAGGGAGGTCCAAGCAAGACGCACCCCGAGGAGCGTCTTGCCACATGTCACTGCTCGGTCTGACTGAGCGCCTCCAGAAGAGAGGCCCAAGCAAGACGTGCCCCGAGGAGCGTCTTGCCACATGTCAACAATGGGTCTGACTGAGGGCCTCCAGGAGAGAAGCCCAAGCAAGACGCGCCCAGAGGAGCGTCTTGCCACATGTCAGCACTGGGTCTGACTGAGCGCCTCCAGGAGAGAGGCCCCAGCAAGACGCGCCCCGAGGAGCGTCTTGCCTTATGTCAGCACTCGGTCTGACTGAGCACCTCCAGGAGAGAGGCCCAAGCAACACGCGCCCCGAGGAGCGTCTTGCCACATGTCAACAATGGGTCTGACTGAGGGCCTGCAGGAGAGAGGCCCAAGCAAGATGCGCCCGGAGGAGCGTCTTGCCACATGTCAACACTGGGTCTGACAGAGGGCCTCCAGGAGAGAGGCCCAAGCAAGACGCGCCCCAAGGAGCGTCTTGCCACATGCCACCTCTGGTTCTGACTGAGAGCCTCCAAGAGAGAGGCCCAAGCAAGACGTGCCCCGAGGAGCGTCTTGCCACATGTCACTACTCGGTCTAACTGAGCGCCTCCAGGAGAGAGGTCCAAGCAAGACGCGCCCCGAGGAGCGTCTTGCCAAATTTCACTACTCGTTCTGACTGAGCGCCTCCAGGAGGGAGGTCCAAGCAAGACGCGCCCCGAGGAGCGTCTTGCCACATGTCACTACTCGGTCTGACTGAGCGCCTCCAGAAGAGAGGCCCAAGCAAGACGTGCCCCGAGGAGCGTCTTGCCACATGTCAACACTGTGTCTGACTGAGCGCCTCCAGGAGAGAGGCCGAAGCAAGACGCGCCCCGAGGAGCGTCTTGCCACGTGTCAACACTGGGTCTGACGTAGCGCCTCCAGGAGAGAGGCCCAAGCAAGATGCGCCCCGAGGAGCGTCTTGCCACGTGTCACCACTGGGTCTGACTGAGCTCCTCCAGGAGAGAAGCCCAAGCAAGACGCGCCCAGAGGAGCGTCTTGCCACGTGTCACCACTGGGTCTGATTGAGCACCTCCAGGAGAGAGGCCCCAGCAAGACGCGCCCCGAGGAGCGTCTTGCCTTATGTCAGCACTCGGTCTGACTGAGCGCCTCCAGGAGAGAGGTCCAAGCAAGACGCGCCCCGAGGAGCGTCTTGCCACATGTCACTACTCGGTCTGACTGAGCGCCTCCAGAAGAGAGGCCCAAGCAAGACGTGCCCCGAGGAGCGTCTTGCCACATGTCAACAATGGGTCTGACTGAGGGCCTCCAGGAGAGAAGCCCAAGCAAGACGCGCCCAGAGGAGCGTCTTGCCACATGTCAGCACTGGGTCTGACTGAGCACCTCCAGGAGAGAGGCCCAAGCAACACGCGCCCCGAGGAGCGTCTTGCCACATGTCAACACTGGGTCTGACTGAGGGCCTCCAGGAGAGAGGCCCAAGCAAGATGCGCCCGGAGGAGCGTCTTGCCACATGTCAACACTGGGTCTGACAGAGGGCCTCCAGGAGAGAGGCCCAAGCAAGACGCGCCCCGAGGAGCGTCTTGCCACATGTCACCTCTGGTTCTGACTGAGAGCCTCCAAGAGAGAGGCCCAAGCAAGACGTGCCCCGAGGAGCGTCTTGTCACATGTCAACACTGGGTCTTTCTGAGCGCCTCCAGGAGAGAAGCCCAAGCAAGACGCGCCCCGAGGAGCGTCTTGCCACATGTCAGCACTCGGTCTGACTGAGCGCCTCCAGGAGAGAGGCCAAAGCAAGACGCTCCCCGAGGAGCGTCTTGACACATGTCAACACTGGGTCTGACAGAGGGCCTCCATGAGAGAGGCCCAAGCACGACGCGCCCCGAGGAGTGTCTTGCCACATGTCAACACTGGGTCTGACAGAGGGCCTCCAGGAGAGAGGTCCAAGCAAGACGCGCCCCGAGAAGTGTCTTGCCACATGTCACCACTTGGTCTGACTGAGCGTCTCCAAGAGAGAGGCCCAAGCAACACGCGCCCCGAGGAGCGTCAGGCCACATGTCACTACTCAGTCTGACTGAGCGCCTCCAGGAGAGAGGGCCAAGCAAGACGCGCCCCGAGGAGCGTCTTGCCACGTGTCAACACCGGGTCTGATTGAGGGCCTTCTGGAGAGAGGCCCAAGCAAGACGCGCCCCGAGGAGCGTCTTGCCACATGTCACCACTTGGTCTGACTGAGCGCCTCCAGGAGAGAGGCCCAAGCAACACGCGCCCCGAGGAGCGTCAGGCAACATGTCACTACTCAGTCTGACTGAGCGCCTCCAGGAGAGAGGCCCAAGCAAGACACGCCCCGAGGAGCGTCTTGCCACGTGTCAACACTGGGTCTGATTGAGGGCCTTCTGGAGAGAGGCCCAAGCAAGACGCGCCCCAAGGAGCGTCTTGCCACATGTCAACAATGGTTCTTACTGAGGGCCTCCAGGAGAGAAGCCCAAGCAAGACGCGCCCCGAGGAGCTTCTTGCCACATGTCAGCACTCGGTCTGACTGAGCGCCTCCAGGAGAGAGGCCAAAGCAAGACACCCCCCGAGGAGCGTCTTGACACATGTCAACACTGGGTCTGACAGAGGGCCTCCATGAGAGAGGCCCAAGCAAGACGCGCCCCGAGGATTGTCTTGCCAAATGTCAACACTGGGTCTGACTGAGCGCCTCAGGGAGAGAGGTCCAAGCAAGACGTGCCCCGAGGAGCGTCTTGACACATGTCAACACTGGGTCTGACTGAGGGCCTCCATGAGAGAAGCCCAAGCAAGACGCGCCCCGAGGAGAGTCTTGCCACATGTCAACACTCGGTCTGACAGAGGGCATCCAGGAGAGAGGCCCAAGCAATACGCGCCCCGAGGAGCGTCTTGCCACATGTCACCACTGGGTCTGACTGAGCGCCTCCAGGAGAGAGGCCCAACCAAGACGCGCCCTGAGGAGCGTCTTGCCACATGCCAACACTGGGTCTGACAGAGGGCCTCCAGGAGAGAGGCCCAAGCAAGACGCGCCCCTAGGAGTGTCTTGCCACATGTCACCACTGGGTCTGACTGAGCGCCTCCAGGAGAGAGGCCCAAGCAAGACGCGCCCCGAGGAGCGTCTTGTCACATGTCAACACTGGGTCTTTCTGAGCGCCTCCAGGAGAGAAGCCCAAGCAAGACACGCCCCGAGGAGCGTCTTGCCACATGTCAACAATGGGTCTGACTGAGGGCCTCCAGGAGAGAAGCCCAAGCAAGACGCGCCCAGAGGAGCGTCTTGCCACATGTCAGCACTGGGTCTGACTGAGCGCCTCCAGGAGAGAGGCCCCAGCAAGACGCGCCCCGAGGAGCGTCTTGCCTTATGTCAGCACTCGGTCTGACTGAGCACCTCCAGGAGAGAGGCCCAACCAACACGCGCCCCGAGGAGCGTCTTGCCACATGTCAACAATGGGTCTGACTGAGGGCCTCCAGGAGAGAAGCCCAAGCAAGACGCGCCCAGAGGAGCGTCTTGCCACATGTCAGCACTGGGTCTGACTGAGCGCCTCCAGGAGAGAGGCCCCAGCAAGACGCGCCCCGAGGAGCGTCTTGCCTTATGTCAGCACTCGGTCTGACTGAGCACCTCCAGGAGAGAGGCCCAAGGAACACGCGCCCCGAGGAGCGTCTTGCCACATGTCAACACTGGGTCTGACTGAGGGCCTCCAGGAGAGAGGCCCAAGCAAGATGCGCCCGGAGGAGCGTCTTGCCACATGTCAACACTGGGTCTGACAGAGGGCCTCCAGGAGAGAGGCCCAAGCAAGATGTGCCCCGAGGAGCGTCTTGCCACATGTCACCTCTGGTTCTGACTGAGAGCCTCCAAGAGAGAGGCCCAAGCAAGACGTGCCCCGAGGAGCGTCTTGTCACATGTCAACACTGGGTCTTTCTGAGCGCCTCCAGGAGAGAAGCCCAAGCAAGACGCGCCCCGAGGAGCGTCATGCCACATGTCAGCACTCGGTCTGACTGAGCGCCTCCAGGAGAGAGGCCCAAGCAAGACGCGCCCCGAGGAGCGTCTTGACACATGTCAACACTGGGTCTGACAGAGGGCCTCCATGAGAGAGGCCCAAGCAAGACGCGCCCCGAGGAGTGTCTTGCCACATGTCAACACTGGGTCTGACAGAGGGCCTCCAGGAGAGAGGCCCAAGCAAGACGCGCCCCGAGGAGCGTCTTGCCACGTGTCAACACTGGGTCTGATTGAGGGCCTTCTGGACAGAGGCCCAAGCAAGACGCGCCACGAGGAGCGTCTTGCCACATGTCACCACTTGGTCTGACTGAGCGCCTCCAGGAGAGAGGCCCAAGCAACACGCGCCCCGAGGAGCGTCAGGCAACATGTCACTACTCAGTCTGACTGAGCGCCTCCAGGAGAGAGGCCCAAGCAAGACGCGCCCCGAGGAGCGTCTTGCCACGTGTCAACACTGGGTCTGATTGAGGGCCTTCTGGAGAGAGGCCCAAGCAAGACGCGCCCCAAGGAGCGTCTTGCCACATGTCAACAATGGTTCTTACTGAGGGCCTCAAGGAGAGAAGCCCAAGCAAAATGCGCCCCGAGGAGCTTCTTGCCACATGTCAGCACTCGGTCTGACTGAGCGCCTCCAGGAGAGAGGCCCAAGCAAGACGCCCCCCGAGGAGCGTCTTGACACATGTCAACACTGGGTCTGACAGAGGGCCTCCATGAGAGAGGCCCAAGCAATACGCGCCCCGAGGAGTGTCTTGCCAAATGTCAACACTGGGTCTGACTGAGCGCCTCAGGGAGAGAGGTCCAAGCAAGACGTGCCCCGAGGAGCGTCTTGACACATGTCAACACTGGGTCTGACTGAGGGCCTCCATGAGAGAAGCCCAAGCAAGACGCGCCCCGAGGAGAGTCTTGCCACATGTCAACACTCGGTCTGACAGAGGGCATCCAGGAGAGAGGCCCAAGCAATACGCGCCCCGAGGAGCGTCTTGCCACATGTCACCACTGGGTCTGACTGAGCGCCTCCAGGAGAGAGGCCCAACCAAGACGCGCCCTGAGGAGCGTCTTGCCACATGCCAACACTGGGTCTGACAGAGGGCCTCCAGGAGAGAGGCCCAAGCAAGACGCGCCCCGAGGAGTGTCTTGCCACATGTCACCACTGGGTCTGACTGAGCGCCTCCAGGAGAGAGGCCCAAGCAAGACGCGCCCCGAGGAGCGTCTTGTCACATGTCAACACTGGGTCTTTCTGAGCGCCTCCAGGAGAGAAGCCCAAGCAAGACACGCCCCGAGGAGCGTCTTGCCACATGTCAACAATGGGTCTGACTGAGGGCCTCCAGGAGAGAAGCCCAAGCAAGACGCGCCCAGAGGAGCGTCTTGCCACATGTCAGCACTGGGTCTGACTGAGCGCCTCCAGGAGAGAGGCCCCAGCAAGACGCGCCCCGAGGAGCGTCTTGCCTTATGTCAGCACTCGGTCTGACTGAGCACCTCCAGGAGAGAGGCCCAAGCAACACGCGCCCCGAGGAGCGTCTTGCCACATGTCAACAATGGGTCTGACTGAGGGCCTCCAGGAGAGAAGCCCAAGCAAGACGCGCCCAGAGGAGCGTCTTGTAACATGTCAGCACTGGGTCTGACTGAGCGCCTCCAGGAGAGAGGCCCCAGCAAGACGCGCCCCGAGGAGCGTCTTGCCTTATGTCAGCACTCGGTCTGACTGAGCACCTCCAGGAGAGAGGCCCAAGGAACACGCGCCCCGAG
Source organism: Nothobranchius furzeri (assembly GCF_043380555.1). Classification (NCBI taxonomy): domain Eukaryota; kingdom Metazoa; phylum Chordata; class Actinopteri; order Cyprinodontiformes; family Nothobranchiidae; genus Nothobranchius; species Nothobranchius furzeri. Next base: position 13,067,608 of record NC_091749.1, on the reverse strand, counting down.
GAGCGTCTTGCCACATGTCAACACTGGGTCTGACTGAGGGCCTCCAGGAGAGAGGCCCAAGCAAGATGCGCCCGGAGGAGCGTCTTGCCACATGTCAACACTGGGTCTGACAGAGGGCCTCCAGGAGAGAGGCCCAAGCAAGACGTGCCCCGAGGAGCGTCTTGCCACATGTCACCTCTGGTTCTGACTGAGAGCCTCCAAGAGAGAGGCCCAAGCAAGACGTGCCCCGAGGAGCGTCTTGTCACATGTCAACACTGGGTCTTTCTGAGCGCCTCCAGGAGAGAAGCCCAAGCAAGACGCGCCCCGAGGAGCGTCATGCCACATGTCAGCACTCGGTCTGACTGAGCGCCTCCAGGAGAGAGGCCCAAGCAAGACGCGCCCCGAGGAGCGTCTTGACACATGTCAACACTGGGTCTGACAGAGGGCCTCCATGAGAGAGGCCCAAGCAAGACGCGCCCCGAGGAGTGTCTTGCCACATGTCAACACTGGGTCTGACAGAGGGCCTCCAGGAGAGAGGCCCAAGCAAGACGCGCCCCGAGAAGTGTCTTGCCTCATGTCACCTCCCTGTCTGACTGAGCGTCTCCAAGAGAGAGGCCCAAGCAACACGCGCCCCGAGGAGCGTCAGGCCACATGTCACTACTCAGTCTGACTGAGCGCCTCCAGGAGAGAGGCCCAAGCAAGACGCGCCCCGAGGAGCGTCTTGCCACGTGTCAACACTGGGTCTGATTGAGGGCCTTCTGGACAGAGGCCCAAGCAAGACGCGCCCCGAGGAGCGTCTTGCCACATGTCACCACTTGGTCTGACTGAGCGCCTCCAGGAGAGAGGCCCAAGCAACACGCGCCCCGAGGAGCGTCAGGCAACATGTCACTACTCAGTCTGACTGAGCGCCTCCAGGAGAGAGGCCCAAGCAAGACGCGCCCCGAGGAGCGTCTTGCCACGTGTCAACACTGGGTCTGATTGAGGGCCTTCTGGAGAGAGGCCCAAGCAAGACGCGCCCCAAGGAGCGTCTTGCCACATGTCAACAATGGTTCTTACTGAGGGCCTCCAGGAGAGAAGCCCAAGCAAAACGCGCCCCGAGGAGCTTCTTGCCACATGTCAGCACTCGGTCTGACTGAGCGCCTCCAGGAGAGAGGCCCAAGCAAGACGCCCCCCGAGGAGCGTCTTGACACATGTCAACACTGGGTCTGACAGAGGGCCTCCATGAGAGAGGCCCAAGCAAGACGCGCCCCGAGGAGTGTCTTGCCAAATGTCAACACTGGGTCTGACTGAGCGCCTCAGGGAGAGAGGTCCAAGCAAGACGTGCCCCGAGGAGCGTCTTGACACATGTCAACACTGGGTCTGACTGAGGGCCTCCATGAGAGAAGCCCAAGCAAGACGCGCCCCGAGGAGAGTCTTGCCACATGTCAACACTCGGTCTGACAGAGGGCATCCAGGAGAGAGGCCCAAGCAATACGCGCCCCGAGGAGCGTCTTGCCACATGTCACCACTGGGTCTGACTGAGCGCCTCCAGGAGAGAGGCCCAACCAAGACGCGCCCTGAGGAGCGTCTTGCCACATGCCAACACTGGGTCTGACAGAGGGCCTCCAGGAGAGAGGCCCAAGCAAGACGCGCCCCGAGGAGTGTCTTGCCACATGTCACCACTGGGTCTGACTGAGCGCCTCCAGGAGAGAGGCCCAAGCAAGACGCACCCCGAGGAGCGTCTTGTCACATGTCAACACTGGGTCTTTCTGAGCGCCTCCAGGAGAGAAGCCCAAGCAAGACACGCCCCGAGGAGCGTCTTGCCACATGTCAACAATGGGTCTGACTGAGGGCCTCCAGGAGAGAAGCCCAAGCAAGACACGCCCAGAGGAGCGTCTTGCCACATGTCAGCACTGGGTCTGACTGAGCGCCTCCAGGAGAGAGGCCCCAGCAAGACGCGCCCCGAGGAGCGTCTTGCCTTATGTCAGCACTCGGTCTGACTGAGCACCTCCAGGAGAGAGGCCCAAGCAACACGCGCCCCGAGGAGCGTCTTGCCACATGTCAACAATGGGTCTGACTGAGGGCCTCCAGGAGAGAAGCCCAAGCAAGACGCGCCCAGAGGAGCGTCTTGCCACATGTCAGCACTGGGTCTGACTGAGCGCCTCCAGGAGAGAGGCCCCAGCAAGACGCGCCCCGAGGAGCGTCTTGCCTTATGTCAGCACTCGGTCTGACTGAGCACCTCCAGGAGAGAGGCCCAAGGAACACGCGCCCCGAGGAGCGTCTTGCCACATGTTAACACTGGGTCTGACTGAGGGCCTCCAGGAGAGAGGCCCAAGCAAGATGCGCCCGGAGGAGCGTCTTGCCACATGTCAACACTGGGTCTGACAGAGGGCCTCCAGGAGAGAGGCCCAAGCAAGACGTGCCCCGAGGAGCGTCTTGCCACATGTCACCTCTGGTTCTGACTGAGAGCCTCCAAGAGAGAGGCCCAAGCAAGACGTGCCCCGAGGAGCGTCTTGTCACATGTCAACACTGGGTCTTTCTGAGCGCCTCCAGGAGAGAAGCCCAAGCAAGACGCGCCCCGAGGAGCGTCATGCCACATGTCAGCACTCGGTCTGACTGAGCGCCTCCAGGAGAGAGGCCCAAGCAAGAAGCGCCCCGAGGAGCGTCTTGACACATGTCAACACTGGGTCTGACAGAGGGCCTCCATGAGAGAGGCCCAAGCAAGACGCGCCCCGAGGAGTGTCTTGCCACATGTCAACACTGGGTCTGACAGAGGGCCTCCAGGAGAGAGGCCCAAGCAAGACGCGCCCCGAGAAGTGTCTTGCCACATGTCACCTCCCTGTCTGACTGAGCGTCTCCAAGAGAGAGGCCCAAGCAACACGCGCCCCGAGGAGCGTCAGGCCACATGTCACTACTCAGTCTGACTGAGCGCCTCCAGGAGAGAGGCCCAAGCAAGACGCGCCCCGAGGAGCGTCTTGCCACGTGTCAACACTGGGTCTGATTGAGGGCCTTCTGGACAGAGGCCCAAGCAAGACGCGCCCCGAGGAGCGTCTTGCTACATGTCACCACTTGGTCTGACTGAGCGCCTCCAGGAGAGAGGCCCAAGCAACACGCGCCCCGAGGAGCGTCAGGCAACATGTCACTACTCAGTCTGACTGAGCGCCTCCAGGAGAGAGGCCCAAGCAAGACGCGCCCCGAGGAGCGTCTTGCCACGTGTCAACACTGGGTCTGATTGAGGGCCTTCTGGAGAGAGGCCCAAGCAAGACGCGCCCCAAGGAGCGTCATGCCACATGTCAACAATGGTTCTTACTGAGGGCCTCCAGGAGAGAAGCCCAAGCAAGACGCGCCCCGAGGAGCTTCTTGCCACATGTCAGCACTCGGTCTGACTGAGCGCCTCCAGGAGAGAGGCCCAAGCAAGACGCCCCCCGAGGAGCGTCTTGACACATGTCAACACTGGGTCTGACAGAGGGCCTCCATGAGAGAGGCCCAAGCAAGACGCGCCCCGAGGAGTGTCTTGCCAAATGTCAACACTGGGTCTGACTGAGCGCCTCAGGGAGAGAGGTCCAAGCAAGACGTGCCCCGAGGAGCGTCTTGACACATGTCAACACTGGGTCTGACTGAGGGCCTCCATGAGAGAAGCCCAAGCAAGACGCGCCCCGAGGAGAGTCTTGCCACATGTCAACACTCGGTCTGACAGAGGGCATCCAGGAGAGAGGCCCAAGCAATACGCGCCCCGAGGAGCGTCTTGCCACATGTCACCACTGGGTCTGACTGAGCGCCTCCAGGAGAGAGGCCCAACCAAGACGCGCCCTGAGGAGCGTCTTGCCACATGCCAACACTGGGTCTGACAGAGGGCCTCCAGGAGAGAGGCCCAAGCAAGACGCGCCCCGAGGAGTGTCTTGCCACATGTCACCACTGGGTCTGACTGAGCGCCTCCAGGAGAGAGGCCCAAGCAAGACGCGCCCCGAGGAGCGTCTTGTCACATGTCAACACTGGGTCTTTCTGAAGCCTCCAGGAGAGAAGCCCAAGCAAGACACGCCCCGAGGAGCGTCTTGCCACATGTCAACACTGGGTCTGATTGAGGGCCTTCTGGAGAGAGGCCCAAGCAAGACGCGCCCCGAGGAGCGTCTTGCCACAGGTCACCACTTGGTCTGACTGAGCGCCTCCAGGAGAGAGGCCCAAGCAACACGCGCCCCGAGGAGCGTCAGGCCACATGTCACTACTCAGTCTGACTGAGCGCCTCCAGGAGAGAGGCCCAAGCAAGACGCGCCCCGAGGAGCGTCTTGCCACATGTCAACACTGGGTCTGACAGAGGGCCTCCATGAGAGAGGCCCAAGCAAGACGCGCCCCGAGGAGTGTCTTGCCACATATCAACAATGGTTCTTACTGAGGGCCTCCAGGAGAGAAGCCCAAGCAAGACGCGCCCCGAGGAGCTTCTTGCCACATGTCAGCACTCGGTCTGACTGAGCGCCTCCAGGAGAGAGGCCAAAGCATGACGCCCCCCGAGGAGCGTCTTGACACATGTCAACACTGGGTCTGACAGAGGGCCTCCATGAGAGAGGCCCAAGCAAGACGCGCCCCGAGGAGTGTCTTGCCAAATGTCAACACTGGGTCTGACTGAGCGCCTCAGGGAGAGAGGTCCAAGCAAGACGCGCCCCGAGGAGCGTCTTGCCACATGTCACTACTCGGTCTGACTGAGCGCCTCAGGGAGAGAGGTCCAAGCAAGATGCGCCCCGAGGAGCGTCTTGCCACATGTCAACACTAGGTCTGACTGAGTGCCTCCAGGAGAGAGGCCCAAGCAAGACGCGCCCGGAGGAGTGTCTTGCCACATGTCACCACTTGGTCTGACTGAGCGCCTCCAGGAGAGAGCCCCAAGCAACACGCGCCCCGAGGAGCGTCAGGCCACATGTCACTACTCAGTCTGACTGAGCGCCTCCAGGAGAGAGGCCCAAGCAAGACGCGCCCCGAGGAGCGTCTTGCCACGTGTCAACACTGGGTCTGATTGAGGGCCTTCTGGAGAGAGGCCCAAGCAAGACGCGCCCCGAGGAGCGTCTTTTCACATGTCAACAATGGGTCTTACTGAGGGCCTCCAGGAGAGAGGCCAAAGCAAGACGCGCCCCGAGGAGCGTCTTGACACATGTCAACACTGGGTCTGACAGAGGGCCTCCATGAGAGAGGCCCAAGCAAGACGTGCCCCGAGGAGTGTCTTGCCACATGTCAACACTGGGTCTGACTGAGCGCCTCCAGGAGAGAGGCCAAATCAAGACGCGCCCCGAGGAGCGTCTTGCCACATGTCAACAATGGGTATGACTGAGGGCCTCCAGGAGAGAAGCCCAAGCAAGACACGCCCCGAGGAGCGTCTTGACACATGTCAACACTGGGTCTGACAGAGGGCCTCCAGGAGAGAGGCCCAAGCAAGACGCGCCCCGAGGAGTGTCTTGCCACATGTCACCACTTGGTCTGACTGAGCGCCTCCAGGAGAGAGGCCCAAGTAAGACGCGCCCCGAGGAGCGTCTTGCCACGTGTCAACACTGGGTCTGACTGAGCGCCTCCAGGAGAGAAGCCCAAGCAAGACGCGCCCCGAGGAGTGTCTTGCCACATGTCAACACTGGGTCTGACTGAGCGCCTCCAGGAGAGAGGCCCAAGCAAGACGCGCCCCGAGGAGCGTCTTGCCACGTGTCAACACTGTGTCTGACTGAGCGCCTCCAGGAGAGAGGCCCAAGCAACACGCGCCCCGAGGAGCGTCAGGCCACATGTCACTACTCAGTCTGACTGAGCGCCTCCAGGAGAGAGGCCCAAGCAAGACGCGCCCCGAGGAGCGTCTTGCCACGTGTCAACACTTGGTCTGACTGAGCGCCTCCAGGAGAGAGGCCCAAGCAACACGCGCCCCGAGGTGCGTCAGGCCACATGTCACTACTCAGTCTGACTGAGCGCCTCCAGGAGAGAGGCCAAAGCAAGACGCGCCCCGAGGAGCGTCTTGCCACATGTCAACACTGGGTCTGACAGAGGGCCTCCATGAGAGAGGCCCAAGCAAGACGCGCCCCGAGGAGTGTCTTGCTACATATCAACAATGGTTCTTACTGAGGGCCTCCAGGAGAGAAGCCCAAGCAAGAAGCGCCCCGAGGAGCTTCTTGCCACATGTCAGCACTCGGTCTGACTGAGCGCCTCCAGGAGAGAGGCCAAAGCATGACGCCCCCCGAGGAGCGTCTTGACACATGTCAACACTGGGTCTGACAGAGGGCCTCCATGAGAGAGGCCCAAGCAAGACGCGCCCCGAGGAGTGTCTTGCCAAATGTCAACACTGGGTCTGACTGAGCGCCTCAGGGAGAGAGGTCCAAGCAAGACGCGCCCCGAGGAGCGTCTTGCCACATGTCACTACTCGGTCTGACTGAGCGCCTCAGGGAGAGAGGTCCAAGCAAGACGCGCCCCGAGGAGCGTCTTGCCACATGTCAACACTAGGTCTGACTGAGGGCCTCCAGGAGAGAGGCCCAAGCAAGACGCGCCCCGAGGAGTGTCTTGCCACATGTCACCACTTGGTCTGACTGAGCGCCTCCAGGAGAGAGCCCCAAGCAACACGCGCCCCGAGGAGCGTCAGGCCACATGTCACTACTCAGTCTGACTGAGCGCCTCCAGGAGAGAGGCCCAAGCAAGACGCGCCCCGAGGAGCGTCTTGCCACGTGTCAACACTGGGTCTGATTGAGGGCCTTCTGGAGAGAGGCCCAAGCAAGACGCGCCCCGAGGAGCGTCTTCTCACATGTCAACAATGGGTCTTACTGAGGGCCTCCAGGAGAGAAGCCCAAGCAAGACGCGCCCCGAGGAGCTTCTTGCCACATGTCAGCACTCGGTCTGACTGAGCGCCTCCAGGAGAGAGGCCAAAGCAAGACGCGCCCCGAGGAGCGTCTTGACACATGTCAACACTGGGTCTGACAGAGGGCCTCCATGAGAGAGGCCCAAGCAAGACGCGCCCCGAGGAGTGTCTTGCCACATGTCAACAAAGGGTATGACTGAGGGCCTCCATGAGAGAGGCCCAAGCAAGACGCGCCCCGAGGAGTGTCTTGCCACATGTCAACACTGGGTCTGACTGAGCGCCTCCAGGAGAGAGGCCCAAGCAAGATGCGCCCCGAGGAGGGTCTTGCCACGTGTCACCACTGGGTCTGACTAAGAGCCTCCAGGAGAGAGGCCCAAGCAAGACGCGCCCCGAGGAGCGTCTTGCCACGTGTCACCACTGGGTCTGATTGAGCGCCTCCAGGAGAGAGGCCCCAGCAAGACCGGTCAGGCCTGCAGTGTACACATCAGAGACATGATGTTCTTTCACAGAACTGAGGTTGTTCATTACTAAATGACTTTTACAGGAATATTGTTATTATACTATTCAACAGGTTGATCATAATAATGTGTATTAAACCCACAACCTAGCACTGAGGACAGAGGGACTTTATTTAAATTAGTACTTAATGGAAACGATACATAATGATACATAAGAGCCATGTCATACATTCAGCCTAGGAATAGTAGCATTGTGCACTATTAAAAATATTCACATCAATTGCTCGAATCCCATTGTTGCAAAGTAAAACTCTAATAAAACTCTAGTCTGACATCAACAGAGAAGACTTAGTGTATGCACTACAAATACAGCATTAGGATTTCGAGTGGACCGTGCACCTTGTGAACCATCAGAGGCTTATGACGCAACATATCTTCCAGTTGCTATTAGACAAGTTATAATTCTCGACCATTTTTCGGAACTGGTTTCTTGGGTCCGTGAGTAAATGCCAAATGAGATGATAGTCCTTAAGTAAGTTCCTGGCGATCCCATGTCACGCTCTTGCCCATCAGCCGGTGAACGCTGAGACGGAACTCGATGAGAGCGATGTATTTTTTAAGTGCTCCGAATGTACTTCTAACAAGCGTGCGATTCACTTCGCGAGTAAACCGCAGCTGCAGCTGATTCAAACAGTCGAGCCAACTTTCTACATCACAATATTTGTTTTGTAGTTAGTCGAGTTACCTTTTGTGTGGCGCATGCACGGGTCGTTAGCATCCAGCTCCCAGCTTAGAGAGTCCTGTATTGACACAGACGTCAATACATCTCGATGTCATGCAACACACAAAGTCTGTCGCATACAGGTGGGTTAACACATGTACGATACCTTTTGTGTGGCGCATGCACGGGTCGTTAGCGTCCAGCTCCCGGCTTATAGAGAGTCCTGTATTGACACAGACGTCAATACATCTCGATGTCATGCAACACACAAAGTCTGTCGCATACAGGTGGGTTAACACACATGTACGATGTGTGCGATGGCGCGCCCGTTTACAATGGGACACGACGATGATCATTGTTAACCAAACTCTTGTTTCTCACGACAGGTGGTAGCGTTGTCTCCTGCACCTGGTCTTCGTGCACAGAGGGTGTTGTAATGTGCTCGTCATAGTCGCGATCGTTGTCACTCGAATCCGTTGTTCTCACGACAGGTGGTAGCGTTGTCTCCTGCATGTTGTCTTTGCGTGCGGCAAGCGTTGTGCTGTGCTCGTCATAATGGTTGTCTTCGTACAAAGGGGGTGTTGAATACTCCTTCGCGAGTAGTCTAGGAGGTGGTGTGATGGGACGTATCTCAGAGGCGTTATGTGAGCGTACCACCATGGCCTGAGCAACTGCGACTACTGAGAGTACACCCAGTACAGACAGCGAGATCATTTTTTACTTGGGTGTTGTACGTGTGGGTACAGCCGCTTTAATGGCAGTGAGAGCAAGTGGTCACATGTATTTATAGGTCACTAGCAGAAAGTAAGGCACGTGGTCAGAGTGTAATCGTAACCACCGTAGCTCTTGTAATAATTTAATATACATAGAAATCAGAAACGGGCATGTCAGGATAGACATCGCGAGTGATAATGCGGCCAGTATCTGTGTGCGCTTGAGAGCACCTTGTTGTTCTACTGTGGTGCCCATGCCGCCGGGTCTGTAAATGTCATCGACCTTCTTTATATACGCATACGATAAAGACCGTATATTCTCTATGGATTTGAACACGTCCTTTGTTTTGCGTAACACTTGAGCTGTCTCGAGCGTGATGTTGTGAGTGTACGCCAGTGTTTCGCATGCACCGAGGTCCGAAAGGGCGTGCGCTACAACTATTAACCTTGGTTTGGGAGTGTGGCGAAACGCTCGCTCCGCTGTAATGGGCAGATGCAATGTTATCACCTGGTACGTTTCGTTAGTCGGGTCGTAACACAACGGTCCGTGACACGGACCGTCACATTGTATGGGGCACAGTAAGGACAACACGCCGCCGACCGTGACTTCGCACTCGACCACGGTGGTGTTGTCGATTTGCAAAGGATCACATACGCCTCTCCAGTCGCAATGAGGCACATTGTAGTCGACACGACCGTCGGTCACCATAGCTTTCGTCAGCCAACACACTCGATTGCCCTTCGAAACATCGGCGATCAACGTGAGCGTAGAGGTCGCTGTCGCTTTACTGTACGCCAGGATATCCGTGTGTGAGTGCACGCTTGACGTCGATTGACAACCGGTCATGTCAGACCTGATCAGACCTTCCGAACACATGACCATTAGTTGTTGTGCGGCCGAGAGTATCGCGATCATACCGTTGAGATGTGTAGAAAGCGCGTACACGCCAGCCTTCCACGTTTCCAAAGTTTCCAGCAGTCTAGAGGGACTTGTCTTAGCGCGCACAGCTGTGCTGAATTTGCGTTGGGTAGACACAACGGCTTCGACCTCGCTTAGGATCTTGTGGGCTCATGTACTCGTGGTAGGCCAAGATGTGTATAGTCGAGCGCGGTGACGCCCCGACCACTTGACCCGGTTTTGTTGTGGCGATATGCGTGTCCAGTAACGCGGCAAAGTCTACGTGTCTAGCGTGTATTGATTTTACAGCTCGCTCATACCCCAACAGTACGGTCCGTAGAAGTTCGTTCACTTGTTTCCATGCGCTCGTGGAACACAGGACATCGCAACCTCTGTGATACTCAAATAAAGCGTCACACACCAGCTGCTTGCACGTTGGAAATACAATCGGTAGTAACTTCTTACTCCACTCTATGTTGAACTCGTATAGTATGTATATGGGCGGTTGAGGCGGTTTGCGCATTTTCTATCTACCCTCCGCTAATATAACTCTGTGGTCTGTCTCCTGAGATGGTGCGGTTGGAACTTGCGAGAGTGCACTATGGACGTTCGGCGTTTCCATTTCATCAACTGTGCCATTTTCAGCCACTGGCAAACGGCCGTCGACGGTCGATGCGAGACACCAACATAACGTTAGACCGCGACCCTCATGCCAGTTTTCTGTAGTACTGGTTGTAGTTTCTGGTGCACACTTGATACGCCATTACGATCACAATTACGTTGATTAATAAATCCAGTGTTGTAGCGACTGCAGCCAGCGCCGTCGCGCAACTCATGTCGGTGTTATCCCTCGATACTTTCGTTGGTATTCAAGCGTATGCAGAATCTACGGATCTGGTGAAGTTGCTTGTCACTAGCTTGCGCACGTTTGATATGGCACTTTGCGCGAGACTCACACAACCTGCAGTGGCGACCGTCGCGTCAGTGCAAAGTTTTTCCGATATATCGCTCGCAACATCGTTTGTCATTTGCTGTACACTGCGCACACTGGCCGCGAGGTCGCGGAGAGGGTCTTCGTTACGAGCTTCTCTGGTAGCGCCTTGGTTGATGAGGACGATCATCTTTAGCAATAGTTCATCTCGAAGCGCAACGATGGTGAGGGCGACGGGTTGGCCGGTTCCGCCTTATGGCCACTCGGTTGCCGCTAGATTGCCCAATGCCACACACGCAGACGAACCCTGTACACACTCAATGACCCGTGTACAATCGTTGATTTCTGCTAGTACGTTTGCTAGGTCTACGTGCTTCCACGGATCGGGCGTGGGCACGCGCTTGTTTTTAGAGGCGTTTTCGCGCAGCCTCTACCCTGCACGACCGCTCGTGGCCGCACTAGCTATATTTATCTTTATTTGTTTCACACACACACACACACACACACACACACACACACACACACACACACACACACACACACACACACACACATTCTGGTTTTTGCCCCTTATGAGGCCCACCGGTTTTTCTATGCTTTATGGGATCCACCCTTTCCAGTGGTCCTACATCGCTTTTAAAAACAAGGTTAGATGTAAAAAAAAATCTAAATCATTAATATCACTTCAATTTAACACATTTCTAAAGTTTTGACCAAAAAGGTATTTGGCCACTTGTGGGGACCGTTTCTAGCATTGCATACTTGTGAGGTCCATTCACATACACACGTACATATCAAGTTTTTATATGTTAATGGGGCCCACGGTCACTATCTGCAGCTGCTGATACCAGTCTTTATTATTACTCCCAGTTTCCTCATGTTGGACTAAAATATTTTTTTGTAATAAGTGATTATGTATATGTGTGAACATTTCTATCTGCGATGACAGATTACAAGACATTCAGCTTCAAAGACAGTTTAATAACAAAATTGAAATGACCAATTTAATTACATTTTATGCCATATGCTTGTGATTTTTTTAATTATTAAATCATTAATCTAATCTCCACTGAATGTTTTAACAATATCAGTTTGAAGTTCTATGCAAACCCAACATTTTTTGTTACATTGGCATTGAAATTATGCGTTTCATTGGACTGCATTCAAAATGCCTTGTTATTACAGGTGTAAAAAATATACAAAAAAAAAACTGTGAAATGTTTTTATTTGTACACAACGGAACAGCCATAAAACCTAAGCAAACCCTTACAAAAACAACAAAAAGTAACAACAAACACAACAAAGGACAAAACATTTTGACATCCAATGTTTTGCTTTTACCTCCGTTCAATTAGGTGCTTTCATACTACTTTTCTTCTCAGGGCTGTAATGCGATTTTTAACATAATATTTACCAGCTTTCCAGTCTCTGTTTCTGAGAGCTTCAGGTGCAGCAGTAATACAGCGCTGACACTCTTCTTTACCAGGAACTTGACTCCTCACGATAAATCTCCTCAAATGTTTGTCCACTGCAGCACACTCTTCTGGGGTCCAGCTTCTCTTGACAGCTGTTTGTTTTTCTGTGTGGACAAAAACAAAACAATGTAGGTTTTCTATTATAAAGAAGTTTTAATCTTGATTAACACTGTAAGACCCACTGTTTTAGAATTACAACAATTTTGGTTATTGTCCAAAATTATTCCACAAATTCAGTCTCATAAATCCCCAAGGCCCTCTGATGGTGGTCAGCACAAAACTTACTGCATGTAAACAAATCAGGTAACAGAATTCCATTTGTACCATTTCCATGTACTTGAAGAGAGGTCCAGAGTCTGGGGGCTACAGCAGCAGATGATCTGTCACCTTTGGTCTTTTGCCTTGAGCTGGACTAACAGTAGGCTTTGGTCACTGGACCTCAGGGACCTGCTGGGGTGTAGGGTCTGAGAAGAGCACCAAAGTATGGTGGTGCTTGTCCATGTAAGGCCCTATAAACCAGAACCATGATCTTGAAATGAACCCTGAAGTTGACTGGCAGCCACTGAAACTGGAGGAGAAGCGGGGTGATGTGGGTGTGTTTGGAGGTCCTGGTTAGAAGCTGAGCTGACAGGCATTCTGAACCACCTGTAGACGGTTCAGGGAGGTTCTGCTCAGACACGTGAAAAGAGTTGCAGTAGTCCAAGCGTGAGAAGATGAAGGTGTGGAGAACTGTCTCAAGTTCAGAGCAGGACAAAATGGGACTCAGCTTTGCAATGTTCCTGAGATGAAAGAAGGAAGAGCGAACAAGAGAACGGACTTGAGAATCCAGGGTGAGAGCCGGGTCAAAGGTCACACTAAGACTCCTGACGGAGGGTTTGGTGTGAGAAGCAAGCTGACCAAGATCTCTGACTTTGGGAACCAGCTTGTCTGGGGCACAGATGAGGATCTCAGTCTTATCTTCATTCAGCTGAAGAAAGCTCCCAGCCATCCAGGTTTTGATAGAGTCTAAGCAGGTGTGTAACAGCTGCAGCTTAGACATCTCATGGGGCTTAAAGGAGATGTACAGCTGGGATGTCATCTGCATAAAGATGGTAGGAGATTCCTCTGAAAGAGCTCAGGATGTGCTGAAGAGGAATCAGATAGAGGAAGATGAGTAGAGGCCCCAGTGCAGAACCTTGTGGGACACCATGGGTGAGGGAGGTGGTGGAGGACCTTGGAGATGGCCACAGCGTTTTTAAAGTAAGCAGGGACCTGACCATAAACCAGAGAAGCATTAATTGTGGAGAGCACGCTGGGATCGATGGACTGAGAAGCACTTTTAAACAAAGATGAGGGTAAGATGTAGAGGGGGCATGCAGAGGTCTTCATAGAGTTGGCTAGTTTGGTTAACTCAGGCAAAGAAACAGGAGCAAAGCTATGTAGGATGATGGGCCTGGTTGGAGTCAGGAGAGGCAGAGATAAGGCTGAGGGAGAGATGCTAGATTTGACCTTATTGACTTTGTCCACAAAGAAAGACAGAAAGTTCTCACAGTCTACAACAGAGTGAATGGAGGCTGTAGGAGAGGCAGGGGAGAAGATGCTTCTGATGGTGTTAAACAGCACCTTGGGATTCTCTTTGCTCTGGGACACCAGGTTGGAGAAATAGTCAACCTTTGCATCTCTGACTGCAGAGTTAAAGGAAGTCAGAAGATTCTTTAGATGCAGCAGATGGACATGGAGACGGGTTTTCTTCCACAAGCGCTTGTAACAACAACAAGCTACTGACCATCAACCTCTGTGACGGGTCAAACTGACCCGACATGTGCCTCTGCTTTTACCTGGAGCCGAGATGGCTGCTGAGACACACTCTCCTTCTGCAAGGACGGCAGAGGCTGGGTTCTGATAACCAGTCGTCAAGGACGCAGTGTGGGGAAGGAGGACAGCTGAACTGTTCATCTTATGATTTTAATAAAGAATGAGATCTGTTGATGAATTAATTAATATGATCAACTGCTGAATCAATTTGTGATCAAACTTGTAAATGATGTTTAATGGAGATGATGTGATAACGAATAATACACCACATATTGTTAAACACACAGCAGGCAAGAGCAGAGCTTCTCAAGGGCAAAGACGTCACGATCTGGGAATGCCCCGGGAAGGGGGGGTCGTTCTACAAAACTACTGACAAGCGAGCTGAGAGTCAGTTCGTTGAGACTTCACAGGGCCCGTGAATTCCTCTTCGACAACATCAGAACTTTGGCACGCTGCCAGGTTCTGGACACTTGCAAGCAAGCTGAAAACACCAACTGAGTTCCACCATCAAACGTGGAACGGTTTGCTTAAACTTGAGCCAATCAGAGACTGATTTTGACCAGTGGACTTTAACCTCAAAGCCTCACGGATTGGGAGACCAGCTGGGAGCGACCGTGTTCCTCCATCGACCGGGGTCCGTCCAAGACACCCCCCAGGTGATTTAGGGCACTCATGATCACTTCTTGTTCCAAAGCGACACAGTAGACTAACCCAAAACATCATTTCTGTTTCAGACAGATGAACTAAGCCCTCAGCTAAGCTCTGCTCTCATGCACATTTTAGCTCATTAAACATCAGGGAATTGTTAACTGTGTGAGATTTTAAATTGTGATTTATAAATTAAATTCTTTTAAAATTGTTGAAGGTTGATCTTTATTCAAGCGAGTCTAAATACCTGAGAATAAAAAGTTCTTTAGGTCTTCTGAGAAAAATAAGCGTTGTCCGAATTAATATTCAATCAATATTAATCATTTCCAAAGGTTGTTAAAATAACATTCCTTATTTCACGTAAAGGGAGCATTCTCCACTTTAACACGCTCAATTTTTCTGCATTGGTGCTTTAGGCTGCAAAGGCTGTCATTAAATGATAATGATAAATGACCCGCGCTTGTATAGCACCTCTCAGAGTAAGGACTCCAATGCGCTTTACACTACAGTGTATCATTCATCCATTCACACACACATTCACACACTGATGGTGATGAGCTATGATGTAGCCACAGCTGCCCTGGGGCGCACTGACAGAGGCGAGGCTGCCGAGCACAGGCGCCACCGGTCCCTCTGACCTCCACCAGCAGGCAAGGTGGGTTAAGTGTCTTGCCCAAGGACACAACAGCAGCATTCTCTGTCAGGAGCCGGGATCGAACCTGCAACCTTCCGATTACTGGACAACCCGCTCAACCTGTTGAGCTACTGCTGCCCCCAGGAAGTAGGGTTCACTGCAGGAACTGATCTGGTTCTGACAGGACAGATGTTGTCCAGAATGGAAATGCAGTGCTTGTTAAACTGAGAAGTTAAGGAATCTGGGTCGTTATCAGAAGAACAGGGTGGATCAATAGCAGCAGAAAATTTGCTAGCTGTGCTCTCATTAAGAAAACGAGAACTAACCAGAAGGTGAGCAGGAGGTGGGGAAACTGACAAGTTAAAGATAACGCAATGGGGATCTGAAATATGAACATCCTCAGGACAAACACTACCAGCATGTAGACCCAAAGTAAAAACAAGGTCTAGAGTGTGTCCCTTGGTGTGTGTGGGGCCAGCAACATGCTGGGTAAAGCTGAAGGAGTCAGGAGGCTGGACAAGGTAATGAGAAAGTGGTCTGAGGCATCATCGTAGATGTAGGTCTGGGCAATAAATCGAAAATGTATCACTATCGAAATTTCTGCCTCTTATCGAGATAATTTTTCCCATGTCAATAAATTTGATTAAAAAAAAGGTGTGTAAGTTGGCAATGTTCATGTCCCTTTAAGAAGCTGTACCACCTTGAGTCACATAAAAATGTGATTCAACGTAATACATGTGACAGCCCCATCTAGTGAACAACTTTTGTTTCTGCACATACCTGTAGTTATCGTCCATTTATCGTTATTGAGGTTCAAATCCTCAATATATCGTGATATTGATTTTAGGCCATATTGCCCAGCCCTACGTGGATGTTAACATCACCAACAATAACCAGTCTGGACAGCTTCAAGGTGGAGGATAGAAAGACACTAAACTCCTTAAGAAAAGAACTGTTTGGACCAGGAGGACGATAAACCATGGCACAGTAAAACGGGTCCTTATGCCCCAGAGTGCAAGAGAGTGCAAGCCCTTACCTCTCTTTTTTGCAGAGACAGTCTGGTTTTGGACTTGTGGCGTGGAGGTACATTCTTGCAGGGATGACATGCTGACCTCATGTTCTGACCCCTCTTCTGGCATACTGACATCTGGATCAAGAAATAACTTTATTAAAGTATACAATACACAAAATATGTAATAGCCGTCAGTATAGTGGTTGTTATTTTATAAAATAAGTATATGGAATTTGTGTCTCTTAAAGGGAGAGACGGAATTTCATTCTGTCTCCTATTCTAAATCATTTTCAAGTGACTAGTGAAGTAAAAATATTAATTGTCATGTTAGCCCAGGGATGGCCAACTTCACTCTTTAGGGACCCACATCCTACAGGTCTGAGATGTTTCCCTGCTTCAACACGCCTGATTCAAGTTAAATAGATTAAACAGCTTGTTGCCAAGCTCTGCACAATGAATCAGGTGTGTTGCAGCAGGGAAACATCTAAGACTTGCAGGATTGTGGTCCTCAAGCAATACATTTCCTCATATAGTGTACAGACGAAAGACTGTCCTACGCAGCCCACTAGTGCTGAAGTAGCTGTACGCCTCAAAGATTGGATGTTGGACAACATAAAATGAACTGATTTCTTAGGTGTGTTCTTACTGTGTCGTGGTTCTAATTCCATGCTTTCGTTCTTTTTTAAACACAGAAACAGTTTTGTTTACCTGTTTTGTAGCTACAGTTTCACCGACGGCAGCCGTCGGCGAAACTGTAGCTACAAAACAGGTAAACAAAACTGTTTCTGTGTTTAAAAAAGAACGAAAGCATGGAATATGAACTGATTTCACCAGACAGCGACCGTTGTTACTGACATTACAAGTAGCGTTATAGTTAAGGTTAGTGTGCACTTACCTACTGTTTATAGGTTGCTCCAATCTCAGGGCACAGACTTCATGGAGAGATTGCATGGCTATTAAGACATTTTTTCTCCTCAATTCTGCACGAGTACACAGTTACAGCGAGTGGAGAACAAGTACATAGTTGAAGAGGAAAAATGTCAAGATGAAGCTGAGCGAGTTTAGTTCATGTCATCTAACCCGATGGCATACAGTATGCGTTTAAGCCAGTGATGAGGAGGAGGGGCGCAGCGGCTACGGACAAAGATGACAGTGAGGAGAGGGTTGGCAACCCTTTGTAGTGCAAATGCGGTCACTGCTCAGCCGTGGAGCAACAACCGTGGAGTCCGTTTGCTGCCATGAAGGAGACTTGGATAATGATAGGTATTTTTAAAATGCTCCTCTTTTTAAGTAATAAAATAATAAACTTGTGGATTAAAGGGTTTTTTCTTATCCTCAGTTGTTTTCAGTTAAAGGGCCTTTTTGTCCTCTTCACTTGGTCTTACAGGATGGTTACATTGGAGGTTGCAAGAGTGAGTGGTAACTCGTAGCTTTGGAAACTGAATTCCTGGCTGTCAGTCATAAATTAAGTAGCCAGCAGGTTTTGGCTTTCAACAAAAACTCTGTGACTTGAGAAATCCCCGCCTTAGACATGCGGTGGTTGGCCAAACCTCCTGACAGAGATTTACGGGTCTTTGTTTGGAAGACTGTGGGTGGAATAAAACCATTTGGAGTGCAGAGGACTGACCGAGAGCTGAGGTGTCGAGAGGCCTGGAACAGGCTTCTGGCGTGTTGGCTCTCCGCTGCTTGTTCTGACAGTGTAAAACCATCTTTTCCTTCTATTATTAATGTTTGTCACGTGTGTCTTAATGTACTGTACGTGCATATAAATATATGTGAGTCCTTTCTTGTAATAAAATCCTTCTTTGAATCTATTTTTGTCCGTCTCTCTCACCCATGTATGAGGTAAACGTGATTTAAATTGTTCTAAATAAAACTAATCTTTTAATCTCCCCCTTGTGCAATCACAATTATTCAGCAGATAAATGTGCTCAGGGAATTGTCCTGCGTCACTTTATCGTGGACCTACCAGATGTTCTATAATGAGAGAGGTGTTTTGTAGCTATGCTATCCCTGCGTGAAGTCCACGCAGAGAGATTGAAGCAACCTATAAGCAGCAGGTGGATGCACGCTAACCTAAAAGTTAAAGCTGCTTGTAATGTAAGGCAGTACTAACCCAATGTTCAGTTTTAAAACTGGGGTTGTGTTTGACTGTGTTGATTGTGCAGCCTCTGCATCAGACAGGTCTCCTGACAGAGTTGCAGGAGGAGGAGGTGGTTGGGACAAAGGAGGGAGATGGGGTTGTTGATGCTAATTTTTGTCATGCACTGTGTGAAAATGCACCAAAGGTAAGAACTGCATTGAAGCTCACCTGTTGCAGACACTCTTTGGTTTTGACTTTCTGATATGGAGGTACATTCTTGCCTGGATGACATGCTGACCTCATCGTCTGACCCCTTGTCACCTAGCACACAGACATCTGGACGTAAATAATTACTTGTAAGAATAAAATACACAAAACAGGTAAAACAGATAATTTAGCATCAATTTAAGAACATTGCATACACATACCTTCAATGTCCTCTGCTAAAGGTCCCTCCATGTGAATGGTCTAAAAAGATAGTTGAACAAATATTGGAAAGCTGAACTTGTGGGCAATCTGCAAAAGTATACAACTATAGAATTATTCTCTTATCCGGTCATCATTACTCTTAGGGCAGGAATTTAACTTTTTCATCCACCAGATTCAAAATTTTACTGGCCACTCAATGTTCTTAATGCCGCCTTTACAAGAAAGGATAACCACAGGTTGACTTGCAATAGTGGATATTTCATCAAGGGAAGGAAAAAGCATTTGGGCACAAAATCCTCGATAACTTTAAGTAAATGACGTGTTTTCACCAGCTCCAGACTAGTGAATTTCAACGCAGCAGCAGCGGTGATGTTCGCACATCCTTTCCTAATAATACCGCCTATCATGTTAACGTCATTAGCTTTATATATACACCCCCACACTAGCAGGCTCCAGCGACTAAAGTCTACGCTGTGGTGAGATTTTTTCCCACTCTGTTGAAGAACAAGAAGAAAATATCATTTCTATAGCGCCTCTCAAGATAAAAATCATGAGGCGCTTCACAAAAACAAAAACAAAAAATATAAAAAATTGTAAAAATATAAAAAAGCACTTAGAAAATGTTTTAAAATATATTTAAAATAAGCAAGAATAGGCAATTGCGACTTAAAAGAAAAAATGTTAAGAAAGAGAGAGTGTGACTAGGAAAGAGGGAAATCAGTGGATCCTGAGGAAGGTGGAATAGGTGGGGAGAGCCGAATAAAGAGAGAGTGGTGAAGAAGGTCATACAAAAGCCAGCTTGAACAAGTGAGTCTTCAACTGCTTTTTGAAGGAGACCACTGAGTCCACTGATCTCAGGCTCAGGGGGAGAGAGTTCCAGAGTCTGGGGGCCACAGCAGCAAATGATCTGTCAAAGCTACAGCAATACTGCACCGAACAAGAAGATGGCTCTGCCTTCACAGGAAGCATAAAGGAGAATAGTTTGGAAAGATTTTTCCAACCAATACAGGTACAACTACTTATTTATCATAGATACACCGACAGTTATGATGCAGGAAGCCATGTGCTATTAGTTGTTTGCCACCACGCGTCCAGTGAAGAGCACAGCGAAGAAGACGTGCTGCTGCCTAGACTCTCCCGGTGTGAAAAGGACCGCTTTGAAGTTTGCGAGTAAACCGTTTCGCTGTCGTTTTGTGCCACTGATGCTTCCAGTGTGAAACTGGGGACAAGTTTTCTGGCGGCAGCATAGGCGTATCACTGCCCCAAATGATCAGTTGCATAACACATTTGAATGCGCTGTACTGCCAACATTACCTGCCAGGTGTGTGGCTTGATGATTGTGACCCCCCAATAAGCCATTTCGGTACTGCGTTGTGCGCAATGCATTCTGGTGTTTTGGACCCTAAACTGACAGAAGCGAACATACATATAGATAGGGAAAGCGGCAAAATTTATGATTTGAACAGTGGAAAGTTGTTGAACTGAAAACATATTCGCCTTAGAGGGCTGCCTGTGAAAGAACTAAGTGCACTAGCGTATGCAGCTACAGTGCAGAAACTACTAATTGTTTTGACGAAATAAGTGGCGTAGTTAAGGCTGATTATACCAGCTTTTGACATTTCATGGAGTGACAATCCCAGACCCACAAACGCTATTAGAAAGACTGGGAAGGAAAAATGTTGGCATGTAGAAGCGACCTCAGCTACTTTTCATCCCAGAGCTCATGCATTCAAGATGTGCTGTATCATAATATCGCAGGTATTTTCTTGCTTGTGAAATGTCTGTGTTATGGGTAGCAGTTAGCACCTAGCCTATGAGCTTTTGCCATGCTTTTAAATTCTTACAATTTGTATTCATGTATGGGTTTTTTACTTCTTAAAACCTGTAAGAGCCCGGATAAGGCTGTGATGCCCTGGCCGCCCACTGAATGGGACAAGCATGTATGCCCCCATCCTAACGGGAATGCATCCGTGAAAACAGAAACATGTGACATTGTACGACCAAGAGAGACTCCAAGCATCAAGATGTCGGGGTTCCCCCAGTGCTCCAGATCTCATTTTACTGAGAGGAATGGGCAGCATATGTTGTTTGTGATGCAGCAGGTTTATCTTGAGATATCTGAACCAGCATTGGATGCGTGTCATATGTTGCAAACCAAGAGGAACTGCTATATGGCCTGCAGCCATCAAGCCAAGCAGCTTCATCACTGTAAGAGCTGTCACAGTGTGGCGAGGTTGCATGTGGCTGATTACGTGTGTTGAGACTGGGAGAGGTAGGCTCTCATGATGCTGGAGTTCAGCTTTATGCCCAAAATGGTGATCAGCTGTGATGGGATCACAGAACTTTTCTCCCAATTTATGGAGAAACCGAACATCCTAACGTGATTAGATGTTCTGTTAGTGTTCTCATCTGTGATTCCACGTCGGACTCTGAGGGAGCCAGAAGGAGCAGATAATCCAGATAAAAAGAACCATCAAGCCCACCGTGCGTAATGGCTGAAGCGATGTCTCTAGACAACTCTAGAAGGTGCAGGGAGAGAGGGAGTAACTGAACAGGAGTCTGTTGTACTGATATTGGACTCTGTTGAAGGACAAACACAGGAATTTCCTGTGTTTCGGGACCACTGGAATATGGAAATATGTGTCCCTCAGGTCGATAGAAGTTAACCAGTTGCCTGGACGAACGTAACTCTAAAACTGTCTCATGGTGATCATGCGGAAGCGCTTTTCCGCTATGAAGCGGTAAAGTTGAACAGGAACAGATCGTGGATGAGTCTGACACTTCTGGCCTTTTTTTGTAACAAGGAAATTGCGGGAATAGAACCCCAAATTCACCTCATCTTTTGGACCCCTCGAGATGGCTTCCTTTGACAGGAGCTCCTTCAATTCTGACTGGAGGGTGAAGAAGTGGTCTGATGAAGTCAGTCTCATTTCCACAATCCTTGAGAATGGAGGGGGATGGGACCGAAATTGAATGGTAAATGGCCTGTATATGATATTGTGTCTTCTAGAGTCCTGGAACCCCACAAGATGCTTCACAACACAATCAATCATTCTCACACACATTCACACCCTGGTGGTGATGAGCTACATTGTAGCCACAGCTGCCCAGGGGCACACTGACAGAAGCGAGTCTGCCATACATATGCGCTACCGGTCCCTCCAACGACCACCAGCAGGCATACCATACCATACCATGTTTATTTGTAAAGCACATTTAAAAACAGCATGACAGCTGTCCAAAGTGCTGTACTGTAGTAAAAAAGAAGGAAACGTAGGGTTACATTATATAAACCCCGGTTCTTTGATAACAGAGTGAGGTGTTTCACTATGGGAATCGCCCTGGCGTGACCAACTACGGAAGATCCAATGACATCACGTCTGTCCCTGACAGACTGGTTGCGCAGTGCCCAGGCTCCGCTCACCCAGTATATACATGGCCAACCAACCCCTCTTACTCATTCGGATGATTTCTTACCGTTAATGCAAGAAGGGAATTGTTGGTGAAACACCTCACTGTTATCAAAGAACCGGGGTTTACATAACGTAACCCTATGTTCTTTTTCTAAATTCGTTCGGTGTTTCACTATGGGAGATATGGCCCACTCCTGGATTGCATATCCATCCCGAAGCGAGCTGCAGCAAAAACTCTGCTTAACCACTAAGCAGATGTTGTGCATCCTGCCTCCAGCACTGAATACGCCAGTGAAGGTTGAGACACATCCAGCCTGTAAAACCGCACAAAAGTCAGCGGCGTGGCCCAGCTAGCTACTGCACAAATATCCTGGACTGACACCCCACGAAACAGGGCCCAAGATGTAGCCATGCTCCTTGTAGAATGAGCCCTCACCCCCCAGAGGGGGTTCAGCACCCTTACACCTATATGAAAGGCTGATCGCTTCTACAATCCAGTGTGCCAGTCTCTCGCAAGACACAGGTTTGCCTTTATGGGCCATGGCCCAAGAAACAAACAACTGGTCTGATTTTCTGAGACCAGCAGTCCTGTCCATATAAGCCCCTAAAGCTCGAACAGGGCAGAGACAATGAAGTAAGTAAGTAAGTAAGTAAGTAAAGTTTATTTGTAGAGCGCCTTTCACAGATATAAATCACAAAGCGCTGTACAACATGAGTAAAATCAGGGCAAATACCTCTAACCAATAAAAACATCATAAAAACAATAGCAGTGACAATAGTAACCAAAATCAGGAGTAAAAACAAAGTCAAGGTGTGAACAAGAACAAAGCCATCTTTTAGAATATTTAGCGGGGAAAAGCCTGGATGAAAAGGTGAGTTTTAAGATGTTTTTTGAAGACCTCTACAGATTTCAAGAGACAGAGATTTGAAGGCAGACTGTTCCAAAGTCTGGGGGCAATAGACTGAAAGGCCCTGTCCCCTTTGGTTTTTAGTCTGGTTCGAGGAACAGCCAGGAGGTTTTCAGATGTGGATCGGAGGTTCCGTGAAGTGGTGTGTGGGGATAAAAGCTCAGATAGGTAGCTTGGAGCCTGGTTGTTAAGAGCTCTATAGGTCAGCACTAAAACTTTAAACTGTATTCTATATTATACCGGGAGCCAGTGGAGGGACTGTAAAACTGGGGTGATCTGAGCTTGTCTGCTGGATTTGGTTAGGAGTCTGGCTGCTGCATTTTGGATGGCTTGAAGGCGTGAGAGGGAGGTTTTGCTGAGACCAGTAAAAAGAGCGTTACAGTAGTCTAAGCGTGATGACACAAAGGCATGGATGATTTTTTTCCAGATCTGCAGTAGAAACCAGTTTACGGACTTTTGAAATGTTTCTCAGTTGGAAGAAACAAGAGCGGGAGATGGTTTTGACGTGTGAGTCTAAACTTAAAACCGGATCAAAAATAACTCCCAGGTTTCTAATGTTGGCCTTGGCTGATGGGCAAAAGGAGGCAATTTCCTGCTCGATTTTTGGTTGAAGTTCGGGGGGTGCAGAGATCAGGGTCTCTGTCTTGTTGGCATTTAGAACAAGAAAGTTGCTGGACAGCCAGTTACTGATCTGGGTCAGGCAGAGTACAAGGGTGGCCAGCCTGTCCAACTGGTGTGGCATGAAGGACATATAGAGCTGTATATCGTCAGCGTAGATGTGGTAGGAGATGTCTGGGAAAGACTGAATGATGCCAGCTAGGGGAAGAATATAGAATGCGTATAGTAGAGGCCCTAGAACTGAACCTTGTGGAACCCCGCATGTTAGAGAGGCAGTATCTGAAGAGAAGGTTTCCGACTTCACTGTGAATGTTCTGTTTGTGAGATAGGAAGAGAGCCAGTCTAGAGCAGAACCTGAAATCCCAGCCAGGGCATTTAACCTGTTTAGTAGTACGTTGTGGTCTACAGTGTCAAAAGCTGCACTGAGGTCAAGCAGGACCATGACAGAACATTTCCCAGCATCAGCAGCCATCAGGAGGTCATTATGCACCCTTACTAGAGCAGTCTCGGTTGAGTTCTGCTTCAGTAAGCCAGATTGGAAGGGGTCAGAGATCTTTGACTTGGAAAACCAGGATCTGAGTTGGGTTTCCACAAGCTTCTCAAGTACTTTACTGATGAAAGGTAGCTTAGAAATGGGCCTAAAGTTACTGGTGGAGCTGGCGTCAAGGTTGGGTTTCTTTAAGAGAGGAGTCACTACTGCATTTTTAAAGTAAGATGGAACACAGCTTTGGCTCAGTGAGCTGTTGATCATAGACTATGTTTACATGCAGCCAATATCCGGGTTATGATCAGGTTAAGGTCGGTATTCGGGTTTCTGAGTTGATCAGAATAACCCGTTTAGAACCATAAATAGAAAGAGTTACCTCTAACTTGCATAACCCCATTTAAATGCGGACGTTGGGGTAGCGTCAGGACGTATGGACTACGTCCAGACGCAATATGCGTCATTTCCGGTTCTTCTTGTTCTGGTATCCGTGAAAACAACATGTTTCCCAGTTCGGAAGAGATAGTGACCGCATTTGTTTGCACTTTAGTTTCCTCGTCACTCAAAGTGTGGTGCTGTGCCGAAACTCGCCATGTTGCTCCCAACTTGTTGTTTACTTCCGGTGTTCTGGCGCATACAAGACGTCTCGCTACTCAAAAGACCAAGATTCCTTGCGAACAGAGCATGCGCAGAACACACGCATTGATGGGCATATCCCGATATGCGTTTACATGACCAAACATTCGGGTTAGAGAAGGGTTACCCCAGGTGTAGTAACCGGGTTTTTAAAAACCCGGTTATGAGCATATCCGGGTTTTTGGCGGTGTTTACATGGCCGTGCGGAACCGGGTTATTGTGAATATTTGGGTTTTAAAAGGGTTACTGGCTGCATGTAAACGCACTCATAGTCAACAGAGATGGACTGATAGAGGCAAGGGACCCGACTAAGACAGAGAGAGGTAAGATGTCTGATGAGCATGATGAGAGCTTCATCTGACTGATTATTGAGGCTAAGTCATTTAGTGTAATTGGGGAGAAGGAGGTGAAAGACTCGGAGCACTGGGGGGCCTCCCCTCCTGAGGGTGGGGGGGTGGGGAGCTGGTGGAATGCTGGATCTCAGATTCAGCACCTTGTTGGCAAAAAAGTGGAGAAAGGTGTTACAGTCATCAGCTGAAGAAAGTTGAGCCTGCTGCAGAGGAGAAGACACGATGCTGGAGATGGTATCAAACAAAACATTAGGATTATTCTTATTTTGACATATGAGGTTGCTGAAGAAAGAAGACCTGGAATTTTCTACACCTTTGTTGTATGACTCGAGAAGTTCTTTAAAATATTCGCGATGAACAACCACACCTGTCCTCTTTCACCGTTGTTCCGCTTTTCTACAGGAGCGTCTAAGATCAAGAATCTGGTTGTTCAGCCAGGGAGAACTGGAGGCACTGGAACTGCGGCTGGTTTTGTAAGGGGCGACCTGATCCAGAATTTTGAGGCAGTGATCATTAAATGAGTTTGTAAGGAGCTCTACGTCATCAGAGGAAGGAGGTACAAAGTCAAAGAGGGAGGAGAAATTTAAAATGGTAGAACTGTTGATAATACGTCGTTGCTTGGCAGAGTCTGGTAAAAGAGATTCAGAATTTAGGTTAATATTTAAAGAAACTGACTTATGGTCACTGAACACAACATCATGTATCTGCAGTTTATCAACAAGAAGTCCGTAGGAAAAGACCAGATCCAGGGTGTGGCCTGCTCTGTGAGTGGGACCAGACACGTGTTGAGAGAAATTAAAAGAGTTCATCATGTTTAGGAACTCCCTAGTGGAGCAGTTAGATAGATCCTCAGCATGGATGTTGAAATCTCCAGCAATGATTATCCTGTCTAGTTTAATAGTTGAAGATAGGAGATCCTGAAAGTCAGACAGGAAGGATGAAGTAGATCCAGGTGGGCGATAGACCAGAATTCCATAAACTGGTAGAGCTCGACCAATTTTAATCATGATCATCTCGAATGAGCTGTAGGAGTTTGAGGATATTATTTGGCACGAAAAGTGTTTCTTAAAGATAACAGCTGTTCCTCCACCGCGGCCTGTGGTCCGTGGAGCAGAGAAGAAAGAGCAGTCTTGGGGACAGAGCTCACGGAGATGAGTGACGTCATTTTCACGCTGCCACGACTCAGAAATCCACAAAAAGTTTTATTTTTCAGTGCAGAACAGATCGTTTAGGAAGTGAGACTTGTTAGCGATGGAGCGCGCGTTAATTAACGTCGTTTTCGCAGAGAAATCTGGCGATGTGTGTACCGCAGGCTCCATAATGGCGGTCGGCTGGCGGGCTAAGCTACGTAGCGACTCCAGGCTACACCCGCGGAGGTTCTTTACCTTTAGGTAGCGTCCTGCATCACGGGCACCATTGAGCAGCGAGATCAGCCCAACTCCGCTGAGTTTCTGTGGGATCCGCCACAACGCAGCCACGGAGCAGCGATCGGGAAGAGCTTCACCTCTCGGGATCTTTCGGAGCTGAACGAAGAAGCCAGCTCTCTTCCCCCGTTTCCTCTTCCATGGTCTCCGGGGCAGGCCCACAGGTAACAAAGGGCCGACACCTGGGTTAACGCCAGGTTCCAGAGGGGGTGGAAAAGCGGGTCCGGTATCGGAGTTCTGGAGGTTGATCATCGCGGACCTAATCGACAATAGTAAGTCTCGACCATATGTTAGCAGGGAATCCGCACCAGATAGAGAAAAAACAATAAAAAACAACAACTAACCAAAACAGATCAGGAGCCTAGCAGACGCACAGACACTCATGGGCGCCAATTAAGCTTCTGCTCTTCTGCTGAGGAAAAAGGAGGTGGGTGAAAAGCCAGCAGCTCCACAGGGGAGCAACTATAAGACAACTCCATTACTTTAGGCACAAAAGCTGGATTGGGCCGCAGACACACTTTAGTGTAGCCAGGGGCCCACCGTAAACACGAGGGACTGACTGACCATGCCTGAATGTCACTCACTCTCTTTGCTGTAGTTAAAGCTAAGAGCAGCGCAGTTTTTAAAGAGAGAAATTTCAATCCAGCCCCATCTATAGGTTCAAAAGGATGATGACAGAGGGCCTCCAGAACTAGAGAGAAGTCACACAGTGGTACCAGTGGCCTAAAGACTGGTAGCTTACGGCGAGCACCCATCATGAAGCGACTCACTAATGGGTGTTGCCCCACCGGTTTGTCACCAAACCCCACATGGTATGCATAAATTGCAGCCAGATACACCTTAATAGTGGAGAAAGCTTTACCTTTGTCCATCAGACTCTACAAAAAACAGAGTACATCCACCACCGAACACTGAAATGGGATGACACGTTTCTCTTCACACCACACCTCAAAAACCCTCCATTTACAGCTGTAAAGAGAGCAAGTTGAGGGGGCCCTAGCGTTTTGAATGGTGTCAATGACACTTGGGGGCAGGCCTGCCACGCTCAGGTTCCACCTCTCACGGGCCAGGCCCACAGAGACAAGCGGTCTGGGTGAGGGTGATAAATCTCTCCCCTGGCTTGGGACAGGAGATTACTGCGGACAGGCAGGGGCCAGGGTTCGTCCCAAAGCATCTGGATTATTTAAGCCACCCATGGCTTGGATGGCCACAACTGAGCCACCAAGATCAAAGACAGGCCCTGTTCCCTCACTCTTATTAGAATGGAGGAAATCAGACTGAGAGGAGTAAACGCGTACAGCAGCACTCTTGGCCACTGGTGAGCCAATGCGTCAACTCACAGAGGCGCGTCCGCGTCTGTCAGGGAGAAGAAGAGTGGGCAGTGGGCGCTTTCCCACGAGGTGAAGAGATCTACGGTAACCTGACCGAATCTCAGCCATATTTGGTGCACCACCTTGGGGTGGAGTTTCCATTCTCCGTACAGAGGATTTCCTCTGGACAGAAGGTCTGCCCCTCTGTTCAAGCTGCCCGCCACATGTGTTGCGCGGACTGAGAGGAGTCTGGAGCTGCACCACACAATTATTTCCTTGGCCAGTGAGTGCAGCTGTAGGGTGAGTGTCCCGCCCTGACGGTTGATATAAGCTACCACTGTGGTGTTGTCTGTCTTCACTAAGACATGACGGTCCCTTAAGTAGGGCAGGAAGTGCTTTAAGGCCAGAAACACTGCTAGGAGTTCCAGCACATTTATGTGAACCTGTTTCAAACTGCGTGACCAAACGCTGTTCACTGCTCTCCCCATCAAGGTGGCCCCCCAACCTGTAAGAGACGCGTCCGTCGTCATGGTAACTCTGGACACCACCTCCCCCAGCGGAACCCCAGTTGTGAGAACTGTTCAGTCTCTCCAAGGCTGGAGAGCTGACATGCACGCCGGAGTTATCTTCACTCTGCGGTGGAGATGACGGCGGGAGCATAGTCTTAACAACCTCACCCACCACTGAACATCTCTCATCATAAGAAGCCCCAGTCGCACCACAGAAATCATTGACGCCATGAGGCCGAGAAGGCGCTGGCAAAGTCTGTACGACGCACGGTATCCTAACTGAAAACGTGCGACACACTGTGTGAAGGACGCAATCCTCTTCTGACAGCGAAACGCGATAAGAGAGAGAGTTTATCTGAAGACCCAGATATTCTGTGCATTGTCTGGGGAATAAACTGCTCTTTGTCCAGTTTATTTTCAATCCCAGGTCGGTCAGATGGCTCAACACCACCAGCGCGTCGCTGGCTGCTTGCTCCCGGGAGGGAGCGCAAATCAGATTATCGTCTATGTGAGAGAAAATTCTGATCTCGCGAGTCCTCAGTGAGGACAGCGCTGCCTCCACACACTTGGTGAAAACCCTCGATGCTAATGACAGCCCGAACGGGATGGTTTGAAACTCGTAGGCTGTGCCCCGATAGGCAAACCTGAGAAACTTCATGTGTAGAGGATAAATAGAGATGTGAAAATAGGCATCTGCGAGGTCAATCGTGACAAACCAATCTCCTGGGCAGATGGAACGGCAGAGTGTTTTGTGAGTCAACATTCTGAAAGTGTACTTGCATAAGTGTTTGTTTAACACATGCAGGTCGAGTATGGGACGGAGAGATTTCCCATCCTTCTGTGGAACAAGGAAGTAGAGCGAATAAAAACCCTGGTGGGCCTCGTCGCTCGGCACCATCCTGATCGCTTTTTTTGTTCAACAGTGAAGCAATTTCGTTTTCCAGGATATGCGCCGAATCCTCTCTTGCCACTGACGTTATTATCCCGTTGAAACAGGGAGGTTTTGAGGCAAACTGAAGCCTGGAACCCCAACAAACTGTCATCAGAACCCACGAGGGAACTGCGCATGCGCGCCACCTCTTGGCCCGCACCGAAAGCAAGCCGCTGTTGGGTGACGTCATCTCCGTCACCTGAGCAGCCTCGACTCGTCCCGTGGGAAGAGTGAGAGGGCCCTCTGCTGGGCGCAGAGGGACCTGATGGGGTTTGTTTATTATTTTTTGTGGGGAGCTGTCTGCCCTTGACTGAACGCCTGGCTGCAGAAAAGCCGTCTTTATTTTTAAATGACCCCCCTGAACATTTCTGCACACATCTGGGAACAAAGTGCTTGGTGACACTAACTGCATGCTCATGAAAAGTGTTTGGTGACACTGCGTTTTCTGCTCCACACACTCGCCACTCCTGCTGGACCGGGAACCACAGGAGTGTCTGAACCCTGAACACAGAGGTCTGTTTGTACCTCTGAAAACCTCCTCTTTTTCTGGAGAGGAGAAGCAAGAGCAGCTAGGATGACTTCTTCCTCTTGCCCTCGCTGGGGTGAGACGGGCGGTTCCTCGCGGCTGCTGCTGCAAAAGAGTGCTTCCCCCATGGGCGAGGGTTCTCCGCCTTGTTTGGCTGACCACCTGCCGATCGCTGTGGTCTAGCCCCACCCTGTTGACCCTTTGCCGCTGGGGCAGCTGCTGCAAACCCAGGCTTGGGTGCCTGAGGTGGCTGAGGGTTATGTTTACGAGGCAAGCAGAGATTGAGGGCCTCACCTTCCTGCTTCCTGCGGGTGCTTGTCTCAGTCATCTTCTCCAGGGCGGGCCAAAGAGACCTTTGACAGGGTCAAATGCTGCATCCATGACATCAGCTTTCTGGCTGTCACCTAGGCCTGACAAGTTTAGCCACAAGGCTCTCTCACCCGAAACCCATCACACGTCCACAGCCCTGGACTGCTCCTCTAGAAGAGTGCAGGATGAGATCATTCACCACACAGATTTCATCCCATAAAGCCGGGTTAGGCGCCCAAGAGTCCAGCTGACGACCCATTTCCTCCAGGATTTCTCCTTGATAAGCTGACATTAGAGTAACTGCATTGAGGGAACACACAGATTGGCCAGCATATGTGTGCATCCTCTGAAAAATGGATGCCGTGAGACGATCCGTTTTAGATGGGAGAGAGATGCTGGATGACGCTGACACGGATCTGCGGTTGGGGTGAAGGTGGTATGCCACTGAAGGCTCCACAGTTGGGGGTTCGGCCAGCCCCAATTCCCCCATCCCATGCACCTCCAGTTTGGAGTATCCCTTGGTGGGGAGTTTGCTTTTAAATGAGCTAGACCAGTAACACTTGGGTGGAGCGGAGGACAGTGGAAGCCTCATACAGGTCTCGTCCCACACCTTCTGTCCCTTGGGCTGCCGGCCACTGAATGTTGAGCTTTGCAGCTGCTCGCCTGCAAACCTCGTACACGTCGGTGTCCCCCTGTGATGCCACCCCAGTGCCGCTAGGTGGCCTAGAGTGTTGAGCCGGGAAGGTGGAATCCTCTTCCTCCTCGTCCATGTCCAAATAGAGGAGGTAATCACCCGCATCGAGCAGCCCACTGTCAACCAGTCCCTCGAACAGAAGTGGTAGCGGGGGCTCCTCCTCCATCATATCTGCCCAACTTGTGGAGGCTCGCGGCTGATGGTCGTCACCTGCATCACAGGTGTGGCCAAGCCGAGGCCTGGGTTCCGGCTGTTAGCCACTGCCACTCTAAGCCTCCTTTTTCTCTGGCATGGAGGAGCAGTGAGGGCATGTCTGCGGGTTAGCCAGCGATGCCTGGGCGTGAGCAGCACCCATGCACACTATGACAATAGGATGAGGGTCCCTGCCTGAAATAGAAGCCCCACATGACGCCGGGCACAGGCGGGATGCAGCCTCTTTAGCCTTTGGTTCCGACCCTTCCGTCTGGGTAGGGGTGGAAGCCATAGCTGAAAAACCGACTGGTCGTGACAGATTAGCCTGAAAAAGCGTTAGCAAGCTAGTTAGCAGGTGTAAGTCTGCAACTATAGCTATATTTTATATGTAGGACAACTCGTCGTGACACGTTAGCTGCAACAAAATAGCTCATTAGCGAGTAAATGCTAAATAAGAACAGGACAAGCTCGCAACAACGCGTTAGCTTGAGCCACACTCGCTAATACTACTCCGTCAATGACAACCGAGTAGCCGCGGGAGCAGTTCGCCGTGACGCGGTAATGGTTCCTAGCAAAGTGTGCCAAGTGACTTAGAAACACTTACTCAGCTCTAATCCAGACTGCATTGGGACTGCATTCGGCGACGGATCCTGATGGTACGCCTGGGAACAGTTAAGCAGCTGACCAAAGATAGCCTGAAAATCGCTGAGGGAGCAAAGTGTAGTTTCTCACGGGAAGAAAGCAAGAAAGCGAGAATGAGTAGGAGGGGTTGGTTGGCCGTGTATATACTGGGTGGGCGGAGCCTGGGCACGGCGCTACCAGTCTGTCAGGGACAGACGTGATGTCAATGGAGCTTCCGTAGTTGGTCACGCCAGGGCGATTCCCCGTAGTGAAACACCGAACAAAGATAGAAAAAGAACCCCGAAATAACAAACAAGATTGAAAAAAATTATAAAGGATAAAAGGGATAATAAATTAAAAGAATTAAAAGATTAAAAAAAAATAACGAGTAAAAACAAGGTCATGACTAAAAATATTTTAAAAAAACATACTAAAAGGTAAGCACATGTCAACAGGGAAGACACCACAGACTAAAACACTAACAGCCTGATCATTGATCAAAGTTAATGATAAAAATAGGCCTTCGGCACTGACTTGAACCGACACAGTGACGGGGCCTGTCGAACACTGAGGTGAAGAGCATTCCAAAGTTTGAGGGCAGCAAACACGTAGGCCCGCTCCCCACTGGATTTATATTTCATCTTTGGGTGCAAAAGAGCAGGTGATCTGCCGATCTTAGGCTTCTGGATGGTACATATGGCTTGAGCAGTTCTGACAGGGAAGCGGGAGCTGGACCATTTAGGGCATTGTAAACAATAGTTAAGACCTTAAACTGGATGCGGTATTCACAGTGGATGAATCAAAATATTGGTTTAAAAATGTAACAGCTCAGACGGTATACAATTATGAATGTTAAAATCACAGCTGAGGTCATGTCTGGTGTTACCATAGTGCACTAAAAACATCTACAAGAAGAACTGGACGGAAGGGCCCCACTTGGGTCAGACTAGACATACGAGTGTGTAAAGGAGAGACTCCAGATAGAAATGTGTTTGGAAGATGGAAGGACCCCATAAGAACATGACTGGAAACATGACGGTGTGTGTGGCATTATCTGGCCTTCCCCACCCAATAGGTTCACCTGACTACCATACAGCCACATGAGCATTGGTCCAGTTTAGTAGTAGAACAACACCACATACATGTCAGCACAGAAGGAGGTGTTTGAATGTACTCTTACCTGTGTGTAGGTCTCATCTGGGATTGGTCCATCATTAAGCATCTGAGGAACAGGGCTGGCCTCATTCTCTTCTGCTGCAGCAGGAGTCTGAAGGCCTTTCATCTGAAATATAGATAACAGACAAAAGACTCAGAACTATATGAAGAGACTTTCGAAGGCAAAAAAAGATCATCTAACTGTGAAACAGCAGCACAGAACGACAACTGAGAACATGGCGTGGCCTTCTGGACTACTGGTAATGAGCAGCTCTCATGACGATTCCAGGAGTTCACAGTGGATGAATCAAAAAATTAGTTTAAAACATGTAAAAGCTCAGACGGTATACAATTATGAATGTTAAAATCACAGCTGAGGTCATGTCTGGTGTTACCATAGTGCACTAAAAACATCTACAAGAAGAACTGGACGGAAGGGCCCCACTTGGGTCAGACTAGACACATACAAGTGTGTAAAGGAGAGACTCCAGATAGAAATGTGTTTGGAAGATGGAAGGACCCCATAAGAACATGACTGGAAACATGACGGTGTGTGTGGCATTACCTGGCCTTCCCCACCCAATAGGTTCACCTGACTACCATACAGCCACATGAGCATTGGTCCAGTTTAGTAGTAGAACAACACCACATACATGTCAGCACAGAAGAAGGTGTTTGAATGTACTCTTACCTGTGTGTAGGTCTCATCTGGGATTGGTCCATCATTAAGCATCTGAGGAACAGGGCTGGCCTCATTCTCTTCTGCTGCAGCAGGAGTCTGAAGGCCTTTCATCTGAAATATAGATAACAGACAAAAGACTCAGAACTATATGAAGAGACTTTCGAAGGCAAAAAAGATCATCTAACTGTGAAACAGCAGCACAGAACGACAACTGAGAACATGGCGTGGCCTTCTGGACTACTGGTAATGAGCAGCTCTCATGACAATTCCAGGAGTTCACAGTGGATGAATCAAAAAATTAGTTTAAAACATGTAAAAGCTCAGACGGTATACAATTATGAATGTTAAAATCACAGCAGAGGTCATGTCTGGTGTTACCATAGTGCACTAAAAACATCTACAAGAAGAACTGGACGGAAGGGCCCCACTTGGGTCAGACTAGACACATACGAGTGTGTAAAGGAGAGACTCCAGATAGAAATGTGTTTGGAAGATGGAAGGACCCCATAAGAACATGACTGGAAACATGACGGTGTGTGTGGCATTACCTGGCCTTCCCCACCCAATAGGTTCACCTGACTACCATACAGCCACATGAGCATTGGTCCATTTTAGTAGTAGAACAACACCACATACATGTCAGCACAGAAGAAGGTGTTTGAATGTACTCTTACCTGTGTGTAGGTCTCATCTGGGATTGGTCCATCATTAAGCATCTGAGGAACAGGGCTGGCCTCATTCTCTTCTGCTGCAGCAGGAGTCTGAAGGCCTTTCATCTGAAATATAGATAACAGATAAAAGACTCAGAACTATATGAAGAGACTTCCAAAGGCAAAAAAGATCATCTAACTGTGAAACAGCAGCACAGAACAACAACTGAGAACATGGCATGGCCTTCTGGACTACTGGTAATGAGCAGCTCTCATGACGATTCCAGGAGTTCACAGTGGATGAATCAAAAAATTAGTTTAAAACATGTAACAGCTCAGACGGTATACAATTATGAATGTTAAAATCACAGCAGAGGTCATGTCTGGTGTTACCATAGTGCACTAAAAACATCTACAAGAAGAACTGGACGGAAGGGCCCCACTTGGGTCAGACTAGACACATACGAGTGTGTAAAGGAGAGACTCCAGATAGAAATGTGTTTGGAAGATGGAAGGACCCCATAAGAACATGACTGGAAACATGACGGTGTGTGTGGCATTACCTGGCCTTCCCCACCCAATAGGTTCACCTGACTACCATACAGCCACATGAGCATTGGTCCAGTTTAGTAGTAGAACAACACCACATACATGTCAGCACAGAAGAAGGTGTTTGAATGTACTCTTACCTGTGTGTAGGTCTCATCTGGGATTGGTCCATCATTAAGCATCTGAGGAACAGGGCTGGCCTCATTCTCTTCTGCTGCAGCAGGAGTCTGAAGGCCTTTCATCTGAAATATAGATAACAGATAAAAGACTCAGAACTATATGAAGAGACTTCCAAAGGCAAAAAAGATCATCTAACTGTGAAACAGCAGCACAGAACAACAACTGAGAACATGGCATGGCCTTCTGGACTACTGGTAATGAGCAGCTCTCATGACGATTCCAGGAGTTCACAGTGGATGAATCAAAAAATTAGTTTAAAACATGTAAAAGCTCAGACGGTATACAATTATGAATGTTAAAATCACAGCAGAGGTCATGTCTGGTGTTACCATAGTGCACTAAAAACATCTACAAGAAGACCTGGACGGAAGGGCCCCACTTGGGTCAGACTAGACACATACGAGTGTGTAAAGGAGAGACTCCAGATAGAAATGTGTTTGGAAGATGGAAGGACCCCATAAGAACATGACTGGAAACATGACGGTGTGTGTGGCATTACCTGGCCTTCCCCACCCAATAGGTTCACCTGACTACCATACAGCCACATGAGCATTGGTCCAGTTTAGTAGTAGAACAACACCACATACATGTCAGCACAGAAGAAGGTGTTTGAATGTACTCTTACCTGTGTGTAGGTCTCATCTGGGATTGGTCCATCATTAAGCATCTGAGGAACAGGGCTGGCCTCATTCTCTTCTGCTGCAGCAGGAGTCTGAAGGCCTTTCATCTGAAATATAGATAACAGACAAAAGACTCAGAACTATATGAAGAGACTTTCGAAGGCAAAAAAGATCATCTAACTGTGAAACAGCAGCACAGAACGACAACTGAGAACATGGCGTGGCCTTCTGGACTACTGGTAATGAGCAGCTCTCATGACAATTCCAGGAGTTCACAGTGGATGAATCAAAAAATTAGTTTAAAACATGTAAAAGCTCAGACGGTATACAATTATGAATGTTAAAATCACAGCAGAGGTCATGTCTGGTGTTACCATAGTGCACTAAAAACATCTACAAGAAGAACTGGACGGAAGGGCCCCACTTGGGTCAGACTAGACATACGAGTGTGTAAAGGAGAGACTCCAGATAGAAATGTGTTTGGAAGATGGAAGGACCCCATAAGAACATGACTGGAAACATGACGGTGTGTGTGGCATTACCTGGCCTTCCCCACCCAATAGGTTCTCTTTTGCTGCTGCAGGAGCCTTGTTTTTTCCCACCTGGATTGTAGATGAATAAAACATATCACAGATCAAAGATGAAATGCATTTCCATAGACAACCAAGAGTAATATTGGAAGCATGGTTAATATTGGAGAAATAGCAACCAACTCACCTTACTGCGCCAAGGCCATTTTGAATCACCATAGTTGTAATAAATTTCAGCTCCTATTTCTATTTTCTTCAGAGAAAAAAGGCACAAATGTGGTTTGTTGTCAACTATGATTTTTTTCATAACGCAATTAGGATTTTTGTGGTTGTCATTGACCAATCTTCCGAGAGAGCCATCTTCTTCAGATGCATCCAGGCTGAAAAGTATTAAAAAAAATTGTAATAGTTTTACATTTTTTAACAGTTTTATTGAAATAATTGTTTTCAAAAGATTTTAATATTTGTGCTTTAATTAGTTTATCAAGTATTAAACCCTTGTTCCAGGGATAACTCGGAATTTCTCTAATCAATAAAAATCATCCATTTTTCCATGTTTACCATAAGCAATGGTTCTGCCACTTAAAGCCAAAGAGAAATTTGCTTTCAGTCTCTGAGTATCGTCTTGACTCGCATTCTTCCTTTGTGAGGAGTTTACCCCTGTACTCCAAGACGAAGTCCCCTGGTTCATTGGGGGGTGTGGCAAACACTCCTCTTCCTATAAAATATATAATAATTAAACATTTCATTCTGGGACTCAAAAGAGATACTACAGTATTTTAAAGTGAGGCTGAGGTTCTTGCGTCTAGTCGGTATATAACCTGCAGACAATGCTCAACATTCTCCTTGCAGGTAAACAGATTTTTGATCAGGCTTTCTGTGGCCAAAACATGTTTTTGATGCCAACCCATCCATATGAATGTATCACTGAGGTCCTGTCTATGCTCTGTTACTTTCCCTTAATCTGAGAGTGCTGTGTACCATTTGGTCCACGTAACACACCAGTGAAGTGTAACAACACAGATGCACCCTAACCCATGCAACTCAGACTTGACATAAACCGACAAACAGATGTAGATGGATCCCAGACTGGAAAATTACAGTGGGGCCACAGCAAGGCATGGAACTATATATTAAATAGCAATACAAAAAAGTATTCCTATTTGCAATATATGAGACAGAAAAGCAATATAACAAATGTATATACAACAAATAGATTGACTAGTTCAATAATGTATGGTGCAAATGAGCTTTAAGTTGCAGTAAACTAAAAATGCATTTAAATCTATTTTCACAAGTGCAATGACATTATGATTTACAAGTTTGTAATAATTGAGATTTGACACCCAGAGATTGTGAGGAAAAAATGTATGCAGAGGAAGAAATAGAGAAGAAAGTGCTATTTCAAGGTTCCTGCATCTTTTTTAAAAATCTAAATAAATGCTTTTTAAATACCTTAGGAGCTCAGTAAATGACACATAAGTCCTAACAGGCCAAGAGAAACAAGAAAAGAACTGAAATTCATTCATGTGAATTCTGACATCTACTTTTAATGTTTAATAATGCAATCCCTACTAACTTCACCCTTTCCTTGTCATTTTTGGATCAATACAGATGAAATTTGCCTTAAAGAGCAAACTGCAGCTTAGAGACAAACCAGAGGGAGAAATCATCAGCCAAAGCAGAGAGATTTATCTGTGGTGTCAGGAGGTTCTGTGGAGGAGCAGGTGTCTCTGTGAGTGAACGATGCTAGCTAGCTTGCTACAACTCGTGCGCTAACAAAATGCTACTGTCATGTAGAGCAGTGGTTCCCAAACTTATTTAGCCGCGCACCCCCTTCTATGTCCCGACCATGTTGACACACCCCCCAGCCCCACATCAGGGCATGGCTATATATATATATATATATATATATATATGTATATATATATATATATATATACACATATCAGACGTCACGCTAAACCAGGGGTCGGCAACCTGTTCCCATCAAAGAGCCATTATTACCCGTTTCCCACAGTAAAGAAAACACTGCAGCAGCTGCGGCGTTGTGGGCGGGGCCTACCCTCAGACAGCAGAGCGCTGCTAACAACAGGTGACAGCAGCCGGTACCGGTCGCTCGTGTACGTCAAAGTTATCTTTCATAAGAAGGTAATCAATAAAACAATTTATATAAAGTGGATCCAGAAGTTGTAGCCCGTCTCTGCCTACAATATTTTGATATTTTTCACCCTGTTGGTGGTTTTACTGAGCAGGTGCCACTTTTGTCATACGTTTCTTTTTAAAACATGTTTAGACTGTTCAGAATACAAATCCAGGCTCTGTCACGTTTGATTGTTGTAATTAAACTTTGTAGGTGGGGAAGTTCAGAAAAGGATCCGATCATTTTGTTTCTCCCTCATTTACAGTGACCGAGACAACG
Organism: Nothobranchius furzeri; assembly: GCF_043380555.1. NCBI lineage: Eukaryota > Metazoa > Chordata > Actinopteri > Cyprinodontiformes > Nothobranchiidae > Nothobranchius > Nothobranchius furzeri. The sequence goes on along the minus strand of NC_091749.1, from coordinate 13,029,333 downwards.
GCGCAGTGCGCCTGGCTCTGGTGTTAATCAAGTTAAATTTGTAACAATTTTCACAAGAAAACAGAACAGTTAAAAGCAGGGCTTGTGATGTGTTAACCGGACAGTTCCCGTATTTGACCGTTTATTTTTGATGGAGAAAGAATAGAAAGAATTACCCCGACGCATGCAGACGAACTGACACTTTATTCTAAGCAAATCGCAGATGTAGCTAAATCACTCAAGAAAAGATTTCCTTCTGAACATCTGAGCTGGACACCGCTCAGTCAGCGCATACATAAGGTGCACAGCGAGCTGAAGGTGTGGAGAGGGGCTTGGAGCACGTCGCAGAAACAGAGCGCATGTGGGAAGATTCCTTCCACTGAAGCGAGAGTTTTCAAAACCCGGTCTCTCAGAGAGACTTGTCACTTAGAAAATGTTCCCTGATGATGAAACTTTGGCTGAATTGTGCTTGTTCCTGTCTCCAATGTGGCGTCTGAGGAGAGTCCCAGAATCTCACATCGTCTTCAGCTCAGAAAGCGCCTATGTTTACGCACATGCGTGACGCGTCAACCCGGTCTCACAGTAAGACCGGGTTGGACCTGTTCAGGTTTACGCAGACAATCTTTACATTTAGAATTAGCTTACAGATGTAAAATTAATTCAGTAAAATACAAAGCATTTTATTTAAATATCCATTCATTATTTTACAAGCACAGAGAGCCGCATGGAAGAGCCGCATGCGGCTCCAGAGCCGCGGATTGCCGACCCCTGAGCTAGGGCATGTGCGGAGGACACACACACACACACACACACACAAGCAAAATATACTTGTTTTCAATTACGTTCATTGGGCCCACTTACTTTTTCTTAGGCCCACCCACAAATGAGTTTCTGGCTACGCTAATGGTGACTTTTGACAGACTTCTCTGAGCTCCGCAGCCATTACACTTTTCACCTCGCGCACCCCCTAGCGGCACCACACTTTGGGAATCCCTGGTGTAGACAATTAAAATATTATTGGTCAGTTAATATAATATTGATTCTTGGCAATGAGCATTTGTCAGCTGTTTAATACTTGCTAATATCCATTCACGTAATGTAGCTTAGCGCTTTAGAGAGAGGGAGAGACGCATGTCATCTTATCCAGAGCACAACCCAGAAACCAGCTTCCCTAGCCCGCTAGCATCTTTTAAAAGCTTTGCATCCTCTTCTTGAGGTTAGGAGCACAAGTTCCTAGCCAGTTCTGACCTAGAAACCAGCATCCCCGCCTCGCTAGGAATTTTTGAAAGCTCTATCCTCTTCTAGAGCTCCAATGCTGATCTGGGTAGGAGCCATCAAATATTTTTCAAAACTCCACCAAGTGGCTCTGGAGGATAAGAGGCATGTTGAACTCCCGTCACATCACTGGGATTGTAATCCTCTGGTCTGGTGTGGAGCAGAAACGACCGTGTTTTCAGCTGCACAAAATGCACCAGAAAAGGAAGAAGGTGCTGTTCATCTACAGACTACTGGAGTCTGTAGATCCTCCACACAATAGTTTACCATTTTTTTTCGAAAAATCAATGGTTCCACTTATATTACATTATCTATGTGAACTCTCCAAGATTATTTAGAGCTGAGAGGCGCAGAGCTCTGATCGTTGATGCACTCCAGACAGATGCATCCTGAGCACAGCCACAGCTACATTCTCAAAGTGTCGCCATCTCAAAAACAAATTTAACACATAATCGTTCATGTCGGCTCATATCCCTTCATGTTTTCTGTCTTTTATTTGTGCCTGATGCATTTTGCTGCTGTGGAGCAGAGCGCATCACCTGTTTCATTCTGCTGTGACTTCACCTCACTGATGCGGTCTGTGCGTAGCACACACTCCTCTATATTTGCGGTCGGTAGATCTTTTAGAACTGCAGTTCAAAGGTAACTCATAAGGTGAATATATATGAAGCCAGATAGCAGTTTTTCTTTAGGATTGAGATGAGATGAAGGAAGATGATAAACAGACAGGACAGAAAAATAGTCAAATAAAAATAAGTTCCTTTTTGTACCTGCTGGTAGCAACAAACAGACACCATTTAAGGTAATCAGAAGTCAGCAACAGAAAATTAAATCATTCTTTCAATGTTTAGAGCAGCATGAACTCTGAGAGGCTGCAGGCGCATCAGTGAGTTTGCAGTAAAGATGAAAAAACTACCGTTGTTAAAAGAAATGTGTTTAACTTTGAAAATGTGGGCGCAATTTTAATTACTTGTCAACTTGTCAACTGCTTTGCTTTTGAAAAACACAAGTTGTGTCAAGAAATTTTCGCAAATTACCTTTGTAACCGTCAATGTATCTCGACATAAACCCAACCTTGTCAGTACAGGACAGGATGTGTGTCTTTGCATCATCTATAGGCTTTTTCCTCCTCTTTCTTGTGGACATAATGGCTCTGTGAAAATAATCGTAATTAGTACTTAGTCAAGGCAAATCTCACAGAAAGGTTTTTGAAAAATAGCAAGAGAAAAATAAAATCTAGAACATTCATACAAACACACATACAGCAGCTGTGCATTGAGCTTTGCTATTGCATGATGCACATTGTTTAACATCAAACACAGGATAATGAAATATACAAATTCTGAAATGTGTACACTGAGAGCTGACCGAGCCTGTTGAAGCCAAGAAGTTAGTTTGTTATATAATAACCAAGCTGTGCTGCAAAGCCACTCAGTCACTAATCTAAACTAGGGCTGTCAAACTTCTGGTACAACAACATCACTGACACATGCAGCATTTTCAACCTGGACCTTATTTTTTTTTAGCCTGGCCAGCCAGACTCACTCTGTTCAATTCTGCACAGAGCGAGTCTGGCTGGCCAGGCTAACTTTTTTAACAAATATTACGTTAATTTACTCACCCAGACAAGTGTGGACCTACTTGGCGTAGTTCAGGAGGAGTTTTAATCAGGTTGCTATCACTGTATATCCATATAATGGGAGCCTATCAGGGCAGGATATTATAAGATTATCTGCCCCAAAACTCCTTCATTTAACAATGTTTTGTTGAGAATAGTTAAAAAAAATTCCTCTGTGAGTTCAGCACGTCTCAAAGGTGCTAACATATTAGCTTCTGGAGTTTTACAGGCTTTTAATGCAACCGATTCCAACTGAGATTTCAATAACGTTGCAGCCCTCCGCCATTACGGCTGTAGTCCGCGTAGGTTGCTGAAAGAGTCTGTAGAAGCTGAATTTAGTCCAATTGGTCATTCGATTATTGCAATTTGGAAACACGCAAACCCGAACTACACTGATGTCAACAGCAGCAAGTTCTGTCAAACCGACCGTTGCAGAGCACAGAGTTAAAGTGCTGGCCGGACTACAACCAAGATGGCGACTGGCCGTGACGCTGTTTTAATCGCACAATATTGTTGTATTTTTGCCTTGAAATCACCCCAAACCGAACAAATAAACACTTACGAGATTTTCTGAACTCCGATGGGAGTAGTGTTAACGTTTAATAAGAACACTTGGTTAAATGAAGGAGTTTGAGGGCAGATAATGCAGCAACAACTCCTGCAGTTTTGCTCCCATTGGCATTATATGGATATAAGCTGATGGCGACTCGATAAAAAAACTCCTTCTGAGCGGCTCCAAATAACTCCAAACTTGTCTGGGTGAGTAAACAACGAACTATTTATAATATTATGTTGCTAAAGTTAGCCACATGGCAGCCAGCTTAAATACATCCCAACAGAACGCCAAAATATAAACTCTTCTGAACCATGCCTAGCTTACCTGCTGCATGCAGAGGTCGGTAAATGTAAAAATATTCAAAATAATCCAATCACTCCGTCGTCTTTTTGTCTTCAATCCGTGTTGTTTTCTTCTTGTTGTGTACTTCCGGTAGTTTTCCTCAGTGCAGCAATGTCATTGGCCAAAGGTTTCAGACTCCCGCGGTGTGTATAAGATTTTGCGGGAAGTGTATATCCTGACTTCCGGTTACGGTCGGCTGCAGGATACACACCTTTACACACTTGCCCACTTTTTGCTACCTTAGGGGACAATTTTTTGACATGAAAAAAAAAGCAATGGTAGCATCAGGGGAGGCTGCTGAGCTCATTTTAATTGAAATCGGAGTGGGGTCCACCATTTTGGGCCCCACTTGGATTTTGGACCTCCTTAGGTGGGTGTGCTCCCACCCATGGGAACCCACACCGAGAGAAATGTTAGGACACACACACACACACACACACACACACACACACACACACACACACACACACACACACACACACACAGGCCCTTGCGTGCAAACCCCGGTCAGGCCTGCAGTGTACACATTGGAGACATGATGTTCTTTCAAACCCCGGTCAGGCCTGCAGTGTACACATCAGAGACATGATGTTCTTTAACAGAACTGAGGTTGTTCATCACTAAATGACTTTTACAGGAATATTGTTATTATACTATTCAACAGGTTGATCATAATAATGTGTATTAAACCCACAACCTAGCACTGAGGACAGAGGGACTTTATTTAAATTAGTACTTAATGGAAACGATACATAATGATACATAAGAGCCATGTCATACATTCAGCCTAGGAATAGTAGCATTGTGCACTATTAAAAATATACACATAAATTGCTCGAATCCCATTGTTGCAAAGTAAAACTCTAATAAAACTCTAGTCTGACATCAACAGAGAAGACATAGTGTATGTACTACAAATACAGCATTAGGATTTCGAGTGGACCGTGCACCTTGTGAACCATCAGAGGCTTATGACGCAACATATCTTCCAGTTGCTATTAGACAAGTTATAATTCTCGACCATTTTTCGGAACTGGTTTCTTGGGTCCGTGAGTAAATGCCAAATGAGATGATAGTCCTTAAGTAAGTTCCTGGCGATCCCATGTCACGCTCTTGCCCATCAGCCGGTGAACGCTGAGACGGAACTCGATGAGAGCGATGTATTTTTTAAGTGCTCCGAATGTACTTCTAACAAGCGTGCGATTCACTTCGTGAGTAAACCGCAGCTGCAGCTGATTCAAACAGTCGAGCCAACTTTCTACATCACAATATGCGTTTTGTAGTTAGTCGAGTTACCTTTTGTGTGGCGCATGCACGGGTCGTTAGCATCCAGCTCCCAGCTTAGAGAGTCCTGTATTGACACAGACGTCAATACATCTCGATGTCATGCAACACACAAAGTCTGTCGCATACAGGTGGGTTAACACATGTACGATACCTTTTTTTTTGGCGCATGCACGGGTCGTTAGCGTCCAGCTCCCGGCTTATAGAGAGTCCTGTATTGACGCAGACGTAAATACATCTCGTTGTCATGCAACACACAAATTCTGTCGCATACAGGTGGGTTAACACACATGTACGAAGTGTGCGATGGCGCGCCCGTTTACAATGGGGCACGACGATGATCATTGTTAACCAAACTCTTGTTTCTCACGACAGGTGGTAGCGTTGTCTCCTGCACCTGGTCTTCGTGCACAGAGGGTGTTGTAATGTGCTCGTCATAGTCGCGATCGTTGTCACTCGAATCCGTTGTTCTCACGACAGGTGGTAGCGTTGTCTCCTGCATGTTGTCTTCGCTTGCGGCAAGCGTTGTGCTGTGCTCGTTATAATGGTTGTCTTCGTACAAAGGGGGTGTTGAATACTCCTTCGCGAGTAGTCTAGGAGGTGGTGTGATGGGACGTATCTCAGAGGCGTTATGTGAGCGTACCACCATGGCCTGAGCAACTGCGACTACTGAGAGTACACCCAGTACAGACAGCGAGATCATTTTTTTTCTTGGGTGTGTACGTGTGGGTACAGCCGCTTTAATGGCAATGAGAGCAAGTGGTCAAATGTATTTATAGGTCACTAGCAGAAACTAAGGCACGTGGTCAGAGTCATAACCACCGTAGCTCTTGTCATAATTTAATATACATAGAAATCAGAAACGGGCATGTCAGGATAGACTTCGCGAGTGATAATGCGGCCAGTATCTGTGTGCGCTTGAGAGCACCTTGTTGTTCTACTGTGGTGCCCACGCCGCCGGGTCTGTAAATGTCATCGACCTTCTTTATATACGCATATGCTAAAGACCGTATATTCTCTATGGATTTGAACACGTCCTTTGTTTCGCGTAACGCTTGAGCTGTCTCGAGTGTGATGTTGTGAGTGTACGCCAGTGTTTCGCGTGCACCGAGGTCCGAAAGGGCGTGCGCTACAACTATTAACCTTGGTTTGGGAGTGTGGCGAAACGCTCGCTCCGCTGTAATGGGCAGATGCAATGTTATCACCTGGTACGTTTCGTTAGTCGGGTCGTAACACACCGGTCCGTCACACGGACCGTCACATTGTATGGGGCACAGTAAGGACAACACGCCGCCGACCGTGACTTCGCACTCGACCGCGGTGGTGTTGTCGATTTGCAAAGGATCACATACGCCTCTCCAGTCGCAATGAGGCACATTGTAGTCGACACGACCGTCGGTCACCATAGCTTTCGTCAGCCAACACACTCGATTGCCCTTCGAAACATCGGCGATCAACGTGAGCGTAGAGGTCGTTGTCGCTTTACTGTACGCCAGGATATCCGTGTGTGAGTGCACGCTTGACGTCGATTGACAACCGGTCATGTCAGACCTGATCAGACCTTCCGAACACATGACCATTAGTTGTTGTGCGGCCGAGAGTATCGCGATCATACCGTTGAGATGTGTAGAAAGCGCGTACACGCCAGCCTTCCACGTTTCCAAAGTTTCCAGCAGTCTAGAGGGACTTGTCTTAGCGCGCACAGCTGTGCTGAATTTGCGTTGGGTAGACACAACAGCTTCGACCTCGCTTAGGATCTTGTGGGCTCATGTACTCGTGGTAGGCCAAGACGTGTATAGTCGAGCGCGGTGATGCCCCGACCACTTGACCCGGTTTTGTTGTGGCGATATGCGTGTCCAGTAACGCGGCAAAGTCTACGTGTCTAGCGTGTATTGATTTTACAGCTCGCTCATACCCCAACAGTACGGTCCGTAGAAGTTCGTTCACTTGTTTCCATGCGCTCGTGGAACACAGGACATCGCAACCTCTGTGATACTCAAGTAAAGCGTCACACACCAGCTGCTTGCACGTTGGAAATACAATCGGTAGTAACTTCTTACTCCACTCTATGTTGAACTCGTATAGTATGTATATGGGCGGTTGAGGCGGTTTGCGCATTTTCTATCTACCCTCCGCTAATATGACTCTGTGGTCTGTCTCCTGAGATGGTGCGGTTGGAACTTGCGAGAGTGCACTATGGACGGTCGGCGTTTCCATTTCATCAACTGTGCCATTTTCAGCCACTGGCAAACGGCCGTCGACGGTCGATGCGAGACACCAACATAACGTTAGACCGCGACCCTCATGCCAGTTTTCTGTAGTACTGGTTGTAGTTTCTGGTGCACACTCGATACGCCATTACGATCACAATTACGTTGATTAATAAATCCAGTGTTGTAGCGACTGCAGCCAGCGCCGTCGCGCAACTCGTGTCGGTGTTATCCCTCGATACTTTCGTTGGTATTCAAGCGTATGCAGAATCGACGGATCTGGTGAAGTTGCTTGTCACTAGCTTGCGCACGTTTGATATGGCACTTTGCGCGAGACTCACACAACCTGCAGTGGCGACCGTCGCGTCAGTGCAAAGTTTTTCCGATATATCGCTCGCAACATCGTTTGTCATTTGCTGTACACTGCGCACACTGGCCGCGAGGTCGCGGAGAGGGTCTTCGTTATGAGCTACTCTGGTAGCGCCTTGGTTGATGAGGACGATCATCTTTAGCAATAGTTCATCTCAAAGCGCAACGATGGTGAGGGCGACGGGTTGGCCGGTTCCGCCTTCAGGCCACTCGGTTGCCGCTAGATTGCCCAATGCCACACACGCAGACGAACCCTGTACACACTCAATGACCCGTGTACGATCGTTGATTTCTGGTAGTACGTTTGCTAGGTCTACGTGCTTCCACGGATCGGGCGTGGGCACGCGCTTGTTTTTAGAGGCGTTTTCGCGCAGCCTCTACCCTGCACGACCGCTCGTGGCCGCACTAGCTATATTTATCTTTATTTGTCACACACACACACACACACACACACACACACACACACACACACACACACACACACACAGGCCCTTGCGTGCAAACCCCGGTCAGGCCTGCAGTGTACACATCAGAGACATGATGTTCTTTCAAACCCCGGTCAGGCCTGCAGTGTACACATCAGAGACATGATGTTCTTTCACAGAACTGAGGTTGTTCATCACTAAATGACTTTTACAGGAATTTTGTTATTATACTATTCAACAGGTTGATCATAATAATGTGTATTAAACCCACAACCTACCACTGAGGACAGAGGGACTTTATTTAAATTAGTACTTAATGGAAACGATACATAATGATACATAAGAGCCATGTCATACATTCAGCCTAGGAATAGTAGCATTGTGCACTATTAAAAATATACACATAAATTGCTCGAATCCCATTGTTGCAAAGTAAAACTCTAATAAAACTCTAGTCTGACATCAACAGAGAAGACATAGTGTATGTACTACAAATACAGCATTAGGATTTCGAGTGGACCGTGCACCTTGTGAACCATCAGAGGCTTATGACGCAACATATCTTCCAGTTGCTATTAGACAAGTTATAATTCTCGACCATTTTTCGGAACTGGTTTCTTGGGTCCGTGAGTGAATGCCAAATGAGATGATAGTCCTTAAGTAAGTTCCTGGCTATCCCATGTCACGCTCTTGCCCATCAGCCGGTGAACGCTGAGACGGAACTCGATGAGAGCGATGTATTTTTTAAGTGCTCCGAATGTACTTCTAACAAGCGTGCGATTCACTTCGTGAGTAAACCGCAGCTGCAGCTGATTCAAACAGTCGAGCCAACTTTCTACATCACAATATGCGTTTTGTAGTTAGTCGAGTTACCTTTTGTGTGGCGCATGCACGGGTCGTTAGCGTCCAGCTCCCAGCTTAGAGAGTCCTGCATTGACACAGACGTCAATACATCTCGATGTCATGCAACACACAAAGTCTGTCGCATACAGGTGGGTTAACACATGTACGATACCTTTTTTTTTGGCACATGCACGGGTCGTTAGCGTCCAGCTCCCGGCTTATAGAGAGTCCTGTATTGACGCAGACGTCAATACATCTCGATGTCATGCAACACACAAATTCTGTCGCATACAGGTGGGTTAACACACATGTACGATGTGTGCGATGGCGCGCCCGTTTACAATGGGACACGACGATGATCATTATTAACCAAATTCTTGTTTCTCACGACAGGTGGTAGCGTTGTCTCCTGCACCTGGTCTTCGTGCACAGAGGGTGTTGTAATGTGCTCGTCATAGTCGCGATCGTTGTCACTCGAATCCGTTGTTCTCACGACAGGTGGTAGCGTTGTCTCCTGCATGTTGTCTTCGCTTGCGGCAAGCGTTGTGCTGTGCTCGTTATAATGGTTGTCTTCGTACAAAGGGGGTGTTGAATACTCCTTCGCGAGTAGTCTAGGAGGTGGTGTGATGGGACGTATCTCAGAGGCGTTATGTGAGCGTACCACCATGGCCTGAGCAACTGCGACTACTGAGAGTACGCCCAGTACAGACAGCGAGATCATTTTTTTTCTTGGGTGTGTACGTGTGGGTACATCCGCTTTAATGGCAGTGAGAGCAAGTGGTCAAATGTATTTATAGGTCACTAGCAGAAACTAAGGCACGTGGTCAGAGTCATAACCACCGTAGCTCTTGTCATAATTTAATATACATAGAAATCAGAAACGGGCATGTCAGGATAGACTTCGCGAGTGATAATGCGGCCAGTATCTGTGTGCGCTTGAGAGCACCTTGTTGTTCTACTGTGGTGCCCACGCCGCCGGGTCTGTAAATGTCATCGACCTTCTTTATATACGCATATGCTAAAGACCGTATATTCTCTATGGATTTGAACACGTCCTTTGTTTCGCGTAACGCTTGAGCTGTCTCGAGTGTGATGTTGTGAGTGTACGCCAGTGTTTCGCGTGCACCGAGGTCCGAAAGGGCGTGCGCTACAACTATTAACCTTGGTTTGGGAGTGTGGCGAAACGCTCGCTCCGCTGTAATGGGCAGATGCAATGTTATCACCTGGTACGTTTCGTTAGTCGGGTCGTAACACACCGGTCCGTCACACGGACCGTCACATTGTATGGGGCACAGTAAGGACAACACGCCGCCGACCGTGACTTCGCACTCGACCGCGGTGGTGTTGTCGATTTGCAAAGGATCACATACGCCTCTCCAGTCGCAATGAGGCACATTGTAGTCGACACGACCGTCGGTCACCATAGCTTTCGTCAGCCAACACACTCGATTGCCCTTCGAAACATCGGCGATCAACGTGAGCGTAGAGGTCGTTGTCGCTTTACTGTACGCCAGGATATCCGTGTGTGAGTGCACGCTTGACGTCGATTGACAACCGGTCATGTCAGACCTGATCAGACCTTCCGAACACATGACCATTAGTTGTTGTGCGGCCGAGAGTATCGCGATCATACCGTTGAGATGTGTAGAAAGCGCGTACACGCCAGCCTTCCACGTTTCCAAAGTTTCCAGCAGTCTAGAGGGACTTGTCTTAGCGCGCACAGCTGTGCTGAATTTGCGTTGGGTAGACACAACAGCTTCGACCTCGCTTAGGATCTTGTGGGCTCATGTACTCGTGGTAGGCCAAGACGTGTATAGTCGAGCGCGGTGATGCCCCGACCACTTGACCCGGTTTTGTTGTGGCGATATGCGTGTCCAGTAACGCGGCAAAGTCTACGTGTCTAGCGTGTATTGATTTTACAGCTCGCTCATACCCCAACAGTACGGTCCGTAGAAGTTCGTTCACTTGTTTCCATGCGCTCGTGGAACACAGGACATCGCAACCTCTGTGATACTCAAGTAAAGCGTCACACACCAGCTGCTTGCACGTTGGAAATACAATCGGTAGTAACTTCTTACTCCACTCTATGTTGAACTCGTATAGTATGTATATGGGCGGTTGAGGCGGTTTGCGCATTTTCTATCTACCCTCCGCTAATATGACTCTGTGGTCTGTCTCCTGAGATGGTGCGGTTGGAACTTGCGAGAGTGCACTATGGACGGTCGGCGTTTCCATTTCATCAACTGTGCCATTTTCAGCCACTGGCAAACGGCCGTCGACGGTCGATGCGAGACACCAACATAACGTTAGACCGCGACCCTCATGCCAGTTTTCTGTAGTACTGGTTGTAGTTTCTGGTGCACACTCGATACGCCATTACGATCACAATTACGTTGATTAATAAATCCAGTGTTGTAGCGACTGCAGCCAGCGCCGTCGCGCAACTCGTGTCGGTGTTATCCCTCGATACTTTCGTTGGTATTCAAGCGTATGCAGAATCGACGGATCTGGTGAAGTTGCTTGTCACTAGCTTGCGCACGTTTGATATGGCACTTTGCGCGAGACTCACACAACCTGCAGTGGCGACCGTCGCGTCAGTGCAAAGTTTTTCCGATATATCGCTCGCAACATCGTTTGTCATTTGCTGTACACTGCGCACACTGGCCGCGAGGTCGCGGAGAGGGTCTTCGTTATGAGCTACTCTGGTAGCGCCTTGGTTGATGAGGACGATCATCTTTAGCAATAGTTCATCTCAAAGCGCAACGATGGTGAGGGCGACGGGTTGGCCGGTTCCGCCTTCAGGCCACTCGGTTGCCGCTAGATTGCCCAATGCCACACACGCAGACGAACCCTGTACACACTCAATGACCCGTGTACGATCGTTGATTTCTGGTAGTACGTTTGCTAGGTCTACGTGCTTCCACGGATCGGGCGTGGGCACGCGCTTGTTTTTAGAGGCGTTTTCGCGCAGCCTCTACCCTGCACGACCGCTCGTGGCCGCACTAGCTATATTTATCTTTATTTGTCACACACACACACACACACACACACACACACACACACACACACACACACACACACACACACAGGCCCTTGCGTGCAAACCCCGGTCAGGCCTGCAGTGTACACATCAGAGACATGATGTTCTTTCAAACCCCGGTCAGGCCTGCAGTGTACACATCAGAGACATGATGTTCTTTCACAGAACTGAGGTTGTTCATCACTAAATGACTTTTACAGGAATTTTGTTATTATACTATTCAACAGGTTGATCATAATAATGTGTATTAAACCCACAACCTACCACTGAGGACAGAGGGACTTTATTTAAATTAGTACTTAATGGAAACGATACATAATGATACATAAGAGCCATGTCATACATTCAGCCTAGGAATAGTAGCATTGTGCACTATTAAAAATATACACATAAATTGCTCGAATCCCATTGTTGCAAAGTAAAACTCTAATAAAACTCTAGTCTGACATCAACAGAGAAGACATAGTGTATGTACTACAAATACAGCATTAGGATTTCGAGTGGACCGTGCACCTTGTGAACCATCAGAGGCTTATGACGCAACATATCTTCCAGTTGCTATTAGACAAGTTATAATTCTCGACCATTTTTCGGAACTGGTTTCTTGGGTCCGTGAGTGAATGCCAAATGAGATGATAGTCCTTAAGTAAGTTCCTGGCTATCCCATGTCACGCTCTTGCCCATCAGCCGGTGAACGCTGAGACGGAACTCGATGAGAGCGATGTATTTTTTAAGTGCTCCGAATGTACTTCTAACAAGCGTGCGATTCACTTCGTGAGTAAACCGCAGCTGCAGCTGATTCAAACAGTCGAGCCAACTTTCTACATCACAATATGCGTTTTGTAGTTAGTCGAGTTACCTTTTGTGTGGCGCATGCACGGGTCGTTAGCGTCCAGCTCCCAGCTTAGAGAGTCCTGCATTGACACAGACGTCAATACATCTCGATGTCATGCAACACACAAAGTCTGTCGCATACAGGTGGGTTAACACATGTACGATACCTTTTTTTTTGGCACATGCACGGGTCGTTAGCGTCCAGCTCCCGGCTTATAGAGAGTCCTGTATTGACGCAGACGTCAATACATCTCGATGTCATGCAACACACAAATTCTGTCGCATACAGGTGGGTTAACACACATGTACGATGTGTGCGATGGCGCGCCCGTTTACAATGGGACACGACGATGATCATTATTAACCAAATTCTTGTTTCTCACGACAGGTGGTAGCGTTGTCTCCTGCACCTGGTCTTCGTGCACAGAGGGTGTTGTAATGTGCTCGTCATAGTCGCGATCGTTGTCACTCGAATCCGTTGTTCTCACGACAGGTGGTAGCGTTGTCTCCTGCATGTTGTCTTCGCTTGCGGCAAGCGTTGTGCTGTGCTCGTTATAATGGTTGTCTTCGTACAAAGGGGGTGTTGAATACTCCTTCGCGAGTAGTCTAGGAGGTGGTGTGATGGGACGTATCTCAGAGGCGTTATGTGAGCGTACCACCATGGCCTGAGCAACTGCGACTACTGAGAGTACGCCCAGTACAGACAGCGAGATCATTTTTTTCTTGGGTGTGTACGTGTGGGTACATCCGCTTTAATGGCAGTGAGAGCAAGTGGTCAAATGTATTTATAGGTCACTAGCAGAAACTAAGGCACGTGGTCAGAGTCATAACCACCGTAGCTCTTGTCATAATTTAATATACATAGAAATCAGAAACGGGCATGTCAGGATAGACATCGCGAGTGATAATACGGCCAGTATCTGTGTGCGCTTGAGAGCACCTTGATGTTCTACTGTGGTGCCCACGCCGCCGGGTCTGTAAATGTCATCGACCTTCTTTATATACGCATACGCTAAAGACCGTATATTCTCTATGGATTTGAACACGTCCTTTGTTTCGCGTAACGCTTGAGCTGTCTCGAGCGTGATGTTGTGAGTGTACGCCAGTGTTTCGTGTGCACCGAGGTCCGAAAGGGCGTGCGCTACAACTATTAACCTTGGTTTGGGAGTGTGGCGAAACGCTCGCTCCGCTGTAATGGGCAGATGCAATGTTATCACCTGGTACGTTTCGTTAGTCGGGTCGTAACACACCGGTCCGTCACACGGACCGTCACATTGTATGGGGCACAGTAAGGACAACACGCCGCCGACCGTGACTTCGCACTCGACCGCGGTGGTGTTGTCGATTTGCAAAGGATCACATATGCCTCTCCAGTCGCAATGAGGCACATTGTAGTCGATGCGACCGTCGGTCACCATAGCTTTCGTCAGCCAACACACTCGATTGCCCTTCGAAACATCGGCGATCAACGTGAGCGTAGAGGTCGCTGTCGCTTTACTGTACACCAGGATATCCGTGTGTGAGTGCACGCTCGACGTCGATTGACAACGGGTCATGTCAGACCTGATCAGACCTTCCGAACACATGACCATTAGTTGTTGTGCGGCCGAGAGTATCGCGATCATACCGTTGAGATGTGTAGAAAGCGCGTACACACCAGCCTTCCACGTTTCCAAAGTTTCCAGCAGTCTAGAGGGACTTGTCTTAGCGCGCACGGCTGTGCTGAATATGCGTTGGGTAGACACAACGGCTTCGACCTCGCTTAGGATCTTGTGGGCTCATGTACTCGTGGTAGGCCAAGACGTGTATAGTCGAGCGCGGTGACGCCCCGAACACTTGACCCGGTTTTGTTGTGGCGATAAGCGTGTCCAGTAACGCGGCAAAGTCCGCGTGTCTAGCGTGTATTGATTTTACAGCTCGCTCACACCCCAACAGTACGGTCCGTAGAAGTTCGTTCACTTGTTTCCATGCGCTCGTGGAACACAGGACATCGCAACCTCTGTGATACTCAAGTAAAGCGTCACACACCAGCTGCTTGCACGTTGGAAATACAATCGGTAGTAACTTCTTACTCCACTCTATGTTGAACTCGTATAGTATGTATATGGGCGGTTGCGGCGGTTTGCGCATTTTCTATCTACCCTCCGCTAATATGACTCTGTGGTCTGTCTCCTGAGATGGTGCGGTTGGAACTTGCGAGAGTGCACTATCGACGGTCGGCATTTCCATTTCGTCAACTGTGCCATTTTCAGCAACTGGCAAACGGCCGTCGACGGTCGATGCGAGACACCAACATAACGTTAGACCGCGACCCTCATGCCAGTTTTCTGTAGTACTGGTTGTAGTTTCTGGTGCACACTCGATACGCCATTACGATCACAATTACGTTGATTAATAAATCCAGTGTTGTAGCGACTGCAGCCAGCGCCGTCGCGCAACTTTTGTCAGTGTTATCTCTCGATACTTTCATTCGTATCCAAGCGTATGCAGAATCTACGGATCTGGTGAAGTTGCTTGTCACTAGCTTGCGCATGTTTGATATGGCACGTTGCGCAAGACTCACACAACCTGCAGTGGCGACCGTCGCGTCAGTGCAAAGTTTTTCCGATATATCGCTCGCAACATCGTTTGTCATTTGCTGTACACTGCGCACACTGGCCGCGAGGTCGCGGAGAGGGTCTTCGTTACGATATACTCTGGTAGCGCCGTGGTTGATGAGGACGATCATCTTTAGCAATAGTTCATCTCGAAGCGCAACGATGGTGAGGGCGACTGGTTGGCCGGTTCCGCCTTCAGGCCACTCGGTTGCCGCTAGATTGCCCAATGCCACACACGCAGACAAACCCTGTACACACTCAATGACCCGTGTGCGATCGTTCATTTCTGCTAGTACGTTTGCTAGGTCTACGTGCTTCCACGGATCGGGCGTGGGCACGCGCTTGTTTTTAGAGGCGTTTTCGCGCAGCCTCTACCCTGCACGACCGCTCGTGGCCGCACTCGCTATATTTATCTTTATTTGTTTCACACACACACACACACACACACACACACACACACACACACACACACACACACACACACACACACACACACACACACACACACACACACACACACACACACACACACAGGCCCTTGCGTGCAAACCCAGGTCAGGCCTGCAGTGTACACATCAGAGACATGATGTTCTTTCACAGAACTGAGGTTGTTCATTACTAAATGACTTTTACAGGAATATTGTTATTATACTATTCAACAGATTGATCATAATAATGTGTATTAAACCCACAACCTAGCACTGAGGACAGAGGGACTTTATTTAAATTAGTACTTAATGGAAACGATACATAATGATACATAAGAGCCATGTCATACATTCAGCCTAGGAATAGTAGCATTGTGCACTATTAAAAATATACACATCAATTGCTCGAATCCCATTGTTGCAAAGTAAAACTCTGATAAAACTCTAGTCTGACATCAACAGAGAAGACTTAGTGTATGTACTACAAATACAGCATTAGGATTTCGAGTGGACCGTGCACCTTGTGAACCATCAGAGGCTTATGACGCAACATATCTTCCAGTTGCTATTAGACAAGTTATAATTCTCGACCATTTTTCGGAACTGGTTTCTTGGGTCCGTGAGTAAATGCCAAATGAGATGATAGTCCTTAAGTAAGTTCCTGGTGATCCCATGTCACGCTCTTGCCCATCAGCCGGTGAACGCTGAGACGGAACTCGATGAGAGCGATGTATTTTTTAAGTGCTCCGAATGTACTTCTAACAAGCGTGCGATTCACTTCGTGAGTAAACCGCAGCTGCAGCTGATTCAAACAATCGAGACAACTTTCTACATCACAATATGCGTTTTGTAGTTAGTCGAGTTACCTTTTGTGTGGCGCATGCACGGGTCGTTAGCGTCCAGTTCCCAGCTTAGAGAGTCCTGTATTGACACAGACGTCAATACATCTCGATGTCATGCAACACACAAAGTCTGTCGCATACAGGTGGGTTAACACATGTACGATACCTTTTGTGTGGCGCATGCACGGGTCGTTAGCGTCCAGCTCCCGGCTTATAGAGAGTCCTGTATTGACACAGACGTCAATAAATCTCGATGTCATGCAACACACAAAGTCTGTCGCATACAGGTGGGTTAACACACATGTACGATGTGTGCGATGGCGCGCCCGTTTACAATGGGACACGACGATGATCATTGTTAACCAAACTCTTGTTTCTCACGACAGGTGGTAGCGTTGTCTCCTGCACCTGGTCTTTGTGCACAGAGGGTGTTGTAATGTGCTCGTCATAGTCGCGATCGTTGTCACTCGAATCCGTTGTTCTCACGAAAGGTGGCTGGACGCTAACGACCCGTGCATGCGCTACACAAAAGGTATCGTACATGTGTTAACCCACCTGTATGCGACAGACTTTGTGTGTTGCATGACATCGAGATGTATTGACGTCTGTGTCAATACAGGACTCTATAAGCTGGGAGCTGGACGCTAACGACCCGTGCATGCGCCACACAAAAGGTAACTCGACTAACTACAATATGCATAATGTGATGTAGAAAGTTGGCTCGACTGTTTGAATCAGCTGCAGCTGCGGTTTACTCACGAAGTGAATCGCACGCTTTTTAGAAGTACATTCGGAGCACTTAAAAAATACATCGCTCTCATCGAGTTCCGTCTCAGCAATCACCGGCTGATGGGCAAGAGCGTGACATGGGATTGCCAGGAACTTACTTAAGGACTATCATCTCATTTGGCATAGGTTGTGGGTTTAATACACATTATTATGATCAACCTGTTGAATAGTATAATAACAATATTCCTGTAAAAGTCATTTAGTGATGAACAACCTCAGTTCTGTGAAAGAACTTCATGTCTCTGATGTGTACACTGCAGGCCTGACCGGGGTTTGAAAGAACATCATATCTCTGATGTGTACACTGCAGGCCTGACCGGGGTTTGCACGCAAGGGCCTGTGTGTGTGTGTGTGTGTGTGTGTGTGTGTGTGTGTGTGTGTGTGTGTGTGTGTGTGTGTGTGTGTGTGTGTGTGTGTGTGTGTGTGTGTGTGTGTGTGTGTGTGTGTGTGTGTGTGTGAAACAAATAAAGATAAATATAGCTGGTGCGGCCACGAGCGGTCGTGCAGGGTAGAGGCTGCGCGAAAACGCCTCTAAAACAAGCGCGTGCCCACGCCCGATCCGTGGAAGCACGTAGAACTAGCAAACGTACTAGCAGAAATCAACGATCGCACACGGGTCATTGAGTTTGTACAGGTTTCGTCTGCGTGTGTGGCACTGGGCAATCTAGCGGCAACCGAGTGGCCTGAAGGCGGAACCGGCCAACCCGTCGCCCTCACCATCGTTGCGCTTCGAGATGAACTATTGCTAAAGATGATCGTCCTCGTCAACCACGGCGCTACCAGAGTTACCACGACATGCGCCTTAAAAGCGTTCTCGTTTGGGACAGCGCCACCAGAATTGAATCGGCAAGTCAGCGGATATTACACAACTCGTAACGAAGACCCTATCCGCGACCTCGCGGCCAGTGTGCGCAGTGTACAGCAAATGACAAACGATGTTGGGAGCGATATATCGGAAAAACTTTGCACTGACGCGACGGTCGCCACTGCAGGTTGTGTGAGTCTCGCGCAAAGTGCCATATCAAATGTGCGCAAGCTAGTGACAAGCAACTTCACCAGATCCGTAGATTCTGCATACGCTCGGATACGAATGAAAGTAGCGAGAGATAACACCGACACGAGTTGCGCGACGGCGCTGGCTGCAGTCGCTACAACACTGGATTTATTAATCAACGTAATTGTGATCGTAATGGCGTATCGAGTGTGCACCAGAAACTACAACCAGTACTACAGAAAACTGGCATGAGGGTCGCGGTCTTACGTTATGTTGGCGTCTCGCATCGACCGTCGACGGCCTTTTGCCAGCGGCTGAAAATGGCACAGTTGACGAAATGGAAACGCCGACCGTCGATAGTGCACTATCGCAAGTTCCAACCGCACCATCTCAGGAGACAGACCACAGAGTCATATTAGCGGAGGGTAGATAGAAGATGCGCAAACCGCCGCTACTGCCCATATGAATACTATACGAGTTCAACATAGAGTGGAGTAAGAAGTTACTACCGATTGTATTTCCAACGTGCACGCAGCTGGCATGTGATGCTTTACTTGAGTATCACAGAGGTTGCGATGTCCTGTGTTCCACGAGCGCATGGAAACAAGTGAACGAACTTCTACGGACCGTACTGTTGGGTTATGAGCGAGCTGTAAAATCAATACACGCTAGTCACGCGGACTTTGCCGCGTTACTGGACACGCATGTCACCACAACAAAACCGGGTCAAGTGTTCGGGGCCTCACCGCGCTCGACTATACACGTCTTGGCCTACCACGAGTACATGAGCCCAGAGATCCTAAGCGAGGTCGAAGCCGTTGTGTCTACCCAACGCAAATTCAGCACAGCCGTGCATGCTAAGACAAGTCCCTCTAGACTGCTGGAAACTTTGGAAACGTGGAAGGCTGGCATGTACGCACTTTCTACACATCTCAACGGTATGATCGTGATACTCTCGGCCGCACAACAACTAATGGTCATGTGTTCGGAAGGTCTGATCAGGTCTGACATGACCGGTTGTCAATCGACGTCGAGCGTGCACTCACACACGGATATTCTGGCGTACAGAAAAGCGACGGCGACCTCTACGCTCACGTTGATCGCTGATGTTTCGAAGGGCAATCGAGTGTGTTGGCTGACAAAAGCTATGGCGACCGACAGTCGCGTTGACTACAGTGTGCCTCATTGTGACTGGAGAGGCGTATGTGATCTTTGCAAATCGACAACACCACCGCGGTCGAGTGCGAAGTCACGGTCGGCGGCGTGTTGTCCTTACTGTGCCCCATACAATGTGACGGTCCGACTAACGAAACGTAGCAGGTGATAACATTGCATCCGCCCATTACAGCGGAGCGAGCGTTTCGCCACACTCCCAAACCAAGGTTAATAGTTGTAGCGCATGCCCTTTCGGACCTCGGTGCACGCGAAACACTGGCGTACGCTCACAACATCACGCTCGAGACAGCTCAAGCGTTACGCGAAACAAAGGACGTGTTCAAATCCATATAGAATATACGGTCTTTAGCGTTTGCGTATATAAAGAAGGTCGATGACATTTACAGACCCGGCGGCGTGGGCACCACAGTAGAACAACAAGGTGCTCTCAAGCGCACACAGATACTGAACGCATTGTCACTCGTGATGTCTATCCTGACATGCCCGTTTCTAATTTCTATGTATATTAAATTATGACAAGAGCTACTTTAGGTGGTGACGATTACACTCTGACCATGCTCATTAGTTTCTGCTAGTGCCCTTTAAATACATTTGCCCACTTGCTCTAACTGCCATTAAACCCACACGTACAACATCCAAGAAAAAAAATGATCTCGCTGTCTGTACTGGGTGTACTCTCAGTAGTTGCAGTTGCTCAGACCATGGTGGTACGCTCACATAACGCCTCTGAGATACGTCCCATCACACCACCTCCTACACCACTCGCGAAGGAGTATTCAACACCCCCTTTGTACGAAGACAACCATTATAACGAGCACAGCACAACGCTTGCCGCACGCGAAGACAACATGCAGGAGACAACGCTACCACCTGTTATGAGAACAACGGATTCGAGTGACAACGATCGCGACTATGACGAGCACATTACAGCACCCTCTGTGAACGAAGACCAGGTGCAGGAGACAACGCTACCACCTGTCGTGAGAAACAAGAGTTTGGTTAACAACGATCATCGTCGTGTCCCATTGAAAACGGGCGCGCCATCGCACACATCGTACATGTGTGTTAACCCACCTGTATGCGACAGACTTTGTGTGTTGCATGACATCGAGATGTATTGACGTCTGTGTCAATACAGGACTCTATAAGCTGGGAGCTGGACGCTAACGACCCGTGCATGCGCCACACAAAAGGTAACTCGACTAACTACAAAACGCATATTGTGATGTAGAAAGTTGGCTCGACTGTTTGAATCAGCTGCAGCTGCGGTTTACTCACGAAGTGAATCGCACGCTTGTTAGAAGTACATTCGGAGCACTTAAAAAATACATCGCTCTCATCGAGTTCCGTCTCAGCAATCACCGGCTGATGGGCAAGAGCGTGACATGGGATCGCCAGGAACTTACTTAAGGACTATCATCTCATTTGGCATTTACTCACGGACCCAAGAAATCAGTTCCGAAAAATGGTCGAGAAGTATAACTTGTCTAATAGCAACTGGAAGATATGTTGCGTCATAAGCCTCTGATGGTTCACAAGGTGCACGGTCCACTCGAAATCCTAATTCTGTATTTGTAGTACATACACTAATTACAGGAATATTGTTATTATACTATTCAACAGGTTGATCATAATAATGTGTATTAAACCCACAACCTAGCACTGAGGACAGAGGGACTTTATTTAAATTAGTACTTAATGGAAACGATACATAATGATACATAAGAGCCATGTCATACATTCAGCCTAGGAATAGTAGCATTGTGCACTATTAAAAATATACACATCAATTGCTCGAATCCCATTGTTGCAAAGTAAAACTCTAATAAAACTCTAGTCTGACATCAACAGAGAAGACTTAGTGTATGTACTACAAATACAGCATTAGGATTTCGAGTGGACCGTGCACCTTGTGAACCATCAGAGGCTTATGACGCAACATATCTTCCAGTTGCTATTAGACAAGTTATAATTCTCGACCATTTTTCGGAACTGGTTTCTTGGGTCCGTGAGTAAATGCCAAATGAGATGATAGTCCTTAAGTAAGTTCCTGGCGATCCCATGTCACGCTCTTGCCCATCAGCCGGTGAACGCTGAGACGGAACTCGATGAGAGCGATGTATTTTTTAAGTGCTCCGAATGTACTTCTAACAAGCGTGCGATTCACTTCGTGAGTAAACCGCAGCTGCAGCTGATTCAAACAGTCGAGCCAACTTTCTACATCACAATATGCGTTTTGTAGTTAGTCGAGTTACCTTTTGTGTGGCGCATGCACGGGTCGTTAGCGTCCAGCTCCCGGCTTATAGAGAGTCCTGTATTGACACAGACGTCAATACATCTCGATGTCATGCAACACACAAAGTCTGTTGCATACAGGTGGGTTAACACACATGTACGATGTGTGCGATGGCGCGCCCGTTTACAATGGGACACGACGATGATCATTGTTAACCAAACTCTTGTTTCTCACAACAGGTGGTAGCGTTGTCTCCTGCACCTGGTCTTCGTGCACAGAGGGTGCTGTAATGTGCTCGTCATAGTCGCGATCTTTGTCACTCGAATCCGTTGTTCTCACGACAGGTGGTAGCGTTGTCTCCTGCATGTTGTCTTCGCGTGCGGCAAGCGTTGTGCTGTGCTCGTTATAATGGTTGTCTTCATACAAAGGGGGTGTTGAATACTCCTTCGCGAGTAGTCTAGGAGGTGGTGTGATGGGACGTATCTCAGAGGCGTTATGTGAGCGTACCACCATGGCCTGAGCAACTGCGACTACTGAGAGTACACCCAGTACAGACAGCGAGATCATTTTTTTTTCTTGGGTGTTGTACGTGTGGGTACAGCCGCTTTAATGGCAGTGAGAGCAAGTGGTCAAATGTATTCATAGGTCACTAGCAGAAACTAAGGCACGTGGTCAGAGTGAAATCGTAACCACCGTAGCTCTTGTCATAATTTAATATACATAGAAATCAGAAACGGGCATGTCAGGATAGACATCGCGAGTGATAATGCGGCCAGTATCTGTGTGCGCTTGAGAGCACCTTGTTGTTCTACTGTGGTGCCCACGCCGCCGGGTCTGTAAATGTCATTGACCTTCTTTATATACGCATACGCTAAAGACCGTATATTCTCTATGGATTTGAACACGTCCTTTGTTTCGCGTAACGCTTGAGCTGTCTCGAGCGTGATGTTGTGAGTGTACGCCAGTGTTTCGCGTGCACCGAGGTCTGAAAGGGCGTGCGCTACAACTATTAACCTTGGTTTGGGAGTGTGGCGAAACGCTCGCTCCGCTGTAATGGGCAGATGCAATGTTATCACCTGGTACATTTCGTTAGTCGGGTCGCAACACACCGGTCCGTAACACGGACCGTCACATTGTATGGGGCACAGTAAGGACAACACGCCGCCGACCGTGACTTCGCACTCGACCGCGATGGTGTTGTCGATTTGCAAAGGATCACATACGCCTCTCCAGTCGCAATGAGGCACATTGTAGTCGACGCGACCGTCAGTCACCATAGCTTTCGTCAGCCAACACACTCGATTGCCCTTCGAAACATCGGCGATCAACGTGAGCGTAGAGGTCGCTGTCGCTTTACTGTATGCCAGGATATCCGTGTGTGAGTGCACGCTCGACGTCGATTGACAACCGGTCATGTCAGACCTGATCAGACCTTCCGAACACATGACCATTAGTTGTTGTGCGGCCGAGAGTATCGCGATCATACCGTTGAGATGTGTAGAAAGAGCGTACACGCCAGCCTTCCACGTTTCCAAAGTTTCCAGCAGTCTAGAGGGACTTGTCTTAGCGCGCACGGCTGTGCTGAATTTGCGTTGGGTAGACACAACGGCTTCGACCTCGCTTAGGATCTTGTGGGCTCATGTACTCGTGGTAGGCCAAGACGTGTATAGTCGAGCGCGGTGACGCCCCGAACACTTGACCCGGTTTTGTTGTGGCGATATGCATGTCCAGTAACGCGGCAAAGTCCGCGTGTCTAGCGTGTATTGATTTTACAGCTCGCTCATACCCCAACAGTATGGTCCGTAGAAGTTCGTTCACTTGTTTCCATGCGCTCGTGGAACACAGGACATCGCAACCTCTGTGATACTCAAGTAAAGCGTCACACACCAGCTGCTTGCACGTTGGAAATACAATCGGTAGTAACTTCTTACTCCACTCTATGTTGAACTCGTATAGTATGTATATGGGCGGTTGCAGCGGTTTGCGCATTTTCTATCTACCCTCCGCTAATATGACTCTGTGGTCTGTCTCCTGAGATGGTGCGGTTGGAACTTGCGAGAGGGCACTATCGACGGTCGGCGTTTCCATTTCGTCAACCGTGCCATTTTCAGCCGCTGGCAAACGGCCGTCGACGGTCGATGCGAGACACCAACATAACGTTAGACAGCGACCCTCATGCCAGTTTTCTGTAGTACTGGTTGTAGTTTCTGGTGCACACTCAAAACGCCATTATGATCACAATTACGTTGATTAATAAATCCAGTGTTGTAGCGACTGCAGCCAGCGCCGTCGCGCAACTCGTGTCGGTGTTATCTCTCGATACTTTCATTGGTATCCGAGCGTATGCAGAATCTACGGATCTGGTGAAGTTGCTTGTCACTAGCTTGCGCACATTTGATATGGCACTTTGCGCGAGACTCACACAACCTGCAGTGGCGACCGTCGCGTCAGTGCAAAGTTTTTCCGATATATCGCTCGCAACATCGTTTGTCATTTGCTGTACACTGCGCACACTGGCCGCGAGGTCGCGGAGAGGGTCTTCGTTACGAGTTGTGTAATATCCGCTGACTTGCCGATTCAATTCTGGTGGCGCTGACCCAAACGAGAACGCTTTTAAGGCGCATGTCGTGGTAACTCTGGTAGCGCCGTGGTTCCGCCTTCAGGCCACTCGGTTGCCGCTAGATTGCCCAATGCCACACACGCAGACGAACCCTGTACACACTCAATGACCCGTGTGCGATCGTTGATTTCTGCTAGTATGTTTGCTAGTTCTACGTGCTTCCACGGATCGGGCGTGGGCACGCGCTTGTTTTAGAGGCGTTTTCGCGCAGCCTCTACCCTGCACGACCGCTCGTGGCCGCACTAGCTATATTTATCTTTATTTGTTTCACACACACACACACACACACACACACACACACACACACACACACACACACACACACACACACACACACACACACACACACACACACAGGCCCTTGCCTCTCCTGGAGGCGCTCAGTCAGACCGAGTGCTGACATGTGGAGAGGACACTGAGCGCCTCCAGGAGAGAGGCCCAAGCAAGACGCGCCCCGAGGAGCGTCTTGGCACATGTCAACAATGGGTCTGACTGAGTGCCTCCAGGAGAGAGGCCCAAGCAAGACGTGCCCCAAGGAGCGTCTTGCCGCAGGTCAACACTGGGTCTGATTGAGCTTCTCCAGGAGAGAGGCCCAAGCAAGACGTGCCCCGAGGAGCGTCTTGCCACATGTCAACACTGGGTCTGACTGAGTGCCTCCATGAGAGAAGCCCCAGCAATACGCGCCCCGAGGAGCGTCTTGCCACATGTCAGCACTCGGTCTGACTGAGCGCCTCCAGGAGAGAGGCCCAAGCAAGACGCGCCCCAAGGAGCGTCTTGCCACATGTCAACACTGGGTCTGACTGAGCGCCTCCATGAGAGAGGCCCAAGCAAGACGCGCCCGGAGGAGCGTTTTGCCACATGTCAACACTGGGTCTGACAGAGGGCCTCAAGGAGAGAGGCCCAAGCAAGATGCGCCCCGAGGAGCATCTTGCCACATGTCAACAATGGGTCTGACTGAGGGCCTCCAGGAGAGAAGCCAAAGCAAGAAGCGCCCCGAGGAGCGTCTTGCCACATGTCAGCACTCGGTCTTACTGAGCGCCTCCAGGAGAGAGGCCCAAGCAAGACGCGCCACGAGGAGCGTCTTGTCACATGTCACTACTCGGTCTGACTTAGCGCCTCCAGGAGAGAGGCCCAAGCAAGAAGCGCCCCGAGGAGCGTCTTGCCACGTGTCAACACTGGGTCTGATTGAGGGCCTTCTGGAGAGAGGCCCAAGCAAGACGCGCCCCGAGGAGCGTCTTGCCACATGTCAACACTGGGTCTGACAGAGGGCATTCAGGAGAGAGGCCCAAGCAATACGCGCCCCGAGGAGCGTCTTGCCACATGTCACCATTGGGTCTGACTGAGCGCCTCCAGGAGAGAGGCCCAAGCAAGAAGCGCCCCGAGGAGCATCTTGCCACGTGTCAACACTGGGTCTGATTGAGGGCCTTCTGGAGAGAGGCCCAAGCAAGACGCGCCCCGAGGAGCGTCTTGCCACATGTCAACAATGGGTCTGACTGAGGGCCTCCAGGAGAGAAGCCCAAGCAAGACACACCCCGAGGAGCTTCTTGCCACATGTCAGCACTCGGTCTGACTGAGCGCCTCCAGGAGAGAGGCCAAAGCAAGACGCGCCCCAAGGAGCGTCTTGACACATGTCAACACTGGGTCTGACAGAGGGCCTCCATGAGAGAGGCCCAAGCAAGACGCGCCCCGAGGAGTGTCTTGCCACATGTCAACACTGGGTCGGACTGAGCGCCTCCAGGAGAGAGGCCCAAGCAAGACGCACCCCGAGGAGCGTCTTGCCACGTGTCAACACTGGGTCTGACATAGCGACTCCAGGAGAGAGGCCCAAGCAAGATGCGCCCCGAGGAGCGTCTTGCCACGTGTAACCACTGGGTCTGACTGAGCTCCTCCAGGAGACAGGCCCAAGCAAGACGCGCCCCGAGGAGCGTCTTGCCACGTGTCACCACTGGGTCGTATTGAGCACCTCCAGGAGAGAGGCCCCAGCAAGACGCGCCCTGAGGAGCATCTTGCCTTATGTCAGCACTCGGTCTGACTGAGCGCCTCCAGGAGAGAGGCCCAAGCAAGACGCGCCCAGAGGAGCGTCTTGCCACATGTCAGCACTCGGTCTGACTGAGCGCCTCCAGGAGAGAGGCCCAAGCAAGACGCGCCCCGAGGAGCGTCTTGACACATGTCTCCTCTGGGTCAGACTGAGCGCCTCCAGGAGAGAGGCCCAAGCAAGACGTGCCCCGAGGAGCGTCTTGCCACATGTCAACACTGGGTCTGACTGAGCGCCTCCAGGAGAGAGGCCCGAGGAGCGTCTTGCCACATGTCACCTCTGGGTCTGACTGAGCGCCTCCAGGAGAGAGGCCCAAGCAAGAAACGCCCGAGGAGCGTCTTGACACATGTCAACACTGGGTCTGACTGAGCGCCTCCAGGAGAGAGGTCCAAGCAAGACGTGCCCCGAGGAGCGTCTTGTCACATGTCAACAATGGGTCTGACTGAGGGCCTCCAGGAGAGAAGCCCAAGCACGAAGCGCCCCGAGGAGCGTCTTGCCACATGTCAACACTGGGTCTGACTGAGCGCCTCCAGGAGAGAGGCCCAAGCAAGACACGCCCCGAGGAGCGTCTTGACACATGTCAACACTGGGTCTGACTGAGGGCCTCCATGTGAGAAGCCCAAGCAAGACGCGCCCCGAGGAGAGTCTTGCTACATGTCAACACTGGGTCTGACAGAGGGCATCCAGGAGAGAGGCCCAAGCAATACGCGCCCCGAGGAGCGTCTTGCCACTTGTCAACAATGGGTCTGACTGAGGGCCTCCAGGAGAGAAGCCCAAGGAAGACGCGCCCCGAGGAGCTTCTTGCCACATGTCAGCACTCGGTCTGACTGAGCGCCTCCAGGAGAGAGGCCAAAGCAAGATGCGCCCCGAGGAGAGTCTTGACACATGTCAACACTGGGTCTAACAGAGGGCCTCCATGAGAGAGGCCCAAGCAAGATGCGCCCCGAGGAGCATCTTGCCACATGTCAACACTGGGTTTGACAGAGGGCCTCCAGGAGAGAGGCCCAAGCAAGACGCGCCCCGAGGAGCGTCTTGCCACATGTCACCACTGGGTCTGACTGAGCGCCTCCAGGAGAGAGGCCCAAGCAAGAAGCGCCCCGAGGAGCATCTTGCCACGTGTCAACACTGGGTCTGATTGAGGGCCTTCTGGAGAGAGGCCCAAGCAAGACGCGCCCCGAGGAGCGTCTTGCCACATGTCAACAATGGGTCTGACTGAGGGCCTCCAGGAGAGAAGCCCAAGCAAGACACGCCCCGAGGAGCTTCTTGCCACATGTCAGCACTCGGTCTGACTGAGCACCTCCAGGAGAGAGGCCAAAGCAAGACGCGCCCCGAGGAGCGTCTTGACACATGTCAACACTGGGTCTGACAGAGGGCCTCCATGAGAGAGGCCGAAGCAAGACGCGCCCCGAGGAGCGTCTTGCCACGTGTCAACACTGGGTCTGACTTAGCGACTCCAGGAGAGAGGCCCAAGCAAGATGCGCCCCGAGGAGCATCTTGCCACGTGTAACCACTGGGTCTGACTGAGTTCCTCCAGGAGACAGGCCCAAGCAAGACGCGCCCCGAGGAGCGTCTTGCCACGTGTCACCACTGGGTCTGATTGAGCACCTCCAGGAGAGAGGCCCCAGCAAGACGCGCCCTGAGGAGCATCTTGCCTTATGTCAGCACTCGGTCTGACTGAGCGCCTCCAGGAGAGAGGCCCAAGCAAGACGCGCCTGCAGGAGCGTCTTGCCACATGTCAGCACTCGGTCTGACTGAGCGCCTCCAGGAGAGAGGCCCAAGCAAGACGTGCCCCGAGGAGCGTCTTGACACATGTCTCCTCCGGGTCAGACTGAGCGCCTCCAGGAGAGAGGCCCAAGCAAGACGTGCCCCGAGGAGCGTCTTGCCACATGTCAACACTGGGTCTGACTGAGCACCTCCAGGAGAGAGGCCCGAGGAGCGTCTTGCCACATGTCACCTCTGGGTCTGACTGAGCACCTCCAGGAGAGAGGCCCAAGCAAGAAACGCCCGAGGAGCGTCTTGACACATGTCAACACTGGGTCTGACTGAGCGCCTCCAGGAGAGAGGTCCAAGCAAGACGTGCCCCGAGGAGCGTCTTTTCACATGTCAACAATGGGTCTGACTGAGGGCCTCCAGGAGAGAAGCCCAAGCAAGAAGCACCCCGAGGAGCGTCTTGCCACATGTCAACACTGGGTCTGACTGAGCGCCTCCAGGAGAGAGGCCCAAGCAAGACACGCCCCGAGGAGCGTCTTGACACATGTCAACACTGGGTCTGACTGAGGGCCTCCATGTGAGAAGCCCAAGCAAGACGCGCCCCGAGGAGAGTATTGCTACATGTCAACACTGGGTCTGACAGAGGGCATCCAGGAGAGAGGCCCAAGCAATACGCGCCCCGAGGAGCGTCTTGCCACTTGTCAACAATGGGTCTGACTGAGGGCCTCCAGGAGAGAAGCCCAAGGAAGACGCGCCCCGAGGAGCTTCTTGCCACATGTCAGCACTCGGTCTGACTGAGCGCCTCCAGGAGAGAGGCCAAAGCAAGATGCGCCCCGAGGAGCTTCTTGATACATGTCAACACTGGGTCTGACAGAGGGCCTCCATGAGAGAGGCCCAAGCAAGATGCGCCCCGAGGAGCATCTTGCCACAGGTCAACACTGGGTTTGACAGAGGGCCTCCAGGAGAGAGGCCCAAGCAAGACGCGCCCCGAGGAGCGTCTTGCCACATGTCACCTCTGGGTCTGACTGAGCGCCTCCAGGAGAGAGGCCCAAGAAAGACGCGCCCCGAGGAGCGTCTTGTCACATGTCAACACTGGGTCTGACTGAGCGCCTCCAGGAGATAAGCCCCAGCAAGACGTGCCCCGAGGAGCGTCTTGCCACATGTCAGAACTCGGTCTGACTGAGCGCCTCCAGGAGAGAGGCCCAAGCAAGACGTGCCCCGAGGAGCGTCTTGCCACATGTCAACAATGGGTCTGACTGAGCGCCTCCAGGAGAGAGGCCCAAGCAAGAAGCGCCCCGAGGAGCGTCTTGCCACATGTGAACACTGGGTCTGACTGAGCGCCTCCAGGAGAGAGGCCCAAGCAAGACGCGCCCCGAGGAGCATCTTGCCACATGTCAACACTGGGTCTGACTGAGAACCTCCAGGAGAGAGGCCCAAGCAAGACGCGCCCCGAGGAGCGTTTTGCCACATGTCAACACTGGGTCTGACTGAGCGCCTCCAGGAGAGAGGCCCAAGCAAGATGCGCCCCGAGGAGCGTGTTGTCACATGTCACTACTTGGTCTGACTTAGCGCCTCCAGGAGAGAGGCCCAAGCAAGACGTGCCCCGAGGAGCGTCTTGCCACATGTCACCACTGGGTCTGACTGAGCGCCTCCAGGAGAGAGGCCCAAGCAAGAAGCGCCCCGAGGAGCGTCTTGCCACGTGTCAACACTGGGTCTGAATAAGGGCCTTCTGGAGAGAGGCCCAAGCAATACGCGCCCCGAGGAGCGTCTTGCCACATGTCAACACTGGGTCTGACTGAGCGCCTCCAGGAGAGAGGCCCAAGCAAGACACGCCCCGAGGAGCGTCTTGACACATGTCAACACTGGGTCTGACTGAGGGCCTCCATGTGAGAAGCCCAAGCAAGACGCGCCCCGAGGAGAGTCTTGCTACATGTCAACACTGGGTCTGACAGAGGGCATCCAGGAGAGAGGCCCAAGCAATACGCGCCCCGAGGAGCGTCTTGCCACTTGTCAACAATGGGTCTGACTGAGGGCCTCCAGGAGAGAAGCCCAAGGAAGACGCGCCCCGAGGAGCTTCTTGCCACATGTCAGCACTCGGTCTGACTGAGCGCCTCCAGGAGAGAGGCCAAAGCAAGATGCGCCCCGAGGAGAGTCTTGACACATGTCAACACTGGGTCTAACAGAGGGCCTCCATGAGAGAGGCCCAAGCAAGATGCGCCCCGAGGAGCATCTTGCCACATGTCAACACTGGGTTTGACAGAGGGCCTCCAGGAGAGAGGCCCAAGCAAGACGCGCCCCGAGGAGCGTCTTGCCACATGTCACCACTGGGTCTGACTGAGCGCCTCCAGGAGAGAGGCCCAAGCAAGAAGTGCCCCGAGGAGCATCTTGCCACGTGTCAACACTGGGTCTGATTGAGGGCCTTCTGGAGAGAGGCCCAAGCAAGACGCGCCCCGAGGAGCGTCTTGCCACACGTCAACAATGGGTCTGACTGAGGGCCTCCAGGAGAGAAGCCCAAGCAAGACACGCCCCGAGGAGCTTCTTGCCACATGTCAGCACTCGGTCTGACTGAGCGCCTCCAGGAGAGAGGCCAAAGCAAGACGCGCCCCGAGGAGCGTCTTGACACATGTCAACACTGGGTCTGACAGAGGGCCTCCATGAGAGAGGCCCAAGCAAGACGCGCCCCGAGGAGCGTCTTGCCACGTGTCAACACTGGGTCTGACTTAGCGACTCCAGGAGAGAGGCCCAAGCAAGATGCGCCCCGAGGAGCATCTTGCCACGTGTAACCACTGGGTCTGACTGAGTTCCTCCAGGAGACAGGCCCAAGCAAGACGCGCCCCGAGGAGCGTCTTGCCACGTGTCACCACTGGGTCTGATTGAGCACCTCCAGGAGAGAGGCCCCAGCAAGACGCGCCCTGAGGAGCATCTTGCCTTATGTCAGCACTCGGTCTGACTGAGCGCCTCCAGGAGAGAGGCCCAAGCAAGACGCGCCCGCAGGAGCGTCTTGCCACATGTCAGCACTCGGTCTGACTGAGCGCCTCCAGGAGAGAGGCCCAAGCAAGACGTGCCCCGAGGAGCGTCTTGACACATGTCTCCTCCGGGTCAGACTGAGCGCCTCCAGGAGAGAGGCCCAAGCAAGACGTGCCCCGAGGAGCGTCTTGCCACATGTCAACACTGGGTCTGACTGAGCACCTCCAGGAGAGAGGCCCGAGGAGCGTCTTGCCACATGTCACCTCTGGGTCTGACTGAGCACCTCCAGGAGAGAGGCCCAAGCAAGAAACGCCCGAGGAGCGTCTTGACACATGTCAACACTGGGTCTGACTGAGCGCCTCCAGGAGAGAGGTCCAAGCAAGACGTGCCCCGAGGAGCGTCTTTTCACATGTCAACAATGGGTCTGACTGTGGGCCTCCAGGAGAGAAGCCCAAGCAAGAAGCACCCCGAGGAGCGTCTTGCCACATGTCAACACTGGGTCTGACTGAGCGCCTCCAGGAGAGAGGCCCAAGCAAGACACGCCCCGAGGAGCGTCTTGACACATGTCAACACTGGGTCTGACTGAGGGCCTCCATGTGAGAAGCCCAAGCAAGACGCGCCCCGAGGAGAGTATTGCTACATGTCAACACTGGGTCTGACAGAGGGCATCCAGGAGAGAGGCCCAAGCAATACGCGCCCCGAGGAGCGTCTTGCCACTTGTCAACAATGGGTCTGACTGAGGGCCTCCAGGAGAGAAGCCCAAGGAAGACGCGCCCCGAGGAGCTTCTTGCCACATGTCAGCACTCGGTCTGACTGAGCGCCTCCAGGAGAGAGGCCAAAGCAAGATGCGCCCCGAGGAGCTTCTTGACACATGTCAACACTGGGTCTGACAGAGGGCCTCCATGAGAGAGGCCCAAGCAAGATGCGCCCCGAGGAGCATCTTGCCACAGGTCAACACTGGGTTTGACAGAGGGCCTCCAGGAGAGAGGCCCAAGCAAGACGCGCCCCGAGGAGCGTCTTGCCACATGTCACCTCTGGGTCTGACTGAGCGCCTCCAGGAGAGAGGCACAAGAAAGACGCGCCCCGAGGAGCGTCTTGTCACATGTCAACACTGGGTCTGACTGAGCGCCTCCAGGAGATAAGCCCCAGCAAGACGTGCCCCGAGGAGCGTCTTGCCACATGTCAGAACTCGGTCTGACTGAGCGCCTCCAGGAGAGAGGCCCAAGCAAGACGTGCCCCGAGGAGCGTCTTGCCACATGTCAACAATGGGTCTGACTGAGCGCCTCCAGGAGAGAGGCCCAAGCAAGAAGCGCCCCGAGGAGCGTCTTGCCACATGTGAACACTGGGTCTGACTGAGCGCCTCCAGGAGAGAGGCCCAAGCAAGACGCGCCCCGAGGAGCATCTTGCCACATGTGAACACTGGGTCTGACTGAGAACCTCCAGGAGAGAGGCCCAAGCAAGACGCGCCCCGAGGAGCGTTTTGCCACATGTCAACACTGGGTCTGACTGAGCGCCTCCAGGAGAGAGGCCCAAGCAAGATGCGCCCCGAGGAGCGTGTTGTCACATGTCACTACTCGTTCTGACTTAGCGCCTCCAGGAGAGAGGCCCAAGCAAGACGTGCCCCGAGGAGCGTCTTGCCACATGTCACCACTGGGTCTGACTGAGCGCCTCCAGGAGAGAGGCCCAAGCAAGAAGCGCCCCGAGGAGCGTCTTGCCACGTGTCAACACTGGGTCTGAATAAGGGCCTTCTGGAGAGAGGCCCAAGCAAGACGCGCCCCGAGGAGCGTCTTGCCACATGTCAACACTGGGTCTGACAGAGGGCATCCAGGAGAGAGGCCCAAGCAATACGCGCCCCGAGGAGCGTCTTGCCACATGTCACCACTGGGTCTGACTGAGCGCCTCCAGGAGAGAGGCCCAAGCAAGAAGCGCCCCGAGGAGCATCTTGCCACGTGTCAACACTGGGTCTGATTGAGGGCCTTCTGGAGAGAGGCCCAAGCAAGACGCGCCCCGAGGAGCGTCTTGCCACATGTCAACAATGGGTCTGACTGAGGGCCTCCAGGAGAGAAGCCCAAGCAAGACACGCCCCGAGGAGCTTCTTGCCACATGTCAGCACTCGGTCTGACTGAGCGCCTCCAGGAGAGAGGCCAAAGCAAGACGCGCCCCGAGGAGCGTCTTGACACATGTCAACACTGGGTCTGACAGAGGGCCTCCATGAGAGGCCCAAGCAAGACGCGCCCCGAGGAGTGTCTTGCCACATGTCAACACTGGGTCTGACTGAGCGCCTCCAGGAGAGAGGCCCAAGCAAGACGCGCCCCGAGGAGCGTCTTGCCACGTGTCAACACTGGGTCTGACTTAGCGACTCCAGGAGAGAGGCCCAAGCAAGATTTGCCCCGAGGAGCGTCTTGCCACGTGTAACCACTGGGTCTGACTGAGCTCCTCCAGGAGACAGGCCCAAGCAAGACGCGCCCCGAGGAGCGTCTTGCCACGTGTCACCACTGGGTCTGATTGAGCACCTCCAGGAGAGAGGCCCCAGCAAGACGCGCCCTGAGGAGCATCTTGCCTTATGTCAGCACTCGGTCTGACTGAGCGACTCCAGGAGAGAGGCCCAAGCAAGACGCGCCCGGAGCAGCGTCTTGCCACATGTCAGCACTCGGTCTGACTGAGCGCCTCCAGGAGAGAGGCCCAAGCAAGACGCGCCCCGAGGAGCGTCTTGACACATGTCTCCTCTGGGTCAGACTGAGCGCCTCCAGGAGAGAGGCCCAAGCAAGACGTGCCCCGAGGAGCGTCTTGCCACATGTCAACACTGGGTCTGACTGAGCGCCTCCAGGAGAGAGGCACGAGGAGCGTCTTGCCACATGTCACCTCTGGGTCTGACTGAGCGCCTCCAGGAGAGAGGCCCAAGCAAGAAACGCCCGAGGAGCGTCTTGACACATGTCAACACTGGGTCTGACTGAGCGCCTCCAGGAGAGAGTTCCAAGCAAGACGTGCCCCGAGGAGCGTCTTGTCACATGTCAACAATGGGTCTGACTGAGGGCCTCCAGGAGAGAAGCCCAAGCAAGAAGCGCCCCGAGGAGCGTCTTGCCACATGTCAACACTGGGTCTGACTGAGCGCCTCCAGGAGAGAGGCCCAAGCAAGACACGCCCCGAGGAGCGTCTTGACACATGTCAACACTGGGTCTGACTGAGGGCCTCCATGTGAGAAGCCCAAGCAAGACGCGCCCCGAGGAGAGTCTTGCTACATGTCAACACTGGGTCCGACAGAGGGCATCCAGGAGAGAGGCCCAAGCAATACGCGCCCCGAGGAGCGTCTTGCCACATGTCAACAATGGGTCTGACTGAGGGCCTCCAGGAGAGAAGCCCAAGGAAGACGCGCCCCGAGGAGCTTCTTGCCACATGTCAGCACTCGGTCTGACTGAGCGCCTCCAGGAGAGAGGCCAAAGCAAGATGCGCCCCGAGGAGCGTCTTGACACATGTCAACACTGGGTCTGACAGAGGGCCTCCATGAGAGAGGCCCAAGCAAGATGTGCCCCGAGGAGCATCTTGCCACATGTCAACACTGGGTTTGACAGAGGGCCTCCAGGAGAGAGGCCCAAGCAAGACGCGCCCCTAGGAGCGTCTTGCCACATGTCACCTCTGGGTCTGACTGAGCGCCTCCTGGAGAGAGGCCCAAGAAAGACGCGCCCCGAGGAGCGTCTTGTCACATGTCAACACTGGGTCTGACTGAGCGCCTCCAGGAGATAAGCCCCAGCAAGACGTGCCCCGAGGAGCGTCTTGCTACATGTCAGCACTCGGTCTGACTGAGCGCCTCCAGGAGAGAGGCCCAAGCAAGATGCGCCCGGAGGAGCGTCTTGCCACATGTCAACACTGGGTCTGACTGAGCGCCTCCAGGAGAGAGGCCCAAGCAAGAAACGCCCGAGGAGAGTCTTGACACGTGTCAACACTGGGTCTGACTGATCGCCTCCCCAGGAGAGAGGCCCAAGCAAGACACGCCCCGAGGAGCGTCTTGCCACATGTCAACACTGGGTCTGACTGAGCGCCTCCAGGAGAGAGGCCCAAGCAATACGCGCCCCGAGGAGCGTCTTGCCACATGTCAACAATGGGTCTGACTGAGGGCCTCCAGGAGAGAAGCCCAAGGAAGACGCGCCCCGAGGAGCTTCTTGCCACATGTCAGCACTCGGTCTGACTGAGCGCCTCCAGGAGAGAGGCCAAAGCAAGATGCGCCCCAAGGAGCGTCTTGACACATGTCAACACTGGGTCTGACAGAGGGCCTCCATGAGAGAGGCCCAAGAAAGATGCGCCCCGAGGAGCATCTTGCCACATGTCAACACTGGGTTTGACAGAGGGCCTCCAGGAGAGAGGCCCAAGCAAGACGCGCCCCGAGGAGCGTCTTGCCACATGTCACCTCTGGGTCTGACTGAGCGCCTCCAGGAGAGAGGCCCAAGAAAGACGCGCCCCGAGGAGCGTCTTGTCACATGTCAACACTGGGTCTGACTGAGCGCCTCCAGGAGATAAGCCCCAGGAAGACGTGCCCCGAGGAGCGTCTTGCCACATGTCAGCACTCGGTCTGACTGAGCGCCTCCAGGAGAGAGGCCCAAGCAAGATGCGCCCGGAGGAGCGTATTGTCACATGTCAACAATGGGTCGGAGTGAGGGCCTCCAGGAGAGAAGCCCATGCAAGACGCGCCCCGAGGAGCGTCTTGCCACATGTCAGCACTAGGTCTGACTGAGCGCCTCCAGGAGAGAGGCCCAAGCAAGACACGCCCCGAGGAGCGTCTTGCCACATGTCAACACTGGGTCTGACTGAGCGCCTCCAGGAGAGAGGCCCAAGCAAGAAACGCCCAAGGAGCGTCTTGACACATGTCAACACTGGGTCTGACTGATCGCCTCCCCAGGAGAGAGGCCCAAGCAAGACATGCCCCGAGGAGCGTCTTGCCACATGTCAACACTGGGTCTGACTGAGCGCCTCCAGGTGAGAGGCCCAAGCAAGACGCGCCCGGAGGAGCGTCTTGCCACATGTCAACACTGGGTCTGACTGAGCGCCTCCAGGAGAGAGGCCCAAGCAAGACGCGCCCGGAGGAGCGTCTTGCCACATGTGAACAATGGGTCTGACTGAGGGCCTCCAGGAGAGAAGCCCAAGGAAGACGCGCCCCGAGGAGCTTCTTGCCACATGTCAGCACTCGGTCTGACTGAGCGCCTCCAGGAGAGAGGCCAAAGCAAGATGCGCCCCGAGGAGCGTCTTGACACATGTCAACACTGGGTCTGACAGAGGGCCTCCATGAGAGAGGCCCAAGCAAGATGTGCCCCGAGGAGCATCTTGCCACATGTCAACACTGGGTTTGACAGAGGGCCTCCAGGAGAGAGGCCCAAGCAAGACGCGCCCCTAGGAGCGTCTTGCCACATGTCACCTCTGGGTCTGACTGAGCGCCTCCTGGAGAGAGGCCCAAGAAAGACGCGCCCCGAGGAGCGTCTTGTCACATGTCAACACTGGGTCTGACTGAGCGCCTCC
This sequence comes from Nothobranchius furzeri, assembly GCF_043380555.1. Taxonomy (NCBI): domain Eukaryota; kingdom Metazoa; phylum Chordata; class Actinopteri; order Cyprinodontiformes; family Nothobranchiidae; genus Nothobranchius; species Nothobranchius furzeri. The sequence goes on along the minus strand of NC_091749.1, from coordinate 12,992,659 downwards.
AGGAGATAAGCCCCAGCAAGACGTGCCCCGAGGAGCGTCTTGCTACATGTCAGCACTCGGTCTGACTGAGCGCCTCCAGGAGAGAGGCCCAAGCAAGATGCGCCCGGAGGAGCGTCTTGCCACATGTCAACACTGGGTCTGACTGAGCGCCTCCAGGAGAGAGGCCCAAGCAAGAAACGCCCGAGGAGCGTCTTGACACATGTCAACACTGGGTCTGACTGATCGCCTCCCCAGGAGAGAGGCCCAAGCAAGACACGCCCCGAGGAGCGTCTTGCCACATGTCAACACTGGGTCTGACTGAGCGCCTCCAGGAGAGAGGCCCAAGCAATACGCGCCCCGAGGAGCGTCTTGCCACATGTCAACAATGGGTCTGACTGAGGGCCTCCAGGAGAGAAGCCCAAGGAAGACGCGCCCCGAGGAGCTTCTTGCCACATGTCAGCACTCGGTCTGACTGAGCGCCTCCAGGAGAGAGGCCAAAGCAAGATGCGCCCCGAGGAGCGTCTTGACACATGTCAACACTGGGTCTGACAGAGGGCCTCCATGAGAGAGGCCCAAGAAAGATGCGCCCCGAGGAGCATCTTGCCACATGTCAACACTGGGTTTGACAGAGGGCCTCCAGGAGAGAGTCCCAAGCAAGACGCGCCCCGAGGAGCGTCTTGCCACATGTCACCTCTGGGTCTGACTGAGCGCCTCCAGGAGAGAGGCCCAAGAAAGACGCGCCCCGAGGAGCGTCTTGTCACATGTCAACACTGGGTCTGACTGAGCGCCTCCAGGAGATAAGCCCCAGCAAGACGTACCCCGAGGAGCGTCTTGCCACATGTCAGCACTCGGTCTGACTGAGCGCCTCCAGGAGAGAGGCCCAAGCAAGATGCGCCCGGAGGAGCGTATTGTCACATGTCAACAATGGGTCTGAGTGAGGGCCTCCAGGAGAGAAGCCCATGCAAGACGCGCCCCGAGGAGCGTCTTGCCACATGTCAGCACTAGGTCTGACTGAGCGCCTCCAGGAGAGAGGCCCAAGCAAGACATGCCCCGAGGAGCGTCTTGCCACATGTAAACACTGGGTCTGACTGAGCGCCTCCAGGAGAGAGGCCCAAGCAAGAAACGCCCAAGGAGCGTCTTGACACATGTCAACACTGGGTCTGACTGATCGCCTCCCCAGGAGAGAGGCCCAAGCAAGACATGCCCCGAGGAGCGTCTTGCCACATGTCAACACTGGGTCTGACTGAGCGCCTCCAGGTGAGAGGCCCAAGCAAGACGCGCCCGGAGGAGCATCTTGCCACATGTCAACACTGGGTCTGACTGAGCGCCTCCAGGAGAGAGGCCCAAGCAAGACGCGCCCGGAGGAGCGTCTTGCCACATGTCAACACTGGGTCTGACAGAGGGCCTCCAGGAGAGAGGCCCAAGCAAGACGCGCCCCGAGGAGCGTCTTGACACATGTCTCCTCTGGGTCAGACTGAGCGCCTCCAGGAGAGAGGCCCAAGCAAGACGTGCCCCGAGGAGCGTCTTGCCACATGTCAACACTGGGTCTGACTGAGCGCCTCCAGGAGAGAGGCCCGAGGAGCTTCTTGCCACATGTCACCTCTGGGTCTGACTGAGCGCCTCCAGGAGAGAGGCCCAAGCAAGAAACGCCCGAGGAGCGTCTTGACACATGTCAACACTGGGTCTGACTGAGCGCCTCCAGGAGAGAGGTCCAAGCAAGACGTGCCCCGAGGAGCGTCTTGACACATGTCTCCTCTGGGTCAGACTGAGCATCTCCAGGAGAGAGGCCCAAGCAAGACGTGCCCCGAGGAGCGTCTTGCCACATGTCAACACTGGGTCTGACTGAGCGCCTCCAGGAGAGAGGCCCGAGGAGCTTTTTGCCACATGTCACCTCTGGGTCTGACTGAGCGCCTCCAGGAGAGAGGCCCAAGCAAGAAACGCCCGAGGAGCGTCTTGACACATGTCAACACTGGGTCTGACTGAGCGCCTCCATGAGAGAGGTCCAAGCAAGACGTGCCCCGAGGAGCGTCTTGTCACATGTCAACAATGGGTCTGACTGAGGGCCTCCAGGAGAGAAGCCCAAGCAAGAAGCGCCCCGAGGAGCGTCTTGCCACATGTCAACACTGGGTCTGACTGAGCGCCTCCAGGAGAGAGGCCCAAGCAAGACACGCCCCGAGGAGCGTCTTGACACATGTCAACACTGGGTCTGACAGAAGGCCTCCATGAGAGAGGCCCAAGCAAGATGCGCCCCGAGGAGCATCTTGCCACATGTCAACAATGGGTTTGACAGAGGGCCTCCAGGAGAGAGGCCCAAGCAAGACGCGCCCCTAGGAGCGTCTTGCCACATGTCACCTCTGGGTCTGACTGAGCGCCTCCAGGAGATAAGCCCCAGCAAGACGTGCCCCGAGGAGCGTCTTGCTACATGTCAGCACTCGGTCTGACTGAGCGCCTCCAGGAGAGAGGCCCAAGCAAGATGCGCCCGGAGGAGCGTCTTGCCACATGTCAACAATGGGTCTGAGTGAGGGCCTCCAGGAGAGAAGCCCAAGCAAGACGCGCCCCGAGGAGCGTCTTAAAACATGTCAGCACTAGGTCTGACTGAGCGCCTCCAGGAGAGAGGCCCAAGCAAGACGCGCCCCGAGGAGCGTCTTGCCACATGTCAAAACTGGGTCTGACTGAGCGCCTCCAGGAGAGAGGCCCAAGCAAAAAACGCCCGAGGAGCGTCTTGACACATGTCAACACTGGGTCTGACTGATCGCCTCCCCAGGAGAGAGGCCCAAGCAAGACACGCCCCGAGGAGCGTCTTGCCACATGTCAACACTGGGTCTGACTGAGCGCCTCCAGGAGAGAGGCCCAAGCAAGACGTGCCCCGAGGAGCGTCTTGCTACATGTCAACAATGGGTCTGACTGAGCGCCTCCAGGAGAGAGGCCCAAGCAAGAAGCGCCCCGAGGAGCGTCTTGCCACATGTGAACACTGGGTCTGACTGAGCGCCTCCAGGAGAGAGGCCCAAGCAAGACGCGCCCCGAGGAGCATCTTGCCACATGTCAACCCTGGGTCTGACTGAGAACCTCCAGGAGAGAGGCCCAAGCAAGACGCGCCCCGAGGAGCGTCTTGCCACATGTCAACACTGGGTCTGACTGAGCGCCTCCAGGAGAGAGGCCCAAGCAAGACGCGCCCCGAGGAGCGTCTTGTCACATGTCACTACTCGGTCTGACTGAGCGCCTCCAGGAGAGAGGCCCAAGCAAGAAGCGCCCCGAGGAGCGTCTTGCCACGTGTCAAAACTGGGTCTGATTGAGGGCCTTCTGGAGAGAGGCCCAAGGAAGACGCGCCCCGAGGAGCGTCTTGCCACATGTCAACACTGGGTCTGACAGAGGGCATCCAGGAGAGAGGCCCAAGCAATACGCGCCCCGAGGAAAGTCTTGCCACATGTCACCACTGGGTCTGACAGAGCGCCTCCAGGAGAGAGGCCCAAGCAAGAAGCGCCCCGAGGAGCATCTTGCCACGTGTCAACACTGGGTCTGATTGAGGGCCTTCTGGAGAGAGGCCCAAGCAAGACGCACCCCGAGGAGCGTCTTGCCACATGTCACCTCTGGGTCTGACTGAGCGCCTCCAGGAGAGAGGCCCAAGAAAGACGTGCCCCGAGGAGCGTCTTGCCACATGTCAGCACTCGGTCTGACTGAGCGCCTCCAGGAGAGAGGCGCAAGCAAGATGCGCCCGGAGGAGCGTCTTGCCACATGTCAACAATGGGTCTGAGTGAGGGCCTCCAGGAGAGAAGCCCAAGCAAGATGCTCCCCGAGGAGCGTCTTGCCACATGTCAGCACTCGGTCTGACTGAGCGCCTCCAGGAGAGAGGGCCAAGCAAGACGCGCCCCGAGGAGCGTCTTGCCACATGTCAACGAAGGGTCTGACTGAGGGCCTCCAGGAGAGAAGCCCAAGCAAGACGCGCCCCGAGGAGCGTCTTGCCACATGTCAAAACTGGGTCTGACTGAGCGCCTCCAGGAGAGAGGCCCAAGGAAGAAACGCCCGAGGAGCGTCTTGACACATGTCAACACTGGGTCTGACTGATCGCCTCCCCAGGAGAGAGGCCCAAGCAAGACACGCCCCGAGGAGCGTCTTGCCACATGTCAACACTGGGTCTGACTGAGCGCCTCCAGGTGAGAGGCCCAAGCAAGACGCGCCCGGAGGAGCGTCTTGCCACATGTCAACACTGGGTCTGACTGAGCGCCTCCAGGAGAGAGGCCCAAGCAAGACGCGCCCCGAGGAGCATCTTGCCACATGACAACAATGGGTCTGACTGAAAGCCTCCAGGAGAGAAGCCGAAGCAAGATGCGCCCCGAGGAGCGTCTTGCCACATGTCAGCACTCGGTCTGACTGAGCGCCTCCAGGAGAGAGGCCCAAGCAAGACACGCCCCGAGGAGCGTCTTGCCACATGTCAACAATGGGTCTGACTGAGGGCCTCCAGGAGAGAAGCCCAAGCAAGACGCGCCCCAAGGAGCGTCTTGCCACATGTCAGCACTCGGTCTGACTGAGCGCCTCCAGGAGAGAGGCCCAAGCAAGATGTGCCCTGAGGAGCGTCTTGCCACATGTCAACACTGGGTCTGACTGAGCTTCTCCAGGAGAGAGGCCCAAGCAAGACGCGCCCCGAGGAGCGTCTTGCCACATGTCACCTCTGGGTCTGACTGAGCACCTCCAGGAGAGAGACCCAAGCAAGACGCACCCCGAGGAGCGTCTTGTCACATGTCAACACTGGGTCTGACTGAGCGCCTCCGGGAGAGAGGCCCAAGCAAGAAACGCCCGAGGAGCGTCTTGACACATGTCAACACTGGGTCTGACTGAGTGCGTCCATGAGAGAAGCCCCAGCAAGACGCGCCCCGAGGAGCGTCTTGCCACATGTCAGCACTCGGTCTGACTGAGCGCCTCCAGGAGAGAGGCCCAAGCAAGACGCGCCCCAAGGAGCGTCTTGCCACATGTCAACACTGGGTCTGACTGAGCGCCTCCAGGAGAGAAGCCCAAGCAAGATGCGCCCCGAGGAGCGTCTTGCCACATGTCAGCACTCGGTCTGACTGAGCGCCTCCAGGAGAGAGGGCCAAGCAATACGCGCCCCGAGGAGCGTCTTGCCACATGTCAACGAAGGGTCTGACTGAGGGCCTCCAGGAGAGAAGCCCAAGCAAGACGCGCCCCGAGGAGCGTCTTGCCACATGTCAGCACTAGGTCTGACTGAGCGCCTCCAGGAGAGAGGCCCAAGCAAGACGCGCCCCGAGGAGCGTCTTGCCACATGTCAACACTGGGTCTGACTGAGCGCCTCCAGGAGAGAGGCCCAAGCAAGAAACGCCCGAGGAGCGTCTTTGCACATGTCAACACTGGGTCTGACTGATCGCCTCCCCAGGAGAGAGGCCCAAGCAAGACACGCCCTGAGGAGCGTCTTACCACATGTCAACACTGGGTCTGACTGAGCGCCTCCAGGTGAGAGGCCCAAGCAAGACGCGCCCGGAGGAGCGTCTTGCCACATGTCAACACTGGGTCTGACTGAGCGCCTCCAGGAGAGAGGCCCAAGCAAGACGCGCCCCGAGGAGCGTCTTGCCACATGACAACAATGGGTCTGACTGAGAGCCTCCAGGAGAGAAGCCCAAGCAAGATGCGCCCCGAGGAGAGTCTTGCCACATGTCAGCACTCGGTCTGACTGAGCGCCTCCAGGAGAGAGGCCCAAGCAAGACGTGCCCCGAGGAGCGTCTTGCCACATGTCAACAATGGGTCTGACTGAGGGCCTCCAGGAGAGAAGCCCAAGCAAGACGCGCCCCAAGGAGCGTCTTGCCACATGTCAGCACTCGGTCTGACTGAGCGCCTCCAGGAGAGAGGCCCAAGCAAGACGTGCCCCGAGGAGCGTCTTGCCACATGTCAACACTGGGTCTGACTGAGCTTCTCCAGGAGAGAGGCCCAAGCAAGACGCGCCCCGAGGAGCGTCTTGCCACATGTCACCTCTGGGTCTGACTGAGCACCTCCAGGAGAGAGGCCCAAGCAAGACGCGCCCCGAGGAGCGTCTTGTCACATGTCAACACTGGGTCTGACTGAGCGCCTCCGGGAGAGAGGCCCAAGCAAGAAACGCCCGAGGAGCGTCTTGACACATGTCAACACTGGGTCTGACTGAGTGCCTCAATGAGAGAAGCCCCAGCAAGACGCGCCCCGAGGAGCGTCTTGCCACATGTCAGCACTCGGTCTGACTGAGCGCCTCCAGGAGAGAGGCCCAAGCAAGACGCGCCCCAAGGAGCGTCTTGCCACATGTCAACACTGGGTCTGACTGAGCGCCTCCAGGAGAGAGGCCCAAGCAAGACGCGCCCGGAGGAGCGTTTTGCCACATGTCAACACTGGGTCTGACAGAGGGCCTCAAGGACAGAGGCCCAAGCAAGATGCGCCCCGAGGAGCATCTTGCCACATGTCAACAATGGGTCTGACTGAGCGCCTCCAGGAGAGAAGCCCAAGCAAGAAGCGCCCCGAGGAGTGTCTTGCCACATGTCAGCACTCGGTCTTACTGAGCGCCTCCAGGAGAGAGGACCAGATAAGACGCGCCCCGAGGAGCGTCTTACCACATGTCAACAATGGGTCTGACTGAGGGCCTCCAGGAGAGAAGCCCAAGCAAGACGCACCCCGAGGAGCGTCTTGCCACATGTCAGATCTCGGTCTGACTGAGCGCCTCCAGGAGAGAGGCCCAAGCAAGACATGCCCCGAGGAGTGTCTTGCCACATGTCAACAATGGGTCTGACTGAGGGCCTCCAGGAGAGAGGCCCAAGCAAGACGCGCCCCGAGGAGCGTCTTGTCACATGTCACTACTCGGTCTGACTGAGCGCCTCCAGGAGAGAGGCCCAAGCAAGACGTGCCCCGAGGAGCGTCTTGCCACATGTCAACAATGGGTCTGACTGAGGGCCTCCAGGAGAGAAGCCCAAGCAAGAAGCGCCCCGAGGAGCGTCTTGCCACATGTCAACACTGGGTCTGACTGAGCGCCTCCAGGAGAGAGGCCCAAGCAAGACACGCCCCGAGGAGCGTCTTGACACATGTCAACACTGGGTCTGACTGAGGGCCTCCATGAGAGAAGCCCAAGCAAGACGCGCCCCGAGGAGAGTCTTGCCAAATGTCAACACTGGGTCTGACAGAGGGCATCCAGGAGAGAGGCCCAAGCAATACGCGCCCCGAGGAGCGTCTTGCCACATGTCACCACTGGGTCTGACTGAGCGCCTCCAGGAGAGAGGCCAAAGCAAGAAGCGCCCCGAGGAGCGTCTTGCCACATGTCAACAATGGGTCTGACTGAGGGCATCCAGGAGAGAAGCCCAAGCAAGATGCGCACCGAGGAGCGTCTTGCCACGTGTCACCACTGGGTCTGACTGAGCTCCTCCAGGAGACAGGCCTAAGCAAGACGCGCCCCGAGGAGAGTCTTGCCACGTGTCACCACTGGGTCTGATTGAGCACCTCCAGGAGAGAGGCCCCAGCAAGACGCGCCCCGAGGAGCGTCTTGCCTTATGTCAGCACTCGGTCTGACTGAGCGCCTCCAGGAGAGAGGCCCAAGCAAGACGCGCCCGGAGGAGCGTCTTGCCACATGTCAGCACTCGGTCTGACTGAGCGCCTCCAGGAGAGAGGCCCAAGCAAGACGCGCCCCGAGGAGCGTCTTGACACATGTCTCCTCTGGGTCTGACTGAGCGCCTCCAGGAGAGAGGCCCAAGCAAGACGTGCCCCGAGGAGCGTCTTGCCACATGTCAACACTGGGTCTGACTGAGTGCCTCCATGAGAGAAGCCCCAGCAAGACGCGCCCCGAGGAGCGTCTTGCCACATGTCAACACTGGGTCTGACTGAGCACCTCCAGGAGAGAGGCCCAAGCAAGACGCGCCCCGAGGAGCGTCTTGCCACATGTCAACACTGGGTCTGACTGAGCGCCTCCAGGAGAGAGGCCCGAGGAGCGTCTTGCCACATGTCACCTCTGGGTCTGACTGAGCACCTCCAGGAGAGAGGCCCAAGCAAGAAACACCCGAGGAGCGTCTTGACACATGTCAACACTGGGTCTGACTGAGCGCTTCCAGGAGAGAGGTCCAAGCAACACGCGCCCCGAGGAGCGTCTTGCCACATGTCAACACTGGGTCTGACTGAGTGCCTCCATGAGAGAAGCCCCAGCAAGACGCGCCCCGAGGAGCGTCTTGTCACATGTCACTACTCGGTCTGACTGAGCGCCTCCAGGAGAGAGGCCCAAGCAAGACGTGCCCCGAGGAGCGTCTTGCCACATGTCAACACTGGGTCTGACTGAGCGCCTCCAGGAGAGAGGCACAAGCAAGACACGCCCCGAGGAGCGTCTTGACACATGTCAACACTGGGTCTGACTGAGGGCCTCCATGTGAGAAGCCCAAGCAAGACGCGCCCCGAGGAGAGTCTTGCCACATGTCAACACTGGGTCTGACAGAGGGCATCCAGGAGAGAGGCCCAAGCAATACGCGCCCCGAGGAGCGTCTTGCCACATGTCAACAATGGGTCTGACTGAGGCCCTCCAGGAGAGAAGCCCAAGGAAGACGCGCCCCGAGGAGCTTCTTGCCACATGTCAGCACTCGGTCTGACTGAGCCTCTCCAGGAGAGAGGCCCAAGCGAGATGCGCCCCGAGGAGCGTCTTGCCACATGTCACTACTCGGTTTAACTGAGCGCCTCCAGGAGAGAGGTCCAAGCAAGACGCGCCCCGAGGAGCGTCTTGCCACATGTCAATACTCGGTCTGACTGAGCGCCTCCAGGAGGTAGGTCCAAGCAAGACGCGCCCCGAGGAGCGTCTTGCCACATGTCACTACTCTGTCTGACTGAGCGCCTCAAGGAGAGCGGCCCAAGCAAGACGTGCCCCGAGGAGCGTCTTGCCACATGTCAACAATGGGTCTGACTGAGGGCCTCCAGGAGAGAAGCCCAAGCAAGACGCGCCCCGAGGAGCGTCTTGACACATGTCAACACTGGGTCTGACTGAGCGCCTCCAGGAGAGAGGCCCCAGCAAAACGCGCCCCGAGGAGCGTCTTGCCACATGTCAGCACTCGGTCTGACTGAGCGCCTCCAGGAGAGAGGCCCAAGTAAGAAGCGCCCCGAGGAGCATCTTGCCACATGTCAACAATGGGTCTGACTGAGGGCCTCCAGGAGAGAAGCCCAAGCAAGACGTGCCCCGAGGAGCGTCTTGCCACATGTCACTACTGGGTCTGACTGAGCGCCTCCAGGAGAGAGGCCCAAGCAAGACGCGCCCCGAGGAGCGTCTTGCCACATGTCACTACTCGGTCTGACTGAGCGCCTCCAGGAGAGAGGTCCAAGCAACATGCGTCCCGAGGAGCGTCTTGCCACATGTCAACACTGGGTCTGACTGAGTGCCTCCATGAGAGAAGCCCCAGCAAGACGCGCCCCGAGGAGCGTGTTGCCACATATCACTACTCGGTCTGACTGAGCGCCTCCAGGAGAGAGGCCCAAGCAAGACGTGCCCCGAGGAGCGTCTTGCCACATGTCAACAATGGGTCTGACTGAGGGCCTCCAGGAGAGAAGCCCAAGCAAGAAGCGCCCCGAGGAGCGTCTTGCCACATGTCAACACTGGGTCTGACTGAGGGCCTCCATGAGAGAAGCCCAAGCAAGACGGGCCCCGAGGAGAGTCTTGCCACATGTCAACACTGGGTCTGACAGAGGGCATTCAGGAGAGAGGCCCAAGCAATACGCGCCCCAAGGACCGTCTTGCCACATGTCAACAATGGGTCTGACTGAGGGCCTCCAGGAGAGAAGCCCAAGCAAGACGCGCCCCGAGGAGCTTCTTTCCACATGTCAACAATGGGTCTTACTGAGGGCCTCCAGGAGAGAAGCCCAAGCAAGACGCACCCCGAGGAGCTTCTTGCTACATGTCAGCACTCGGTCTGTCTGAGCGTCTCCAGGAGAGAGGCCAAAGCAAGACGCGCCCCGAGGAGCATCTTGACACATGTCAACACTGGGTCTGACAGAGGACCTCCATGAGAGAGGCCCAAGCAAGACGCGCCCCGAGGAGTGTCTTGCCACATGTCAACACTGTGTCTGACTGAGCGCCTCCAGGAGAGAGGCCCAAGCAAGACGCGCCCCGAGGAGCGTCTTGCCACGTGTCAACACTGGGTCTGACTTAGCGCCTCCAGGAGAGAGGCCCAAGCAAGATGCGCCCCGAGTAGCGTCTTGCCACGTGTCACCACTGGGTCTGACTGAGCTCCTCCAGGAGAGAGGCCCAAGCAAGACGCGCCCCGAGGAAAGTCTTGCCACGTGTCAACACTGGGTCTGATTGAGCACCTCCAGGAGAGAGGCCCCAACAAGACGCGCCCCGAGGAGCGTCTTGCCACATGTCACTACTCGGTCTGACTGAGCGCCTCCTGGACGGAGGTCCAAGCAAGACGCGCCCCAAGGAGCGTTTTGCCACATGTCACTACTCGGTCTGACTGAGCACCTCCAGGAGAGAGGCCCAAGCAAGACGTTCCCCGAGGAGCGTCTTGCCACATGTCAACAATGGGTCTGACTGAGCGCCTCCAGGAGAGAGGCCCAAGCAAGACGCGCCCGGAGGAGCGTTTTGCCACATGTCAACACTGGGTCTGACAGAGGGCCTCAAGGACAGAGGCCCAAGCAAGATGCGCCCCGAGGAGCATCTTGCCACATGTCAACAATGGGTCTGACTGAGCGCCTCCAGGAGAGAAGCCCAAGCAAGAAGCGCCCCGAGGAGTGTCTTGCCACATGTCAGCACTCGGTCTTACTGAGCGCCTCCAGGAGAGAGGACCAGATAAGACGCGCCCCGAGGAGCGTCTTACCACATGTCAACAATGGGTCTGACTGAGGGCCTCCAGGAGATAAGCCCAAGCAAGACGCACCCCGAGGAGCGTCTTGCCACATGTCAGATCTCGGTCTGACTGAGCGCCTCCAGGAGAGAGGCCCAAGCAAGACATGCCCCGAGGAGTGTCTTGCCACATGTCAACAATGGGTCTGACTGAGGGCCTCCAGGAGAGAGGCCCAAGCAAGACGCGCCCCGAGGAGCGTCTTGTCACATGTCACTACTCGGTCTGACTGAGCGCCTCCAGGAGAGAGGCCCAAGCAAGACGTGCCCCGAGGAGCGTCTTGCCACATGTCAACAATGGGTCTGACTGAGGGCCTCCAGGAGAGAAGCCCAAGCAAGAAGCGCCCCGAGGAGCGTCTTGCCACATGTCAACACTGGGTCTGACTGAGCGCCTCCAGGAGAGAGGCCCAAGCAAGACACGCCCCGAGGAGCGTCTTGACACATGTCAACACTGGGTCTGACTGAGGGCCTCCATGAGAGAAGCCCAAGCAAGACGCGCCCCGAGGAGAGTCTTGCCAAATGTCAACACTGGGTCTGACAGAGGGCATCCAGGAGAGAGGCCCAAGCAATACGCGCCCCGAGGAGCGTCTTGCCACATGTCACCACTGGGTCTGACTGAGCGCCTCCAGGAGAGAGGCCCAAGCAAGAAGCGCCCCGAGGAGCGTCTTGCCACATGTCAACAATGGGTCTGACTGAGGGCATCCAGGAGAGAAGCCCAAGCAAGATGCGCACCGAGGAGCGTCTTGCCACGTGTCACCACTGGGTCTGACTGAGCTCCTCCAGGAGACAGGCCTAAGCAAGACGCGCCCCGAGGAGAGTCTTGCCACGTGTCACCACTGGGTCTGATTGAGCACCTCCAGGAGAGAGGCCCCAGCAAGACGCGCCCCGAGGAGCGTCTTGCCTTATGTCAGCACTCGGTCTGACTGAGCGCCTCCAGGAGAGAGGCCCAAGCAAGACGCGCCCGGAGGAGCGTCTTGCCACATGTCAGCACTCGGTCTGACTGAGGGTCTCCAGGAGAGAGGCCCAAGCAAGACGCGCCCCGAGGAGCGTCTTGACACATGTCTCCTCTGGGTCTGACTGAGCGCCTCCAGGAGAGAGGCCCAAGCAAGACGTGCCCCGAGGAGCGTCTTGCCACATGTCAACACTGGGTCTGACTGAGTGCCTCCATGAGAGAAGCCCCAGCAAGACGCGCCCCGAGGAGCGTCTTGCCACATGTCAACACTGGGTCTGACTGAGCACCTCCAGGAGAGAGGCCCAAGCAAGACGCGCCCCGAGGAGCGTCTTGCCACATGTCAACACTGGGTCTGACTGAGCGCCTCCAGGAGAGAGGCCCGAGGAGCGTCTTGCCACATGTCACCTCTGGGTCTGACTGAGCACCTCCAGGAGAGAGGCCCAAGCAAGAAACACCCGAGGAGCGTCTTGACACATGTCAACACTGGGTCTGACTGAGCGCTTCCAGGAGAGAGGTCCAAGCAACACGCGCCCCGAGGAGCGTCTTGCCACATGTCAACACTGGGTCTGACTGAGTGCCTCCATGAGAGAAGCCCCAGCAAGACGCGCCCCGAGGAGCGTCTTGTCACATGTCACTACTCGGTCTGACTGAGCGCCTCCAGGAGAGAGGCCCAAGCAAGACGTGCCCCGAGGAGCGTCTTGCCACATGTCAACACTGGGTCTGACTGAGCGCCTCCAGGAGAGAGGCACAAGCAAGACACGCCCCGAGGAGCGTCTTGACACATGTCAACACTGGGTCTGACTGAGGGCCTCCATGTGAGAAGCCCAAGCAAGACGCGCCCCGAGGAGAGTCTTGCCACATGTCAACACTGGGTCTGACAGAGGGCATCCAGGAGAGAGGCCCAAGCAATACGCGCCCCGAGGAGCGTCTTGCCACATGTCAACAATGGGTCTGACTGAGGCCCTCCAGGAGAGAAGCCCAAGGAAGACGCGCCCCGAGGAGCTTCTTGCCACATGTCAGCACTCGGTCTGACTGAGCCTCTCCAGGAGAGAGGCCAAAGCAAGATGCGCCCCGAGGAGCGTCTTGACACATGTCAACACTGGGTCTGACAGAGGGCCTCCATGAGAGAGGCCCAAGCAAGACGCGCCCCGAGGAGTGTCTTGCCACATGTCAACACTGGGTCTGACTGAGCGCCTCCAGGAGAGAGGCCCAAGCGAGATGCGCCCCGAGGAGCGTCTTGCCACGTGTCACCACTGGGTCTGATTGAGCACCTCCAGGAGAGAGGCCCCAGCAAGACGCGCCCCGAGGAGCGTCTTGCCACATGTCACTACTCGGTTTAACTGAGCGCCTCCAGGAGAGAGGTCCAAGCAAGACGCGCCCCGAGGAGCGTCTTGCCACATGTCAATACTCGGTCTGACTGAGCGCCTCCAGGAGGTAGGTCCAAGCAAGACGCGCCCCGAGGAGCGTCTTGCCACATGTCACTACTCTGTCTGACTGAGCGCCTCAAGGAGAGCGGCCCAAGCAAGACGTGCCCCGAGGAGCGTCTTGCCACATGTCAACAATGGGTCTGACTGAGGGCCTCCAGGAGAGAAGCCCAAGCAAGACGCGCCCCGAGGAGCGTCTTGACACATGTCAACACTGGGTCTGACTGAGCGCCTCCAGGAGAGAGGCCCCAGCAAAACGCGCCCCGAGGAGCGTCTTGCCACATGTCAGCACTCGGTCTGACTGAGCGCCTCCAGGAGAGAGGCCCAAGTAAGAAGCGCCCCGAGGAGCATCTTGCCACATGTCAACAATGGGTCTGACTGAGGGCCTCCAGGAGAGAAGCCCAAGCAAGACGTGCCCCGAGGAGCGTCTTGCCACATGTCACTACTGGGTCTGACTGAGCGCCTCCAGGAGAGAGGCCCAAGCAAGACGCGCCCCGAGGAGCGTCTTGCCACATGTCACTACTCGGTCTGACTGAGCGCCTCCAGGAGAGAGGTCCAAGCAACATGCGTCCCGAGGAGCGTCTTGCCACATGTCAACACTGGGTCTGACTGAGTGCCTCCATGAGAGAAGCCCCAGCAAGACGCGCCCCGAGGAGCGTGTTGCCACATATCACTACTCGGTCTGACTGAGCGCCTCCAGGAGAGAGGCCCAAGCAAGACATGCCCCGAGGAGCGTCTTGCCACATGTCAACAATGGGTCTGACTGAGGGCCTCCAGGAGAGAAGCCCAAGCAAGAAGCGCCCCGAGGAGCGTCTTGCCACATGTCAACACTGGGTCTGACTGAGGGCCTCCATGAGAGAAGCCCAAGCAAGACGGGCCCCGAGGAGAGTCTTGCCACATGTCAACACTGGGTCTGACAGAGGGCATTCAGGAGAGAGGCCCAAGCAATACGCGCCCCAAGGACCGTCTTGCCACATGTCAACAATGGGTCTGACTGAGGGCCTCCAGGAGAGAAGCCCAAGCAAGACGCGCCCCGAGGAGCTTCTTTCCACATGTCAACAATGGGTCTTACTGAGGGCCTCCAGGAGAGAAGCCCAAGCAAGACGCACCCCGAGGAGCTTCTTGCTACATGTCAGCACTCGGTCTGTCTGAGCGTCTCCAGGAGAGAGGCCAAAGCAAGACGCGCCCCGAGGAGCATCTTGACACATGTCAACACTGGGTCTGACAGAGGACCTCCATGAGAGAGGCCCAAGCAAGACGCGCCCCGAGGAGTGTCTTGCCACATGTCAACACTGTGTCTGACTGAGCGCCTCCAGGAGAGAGGCCCAAGCAAGACGCGCCCCGAGGAGCGTCTTGCCACGTGTCAACACTGGGTCTGACTTAGCGCCTCCAGGAGAGAGGCCCAAGCAAGATGCGCCCCGAGTAGCGTCTTGCCACGTGTCACCACTGGGTCTGACTGAGCTCCTCCAGGAGAGAGGCCCAAGCAAGACGCGCCCCGAGGAAAGTCTTGCCACGTGTCAACACTGGGTCTGATTGAGCACCTCCAGGAGAGAGGCCCCAACAAGACGCGCCCCGAGGAGCGTCTTGCCACATGTCACTACTCGGTCTGACTGAGCGCCTCCTGGACGGAGGTCCAAGCAAGACGCGCCCCAAGGAGCGTTTTGCCACATGTCACTACTCGGTCTGACTGAGCACCTCCAGGAGAGAGGCCCAAGCAAGACGTGCCCCGAGGAGCGTCTTGCCACATGTCAACAATGGGTCTGACTGAGGGCCTCCAGGAGAGAAGCCCAAGCAAGACGCGCCCAGAGGAGCGTCTTGCCACATGTCAACACTGGGTCTGACTGAGCGCCTCCAGGAGAGAGGCCCAAGCAAGACACGCCCCGAGGAGCGTCTTGACACATGTCAACACTGGGTCGGACTGAGGGCCTCCATGAGAGAAGCCCAAGCAAGACGCGCCCTGAGGAGAGTCTTGCCACATGTCAACATTCGGTCTGACAGAGGGCATTCAGGAGAGAGGCCCAAGCAATACGCGCCCCGATGATCGTCTTGCCACATGTCACCACTGGGTCTGAATGAGCGCCTCCAGGAGAGAGGCCCAAGCAAGACGCGCCCCGAGGAGCGTCTTGCCACGTGTCAACACTGGGTCTGACTGAGCGCCTCCAGGAGAGAGGCCCAAGCAAGACGCGCCGCGAGGAGCGTCTTTCCACTTGTCACCACTGGGTCTGACTGAGCGCCTCCAGGAGAGAGGCCCAAGCAAGACGCGCCCCGAGGAGCGTCTTGCCACATGTCAACACTGGGTTTGACTGAGCGCCTGCAGGAGAGAGGCCCAAGCAAGACGCGCCCCGAGGAGCGTCTTGCCACATGTCAACAATGGGTCTGACTGAGGGCCTCCAGGAGAGAGGCCCAAGCAAGATGTGCCCGGAGGAGCGTCTTTCCACATGTCAACACTGGGTCTGACAGAGGGCCTCCAGGAGAGAGGCCCAAGCAAGACGCGCCCCGAGCAGCGTCTTGCCACATGTCACCTCTGGTTCTGACTGAGCGCCTCCAGGAGAGAGGCCCAAGCAAGATGTGCCCGGAGGAGCGTCTTTCCACATGTCAACACCGGGTCTGACAGAGGGCCTCCATGAGAGAAGCCCAAGCAAGACGCGCCCCGAGGAGAGTCTTGCCACATGTCAACACTCGGTCTGACAGAGGGCATTCAGGAGAGAGGCCCAAGCAATACGCGCCCCGAGGAGCGTCTTGCCACATGTCACCACTGGGTCTGAATGAGCGCCTCCAGGAGAGAGGCCCAACAAAGACGCGCCCCGAGGAGTGTCTTGCCACATGCCAACACTGGGTCTGACTGAGCGCCTCCAGGAGAGAGGCCCAAGCAAGACGCGCCCCGAGGAGCGTCTTGCCACATGTCAACACTGGGTCTGACAGAGGGCATCCAGGAGAGAGGGCCAAGCAATACGCGCCCCGAAGAGCGTCTTTCCACATGTCAACAATGGGTCTTACTGAGGGCCTCCAGGAGAGAAGCCCAAGCAAGATGCACCCCGAGGAGCTTCTTGCTACATGTCAGCACTCGTTCTGACTGAGCATCTCCAGGAGAGAGGCCAAAGCAAGACGCGCCCCGAGGAGCGTCTTGACACATGTCAACACTGGGTCTGACAGAGGGCCTCCATGAGAGAGGCCCAAGCAAGACGCGCCCCGAGGAGTGTCTTGCCACATGTCAACACTGTGTCTGACTGAGCGCCTCCAGGAGAGAGGCCCAAGCAAGACGCGCCCCAAGGAGCGTTTTGCCACATGTCACTACTCGGTCTGACTGAGCGCCTCCAGGAGGGAGGTCCAAGCAAGACGCGTCCCAAGGAGCGTTTTGCCACATGTCACTACTCGGTCTGACTGAGCGCCTCCAGGAGAGAGGCCCAAGCAAGACGTGCCCCGAGGAGCGTCTTGCCACATGTCAACAATGGGTCTGACTGAGGGCCTCCAGGAGAGAAGCCCAAGCAAGACGCGCCCAGAGGAGCGTCTTGCCACATGTCAACACTGGGTCTGACTGAGCGCCTCCAGGAGAGAGGCCCAAGCAAGACACGCCCCGAGGAGCGTCTTGACACATGTCAACACTGGGTCAGACTGAGGGCCTCCATGAGAGAAGCCCAAGCAAGACGCGCCCTGAGGAGAGTCTTGCCACATGTCAACACTCGGTCTGACAGAGGGCATTCAGGAGAGAGGCCCAAGCAATACGCGCCCCGAGGAGCGTCTTGCCACATGTCACCACTGGGTCTGACTGAGCGCCTCCAGGTGAGAGGCCCAAGCAAGACGCGCCCGGAGGAGCGTCTTGCCACATGTCAACACTGGGTCTGACTGAGCGCCTCCAGGAGAGAGGCCCAAGCAAGACGCGCCCCGAGGAGCGTCTTGCCACATGACAACAATGGGTCTGACTGAGAGCCTCCAGGAGAGAAGCCCAAGCAAGATGCGCCCCGAGGAGAGTCTTGCCACATGTCAGCACTCGGTCTGACTGAGCGCCTCCAGGAGAGAGGCCCAAGCAAGACGCGCCCCGAGGAGCGTCTTGCCACATGTCAACAATGGGTCTGACTGAGGGCCTCCAGGAGAGAAGCCCAAGCAAGACGCGCCCCAAGGAGCGTCTTGCCACATGTCAGCACTCGGTCTGACTGAGCGCCTCCAGGAGAGAGGCCCAAGCAAGACGTGCCCCGAGGAGCGTCTTGCCACATGTCAACACTGGGTCTGACTGAGCTTCTCCAGGAGAGAGGCCCAAGCAAGACGCGCCCCGAGGAGCGTCTTGCCACATGTCACCTCTGGGTCTGACTGAGCACCTCCAGGAGAGAGGCCCAAGCAAGACGCGCCCCGAGGAGCGTCTTGTCACATGTCAACACTGGGTCTGACTGAGCGCCTCCGGGAGAGAGGCCCAAGCAAGAAACGCCCGAGGAGCGTCTTGACACATGTCAACACTGGGTCTGACTGAGTGCCTCAATGAGAGAAGCCCCAGCAAGACGCGCCCCGAGGAGCGTCTTGCCACATGTCAGCACTCGGTCTGACTGAGCGCCTCCAGGAGAGAGGCCCAAGTAAGACGCGCCCCAAGGAGCGTCTTGCCACATGTCAACACTGGGTCTGACTGAGCGCCTCCAGGAGAGAGGCCCAAGCAAGACGCGCCCGGAGGAGCGTTTTGCCACATGTCAACACTGGGTCTGACAGAGGGCCTCAAGGACAGAGAACCAAGCAAGATGCGCCCCGAGGAGCATCTTGCCACATGTCAACAATGGGTCTGACTGAGCGCCTCCAGGAGAGAAGCCCAAGCAAGAAGCGCCCCGAGGAGCGTCTTGCCACATGTCAGCACTCGGTCTTACTGAGCGCCTCCAGGAGAGAGGCCCAGATAAGACGCGCCCCGAGGAGCGTCTTACCACATGTAAACAATGGGTCTGACTGAGGGCCTCCAGGAGAGAAGCCCAAGCAAGACGCGCCCCGAGGAGCGTCTTGCCACATGTCAGATCTCGGTCTGACTGAGCGCCTCCAGGAGAGAGGCCCAAGCAAGACATGCCCCGAGGAGTGTCTTGCCACATGTCAACAATGGGTCTGACTGAGGGTCTCCAGGAGAGAGGCCCAAGCAACACGCGCCCCGAGGAGCGTCTTGTCACATGTCACTACTTGGTCTGACTGAGCACCTCCAGGAGAGAGGCCCAAGCAAGACGTGCCCCGAGGAGCGTCTTGCCACATGTCAACAATGGGTCTGACTGAGGGCCTCCAGGAGAGAAGCCCAAGCAAGAAGCGCCCCGAGGAGCGTCTTGCCACATGTCAACACTGGGTCTGACTGAGCGCCTCCAGGAGAGAGGCCCAAGCAAGACACGCCCCGAGGAGCGTCTTGACACATGTCAACACTGGGTCTGACTGAGGGCCTCCATGAGAGAAGCCCAAGCAAGACGCGCCCCGAGGAGAGTCTTGCCAAATGTCAACACTGGGTCTGACAGAGGGCATCCAGGAGAGAGGCCCAAGCAATACGCGCCCCGAGGAGCGTCTTGCCACATGTCACCACTGGGTCTGACTGAGCGCCTCCAGGAGAGAGGCCCAAGCAAGAAGCGCCCCGAGGAGCGTCTTGCCACATGTCAACAATGGGTCTGACTGAGGGCATCCAGGAGAGAAGCCCAAGCAAGACGCGCCCCGAGGAGCTTCTTGCCACATGTCAGCACTCGGTCTGACTGAGCGCCTCCAGGAGAGGCCAAAGCAAGACGCGCCCCGAGGAGCGTCTTGCCACGTGTCAACACTGGGTCTGACTTAGCGCCTCCAGGAGAGAGGCCCAAGCAAGATGCGCACCGAGGAGCGTCTTGCCACGTGTCACCACTGGGTCTGACTGAGCTCCTCCAGGAGACAGGCCTAAGCAAGACGCGCCCCGAGGAGAGTCTTGCCACGTGTCACCACTGGGTCTGATTGAGCACCTCCAGGAGAGAGGACCCAGCAAGACGCGCCCCGAGGAGCGTCTTGCCTTATGTCAGCACTCGGTCTGACTGAGCGCCTCCAGGAGAGAGGCCCAAGCAAGACGCGCCCGGAGGAGCGTCTTGCCACATGTCAGCACTTGGTCTGACTGAGCGCCTCCAGGAGAGAGGCCCAAGCAAGACGCGCCCCGAGGAGCGTCTTGACATATGTCTCCTCTGGGTCTGACTGAGCGCCTCCAGGAGAGAGGCCCAAGCAAGACGTGCCCCGAGGAGCGTCTTGCCACATGTCAACACTGGGTCTGACTGAGTGCCTCCATGAGAGAAGCCCCAGCAAGACGCGCCCCGAGGAGCGTCTTGCCACATGTCAACACTGGGTCTGACTGAGCACCTCCAGGAGAGAGGCCCAAGCAAGACGCGCCCCGAGGAGCGTCTTGCCACATGTCAACACTGGGTCTGACTGAGCGCCTCCAGGAGAGAGGCCCGAGGAGCGTCTTGCCACATGTCACCTCTGGTTCTGACTGAGCGCCTCCAGGAGAGAGGCCCAAGCAAGAAACACCCGAGGAGCGTCTTGACACATGTCAACACTGGGTCTGACTGAGCGCTTCCAGGAGAGAGGTCCAAGCAACATGCGCCCCGAGGAGCGTCTTGCCACATGTCAACACTGGGTCTGACTGAGTTCCTCCATGAGAGAAGCCCCAGCAAGACGCGCCCCGAGGAGCGTCTTGTCACATGTCACTACTCGGTCTGACTGAGCGCCTCCAGGAGAGAGGCCCAAGCAAGACGTGCCCCGAGGAGCGTCTTGCCACATGTCAACAATGGGTCTGACTGAGGGCCTCCAGGGGAGAAGCCCAAGCAAGAAGCGCCCCGAGGAGCGTCTTGCCACATGTCAACACTGGGTCTGACTGAGCGCCTCCAGGAGAGAGGCCCAAGCAAGACACGCCCCGAGGAGCGTCTTGACACATGTCAACATTGGGTCTGACTGAGGGCCTCCATGTGAGAAGCCCAAGCAAGACGCGCCCCGAGGAGAGTCTTGCCACATGTCAACACTGGGTCTGACTGAGTGCCTCCATGAGAGAAGCCCCAGCAAGACGCGCCCCGAGGAGCGTCTTGCCACATGTCAACACTGGGTCTGACTGAGCACCTCCAGGAGAGAGGCCCAAGCAAGACGCGCCCCGAGGAGCGTCTTGCCACATGTCAACACTGGGTCTGACTGAGCGCCTCCAGGAGAGAGGCCCGAGGAGCGTCTTGCCACATGTCACCTCTGGTTCTGACTGAGCGCCTCCAGGAGAGAGGCCCAAGCAAGAAACACCCGAGGAGCGTCTTGACACATGTCAACACTGGGTCTGACTGAGCGCTTCCAGGAGAGAGGTCCAAGCAACATGCGCCCCGAGGAGCGTCTTGCCACATGTCAACACTGGGTCTGACTGAGTTCCTCCATGAGAGAAGCCCCAGCAAGACGCGCCCCGAGGAGCGTCTTGTCACATGTCACTACTCGGTCTGACTGAGCGCCTCCAGGAGAGAGGCCCAAGCAAGACGTGCCCCGAGGAGCGTCTTGCCACATGTCAACAATGGGTCTGACTGAGGGCCTCCAGGGGAGAAGCCCAAGCAAGAAGCGCCCCGAGGAGCGTCTTGCCACATGTCAACACTGGGTCTGACTGAGCGCCTCCAGGAGAGAGGCCCAAGCAAGACACGCCCCGAGGAGCGTCTTGACACATGTCAACATTGGGTCTGACTGAGGGCCTCCATGTGAGAAGCCCAAGCAAGACGCGCCCCGAGGAGAGTCTTGCCACATGTCAACACTGGGTCTGACAGAGGGCATCCAGGAGAGAGGCCCAAGCAATACGCGCCCCGAGGAGCGTCTTGCCACATGTCAACAATGGGTCTGACTGAGGCCCTCCAGGAGAGAAGCCCAAGGAAGACGCGCCCCGAGGAGCTTCTTGCCACATGTCAGCACTCGGTCTGACTGAGCCTCTCCAGGAGAGAGGCCAAAGCAAGAAGCGCCCCGAGGAGCGTCTTGACACATGTCAACACTGGGTCTGACAGAAGGCCTCCATGAGAGAGGCCAAAGCAAGACGCGCCCCGAGGAGTGTCTTGCCACATGTCAACACTGGGTCTGACTGAGCGCCTCCAGGAGAGAGGCCCAAGCAAGATGCGCCCCGAGGAGCGTCTTGCCACGTGTCACCACTGGGTCTGATTGAGCACCTCCAGGAGAGAGGCCCCAGCAAGACGCGCCCCGAGGAGCGTCTTGCCACATGTCACTACTCGGTTTAACTGAGCGCCTCCAGGAGAGAGGTCCAAGCAAGACGCGCCCCGAGGAGCGTCTTGCCACATGTCACTACTCTGTCTGACTGAGCGCCTCAAGGAGAGAGGCCCAGGCAAGACGTGCCCCGAGGAGCGTCTTGCCACATGTCAACAATGGGTCTGACTGAGGGCCTCCAGGAGAGAAGCCCAAGCAAGACGCGCCCCGAGGAGCGTCTTGCCACATGTCAGCACTCGGTCTGACTGAGCACCTCCAGGAGAGAGGCCCAAGCAAGACGCGCCCCGAGGAGCGTCTTGCCACATGTCACCACTGGGTCTGACTGAGCTCCTCCAGGAGAGAGGCCCAAGCAAGACGCGCCCTGAGGTGCGTCTTGCCACATGTCAACACTGGGTCTGACTGAGCGCCTCCAGGAGAGAGGCCCGAGGAGCGTCTTGCCACATGTCACCTCTGGGTCTGACTGAGTGCCTCCAGGAGAGAGGCCCAAGCAAGAAACGCCCGAGGAGCGTCTTGACACATGTCAACACTGGGTCTGACTGAGCGCCTCCAGGAGAGAGGCCCCAGCAAGACGCGCCCCGAGGAGCGTCTTGCCACATGTCAGCACTCGGTCTGACTGAGCGCCTCCAGGAGAGAGACCCAAGTAAGAAGCGCCCCGAGGAGCATCTTGCCACATGTCAACAATGGGTCTGACTGAGGGCCTCCAGGAGAGAAGCCCAAGCAAGACGCGCCCCGAGGAGCGTCTTGCCACATGTCAACACTGGGTCTGACTGAGCGCCTCCAGGAGAGAGGCCCAAGCAAGACGCGCCCCGAGGAGCGTCTTGCCACATGTCACTACTCGGTCTGACTGAGCGCCTCCAGGAGAGAGGTCCAAGCAACACGCGTCCCGAGGAGCGTCTTGCCACATGTCAACACTGGGTCTGACTGAGTGCCTCCATGAGAGAAGCCCCAGCAAGACGCGCCCCGAGGAGCGTGTTGCCACATATCACTACTCGGTCTGACTGAGCGCCTCCATGAGAGAGGCCCAAGCAAGACGTGCCCCGAGGAGCGTCTTGCCACATGTCAACAATGGGTCTGACTGAGGGCCTCCAGGAGAGAAGCCCAAGCAAGAAGCGCCCCGAGGAGCGTCTTGCCACATGTCAACACTGGGTCTGACTGAGGGCCTCCATGAGAGAAGCCCAAGCAAGACGGGCCCCGAGGAGAGTCTTGCCACATGTCAACACTGGGTCTGACAGAGGGCATTCAGGAGAGAGGCCCAAGCAATACGCGCCCCAAGGACCGTCTTGCCACATGTCAACAATGGGTCTGACTGAGCGCCTCCAGGAGAGAGGCCCAAGCAAGACGCGCCCCGAGGAGCGTCTTGCCACGGGTCAACACTGGGTCTGACTTAGCGCCTCCAGGAGAGAGGCCCAAGCAAGATGCGCCCCGAGTAGCGTCTTGCCACGTGTCACCACTGGGTCTGACTGAGCTCCTCCAGGAGAGAGGCCCAAGCAAGACGCACCCCGAGGAGTGTCTTGCCACGTGTCACCACTGGGTCTGATTGAGCACCTCCAGGAGAGAGGCCCCAACAAGACGCGCCCCGAGGAGCGTCTTGCCACATGTCACTACTCGTTCTGACTGAGCGCCTCCAGGAGAGAGGTCCAAGCAAGACGCGCCCCGAGGAGCGTCTTGCCACATGTCACTACTTGGTCTGACTGAGCGCCTCCTGGAGGGAAGTCCAAGCAAGACGCGCCCCAAGGAGCGTTTTGCCACATGTCACTACTCGGTCTGACTGAGCGCCTCCAGGAGAGAGGCCCAAGCAAGACGTGCCCCGAGGAGCGTCTTGCCACATGTCAACAATGGGTCTGACTGAGGGCCTCCAGGAGAGAAGCCCAAGCAAGACGCGCCCAGAGGAGCGTCTTGCCACATGTCAACACTGGGTCTGACTGAGCGCCTCCAGGAGAGAGGCCCAAGCAAGACACGCCCCGAGGAGCGTCTTGACACATGTCAACACTGGGTCGGACTGAGGGCCTCCATGAGAGAAGCCCAAGCAAGACGCGCCCTGAGGAGAGTCTTGCCACATGTCAACACTCGGTCTGACAGAGGGCATTCAGGAGAGAGGCCCAAGCAATACGTGCCCCGATGAGCGTCTTGCCACATGTCACCACTGGGTCTGAATGAGCACCTCCAGGAGAGAGGCTCAACAAAGACGCGCCCCGAGGAGTGTCTTGCCACATGCCAACACTGGGTCTGACTGAGCGCCTCCAGGAGAGAGGCCCAAGCAAGACGCGCCCCGAGGAGCGTCTTGCCATGTGTCAACACTGGGTCTGACTGAGCGCCTCCAGGAGAGAGGCCCAAGCAAGACGCGCCCCGAGGAGCGTCTTTCCACTTGTCACCACTGGGTCTGACTGAGCGCCTCCAGGAGAGAGGCCCAAGCAAGACGCGCCCCGAGGAGCGTCTTGCCATGTGTCAACACTGGGTCTGACTGAGCGCCTCCAGTAGAGAGGCCCAAGCAAGACGCGCCCCGAGGAGCGTCTTTCCACTTGTCACCACTGGGTCTGACTGAGCGCCTCCAGGAGAGAGGCCCAAGCAAGACGCGCCCCGAGGAGCGTCTTGCCACATGTCAACACTGGGTCTGACTGAGGGCCTCCATGTGAGAGGCCCAAGCAAGACGCGCCCCGAGGAGAGTCTTGCCACATGTCAACACTGGGTCTGACAGAGGGCATCCAGGAGAGAGGCCCAAGCAATACGCGCCCCGAGGAGCGTCTTGCCACATGTCAACAATGGGTCTGACTGAGGCCCTCCAGGAGAGAAGCCCAAGGAAGACGCGCCCCGAGGAGCTTCTTGCCACATGTCAGCACTCGGTCTGACTGAGCCTCTCCAGGAGAGAGGCCAAAGCAAGATGCGCCCCGAGGAGCGTCTTGACACATGTCAACACTGGGTCTGACAGAAGGCCTCCATGAGAGAGGCCCAAGCAAGACGCGCCCCGAGGAGTGTCTTGCCACATGTCAACACTGGGTCTGACTGAGCGCCTCCAGGAGAGAGGCCCAAGCAAGATGCGCCCCGAGGAGCGTCTTGCCACGTGTCACCACTGGGTCTGATTGAGCACCTCCAGGAGAGAGGCCCCAGCAAGACGCGCCCCGAGGAGCGTCTTGCCACATGTCACTACTCGGTTTAACTGAGCGCCTCCAGGAGAGAGGTCCAAGCAAGACGCGCCCCGAGGAGCGTCTTGCCACATGTCACTACTCTGTCTGACTGAGCGCCTCAAGGAGAGAGGCCCAAGCAAGACGTGCCCCGAGGAGCGTCTTGCCACATGTCAACAATGGGTCTGACTGAGGGCCTCCAGGAGAGAAGCCCAAGCAAGACGCGCCCCGAGGAGCGTCTTGCCACATGTCAGCACTCGGTCTGACTGAGCGCCTCCAGGAGAGAGGCCCAAGCAAGACGCGCCCCGAGGAGCGTCTTGCCACATGTCACCACTGGGTCTGACTGAGCTCCTCCAGGAGAGAGGCCCAAGCAAGAAACGCCCGAGGAGCGTCTTGACACATGTCAACACTGGGTCTGACTGAGCGCCTCCAGGAGAGAGGCCCCAGCAAGACGCGCCCCGAGGAGCGTCTTGCCACATGTCAGCACTCGGTCTGACTGAGCGCCTCCAGGAGAGAGGCCCAAGTAAATGCGCCCCGAGGAGCATCTTGCCACATGTCAACAATGGGTCTGACTGAGGGCCTCCAGGAGAGAAGCCCAAGCAAGACGCGCCCCGAGGAGCGTCTTGCCACATGTCAACACTGGGTCTGACTGAGCGCCTCCAGGAGAGAGGCCCAAGCAAGACGCGCCCCGAGGAGCGTCTTGCCACATGTCACTACTCGGTCTGACTGAGCGCCTCCAGGAGAGAGGTCCAAGCAACACGCGTCCCGAGGAGCGTCTTGCCACATGTCAACACTGGGTCTGACTGAGTGCCTCCATGAGAGAAGCCCCAGCAAGACGCGCCCCGAGGAGCGTGTTGCCACATATCACTACTCGGTCTGACTGAGCGCCTCCAAGAGAGAGGCCCAAGCAAGACGTGCCCCGAGGAGCGTCTTGCCACATGTCAACAATGGGTCTGACTGAGGGCCTCCAGGAGAGAAGCCCAAGCAAGAAGCGCCCCGAGGAGCGTCTTGCCACATGTCAACACTGGGTCTGACTGAGGGCCTCCATGAGAGAAGCCCAAGCAAGACGGGCCCCGAGGAGAGTCTTGCCACATGTCAACACTGGGTCTGACAGAGGGCATTCAGGAGAGAGGCCCAAGCAATACGCGCCCCAAGGACCGTCTTGCCACATGTCAACAATGGGTCTGATTGAGCGCCTCCAGGAGAGAGGCCCAAGCAAGACGCGCCCCGAGGAGCGTCTTGCCACGTGTCAACACTGGGTCTGACTTAGCGCCTCCAGGAGAGAGGCCCAAGCAAGATGCGCCCCGAGTAGCGTCTTGCCACGTGTCACCACTGGGTCTGACTGAGCTCCTCCAGGAGAGAGGCCCAAGCAAGACGCACCCCGAGGAGCGTCTTGCCACGTGTCACCACTGGGTCTGATTGAGCACCTCCAGGAGAGAGGCCCCAACAAGACGCGCCCCGAGGAGCGTCTTGCCACATGTCACTACTCGTTCTGACTGAGCGCCTCCAGGAGAGAGGTCCAAGCAAGACGCGCCCCAAGGAGCGTTTTGCCACATGTCACTACTCGGTCTGACTGAGCGCCTCCAGGAGAGAGGCCCAAGCAAGACGTGCCCCGAGGAGCGTCTTGCCACATGTCAACAATGGGTCTGACTGAGGGCCTCCAGGAGAGAAGCCCAAGCAAGACGCGCCCAGAGGAGCGTCTTGCCACATTTCAACACTGGGTCTGACTGAGCGCCTCCAGGAGAGAGGCCCAAGCAAGACACGCCCCGAGGAGCGTCTTGACACATGTCAACACTGGGTCGGACTGAGGGCCTCCATGAGAGAAGCCCAATTAAGACGCGCCCTGAGGAGAGTCTTGCCACATGTCAACACTCGGTCTGACAGAGGGCATTCAGGAGAGAGGCCCAAGCAATACGTGCCCCGATGAGCGTCTTGCCACATGTCAACAATGGGTCTGATTGAGCGCCTCCAGGAGAGAGGCCCAAGCAAGACGCGCCCCGAGTAGCGTCTTGCCACGTGTCACCACTGGGTCTGACTGAGCTCCTCCAGGAGAGAGGCCCAAGCAAGACGCACCCCGAGGAGCGTCTTGCCACGTGTCACCACTGGGTCTGATTGAGCACCTCCAGGAGAGAGGCCCCAACAAGACGCGCCCCGAGGAGCGTCTTGCCACATGTCACTACTCGTTCTGACTGAGCGCCTCCAGGAGAGAGGTCCAAGCAAGACGCGCCCCAAGGAGCGTTTTGCCACATGTCACTACTCGGTCTGACTGAGCGCCTCCAGGAGAGAGGCCCAAGCAAGACGTGCCCCGAGGAGCGTCTTGCCACATGTCAACAATGGGTCTGACTGAGGGCCTCCAGGAGAGAAGCCCAAGCAAGACGCGCCCAGAGGAGCGTCTTGCCACATTTCAACACTGGGTCTGACTGAGCGCCTCCAGGAGAGAGGCCCAGGCAAGACACGCCCCGAGGAGCGTCTTGACACATGTCAACACTGGGTCGGACTGAGGGCCTCCATGAGAGAAGCCCAATTAAGACGCGCCCTGAGGAGAGTCTTGCCACATGTCAACACTCGGTCTGACAGAGGGCATTCAGGAGAGAGGCCCAAGCAATACGTGCCCCGATGAGCGTCTTGCCACATGTCACCACTGGGTCTGAATGAGCACCTCCAGGAGAGAGGCTCAACAAAGACACGCCCCGAGGAGTGTCTTGCCACATGCCAACACTGGGTCTGACTGAGCGCCTCCAGGAGAGAGGCCCAAGCAAGACGCGCCCCGAGGAGCGTCTTGCCATGTGTCAACACTGGGTCTGACTGAGAGCCTCCAGGAGAGAGGCCCAAGCAAGACGCGCCCCGAGGAGCGTCTTTCCACTTGTCACCACTGGGTCTGACTGAGCGCCTCCAGGAGAGAGGCCCAAGCAAGACGCGCCCCGAGGAGCGTCTTGCCACATGTCAACACTGGGTCTGACTGAGCGCCTGCAGGAGAGAGGCCCAAGCAAGACGCGCCCCGAGGAGCGTCTTGCCACATGTCAACAATGGGTCTGACTGAGGGCCTCCAGGAGAGAGGCCCAAGCAAGATGTGCCCGGAGGAGCGTCTTTCCACATGTCAACACTGGGTCTGACAGAGGGCCTCCAGGAGAGAGGCCCAAGCAAGACGCGCCCCGAGGAGCGTCTTGCCACATGTC
Source organism: Nothobranchius furzeri (assembly GCF_043380555.1). NCBI lineage: Eukaryota > Metazoa > Chordata > Actinopteri > Cyprinodontiformes > Nothobranchiidae > Nothobranchius > Nothobranchius furzeri. The sequence goes on along the minus strand of NC_091749.1, from coordinate 12,965,009 downwards.
ACCTCTGGTTCTGACTGAGCGCCTCCAGGAGAGAGGCCCAAGCAAGATGTGCCCGGAGGAGCGTCTTTCCACATGTCAACACTGGGTCTGACAGAGGGCCTCCATGAGAGAAGCCCAAGCAAGACGCGCCCCGAGGAGAGTCTTGCCACATGTCAACACTCGGTCTGACAGAGGGCATTCAGGAGAGAGGCCCAAGCAATACGCGCCCCGAGGAGCGTCTTGCCACATGTCACCACTGGGTCTGAATGAGCGCCTCCAGGAGAGAGGCCCAACAAAGACGCGCCCCGAGGAGTGTCTTGCCACATGCCAACACTGGGTCTGACTGAGCGCCTCCAGGAGAGAGGCCCAAGCAAGACGCGCCCCGAGGAGCGTCTTGCCACATGTCAACACTGGGTCTGACTGAGGGCCTCCATGAGAGAAGCCCAAGCAAGACGGTTCCCGAGGAGAGTCTTGCCACATGTCAACACTGGGTCTGACAGAGGGCATCCAGGAGAGAGGCCCAAGCAATACGCGCCCCGAAGAGCTTCTTTCCACATGTCAACAATGGGTCTTACTGAGGGCCTCCAGGAGAGAAGCCCAAGCAAGATGCACCCCGAGGAGCTTCTTGCTACATGTCAGCACTCGGTCTGACTGAGCATCTCCAGGAGAGAGGCCAAAGCAAGACGCGCCCCGAGGAGCGTCTTGACACATGTCAACACTGGGTCTGACAGAGGGCCTCCATGAGAGAGGCCCAAGCAAGACGCGCCCCGAGGAGTGTCTTGCCACATGTCAACACTGTGTCTGACTGAGCGCCTCCAGGAGAGAGGCCCAAGTAAGACGCACCCCGAGGAGCGTCTTGCCACGTGTCAACACTGGGTCTGACTTAGCGCTTCCAGGAGAGAGGCCCAAGCAAGATGCGCCCCGAGTAGCGTCTTGCCACGTGTCACCACTGGGTCTGACTGAGCTCCTCCAGGAGAGAGGCCCAAGCAAGACGCGCCCCGAGGAGCGTCTTGCCACGTGTCACCACTAGGTCTGATTGAGCACCTCCAGGAGAGAGGCCCCAGCAAGACGCGCCCCGAGGAGCGTCTTGCCACATATCACTACTCGGTCTAACTGAGCGCCTCCAGGAGAGAGGTCCAAGCAAGACGCGCCCCGAGGAGCGTCTTGCCACATGTCACTACTCGGTCTGACTGAGCGCCTCCAGGAGGGAGGTCCAAGCAAGACGCGCCCCAAGGAGCATTTTGCCACATGTCACTACTCGGTCTGACTGAGCGCCTCCAGGAGAGAGGCCCAAGCAAGACGTGCCCCGAGGAGCGTCTTACCACATGTCAACAATGGGTCTGACTGAGCGCCTCCAGGAGAGAGGCCCAAGCAAGACACGCCCCGAGGAGCGTCTTGACACATGTCAACACTGGGTCGAACTGAGGGCCTCCATGAGAGAAGCCCAAGCAAGACGCGCCCTGAGGAGAGTCTTGCCACATGTCAACACTCGGTCTGACAGAGGGCATTCAGGAGAGAGGCCCAAGCAATACGCGCCCCGAGGAGCGTCTTGCCACATGTCACCACTGGGTCTGAATGAGCGCCTCCAGGAGAGAGGCCCAACAAAGACGCGCCCCGAGGAGTGTCTTGCCACATGCCAACACTGGGTCTGACTGAGGGCCTCCAGGAGAGAGGCCCAAGCAAGATGCGCCCCGAGGAGCGTCTTGCCACGTGTCAACACTGGGTCTGACTGAGCGCCTCCAGGAGAGAGGCCCAAGCAAGACGCGCCCCGAGCAGCGTCTTTCCACTTGTCACCACTGGGTCTGACTGAGCGCCTCCAGGAGAGAGGCCCAAGCAGGACGCGCCCTGAGGAGCGTCTTGCCACATGTCAACACTGGGTCTGACTGAGCGCCTCCAGGAGAGAGGCCCAAGCAAGACACCCCCTGAGGAGCGTCTTGCCACATGTCAACAATGGGTCTGACTGAGGGCCTCCAGGAGAGAGGCCCAAGCAAGATGTGCCCGGAGGAGCGTCTTTCCACATGTCAACACTGGGTCTGACAGAGGGCCTCCAGGAGAGAGGCCCAAGCAAGACGCGCCCCGAGGAGCGTCTTGCCACATGTCACCTCTGTTTCTGACTGAGCGCCTCCAGGAGAGAGGCCCAAGCAAGATGTGCCCGGAGGAGCGTCTTTCCACATGTCAACACTGGGTCTGACAGAGGGCCTCCATGAGGGAAGCCCAAGCAAGACGCGCCCCGAGGAGAGTCTTGCCACATGTCAACACTCGGTCTGACAGAGGGCATTCAGGAGAGAGGCCCAAGCAATACGCGCCCCGAGGAGCGTCTTGCCACATGTCACCACTGGGTCTGAATGAGCGCCTCCAGGAGAGAGGCCCAACAAAGACGCGCCCCGAGGAGTGTCTTGCCACATGCCAACACTGGGTCTGACTGAGGGCCTCCAGGAGAGAAGCCCAAGCAAGACTGCGCCCCGAGGAGCGTCTTGACACATGTCAACACTGGGTCTGACAGAGGGCCTCCAGGAGAGAGGCCCAAGCAAGACGTTCCCCGAGGAGTGTCTTGCCACATGTCACCACTGGGTCTGACTGAGCGCCTCCAGGAGAGAGGCCCAAGCAAGACGCGCCCCGAGGAGCGTCAGGCCACATGTCACTACTCAGTCTGACTGAGCGCCTCCAGGAGAGAGGCCCAAGGAAGACGCGCCCCGAGGAGCGTCTTGCCACATGTCAGCACTGGGTCTGACTGAGCGCCTCCAGGAGAGATGCCCCAGCAAGACGCGCCCCTAGGAGCGTCTTGCCTTATGTTAGCACTCGGTCTGACTGAGCGCCTCCAGGAGAGAGGCCCAAGCAAGACGCGCCCCGAGGAGCGTCTTGCCACATGTCAACAATGGGTCTGACTGAGGGCCTCCAGGAGAGAGGCCCAAGCAAGATGCGCCCGGAGGAGCGTCTTGCCACATGTCAACACTGGGCCTGACAGAGGGCCTCCAGGAGAGAGGCCCAAGCAAGACGCGCCCTGAGGAGCGTCTTGCCACATGTCACCTCTGGTTCTGACTGAGCGCCTCCAGGAGAGAGGCCCAAGCAAGACGCGCCCCGAGGAGCGTTTTGTCACATGCCAACACTGGGTCTTTCTGAGCGCCTCCAGGAGAGAAGCCCAAGCAAGATGCGCCCCGAGGAGCGTCTTGCAACATGTCAGCACTCGGTCTTACTGAGCGCCTCCAGGAGAGAGGCCCAAGCAAGACGCGCCCCGAGGAGCGTCTTGCCACATGTCAACAATGGGTCTGACTGAGGGCCTCCAGGAGAGAAGCCCAAGCAACACGCGGCCCGAAGAGCGTCTTGACACATGTCAACAATGGGTCTGACTGAGGGCCTCCAGGAGCGAAGCCCAAGCAAGACTGCGCCCCGAGGAGCGTCTTGACACATGTCAACACTGGGTCTGACAGAGGGCATTCAGGAGAGAGGCCCAAGCAAGACGCGACCCGAGGAGTGTCTTGCCACATGTCACCACTGGGTCTGACTGAGCGCCTCCAGGAGAGAGGCCCAAGCAAGCCGCACCCCGAGGAGCGTCAGGCCACATGTCACTACTCAGTCTGACTGAGCGCCTCCAGGAGAGAGGCCCAAGCAAGACGCGCCCCGAGGAGCGTCTTGCCACATGTCAGCACTGGGTCTGACTGAGCGCCTCCAGGAGTGAGGCCCCAGCAAGACGCGCCCCGAGGAGCGTCTTGCCTTATGTCAGCACTCGGTCTGACTGAGTGCCTCCAGGAGAGAGGCCCAAGCAAGACGCGCCCCGAGGAGCGTCTTGCCACATGTCAACAATGGGTCTTACTGAGGGCCTCCAGGAGAGAAGCCCGAGCAAGACGCGCCCCGAGGAGAATCTTTCCACATGTCAGCACTCGGTCTGACTGAGCGCCTCCAGGAGAGAGGCCAAAGCAAGACGCGCCCCGAGGAGCGTCTTGACACATGTCAACACTGGGTCTGACAGAGGGCCTCCATGAGAGAGGCCCAAGCAAGACGCGCCCCGAGGAGTGTCTTGCCACATGTCAACACTGGGTCTGACAGAGGGCCTCCATGAGAGAGGCCCAAGCAAGACGCGCCCCGAGGAGTGTCTTGCCACATGTCACCACTTGGTCTCACTGAGCGCCTCCAGGAGAGAGGCCCAAGCAACACGCGCCCCGAGGAGCGTCAGGCCACATGTCACTACTCAGTCTGACTGAGCGCCTCCAGGAGAGAGGCCCAAGTAAGACGCGCCCCGAGGAGCGTCTTGCCACGTGTCAACACTGGGTCTGATTGAGGGCCTTCTGGAGAGAGGCCCAAGCAAGACGCGCCCCGAGGAGCATCTTTCCACATGTCAACAATGGTTCTTAATGAGGGCCTCCAGGAGAGAAGCCCAAGAAAGACGCGCCCCGAGGAGCTTCTTGCCACATGTCAGCACTCGGTCTGACAGAGGGCCTCCATGAGAGAGGCCCAAGCAAGACGCGCCCCGAGGAGCGTCTTGCCACATGTCAACACTGGGTCTGACTGAGTGCCTCCATGAGAGAAGCCCCAGCAAGATGCGCCCCGAGGAGCGTCTTGCCACATGTCACTACTCGGTCTGTTTGAGCGCCTCAAGGAGAGAGACCCAAGCAAGACGAGCCCCGAGGAGCGTCTTGCCACATGTCAACAATGGGTCTGACTGAGGGCCTCCAGGAGAGAAGCCCAAGGAAGACGCGCCCCGAGGAGCGTCTTGCCACATGTCAACACTGGGTCTGACTGAGCGCCTCCAGGAGAGAGGCCCAAGCAAGACACTCCCCGAGGAGCGTCTTGACACATGTCAACACTGGGTCTGACTGATGGCCTCCATGAGAGAAGCCCAAGCAAGACACGCCCCGAGGAGTGTCTTGCCACATGTCACCACTGGGTCTGACTGAGCACCTCCAGGAGAGAGGCCCAAGCAAGACAAGCCCCGAGGAGCGTCTTGTCACATGTCAATACTGGGTCTTTCTGAGCGCCTCCAGGAGAGAAGCCCAAGCAAGACGCGCCCCGAGGAGCGTCTTTCCACATGTCAGGACTCGGTCTGACTGAGCGCCTCCAGGAGAGAGGCCCAAGCAAGACGCGCCCCGAGGAGAGTCTTGCCACATGTCAACAATGGGTCTGACTGAGGGCCTCCAGGAGAGAAGCCCAAGCAACACGCGGCCCGAGGAGCGTCTTGCCACATGTCAGCACTCGGTCTGACTGAGCGCCTCCAGGAGAGAGGCCAAAGCAAGACGCGCCCCGAGGAGTGTCTTGCCACATGTCAACAATGGGTCTGACTGAGGGCCTCCAGGAGAGAAGCCCAAGCAAGACGCGCCCCGAGGAGCGTCTTGACACATGTCAACACTGGGTCTGACAGAGGGCCTCCAGGAGAGAGGCCCAAGCAAGACGCGCCCCGAGGAGTGTCTTGCCACATGTCACCACTTGGTCTGACTGAGCGCCTCCAGGAGAGAGGCCCAAGCAACACGCGCCCGAGGAGCGTCAGGCCACATGTCACTACTCAGTCTGACTGAGCGCCTCCAGGAGAGAGGCCCAAGCAAGACGCGCCCCGAGGAGCGTCTTGCCACGTGTCAACACTGGGTCTGATTGAGGGCCTTCTGGAGAGAGGCCCAAGCAAGACGCGCCCCGAGGAGCGTCTTGCCACATGTCAACAATGGGTCTTACTGAGGGCCTCCAGGAGAGAAGCCCAAGCAAGACGCGCCCCGAGGAGCTTCTTGCCACATGTCAGCACTCGGTCTGACTGAGCGCCTCCAGGAGAGAGGCCAAAGCAAGACGCGCCCCGAGGAGCGTCTTGACACATGTCAACACTGGGTCTGACTGAGCGCCTCCAGGAGAGAGGCCCAAGCAAGATGCGCCCCGAGGAGCGTCTTGCCACGTGTCAACTCTGGGTCTGACTGAGCGCCTCCAGGAGAGAGGCCCAAGCAAGATGCGCCCCGAGGAGCGTCTTGCCACGAGTCACCACTGGGTCTGATTGAGCTTCTCCAGGAGAGAGGCCCCAGCAAGACGCGCCCCGAGGAGCGTCTTGCCTTTGGTCAGCACTCGTTGTGACCGAGCGCCTCCAGGAGAGAGGCCCAAGCAGGACGGCCCCGAGGAGCGTCTTGCGACATGTCACTACTCGGTCTAACTGAGCGCCTCCAGGAGAGAGGTCCAAGCAAGACGCGCCCCGAGGAGCGTCTTGCCACATGTCACTACTCGGTCTGACTGAGCGCCTCCAGGAGAGAGGCCCAAGCAAGACGTGCCCCGAGGAGCGTCTTGCCACATGTCAACAATGGGTCTGACTGAGGGCCTCCAGGAGAGAAGCCCAAGCAAGACGAGCCCCGAGGAGCGTCTTGCCACATGTCAACACTGGGTCTGACTGAGCGCCTCCAGGAGAGAGGCCCAAGCAAGACGCGCCCCGAGGAGCGTCAGGCCACATGTCACTACTCAGTCTGACTGAGCGCCTCCAGGAGAGAGGCCCAAGCAAGACGCGCCCCGAGGAGCGTCTTGTCACATGTCAACACTGGGTCTTTCTGAGCGCCTCCAGGAGAGAAGCCCAAGCAAGACGCGCCCCGAGGAGCGTCTTGCCACATGTCAACAATGGGTCTGACTGAGGGCCTCCAGGAAAGAAGCCCAAGCAACACGCGGCCCGAGGAGCGTCTTGCCACATGTCAGCAATCGGTCTGACCGAGCGGCTCCAGGAGAGAGGCCCAAGCAAGACGCGCCCCGAGGAGCGTCTTGCCACATGTCAGCAATGGGTCTGACTGAGGGCCTCCAGGAGAGAAGCCCAAGCAAGACGCGCCCCGTGGAGCGTCTTGAGACATGTCAACACTGGGTCTGACAGAGGGCCTCCAGGAGAGAGGCCCAAGCAAGACGCGCCCCGAGGAGTGTCTTGCCACATGTCACCACTGGGTCTTAATTAGCGCCTCCAGGAGAGAGGCCCAAGCAAGACGCGCCCCGAGGAGCGTCAGGCCACATGTCACTACTCAGTCTGACTGAGTGCCTCCAGGAGGGAGGCCCAAGCAAGACGCGTCCCGAGGAGCGTCTTGCCACATGTCAACAATGGGTCTTACTGAGGGCCTCCAGGAGAGAAGCCGAAGCAAGACGCGCCCCGAGGAGCTTCTTGCCACATGTCAGCACTCGGTCTGACTGAGCGCCTCCTGGAGAGAGGCCAAAGCAAGACGCGCCCCGAGGAGCGTCTTGACACATGTCAACACTGGGTCTGACAGAGGGCCTCCATGAGAGAGGCCCAAGCAAGACACGCCCCGAAGAGTGTCTTGCCACGTGTCAACACTGGGTCTGACTGAGCGCCTCCAGGAGAAAGGCCCAAGTAAGACGCGCCCCGAGGAGCGTCTTGCCACGTGTCAACACTGGGTCTGATTGAGGGCCTTCTGGAGAGAGTCCCAAGCAAGACGCGCCCCGAGGAGCATCTTTCCACATGTCAACAATGGTTCTTACTGAGGGCCTCCAGGAGAGAAGCCCAAGAAAGCCGCGCCCCGAGGAGCTTCTTGCCACATGTCAGCACTCGGTCTGACAGAGGGCCTCCATGAGAGAGGCTCAAGCAAGACGCGCCCCGAGGAGTGTCTTGCCAAATGTCAACACTGGGTCTGACTGAGCGCCTCAGGGAGAGAAGTCCAAGCAAGACGCGCCCCGAGGAGCGTCTTGCCACATGTCAACACTGGGTCTGACTGAGTGCCTCCATGAGAGAAGCCCCAGCAAGACGCGCCCCGAGGAGCGTCTTGCCACATGTCACTACTCGGTCTGTTTGAGCGCCTCAAGGAGAGAGACCCAAGCAAGACGTGCCCCGAGGAGCGTCTTGCCACATGTCAACAATGGGTCTGACTGAGGGCCTCCAGGAGAGAAGCCCAAGCAAGACGCGCCCCGAGGAGCATCTTGCCACATGTCAACACTGGGTCTGACTGAGCTCCTCCAGGAGAGAGGCCCAAGCAAGACACGCCCCGAGGAGCGTCTTGACACATGTCAACACTGGGTCTGACTGAGGGCCTCCAGGAGAGAAGCCCAAGCAAGACGCGCCCCGAGGAGAGTCTTGCCACATCTCAACACTCGGTCTGACAGAGGGCCTCCAGGAGAGAGGCCCAAGCAAGACGCGCCCCGAGGAGTGTCTTGCCACATGTCACCACTGGGTCTGACTGAGCACCTCCAGGAGAGAGGCCCAAGCAAGACAAGCCCCGAGGAGCGTCTTGTCACATGTCAACACTGGGTCTTTCTGAGCGCCTCCAGGAGAGAAGCCCAAGCAAGACGCGCCCCGAGGAGCGACTTTCCACATGTCAGGACTCGGTCTGACTGAGCGCCTCCAGGAGAGAGGCCCAAGCAAGACGCGCCCCGAGGAGCGTCTTGCCACATGTCAACAATGGGTCTGACTGAGGGCCTCCAGGAGAGAAGCCCAAGCAACACGCGGCCCGAGGAGCGTCTTGCCACATGTCAGCACTCGGTCTGACTGAGCGCCTCCAGGAGAGAGGCCAAAGCAAGACGCGCCCCGAGGAGCGTCTTGCCACATGTCAACAATGGGTCTGACTGAGGTTCTCCAGGAGAGAAGCCCAAGCAAGACGCGCCCCGAGGAGCGTCTTGACACATGTCAACACTGGGTCTGACAGAGGGCCTCCAGGAGAGAGGCCCAAGCAAGACGCGCCCCGAGGAGTGTCTTGCCACATGTCACCACTTGGTCTGACTGAGCGCTTCCAGGAGAGAGGCCCAAGCAACACGCGCCCCGAGGAGCGTCAGGCCACATGTCACCACTTGGTCTGACTGAGCGCTTCCAGGAGAGAGGCCCAAGCAACACGCGCCCCGAGGAGCGTCTTGCCACATGTCGACAATGGGTCTTACTGAGGGCCTCCAGGAGAGAAGCCCAAGCAAGACGCGCCCCGAGGAGCTTCTTGCCACATGTCAGCACTCGGTCTGACTGAGCGCCTCCAGGAGAGAGGCCAAAGCAAGACGCGCCCCGAGGAGCGTCTTGACACATGTCAACACTGGGTCTGACAGAGGGCCTCCATGAGAGAGGCCCAAGCAAGACGCGCCCCGAGGAGCGTCTTGCCACATGTCAACACTGGGTCTGACTGAGCGCCTCCAGGAGAGAGGCCCAAGCAAGATGCGCCCCGAGGAGCGTCTTGCCACGTGTCAACTCTGGGTCTGACTGAGCGCCTCCAGGAGAGAGGCCCAAGCAAGATGCGCCCCGAGGAGCGTCTTGCCACGTGTCACCACTGGGTCTGATTGAGCTTCTCCAGGAGAGAGGCCCCAGCAAGACGTGCCCCGAGGAGCGTCTTGCCTTATGTCAGCACTCGGTGTGACCGAGCGCCTCCTGGAGAGAGGCCCAAGCAGGACGCGCCCCGAGGAGCGTCTTGCGACATGTCACTACTCGGTCTAACTGAGCGCCTCCAGGAGAGAGGTCCAAGCAAGACGCGCCCCGAGGAGCGTCTTGCCACATGTCACTACTCGGTCTGACTGAGCGCCTCCAGGAGAGAGGCCCAAGCAAGACGTGCCCCGAGGAGCGTCTTGCCACATGTCAACAATGGGTCTGACTGAGGGCCTCCAGGAGAGAAGCCCAAGCAAGACGCGCCCCGAGGAGCGTCTTGCCACATGTCAACACTGGGTCTGACTGAGCGCCTCCAGGAGAGAGGCCCAAGCAAGACGCGCCCCGAGGAGCGTCTTGCCACATGTCAACAATGGGTCTGACTGAGGGCCTCCAGGAGAGAAGCCCAAGCAAGACGCGCCCCGTGGAGCGTCTTGACACATGTCAACACTGGGTCTGACAGAGGGCCTCCAGGAGAGAGGCCCAAGCAAGACGCGCCCCGAGGAGTGTCTTGCCACATGTCACCACTGGGTCTTAATTAGCGCCTCCAGGAGAGAGGCCCAAGCAAGACGCGCCCCGAGGAACGTCAGGCCACATGTCACTACTCAGTCTGACTGAGGGCCTCCATGAGAGAAGCCCAAGCAAGACGCGCCCTGAGGAGAGTCTTGCCACATGTCAACACTCGGTCTGACAGAGGGCATTCAGGAGAGAGGCCCAAGCAATACGCGCCCCGAGGAGCGTCTTGCCACATGTCACCACTGGGTCTGAATGAGCGCCTCCAGGAGAGAGGCCCAACAAAGACGCGCCCCGAGGAGTGTCTTGCCACATGCCAACACTGGGTCTGACTGAGCGCCTCCAGGAGAGAGGCCCAAGCAAGATGCGCCCCGAGGAGCGTCTTGCCACGTGTCAACACTGGGTCTGACTGAGCGCCTCCAGGAGAGAGGCCCAAGCAAGACGCGCCCCGAGCAGCGTCTTTCCACTTGTCACCACTGGGTCTGACTGAGCGCCTCCAGGAGAGAGGCCCAAGCAGGACGCGCCCCGAGGAGCGTCTTGCCAAATGTCAACACTGGGTCTGACTGAGCGCCTCCAGGAGAGAGGCCCAAGCAAGACACCCCCTGAGGAGCGTCTTGCCACATGTCAACAATGGGTCTGACTGAGGGCCTCCAGGAGAGAGGCCCAAGCAAGATGTGCCCGGAGGAGCGTCTTTCCACATGTCAACACTGGGTCTGACAGAGGGCCTCCAGGAGAGAGGCCCAAGCAAGACGCGCCCCGAGGAGCGTCTTGCCACATGTCACCTCTGTTTCTGACTGAGCGCCTCCAGGAGAGAGGCCCAAGCAAGATGTGCCCGGAGGAGCGTCTTTCCACATGTCAACACTGGGTCTGACAGAGGGCCTCCATGAGAGAAGCCCAAGCAAGACGCGCCCCGAGGAGAGTCTTGCCACATGTCAACACTCGGTCTGACAGAGGGCATTCAGGAGAGAGGCCCAAGCAATACGCGCCCCGAGGAGCGTCTTGCCACATGTCACCACTGGGTCTGAATGAGCGCCTCCAGGAGAGAGGCCCAACAAAGACGCGGCCCGAGGAGTGTCTTGCCACATGCCAACACTGGGTCTGACTGAGCGCCTCCAGGAGAGAGGCCCAAGCAAGACGCGCCCCGAGGAGCGTCTTGACACGTGTCAACACTGGGTCTGACTGAGCACCTCCAGGAGAGAGGCCCAAGCAAGACGCGCCCCGAGGAGCGTCTTTCCACGTGTCACCACTGGGTCTGACTGAGCGCCTCCAGGAGAGAGGCCCAAGCAAGACGCACCCCGAGGAGCGTCTTGCCACATGTCAACACTGGGTCTGACTGAGCGCCTCCAGGAGAGAGGCCCAAGCAAGACGCGCCCTGAGGAGCGTCTTGCCACATGTCAACAATGGGTCTGACTGAGGGCCTCCAGGAGAGAAGCCCAAGCAAGACGCGCCCCGAGGAGCGTCTTGCCACATGTCAACAATGGGTCTGACTGAGGGCCTCCAGGAGAGAAGCCCAAGCAAGACTGCGCCCCGAGGAGCGTCTTGACACATGTCAACACTGGGTCTGACAGAGGGCCTCCAGGAGAGAGGCCCAAGCAAGACGTTCCCCGAGGAGTGTCTTGCCACATGTCACCACTGGGTCTGACTGAGCGCCTCCAGGAGAGAGGCCCAAGCAAGACGCGCCCCGAGGAGCGTCAGGCCACATGTCAACAATGGGTCTGACTGAGGGCCTCCAGGAGAGAGGCCCAAGCAAGATGCGCCCGGAGGAGCGTCTTGCCACATGTCAACACTGGGCCTGAAAGAGGGCCTCCAGGAGAGAGGCCCAAGCAAGACGCGCCCTGAGGAGCGTCTTGCCACATGTCACCTCTGGTTCTGACTGAGCGCCTCCAGGAGAGAGGCCCAAGCAAGACGCGCCCCGAGGAGCGTTTTGTCACATGCCAACACTGGGTCTTTCTGAGCGCCTCCAGGAGAGAAGCCCAAGCAAGACGCGCCCCGAGGAGCGTCTTGCAACATGTCAGCACTCGGTCTGACTGAGCGCCTCCAGGAGAGAGGCCCAAGCAAGACGCGCCCCGAGGAGCGTCTTGCCACATGTGAACAATGGGTCTGACTGAGGGCCTCCAGGAGAGAAGCCCAAGCAACACGCGGCCCGAAGAGCGTCTTGACACATGTCAGCACTCGGTCTTACTGAGCGCCTCCAGGAGAGAGGCCCAAGCAAGACGCGCCCCGAGGAGCGTCTTGCCACATGTCAACAATGGGTCTGACTGAGGGCCTCCAGGAGCGAAGCCCAAGCAAGACTGCGCCCCGAGGAGCGTCTTCACACATGTCAACACTGGGTCTGACAGAGGGCATTCAGGAGAGAGGCCCAAGCAAGACACGACCCGAGGAGTGTCTTGCCACATGTCACCACTGGGTCTGACTGTGCGCCTCCAGGAGAGAGGCCCAAGCAAGCCGCACCCCGAGGAGCGTCAGGCCACATGTCACTACTCAGTCTGACTGAGCGCCTCCAGGAGAGAGGCCCAAGCAAGACGCGCCCCGAGGAGCGTCTTGCCACATGTCAGCACTGGGTCTGACTGAGCGCCTCCAGGAGTGAGGCCCCAGCAAGACGCGCCCCGAGGAGCGTCTTGCCTTATGTCAGCACTCGGTCTGACTGAGTGCCTCCAGGAGAGAGGCCCAAGCAAGACGCGCCCCGAGGAGCGTCTTGCCACATGTCAACAATGGGTCTTACTGAGGGCCTCCAGGAGAGAAGCCCGAGCAAGACGCGCCCCGAGGAGAATCTTTCCACATGTCAGCACTCGGTCTGACTGAGCGCCTCCAGGAGAGAGGCCAAAGCAAGACGCGCCCCGAGGAGCGTCTTGACACATGTCAACACTGGGTCTGACAGAGGGCCTCCATGAGAGAGGCCCAAGCAAGACGCGCCCCGAGGAGTGTCTTGCCACATGTCAACACTGGGTCTGACAGAGGGCCTCCATGAGAGAGGCCCAAGCAAGACGCGCCCCGAGGAGTGTCTTGCCACATGTCACCACTTGGTCTCACTGAGCGCCTCCAGGAGAGAGGCCCAAGCAACACGCGCCCCGAGGAGCGTCAGGCCACATGTCACTACTCAGTCTGACTGAGCGCCTCCAGGAGAGAGGCCCAAGTAAGACGCGCCCCGAGGAGCGTCTTGCCACGTGTCAACACTGGGTCTGATTGAGGGCCTTCTGGAGAGAGGCCCAAGCAAGACGCGCCCCGAGGAGCATCTTTCCACATGTCAACAATGGTTCTTAATGAGGGCCTCCAGGAGAGAAGCCCAAGAAAGACGCGCCCCGAGGAGCTTCTTGCCACATGTCAGCACTCGGTCTGACAGAGGGCCTCCATGAGAGAGGCCCAAGCAAGACGCGCCCCGAGGAGCGTCTTGCCACATGTCAACACTGGGTCTGACTGAGTGCCTCCATGAGAGAAGCCCCAGCAAGACGCGCCCCGAGGAGCGTCTTGCCACATGTCACTACTCGGTCTGTTTGAGCGCCTCAAGGAGAGAGACCCAAGCAAGACGAGCCCCGAGGAGCGTCTTGCCACATGTCAACAATGGGTCTGACTGAGGGCCTCCAGGAGAGAAGCCCAAGGAAGACGCGCCCCGAGGAGCGTCTTGCCACATGTCAACACTGGGTCTGACTGAGCGCCTCCAGGAGAGAGGCCCAAGCAAGACACGCCCCGAGGAGCGTCTTGACACATGTCAACACTGGGTCTGACTGAGGGCCTCCATGAGAGAAGCCCAAGCAAGACACGCCCCGAGGAGCGTCTTTCCACATGTCAGGACTCGGTCTGACTGAGCGCCTCCAGGAGAGAGGCCCAAGCAAGACGCGCCCCGAGGAGAGTCTTGCCACATGTCAACAATGGGTCTGACTGAGGGCCTCCAGGAGAGAAGCCCAAGCAACACGCGGCCCGAGGAGCGTCTTGCCACATGTCAGCACTCGGTCTGACTGAGCGCCTCCAGGAGAGAGGCCAAAGCAAGACGCGCCCCGAGGAGTGTCTTGCCACATGTCAACAATGGGTCTGACTGAGGGCCTCCAGGAGAGAAGCCCAAGCAAGACGCGCCCCGAGGAGCGTCTTGACACATGTCAACACTGGGTCTGACAGAGGGCCTCCAGGAGAGAGGCCCAAGCAAGACGCGCCCCGAGGAGTGTCTTGCCACATGTCACCACTTGGTCTGACTGAGCGCCTCCAGGAGAGAGGCCCAAGCAACACGCGCCCGAGGAGCGTCAGGCCACATGTCACTACTCAGTCTGACTGAGCGCCTCCAGGAGAGAGGCCCAAGCAAGACGCGCCCCGAGGAGCGTCTTGCCACGTGTCAACACTGGGTCTGATTGAGGGCCTTCTGGAGAGAGGCCCAAGCAAGACGCGCCCCGAGGAGCGTCTTGCCACATGTCAACAATGGGTCTTACTGAGGGCCTCCAGGAGAGAAGCCCAAGCAAGACGCGCCCCGAGGAGCTTCTTGCCACATGTCAGCACTCGGTCTGACTGAGCGCCTCCAGGAGAGAGGCCAAAGCAAGACGCGCCCCGAGGAGCGTCTTGACACATGTCAACACTGGGTCTGACAGAGGGCCTCCATGAGAGAGGCCCAAGCAAGACGCGCCCCGAGGAGTGTCTTGCCACGTGTCAACACTGGGTCTGACTGAGCGCCTCCAGGAGAGAGGCCCAAGCAAGATGCGCCCCGAGGAGCGTCTTGCCACGTGTCAACTCTGGGTCTGACTGAGCGCCTCCAGGAGAGAGGCCCAAGCAAGATGCGCCCCGAGGAGCGTCTTGCCACGAGTCACCACTGGGTCTGATTGAGCTTCTCCAGGAGAGAGGCCCCAGCAAGACGCGCCCCGAGGAGCGTCTTGCCTTTGGTCAGCACTCGTTGTGACCGAGCGCCTCCAGGAGAGAGGCCCAAGCAGGACGGCCCCGAGGAGCGTCTTGCGACATGTCACTACTCGGTCTAACTGAGCGCCTCCAGGAGAGAGGTCCAAGCAAGACGCGCCCCGAGGAGCGTCTTGCCACATGTCACTACTCGGTCTGACTGAGCGCCTCCAGGAGAGAGGCCCAAGCAAGACGTGCCCCGAGGAGCGTCTTGCCACATGTCAACAATGGGTCTGACTGAGGGCCTCCAGGAGAGAAGCCCAAGCAAGACGAGCCCCGAGGAGCGTCTTGCCACATGTCAACACTGGGTCTGACTGAGCGCCTCCAGGAGAGAGGCCCAAGCAAGACGCGCCCCGAGGAGCGTCAGGCCACATGTCACTACTCAGTCTGACTGAGCGCCTCCAGGAGAGAGGCCCAAGCAAGACGCGCCCCGAGGAGCGTCTTGTCACATGTCAACACTGGGTCTTTCTGAGCGCCTCCAGGAGAGAAGCCCAAGCAAGACGCGCCCCGAGGAGCGTCTTGCCACATGTCAACAATGGGTCTGACTGAGGGCCTCCAGGAAAGAAGCCCAAGCAACACGCGGCCCGAGGAGCGTCTTGCCACATGCCAGCAATCGGTCTGACCGAGCGGCTCCAGGAGAGAGGCCCAAGCAAGACGCGCCCCGAGGAGCGTCTTGCCACATGTCAGCAATGGGTCTGACTGAGGGCCTCCAGGAGAGAAGCCCAAGCAAGACGCGCCCCGTG
Source organism: Nothobranchius furzeri (assembly GCF_043380555.1). Taxonomy (NCBI): domain Eukaryota; kingdom Metazoa; phylum Chordata; class Actinopteri; order Cyprinodontiformes; family Nothobranchiidae; genus Nothobranchius; species Nothobranchius furzeri. Next base: position 12,949,628 of record NC_091749.1, on the reverse strand, counting down.
GAGCGTCTTGAGACATGTCAACACTGGGTCTGACAGAGGGCCTCCAGGAGAGAGGCCCAAGCAAGACGCGCCCCGAGGAGTGTCTTGCCACATGTCACCACTGGGTCTTAATTAGCGCCTCCAGGAGAGAGGCCCAAGCAAGACGCGCCCCGAGGAGCGTCAGGCCACATGTCACTACTCAGTCTGACTGAGTGCCTCCAGGAGAGAGGCCCAAGCAAGACGCGTCCCGAGGAGCGTCTTGCCACATGTCAACAATGGGTCTTACTGAGGGCCTCCAGGAGAGAAGCCGAAGCAAGACGCGCCCCGAGGAGCTTCTTGCCACATGTCAGCACTCGGTCTGACTGAGCGCCTCCTGGAGAGAGGCCAAAGCAAGACGCGCCCCGAGGAGCGTCTTGACACATGTCAACACTGGGTCTGACAGAGGGCCTCCATGAGAGAGGCCCAAGCAAGACGGGCCCCGAAGAGTGTCTTGCCACGTGTCAACACTGGGTCTGACTGAGCGCCTCCAGGAGAAAGGCCCAAGTAAGACGCGCCCCGAGGAGCGTCTTGCCACGTGTCAACACTGGGTCTGATTGAGGGCCTTCTGGAGAGAGTCCCAAGCAAGACGCGCCCCGAGGAGCATCTTTCCACATGTCAACAATGGTTCTTACTGAGGGCCTCCAGGAGAGAAGCCCAAGAAAGCCGCGCCCCGAGGAGCTTCTTGCCACATGTCAGCACTCGGTCTGACAGAGGGCCTCCATGAGAGAGGCTCAAGCAAGACGCGCCCCGAGGAGTGTCTTGCCAAATGTCAACACTGGGTCTGACTGAGCGCCTCAGGGAGAGAGGTCCAAGCAAGACGCGCCCCGAGGAGCGTCTTGCCACATGTCAACACTGGGTCTGACTGAGTGCCTCCATGAGAGAAGCCCCAGCAAGACGCGCCCCGAGGAGCGTCTTGCCACATGTCACTACTCGGTCTTTTTGAGCGCCTCAAGGAGAGAGACCCAAGCAAGACGTGCCCCGAGGAGCGTCTTGCCACATGTCAACAATGGGTCTGACTGAGGGCCTCCAGGAGAGAAGCCCAAGCAAGACGCGCCCCGAGGAGCATCTTGCCACATGTCAACACTGGGTCTGACTGAGCGCCTCCAGGAGAGAGGCCCAAGCAAGACACGCCCCGAGGAGCGTCTTGACACATGTCAACACTGGGTCTGACTGAGGGCCTCCATGAGAGAAGCCCAAGCAAGACGCGCCCCGAGGAGAGTCTTGCCACATCTCAACACTCGGTCTGACAGAGGGCCTCCAGGAGAGAGGCCCAAGCAAGACGCGCCCCGAGGAGTGTCTTGCCACATGTCACCACTGGGTCTGACTGAGCACCTCCAGGAGAGAGGCCCAAGCAAGACAAGCCCCGAGGAGCGTCTTGTCACATGTCAACACTGGGTCTTTCTGAGCGCCTCCAGGAGAGAAGCCCAAGCAAGACGCGCCCCGAGGAGCGACTTTCCACATGTCAGGACTCGGTCTGACTGAGCGCCTCCAGGAGAGAGGCCCAAGCAAGACGCGCCCCGAGGAGCGTCTTGCCACATGTCAACAATGGGTCTGACTGAGGGCCTCCAGGAGAGAAGCCCAAGCAACACGCGGCCCGAGGAGCGTCTTGCCACATGTCAGCACTCGGTCTGACTGAGCGCCTCCAGGAGAGAGGCCAAAGCAAGATGCGCCCCGAGGAGCGTCTTGCCACATGTCAACAATGGGTCTGACTGAGGTTCTCCAGGAGAGAAGCCCAAGCAAGACGCGCCCCGAGGAGCGTCTTGACACATGTCAACACTGGGTCTGACAGAGGGCCTCCAGGAGAGAGGCCCAAGCAAGACGCGCCCCGAGGAGTGTCTTGCCACATGTCACCACTTGGTCTGACTGAGCGCTTCCAGGAGAGAGGCCCAAGCAACACGCGCCCCGAGGAGCGTCAGGCCACATGTCACCACTTGGTCTGACTGAGCGCTTCCAGGAGAGAGGCCCAAGCAACACGCGCCCCGAGGAGCGTCTTGCCACATGTCAACAATGGGTCTTACTGAGGGCCTCCAGGAGAGAAGCCCAAGCAAGACGCGCCCCGAGGAGCTTCTTGCCACATGTCAGCACTCGGTCTGACTGAGCGCCTCCAGGAGAGAGGCCAAAGCAAGACGCGCCCCGAGGAGCGTCTTGACACATGTCAACACTGGGTCTGACAGAGGGCCTCCATGAGAGAGGCCCAAGCAAGACGCGCCCCGAGGAGCGTCTTGCCACATGTCAACACTGGGTCTGACTGAGCGCCTCCAGGAGAGAGGCCCAAGCAAGATGCGCCCCGAGGAGCGTCTTGCCACGTGTCAACTCTGGGTCTGACTGAGCGCCTCCAGGAGAGAGGCCCAAGCAAGATGCGCCCCGAGGAGCGTCTTGCCACGTGTCACCACTGGGTCTGATTGAGCTTCTCCAGGAGAGAGGCCCCAGCAAGACGTGCCCCGAGGAGCGTCTTGCCTTATGTCAGCACTCGGTGTGACCGAGCGCCTCCAGGAGAGAGGCCCAAGCAGGACGCGCCCCGAGGAGCGTCTTGCGACATGTCACTACTCGGTCTAACTGAGCGCCTCCAGGAGAGAGGTCCAAGCAAGACGCGCCCCGAGGAGCGTCTTGCCACATGTCACTACTCGGTCTGACTGAGCGCCTCCAGGAGAGAGGCCCAAGCAAGACGTGCCCCGAGGAGCGTCTTGCCACATGTCAACAATGGGTCTGACTGAGGGCCTCCAGGAGAGAAGCCCAAGCAAGACGCGCCCCGAGGAGCGTCTTGCCACATGTCAACACTGGGTCTGACTGAGCGCCTCCAGGAGAGAGGCCCAAGCAAGACGCGCCCCGAGGAGCGTCTTGCCACATGTCAACAATGGGTCTGACTGAGGGCCTCCAGGAGAGAAGCCCAAGCAAGACGCGCCCCGTGGAGCGTCTTGACACATGTCAACACTGGGTCTGACAGAGGGCCTCCAGGAGAGAGGCCCAAGCAAGACGCGCCCCGAGGAGTGTCTTGCCACATGTCACCACTGGGTCTTAATTAGCGCCTCCAGGAGAGAGGCCCAAGCAAGACGCGCCCCGAGGAACGTCAGGCCACATGTCACTACTCAGTCTGACTGAGTGCCTCCAGGAGAGAGGCCCAAGCAAGACGCGCCCCGAGGAGCGTCTTGCCACATGTCAACAATGGGTCTTACTGAGGGCCTCCAGGAGAGAAGCCCAAGCAAGACGCGCCCCGAGGAGCTTCTTGCCACATGTCAGCACTCGGTCTGACTGAGCGCCTCCTGGAGAGAGGCCAAAGCAAGACGCGCCCCGAGGAGCGTCTTGACACATGTCAACACTGGGTCTGACTGAGCGCCTCCAGGAGAGAGGCCCAAGCAAGACGCGCCCCGACGAGCGTCTTGCCACGTGTCAACACTGGGTCTGACTGAGCGCCTCCAGGAGAGAGGCCCAAGCAAGATGCGCCCCGAGGAGCTTCTTGCGCCACATGTCACCACTGGGTCTGACTGAGCGCCTCCAGGAGAGAGGCCCAAGCAGGACGCGCCCCGAGGAGCGTCTTGCCACGTGTCACCACTGGGTCTGATTGAGCGCCTCCAGGAGAGAGGCCCCAGCAAGACCGGTCAGGCCTGCAGTGTACACATCAGAGACATGATGTTCTTTCACAGAACTGAGGTTGTTCATTACTAAATGACTTTTACAGCAATATTGTTATTATACTATTCAACAGGTTGATCATAATAATGTGTATTAAACCCACAACCTAGCACTGAGGACAGAGGGACTTTATTTAAATTAGTACTTAATGGAAACGATACATAATGATACATAAGAGCCATGTCATACATTCAGCCTAGGAATAGTAGCATTGTGCACTATTAAAAATATACACATCAATTGCTCGAATCCCATTGTTGCAAAGTAAAACTCTAATAAAACTCTAGTCTGACATCAACAGAGAAGACTTAGTGTATGTACTACAAATACAGCATTAGGATTTCGAGTGGACCGTGCACCTTGTGAACCATCAGAGGCTTATGACGCAACATATCTTCCAGTTGCTATTAGACAAGTTATAATTCTCGACCATTTTTCGGAACTGGTTTCTTGGGTCCGTGAGTAAATGCCAAATGAGATGATAGTCCTTAAGTAAGTTCCTGGCGATCCCATGTCACGCTCTTGCCCATCAGCCGGTGAACGCTGAGACGGAACTCGATGAGAGCGATGTATTTTTTAAGTGCGCCGAATGTACTTCTAACAAGCGTGCGATTCACTTCGTGAGTAAACCGCAGCTGCAGCTGATTCAAACAGTCGAGCCAACTTTCTACATCACAATATGCGTTTTGTAGTTAGTCGAGTTACCTTTTGTGTGGCGCATGCACGGGTCGTTAGCGTCCAGCTCCCAGCTTATAGAGTCCTGTATTGACACAGACGTCAATACATCTCGATGTCATGCAACACACAAAGTCTGTCGCATACAGGTGGGTTAACACATGTACGATACCTTTTGTGTGGCGCATGCACGGGTCGTTATCGTCCAGCTCCCGGCTTATAGAGAGTCCTGTATTGACACAGACGTCAATACATCTCGATGTCATGCAACACACAAAGTCTGTCGCATACAGGTGGGTTAACACACATGTACGATGTGTGCGATGGCGCGCCCGTTTACAATGGGACACGACGATGATCATTGTTAACCAAACTCTTGTTTCTCACGACAGGTGGTAGCGTTGTCTCCTGCACCTGGTCTTCGTGCACAGAGGGTGCTGTAATGTGCTCGTCATAGTCGCGATCGTTGTCACTCGAATCCGTTGTTCTCACGACAGGTGGAAGCGTTGTCTCCTGCATGTTGTCTTCGCGTGCGGCAAGCGTTGTGCTGTGCTCGTTATAATGGTTGTCTTCGTACAAAGGGGGTGTTGAATACTCCTTCGCGAGTAGTCTAGGAGGTGGTGTGATGGGACGTATCTCAGAGGCGTTATGTGAGCGTACCACCATGGCCTGAGCAACTGCGACTACTGAGAGTACACCCAGTACAGACAGCGAGATCATTTTTTTTCTTGGGTGTTGTACGTGTAGGTACAGCCGCTTTAATGGCAGTGGGAGCAAGTGGGCAAATGTATTTATAGGTCACTAGCAGAAACTAAGGCACGTGGTCAGAGTGTAATCGTAACCACCGTAGCTCTTGTCAAAATTTAATATACATAGAAATGAGAAACGGGCATGTCAGGATAGACATCGCGAGTGATAATGCGGCCAGTATCTGTGTGCGCTTGAGAGCACCTTGTTGTTCTACTGTGGTGCCCACGCCGCCGGGTCTGCAAATGTCATCGACCTTCTTTATATACGCATACGCTAAAGACCGTATATTCTCTATGTATTTGAACACGTCCTTTGTTTCGCGTAACGCTTGAGCTGTCTCGAGCGTGATGTTGTGAGTGTACGCCAGTGTTTCGCGTGCACCGAGGTCCGAAAGGGCGTGCTCTACAACTATTAACCTTGCTTTGGGAGTGTGGCGAAACGCTCGCTCCGCTGTAATGGGCAGATGCAATGTTATCACCTGGTACGTTTCGTTAGTCGGGTCGTAACACACCGGTCCGTGACACGGACCGTCACATTTTATGGGGCACAGTAAGGACAACACGCCGCCGACCGTGACTTCGCACTCGACCGCGGTGGTGTTGTCGATTTGCAAAGGATCACATACGCCTCTCCAGTCGCAATGAGGCACATTGTAGTCGACGCGACCATCGGTCACCATAGCTTTCGTCAGCCAACACACTCGATTGCCCTTCGAAACATCGGCGATCAACGTGAGCGTAGAGGTCGCCGTCGCTTTACTGTACGCCAGGATATCCGTGTGTGAGTGCACGCTCAACGTCGATTGACAACCGGTCATGTCAGACCTGATCAGACCTTCCGAACACATGACCATTAGTTGTTGTGCGGCCGAGAGTATAGCGATCATACCGTTGAGATGTGTAGAAAGCGCGTACACGCCAGCCTTCCACGTTTCCAAAGTTTCCAGCAGTCTAGAGGGACTTGTCTTAGCGCGCACGGCTGTGCTGAATTTGCGTTGGGTAGACACAACGGCTTCGACCTCGCTTAGGATCTTGTGGGCTCATGTACTCGTGGTAGGCCAAGACGTGTATAGTCGAGCGCGGTGACGCCCCGAACACTTGACCCGGTTTTGTTGTGGCAATATGCGTGTCCAGTAACGCGGCAAAGTCCGCGTGTCTAGCGTGTATTGATTTTACAGCTCGCTCATACCCCAACAGTACGGTCCGTAGAAGTTCGTTCACTTGTTTCCATGCGCTCGTGGAACACAGGACATTGCAACCTCTGTGATACTCAAGTAAAGCGTCACACACCAGCTGCTTGCACGTTGGAAATACAATCGGTAGTAACTTCTTACTCCACTCTATGTTGCAATCGTATAGTATGTATATGGGCGGTTGCGGCGGTTTGCGCATTTTCTATCTACCCTCCGCTAATATGACTCTGTGGTCTGTCTCCTGAGATGGTGCGGTTGGAACTTGCGAGAGTGCGCTATCGATGGTCGGCGTTTCCATTTCGTTAACTGTGCCATTTTCAGCCGCTGGCAAACGGCCGTCGATGGTCGATGCGAGACACCAACATAACGTTAGACCGCGACCCTCATGCCAGTTTTCTGTAGTACTGGTTGTAGTTTCTGGTGCACACTCGAAACGCCATTACGATCACAATTACGTTGATTAATAAATCCAGTGTTGTAGCGACTGCAGCCAGCGCCGTAACGCAACTCGTGTCGGTGTTATCTCTCGATACCTTCATTCGTATCCGAGCGTATGCAGAATCTACAGATCTGGTGAAGTTGCTTGTCACTAGCTTGCGCACATTTGATATGGCACTTTGCGCGAGACTCACACAACCTGCAGTGGCGACCGTCGCGTCAGTGCAAAGTTTCTCCGATATATCGCTCGCAACATCGTTTGTCATTTGCTGTACACTGCGCACACTGGCCGCGAGGTCGCGGAGAGGGTCTTCGTTACGAGTTGTGTAATATCCGCTGACTTGCCGATTCAATTCTGGTGGCGCTGACCCAAACGAGAACGCTTTTAAGGCGCATGTCGTGGTAACTCTGGTAGCGCCGTGGTTGACGAGGACGATCATCTTTAGCAATAATTCATCTCGAAGCGCAACGATGGTGAGGGCGACGGGTTGGCCGGTTCCGCCTTCAGGCCACTCGGTTGCCGCTAGATTGCCCAATGCCACACACGCAGACGAACCCTGTACACACTCAATGACCCGTGTGCGATCGTTGATTTCTGCTAGTACGTTTGCTAGTTCTACGTGCTTCCACGGATCGGGCGTGGGCACGCGTTTGTTTTAGAGGCGTTTTCGCGCAGCCTCTACCCTGCACGACCGCTCGTGGCCGCACTAGCTATATTTATCTTTATTTGTTTCACACACACACACACACACACACACACACACACACACACACACACACACACACACACACACACACACACACACACACACACACACACACACACACACACACACACACACACACACACACACACACAGGCCCTTGCGTGCAAACCCCGGTCAGGCCTGCAGTGTACACATCAGAGACATGATGTTCTTTCACAGAACTGAGGTTGTTCATTACTAAATGACTTTTACAGGAACTTTGTTATTATACTATTCACCAGGTTGATCATAATAATGTGTATTAAACCCACAACCTAGCACTGAGGACAGAGGGACTTTATTTAAATTAGTACTTAATGGAAATGATACATAATGATACATAAGAGCCATGTCATTCATTCAGCCTAGGAATAGTAGCATTGTGCACTATTAAAAATATACACATCAATTGCTCGAATCCCATTGTTGCAAAGTAAAACTCTAATAAAACTCTAGTCTGACATCAACAGAGAAGACTTAGTGTATGTACTACAAATACAGCATTAGGATTTCGAGTGGACCGTGCACCTTGTGAACCATCAGAGCTTTATGACGCAACATATCTTCCAGTTGCTATTAGACAAGTTTTAATTCTCGACCATTTTTCGGAACTGGTTTCCTGGGTCCGTGAGTAAATGCAAAATGAGATGATAGTCCTTAAGTAAGTTCCTGGCGATCCCATGTCACGCTCTTGCCCATCAGCCGGTGAACACTGAGACGGAACTCGATGAGAGCGATGTATTTTTTAAGTGCTCCGAATGTACTTCTAACAAGCGTGCGATTCACTTCGTGAGTAAACCGCAGCTGATTCAAACAGTCGAGCCAACTTTCTACATCACAATATGCGTTTTGTAGTTAGTCGAGTTACCTTTTGTGTGGCGCATGCACGGGTCGTTAGCGTCCAGCTCCCAGCTTATAGAGTCCTGTATTGACACAGACGTCAATACATCTCGATGTTATGCAACACACAAAGTCTGTCGCATACAGGTGGGTTAACACATGTACGATACCTTTTGTGTGGCGCATGCACGGGTCGTTAGCGTCCAGCTCCCGGCTTATAGAGAGTCCTGTATTGACACAGACGTCAATACATCTCGATGTCATGCAACACACAAAGTCTGTCGCATACAGGTGGGTTAACACACATGTACGATGTGTGCGATGGCGCGCCCGTTTAAAATGGGACACGACGATGATCATTGTTAACCAAACTCTTGTTTCTCACGACAGGTGGTAGCGTTGTCTCCTGCACCTGGTCTTCGTGCACAGAGGGTGCTGTAATGTGCTCGTCATAGTCACGATCGTTGTCACTCGAATCCGTTGTTCTCATGACAGGTGGTAGCGTTGTCTCCTGCAGGTTGTCTTCGCGTGCGGCAAGCGTTGTGCTGTGCTCGTTATAATGGTTGTCTTCGTACAAAGGGGGTGTTGAATACTCCTTCGCGAGTAGTCTAGGAGGTGGTGTGATGGGACGTATCTCAGAGGCGTTATGTGAGCGTACCACCATGGCCTGAGAAACTGCGACTACTGAGAGTACACCCAGTACAGACAGCGAGATCATTTTTTTTCTTGGGTGTTGTACGTGTGGGTACAGCCACTTTAATGGCAGTGAGAGCAAGTGGTCAAATGTATTTATAGGTCACTAGCAGAAACTAAGGCACGTGGTCATAGTGTAATCGTAACCACCTAAAGTAGCTCTTGTCATAATTGAATATACATAGAAATCAGAAACGGGCATGTCAGGATAGACATCACGAGTGATAATGCTGCCAGTATCTGTGTGCGCTTGAGAGCACCTTGTTGTTCTACTGTGGTGCCCACGCCGCCGGGTCTGCAAATGTCATCGACCTTCTTTATATACGCACACGCTAAAGAAGTAGTCCAGTTACACATTTGTGGGCTTATAACTTGGCTTCTGAATGTCCTAGAGCGATCAGGTTTGTTTTAGTGTACTCCAATCAACAGCCCCTACAACCACAAAAATGAATGGAGACATTAGCACTTATGGTTTTTAAATGGCACCCAGAATTATGTTGCACGAATCACAATTTCACATCATTCTGGGTTCATTTGTGTGAAAACAAGGTCCAATCAGGCTGAAACGCTACAAGAAGGTAGAATCTATTGAGTTGTAAGTGATCTGAATGTTTCATGATGATAGCACTTTCCTAAGGGGGTCAAACCATGTCCCAAAGGTCACCGGATCTGGTGTCAGTTTAAAGAAGTTGTCCAGTTACACATTTGTGGGCTTATAACTTGGCTTCTGAATGTCCTAGAGAGATCAGGTTTGTTTTAATGTACTCCAATCAACAGCCCCTACAACCACAAAAACGAATGGAGTCATTAGCACTTATAGTTTGTAAATGGCACCCAGAATTACGTTGCACGAAGCACAAATTCACTTCATTCTGGGTCAATTTGTGTGAAAACAAGGTCCAATCAGGCTGAAACGTTACAGGAAGGTAGAATCTATTGAGTTGTAAGTGATCTGAACGTTTCATGATGATAGCACTTTACTAAGGGGGTCAAACCATGTCCCAAAGGTCACCGGATCTGGTGTCAATTTAAAGAAGTAGTCCAGTTACACATTTGTGGGCTTATAACTTGGCTTCTGAATGTCCTAGAGAGATCATGTTTGTTTTAGGGTACTCCAATCAACAGCTCCTACAACCACAAAAAGAAATGGAGTTATTAGCACTTATGGTTTTTAAATGGCACCCAGAATTATGTTGCACGAAGCACAATTTCACATCATTCTGGGTTCATTTGTGTGAAAACAAGGTCCAATCAGGCCGAAACGTTACAGGAAGGTAGAATCTATTGAGTTGTAAGCGATCTGAACGTTTCATGATGATAGCATTTTCCTAAGGGGGTCAAACCATGTCCCAAAGGTCACCGGATCTGGTGTCAATTTAAAGAAGTAGTCCAGTTACACATTTGCGGGCTTATAACGTGGCTTCTGAATGTCCTAGAGAGATCAGGTTTGTTTTAGTGTACTCCAATCAACAGCCACTACAACCACAAAAAGGAATGGAGTCATTAGCCCTTATGGTTTTTAAATGGCACCCAGAATTATGTTGCACGAAGCACAATTTCACATCATTCTGGGTTCATTTGTGTGAAAACAAGGTTCAATCAGGCTGAAACGTTACAGGAAGGTAGAATCTATTGAGTTGTAAGTGATCTGAACGTTTCATGATGATAGCACTTTCCTAAGGGGTTCAAACCATGTCCCAAAGGTCACCGGATCTGGTGTCAATTTAAAGAAGTAGTCCAGTGACACATTTGTGGGCTTATAACTTGGCTTCTGAATGTCCTAGAGAGATCAGGTTTGTTTTAGTGTACTCCAATCAACAGCCCCTACAACCACAAAAAGGAATGGAGTCATTAGCACTTATGGTTTGTAAATGGCACCCAGAATTATGTTGCACGAAGCACAATTTCACATCATTCTGGGTCCATTTATGTGAAAACAAGGTCCAATCAGGCTGAAACGCTACAAGAAGGTAGAATCTATTGAGTTGTAAGTGATCTGAATGTTTCATGATGATAGCACTTTCCTAAGGGGGTCAAACCATGTCCCAAAGGTCACCGGATCTGGTGTCAGTTTAAAGAAGTTGTCCAGTTACACATTTGTGGGCTTATAACTTGGCTTCTGAATGTCCTAGAGAGATCAGGTTTGTTTTAATGTACTCCAATCAACAGCCCCTACAACCACAAAAAGGAATGGAGTCATTAGCACTTATAATTTGTAAATGGCACCCAGAATTACGTTGCACGAAGCACAAATTCACATCATTCTGGGTCAATTTGTGTGAAAACAAGGTCCAATCAGGCTGAAACGTTACAGGAAGGTAGAATCTATTGAGTTGTAAGTGATCTGAACGTTTCATGATGATAGCACTTTACTAAGGGGGTCAAACCATGTCCCAAAGGTCACCGGATCTGGTGTCAATTTAAAGAAGTAGTCCAGTTACACATTTGTGGGCTTATAACTTGGCTTCTGAATGTCCTAGAGAGATCATGTTTGTTTTAGGGTACTCCAATCAACAGCTCCTACAACCACAAAAAGAAATGGAGTTATTAGCACTTATGGTTTTTAAATGGCACCCAGAATTATGTTGCACGAAGCACAATTTCACATCATTCTGGGTTCATTTGTGTGAAAACAAGGTCCAATCAGGCTGAAACGTTACAGGAAGGTAGAATCTATTGAGTTGTAAGCGATCTGAACGTTTCATGATGATAGCATTTTCCTAAGGGGGTCAAACCATGTCCCAAAGGTCACCGGATCTGGTGTCAATTTAAAGAAGTAGTCCAGTTACACATTTGCGGGCTTATAACGTGGCTTCTGAATGTCCTAGAGAGATCAGGTTTGTTTTAGTGTACTCCAATCAACAGCCACTACAACCACAAAAAGGAATGGAGTCATTAGCCCTTATGGTTTTTAAATGGCACCCAGAATTATGTTGCACGAAGCACAATTTCACATCATTCTGGGTTCATTTGTGTGAAAACAAGGTTCAATCAGGCTGAAACGTTACAGGAAGGTAGAATCTATTGAGTTGTAAGTGATCTGAACGTTTCATGATGATAGCACTTTCCTAAGGGGTTCAAACCATGTCCCAAAGGTCACCGGATCTGGTGTCAATTTAAAGAAGTAGTCCAGTGACACATTTGTGGGCTTATAACTTGGCTTCTGAATGTCCTAGAGAGATCATGTTTGTTTTAGGGTACTCCAATCAACAGCCCCTACAACCACAAAAAGAAATGGAGTTATTAGCACTTATGGTTTTTAAATGGCACCCAGAATTATGTTGCACGAAGCACAATTTCACATCATTCTGGGTTCATTTGTGTGAAAACAAGGTCCAATCAGGCTGAAACGTTACAGGAAGGTAGAATCTATTGAGTTGTAAGTGATCTGAACGTTTCATTATGATAGCATTTTCCGAAGGGGGTCAAACCATGGCCCAAAGGTCACCGGATCTGGTGTCAATTTAAAGAAGTAGTCCAGTTACACATTTGTGGGCTTATAACGTGGCTTCTGAATGTCCTAGAGAGATCAGGTTTGTTTTAGTGTACTCCAATCAGCAGCCCCTACAACCACAAAAAGGAATGGAGTCATTAGCACTTAAGGTTTGTAAATGGCACCCAGAATTATGTTGCACGAAGCACAATTTCACATCATTCTGGGTCCATTTGTGTGAAAACAAGGTCCAATCAGGCTGAAACGTTACAGGAAGGTAGAATCTATTGAGTTGTAAGTGATCTGAACGTTTCATGATGATAGCACTTTCCTAAGGGGGTCAAACCATGTCCCAAAGGTCACCGGATCTGGTGTCAATTTAAAGAAGTAGTCCAGTTACACATTTGTGGGCTTATAACTTGGCTTCTGAATGTCCTAGAGAGATCAGGTTTGTTTTAATGTACTCCAATCAACAGCCACTACAACCACAAAAAGGAATGGAGTCATTAGCACTTATGGTTTGTAAATGGCACCCAGAATTATGTTGCACGAAGCACAATTTCACTTCATTCTGGGTCCATTTGTGTGAAAACAAGGTCCAATCAGGCTGAAACGTTACAGGAAGGTAGAATCTATTGAGTTGTAAGTGATCTGAACGTTTCATGATGATAGCACTTTCCTAAGGGGGTCAAACCATGGCCCAAAGGTCACCGGATCTGGTGTCAATTTAAAGAAGTAGTCCAGTTACACATTTGTGGGCTTATAACTTGGCTTCTGAATGTCCTAGAGAGATCAGGTTTGTTTTAATGTACTCCAATCAACAGCCCCTACAACCAAAAAAAGGAATGGAGTCATTAGCACTTATGGTTTGTAAATGGCACCCAGAATTATGTTGCATGAAGTACAATTTCACTTCATTCTGTGTCCATTTGTGTGAAAACAAGGTCCAATCAGGCTGAAACGTTACAGGAAGGTAGAATCTATTGAGTTGTAAGTGATCTGAATGTTTCATGATGATAGCACTTTCCTAAGGGGGTCAAACCATGGCCCAAAGGTCACCGGATCTGGTGTCAGTTTAAAGAAGTAGTCCAGTTACACATTTGTGGGCTTATAACTTGGTTTCTGAATGTCCTAGAGGGATCAGGTTTGTTTTAATGTACTCCAATCAACAGCCCCTACACCCACAAAAAGGAATGGAGTCATTAGCACTTAAGGTTTGTAAATGGCACCCAGAATTATGTTGCACGAAGCACAATTTCACATCATTCTGGGTCCATTTGTGTGAAAACAAGGTCCAATCAGGCTGAAACGTTACAGGAAGGTAGAATCTATTGAGTTGTAAGTGATCTGAACGTTTCATGATGATAGCACTTTCCTAAGGGGGTCAAACCATGTCCCAAAGGTCACCGGATCTGGTGTCAATTTAAAGAGGTAGTCCAGTTACACATTTGTGGGCTTATAACTTGGCTTCTGAATGTCCTAGAGAGATCAGGTTTGTTTTAATGTACTCCAATCAACAGCCACTACAACCACAAAAAGGAATGGAGTCATTAGCACTTATGGTTTGTAAATGGCACCCAGAATTATGTTGCACGAAACACAATTTCACTTCATTCTGGGTCCATTTGTGTGAAAACAAGGTCCAATCAGGCTGAAACGTTACAGGAAGGTAGAATCTATTGAGTTGTAAGTGATCTGAACGTTTCATGATGATAGCACTTTCCTAAGGGGGTCAAACCATGTCCCAAAGGTCACCGGATCTGGTGTCAATTTAAAGTAGTAGTCCAGTTACACATTTGTGGGCTTATAACTTGGCTTCTGAATGTCCTAGAGAGATCAGGTTTGTTTTAATGTACTCCAATCAACAGCCCCTACAACCACAAAAAGGAATGGAGTCATTAGCACTTATGGTTTGTAAATGGCACCCAGAATTATGTTGCATGAAGCACAATTTCACTTCATTCTGTGTCCATTTGTGTGAAAACAAGGTCCAATCAGGCTGAAACGTTACAGGAAGGTAGAATCTATTGAGTTGTAAGTGATCTGAATGTTTCATGATGATAGCACTTTCCTAAGGGGGTCAAACCATGGCCCAAAGGTCACCGGATCTGGTGTCAGTTTAAAGAAGTAGTCCAGTTACACATTTGTGGGCTTATAACTTGGCTTCTGAATGTCCTAGAGGGATAAGGTTTGTTTTAATGTACTCCAATCAACAGCCCCTACACCCACAAAAAGGAATGGAGTCATTAGCACTTATGGTTTGTAAATGGCACCCAGAATTATGTTGCACGAAGCACAATTTCACATCATTCTTGGTTCATTTGTGTGAAAACAAGGTCCAATCAGGCTGAAACGTTACAGGAAGGTAGAATCTATTGAGTTGTAAGTGATCTGAACGTTTCATGATGATAGCACTTTCCTAAGGGGGTCAAACCATGTCCCAAAGGTCACCGGATCTGGTGTCAATTTAAAGAAGTAGTCCAGTTACACATTTGTGGGCTTATAACTTGGCTTCTGAATGTCCTAGAGAGAGATCAGGTTTGTTTTAATGTACTCCAATCAACAGCCACTACAACCACAAAAAGGAATGGAGTCATTAGCACTTATGGTTTGTAAATGGCACCCAGAATTATGTTGCACAAAGGACAATTTCCCATCATTCTGGGTCCATTTGTGTGAAAACAAGGTCCAATCAGGCTGAAACGCTACAAGAAGGTAGAATCTATTGAGTTGTAAGTGATCTGAACGTTTCAAGATGATCGCACATCCTATAGGGGGTAAAACCATGTCCCAAAGGTCCCTGGATCTGGTGTCAATTTAAAAAAGTAGTCCAGTTACACATTTGTGGGCTTATAACTTGGCTTCTGAATGTCCTAGAGAGATCAGGTTTGTTTTAATGTACTCCAATCAACAGCCCCTACAACCACAAAAAGGAATGGAGTCATTAGCCCTTATGGTTTTTAAATGGCACCCAGAATTATAATGCACGAAGCACAATTTCACATCATTCTGGGTTCATTTAGTGAAAACAAGGTCCAATAAGGCTGAAACGCTACAAGAAGGTAGAATCTATTGAGTTGTAAGTGATCTGAACGTTTCATGATGATAGCACTTTCCTAAGGGGGTCAAACCATGTCCCAAAGGTCACCGGATCTGGTGTCAATTTAAAGAAGTAGTCCAGTTACACATTTGTGGGCTTATAACTTGGCTTCTGAATGTCCTAGAGAGATCAGGTTTGTTTTAGTGTACTCCAATCAACAGCCACTACAACCACAAAAAGGAATGGAGTCATTAGCCCTTATGGTTTTTAAATGGCACCCAGAATTATGTTGCACGAAGCACAATTTCACATCATTCTGGGTTCATTTGTGTGAAAACAAGGTCCAATCAGGCTGAAACGTTACAGGAAGGTAGAATCTATTGAGTTGTAAGTGATCTGAACGTTTCATGATGATAGCACTTTCCTAAGGGGGTCAAACCATGTCCCAAAGGTCACCGGATCTGGTGTATATTTAAAGAAGTAGTCCAGTTACACATTTGTGGGCTTATAACTTGGCTTCTGAATGTCCTAGAGAGATCAGGTTTGTTTTAATGTACTCCAATCAACAGCCACTACAACCACAAAAAGGAATGGAGTCATTAGCACTTATGGTTTGTAAATGGCACCCAGAATTATGTTGCACGAAGCACAATTTCACTTCATTCTGGGTCCATTTGTGTGAAAACAAGGTCCAATCAGGCTGAAACGCTACAAGAAGGTAGAATCTATTGAGTTGTAAGTAATCTGAACGTTTCAAGATGATCGCACAACCTAGAGGGGGTAAAACCATGTCCCAAAGGTCCCTGGATCTGGTGTCAATTTAAAAAAGTAGTCCAGTTACACATTTGTGGGCTTATAACTTGGCTTCTGAATGTCCTAGAGAGATCAGGTTTGTTTTAATGTACTCCAATCAACAGCCCCTACAACCACAAAAAGGAATGGAGTCATTAGCCCTTATGGTTTTTAAATGGCACCCAGAATTATAATGCACGAAGCACAATTTCACATCATTCTGGGTTCATTTGTGTGAAAACAAGGTTCAATCAGGCTGAAACGTTACAGGAAGGTAGAATCTATTGAGTTGTAAGTGATCTGAACGTTTCCTGATGATAGCACTTTCCTAAGGGGTTCAAACCATGTCCCAAAGGTCACCGGATCTGGTGTCAATTTAAAGAAGTAGTCCAGTGACACATTTGTGGGCTTATAACTTGGCTTCTGAATGTCCTAGAGAGATCATGTTTGTTTTAGGGTACTCCAATCAACAGCCCCTACAACCACAAAAAGAAATGGAGTTATTAGCACTTATGGTTTTTAAATGGCACCCAGAATTATGTTGCACGAAGCACAATTTCACATCATTCTGGGTTCATTTGTGTGAAAACAAGGTCCAATCAGGCTGAAACGTTACAGGAAGGTAGAATCTATTGAGTTGTAAGTGATCTGAACGTTTCATTATGATAGCATTTTCCGAAGGGGGTCAAACCATGGCCCAAAGGTCACCGGATCTGGTGTCAATTTAAAGAAGTAGTCCAGTTACACATTTGTGGGCTTATAACGTGGCTTCTGAATGTCCTAGAGAGATCAGGTTTGTTTTAGTGTACTCCAATCAGCAGCCCCTACAACCACAAAAAGGAATGGAGTCATTAGCACTTAAGGTTTGTAAATGGCACCCAGAATTATGTTGCACGAAGCACAATTTCACATCATTCTGGGTCCATTTGTGTGAAAACAAGGTCCAATCAGGCTGAAACGTTACAGGAAGGTAGAATCTATTGAGTTGTAAGTGATCTGAACGTTTCATGATGATAGCACTTTCCTAAGGGGGTCAAACAATGTCCCAAAGGTCACCGGATCTGGTGTCAATTTAAAGAAGTAGTCCAGTTACACATTTGTGGGCTTATAACTTGGCTTCTGAATGTCCTAGAGAGATCAGGTTTGTTTTAATGTACTCCAATCAACAGCCACTACAACCACAAAAAGGAATGGAGTCATTAGCACTTATGGTTTGTAAATGGCACCCAGAATTATGTTGCACGAAGCACAATTTCACTTCATTCTGGGTCCATTTGTGTGAAAACAAGGTCCAATCAGGCTGAAACGTTACAGGAAGGTAGAATCTATTGAGTTGTAAGTGATCTGAACGTTTCATGATGATAGCACTTTCCTAAGGGGGTCAAACCATGGCCCAAAGGTCACCGGATCTGGTGTCAATTTAAAGAAGTAGTCCAGTTACACATTTGTGGGCTTATAACTTGGCTTCTGAATGTCCTAGAGAGATCAGGTTTGTTTTAATGTACTCCAATCAACAGCCCCTACAACCAAAAAAAGGAATGGAGTCATTAGCACTTATGGTTTGTAAATGGCACCCAGAATTATGTTGCATGAAGTACAATTTCACTTCATTCTGTGTCCATTTGTGTGAAAACAAGGTCCAATCAGGCTGAAACGTTACAGGAAGGTAGAATCTATTGAGTTGTAAGTGATCTGAATGTTTCATGATGATAGCACTTTCCTAAGGGGGTCAAACCATGGCCCAAAGGTCACCGGATCTGGTGTCAGTTTAAAGAAGTAGTCCAGTTACACATTTGTGGGCTTATAACTTGGCTTCTGAATGTCCTAGAGGGATCAGGTTTGTTTTAATGTACTCCAATCAACAGCCCCTACACCCACAAAAAGGAATGGAGTCATTAGCACTTATGGTTTGTAAATGGCACCCAGAATTATGTTGCACTAAGCACAATTTCACATCATTCTGGGTTCATTTGTGTGAAAACAAGGTCCAATCAGGCTGAAACGTTACAGGAAGGTAGAATCTATTGAGTTGTAAGTGGTCTGAACGTTTCATGATGATAGCATTTTCCTAAGGGGGTCAAACCATGTCCCAAAGGTCACCGGATCTGGTGTCAATTTAAAGAAGTAGTCCAGTTACACATTTGTGGGCTTATAACGTGGCTTCTGAATGTCCTAGAGAGATCAGGTTTGTTTTAATATACTCCAATCAACAGCCCCTACAACCACAAAAAGGAATGGAGTCATTAGCACTTATGGTTTTTAAATGGCACCCAGAATTATGTTGCACGAAGCACAATTTCACATCATTCTGGGTTCATTTGTGTGAAAACAAGGTCCAATCAGGCTGAAACGTTACAGGAAGGTAGAATCTATTGAGTTGTAAGTGATCTGAACGTTTCATGATGATAGCACTTTCCTAGGGGATCAAACCATGTCCCAAAGGTCACCGGATCTGGTGTCAATTTAAAGAAGTAGTCCAGTTACACATTTGTGGGCTTATAACTTGGCTTCTGAATGTCCTAGAGAGATCAGGTTTGTTTTAGTGTACTCCAATCAGCAGCCCCTACAACCACAAAAAGGAATGGAGTCATTAGCACTTAAGGTTTGTAAATGGCACCCAGAATTATGTTGCACGAAGCACAATTTCACATCATTCTGGGTCCATTTGTGTGAAAACAAGGTCCAATCAGGCTGAAACGTTACAGGAAGGTAGAATCTATTGAGTTGTAAGTGATCTGAACGTTTCATGATGATAGCACTTTCCTAAGGGGGTCAAACCATGTCCCAAAGGTCACCGGATCTGGTGTCAATTTAAAGAGGTAGTCCAGTTACACATTTGTGGGCTTATAACTTGGCTTCTGAATGTCCTAGAGAGATCAGGTTTGTTTTAATGTACTCCAATCAACAGCCACTACAACCACAAAAAGGAATGGAGTCATTAGCACTTATGGTTTGTAAATGGCACCCAGAATTATGTTGCACGAAACACAATTTCACTTCATTCTGGGTCCATTTGTGTGAAAACAAGGTCCAATCAGGCTGAAACGTTACAGGAAGGTAGAATCTATTGAGTTGTAAGTGATCTGAACGTTTCATGATGATAGCACTTTCCTAAGGGTGTCAAACCATGTCCCAAAGGTCACCGGATCTGGTGTCAATTTAAAGTAGTAGTCCAGTTACACATTTGTGGGCTCATAACTTGGCTTCTGAATGTCCTAGAGAGATCAGGTTTGTTTTAATGTACTCCAATCAACAGCCCCTACAACCACAAAAAGGAATGGAGTCATTAGCACTTATAGTTTGTAAATGGCACCCAGAATTATGTTGCATGAAGCACAATTTCACTTCATTCTGTGTCCATTTGTGTGAAAACAAGGTCCAATCAGGCTGAAACGTTACAGGAAGGTAGAATCTATTGAGTTGTAAGTGATCTGAATGTTTCATGATGATAGCACTTTCCTAAGGGGGTCAAACCATGGCCCAAAGGTCACCGGATCTGGTGTCAGTTTAAAGAAGTAGTCCAGTTACACATTTGTGGGCTTATAACTTGGCTTCTGAATGTCCTAGAGGGATCAGGTTTGTTTTAATGTACTCCAATCAACAGCCTCTACAACCACAAAAAGGAATGGAGTCATTAGCCCTTATGGTTTTTAAATGGCACCCAGAATTATAATGCACGAAGCACAATTTCACATCATTCTGGGTTCATTTAGTGAAAACAAGGTCCAATAAGGCTGAAACGCTACAAGAAGGTAGAATCTATTGAGTTGTAAGTGATCTGAACGTTTCATGATGATAGCACTTTCCTAAGGGGGTCAAACCATGTCCCAAAGGTCACCGGATCTGGTGTCAATTTAAAGAAGTAGTCCAGTTACACATTTGTGGGCTTATAACTTGGCTTCTGAATGTCCTAGAGAGATCAGGTTTGTTTTAGTGTACTCCAATCAACAGCCACTACAACCACAAAAAGGAATGGAGTCATTAGCCCTTATGGTTTTTAAATGGCACCCAGAATTATGTTGCACAAAGCACAATTTCACATCATTCTGGGTTCATTTGTGTGAAAACAAGGTCCAATCAGGCTGAAACGTTACAGGAAGGTAGAATCTATTGAGTTGTAAGTGATCTGAACGTTTCATGATGATAGCACTTTCCTAAGGGGGTCAAACCATGTCCCAAAGGTCACCGGATCTGGTGTATATTTAAAGAAGTAGTCCAGTTACACATTTGTGGGCTTATAACTTGGCTTCTGAATGTCCTAGAGAGATCAGGTTTGTTTTAATGTACTCCAATCAACAGCCACTACAACCACAAAAAGGAATGGAGTCATTAGCACTTATGGTTTGTAAATGGCACCCAGAATTATGTTGCACGAAGCACAATTTCACTTCATTCTGGGTCCATTTGTGTGAAAACAAGGTCCAATCAGGCTGAAACGCTACAAGAAGTTAGAATCTATTGAGTTTTAAGTGATCTGAACGTTTCAAGATGATCGCACAACCTATAGGGGGTAAAACCATGTCCCAAAGGTCCCTGGATCTGGTGTCAATTTAAAAAAGTAGTCCAGTTACACATTTGTGGGCTTATAACTTGGCTTCTGAATGTCCTAGAGAGATCAGGTTTGTTTTAATGTACTCCAATCAACAGCCCCTACAACCACAAAAAGGAATGGAGTCATTAGCCCTTATGGTTTTTAAATGGCACCCAGAATTATAATGCACGAAGCACAATTTCACATCATTCTGGGTTCATTTGTGTGAAAACAAGGTCCAATAAGGCTGAAACGCTACAAGAAGGTAGAATCTATTGAGTTGTAAGTGATCTGAACATTTCATGATGATAGCACTTTCCTAAGGGGGTCAAACCATGTCCCAAAGGTCACCGGATCTGGTGTCAATTTAAAGAAGTAGTCCAGTTACACATTTGTGGGCTTATAACTTGGCTTCTGAATGTCCTAGAGAGATCAGGTTTGTTTTATTGTACTCCAATCAACAGCCACTACAACCACAAAAAGGAATGGAGTCATTAGCCCTTATGGTTTTTAAATGGCACCCAGAATTATGTTGCACGAAGCACAATTTCACATCATTCTGGGTTCATTTGTGTGAAAACAAGGTCCAATCAGGCTGAAACGTTACAGGAAGGTAGAATCTATTGAGTTGTAAGTGATCTGAATGTTTCATGATGATAGCACTTTCCTAAGGGGGTCAAACCATGGCCCAAAGGTCACCGGATCTGGTGTCAGTTTAAAGAAGTAGTCCAGTTACACATTTGTGGGCTTATACCTTGGCTTCTGAATGTCCTAGAGAGATCAGGTTTGTTTTAATGTACTCCAATCAACAGCCCCTACACCCACAAAAAGGAATGGAGTCATTAGCACTTATGGTTTGTAAATGGCATCCAGAATTATGTTGCACGAAACACAATTTCACTTCATTCTGGGTCCATTTGTGTGAAAACAAGGTCCAATCAGGCTGAAACGTTACAGGAAGGTAGAATCTATTGAGTTGTAAGTGATCTGAACGTTTCATGATGATAGCACTTTCCTAAGGGGGTCAAACCATGTCCCAAAGGTCACCGGATCTGGTGTCAATTTAAAGAAGTAGTCCAGTTACACATTTGTGGGCTTATAACTTGGCTTCTGAATGTCCTAGAGAGATCAGGTTTGTTTTAATGTACTCCAATCAACAGCCCCTACAACCACAAAAAGGAATGGAGTCATTAGCACTTATGGTTTGTAAATGGCACCCAGAATTATGTTGCATGAAGCACAATTTCACTTCATTCTGTGTCCATTTGTGTGAAAACAAGGTCCAATCAGGCTGAAACGTTACAGGAAGGTAGAATCTATTGAGTTGTAAGTGAATCAAATGTTTCATGATGATAGCACTTTCCTAAGGGGGTCAAACCATGGCCCAAAGGTCACCGGATCTGGTGTCAGTTTAAAGAAGTAGTCCAGTTACACATTTGTGGGCTTATAACTTGGCTTCTGAATGTCCTAGAGGGATCAGGTTTGTTTTAATGTACTCCAATCAACAGCCCCTACACCCACAAAAAGGAATGGAGTCATTAGCACTTATGGTTTGTAAATGGCACCCAGAATTATGTTGCACGAAGCACAATTTCACATCATTCTGGGTTCATTTGTGTGAAAACAAGGTCCAATCAGGCTGAAACGTTACAGGAAGGTAGAATCTATTGAGTTGTAAGTGATCTGAACGTTTCATGATGATAGCACTTTCCTAAGGGGGTCAAACCATGTCCCAAAGGTCACCGGATCTGGTGTCAGTTTAAAGAAGTAGTCCAGTTACACATTTGTGGGCTTATACCTTGGCTTCTGAATGTCCTAGAGAGATCAGGTTTGTTTTAATGTACTCCAATCAACAGCCACTACAACCACAAAAAGGAATGGAGTAATTAGCACTTATGGTTTGTAAATGGCACCCAGAATTATGTTGCACGAAGCACAATTTCACTTCATTCTGGGTCCATTTGTGTGAAAACAAGGTCCAATCAGGCTGAAACGCTACAAGAAGGTAGAATCTATTGAGTTGTAAGTGATCTGAACGTTTCAAGATGATCGCACATCCTATAGGGGGTAAAACCATGTCCCAAAGGTCCCTGGATCTGGTGTCAATTTAAAGAAGTAGTCCAGTTACACATTTGTGGGCTTATAACTTGGCTTCTGAATGTCCTAGAGAGATCAGAATTGTTTTAATGTACTCCAATCAACAGCCCCTACAACCACAAAAAGGAATGGAGTCATTAGCCCTTATGGTTTTTAAATGGCACCCAGAATTATAATGCACGAAGCACAATTTCACATCATTCTGGGTTCATTTGTGTGAAAACAAGGTCCAATAAGGCTGAAACGCTACAAGAAGGTAGAATCTATTGAGTTGTAAGTGATCTGAACATTTCATGATGATAGCACTTTCCTAAGGGGGTCAAACCATGTCCCAAAGGTCACCGGATCTGGTGTCAATTTAAAGAATTAGTCCAGTTACACATTTGTGGGCTCATAACTTGGCTTCTGAATGTCCCAGAGAGATCAGGTTTGTTTTAGTGTACTCCAATCAACAGCCACTAAAACCACAAAAAGGAATGAGTCATTAGCCCTTATGGTTTTTAAATGGCACCCAGAATTATGTTGCACGAAGCACAATTTCACATCATTCTGGGTTCATTTGTGTGAAAACAAGGTCCAATCAGGCTGAAACGTTACAGGAAGGTAGAATCTATTGAGTTGTAAGTGATCTGAATGTTTCATGATGATAGCACTTTCCTAAGGGGGTCAAACCATGTCCCAAAGGTCACCGGATCTGGTGTCAGTTTAAAGAAGTAGTCCAGTTACACATTTGTGGGCTTATACCTTGGCTTCTGAATGTCCTAGAGAGATCAGGTTTGTTTTAATGTACTCCAATCAACAGCCCCTACACCCACAAAAAGGAATGGAGTCATTAGCACTTATGGTTTGTAAATGGCACCCAGAATTATGTTGCACGAAGCACAATTTCACATCATTCTGTGTCCATTTGTGTGAAAACAAGGTCCAATCAGGCTGAAACGTTACAGGAAGGTAGAATCTATTGAGTTGTAAGTGATCTGAATGTTTCATGATGATAGCACTTTCCTAAGGGGGTCAAACCATGGCCCAAAGGTCACCGGATCTGGTGTCAATTTAAAGAAGTAGTCCAGTTACACATTTGTGGGCTTATAACTTGGCTTCTGAATGTCCTGGAGAGATCAGGTTTGTTTTAATGTACTCCAATCAACATCCACTACAACCACAAAAAGGAATGGAGTCATTAGCACTTATGGTTTGTAAATGGCACCCAGAATTATGTTGCACGAAGCACAATTTCACTTCATTCTGGGTCCATTTGTGTGAAAACAAGGTCCTATCAGGCTGAAACGTTACAGGAAGGTAGAATCTATTGAGTTGTAAGTGATCTGAACGTTTCATGATGATAGCACTTTCCTAAGGGGGTCAAACCATGTCCCAAAGGTCACCGGATCTGGGGTCAATTTAAAGAAGTAGTCCAGTTACACATTTGTGGGCTTATAACTTGGCTTCTGAATGTCCTAGAGAGGTTAGGTTTGTTTTAGTGTACTCCAATCAAAAGCCCCTACAACCACAAAAAGGAATGGAGTCATTAGCACTTATGGTTTGTAAATGGCACCCAGAATTATGTTGCACGAAGCACAATTTCACATCACTCTGGGTTCATTTGTGTGAAAAAAAGGTCCAATCAGGCTGAAACGCTACAAGAAGGTAGAGTCTATTGAGTTGTAAGTGATCTGAACGTTTCAAGATGATCGCACATCCTATAGGGGGTAAAACCATGTCCCAAAGGTCCCTGGATCTGGTGTCAATTTAAAGAAGTAGTCCAGTTACACATTTGTGGGCTTATAACTTGGCTTCTGAATGTCCTAGAGAGATCAGGTTTGTTTTAATGTACTCCAATCAACAGCCCCTACAACCACAAAAAGGAATGGAGTCATTAGCACTTATGGTTTTTAAATGGCACCCAGAATGATAATGCACGAAGCACAATTTCACATCATTCTGGGTTCATTTGTGTGAAAACAAGGTCCAATAAGGCTGAAACGCTACAAGAAGGTAGAATCTATTGAGTTGTAAGTGATCTGAACGTTTCAAGATGATCGCACATTCCTATAGGGGGTAAAACCATGTCCCAAAGGTCACCGGGCCTGGTGTCACTTTAAAGAAGTACTCCAGTTACACATTTGTGGGCTTATAACTTGGCTTCTGAATGTCCTAGAGAGGTTAGGTTTGTTTTAGTGTACTCCAATAAAAAGCCCCTACAACCACAAAAAGGAATGGAGTCATTAGCACTTATGGTTTGTAAATGGAACCCAGAATTATGTTGCACGAAGCACAATTTCACATCATTCTGGGTTCATTTGTGTGAAAACAAGGTGCAATCAGGCTGAAACGTTACAGGAAGGTAGAATATATTGAGTTGTAAGTGATCTGAACGTTTCATGATGATAGCACTTTCCTAAGGGGGTCAAACCATGTCCCAAAGGTCACCGGATCTGGTGTCATTTTAAAGAAGTAGTCCAGTTACACATTTGTGGGCTTATAACTTGGCTTCTGAATGTCCTAGAGAGATCAGGTTTGTTTTAGTCTACTCCAATCAACAGCCCCTACAACCACAAAAAGGAATGGAGTCATTAGCACTTCTGGTTTGTAAATGGCCCCCAGAATTATGTTGCACGAAGCACAATTTCACATCATTCTGGGTTCATTTGTGTGAAAACAAGGTCCAATCAGGCTGAAACGCGACAAGAAGGTAGAATCTATTGAGCTGTAAGTTATCTGAACGTTTCAAGATGATCGCACATTCCTATAGGGGGTAAAACCATGTCCCAAAGGTCACCGGGCCTGGTGTGACTTTAAAGAAGTAGTCCAGTTACACCTTTGTGGGCTTATAACTTGGCTTCTGAATGTCCTAGAGAGGTTAGGTTTGTTTTAGTGTACTCCAATCAACAGCCCCTACAAGCACAAAAAGGAATGGAGTCATTAGCTTTTTTGGTTTGTAAATGGCACCCAGAATTATGTTGCACGAAGCACAATTTCACAACATTCTGGGTCCATTTGTGTGAAAACAAGGTCCAATCAGGCTGAAACGGTACAGGAAGGTAGAATCTATTGAGTTGTAAGTGATCTGAACGTTTCATGATGATAGCACTTTCCTAAGGGGGTCAAACCATGTCCCAAAGGTCACCGGATCTGGTGTCATTTTAAAGAAGTAGTCCAGTTACACATTTGTGGGCTTATAACTTGGCTTCTGAATGTCCTAGAGAGATCAGGTTTGTTTTAGTCTACTCCAATCAACAGCCCCTACAACCACAAAAAGGAATGGAGTCATTAGCACTTCTGGTTTGTAAATGGCACCCAGAATTATGTTGCACGAAGCACAATTTCACATCATTCTGCGTCCATTTGTGTGAAAACAAGGTCCAATCAGGCTGAAACGTTACAGGAAGGTAGAATCTATTGAGTTGTAAGTGATCTGAACGTTTCATGATGATAGCACTTTCCTAAGGGGGTCAAACCATGTCCCAAAGGTCACCGGATCTGGTGTCAATTTAAAGAAGTAGTCCAGTTACACATTTGTGGGCTTATAACTTGGCTTCTGAATGTCCTAGAGAGATCAGGTTTGTTTTAATGTACTCCAATCAACAGCCCCTACAACCACATAAAGGAATGGAGTCATTAGCACTTATGGTTTTTAAATGGCACCCAGAATTATGTTGCACGAAGCACAATTTCACATCATTCTGGGTCCATTTGTGTGAAAACAAGGTCCAATCAGGCTGAAACGCTACAAGAAGGTAGAATCTATTGAGTTGTAAGTGATCTGAACGTTTCAAGATGATCGCACATTCCTATAGGGGGTAAAACCATGTCCCAAAGGTCACCGGGCCTGGTGTCACTTTAAAGAAGTAGTCCAGTTACACCTTTGTGGGCTTATAACTTGGCTTCTGAATGTCCTAGAGAGGTTAGGTTTGTTTTAGTAAACTCCAATCAAAAGCCCCTACAACCACAAAAAGGAATGAGTCATTAGCACTTCTGGTTTGTAAATGGCACCCAGAATTATGTTGCACGAAGCACAATTTCACATCATTCTGCGTCCATTTGTGTGAAAACAAGGTCCAATCAGGCTGAAACGTTACAGGAAGGTAGAATCTATTGAGTTGTAAGTGATCTGAACGTTTCATGATGATAGCACTTTCCTAAGGGGGTCAAACCATGTCCCAAAGGTCACCGGATCTGGTGTCAATTTAAAGAAGTAGTCCAGTTACACCTTTGTGGGCTTATAACTTGGCTTCTGAATGTCCTAGAGAGATCAGGTTTGTTTTAATGTACTCCAATCAACAGCCCCTACAACCACATAAAGGAATGGAGTCATTAGCACTTATGGTTTTTAAATGGCACCCAGAATTATGTTGCACGAAGCACAATTTCACATCATTCTGGGTCCATTTGTGTGAAAACAAGGTCCAATCAGGCTGAAACGCTACAAGAAGGTAGAATCTATTGAGTTGTAAGTGATCTGAACGTTTCAAGATGATCGCACATTCCTATAGGGGGTAAAACCATGTCCCAAAGGTCACCGGGCCTGGTGTCACTTTAAAGAAGTAGTCCAGTTACACCTTTGTGGGCTTATAACTTGGCTTCTGAATGTCCTAGAGAGGTTAGGTTTGTTTTAGTAAACTCCAATCAAAAGCCCCTACAACCACAAAAAGGAATGAGTCATTAGCACTTATGGTTTGTAAATGGCACCCAGAATTATGATGCATTAAACACAATTTCACATCATTCTGGGTTCATTTGTGTGAAAACAAGGTCCAATCAGGCTGAAACGTTACAAGAAGGTAGAATCTATTGAGTTGTAAGTGATCTGAATGTTTCATGATGATAGCACTTTCCTAAGGGGGTCAAACCATGTCCCAAAGGTCACCGGATCTGGTGTCAGTTTAAAGAAGTAGTCCAGTTACACATTTGTGGGCTTATAACTTGGCTTCTGAATGTCCTAGAGAGAACAGGTTTGTTTTAATGTACTCCAATCAACAGCCCCTACACCCGCAAAAAGGAATGGAGTCATTAGCACTTATGGTTTGTAAATGGCACCCAGAATTATGTTGCACGAAGCACAATTTCACATCATTCTGGGTTCATTTGTGTGAAAACAAGGTCCAATCAGGCTGAAACGTTACAGGAAGGTAGAATCTATTGAGTTGTAAGTGATCTGAACGTTTCATGATGATAGCACTTTCCTAAGGGGTTCAAACCATGTCCCAAAGGTCACCGGATCTGGTGTCAATTTAAAGAAGTAGTCCAGTTACACATTTGTGGGCTTATAACTTGGCTTCTGAATGTCCTAGAGAGATCATGTTTGTTTTAGGGTACTCCAATAAACAGCCCCTACAACCACAAAAAGAAATGGAGTTATTAGCACTTATGGTTTTTAAATGGCACCCAGAATTATGTTGCACGAAGCACAATTTCACATCATTCTGGGTTCATTTGTGTGAAAACAAGGTCCAATCAGGCTGAAACGTTACAGGAAGGTAGAATCTATTGAGTTGTAAGTGATCTGAACGTTTCATGATGATAGCACTTTCCTAAGGGGTTCAAACCATGTCCCAAAGGTCACCGGATCTGGTGTCAATTTAAAGAAGTAGTCCAGTTACACATTTGTGGGCTTATAACTTGGCTTCTGAATGTCCTAGAGAGATCATGTTTGTTTTAGGGTACTCCAATAAACAGCCCCTACAACCACAAAAAGAAATGGAGTTATTAGCACTTATGGTTTTTAAATGGCACCCAGAATTATGTTGCACGAAGCACAATTTCACATCATTCTGGGTTCATTTGTGTGAAAACAAGGTCCAATCAGGCTGAAACGTTACAGGAAGGTAGAATCTATTGAGTTGTAAGTGATCTGAACGTTTCATGATTATAGCACTTTCCTAAGGAGTTCAAACCATGTCCCAAAGATCACCGGATCTGGTGTCAATTTTAAAGAAGTAGTCCAGTTACACATTTGTGGGCTTATAACTTGGCTTCTGAATGTCCTAGAGAGATCAGGTTTGTTATAATGTACTCCAATCAACAGCCCCTACAACCACAAAAAGGAATGGAGTCATTAGCACTTATGGTTTGTAAATGGCACCCAGAATTATGTTGCACGAAGCACAATTTCACATCATTCTGGGTTCATTTGTGTGAAAACAAGGTCCAATCAGGCTGAAACGTTACAGGAAGGTAGAATCTACTGAGTTGTAAGTGATCTGAACGTTTCATGATAATAGCACTTTCCTAAGGGGGTCAAACTATGTCCCAAAGGTCACCGGATCTGGTGTCAATTTAAAGAAGTAGTCCAGTTACACATTTGTGGGCTTATAACTTGGCTTCTGAATGTCCTAGAGAGATCAGGTTTGTTTTAGTGTACTCCAGTCAACAGCCCCTACAACCATAAAAAGGAATGGAGTCATTAGCCCTTATGGTTTTTAAATGGCACCCAGAATTATGTTGCACGAAGCACAATTTCACATCATTCTGGGTTCATTTGTGTGAAAACAAGGTCCAATCAGGCTGAAACGCTACAAGAAGGTAGAATCTATTGAGCTGTAAGTTATCTGAACGTTTCAAGATGATCGCACATTCCTATAGGGGGTAAAACCATGTCCCAAAGGTCACCGGGCCTGGTGTGACTTTAAAGAAGTAGTCCAGTTACACCTTTGTGGGCTTATAACTTGGCTTCTGAATGTCCTAGAGAGGTTAGGTTTGTTTTAGTGTACTCCAATCAACAGCCCCTACAAGCACAAAAAGGAATGGAGTCATTAGCTTTTTTGGTTTGTAAATGGCACCCAGAATTATGTTGCACGAAGCACAATTTCACAACATTCTGGGTCCATTTGTGTGAAAACAAGGTCCAATCAGGCTGAAACGGTACAGGAAGGTAGAATCTATTGAGTTGTAAGTGATCTGAA
Source organism: Nothobranchius furzeri (assembly GCF_043380555.1). Taxonomy (NCBI): domain Eukaryota; kingdom Metazoa; phylum Chordata; class Actinopteri; order Cyprinodontiformes; family Nothobranchiidae; genus Nothobranchius; species Nothobranchius furzeri. Next base: position 12,919,851 of record NC_091749.1, on the reverse strand, counting down.
CGTTTCATGATGATAGCACTTTCCTAAGGGGGTCAAACCATGTCCCAAAGGTCACCGGATCTGGTGTCAATTTAAAGAAGTAGTCCAGTTACACATTTGTGGGCTTATAACTTGGCTTCTGAATGTCCTAGAGAGATCAGGTTTGTTTTAATGTACTCCAATCAACAGCCCCTACAACCACAAAAAGGAATGGAGTCATTAGCACTTATGGTTTGTAAATGGCACCCAGAATTATGTTGCACGAAGCACAATTTCACATCATTCTGGGTTCATTTGTGTGAAAACAAGGTCCAATAAGGCTGAAACGCTACAAGAAGGTAGAATCTATTGAGTTGTAAGTGATCTGAACATTTCAAGATGATCGCACATTCCTATAGGGGGTAAAACCATGTCCCAAAGGTAACCGGGCCTGGTGTCACTTTAAAGAAGTAGTCCAGTTACACATTTGTGGGCTTATAACTTGGCTTCTGAATGTCCTAGAGAGGTTAGGTTTGTTTTAGTGTACTCCAATCAAAAGCCCCTACAACCACAAAAAGGAATGGAGTCATTAGCACTTATGGTTTGTAAATGGCACCCAGAATTATGTTGCACGAAGCACAATTTCACATCATTCTGGGTTCATTTGTGTGAAAACAAGGTGCAATCAGGCTGAAACGTTACAGGAAGGTAGAATATATTGAGTTGTAAGTGATCTGAACGTTTCATGATGATAGCACTTTCCTAAGGGGGTCAAACCATGTCCCAACGGTCACCGGATCTGGTGTCATTTTAAAGAAGTAGTCCAGTTACACATTTGTGGGCTTATAACTTGGCTTCTGAATGTCCTAGAGAGATCAGGTTTGTTTTAGTCTACTCCAATCAACAGCCCCTACAACCACAAAAAGGAATGGAGTCATTAGCACTTATGGTTTGTAAATGGCACCCAGAATTATGTTGCACGAAGCACAATTTCACATCATTCAGCGTCCATTTGTGTGAAAACAAGGTCCAATCAGGCTGAAACGTTACAGGAAGGTAGAATCTATTGAGTTGTAAGTGATCTGAACGTTTCATGATGATAGCACTTTCCTAAGGGGGTCAAACCATGTCCCAAAGGTCACCGGATCTGGTGTCAATTTAAAGAAGTAGTCCAGTTACACATTTGTGGGCTTATAACTTGGCTTCTGAATGTCCTAGAGAGATCAGGTTTGTTTTAATGTACTCCAATCAACAGCCCCTACAACCACAAAAAGGAATGGAGTCATAAGCACTTATGGTTTTTAAATGGCACCCAGAATTATGTTGCACGAAGCACAATTTCACATCATTCTGGGTCCATTTGTGTGAAAACAAGGTCCAATCAGGCTGAAACGCTACAAGAAGGTAGAATCTATTGAGTTGTAAGTGATCTGAACGTTTCAAGATGATCGCACATTCCTATAGGGGGTAAAACCATGTCCCAAAGGTCACCGGGCCTGGTGTCACTTTAAAGAAGTAGTCCAGTTACACCTTTGTGGGCTTATAACTTGGCTTCTGAATGTCCTAGAGAGGTTAGGTTTGTTTTAGTAAACTCCAATCAAAAGCCCCTACAACCACAAAAAGGAATGAGTCATTAGCACTTATGGTTTGTAAATGGCACCCAGAATTATGTTGCATGAAGCACAATTTCACATCATTCTGGGTTCATTTGTGTGAAAACAAGGTCCAATCAGGCTGAAACGTTACAAGAAGGTAGAATCTATTGAGTTGTAAGTGATCTGAATGTTTCATGTTGATAGCACTTTCCTAAGGGGGTCAAACCATGTCCCAAAGGTCACCTGATCTGGTGTCAGTTTAAAGAAGTAGTCCAGTTACACATTTGTGGGCTTATAACTTGGCTTCTGAATGTCCTAGAGAGATCAGGTTTGTTTTAATGTACTCCAATCAACAGCCCCTACACCCACAAAAAGGAATGGAGTCATTAGCACTTATGGTTTGTAAATGGCACCCAGAATTATGTTGCACGAAGCACAATTTCACATCATTCTGGGTTCATTTGTGTGAAAACAAGGTCCAATCAGGCTGAAACGTTACAGGAAGGTAGAATCTATTGAGTTGTAAGTGATCTGAACGTTTCATGATGATAGCACTTTCCTAAGGGGTTCAAACCATGTCCCAAAGGTCACCGGATCTGGTGTCAATTTAAAGAAGTAGTCCAGTTACACATTTGTGGGCTTATAACTTGGCTTCTGAATGTCCTAGAGAGATCATGTTTGTTTTAGGGTACTCCAATAAACAGCCCCTACAACCACAAAAAGAAATGGAGTTATTAGCACTTATGGTTTTTAAATGGCACCCAGAATTATGTTGCACGAAGCACAATTTCACATCATTCTGGGTTCATTTGTGTGAAAACAAGGTCCAATCAGGCTGAAACGTTACAGGAAGGTAGAATCTACTGAGTTGTAAGTGATCTGAACGTTTCATGATAATAGCACTTTCCTAAGGGGGTCAAACCATGTCCCAAAGGTCACCGGATCTGGTGTCAATTTAAAGAAGTAGTCCAGTTACACATTTGTGGGCTTATAACTTGGCTTCTGAATGTCCTAGAGAGATCAGGTTTGTTTTAGTGTACTCCAATCAACAGCCCCTACAACCATAAAAAGGAATGGAGTCATTAGCCCTTATGGTTTTTAAATGGCACCCAGAATTATGTTGCACGAAGCACAATTTCACATCATTCTGGGTTCATTTGTGTGAAAACAAGGTCCAATCAGGCTGAAACGCTACAAGAAGGTAGAATCTATTGAGCTGTAAGTTATCTGAACGTTTCAAGATGATCGCACATTCCTATAGGGGGTAAAACCATGTCCCAAAGGTCACCGGGCCTGGTGTGACTTTAAAGAAGTAGTCCAGTTACACCTTTGTGGGCTTATAACTTGGCTTCTGAATGTCCTAGAGAGGTTAGGTTTGTTTTAGTGTACTCCAATCAACAGCCCCTACAAGCACAAAAAGGAATGGAGTCATTAGCTTTTTTGGTTTGTAAATGGCACCCAGAATTATGTTGCACGAAGCACAATTTCACAACATTCTGGGTCCATTTCTGTGAAAACAAGGTCCAATAAGGCTGAAACGTTACAGGAAGGTAGAATCTATTGAGTTGTAAGTGATCTGAACGTTTCATGATGATAGCACTTTCCTAAGGGGGTCAAACCATGTCCCAAAGGTCACGGGATCTGGTGTCAATTTAAATAAGTAGTCCAGTTACACATTTGTGGGCTTATAACTTGGCTTCTGAATGTCCTAGAGAGATCAGGTTTGTTTTAGTGTACTCCAATCAGCAGCCCCTACAACCACAAAAAGGAATGGAGTCATTAGCACTTAAGGTTTGTAAATGGCACCCAGAATTATGTTGCACGAAGCACAATTTCACATCATTCTGGGTCCATTTGTGTGAAAACAAGGTCCAATCAGGCTGAAACGTTACAGGAAGGTAGAATCTATTGAGTTGTAAGTGATCTGAACGTTTCATGATGATAGCACTTTCCTAAGGGGGTCAAACCATGTCCCAAAGGTCACCGGATCTGGTGTCAATTTAAAGAGGTAGTCCAGTTACACATTTGTGGGCTTATAACTTGGCTTCTGAATGTCCTAGAGAGATCAGGTTTGTTTTAATGTACTCCAATCAACAGCCACTACAACCACAAAAAGGAATGGAGTCATTAGCACTTATGGTTTGTAAATGGCACCCAGAATTATGTTGCACGAAACACAATTTCACTTCATTCTGGGTCCATTTGTGTGAAAACAAGGTCCAATCAGGCTGAAACGTTACAGGAAGGTAGAATCTATTGAGTTGTAAGTGATCTGAACGTTTCATGATGATAGCACTTTCCTAAGGGGGTCAAACCATGTCCCAAAGGTCACCGGATCTGGTGTCAATTTAAAGTAGTAGTCCAGTTACACATTTGTGGGCTTATAACTTGGCTTCTGAATGTCCTAGAGAGATCAGGTTTGTTTTAATGTACTCCAATCAACAGCCCCTACAACCACAAAAAGGAATGGAGTCATTAGCACTTATGGTTTGTAAATGGCACCCAGAATTATGTTGCATGAAGCACAATTTCACTTCATTCTGTGTCCATTTGTGTGAAAACAAGGTCCAATCAGGCTGAAACGTTACAGGAAGGTAGAATCTATTGAGTTGTAAGTGATCTGAATGTTTCATGATGATAGCACTTTCCTAAGGGGGTCAAACCATGGCCCAAAGGTCACCGGATCTGGTGTCAGTTTAAAGAAGTAGTCCAGTTACACATTTGTGGGCTTATAACTTGGCTTCTGAATGTCCTAGAGAGATCAGGTTTGTTTTAATGTACTCCAATCAACAGCCCCTACACCCACAAAAAGGAATGGAGTCATTAGCACTTATGGTTTGTAAATGGCACCCAGAATTATGTTGCACGAAGCACAATTTCACATCATTCTGGGTTCATTTGTGTGAAAACAAGGTCCAATCAGGCTGAAACGTTACAGGAAGGTAGAATCTATTGAGTTGTAAGTGATCTGAACGTTTCATGATGATAGCACTTTCCTAAGGGGGTCAAACCATGTCCCAAAGGTCACCGGATCTGGTGTCAATTTAAAGAAGTAGTCCAGTTACACATTTGTGGGCTTATAACTTGGCTTCTGAATGTCCTAGAGAGAGATCAGGTTTGTTTTAATGTACTCCAATCAACAGCCACTACAACCACAAAAAGGAATGGAGTCATTAGCACTTATGGTTTGTAAATGGCACCCAGAATTATGTTGCACGAAGGACAATTTCACTTCATTCTGGGTCCATTTGTGTGAAAACAAGGTCCAATCAGGCTGAAACGCTACAAGAAGGTAGAATCTATTGAGTTGTAAGTGATCTGAACGTTTCAAGATGATCGCACATCCTATAGGGGGTAAAACCATGTCCCAAAGGTCCCTGGATCTGGTGTCAATTTAAAAAAGTAGTCCAGTTACACATTTGTGGGCTTATAACTTGGCTTCTGAATGTCCTAGAGAGATCAGGTTTGTTTTAATGTACTCCAATCAACAGCCCCTACAACCACAAAAAGGAATGGAGTCATTAGCCCTTATGGTTTTTAAATGGCACCCAGAATTATAATGCACGAAGCACAATTTCACATCATTCTGGGTTCATTTAGTGAAAACAAGGTCCAATAAGGCTGAAACGCTACAAGAAGGTAGAATCTATTGAGTTGTAAGTGATCTGAACGTTTCATGATGATAGCACTTTCCTAAGGGGGTCAAACCATGTCCCAAAGGTCACCGGATCTGGTGTCAATTTAAAGAAGTAGTCCAGTTACACATTTGAGGGCTTATAACTTGGCTTCTGAATGTCCTAGAGAGATCAGGTTTGTTTTAGTGTACTCCAATCAACAGCCACTACAACCACAAAAAGGAATGGAGTCATTAGCCCTTATGGTTTTTAAATGGCACCCAGAATTATGTTGCACGAAGCACAATTTCACATCATTCTGGGTTCATTTGTGTGAAAACAAGGTCCAATCAGGCTGAAACGTTACAGGAAGGTAGAATCTATTGAGTTGTAAGTGATCTGAACGTTTCATGATGATAGCACTTTCCTAAGGGGGTCAAACCATGTCCCAAAGGTCACCGGATCTGGTGTATATTTAAAGAAGTAGTCCAGTTACACATTTGTGGGCTTATAACTTGGCTTCTGAATGTCCTAGAGAGATCAGGTTTGTTTTAATGTACTCCAATCAACAGCCACTACAACCACAAAAAGGAATGGAGTCATTAGCACTTATGGTTTGTAAATGGCACCCAGAATTATGTTGCACGAAGCACAATTTCACTTCATTCTGGGTCCATTTGTGTGAAAACAAGGTCCATTCAGGCTGAAACGCTACAAGAAGGTAGAATCTATTGAGTTGTAAGTGATCTGAACGTTTCAAGATGATCGCACAACCTATAGGGGGTAAAACCATGTCCCAAAGGTCCATGGATCTGGTGTCAATTTAAAAAAGTAGTCCAGTTACACATTTGTGGGCTTATAACTTGGCTTCTGAATGTCCTAGAGAGATCAGGTTTGTTTTAATGTACTCCAATCAACAGCCCCTACAACCACAAAAAGGAATGGAGTCATTAGCCCTTATGGTTTTTAAATGGCACCCAGAATTATAATGCACGAAGCACAATTTCACATCATTCTGGGTTCATTTGTGTGAAAACAAGGTCCAATAAGGCTGAAACGCTACAAGAAGGTAGAATCTATTGAGTTGTAAGTGATCTGAACATTTCATGATGATAGCACTTTCCTAAGGGGGTCAAACCATGTCCCAAAGGTCACCGGATCTGGTGTCAATTTAAAGAAGTAGTCCAGTTACACATTTGTGGGCTTATAACTTGGCTTCTGAATGTCCTAGAGAGATCAGGTTTGTTTTATTGTACTCCAATCAACAGCCACTACAACCACAAAAAGGAATGGAGTCATTAGCCCTTATGGTTTTTAAATGGCACCCAGAATTATGTTGCACGAAGCACAATTTCACATCATTCTGGGTTCATTTGTGTGAAAACAAGGTCCAATCAGGCTGAAACGTTACAGGAAGGTAGAATCTATTGAGTTGTAAGTGATCTGAATGTTTCATGATGATAGCACTTTCCTAAGGGGGTCAAACCATGGCCCAAAGGTCACCAGATCTGGTGTCAGTTTAAAGAAGTAGTCCAGTTACACATTTGTGGGCTTATACCTTGGCTTCTGAATGTCCTAGAGAGATCAGGTTTGTTTTAATGTACTCCAATCAACAGCCCCTACACCCACAAAAAGGAATGGAGTCATTAGCACTTATGGTTTGTAAATGGCACCCAGAATTATGTTGCACGAAACACAATTTCACTTCATTCTGGGTCCATTTGTGTGAAAACAAGGTCCAATCAGGCTGAAACGTTACAGGAAGGTAGAATCTATTGAGTTGTAAGTGATCTGAACGTTTCATGATGATAGCACTTTCCTAAGGGGGTCAAACCATGTCCCAAAGGTCACCGGATCTGGTGTCAATTTAAAGAAGTAGTCCAGTTACACATTTGTGGGCTTATAACTTGGCTTCTGAATGCCCTAGAGAGATCAGGTTTGTTTTAATGTACTCCAATCAACAGCCCCTACAACCACAAAAAGGAATGGAGTCAATAGCACTTATGGTTTGTAAATGGCACCCAGAATTATGTTGCATGAAGCACAATTTCACTTCATTCTGGGTCCATTTGTGTGAAAACAAGGTCCAATCAGGCTGAAACGTTACAGGAAGGTAGAATCTATTGAGTTGTAAGTGAATCAAATGTTTCATGATGATAGCACTTTCCTAAGGGGGTCAAACCATGGCCCAAAGGTCACCGGATCTGGTGTCAGTTTAAAGAAGTAGTCCAGTTACACATTTGTGGGCTTATAACTTGGCTTCTGAATGTCCTAGAGGGATCAGGTTTGTTTTAATGTACTCCAATCAACAGCCCCTACACCCACAAAAAGGAATGGAGTCATTAGCACTTATGGTTTGTAAATGGCACCCAGAATTATGTTGCACGAAGCACAATTTCACATCATTCTGGGTTCATTTGTGTGAAAACAAGGTCCAATCAGGCTGAAACGTTACAGGAAGGTAGAATCTATTGAGTTGTAAGTGATCTGAACGTTTCATGATGATAGCACTTTCCTAAGGGGGTCAAACCATGTCCCAAAGGTCACCGGATCTGGTGTCAGTTTAAAGAAGTAGTCCAGTTACACATTTGTGGGCTTATACCTTGGCTTCTGAATGTCCTAGAGAGATCAGGTTTTTTTTAATGTACTCCAATCAACAGCCACTACAACCACAAAAAGGAATTGAGTAATTAGCACTTATGGTTTGTAAATGGCACCCAGAATTATGTTGCACGAAGCACAATTTCACTTCATTCTGGGTCCATTTGTGTGAAAACAAGGTCCAATCAGGCTGAAACGCTACAAGAAGGTAGAATCTATTGAGTTGTAAGTGATCTGAACGTTTCAAGATGATCGCACATCCTATAGGGGGTAAAACCATGTCCCAAAGGTCCCTGGATCTGGTGTCAATTTAAAGAAGTAGTCCAGTTACACATTTGTGGGCTTATAACTTGGCTTCTGAATGTCCTAGAGAGATCAGAATTGTTTTAATGTACTCCAATCAACAGCCCCTACAACCACAAAAAGGAATGGAGTCATTAGCCCTTATGGTTTTTAAATGGCACCCAGAATTATAATGCACGAAGCACAATTTCACATCATTCTGGGTTCATTTGTGTGAAAACAAGGTCCAATAAGGCTGAAACGCTACAAGAAGGTAGAATCTATTGAGTTGTAAGTGATCTGAACATTTCATGATGATAGCACTTTCCTAAGGGGGTCAAACCATGTCCCAAAGGTCACCGGATCTGGTGTCAATTTAAAGAAGTAGTCCAGTTACACATTTGTGGGCTCATAACTTGGCTTCTGAATGTCCCAGAGAGATCAGGTTTGTTTTAGTGTACTCCAATCAACAGCCACTACAACCACAAAAAGGAATGGAGTCATTAGCCCTTATGGTTTTTAAATGGCACCCAGAATTATGTTGCACGAAGCACAATTTCACATCATTCTGGGTTCATTTGTGTGAAAACAAGGTCCAATCAGGCTGAAACGTTACAGGAAGGTAGAATCTATTGAGTTGTAAGTGATCTGAATGTTTCATGATGATAGCACTTTCCTAAGGGGGTCAAACCATGTCCCAAAGGTCACCGGATCTGGTGTCAGTTTAAAGAAGTAGTCCAGTTACACATTTGTGGGCTTATACCTTGGCTTCTGAATGTCCTAGAGAGATCAGGTTTGTTTTAATGTACTCCAATCAACAGCCCCTACACCCACAAAAAGGAATGGAGTCATTAGCACTTATGGTTTGTAAATGGCACCCAGAATTATGTTGCACGAAGCACAATTTCACATCATTCTGTGTCCATTTGTGTGAAAACAAGGTCCAATCAGGCTGAAACGTTACAGGAAGGTAGAATCTATTGAGTTGTAAGTGATCTGAATGTTTCATGATGATAGCACTTTCCTAAGGGGGTCAAACCATGTCCCAAAGGTCACCGGATCTGGTGTCAGTTTAAAGAAGTAGTCCAGTTACACATTTGTGGGCTTATACCTTGGCTTCTGAATGTCCTGGAGAGATCAGGTTTGTTTTAATGTACTCCAATCAACATCCACTACAACCACAAAAAGGAATGGAGTCATTAGCACTTATGGTTTGTAAATGGCACCCAGAATTATGTTGCACGAAGCACAATTTCACTTCATTCTGGGTCCATTTGTGTGAAAACAAGGTCCTATCAGGCTGAAACGTTACAGGAAGGTAGAATCTATTGAGTTGTAAGTGATCTGAACGTTTCATGATGATAGCACTTTCCTAAGGGGGTCAAACCATGTCCCAAAGGTCACCGGATCTGGTGTCAATTTAAAGAAGTAGTCCAGTTACACATTTGTGGCCTTATAACTTGGCTTCTGAATGTCCTAGAGAGGTTAGGTTTGTTTTAGTGTACTCCAATCAAAAGCCCCTACAACCACAAAAAGGAATGGAGTCATTAGCACTTATGGTTTGTAAATGGCACCCAGAATTATGTTGCACGAAGCACAATTTCACATCACTCTGGGTTCATTTGTGTGAAAAAAAGGTCCAATCAGGCTGAAACGTTACAGGAAGGTAGAATCTATTGAGTTGTAAGTGATCTGAACGTTTCATGATGATAGCACTTTCCTAAGGGGGTCAAACCATGTCCCAAAGGTCACCGGATCTGGTGTCAATTTAAAGAAGTAGTCCAGTTACACATTTGTGGGCTTATAACTTGGCTTCTGAATGTCCTAGAGAGATCAGGTTTGTTTTAGTGTACTCCAATCAGCAGCCCCTACAACCACAAAAAGGAATGGAGTCATTGGCACTTAAGGTTTGTAAATGGCACCCAGAATTATGTTGCACGAAGCACAATTTCACATCATTCTGGGTCCATTTGTGTGAAAACAAGGTCCAATCAGGCTGAAACGTTACAGGAAGGTAAAATCTATTGAGTTGTAAGTGATCTGAACGTTTCATGATGATAGCACTTTCCTAAGGGGGTCAAACCATGTCCCAAAGGTCACCGGATCTGGTGTCAATTTAAAGAGGTAGTCCAGTTACACATTTGTGGGCTTATAACTTGGCTTCTGAATGTCCTAGAGAGATCAGGTTTGTTTTAATGTACTCCAATCAACAGCCACTACAACCACAAAAAGGAATGGAGTCATTAGCACTTATGGTTTGTAAATGGCACCCAGAATTATGTTGCACGAAACACAATTTCACTTCATTCTGGGTCCATTTGTGTGAAAACAAGGTCCAATCAGGCTGAAACGTTACAGGAAGGTAGAATCTATTGAGTTGTAAGTGATCTGAACGTTTCATGATGATAGCACTTTCCTAAGGGGGTCAAACCATGTCCCAAAGGTCACCGGATCTGGTGTCAATTTAAAGTAGTAGTCCAGTTACACATTTGTGGGCTTATAACTTGGCTTCTGAATGTCCTAGAGAGATCAGGTTTGTTTTAATGTACTCCAATCAACAGCCCCTACAACCACAAAAAGGAATGGAGTCATTAGCACTTTTGGTTTGTAAATGGCACCCAGAATTATGTTGCATGAAGCACAATTTCACTTCATTCTGTGTCCATTTGTGTGAAAACAAGGTCCAATCAGGCTGAAACGTTACAGGAAGGTAGAATCTATTGAGTTGTAAGTGATCTGAATGTTTCATGATGATAGCACTTTCCTAAGGGGGTCAAACCATGGCCCAAAGGTCACCGGATCTGGTGTCAGTTTAAAGAAGTAGTCCAGTTACACATTTGTGGGCTTATAACTTGGCTTCTGAATGTCCTAGAGGGATCAGGTTTGTTTTAATGTACTCCAATCAACAGCCCCTACACCCACAAAAAGGAATGGAGTCATTAGCACTTATGGTTTGTAAATGGCAAAAAGAATTATGTTGCACGAAGCACAATTTCACATCATTCTGGGTTCATTTGTGTGAAAACAAGGTCCAATCAGGCTGAAACGTTACAGGAAGGTAGAATCTATTGAGTTGTAAGTGATCTGAACGTTTCATGATGATAGCACTTTCCTAAGGGGGTCAAACCATGTCCCAAAGGTCACCGGATCTGGTGTATATTTAAAGAAGTAGTCCAGTTACACATTTGTGGGCTTATAACTTGGCTTCTGAATGTCCTAGAGGGATCAGGTTTGTTTTAATGTACTCCAATCAACAGCCCCTACACCCACAAAAAGGAATGGAGTCATTAGCACTTATGGTTTGTAAATGGCACCCAGAATTATGTTGCACGAAGCACAATTTCACATCATTCTGGGTTCATTTGTGTGAAAACAAGGTCCAATCAGGCTGCAACGTTACAGGAAGGTAGAATCTATTGAGTTGTAAGTGATCTGAACGTTTCATGATGATAGCACTTTCCTAAGGGGGTCAAACCATGTCCCAAAGGTCACCGGATCTGGTGTCAATTTAAAGAAGTAGTCCAGTTACACATTTGTGGGCTTATAACTTGGCTTCTGAATGTCCTAGAGAGAGATCAGGTTTGTTTTAATGTACTCCAATCAACAGCCACTACAACCACAAAAAGGAATGGAGTCATTAGCACTTATGGTTTGTAAATGGCACCCAGAATTATGTTGCACGAAGGACAATTTCACTTCATTCTGGGTCCATTTGTGTGAAAACAAGGTCCAATCAGGCTGAAACGCTACAAGAAGGTAGAATCTATTGAGTTGTAAGTGATCTGAACGTTTCAAGATGATCGCACATCCTATAGGGGGTAAAACCATGTCCCAAAGGTCCCTGGATCTGGTGTGAATTTAAAAAAGTAGTCCAGTTACACATTTGTGGGCTTATAACTTGGCTTCTGAATGTCCTAGAGAGATCAGGTTTGTTTTAATGTACTCCAATCAACAGCCCCTACAACCACAAAAAGGAATGGAGTCATTAGCCCTTATGGTTTTTAAATGGCACCCAGAATTATAATGCACGAAGCACAATTTCACATCATTCTGGGTTCATTTAGTGAAAACTTGGTCCAATAAGGCTGAAACGCTACAAGAAGGTAGAATCTATTGAGTTGTAAGTGATCTGAACGTTTCATGATGATAGCACTTTCCTAAGGGGGTCAAACCATGTCCCAAAGGTCACCGGATCTGGTGTCAATTTAAAGAAGTAGTCCAGTTACACATTTGTGGGCTTATAACTTGGCTTCTGAATGTCCTAGAGAGATCAGGTTTGTTTTAGTGTACTCCAATCAACAGCCACTACAACCACAAAAAGGAATGGAGTCATTAGCCCTTATGGTTTTTAAATGGCACCCAGAATTATGTTGCACGAAGCACAATTTCACATCATTCTGGGTTCATTTGTGTGAAAACAAGGTCCAATCAGGCTGAAACGTTACAGGAAGGTAGAATCTATTGAGTTGTAAGTGATCTGAACGTTTCATGATGATAGCACTTTCCTAAGGGGGTCAAACCATGTCCCAAAGGTCACCGGATCTGGTGTATATTTAAAGAAGTAGTCCAGTTACACATTTGTGGGCTTATAACTTGGCTTCTGAATGTCCTAGAGAGATCAGGTTTGTTTTAATGTACTCCAATCAACAGCCACTACAACCACAAAAAGGAATGGAGTCATTAGCACTTATGGTTTGTAAATGGCACCCAGAATTATGTTGCACGAAGCACAATTTCACTTCATTCTGGGTCCATTTGTGTGAAAACAAGGTCCAATCAGGCTGAAACGCTACAAGAAGGTAGAATCTATTGAGTTGTAAGTGATCTGAACGTTTCAAGATGATCGCACAACCTATAGGGGGTAAAACCATGTCCCAAAGGTCCCTGGATCTGGTGTCAATTTAAAAAAGTAGTCCAGTTTCACATTTGTGGGCTTATAACTTGGCTTCTGAATGTCCTAGAGAGATCAGGTTTGTTTTAATGTACTCCAATCAACAGCCCCTACAACCACAAAAAGGAATGGAGTCATTAGCCCTTATGGTTTTTAAATGGCACCCAGAATTATAATGCACGAAGCACAATTTCACATCATTCTGGGTTCATTTGTGTGAAAACAAGGTCCAATAAGGCTGAAACGCTACAAGAAGGTAGAATCTATTGAGTTGTAAGTGATCTGAACATTTCATGATGATAGCACTTTCCTAAGGGGGTCAAACCATGTCCCAAAGGTCACCGGATCTGGTGTCAATTTAAAGAAGTAGTCCAGTTACACATTTGTGGGCTTATAACTTGGCTTCTGAATGTCCTAGAGAGATCAGGTTTGTTTTATTGTACTCCAATCAACAGCCACTACAACCACAAAAAGGAATGGAGTCATTAGCCCTTATGGTTTTTAAATGGCACCCAGAATTATGTTGCACGAAGCACAATTTCACATCATTCTGGGTTCATTTGTGTGAAAACAAGGTCCAATCAGGCTGAAACGTTACAGGAAGGTAGAATCTATTGAGTTGTAAGTGATCTGAATGTTTCATGATGATAGCACTTTCCTAAGGGGGTCAAACCATGGCCCAAAGGTCACCGGATCTGGTGTCAGTTTAAAGAAGTAGTCCAGTTACACATTTGTGGGCTTATACCTTGGCTTCTGAATGTCCTAGAGAGATCAGGTTTGTTTTAATGTACTCCAATCAACAGCCCCTACACCCACAAAAAGGAATGGAGTCATTAGCACTTATGGTTTGTAAATGGCACCCAGAATTATGTTGCATGAAGCACAATTTCACTTCATTCTGTGTCCATTTGTTTGAAAACAAGGTCCAATCAGGCTGAAACGTTACAGGAAGGTAGAATCTATTGAGTTGTAAGTGAATCAAATGTTTCATGATGATAGCACTTTCCTAAGGGGGTCAAACCATGGCCCAAAGGTCACCGGATCTGGTGTCAGTTTAAAGAAGTAGTCCAGTTACACATTTGTGGGCTTATAACTTGGCTTCTGAATGTCCTAGAGGGATCAGGTTTGTTTTAATGTACTCCAATCAACAGCCCCTACACCCACAAAAAGGAATGGAGTCATTAGCACTTATGGTTTGTAAATGGCACCCAGAATTATGTTGCACGAAGCACAATTTCACATCATTCTGGGTTCATTTGTGTGAAAACAAGGTCCAATCAGGCTGAAACGTTACAGGAAGGTAGAATCTATTGAGTTGTAAGTGATCTGAACGTTTCATGATGATAGCACTTTCCTAAGGGGGTCAAACCATGTCCCAAAGGTCACCGGATCTGGTGTCAGTTTAAAGAAGTAGTCCAGTTACACATTTGTGGGCTTATACCTTGGCTTCTGAATGTCCTAGAGAGATCAGGTTTGTTTTAATGTACTCCAATCAACAGCCACTACAACCACAAAAAGGAATGGAGTAATTAGCACTTATGGTTTGTAAATGGCACCCAGAATTATGTTGCACGAAGCACAATTTCACTTCATTCTGGGTCCATTTGTGTGAAAACAAGGTCCAATCAGGCTGAAACGCTACAAGAAGGTAGAATCTATTGAGTTGTAAGTGATCTGAACGTTTCAAGATGATCGCACATCCTATAGGGGGTAAAACCATGTCCCAAAGGTCCCTGGATCTGGTGTCAATTTAAAGAAGTAGTCCAGTTACACATTTGTGGGCTTATAACTTGGCTTCTGAATGTCCTAGAGAGATCAGAATTGTTTTAATGTACTCCAATCAACAGCCCCTACAACCACAAAAAGGAATGGAGTCATTAGCCCTTATGGTTTTTAAATGGCACCCAGAATTATAATGCACGAAGCACAATTTCACATCATTCTGGGTTCATTTGTGTGAAAACAAGGTCCAATAAGGCTGAAACGCTACAAGAAGGTAGAATCTATTGAGTTGTAAGTGATCTGAACATTTCATGATGATAGCACTTTCCTAAGGGGGTCAAACCATGTCCCAAAGGTCACCGGATCTGGTGTCAATTTAAAGAAGTAGTCCAGTTACACATTTGTGGGCTCATAACTTGGCTTCTGAATGTCCCAGAGAGATCAGGTTTGTTTTAGTGTACTCCAATCAACAGCCACTACAACCACAAAAAGGAATGGAGTCATTAGCCCTTATGGTTTTTAAATGGCACCCAGAATTATGTTGCACGAAGCACAATTTCACATCATTCTGGGTTCATTTGTGTGAAAACAAGGTCCAATCAGGCTGAAACGTTACAGGAAGGTAGAATCTATTGAGTTGTAAGTGATCTGAATGTTTCATGATGATAGCACTTTCCTAAGGGGGTCAAACCATGTCCCAAAGGTCACCGGATCTGGTGTCAGTTTAAAGAAGTAGTCCAGTTACACATTTGTGGGCTTTTACCTTGGCTTCTGAATGTCCTAGAGAGATCAGGTTTGTTTTAATGTACTCCAATCAACAGCCCCTACACCCACAAAAAGGAATGGAGTCATTAGCACTTATGGTTTGTAAATGGCACCCAGAATTATGTTGCACGAAGCACAATTTCACATCATTCTGTGTCCATTTGTGTGAAAACAAGGTCCAATCAGGCTGAAACGTTACAGGAAGGTAGAATCTATTGAGTTGTAAGTGATCTGAATGTTTCATGATGATAGCACTTTCCTAAGGGGGTCAAACCATGGCCCAAAGGTCACCGGATCTGGTGTCAATTTAAAGAAGTAGTCCAGTTACACATTTGTGGGCTTTTAACTTGGCTTCTGAATGTCCTGGAGAGATCAGGTTTGTTTTAATGTACTCCAATCAACATCCACTACAACCACAAAAAGGAATGGAGTCATTAGCACTTATGGTTTGTAAATGGCACCCAGAATTATGTTGCACGAAGCACAATTTCACTTCATTCTGGGTCCATTTGTGTGAAAACAAGGTCCTATCAGGGTGATACGTTACAGGAAGGTAGAATCTATTGAGTTGTAAGTGATCTGAACGTTTCATGATGATAGCACTTTCCTAAGGGGGTCAAACCATGTCCCAAAGGTCACCGGATCTGGTGTCAATTTAAAGAAGTAGTCCAGTTACACATTTGTGGGCTTATAACTTGGCTTCTGAATGTCCTAGAGAGGTTAGGTTTGTTTTAGTGTACTCCAATCAAAAGCCCCTACAACCACAAAAAGGAATGGAGTCATTAGCACTTATGGTTTGTAAATGGCACCCAGAATTATGTTGCACGAAGCACAATTTCACATCACTCTGGGTTCATTTGTGTGAAAAAAAGGTCCAATCAGGCTGAAACGCTACAAGAAGGTAGAGTCTATTGAGTTGTAAGTGATCTGAACGTTTCAAGATGATCGCACATCCTATAGGGGGTAAAACCATGTCCCAAAGGTCCCTGGATCTGGTGTCAATTTAAAGAAGTAGTCCAGTTACACATTTGTGGGCTTATAACTTGGCTTCTGAATGTCCTAGAGAGATCAGGTTTGTTTTAATGTACTCCAATCAACAGCCCCTACAACCACAAAAAGGAATGGAGTCATTAGCACTTATGGTTTTTAAATGGCACCCAGAATTATAATGCACGAAGCACAATTTCACATCATTCTGGGTTCATTTGTGTGAAAACAAGGTCCAATAAGGCTGAAACGCTACAAGAAGGTAGAATCTATTGAGTTGTAAGTGATCTGAACGTTTCAAGATGATCGCACATTCCTATAGGGGGTAAAACCATGTCCCAAAGGTCACCGGGCCTGGTGTCACTTTAAAGAAGTACTCCAGTTACACATTTGTGGGCTTATAACTTGGCTTCTGAATGTCCTAGAGAGGTTAGGTTTGTTTTAGTGTACTCCAATCAAAAGCCCCTACAACCACAAAAAGGAATGGAGTCATTAGCACTTATGGTTTGTAAATGGCACCCAGAATTATGTTGCACGAAGCACAATTTCACATCATTCTGGGTTCATTTGTGTGAAAACAAGGTGCAATCAGGCTGAAACGTTACAGGAAGGTAGAATATATTGAGTTGTAAGTGATCTGAACGTTTCATGATGATAGCACTTTCCTAAGGGGGTCAAACCATGTCCCAAAGGTCACCGGATCTGGTGTCATTTTAAAGAAGTAGTCCAGTTACACATTTGTGGGCTTATAACTTGGCTTCTGAATGTCCTAGAGAGATCAGGTTTGTTTTAGTCTACTCCAATCAACAGCCCCTACAACCACAAAAAGGAATGGAGTCATTAGCACTTCTGGTTTGTAAATGGCCCCCAGAATTATGTTGCACGAAGCACAATTTCACATCATTCTGGGTTCATTTGTGTGAAAACAAGGTCCAATCAGGCTGAAACGCTACAAGAAGGTAGAATCTATTGAGCTGTAAGTTATCTGAACGTTTCAAGATGATCGCACATTCCTATAGGGGGTAAAACCATGTCCCAAAGGTCACCGGGCCTGGTGTGACTTTAAAGAAGTAGTCCAGTTACACCTTTGTGGGCTTATAACTTGGCTTCTGAATGTCCTAGAGAGGTTAGGTTTGTTTTAGTGTACTCCAATCAACAGCCCCTACAAGCACAAAAAGGAATGGAGTCATTAGCTTTTTTGGTTTGTAAATGGCACCCAGAATTATGTTGCACGAAGCACAATTTCACAACATTCTGGGTCCATTTGTGTGAAAACAAGGTCCAATCAGGCTGAAACGGTACAGGAAGGTAGAATCTATTGAGTTGTAAGTGATCTGAACGTTTCATGATGATAGCACTTTCCTAAGGGGGTCAAACCATGTCCCAAAGGTCACCGGATCTGGTGTCATTTTAAAGAAGTAGTCCAGTTACACATTTGTGGGCTTATAACTTGGCTTCTGAATGTCCTAGAGAGATCAGGTTTTTTTTAGTCTACTCCAATCAACAGCCCCTACAACCACAAAAAGGAATGGAGTCATTAGCACTTCTGGTTTGTAAATGGCACCCAGAATTATGTTGCACGAAGCACAATTTCACATCATTCTGCGTCCATTTGTGTGAAAACAAGGTCCAATCAGGCTGAAAAGTTACAGGAAGGTAGAATCTATTGAGTTGTAAGTGATCTGAACGTTTCATGATGATAGCACTTTCCTAAGGGGGTCAAACCATGTCCCAAAGGTCACCGGATCTGGTGTCAATTTAAAGAAGTAGTCCAGTTACACATTTGTGGGCTTATAACTTGGCTTCTGAATGTCCTAGAGAGATCAGGTTTGTTTTAATGTACTCCAATCAACAGCCCCTACAACCACAAAAAGGAATGGAGTCATTAGCACTTATGGTTTTTAAATGGCACCCAGAATTATGTTGCACGAAGCACAATTTCACATCATTCTGGGTCCATTTGTGTGAAAACAAGGTCCAATCAGGCTGAAACGCTACAAGAAGGTAGAATCTATTGAGTTGTAAGTGATCTGAACGTTTCAAGATGATCGCACATTCCTATAGGGGGTAAAACCATGTCCCAAAGGTCACCGGGCCTGGTGTCACTTTAAAGAAGTATTCCAGTTACACCTTTGTGGGCTTATAACTTGGCTTCTGAATGTCCTAGAGAGGTTAGGTTTGTTTTAGTAAACTCCAATCAAAAGCCCCTACAACCACAAAAAGGAATGAGTCATTAGCACTTATGGTTTGTAAATGGCACCCAGAATTATGATGCATTAAGCACAATTTCACATCATTCTGGGTTCATTTGTGTGAAAACAAGGTCCAATCAGGCTGAAACGTTACAAGAAGGTAGAATCTATTGAGTTGTAAGTGATCTGAATGTTTCATGATGATAGCACTTTCCTAAGGGGGTCAAACCATGTCCCAAAGGTCACCAGATCTGGTGTCAGTTTAAAGAAGTAGTCCAGTTACACATTTGTGGGCTTATAACTTTGCTTCTGAATGTCCTAGAGAGATCAGGTTTGTTTTAATGTACTCCAATCAACAGCCCCCACACCCGCAAAAAGGAATGGAGTCATTAGCACTTATGGTTTGTAAATGGCACCCAGAATTATGTTGCACGAAGCACAATTTCACATCATTCTGGGTTCATTTGTGTGAAAACAAGGTCCAATCAGGCTGAAACGTTACAGGAAGGTAGAATCTATTGAGTTGTAAGTGATCTGAACGTTTCATGATGATAGCACTTTCCTAAGGGGTTCAAACCATGTCCCAAAGGTCACCGGATCTGGTGTCAATTTAAAGAAGTAGTCCAGTTACACATTTGTGGGCTTATAACTTGGCTTCTGAATGTCCTAGAGAGATCATGTTTGTTTTAGGGTACTCCAATAAACAGCCCCTACAACCACAAAAAGAAATGGAGTTATTAGCACTTATGGTTTTTAAATGGCACCCAGAATTATGTTGCACGAAGCACAATTTCACATCATTCTGGGTTCATTTGTGTGAAAACAAGGTCCAATCAGGCTGAAACGTTACAGGAAGGTAGAATCTATTGAGTTGTAAGTGATCTGAACGTTTCATGATGATAGCACTTTCCTAAGGGGTTCAAACCATGTCCCAAAGGTCACCGGATCTGGTGTCAATTTAAAGAAGTAGTCCAGTTACACATTTGTGGGCTTATAACTTGGCTTCTGAATGTCCTAGAGAGATCATGTTTGTTTTAGGGTACTCCAATAAACAGCCCCTACAACCACAAAAAGAAATGGAGTTATTAGCACTTATGGTTTTTAAATGGCACCCAGAATTATGTTGCACGAAGCACAATTTCACATCATTCTGGGTTCATTTGTGTGAAAACAAGGTCCAATCAGGCTGAAACGTTACAGGAAGGTAGAATCTATTGAGTTGTAAGTGATCTGAACGTTTCATGATGATAGCACTTTCCTAAGGAGTTCAAACCATGTCCCAAAGATCACCGGATCTGGTGTCAATTTTAAAGAAGTAGTCCAGTTACACATTTGTGGGCTTATAACTTGGCTTCTGAATGTCCTAGAGAGATCAGGTTTGTTATAATGTACTCCAATCAACAGCCCCTACAACCACAAAAAGGAATGGAGTCATTAGCACTTATGGTTTGTAAATGGCACCCAGAATTATGTTGCACGAAGCACAATTTCACATCATTCTGGGTTCATTTGTGTGAAAACAAGGTCCAATCAGGCTGAAACGTTACAGGAAGGTAGAATCTACTGAGTTGTAAGTGATCTGAACGTTTCATGATAATAGCACTTTCCTAAGGGGGTCAAACCATGTCCCAAAGGTCACCGGATCTGGTGTCAATTTAAAGAAGTAGTCCAGTTACACATTTGTGGGCTTATAACTTGGCTTCTGAATGTCCTAGAGAGATCAGGTTTGTTTTAGTGTACTCCAATCAACAGCCCCTACAACCATAAAAAGGAATGGAGTCATTAGCCCTTATGGTTTTTAAATGGCACCCAGAATTATGTTGCACGAAGCACAATTTCACATCATTCTGGGTTCATTTGTGTGAAAACAAGGTCCAATCATGCTGAAACGCTTCAAGAAGGTAGAATCTATTGAGCTGTAAGTTATCTGAACGTTTCAAGATGATCGCACAATCCTATAGGGGGTAAAACCATGTCCCAAAGGTCACCGGGCCTGGTGTGACTTTAAAGAAGTAGTCCAGTTACACCTTTGTGGGCTTATAACTTGGCTTCTGAATGCCCTAGAGAGGTTAGGTTTGTTTTAGTGTACTCCAATCAACAGCCCCTACAAGCACAAAAAGGAATGGAGTCATTAGCTTTTTTGATTTGTAAATGGCACCCAGAATTATGTTGCACGAAGCACAATTTCACATCATTCTGGGTCCATTTGTGTGAAAACAAGGTCCAATCAGGCTGAAACGGTACAGGAAGGTAGAATCTATTGAGTTGTAAGTGATCTGAACGTTTCATGATGATAGCACTTTCCTAAGGGGGTCAAACCATGTCCCAAAGGTCACCGGATCTGGTGTCAATTTAAAGAAGTAGTCCAGTTACACATTTGTGGGCTTATAACTTGGCTTCTGAATGTCCTAGAGAGATCAGGTTTGTTTTAATGTACTCCAATCAACAGCCCCTACAACCACAAAAAGGAATGGAGTCATTAGCACTTATGGTTTGTAAATGGCACCCAGAATTATGTTGCGCGAAGCACAATTTCACATCATTCTGGGTTCATTTGTGTGAAAACAAGGTCCAATAAGGCTGAAACGCTACAAGAAGGTAGAATCTATTGAGTTGTAAGTGATCTGAACGTTTCAAGATGATCGCACATTCCTATAGGGGGTAAAACCATGTCCCAAAGGTAACCGGGCCTGGTGTCACTTTAAAGAAGTAGTCCAGTTACACATTTGTGGGCTTATAACTTGGCTTCTGAATGTCCTAGAGAGGTTAGGTTTGTTTTAGTGTACTCCAATCAAAAGCCCCTACAACCACAAAAAGGAATGGAGTCATTAGCACTTATGGTTTGTAAATGGCACCCAGAATTATGTTGCACGAAGCACAATTTCACATCATTCTGGGTTCATTTGTGTGAAAACAAGGTGCAATCAGGCTGAAACGTTACAGGAAGGTAGAATATATTGAGTTGTAAGTGATCTGAACGTTTCATGATGATAGCACTTTCCTAAGGGGGTCAAACCATGTCCCAAAGGTCACCGGATCTGGTGTCATTTTAAAGAAGTAGTCCAGTTACACATTTGTGGGCTTATAACTTGGCTTCTGAATGTCCTAGAGAGATCAGGTTTGTTTTAGTCTACTCCAATCAACAGCCCCTACAACCACAAAAAGGAATGGAGTCATTAGCACTTATGGTTTGTAAATGGCACCCAGAATTATGTTGCACGAAGCACAATTTCACATCATTCTGCGTCCATTTGTGTGAAAACAAGGTCCAATCAGGCTGAAACGTTACAGGAAGGTAGAATCTATTGAGTTGTAAGTGATCTGAACGTTTCATGATGATAGCACTTTCCTAAGGGGGTCAAACCATGTCCCAAAGGTCACCGGATCTGGTGTCAATTTAAAGAAGTAGTCCAGTTACACATTTGTGGGCTTATAACTTGGCTTCTGAATGTCCTAGAGAGATCAGGTTTGTTTTAATGTACTCCAATCAACAGCCCCTACAACCACAAAAAGGAATGGAGTCATAAGCACTTATGGTTTTTAAATGGCACCCAGAATTATGTTGCACGAAGCACAATTTCACATCATTCTGGGTCCATTTGTGTGAAAACAAGGTCCAATCAGGCTGAAACGCTACAAGAAGGTAGAATCTATTGAGTTGTAAGTGATCTGAACGTTTCAAGATGATCGCACATTCCTATAGGGGGTAAAACCATGTCCCAAAGGTCACCGGGCCTGGTGTGACTTTAAAGAAGTAGTCCAGTTACACCTTTGTGGGCTTATAACTTGGCTTCTGAATGTCCTAGAGAGGTTAGGTTTGTTTTAGTGAACTCCAATCAAAAGCCCCTACAACCACAAAAAGGAATGAGTCATTAGCACTTATGGTTTGTAAATGGCACCCAGAATTATGTTGCATGAAGCACAATTTCACATCATTCTGGGTTCATTTGTGTGAAAACAAGGTCCAATCAGGCTGAAACGTTACAAGAAGGTAGAATCTATTGAGTTGTAAGTGATCTGAATGTTTCATTTTGATAGCACTTTCCTAAGGGGGTCAAACCATGTCCCAAAGGTCACCTGATCTGGTGTCAGTTTAAAGAAGTAGTCCAGTTACACATTTGTGGGCTTATAACTTGGCTTCTGAATGTCCTAGAGAGATCAGGTTTGTTTTAATGTACTCCAATCAACAGCCCCTACACCCACAAAAAGGAATGGAGTCATTAGCACTTATGGTTTGTAAATGGCACCCAGAATTATGTTGCACGAAGCACAATTTCACATCATTCTGGGTTCATTTGTGTGAAAACAAGGTCCAATCAGGCTGAAACGTTATAGGAAGGTAGAATCTATTGAGTTGTAAGTGATCTGAACGTTTCATGATGATAGCACTTTCCTAAGGGGTTCAAACCATGTCCCAAAGGTCACCGGATCTGGTGTCAATTTAAAGAAGTAGTCCAGTTACACATTTGTGGGCTTATAACTTGGCTTCTGAATGTCCTAGAGAGATCATGTTTGTTTTAGGGTACTCCAATAAACAACCCCTACAACCACAAAAAGAAATGGAGTTATTAGCACTTATGGTTTTTAAATGGCACCCAGAATTATGTTGCACGAAGCACAATTTCACATCATTCTGGGTTCATTTGTGTGAAAACAAGGTCCAATCAGGCTGAAACGTTACAGGAAGGTAGAATCTACTGAGTTGTAAGTGATCTGAACGTTTCATGATAATAGCACTTTCCTAAGGGGGTCAAACCATGTCCCAAAGGTCACCGGATCTGGTGTCAATTTAAAGAAGTAGTCCAGTTACACATTTGTGGGCTTATAACTTGGCTTCTGAATGTCCTAGAGAGATCAGGTTTGTTTTAGTGTACTCCAATCAACAGCCCCTACAACCATAAAAAGGAATGGAGTCATTAGCCCTTATGGTTTTTAAATGGCACCCAGAATTATGTTGCACGAAGCACAATTTCACATCATTCTGGGTTCATTTGTGTGAAAACAAGGTCCAATCAGGCTGAAACGCTACAAGAAGGTAGAATCTATTGAGCTGTAAGTTATCTGAACGTTTCAAGATGATCGCACATTCCTATAGGGGGTCAAACCATGTCCCAAAGGTCACCTGATCTGGTGTCAGTTTAAAGAAGTAGTCCAGTTACACATTTGTGGGCTTATAACTTGGCTTCTGAATGTCCTAGAGAGATCAGGTTTGTTTTAATGTACTCCAATCAACAGCCCCTACACCCACAAAAAGGAATGGAGTCATTAGCACTTATGGTTTGTAAATGGCACCCAGAATTATGTTGCACGAAGCACAATTTCACATCATTCTGGGTTCTTTTGTGTGAAAACAAGGTCCAATCAGGCTGAAACGTTATAGGAAGGTAGAATCTATTGAGTTGTAAGTGATCTGAACGTTTCATGATGATAGCACTTTCCTAAGGGGTTCAAACCATGTCCCAAAGGTCACCGGATCTGGTGTCAATTTAAAGAAGTAGTCCAGTTACACATTTGTGGGCTTATAACTTGGCTTCTGAATGTCCTAGAGAGATCATGTTTGTTTTAGGGTGCTCCAATAAACAGCCCCTACAACCACAAAAAGAAATGGAGTTATTAGCACTTATGGTTTTTAAATGGCACCCAGAATTATGTTGCACGAAGCACAATTTCACATCATTCTGGGTTCATTTGTGTGAAAACAAGGTCCAATCAGGCTGAAACGTTACAGGAAGGTAGAATCTACTGAGTTGTAAGTGATCTGAACGTTTCATGATAATAGCACTTTCCTAAGGGGGTCAAACCATGTCCCAAAGGTCACCGGATCTGGTGTCAATTTAAAGAAGTAGTCCAGTTACACATTTGTGGGCTTATAACTTGGCTTCTGAATGTCCTAGAGAGATCAGGTTTGTTTTAGTGTACTCCAATCAACAGCCCCTACAACCATAAAAAGGAATGGAGTCATTAGCCCTTATGGTTTTTAAATGGCACCCAGAATTATGTTGCACGAAGCACAATTTCACATCATTCTGGGTTCATTTGTGTGAAAACAAGGTCCAATCAGGCTGAAACGCTACAAGAAGGTAGAATCTATTGAGCTGTAAGTTATCTGAACGTTTCAAGATGATCGCACATTCCTATAGGGGGTAAAACCATGTCCCAAAGGTCACCGGGCCTGGTGTGACTTTAAAGAAGTAGTCCAGTTACACCTTTGTGGGCTTATAACTTGGCTTCTGAATGTCCTAGAGAGGTTAGGTTTGTTTTAGTGTACTCCAATCAACAGCCCCTACAAGAACAAAAAGGAATGGAGTCATTAGCTTTTTTGGTTTGTAAATGGCACCCAGAATTATGTTGCACGAAGCACAATTTCACAACATTCTGGGTCCATTTGTGTGAAAACAAGGTCCAATAAGGCTGAAACGTTACAGGAAGGTAGAATCTATTGAGTTGTAAGTGATCTGAACGTTTCATGATGATAGCACTTTCCTAAGGGGGTCAAACCATGTCCCAAAGGTCACCGGATCTGGTGTCAATTTAAAGAAGTAGTCCAGTTACACATTTGTGGGCTTATAACTTGGCTTCTGAATGTCCTAGAGAGATCAGGTTTGTTTTAATGTACTCCAATGAACAGCCCCTACAACCACAAAAAGGAATGGAGTCATTAGCACTTATAGTTTGTAAATGGCACCCAGAATTACGTTGCACGAAGCACAATTTCACTTCATTCTGGGTCCATTTGTGTGAAAACAAGGTCCAATCAGGCTGAAACGTTACAGGAAGGTAGAATCTATTGAGTTGTAAGTGATCTGAACGTTTCATGATGATAGCACTTTCCTAAGGGGGTCAAACCATGTCCCAAAGGTCACCGGATCTGGTGTCAATTTAAAGAAGTAGTCCAGTTACACATTTGTGGGCTTATAACTTGGCTTCTGAATGTCCTAGAGAGATCAGGTTTGTTTTAGTGTACTCCAATCAACAGCCACTACAACCACAAAAAGGAATGGAGTCATTAGCCCTTATGGTTTTTAAATGGCACCCAGAATTATGTTGCACGAAGCACAATTTCACATCATTCTGGGTTCATTTGTGTGAAAACAAGGTCCAATCAGGCTGAAACGTTACAGGAAGGTAGAATCTATTTAGTTGTAAGTGATCTGAACGTTTCGTGATGATAGCACTTTCCTAAGGAGGTCAAACCATGTCCCAAAGATCACCGGATCTGGTGTCAATTTTAAAGAAGTAGTCCAGTTACACATTTGTGGGCTTATAACTTGGCTTCTGAATGTCCTAGAGAGGTCAGGTTTGTTTTAGTGTACTCCAATCAACAGCCCCTACAACCACAAAAAGGAATGTAGACATTAGCACTTATGGTTTGTAAATGGCACCCAGAATTATGTTTCACGAAGCACAATTTCACTTCATTCTGGGTCCATTTGTGTGAAAACAAGGTCCAATCAGGCTGAAACGTTACAGGAAGGTAGAATCTACTGAGTTGTAAGTGATCTGAACGTTTCATGATAATAGCACTTTCCTAAGGGGGACAAACCATGTCCCAAAGGTCACCGGATCTGGTGTCAATTTAAAGAAGTAGTCCAGTTACACATTTGTGGGCTTATAACTTGGCTTCTGAATGTCCTCGAGAGATCGGGTTTGTTTTAGTGTACTCCAATCAACAGCCCCTACAACCACAAAAAGGAATGGAGTCATTAGCCCTTATGGTTTTTAAATGGCACCCAGAATTATGTTGCACGAAGCACAATTTCACATCATTCTGGGTTCATTTGTGTGAAAACAAGGTCCAATCAGGCTGAAACGCTACAAGAAGGTAGCATCTTTTGAGCTCTAAGTGATCTGAACGTTTCAAGATGATCGCACATTCCTATAGGGGGTAAAACCATGTCCCAAAGGTCACCGGTTCTGGTGTGACTTTAAAGAAGTAGTCCAGTTACACCTTTGTGGGCTTATAACTTGGCTTCTGAAGGTCCTAGAGAGGTTAGGTTTGTTTTAGTGTACTCCAATCAACAGCCCCTACAAGCACAAAAAGGAATGGAGTCATTAGCTTTTTTGGTTTGTAAATGGCACCCAGAATTATGTTGCACGAAGCACAATTTCACTTCATTCTGGGTCCATTTGTGTGAAAACAAGGTCCAGTCAGGCTGAAACGTTACAGGAAGGTAGAATCTATTGAGTTGTAAGTGATCTGAACGTTTCATGATGATAGTCTTTCCTAAGGGGGGTCAAACCATGTCTCAAAGGTCACCGGATCTGGTGTCAATTTAAAGAAGTAGTCCAGTTACATATTTGTGGACTTATAACTTGGCTTCTGAATGTCCTAGAGCGATCAGGTTTGTTTTAGTGTACTCCAATCAACGGCCCCTACAACCACAAAAAGGAATGGAGACATTAGCACTCATGGTTTTTAAATGGCACCCAGAATTATGTTGCACGAAGCACAATTTCACATCATTCTGGGTTCATTTGTGTGAAAACAAGGTCCAATCAGGCTGAAACGTTACAGGAAGGTAGAATCTATTGAGTTGTAAGTGATCTGAACGTTTCATTATGATAGCACTTTCCTAAGGGGGTCAAACCATGTCCCAAAGGTCACCGGGCCTGGTGTGACTTTAAAGAAGTAGTCCAGTTACACCTTTGTGGGCTTATAACTTGGCTTCTGAATGTCCTAGAGAGGTTAGGTTTGTTTTAGTGTACTCCAATCAACAGCCCCTACAACCACAAAAAGGAATGGAGTCATTAGCTTTTTTGGTTTGTAAATGGCACCCAGAATTATGTTGCACGAAGCACAATTTCACTTCATTCTGGGTCCATTTGTGTGAAAACAAGGTCCAATAAGGCTGAAACGGTACAGGAAGGTAGAATCTATTGAGTTGTAAGTGATCTGAACGTTTCATGATGATAGCACTTTCCTAAGGGGGTCAAACCATGTCCCAAAGGTCACCGGATCTGGTGTCAATTTAAAGAAGTAGTCCAGTTACACATTTGTGGGCTTATAACTTGGCTTCTGAATGTCCTAGAGAGATCAGGTTTGTTTTAATGTACTCCAATCAACAGCCCCTACAACCACAAAAAGGAATGGAGTCATTAGCACTTATGGTTTGTAAATGGCACCCAGAATTATGTTGCACGAAGCACAATTTCACATCATTCTGGGTCCATTTATGTGAAATCAAGGTCCAATCAGGCTGAAACGCTACAAGAAGGTAGAATCTATTGAGTTGTAAGTGATCTGAATGTTTCATGATGATAGCACTTTCCTAAGGGGGTCAAACCATGTCCCAAAGGTCACCGGATCTGGTGTCAGTTTAAAGAAGTAGTCCAGTTACACATTTGTGGGCTTATAACGTGGCTTCTGAATGTCCTAGAGAGATCAGGTTTGTTTTAGTGTACTCCAATCAACAGCCACTACAACCACAAAAAGGAATGGAGTCATTAACCCTTATGGTTTTTAAATGGCACCCAGAATTATGTTGCACGAAGTACAATTTCACAGCATTCTGGGTTCATTTGTGTGAAAACAAGGTCCAATCAGGCTGAAACGTTACAGGAAGGTAGAATCTATTGAGTTGTAAGTGATCTGAATGTTTCATGATGATAGCACTTTCCTAAGGGGTTCAAACCTTGTCCCAAAGGTCACCGGATCTGGTGTCAATTTAAAGAAGTAGTCCAGTTACACATTTGTGGGCTTATAACTTGGCTTCTGAATGTCCTAGAGAGATCATTTTTTTAGGGTACTCCAATCAACAGCCCCTACAACCACAAAAAGAAATGAAGTTATTAGCACTTATGGTTTTTAAATGGCACCCAGAATTATGTTTCACGAAGCACAATTTCACTTCATTCTGGGTCCATTTGTGTGAAAACAAGGTCCAATCAGGCTGAAACGTTACAGGAAGGTAGAATCTACTGAGTTGTAAGTGATCTGAACGTTTCATGATAATAGCACTTTCCTAAGGGGGTCAAACCATGTCCCAAAGGTCACCGGATCTGGTGTCAATTTAAAGAAGTAGTCCAGTTACACATTTGTGGGCTTATAACTTGGCTTCTGAATGTCCTCGAGAGATCAGGTTTGTTTTAGTGTACTCCAATCAACAGCCCCAACAACCACAAAAAGGAATGGAGTCATTAGCCCTTATGGTTTTTAAATGGCACCCAGAATTATGTTGCACGAAGCACAATTTCACATCATTCTGGGTTCATTTGTGTGAAAACAAGGTCCAATCAGGCTGAAACGCTACAAGAAGGTAGCATCTATTGAGCTCTAAGTGATCTGAACGTTTCAAGATGATCGCACATTCCTATAGGGGGTAAAACCATGTCCCAAAGGTCACCGGGCCTGGTGTGACTTTAAAGAAGTAGTCCAGTTACACCTTTGTGGGCTTATAACTTGGCTTCTGAATGTCCTAGAGAGGTTAGGTTTGTTTTAGTGTACTCCAATCAACAGCCCCTACAAGCACAAATAGGAATGGAGTCATTAGCTTTTTTGGTTTGTAAATGGCACCCAGAAATATGTTGCACAAAGCACAATTTCACTTCATTCTGGGTCCATTTGTGTGAAAACAAGGTCCAGTCAGGCTGAAACGTTACAGGAAGGTAGAATCTATTGAGTTGTAAGTGATCTGAACGTTTTATGATGATGGCACTTTCCTAAGGGGGGTCAAACCATGTCCCAAAGGTCACCGGATCTGGTGTCAATTTAAAGAAGTAGTCAAGTTACATATTTGTGGACTTATAACTTGGCTTCTGAATGTCCTAGAGCGATCAGGTTTGTTTTAGTGTACATCAATCAACTGCCCCTACAACCACAAAAAGGAATGGAGACATTAGCACTCATGGTTTTTAAATGGCACCCAGAATTATGTTGCACGAAGCACAATTTCACATCATTCTGGGTTCATTTGTGTGAAAACAAGGTCCAATCAGGCTGAAACGTTACAGGAAGGTAGAATCTATTGAGTTGTAAGTGATCTGAACGTTTCATTATGATAGCACTTTCCTAAGGGGGTAAAACCATGTCCCAAAGGTCACCGGATCTGGTGTCACTTTAAAGAAGTAGTCCAGTTACACATTTGTGGGCTTATAACTTGGCTTCTGAATGTCCTAGAGAGGTCAGGTTTGTTTTAGTGTACTCCAATCAACAGCCCCTACAACCACAAAAAGGAATGGAGACATTAGCACTTATGGTTTGTAAATGGCACCCAGAATTATTTTGCACGAAGCACAATTTCACATCATTCTGGGTTCATTTGTGTGAAAACAAGGTCCAATCAGGCTGAAACGTTACAGGAAGGTAGAATCTATTGAGTTGTAAGTGATCTGAACGTTTCATGTTGATAGCACTTTCCTAAGGGGGTCAAACCATGTCCCAAAGGTCACCGGATATGGTGTCAATTTAAAGAAGTAGTCCAGTTACACATTTGTGGGCTTATAACTTGGCTTCTGAATGTCCTAGAGCGATCAGGTTTGTTTTAGTGTACTCCAATCAACAGCCCCTACAACCACAAAAAGGAATGGAGACATTAGCACTTATGGTTTTTAAATGGCACCCAGAATTATGTTGCACGAAGCACAATTTCAATTCATTCTGGGTTCATTTGTGTGAAAACAAGGTCCAATCAGGCTGAAACGTTACAGGAAGGTAGAATCTATTGAGTTGTAAGTGATCTGAACGTTTCATGATGAAAGCACTTTCCTAAGGGGTTCAAACCATGTCCCAAAGGTCACCGGATCTGGTGTCAATTTAAAGAAGTAGTCCAGTTACACATTTGTGGGCTTATAACTTGGCTTCTGAATGTCCCAGAGAGATCAGGTTTGTTTTAGTGTACTCCAATCAACAGCCACTACAACCACAAAAAGGAATGGAGTCATTAGCCCTTATGGTTTTTAAATGGCACCCAGAATTATGTTGCACGAAGCACAATTTCACATCATTCTGGGTTCATTTGTGTGAAAACAAGGTCCAATCAGGCTGAAACGTTACAGGAAGGTAGAATCTATTGAGTTGTAAGTGATCTGAATGTTTCATGATGATAGCACTTTCCTAAGGGGGTCAAACCATGTCCCAAAGGTCACCGGATCTGGTGTCAGTTTAAAGAAGTAGTCCAGTTACACATTTGTGGGCTTATACCTTGGCTTCTGAATGTCCTAGAGAGATCAGGTTTGTTTTAATGTACTCCAATCAACAGCCCCTACACCCACAAAAAGGAATGGAGTCATTAACACTTATGGTTTGTAAATGGCACCCAGAATTATGTTGCACGAAGCACAATTTCACTTCATTCTGGGTCCATTTGTGTGAAAACAAGGTCCAATCAGGCTGAAACGTTACAGGAAGGTAGAATCTATTGAGTTGTAAGTGATCTGAACGTTTCATGATGATAGCACTTTCCTAAGGGGGTCAAACCATGTCCCAAAGGTCACCGGATCTGGTGTCAATTTAAAGAAGTAGTCCAGTTACACATTTGTGGGCTTATACCTTGGCTTCTGAATGTCCTAGAGAGATCAGGTTTGTTTTAATGTACTCCAATCAACAGCCCCTACAACCACAAAAAGGAATGGAGTCATTAGCACTTATGGTTTGTAAATGGCACCCAGAATTATGTTGCACGAAGCACAATTTCACTTCATTCTGTGTCCATTTGTGTGAAAACAAGGTCCAATCAGGCTGAAACGTTACAGGAAGGTAGAATCTATTGAGTTGTAAGTGATCTGAACGTTTCATGATGATAGCACTTTCCTAAGGGGGTCAAACCATGTCCCAAAGGTCACCGGATCTGGTGTCAATTTAAAGAAGTAGTCCAGTTACACATTTGTGGGCTTATAACTTGGCTTCTGAATGTCCTAGAGAGATCAGGTTTGTTTTAATGTACTCCAATCAACAGCCCCTACAACCACAAAAAGGAATGGAGTCATTAGCACTTATGGTTTGTAAATGGCACCCAGAATTATGTTGCACGAAGCACAATTTCACTTCATTCTGTGTCCATTTGTGTGAAAACAAGGTCCAATCAGGCTGAAACGTTACAGGAAGGTAGAATCTATTGAGTTGTAAGTGATCTGAATGTTTCATGATGATAGCACTTTCCGAAGGGGGTCAAACCATGGCCCAAAGGTCACCGGATCTGGTGTCAATTTAAAGAAGTAGTCCAGTTACACATTTGTGGGCTTATAACTTGGCTTCTGAATGTCCTAGAGAGGTTAGGTTTGTTTTATTGTACTCCAATCAAAAGCCCCTACAACCACAAAAAGGAATGGAGTCATTAGCACTTATGGTTTGTAAATGGCACCCAGAATTATGTTGCACGAAGCACAATTTCACATCATTCTGGGTTCATTTGTGTGAAAAAAAGGTCCAATCAGGCTGAAACGCTACAAGAAGGTAGAATCTATTGAGTTGTAAGTGATCTGAACGTTTCAAGATGATCACACATCCTATAGGGGGTAAAACCATGTCCCAAAGGTCCCTGGATCTGGTGTCAATTTAAAGAAGTAGTCCAGTTACACATTTGTGGGCTTATAACTTGGCTTCTGAATGTCCTAGAGAGATCAGGTTTGTTTTAATGTACTCCAATCAACAGCCCCTACAACCACAAAAAGGAATGGAGTCATTAGCCCTTATGGTTTTTAAATGGCACCCAGAATTATAATGCACGAAGCACAATTTCACATCGTTCTGGGTTCATTTGTGTGAAAACAAGGTCCAATAAGGCTGAAACGCTACAAGAAGGTAGAATCTATTGAGTTGTAAGTGATCTGAATGTTTCAAGATGATCGCACATTCCTATAGGGGGTAAAACCATGTCCCAAAGGTCACCGGGCCTGGTGTCACTTTAAAGAAGTACTCCAGTTACACATTTGTGAGCTTATAACTTGGCTTCTGAATGTCCTAGAGAGGTTAGGTTTGTTTAGTGTACTCCAATCAAAAGCCCCTACAACCACAAAAAGGAATGGAGTCATTAGCACTTATGGTTTTTAAATGGCACCCAGAATTATGTTGCACGAAGCACAATTTCACATCATTCTGGGTCCATTTGTGTGAAAACAAGGTCCAATCAGGCTGAAACGCTACAAGAAGGTAGAATCTATTGAGTTGTAAGTGATCTGAACGTTTCAAGATGATCGCACATTCCTATAGGGGGTAAAACCATGTCCCAAAGGTCACCGGGCCTGGTGTCACTTTAAAGAAGTAGTCCAGTTACACCTTTGTGGGCTTATAACTTGGCTTCTGATGTTCCTAGAGAGGTTAGGTTTGTTTTAGTAAACTCCAATCAAAAGCCCCTACAACCACAAAAAGGAATGAGTCATTACCACTTATGGTTTGTAAATGGCACCCAGAATTATGTTGCATGAAGCACAATTTCACTTCATTCTGGGTCCATGTGTGTGAAAACAAGGTCCAATCAGGCTGAAACGTTACAGGAAGGTAGAATCTATTGAGTTGTAAGTGATCTGAACGTTTCATGATGATAGCACTTTCCTAAGGGGGTCAAACCATGTCCCAAAGGTCACCGGATCTGGTGTCAATTTAAAGAAGTAGTCCAGTTACACATTTGTGGGCTTATAACTTGGCTTCTGAATGTCCTAGAGAGATCAGGTTTGTTTTAATGTACTCCAATCAACAGCCCCTACAACCACAAAAAGGAATGGAGTCATTAGCACTTATGGTTTGTAAATGGCACCCAGAATTATGTTGCACGAAGCACAATTTCACTTCATTCTGTGTCCATTTGTGTGAAAACAAGGTCCAATCAGGCTGAAACGTTACAGGAAGGTAGAATCTATTGAGTTGTAAGTGATCTGAATGTTTCATGATGATAGCACTTTCCGAAGGGGGTCAAACCATGGCCCAAAGGTCACCGGATCTGGTGTCAATTTAAAGAAGTAGTCCAGTTACACATTTGTGGGCTTATAACTTGGCTTCTGAATGTCCTAGAGAGATCAGGTTTGTTTTAATGTACTCCAATCAACAGCCACTACAACCACAAAAAGGAATGGAGTCATTAGCACTTATGGTTTGTAAATGGCACCCAGAATTATGTTGCACGAAGCACAATTTCACTTCATTCTGGGTCCATTTGTGTGAAAACAAGGTCCTATCAGGCTGAAACGTTACAGGAAGGTAGAATCTATTGAGTTGTAAGTGATCTGAACGTTTCATGATGATAGCACTTTCCTAAGGGGGTCAAACCATGTCCCAAAGGTCACCGGATCTGGTGTCAATTTAAAGAAGTAGTCCAGTTACACATTTGTGGGCTTATAACTTGGCTTCTGAATGTCCTAGAGAGGTTAGGTTTGTTTTAGTGTACTCCAATCAAAAGCCCCTACAACCACAAAAAGGAATGGAGTCATTAGCACTTATGGTTTGTAAATGGCACCCAGAATTATGTTGCACGAAGCACAATTTCACATCATTCTGGGTTCATTTGTGTGAAAAAAAGGTCCAATCAGGCTGAAACGCTACAAGAAGGTAGAATCTATTGAGTTGTAAGTGATCTGAACGTTTCAAGATGATCGCACATCCTATAGGGGGTAAAACCATGTCCCAAAGGTCCCTGGATCTGGTGTCAATTTAAAGAAGTAGTCCAGTTACACATTTGTGGGCTTATAACTTGGCTTCTGAATGTCCTAGAGAGATCAGGTTTGTTTTAATGTACTCCAATCAACAGCCCCTACAACCACAAAAAGGAATGGAGTCATTAGCCCTTATTGTTTTTAAATGGCACCCAGAATTATAATGCACGAAGCACAATTTCACATCATTCTGGGTTCATTTGTGTGAAAACAAGGTCCAATAAGGCTGAAACGCTACAAGAAGGTAGAATCTATTGAGTTGTAAGTGATCTGAATGTTTCAAGATGATCGCACATTCCTATAGGGGGTAAAACCATGTCCCAAAGGTCACCGGGCCTGGTGTCACTTTAAAGAAGTACTCCAGTTACACATTTGTGAGCTTATAACTTGGCTTCTGAATGTCCTAGAGAGGTTAGGTTTGTTTAGTGTACTCCAATCAAAAGCCCCTACAACCACAAAAAGGAATGGAGTCATTAGCACTTATGGTTTTTAAATGGCACCCAGAATTATGTTGCACGAAGCACAATTTCACATCATTCTGGGTCCATTTGTGTGAAAACAAGGTCCAATCAGGCTGAAACGCTACAAGAAGGTAGAATCTATTGAGTTGTAAGTGATCTGAA
The DNA here is from genome assembly GCF_043380555.1 of Nothobranchius furzeri. Lineage (NCBI taxonomy): Eukaryota > Metazoa > Chordata > Actinopteri > Cyprinodontiformes > Nothobranchiidae > Nothobranchius > Nothobranchius furzeri. The sequence goes on along the minus strand of NC_091749.1, from coordinate 12,885,039 downwards.
CGTTTCAAGATGATCGCACATTCCTATAGGGGGTAAAACCATGTCCCAAAGGTCACCGGGCCTGGTGTCACTTTAAAGAAGTAGTCCAGTTACACCTTTGTGGGCTTATAACTTGGCTTCTGATGTTCCTAGAGAGGTTAGGTTTGTTTTAGTAAACTCCAATCAAAAGCCCCTACAACCACAAAAAGGAATGAGTCATTACCACTTATGGTTTGTAAATGGCACCCAGAATTATGTTGCATGAAGCACAATTTCACTTCATTCTGGGTCCATTTGTGTGAAAACAAGGTCCAATCAGGCTGAAACGTTACAGGAAGGTAGAATCTATTGAGTTGTAAGTGATCTGAACGTTTCATGATGATAGCACTTTCCTAAGGGGGTCAAACCATGTCCCAAAGGTCACCGGATCTGGTGTCAATTTAAAGAAGTAGTCCAGTTACACATTTGTGGGCTTATAACTTGGCTTCTGAATGTCCTAGAGAGATCAGGTTTGTTTTAATGTACTCCAATCAACAGCCCCTACAACCACAAAAAGGAATGGAGTCATTAGCACTTATGGTTTGTAAATGGCACCCAGAATTATGTTGCACGAAGCACAATTTCACTTCATTCTGTGTCCATTTGTGTGAAAACAAGGTCCAATCAGGCTGAAACGTTACAGGAAGGTAGAATCTATTGAGTTGTAAGTGATCTGAATGTTTCATGATGATAGCACTTTCCGAAGGGGGTCAAACCATGGCCCAAAGGTCACCGGATCTGGTGTCAATTTAAAGAAGTAGTCCAGTTACACATTTGTGGGCTTATAACTTGGCTTCTGAATGTCCTAGAGAGATCAGGTTTGTTTTAATGTACTCCAATCAACAGCCACTACAACCACAAAAAGGAATGGAGTCATTAGCACTTATGGTTTGTAAATGGCACCCAGAATTATGTTGCACGAAGCACAATTTCACTTCATTCTGGGTCCATTTGTGTGAAAACAAGGTCCTATCAGGCTGAAACGTTACAGGAAGGTAGAATCTATTGAGTTGTAAGTGATCTGAACGTTTCATGATGATAGCACTTTCCTAAGGGGGTCAAACCATGTCCCAAAGGTCACCGGATCTGGTGTCAATTTAAAGAAGTAGTCCAGTTACACATTTGTGGGCTTATAACTTGGCTTCTGAATGTCCTAGAGAGGTTAGGTTTGTTTTAGTGTACTCCAATCAAAAGCCCCTACAACCACAAAAAGGAATGGAGTCATTAGCACTTATGGTTTGAAAATGGTACCCAAAATTATAATGCACGAAGCACAATTTCACATCATTCTGGGTTCATTTGTGTGAAAACAAGGTCCAATAAGGCTGAAACGCTACAAGAAGGTAGAATCTATTGAGTTGTAAGTGATCTGAACGTTTCAAGATGATCGCACATTCCTATAGGGGGTAAAACCATGTCCCAAAGGTCACCGGGCCTGGTGTCACTTTAAAGAAGTACTCCAGTTACACATTTGTGGGCTTATAACTTGGCTTCTGAATGTCCTAGAGAGGTTAGGTTTGTTTTAGTGTACTCCAATCAAAAGCCCCTACAACCACAAAAAGGAATGGAGTCATTAGCACTTATGGTTTGTAAATGGCACCCAGAATTATGTTGCACGAAGCACAATTTCACATCATTCTGCGTCCATTTGTGTGAAAACAAGGTCCAATCAGGCTGAAACGTTACAGGAAGGTAGAATCTATTGAGTTGTAAGTGATCTGAACGTTTCATGATGATAGCACTTTCCTAAGGGGGTCAAACCATGTCCCAAAGGTCACCGGATCTGGTGTCAGTTTAAAGAAGTAGTCCAGTTACAAATTTGTGGGCTTATAACGTGGCTTCTGAATGTCCTAGAGAGATCAGGTTTGTTTTAGTGTACTCCAATCAACAGCCACTACAACCACAAAAAGGAATGGAGTCATTAACCCTTATGGTTTTTAAATGGCACCCAGAATTATGTTGCACGAAGCACAATTTCACATCATTCTGGGTTCATTTGTGTGAAAACAAGGTCCAATCAGGCTGAAACGTTACAGGAAGGTAGAATCTATTGAGTTGTAAGTGATCTGAATGTTTCATGATGATAGCACTTTCCTAAGGGGTTCAAACCTTGTCCCAAAGGTCACCGGATCTGGTGTCAATTTAAAGAAGTAGTCCAGTTACACATTTGTGGGCTTATAACTTGGCTTCTGAATGTCCTAGAGAGATCATTTTTTTAGGGTAATCCAATCAACAGCCCCTACAACCACAAAAAGAAATGAAGTTATTAGCACTTATGGTTTTTAAATGGCACCCAGAATTATGTTGCACGAAGCACAATTTCACATCATTCTGGGTTCATTTGTGTGAAAACAAGGTCCAATCAGGCTGAAACGTTACAGGAAGGTAGAATCTATTGAGTTGTAAGTGATCTGAACGTTTCATGATGATAGCACTTTCCTAAGGAGGTCAAACCATGTCCCAAAGATCACCGGATCTATTGTCAATTTTAAAGAAGTAGTCCAGTTACACATTTGTGGGCTTATAACTTGGCTTCTGAATGTCCTAGAGAGGTCAGGTTTGTTTTAGTGTACTCCAATCAACAGCCCCTACAACCACAAAAAGGAATGTAGACATTAGCACTTATGGTTTGTAAATGGCACCCAGAATTATGTTTCACGAAGCACAATTTCACTTCATTCTGGGTCCATTTGTGTGAAAACAAGGTCCAATCAGGCTGAAACGTTACAGGAAGGTAGAATCTACTGAGTTGTAAGTGATCTGAACGTTTCATGATAATAGCACTTTCCTAAGGGGGTCAAACCATGTCCCAAAGGTCACCGGATCTGGTGTCAATTTAAAGAAGTAGTCCAGTTACACATTTGTGGGCTTATAACTTGGCTTCTGAATGTCCTCGAGAGATCAGGTTTGTTTTAGTGTACTCCAATCAACAGCCCCTACAACCACAAAAAGGAATGGAGTCATTAGCCCTTATGGTTTTTAAATGGCACCCAGAATTATGTTGCACGAAGCACAATTTCACATCATTCTGGGTTCATTTGTGTGAAAACAAGGTCCAATCAGGCTGAAACGCTACAAGAAGGTAGCATCTATTGAGCTCTAAGTGATCTGAACGTTTCAAGATGATCGCACATTCCTATAGGGGGTAAAACCATGTCCCAAAGGTCACCGGGCCTGGTGTGACTTTAAAGAAGTAGTCCAGTTACACCTTTGTGGGCTTATAACTTGGCTTCTGAATGTCCTAGAGAGGTTAGGTTTGTTTTAGTGTACTCCAATCAACAGCCCCTACAAGCACAAATAGGAATGGAGTCATTAGCTTTTTTGGTTTGTAAATGGCACCCAGAAATATGTTGCACGAAGCACAATTTCACTTCATTCTGGGTCCATTTGTGTGAAAACAAGGTCCAGTCAGGCTGAAACGTTACAGGAAGGTAGAATCTATTGAGTTGTAAGTGATCTGAACGTTTCATGATGATGGCACTTTCCTAAGGGGGGTCAAACCATGTCCCAAAGGTCACCGGATCTGGTGTCAATTTAAAGAAGTAGTCAAGTTACATATTTGTGGACTTATAACTTGGCTTCTGAATGTCCTAGAGCGATCAGGTTTGTTTTAGTGTACATCAATCAACTGCCCCTACAACCACAAAAAGGAATGGAGACATTAGCACTCATGGTTTTTAAATGGCACCCAGAATTATGTTGCACGAAGCACAATTTCACATCATTCTGGGTTCATTTGTGTGAAAACAAGGTCCAATCAGGCTGAAACGTTACAGGAAGGTAGAATCTATTGAGTTGTAAGTGATCTGAACGTTTCATTATGATAGCACTTTCCTAAGGGGGTAAAACCATGTCCCAAAGGTCACCGGATCTGGTGTCACTTTAAAGAAGTAGTCCAGTTACACATTTGTGGGCTTATAACTTGGCTTCTGAATGTCCTAGAGAGGTCAGGTTTGTTTTAGTGTACTCCAATCAACAGCCCCTACAACCACAAAAAGGAATGGAGACATTAGCACTTATGGTTTGTAAATGGCACCCAGAATTATTTTGCACGAAGCACAATTTCACATCATTCTGGGTTCATTTGTGTGAAAACAAGGTCCAATCAGGCTGAAACGTTACAGGAAGGTAGAATCTATTGAGTTGTAAGTGATCTGAACGTTTCATGTTGATAGCACTTTCCTAAGGGGGTCAAACCATGTCCCAAAGGTCACCGGATATGGTGTCAATTTAAAGAAGTAGTCCAGTTACACATTTGTGGGCTTATAACTTGGCTTCTGAATGTCCTAGAGCGATCAGGTTTGTTTTAGTGTACTCCAATCAACAGCCCCTACAACCACAAAAAGGAATGGAGACATTAGCACTTATGGTTTTTAAATGGCACCCAGAATTATGTTGCACGAAGCACAATTTCAATTCATTCTGGGTTCATTTGTGTGAAAACAAGGTCCAATCAGGCTGAAACGTTACAGGAAGGTAGAATCTATTGAGTTGTAAGTGATCTGAACGTTTCATGATGAAAGCACTTTCCTAAGGGGTTCAAACCATGTCCCAAAGGTCACCGGATCTGGTGTCAATTTAAAGAAGTAGTCCAGTTACACATTTGTGGGCTTATAACTTGGCTTCTGAATGTCCCAGAGAGATCAGGTTTGTTTTAGTGTACTCCAATCAACAGCCACTACAACCACAAAAAGGAATGGAGTCATTAGCCCTTATGGTTTTTAAATGGCACCCAGAATTATGTTGCACGAAGCACAATTTCACATCATTCTGGGTTCATTTGTGTGAAAACAAGGTCCAATCAGGCTGAAACGTTACAGGAAGGTAGAATCTATTGAGTTGTAAGTGATCTGAATGTTTCATGATGATAGCACTTTCCTAAGGGGGTCAAACCATGTCCCAAAGGTCACCGGATCTGGTGTCAGTTTAAAGAAGTAGTCCAGTTACACATTTGTGGGCTTATACCTTGGCTTCTGAATGTCCTAGAGAGATCAGGTTTGTTTTAATGTACTCCAATCAACAGCCCCTACACCCACAAAAAGGAATGGAGTCATTAACACTTATGGTTTGTAAATGGCACCCAGAATTATGTTGCACGACGCACAATTTCACTTCATTCTGGGTCCATTTGTGTGAAAACAAGGTCCAATCAGGCTGAAACGTTACAGGAAGGTAGAATCTATTGAGTTGTAAGTGATCTGAACGTTTCATGATGATAGCACTTTCCTAAGGGGGGTCAAACCATGTCCCAAAGGTCACCGGATCTGGTGTCAATTTAAAGAAGTAGTCAAGTTACATATTTGTGGACTTATAACTTGGCTTCTGAATGTCCTAGAGCGATCAGGTTTGTTTTAGTGTACATCAATCAACTGCCCCTACAACCACAAAAAGGAATGGAGACATTAGCACTCATGGTTTTTAAATGGCACCCAGAATTATGTTGCACGAAGCACAATTTCACATCATTCTGGGTTCATTTGTGTGAAAACAAGGTCCAATCAGGCTGAAACGTTACAGGAAGGTAGAATCTATTGAGTTGTAAGTGATCTGAACGTTTCATTATGATAGCACTTTCCTAAGGGGGTAAAACCATGTCCCAAAGGTCACCGGATCTGGTGTCACTTTAAAGAAGTAGTCCAGTTACACATTTGTGGGCTTATAACTTGGCTTCTGAATGTCCTAGAGAGGTCAGGTTTGTTTTAGTGTACTCCAATCAACAGCCCCTACAACCACAAAAAGGAATGGAGACATTAGCACTTATGGTTTGTAAATGGCACCCAGAATTATTTTGCACGAAGCACAATTTCACATCATTCTGGGTTCATTTGTGTGAAAACAAGGTCCAATCAGGCTGAAACGTTACAGGAAGGTAGAATCTATTGAGTTGTAAGTGATCTGAACGTTTCATGTTGATAGCACTTTCCTAAGGGGGTCAAACCATGTCCCAAAGGTCACCGGATATGGTGTCAATTTAAAGAAGTAGTCCAGTTACACATTTGTGGGCTTATAACTTGGCTTCTGAATGTCCTAGAGCGATCAGGTTTGTTTTAGTGTACTCCAATCAACAGCCCCTACAACCACAAAAAGGAATGGAGACATTAGCACTTATGGTTTTTAAATGGCACCCAGAATTATGTTGCACGAAGCACAATTTCAATTCATTCTGGGTTCATTTGTGTGAAAACAAGGTCCAATCAGGCTGAAACGTTACAGGAAGGTAGAATCTATTGAGTTGTAAGTGATCTGAACGTTTCATGATGAAAGCACTTTCCTAAGGGGTTCAAACCATGTCCCAAAGGTCACCGGATCTGGTGTCAATTTAAAGAAGTAGTCCAGTTACACATTTGTGGGCTTATAACTTGGCTTCTGAATGTCCCAGAGAGATCAGGTTTGTTTTAGTGTACTCCAATCAACAGCCACTACAACCACAAAAAGGAATGGAGTCATTAGCCCTTATGGTTTTTAAATGGCACCCAGAATTATGTTGCACGAAGCACAATTTCACATCATTCTGGGTTCATTTGTGTGAAAACAAGGTCCAATCAGGCTGAAACGTTACAGGAAGGTAGAATCTATTGAGTTGTAAGTGATCTGAATGTTTCATGATGATAGCACTTTCCTAAGGGGGTCAAACCATGTCCCAAAGGTCACCGGATCTGGTGTCAGTTTAAAGAAGTAGTCCAGTTACACATTTGTGGGCTTATACCTTGGCTTCTGAATGTCCTAGAGAGATCAGGTTTGTTTTAATGTACTCCAATCAACAGCCCCTACACCCACAAAAAGGAATGGAGTCATTAACACTTATGGTTTGTAAATGGCACCCAGAATTATGTTGCACGACGCACAATTTCACTTCATTCTGGGTCCATTTGTGTGAAAACAAGGTCCAATCAGGCTGAAACGTTACAGGAAGGTAGAATCTATTGAGTTGTAAGTGATCTGAACGTTTCATGATGATAGCACTTTCCTAAGGGGGTCAAACCATGTCCCAAAGGTCACCGGATCTGGTGTCAATTTAAAGAAGTAGTCCAGTTACACATTTGTGGGCTTATAACTTGGCTTCTGAATGTCCTAGAGAGATCAGGTTTGTTTTAATGTACTCCAATCAACAGCCCCTACAACCACAAAAAGGAATGGAGTCATTAGCACTTATGGTTTGTAAATGGCACCCAGAATTATGTTGCACGAAGCACAATTTCACTTCATTCTGTGTCCATTTGTGTGAAAACAAGGTCCAATCAGGCTGAAACGTTACAGGAAGGTAGAATCTATTGAGTTGTAAGTGATCTGAACGTTTCATGATGATAGCACTTTCCTAAGGGGGTCAAACCATGTCCCAAAGGTCACCGGATCTGGTGTCAATTTAAAGAAGTAGTCCAGTTACACATTTGTGGGCTTATAACTTGGCTTCTGAATGTCCTAGAGAGATCAGGTTTGTTTTAATGTACTCCAATCAACAGCCCCTACAACCACAAAAAGGAATGGAGTCATTAGCACTTATGGTTTGTAAATGGCACCCAGAATTATGTTGCACGAAGCACAATTTCACTTCATTCTGTGTCCATTTGTGTGAAAACAAGGTCCAATCAGGCTGAAACGTTACAGGAAGGTAGAATCTATTGAGTTGTAAGTGATCTGAATGTTTCATGATGATAGCACTTTCCGAAGGGGGTCAAACCATGGCCCAAAGGTCACCGGATCTGGTGTCAATTTAAAGAAGTAGTCCAGTTACACATTTGTGGGCTTATAACTTGGCTTCTGAATGTCCTAGAGAGGTTAGGTTTGTTTTATTGTACTCCAATCAAAAGCCCCTACAACCACAAAAAGGAATGGAGTCATTAGCACTTATGGTTTGTAAATGGCACCCAGAATTATGTTGCACGAAGCACAATTTCACATCATTCTGGGTTCATTTGTGTGAAAAAAAGGTCCAATCAGGCTGAAACGCTACAAGAAGGTAGAATCTATTGAGTTGTAAGTGATCTGAACGTTTCAAGATGATCGCACATCCTATAGGGGGTAAAACCATGTCCCAAAGGTCCCTGGATCTGGTGTCAATTTAAAGAAGTAGTCCAGTTACACATTTGTGGGCTTATAACTTGGCTTCTGAATGTCCTAGAGAGATCAGGTTTGTTTTAATGTACTCCAATCAACAGCCCCTACAACCACAAAAAGGAATGGAGTCATTAGCCCTTATGGTTTTTAAATGGCACCCAGAATTATAATGCACGAAGCACAATTTCACATCATTCTGGGTTCATTTGTGTGAAAACAAGGTCCAATAAGGCTGAAACGCTACAAGAAGGTAGAATCTATTGAGTTGTAAGTGATCTGAATGTTTCAAGATGATCGCACATTCCTATAGGGGGTAAAACCATGTCCCAAAGGTCACCGGGCCTGGTGTCACTTTAAAGAAGTACTCCAGTTACACATTTGTGAGCTTATAACTTGGCTTCTGAATGTCCTAGAGAGGTTAGGTTTGTTTAGTGTACTCCAATCAAAAGCCCCTACAACCACAAAAAGGAATGGAGTCATTAGCACTTATGGTTTTTAAATGGCACCCAGAATTATGTTGCACGAAGCACAATTTCACATCATTCTGGGTCCATTTGTGTGAAAACAAGGTCCAATCAGGCTGAAACGCTACAAGAAGGTAGAATCTATTGAGTTGTAAGTGATCTGAACGTTTCAAGATGATCGCACATTCCTATAGGGGGTAAAACCATGTCCCAAAGGTCACCGGGCCTGGTGTCACTTTAAAGAAGTAGTCCAGTTACACCTTTGTGGGCTTATAACTTGGCTTCTGATGTTCCTAGAGAGGTTAGGTTTGTTTTAGTAAACTCCAATCAAAAGCCCCTACAACCACAAAAAGGAATGAGTCATTACCACTTATGGTTTGTAAATGGCACCCAGAATTATGTTGCATGAAGCACAATTTCACTTCATTCTGGGTCCATTTGTGTGAAAACAAGGTCCAATCAGGCTGAAACGTTACAGGAAGGTAGAATCTATTGAGTTGTAAGTGATCTGAACGTTTCATGATGATAGCACTTTCCTAAGGGGGTCAAACCATGTCCCAAAGGTCACCGGATCTGGTGTCAATTTAAAGAAGTAGTCCAGTTACACATTTGTGGGCTTATAACTTGGCTTCTGAATGTCCTAGAGAGATCAGGTTTGTTTTAATGTACTCCAATCAACAGCCCCTACAACCACAAAAAGGAATGGAGTCATTAGCACTTATGGTTTGTAAATGGCACCCAGAATTATGTTGCACGAAGCACAATTTCACTTCATTCTGTGTCCATTTGTGTGAAAACAAGGTCCAATCAGGCTGAAACGTTACAGGAAGGTAGAATCTATTGAGTTGTAAGTGATCTGAATGTTTCATGATGATAGCACTTTCCGAAGGGGGTCAAACCATGGCCCAAAGGTCACCGGATCTGGTGTCAATTTAAAGAAGTAGTCCAGTTACACATTTGTGGGCTTATAACTTGGCTTCTGAATGTCCTAGAGAGATCAGGTTTGTTTTAATGTACTCCAATCAACAGCCACTACAACCACAAAAAGGAATGGAGTCATTAGCACTTATGGTTTGTAAATGGCACCCAGAATTATGTTGCACGAAGCACAATTTCACTTCATTCTGGGTCCATTTGTGTGAAAACAAGGTCCTATCAGGCTGAAACGTTACAGGAAGGTAGAATCTATTGAGTTGTAAGTGATCTGAACGTTTCATGATGATAGCACTTTCCTAAGGGGGTCAAACCATGTCCCAAAGGTCACCGGATCTGGTGTCAATTTAAAGAAGTAGTCCAGTTACACATTTGTGGGCTTATAACTTGGCTTCTGAATGTCCTAGAGAGGTTAGGTTTGTTTTAGTGTACTCCAATCAAAAGCCCCTACAACCACAAAAAGGAATGGAGTCATTAGCACTTATGGTTTGTAAATGGCACCCAGAATTATGTTGCACGAAGCACAATTTCACATCATTCTGGGTTCATTTGTGTGAAAAAAAGGTCCAATCAGGCTGAAACGCTACAAGAAGGTAGAATCTATTGAGTTGTAAGTGATCTGAACGTTTCAAGATGATCGCACATCCTATAGGGGGTAAAACCATGTCCCAAAGGTCCCTGGATCTGGTGTCAATTTAAAGAAGTAGTCCAGTTACACATTTGTGGGCTTATAACTTGGCTTCTGAATGTCCTAGAGAGATCAGGTTTGTTTTAATGTACTCCAATCAACAGCCCCTACAACCACAAAAAGGAATGGAGTCATTAGCCCTTATGGTTTTTAAATGGCACCCAGAATTATAATGCACGAAGCACAATTTCACATCATTCTGGGTTCATTTGTGTGAAAACAAGGTCCAATAAGGCTGAAACGCTACAAGAAGGTAGAATCTATTGAGTTGTAAGTGATCTGAATGTTTCAAGATGATCGCACATTCCTATAGGGGGTAAAACCATGTCCCAAAGGTCACCGGGCCTGGTGTCACTTTAAAGAAGTACTCCAGTTACACATTTGTGAGCTTATAACTTGGCTTCTGAATGTCCTAGAGAGGTTAGGTTTGTTTAGTGTACTCCAATCAAAAGCCCCTACAACCACAAAAAGGAATGGAGTCATTAGCACTTATGGTTTTTAAATGGCACCCAGAATTATGTTGCACGAAGCACAATTTCACATCATTCTGGGTCCATTTGTGTGAAAACAAGGTCCAATCAGGCTGAAACGCTACAAGAAGGTAGAATCTATTGAGTTGTAAGTGATCTGAACGTTTCAAGATGATCGCACATTCCTATAGGGGGTAAAACCATGTCCCAAAGGTCACCGGGCCTGGTGTCACTTTAAAGAAGTAGTCCAGTTACACCTTTGTGGGCTTATAACTTGGCTTCTGATGTTCCTAGAGAGGTTAGGTTTGTTTTAGTAAACTCCAATCAAAAGCCCCTACAACCACAAAAAGGAATGAGTCATTACCACTTATGGTTTGTAAATGGCACCCAGAATTATGTTGCATGAAGCACAATTTCACTTCATTCTGGGTCCATTTGTGTGAAAACAAGGTCCAATCAGGCTGAAACGTTACAGGAAGGTAGAATCTATTGAGTTGTAAGTGATCTGAACGTTTCATGATGATAGCACTTTCCTAAGGGGGTCAAACCATGTCCCAAAGGTCACCGGATCTGGTGTCAATTTAAAGAAGTAGTCCAGTTACACATTTGTGGGCTTATAACTTGGCTTCTGAATGTCCTAGAGAGATCAGGTTTGTTTTAATGTACTCCAATCAACAGCCCCTACAACCACAAAAAGGAATGGAGTCATTAGCACTTATGGTTTGTAAATGGCACCCAGAATTATGTTGCACGAAGCACAATTTCACTTCATTCTGTGTCCATTTGTGTGAAAACAAGGTCCAATCAGGCTGAAACGTTACAGGAAGGTAGAATCTATTGAGTTGTAAGTGATCTGAATGTTTCATGATGATAGTACTTTCCGAAGGGGGTCAAACCATGGCCCAAAGGTCACCGGATCTGGTGTCAATTTAAAGAAGTAGTCCAGTTACACATTTGTGGGCTTATAACTTGGCTTCTGAATGTCCTAGAGAGATCAGGTTTGTTTTAATGTACTCCAATCAACAGCCACTACAACCACAAAAAGGAATGGAGTCATTAGCACTTATGGTTTGTAAATGGCACCCAGAATTATGTTGCACGAAGCACAATTTCACTTCATTCTGGGTCCATTTGTGTGAAAACAAGGTCCTATCAGGCTGAAACGTTACAGGAAGGTAGAATCTATTGAGTTGTAAGTGATCTGAACGTTTCATGATGATAGCACTTTCCTAAGGGGTTCAAACCATGTCCCAAAGGTCACCGGATCTGGTGTCAATTTAAAGAAGTAGTCCAGTTACACATTTGTGGGCTTATAACTTGGCTTCTGAATGTCCTAGAGAGGTTAGGTTTGTTTTAATGTACTCCAATCAAAAGCCCCTACAACCACAAAAAGGAATGGAGTCATTAGCACTTATGGTTTGAAAATGGTACCCAAAATTATAATGCACGAAGCACAATTTCACATCATTCTGGGTTCATTTGTGTGAAAACAAGGTCCAATAAGGCTGAAACGCTACAAGAAGGTAGAATCTATTGAGTTGTAAGTGATCTGAACGTTTCAAGATGATCGCACATTCCTATAGGGGGTAAAACCATGTCCCAAAGGTCACCGGGCCTGGTGTCACTTTAAAGAAGTACTCCAGTTACACATTTGTGGGCTTATAACTTGGCTTCTGAATGTCCTAGAGAGGTTAGGTTTGTTTTAGTGTACTCCAATCAAAAGCCCCTACAACCACAAAAAGGAATGGAGTCATTAGCACTTATGGTTTGTAAATGGCACCCAGAATTATGTTGCACGAAGCACAATTTCACATCATTCTGGGTTCATTTGTGTGAAAACAAGGTGCAATCAGGCTGAAACGTTAAAGGAAGGTAGAATATATTGAGTTGTAAGTGATCTGAACGTTTCATGATGATAGCACATTCCTAAGGGGGTCAATCCATGTCCCAAAGGTCACCGGATCTGGTGTCATTTTAAAGAAGTAGTCCAGTTACACATTTGTGGGCTTATAACTTGGCTTCTGAATGTCCTAGATAGATCAGGTTTGTTTTAGTCTACTCCAATCAACAGCCCCTACAACCACAAAAAGGAATGGAGTCATTAGCACTTATGGTTTGTAAATGGCACCCAGAATTATGTTGCACGAAGCACAATTTCACATCATTCTGCGTCCATTTGTGTGAAAACAAGGTCCAATCAGGCTGAAACGTTACAGGAAGGTAGAATCTATTGAGTTGTAAGTGATCTGAACGTTTCATGATGATAGCACTTTCCTAAGGGGGTCAAACCATGTCCCAAAGGTCACCGGATCTGGTGTCAATTTAAAGAAGTAGTTCAGTTACACATTTGTGGGCTTATAACTTGGCTTCTGAATGTCCTAGAGAGATCAGGTTTGTTTTAATGTACTCCAGTCAACAGCCCCTACAACCACAAAAAGGAATGGAGTCATTAGCACTTATGGTTTTTAAATGGCACCCAGAATTATGTTGCACGAAGCACAATTTCACATCATTCTGGGTCCATTTGTGTGAAAACAAGGTCCAATCAGGCTAAAACGCTACAAGAAGGTAGAATCTATTGAGTTGTAAGTGATCTGAACGTTTCAAGATGATCGCACATTCCTATAGGGGGTAAAACCATGTCCCAAAGGTCACCGGGCCTGGTGTCACTTTAAAGAAGTAGTCCAGTTACACCTTTGTGGGCTTATAACTTGGCTTCTGAATGTCCTAGAGAGGTTAGGTTTGTTTTAGTAAACTCCAATCAAAAGCCCCTACAACCACAAAAAGGAATGAGTCATTAGCACTTATGGTTTGTAAATGGCACCCAGAATTATGTTGCATGAAGCACAATTTCACTTCATTCTGGGTCCATTTGTGTGAAAACAAGGTCCAATCAGGCTGAAACGTTACAGGAAGGTAGAATCTATTGAGTTGTAAGTGATCTGAACGTTTCATGATGATAGCACTTTCCTAAGGGGGTCAAACCATGTCCCAAAAGTCACCGGATCTGGTGTCAATTTAAAGAAGTAGTCCAGTTACACATTTGTGGGCTTATAACTTGGCTTCTGAATGTCCTAGAGAGATCAGGTTTGTTTTAATGTACTCCAATCAACAGCCCCTACAACCACAAAAAGGAATGGAGTCATTAGCACTTATGGTTTGTAAATGGCACCCAGAATTATGTTGCACGAAGCACAATTTCACTTCATTCTGTGTCCATTTGTGTGAAAACAAGGTCCAATCAGGCTGAAACGTTACAGGAAGGTAGAATCTATTGAGTTGTAAGTGATCTGAATGTTTCATGATGATAGCACTTTCCGAAGGGGGTCAAACCATGGCCCAAAGGTCACCGGATCTGGTGTCAATTTAAAGAAGTAGTCCAGTTACACATTTGTTGGCTTATAACTTGGCTTCTGAATGTCCTAGAGAGATCAGGTTTGTTTTAATGTACTCCAATCAACAGCCACTACAACCACAAAAAGGAATGGAGTCATTAGCACTTATGGTTTGTAAATGGCACCCAGAATTATGTTGCACGAAGCACAATTTCACTTCATTCTGGGTCCATTTGTGTGAAAACAAGGTCCTATCAGGCTGAAACGTTACAGGAAGGTAGAATCTATTAAGTTGTAAGTGATCTGAACGTTTCATGATGATAGCACTTTCCTAAGGGGGTCAAACCATGTCCCAAAGGTCACCGGATCTGGTGTCAATTTAAAGAAGTAGTCCAGTTACACATTTGTGGGCTTATAACTTGGCTTCTGAATGTCCTAGAGAGGTTAGGTTTGTTTTAGTGTACTCCAATCAAAAGCCCCTACAACCACAAAAAGGAATGGAGTCTTTAGCACTTATGGTTTGAAAATGGTACCCAGAATTATAATGCACGAAGCACAATTTCACATCATTCTGGGTTCATTTGTGTGAAAACAAGGTCCAATAAGGCTGAAACGCTACAAGAAGGTAGAATCTATTGAGTTGTAAGTGACCTGAACGTTTCAAGATGATCGCACATTCCTATAGGGGGTAAAACCATGTCCCAAAGGTCACCGGGCCTGGTGTCACTTTAAAGAAGTACTCCAGTTACACATTTGTGGGCTTATAACTTGGCTTCTGAATGTCCTAGAGAGGTTAGGTTTGTTTTAGTGTACTCCAATCAAAAGCCCCTACGACCACAAAAAGGAATGGAGTCATTAGCACTTATGGTTTGTAAATGGCACCCAGAATTATGTTGCACGAAGCACAATTTCACATCATTCTGGGTTCATTTGTGTGAAAACAAGGTGCAATCAGGCTGAAACGTTACAGGAAGGTAGAATATATTGAGTTGTAAGTGATCTGAACGTTTCATGATGATAGCACATTCCTAAGGGGGTCAATCCATGTCCCAAAGGTCACCGGATCTGGTGTCATTTTAAAGAAGTAGTCCAGTTACACATTTGTGGGCTTATAACTTGGCTTCTGAATGTGCTAGATAGATCAGGTTTGTTTTAGTCTACTCCAATCAACAGCCCCTACAACCACAAAAAGGAATGGAGTCATTAGCACTTATGGTTTGTAAATGGCACCCAGAATTATGTTGCACGAAGCACAATTTCACATCATTCTGCGTCCATTTGTTTGAAAACAAGGTCCAATCAGGCTGAAACGTTACAGGAAGGTAGAATCTATTGAGTTGTAAGTGATCTGAACGTTTCATGATGATAGCACTTTCCTAAGGGGGTCAAACCATGTCCCAAAGGTCACCGGATCTGGTGTCAATTTAAAGAAGTAGTCCAGTTACACATTTGTGGGCTTATAACTTGGCTTCTGAATGTCCTAGAGGAATCAGGTTTGTTTTAATGTACTCCAATCAACAGCCCCTACAACCACAAAAAGGAATGGAGTCATTAGCACTTATGGTTTGTAAATGGCACCCAGAATTATGTTGCACGAAGCACAATTTCACATCATTCTGGGTCCATTTGTGTGAAAACAAGGTCCAATCAGGCTGAAACGCTACAAGAAGGTAGAATCTATTGAGTTGTAAGTGATCTGAACGTTTCAAGATGATCGCACATTCCTATAGGGGGTAAAACCATGTCCCAAAGCTCACCGGGCCTGGTGTCACTTTAAAGAAGTAGTCCAGTTACACCTTTGTGGGCTTATAACTTGGCTTCTGAATGTCCTAGAGAGGTTAGGTTTGTTTTAGTAAACTCCAATCAAAAGCCCCTACAACCACAAAAAGGAATGAGTCATTAGCACTTATGGTTTGTAAATGGCACCCAGAATTATGTTGCATGAAGCACAATTTCACATCATTCTGGGTCCATTTGTGTGAAAACAAGGTCCAATCAGGCTGAAACGTTACAAGAAGGTAGAATCTATTGAGTTGTAAGTGATCTGAATGTTTTATGATGATAGCACTTTCCTAAGGGGGTCAAACCATGTCCCAAAGGTCACCGGATCTGGTGTCAGTTTAAAGAAGTAGTCCAGTTACACATTTGTGGGCTTATAACTTGGCTTCTGAATGTCCTAGAGAGATCAGGTTTGTTTTAATGTACTCCAATCAACAGCCCCTACACCCACAAAAAGGAATGGAGTCATTAGCACTTATGGTTTGTAAATGGCACCCAGAATTATGTTGCACGAAGCACAATTTCACATCATTCTGGGTTCATTTGTGTGAAAACAAGGTCCAATCAGGCTGAAACGTTACAGGAAGGTAGAATCTATTGAGTTGTAAGTGATCGGAACGTTTCATGATGATAGCACTTTCCTAAGGGGTTCAAACCATGTCCCAAAGGTCACCGGATCTGGTGTCAATTTAAAGAAGTAGTCCAGTTACACATTTGTGGACTTATAACTTGGCTTCTGAATGTCCTAGAGCGATCAGGTTTGTTTTAGTGTACATCAATCAACTGCCCCTACAACCACAAAAAGGAATGGAGACATTAGCACTCATGGTTTTTAAATGGCACCCAGAATTATGTTGCACGAAGCACAATTTCACATCATTCTGGGTTCATTTGTGTGAAAACAAGGTCCAATCAGGCTGAAACGTTACAGGAAGGTAGAATCTATTGAGTTGTAAGTGATCTGAACGTTTCATTATGATAGCACTTTCCTAAGGGGGTCAAACCATGTCCCAAAGGTCACCGGATCTGGTGTCACTTTAAAGAAGTAGTCCAGTTACACATTTGTGGGCTTATAACTTGGCTTCTGAATGTCCTAGAGAGGTCAGGTTTGTTTTAGTGTACTCCAAACAACAGCCCCTACAACCACTAAAAGGAATGGAGACATTAGCACTTATGGTTTGTAAATGGCACCCAGAATTATTTTGCACGAAGCACAATTTCACATCATTACGGGTTCATTTGTGTGAAAACAAGGTCCAATCAGGCTGAAACGTTACAGGAAGGTAGAATCTATTGAGTTGTAAGTGATCTGAACGTTTCATGTTGATAGCACTTTCCTAAGGGGGTCAAACCATGTCCCAAAGGTCACCGGATATGGTGTCAATTTAAAGAAGTAGTCCAGTTACACATTTGTGGGCTTATAACTTGGCTTCTGAATGTCCTAGAGCGATCAGGTTTGTTTTAGTGTACTCCAATCAACAGCCCCTACAACCACAAAAAGGAATGGAGACATTAGCACTTATGGTTTTTAAATGGCACCCAGAATTATGTTGCACGAAGCACAATTTCACATCAGTCTGGGTCCATTTGTGTGAAAACAAGGTCCAATCAGGCTGAAACGTTACAGGAAGGTAGAATCTACTGAGTTGTAAGTGATCTGAACGTTTCATGATGATAGCACTTTCCTAAGGGGGTCAAACCATGTCTCAAAGGTCACCGGATCTGGAGTCACTTTAAAGAAGTAGTCCAGTTACACATTTGTGGGCTTATAACTTGGCTTCTGAATGTCCTAGAGAGGTCAGGTTTGTTTTAGTGTACTCCAATCAACAGCCCCTACAACCACAAAAAGGAATGGAGACATTAGCACTTATGGTTTTTAAATGGCACCCAGAATTATGTTGCACGAAGCACAATTTTAATTCATTCTGGGTTCATTTGTGTGAAAACAAGGTCCAATCAGGCTGAAACGTTACAGGAAGGTAGAATCTATTGAGTTGTAAGTGATCTGAACGTTTCATGATGAAAGCACTTTCCTAAGGGGTTCAAACCATGTCCCAAAGGTCACCGGATCTGGTGTCAATTTAAAGAAGTAGTCCAGTTACACATTTGTGGGCTTATAACTTGGCTTCTGAATGTCCTAGAGAGATCAGGTTTGTTTTAATGTACTCCAATCAACAGCCCCTACAACCACAAAAAGGAATGGAGTCATTAGCACTTATGGTTTGTAAATGGCACCCAGAATTATGTTGCACGAAGCACAATTTCACTTCATTCTGTGTCCATTTGTGTGAAAACAAGGTCCAATCAGGCTGAAACGTTACAGGAAGGTAGAATCTATTGAGTTGTAAGTGATCTGAATGTTTCATGATGATAGCACTTTCCTAAGGGGGTCAAACCATGGCCCAAAGGTCACCGGATCTGGTGTCAATTTAAAGTAGTCCAGTTACACATTTGTGGGCTTATAACTTGGCTTCTGAATGTCCTAGAGAGATCAGGTTTGTTTTAATGTACTCCAATCAACAGCCACTACAACCACAAAAAGGAATGGAGTCATTAGCACTTATGGTTTTTAAATGGCACCCAGAATTATGTTGCACGAAGCACAATTTTAATTCATTCTGGGTTCATTTGTGTGAAAACAAGGTCCAATCAGGCTGAAACGTTACAGGAAGGTAGAATCTATTGAGTTGTAAGTGATCTGAACGTTTCATGATGAAAGCACTTTCCTAAGGGGGTCAAACCATGTCCCAAAGGTCACCGGATCTGGTGTCAATTTAAAGAAGTAGTCCAGTTACACATTTGTGGGCTTATAACTTGGCTTCTGAATGTCCTAGAGAGGTTAGGTTTGTTTTAATGTACTCCAATCAAAAGCCCCTACAACCACAAAAAGGAATGGAGTCATTAGCACTTATGGTTTGTAAATGGCACCCAGAATTATGTTGCACGAAGCACAATTTCACATCATTCTGGGTTCATTTGTGTGAAAAAAAGGTCCAATCAGGCTGAAACGCTACAAGAAGGTAGAATCTATTGAGTTGTAAGTGATCTGAACGTTTCAAGATGATCGCACATCCTATAGGGGGTAAAACCATGTCCCAAAGGTCCCTGGATCTGGTGTCAATTTAAAGAAGTAGTCCAGTTACACATTTGTGGGCTTATAACTTGGCTTCTGAATGTCCTAGAGAGATCAGGTTTGTTTTAATGTACTCCAATCAACAGCCCCTACAACCACAAAAAGGAATGGAGTCATTAGCCCTTATGGTTTTTAAATGGCACCCAGAATTATAATGCACGAAGCACAATTTCACATCATTCTGGGTTCATTTGTGTGAAAACAAGGTCCAATAAGGCTGAAACGCTACAAGAAGGTAGAATCTATTGAGTTGTAAGTGATCTGAATGTTTCAACATGATCGCACATTCCTATAGGGGGTAAAACCATGTCCCAAAGGTCACCGGGCCTGGTGTCACTTTAAAGAAGTACTCCAGTTACACATTTGTGAGCTTATAACTTGGCTTCTGAATGTCCTAGAGAGGTTAGGTTTGTTTAGTGTACTCCAATCAAAAGCCCCTACAACCACAAAAAGGAATGGAGTCATTAGCACTTATGGTTTGTAAATGGCACCCAGAATTATGTTGCACGAAGCACAATTTCACATCATTCTGCGTCCATTTGTGTGAAAACAAGGTCCAATCAGGCTGAAACGTTACAGGAAGGTAGAATCTATTGAGTTGTAAGTGATCTGAACGTTTCATGATGATAGCACTTTCCTAAGGGGGTCAAACCATGTCCCAAAGGTCACCGGATCTGGTGTCAATTTAAAGAAGTAGTCCAGTTACACATTTGTGGGCTTATAACTTGGCTTCTGAATGTCCTAGAGAGATCAGGTTTGTTTTAATGTACTCCAATCAACAGCCCCTACAACCACAAAAAGGAATGGAGTCATTAGCACTTATGGTTTTTAAATGGCACCCAGAATTATGTTGCACGAAGCACAATTTCACATCATTCTGGGTCCATTTGTGTGAAAACAAGGTCCAATCAGGCTGAAACGCTACAAGAAGGTAGAATCTATTGAGTTGTAAGTGATCTGAACGTTTCAAGATGATCGCACATTCCTATAGGGGGTAAAACCATGTCCCAAAGGTCACCGGGCCTGGTGTCACTTTAAAGAAGTAGTCCAGTTACACCTTTGTGGGCTTATAACTTGGCTTCTGATGTTCCTAAAGAGGTTAGGTTTGTTTTAGTAAACTCCAATCAAAAGCCCCTACAACCACAAAAAGGAATGAGTCATTACCACTTATGGTTTGTAAATGGCACCCAGAATTATGTTGCATGAAGCACAATTTCACTTCATTCTGGGTCCATTTGTGTGAAAACAAGGTCCAATCAGGCTGAAACGTTACAGGAAGGTAGAATCTATTGAGTTGTAAGTGATCTGAACGTTTCATGATGATAGCACTTTCCTAAGGGGGTCAAACCATGTCCCAAAGGTCACCGGATCTGGTGTCAATTTAAAGAAGTAGTCCAGTTACACATTTGTGGGCTTATAACTTGGCTTCTGAATGTCCTAGAGAGATCAGGTTTGTTTTAATGTACTCCAATCAACAGCCCCTACAACCACAAAAAGGAATGGAGTCATTAGCACTTATGGTTTGTAAATGGCACCCAGAATTATGTTGCACGAAGCACAATTTCACTTCATTCTGTGTCCATTTGTGTGAAAACAAGGTCCAATCAGGCTGAAACGTTACAGGAAGGTAGAATCTATTGAGTTGTAAGTGATCTGAATGTTTCATGATGATAGCACTTTCCGAAGGGGGTCAAACCATGGCCCAAAGGTCACCGGATCTGGTGTCAATTTAAAGAAGTAGTCCAGTTACACATTTGTGGGCTTATAACTTGGCTTCTGAATGTCCTAGAGAGATCAGGTTTGTTTTAGTGTACTCCAATCAACAGCCCCTACAACCACAAAAAGGAATGGAGACATTAGCACTTATGGTTTTTAAATGGCACCCAGAATTATGTTGCACGAAGCACAATTTCACATCAGTCTGGGTCCATTTGTGTGAAAACAAGGTCCAATCAGGCTGAAACGTTACAGGAAGGTAGAATCTACTGAGTTGTAAGTGATCTGAACGTTTCATGATGATAGCACTTTCCTAAGGGGGTCAAACCATGTCTCAAAGGTCACCGGATCTGGAGTCACTTTAAAGAAGTAGTCCAGTTACACATTTGTGGGCTTATAACTTGGCTTCTGAATGTCCTAGAGAGGTCAGGTTTGTTTTAGTGTACTCCAATCAACAGCCCCTACAACCACAAAAAGGAATGGAGACATTAGCACTTATGGTTTTTAAATGGCACCCAGAATTATGTTGCACGAAGCACAATTTTAATTCATTCTGGGTTCATTTGTGTGAAAACAAGGTCCAATCAGGCTGAAACGTTACAGGAAGGTAGAATCTATTGAGTTGTAAGTGATCTGAACGTTTCATGATGAAAGCACTTTCCTAAGGGGTTCAAACCATGTCCCAAAGGTCACCGGATCTGGTGTCAATTTAAAGAAGTAGTCCAGTTACACATTTGTGGGCTTATAACTTGGCTTCTGAATGTCCTAGAGAGATCAGGTTTGTTTTAATGTACTCCAATCAACAGCCTCTACAACCACAAAAAGGAATGGAGTCATTAGCACTTATGGTTTGTAAATGGCACCCAGAATTATGTTGCACGAAGCACAATTTCACTTCATTCTGTGTCCATTTGTGTGAAAACAAGGTCCAATCAGGCTGAAACGTTACAGGAAGGTAGAATCTATTGAGTTGTAAGTGATCTGAACGTTTCATGATGATAGCACTTTCCTAAGGGGGTCAAACCATGGCCCAAAGGTCACCGGATCTGGTGTCAATTTAAAGTAGTCCAGTTACACATTTGTGGGCTTATAACTTGGCTTCTGAATGTCCTAGAGAGATCAGGTTTGTTTTAATGTACTCCAATCAACAGCCACTACAACCACAAAAAGGAATGGAGTCATTAGCACTTATGGTTTTTAAATGGCACCCAGAATTATGTTGCACGAAGCACAATTTTAATTCATTCTGGGTTCATTTGTGTGAAAACAAGGTCCAATCAGGCTGAAACGTTACAGGAAGGTAGAATCTATTGAGTTGTAAGTGATCTGAACGTTTCATGATGAAAGCACTTTCCTAAGGGGGTCAAACCATGTCCCAAAGGTCACCGGATCTGGTGTCAATTTAAAGAAGTAGTCCAGTTACACATTTGTGGGCTTATAACTTGGCTTCTGAATGTCCTAGAGAGGTTAGGTTTGTTTTAGTGTACTCCAATCAAAAGCCCCTACAACCACAAAAAGGAATGGAGTCATTAGCACTTATGGTTTGTAAATGGCACCCAGAATTATGTTGCACGAAGCACAATTTCACATCATTCTGGGTTCATTTGTGTGAAAAAAAGGTCCAATCAGGCTGAAACGCTACAAGAAGGTAGAATCTATTGAGTTGTAAGTGATCTGAACGTTTCAAGATGATCGCACATCCTATAGGGGGTAAAACCATGTCCCAAAGGTCCCTGGATCTGGTGTCAATTTAAAGAAGTAGTCCAGTTACACATTTGTGGGCTTATAACTTGGCTTCTGAATGTCCTAGAGAGATCAGGTTTGTTTTAATGTACTCCAATCAACAGCCCCTACAACCACAAAAAGGAATGGAGTCATTAGCCCTTATGGTTTTTAAATGGCACCCAGAATTATAATGCACGAAGCACAATTTCACATCATTCTGGGTTCATTTGTGTGAAAACAAGGTCCAATAAGGCTGAAACGCTACAAGAAGGTAGAATCTATTGAGTTGTAAGTGATCTGAATGTTTCAACATGATCGCACATTCCTATAGGGGGTAAAACCATGTCCCAAAGGTCACCGGGCCTGGTGTCACTTTAAAGAAGTACTCCAGTTACACATTTGTGAGCTTATAACTTGGCTTCTGAATGTCCTAGAGAGGTTAGGTTTGTTTAGTGTACTCCAATCAAAAGCCCCTACAACCACAAAAAGGAATGGAGTCATTAGCACTTATGGTTTGTAAATGGCACCCAGAATTATGTTGCACGAAGCACAATTTCACATCTTTCTGCGTCCATTTGTGTGAAAACAAGGTCCAATCAGGCTGAAACGTTACAGGAAGGTAGAATCTATTGAGTTGTAAGTGATCTGAACGTTTCATGATGATAGCACTTTCCTAAGGGGGTCAAACCATGTCCCAAAGGTCACCGGATCTGGTGTCAATTTAAAGAAGTAGTCCAGTTACACATTTGTGGGCTTATAACTTGGCTTCTGAATGTCCTAGAGAGATCAGGTTTGTTTTAATGTACTCCAATCAACAGCCCCTACAACCACAAAAAGGAATGGAGTCATTAGCACTTATGGTTTTTAAATGGCACCCAGAATTATGTTGCACGAAGCACAATTTCACATCATTCTGGGTCCATTTGTGTGAAAACAAGGTCCAATCAGGCTGAAACGCTACAAGAAGGTAGAATCTATTGAGTTGTAAGTGATCTGAACGTTTCAAGATGATCGCACATTCCTATAGGGGGTAAAACCATGTCCCAAAGGTCACCGGGCCTGGTGTCACTTTAAAGAAGTAGTCCAGTTACACCTTTGTGGGCTTATAACTTGGCTTCTGATGTTCCTAGAGAGGTTAGGTTTGTTTTAGTAAACTCCAATCAAAAGCCCCTACAACCACAAAAAGGAATGAGTCATTACCACTTATGGTTTGTAAATGGCACCCAGAATTATGTTGCATGAAGCACAATTTCACTTCATTCTGGGTCCATTTGTGTGAAAACAAGGTCCAATCAGGCTGAAACGTTACAGGAAGGTAGAATCTATTGAGTTGTAAGTGATCTGAACGTTTCATGATGATAGCACTTTCCTAAGGGGGTCAAACCATGTCCCAAAGGTCACCGGATCTGGTGTCAATTTAAAGAAGTAGTCCAGTTACACATTTGTGGGCTTATAACTTGGCTTCTGAATGTCCTAGAGAGATCAGGTTTGTTTTAATGTACTCCAATCAACAGCCCCTACAACCACAAAAAGGAATGGAGTCATTAGCACTTATGGTTTGTAAATGGCACCCAGAATTATGTTGCACGAAGCACAATTTCACTTCATTCTGTGTCCATTTGTGTGAAAACAAGGTCCAATCAGGCTGAAACGTTACAGGAAGGTAGAATCTATTGAGTTGTAAGTGATCTGAATGTTTCATGATGATAGCACTTTCCGAAGGGGGTCAAACCATGGCCCAAAGGTCACCGGATCTGGTGTCAATTTAAAGAAGTAGTCCAGTTACACATTTGTGGGCTTATAACTTGGCTTCTGAATGTCCTAGAGAGATCAGGTTTGTTTTAATGTACTCCAATCAACAGCCACTACAACCACAAAAAGGAATGGAGTCATTAGCACTTATGGTTTGTAAATGGCACCCAGAATTATGTTGCACGAAGCACAATTTCACTTCATTCTGGGTCCATTTGTGTGAAAACAAGGTCCTATCAGGCTGAAACGTTACAGGAAGGTAGAATCTATTGAGTTGTAAGTGATCTGAACGTTTCATGATGATAGCACTTTCCTAAGGGGGTCAAACCATGTCCCAAAGGTCACCGGATCTGGTGTCAATTTAAAGAAGTAGTCCAGTTACACATTTGTGGGCTTATAACTTGGCTTCTGAATGTCCTAGAGAGGTTAGGTTTGTTTTAGTGTACTCCAATCAAAAGCCCCTACAACCACAAAAAGGAATGGAGTCATTAGCACTTATGGTTTGAAAATGATACCCAAAATTATAATGCACGAAGCACAATTTCACATCATTCTGGGTTCATTTGTGTGAAAACAAGGTCCAATAAGGCTGAAACGCTACAAGAAGGTAGAATCTATTGAGTTGTAAGTGATCTGAACGTTTCAAGATGATCGCACATTCCTATAGGGGGTAAAACCATGTCCCAAAGGTCACCGGGCCTGGTGTCACTTTAAAGAAGTACTCCAGTTACACATTTGTGGGCTTATAACTTGGCTTCTGAATGTCCTAGAGAGGTTAGGTTTGTTTTAGTGTACTCCAATCAAAAGCCCCTACAACCACAAAAAGGAATGGAGTCATTAGCACTTATGGTTTGTAAATGGCACCCAGAATTATGTTGCACGAAGCACAATTTCACATCATTCTGGGTTCATTTGTGTGAAAACAAGGTGCAATCAGGCTGAAACGTTAAAGGAAGGTAGAATATATTGAGTTGTAAGTGATCTGAACGTTTCATGATGATAGCACATTCCTAAGGGGGTCAATCCATGTCCCAAAGGTCACCGGATCTGGTGTCATTTTAAAGAAGTAGTCCAGTTACACATTTGTGGGCTTATAACTTGGCTTCTGAATGTCCTAGATAGATCAGGTTTGTTTTAGTCTACTCCAATCAACAGCCCCTACAACCACAAAAAGGAATGGAGTCATTAGCACTTATGGTTTGTAAATGGCACCCAGAATTATGTTGCACGAAGCACAATTTCACATCATTCTGCGTCCATTTGTGTGAAAACAAGGTCCAATCAGGCTGAAACGTTACAGGAAGGTAGAATCTATTGAGTTGTAAGTGATCTGAACGTTTCATGATGATAGCACTTTCCTAAGGGGGTCAAACCATGTCCCAAAGGTCACCGGATCTGGTGTCAATTTAAAGAAGTAGTCCAGTTACACATTTGTGGGCTTATAACTTGGCTTCTGAATGTCCTAGAGAGATCAGGTTTGTTTTAATGTACTCCAATCAACAGCCCCTACAACCACAAAAAGGAATGGAGTCATTAGCACTTATGGTTTGTAAATGGCACCCAGAATTATGTTGCACGAAGCACAATTTCACATAATTCTGGGTCCATTTGTGTGAAAACAAGGTCCAATCAGGCTGAAACGCTACAAGAAGGTAGAATCTATTGAGTTGTAAGTGATCTGAACGTTTCAAGATGATCGCACATTCCTATAGGGGGTAAAACCATGTCCCAAAGCTCACCGGGCCTGGTGTCACTTTAAAGAAGTAGTCCAGTTACACCTTTGTGGGCTTATAACTTGGCTTCTGAATGTCCTAGAGAGGTTAGGTTTGTTTTAGTAAACTCCAATCAAAAGCCCCTACAACCACAAAAAGGAATGAGTAATTAGCACTTATGGTTTGTAAATGGCACCCAGAATTATGTTGCATGAAGCACAATTTCACATCATTCTGGGTTCATTTGTGTGAAAACAAGGTCCAATCAGGCTGAAACGTTACAAGAAGGTAGAATCTATTGAGTTGTAAGTGATCTGAATGTTTCATGATGATAGCACTTTCCTAAGGGGGTCAAACCATGTCCCAAAGGTCACCGGATCTGGTGTCAGTTTAAAGAAGTAGTCCAGTTACACATTTGTGGGCTTATAACTTGGCTTCTGAATGTCCTAGAGAGATCAGGTTTGTTTTAATGTACTCCAATCAACAGCCCCTACACCCACAAAAAGGAATGGAGTCATTAGCACTTATGGTTTGTAAATGGCACCCAGAATTATGTTGCACGAAGCACAATTTCACATCATTCTGGGTTCATTTGTGTGAAAACAAGGTCCAATCAGGCTGAAACGTTACAGGAAGGTAGAATCTACTGAGTTGTAAGTGATCTGAACGTTTCATGATAATAGCACTTTCCTAAGGGGGTCAAACCATGTCCCAAAGGTCACCGGATCTGGTGTCAATTTAAAGTAGTCCAGTTACACATTTGTGGGCTTATAACGTGGCTTCTGAATGTCCTAGAGAGATCAGGTTTGTTTTAGTGTACTCCAATCAACAGCCCCTACAACCACAAAAAGGAATGGAGTCATTAGCACTTATGGTTTGTAAATGGCACCCAGAATTATGTTGCACGAAGCACAATTTCACATCATTCTGGGTTCATTTGTGTGAAAACAAGGTCCAATAAGGCTGAAACGCTACAAGAAGGTAGAATCTATTGAGTTGTAAGTGATCTGACCGTTTCAAGATGATCGCACATTCCTATAGGGGGTAAAACCATGTCCCAAAGGTCACCGGGCCTGGTGTCACTTTAAAGAAGTAGTCCAGTTACACATTTGTGGGCTTATAACTTGGCTTCTGAATGTCCTAGAGAGGTTAGGTTTGTTTTAGTGTACTCCAATCAAAAGCCCCTACAACCACAAAAAGGAATGGAGTCATTAGCACTTATGGTTTGTAAATGGCACCCAGAATTATGTTGCACGAAGCACAATTTCACATCATTCTGGGTTCATTTGTGTGAAAACAAGGTGCAATCAGGCTGGAACGTTACAGGAAGGTAGAATATATTGAGTTGTAAGTGATCTGAACGTTTCATGATGATAGCACTTTCCTATGGGGGTCAAACCATGTCCCAAAGGTCACCGGATCTGGTGTCATTTTAAAGAAGTAGTCCAGTTACACATTTGTGGGCTTATAACTTGGCTTCTGAATGTCCTAGAGAGATCAGGTTTGTTTTAGTCTACTCCAATCAACATCCCCTACAACCACAAAAAGGAATGGAGTCATTAGCACTTATGGTTTGTAAATGGCACCCAGAATTATGTTGCACGAAGCACAATTTCACATCATTCTGCGTCCATTTGTGTGAAAACAAGGTCCAATCAGGCTGAAACGTTACAGGAAGGTAGAATCTATTGAGTTGTAAGTGATCTGAACGTTTCATGATGATAGCACTTTCCTAAGGGGGTCAAACCATGTCCCAAAGGTCACCGGATCTGGTGTCAATTTAAAGAAGTAGTCCAGTTACACATTTCTGGGCTTATAACTTGGCTTCTGAATGTCCTAGAGAGATCAGGTTTGTTTTAATGTACTCCAATCAACAGCCCCTACAACCACAAAAAGGAATGGAGTCATTAGCACTTATGGTTTTTAAATGGCACCCAGAATTATGTTGCACGAAGCACAATTTCACATCATTCTGGGTCCATTTGTGTGAAAACAAGGTCCAATCAGGCTGAAACGCTACAAGAAGGTAGAATCTATTGAGTTGTAAGTGATCTGAACGTTTCAAGATGATCGCACATTCCTATAGGGGGTAAAACCATGTCCCAAAGGTCACCGGGCCTGGTGTCAGTTTAAAGAAGTAGTCCAGTTACACATTTGTGGGCTTATAACTTGGCTTCTGAATGTCCTAGAGAGATCAGGTTTGTTTTAATGTACTCCAATCAACAGCCCCTACAACCACAAAAAGGAATGGAGTCATTAGCACTTATGGTTTGTAAATGGCACCCAGAATTATGTTGCACGAAGCACAATTTCACATCATTCTGGGTTCATTTGTGTGAAAACAAGGTGCAATCAGGCTGAAATGTTACAGGAAGGTAGAATATATTGAGTTGTAAGTGATCTGAACGTTTCATGATGATAGCACTTTCCTAAGGGGGTCAAACCATGTCCCAAAGGTCACCGGATCTGGTGTCATTTTAAAGAAGTAGTCCAGTTACACATTTGTGGGCTTATAACTTGGCTTCTGAATGTCCTAGAGAGATCAGGTTTGTTTTAGTCTACTCCAATCAACAGCCCCTACAACCACAAAAAGGAATGGAGTCATTAGCACTTATGGTTTGTAAATGGCACCCAGAATTATGTTGCACGAAGCACAATTTCACATCATTCTGCGTCCATTTGTGTGAAAACAAGGTCCAATCAGGCTGAAACGTTACAGGGAGGTAGAATCTATTGAGTTGTAAGTGATCTGAACGTTTCATGATGATAGCACTTTCCTAAGGGGGTCAAACCATGTCCCAAAGGTCACCGGATCTGGTGTCATTTTAAAGAAGTAGTCCAGTTACACATTTGTGGGCTTATAACTTGGCTTCTGAATGTCCTAGAGAGATCAGGTTTGTTTTAGTCTACTCCAATCAACAGCCCCTACAATCACAAAAAGGAATGGAGTCATTAGCACTTATGGTTTGTAAATGGCACCCAGAATTATGTTGCACGAAGCACAATTTCACATCATTCTGCGTCCATTTGTGTGAAAACAAGGTCCAATCAGGCTGAAACGTTACAGGGAGGTAGAATCTATTGAGTTGTAAGTGATCTGAACGTTTCATGATGATAGCACTTTCCTAAGGGGGTCAAACCATGTCCCAAAGGTCACCGGATCTGGTGTCAATTTAAAGAAGTAGTCCAGTTACACATTTGTGGGCTTATAACTTGGCTTCTGAATGTCCTAGAGAGATCAGGTTTGTTTTAATGTACTCCAATCAACAGCCCCTACAACCACAAAAAGGAATGGAGTCATTAGCACTTATGGTTTTTAAATGGCACCCAGAATTATGTTGCACGAAGCACAATTTCACATCATTCTGGGTCCATTTGTGTGAAAACAAGGTCCAATCAGGCTGAAACGCTACAAGAAGGTAGAATCTATTGAGTTGTAAGTGATCTGAACGTTTCAAGATGATCGCACATTCCTATAGGGGGTAAAACCATGTCCCAAAGGTCACCGGGCCTGGTGTCAGTTTAAAGAAGTAGTCCAGTTACACATTTGTGGGCTTATAACTTGGCTTCTGAATGTCCTAGAGAGATCAGGTTTGTTTTAATGTACTCCAATCAACAGCCCCTACACCCACAAAAAGGAATGGAGTCATTAGCACTTATGGTTTGTAGATGGCACCCAGAATTATGTTGCACGAAGCACAATTTCACATCATTCTGGGTTCATTTGTGTGAAAACAAGGTCCAATCAGGCTGAAACGTTACAGGAAGGTAGAATCTATTGAGTTGTAAGTGATCTGAACGTTTCATGATGACAGCACTTTCCTAAGGGGTTCAAACCATGTCCCAAAGGTTACCGGATCTGGTGTCAATTTAAAGAAGTAGTCCAGTTACACATTTGTGGGCTTATAACTTGGCTTCTGAATGTCCTAGAGAGATCATGTTTGTTTTAGGGTACTCCAATAAACAGCCCCTACAACCACAAAAAGAAATTGAGTTATTAGCACTTATGGTTTTTAAATGGCACCCAGAATTATGTTGCACGAAGCACAATTTCACATCATTCTGGGTTCATTTGTGTGAAAACAAGGTCCAATCAGGCTGAAACGTTACAGGAAGGTTGAATCTATTGAGTTGTAAGTGATCTGAACGTTTCATGATGATAGCACTTTCCTAAGGAGGTCAAACCATGTCCCAAAGATCACCGGATCTGGTGTCAATTTTAAAGAAGTAGTCCAGTTACACATTTGTGGGCTTATAACTTGGCTTCTGAATGTCCTAGAGAGATCAGGTTTGTTATAATGTACTCCAATCAACAGCCCCTACAACCACAAAAAGGAATGGAGTCATTAGCACTTATGGTTTGTAAATGGCACCCAGAATTATGTTGCACGAAGCACAATTTCACATCATTCTGGGTTCATTTGTGTGAAAACAAGGTCCAATCAGGCTGAAACGTTACAGGAAGGTAGAATCTATTGAGTTGTAAGTGATCTGAACGTTTCATGATGATAGCACTTTCCTAAGGGGGTCAAACCATGTCCCAAAGGTCACCGGATCTGGTGTCAATTTAAAGAAGTAGTCCAGTTACACATTTCTGGGCTTATAACTTGGCTTCTGAATGTCCTAGAGAGATCAGGTTTGTTTTAATGTACTCCAATCAACAGCCCCTACAACCACAAAAAGGAATGGAGTCATTAGCACTTATGGTTTTTAAATGGCACCCAGAATTATGTTGCACGAAGCACAATTTCACATCATTCTGGGTCCATTTGTGTGAAAACAAGGTCCAATCAGGCTGAAACGCTACAAGAAGGTAGAATCTATTGAGTTGTAAGTGATCTGAACGTTTCAAGATGATCGCACATTCCTATAGGGGGTAAAACCATGTCCCAAAGGTCACCGGGCCTGGTGTCAGTTTAAAGAAGTAGTCCAGTTACACATTTGTGGGCTTATAACTTGGCTTCTGAATGTCCTAGAGAGATCAGGTTTGTTTTAATGTACTCCAATCAACAGCCCCTACAACCAAAAAAAGGAATGGAGTCATTAGCACTTATGGTTTGTAAATGGCACCCAGAATTATGTTGCACGAAGCACAATTTCACATCATTCTGGGTTCATTTGTGTGAAAACAAGGTGCAATCAGGCTGAAATGTTACAGGAAGGTAGAATATATTGAGTTGTAAGTGATCTGAACGTTTCATGATGATAGCACTTTCCTAAGGGGGTCAAACCATGTCCCAAAGGTCACCGGATCTGGTGTCATTTTAAAGAAGTAGTCCAGTTACACATTTGTGGGCTTATAACTTGGCTTCTGAATGTCCTAGAGAGATCAGGTTTGTTTTAGTCTACTCCAATCAACAGCCCCTACAACCACAAAAAGGAATGGAGTCATTAGCACTTATGGTTTGTAAATGGCACCCAGAATTATGTTGCACGAAGCACAATTTCACATCATTCTGCGTCCATTTGTGTGAAAACAAGGTCCAATCAGGCTGAAACGTTACAGGGAGGTAGAATCTATTGAGTTGTAAGTGATCTGAACGTTTCATGATGATAGCACTTTCCTAAGGGGGTCAAACCATGTCCCAAAGGTCACCGGATCTGGTGTCATTTTAAAGAAGTAGTCCAGTTACACATTTGTGGGCTTATAACTTGGCTTCTGAATGTCCTAGAGAGATCAGGTTTGTTTTAGTCTACTCCAATCAACAGCCCCTACAATCACAAAAAGGAATGGAGTCATTAGCACTTATGGTTTGTAAATGGCACCCAGAATTATGTTGCACGAAGCACAATTTCACATCATTCTGCGTCCATTTGTGTGAAAACAAGGTCCAATCAGGCTGAAACGTTACAGGGAGGTAGAATCTATTGAGTTGTAAGTGATCTGAACGTTTCATGATGATAGCACTTTCCTAAGGGGGTCAAACCATGTCCCAAAGGTCACCGGATCTGGTGTCAATTTAAAGAAGTAGTCCAGTTACACATTTGTGGGCTTATAACTTGGCTTCTGAATGTCCTAGAGAGATCAGGTTTGTTTTAATGTACTCCAATCAACAGCCCCTACAACCACAAAAAGGAATGGAGTCATTAGCACTTATGGTTTTTAAATGGCACCCAGAATTATGTTGCACGAAGCACAATTTCACATCATTCTGGGTCCATTTGTGTGAAAACAAGGTCCAATCAGGCTGAAACGCTACAAGAAGGTAGAATCTATTGAGTTGTAAGTGATCTGAACGTTTCAAGATGATCGCACATTCCTATAGGGGGTAAAACCATGTCCCAAAGGTCACCGGGCCTGGTGTCAGTTTAAAGAAGTAGTCCAGTTACACATTTGTGGGCTTATAACTTGGCTTCTGAATGTCCTAGAGAGATCAGGTTTGTTTTAATGTACTCCAATCAACAGCCCCTACACCCACAAAAAGGAATGGAGTCATTAGCACTTATGGTTTGTAGATGGCACCCAGAATTATGTTGCACGAAGCACAATTTCACATCATTCTGGGTTCATTTGTGTGAAAACAAGGTCCAATCAGGCTGAAACGTTACAGGAAGGTAGAATCTATTGAGTTGTAAGTGATCTGAACGTTTCATGATGACAGCACTTTCCTAAGGGGTTCAAACCATGTCCCAAAGGTTACCGGATCTGGTGTCAATTTAAAGAAGTAGTCCAGTTACACATTTGTGGGCTTATAACTTGGCTTCTGAATGTCCTAGAGAGATCATGTTTGTTTTAGGGTACTCCAATAAACAGCCCCTACAACCACAAAAAGAAATTGAGTTATTAGCACTTATGGTTTTTAAATGGCACCCAGAATTATGTTGCACGAAGCACAATTTCACATCATTCTGGGTTCATTTGTGTGAAAACAAGGTCCAATCAGGCTGAAACGTTACAGGAAGGTTGAATCTATTGAGTTGTAAGTGATCTGAACGTTTCATGATGATAGCACTTTCCTAAGGAGGTCAAACCATGTCCCAAAGATCACCGGATCTGGTGTCAATTTTAAAGAAGTAGTCCAGTTACACATTTGTGGGCTTATAACTTGGCTTCTGAATGTCCTAGAGAGATCAGGTTTGTTATAATGTACTCCAATCAACAGCCCCTACAACCACAAAAAGGAATGGAGTCATTAGCACTTATGGTTTGTAAATGGCACCCAGAATTATGTTGCACGAAGCACAATTTCACATCATTCTGGGTTCATTTGTGTGAAAACAAGGTCCAATCAGGCTGAAATGTTACAGGAAGGTAGAATCTATTGAGTTGTAAGTGATCTGAACGTTTCATGATGATAGCACTTTCCTAAGGGGGTCAAACCATGTCCCAAAGGTCACCGGATCTGGTGTCAATTTAAAGAAGTAGTCCAGTTACACATTTCTGGGCTTATAACTTGGCTTCTGAATGTCCTAGAGAGATCAGGTTTGTTTTAATGTACTCCAATCAACAGCCCCTACAACCACAAAAAGGAATGGAGTCATTAGCACTTATGGTTTTTAAATGGCACCCAGAATTATGTTGCACGAAGCACAATTTCACATCATTCTGGGTCCATTTGTGTGAAAACAAGGTCCAATCAGGCTGAAACGCTACAAGAAGGTAGAATCTATTGAGTTGTAAGTGATCTGAACGTTTCAAGATGATCGCACATTCCTATAGGGGGTAAAACCATGTCCCAAAGGTCACCGGGCCTGGTGTCAGTTTAAAGAAGTAGTACAGTTACACATTTGTGGGCTTATAACTTGGCTTCTGAATGTCCTAGAGAGATCAGGTTTGTTTTAATGTACTCCAATCAACAGCCCCTACAACCACAAAAAGGAATGGAGTCATTAGCACTTATGGTTTGTAAATGGCACCCAGAATTATGTTGCACGAAGCACAATTTCACATCATTCTGCGTCCATTTGTGTGAAAACAAGGTCCAATCAGGCTGAAACGTTACAGGGAGGTAGAATCTATTGAGTTGTAAGTGATCTGAACGTTTCATGATGATAGCACTTTCCTAAGGGGGTCAAACCATGTCCCAAAGGTCACCGGATCTGGTGTCATTTTAAAGAAGTAGTCCAGTTACACATTTGTGGGCTTATAACTTGGCTTCTGAATGTCCTAGAGAGATCAGGTTTGTTTTAGTCTACTCCAATCAACAGCCCCTACAACCACAAAAAGGAATGGAGTCATTAGCACTTATGGTTTTTAAATGGCACCCAGAATTATGTTGCACGAAGCACAATTTCACATCATTCTGGGTCCATTTGTGTGAAAACAAGGTCCAATCAGGCTGAAACGCTACAAGAAGGTAGAATCTATTGAGTTGTAAGTGATCTGAACGTTTCAAGATGATCGCACATTCCTATAGGGGGTAAAACCATGTCCCAAAGGTCACCGGGCCTGGTGTCAGTTTAAAGAAGTAGTACAGTTACACATTTGTGGGCTTATAACTTGGCTTCTGAATGTCCTAGAGAGATCAGGTTTGTTTTAATGTACTCCAATCAACAGCCCCTACAACCACAAAAAGGAATGGAGTCATTAGCACTTATGGTTTGTAAATGGCACCCAGAATTATGTTGCACGAAGCACAATTTCACATCATTCTGGGTTCATTTGTGTGAAAACAAGGTGCAATCAGGCTGAAATGTTACAGGAAGGTAGAATATATTGAGTTGTAAGTGATCTGAACGTTTCATGATGATAGCACTTTCCTAAGGGGGTCAAACCATGTCCCAAAGGTCACAGGATCTGGTGTCATTTTAAAGAAGTAGTCCAGTTACACATTTGTGGGCTTATAACTTGGCTTCTGAATGTCCTAGAGAGATCAGGTTTGTTTTAGTCTACTCCAATCAACAGCCCCTACAACCACAAAAAGGAATGGAGTCATTAGCACTTATGGTTTGTAAATGGCACCCAGAATTATGTTGCACGAAGCACAATTTCACATCATTCTGCGTCTATTTGTGTGAAAACAAGGTCCAATCAGGCTGAAACGTTACAGGGAGGTAGAATCTATTGAGTTGTAAGTGATCTGAACGTTTCATGATGATAGCACTTTCCTAAGGGGGTCAAACCATGTCCCAAAGGTCACCGGATCTGGTGTCATTTTAAAGAAGTAGTCCAGTTACACATTTGTGGGCTTATAACTTGGCTTCTGAATGTCCTAGAGAGATCAGGTTTGTTTTAGTCTACTCCAATCAACAGCCCCTACAACCACAAAAAGGAATGGAGTCATTAGCACTTATGGTTTGTAAATGGCACCCAGAATTATGTTGCACGAAGCACAATTTCACATCATTCTGCGTCCATTTGTGTGAAAACAAGGTCCAATCAGGCTGAAACGTTACAGGGAGGTAGAATCTATTGAGTTGTAAGTGATCTGAACGTTTCATGATGATAGCACTTTCCTAAGGGGGTCAAACCATGTCCCAAAGGTCACCGGATCTGGTGTCAATTTAAAGAAGTAGTCCAGTTACACATTTGTGGGCTTATAACTTGGCTTCTGAATGTCCTAGAGAGATCAGGTTTGTTTTAATGTACTCCAATCAACAGCCCCTACAACCACAAAAATGAATGGAGTCATTAGCACTTATGGTTTTTAAATGGCACCCAGAATTATGTTGCACGAAGCACAATTTCACATCATTATGGGTCCATTTGTGTGAAAACAAGGTCCAATCAGGCTGAAACGCTACAAGAAGGTAGAATCTATTGAGTTGTAAGTGATCTGAACGTTTCAAGATGATCGCACATTCCTATAGGGGGTAAAACCATGTCCCAAAGGTCACCGGGCCTGGTGTCAGTTTAAAGAAGTAGTCCAGTTACACATTTGTGGGCTTATAACTTGGCTTCTGAATGTCCAAGAGAGATCAGGTTTGTTTTAATGTACTCCAATCAACAGCCCCTACACCCACAAAAAGGAATGGAGTCATTAGCACTTATGGTTTGTAAATGGCACCCAGAATTATGTTGCACGAAGCACAATTTCACATCATTCTGGGTTCATTTGTGTGAAAACAAGGTCCAATCAGGCTGAAACGTTACAGGAAGGTAGAATCTATTGAGTTGTAAGTGATCTGAACGTTTCATGATGATAGCACTTTCCTAAGGGGTTCAAACCATGTCCCAAAGGTCACCGGATCCGGTGTCAATTTAAAGAAGTAGTCCAGTTACACATTTGTGGGCTTATAACTTGGCTTCTGAATGTCCTAGAGAGATCATGTTTGTTTTAGGGTACTCCAATAAACAGCCCCTACAACCACAAAAAGAAATTGAGTTATTAGCACTTATGGTTTTTAAATGGCACCCAGAATTATGTTGCACGAAGCACAATTTCACATCATTCTGGGTTCATTTGTGTGAAAACAAGGTCCAATCAGGCTGAAACGTTACAGGAAGGTTGAATCTATTGAGTTGTAAGTGATCTGAACGTTTCATGATGATAGCACTTTCCTAAGGAGGTCAAACCATGTCCCAAAGATCACCGGATCTGGTGTCAATTTTAAAGAAGTAGTCCAGTTACACATTTGTGGGCTTATAACTTGGCTTCTGAATGTCCTAGAGAGATCAGGTTTGTTATAATGTACTCCAATCAACAGCCCCTACAACCACAAAAAGGAATGGAGTCATTAGCACTTATGGTTTTTAAATGGCACCCAGAATTATGTTGCACGAAGCACAATTTCACATCATTCTGGGTTCATTTGTGTGAAAACAAGGTCCAATCAGGCTGAAACGTTACAGGAAGGTTGAATCTATTGAGTTGTAAGTGATCTGAACGTTTCATGATGATAGCACTTTCCTAAGGAGGTCAAACCATGTCCCAAAGATCACCGGATCTGGTGTCAATTTTAAAGAAGTAGTCCAGTTACACATTTGTGGGCTTATAACTTGGCTTCTGAATGTCCTAGAGAGATCAGGTTTGTTATAATGTACTCCAATCAACAGCCCCTACAACCACAAAAAGGAATGGAGTCATTAGCACTTATGGTTTGTAAATGGCACCCAGAATTATGTTGCACGAAGCACAATTTCACATCATTCTGGGTTCATTTGTGTGAAAACAAGGTCCAGTCAGGCTGAAACGTTACAGGAAGGTAGAATCTACTGAGTTGTAAGTGATCTGAACGTTTCATGATGATAGCACTTTCCTAAGGGGGGTCAAACCATGTCCCAAAGGTCACCGGATCTGGTGTCAATTTAAAGAAGTAGTCCAGTTACATATTTGTGGACTTATAACTTGGCTTCTGAATGTCCTAGAGCGATCAGGTTTGTTTTAGTGTACTCCAATCAACAACCCCTACAACCACAAAAAGGAATGGAGACATTAGCACTCATGGTTTTTAAATGGCACCCAGAATTATGTTGCACGAAGCACAATTTCACATCATTCTGGGTTCATTTGTGTGAAAACAAGGTCCAATCAGGCTGAAACGTTACAGGAAGGTAGAATCTATTGAGTTGTAAGTGATCTGAACGTTTCATGTTGATAGCACTTTCCTAAGGGGGTCAAACCATGTCCCAAAGGTCACCGGATATGGTGTCAATTTAAAGAAGTAGTCCAGTTACACATTTGTGGGCTTATAACTTGGCTTCTGAATGTCCTAGAGCGATCAGGTTTGTTTTAGTGTACTCCAATCAACAGCCCCTACAACCACAAAAAGGAATGGAGACATTAGCACTTATGGTTTTTAAATGGCACCCAGAATTATGTTGCACGAAGCACAATTTCACATCAGTCTGGGTCCATTTGTGTGAAAACAAGGTCCAATCAGGCTGAAACGTTACAGGAAGGTAGAATCTACTGAGTTGTAAGTGATCTGAACGTTTCATGATGATAGCACTTTCCTAAGGGGGTCAAACCCTGTCTCAAAAGTCACCGGATCTGGTGTCACTTTAAAGAAGTAGTCCAGTTACACATTTGTGGGCTTATAACTTGGCTTCTGAATGTCCTAGAGAGGTCAGATTTGTTTTAGTGTACTCCAGTCAACAGCCCCTACAACCACAAAAAGGAATGGAGACATTAGCACTTATGGTTTTTAAATGGCACCCAGAATTATGTTGCACGAAGCACAATTTCAATTCATTCTGGGTTCATTTATGTGAAAACAAGGTCCAATCAGGCTGAAACGTTACAGGAAGGTAGAATCTATTGAGTTGTAAGTGATCTGAACGTTTCATGATGAAAGCACTTTCCTAAGGGGTTCAAACCATGTCCCAAAGGTCACCGGATATGGTGTCAATTTAAAGTAGTCCAGTTACACATTTGTGGGCATATAACTTGGCTTCTGAATGTCCTAGAGAGATCAGGTTTGTTATAATGTACTCCAATCAACAGCCCCTACAACCACAAAAACGAATGGAGTCATTAGCACTTATGGTTTGTAAATGGCACCCAGAATTATGTTGCACGAAGCACAATTTCACATCATTCTGGGTTCATTTGTGTGAAAACAAGGTCCAATCAGGCTGAAAAGTTACAGGAAGGTAGAATCTACTGAATTGTAAGTGATCTGAACGTTTCATGATGATAGCACTTTCCTAAGGGGGTCAAACCATGTCCCAAAGGTCACCGGATCTGGTGTCAATTTAAAGAAGTAGTCCAGTTACACATTTGTGGGCTTATAACTTGGCTTCTGAAATGTCCTAAAGAGATCAGGTTTGTTTTAGTGTACTCCAATCAACAGCCCCTACAACCACAAAAAGGAATGGAGTCATTAGCCCTTATGGTTTTTAAATGGCACCCAGAATTATGTTGCACGAAGCACAATTTCACATCATTCTGGGTTCATTTGTGTGAAAACAAGGTCCAATCAGGCTGAAACGCTACAAGAAGGTAGAATCTATTGAGCTGTAAGTGATCTCAACGTTTCAAGATGATCGCACATTCCTATAGGGGGTAAAACCATGTCCCAAAGGTCACCGGGCCTGGTGTGACTTTAAAGAAGTACTCCAGTTACACCTTTGTGGGCTTATAACTTGGCTTCTGAATGTCCTAGAGAGGTTAGGTTTGTTTTAGTGTACTCCAATCAACAGCCCCTACAACCACAAAAAGGAATGGAGTCATTAGCTTTTTTGGTTTGTAAATGGCACCCAGAATTATGTTGCACGAAGCACAATTTCACTTCATTCTGGGTCCATTTGTGTGAAAACAAGGTCCAATCAGGCTGAAACGTTACAGGAAGGTAGAATCTATTGAGTTGTAAGTGATCTGAACGTTTCATGATGATAGCACTTTCCTAAAGGGGTCAAACCATGTCCCAAAGGTCACCGGATCTGGTGTCAATTTAAAGAAGTAGTCCAGTTACACATTTGTGGGCTTATAACTTGGCTTCTGAATGTCCTAGAGAGATCAGGTTTGTTTTAATGTACTCCAATCAATGGCCCCTACAACCACAAAAAGGAATGGACTCATTAGCACTTATGGTTTGTAAATGGCAACCCGGAATTATGTTGCACGAAGCACAATTTCACATCATTCTGGGTCCATTTCTGTGAAAAGAAGGTCCAATCAGGCTGAAACGCTACAAGAAGGTAGAATCTATTGAGTTGTAAGTGATCTGAACGTTTCAAGATGATCGCACATTCCTATAGGGGGTAAAACCATGTCCCAAAGGTCACCGGGCCTGGTGTCACTTTAAAGATGTTGTCCAGTTACACCTTTGTGGGCTTATAACTTGACTTCTAAATGCCCTAGAGAGGTTAGGTTTGTTTTAGTGTACTCCAATCAAAAGCCCCTACAACCACAAACAGGAATGGAGTCATTAGCACTTATGGTTTGTAAATGGCACCCAGAATTATGTTGCACGGAGCACAATTTCACATCATTCTGGGTTCATTTGTGTGAAAACAAGGTCCAATCAGGCTGAAACGTTACAGGAAGGTAGAATCTATTGAGTTGTAAGTGATCTGAACGTTTCATGATGATAGCACTTTCCTAAGGGGGTCAAACCATGTCCCAAAGGTCACCGGGCCTGGTGTCACTTTAAAGATGTAGTCCAGTTACACCTTTGTGGGCTTATAACTTGGCTTCTAAATGCCCTAGAGAGGTTAGGTTTGTTTTAGTGTACTCCAATCAAAAGCCCCTACAACCACAAACAGGAATGGAGTCATTAGCACTTATGGTTTGTAAATGGCACCCAGAATTATGTTGCACGGAGCACAATTTCACATCATTCTGGGTTCATTTGTGTGAAAACAAGGTCCAATCAGGCTGAAACGTTACAGGAAGGTAGAATCTATTGAGTTGTAAGTGATCTGAACGTTTCATGATGATAGCACTTTCCTAAGGGGGTCAAACCATGTCCCAAAGGTCACCGGATCTGGTGTCAATTTAAAGAAGTAGTCCAGTTACACATTTGTGGGCTTATAACTTGGCTTCTGAATGTCCTAGAGAGATCAGGTTTGTTTTAGTGTACTCCAATCAACAGCCCCTACAACCACAAAAAGGAATGGAGACATTAGCACTTATGGTTTTTAAATGGCACCCAGAATTATGTTGCACGAAGCACAATTTCACATCATTCTGGGTTCATTTGTGTGAAAACAAGGTCCAATCAGGCTGAAACGTTACAGGAAGGTAGAATCTATTGAATTGTAAGTGATCTGAACGTTTCATGATGATAGCACTTTCCTAAGGGGGTCAAACCATGTCCCAAAGGTCACCGGATCTGGTGTCACTTTAAAGAAGTAGTCCAGTTACACATTTGTGGGCTTATAATTTGGCTTCTGAATGTCCTAGAGAGGTCAGGTTTGTTTTAGTGTACTCCAATCAACAGCCCCTACAACCACAAAAAGGAATGGAGACATTAGCACTTATGGTTTTTAAATGGCACTAAGAATTATGTTGCACGAAGCACAATTTCACATCATTCTGGGTTCATTTGTGTGAAAACAAGGTCCAATCAGGCTGAAACGTTACAGGAAGGTAGAATCTATTGAGTTGTAAGTGATCTGAACGTTTCACGATGATAGCATTTTCCTAAGGGGGTCAAACCATGTCCCAAAAGTCACCGGATCTGGTGTCAATTTAAAGAAGTAGTCCAGTTACACATTTGTGGGCTTATAACTTGGCTTCTGAATGTCCTAGAGAGATCAGGTTTGTTTTAGTGTACTCCAATCAACAGCCCCTACAACCACAAAAAGGAATCCACAAAAAGGAATGGAGTCATTAGCACTTATGGTTTGTAAATGGCACCCAGAATTATGTTGCACAAAGCACAATTTCACATGATTCTGGGTTCATTTGTGTGAAAACAAGGTCCAATCAGGCTGAAACGCTACAAGAAGGTAGAATCTATTGAGATGTAAGTGATCTGAACGTTTCATGATGATACCACTTTCCTAAGGGGGTCAAACCATGTCCCAAAGGTCACCGGATCTGGTGTCAATTTAAAGAAGTAGTCCAGTTACACCTTTGTGGGCTTATAACATGGCTTCTGAATATCCTAGAGAGATCAGGTTTGTTTTAATGTACTCCAACCAACAGCCCCTACAACCACAAAAAGGAATGGAGTCATTAGCACTTATGGTTTGTAAATGGCACCCAGAATTATGTTGCACGAAGCACAATTTCCCATCATTCTGGGTCCATTTGTGTGAAAACAAGGTCCAATCAGGCTGAAACGTTACAAGAAGGTAGAATCTATTGAGTTGTAAGTGATCTGAACGTTTCATGATGATCGCACATTCCTATATGGGGTCAAACCATGTCCCAAAGGTCACCGGGCCTGGTGTCACTTTAAAGAAGTAGTCCAGTTACACCTTTGAGGGCTTATAACTTGGCTTCTGAATGTCCTAGAGAGATCAGGTTTGTTTTAGTGAACTCCAATCAACAACTCCTACAACCTCAAAAAGGAATGGAGTCATTAGCACTTATGGTTTGTAAATGGCACCCAGAATTACGTTGCACGAAGCACAATTTCAC
The DNA here is from genome assembly GCF_043380555.1 of Nothobranchius furzeri. Taxonomy (NCBI): domain Eukaryota; kingdom Metazoa; phylum Chordata; class Actinopteri; order Cyprinodontiformes; family Nothobranchiidae; genus Nothobranchius; species Nothobranchius furzeri. The sequence continues at coordinate 12,843,345 of NC_091749.1, read as the reverse complement.
ATCATTCTGGGTTCATTTGTGTGAAAACAAGGTCCAATCAGGCTGAAACGTTACAGGAAGGTAGAATCTACTGAGTTGTAAGTGATCTGAACGTTTCATGATGATAGCACTTTCCTAAGGGGGTCAAACCATGTCCCAAAGGTCACCGGATCTGGTGTCAATTTAAAGAAGTAGTCCAGTTACACATTTGTGGGCTTATAACTTGGCTTGTGAATGTCCTAGAGAGATCAGGTTTGTTTTAGTGTACTCCAATCAACAGCCCCTACAACCACAAAAAGGAATGGAGTCATTAGCACTTATGGTTTGTAAATGGCAACCCGGAATTATGTTGCACGAAGCACAATTTCACATCATTCTGGGTCCATTTCTGTGAAAAGAAGGTCCAATCAGGCTGAAACGCTACAAGAAGGTAGAATCTATTGAGTTGTAAGTGATCTGAACGTTTCAAGATGATCGCACATTCCTATAGGGGGTAAAACCATGTCCCAAAGGTCACCGGGCCTGGTGTCACTTTAAAGATGTAGTCCAGTTACACCTTTGTGGGCTTATAACTTGACTTCTAAATGTCCTAGAGAAGTTAGGTTTATTTTAGTGTACTCCAATCAAAAGCCCCTACAACCACAAACAGGAATGGAGTCATTAGCACTTATGGTTAGGAAATGGCACCCAGAATTATGTTGCACGAAGCACAATTTCACATCATTCTGTGTTCATTTGTGTGAAAACAAGGTCCAATCAGGCTGAAACGCTACAAGAAGGTAGAATCTATTGAGTTGTAAGTGATCTGAACGTTTCAAGATGATCGCACATTCCTATAGGGGGTAAAACCATGTCCCAAAGGTCACCGGGCCTGGTGTCACTTTAAAGATGTAGTCCAGTTACACCTTTGTGGGCTTATAACTTGGCTTCTAAATGCCCTAGAGAGGTTAGGTTTGTTTTAGTGTACTCCAATCAAAAGCCCCTACAACCACAAACAGGAATGGAGTCATTAGCACTTATGGTTTGTAAATGGCACCCAGAATTATGTTGCACGAAGCACAATTTCACATCATTCTGGGTTCATTTGTGTGAAAACAAGGTCCAATCAGGCTGAAACGTTACAGGAAGGTAGAATCTATTGAGTTGTAAGTGATCTGAACGTTTCATGATGATAGCACTTTCCTAAGGGGGTCAAACCATGTCCCAAAGGTCACCGGATCTGGTGTCACTTTAAAGAAGTAGTCCAGTTACACATTTGTGGGCTTATAATTTGGCTTCTGAATGTCCTAGAGAGGTCAGGTTTGTTTTAGTGTACTCCAATCAACAGCCCCTACAACCACAAAAAGGAGTGGAGACATTAGCACTTATGGTTTTTAAATGGCACCAAGAATTATGTTGCACGAAGCACAATTTCACATCATTCTGGGTTCATTTGTGTGAAAACAAGGTCCAATCAGGCTGAAACGTTACAGGAAGGTAGAATCTATTGAGTTGTAAGTGATCTGAACGTTTCACGATGATAGCATTTTCCTAAGGGGGTCAAACCATGTCCCAAAGGTCACCGGATCTGGTGTCAATTTAAAGAAGTAGTCCAGTTACACATTTGTGGGCTTATAACTTGGCTTCTGAATGTCCTAGAGAGATCAGGTTTGTTTTAGTGTACTCCAATCAACAGCCCCTACAACCACAAAAAGGAATCCACAAAAAGGAATGGAGTCATTAGCACTTATGGTTTGTAAATGGCACCCAGAATTATGTTGCACGAAGCACAATTTCACATCATTCTGGGTTCATTTGTGTGAAAACAAGGTCCAATCAGGCTGAAACGTTACAAGAAGGTAGAATCTATTGAGTTGTAAGTGATCTGAACGTTTCATGATTATCGCACATTCCTATAGGGGGTCAAACCATGTCCCAAAGGTCACCGGGCCTGGTGTCACTTTAAAGAAGTAGTCCAGTTACACCTTTGAGGGCTTATAACTTGGCTTCTGAATGTCCTAGAGAGATCAGGTTTGTTTTAGTGAACTCCAATCAACAGCCCCTACAACCTCAAAAAGGAATGGAGTCATTAGCACTTATGGTTTGTAAATGGCACCCAGAATTATGTTGCACGAAGCACAATTTCACATCATTCTGGGTTCATTTGTGTGAAAACAAGGTCCAATCAGGCTGAAACGCTACAAGAAGGTAGAATCTATTGAGTTGTAAGTGATCTGAACGTTTCAAGATGATCGCACATTCCTATAGGGGGTAAAACCATGTCCCAAAGGTCACCGGGCCTGGTGTCACTTTAAAGATGTAGTCCAGTTACACCTTTGTGGGCTTATAACTTGGCTTCTAAATGCCCTAGAGAGGTTAGGTTTGTTTTAGTGTACTCCAATCAAAAGCCCCTACAACCACAAACAGGAATGGAGTCATTAGCACTTATGGTTTGTAAATGGCACCCAGAATTATGTTGCACGAAGCACAATTTCACATCATTCTGGGTTCATTTGTGTGAAAACAAGGTCCAATCAGGCTGAAACGTTACAGGAAGGTAGAATCTATTGAGTTGTAAGTGATCAGAACGTTTCATGATGATAGCACTTTCCTAACGGGGTCAAACCATGTCCCAAAGGTCACCGGATCTGGGGTTCAATTTAAAGAAGTAGTCCAGTTACACATTTGTGGGCTTATAACTTGGCTTCTGAATGTCCTAGAGAGATCAGGTTTGTTTTAGTGTACTCCAATCAACAGCCCCTACAACCACAAAAAGGAATGGAGACATTAGAACTTATGGTTTTTAAATGGCACCCAGAATTATGTTGCACGAAGCACAATTTCACATCATTCTGGGTTCATTTGTGTGAAAACAAGGTCCAATCAGGCTGAAACGTTACAGGAAGGTAGAATCTATTGAATTGTAAGTGATCTGAACGTTTCATGATGATAGCACTTTCCTAAGGGGGTCAAACCATGTCCCAAAGGTCACCGGATCTGGTGTCACTTTAAAGAAGTAGTCCAGTTACACATTTGTGGGCTTATAATTTGGCTTCTGAATGTCCTAGAGAGGTCAGGTTTGTTTTAGTGTACTCCAATCAACAGCCCCTACAACCACAAAAAGGAATGGAGACATTAGCACTTATGGTTTTTAAATGGCACCAAGAATTATGTTGCACGAAGCACAATTTCACATCATTCTGGGTTCATTTGTGTGAAAACAAGGTCCAATCAGGCTGAAACGTTACAGGAAGGTAGAATCTATTGAGTTGTAAGTGATCTGAACGTTTCATGATGATAGCATTTTCCTAAAGGGGTCAAACCATGTCCCAAAGGTCACCGGATCTGGTGTCAATTTAAAGAAGTAGTCCAGTTACACATTTGTGGGCTTATAACTTGGCTTCTGAATGTCCTAGAGAGATCAGGTTTGTTTTAGTGTACTCCAATCAACAGCCCCTAAGACCACAAAAAGGAATCCACAAAAAGGAATGGAGTCATTAGCACTTATGGTTTGTAAATGGCACCCAGAATTATGTTGCACGAAGCACAATTTCACATCATTCTGGGTTCATTTGTGTGAAAACAAGGTCCAATCAGGCTGAAACGCTACAAGAAGGTAGAATCTATTGAGATGTAAGTGATCTGAACGTTTCATGATGATAGCACTTTCCTAAGGGGGTCAAACCATGTCCCAAAGGTCACCGGATCTGGTGTCAATTTAAAGAAGTAGTCCAGTTACACCTTTGTGGGCTTATAACATGGCTTCTGAATATCCTAGAGAGATCAGGTTTGTTTTAATGTACTCCAACCAACAGCCCCTACAACCACAAAAAGGAATGGAGTCATTAGCACTTATGGTTTGTAAATGGCACCCAGAATTATGTTGCACGAAGCACAATTTCCCATCATTCTGGGTCCATTTGTGTGAAAACAAGGTCCAATCAGGCTGAAACGTTACAAGAAGGTAGAATCTATTGAGTTGTAAGTGATCTGAACGTTTCATGATGATCGCACATTCCTATAGGGGGTCAAACCATGTCCCAAAGGTCACCGGGCCTGGTGTCACTTTAAAGAAGTAGTCCAGTTACACCTTTGAGGGCTTATAACTTGGCTTCTGAATGTCCTAGAGAGATCAGGTTTGTTTTAGTGAACTCCAATCAACAGCCCCTACAACCTCAAAAAGGAATGGAGTCATTAGCACTTATGGTTTGTAAATGGCACCCAGAATTATGTTGCACGAAGCACAATTTCACATCATTCTGGGTTCATTTGTGTGAAAACAAGGTCCAATCAGGCTGAAACGTTACAGGAAGGTCGAATCTACTGAGTTGTAAGTGATCTGAACGTTTCATGATGATAGCACTTTCCTAAGGGGGTCAAACCATGTCCCAAAGGTCACCGGATCTGGTGTCAATTTAAAGAAGTAGTCCAGTTACACATTTGTGGGCTTATAACTTGGCTTCTGAATGTCCTAGAGAGATCAGGTTTGTTTTAGTGTACTCCAATCAACAGCCCCTACAACCACAAAAAGGAATGGAGTCATTAGCACTTATGGTTAGGAAATGGCACCCAGAATTATGTTGCACGAAGCACAATTTCACATCATTCTGGGTTCATTTGTGTGAAAACAAGGTCCAATCAGGCTGAAACCCTACAAGAATGTAGAATCTATTGAGTTGTAAGTGATCTGAACGTTTCAAGATGATCGCACATTCCTATAGGGGGTAAAACCATGTCCCAAAGGTCACCGGGCCTGGTGTCACTTTAAAGATGTAGTCCAGTTACACCTTTGTGGGCTTATAACTTGGCTTCTAAATGCCCTAGAGAGGTTAGGTTTGTTTTAGTGTACTCCAATCAAAAGCCCCTACAACCACAAACAGGAATGGAGTCATTAGCACTTATGGTTTGTAAATGGCACCCAGAATTATGTTGCACGAAGCACAATTTCACATCATTCTGGGTTCATTTGTGTGAAAACAAGGTCCAATCAGGCTGAAACGTTACAGGAAGGTAGAATCTATTGAGTTGTAAGTGATCTGAACGTTTCATGATGATAGCACTTTCCTAAGGGGGTCAAACCATGTCCCAAAGGTCACCGGATCTGGTGTCAATTTAAAGAAGTAGTCCAGTTACACATTTGTGGGCTTATAACTTGGCTTCTGAATGTCCTAGAGAGATCAGGTTTGTTTTAGTGTACTCCAATCAACAGCCCCTACAACCACAAAAAGGAATGGAGACATTAGCACTTATGGTTTTTAATTGGCACCCAGAATTATGTTGCACGAAGCACAATTTCACATCATTCTGGGTTCATTTGTGTGAAAACAAGGTCCAATCAGGCTGAAACGTTACAGGAAGGTAGAATCTATTGAATTGTAAGTGATCTGAACGTTTCATGATGATAGCACTTTCCTAAGGGGGTCAAACCATGTCCCAAAGGTCACCGGATCTGGTGTCACTTTAAAGAAGTAGTCCAGTTACACATTTGTGGGCTTATAATTTGGCTTCTGAATGTCCTAGAGAGGTCAGGTTTGTTTTAGTGTACTCCAATCAACAGCCCCTACAACCACAAAAAGGAATGGAGACATTAGCACTTATGGTTTTTAAATGGCACCAAGAATTATGTTGCACGAAGCACAATTTCACATCATTCTGGGTTCATTTGTGTGAAAACAAGGTCCAATCAGGCTGAAACGTTACAGGAAGATAGAATCTATTGAGCTGTAAGTGATCTGAACGTTTCATGATGATAGCATTTTCCTAAGGGGGTCAAACCATGTCCCAAAGGTCACCGGATCTGGTGTCAATTTAAAGAAGTAGTCCAGTTACACATCTGTGGACTTATAACTTGGCTTCTGAATGTCCTAGAGAGATCAGGTTTGTTTTAGTGTACTCCAATCAACAGCCCCTACAACCACAAAAAGGAATATACAAAAAGGAATGGAGTCATTAGCGCTTATGGTTTGTAAATGGCACCCAGAATTATGTTGCACGAAGCACAATTTCACATCATTCTGGGTTCATTTGTGTGAAAACAAGGTCCAATCAGGCTGAAACGCTACAAGAAGGTAGAATCTATTGAGATGTAAGTGATCTGAACGTTTCATGATGATAGCACTTTCCTAAGGGGGTCAAACCATGTCCCAAAGGTCACCGGATCTGGTGTCAATTTAAAGAAGTAGTCCAGTTACACATTTGTGGGCTTATAACATGGCTTCTGAATATCCTAGAGAGATCAGGTTTGTTTTAATGTACTCCAACCAACAGCCCCTACAACCACAAAAAGGAATGGAGTCATTAGCACTTAAGGTTTGTAAATGGCACCCAGAATTATGTTGCACGAAGCACAATTTCCCATCATTCTGGGTCCATTTGTGTGAAAACAAGGTCCAATCAGGCTGAAACGTTACAAGAAGGTAGAATCTATTGAGTTGTAAGTGATCTGAACGTTTCATGATGATCGCACATTCCTATAGGGGGTCAAACCATGTCCCAAAGGTCACCGGGCCTGGTGTCACTTTAAAGAAGTAGTCCAGTTACACCTTTGAGGGCTTATAACTTGGCTTCTGAATGTCCTAGAGAGATCAGGTTTGTTTTAGTGAACTCCAATCAACAGCCCCTACAACCTCAAAAAGGAATGGAGTCATTAGCACTTATGGTTTGTAAATGGCACCCAGAATTATGTTGCACGAAGCACAATTTCACATCATTCTGGGTCCATTTGTGTGAAAACAAGGTCCAATCAGGCTGAAACGCTATAAGAACGTAGAATCTATTGAGTTGTAAGTGATCTGAACGTTTCAAGATGACCGCACATTCCTATAGGGGGTAAAACCATGTCCCAAAGGTCACCGGGCCTGGTGTCACTTTAAAGATGTAGTCCAGTTAAACCTTTGTGGGCTTATAACTTGGCTTCTAAATGCCCTAGAGAGGTTAGGTTTGTTTTAGTGTACTCCAATCAAAAGCCCCTACAACTACAAACAGGAATGGAGTCATTAGCACTTATGGTTTGTAAATGGCACCCAGAATTATGTTGCACGAAGCACAATTTCACATCATTCTGGGTTCATTTGTGTGAAAACAAGGTCCAATCAGGCTGAAACGTTACAGGAAGGTAGAATCTATTGAGTTGTAAGTGATCTAAACATTTCATGATGATAGCACTTTCCTAAGGGGGTCAAACCATGTCCCAAAGGTCACCGGATCTGGTGTCAATTTAAAGAAGTAGTCCAGTTACACATTTGTGGGCTTATAACTTGGCTTCTGAATGTCCTAGAGAGATCAGGTTTGTTTTAGTGTACTCCAATCAACAGCCCCTACAACCACAAAAAGGAATGGAGTCATTAGCACTTATGGATTGTAAATGGCACCCAGTCTTATGTTGCACGAAGCACTATTTCACATCATTCTGGGTCCATTTGTGTGAAAACAAGGTGCAATCAGGCTGAAACGTTACAGGAAGGTAGAATCTATTGAGTTTTGAGTGATCTGAACGTTTCATGATAATAGCACTTTCCTAAGGGGGTCAAACCATGTCCCAAAGGTCACCGGATCTGGTGTCAATTTAAAGAAGTAGTCCAGTTACATATTTGTGGGCTTATAACTTGGCTTCTGAATGTCCTAGAGCGATCAGGTTTGTTTTAGTGTACTCCAATCAACAGCCCCTACAACCACAAAAAGGAATGGAGACATTAGCACTTATGGTTTTTAAATGGCACCCAGAATTATGTTGCACGAAGCACAATTTCACATCATTCTGGGTTTATTTGTGTGAAAACAAGGTCCAATCAGGCTGAAACGTTACAGGAAGGTAGAATCTATTGAGTTGTAAGTGATCTGAACGTTTCATGATGATAGCACTTTCCTAAGGGGGTCAAACCATGTCCCAAAGGTCACTGGATCTGGTGTCACTTTAAAGAAGTAGTCCAGTTACACATTTGTGGGCTTATAATTTGGCTTCTGAATGTCCTAGAGAGGTCAGGTTTGTTTTAGTGTACTCCAATCAACAGCCCCTACAACCACAAAAAGGAATGGAGACATTAGCACTTATGGTTTTTAAATGGCACCAAGAATTATGTTGCACGAAGCACAATTTCACATCATTCTGGGTTCATTTATGTGAAAACAAGGTCCAATCAGGCTGAAACGTTACAGGAAGGTAGAATCTATTGAGTTGTAAGTGATCTGAACGTTTCATGATGATAGCACTTTCCTAAGGGGGTCAAACCATGTCCCAAAGGTCACCGGATCCGGTGTCAATTTAAAGAAGTAGTCCAGTTACACATTTGTGGGCTTATAACTTGGCTTCTGAATGTCCTAGAGAGATCAGGTTTGTTTTAGGGTACTCCAATCAACAGCCCCTACAACCACAAAAAGGAATGGAGTCATTAGCACTTATGGTTTTTAAATGGCACCCAGAATTATGTTGCACGAAGCACAATTTCACATCATTCTGGGTTCATTTGTGTGAAAACAAGGTCCAATCAGGCTGAAACGTTACAGGAAGGTAGAATCTATTGAGTTGTAAGTGATCTGAACGTTTCATGATGATAGCACTTTCCTAAGGGGGTCAAACCATGTCCCAAAGATCACCGGATCTGGTGTCAATTTAAAGAAGTTGTCCAGTTACACATTTGTGGGCTTATAACTTGGCTTCTTAATGTCCTAGAGAGATCAGGTTTGTTTTAGTGTACTCCAATCAACAGCCCCTACAACCACAAAAAGGAATCCACAAAAAGGAATGGAGTCATTAGCACTTATGGTTTGTAAATGGCACCCAGAATTATGTTGCACGAAGCACAATTTCACATCATTCTGGGTTCATTTGTGTGAAAACAAGGTCCAATCAGGCTGAAACGCTACAAGAAGGTAGAATCTTTTGAGTTGTAAGTGATCTGAACGTTTCATGATGATAGCACTTTCCTAAGGGGGTCAAACCATGTCCCAAAGGTCACCGGATCTGGTGTAAATTTAAAGAAGTAGTCCAGTTACACCTTTGTGGGCTTATAACTTGGCTTCTGAATATCCTAGAGAGATCAGGTTTGTTTTAGTGTACTCCAATCAACATCCCCTACAACCTCAAAAAGGAATGGAGTCATTAGCACTTATGGTTTTTAAATGGCACCCAGAATTATGCTGCACTAAACACAATTTCACATCATTCTGGGTTCATTTGTGTGAAAACAAGGTCCAATCAGGCTGAAACGTTACAGGAAGGTAGAATCTATTGAGTTGTAAGTGATCTGAACGTTTCATGATGATAGCACTTTCCTAAGGGGGTCAAACCATGTCCCAAAGGTCACCGGATCTGGTGTCAATTTAAAGAAGTAGTCCAGTTACACATTTGTGGGCTTATAACTTGGCTTCTGAATGTCCTAGAGAGATCAGGTTTGTTTTAATGTACTCCAACCAACAGCCCCTACAACCACAAAAAGGAATGGAGTCATTAGCACTTATGGTTTGTAAATGGCACCCAGAATTATGTTGCACGAAGCACAATTTCCCATCATTAAGGGTCCATTTGTGTGAAAACCATGTCCAATCAGGCTGAAACGTTACAAGAAGGTAGAATCTATTGAGTTGTAAGTGATCTGAACGTTTCATGATGATCGCACATTCCTATAGGAGGTCAAACCATGTCCCAAAGGTCACCGGGCCTGGTGTCACTTTAAAGAAGTAGTCCAGTTACACCTTTGAGGGCTTATAACTTGGCTTCTGAATGTCCTAGAGAGATCAGGTTTGTTTTAGTGTACTCCAATCAACAGCCCCTACAACCTCAAAAAGGAATGGAGTCATTAGCACTTATGGTTTTTAAATGGCACCCAGAATTATGTTGCACGAAGCACAATTTCACATCATTCTGGGTTCATTTGTGTGAAAACAAGGTCCAATCAGGCTGAAACGTTACAGGAAGGTAGAATCTATTGAGTTGTAAGTGATCTGAACATTTCATGATGATAGCACTTTCCTAAGGGGGTCAAACCATGTCCCAAAGGTCACCGGATCTGGTGTCAATTTAAAGAAGTAGTCCAGTTACACATTTGTGGGCTTATAACTTGGCTTCTGAATGTCCTAGAGAGATCAGGTTTGTTTTAGTGTACTCCAATCAACAGCCCCTACAACCACAAAAAGGAATGGAGTCATTAGCACTTATGGTTTGTAAATGGCACCCAGAATTATGATGCACGAAGCACAATTTCACATCATTCTGGGTCCATTTGTGTGAAAACAAGGTCCAATCAGGCTGAAACGCTACAAGAAGGTAGAACCTATTGAGTTGTAATTATCTGAACGTTTCAAGTGATCGCACATTCCTATAGGGGGTAAAACCATGTCCCAAAGGTCACCGGGCCTGGTGTCTCTTTAAAGAAGTAGTCCAGTTACACATTTGTGGGCTTATAACTTGGCCTCTGAATGTCCCTGAGAGATCAGGTTTGTTTTAGTATACTCCAATCAACAGCCCCTACAACCACAAAAAAGAATGGAGTCATTAGCACCTATGGGTTTTAAATGGCACCCAGAATTATGTTGCACGAAGCACAATTTCACATCATTCTGGGTTCATTTGTGTGAAAACAAGGTCCAATCAGGCTGAAACGTTACAGGAAGGTAGAATCTATTGAGTTGTAAGTGATCTGAACGTTTCATGATGATAGCACTTTCCTAAGGGGGTCAAACCATGTCCCAAAGGTCACCGGATCTGGTGTCAATTTAAAGAAGTAGTCCAGTTACACATTTGTGGGCTTATAACTTGGCTTCTGAATGCCCTAGAGAGATCAGGTTTGTTTTATTGTACTCCAATCAACAGCCCCTACAACCACAAAAAGGAATGGAGTCATTAGCACTTATGGTTTGTAAATGGCACCCAGAATTACGTTGCACGAAGCACAATTTCACATCATTCTGGGTTTATTTGTGTGAAAACAAGGTCCAATCAGGCTGAAACGCTACAAGAAGGTAGAATCTATTGAGTTGTAAGTGATCTGAACGTTTCAAGATGATCGCACATTCCTATAGGGGGTAAAACCATGTCCCAAAGGTCACCGGGCCTGGTGTCACTTTAAAGATGTAGTCCAGTTACACCTTTGTGGGCATATAACTTGGCTTCTAAATGCCCTAGAGAGGTTAGGTTTGTTTTAGTGTACTCCAATCAAAAGCCCCTACAACCACAAACAGGAATGGAGTCATTAGCACTTATGGTTTGTAAATGGCACCCAGAATTATGTTGCACGAAGCACAATTTCACATCATTCTGGGTTCATTTGTGTGAAAACAAGGTTCAATCAGGCTGAAACGTTACAGGAAGGTAGAATCTATTGAGTTGTAAGTGATCTGAACGTTTCATGATGATAGCACTTTCCTAAGGGGGTCAAACCATGTCCCAAAGGTCACCGGATCTGGTGTCAATTTAAAGAAGTAGTCCAGTTACACATTTGTGGGCTTATAACTTGGCTTCTGAATGTCCTAGAGAGATCAGGTTTGTTTTAGTGTACTCCAATCAACAGCCCCTACAACCACAAAAAGGAATGGAGTCATTAGCACTTATGGATTGTAAATGGCACCCAGTATTATGTTGCACGAAGCACTATTTCACATCATTCTGGGTCCATTTGTGTGAAAACAAGGTGCAATCAGGCTGAAACGTTACAGGAAGGTAGAATCTATTGAGTTGTAAGTGATCTGAAAGTTTCATGATGATAGCACTTTCCTAAGGGGGTCAAACCATGTCCCAAAGGTCACCGGATCTGGTGTCAATTTAAAGAAGTAGTCCAGTTACATATTTGTGGACTTATAACTTGGCTTCTGAATGTCCTAGAGCGATCAGGTTTGTTTTAGTGTACTCCAATCAACAGCCCCTACAACCACAAAAAGGAATGGAGACATTAGCACTTATGGTTTTTAAATGGCACCCAGAATTATGTTGCACGAAGCACAATTTCACATCATTCTGGGTTCATTTGTGTGAAAACAAGGTCCAATCAGGCTGAAACGTTACAGGAAGGTAAAATCTATTGAGTTGTAAATGATCTGAACGTTTCATGATGATAGCACTTTCCTAAGGGGATCAAACCATGTCCCAAAGGTCACCGGATCTGGTGTCACTTTAAAGAAGTAGTCCAGTTACACATTTGTGGGCTTATAATTTGGCTTCTGAATGTCCTAGAGAGGTCAGGTTTGTTTTAGTGTACTCCAATCAACATCCCCTACAACCACAAAAAGGAATGGAGACATTAGCACTTATGGTTTTTAAATGGCACCAAGAATTATGTTGCACGAAGCACAATTTCACATCATTCTGGGTTCATTTGTGTGAAAACAAGGTCCAATCAGGCTGAAACGTTACAGGAAGGTAGAATCTATTGAGTTGTAAGTGATCTGAACGTTTCATGATGATAGCACTTTCCTAAGGGGGTCAAACCATGTCCCAAAGGTCACCGGATCTGGTGTCAATTTAAAGAAGTAGTCCAGTTACACATTTGTGGGCTTATAACTTGGCTTCTGAATGTCCTAGAGAGATCAGGTTTGTTTTAGTGTACTCCAATCAACAGCCCCTACAACCACAAAAAGGAATCCACAAAAAGGAATGGAGTCATTAGCACTTATGGTTTGTAAATGGCACCCAGAATTATGTTGCACGAAGCACAATTTCCCATCATTCTGGGTCCATTTGTGTGAAAACAAGGTCCAATCAGGCTGAAACGTTACAAGAAGGTAGAATCTATTGAGTTGTAAGTGATCTGAACGTTTCATGATGATCGCACATTCCTATAGGAGGTCAAACCATGTCCCAAAGGTCACCGGGCCTGGTGTCACTTTAAAGAAGTAGTCCAGTTACACCTTTGAGGGCTTATAACTTGGCTTCTGAATGTCCTAGAGAGATCAGGTTTGTTTTAGTGTACTCCAATCAACAGCCCCTACAACCTCAAAAAGGAATGGAGTCATTAGCACTTATGGTTTTTAAATGGCACCCAGAATTATGTTGCACGAAGCACAATTTCACATCATTCTGGGTTCATTTGTGTGAAAACAAGGTCCAATCAGGCCGAAACGTTACAGGAAGGTAGAATCTACTGAGTTGTAAGTGATCTGAACGTTTCATGATGATAGCACTTTCCTAAGGGGGTCAAACCATGTCCCAAAGGTCACCGGATCTGGTGTCAATTTAAAGAAGTAGTCCAGTTACACATTTGTGGGCTTATAACTTGGCTTCTGAATGTCCTAGAGAGATCAGGTTTGTTTTAGTGTACTCCAATCAACAGCCCCTACAACCACAAAAAGGAATGGAGTCATTAGCACTTAAGGTTTGTAAATGGCACCCAGAATTATGTTGCACGAAGCACAATTTCACATCATTCTGGGTCCATTTGTGTGAAAACAAGGTCCAATCAGGCTGAAACGCTACAAGAAGGTAGAACCTATTGAGTTGTAATTATCGAACGTTTCAAGTGATCGCACATTCCAAAGGGGGTAAAACCATGTCCCAAAGGTCACCGGGCCTGGTGTCTCTTTAAAGAAGTAGTCCAGTTACACATTTGTGGGCTTATAACTTGGCCTCTGAATGTCCCTGAGAGATCAGGTTTGTTTTAGTATACTCCAATCAACAGCCCCTACAACCACAAAAAAGAATGGAGTCATTAGCACCTATGGGTTTTAAATGGCACCCAGAATTATGTTGCACGAAGCACAATTTCACATCATTCTGGGTTCATTTGTGTGAAAACAAGGTCCAATCAGGCTGAAACGTTACAGGAGGGTAGAATCTATTGAGTTGTAAGTGATCTGAACGTTTCATGATGATAGCGCTTTCCTAAGGGGGTCAAACCATGTCCCAAAGGTCACCGGATCTGGTGTCAATTTAAAGTAGTAGTCCAGTTACACATTTGTGGGCTTATAACTTGGCTTCTGAATGTCCTAGAGAGATCAGGTTTGTTTTAATGTACTCCAATCAACAGCCCCTACAACCACAAAAAGGAATGGAGTCATTAGCACTTATGGTTTGTAAATGGCACCCAGAATTACGTTGCACGAAGCACAATTTCACATCATTCTGGGTTTATTTGTGTGAAAACAAGGTCCAATCAGGCTGAAACGCTACAAGAAGGTAGAATCTATTGAGTTGTAAGTGATCTGAACGTTTCAAGATGATCGCACATTCCTATAGGGGCTAAAACCATGTCCCAAAGGTCACCGGGCCTGATGTCACTTTAAAGATGTAGTCCAGTTACACCTTTGTGGGCTTATAACTTGGCTTCTAAATGCCCTAGAGAGGTTAGGTTTGTTTTAGTGTACTCCAATCAAAAGCCCCTACAACCACAAACAGGAATGGAGTCATTAGCACTTATGGTTTGTAAATGGCACCCAGAATTATGTTGCACGAAGCACAATTTCACATCATTCTGGGTTCATTTGTGTGAAAACAAGGTCCAATCAGGCTGAAACGTTACAGGAAGGTAGAATCTATTGAGTTGTAAATGATCTGAACGTTTCATGATGATAGCACTTTCCTAAGGGGGTCAAACCATGTCCCAAAGGTCACCGGATCTGGTGTCACTTTAAAGAAGTAGTCCAGTTACACATTTGTGGGCTTATAATTTGGCTTCTGAATGTCCTAGAGAGGTCAGGTTTGTTTTAGTGTACTACAATAAACAGCCCCTACAACCACAAATAGGAATGGAGACATTAGCACTTATGGTTTTTAAATGGCACCAAGAATTATGTTGCACGAAGCACAATTTTACATCATTCTGGGTTCATTTGTGTGAAAACAAGGTCCAATCAGGCTGAAACGTTACAGGAAGGTAGAATCTATTGAGTTGTAAGTGATCTGAACGTTTCATGATGATAGCACTTTCCTAAGGGGGTCAAACCATGTCCCAAAGGTCACCGGATCTGGTGTCAATTTAAAGAAGTAGTCTAGTTACACATTTGTGGGCTTACAACTTGGCTTCTGAATGTCCTAGAGAGATCAGGTTTGTTTTAGTGTACTCCAATCAACAGCCCCTACAACCACAAAAAGGAATCCACAAAAAGGAATGGAGTCATTAGCACTTATGGTTTGTAAATGGCACCCAGAATTATGTTGCACGAAGCACAATTTCACATCATTCTGGGTTCATTTGTGTGAAAACAAGGTCCAATCAGGCTGCAACGCTACAAGAAGGTAGAATCTATTGAGTTGTAAGTGATCTGAACGTTTCATGATGATAGCACTTTCCTAAGGGGGTCAAACCATGTCCCAAAGGTCACCGGATCTGGTGTCAATTTAAAGAAGTAGTCCAGTTACACATTTGTGGGCTTATAACTTGGCTTCTGAATGTCCTAGAGAGATCAGGTTTGTTTTAGTGTACTCCAATCAACAGCCCCTACAACCACAAAAAGGAATGGAGTCATTAGCACTTAAGGTTTGTAAATGGCACCCAGAATTATGATGCACGAAGCACAATTTCACATCATTCTGGGTCCATTTGTGTGAAAACAAGGTCCAATCAGGCTGAAACGCTACAAGAAGGTAGAACCTATTGAGTTGTAATTATCTGAACGTTTCAAGTGATCGCACTTTCCTATAGGGGGTAAAACCATGTCCCAAAGGTCACCGGGCCTGGTGTCTCTTTAAAGAAGTAGTCCAGTTACACATTTGTGGGCTTATAACTTGGCCTCTGAATGTCCCTGAGAGATCAGGTTTGTTTTAGTATACTCCAATCAACAGCCCCTACAACCACAAAAAAGAATGGAGTCATTAGCACCTATGGGTTTTAAATGGCACCCAGAATTATGTTGCACGAAGCACAATTTCACATCATTCTGGGTTCATTTGTGTGAAAACAAGGTCCAATCAGGCTGAAACGTTACAGGAAGGTAGAATCTATTGAGTTGTAAGTGATCTGAACGTTTCATGATGATAGCACTTTCCTAAGGGGGTCAAACCATGTCCCAAAGGTCACCGGATCTGGTGTCAATTTAAAGTAGTCCAGTTACACATTTGTGGGCTTATAACTTGGCTTCTGAATGTCCTAGAGAGATCAGGTTTGTTTTAGTGTACTCCAATCAACAGCCCCTACAACCACAAAAAGGAATGGAGTCATTAGCACTTATGGATTGTAAATGGCACCCAGTATTATGTTGCACGAAGCACAATTTCACATCATTCTGGGTTCATTTGTGTGAAAACAAGGTCCGATCAGGCTGAAACGTTACAGGAAGGTAGAATCTATTGAGTTGTAAATGATATGAACGTTTCATGTTGATAGCACTTTCCTAAGGGGGTCAAACCATGTCCCAAAGGTCACCGGATCTGGTGTCACTTTAAAGAAGTAGTCCAGTTACACATTTGTGGGCTTATAATTTGGCTTCTGAATGTCCTAGAGAGGTCAGGTTTGTTTTAGTAAACTCCAATCAACAGCCCCTACAACCACAAAAAGGAATGGAGACATTAGCACTTATGGTTTTTAAATGGCACCCAGAATTATGTTGCACGAAGCACAATTTCACATCATTCTGGGTTCATTTGTGTGAAAACAAGGTCCAATCAGGCTGAAACGTTACAGGAAGGTAGAATCTATTGAGTTGTAAGTGATCTGAACGTTTCATGATGATAGCACTTTCCTAAGGGGGTCAAACCATGTCCCAAAGGTCACCGGATCTGGTGTCAATTTAAAGAAGTAGTCCAGTTACACATTTGTGGGCTTATAACTTGGCTTCTGAATGCCCTAGAGAGATCAGGTTTGTTTTATTGTACTCCAATCAACAGCCCCTACAACCACAAAAAGGAATGGAGTCATTAGCACTTATGGTTTGTAAATGGCACCCAGAATTACGTTGCACGAAGCACAATTTCACATCATTCTGGGTTTATTTGTGTGAAAACAAGGTCCAATCAGGCTGAAACGCTACAAGAAGGTAGAATCTATTGAGTTGTAAGTGATCTGAACGTTTCAAGATGATCGCACATTCCTATAGGGGGTAAAACCATGTCCCAAAGGTCACCGGGCCTGGTGTCACTTTAAAGATGTAGTCCAGTTACACCTTTGTGGGCATATAACTTGGCTTCTAAATGCCCTAGAGAGGTTAGGTTTGTTTTAGTGTACTCCAATCAAAAGCCCCTACAACCACAAACAGGAATGGAGTCATTAGCACTTATGGTTTGTAAATGGCACCCAGAATTATGTTGCACGAAGCACAATTTCACATCATTCTGGGTTCATTTGTGTGAAAACAAGGTTCAATCAGGCTGAAACGTTACAGGAAGGTAGAATCTATTGAGTTGTAAGTGATCTGAACGTTTCATGATGATAGCACTTTCCTAAGGGGGTCAAACCATGTCCCAAAGGTCACCGGATCTGGTGTCAATTTAAAGAAGTAGTCCAGTTACACATTTGTGGGCTTATAACTTGGCTTCTGAATGTCCTAGAGAGATCAGGTTTGTTTTAGTGTACTCCAATCAACAGCCCCTACAACCACAAAAAGGAATGGAGTCATTAGCACTTATGGATTGTAAATGGCACCCAGTATTATGTTGCACGAAGCACTATTTCACATCATTCTGGGTCCATTTGTGTGAAAACAAGGTGCAATCAGGCTGAAACGTTACAGGAAGGTAGAATCTATTGAGTTGTAAGTGATCTGAACGTTTCATGATGATAGCACTTTCCTAAGGGGGTCAAACCATGTCCCAAAGGTCACCGGATCTGGTGTCAATTTAAAGAAGTAGTCCAGTTACATATTTGTGGACTTATAACTTGGCTTCTGAATGTCCTAGAGCGATCAGGTTTGTTTTAGTGTACTCCAATCAACAGCCCCTACAACCACAAAAAGGAATGGAGACATTAGCACTTATGGTTTTTAAATGGCACCCAGAATTATGTTGCACGAAGCACAATTTCACATCATTCTGGGTTCATTTGTGTGAAAACAAGGTCCAATCAGGCTGAAACGTTACAGGAAGGTAAAATCTATTGAGTTGTAAATGATCTGAACGTTTCATGATGATAGCACTTTCCTAAGGGGATCAAACCATGTCCCAAAGGTCACCGGATCTGGTGTCACTTTAAAGAAGTAGTCCAGTTACACATTTGTGGGCTTATAATTTGGCTTCTGAATGTCCTAGAGAGGTCAGGTTTGTTTTAGTGTACTCCAATCAACATCCCCTACAACCACAAAAAGGAATGGAGACATTAGCACTTATGGTTTTTAAATGGCACCAAGAATTATGTTGCACGAAGCACAATTTCACATCATTCTGGGTTCATTTGTGTGAAAACAAGGTCCAATCAGGCTGAAACGTTACAGGAAGGTAGAATCTATTGAGTTGTAAGTGATCTGAACGTTTCATGATGATAGCACTTTCCTAAGGGGGTCAAACCATGTCCCAAAGGTCACCGGATCTGGTGTCAATTTAAAGAAGTAGTCCAGTTACACATTTGTGGGCTTATAACTTGGCTTCTGAATGTCCTAGAGAGATCAGGTTTGTTTTAGTGTACTCCAATCAACAGCCCCTACAACCACAAAAAGGAATCCACAAAAAGGAATGGAGTCATTAGCACTTATGGTTTGTAAATGGCACCCAGAATTATGTTGCACGAAGCACAATTTCCCATCATTCTGGGTCCATTTGTGTGAAAACAAGGTCCAATCAGGCTGAAACGTTACAAGAAGGTAGAATCTATTGAGTTGTAAGTGATCTGAACGTTTCATGATGATCGCACATTCCTATAGGAGGTCAAACCATGTCCCAAAGGTCACCGGGCCTGGTGTCACTTTAAAGAAGTAGTCCAGTTACACCTTTGAGGGCTTATAACTTGGCTTCTGAATGTCCTAGAGAGATCAGGTTTGTTTTAGTGTACTCCAATCAACAGCCCCTACAACCTCAAAAAGGAATGGAGTCATTAGCACTTATGGTTTTTAAATGGCACCCAGAATTATGTTGCACGAAGCACAATTTCACATCATTCTGGGTTCATTTGTGTGAAAACAAGGTCCAATCAGGCCGAAACGTTACAGGAAGGTAGAATCTACTGAGTTGTAAGTGATCTGAACGTTTCATGATGATAGCACTTTCCTAAGGGGGTCAAACCATGTCCCAAAGGTCACCGGATCTGGTGTCAATTTAAAGAAGTAGTCCAGTTACACATTTGTGGGCTTATAACTTGGCTTCTGAATGTCCTAGAGAGATCAGGTTTGTTTTAGTGTACTCCAATCAACAGCCCCTACAACCACAAAAAGGAATGGAGTCATTAGCACTTAAGGTTTGTAAATGGCACCCAGAATTATGTTGCACGAAGCACAATTTCACATCATTCTGGGTCCATTTGTGTGAAAACAAGGTCCAATCAGGCTGAAACGCTACAAGAAGGTAGAACCTATTGAGTTGTAATTATCGAACGTTTCAAGTGATCGCACATTCCAAAGGGGGTAAAACCATGTCCCAAAGGTCACCGGGCCTGGTGTCTCTTTAAAGAAGTAGTCCAGTTACACATTTGTGGGCTTATAACTTGGCCTCTGAATGTCCCTGAGAGATCAGGTTTGTTTTAGTATACTCCAATCAACAGCCCCTACAACCACAAAAAAGAATGGAGTCATTAGCACCTATGGGTTTTAAATGGCACCCAGAATTATGTTGCACGAAGCACAATTTCACATCATTCTGGGTTCATTTGTGTGAAAACAAGGTCCAATCAGGCTGAAACGTTACAGGAGGGTAGAATCTATTGAGTTGTAAGTGATCTGAACGTTTCATGATGATAGCGCTTTCCTAAGGGGGTCAAACCATGTCCCAAAGGTCACCGGATCTGGTGTCAATTTAAAGTAGTAGTCCAGTTACACATTTGTGGGCTTATAACTTGGCTTCTGAATGTCCTAGAGAGATCAGGTTTGTTTTAATGTACTCCAATCAACAGCCCCTACAACCACAAAAAGGAATGGAGTCATTAGCACTTATGGTTTGTAAATGGCACCCAGAATTACGTTGCACGAAGCACAATTTCACATCATTCTGGGTTTATTTGTGTGAAAACAAGGTCCAATCAGGCTGAAACGCTACAAGAAGGTAGAATCTATTGAGTTGTAAGTGATCTGAACGTTTCAAGATGATCGCACATTCCTATAGGGGCTAAAACCATGTCCCAAAGGTCACCGGGCCTGATGTCACTTTAAAGATGTAGTCCAGTTACACCTTTGTGGGCTTATAACTTGGCTTCTAAATGCCCTAGAGAGGTTAGGTTTGTTTTAGTGTACTCCAATCAAAAGCCCCTACAACCACAAACAGGAATGGAGTCATTAGCACTTATGGTTTGTAAATGGCACCCAGAATTATGTTGCACGAAGCACAATTTCACATCATTCTGGGTTCATTTGTGTGAAAACAAGGTCCAATCAGGCTGAAACGTTACAGGAAGGTAGAATCTATTGAGTTGTAAATGATCTGAACGTTTCATGATGATAGCACTTTCCTAAGGGGGTCAAACCATGTCCCAAAGGTCACCGGATCTGGTGTCACTTTAAAGAAGTAGTCCAGTTACACATTTGTGGGCTTATAATTTGGCTTCTGAATGTCCTAGAGAGGTCAGGTTTGTTTTAGTGTACTACAATCAACAGCCCCTACAACCACAAATAGGAATGGAGACATTAGCACTTATGGTTTTTAAATGGCACCAAGAATTATGTTGCACGAAGCACAATTTTACATCATTCTGGGTTCATTTGTGTGAAAACAAGGTCCAATCAGGCTGAAACGTTACAGGAAGGTAGAATCTATTGAGTTGTAAGTGATCTGAACGTTTCATGATGATAGCACTTTCCTAAGGGGGTCAAACCATGTCCCAAAGGTCACCGGATCTGGTGTCAATTTAAAGAAGTAGTCTAGTTACACATTTGTGGGCTTACAACTTGGCTTCTGAATGTCCTAGAGAGATCAGGTTTGTTTTAGTGTACTCCAATCAACAGCCCCTACAACCACAAAAAGGAATCCACAAAAAGGAATGGAGTCATTAGCACTTATGGTTTGTAAATGGCACCCAGAATTATGTTGCACGAAGCACAATTTCACATCATTCTGGGTTCATTTGTGTGAAAACAAGGTCCAATCAGGCTGCAACGCTACAAGAAGGTAGAATCTATTGAGTTGTAAGTGATCTGAACGTTTCATGATGATAGCACTTTCCTAAGGGGGTCAAACCATGTCCCAAAGGTCACCGGATCTGGTGTCAATTTAAAGAAGTAGTCCAGTTACACATTTGTGGGCTTATAACTTGGCTTCTGAATGTCCTAGAGAGATCAGGTTTGTTTTAGTGTACTCCAATCAACAGCCCCTACAACCACAAAAAGGAATGGAGTCATTAGCACTTAAGGTTTGTAAATGGCACCCAGAATTATGATGCACGAAGCACAATTTCACATCATTCTGGGTCCATTTGTGTGAAAACAAGGTCCAATCAGGCTGAAACGCTACAAGAAGGTAGAACCTATTGAGTTGTAATTATCTGAACGTTTCAAGTGATCGCACTTTCCTATAGGGGGTAAAACCATGTCCCAAAGGTCACCGGGCCTGGTGTCTCTTTAAAGAAGTAGTCCAGTTACACATTTGTGGGCTTATAACTTGGCCTCTGAATGTCCCTGAGAGATCAGGTTTGTTTTAGTATACTCCAATCAACAGCCCCTACAACCACAAAAAAGAATGGAGTCATTAGCACCTATGGGTTTTAAATGGCACCCAGAATTATGTTGCACGAAGCACAATTTCACATCATTCTGGGTTCATTTGTGTGAAAACAAGGTCCAATCAGGCTGAAACGTTACAGGAAGGTAGAATCTATTGAGTTGTAAGTGATCTGAACGTTTCATGATGATAGCACTTTCCTAAGGGGGTCAAACCATGTCCCAAAGGTCACCGGATCTGGTGTCAATTTAAAGTAGTCCAGTTACACATTTGTGGGCTTATAACTTGGCTTCTGAATGTCCTAGAGAGATCAGGTTTGTTTTAGTGTACTCCAATCAACAGCCCCTACAACCACAAAAAGGAATGGAGTCATTAGCACTTATGGATTGTAAATGGCACCCAGTATTATGTTGCACGAAGCACAATTTCACATCATTCTGGGTTCATTTGTGTGAAAACAAGGTCCGATCAGGCTGAAACGTTACAGGAAGGTAGAATCTATTGAGTTGTAAATGATCTGAACGTTTCATGATGATAGCACTTTCCTAAGGGGGTCAAACCATGTCCCAAAGGTCACCGGATCTGGTGTCACTTTAAAGAAGTAGTCCAGTTACACATTTGTGGGCTTATAATTTGGCTTCTGAATGTCCTAGAGAGGTCAGGTTTGTTTTAGTAAACTCCAATCAACAGCCCCTACAACCACAAAAAGCAATGGAGACATTAGCACTTATGGTTTTTAAATGGCACCCAGAATTATGTTGCACGAAGCACAATTTCACATCATTCTGGGTTCATTTGTGTGAAAACAAGGTCCAATCAGGCTGAAACGTTACAGGAAGGTAGAATCTATTGAGTTGTAAATGATCTGAACGTTTCATGATGATAGCACTTTCCTAAGGGGGTCAAACCATGTCCCAAAGGTCACCGGATCTGGTGTCACTTTAAAGAAGTAGTCCAGTTACACATTTGTGGGCTTATAACTTGGCTTCTGAATGTCCTAGAGAGATCAGGTTTGTTTTAGTGTACTCCAATCAACAGCCCCTACAACCACAAAAGGAATGGAGTCATTAGCACTTATGGTTAGGAAATGGCACCCAGAATTATGTTGCACGAAGCACAATTTCACATCATTCTGGGTTCATTTGTGTGAAAACAAGGTCCAATCAGGCTGAAACGCTACAAGAAGGTAGAATCTATTGAGTTGTAAGTGATCTGAACGTTTCAAGATGATCGCACATTCCTATAGGGGGTAAAACCATGTCCCAAAGGTCACCGGGCCTGGTGTCACTTTAAAGATGTAGTCCAGTTACACCTTTGTGGGCTTATAACTTGGCTTCTAAATGCCCTAGAGAGGTTAGGTTTGTTTTAGTGTACTCCAATCAAAAGCCCCTACAACCACAAACTGGAATGGAGTCATTAGCACTTATGGTTTGTAAATGGCACCCAGAATTATGTTGCACGAAGCACAATTTCACATCATTCTGGGTTCATTTGTGTGAAAACAAGGTCCAATCAGGCTGAAACGTTACAGGAAGGTAGAATCTATTGAGTTGTAAGTGATCAGAACGTTTCATGATGATAGCACTTTCCTAACGGGGTCAAACCATGTCCCAAAGGTCACCGGATCTGGTGTCAATTTAAAGAAGTAGTCCAGTTACACATTTGTGGGCTTATAACTTGGCTTCTGAATGTCCTAGAGAGATCAGGTTTGTTTTAGTGTACTCCAATCAACAGCCCCTACAACCACAAAAAGGAATCCACCAAAAGGAATGGAGTCATTAGCACTTATGGTTTGTAAATGGCACCCAGAATTATGTTGCACGAAGCACAATTTCACATCATTCTGGGTTCTTTTGTGTGAAAACAAGGTCCAATCAGGCTGAAACGCTACAAGAAGGTAGAATCTATTGAGATGTAAGTGATCTGAACGTTTCATGATGATAGCACTTTCCTAAGGGGGTCAAACCATGTCCCAAAGGTCACCGGATCTGGTGTCAATTTAAAGAAGTAGTCCAGTTACACCTTTGTGGGCTTATAACATGGCTTCTGAATATCCTAGAGAGATCAGGTTTGTTTTAATGTACTCCAACCAACAGCCCCTACAACCACAAAAAGGAATGGAGTCATTAGCACTTATGGTTTGTAAATGGCACCCAGAATTATGTTGCACGAAGCACAATTTCCCATCATTCTGGGTCCATTTGTGTGAAAACAAGGTCCAATCAGGCTGAAACGTTACAAGAAGGTAGAATCTATTGAGTTGTAAGTGATCTGAACGTTTCATGATGATCGCACATTCCTATAGGGGGTCAAACCATGTCCCAAAGGTCACCGGGCCTGGTGTCACTTTAAAGAAGTAGTCCAGTTACACCTTTGAGGGCTTATAACTTGGCTTCTGAATGTCCTAGAGAGATCAGGTTTGTTTTAGTGAACTCCAATCAACAGCCCCTACAACCTCAAAAAGGAATGGAGTCATTAGCACTTATGGTTTGTAAATGGCACCCAGAATTATGTTGCACGAAGCACAATTTCACATCATTCTGGGTTCATTTGTGTGAAAACAAGGTCCAATCAGGCTGAAACGTTACAGGAAGGTAGAATCTACTGAGTTGTAAGTGATCTGAACGTTTCATGATGATAGCACTTTCCTAAGGGGGTCAAACCATGTCCCAAAGGTCACCGGATCTGGTGTCAATTTAAAGAAGTAGTCCAGTTACACATTTGTGGGCTTATAACTTGGCTTCTGAATGTCCTAGAGAGATCAGGTTTGTTTTAGTGTACTCCAATCAACAGCCCCTACAACCACAAAAAGGAATGGAGTCATTAGCACTTATGGTTAGGAAATGGCACCCAGAATTATGTTGCACGAAGCACAATTTCACATCATTCTGGGTTCATTTGTGTGAAAACAAGGTCCAATCAGGCTGAAACGCTACAAGAAGGTAGAATCTATTGAGTTGTAAGTGATCTGAACGTTTCAAGATGATCGCACATTCCTATAGGGGGTAAAACCATGTCCCAAAGGTCACCGGGCCTGGTGTCACTTTAAAGATGTAGTCCAGTTACACCTTTGTGGGCTTATAACTTGGCTTCTAAATGCCCTAGAGAGGTTAGGTTTGTTTTAGTGTACTCCAATCAAAAGCCCCTACAACCACAAACAGGAATGGAGTCATTAGCACTTATGGTTTGTAAATGGCACCCAGAATTATGTTGCACGAAGCACAATTTCACATCATTCTGGGTTCATTTGTGTGAAAACAAGGTCCAATCAGGCTGAAACGTTACAGGAAGGTAGAATCTATTGAGTTGTAAGTGATCTGAACGTTTCATGATGATAGCATTTTCCTAAAGGGGTCAAACAATGTCCCAAAGGTCACCGGATCTGGTGTCAATTTAAAGAAGTAGTCCAGTTACACATTTGTGGGCTTATAACTTGGCTTCTGAATGTCCTAGAGAGATCAGGTTTGTTTTAGTGTACTCCAATCAACAGCCCCTACAACCACAAAAAGGAATGGAGACATTAGAACTTATGGTTTTTAAATGGCACCCAGAATTATGTTGCACGAAGCACAATTTCACATCATTCTGGGTTCATTTGTGTGAAAACAAGGTCCAATCAGGCTGAAACGTTACAGGAAGGTAGAATCTATTGAATTGTAAGTGATCTGAACGTTTCATGATGATAGCACTTTCCTAAGGGGGTCAAACCATGTCCCAAAGGTCACCGGATCTGGTGTCACTTTAAAGAAGTAGTCCAGTTACACATTTGTGGGCTTATAATTTGGCTTCTGAATGTCCTAGAGAGGTCAGGTTTGTTTTAGTGTACTCCAATCAACAGCCCCTACAACCACAAAAAGGAATGGAGACATTAGCACTTATGGTTTTTAAATGGCACCAAGAATTATGTTGCACGAAGCACAATTTCACATCATTCTGGGTTCATTTGTGTGAAAACAAGGTCCAATCAGGCTGAAACATTACAGGAAGGTAGAATCTATTGAGTTGTAAGTGATCTGAACGTTTCATGATGATATCACTTTCCTAAGGGGGTCAAACCATGTCCCAAAGGTCACCGGATCTGGTGTCAATTTAAAGAAGTAGTCCAGTTACACCTTTGTGGGCTTATAACATGGCTTCTGAATATCCTAGAGAGATCAGGTTTGTTTTAATGTACTCCAACCAACAGCCCCTACAACCACAAAAAGGAATGGAGTCATTAGCACTTATGGTTTGTAAATGGCACCCAGAATTATGTTGCACGAAGCACAATTTCCCATCATTCTGGGTCCATTTGTGTGAAAACAAGGTCCAATCAGGCTGAAACGTTACAAGAAGGTAGAATCTATTGAGTTGTAAGTGATCTGAACGTTTCATGATGATCGCACATTCCTATAGGGGGTCAAACCATGTCCCAAAGGTCACCGGGCCTGGTGTCACTTTAAAGAAGTAGTCCAGTTACACCTTTGAGGGCTTATAACTTGGCTTCTGAATGTCCTAGAGAGATCAGGTTTGTTTTAGTGAACTCCAATCAACAGCCCCTACAACCTCAAAAAGGAATGGAGTCATTAGCACTTATGGTTTGTAAATGGCACCCAGAATTATGTTGCACGAAGCACAATTTCACATCATTCTGGGTTCATTTGTGTGAAAACAAGGTCCAATCAGGCTGAAACGTTACAGGAAGGTAGAATCTACTGAGTTGTAAGTGATCTGAACGTTTCATGATGATAGCACTTTCCTAAGGGGGTCAAACCATGTCCCAAAGGTCACCGGATCTGGTGTCAATTTAAAGAAGTAGTCCAGTTACACATTTGTGGGCTTATAACTTGGCTTCTGAATGTCCTAGAGAGATCAGGTTTGTTTTAGTGTACTCCAATCAACAGCCCCTACAACCACAAAAAGGAATGGAGTCATTAGCACTTATGGTTAGGAAATGGCACCCAGAATTATGTTGCACGAAGCACAATTTCACATCATTCTGGGTCCATTTGTGTGAAAACAAGGTCCAATCAGGCTGAAACGCTACAAGAACGTAGAATCTATTGAGTTGTAAGTGATCTGAACGTTTCAAGATGACCGCACATTCCTATAGGGGGTAAAACCATGTCCCAAAGTTCACCGGGCCTGGTGTCACTTTAAAGATGTAGTCCAGTTAAACCTTTGTGGGCTTATAACTTGGCTTCTAAATGCCCTAGAGAGGTTAGGTTTGTTTTAGTGTACTCCAATCAAAAGCCCCTACAACTACAAACAGGAATGGAGTCATTAGCACTTATGGTTTGTAAATGGCACCCAGAATTATGTTGCACGAAGCACAATTTCACATCATTCTGGGTTCATTTGTGTGAAAACAAGGTCCAATCAGGCTGAAACGTTACAGGAAGGTAGAATCTATTGAGTTGTAAGTGATCTAAACATTTCATGATGATAGCACTTTCCTAAGGGGGTCAAACCATGTCCCAAAGGTCACCGGATCTGGTGTCAATTTAAAGAAGTAGTCCAGTTACACATTTGTGGGCTTATAACTTGGCTTCTGAATGTCCTAGAGAGATCAGGTTTGTTTTAGTGTACTCCAATCAACAGCCCCTACAACCACAAAAAGGAATGGAGTCATTAGCACTTATGGATTGTAAATGGCACCCAGTCTTATGTTGCACGAAGCACTATTTCACATCATTCTGGGTCCATTTGTGTGAAAACAAGGTGCAATCAGGCTGAAACGTTACAGGAAGGTAGAATCTATTGAGTTTTGAGTGATCTGAACGTTTGATGATAATAGCACTTTCCTAAGGGGGTCAAACCATGTCCCAAAGGTCACCGGATCTGGTGTCAATTTAAAGAAGTAGTCCAGTTACATATTTGTGGGCTTATAACTTGGCTTCTGAATGTCCTAGAGCAATCAGGTTTGTTTTAGTGTACTCCAATCAACAGCCCCTACAACCACAAAAAGGAATGGAGACATTAGCACTTATGGTTTTTAAATGGCACCCAGAATTATGTTGCACGAAGCACAATTTCACATCATTCTGGGTTCATTTGTGTGAAAACAAGGTCCAATCAGGCTGAAACGTTACAGGAAGGTAGAATCTATTGAGTTGTAAGTGATCTGAACGTTTCATGATGATAGCACTTTCCTAAGGGGGTCAAACCATGTCCCAAAGGTCACTGGATCTGGTGTCACTTTAAAGAAGTAGTCCAGTTACACATTTGTGGGCTTATAATTTGGCTTCTGAATGTCCTAGAGAGGTCAGGTTTGTTTTAGTGTACTCCAATCAACAGCCCCTACAACCACAAAAAGGAATGGAGACATTAGCACTTATGGTTTTTAAATGGCACCAAGAATTATGTTGCACGAAGCACAATTTCACATCATTCTGGGTTCATTTATGTGAAAACAAGGTCCAATCAGGCTGAAACGTTACAGGAAGGTAGAATCTATTGAGTTGTAAGTGATCTGAACGTTTCATGATGATAGCACTTTCCTAAGGGGGTCAAACCATGTCCCAAAGGTCACCGGATCCGGTGTCAATTTAAAGAAGTAGTCCAGTTACACATTTGTGGGCTTATAACTTGGCTTCTGAATGTCCTAGAGAGATCAGGTTTGTTTTAGGGTACTCCAATCAACAGCCCCTACAACCACAAAAAGGAATGGAGTCATTAGCACTTATGGTTTTTAAATGGCACCCAGAATTATGTTGCACGAAGCACAATTTCACATCATTCTGGGTTCATTTGTGTGAAAACAAGGTCCAATCAGGCTGAAACGTTACAGGAAGGTAGAATCTATTGAGTTGTAAGTGATCTGAACGTTTCATGATGATAGCACTTTCCTAAGGGAGTCAAACCATGTCCCAATGATCACCGGATCTGGTGTCAATTTAAAGAAGTTGTCCAGTTACACATTTGTGGGCTTATAACTTGGCTTCTTAATGTCCTAGAGAGATCAGGTTTGTTTTAGTGTACTCCAATCAACAGCCCCTACAACCACAAAAAGGAATCCACAAAAAGGAATGGAGTCATTAGCACTTATGGTTTGTAAATGGCACCCAGAATTATGTTGCACGAAGCACAATTTAACATCATTCTGGGTTCATTTGTGTGAAAACAAGGTCCAATCAGGCTGAAACGCTACAAGAAGGTAGAATCTATTGAGTTGTAAGTGATCTGAACGTTTCATGATGATAGCACTTTCCTAAGGGGGTCAAACCATGTCCCAAAGGTCACCGGATCTGGTGTAAATTTAAAGAAGTAGTCCAGTTACACCTTTGTGGGCTTATAACTTGGCTTCTGAATATCCTAGAGAGATCAGGTTTGTTTTAGTGTACTCCAATCAACATCCCCTACAACCTCAAAAAGGAATGGAGTCATTAGCACTTATGGTTTTTAAATGGCACCCAGAATTATGCTGCACTAAACACAATTTCACATCATTCTGGGTTCATTTGTGTGAAAACAAGGTCCAATCAGGCTGAAACGTTACAGGAAGGTAGAATCTATTGAGTTGTAAGTGATCTGAACGTTTCATGATGATAGCACTTTCCTAAGGGGGTCAAACCATGTCCCAAAGGTCACCGGATCTGGTGTCAATTTAAAGAAGTAGTCCAGTTACACATTTGTGGGCTTATAACTTGGCTTCTGAATGTCCTAGAGAGATCAGGTTTGTTTTAATGTACTCCAACCAACAGCCCCTACAACCACAAAAAGGAATGGAGTCATTAGCACTTATGGTTTGTAAATGGCACCCAGAATTATGTTGCACGAAGCACAATTTCCCATCATTCTGGGTCCATTTGTGTGAAAACAAGGTCCAATCAGGCTGAAACGTTACAAGAAGGTAGAATCTATTGAGTTGTAAGTGATCTGAACGTTTCATGATGATCGCACATTCCTATAGGAGGTCAAACCATGTCCCAAAGGTCACCGGGCCTGGTGTCACTTTAAAGAAGTAGTCCAGTTACACCTTTGAGGGCTTATAACTTGGCTTCTGAATGTCCTAGAGAGATCAGGTTTGTTTTAGTGTACTCCAATCAACAGCCCCTACAACCTCAAAAAGGAATGGAGTCATTAGCACTTATGGTTTTTAAATGGCACCCAGAATTATGTTGCACGAAGCACAATTTCACATCATTCTGGGTTCATTTGTGTGAAAACAAGGTCCAATCAGGCTGAAACGTTACAGGAAGGTAGAATCTATTGAGTTGTAAGTGATCTGAACGTTTCATGATGATAGCACTTTCCTAAGGGGGTCAAACCATGTCCCAAAGGTCAAAGGATCTGGTGTCAATTTAAAGAAGTAGTCCAGTTACACATTTGTGGGCTTATAACTTGGCTTCTGAATGTCCTAGAGCGATCAGGTTTGTTTTAGTGTACTCCAATCAACAGCCCCTACACCCACAAAAAGGAATGGAGTCATTAGCACTTATGGTTTGTAAATGGCACCCAGAATTATGATGCACGAAGCACAATTTCACATCATTCTGGGTCCATTTGTGTGAAAACAAGGTCCAATCAGGCTGAAACGCTACAAGAAGGTAGAACCTATTGAGTTGTAATTATCTGAACGTTTCAAGTGATCGCACATTCCTATAGGGGGTAAAACCATGTCCCAAAGGTCACCGGGCCTGGTGTCTCTTTAAAGAAGTAGTCCAGTTACACATTTGTGGGCTTATAACTTGGCCTCTGAATGTCCCTGAGAGATCAGGTTTGTTTTAGTATACTCCAATCAACAGCCCCTACAACCACAAAAAAGAATGGAGTCATTAGCACCTATGGGTTTTAAATGGCACCCAGAATTATGTTGCACGAAGCACAATTTCACATCATTCTGGGTTCATTTGTGTGAAAACAAGGTCCAATCAGGCTGAAACGTTACAGGAAGGTAGAATCTATTGAGTTGTAAGTGATCTGAACGTTTCATGATGATAGCACTTTCCTAAGGGGGTCAAACCATGTCCCAAAGGTCACCGGATCTGGTGTCAATTTAAAGAAGTAGTCCAGTTACACATTTGTGGGCTTATAACTTGGCTTCTGAATGCCCTAGAGAGATCAGGTTTGTTTTATTGTACTCCAATCAACAGCCCCTACAACCACAAAAAGGAATGGAGTCATTAGCACTTATGGTTTGTAAATGGCACCCAGAATTACGTTGCACGAAGCACAATTTCACATCATTCTGGGTTTATTTGTGTGAAAACAAGGTCCAATCAGGCTGAAACGCTACAAGAAGGTAGAATCTATTGAGTTGTAAGTGATCTGAACGTTTCAAGATGATCGCACATTCCTATAGGGGGTCAAACCATGTCCCAAAGGTCACCGGGCCTGGTGTCACTTTAAAGATGTAGTCCAGTTACACCTTTGTGGGCATATAACTTGGCTTCTAAATGCCCTAGAGAGGTTAGGTTTGTTTTAGTGTACTCCAATCAAAAGCCCCTACAACCACAAACAGGAATGGAGTCATTAGCACTGATGGTTTGTAAATGGCACCCAGAATTATGTTGCACGAAGCACAATTTCACATCATTCTGGGTTCATTTGTGTGAAAACAAGGTTCAATCAGGCTGAAACGTTACAGGAAGGTAGAATCTATTGAGTTGTAAGTGATCTGAACGTTTCATGATGATAGCACTTTCCTAAGGGGGTCAAACCATGTCCCAAAGGTCACCGGATCTGGTGTCAATTTAAAGAAGTAGTCCAGTTACACATTTGTGGGCTTATAACTTGGCTTCTGAATGTCCTAGAGAGATCAGGTTTGTTTTAGTGTACTCCAATCAACAGCCCCTACAACCACAAAAAGGAAGGGAGTCATTAGCACTTATGGATTGTAAATGGCACCCAGTATTATGTTGCACGAAGCACTATTTCACATCATTCTGGGTCCATTTGTGTGAAAACAAGGTGCAATCAGGCTGAAACGTTACAGGAAGGTAGAATCTATTGAGTTGTAAGTGATCTGAACGTTTCATGATGATAGCACTTTCCTAAGGGGGTCAAACCATGTCCCAAATGTCACCGGATCTGGTGTCAATTTAAAGAAGTAGTCCAGTTACATATTTGTGGACTTATAACTTGGCTTCTGAATGTCCTAGAGCGATCAGGTTTGTTTTAGTGTACTCCAATCAACAGCCCCTACAACCACAAAAAGGAATGGAGACATTAGCACTTATGGTTTTTAAATGGCACCCAGAATTATGTTGCACGAAGCACAATTTCACATCATTCTGGGTTCATTTGTGTGAAAACAAGGTCCAATCAGGCTGAAACGTTACAGGAAGGTAAAATCTATTGAGTTGTAAATGATCTGAACGTTTCATGATGATAGCACTTTCCTAAGGGGGTCAAACCATGTCCCAAAGGTCACCGGATCTGGTGTCACTTTAAAGAAGTAGTCCAGTTACACATTTGTGGGCTTATAATTTGGCTTCTGAATGTCCTAGAGAGGTCAGGTTTGTTTTAGTGTACTCCAATCAACAGCCCCTACAACCACAAAAAGGAATGGAGACATTAGCACTTATGGTTTTTAAATGGCACCAAGAATTATGTTGCACGAAGCACAATTTCACATCATTCTGGGTTCATTTGTGTGAAAACAAGGTCCAATCAGGCTGAAACGTTACAGGAAGGTAGAATCTATTGAGTTGTAAGTGATCTGAACGTTTCATGATGATAGCACTTTCCTAAGGGGGTCAAACCATGTCCCAAAGGTCACCGGATCTGGTGTCAATTTAAAGAAGTAGTCCAGTTACACATTTGTGGGCTTATAACTTGGCTTCTGAATGTCCTAGAGAGATCAGGTTTGTTTTAGTGTACTCCAATCAACAGCCCCTACAACCACAAAAAGGAATCCACAAAAAGGAATGGAGTCATTAGCACTTATGGTTTGTAAATGGCACCCAGAATTATGTTGCACGAAGCACAATTTCCCATCATTCTGGGTCCATTTGTGTGAAAACAAGGTCCAATCAGGCTGAAACGTTACAAGAAGGTAGAATCTATTGAGTTGTAAGTGATCTGAACGTTTCATGATGATCGCACATTCCTATAGGAGGTCAAACCATGTCCCAAAGGTCACCGGGCCTGGTGTCACTTTAAAGAAGTAGTCCAGTTACACCTTTGAGGGCTTATAACTTGGCTTCTGAATGTCCTAGAGAGATCAGGTTTGTTTTAGTGTACTCCAATCAACAGCCCCTACAACCTCAAAAAGGAATGGAGTCATTAGCACTTATGGTTTTTAAATGGCACCCAGAATTATGTTGCACGAAGCACAATTTCACATCATTCTGGGTTCATTTGTGTGAAAACAAGGTGCAATCAGGCTGAAACGTTACAGGAAGGTAGAATCTATTGAGTTGTAAGTGATCTGAACGTTTCATGATGATAGCACTTTCCTAAGGGGGTCAAACCATGTCCCAAAGGTCACCGGATCTGGTGTCAATTTAAAGAAGTAGTCCAGTTACATATTTGTGGACTTATAACTTGGCTTCTGAATGTCCTAGAGCGATCAGGTTTGTTTTAGTGTACTCCAATCAACAGCCCCTACAACCACAAAAAGGAATGGAGACATTAGCACTTATGGTTTTTAAATGGCACCCAGAATTATGTTGCACGAAGCACAATTTCACATCATTCTGGGTTCATTTGTGTGAAAACAAGGTCCAATCAGGCTGAAACGTTACAGGAAGGTAGAATCTATTGAGTTGTAAATGATCTGAACGTTTCATGATGATAGCACTTTCCTAAGGGGGTCAAACCATGTCCCAAAGGTCACCGGATCTGGTGTCACTTTAAAGAAGTAGTCCAGTTACACATTTGTGGGCTTATAATTTGGCTTCTGAATGTCCTAGAGAGGTCAGGTTTGTTTTAGTGTACTCCAATCAACAGCCCCTACAACCACAAAAAGGAATGGAGACATTAGCACTTATGGTTTTTAAATGGCACCCAGAATTATGTTGCACGAAGCACAATTTCACATCATTCTGGGTTCATTTGTGTGAAAACAAGGTCCAATCAGGCTGAAACGTTACCGGAAGGTAGAATCTATTGAGTTGTAAATGATCTGAACGTTTCATGATGATAGCACTTTCCTAAGGGGGTCAAACCATGTCCCAAAGGTCACCGGATCTGGTGTCACTTTAAAGAAGTAGTCCAGTTACACATTTGTGGGCTTATAATTTGGCTTCTGAATGTCCTAGAGAGGTCAGGTTTGTTTTAGTGTACTCCAATCAACAGCCCCTACAACCACAAAAAGGAATGGAGACATTAGCACTTATGGTTTTTAAATGGCACCAAGAATTATGTTGCACGAAGCACAATTTCACATCATTCTGGGTTCATTTGTGTGAAAACAAGGTCCAATCAGGCTGAAACGTTACAGGAAGGTAGAATCTATTGAGTTGTAAGTGATCTGAACGTTTCATGATGATAGCACTTTCCTAAGGGGGTCAAACCATGTCCCAAAGGTCACCGGATCTGGTGTCAATTTAAAGAAGTAGTCCAGTTACACATTTGTGGGCTTATAACTTGGCTTCTGAATGTCCTAGAGAGATCAGGTTTGTTTTAGTGTACTCCAATCAACAGCCCCTACAACCACAAAAAGGAATCCACAAAAAGGAATGGAGTCATTAGCACTTATGGTTTGTAAATGGCACCCAGAATTATGTTGCACGAAGCACAATTTCCCATCATTCTGGGTCCATTTGTGTGAAAACAAGGTCCAATCAGGCTGAAACGTTACAAGAAGGTAGAATATATTGAGTTGTAAGTGATCTGAACGTTTCATGATGATAGCACTTTCCTAAGGGGGTCAAACCATGTCCCAAAGGTCACCGGATCTGGTGTCAATTTAAAGAAGTAGTCCAGTTACATATTTGTGGACTTATAACTTGGCTTATGAATGTCCTAGAGCGATCAGGTTTGTTTTAGTGTACTCCAATCAACAGCCCCTACAACCACAAAAAGGAATGGAGTCATTAGCACTTAAGGTTTGTAAATGGCACCCAGAATTATGTTGCACGAAGCACAATTTCACATCATTCTGGGTCCATTTGTGTGAAAACAAGGTCCAATCAGGCTGAAACGCTACAAGAAGGTAGAACCTATTGAGTTGTAATTATCTGAACGTTTCAAGTGATCGCACATTCCTATAGGGGGTAAAACCATGTCCCAAAGGTCACCGGGCCTGGTGTCTCTTTAAAGAAGTAGTCCAGTTACACATTTGTGGGCTTATAACTTGGCCTCTGAATGTCCCTGAGAGATCAGGTTTGTTTTAGTATACTCCAATCAACAGCCCCTACAACCACAAAAAGGAATCCACAAAAAGGAATGGAGTCATTAGCACTTATGGTTTGTAAATGGCACCCAGAATTATGTTGCACGAAGCACAATTTCACATCATTCTGGGTTCATTTGTGTGAAAACAAGGTCCAATCAGGCTGAAACGTTACAGGAAGGTAGAATCTATTGAGTTGTAAGTGATCTGAACGTTTCATGATGATAGCACTTTCCTAAGGGGGTCAAACCATGTCCCAAATGTCACCGGATCTGGTGTCAATTTAAAGAAGTAGTCCAGTTACATATTTGTGGACTTATAACTTGGCTTCTGAATGTCCTAGAGCGATCAGGTTTGTTTTAGTGTACTCCAATCAACAGCCCCTACAACCACAAAAAGGAATGGAGACATTAGCACTTATGGTTTTTAAATGGCACCCAGAATTATGTTGCACGAAGCACAATTTCACATCATTCTGGGTTCATTTGTGTGAAAACAAGGTCCAATCAGGCTGAAACGTTACAGGAAGGTAGAATCTATTGAGTTGTAAATGATCTGAACGTTTCATGATGATAGCACTTTCCTAAGGGGGTCAAACCATGTCCCAAAGGTCACCGGATCTGGTGTCACTTTAAAGAAGTAGTCCAGTTACACATTTGTGGGCTTATAATTTGGCTTCTGAATGTCCTAGAGAGGTCAGGTTTGTTTTAGTGTACTCCAATCAACAGCCCCTACAACCACAAAAAGGAATGGAGACATTAGCACTTATGGTTTTTAAATGGCACCCAGAATTATGTTGCACGAAGCACAATTTCACATCATTCTGGGTTCATTTGTGTGAAAACAAGGTCCAATCAGGCTGAAACGTTACCGGAAGGTAGAATCTATTGAGTTGTAAATGATCTGAACGTTTCATGATGATAGCACTTTCCTAAGGGGGTCAAACCATGTCCCAAAGGTCACCGGATCTGGTGTCACTTTAAAGAAGTAGTCCAGTTACACATTTGTGGGCTTATAATTTGGCTTCTGAATGTCCTAGAGAGGTCAGGTTTGTTTTAGTGTACTCCAATCAACAGCCCCTACAACCACAAAAAGGAATGGAGACATTAGCACTTATGGTTTTTAAATGGCACCAAGAATTATGTTGCACGAAGCACAATTTCACATCATTCTGGGTTCATTTGTGTGAAAACAAGGTCCAATCAGGCTGAAACGTTACAGGAAGGTAGAATCTATTGAGTTGTAAGTGATCTGAACGTTTCATGATGATAGCACTTTCCTAAGGGGGTCAAACCATGTCCCAAAGGTCACCGGATCTGGTGTCAATTTAAAGAAGTAGTCCAGTTACACATTTGTGGGCTTATAACTTGGCTTCTGAATGTCCTAGAGAGATCAGGTTTGTTTTAGTGTACTCCAATCAACAGCCCCTACAACCACAAAAAGGAATCCACAAAAAGGAATGGAGTCATTAGCACTTATGGTTTGTAAATGGCACCCAGAATTATGTTGCACGAAGCACAATTTCCCATCATTCTGGGTCCATTTGTGTGAAAACAAGGTCCAATCAGGCTGAAACGTTACAAGAAGGTAGAATATATTGAGTTGTAAGTGATCTGAACGTTTCATGATGATAGCACTTTCCTAAGGGGGTCAAACCATGTCCCAAAGGTCACCGGATCTGGTGTCAATTTAAAGAAGTAGTCCAGTTACATATTTGTGGACTTATAACTTGGCTTATGAATGTCCTAGAGCGATCAGGTTTGTTTTAGTGTACTCCAATCAACAGCCCCTACAACCACAAAAAGGAATGGAGTCATTAGCACTTAAGGTTTGTAAATGGCACCCAGAATTATGTTGCACGAAGCACAATTTCACATCATTCTGGGTCCATTTGTGTGAAAACAAGGTCCAATCAGGCTGAAACGCTACAAGAAGGTAGAACCTATTGAGTTGTAATTATCTGAACGTTTCAAGTGATCGCACATTCCTATAGGGGGTAAAACCATGTCCCAAAGGTCACCGGGCCTGGTGTCTCTTTAAAGAAGTAGTCCAGTTACACATTTGTGGGCTTATAACTTGGCCTCTGAATGTCCCTGAGAGATCAGGTTTGTTTTAGTATACTCCAATCAACAGCCCCTACAACCACAAAAAGGAATCCACAAAAAGGAATGGAGTCATTAGCACTTATGGTTTGTAAATGGCACCCAGAATTATGTTGCACGAAGCACAATTTCACATCATTCTGGGTTCATTTGTGTGAAAACAAGGTCCAATCAGGCTGCAACGCTACAAGAAGGTAGAATCTATTGAGTTGTAAGTGATCTGAACGTTTCATGATGATAGCACTTTCCTAAGGGGGTCAAACCATGTCCCAAAGGTCACCGGATCTGGTGTCAATTTAAAGAAGTAGTCCAGTTACACATTTGTGGGCTTATAACTTGGCTTCTGAATGTC
Organism: Nothobranchius furzeri; assembly: GCF_043380555.1. NCBI lineage: Eukaryota > Metazoa > Chordata > Actinopteri > Cyprinodontiformes > Nothobranchiidae > Nothobranchius > Nothobranchius furzeri. The sequence goes on along the minus strand of NC_091749.1, from coordinate 12,806,023 downwards.
CTAGAGAGATCAGGTTTGTTTTAATGTACTTAAACCAACAGCCCCTACAACCACAAAAAGGAATGGAGTCATTAGCACTTATGGTTTGTAAATGGCACCCAGAATTATGTTGCACGAAGCACAATTTCCCATCATTCTGGGTCCATTTGTGTGAAAACAAGGTCCAATCAGGCTGAAACGCTACAAGAAGGTAGAACCTATTGAGTTGTAATTATCTGAACGTTTCAAGATGATCGCACATTCCTATAGGGGGTAAAACCATGTCCCAAAGGTCACCGGGCCTGGTGTCTCTTTAAAGAAGTAGTCCAGTTACACATTTGTGGGCTTATAACTTGGCCTCTGAATGTCCCTGAGAGATCAGGTTTGTTTTAGTATACTCCAATCAACAGCCCCTACAACCACAAAAAGGAATGGAGTCATTAGCACTTATGGGTTTTAAATGGCACCCAGAATTATGTTGCACGAAGCACAATTTCACATCATTCTGGGTTCATTTGTGTGAAAACAAGGTCCAATCAGGCTGAAACGTTACAGGAAGGTAGAATCTATTGAGTTGTAAGTGATCTGAACGTTTCATGATGATAGCACTTTCCTAAGGGGGTCAAACCATGTCACAAAGGTCACCGGATCTGGTGTCAATTTAAAGAAGTAGTCCAGTTACACATTTGTGGGCTTATAACTTGGCTTCTGAATGTCCTAGAGAGATCAGGTTTGTTTTAATGTACTCCAATCAACAGCCCCTACAACCACAAAAAGGAATGGAGTCATTAGCACTTATGGTTTGTAAATGGCACCCAGAATTACGTTGCACGAAGCACAATTTCACATCATTCTGGGTTTATTTGTGTGAAAACAAGGTCCAATCAGGCTGAAACGCTACAAGAAGGTAGAATCTATTGAGTTGTAAGTGATCTGAACGTTTCAAGATGATCGCACATTCCTATAGGGGGTAAAACCATGTCCCAAAGGTCACCGGGCCTGGTGTCACTTTAAAGATGTAGTCCAGTAACACCTTTGTGGGCTTATAACTTGGCTTCTAAATGCCCTAGAGAGGTTAGGTTTGTTTTAGTGTACTCCAATCAAAAGCCCCTACAACCACAAACAGGAATGGAGTCATTAGCACTTATGGTTTGTAAATGGCACCCAGAATTATGTTGCACGAAGCACAATTTCACATCATTCTGGGTTCATTTGTGTGAAAACAAGGTTCAATCAGGCTGAAACGTTACAGGAAGGTAGAATCTATTGAGTTGTAAGTGATCTGAACGTTTCATGATGATAGCACTTTCCTAAGGGGGTCAAACCATGTCCCAAAGGTCACCGGATCTGGTGTCAATTTAAAGAAGTAGTCCAGTTACACATTTGTGGGCTTATAACTTGGCTTCTGAATGTCCTAGAGAGATCAGGTTTGTTTTAGTGTACTCCAATCAACAGCCCCTACAACCACAAAAAGGAATGGAGTCATTAGCACTTATGGATTGTAAATGGCACCCAGTATTATGTTGCACGAAGCACTATTTCACATCATTCTGGGTCCATTTGTGTGAAAACAAGGTGCAATCAGGCTGAAACGTTACAGGAAGGTAGAATCTATTGAGTTGTAAGTGATCTGAACGTTTCATGATGATAGCACTTTCCTAAGGGGGTCAAACCATGTCCCAAAGGTCACCGGATCTGGTGTCAATTTAAAGAAGTAGTCCAGTTACATATTTGTGGACTTATAACTTGGCTTATGAATGTCCTAGAGCGATCAGGTTTGTTTTAGTGTACTCCAATCAACAGCCCCTACAACCACAAAAAGGAATGGAGTCATTAGCACTTAAGGTTTGTAAATGGCACCCAGAATTATGTTGCACGAAGCACAATTTCACATCATTCTGGGTCCATTTGTGTGAAAACAAGGTCCAATCAGGCTGAAACGCTACAAGAAGGTAGAACCTATTGAGTTGTAATTATCTGAACGTTTCAAGTGATCGCACATTCCTATAGGGGGTAAAACCATGTCCCAAAGGTCACCGGGCCTGGTGTCTCTTTAAAGAAGTAGTCCAGTTACACATTTGTGGGCTTATAACTTGGCCTCTGAATGTCCCTGAGAGATCAGGTTTGTTTTAGTATACTCCAATCAACAGCCCCTACAACCACAAAAAAGAATGGAGTCATTAGCACTTATGGTTTGTAAATGGCACCCAGAATTACGTTGCACGAAGCACAATTTCACATCATTCTGGGTTTATTTGTGTGAAAACAAGGTCCAATCAGGCTGAAACGCTACAAGAAGGTAGAATCTATTGAGTTGTAAGTGATCTGAACGTTTCAAGTTGATCGCACATTCCTATAGGGGGTAAAACCATGTCCCAAAGGTCACCGGGCCTGGTGTCACTTTAAAGATGTAGTCTAGTTACACCTTTGTGGGCTTATAACTTGGCTTCTAAATGCCCTAGAGAGGTTAGGTTTGTTTTAGTGTACTCCAATCAAAAGCCCCTACAACCACAAACAGGAATGGAGTCATTAGCACTTATGGTTTGTAAATGACACCCAGAATTATGTTGCACGAAGCACAATTTCACATCATTCTGGGTTCATTTGTGTGAAAACAAGGTCCAATCAGGCTGAAACGTTACAGGAAGGTAGAATCTATTGAGTTGTAAATGATCTGAACGTTTCATGATGATAGCACTTTCCTAAGGGGGTCAAACCATGTCCCAAAGGTCACCGGATCTGGTGTCACTTTAAAGAAGTAGTCCAGTTACACATTTGTGGGCTTATAATTTGGCTTCTGAATGTCCTAGAGAGGTCAGGTTTGTTTTAGTGTACTCCAATCAACAGCCCCTACAACCACAAAAAGGAATGGAGACATTAGCACTTATGGTTTTTAAATGGCACCAAGAATTATGCTGCACGAAGCACAATTTCACATCATTCTGGGTTCATTTGTGTGAAAACAAGGTCCAATCAGGCTAAAACGTTACAGGAAGGTAGAATCTATTGAGTTGTAAGTGATCTGAACGTTTCATGATGATAGCACTTTCCTAAGGGGGTCAAACCATGTCCCAAAGGTCACCGGATCTGGTGTCAATTTAAAGAAGTAGTCCAGTTACACATTTGTGGGCTTACAACTTGGCTTCTGAATGTCCTAGAGAGATCAGGTTTGTTTTAGTGTACTCCAATCAACAGCCCCTACAACCACAAAAAGGAATCCACAAAAAGGAATGGAGTCATTAGCACTTATGGTTTGTAAATGGCACCCAGAATTATGTTGCACGAAGCACAATTTCACATCATTCTGGGTTCATTTGTGTGAAAACAAGGTCCAATCAGGCTGCAACGCTACAAGAAGGTAGAATCTATTGAGTTGTAAGTGATCTGAACGTTTCATGAAGATAGCACTTTCCTAAGGGGGTCAAACCATGTCCCAAAGGTCACCGGATCTGGTGTTAATTTAAAGAAGTAGACCAGTTACACATTTGTGGGCTTATAAATTGGCTTCTGAATGTCCTAGAGAGATCAGGTTTGTTTTAATGTACTCCAACCAACAGCCCCTACAACCACAAAAAGGAATGGAGTCATTAGCACTTATGGTTTGTAAATGGCACCCAGAATTATGTTGCACGAAGCACAATTTCCCATCATTCTGGGTCCATTTGTGTGAAAACAAGGTCCAATCAGGCTGAAACGCTACAAGAAGGTAGAACTTATTGAGTTGTAATTATCTGAACGTTTCAAGATGATCGCACATTCCTATAGGGGGTAAAACCATGTCCCAAAGGTCACCGGGCCTGGTGTCTCTTTAAAGAAGTAGTCCAGTTACACATTTGTGGGCTTATAACTTGGCCTCTGAATGTCCCTGAGAGATCAGGTTTGTTTTAGTATACTCCAATCAACAGCCCCTACAACCACAAAAAGGAATCCACAAAAAGGAATGGAGTCATTAGCACTTATGGTTTGTAAATGGCACCCAGAATTATGTTGCACGAAGCACATTTTCACATCATTCTGGGTTCATTTGTGTGAAAACAAGGTCCAATCAGGCTGCAACGCTACTAGAAGGTAGAATCTATTGAGTTGTAAGTGATCTGAACGTTTCATGATGATAGCACTTTCCTAAGGGGTGTCAAACCATGTCCCAAAGGTCACCGGATCTGGTGTCAATTTAAAGAAGTAGTCCAGTTACACATTTGTGGGCTTATAACTTGGCTTCTGAATGTCCTAGAGAGATCAGGTTTGTTTTAATGTACTCCAACCAACAGCCCCTACAACCACAAAAAGGAATGGAGTCATTAGCACTTATGGTTTGTAAATGGCACCCAGAATTATGTTGCACGAAGCACAATTTCCCATCATTCTGGGTCCATTTGTGTGAAAACAAGGTCCAATCAGGCTGAAACGCTACAAGAAGGTAGAACCTATTGAGTTGTAATTATCTGAACGTTTCAAGATGATCGCACATTCCTATAGGGGGTAAAACCATGTCCCAAAGGTCACCGGGCCTGGTGTCTCTTTAAAGAAGTAGTCCAGTTACACATTTGTGGGCTTATAACTTGGCCTCTGAATGTCCCTGAGAGATCAGGTTTGTTTTAGTATACTCCAATCAACAGCCCCTACAACCACAAAAAGGAATGGAGTCATTAGCACTTATGGGTTTTAAATGGCACCCAGAATTATGTTGCACGAAGCACAATTTCACATCATTCTGGGTTCATTTGTGTGAAAACAAGGTCCAATCAGGCTGAAACGTTACAGGAAGGTAGAATCTATTGAGTTGTAAGTGATCTGAACGTTTCATGATGATCGCACTTTCCTAAGGGGGTCAAACCATGTCACAAAGGTCACCGGATCTGGTGTCAATTTAAAGAAGTAGTCCAGTTACACATTTGTGGGCTTATAACTTGGCTTCTGAATGTCCTAGAGAGATCAGGTTTGTTTTAATGTACTCCAATCAACAGCCCCTACAACCACAAAAAAGGAATGGAGTCATTAGCACTTATGGTTTGTAAATGGCACCCAGAATTACGTTGCACGAAGCACAATTTCACATCATTCTTGGTTTATTTGTGTGAAAACAAGGTCCAATCAGGCTGAAACGCTACAAGAAGGTAGAATCTATTGAGTTGTAAGTGATCTGAACGTTTCAAGATGATCGCACATTCCTATAGGGGGTAAAACCATGTCCCAAAGGTCACCGGGCCTGGTGTCACTTTAAAGATGTAGTCCAGTAACACCTTTGTGGGCTTATAACTTGGCTTCTAAATGCCCTAGAGAGGTTAGGTTTGTTTTAGTGTACTCCAATCAACAGCCCCTACAACCACAAAAAGGAATGGAGACATTAGCACTTATGGTTTTTAAATGGCACCAAGAATTATGTTGCACGAAGCACAATTTCACATCATTCTGGGTTCATTTGTGTGAAAACAAGGTCCAATCAGGCTGAAACGTTACAGGAAGGTAGAATCTATTGAGTTGTAAGTGATCTGAACGTTTCATGATGATAGCACTTTCCTAAGGGGGTCAAACCATGTCCCAAAGGTCACCGGATCTGGTGTCAATTTAAAGAAGTAGTCCAGTTACACATTTGTGGGCTTATAACTTGGCTTCTGAATGTCCTAGAGAGATCAGGTTTGTTTTAGTGTACTCCAATCAACAGCCCCTACAACCACAAAAAGGAATCCACAAAAAGGAATGGAGTCATTAGCACTTATGGTTTGTAAATGGCACCCAGAATTATGTTGCACGAAGCACAATTTCCCATCATTCTCGGTCCATTTGTGTGAAAACAAGGTCCAATCAGGCTGAAACGTTACAAGAAGGTAGACTCTATTGAGTTGTAAGTGATCTGAACGGTTCATGATGATCGCACATTCCTATAGGAGGTCAAACCATGTCCCAAAGGTCACCGGGCCTGGTGTCACTTTAAAGAAGTAGTCCAGTTACACCTTTGAGGGCTTATAACTTGGCTTCTGAATGTCCTAGAGAGATCAGGTTTGTTTTAGTGTACTCCAATCAACATCCCCTACAACCTCAAAAAGGAATGGAGTCATTAGCATTTATGGTTTTTAAATGGCACCCAGAATTATGTTGCACGAAGCACAATTTCACATCATTCTGGGTTCATTTGTGTGAAAACAAGGTCCAATCAGGCTGAAACGTTACAGGAAGGTAGAATCTATTGAGTTGTAAGTGATCTGAACGTTTCATGATGATAGCCCTTTCCTAAGGGGGTCAAACCATGTCCCAAAGGTCACCGGATCTGGTGTCAATTTAAAGAAGTAGTCCAGTTACACATTTGTGGGCTTATAACTTGGCTTCTGAATGTCCTAGAGAGATCAGGTTTGTTTTAGTGTACTCCAATCAACAGCCCCTACAACCACAAAAAGGAATGGAGTCATTAGCACTTAAAGTTTGTAAATGGCACCCAGAATTATGTTGCACGAAGCACAATTTCACATCATTCTGGGTCCATTTGTGTGAAAACAAGGTCCAATCAGGCTGAAACGCTACAAGAAGGTAGAACCTATTGAGTTGTAATTATCTGAACGTTTCAAGTGATCGCACATTCCTATAGGGGGTAAAACCATGTCCCAAAGGTCACCGGGCCTGGTGTCTCTTTAAAGAAGTAGTTCAGTTACACATTTGTGGGCTTATAACTTGGCCTCTGAATGTCCCTGAGAGATCAGGTTTGTTTTAGTATACTCCAATCAACAGCCCCTACAACCACAAAAAAGAATGGAGTCATTAGCACCTATGGGTTTTAAATGGCACCCAGAATTATGTTGCACGAAGCACAATTTCACATCATTCTGGGTTCATTTGTGTGAAAACAAGGTCCAATCAGGCTGAAACGTTACAGGAATGTAGAATCTATTGAGGTGTAAGTGATCTGAACGTTTCATGATGATAGCACTTTCCTAAGGGGGTCAAACCATGTCCCAAAGGTCACCGGATCTGGTGTCAATTTAAAGAAGTAGTCCAGTTACACATTTGTGGGCTTATAACTTGGCTTCTGAATGTCCTAGAGAGATCAGGTTTGTTTTAATGTACTCCAATCAACAGCCCCTACAACCACAAAAAGGAATGGAGTCATTAGCACTTATGGTTTGTAAATGGCACCCAGAATTACGTTGCACGAAGCACAATTTCACATCATTCTGGGTTTATTTGTGTGAAAACAAGGTCCAATCAGGCTGAAACGCTACAAGAAGGTAGAATCTATTGAGTTGTAAGTGATCTGAACGTTTCAAGATGATCGCACATTCCTATAGGGGGTAAAACCATGTCCCAAAGGTCAGCGGGCCTGGTGTCACTTTAAAGATGTAGTCCAGTAACACCTTTGTGGGCTTATAACTTGGCTTCTAAATGCCCTAGAGAGGTTAGGTTTGTTTTAGTGTACTCCAATCAACAGCCCCTACAACCACAAAAAGGAATGGAGACATTAGCACTTATGGTTTTTAAATGGCACCAAGAATTATGTTGCACGAAGCACAATTTCACATCATTCTGGGTTCATTTGTGTGAAAACAAGGTCCAATCAGGCTGAAACGTTACAGGAAGGTAGAATCTATTGAGTTGTAAGTGATCTGAACGTTTCATGATGATAGCACTTTCCTAAGGGGGTCAAACCATGTCCCAAAGGTCACCGGGCCTGGTGTCACTTTAAAGAAGTAGTCCAGTTACACCTTTGAGGGCTTATAACTTGGCTTCTGAATGTCCTAGAGAGATCAGGTTTGTTTTAGTGTACTCCAATCAACATCCCCTACAACCTCAAAAAGGAATGGAGTCATTAGCATTTATGGTTTTTAAATGGCACCCAGAATTATGTTGTACGAAGCACAATTTCACATCATTCTGGGTCCATTTGTGTGAAAACAAGGTCCAATCAGGCTGAAACGCTACAAGAAGGTAGAACCTATTGAGTTGTAATTATCTGAACGTTTCAAGTGATCGCACATTCCTATAGGGGGTAAAACCATGTCCCAAAGGTCACCGGGCCTGGTGTCTCTTTAAAGAAGTAGTCCAGTTACACATTTGTGGGCTTATAACTTGGCCTCTGAATGTCCCTGAGAGATCAGGTTTGTTTTAGTATACTCCAATCAACAGCCCCTACAACCACAAAAAAGAATGGAGTCATTAGCACTTATGGTTTGTAAATGGCACCCAGAATTACGTTGCACGAAGCACAATTTCACATCATTCTGGGTTTATTTGTGTGAAAACAAGGTCCAATCAGGCTGAAACGCTACAAGAAGGTAGAATCTATTGAGTTGTAAGTGATCTGAACGTTTCAAGATGATCGCACATTCCTATAGGGGGTAAAACCATGTCCCAAAGGTCACCGGGCCTGGTGTCACTTTAAAGATGTAGTCTAGTTACACCTTTGTGGGCTTATAACTTGGCTTCTAAATGCCCTAGAGAGGTTAGGTTTGTTTTAGTGTACTCCAATCAAAAGCCCCTACAACCACAAACAGGAATGGAGTCATTAGCACTTATGGTTTGTAAATGACACCCAGAATTATGTTGCACGAAGCACAATTTCACATCATTCTGGGTTCATTTGTGTGAAAACAAGGTCCAATCAGGCTGAAACGTTACAGGAAGGTAGAATCTATTGAGTTGTAAATGATCTGAACGTTTCATGATGATAGCACTTTCCTAAGGGGGTCAAACCATGTCCCAAAGGTCACCGGATCTGGTGTCACTTTAAAGAAGTAGTCCAGTTACACATTTGTGGGCTTATAATTTGGCTTCTGAATGTCCTAGAGAGGTCAGGTTTGTTTTAGTGTACTCCAATCAACAGCCCCTACAACCACAAAAAGGAATGGAGACATTAGCACTTATGGTTTTTAAATGGCACCAAGATTTATGCTGCACGAAGCACAATTTCACATCATTCTGGGTTCATTTGTGTGAAAACAAGGTCCAATCAGGCTGAAACGTTACAGGAAGGTAGAATCTATTGAGTTGTAAGTGATCTGAACGTTTCATGATGATAGCACTTTCCTAAGGGGGTCAAACCATGTCCCAAAGGTCACCGGATCTGGTGTCAATTTAAAGAAGTAGTCCAGTTACACATTTGTGGGCTTACAACTTGGCTTCTGAATGTCCTAGAGAGATCAGGTTTGTTTTAGTGTACTCCAATCAACAGCCCCTACAACCACAAAAAGGAATCCACAAAAAGGAATGGAGTCATTAGCACTTATGGTTTGTAAATGGCACCCAGAATTATGTTGCACGAAGCACAATTTCACATCATTCTGGGTTCATTTGTGTGAAAACAAGGTCCAATCAGGCTGCAACGCTACAAGAAGGTAGAATCTATTGAGTTGTAAGTGATCTGAACGTTTCATGAAGATAGCACTTTCCTAAGGGGGTCAAACCATGTCCCAAAGGTCACCGGATCTGGTGTTAATTTAAAGAAGTAGTCCAGTTACACATTTGTGGGCTTATAACTTGGCTTCTGAATGTCCTAGAGAGATCAGGTTTGTTTTAATGTACTCCAACCAACAGCCCCTACAACCACAAAAAGGAATGGAGTCATTAGCACTTATGGTTTGTAAATGGCACCCAGAATTATGTTGCACGAAGCACAATTTCCCATCATTCTGGGTCCATTTGTGTGAAAACAAGGTCCAATCAGGCTGAAACGCTACAAGAAGGTAGAACCTATTGAGTTGTAATTATCTGAACGTTTCAAGATGATCGCACATTCCTATAGGGGGTAAAACCATGTCCCAAAGGTCACCGGGCCTGGTGTCTCTTTAAAGAAGTAGTCCAGTTACACATTTGTGGGCTTATAACTTGGCCTCTGAATGTCCCTGAGAGATCAGGTTTGTTTTAGTATACTCCAATCAACAGCCCCTACAACCACAAAAAGGAATCCACAAAAAGGAATGGAGTCATTAGCACTTATGGTTTGTAAATGGCACCCAGAATTATGTTGCACGAAGCACAATTTCACATCATTCTGGGTTCATTTGTGTGAAAACAAGGTCCAATCAGGCTGCAACGCTACTAGAAGGTAGAATCTATTGAGTTGTAAGTGATCTGAACGTTTCATGATGATAGCACTTTCCTAAGGGGTGTCAAACCATGTCCCAAAGGTCACCGGATCTGGTGTCAATTTAAAGAAGTAGTCCAGTTACACATTTGTGGGCTTATAACTTGGCTTCTGAATGTCCTAGAGAAATCAGGTTTGTTTTAATGTACTCCAACCAACAGCCCCTACAACCACAAAAAGGAATGGAGTCATTAGCACTTATGGTTTGTAAATGGCACCCAGAATTATGTTGCACGAAGCACAATTTCCCATCATTCTGGGTCCATTTGTGTGAAAACAAGGTCCAATCAGGCTGAAACGCTACAAGAAGGTAGAACCTATTGAGTTGTAATTATCTGAACGTTTCAAGATGATCGCACATTCCTATAGGGGGTAAAACCATGTCCCAAAGGTCACCGGGCCTGGTGTCTCTTTAAAGAAGTAGTCCAGTTACACATTTGTGGGCTTATAACTTGGCCTCTGAATGTCCCTGAGAGATCAGGTTTGTTTTAGTATACTCCAATCAACAGCCCCTACAACCACAAAAAGGAATGGAGTCATTAGCACTTATGGATTTTAAATGGCACCCAGAATTATGTTGCACGAAGCACAATTTCACATCATTCTGGGTTCATTTGTGTGAAAACAAGGTCCAATCAGGCTGAAACGTTACAGGAAGGTAGAATCTATTGAGTTGTAAGTGATCTGAACGTTTCATGATGATAGCACTTTCCTAAGGGGGTCAAACCATGTCACAAAGGTCACCGGATCTGGTGTCAATTTAAAGAAGTAGTCCAGTTACACATTTGTGGGCTTATAACTTGGCTTCTGAATGTCCTAGAGAGATCAGGTTTGTTTTAATGTACTCCAATCAACAGCCCCTACAACCACAAAAAGGAATGGAGTCATTAGCACTTATGGTTTGTAAATGGCACCCAGAATTACGTTGCACGAAGCACAATTTCACATCATTCTTGGTTTATTTGTGTGAAAACAAGGTCCAATCAGGCTGAAACGCTACAAGAAGGTAGAATCTATTGAGTTGTAAGTGATCTGAACGTTTCAAGATGATCGCACATTCCTATAGGGGGTAAAACCATGTCCCAAAGGTCACCGGGCCTGGTGTCAATTTAAAGATGTAGTCCAGTAACACCTTTGTGGGCTTATAACTTGGCTTCTAAATGCCCTAGAGAGGTTAGGTTTGTTTTAGTGTACTCCAATCAACAGCCCCTACAACCACAAAAAGGAATGGAGACATTAGCACTTATGGTTTTTAAATGGCACCAAGAATTATGTTGCACGAAGCACAATTTCACATCATTCTGGGTTCATTTGTGTGAAAACAAGGTCCAATGGGGCTGAAACGTTACAGGAAGGTAGAATCTATTGAGTTGTAAGTGATCTGAACGTTTCATGATGATAGCACTTTCCTAAGGGGGTCAAACCATGTCCCAAAGGTCACCGGATCTGGTGTCAATTTAAAGAAGTAGTCCAGTTACACATTTGTGGGCTTATAACTTGGCTTCTGAATGTCCTAGAGAGATCAGGTTTGTTTTAGTGTACTCCAATCAACAGCCCCTACAACCACAAAAAGGAATCCACAAAAAGGAATGGAGTCATTAGCACTTATGGTTTGTAAATGGCACCCAGAATTATGTTGCACGAAGCACAATTTCCCATCATTCTCGGTCCATTTGTGTGAAAACAAGGTCCAATCAGGCTGAAACGTTACAAGAAGGTAGACTCTATTGAGTTGTAAGTGATCTGAACGGTTCATGATGATCGCACATTCCTATAGGAGGTCAAACCATGTCCCAAAGGTCACCGGGCCTGGTGTCACTTTAAAGAAGTAGTCCAGTTACACCTTTGAGGGCTTATAACTTGGCTTCTGAATGTCCTAGAGAGATCAGGTTTGTTTTAGTGTACTCCAATCAACATCCCCTACAACCTCAAAAAGGAATGGAGTCATTAGCATTTATGGTTTTTAAATGGCACCCAGAATTATGTTGCACGAAGCACAATTTCACATCATTCTGGGTTCATTTGTGTGAAAACAAGGTCCAATCAGGCTGAAACGTTACAGGAAGGTAGAATCTATTGAGTTGTAAGTGATCTGAACGTTTCATGATGATAGCCCTTTCCTAAGGGGGTCAAACCATGTCCCAAAGGTCACCGGATCTGGTGTCAATTTAAAGAAGTAGTCCAGTTACACATTTGTGGGCTTATAACTTGGCTTCTGAATGTCCTAGAGAGATCAGGTTTGTTTTAGTGTACTCCAATCAACAGCCCCTACAACCACAAAAAGGAATGGAGTCATTAGCACTTAAGGTTTGTAAATGGCACCCAGAATTATGTTGCACGAAGCACAATTTCACATCATTCTGGGTCCATTTGTGTGAAAACAAGGTCCAATCAGGCTGAAACGCTACAAGAAGGTAGAACCTATTGAGTTGTAATTATCTGAACGTTTCAAGTGATCGCACATTCCTATAGGGGGTAAAACCATGTCCCAAAGGTCACCGGGCCTGGTGTCTCTTTAAAGAAGTAGTTCAGTTACACATTTGTGGGCTAATAACTTGGCCTCTGAATGTCCCTGAGAGATCAGGTTTGTTTTAGTATACTCCAATCAACAGCCCCTACAACCACAAAAAAGAATGGAGTCATTAGCACCTATGGGTTTTAAATGGCACCCAGAATTATGTTGCACGAAGCACAATTTCACATCATTCTGGGTTCATTTGTGTGAAAACAAGGTCCAATCAGGCTGAAACGTTACAGGAATGTAGAATCTATTGAGGTGTAAGTGATCTGAACGTTTCATGATGATAGCACTTTCCTAAGGGGGTCAAACCATGTCCCAAAGGTCACCGGATCTGGTGTCAATTTAAAGAAGTAGTCCAGTTACACATTTGTGGGCTTATAACTTGGCTTCTGAATGTCCTAGAGAGATCAGGTTTGTTTTAATGTACTCCAATCAACAGCCCCTACAACCACAAAAAGGAATGGAGTCATTAGCACTTATGGTTTGTAAATGGCACCCAGAATTACGTTGCACGAAGCACAATTTCACATCATTCTGGGTTTATTTGTGTGAAAACAAGGTCCAATCAGGCTGAAACGCTACAAGAAGGTAGAATCTATTGAGTTGTAAGTGATCTGAACGTTTCAAGATGATCGCACATTCCTATAGGGGGTAAAACCATGTCCCAAAGGTCACCGGGCCTGGTGTCACTTTAAAGATGTAGTCCAGTAACACCTTTGTGGGCTTATAACTTGGCTTCTAAATGCCCTAGAGAGGTTAGGTTTGTTTTAGTGTACTCCAATCAACAGCCCCTACAACCACAAAAAGGAATGGAGACATTAGCACTTATGGTTTTTAAATGGCACCAAGAATTATGTTGCACGAAGCACAATTTCACATCATTCTGGGTTCATTTGTGTGAAAACAAGGTCCAATCAGGCTGAAACGTTACAGGAAGGTAGAATCTATTGAGTTGTAAGTGATCTGAACGTTTCATGATGATAGCACTTTCCTAAGGGGGTCAAACCATGTCCCAAAGGTCACCGGATCTGGTGTCAATTTAAAGAAGTAGTCCAGTTACACATTTGTGGGCTTATAACTTGGCTTCTGAATGTCCTAGAGAGATCAGGTTTGTTTTAGTGTACTCCAATCAACAGCCCCTACAACCACAAAAAGGAATCCACAAAAAGGAATGGAGTCATTAGCACTTATGGTTTGTAAATGGCACCCAGAATTATGTTGCACGAAGCACAATTTCCCATCATTCTCGGTCCATTTGTGTGAAAACAAGGTCCAATCAGGCTGAAACGTTACAAGAAGGTAGACTCTATTGAGTTGTAAGTGATCTGAACGGTTCATGATGATCGCACATTCCTATAGGAGGTCAAACCATGTCCCAAAGGTCACCGGGCCTGGTGTCACTTTAAAGAAGTAGTCCAGTTACACCTTTGAGGGCTTATAACTTGGCTTCTGAATGTCCTAGAGAGATCAGGTTTGTTTTAGTGTACTCCAATCAACATCCCCTACAACCTCAAAAAGGAATGGAGTCATTAGCATTTATGGGTTTTAAATGGCACCCAGAATTATGTTGCACGAAGCACAATTTCACATCATTCTGGGTTCATTTGTGTGAAAACAAGGTCCAATCAGGCTGAAACGTTACAGGAAGGTAGAATCTATTGAGTTGTAAGTGATCTGAACGTTTCATGATGATAGCCCTTTCCTAAGGGGGTCAAACCATGTCCCAAAGGTCACCGGATCTGGTGTCAATTTAAAGAAGTAGTCCAGTTACACATTTGTGGGCTTATAACTTGGCTTCTGAATGTCCTAGAGAGATCAGGTTTGTTTTAGTGTACTCCAATCAACAGCCCCTACAACCACAAAAAGGAATGGAGTCATTAGCACTTAAGGTTTGTAAATGGCACCCAGAATTATGTTGCACGAAGCACAATTTCACATCATTCTGGGTCCATTTGTGTGAAAACAAGGTCCAATCAGGCTGAAACGCTACAAGAAGGTAGAACCTATTGAGTTGTAATTATCTGAACGTTTCAAGTGATCGCACATTCCTATAGGGGGTAAAACCATGTCCCAAAGGTCACCGGGCCTGGTGTCTCTTTAAAGAAGTAGTTCAGTTACACATTTGTGGGCTTATAACTTGGCCTCTGAATGTCCCTGAGAGATCAGGTTTGTTTTAGTATACTCCAATCAACAGCCCCTACAACCACAAAAAAGAATGGAGTCATTAGCACCTATGGGTTTTAAATGGCACCCAGAATTATGTTGCACGAAGCACAATTTCACATCATTCTGGGTTCATTTGTGTGAAAACAAGGTCCAATCAGGCTGAAACGTTACAGGAATGTAGAATCTATTGAGGTGTAAGTGATCTGAACGTTTCATGATGATAGCACTTTCCTAAGGGGGTCAAACCATGTCCCAAAGGTCACCGGATCTGGTGTCAATTTAAAGAAGTAGTCCAGTTACACATTTGTGGGCTTATAACTTGGCTTCTGAATGTCCTAGAGAGATCAGGTTTGTTTTAATGTACTCCAATCAACAGCCCCTACAACCACAAAAAGGAATGGAGTCATTAGCACTTATGGTTTGTAAATGGCACCCAGAATTACGTTGCACGAAGCACAATTTCACATCATTCTGGGTTTATTTGTGTGAAAACAAGGTCCAATCAGGCTGAAACGCTACAAGAAGGTAGAATCTATTGAGTTGTAAGTGATCTGAATGTTTCAAGATGATCGCACATTCCTATAGGGGGTAAAACCATGTCCCAAAGGTCACCGGGCCTGGTGTCACTTTAAAGATGTAGTCCAGTTACACCTTTGTGGGCTTATAACTTGGCTTCTAAATGCCCTAGAGAGGTTAGGTTTGTTTTAGTGTACTCAAATCAAAAGCCCCTACAACCACAAACAGGAATGGAGTCATTAGCACTTATGGTTTGTAAATGGCACCCAGAATTATGTTGCACGAAGCACAATTTCACATCATTCTGGGTTCATTTGTGTGAAAACAAGGTCCAATCAGGCTGAAACGTTACAGGAAGGTAGAATCTATTGAGTTGTAAATGATCTGAACGTTTCATGATGATAGCACTTTCCTAAGGGGGTCAAACCATGTCCCAAAGGTCACCGGATCTGGTGTCACTTTAAAGAAGTAGTCCAGTTACACATTTGTGGGCTTATAATTTGGCTTCTGAATGTCCTAGAGAGATCAGGTTTGTTTTAGTGTACTCCAATCAACAGCCCCTAAACCACAAAAAGGAATGGAGACATTAGCACTTATGGTTTTTAAATGGCACCAAGAATTATGTTGCACGAAGCACAGTTTCACATCATTCTGGGTTCATTTGTGTGAAAACAAGGTCCAATCAGGCTGAAACGTTACAGGAAGGTAGAATCTATTGAGTTGTAAGTGATCTGAACGTTTCATGATGATAGCACTTTCCTAAGGGGGTCAAACCATGTCCCAAAGGTCACCGGATCTGGTGTCAATTTAAAGAAGTAGTCCAGTTACACATTTGTGGGCTTACAACTTGGCTTCTGAATGTCCTAGAGAGATCAGGTTTGTTTTAGTGTACTCCAATCAACAGCCCCTACAACCACAAAAAGGAATCCACAAAAAGGAATGGAGTCATTAGCACTTATGGTTTGTAAATGGCACCCAGAATTATGTTGCACGAAGCACAATTTCACATCATTCTGGGTTCATTTGTGTGAAAACAAGGTCCAATCAGGTTGCAACGCTACAAGAAGGTAGAATCTATTGAGTTGTAAGTGATCTGAACGTTTCATGATGATAGCACTTTCCTAAGGGGGTCAAACCATGTCCCAAAGGTCACCGGATCTGGTGTCAATTTAAAGAAGTAGTCCAGTTACACATTTGTGGGCTTATAACTTGGCCTCTGAATGTCCCTGAGAGATCAGGTTTGTTTTAGTATACTCCAATCAACAGCCCCTACAACCACAAAAAGGAATGGAGTCATTAGCACTTATGGGTTTTAAATGGCACCCAGAATTATGTTGCACGAAGCACAATTTCACATCATTCTGGGTTCATTTGTGTGAAAACAAGGTCCAATCAGGCTGAAACGTTATAGGAAGGTAGAATCTATTGAGTTGTAAGTGACCTGAACGTTTCATGATGATAGCACTTTCCTAAGGGGGTCAAACCATGTCCCAAAGGTCACCGGATCTGGTGTCAATTTAAAGAAGTAGTCCAGTTACACATTTGTGGGCTTATAACTTGGCTTCTGAATGTCCTAGAGAGATCAGGTTTGTTTTAATGTACTCCAATCAACAGCCCCTACAACCACAAAAAGGAATGGAGTCATTAGCACTTATGGTTTGTAAATGGCACCCAGAATTACGTTGCACGAAGCACAATTTCACATCATTCTGGGTTCATTTGTGTGAAAACAAGGTCCAATCAGGCTGAAACGCTACAAGAAGGTAGAATCTATTGAGTTGTAAGTGATCTGAACGTTTCATGATGATAGCACTTTCCTAAGGGGGTCAAACCATGTCCCAAAGGTCACCGGATCTGGTGTCAATTTTAAGAAGTAGTCCAGTTACACATTTGTGGGCTTATAACTTGGCTTCTGAATGTCCTAGAGAGATCAGGTTTGTTTTAGTGTACTCCAATCAACAGTCCCTACAACCACAAAAAGGAATGGAGTCATTAGCACTTATGGATTGTAAATGGCACCCAGAATTATGTTGCACGAAGCACTATTTCACATCATTCTGGGTCCATTTATGTGAAAACAAGGTGCAATCAGGCTGAAATGTTACAGGAAGGTAGAATCTATTGAGTTGTAAGTGATCTGAACGTTTCATGATTATACCACTTTCCTAAGGGGGTCAAACCATGCCCCAAAGGTCACCGGATCTGGTGTCAATTTAAAGAAGTAGTCCAGTTACATATTTGTGGACTTATAACTTGGCTTCTGAATGTCCTAGAGCGATCAGGTTTGTTTTAGTGTACTCCAATCAACAGCCCCTACAACCACAAAAAGGAATGGAGACATTAGCACTTATGGTTTTTAAAAGGCGCCCAGAATTATGTTGCACGAAGCACAATTTCACATCATTCTGGGTTCATTTGTGTGAAAACAAGGTCCAATCAGGCTGAAACGATACAGGAAGGTAGAATCTATTAAGTTGTAAGTGATCTGAACGTTTCATGATGATAGCACTTTCCTAAGGGGGTGAAACCATGTCCCAAAGGTCACCGGATCTGGTGTCACTTTAAAGAAGTAGTCCAGTTACACAATTGTTGGCTTATAATTTGGCTTCTGAATGTCCTAGAGAGGTCAGGTTTGTTTTAGTGTACTCCAGTCAACAGCCCCTACAACCACAAAAAGGAATGGAGACATTAGCACTTATGGTTTTTAAATGGCACCAAGAATTATGTTGCACGAAGCACAATTTCACATCATTCTGGGTTCATTTGTGTGAAAACAAGGTCCAGTCAGGCTAAAACGTTACAGGAAGGTAGAACCTATTGAGTTGTAAGTGATCTGAACGTTTCATGATGATAGCACTTTCCTAAGGGGGTCAAACCATGTCCCAAAGGTCACCGGATCTGGTGTCAATTTAAAGAAGTAGTCCAGTTACACATTTGTGGGCTTATAACTTGGCTTCTGAATGTCCTAGAGAGATCAGGTTTGTTTTAGTGTACTCCAATCAACAGCCCCTACAACCACAAAAAGGAATCCACAAAAAGGAATGGAGTCATTAGCACTTATGGTTTGTAAATGGCACCCAGAGTTATGTTGCACGAAGCACAATTTCACATCATTCTGGGTTCATTTGTGTGAAAACAAGGTCCAATCAGGCTGCAACGCTACAAGAAGGTAGAATCTATTGAGTTGTAAGTGATCTGAACGTCTCATGATGATAGCACTTTCCTAAGGGGGTCAAACCATGTCCCAAAGGCCACCGGATCTGGTGTCAATTTAAAGAAGTAGTCCAGTTACACATTTGTGGGCTTATAACTTGGCTTCTGAATATCCTAGAGAGATCAGGTTTGTTTTAGTGTACTCCAATCAACATCCCCTACAACCTCAAAAATGAATGGAGTCATTAGCAATTATGGTTTTTAAATGGCACCCAGAATTATGCTGCACTAAGCACAATTTCACATCATTCTGGGTTCATTTGTGTGAAAACAAGGTCCAATCAGGCTGAAACGTTACAGGAAGGTAGAATCTATTGAGTTGTAAGTGATCTGAACGTTTCATGATGATAGCACTTTCCTAAGGGGGTCAAACCATGTCCCAAAGGTCACCGGATCTGGTGTCAATTTAAAGAAGTAGTCCAGTTACACATTTGTGGGCTTACAACTTGGCTTCTGAATGTCCTAGAGAGATCAGGTTTGTTTTAATGTACTCCAACCAACAGCCCCTACAACCACAAAAAGGAATGGAGTCATTAGCACTTATGGTTTGTAAATGGCACCCAGAATTATGTTGCACGAAGCACAATTTCCCATCATTCTCGGTCCATTTGTGTGAAAACAAGGTCCAATCAGGCTGAAACGTTACAAGAAGGTAGAATCTATTGAGTTGTAAGTGATCTGAACGTTTCATGATGATCGCACATTCCTATAGGGGGTCAAACCATGTCCCAAAGGTCACCGGGCCTGGTGTCACTTTAAAGAAATAGTCCAGTTACACCTTTGAGGGCTTATAACTTGGCTTCTGAATGTCCTAGAGAGATCAGGTTTGTTTTAGTGTACTCCAATCAACAGCCCCTACAACCTCAAAAAGGAATGGAGTCATTAGCACTTATGGTTTTTAAATGGCACCCAGAATTATGTTGCACGAAGCACAATTTCACATCATTCTGGGTTCATTTGTGTGAAAACAAGGTCCAATCAGGCTGAAACGTTACAGGAAGGTAGAATCTATTGAGTTGTAAGTGATCTGAACGTTTCATGATGATAGCACTTTCCTAAGGGGGTCAAACCATGTCCCAAAGGTCACCAGATCTGGTGTCAATTTAAAGAAGTAGTCCAGTTACACATTTGTGGGCTTATAACTTGGCTTCTGAATGTCCTAGAGAGATCAGGTTTGTTTTAGTGTACTCCAATCAACAGCCCCTACAACCACAAAAAGGAATCCACAAAAAGGAATGGAGTCATTAGCACTTATGGTTTGTAAATGGCACCCAGAATTATGTTGCACGAAGCACAATTTCACATCATTCTGGGTTCATTTGTGTGAAAACAAGGTCCAATCAGGCTGCAACGCTACAAGAAGGTAGAATCTATTGAGTTGTAAGTGATCTGAATGTTTCATGATGATAGCACTTTCCTAAGGGGGTCAAACAATGTCCCAAAGGTCACCGGGCCCGGTGTCTCTTTGAAGAAGTAGTCCAGTTACATATTTGTGGGCTTATAACTTGGCCTCTGAATGTCCCTGAGAGATCAGGTTTGTTTTAGTATACTCCAATCAACAGCCCCTACAACCACAAAAAGGAATGGAGTCATTAGCACTTATGGGTTTTAAATGGCACCCAGAATTATGTTGCACGAAGCACAATTTCACATCATTCTGGGTTCATTTGTGTGAAAACAAGGTCCAATCAGGCTGAAACGTTACAGGAAGGTAGAATCTATTGAGTTGTAAGTGATCTGAACGTTTCATGATGATAGCACTTTCCTAAGGGGGTCAAACCATGTCCCAAAGGTCACCGGATCTGGTGTCAATTTAAAGAAGTAGTCCAGTTACACATTTGTGGGCTTATAACTTGGCTTCTGAATGTCCTAGAGAGATCAGGTTTGTTTTAATGTACTCCAATCAACAGCCCCTACAACCACAAAACAGAATGGAGTCATTAGCACTTATGGTTTGTAAATTGCACCCAGAATTACGTTGCACGAAGCACAATTTCACATCATTCTGGGTTCATTTGTGTGAAAACAAGGTCCAATCAGGCTGAAACGCTACAAGAAGGTAGAATCTATTGAGTTGTAAGTGATCTGAACGTTTCATGATGATAGCACTTTCCTAAGGGGGTCAAACCATTTCCCAAAGGTCACCGGATCTGGTGTCAATTTAAAGTAGTCAAGTTACACATTTGTGGGCTTATAACTTGGCTTCTGAATGTCCTAGAGAGATCAGGTTTGTTTTAGTGTACTCCAATCAACAGCCCCTACAACCACAAAAAGGAATGGAGTCATTAGCACTTATGGATTGTAAATGGCACCCAGTATTATGTTGCACGAAGCACTATTTAACATCATTCTGGGTCCATTTGTGTGAAAACAAGGTGCAATCAGGCTGAAATGTTACAGGAAGGTAGAATCTATTTAGTTGTAAGTGATCTGAACGTTTCAGGATGATAGCACTTTCCTAAGGGGGTCAAACCATGTCCCAAAGGTCACCGGATCTGGTGTCAATTTAAATAAGTAGTCCAGTTACATATTTGTGGACTTATAACTTGGCTTCTGAATGTCCTAGAGCGATCAGGTTTGTTTTAGTGTACTCCAATCAACAGCCCCTACAACCACAAAAAGGAATGGAGACATTAGAACTTATGGTTTTTAAATGGAGCCCAAAATTATGTTGCACGAAGCACAATTTCACATCATTCTGGGTTCATTTGTGTGAAAACAAGCTCCAATCAGGCTGAAACGTTACAGGAAGGTAGAATCTATTGAGTTGTAAGTGATCTGAACGTTTCATGATGATAGCACTTTCCTAAGGGGGTCAAACCATGTCCCAAAGGTCACCGGATCTGGTGTCACTTTAAAGAAGTAGTCCAGTTACACATTTGTGGGCTTATAATTTGGCTTCTAAATGTCCTAGAGAGGTCAGGTTTGTTTTATTGTACTCCAATCAACAGCCCCTACAACCACAAAAAGGAATGAAGACATTAGCACTTATGGTTTTTAAATGGCACAAGGAATTATGTTGCACAAAGCACAATTTCACATCATTCTGGGTTCATTTGTGTGAAAACAAGGTCCAATCAGGCTGAAACGTTACAGGAAGGAAGAATCTATTGAGTTGTAAGTGATCTGAACGTTTCATGATGATAGCACTTTCCTAAGGGGGTCAAACCATGTCCCAAAGGTCACCGGATCTGGTGTCAATTTAAAGAAGTAGTCCAGTTACACATTTGTGGGCTTATAACTTGGCTTCTGAATGTCCTAGAGAGATCAGGTTTGTTTTAGTGTACTCCAATCAACAGCCCCTACAACCACAAAAAGGAATCCACAAAAAGGAATGGAGTCATTAGCACTTATGGTTTGTAAATGGCACCCAGAATTATGTTGCACAAAGCACAATTTCACATCATTCTGGGTTCATTTGTGTGAAAACAAGGTCCAATCAGGCTGAAACGCTACAAGAAGGTAGAACGTATTGAGTTGTAATTATCTGAACGTTTCAAGATGATCGCACATTCCTATAGGGGGTAAAACCATGTCCCAAAGGTCACCGGGCCTGGTGTCTCTTTAAAGAAGTAGTCCAGTTACACATTTGTGGGCTTATAACTTGGCCTCTGAATGTCCCTGAGAGATCAGGTTTGTTTTAGTATACTCCAATCAACAGCCCCTACAACCACAAAAAGGAATGGAGTCATTAGCACTTATGGGTTTTAAATGGCACCCAGAATTATGTTGCACGAAGCACAATTTCACATCATTCTGGGTTCATTTGTGTGAAAACAAGGTCCAATCAGGCTGAAACGTTACAGGAAGGTAGAATCTATTGAGTTGTAAGTGATCTGAACGTTTCATGATGATAGCACTTTCCTAAGGGGGTCAAACCATGTCCCAAAGGTCACCGGATCTGGTGTCAATTTAAAGAAGTAGTCCAGTTACACATTTGTGGGCTTATAACTTGGCTTCTGAATGTCCTAGAGAGATCAGGTTTGTTTTAATGTACTCCAATCAACAGCCCCTACAACCACAAAAAGGAATGGAGTCATTAGCACATATGGTTTGTAAATGGCACCCAGAATTACGTTGCACGAAGCACAATTTCACATCATTCTGGGTTCATTTGTGTGAAAACAAGGTCCAATCAGGCCGAAACGCTACAAGAAGGTAGAATCTATTGAGTTGTAAGTGATCTGAATGTTTCATGATGATAGCATTTTCCTAAGGGGGTCAAACCATGTCCCAAAGGTCACCATATCTGGTGTCAATTTAAAGAAGTAGTCCAGTTACACATTTGTGGGCTTATAACTTGGCTTCTGAATGTCCTAGAGAGATCAGGTTTGTTTTAGTGTACTCCAATCAACAGTCCCTACAACCACAAAAAGGAATGGAGTCATTAGCACTTATGGATTGTAAATGGCACCCAGTATTATGTTGCACGAAGCACTATTTCACATCATTCTGGGTCCATTTGTGTGAAAACAAGGTGCAATCAGGCTGAAATGTTACAGGAAGGTAGAATCTATTGAGTTGTAAGTGATCTGAACGTTTCATGATTATAGCACTTTCCTAAGGGGGTCAAACCATGTCCCAAATGTCACCGGATCTGGTGTCAATTTAAAGAAGTAGTCCAGTTACATATTTGTGGACTTATATTTTGGCTTCTGAATGTCCTAGAGCGATCAGGTTTGTTTTAGTGTACTCCAATCAACAGCCCCTACAACCACAAAAAGGAATGGAGACATTAGCACTTATGGTTTTTAAAAGGCGCCCAGAATTATGTTGCACGAAGCACAATTTCACATCATTCTGGGTTCATTTGTGTGAAAACAAGGTCCAATCAGGCTGAAACGGTACAGGAAGGTAGAATCTATTGAGTTGTAAGTGATCTGAACGTTTCATGATGATAGCCCTTTCCTAAGGGGGTCAAACCATGTCCCAAAGGTCACCGGATCTGGTGTCAATTTAAAGAAGTAGTCCAGTTACACATTTGTGGGCTTATAACTTGGCTTCTGAATGTCCTAGAGAGATCAGGTTTGTTTTAATGTACTCCAACCAACAGCCCCTACAACCACAAAAAGGAATGGAGTCATTAGCACTTATGGTTTGTAAATGGCACCCAGAATTATGTTGCACGAAGCACAATTTCCCATCATTCTCGGTCCATTTGTGTGAAAACAAGGTCCAATCAGGCTGAAACGTTACAAGAAGGTAGAATCTATTGAGTTGTAAGTGATCTGAACGTTTCATGATGATCGCACATTCCTATAGGGGGTCAAACCATGTCCCAAAGGTCACCGGGCCTGGTGTCACTTTAAAGAAATAGTCCAGTTACACCTTTGAGGGCTTATAACTTGGCTTCTGAATGTCCTAGAGAGATCAGGTTTGTTTTAGTGTACTCCAATCAACAGCCCCTACAACCTCAAAAAGGAATGGAGTCATTAGCACTTATGGTTTTTAAATGGCACCCAGAATTATGTTGCACGAAGCACAATTTCACATCATTCTGGGTTCATTTGTGTGAAAACAAGGTCCAATCAGGCTGAAACGTTACAGGAAGGTAGAATCTATTGAGTTGTAAGTGATCTGAACGTTTCATGATGATAGCACTTTCCTAAGGGGGTCAAACCATGTCGCAAAGGTCACCAGATCTGGTGTCAATTTAAAGAAGTAGTCCAGTTACACATTTGTGGGCTTATAACTTGGCTTCTGAATGTCCTAGAGAGATCAGGTTTGTTTTAGTGTACTCCAATCAACAGCCCCTACAACCACAAAAAGGAATCCACAAAAAGGAATGGAGTCATTAGCACTTATGGTTTGTAAATGGCACCCAGAATTAAGTTGCACGAAGCACAATTTCACATCATTCTGGGTTCATTTGTGTGAAAACAAGGTCCAATCAGGCTGCAACGCTACAAGAAGGTAGAATCTATTGAGTTGTAAGTGATCTGAATGTTTCATGATGATAGCACTTTCCTAAGGGGGTCAAACAATGTCCCAAAGGTCACCGGGCCCGGTGTCTCTTTAAAGAAGTAGTCCAGTTACACATTTGTGGGCTTATAACTTGGCCTCTGAATGTCCCTGAGAGATCAGGTTTGTTTTAGTATACTCCAATCAACAGCCCCTACAACCTCAAAAAGGAATGGAGTCATTAGGACTTATGGTTTTTAAATGGCACCCAGAATTATGCTGCACTAAGCACAATTTCACATCATTCTGGGTTCATTTGTGTGAAAACAAGGTCCAATCAGGCTGAAACGTTACAGGAAGGTAGAATCTATTGAGTTGTAAGTGATCTGAACGTTTCATGATGATAGCACTTTCCTAAGGGGGTCAAACCATGTCCCAAAGGTCACCGGATCTGGTGTCAATTTAAAGAAGTAGTCCAGTTACACATTTGTGGGCTTATAACTTGGCTTCTGAATGTCCTAGAGAGATCAGGTTTGTTTTAATGTACTCCAACCAACAGCCCCTACAACCACAAAAAGGAATGGAGTCATTAGCACTTATGGTTTGTAAATGGCACCCAGAATTATGTTGCACGAAGCACAATTTCCCATCATTCTCGGTCCATTTGTGTGAAAACAAGGTCCAATCAGGCTGAAACGTTACAAGAAGGTAGAATCTATTGAGTTGTAAGTGATCTGAACGTTTCATGATGATCGCACATTCCTATAGGGGGTCAAACCATGTCCCAAAGGTCACCGGGCCTGGTGTCACTTTAAAGAAATAGTCCAGTTACACCTTTGAGGGCTTATAACTTGGCTTCTGAATGTCCTAGAGAGATCAGGTTTGTTTTAGTGTACTCCAATCAACAGCCCCTACAACCTCAAAAAGGAATGGAGTCATTAGCACTTATGGTTTTTAAATGGCACCCAGAATTATGTTGCACGAAGCACAATTTCACATCATTCTGGGTTCATTTGTGTGAAAACAAGGTCCAATCAGGCTGAAACGTTACAGGAAGGTAGAATCTATTGAGTTGTAAGTGATCTGAACGTTTCATGATGATAGCACTTTCCTTAGGGGGTCAAACCATGTCCCAAAGGTCACCAGATCTGGTGTCAATTTAAAGAAGTAGTCCAGTTACACATTTGTGGGCTTATAACTTGGCTTCTGAATGTCCTAGAGAGATCAGGTTTGTTTTAGTGTACTCCAATCAACAGCCCCTACAACCACAAAAAGGAATCCACAAAAAGGAATGGAGTCATTAGCACTTATGGTTTGTAAATGGCACCCAGAATTATGTTGCACGAAGCACAATTTCACATCATTCTGGGTTCATTTGTGTAAAAACAAGGTCCAATCAGGCTGCAACGCTACAAGAAGGTAGAATCTATTGAGTTGTAAGTGATCTGAACGTTTCATGATGATAGCACTTTCCTAAGGGGGTCAAACCATGTCCCAAAGGTCACCGGGCCTGGTGTCTCTTTAAAGAAGTAGTCCAGTTACA
The DNA here is from genome assembly GCF_043380555.1 of Nothobranchius furzeri. Lineage (NCBI taxonomy): Eukaryota > Metazoa > Chordata > Actinopteri > Cyprinodontiformes > Nothobranchiidae > Nothobranchius > Nothobranchius furzeri. Next base: position 12,780,115 of record NC_091749.1, on the reverse strand, counting down.
CATTTGTGGGCTCATAACTTGGCCTCTGAATGTCCCTGAGAGATCAGGTTTGTTTTAGTATACTCCAATCAACAGCCCCTACAACCACAAAAAGGAATGGAGTCATTAGCACTTATGGGTTTTAAATGGCACCCAGAATTATGTTGCACGAAGCACAATTTCACATCATTCTGGGTTCATTTGTGTGAAAACAAGGTCCAATCAGGCTGAAACGTTACAGGAAGGTAGAATCTATTGAGTTGTAAGTGATCTGAACGTTTCATGATGATAGCACTTTCCTAAGGGGGTCAAACCATGTCCCAAAGGTCACCGGATCTGGTGTCAATTTAAAGAAGTAGTCCAGTTACACATTTGTGGGCTTATAACTTGGCTTCTGAATGTCCTAGAGAGATCAGGTTTGTTTTAATGTACTCCAATCAACAGCCCCTACAACCACAAAACAGAATGGAGTCATTAGCACTTATGGTTTGTAAATGGCACCCAGAATTACGTTGCACGAAGCACAATTTCACATCATTCTGGGTTCATTTGTGTGAAAACAAGGTCCAATCAGGCTGAAACGCTACAAGAAGGTAGAATCTATTGAGTTGTAAGTGATCTGAACGTTTCATGATGATAGCACTTTCCTAAGGGGGTCAAACCATTTCCCAAAGGTCAACGGATCTGGTGTCAATTTAAAGAAGTAGTCAAGTTACACATTTGTGGGCTTATAACTTGGCTTCTGAATGTCCTAGAGAGATCAGGTTTGTTTTAGTGTACTCCAATCAACAGCCCCTACAACCACAAAAAGGAATGGAGTCATTAGCACTTATGGATTGTAAATGGCACCCAGTATTATGTTGCACGAAGCACTATTTAACATCATTCTGGGTCCATTTGTGTGAAAACAAGGTGCAATCAGGCTGAAATGTTACAGGAAGGTAGAATCTATTGAGTTGTAAGTGATCTGAACGTTTCATGATGATAGCACTTTCCTAAGGGGGTCAAACCATGTCCCAAAGGTCACCGGATCTGGTGTCAATTTAAAGAAGTACTCCAGTTACATATTTGTGGACTTATAACTTGGCTTCTGAATGTCCTAGAGCGATCAGGTTTGTTTTAGTGTACTCCAATCAACAGCCCCTACAACCACAAAAAGGAATGGAGACATTAGAACTTATGGTTTTTAAATGGAGCCCAGAATTATGTTGCACGAAGCACAATTTCACATCATTCTGGGTTCATTTGTGTGAAAACAACCTCCAATCAGGCTGAAACGTTACAGGAAGGTAGAATCTATTGAGTTGTAAGTGATCTGAACGTTTCATGATGATAGCACTTTCCTAAGGGGGTCAAACCATGTCCCAAAGGTCACCGGATCTGGTGTCACTTTAAAGAAGTAGTCCAGTTACACATTTGTGGGCTTATAATTTGGCTTCTGAATGTCCTAGAGAGGTCAGGTTTGTTTTATTGTACTCCAATCAACAGCCCCTACAACCACAAAAAGGAATGAAGACATTAGCACTTATGGTTTTTAAATGGCACAAGGAATTATGTTGCACGAAGCACAATTTCACATCATTCTGGGTTCATTTGTGTGAAAACAAGGTCCAATCAGGCTGAAACGTTACAGGAAGGAAGAATCTATTGAGTTGTAAGTGATCTGAACGTTTCATGATGATAGCACTTTCCTAAGGGGGTCAAACCATCTCCCAAAGGTCACCGGATCTGGTTTCAATTTAAAGAAGTAGTCCAGTTACACATTTGTGGGCTTATAACTTGGCTTCTGAATGTCCTAGAGAGATCAGGTTTGTTTTAGTGTACTCCAATCAACAGCCCCTACAACCACAAAAAGGAATCCACAAAAAGGAATGGAGTCATTAGCACTTATGGTTTGTAAATGGCACCCAGAATTATGTTGCACGAAGCACAATTTCACATCATTCTGGGTTCATTTGTGTGAAAACAAGGTCCAATCAGGCTGCAACGCTACAAGAAGGTAGAATCTATTGAGTTGTAAGTGATCTGAACGTTTCATGATGATAGCACTTTCCTAAGGGGGTCAAACCATGTCCCAAAGGTCACCGGATCTGGTGTCAATTTAAAGAAGTAGTCCAGTTACACATTTGTGGGCTTATAACTTGGTTCTGAATGTCCTAGAGAGATCAGGTTTGTTTTAATGTACTCCAACCAACAGCCCCTACAACCACAAAAAGGAATGGAGTCATTAGCACTTATGGTTTGTAAATGGCACCCAGAATTATGTTGCACGAAGCACAATTTCCCATCATTCTGGGTCCATTTGTGTGAAAACAAGGTCCAATCAGGCTGAAACGCTACAAGAAGGTAGAACGTATTGAGTTGTAATTATCTGAACGTTTCAAGATGATCGCACATTCCTATAGGGGGTAAAACCATGTCCCAAAGGTCACCGGGCCTGGTGTCTCTTTAAAGAAGTAGTCCAGTTACACATTTGTGGGCTTATAACTTGGCCTCTGAATGTCCCTGAGAGATCAGGTTTGTTTTAGTATACTCCAATCAACAGCCCCTACAACCACAAAAAGGAATGGAGTCATTAGCACTTATGGGTTTTAAATGGCACCCACAATTATGTTGCACGAAGCACAATTTCACATCATTCTGGGTTCATTTGTGTGAAAACAAGGTCCAATCAGGCTGAAACGTTACAGGAAGGTAGAATCTATTGAGTTGTAAGTGATCTGAACGTTTCATGATGATAGCACTTTCCTAAGGGGGTCAAACCATGTCCCAAAGGTCACCGGATCTGGTGTCAATTTAAAGAAGTAGTCCAGTTACACATTTGTGGGCTTATAACTTGGCTTCTGAATGTCCTAGAGAGATCAGGTTTGTTTTAATGTACTCCAATCAACAGCCCCTACAACCACAAAAAGGAATGGAGTCATTAGCACTTATGGTTTGTAAATGGCACCCAGAATTACGTTGCACGAAGCACAATTTCACATCATTCTGGGTTCATTTGTGTGAAAACAAGGTCCAATCAGGCCGAAACGCTACAAGAAGGTAGAATCTATTGAGTTGTAAGTGATCTGAATGTTTCATGATGATAGCACTTTCCTAAGGGGGTCAAACCATGTCCCAAAGGTCACCAGATCTGGTGTCAATATAAAGAAGTAGTCCAGTTACACATTTGTGGGCTTATAACTTGGCTTCTGAATGTCCTAGAGCGATCAGGTTTGTTTTAGTGTACTCCAATCAACAGCCCCTACAACCACAAAAAGGAATGGAGACATTAGCACTTATGGTTTTTAAAAGGCGCCCAGAATTATGTTGCACGAAGCACAATTTCACATCATTCTGGGTTCATTTGTGTGAAAACAAGGACCAATCAGGCTGAAACGTTACAGGAAGGTAGAATCTATTGAGTTGTAAGTGATCTGAACGTTTCATGATGATAGCCCTTTCCTAAGGGGGTCAAACCATGTCCCAAAGGTCACCGGATCTGGTGTCAATTTAAAGAAGTAGTCCAGTTACACATTTGTGGGCTTATAACTTGGCTTCTGAATGTCCTAGAGAGATCAGGTTTGTTTTAGTGTACTCCAATCAACAGCCCCTACAACCACAAAAAGGAATCCACAAAAAGGAATGGAGTCATTAGCACTTATGGTTTGTAAATGGCACCCAGAATTATGTTGCACAAAGCAAAATTTCACATCATTCTGGGTTCATTTGTGTGAAAACAAGGTCCAATCAGGCTGCAACGCTACAAGAAGGTAGAATCTATTTAGTTGTAAGTGATCTGAACGTTTCATGATGATAGCACTTTCCTAAGGGGGTCAAACCATGTCCCAAAGGCCACCGGATCTGGTGTCAATTTAAAGAAGTAGTCCAGTTACACCTTTGTGGGCTTATAACTTGGCTTCTGAATATCCTAGAGAGATCAGGTTTGTTTTAGTGTACTCCAATCAACATCCCCTACAACCTCAAAAAGGAATGGAGTCATTAGCAATTATGGTTTTTAAATGGCACCCAGAATTATGCTGCACTAAGCACAATTTCACATCATTCTGGGTTCATTTGTGTGAAAACAAGGTCCAATCAGGCTGAAACGTTACAGGAAGGTAGAATCTATTGAGTTGTAAGTGATCTGAACGTTTCATGATGATAGCACTTTCCTAAGGGGGTCAAACCATGTCCCAAAGGTCACCGGATCTGGTGTCAATTTAAAGAAGTAGTCCAGTTACAGATTTGTGGGCTTATAACTTGGCTTCTGAATGTCCTAGAGAGATCAGGTTTGTTTTAATGTACTCCAATCAACAGCCCCTACAACCACAAAAAGGAATGGAGACATTAGCACTTATGGTTTTTAAAAGGCGCCCAGAATTATGTTGCACGAAGCACAATTTCACATCATTCTGGGTTCATTTGTGTGAAAACAAGGTCCAATCAGGCTGCAACGCTACAAGAAGGTAGAATCTATTGAGTCGTAAGTGATCTGAACGTTTCATGATGATAGCCCTTTCCTAAGGGGGTCAAACCATGTCCCAAAGGTCACCGGATCTGGTGTCAATTTAAAGAAGTAGTCCAGTTACACATTTGTGGGCTTATAACTTGGCTTCTGAATGTCCTAGAGAGATCAGGTTTCTTTTAGTGTACTCCAATCAACAGCCCCTACAACCACAAAAAGGAATCCACAAAAAGGAATGGAGTCATTAGCACTTATGGTTTGTAAATGGCACCCAGAATTATGTTGCACGAAGCACAATTTCACATCATTCTGGGTTCATTTGTGTGAAAACAAGGTCCAATCAGGCTGCAACGCTACAAGAAGGTAGAATCTATTGAGTTGTAAGTGATCTGAACGTTTCATGATGATAGCACTTTCCTAAGGGGGTCAAACCATGTCCCAAAGGCCACCGGATCTGGTGTCAATTTAAAGAAGTAGTCCAGTTACACCTTTGTGGGCTTATAACTTGGCTTCTGAATATCCTAGAGAGATCAGGTTTGTTTTAGTGTACTCCAATCAACATCCCCTACAACCTCAAAAAGGAATGGAGTCATTAGCAATTATGGTTTTTAAATGGCACCCAGAATTATGCTGCACTAAGCACAATTTCACATCATTCTGGGTTCATTTGTGTGAAAACAAGGTCCAATCAGGCTGAAACGTTACAGGAAGGTAGAATCTATTGAGTTGTAAGTGATCTGAACGTTTCATGATGATAGCACTTTCCTAAGGGGGTCAAACCATGTCCCAAAGGTCACCGGATCTGGTGTCAATTTAAAGAAGTAGTCCAGTTACACATTTGTGGGCTTATAACTTGGCTTCTGAATGTCCTAGAGAGATCAGGTTTGTTTCAATGTACTCCAATCAACAGCCCCTACAACCACAAAAAGGAATGGAGACATTAGCACTTATGGTTTTTAAAAGGCGCCCAGAATTATGTTGCACGAAGCACAATTTCACATCATTCTGGGTTCATTTGTGTGAAAACAAGGTCCAATCAGGCTGAAACGTTACAGGAAGGTAGAATCTATTGAGTTGTAAGTGATCTGAACGTTTCATGATGATAGCACTTTCCTAAGGGGGTCAAACCATGTCCCAAAGGTCACCGGATCTGGTGTCAATTTAAAGAAGTAGTCCAGTTACACATTTGTGGGCTTATAACTTGGCTTCTGAATGTCCTAGAGAGATCAGGTTTGTTTTAATGTACTCCAATCAACAGCCCCTACAACCACAAAAAGGAATGGAGACATTAGCACTTATGGTTTTTAAAAGGCGCCCAGAATTATGTTGCACGAAGCACAATTTCACATCATTCTGGGTTCATTAGTGTGAAAACAAGGTCCAATCAGGCTGAAACGTTACAGGAAGGTAGAATCTATTGAGTTGTAAGTGATCTGAACGTTTCATGATGATAGCACTTTCCTAAGGGGGTCAAACCATGTCTCAAAGGTCACCGGATCTGGTGTCAATTTAAAGAAGTAGTCCAGTTACACATTTGTGGGCTTATAACTTGGCTTCTGAATGTCCTAGAGAGATCAGGCTTGTTTTAATGTACTCCAATCAACAGCCCCTACAACCACAAAAAGGAATGGAGACATTAGCACTTATGGTTTTTAAAAGGCGCCCAGAATTATGTTGCACGAAGCACAATTTCACATCATTCTGGGTTCATTTGTGTGAAAACAAGGTCCAATCAGGCTGCAACGCTACAAGAAGGTAGAATCTATTGAGTTGTAAGTGATCTGAACGTTTCATGATGATAGCCCTTTCCTAGGGGGGTCAAACCATGTCCCAAAGGTCACCGGATCTGGTGTCAATTTAAAGAAGTAGTCCAGTTACACATTTGTGGGCTTATAACTTGGCTTCTGAATGTCCTAGAGAGATCAGGTTTGTTTTAGTGTACTCCAATCAACAGCCCCTACAACCACAAAAAGGAATCCACAAAAAGTAATGGAGTCATTAGCACTTATGGTTTGTAAATGGCACCCAGAATTATGTTGCACGAAGCACAATTTCACATCATTCTGGGTTCATTTGTGTGAAAACAAGGTCCAATCAGGCTGCAACGCTACAAGAAGGTAGAATCTATTGAGTTGTAAGTGATCTGAACGTTTCATGATGATAGCCCTTTCCTAGGGGGGTCAAACCATGTCCCAAAGGTCACCGGATCTGGTGTCAATTTAAAGAAGTAGTCCAGTTACACATTTGTGGGCTTATAACTTGGCTTCTGAATGTCCTAGAGAGATCAGGTTTGTTTTAGTGTACTCCAATCAACAGCCCCTACAACCACAAAAAGGAATCCACAAAAAGTAATGGAGCCATTAGCACTTATGGTTTGTAAATGGCACCCAGAATTATGTTGCACGAAGCACAATTTCACATCATTCTGGGTTCATTTGTGTGAAAACAAGGTCCAATCAGGCTGCAACGCTACAAGAAGGTAGAATCTATTGAGTTGTAAGTGATCTGAACGTTTCATGATGATAGCACTTTCCTAAGGGGATCAAACCATGTCCCAAAGGCCACCGGATCTGGTGTCAATTTAAAGAAGTAGTCCAGTTACACCTTTGTGGGCTTATAACTTGGCTTCTGAATATCCTAGAGAGATCAGGTTTGTTTTAGTGTACTCCAATCAACATCCCCTACAACCTCAAAAAGGAATGGAGTCATTAGCAATTATGGTTTTTAAATGGCACCCAGAATTATGTTGCACTAAGCAAAATTTCACATCATTCTGGGTTCATTTGTGTGAAAACAAGGTCCAATCAGGCTGAAACGTTACAGGAAGGTAGAATCTATTGAGTTGTAAGTGATCTGAACGTTTCATGATGATAGCACTTTCCTAAGGGGGTCAAACCATGTCCCAAAGGTCACCGGATCTGGTGTCAATTTAAAGAAGTAGTCCAGTTACACATTTGTGGGCTTATAACTTGACTTCTGAATGTCCTAGAGAGATCAGGTTTGTTTCAATGTACTCCAATCAACAGCCCCTACAACCACAAAAAGGAATGGAGACATTAGCACTTATGGTTTTTAAAAGGCGCCCAGAATTATGTTGCACGAAGCACAATTTCACATCATTCTGGGTTCATTTGTGTGAAAACAAGGTCCAATCAGGCTGAAACGTTACAGGAAGGTAGAATCTATTGAGTTGTAAGTGATCTGAACGTTTCATGATGATAGCACTTTCCTAAGGGGGTCAAACCATGTCCCAAAGGTCACCGGATCTGGTATCACTTTAAAGAAGTAGTCCAGTTACACAATTGTTGGCTTATAATTTGGCTTCTGAATGTCCTAGAGAGGTCAGGTTTGTTTTAGTGTACTCCAGTCAACAGCCCCTACAACCACAAAAAGGAATGGAGACATTAGCACTTATGGTTTTTAAATGGCACCAAGAATTATGTTGCACGAAGCACAATTTCACATCATTCTGGGTTCATTTGTGTGAAAACAAGGTCCAATCAGGCTGAAACGTTACAGGAAGGTAGAATCTATTGAGTTGTAAGTGATCTGAACGTTTCATGATGATAGCCCTTTCCTAAGGGGGTAAAACCATGTCCCAAAGGTCACCGGATCTGGTGTCAATTTAAAGAAGTAGTCCAGTTACACATTTGTGGGCTTATAACTTGGCTTCTGAATGTCCTAGAGAGATCAGGTTTGTTTTAGTGTACTCCAATCAACAGCCCCTACAACCACAAAAAGGAATCCACAAAAAGGAATGGAGTCATTAGCACTTATGGTTTGTAAATGGCACCCAGAATTATGTTGCACGAAGCACAATTTCACATCATTCTGGGTTCATTTGTGTGAAAACAAGGTCCAATCAGGCTGCAACGCTACAAGAAGGTAGAATCTATTGAGTTGTAAGTTATCTGAACGTTTCATGATGATAGCACTTTCCTAAGGGGGTCAAACCATGTCCCAAAGGCCACCGGATCTGGTGTCAATTTAAAGTAGTCCAGTTACACCTTTGTGGGCTTATAACTTGGCTTCTGAATATCCTAGAGAGATCAGGTTTGTTTTAGTGTACTCCAATCAACATCCCCTACAACCTCAAAAAGGAATGGAGTCATTAGCAATTATGGTTTTTAAATGGCACCCAGAATTATGCTGCACTAAGCACAATTTCACATCATTCTGGGTTCATTTGTGTGAAAACAAGGTCCAATCAGGCTGAAACGTTACAAGAAGGTAGAATCTATTGAGTTGTAAGTGATCTGAACGTTTCATGATGATCGCACATTCCTATAGGGGGTCAAACCATGTCCCAAAGGTCACCGGGCCTGGTGTCAATTTAAAGAAATAGTCCAGTTACACCTTTGAGGGCTTATAACTTGGCTTCTGAATGTCCTAGAGAGATCAGGCTTGTTTTAATGTACTCCAATCAACAGCCCCTACAACCACAAAAAGGAATGGAGACATTAGCACTTATGGTTTTTAAAAGGCGCCCAGAATTATGTTGCACGAAGCACAATTTCACATCATTCTGGGTTCATTTGTGTGAAAACAAGGTCCAATCAGGCTGCAACGCTACAAGAAGGTAGAATCTATTGAGTTGTAAGTGATCTGAACGTTTCATGATGATAGCCCTTTCCTAGGGGGGTCAAACCATGTCCCAAAGGTCACCGGATCTGGTGTCAATTTAAAGAAGTAGTCCAGTTACACATTTGTGGGCTTATAACTTGGCTTCTGAATGTCCTAGAGAGATCAGGTTTGTTTTAGTGTACTCCAATCAACAGCCCCTACAACCACAAAAAGGAATCCACAAAAAGTAATGGAGTCATTAGCACTTATGGTTTGTAAATGGCACCCAGAATTATGTTGCACGAAGCACAATTTCACATCATTCTGGGTTCATTTGTGTGAAAACAAGGTCCAATCAGGCTGCAACGCTACAAGAAGGTAGAATCTATTGAGTTGTAAGTGATCTGAACGTTTCATGATGATAGCCCTTTCCTAGGGGGGTCAAACCATGTCCCAAAGGTCACCGGATCTGGTGTCAATTTAAAGAAGTAGTCCAGTTACACATTTGTGGGCTTATAACTTGGCTTCTGAATGTCCTAGAGAGATCAGGTTTGTTTTAGTGTACTCCAATCAACAGCCCCTACAACCACAAAAAGGAATCCACAAAAAGTAATGGAGTCATTAGCACTTATGGTTTGTAAATGGCACCCAGAATTATGTTGCACGAAGCACAATTTCACATCATTCTGGGTTCATTTGTGTGAAAAACAAGGTCCAATCAGGCTGCAACGCTACAAGAAGGTAGAATCTATTGAGTTGTAAGTGATCTGAACGTTTCATGATGATAGCACTTTCCTAAGGGGATCAAACCATGTCCCAAAGGCCACCGGATCTGGTGTCAATTTAAAGAAGTAGTCCAGTTACACCTTTGTGGGCTTATAACTTGGCTTCTGAATATCCTAGAGAGATCAGGTTTGTTTTAGTGTACTCCAATCAACATCCCCTACAACCTCAAAAAGGAATGGAGTCATTAGCAATTATGGTTTTTAAATGGCACCCAGAATTATGCTGCACTAAGCAAAATTTCACATCATTCTGGGTTCATTTGTGTGAAAACAAGGTCCAATCAGGCTGAAACGTTACAGGAAGGTAGAATCTATTGAGTTGTAAGTGATCTGAACGTTTCATGATGATAGCACTTTCCTAAGGGGGTCAAACCATGTCCCAAAGGTCACCGGATCTGGTGTCAATTTAAAGAAGTAGTCCAGTTACACATTTGTGGGCTTATAACTTGACTTCTGAATGTCCTAGAGAGATCAGGTTTGTTTCAATGTACTCCAATCAACAGCCCCTACAACCACAAAAAGGAATGGAGACATTAGCACTTATGGTTTTTAAAAGGCGCCCAGAATTATGTTGCACGAAGCACAATTTCACATCATTCTGGGTTCATTTGTGTGAAAACAAGGTCCAATCAGGCTGAAACGTTACAGGAAGGTAGAATCTATTGAGTTGTAAGTGATCTGAACGTTTCATGATGATAGCACTTTCCTAAGGGGGTCAAACCATGTCCCAAAGGTCACCGGATCTGGTATCACTTTAAAGAAGTAGTCCAGTTACACAATTGTTGGCTTATAATTTGGCTTCTGAATGTCCTAGAGAGGTCAGGTTTGTTTTAGTGTACTCCAGTCAACAGCCCCTACAACCACAAAAAGGAATGGAGACATTAGCACTTATGGTTTTTAAATGGCACCAAGAATTATGTTGCACGAAGCACAATTTCACATCATTCTGGGTTCATTTGTGTGAAAACAAGGTCCAATCAGGCTGAAACGTTACAGGAAGGTAGAATCTATTGAGTTGTAAGTGATCTGAACGTTTCATGATGATAGCCCTTTCCTAAGGGGGTAAAACCATGTCCCAAAGGTCACCGGATCTGGTGTCAATTTAAAGAAGTAGTCCAGTTACACATTTGTGGGCTTATAACTTGGCTTCTGAATGTCCTAGAGAGATCAGGTTTGTTTTAGTGTACTCCAATCAACAGCCCCTACAACCACAAAAAGGAATCCACAAAAAGGAATGGAGTCATTAGCACTTATGGTTTGTAAATGGCACCCAGAATTATGTTGCACGAAGCACAATTTCACATCATTCTGGGTTCATTTGTGTGAAAACAAGGTCCAATCAGGCTGCAATGCTACAACAAGGTAGAATCTATTGAGTTGTAAGTTATCTGAACGTTTCATGATGATAGCACTTTCCTAAGGGGGTCAAACCATGTCCCAAAGGCCACCGGATCTGGTGTCAATTTAAAGTAGTCCAGTTACACCTTTGTGGGCTTATAACTTGGCTTCTGAATATCCTAGAGAGATCAGGTTTGTTTTAGTGTACTCCAATCAACATCCCCTACAACCTCAAAAAGGAATGGAGTCATTAGCAATTATGGTTTTTAAATGGCACCCAGAATTATGCTGCACTAAGCACAATTTCACATCATTCTGGGTTCATTTGTGTGAAAACAAGGTCCAATCAGGCTGAAACGTTACAGGAAGGTAGAATCTATTGAGTTGTAAGTGATCTGAACGTTTCATGATGATAGCACTTTCCTAAGGGGGTCAAACCATGTCCCAAAGGTCACCGGATCTGGTGTCAATTTAAAGAAGTAGTCCAGTTACACATTTGTGGGCTTATAACTTGGCTTCTGAATGTCCTAGAGAGATCAGGTTTGTTTTAATGTACTCCAATCAACAGCCCCTACAACCACAAAACAGAATGGAGTCATTAGCACTTATGGTTTGTAAATGGCACCCAGAATTACGTTGCACGAAGCACTATTTCACATCATTCTGGGTTCATTTGTGTGAAAACAAGGTCCAATCAGGCTGAAACGCTACAAGAAGGTAGAATCTATTGAGTTGTAAGTGATCTGAACGTTTCATGATGATAGCACTTTCCTAAGGGGGTCAAACCATTTCCCAAAGGTCACCGGATCTGGTGTCAATTTAAAGAAGTAGTCAAGTTACACATTTGTGGGCTTATAACTTGGCTTCTGAATGTCCTAGAGAGATCAGGTTTGTTTTAATGTACTCCAACCAACAGCCCCTACAACCACAAAAAGGAATGGAGTCATTAGCACTTATGGTTTGTAAATGGCACCCAGAATTATGTTGCACGAAGCACAATTTCCCATCATTCTCGGTCCATTTGTGTGAAAACAAGGTCCAATCAGGCTGAAACGTTACAAGAAGGTAGAATCTATTGAGTTGTAAGTGATCTGAACGTTTCATGATGATCGCACATTCCTATAGGGGGTCAAACCATGTCCCAAAGGTCACCGGGCCTGGTGTCAATTTAAAGAAATAGTCCAGTTACACCTTTGAGGGCTTATAACTTGGCTTCTGAATGTCCTAGAGAGATCAGGTTTGTTTTAGTGTACTCCAATCAACAGCCCCTACAACCTCAAAAAGGAATGGAGTCATTAGCACTTATGGTTTTTAAATGGCACCCAGAATTATGTTGCACGAAGCACAATTTCACATCATTCTGGGTTCATTTGTGTGAAAACAAGGTCCAATCAGGCTGAAACGTTACAGGAAGGTAGAATCTATTGAGTTGTAAGTGATCTGAACGTTTCATGATGATAGCACTTTCCTAAGGGGGTCAAACCATGTCCCAAAGGTCACCAGATCTGGTGTCAATTTAAAGAAGTAGTCCAGTTACACATTTGTGGGCTTATAAATTGGCTTCTGAATGTCCTAGAGAGATCAGGTTTGTTTTACTGTACTCCAATCAACAGCCCCTACAACCACAAAAAGGAATCCACAAAAAGGAATGGAGTCATTAGCACTTATGGTTTGTAAATGGCACCCAGAATTATGTTGCACGAAGCACAATTTCACATCATTCTGGGTTCATTTGTGTGAAAACAAGGTCCAATCAGGCTGCAACGCTACAAGAAGGTAGAATCTATTGAGTTGTAAGTGATCTGAACGTTTCATGATGATAGCACTTTCCTAAGGGGGTCAAACCATGTCCCAAAGGTCACCGGGCCTGGTGTCTCTTTAAAGAAGTAGTCCAGTTACACATTTGTGGGCTTATAACTTGGCCTCTGAATGTCCCTGAGAGATCAGGTTTTTTTTAGTATACTCCAATCAACAGCCCCTACAACCACAAAAAGGAATGGAGTCATTAGCACTTATGGGTTTGTAAATGGCACCCAGAATTATGTTGCACGAAGCACAATTTCACATCAGTCTGGATTCATTTGTGTGAAAACAAGGTCCAATAAGGCTGAAACGTTACAGGAAGGTAGAATCTATTGAGTTGTAAGTGATCTGAACGTTTCATGATGATAGCACTTTCCTAAGGGGGTCAAACCATGTCCCAAAGGTCACCGGATCTGGTGTCAATTTAAAGAAGTAGTCCAGTTACACATTTGTGGGCTTATAACTTGGCTTCTGAATGTCCTAGAGAGATCAGGTTTGTTTTAATGTACTCCAACCAACAGCCCCTACAACCACAAAAAGGAATGGAGTCATTAGCACTTATGGTTTGTAAATGGCACCCAGAATTATGTTGCACGAAGCACAATTTCCCATCATTCTGGGTCCATTTGTGTGAAAACAAGGTCCAATCAGGCTGAAACGCTACAAGAAGGTAGAACGTATTGAGTTGTAATTATCTGAACGTTTCAAGATGATCGCACATTCCTATAGGGGGTAAAACCATGTCCCAAAGGTCACCGGGCCTGGTGTCTCTTTAAAGAAGTAGTCCAGTTACACATTTGTGGGCTTATAACTTGGCCTCTGAATGTCCCTGAGAGATCAGGTTTGTTTTAGTATACTCCAATCAACAGCCCCTAAAACCACAAAAAGGAATGGAGTCATTAGCACTTATGGGTTTTAAATGGCACCCAGAATTATGTTGCACGAAGCACAATTTCACATCATTCTGGGTTCATTTGTGTGAAAACAAGGTCCAATCAGGCTGAAACGTTACAGGAAGGTAGAATCTATTGAGTTGTAAGTGATCTGAACGTTTCATGATGATAGCACTTTCCTAAGGGGGTCAAACCATGTCCCAAAGGTCACCGGATCTGGTGTCAATTTAAAGAAGTAGTCCAGTTACACATTTGTGGGCTTATAACTTGGCTTCTGAATGTCCTAGAGAGATCAGGTTTGTTTTAATGTACTCCAATCAACAGCCCCTACAACCACAAAAAGGAATGGAGTCATTAGCACTTATGGTTTGTAAATGGCACCCAGAATTACGTTGCACGAAGCACAATTTCACATCATTCTGGGTTCATTTGTGTGAAAACAAGGTCCAATCAGGCTGAAACGCTACAAGAAGGTAGAATCTATTGAGTTGTAAGTGATCTGAACGTTTCATGATGATAGCACTTTCCTAAGGGGGTCAAACCATGTCCCAAAGGTCACCGGATCTGGTGTCAATTTAAAGAAGTAGTCCAGTTACACATTTGTGGGCTTATAACTTGGATTCTGAATGTCCTAGAGAGATCAGGTTTGTTTCAATGTACTCCAATCAACAGCCCCTACAACCACAAAAAGGAATGGAGACATTAGCACTTATGGTTTTTAAAAGGCGCCCGGAATTATGTTGCACGAAGCACAATTTCACATCATTCTGGGTTCATTTGTGTGAAAACAAGGTCCAATCAGGCTGAAACGTTACAGGAAGGTAGAATCTATTGAGTTGTAAGTGATCTGAACGTTTCATGATGATAGCACTTTCCTAAGGGGGTCAAACCATGTCCCAAAGGTCACCGGATCTGGTGTCAATTTAAAGAAGTAGTCCAGTTACACATTTGTGGGCTTATAACTTGGCTTCTGAATGTCCTAGAGAGATCAGGTTTGTTTTAATGTACTCCAATCAACAGCCCCTACAACCACAAAAAGGAATGGAGACATTAGCACTTATGGTTTTTAAAAGGCGCCCAGAATTATGTTGCACGAAGCACAATTTCACATCATTCTGGGTTCATTTGTGTGAAAACAAGGTCCAATCAGGCTGAAACGTTACAGGAAGGTAGAATCTATTGAGTTGTAAGTGATCTGAACGTTTCATCATGATAGAACTTTCCTAAGGGGGTCAAACCATGTCCCAAAGGTCACCGGATCTGGTATCACTTTAAAGAAGTAGTCCAGTTACACAATTGTTGGCTTATAATTTGGCTTCTGAATGTCCTAGAGAGGTCAGGTTTGTTTTAGTGTACTCCAGTCAACAGCCCCTACAACCACAAAAAGGAATGGAGACATTAGCACTTATGGTTTTTAAATGGCACCAAGAATTATGTTGCACGAAGCACAATTTCACATCATTCTGGGTTCATTTGTGTGAAAACAAGGTCCAATCAGGCTGAAACGTTACAGGAAGGTAGAATCTATTGAGTTGTAAGTGATCTGAACGTTTCATGATGATAGCCCTTTCCTAAGGGGGTAAAACCATGTCCCAAAGGTCACCGGATCTGGTGTCAATTTAAAGAAGTAGTCCAGTTACACATTTGTGGGCTTATAACTTGGCTTCTGAATGTCCTAGAGAGATCAGGTTTGTTTTAGTGTACTCCAATCAACAGCCCCTACAACCACAAAAAGGAATCCACAAAAAGGAATGGAGTCATTAGCACTTATGGTTTGTAAATGGCACCCAGAATTATGTTGCACGAAGCACAATTTCACATCATTCTGGGTTCATTTGTGTGAAAACAAGGTCCAATCAGGCTGCAACGCTACAAGAAGGTAGAATCTATTGAGTTGTAAGTTATCTGAACGTTTCATGATGATAGCACTTTCCTAAGGGGGTCAAACCATGTCCCAAAGGCCACCGGATCTGGTGTCAATTTAAAGTAGTCCAGTTACACCTTTGTGGGCTTATAACTTGGCTTCTGAATATCCTAGAGAGATCAGGTTTGTTTTAGTATACTCCAATCAACATCCCCTACAACCTCAAAAAGGAATGGAGTCATTAGCACTTATGGGTTTTAAATGGCACCCAGAATTATGCTGCACTAAGCACAATTTCACATCATTCTGGGTTCATTTGTGTGAAAACAAGGTCCAATCAGGCTGAAACGTTACAGGAAGGTAGAATCTATTGAGTTGTAAGTGATCTGAACGTTTCATGATGATAGCACTTTCCTAAGGGGGTCAAACCATGTCCCAAAGGTCACCGGATCTGGTGTCAATTTAAAGAAGTAGTCCAGTTACACATTTGTGGGCTTATAACTTGGCTTCTGAATGTCCTAGAGAGATCAGGTTTGTTTTAATGTACTCCAATCAACAGCCCCTACAACCACAAAACAGAATGGAGTCATTAGCACTTATGGTTTGTAAATGGCACCCAGAATTACGTTGCACGAAGCACTATTTCACATCATTCTGGGTTCATTTGTGTGAAAACAAGGTCCAATCAGGCTGAAACGCTACAAGAAGGTAGAATCTATTGAGTTGTAAGTGATCTGAACGTTTCATGATGATAGCGCTTTCCTAAGGGGGTCAAACCATTTCCCAAAGGTCACCGGATCTGGTGTCAATTTAAAGAAGTAGTCAAGTTACACATTTGTGGGCTTATAACTTGGCTTCTGAATGTCCTAGAGAGATCAGGTTTGTTTTAATGTACTCCAACCAACAGCCCCTACAACCACAAAAAGGAATGGAGTCATTAGCACTTATGGTTTGTAAATGGCACCCAGAATTATGTTGCACGAAGCACAATTTCCCATCATTCTCGGTCCATTTGTGTGAAAACAAGGTCCAATCAGGCTGAAACGTTACAAGAAGGTAGAATCTATTGAGTTGTAAGTGATCTGAACGTTTCATGATGATCGCACATTCCTATAGGGGGTCAAACCATGTCCCAAAGGTCACCGGGCCTGGTGTCAATTTAAAGATATAGTCCAGTTACACCTTTGAGGGCTTATAACTTGGCTTCTGAATGTCCTAGAGAGATCAGGTTTGTTTTAGTGTACTCCAATCAACAGCCCCTACAACCTCAAAAAGGAATGGAGTCATTAGCACTTATGGTTTTTAAATGGCACCCAGAATTATGTTGCACGAAGCACAATTTCACATCATTCTGGGTTCATTTGTGTGAAAACAAGGTCCAATCAGGCTGAAACGTTACAGGAAGGTAGAATCTATTGAGTTGTAAGTGATCTGAACGTTTCATGATGATAGCACTTTCCTAAGGGGGTCAAACCATGTCCCAAAGGTCACCAGATCTGGTGTCAATTTAAAGAAGTAGTCCAGTTACACATTTATGGGCTTATAAATTGGCTTCTGAATGTCCTAGAGAGATCAGGTTTGTTTTAGTGTACTCCAATCAACAGCCCCTACAACCTCAAAAAGGAATGGAGTCATTAGCACTTATGGTTTTTAAATGGCACCCAGAATTATGTTGCACGAAGCACAATTTCACATCATTCTGGGTTCATTTGTGTGAAAACAAGGTCCAATCAGGCTGAAACGTTACAGGAAGGTAGAATCTATTGAGTTGTAAGTGATCTGAACGTTTCATGATGATAGCACTTTCCTAAGGGGGTCAAACCATGTCCCAAAGGTCACCAGATCTGGTGTCAATTTAAAGAAGTAGTCCAGTTACACATTTGTGGGCTTATAACTTGGCTTCTGAATGTCCTAGAGAGATCAGGTTTGTTTTAGTGTACTCCAATCAACAGCCCCTACAACCACAAAAAGGAATCCACAAAAAGGAATGGAGTCATTAGCACTTATGGTTTGTAAATGGCACCCAGAATTATGTTGCACGAAGCACAATTTCACATCATTCTGGGTTCATTTGTGTGAAAACAAGGTCCAGTCAGGCTGCAACGCTACAAGAAGGTAGAATCTATTGAGTTGTAAGTTATCTGAACGTTTCATGATGATAGCACTTTCCTAAGGGGGTCAAACCATGTCCCAAAGGCCACCGGATCTGGTGTCAATTTAAAGTAGTCCAGTTACACCTTTGTGGGCTTATAACTTGGCTTCTGAATATCCTAGAGAGATCAGGTTTGTTTTAGTGTACTCCAATCAACATCCCCTACAACCTCAAAAAGGAATGGAGTCATTAGCAATTATGGTTTTTAAATGGCACCCAGAATTATGCTGCACTAAGCACAATTTCACATCATTCTGGGTTCATTTGTGTGAAAACAAGGTCCAATCAGGCTGAAACGTTACAGGAAGGTAGAATCTATTGAGTTGTAAGTGATCTGAACGTTTCATGATGATAGCACTTTCCTAAGGGGGTCAAACCATGTCCCAAAGGTCACCGGATCTGGTGTCAATTTAAAGAAGTAGTCCAGTTACACATTTGTGGGCTTATAACTTGGCTTCTGAATGTCCTAGAGAGATCAGGTTTGTTTTAATGTACTCCAATCAACAGCCCCTACAACCACAAAACAGAATGGAGTCATTAGCACTTATGGTTTGTAAATGGCACCCAGAATTATGTTGCACGAAGCACTATTTCACATCATTCTGGGTTCATTTGTGTGAAAACAAGGTCCAATCAGGCTGAAACGCTACAAGAAGGTAGAATCTATTGAGTTGTAAGTGATCTGAACGTTTCATGATGATAGCACTTTCCTAAGGGGGTCAAACCATTTCCCAAAGGTCACCGGATCTGGTGTCAATTTAAAGAAGTAGTCAAGTTACACATTTGTGGGCTTATAACTTGGCTTCTGAATGTCCTAGAGAGATCAGGTTTGTTTTAATGTACTCCAACCAACAGCCCCTACAACCACAAAAAGGAATGGAGTCATTAGCACTTATGGTTTGTAAATGGCACCCAGAATTATGTTGCACGAAGCACAATTTCCCATCATTCTCGGTCCATTTGTGTGAAAACAAGGTCCAATCAGGCTGAAACGTTACAAGAAGGTAGAATCTATTGAGTTGTAAGTGATCTGAACGTTTCATGATGATCGCACATTCCTATAGGGGGTCAAACCATGTCCCAAAGGTCACCGGGCCTGGTGTCAATTTAAAGAAATAGTCCAGTTACACCTTTGAGGGCTTATAACTTGGCTTCTGAATGTCCTAGAGAGATCAGGTTTGTTTTAGTGTACTCCAATCAACAGCCCCTACAACCACAAAAAGGAATCCACAAAAAGGAATGGAGTCATTAGCACTTATGGTTTGTAAATGGCACCCAGAATTATGTTGCACGAAGCACAATTTCACATCATTCTGGGTTCATTTGTGTGAAAACAAGGTCCAATCAGGCTGCAACGCTACAAGAAGGTAGAATCTATTGAGTTGTAAGTGATCTGAACGTTTCATGATGATAGCACTTTCCTAAGGGGGTCAAACCATGTCCCAAAGGTCACCGGGCCTGGTGTCTCTTTAAAGAAGTAGTCCAGTTACACATTTGTGGGCTTATAACTTGGCCTCTGAATGTCCCTGAGAGATCAGGTTTTTTTTTAGTATACTCCAATCAACAGCCCCTACAACCACAAAAAGGAATGGAGTCATTAGCACTTATGGGTTTGTAAATGGCACCCAGAATTATGTTGCACGAAGCACAATTTCACATCAGTCTGGATTCGTTTGTGTGAAAACAAGGTCCAATAAGGCTGAAACGTTACAGGAAGGTAGAATCTATTGAGTTGTAAGTGATCTGAACGTTTCATGATGATAGCACTTTCCTAAGGGGGTCAAACCATGTCCCAAAGGTCACCGGATCTGGTGTCAATTTAAAGAAGTAGTCCAGTTACACATTTGTGGGCTTATAACTTGGCTTCTGAATGTCCTAGAGAGATCAGGTTTGTTTTAATGTACTCCAACCAACAGCCCCTACAACCACAAAAAGGAATGGAGTCATTAGCACTTATGGTTTGTAAATGGCACCCAGAATTATGTTGCACGAAGCACAATTTCCCATCATTCTGGGTCCATTTGTGTGAAAACAAGGTCCAATCAGGCTGAAACGCTACAAGAAGGTAGAACGTATTGAGTTGTAATTATCTGAACGTTTCAAGATGATCGCACATTCCTATAGGGGGTAAAACCATGTCCCAAAGGTCACCGGGCCTGGTGTCTCTTTAAAGAAGTAGTCCAGTTACACATTTGTGGGCTTATAACTTGGCCTCTGAATGTCCCTGAGAGATCAGGTTTGTTTTAGTATACTCCAATCAACAGCCCCTAAAACCACAAAAAGGAATGGAGTCATTAGCACTTATGGGTTTTAAATGGCACCCAGAATTATGTTGCACGAAGCACAATTTCACATCATTCTGGGTTCATTTGTGTGAAAACAAGGTCCAATCAGGCTGAAACGTTACAGGAAGGTAGAATCTATTGAGTTGTAAGTGATCTGAACGTTTCATGATGATAGCACTTTCCTAAGGGGGTCAAACCATGTCCCAAAGGTCACCGGATCTGGTGTCAATTTAAAGAAGTAGTCCAGTTACACATTTGTGGGCTTATAACTTGGCTTCTGAATGTCCTAGAGAGATCAGGTTTGTTTTAATGTACTCCAATCAACAGCCCCTACAACCACAAAAAGGAATGGAGTCATTAGCACTTATGGTTTGTAAATGGCACCCAGAATTACGTTGCACGAAGCACAATTTCACATCATTCTGGGTTCATTTGTGTGAAAACAAGGTCCAATCAGGCTGAAACGCTACAAGAAGGTAGAATCTATTGAGTTGTAAGTGATCTGAACGTTTCATGATGATAGCACTTTCCTAAGGGGGTCAAACCATGTCCCAAAGGTCACCGGATCTGGTGTCAATTTAAAGAAGTAGTCCAGTTACACATTTGTGGGCTTATAACTTGGCTTCTGAATGTCCTAGAGAGATCAGGTTTGTTTTAGTGTACTCCAATCAACAGTCCCTACAACCACAAAAAGGAATGGAGTCATTAGCACTTATGGATTGTAAATGGCACCCAGTATTATGTTGCACGAAGCACTATTTCACATCATTCTGGGTCCATTTGTGTGAAAACAAGGTGCAATCTGGCTGAAATGTTACAGGAAGGTAGAATCTATTGAGTTGTAAGTGATCTGAACGTTTCATGATTATAGCACTTTCCTAAGGGGGTCAAACCATGTCCCAAAGGTCACCGGATCTGGTGTCAATTTAAAGAAGTAGTCCAGTTACATATTTGTGGACTTATAACTTGGCTTCTGAATGTCCTAGAGCGATCAGGTTAGTTTTAGTGTACTCCAATCAACAGCCCCTACAACCACAAAAAGGAATGGAGTCAATAGCACTTATGGTTTGTAAATGGCACCCAGAATTACGTTGCACGAAGCACAATTTCACATCATTCTGGGTTCATTTGTGTGAAAACAAGGTCCAATCAGGCCGAAACGCTACAAGAAGGGAGAATCTATTGAGTTGTAAGTGATCTGAATGTTTCATGATGATAGCACTTTCCTAAGGGGGTCAAACCATGTCCCAAAGGTCACCAGATCTGGTGTCTATATAAAGAAGTAGTCCAGTTACACATTTGTGGGATTATAACTTGGCTTCTGAATGTCCTAGAGAGATCAGGTTTGTTTTAGTGTACTCCAATCAACAGTCCCTACAACCACAAAAAGGAATGGAGTCATTAGCACTTATGGATTGTAAATGGCACCCAGTATTATGTTGCACGAAGCACTATTTCACATCATTCTGGGTCCATTTGTGTGAAAACAAGGTGCAATCAGGCTGAAATGTTACAGGAAGGTAGAATCTATTGAGTTGTAAGTGATCTGAACGTTTCATGATTATAGCACTTTCCTAAGGGGGTCAAACCATGTCCCAAAGGTCACCGGATCTGGTGTCAATTTAAAGAAGTAGTCCAGTTACATATTTGTGGACTTATAACTTGGCTTCTGAATGTCCTAGAGCGATCAGGTTTGTTTTAGTGTACTCCAATCAACAGCCCCTACAACCACAAAAAGGAATGGAGACATTAGGACTTATGGTTTTTAAAAGGCACCCAGAATTATGCTGCACTAAGCACAATTTCACATCATTCTGGGTTCATTTGTGTAAAAACAAGGTCCAATCAGGCTGAAACGTTACAGGAAGGTAGAATCTATTGAGTTGTAAGTGATCTGAACGTTTCATGATGATAGCACTTTCCTAAGGGGGTCAAACCATGTCCCAAAGGTCACCGGATCTGGTGTCAATTTAAAGAAGTAGTCCAGTTACACATTTGTGGGCTTATAACTTGGCTTCTGAATGTCCTAGAGAGATCAGGTTTGTTTTAGTGTACTCCAATCAACAGCCCCTACAACCTCAAAAAGGAATGGAGTCATTAGCACTCATGGTTTTTAAATGGCACCCAGAATTATGTTGCACGAAGCACAATTTCACATCATTCTGGGTTCATTTGTGTGAAAACAAGGTCCAATCAGGCTGAAACGTTACAGGAAGGTAGAATCTATTGAGTTGTAAGTGATCTGAACGTTTCATGATGATAGCACTTTCCTTAGGGGGTCAAACCATGTCCCAAAGGTCACCAGATCTGGTGTCAATTTAAAGAAGTAGTCCAGTTACACATTTGTGGGCTTATAACTTGGCTTCTGAATGTCCTAGAGAGATCAGGTTTGTTTTAGTGTACTCCAATCAACAGCCCCTACAACCACAAAAAGGAATCCACAAAAAGGAATGGAGTCATTAGCACTTATGGTTTGTAAATTGCACCCAGAATTATGTTGCACGAAGCACAATTTCACATCATTCTGGGTTCATTTGTGTAAAAACAAGGTCCAATCAGGCTGCAACGCTACAAGAAGGTAGAATCTATTGAGTTGTAAGTGATCTGAACGTTTCATGATGATAGCACTTTCCTAAGGGGGTCAAACCATGTCCCAAAGGTCACCGGGCCTGGTGTCTCTTTAAAGAAGTAGTCCAGTTACACATTTGTGGGCTTATAACTTGGCCTCTGAATGTCCCTGAGAGATCAGGTTTGTTTTAGTATACTCCAATCAACAGCCCCTACAACCACAAAAAGGAATGGAGTCATTAGCACTTATGGGTTTTAAATGGCACCCAGAATTATGTTGCACGAAGCACAATTTCACATCATTCTGGGTTCATTTGTGTGAAAACAAGGTCCAATCAGGCTGAAACGTTACAGGAAGGTAGAATCTATTGAGTTGTAAGTGATCTGAACGTTTCATGATGATAGCACTTTCCTAAGGGGGTCAAACCATGTCCCAAAGGTCACCGGATCTGGTGTCAATTTAAAGAAGTAGTCCAGTTACACATTTGTGGGCTTATAACTTGGCTTCTGAATGTCCTAGAGAGATCAGGTTTGTTTTAATGTACTCCAATCAACAGCCCCTACAACCACAAAACAGAATGGAGTCATTAGCACTTATGGTTTGTAAATGGCACCCAGAATTACGTTGCACGAAGCACAATTTCACATCATTCTGGGTTCATTTGTGTGAAAACAAGGTCCAATCAGGCTGAAACGTTACAGGAAGGTAGAATCTATTGAGTTGTAAGTGATCTGAACGTTTCATGATGATAGCCCTTTCCTAAGGGGGTCAAACCATGTCCCAAAGGTCACCGGATCTGGTGTCAATTTAAAGAAGTAGTCCAGTTACACATTTGTGGGCTTATAACTTGGCTTCTGAATGTCCTAGAGAGATCAGGTTTGTTTTAGTGTACTCCAATCAACAGCCCCTACAACCACAAAAAGGAATCCACAAAAAGGAATGGAGTCATTAGCACTTATGGTTTGTAAATGGCACCCAGAATTATGTTGCACGAAGCACAATTTCACATCATTCTGGGTTCATTTGTGTGAAAACAAGGTCCAATCAGGCTGCAACGCTACAAGAAGGTAGAATCTATTGAGTTGTAAGTGATCTGAACGTTTCATGATGATAGCACTTTCCTAAGGGGGTCAAACCATGTCCCAAAGGCCACCGGATCTGGTGTCAATTTAAAGAAGTATTCCAGTTACACCTTTGTGGGCTTATAACTTGGCTTCTGAATATCCTAGAGAGATCAGGTTTGTTTTAGTGTACTCCAATCAACATCCCCTACAACCTCAAAAAGGAATGGAGTCATTAGCAATTATGGTTTTTAAATGGCACCCAGAATTATGCTGCACTAAGCACAATTTCACATCATTCTGGGTTCATTTGTGTGAAAACAAGGTCCAATCAGGCTGAAACGTTACAGGAAGGTAGAATCTATTGAGTTGTAAGTGATCTGAACGTTTCATGATGATAGCACTTTCCTAAGGGGGTCAAACCATGTCCCAAAGGTCACCGGATCTGGTGTCAATTTAAAGAAGTAGTCCAGTTACAGATTTGTGGGCTTATAACTTGGCTTCTGAATGTCCTAGAGAGATCAGGTTTGTTTTAATGTACTCCAATCAACAGCCCCTACAACCACAAAAAGGAATGGAGACATTAGCACTTATGGTTTTTAAAAGGCGCCCAGAATTATGTTGCACGAAGCACAATTTCACATCATTCTGGGTTCATTTGTGTGAAAACAAGGTCCAATCAGGCTGCAACGCTACAAGAAGGTAGAATCTATTGAGTTGTAAGTGATCTGAACGTTTCATGATGATAGCCCTTTCCTAAGGGGGTCAAACCATGTCCCAAAGGTCACCGGATCTGGTGTCAATTTAAAGAAGTAGTCCAGTTACACATTTGTGGGCTTATAACTTGGCTTCTGAATGTCCTAGAGAGATCAGGTTTGTTTTAGTGTACTCCAATCAACAGCCCCTACAACCACAAAAAGGAATCCAACAAAAGGAATGGAGTCATTAGCACTTATGGTTTGTAAATGGCACCCAGAATTATGCTGCACGAAGCACAATTTCACATCATTCTGGGTTCATTTGTGTGAAAACAAGGTCCAATCAGGCTGCAACGCTACAAGAAGGTAGAATCTATTGAGTTGTAAGTGATCTGAACGTTTCATGATTATAGCACTTTCCTAAGGGGGTCAAACCATGTCCCAAAGGCCACCGGATCTGGTGTCAATTTAAAGAAGTAGTCCAGTTACACCTTTGTGGGCTTATAACTTGGCTTCTGAATATCCTAGAGAGATCAGGTTTGTTTTAGTGTACTCCAATCAACATCCCCTACAACCTCAAAAAGGAATGGAGTCATTAGCAATTATGGTTTTTAAATGGCACCCAGAATTATGCTGCACTAAGCACAATTTCACATCATTCTGGGTTCATTTGTGTGAAAACAAGGTCCAATCAGGCTGAAACGTTACAGGAAGGTAGAATCTATTGAGTTGTAAGTGATCTGAACGTTTCATGATGATAGCACTTTCCTAAGGGGGTCAAACCATGTCCCAAAGGTCACCGGATCTGGTGTCAATTTAAAGAAGTAGTCCAGTTACACATTTGTGGGCTTATAACTTGGCTTCTGAATGTCCTAGAGAGATCAGGTTTGTTTCAATGTACTCCAATCAACAGTCCCTACAACCACAAAAAGGAATGGAGACATTAGCACTTATGGTTTTTAAAAGGCGCCCAGAATTATGTTGCACGAAGCACAATTTCACATCATTCTGGGTTCATTTGTGTGAAAACAAGGTCCAATCAGGCTGAAACGTTACAGGAAGGTAGAATCTATTGAGTTGTAAGTGATCTGAACGTTTCATGATGATAGCACTTTCCTAAGGGGGTCAAACCATGTCCCAAAGGTCACCGGATCTGGTGTCAATTTAAAGAAGTAGTCCAGTTACACATTTGTGGGCTTATAACTTGGCTTCTGAATGTCCTAGAGAGATCAGGTTTGTTTTAATGTACTCCAATCAACAGCCCCTACAACCACAAAAAGGAATGGAGACATTAGCACTTATGGTTTTTAAAAGGCGCCCAGAATTATGTTGCACGAAGCACAATTTCACATCATTCTGGGTTCATTAGTGTGAAAACAAGGTCCAATCAGGCTGAAACGTTACAGGAAGGTAGAATCTATTGAGTTGTAAGTGATCTGAACGTTTCATGATGATAGCACTTTCCTAAGGGGGTCAAACCATGTCCCAAAGGTCACCGGATCTGGTGTCAATTTAAAGAAGTAGTCCAGTTACACATTTGTGGGCTTATAACTTGGCTTCTGAATGTCCTAGAGAGATCAGGTTTGTTTTAATGTACTCCAATCAACAGCCCCTACAACCACAAAAAGGAATGGAGACATTAGCACTTATGGTTTTTAAAAGGCGCCCAGAATTATGTTGCACGAAGCACAATTTCACATCATTCTGGGTTCATTTGTGTGAAAACAAGGTCCAATCAGGCTGCAACGCTACAAGAAGGTAGAATCTATTGAGTTGTAAGTGATCTGAACGTTTCATGATGATAGCCCTTTCCTAGGGGGGTCAAACCATGTCCCAAAGGTCACCGGATCTGGTGTCAATTTAAAGAAGTAGTCCAGTTACACATTTGTGGGCTTATAACTTGGCTTCTGAATGTCCTAGAGAGATCAGGTTTGTTTTAGTGTACTCCAATCAACAGCCCCTACAACCACAAAAAGGAATCCACAAAAAGTAATGGAGTCATTAGCACTTATGGTTTGTAAATGGCACCCAGAATTATGTTGCACGAAGCACAATTTCACATCATTCTGGGTTCATTTGTGTGAAAACAAGGTCCAATCAGGCTGCAACGCTACAAGAAGGTAGAATCTATTGAGTTGTAAGTGATCTGAACGTTTCATGATGATAGCACTTTCCTAAGGGGATCAAACCATGTCCCAAAGGCCACCGGATCTGGTGTCAATTTAAAGAAGTAGTCCAGTTACACCTTTGTGGGCTTATAACTTGGCTTCTGAATATCCTAGAGAGATCAGGTTTGTTTTAGTGTACTCCAATCAACATCCCCTACAACCTCAAAAAGGAATGGAGTCATTAGCAATTATGGTTTTTAAATGGCACCCAGAATTATGCTGCACTAAGCACAATTTCACATCATTCTGGGTTCATTTGTGTGAAAACAAGGTCCAATCAGGCTGAAACGTTACAGGAAGGTAGAATCTATTGAGTTGTAAGTGATCTGAACGTTTCATGATGATAGCACTTTCCTAAGGGGGTAAAACCATGTCCCAAAGGTCACCGGATCTGGTGTCAATTTAAAGAAGTAGTCCAGTTATACATTTGTGGGCTTATAACTTGGCTTCTGAATGTCCTAGAGAGATCAGGTTTGTTTCAATGTACTCCAATCAACAGCCCCTACAACCACAAAAAGGAATGGAGACATTAGCACTTATGGTTTTTAAAAGGCGCCCAGAATTATGTTGCACGAAGCACAATTTCACATCATTCTGGGTTCATTTGTGTGAAAACAAGGTCCAATCAGGCTGAAACGTTACAGGAAGGTAGAATCTATTGAGTTGTAAGTGATCTGAACGTTTCATGATGATAGCACTTTCCTAAGGGGGTCAAACCATGTCCCAAAGGTCACCGGATCTGGTGTCAATTTAAAGAAGTAGTCCAGTTACACATTTGTGGGCTTATAACTTGGCTTCTGAATGTCCTAGAGAGATCAGGTTTGTTTTAATGTACTCCAATCAACAGCCCCTACAACCACAAAAAGGAATGGAGACATTAGCACTTATGGTTTTTAAAAGGCGCCCAGAATTATGTTGCACGAAGCACAATTTCACATCATTCTGGGTTCATTAGTGTGAAAACAAGGTCCAATCAGGCTGAAACGTTACAGGAAGGTAGAATCTATTGAGTTGTAAGTGATCTGAACGTTTCATGATGATAGCACTTTCCTAAGGGGGTCAAACCATGTCCCAAAGGTCACCGGATCTGGTGTCAATTTAAAGAAGTAGTCCAGTTACACATTTGTGGGCTTATAACTTGGCTTCTGAATGTCCTAGAGAGATCAGGTTTGTTTTAATGTACTCCAATCAACAGCCCCTACAACCACAAAAAGGAATGGAGACATTAGCACTTATGGTTTTTAAAAGGCGCCCAGAATTATGTTGCACGAAGCACAATTTCACATCATTCTGGGTTCATTTGTGTGAAAACAAGGTCCAATCAGGCTGCAACGCTACAAGAAGGTAGAATCTATTGAGTTGTAAGTGATCTGAACGTTTCATGATGATAGCCCTTTCCTAAGGGGGTCAAACCATGTCCCAAAGGTCACCGGATCTGGTGTCAATTAAAAGAAGTAGTCCAGTTACACATTTGTGGGCTTATAACTTGGCTTCTGAATGTCCTAGAGAGATCAGGTTTGTTTTAGTGTACTCCAATCAACAGCCCCTACAACCACAAAAAGGAATCCACAAAAAGTAATGGAGTCATTAGCACTTATGGTTTGTAAATGGCACCCAGAATTATGTTGCACGAAGCACAATTTCACATCATTCTGGGTTCATTTGTGTGAAAACAAGGTCCAATCAGGCTGCAACGCTACAAGAAGGTAGAATCTATTGAGTTGTAAGTGATCTGAACGTTTCATGATGATAGCACTTTCCTAAGGGGATCAAACCATGTCCCAAAGGCCACCGGATCTGGTGTCAATTTAAAGAAGTAGTCCAGTTACACCTTTGTGGGCTTATAACTTGGCTTCTGAATATCCTAGAGAGATCAGGTTTGTTTTAGTGTACTCCAATCAACATCCCCTACAACCTCAAAAAGGAATGGAGTCATTAGCAATTATGGTTTTTAAATGGCACCCAGAATTATGCTGCACTAAGCACAATTTCACATCATTCTGGGTTCATTTGTGTGAAAACAAGGTCCAATCAGGCTGAAACGTTACAGGAAGGTAGAATCTATTGAGTTGTAAGTGATCTGAACGTTTCATGATGATAGCACTTTCCTAAGGGGGTCAAACCATGTCCCAAAGGTCACCGGATCTGGTGTCAATTTAAAGAAGTAGTCCAGTTATACATTTGTGGGCTTATAACTTGGCTTCTGAATGTCCTAGAGAGATCAGGTTTGTTTCAATGTACTCCAATCAACAGCCCCTACAACCACAAAAAGGAATGGAGACATTAGCACTTATGGTTTTTAAAAGGCGCCCAGAATTATGTTGCACGAAGCACAATTTCACATCATTCTGGGTTCATTTGTGTGAAAACAAGGTCCAATCAGGCTGAAACGTTACAGGAAGGTAGAATCTATTGAGTTGTAAGTGATCTGAACGTTTCATGATGATAGC
Source organism: Nothobranchius furzeri (assembly GCF_043380555.1). Classification (NCBI taxonomy): domain Eukaryota; kingdom Metazoa; phylum Chordata; class Actinopteri; order Cyprinodontiformes; family Nothobranchiidae; genus Nothobranchius; species Nothobranchius furzeri. The sequence goes on along the minus strand of NC_091749.1, from coordinate 12,751,060 downwards.
ACTTTCCTAAGGGGGTCAAACCATGTCCCAAAGGTCACCGGATCTGGTGTCAATTTAAAGAAGTAGTCCAGTTACACATTTGTGGGCTTATAACTTGGCTTCTGAATGTCCTAGAGAGATCAGGTTTGTTTTAATGTACTCCAATCAACAGCCCCTACAACCACAAAAAGGAATGGAGACATTAGCACTTATGGTTTTTAAAAGGCGCCCAGAATTATGTTGCACGAAGCACAATTTCACATCATTCTGGGTTCATTTGTGTGAAAACAAGGTCCAATCAGGCTGAAACGTTACAGGAAGGTAGAATCTATTGAGTTGTAAGTGATCTGAACGTTTCATGATGATAGCACTTTCCTAAGGGGGTCAAACCATGTCCCAAAGGTCACCGGATCTGGTATCACTTTAAAGAAGTAGTCCAGTTACACAATTGTTGGCTTATAATTTGGCTTCTGAATGTCCTAGAGAGGTCAGGTTTGTTTTAGTGTACTCCAGTCAACAGCCCCTACAACCACAAAAAGGAATGGAGACATTAGCACTTATGGTTTTTAAATGGCACCAAGAATTATGTTGCACGAAGCACAATTTCACATCATTATGGGTTCATTTGTGTGAAAACAAGGTCCAATCAGGCTGAAACGTTACAGGAAGGTAGAATCTATTGAGTTGTAAGTGATCTGAACGTTTCATGATGATAGCCCTTTCCTAAGGGGGTAAAACCATGTCCCAAAGGTCACCGGATCTGGTGTCAATTTAAAGAAGTAGTCCAGTTACACATTTGTGGGCTTATAACTTGGCTTCTGAATGTCCTAGAGAGATCAGGTTTGTTTTAGTGTACTCCAATCAACAGCCCCTACAACCACAAAAAGGAATCCACAAAAAGGAATGGAGTCATTAGCACTTATGGTTTGTAAATGGCACCCAGAATTATGTTGCACGAAGCACAATTTCACATCATTCTGGGTTCATTTGTGTGAAAACAAGGTCCAATCAGGCTGCAACGCTACAAGAAGGTAGAATCTATTGAGTTGTAAGTTATCTGAACGTTTCATGATGATAGCACTTTCCTAAGGGGGTCAAACCATGTCCCAAAGGCCACCGGATCTGGTGTCAATTTAAAGTAGTCCAGTTACACCTTTGTGGGCTTATAACTTGGCTTCTGAATATCCTAGAGAGATCAGGTTTGTTTTAGTGTACTCCAATCAACATCCCCTACAACCTCAAAAAGGAATGGAGTCATTAGCAATTATGGTTTTTAAATGGCACCCAGAATTATGCTGCACTAAGCACAATTTCACATCATTCTGGGTTCATTTGTGTGAAAACAAGGTCCAATCAGGCTGAAACGTTACAGGAAGGTAGAATCTATTGAGTTGTAAGTGATCTGAACGTTTCATGATGATAGCACTTTCCTAAGGGGGTCAAACCATGTCCCAAAGGTCACCGGATCTGGTGTCAATTTAAAGAAGTAGTCCAGTTACACATTTGTGGGCTTATAACTTGGCTTCTGAATGTCCTAGAGAGATCAGGTTTGTTTTAATGTACTCCAATCAACAGCCCCTACAACCACAAAACAGAATGGAGTCATTAGCACTTATGGTTTGTAAATGGCACCCAGAATTACGTTGCACGAAGCACTATTTCACATCATTCTGGGTTCATTTGTGTGAAAACAAGGTCCAATCAGGCTGAAACGCTACAAGAAGGTAGAATCTATTGAGTTGTAAGTGATCTGAACGTTTCATGATGATAGCACTTTCCTAAGGGGGTCAAACCATTTCCCAAAGGTCACCGGATCTGGTGTCAATTTAAAGAAGTAGTCAAGTTACACATTTGTGGGCTTATAACTTGGCTTCTGAATGTCCTAGAGAGATCAGGTTTGTTTTAATGTACTCCAACCAACAGCCCCTACAACCACAAAAAGGAATGGAGTCATTAGCACTTATGGTTTGTAAATGGCACCCAGAATTATGTTGCACGAAGCACAATTTCCCATCATTCTCGGTCCATTTGTGTGAAAACAAGGTCCAATCTGGCTGAAACGTTACAAGAAGGTAGAATCTATTGAGTTGTAAGTGATCTGAACGTTTCATGATGATCGCACATTCCTATAGGGGGTCAAACCATGTCCCAAAGGTCACCGGGCCTGGTGTCAATTTAAAGAAATAGTCCAGTTACACCTTTGAGGGCTTATAACTTGGCTTCTGAATGTCCTAGAGAGATCAGGTTTGTTTTAGTGTACTCCAATCAACAGCCCCTACAACCTCAAAAAGGAATGGAGTCATTAGCACTTATGGTTTTTAAATGGCACCCAGAATTATGTTGCACGAAGCACAATTTCACATCATTCTGGGTTCATTTGTGTGAAAACAAGGTCCAATCAGGCTGAAACGTTACAGGAAGGTAGAATCTATTGAGTTGTAAGTGATCTGAACGTTTCATGATGATAGCACTTTCCTAAGGGGGTCAAACCATGTCCCAAAGGTCACCAGATCTGGTGTCAATTTAAAGAAGTAGTCCAGTTACACATTTGTGGGCTTATAAATTGGCTTCTGAATGTCCTAGAGAGATCAGGTTTGTTTTACTGTACTCCAATCAACAGCCCCTACAACCACAAAAAGGAATCCACAAAAAGGAATGGAGTCATTAGCACTTATGGTTTGTAAATGGCACCCAGAATTATGTTGCACGAAGCACAATTTCACATCATTCTGGGTTCATTTGTGTGAAAACAAGGTCCAATCAGGCTGCAACGCTACAAGAAGGTAGAATCTATTGAGTTGTAAGTGATCTGAACGTTTCATGATGATAGCACTTTCCTAAGGGGGTCAAACCATGTCCCAAAGGTCACCGGGCCTGGTGTCTCTTTAAAGAAGTAGTCCAGTTACACATTTGTGGGCTTATAACTTGGCCTCTGAATGTCCCTGAGAGATCAGGTTTTTTTTTAGTATACTCCAATCAACAGCCCCTACAACCACAAAAAGGAATGGAGTCATTAGCACTTATGGGTTTGTAAATGGCACCCAGAATTATGTTGCACGAAGCACAATTTCACATCAGTCTGGATTCATTTGTGTGAAAACAAGGTCCAATAAGGCTGAAACGTTACAGGAAGGTAGAATCTATTGAGTTGTAAGTGATCTGAACGTTTCATGATGATAGCACTTTCCTAAGGGGGTCAAACCATGTCCCAAAGGTCACCGGATCTGGTGTCAATTTAAAGAAGTAGTCCAGTTACACATTTGTGGGCTTATAACTTGGCTTCTGAATGTCCTAGAGAGATCAGGTTTGTTTTAATGTACTCCAACCAACAGCCCCTACAACCACAAAAAGGAATGGAGTCATTAGCACTTATGGTTTGTAAATGGCACCCAGAATTATGTTGCACGAAGCACAATTTCCCATCATTCTGGGTCCATTTGTGTGAAAACAAGGTCCAATCAGGCTGAAACGCTACAAGAAGGTAGAACGTATTGAGTTGTAATTATCTGAACGTTTCAAGATGATCGCACATTCCTATAGGGGGTAAAACCATGTCCCAAAGGTCACCGGGCCTGGTGTCTCTTTAAAGAAGTAGTCCAGTTACACATTTGTGGGCTTATAACTTGGCCTCTGAATGTCCCTGAGAGATCAGGTTTGTTTTAGTATACTCCAATCAACAGCCCCTAAAAACACAAAAAGGAATGGAGTCATTAGCACTTATGGGTTTTAAATGGCACCCAGAATTATGTTGCACGAAGCACAATTTCACATCATTCTGGGTTCATTTGTGTGAAAACAAGGTCCAATCAGGCTGAAACGTTACAGGAAGGTAGAATCTATTGAGTTGTAAGTGATCTGAACGTTTCATGATGATAGCACTTTCCTAAGGGGGTCAAACCATGTCCCAAAGGTCACCGGATCTGGTGTCAATTTAAAGAAGTAGTCCAGTTACACATTTGTGGGCTTATAACTTGGCTTCTGAATGTCCTAGAGAGATCAGGTTTGTTTTAATGTACTCCAATCAACAGCCCCTACAACCACAAAAAGGAATGGAGTCATTAGCACTTATGGTTTGTAAATGGCACCCAGAATTACGTTGCACGAAGCACAATTTCACATCATTCTGGGTTCATTTGTGTGAAAACAAGGTCCAATCAGGCTGAAACGCTACAAGAAGGTAGAATCTATTGAGTTGTAAGTGATCTGAACGTTTCATGATGATAGCACTTTCCTAAGGGGGTCAAACCATGTCCCAAAGGTCACCGGATCTGGTGTCAATTTAAAGAAGTAGTCCAGTTACACATTTGTGGGCTTATAACTTGGCTTCTGAATGTCCTAGAGAGATCAGGTTTGTTTTAGTGTACTCCAATCAACAGTCCCTACAACCACAAAAAGGAATGGAGTCATTAGCACTTATGGATTGTAAATGGCACCCAGTATTATGTTGCACGAAGCACTATTTCACATCATTCTGGGTCCATTTGTGTGAAAACAAGGTGCAATCTGGCTGAAATGTTACAGGAAGGTAGAATCTATTGAGTTGTAAGTGATCTGAACGTTTCATGATTATAGCACTTTCCTAAGGGGGTCAAACCATGTCCCAAAGGTCACCGGATCTGGTGTCAATTTAAAGAAGTACTCCAGTTACATATTTGTGGACTTATAACTTGGCTTCTGAATGTCCTAGAGCGATCAGGTTTGTTTTAGTGTACTCCAATCAACAGCCCCTACAACCACAAAAAGGAATGGAGACATTAGAACTTATGGTTTTTAAATGGAGCCCAGAATTATGTTGCACGAAGCGCAATTTCACATCATTCTGGGTTCATTTGTGTGAAAACAACCTCCAATCAGGCTGAAACGTTACAGGAAGGTAGAATCTATTGAGTTGTAAGTGATCTGAACGTTTCATGATGATAGCACTTTCCTAAGGGGGTCAAACCATGTCCCAAAGGTCACCGGATCTGGTGTCACTTTAAAGAAGTAGTCCAGTTACACATTTGTGGGCTTATAATTTGGCTTCTGAATGTCCTAGAGAGGTCAGGTTTGTTTTATTGTACTCCAATCAACAGCCGCTACAACCACAAAAAGGAATGAAGACATTAGCACTTATGGTTTTTAAATGGCACAAGGAATTATGTTGCACGAAGCACAATTTCACATCATTCTGGGTTCATTTGTGTGAAAACAAGGTCCAATCAGGCTGAAACGTTACAGGAAGGAAGAATCTATTGAGTTGTAAGTGATCTGAACGTTTCATGATGATAGCACTTTCCTAAGGGGGTCAAACCATGTCCCAAAGGTCACCGGATCTGGTGTCAATTTAAAGAAGTAGTCCGGTTACACATTTGTGGGCTTATAACTTGGCTTCTGAATGTCCTAGAGAGATCAGGTTTGTTTTAGTGTACTCCAATCAACAGCCCCTACAACCACAAAAAGGAATCCACAAAAAGGAATGGAGTCATTAGCACTTATGGTTTGTAAATGGCACCCAGAATTATGTTGCACGAAGCACAATTTCACATCATTCTGGGTTCATTTGTGTGAAAACAAGGTCCAATCAGGCTGCAACGCTACAAGAAGGTAGAATCTATTGAGTTGTAAGTGATCTGAACGTTTCATGATGATAGCACTTTCCTAAGGGGGTCAAACCATGTCCCAAAGGTCACCGGATCTGGTGTCAATTTAAATAAGTAGTCCAGTTACACATTTGTGGGCTTATAACTTGGCTTCTGAATGTCCTAGAGAGATCAGGTTTGTTTTAATGTACTCCAATCAACAGCCCCTACAACCACAAAAAGGAATGGAGTCATTAGCACTTATGGTTTGTAAATGGCACCCAGAATTACGTTGCACGAAGCACAATTTCACATCATTCTGGGTTCATTTGTGTGAAAACAAGGTCCAATCAGGCCGAAACGCTACAAGAAGGTAGAATCTATTGAGTTGTAAGTGATCTGAATGTTTCATGATGATAGCACTTTCCTAAGGGGGTCAAACCATGTCCCAAAGGTCACCAGATCTGGTGTCAATATAAAGAAGTAGTCCAGTTACACATTTGTGGGCTTATAACTTGGCTTCTGAATGTCCTAGAGAGATCAGGTTTGTTTTAGTGTACTCCAATCAACAGTCCCTACAACCACAAAAAGGAATGGAGTCATTAGCACTTATGGATTGTAAATGGCACCCAGTATTATGTTGCACGAAGCACTATTTCACATCATTCTGGGTCCATTTGTGTGAAAACAAGGTGCAATCAGGCTGAAATGTTACAGGAAGGTAGAATCTATTGAGTTGTAAGTGATCTGAACGTTTCATGATTATAGCACTTTCCTAAGGGGGTCAAACCATGTCCCAAAGGTCACCGGATCTGGTGTCAATTTAAAGTAGTCCAGTTACATATTTGTGGACTTATAACTTGGCTTCTGAATGTCCTAGAGCGATCAGGTTTGTTTTAGTGTACTCCAATCAACAGCCCCTACAACCACAAAAAGGAATGGAGACATTAGGACTTATGGTTTTTAAATGGCACCCAGAATTATGCTGCACTAAGCACAATTTCACATCATTCTGGGTTCATTTGTGTGAAAACAAGGTCCAATCAGGCTGAAACGTTACAGGAAGGTAGAATCTATTGAGTTGTAAGTGATCTGAACGTTTCATGATGATAGCACTTTCCTAAGGGGGTCAAACCATGTCCCAAAGGTCACCGGATCTGGTGTCAATTTAAAGAAGTAGTCCAGTTACACATTTGTGGGCTTATAACTTGGCTTCTGAATGTCCTAGAGAGATCAGGTTTGTTTTAATGTACTCCAACCAACAGCCCCTACAACCACAAAAAGGAATGGAGTCATTAGCACTTATGGTTTGTAAATGGCACCCAGAATTATGTTGCACGAAGCACAATTTCCCATCATTCTCGGTCCATTTGTGTGAAAACAAGGTCCAATCAGGCTGAAACGTTACAAGAAGGTAGAATCTATTGAGTTGTAAGTGATCTGAACGTTTCATGATGATCGCACATTCCTATAGGGGGTCAAACCATGTCCCAAAGGTCACCGGGCCTGGTGTCACTTTAAAGAAATAGTCCAGTTACACCTTTGAGGGCTTATAACTTGGCTTCTGAATGTCCTAGAGAGATCAGGTTTGTTTTAGTGTACTCCAATCAACAGCCCCTACAACCTCAAAAAGGAATGGAGTCATTAGCACTTATGGTTTTTAAATGGCACCCAGAATTATGTTGCACGAAGCACAATTTCACATCATTCTGGGTTCATTTGTGTGAAAACAAGGTCCAATCAGGCTGAAACGTTACAGGAAGGTAGAATCTATTGAGTTGTAAGTGATCTGAACGTTTCATGATGATAGCACTTTCCTTAGGGGGTCAAACCATGTCCCAAAGGTCACCAGATCTGGTGTCAATTTAAAGAAGTAGTCCAGTTACACATTTGTGGGCTTATAACTTGGCTTCTGAATGTCCTAGAGAGATCAGGTTTGTTTTAGTGTACTCCAATCAACAGCCCCTACAACCACAAAAAGGAATCCACAAAAAGGAATGGAGTCATTAGCACTTATGGTTTGTAAATGGCACCCAGAATTATGTTGCACGAAGCACAATTTCACATCATTCTGGGTTCATTTGTGTAAAAACAAGGTCCAATCAGGCTGCAACGCTACAAGAAGGTAGAATCTATTGAGTTGTAAGTGATCTGAACGTTTCATGATGATAGCACTTTCCTAAGGGGGTCAAACCATGTCCCAAAGGTCACCGGGCCTGGTGTCTCTTTAAATAAGTAGTCCAGTTACACATTTGTGGGCTTATAACTTGGCCTCTGAATGTCCCTGAGAGATCAGGTTTGTTTTAGTATACTCCAATCAACAGCCCCTACAACCACAAAAAGGAATGGAGTCATTAGCACTTATGGGTTTTAAATGGCACCCAGAATTATGTTGCACGAAGCACAATTTCACATCATTCTGGGTTCATTTGTGTGAAAACAAGGTCCAATCAGGCTGAAACGTTACAGGAAGGTAGAATCTATTGAGTTGTAAGTGATCTGAACGTTTCATGATGATAGCACTTTCCTAAGGGGGTCAAACCATGTCCCAAAGGTCACCGGATCTGGTGTCAATTTAAAGAAGTAGTCCAGTTACACATTTGTGGGCTTATAACTTGGCTTCTGAATGTCCTAGAGAGATCAGGTTTGTTTTAATGTACTCCAATCAACAGCCCCTACAACCACAAAACAGAATGGAGTCATTAGCACTTATGGTTTGTAAATGGCACCCAGAATTACGTTGCACGAAGCACAATTTCACATCATTCTGGGTTCATTTGTGTGAAAACAAGGTCCAATCAGGCTGAAACGTTACAGGAAGGTAGAATCTATTGAGTTGTAAGTGATCTGAACGTTTCATGATGATAGCCCTTTCCTAAGGGGGTCAAACCATGTCCCAAAGGTCACCGGATCTGGTGTCAATTTAAAGAAGTAGTCCAGTTACACATTTGTGGGCTTATAACTTGGCTTCTGAATGTCCTAGAGAGATCAGGTTTGTTTTAGTGTACTCCAATCAACAGCCCCTACAACCACAAAAAGGAATCCACAAAAATGAATGGAGTCATTAGCACTTATGGTTTGTAAATGGCACCCAGAATTATGTTGCACGAAGCACAATTTCCCATCATTCTGGGTCCATTTGTGTGAAAACAAGGTCCAATCAGGCTGAAACGCTACAAGAAGGTAGAACGTATTGAGTTGTAATTATCTGAACGTTTCAAGATGATCGCACATTCCTATAGGGGGTAAAACCATGTCCCAAAGGTCACCGGGCCTGGTGTCTCTTTAAAGAAGTAGTCCAGTTACACATTTGTGGGCTTATAACTTGGCCTCTGAATGTCCCTGAGAGATCAGGTTTGTTTTAGTATACTCCAATCAACAGCCCCTACAACCACAAAAAGGAATGGAGTCATTAGCACTTATGGGTTTTAAATGGCACCCACAATTATGTTGCACGAAGCACAATTTCACATCATTCTGGGTTCATTTGTGTGAAAACAAGGTCCAATCAGGCTGAAACGTTACAGGAAGGTAGAATCTATTGAGTTGTAAGTGATCTGAACGTTTCATGATGATAGCACTTTCCTAAGGGGGTCAAACCATGTCCCAAAGGTCACCGGATCTGGTGTCAATTTAAATAAGTAGTCCAGTTACACATTTGTGGGCTTATAACTTGGCTTCTGAATGTCCTAGAGAGATCAGGTTTGTTTTAATGTACTCCAATCAACAGCCCCTACAACCACAAAAAGGAATGGAGTCATTAGCACTTATGGTTTGTAAATGGCACCCAGAATTACGTTGCACGAAGCACAATTTCACATCATTCTGGGTTCATTTGTGTGAAAACAAGGTCCAATCAGGCCGAAACGCTACAAGAAGGTAGAATCTATTGAGTTGTAAGTGATCTGAATGTTTCATGATGATAGCACTTTCCTAAGGGGGTCAAACCATGTCCCAAAGGTCACCAGATCTGGTGTCAATATAAAGAAGTAGTCCAGTTACACATTTGTGGGCTTATAACTTGGCTTCTGAATGTCCTAGAGAGATCAGGTTTGTTTTAGTGTACTCCAATCAACAGTCCCTACAACCACAAAAAGGAATAGAGTCATTAGCACTTATGGATTGTAAATGGCACCCAGTATTATGTTGCACGAAGCACTATTTCACATCATTCTGGGTCCATTTGTGTGAAAACAAGGTGCAATCAGGCTGAAATGTTACAGGAAGGTAGAATCTATTGAGTTGTAAGTGATCTGAACGTTTCATGATTATAGCACTTTCCTAAGGGGGTCAAACCATGTCCCAAAGGTCACCGGATCTGGTGTCAATTTAAAGTAGTCCAGTTACATATTTGTGGACTTATAACTTGGCTTCTGAATGTCCTAGAGCGATCAGGTTTGTTTTAGTGTACTCCAATCAACAGCCCCTACAACCACAAAAAGGAATGGAGACATTAGGACTTATGGTTTTTAAATGGCACCCAGAATTATGCTGCACTAAGCACAATTTCACATCATTCTGGGTTCATTTGTGTGAAAACAAGGTCCAATCAGGCTGAAACGTTACAGGAAGGTAGAATCTATTGAGTTGTAAGTGATCTGAACGTTTCATGATGATAGCACTTTCCTAAGGGGGTCAAACCATGTCCCAAAGGTCACCGGATCTGGTGTCAATTTAAAGAAGTAGTCCGGTTACACATTTGTGGGCTTATAACTTGGCTTCTGAATGTCCTAGAGAGATCAGGTTTGTTTTAATGTACTCCAACCAACAGCCCCTACAACCACAAAAAGGAATGGAGTCATTAGCACTTATGGTTTGTAAATGGCACCCAGAATTATGTTGCACGAAGCACAATTTCCCATCATTCTCTGTCCATTTGTGTGAAAACAAGGTCCAATCAGGCTGAAACGTTACAAGAAGGTAGAATCTATTGAGTTGTAAGTGATCTGAACGTTTCATGATGATCGCACATTCCTATAGGGGGTCAAACCATGTCCCAAAGGTCACCGGGCCTGGTGTCACTTTAAAGAAATAGTCCAGTTACACCTTTGAGGGCTTATAACTTGGCTTCTGAATGTCCTAGAGAGATCAGGTTTGTTTTAGTGTACTCCAATCAACAGCCCCTACAACCTCAAAAAGGAATGGAGTCATTAGCACTTATGGTTTTTAAATGGCACCCAGAATTATGTTGCACGAAGCACAATTTCACATCATTCTGGGTTCATTTGTGTGAAAACAAGGTCCAATCAGGCTGAAACGTTACAGGAAGGTAGAATCTATTGAGTTGTAAGTGATCTGAACGTTTCATGATGATAGCACTTTCCTTAGGGGGTCAAACCATGTCCCAAAGGTCACCAGATCTGGTGTCAATTTAAAGAAGTAGTCCAGTTACACATTTGTGGGCTTATAACTTGGCTTCTGAATGTCCTAGAGAGATCAGGTTTGTTTTAGTGTACTCCAATCAACAGCCCCTACAACCACAAAAAGGAATCCACAAAAAGGAATGGAGTCATTAGCACTTATGGTTTGTAAATGGCACCCAGAATTATGTTGCACGAAGCACAATTTCACATCATTCTGGGTTCATTTGTGTAAAAACAAGGTCCAATCAGGCTGCAACGCTACAAGAAGGTAGAATCTATTGAGTTGTAAGTGATCTGAACGTTTCATGATGATAGCACTTTCCTAAGGGGGTCAAACCATGTCCCAAAGGTCACCGGGCCTGGTGTCTCTTTAAAGAAGTAGTCCAGTTACACATTTGTGGGCTTATAACTTGGCCTCTGAATGTCCCTGAGAGATCAGGTTTGTTTTAGTATACTCCAATCAACAGCCCCTACAACCACAAAAAGGAATGGAGTCATTAGCACTTATGGGTTTTAAATGGCACCCAGAATTATGTTGCACGAAGCACAATTTCACATCATTCTGGGTTCATTTGTGTGAAAACAAGGTCCAATCAGGCTGAAACGTTACAGGAAGGTAGAATCTATTGAGTTGTAAGTGATCTGAACGTTTCATGATGATAGCACTTTCCTTAGGGGGTCAAACCATGTCCCAAAGGTCACCAGATCTGGTGTCAATTTAAAGAAGTAGTCCAGTTACACATTTGTGGGCTTATAACTTGGCTTCTGAATGTCCTAGAGAGATCAGGTTTGTTTTAGTGTACTCCAATCAACAGCCCCTACAACCACAAAAAGGAATCCACAAAAAGGAATGGAGTCATTAGCACTTATGGTTTGTAAATGGCACCCAGAATTATGTTGCACGAAGCACAATTTCACATCATTCTGGGTTCATTTGTGTAAAAACAAGGTCCAATCAGGCTGCAACGCTACAAGAAGGTAGAATCTATTGAGTTGTAAGTGATCTGAACGTTTCATGATGATAGCACTTTCCTAAGGGGGTCAAACCATGTCCCAAAGGTCACCGGATCTGGTGTCAATTTAAAGAAGTAGTCCAGTTACACATTTGTGGGCTTATAACTTGGCTTCTGAATGTCCTAGAGAGATCAGGTTTGTTTTAATGTACTCCAATCAACAGCCCCTACAACCACAAAACAGAATGGAGTCATTAGCACTTATGGTTTGTAAATGGCACCCAGAATTACGTTGCACGAAGCACAATTTCACATCATTCTGGGTTCATTTGTGTGAAAACAAGGTCCAATCAGGCTGAAACGTTACAGGAAGGTAGAATCTATTGCGTTGTAAGTGATCTGAACGTTTCATGATGATAGCCCTTTCCTAAGGGGGTCAAACCATGTCCCAAAGGTCACCGGATCTGGTGTCAATTTAAAAAAGTAGTCCAGTTACACATTTGTGGGCTTATAACTTGGCTTCTGAATGTCCTAGAGAGATCAGGTTTGTTTTAGTGTACTCCAATCAACAGCCCCTACAACCACAAAAAGGAATCCACAAAAAGGAATGGAGTCATTAGCACTTATGGTTTGTAAATGGCACCCAGAATTATGTTGCACGAAGCACAATTTCACATCATTCTGGGTTCATTTGTGTGAAAACAAGGTCCAATCAGGCTGCAACACTACAAGAAGGTAGAACCTATTGAGTTGTAAGTGATCTGAACGTTTCATGATGATAGCACTTTCCTAAGGGGGTCAAACCATGTCCCAAAGGCCACCGGATCTGGTGTCAATATAAAGAAGTAGTCCAGTTACACATTTGTGGGCTTATAACTTGGCTTCTGAATGTCCTAGAGAGATCAGGTTTGTTTTAGTGTACTCCAATCAACAGTCCCTACAACCACAAAAAGGAATGGAGTCATTAGCACTTATGGATTGTAAATGGCACCCAGTATTATGTTGCACGAAGCACTATTTCACATCATTCTGGGTCCATTTGTGTGAAAACAAGGTGCAATCAGGCTGAAATGTTACAGGAAGGTAGAATCTATTGAGTTGTAAGTGATCTGAACGTTTCATGATTATAGCACTTTCCTAAGGGGGTCAAACCATGTCCCAAAGGTCACCGGATCTGGTGTCAATTTAAAGTAGTCCAGTTACATATTTGTGGACTTATAACTTGGCTTCTGAATGTCCTAGAGCGATCAGGTTTGTTTTAGTGTACTCCAATCAACAGCCCCTACAACCACAAAAAGGAATGGAGACATTAGGACTTATGGTTTTTAAATGGCACCCAGAATTATGCTGCACTAAGCACAATTTCACATCATTCTGGGTTCATTTGTGTGAAAACAAGGTCCAATCAGGCTGAAACGTTACAGGAAGGTAGAATCTATTGAGTTGTAAGTGATCTGAACGTTTCATGATGATAGCACTTTCCTAAGGGGGTCAAACCATGTCCCAAAGGTCACCGGATCTGGTGTCAATTTAAAGAAGTAGTCCAGTTACACATTTGTGGGCTTATAACTTGGCTTCTGAATGTCCTAGAGAGATCAGGTTTGTTTTAATGTACTCCAACCAACAGCCCCTACAACCACAAAAAGGAATGGAGTCATTAGCACTTATGGTTTGTAAATGGCACCCAGAATTATGTTGCACGAAGCACAATTTCCCATCATTCTCGGTCCATTTGTGTGAAAACAAGGTCCAATCAGGCTGAAACGTTACAAGAAGGTAGAATCTATTGAGTTGTAAGTGATCTGAACGTTTCATGATGATCGCACATTCCTATAGGGGGTCAAACCATGTCCCAAAGGTCACCGGGCCTGGTGTCACTTTAAAGAAATAGTCCAGTTACACCTTTGAGGGCTTATAACTTGGCTTCTGAATGTCCTAGAGAGATCAGGTTTGTTTTAGTGTACTCCAATCAACAGCCCCTACAACCTCAAAAAGGAATGGAGTCATTAGCACTTATGGTTTTTAAATGGCACCCAGAATTATGTTGCACGAAGCACAATTTCACATCATTCTGGGTTCATTTGTGTGAAAACAAGGTCCAATCAGGCTGAAACGTTACAGGAAGGTAGAATCTATTGAGTTGTAAGTGATCTGAACGTTTCATGATGATAGCACTTTCCTTAGGGGGTCAAACCATGTCCCAAAGGTCACCAGATCTGGTGTCAATTTAAAGAAGTAGTCCAGTTACACATTTGTGGGCTTATAACTTGGCTTCTGAATGTCCTAGAGAGATCAGGTTTGTTTTAGTGTACTCCAATCAACAGCCCCTACAACCACAAAAAGGAATCCACAAAAAGGAATGGAGTCATTAGCACTTATGGTTTGTAAATGGCACCCAGAATTATGTTGCACGAAGCACAATTTCACATCATTCTGGGTTCATTTGTGTAAAAACAAGGTCCAATCAGGCTGCAACGCTACAAGAAGGTAGAATCTATTGAGTTGTAAGTGATCTGAACGTTTCATGATGATAGCACTTTCCTAAGGGGGTCAAACCATGTCCCAAAGGTCACCGGGCCTGGTGTCTCTTTAAATAAGTAGTCCAGTTACACATTTGTGGGCTTATAACTTGGCCTCTGAATGTCCCTGAGAGATCAGGTTTGTTTTAGTATACTCCAATCAACAGCCCCTACAACCACAAAAAGGAATGGAGTCATTAGCACTTATGGGTTTTAAATGGCACCCAGAATTATGTTGCACGAAGCACAATTTCACATCATTCTGGGTTCATTTGTGTGAAAACAAGGTCCAATCAGGCTGAAACGTTACAGGAAGGTAGAATCTATTGAGTTGTAAGTGATCTGAACGTTTCATGATGATAGCACTTTCCTAAGGGGGTCAAACCATGTCCCAAAGGTCACCGGATCTGGTGTCAATTTAAAGAAGTAGTCCAGTTACACATTTGTGGGCTTATAACTTGGCTTCTGAATGTCCTAGAGAGATCAGGTTTGTTTTAATGTACTCCAATCAACAGCCCCTACAACCACAAAACAGAATGGAGTCATTAGCACTTATGGTTTGTAAATGGCACCCAGAATTACGTTGCACGAAGCACAATTTCACATCATTCTGGGTTCATTTGTGTGAAAACAAGGTCCAATCAGGCTGAAACGTTACAGGAAGGTAGAATCTATTGAGTTGTAAGTGATCTGAACGTTTCATGATGATAGCCCTTTCCTAAGGGGGTCAAACCATGTCCCAAAGGTCACCGGATCTGGTGTCAATTTAAAGAAGTAGTCCAGTTACACATTTGTGGGCTTATAACTTGGCTTCTGAATGTCCTAGAGAGATCAGGTTTGTTTTAGTGTACTCCAATCAACAGCCCCTACAACCACAAAAAGGAATCCACAAAAAGGAATGGAGTCATTAGCACTTATGGTTTGTAAATGGCACCCAGAATTATGTTGCACGAAGCACAATTTCCCATCATTCTGGGTCCATTTGTGTGAAAACAAGGTCCAATCAGGCTGAAACGCTACAAGAAGGTAGAACGTATTGAGTTGTAATTATCTGAACGTTTCAAGATGATCGCACATTCCTATAGGGGGTAAAACCATGTCCCAAAGGTCACCGGGCCTGGTGTCTCTTTAAAGAAGTAGTCCAGTTACACATTTGTGGGCTTATAACTTGGCCTCTGAATGTCCCTGAGAGATCAGGTTTGTTTTAGTATACTCCAATCAACAGCCCCTACAACCACAAAAAGGAATGGAGTCATTAGCACTTATGGGTTTTAAATGGCACCCACAATTATGTTGCACGAAGCACAATTTCACATCATTCTGGGTTCATTTGTGTGAAAACAAGGTCCAATCAGGCTGAAACGTTACAGGAAGGTAGAATCTATTGAGTTGTAAGTGATCTGAACGTTTCATGATGATAGCACTTTCCTAAGGGGGTCAAACCATGTCCCAAAGGTCACCGGATCTGGTGTCAATTTAAATAAGTAGTCCAGTTACACATTTGTGGGCTTATAACTTGGCTTCTGAATGTCCTAGAGAGATCAGGTTTGTTTTAATGTACTCCAATCAACAGCCCCTACAACCACAAAAAGGAATGGAGTCATTAGCACTTATGGTTTGTAAATGGCACCCAGAATTACGTTGCACGAAGCACAATTTCACATCATTCTGGGTTCATTTGTGTGAAAACAAGGTCCAATCAGGCCGAAACGCTACAAGAAGGTAGAATCTATTGAGTTGTAAGTGATCTGAATGTTTCATGATGATAGCACTTTCCTAAGGGGGTCAAACCATGTCCCAAAGGTCACCAGATCTGGTGTCAATATAAAGAAGTAGTCCAGTTACACATTTGTGGGCTTATAACTTGGCTTCTGAATGTCCTAGAGAGATCAGGTTTGTTTTAGTGTACTCCAATCAACAGTCCCTACAACCACAAAAAGGAATAGAGTCATTAGCACTTATGGATTGTAAATGGCACCCAGTATTATGTTGCACGAAGCACTATTTCACATCATTCTGGGTCCATTTGTGTGAAAACAAGGTGCAATCAGGCTGAAATGTTACAGGAAGGTAGAATCTATTGAGTTGTAAGTGATCTGAACGTTTCATGATTATAGCACTTTCCTAAGGGGGTCAAACCATGTCCCAAAGGTCACCGGATCTGGTGTCAATTTAAAGTAGTCCAGTTACATATTTGTGGACTTATAACTTGGCTTCTGAATGTCCTAGAGCGATCAGGTTTGTTTTAGTGTACTCCAATCAACAGCCCCTACAACCACAAAAAGGAATGGAGACATTAGGACTTATGGTTTTTAAATGGCACCCAGAATTATGCTGCACTAAGCACAATTTCACATCATTCTGGGTTCATTTGTGTGAAAACAAGGTCCAATCAGGCTGAAACGTTACAGGAAGGTAGAATCTATTGAGTTGTAAGTGATCTGAACGTTTCATGATGATAGCACTTTCCTAAGGGGGTCAAACCATGTCCCAAAGGTCACCGGATCTGGTGTCAATTTAAAGAAGTAGTCCGGTTACACATTTGTGGGCTTATAACTTGGCTTCTGAATGTCCTAGAGAGATCAGGTTTGTTTTAATGTACTCCAACCAACAGCCCCTACAACCACAAAAAGGAATGGAGTCATTAGCACTTATGGTTTGTAAATGGCACCCAGAATTATGTTGCACGAAGCACAATTTCCCATCATTCTCGGTCCATTTGTGTGAAAACAAGGTCCAATCAGGCTGAAACGTTACAAGAAGGTAGAATCTATTGAGTTGTAAGTGATCTGAACGTTTCATGATGATCGCACATTCCTATAGGGGGTCAAACCATGTCCCAAAGGTCACCGGGCCTGGTGTCACTTTAAAGAAATAGTCCAGTTACACCTTTGAGGGCTTATAACTTGGCTTCTGAATGTCCTAGAGAGATCAGGTTTGTTTTAGTGTACTCCAATCAACAGCCCCTACAACCTCAAAAAGGAATGGAGTCATTAGCACTTATGGTTTTTAAATGGCACCCAGAATTATGTTGCACGAAGCACAATTTCACATCATTCTGGGTTCATTTGTGTGAAAACAAGGTCCAATCAGGCTGAAACGTTACAGGAAGGTAGAATCTATTGAGTTGTAAGTGATCTGAACGTTTCATGATGATAGCACTTTCCTTAGGGGGTCAAACCATGTCCCAAAGGTCACCAGATCTGGTGTCAATTTAAAGAAGTAGTCCAGTTACACATTTGTGGGCTTATAACTTGGCTTCTGAATGTCCTAGAGAGATCAGGTTTGTTTTAGTGTACTCCAATCAACAGCCCCTACAACCACAAAAAGGAATCCACAAAAAGGAATGGAGTCATTAGCACTTATGGTTTGTAAATGGCACCCAGAATTATGTTGCACGAAGCACAATTTCACATCATTCTGGGTTCATTTGTGTAAAAACAAGGTCCAATCAGGCTGCAACGCTACAAGAAGGTAGAATCTATTGAGTTGTAAGTGATCTGAACGTTTCATGATGATAGCACTTTCCTAAGGGGGTCAAACCATGTCCCAAAGGTCACCGGGCCTGGTGTCTCTTTAAAGAAGTAGTCCAGTTACACATTTGTGGGCTTATAACTTGGCCTCTGAATGTCCCTGAGAGATCAGGTTTGTTTTAGTATACTCCAATCAACAGCCCCTACAACCACAAAAAGGAATGGAGTCATTAGCACTTATGGGTTTTAAATGGCACCCAGAATTATGTTGCACGAAGCACAATTTCACATCATTCTGGGTTCATTTGTGTGAAAACAAGGTCCAATCAGGCTGAAACGTTACAGGAAGGTAGAATCTATTGAGTTGTAAGTGATCTGAACGTTTCATGATGATAGCACTTTCCTTAGGGGGTCAAACCATGTCCCAAAGGTCACCAGATCTGGTGTCAATTTAAAGAAGTAGTCCAGTTACACATTTGTGGGCTTATAACTTGGCTTCTGAATGTCCTAGAGAGATCAGGTTTGTTTTAGTGTACTCCAATCAACAGCCCCTACAACCACAAAAAGGAATCCACAAAAAGGAATGGAGTCATTAGCACTTATGGTTTGTAAATGGCACCCAGAATTATGTTGCACGAAGCACAATTTCACATCATTCTGGGTTCATTTGTGTAAAAACAAGGTCCAATCAGGCTGCAACGCTACAAGAAGGTAGAATCTATTGAGTTGTAAGTGATCTGAACGTTTCATGATGATAGCACTTTCCTAAGGGGGTCAAACCATGTCCCAAAGGTCACCGGATCTGGTGTCAATTTAAAGAAGTAGTCCAGTTACACATTTGTGGGCTTATAACTTGGCTTCTGAATGTCCTAGAGAGATCAGGTTTGTTTTAATGTACTCCAATCAACAGCCCCTACAACCACAAAACAGAATGGAGTCATTAGCACTTATGGTTTGTAAATGGCACCCAGAATTACGTTGCACGAAGCACAATTTCACATCATTCTGGGTTCATTTGTGTGAAAACAAGGTCCAATCAGGCTGAAACGTTACAGGAAGGTAGAATCTATTGAGTTGTAAGTGATCTGAACGTTTCATGATGATAGCCCTTTCCTAAGGGGGTCAAACCATGTCCCAAAGGTCACCGGATCTGGTGTCAATTTAAAAAAGTAGTCCAGTTACACATTTGTGGGCTTATAACTTGGCTTCTGAATGTCCTAGAGAGATCAGGTTTGTTTTAGTGTACTCCAATCAACAGCCCCTACAACCACAAAAAGGAATCCACAAAAAGGAATGGAGTCATTAGCACTTATGGTTTGTAAATGGCACCCAGAATTATGTTGCACGAAGCACAATTTCACATCATTCTGGGTTCATTTGTGTGAAAACAAGGTCCAATCAGGCTGCAACACTACAAGAAGGTAGAACCTATTGAGTTGTAAGTGATCTGAACGTTTCATGATGATAGCACTTTCCTAAGGGGGTCAAACCATGTCCCAAAGGCCACCGGATCTGGTGTCAATTTAAAGAAGTAGTCCAGTTACACCTTTGTGGGCTTATAACTTGGCTTCTGAATATCCTAGAGAGATCAGGTTTGTTTTAGTGTACTCCAGTCAACATCCCCTACAACCTCAAAAAGGAATGGAGTCATTAGCAATTATGGTTTTTAAATGGCACCCAGAATTATGCTGCACTAAGCACAATTTCACATCATTCTGTGTTCATTTGTGTGAAAACAAGGTCCAATCAGGCTGAAACGTTACAGGAAGGTAGAATCTATTGAGTTGTAAGTGATCTGAACGTTTCATGATGATAGCACTTTCCTAAGGGGGTCAAACCATGTCCCAAAGGTCACCGGATCTGGTGTCAATTTAAAGAAGTAGTCCAGTTACAGATTTGTGGGCTTATAACTTGGCTTCTGAATGTCCTAGAGAGATCAGGTTTGTTTTAATGTACTCCAATCAACAGCCCCTACAACCACAAAAAGGAATGGAGACATTAGCACTTATGGTTTTTAAAAGGCGCCCAGAATTATGTTGCACGAAGCACAATTTCACATCATTCTGGGTTCATTTGTGTGAAAACAAGGTCCAATCAGGCTGCAACGCTACAAGAAGGTAGAATCTATTGAGTTGTAAGTGATCTGAACGTTTCATGATGATAGCCCTTTCCTAAGGGGGTCAAACCATGTCCCAAAGGTCACCGGATCTGGTGTCAATTTAAAGAAGTAGTCCAGTTACACATTTGTGGGCTTATAACTTGGCTTCTGAATGTCCTAGAGAGATCAGGTTTGTTTTAGTGTACTCCAATCAACAGCCCCTACAACCACAAAAAGGAATCCACAAAAAGGAATGGAGTCATTAGCACTTATGGTTTGTAAATGGCACCCAGAATTATGTTGCACGAAGCACAATTTCACATCATTCTGGGTTCATTTGTGTGAAAACAAGGTCCAATCAGGCTGCAACGCTACAAGAAGGTAGAATCTATTGAGTTGTAAGTGATCTGAACGTTTCATGATGATAGCACTTTCCTAAGGGGGTCAAACCATGTCCCAAAGGCCACCGGATCTGGTGTCAATTTAAAGAAGTAGTCCAGTTACACCTTTGTGGGCTTATAACTTGGCTTCTGAATATCCTAGAGAGATCAGGTTTGTTTTAGTGTACTCCAATCAACATCCCCTACAACCTCAAAAAGGAATGGAGTCATTAGCAATTATGGTTTTTAAATGGCACCCAGAATTATGCTGCACTAAGCACAATTTCACATCATTCTGGGTTCATTTGTGTGAAAACAAGGTCCAATCAGGCTGAAACGTTACAGGAAGGTAGAATCTATTGAGTTGTAAGTGATCTGAACGTTTCATGATGATAGCACTTTCCTAAGGGGGTCAAACCATGTCCCAAAGGTCACCGGATCTGGTGTCAATTTAAAGAAGTAGTCCAGTTACACATTTGTGGGCTTATAACTTGGCTTCTGAATGTCCTAGAGAGATCAGGTTTGTTTCAATGTACTCCAATCAACAGCCCCTACAACCACAAAAAGGAATGGAGACATTAGCACTTATGGTTTTTAAAAGGCGCCCAGAATTATGTTGCACGAAGCACAATTTCACATCATTCTGGGTTCATTTGTGTGAAAACAAGGTCCAATCAGGCTGAAACGTTACAGGAAGGTAGAATCTATTGAGTTGTAAGTGATCTGAACGTTTCATGATGATAGCACTTTCCTAAGGGGGTCAAACCATGTCCCAAAGGTCACCGGATCTGGTGTCAATTTAAAGAAGTAGTCCAGTTACACATTTGTGGGCTTATAACTTGGCTTCTGAATGTCCTAGAGAGATCAGGTTTGTTTTAATGTACTCCAATCAACAGCCCCTACAACCACAAAAAGGAATGGAGACATTAGCACTTATGGTTTTTAAAAGGCGCCCAGAATTATGTTGCACGAAGCACAATTTCACATCATTCTGGGTTCATTAGTGTGAAAACAAGGTCCAATCAGGCTGAAACGTTACAGGAAGGTAGAATCTATTGAGTTGTAAGTGATCTGAACGTTTCATGATGATAGCACTTTCCTAAGGGGGTCAAACCATGTCCCAAAGGTCACCGGATCTGGTGTCAATTTAAAGAAGTAGTCCAGTTACACATTTGTGGGCTTATAACTTGGCTTCTGAATGTCCTAGAGAGATCAGGTTTGTTTTAATGTACTCCAATCAACAGCCCCTACAACCACAAAAAGGAATGGAGACATTAGCACTTATGGTTTTTAAAAGGCGCCCAGAATTATGTTGCACGAAGCACAATTTCACATCATTCTGGGTTCATTTGTGTGAAAACAAGGTCCAATCAGGCTGCAACGCTACAAGAAGGTAGAATCTATTGAGTTGTAAGTGATCTGAACGTTTCATGATGATAGCCCTTTCCTAGGGGGGTCAAACCATGTCCCAAAGGTCACCGGATCTGGTGTCAATTTAAAGAAGTAGTCCAGTAACACATTTGTGGGCTTATAACTTGGCTTCTGAATGTCCTAGAGAGATCAGGTTTGTTTTAGTGTACTCCAATCAACAGCCCCTACAACCACAAAAAGGAATCCACAAAAAGTAATGGAGTCATTAGCACTTATGGTTTGTAAATGGCACCCAGAATTATGTTGCACGAAGCACAATTTCACATCATTCTGGGTTCATTTGTGTGAAAACAAGGTCCAATCAGGCTGCAACGCTACAAGAAGGTAGAATCTATTGAGTTGTAAGTGATCTGAACGTTTCATGATGATAGCACTTTCCTAAGGGGATCAAACCATGTCCCAAAGGCCACCGGATCTGGTGTCAATTTAAAGAAGTAGTCCAGTTACACCTTTGTGGGCTTATAACTTGGCTTCTGAATATCCTAGAGAGATCAGGTTTGTTTTAGTGTACTCCAATCAACATCCCCTACAACCTCAAAAAGGAATGGAGTCATTAGCAATTATGGTTTTTAAATGGCACCCAGAATTATGCTGCACTAAGCACAATTTCACATCATTCTGGGTTCATTTGTGTGAAAACAAGGTCCAATCAGGCTGAAACGTTACAGGAAGGTAGAATCTATTGAGTTGTAAGTGATCTGAACGTTTCATGATGATAGCACTTTCCTAAGGGGGTCAAACCATGTCCCAAAGGTCACCGGATCTGGTGTCAATTTAAAGAAGTAGTCCAGTTATACATTTGTGGGCTTATAACTTGGCTTCTGAATGTCCTAGAGAGATCAGGTTTGTTTCAATGTACTCCAATCAACAGCCCCTACAACCACAAAAAGGAATGGAGACATTAGCACTTATGGTTTTTAAAAGGCGCCCAGAATTATGTTGCACGAAGCACAATTTCACATCATTCTGGGTTCATTTGTGTGAAAACAAGGTCCAATCAGGCTGAAACGTTACAGGAAGGTAGAATCTATTGAGTTGTAAGTGATCTGAACGTTTCATGATGATAGCACTTTCCTAAGGGGGTCAAACCATGTCCCAAAGGTCACCGGATCTGGTATCACTTTAAAGAAGTAGTCCAGTTACACAATTGTTGGCTTATAATTTGGCTTCTGAATGTCCTAGAGAGGTCAGGTTTGTTTTAGTGTACTCCAGTCAACAGCCCCTACAACCACAAAAAGGAATGGAGACATTAGCACTTATGCTTTTTAAATGGCACCAAGAATTATGTTGCACGAAGCACAATTTCACATCATTCTGGGTTCATTTGTGTGAAAACAAGGTCCAATCAGGCTGAAACGTTACAGGAAGGTAGAATCTATTGAGTTGTAAGTGATCTGAACGTTTCATGATGATAGCCCTTTCCTAAGGGGGTAAAACCATGTCCCAAAGGTCACCGGATCTGGTGTCAATTTAAAGAAGTAGTCCAGTTACACATTTGTGGGCTTATAACTTGGCTTCTGAATGTCCTAGAGAGATCAGGTTTGTTTTAGTGTACTCCAATCAACAGCCCCTACAACTACAAAAAGGAATCCACAAAAAGGAATGGAGTCATTAGCACTTATGGTTTGTAAATGGCACCCAGAATTATGTTGCACGAAGCACAATTTCACATCATTCTGGGTTCATTTGAGTGAAAACAAGGTCCAATCAGGCTGCAACGCTACAAGAAGGTAGAATCTATTGAGTTGTAAGTTATCTGAACGTTTCATGATGATAGCACTTTCCTAAGGGGGTCAAACCATGTCCCAAAGGCCACCGGATCTGGTGTCAATTTAAAGTAGTCCAGTTACACCTTTGTGGGCTTATAACTTGGCTTCTGAATATCCTAGAGAGATCAGGTTTGTTTTAGTGTACTCCAATCAACATCCCCTACAACCTCAAAAAGGAATGGAGTCATTAGCAATTATGGTTTTTAAATGGCACCCAGAATTATGCTGCACTAAGCACAATTTCACATCATTCTGGGTTCATTTGTGTGAAAACAAGGTCCAATCAGGCTGAAACGTTACAGGAAGGTAGAATCTATTGAGTTGTAAGTGATCTGAACGTTTCATGATGATAGCACTTTCCTAAGGGGGTGAAACCATGTCCCAAAGGTCACCGGATCTGGTGTCAATTTAAAGAAGTAGTCCAGTTACACATTTGTGGGCTTATAACTTGGCTTCTGAATGTCCTAGAGAGATCAGGTTTGTTTTAATGTACTCCAATCAACAGCCCCTACAACCACAAAACAGAATGGAGTCATTAGCACTTATGGTTTGTAAATGGCACCCAGAATTACGTTGCACGAAGCACTATTTCATATCATTCTGGGTTCATTTGTGTGAAAACAAGGTCCAATCAGGCTGAAACTCTACAAGAAGGTAGAATCTATTGAGTTGTAAGTGATCTGAACGTTTCATGATGATAGCACTTTCCTAAGGGGGTCAAACCATTTCCCAAAGGTCACCGGATCTGGTGTCAATTTAAAGAAGTAGTCAAGTTACACATTTGTGGGCTTTTAACTCGGCTTCTGAATGTCCTAGAGAGATCAGGTTTGTTTTAATGTACTCCAACCAACAGCCCCTACAACCACAAAAAGGAATGGAGTCATTAGCACTTATGGTTTGTAAATGGCACCCAGAATTATGTTGCACGAAGCACAATTTCCCATCATTCTCAGTCCATTTGTGTGAAAACAAAGTCCAATCAGGCTGAAACATTACAAGAAGGTAGAATCTATTGAGTTGTAAGTGATCTGAACGTTTCATGATGATCGCACATTCCTATAGGGGGTCAAACCATGTCCCAAAGGTCACCGGGCCTGGTGTCAATTTAAAGAAATAGTCCAGTTACACCTTTGAGGGCTTATAACTTGGCTTCTGAATGTCCTAGAGAGATCAGGTTTGTTTTAGTGTACTCCAATCAACAGCCCCTACAACCTCAAAAAGGAATGGAGTCATTAGCACTTATGGTTTTTAAATGGCACCCAGAATTATGTTGCACGAAGCACAATTTCACATCATTCTGGGTTCATTTGTGTGAAAACAAGGTCCAATCAGGCTGAAACGTTACAGGAAGGTAGAATCTATTGAGTTGTAAGTGATCTGAACGTTTCATGATGATAGCACTTTCCTAAGGGGGTCAAACCATGTCCCAAAGGTCACCAGATCTGGTGTCAATTTAAAGAAGTAGTCCAGTTACACATTTGTGGGCTTATAAATTGGCTTCTGAATGTCCTAGAGAGATCAGGTTTGTTTTACTGTACTCCAATCAACAGCCCCTACAACCACAAAAAGGAATCCACAAAAAGGAATGGAGTCATTAGCACTTATGATTTGTAAATGGCACCCAGAATTATGTTGCACGAAGCACAATTTCACATCATTCTGGGTTCATTTGTGTGAAAACAAGGTCCAATCAGGCTGCAACGCTACAAGAAGGTAGAATCTATTGAGTTGTAAGTGATCTGAACGTTTCATGATGATAGCACTTTCCTAAGGGGGTCAAACCATGTCCCAAAGGTCACCGGGCCTGGTGTCTCTTTAAAGAAGTAGTCCAGTTACACATTTGTGGGCTTATAACTTGGCTTCTGAATGTCCTAGAGAGATCAGCTTTGTTTTAATGTACTCCAATCAACAGCCCCTACAACCACAAAAAGGAATGGAGTCATTAGCACTTATGGTTTGTAAATGGCACCCAGAATTATGTTGCACGAAGCACAATTTCACATCAGTCTGGATTCATTTGTGTGAAAACAAGGTCCAATAAGGCTGAAACGTTACAGGAAGGTAGAATCTATTGAGTTGTAAGTGATCTGAACGTTTCATGATGATAGCACTTTCCTAAGGGGGTCAAACCATGTCCCAAAGGTCACCGGATCTGGCGTCAATTTAAAGAAGTAGTCCAGTTACACATTTGTGGGCTTATAACTTGGCTTCTGAATGTCCTAGAGAGATCAGGTTTGTTTTAATGTACTCCAACCAACAGCCCCTACAACCACAAAAAGGAATGGAGTCATTAGCACTTATGGTTTGTAAATGGCACCCAGAATTATGTTGCACGAAGCACAATTTCCCATCATTCTGGGTCCATTTGTGTGAAAACAAGGTCCAATCAGGCTGAAACGCTACAAGAAGGTAGAACGTATTGAGTTGTAATTATCTGAACGTTTCAAGATGATCGCACATTCCTATAGGGGGTAAAACCATGTCCCAAAGGTCACCGGGCCTGGTGTCTCTTTTAAGAAGTAGTCCAGTTACACATTTGTGGGCTTATAACTTGGCCTCTGAATGTCCCTGAGAGATCAGGTTTGTTTTAGTATACTCCAATCAACAGCCCCTAAAAACACAAAAAGGAATGGAGTCATTAGCACTTATGGGTTTTAAATGGCACCCAGAATTATGTTGCACGAAGCACAATTTCACATCATTCTGGGTTCATTTGTGTGAAAACAAGGTCCAATCAGGCTGAAACGTTACAGGAAGGTAGAATCTATTGAGTTGTAAGTGATCTGAACGTTTCATGATGATAGCACTTTCCTAAGGGGGTCAAACCATGTCCCAAAGGTCACCGGATCTGGTGTCAATTTAAAGAAGTAGTCCAGTTACACATTTGTGGGCTTATAACTTGGCTTCTGAATGTCCTAGAGAGATCAGGTTTGTTATAATGTACTCCAATCAACAGCCCCTACAACCACAAAAAGGAATGGAGTCATTAGCACTTATGGTTTGTAAATGGCACCCAGAATTACGTTGCACGAAGCACAATTTCACATCATTCTGGGTTCATTTGTGTGAAAACAAGGTCCAATCAGGCTGAAACGCTACAAGAAGGTAGAATCTATTGAGTTGTAAGTGATCTGAACGTTTCATGATGATAGCACTTTCCTAAGGGGGTCAAACCATGTCCCAAAGGTCACCGGATCTGGTGTCAATTTAAAGAAGTAGTCCAGTTACACATTTGTGGGCTTATAACTTGGCTTCTGAATGTCCTAGAGAGATCAGGTTTGTTTCAATGTACTCCAATCAACAGCCCCTACAACCACAAAAAGGAATGGAGACATTAGCACTTATGGTTTTTAAAAGGCGCCCAGAATTATGTTGCACGAAGCACAATTTCACATCATTCTGGGTTCATTTGTGTGAAAACAAGGTCCAATCAGGCTGAAACGTTACAGGAAGGTAGAATCTATTGAGTTGTAAGTGATCTGAACGTTTCATGATGATAGCACTTTCCTAAGGGGGTCAAACCATGTCCCAAAGGTCACCGGATCTGGTGTCAATTTAAAGAAGTAGTCCAGTTACACATTTGTGGGCTTATAACTTGGCTTCTGAATGTCCTAGAGAGATCAGGTTTGTTTTAATGTACTCCAATCAACAGCCCCTACAACCACAAAAAGGAATGGAGACATTAGCACTTATGGTTTTTAAAAGGCGCCCAGAATTATGTTGCACGAAGCACAATTTCACATCATTCTGGGTTCATTTGTGTGAAAACAAGGTCCAATCAGGCTGAAACGTTACAGGAAGGTAGAATCTATTGAGTTGTAAGTGATCTGAACGTTTCATGATGATAGCACTTTCCTAAGGGGGTCAAACCATGTCCCAAAGGTCACCGGATCTGGTATCACTTTAAAGAAGTAGTCCAGTTACACAATTGTTGGCTTATAATTTGGCTTCTGAATGTCCTAGAGAGGTCAGGTTTGTTTTAGTGTACTCCAGTCAACAGCCCCTACAACCACAAAAAGGAATGGAGACATTAGCACTTATGGTTTTTAAATGGCACCAAGAATTATGTTGCACGAAGCACAATTTCACATCATTCTGGGTTCATTTGTGTGAAAACAAGGTCCAATCAGGCTGAAACGTTACAGGAAGGTAGAATCTATTGAGATGTAAGTGATCTGAACGTTTCATGATGATAGCCCTTTCCTAAGGGGGTAAAACCATGTCCCAAAGGTCACCGGATCTGGTGTCAATTTAAAGAAGTAGTCCAGTTACACATTTGTGGGCTTATAACTTGGCTTCTGAATGTCCTAGAGAGATCAGGTTTGTTTTAGTGTACTCCAATCAACAGCCCCTACAACCACAAAAAGGAATCCACAAAAAGGAATGGAGTCATTAGCACTTATGGTTTGTAAATGGCACCCAGAATTATGTTGCACGAAGCACAATTTCACATCATTCTGGGTTCATTTGTGTGAAAACAAGGTCCAATCAGGCTGCAACGCTACAAGAAGGTAGAATCTATTGAGTTGTAAGTTATCTGAACGTTTCATGATGATAGCACTTTCCTAAGGGGGTCAAACCATGTCCCAAAGGCCACCGGATCTGGTGTCAATTTAAAGTAGTCCAGTTACACCTTTGTGGGCTTATAACTTGGCTTCTGAATATCCTAGAGAGATCAGGTTTGTTTTAGTGTACTCCAATCAACATCCCCTACAACCTCAAAAAGGAATGGAGTCATTAGCAATTATGGTTTTTAAATGGCACCCAGAATTATGCTGCACTAAGCACAATTTCACATCATTCTGGGTTCATTTGTGTGAAAACAAGGTCCAATCAGGCTGAAACGTTACAGGAAGGTAGAATCTATTGAGTTGTAAGTGATCTGAACGTTTCATGATGATAGCACTTTCCTAAGGGGGTCAAACCATGTCCCAAAGGTCACCGGATCTGGTGTCAATTTAAAGAAGTAGTCCAGTTACACATTTGTGGGCTTATAACTTGGCTTCTGAATGTCCTAGAGAGATCAGGTTTGTTTTAATGTACTCCAATCAACAGCCCCTACAACCACAAAACAGAATGGAGTCATTAGCACTTATGGTTTGTAAATGGCACCCAGAATTACGTTGCACGAAGCACTATTTCACATCATTCTGGGTTCATTTGTGTGAAAACAAGGTCCAATCAGGCTGAAACGCTACAAGAAGGTAGAATCTATTGAGTTGTAAGTGATCTGAACGTTTCATGATGATAGCACTTTCCTATAGGGGGTCAAACCATGTCCCAAAGGTCACCGGGCCTGGTGTCAATTTAAAGAAATAGTCCAGTTACACCTTTGAGGGCTTATAACTTGGCTTCTGAATGTCCTAGAGAGATCAGGTTTGTTTTAGTGTACTCCAATCAACAGCCCCTACAACCTCAAAAAGGAATGGAGTCATTAGCACTTATGGTTTTTGTTACAAGTCATCCTCCCAAACTAGCTGACTCTTTAATAAACACTACGTCTCAGGGTTGACTTGTAATTCTATTTGTGCGTGAGCGTGACTCCAGTCTGAGATTACACCTCTGTGAGCTAATCAGCGATCATCTTTACCTAGATTTAGATTCTGGCAAACATACTTTAGCAGCACAAAGGAAGACTCTTGTTATAACTTCACCACAACTCAGTCACCTGCAGCTTATGCTATGCCCAGGTTAAAGACTTTAAGTTTAAATGTAAACCTCTTGGAGCGGGATCAAAAAGTAACCAGCGCCTCACCTTTCAGCTGTTACACGACACGATTGGAGACCCCAGGCTGGAAATTCCGTTTAAAGCCCCTTATATGAAGGAGCAAATATTTTATTTTATATGATGAAGTAAAAATATTCCAGATTTCCCGACGCAGCGGGTCAGATCACTCAACCGTTACAGTTGTCCTCCGAACTCTTCCCAAACACCCAAAAAGCCCCAGACCGACCCCCTCTCCACGGAGCCCTCACCCTTTTATTCTCCTCAACTCTCTCCTCCTAGCCCCCCTTCCGTCTCCATGGCAACCCCTGCCTCGGAAACATTCTCCGGCCTTGGGTCCTCTCCCAGCCCCCTCCGGTATCAGTCAGATGGGCGGGGGTCTTCCCTCCTCCTTCTTCCTTCTTCAGCTCAGATCAAAGGAAGTCAAACATAAACATCTCTATACGTGTCCCTGAAGTTCTTATCACATCCTAGGCTACACCATAAAAAGTCGATACAAGGTTAAACTACAACATAAATTTGTCATGGATAGCAGATTAGTTGAAACACACACATCATTTATGGCAGCATGAGATCAGGAGTCAAATCACCACACACAGACCTCTAGCTGAACCCTGAAGCCTGGTTTCACTAACATACAGATTTGAGATGTAATCCAGAACTGCTATTATATAATAAGACAGGTCTGGAGGAATCGAAAATCTTTATTCAACAGTTTTTAAATGGCACCCAGAATTATGTTGCACGAAGCACAATTTCACATCATTCTGGGTTCATTTGTGTGAAAACAAGGTCCAATCAGGCTGAAACGTTACAGGAAGGTAGAATCTATTGAGTTGTAAGTGATCTGAACGTTTCATGATGATAGCACTTTCCTAAGGGGGTCAAACCATGTCCCAAAGGTCACCAGATCTGGTGTCAATTTAAAGAAGTAGTCCAGTTACACATTTGTGGGCTTATAAATTGGCTTCTGAATGTCCTAGAGAGATCAGGTTTGTTTTACTGTACTCCAATCAACAGCCCCTACAACCACAAAAAGGAATCCACAAAAAGGAATGGAGTCATTAGCACTTATGGTTTGTAAATGGCACCCAGAATTATGTTGCACGAAGCACAATTTCACATCATTCTGGGTTCATTTGTGTGAAAACAAGGTCCAATCAGGCTGCAACGCTACAAGAAGGTAGAATCTATTGAGTTGTAAGTGATCTGAACGTTTCATGATGATAGCACTTTCCTAAGGGGGTCAAACCATGTCCCAAAGGTCACCGGGCCTGGTGTCTCTTTAAAGAAGTAGTCCAGTTACACATTTGTGGGCTTATAACTTGGCCTCTGAATGTCCCTGAGAGATCAGGTTTTTTTTTTAGTATACTCCAATCAACAGCCCCTACAACCACAAAAAGGAATGGAGTCATTAGCACTTATGGGTTTGTAAATGGCACCCAGAATTATGTTGCACGAAGCACAATTTCACATCAGTCTGGATTCATTTGTGTGAAAACAAGGTCCAATAAGGCTGAAACGTTACAGGAAGGTAGAATCTATTGAGTTGTAAGTGATCTGAACGTTTCATGATGATAGCACTTTCCTAAGGGGGTCAAACCATGTCCCAAAGGTCACCGGATCTGGTGTCAATTTAAAGAAGTAGTCCAGTTACACATTTGTGGGCTTATAACTTGGCTTCTGAATGTCCTAGAGAGATCAGGTTTGTTTTAATGTACTCCAACCAACAGCCCCTACAACCACAAAAAGGAATGGAGTCATTAGCACTTATGGTTTGTAAATGGCACCCAGAATTATGTTGCACGAAGCACAATTTCCCATCATTCTGGGTCCATTTGTGTGAAAACAAGGTCCAATCAGGCTGAAACGCTACAAGAAGGTAGAACGTATTGAGTTGTAATTATCTGAACGTTTCAAGATGATCGCACATTCCTATAGGGGGTAAAACCATGTCCCAAAGGTCACCGGGCCTGGTGTCTCTTTAAAGAAGTAGTCCAGTTACACATTTGTGGGCTTATAACTTGGCCTCTGAATGTCCCTGAGAGATCAGGTTTGTTTTAGTATACTCCAATCAACAGCCCCTACAACCACAAAAAGGAATGGAGTCATTAGCACTTATGGTTTGTAAATGGCACCCAGAATTACGTTGCACGAAGCACAATTTCACATCATTCTGGGTTCATTTGTGTGAAAACAAGGTCCAATCAGGCTGAAACGCTACAAGAAGGTAGAATCTATTGAGTTGTAAGTGATCTGAACGTTTCATGATGATAGCACTTTCCTAAGGGGGTCAAACCATGTCCCAAAGGTCACCGGATCTGGTGTCAATTTAAAGAAGTAGTCCAGTTACACATTTGTGGGCTTATAACTTGGCTTCTGAATGTCCTAGAGAGATCAGGTTTGTTTTAGTGTACTCCAATCAACAGTCCCTACAACCACAAAAAGGAATGGAGTCATTAGCACTTATGGATTGTAAATGGCACCCAGTATTATGTTGCACGAAGCACTATTTCACATCATTCTGGGTCCATTTGTGTGAAAACAAGGTGCAATCTGGCTGAAATGTTACAGGAAGGTAGAATCTATTGAGTTGTAAGTGATCTGAATGTTTCATGATTATAGCACTTTCCTAAGGGGGTCAAACCATGTCCCAAAGGTCACCGGATCTGGTGTCAATTTAAAGAAGTAGTCCAGTTACATATTTGTGGACTTATAACTTGGCTTCTGAATGTCCTAGAGCGATCAGGTTTGTTTTAGTGTACTCCAATCAACAGCCCCTACAACCACAAAAAGGAATGGAGACATTAGCACTTATGGTTTTTAAAAGGCGCCCAGAATTATGTTGCACGAAGCACAATTTCACATCATTCTGGGTTCATTTGTGTGAAAACAAGGTCCAATCAGGCTGAAACGTTACAGGAAGGTAGAATCTATTGAGTTGTAAGTGATCTGAACGTTTCATGATGATAGCACTTTCCTAAGGGGGTCAAACCATGTCCCAAAGGTCACCGGATCTGGTGTCACTTTAAAGAAGTAGTCCAGTTACACAATTGTTGGCTTATAATTTGGCTTCTGAATGTCCTAGAGAGGTCAGGTTTGTTTTAGTGTACTCCAGTCAACAGCCCCTACAACCACAAAAAGAAATGGAGACATTAGCACTTTTGGTTTTTAAATGGCACCAAGAATTATGTTGCACGAAGCACAATTTCACATCATTCTGGGTTCATTTGTGTGAAAACAAGGTCCAGTCAGGCTGAAACGTTACAGGAAGGTAGAATCTATTGAGTTGTAAGTGATCTGAACGTTTCATGATGATAGCCCTTTCCTAAGGGGGTCAAACCATGTCCCAAAGGTCGCCGGATCTGGTGTCAATTTAAAGAAGTAGTCCAGTTACACATTTGTGGGCTTATAACTTGGCTTCTGAATGTCCTAGAGAGATCAGGTTTGTTTTAGTGTACTCCAATCAACAGCCCCTACAACCACAAAAAGGAATCCACAAAAAGGAATGGAGTCATTAGCACTTATGGTTTGTAAATGGCACCCAGAATTATGTTGCACGAAGCACAATTTCACATCATTCTGGGTTCATTTGTGTGAAAACAAGGTCCAATCAGGCTGCAACGCTACAAGAAGGTAGAATCTATTGAGTTGTAAATGATCTGAACGTTTCATGATGATAGCACTTTCCTAAGGGGGTCAAACCATGTCCCAAAGGCCACCGGATCTGGTGTCAATTTAAAGAAGTAGTCCAGTTACACCTTTGTGGGCTTATAACTTGGCTTCTGAATATCCTAGAGAGATCAGGTTTGTTTTAGTGTACTCCAATCAACATCCCCTACAACCTCAAAAAGGAATGGAGTCATTAGCAATTATGGTTTTTAAATGGCACCCAGAATTATGCTGCACTAAGCACAATTTCACATCATTCTGGGTTCATTTGTGTGAAAACAAGGTCCAATCAGGCTGAAACGTTACAGGAAGGTAGAATCTATTGAGTTGTAAGTGATCTGAACGTTTCATGATGATAGCACTTTCCTAAGGGGGTCAAACCATGTCCCAAAGGTCACCGGATCTGGTGTCAATTTAAAGAAGTAGTCCAGTTACACATTTGTGGTCTTATAACTTGGCTTCTGAATGTCCTAGAGAGATCAGGTTTGTTTTAATGTACTCCAACCAACAGCCCCTACAACCACAAAAAGGAATGGAGTCATTAGCACTTATGGTTTGTAAATGGCACCCAGAATTATGTTGCACGAAGCACAATTTCCCATCATTCTCGGTCCATTTCTGTGAAAACAAGGTCCAATCAGGCTGAAACGTTACAAGAAGGTAGAATCTATTGAGTTGTAAGTGATCTGAACGTTTCATGATGATCGCACATTCCTATAGGGGGTCAAACCATGTCCCAAAGGTCACCGGGCCTGGTGTCACTTTAAAGAAATAGTCCAGTTACACCTTTGAGGGCTTATAACTTGGCTTCTGAATGTCCTAGAGAGATCAGGTTTGTTTTAGTGTACTCCAATCAACAGCCCCTACAACCTCAAAAAGGAATGGAGTCATTAGCACTTATGGTTTTTAAATGGCACCCAGAATTATGTTGCACGAAGCACAATTTCACATCATTCTGGGTTCATTTGTGTGAAAACAAGGTCCAATCAGGCTGAAACGTTACAGGAAGGTAGAATCTATTGAGTTGTAAGTGATCTGAACGTTTCATGATGATAGCACTTTCCTAAGGGGGTCAAACCATGTCCCAAAGGTCACCAGATCTGGTGTCAATTTAAAGAAGTAGTCCAGTTACACATTTGTGGGCTTATAACTTGGCTTCTGAATGTCCTAGAGAGATCAGGTTTGTTTTAGTGTACTCCAATCAACAGCCCCTACAACCACAAAAAGGAATCCACAAAAAGGAATGGAGTCATTAGCACTTATGGTTTGTAAATGGCACCCAGAATTATGTTGCACGAAGCACAATTTCACATCATTCTGGGTTCATTTGTGTGAAAACAAGGTCCAATCAGGCTGCAACGCTACAAGAAGGTAGAATCTATTGAGTTGTAAGTGATCTGAACGTTTCATGATGATAGCACTTTCCTAAGGGGGTCAAACCATGTCCCAAAGGTCACCGGGCCTGGTGTCTCTTTAAAGAAGTAGTCCAGTTACACATTTGTGGGCTTATAACTTGGCCTCTGAATGTCCCTGAGAGATCAGGTTTGTTTTAGTATACTCCAATCAACAGCCCCTACAACCACAAAAAGGAATGGAGTCATTAGCACTTATGGGTTTTAAATGGCACCCAGAATTATGTTGCACGAAGCACAATTTCACATCATTCTGGGTTCATTTGTGTGAAAACAAGGTCCAATCAGGCTGAAACGTTACAGGAAGGTAGAATCTATTGAGTTGTAAGTGATCTGAACGTTTCATGATGATAGCACTTTCCTAAGGGGGTCAAACCATGTCCCAAAGGTCACCGGATCTGGTGTCAATTTAAAGAAGTAGTCCAGTTACACATTTGTGGGCTTATAACTTGGCTTCTGAATGTCCTAGAGAGATCAGGTTTGTTTTAGTGTACTCCAATCAACAGCCCCTACAACCACAAAAAGGAATGGAGTCATTAGCACTTATGGATTGTAGTCGAGCGTGTAATTCTCTGAAGAATCTTCTCCCTCCTCGCCACTCGAGTCCCTTTATGACTGGTACCATCAGAGACCAACACAATACGTTCCCAAACATGTGCATTCCACGGTCCATTCGGGTTTATCCTTACAGGTTTACCATCCACCAGCCCGTAAAGTGAAACTCTCTTGGGTGGCATCACCCCAGGCTGACGTCGCTTGTTCACCAGCGGCTTCTGTCCACTGGGTGGCAGCACCAGCATCTCCTGAGAGTCTGGGCCAGGCAATAGATCCTCTGATTCATCAACCTAAAAACACACACAGAGACACTAAACAGACCTTGGTTCTGGTACCAGTCACACATGACCTTTATGACCCCACTAGGGGTCAGCAGCACCCTACCATCCTCTGTGAACTTGAGGTCAGGTCTTTCTCACAAAATGCAGCCAGACACTTCTTCATCATTAATTCTGTTAGTACAACACATCCATATAATGATATCAAACATGCCACTAATAGGTATGTAAAAATCCTAGAGACCTCTAATGCAGGTCACAGGTCTTCACTGCTTCCCGCAGGAATTACACAAGTTACAGCATGCAAATTAGTAACCACAATGAATAAGTGGGCCTTTCCATCCTGATCAGATAACAGGATGTACCAATCATTCTCTCATCATGCATTAAGCAGAAGTTATCACATCATCATTCCAAGAGTCCTCAGTTAGGCCTCTTGTGCGTCTAATATTAGCATATCTCGCCGGTAAGATTAACCCAATAGATACAGTCTTACCGAGGTAATCAGCACATCCTCATCTGCTTCTCCAAATACCTCACGTGGAGATTCTGCACGGGCCATGATACCTTGAGAACTTTCTCTTCAAGCGAGATGCTACCTGCGTGCAGCTCTGTTCCTGAGTGCCCGGCGTCCACGTGGTCCCAATCTAATTGACTCAGGAGGCCCTTCCTCCTGCCATCGGGGCTGATTAGCAGATCTCCTGTTGCAGCTGGCAAAACACTTCAAAAGATGCATGAGTTTAACACAAACAGATAACATCACCAGGACCCCTCCTACGATCACAGGGACCTTGGCGTAAACCCATAATTCAGAGATTATCAGAGAGGCAACACCCATTGCTCCCTGGGCGACCACCTTAACGGCCTCTCTGATACCTAAGGTTAATCCTTGGCCAATAATTTTAAAACCCTTCTGGACAAATTCCCAATCAGACATCCTAGCTCTTTCACTCAACCAACATGTGCCTGTCCGATTGGGAAAATGAAAGGAACCAGAACAGTTCTGCTCCCAACGACCCCCACCAACAGGAATCCATGCTTGAAAGGGCCATATACCCAAGTCGCTCCTGTATTCAACAGCATCTATGTCCTCCTGACAAAAACAAGCCTTGGGGCCTTTCGAGTTGGCAAAGTAACCCCATCCTACTCCTAATGATGGGAAATTCTCTGAGTCCCAGACGACGTAGCTGCTCCAATTTGAGTGCCACCAGTGGGGGTAACCGTGAGGGTCAACAAAGCCGCCCAGTTCATAAGGATTATACACATTTTTCCCATTTCTAACAGCAATTTTCGTAGCGGGCTGGGCCAAAGTTCTGAAGCACGCATCAGACCTACACCACCTGGTTAACAGAGAATTTCGCACCCAATGTGCTTCCCTGAATCGT
The DNA here is from genome assembly GCF_043380555.1 of Nothobranchius furzeri. Taxonomy (NCBI): domain Eukaryota; kingdom Metazoa; phylum Chordata; class Actinopteri; order Cyprinodontiformes; family Nothobranchiidae; genus Nothobranchius; species Nothobranchius furzeri. Next base: position 12,714,510 of record NC_091749.1, on the reverse strand, counting down.
AAAGCTTGTTCGCGATACGCATAATCATACTCCAAGTCTCGCAGCTCTCCAGTATAATGCCCCCATGTCATATTCATAAACCGAAACTTTGAATAAGCTGGGGTGGAGTACAAATCATCTAGATGCGGACCTTGAGATCGGACCATAGTCAGTTCTATTAAACTGCCATGTTTCTCCATCCTCACGAACGGAGGAGTCATATTTACACCTTTTTTCACATTTACATCTTTAATCGTTGGGACTGTAGCTGGGTTCAACAACGCCAGTAAATTAGCCATCCAAAAGATTGTAGAGCCGAGTCTCTCTTTAGGCCTGCATTCTAACACCCCTTCTGTCAGATTGGTAGCCCACCATTGTCCAAAAAGGACATCGTACTCTGTCACTCGCCCTGGCTTATCGAACCCGTTCGGGGCAAAATGTCCCATTAAGCCATGAACATCCTCCGTCCACATTTCATATGACACATTCAGAGCCCATCTCTTCGATGTGCTATTCACAAGCCATGCATCATGACTCGTTTTCGGAATCATACCAGGAAAAGGACCTCGTACATGTCCACCTAAGGACATTAACTTCCATATATAATTATTCCACCATGTTCTGGGGTATTTTGGGTCACTAGTTAATTTCTTAATACATCTCCACACGCTATCCGCCTCTCCTTTGTCCCAGGCCAGACGTGGGATGATCATAAAATATTCTGTCATTCCATCTATCAAGCTCCTGTTCAGCACATGCGGAGCATGAATGAAGTTTAATTTAACTCCCTTTGGGGTTACATGCAATGTCATGGGTAACAGTTGTTTTCCCTTTCCTAAAGGGATCATTTTGTAAGCTGAAAAAGCTTTGGTTCTGTCCAACCAAATACTCTGTGGACTAGGAAGCCTGTGGCCTTTCGTCTGCTCTTTAGCAGCACGCGTCTGCCTCCTCAAGTGAGGGGTCACAGCCGTGTCTGCGTCTTGTGGAGCAATCAGCTGCGACATGGGGGGTAGGGAACCCCCCTCCATTGCCCAGCTATCATTCCCAGCTGCAGTTCCATTCGGGAACGCAAGGAGTCTGAATATCATGCAATCAGAAACCTTATCAAAACCAGTTATATATTCTCCCCAGACAGTTAGTACCCCAAAATGGTAGATTTTAGTAATACATTCCACAGGTTGTACATCAACTGTGAAATCCCACACTTTAAGCTTTCCTTCCTCCCATCCTAACAGCCCATAAGTTGAGTTATGGCTGTCGGTGACATTATTGAGCTGTTCTAACCACATCAGCCAGCCGGTAGATGTGGGGCTACAGGCCTCGCCTGGATCAGGGATTGGACAGCCCTGTGTAACAGCCTTACAATATTCCATCCACTGAGTGGCATTAAAGTTCTCCTCGTGAGGAGTCAAGCACGACACTCTAGGCAGGTCTAGGGTTCCTGGTCGCTTGTGAACCCACCCTTTAACCACAGCCGTGGTCTTGAGTGTTACAACTCGTGAAACAGGCATTGAGATAAAAGATATCGCTACCACACAGATTAATAAGCCGATACAACATAAGATACCTCCTCTCCAACTCTCCCAGCAAGTCTTATCAGGAGGTCGTGTGAGGAGCCGATCTAGCTCCTCCTCCTCCCACTCTCCGCAGGAATCCATGAATCTCTGCTGCCTGTAGAGACGAGGAGAATTAGGCAGAGAGCTTCATCATACACATTTTTCTTAATCCACCTGTGGCCTTGGCGCAGCCACGGTGTCCCTTGTAAATAGCCTGGGGGTCTCCGCGTGCCGATCCCACTCCAAGTTTACTGCTATTAAAACACCATCACTCTTCTTGAGTGAGTCTCTCCAGACATCCAGCTTCTTCCAGCCTTTTTTTGTTTTAACTAATACTTGCGTCTGACTTCTGGTTATTGACAAGTCATTACATGTTGGTACAGTAGCTGAGGTGTACCAATCCTTATCTGTTGTCTCATGACGAACCTGTCTCCTTTCCCACTCGTCAGTGGTTACAGGAAACTTGCCTCGCCTGTCTCTCCAACACAGCTGTGGTTCAGTAGCTTCCCACAGCACCTTTCCCCAAGGTGAGAAAGTTTCACTCAAACTCCCTCCCTTTCTAGTACACACTATCTCTTTAAAGCAATTCTCCCAATATGCCTGGGAGCACGTCAAGCCTGACAGGTGACTCATCTCAGGAACCAGCAACACCACAGGGTAAATTCGCACCCCACATGAACTGGAACAACTGGAGAGTCTTCCTTTGTCCACTCTGCAACATTTTCTAGATTCATCAACACTATGATGATCCAGACGACCAATTCTTGTTTTGCCTGCTTTACTCATCCAACAATCTCCACACCACGCCACTTTCATCACACCATGTAATTCCACAACGTTTGTGGGTGAAGGATTTTTTCTCAGAACTTTGTCTTTAAGAAATCTCGGGCCTTCCCACCTTATCTCAGCAACCTCATTGCCACAGTTTGCGCATGTACCCGGTCTGTAAACTGACCAGCTGAAGCACTCCTCATCACAACTTCGCCCTCGTACTTTACCTAATGTAATCCCCCCTGAACTTGATGCACTCAGCAGCCATATTGGGGATGAAATTCCCCCTTCATTTAGTGGGACCCACTTCTTTACAGTCTCCAAGCCAGACTGTTTTCTGGTTAGGGGTTGCACATCTGATTGTGTTACCTTCCTGGTTCCCCTCAATCTTTTCAACTTTTCCATCCTGGGGTCTTTTATGCAGGAAGCTTCTCTCTTGTTCTCCCTGTGGAGAGACAGAGGGTGTGTCTTTAGCAGATTCTTGTCTTAAAGGCTGTTCTAATAGAGCCCTATTAACAGCCAGAACTGCACCTGGAGAATCCCATTCCTTCAAGTTCAAGGTTTTTATCGCCTCTTTAACGGTGCGAACTGCTCTCTCAGCCACTCCATTTGTGTGTGGCTTGTAAGGGATGGACCACTGGATTATTAGTCCTTCATTCTCCAGTAGCTCCAGAACAACTTTATTTTTGAAATGTGGTGCATTATCCATCCTGATAGCTTTTATTTGTGGATAACACACCATTATTCTCGCTAGGCAATCTGCAATCCTTCCTGCTGTCATATTGGGCAAAGGGAACATACCCCCTATATTCTCCCCCCTGTTCCCTTTGACCACCAGGAAATACTTGTTGCCCTTTTGTGTTCTCTTCAGCTCTCCAATGTCACAAGAGACAGAGGTCAAGCCTTCTGGACCAATACGGTCACCAACCACTTTCTCTGTGGGTTGTTTACCCAGCTCTAAGCATAGAGCGCAGTGTGATTTAACATCTCTCAGCACAGAGTCCAAATGGGGGATGCAAACTGCATTCTGCAAGCACCACTTCTTCAGCCTTTGAAAACCAGGGTGCCCCAAAGTTTCATGCAGCTTCTTCACCAGGTCGTGGTCAGACTCTGTACTGTCATGCAAAACCAGTCTCACCATTCTTGCCTGCACCAGCCTGTCCACCGCAGCATTTCCTCTGGCAGCAGAGGTGTCACTCAGTGTGTGAGCCGGCTAGTGTCGAACCTGGAAGTTACCTTTTCTTAGACAGTTAGCGATCAAAGCCCACTCGTCTGTGAATTTCACAGGACCTCCAGCCTGACCCTTAGTCATCCCATGCTTCTCCCATGTGGGGAGTTCATTGTTCACCCCTTTACACACCCATTCGCTGTCAGTGATGATCAGCGCAGGAGATTTCCCATGCGTCCGCACATGGTGTACCATAGCTTCCAAAATAGCTGTGAGCTCTGCTTTCTGAGCAGAACCTGCAATCCTCCCCTTTCTCTGAGAGGTCTTCTTGTTATTTACATATTTAATCCATGCCCAGAATGCCATAACATCATCCTGGGTTTTAGACCCATCCGTGTAGTAGGTGACGCCCTTCTCGGGGTCCCTAGGAGGGTCACTCTCCTTTCTTTTCTTAAGTTTCACATCAGATCCCTCCGGGATCAGTGAAATGGTGGGGTCAAGCAACATCGCATCCCATTTCTCATTCCTGGACGTGAGGGCTTTGCCAGGAATCATGTGAGTGGATGTGAAGTTCCAAAGCTCTGGTTCCCTCGTGTACAGTAACACAGGTTGACCATCAGCTAACCACAGGATGGGAAACAAATATTTATGCCAAGCTGCAAGTTCTCTCTCCCATGGGAGAAACTTGTCACGTTCTGGGCCTTTCCATGTAGAATCCCACATGGCAACCGCGCGCTCAGACCCATCATTTCCAGCATACACCGTGAACCCATCGTCACGTTTATCCGTTCTGATCCAGAGCGGTTTCTCTGTGTCCCTGTGCTCCAAAGCACAATGATTGTTTTTGCAAAACTCAATGACCTCTCTCACTCTCTGAATCTCCTCTGATGTAAGCGCACGGTCATTAGTTATTAATCGTCCCCCCAGTCTGCTCCTGAGCCCTCGCTTTAAGGCTTGGAGGGACTGCATTTTCTCTGACAGCTGTGGTATATTTTCAACAAAAAACCCCAGCTTTCCCACTACCCCTTCAAGCTGTAACAGGGTTTTTGGCAGTGTGATGTTCTCAAAAACTGTCACATCCACCTCTTTCCCTTCAGGAGTGTACTGATAGCCCAGAAACTTTATGTCCTGAGTCACCAGCTGAGTCTTGTCCAGGGCAATCAGAAACCCTGCTTCACTCAGTTTCCTCATCACACGCAAAGAGTCTCTGAGCAAAAGCTCAGGGTCGTCGTTTGTCAGCAAGATGTCATCTATATAGATCACGACGTCTTCTCCTTGTAACACATCTTCTATGATCGACTGAAACACATTTCCCGAATTGATGAACCCCTGAGGCAGTCTCTTCCAGACAAAGGTCTTATTTCCCACCTGGAAACCTGTTAGCTTCTGGGATTCCACAGAAATTGGTACCGACCAGAATCCGTTTGCCAAATCCAGACTGCTTTTGTATCTCCCAGGGCGCACCTGCGTCCGGGCCCTCTGAGGGTTCACTTTATATCTCAGGTCTGGAACAGTTCGTTCATTCAACGCTCTCAAATCATGTACCAACCGATATTTGCCGTTCGGTTTAGGCACCATTTGGATAGGTGTCACTGTGAGGCTCTCTTTCACCTCTTCCAGAACACCCTGACGTGTTAGGTCAACGAGTAACTCGTTCAAATCCTCCATCCCCCTCCTTATTGGATACTGAGGTACACGCGGGGGAGGGGTAGCTCTGATTACATATGGCTCACCTTTGTACAATCCACAGTCATTTTTATTTTTTGCAAAGTTAATAGTTTTTAGCTCGTGTCTGAGAAGGGCTTTTTGTTTATCATCAATCAAAGCTCCCTGAACAATCCTGTCCATTTCTTTATCCACATCTACCACAGCTCCTCTCACCACCACCCGAAAATCATGATCTGGCGCAAGGCTTGCTGGATGAGTAAAATCAGACAGATTATTTTGCACAAGCTCCACCAAGTCTGAAATGCACAACCAACTAGCATCTTTCGGCGCAGGCATGCATAGAGCGGGCAGTTTGTCATTGAACACGGGTTGGAAATCGATATCTGACCCATCTGCTAGACGTGCTGATCGTAACTCATTAACCTCTATTGCATCATGCGTTTCTTCCAAACCAGACATGTTAGCTCCAGTATCAATGACGAATTTCAATCCTCTGTACACACAAACCAGCCAAGGATACTCTACGTGTGCCACCTTCGTGATGGCATCTATTGCCTCGGCGAGGGTGAATCTGTAGTTTGGGTATTCACTTGGGATGATTGAGACTCCACTGGGAGCCTCCTCGACCTTTCCTCCCTCATACGGCGATGAGCAGATCGTTGTTCCGGCGTTAATTTTGCATACTCGTCTGCCGGAATCCAATCTGCCGGTAACCCCCGCGGACCTGGGCGTTGTCGGTCCCCCGGTCCGTTCTCCCTGAGACCCCTTCTGTATGGGTCTCCTCCCTGACTCTCCATCTCCCTCCCTCGCCTCTGTGAGCGAGCCGATTCTGCTCCCCCCTGGCCGTCTGATCTCGTCTCCAGGGGGGGTTTCGCGTTTTTTGACTGATCTCTCATCTGTCTTTTGAGTTCCCAATTATCCATTTTTCTAATCTGCTCACTTTTTGTCAAACTTTTCCATTTAACAGCGAGAGACTCCGCGTCAGGAAGTGATGCTAACATTCGTTCCTGTTTTATGACCGTTGCTCCTTCCTCTTGCACAGACAACATAGCCGTCCTCAGAGGTATCAATTTTCTCTTCACTTCCTCCACCAAACGATCTATAGATTCGTCCACTAAGTCACGTCCTGGTACCCGGGATACGGTTAACTCAGCCATTATCTCTGCCCTTGGCAATCTCACACCCTGCTTCAGCCGCAGGAGATCAATCATGCTCGGATCTGCTAAATCCTCATTTTTCAAGCCAGCCTGCCTCAAACGTGTAAGGTAACGGGTCTGTGGCTCTCCCATCTTCCTATCAGGCATAAGGCTGGCCAGGGCCGAGAGACATCCGGCTCTTCCTACCAGAGTTTGATCTGCAACGGTGGGTCTAACTTGCACCCCTCCTTCACATTCCTGAGAAGTGGAAGGGTGGGGGTTACTGCCCGCTCTGTGTTCTGCTTCCACGTCACAGTCCCTTTGAATGCAGCCACTTCGATAAAAATCATAGCCACTGCTAAGGAACTGATTCTTAAAAGGCTCAGTCCAGTTTGGTTGTTGTTTAACATCCATACTGGTTTTGGCATGTCTAATCACATTTGCCTCCCCCCTTGCAGAGTACCAACCAGGCAGATTATTTAACACCTCTGGCTCACCATCCCCCTCAGTGAGAGGTCTGAAGCCACAGTACCACGGCCCAGAGAAAGGGGGGTCATTTTGATTGTATCTTGCAGCATGTGCTTTTGGCACAGTTTTCCTCTTATTCTTCAATGCTCTGCCTTCAACACCCCCCTCAGGCCCAATCCACGTCTTCCTCCTCTCTTCCTCATCACTACTTGAGTGACATAATGGGTGAGAGCTGTCCCCAGAATAGATGGGTGAGGGGCGATGGTATTGAAGCCCACTCATACCAGTAGGTGTCATTCCTGTGGAATGCGCTATCGGGGCCCAAACAGGCGCGGATGGGGTTAATGGCCTTGGTGCTGAAGGTTCTGCCCTGGCATGGTCATGTGGACTTCTATTAGGAGGTCCAAACCTCGCACCCACAGGTGTGTGAGAAGCAGCCCATGTCACTTCCTTCCGTGGGAGGTTGTCCAGGTCTGCTTGTTTCCTATCAGCAAGAGCCCTTGCTGCAGTTTCCATTTTGTGTAGCCAGATGGCAGGCTCATACACTCTGCCAGCCCACTGACTGGTTATAGCTGCATACACCATATCATCTCTGTTATGAGTTTGCAACATCACATCTTTTGTACTTCTCAGGTAAAAAATCACCCTAGAAGGTCGTAAGTCTGCAGCCTGCACAGCTCGTTCCGTTTGTATCCGCCAGCGCTTCAACTCACTTCTGGGAGTTGAGCCCACAGCGTTAGAAATGACCACAATAGCTCTCATGGCTGACTCTCCTGGGTCTAACCATACCGGAGTCCCACCTGCAGGCTCATAGAGTCCCCAGCTCTTAACAGCTTTTCTCCCTGCCAGGCGCCTTATGGGTGCCAGCGCAGGGACCCGACAGAGATTTGTACCTGGTTTTACAAGAACAGACAAGACCCATTCAGGTGCCGGGAGGGTTCTAGCCCCCAAGTCTCCCTCCAGCATGATCAACCCGGAGGAGAGACCAGAAGAATATGTCCCTTGCTTTAACTGCGCTTCTAGCGCTGATATATCCGTCACCCAAGCGCTGGCTGGGTCATCTGATCCATTCTCAGAACTGTTTCCCGACTCATTACCACTTTCTTCAGATGAAGAGATGCCATCTCTATAATCTTTATTCACAGGTTCAAATCTGGCTGGTGTTACCACTTCACCATAGACAGGTGGGGGTTGTGGGTCGGGATACAGCTGTAACGGAGCGTGTGAAGCAGCTCTGTATGGACGCCACTCCTTTAAGTTCAGCTCTTGGCATGCTGCTCTAAACAAACTCTCCGTGGTCAGAACCACGGTCCAAATATTCAGTGTCCACATTTATTACAGCTTTTAATGCTTCCAGTGAGGCTCTAATGGTATGTTCAAATTCTCCTGTCCCCAGCAAACAGGTAGCCACATGCCCCGTGTTACTTGCTCCTCTCACACAGTCATACCATCTAGTTAATTGCTCAACTTGCACATCATGAGGAGTTCCCGGTGCACATGGATCAATTACTATATGTAATATTTCACGTACCCCATCCCCAGCTTCGATCGCAGACCGTCTGTACGTCATTACATTGCCTATAGTAAATGGAGGATTCTGAGCCATGATAGCATCATGACTTGGTGGATACCTGCGCTTTATCGCCAGCGCAACACCAGTTTCTGATGTACCGTTCACATTAATTGCATTCACCAATGATGCTGGAGGCTCGAAACACACCTTGGAATAGTCAGAAAATATTGCTCGCACTCTAGCTGGGTCATCACGAGCCCACAAGCTCTCAGTATCAGCCATTCTCTCCCCGCGTTCTTCCTCCCCTGAGCCATATTCGCTCACTGCAGCCATCCCTAAATTTCCCTCAGTTACACGAGTACCTTTACTCATAAAGATCACTTCGCATCAAAATCGTTGTCCTTTAAAGGCAGGGTGTGCGTGCACACACACCAGCAGCAACTTAGCTGTTCTGCCCCGGATTACGTCCACGAGGTCAGGAATTGCAACCTGCGATTTAATTCTACTTTGTGAGAATCTTTTACGAGGCCCCTCACTTTCCTGCGTGTGAGAATTCTGCTAAGAGGTTCTCACAAAACCCCTTTGCGCCGTGTGCACCTGGTGGAGAGAAACGCACTTCTACGGAACCGATCCAACCGGACCAGTGCGTTCCAACACACTTCCAGCTACTGGACTTCAGAATCTAAACTCATAGGCTCCCTAAACGGCCCCCTTCGGCCAATATAGCCGGCTCCTTAGGGACAAATTGTCCGCCCTTGCGGACAATTTTCCCAGTTCCGGACTTTCTAAGCTCACAACAGGTTGTTTTCTACTCAACTGCGAAATCACAGCCCCACGTTATTGGGCGCCATGTTACAAGTCATCCTCCCAAACTAGCTGACTCTTTAATAAACACTACGTCTCAGGGTTGACTTTTTAATTCTATTTGTGCGTGAGCGTGACTCCAGTCTGACATTACACCTCTGTGAGCTAATCAGCGATCATCTTTACCTAGATTTAGATTCTGGCAAACATACTTTAGCAGCACAAAGGAAGACTCTTGTTATAACTTCACCACAACTCAGTCACCTGCAGCTTATGCTATGCCCAGGTTAAAGACTTTAAGTTTAAATGTAAACCTCTTGGAGCGGGATCAAAAAGTAACCAGCGCCTCACCTTTCAGCTGTTACACGACACGATTGGAGACCCCAGGCTGGAAATTCCGTTTAAAGCCCCTTATATGAAGGAGCAAATATTTTATTTTATATGATGAAGTAAAAATATTCCAGATTTCCCGACGCAGCGGGTCAGATCACTCAACCGTTACAGTTGTCCTCCGAACTCTTCCCAAACACCCAAAAAGCCCCAGACCGACCCCCTCTCCACGGAGCCCTCACCCTTTTATTCTCCTCAACTCTCTCCTCCTAGCCCCCCTTCCGTCTCCATGGCAACCCCTGCCTCGGAAACATTCTCCGGCCTTGGGTCCTCTCCCAGCCCCCTCCGGTATCAGTCAGATGGGCGGGGGTCTTCCCTCCTCCTTCTTCCTTCTTCAGCTCAGATCAAAGGAAGTCAAACATAAACATCTCTATACGTGTCCCTGAAGTTCTTATCACATCCTAGGCTACACCATAAAAAGTCGATACAAGGTTAAACTACAACATAAATTTGTCATGGATAGCAGATTAGTTGAAACACACACATCATTTATGGCAGCATGAGATCAGGAGTCAAATCACCACACACAGACCTCTAGCTGAACCCTGAAGCCTGGTTTCACTAACATACAGATTTGAGATGTAATCCAGAACTGCTATTATATAATAAGACAGGTCTGGAGGAATCGAAAATCTTTATTCAACAGTTTTTAAATGGCACCCAGAATTATGTTGCACGAAGCACAATTTCACATCATTCTGGGTTCATTTGTGTGAAAACAAGGTCCAATCAGGCTGAAACGTTACAGGAAGGTAGAATCTATTGAGTTGTAAGTGATCTGAACGTTTCATGATGATAGCACTTTCCTAAGGGGGTCAAACCATGTCCCAAAGGTCACCAGATCTGGTGTCAATTTAAAGAAGTAGTCCAGTTACACATTTGTGGGCTTATAAATTGGCTTCTGAATGTCCTAGAGAGATCAGGTTTGTTTTACTGTACTCCAATCAACAGCCCCTACAACCACAAAAAGGAATCCACAAAAAGGAATGGAGTCATTAGCACTTATGGTTTGTAAATGGCACCCAGAATTATGTTGCACGAAGCACAATTTCACATCATTCTGGGTTCATTTGTGTGAAAACAAGGTCCAATCAGGCTGCAACGCTACAAGAAGGTAGAATCTATTGAGTTGTAAGTGATCTGAACGTTTCATGATGATAGCACTTTCCTAAGGGGGTCAAACCATGTCCCAAAGGTCACCGGGCCTGGTGTCTCTTTAAAGAAGTAGTCCAGTTACACATTTGTGGGCTTATAACTTGGCCTCTGAATGTCCCTGAGAGATCAGGTTTTTTTTTAGTATACTCCAATCAACAGCCCCTACAACCACAAAAAGGAATGGAGTCATTAGCACTTATGGGTTTGTAAATGGCACCCAGAATTATGTTGCACGAAGCACAATTTCACATCAGTCTGGATTCATTTGTGTGAAAACAAGGTCCAATAAGGCTGAAACGTTACAGGAAGGTAGAATCTATTGAGTTGTAAGTGATCTGAACGTTTCATGATGATAGCACTTTCCTAAGGGGGTCAAACCATGTCCCAAAGGTCACCGGATCTGGTGTCAATTTAAAGAAGTAGTCCAGTTACACATTTGTGGGCTTATAACTTGGCTTCTGAATGTCCTAGAGAGATCAGGTTTGTTTTAATGTACTCCAACCAACAGCCCCTACAACCACAAAAAGGAATGGAGTCATTAGCACTTATGGTTTGTAAATGGCACCCAGAATTATGTTGCACGAAGCACAATTTCCCATCATTCTGGGTCCATTTGTGTGAAAACAAGGTCCAATCAGGCTGAAACGCTACAAGAAGGTAGAACGTATTGAGTTGTAATTATCTGAACGTTTCAAGATGATCGCACATTCCTATAGGGGGTAAAACCATGTCCCAAAGGTCACCGGGCCTGGTGTCTCTTTAAAGAAGTAGTCCAGTTACACATTTGTGGGCTTATAACTTGGCCTCTGAATGTCCCTGAGAGATCAGGTTTGTTTTAGTATACTCCAATCAACAGCCCCTACAACCACAAAAAGGAATGGAGTCATTAGCACTTATGGTTTGTAAATGGCACCCAGAATTACGTTGCACGAAGCACAATTTCACATCATTCTGGGTTCATTTGTGTGAAAACAAGGTCCAATCAGGCTGAAACGCTACAAGAAGGTAGAATCTATTGAGTTGTAAGTGATCTGAACGTTTCATGATGATAGCACTTTCCTAAGGGGGTCAAACCATGTCCCAAAGGTCACCGGATCTGGTGTCAATTTAAAGAAGTAGTCCAGTTACACATTTGTGGGCTTATAACTTGGCTTCTGAATGTCCTAGAGAGATCAGGTTTGTTTTAGTGTACTCCAATCAACAGTCCCTACAACCACAAAAAGGAATGGAGTCATTAGCACTTATGGATTGTAAATGGCACCCAGTATTATGTTGCACGAAGCACTATTTCACATCATTCTGGGTCCATTTGTGTGAAAACAAGGTGCAATCTGGCTGAAATGTTACAGGAAGGTAGAATCTATTGAGTTGTAAGTGATCTGAACGTTTCATGATTATAGCACTTTCCTAAGGGGGTCAAACCATGTCCCAAAGGTGACCGGATCTGGTGTCAATTTAAAGAAGTAGTCCAGTTACATATTTGTGGACTTATAACTTGGCTTCTGAATGTCCTAGAGCGATCAGGTTTGTTTTAGTGTACTCCAATCAACAGCCCCTACAACCACAAAAAGGAATGGAGACATTAGCACTTATGGTTTTTAAAAGGCGCCCAGAATTATGTTGCACGAAGCACAATTTCACATCATTCTGGGTTCATTTGTGTGAAAACAAGGTCCAATCAGGCTGAAACGTTACAGGAAGGTAGAATCTATTGAGTTGTAAGTGATCTGAACGTTTCATGATGATAGACCTTTCCTAAGGGGGTCAAACCATGTCCCAAAGGTCGCCGGATCTGGTGTCAATTTAAAGAAGTAGTCCAGTTACACATTTGTGGGCTTATAACTTGGCTTCTGAATGTCCTAGAGAGATCAGGTTTGTTTTAGTGTACTCCAATCAACAGCCCCTACAACCACAAAAAGGAATCCACAAAAAGGAATGGAGTCATTAGCACTTATGGTTTGTAAATGGCACCCAGAATTATGTTGCACGAAGCACAATTTCACATCATTCTGGGTTCATTTGTGTGAAAACAAGGTCCAATCAGGCTGCAACGCTACAAGAAGGTAGAATCTATTGAGTTGTAAATGATCTGAACGTTTCATGATGATAGCACTTTCCTAAGGGGGTCAAACCATGTCCCAAAGGCCACCGGATCTGGTGTCAATTTAAAGAAGTAGTCCAGTTACACCTTTGTGGGCTTATAACTTGGCTTCTGAATATCCTAGAGAGATCAGGTTTGTTTTAGTGTACTCCAATCAACATCCCCTACAACCTCAAAAAGGAATGGAGTCATTAGCAATTATGGTTTTTAAATGGCACCCAGAATTATGCTGCACTAAGCACAATTTCACATCATTCTGGGTTCATTTGTGTGAAAACAAGGTCCAATCAGGCTGAAACGTTACAGGAAGGTAGAATCTATTGAGTTGTAAGTGATCTGAACGTTTCATGATGATAGCACTTTCCTAAGGGGGTCAAACCATGTCCCAAAGGTCACCGGATCTGGTGTCAATTTAAAGAAGTAGTCCAGTTACACATTTGTGGTCTTATAACTTGGCTTCTGAATGTCCTAGAGAGATCAGGTTTGTTTTAGTGTACTCCAATCAACAGCCCCTACAACCTCAAAAAGGAATGGAGTCATTAGCACTTATGGTTTTTAAATGGCACCCAGAATTATGTTGCACGAAGCACAATTTCACATCATTCTGGGTTCATTTGTGTGAAAACAAGGTCCAATCAGGCTGAAACGTTACAGGAAGGTAGAATCTATTGAGTTGTAAGTGATCTGAACGTTTCATGATGATAGCACTTTCCTAAGGGGGTCAAACAATGTCCCAAAGGTCACCAGATCTGGTGTCAATTTAAAGAAGTAGTCCAGTTACACATTTGTGGGCTTATAACTTGGCTTCTGAATGTCCTAGAGAGATCAGGTTTGTTTTAGTGTACTCCAATCAACAGCCCCTACAACCACAAAAAGGAATCCACAAAAAGGAATGGAGTCATTAGCACTTATGGATTGTAAATGGCACCCAGTATTATGTTGCACGAAGCACTATTTCACATCATTCTGGGTCCATTTGTGTGAAAACAAGGTGCAATCAGGCTGAAATGTTACAGGAAGGTAGAATCTATTGAGTTGTAAGTGATCTGAACGTTTCATGATGATAGCATTTTCCTAAGGGGGTCAAACCATGTCCCAAAGGTCACCGGATCTGGTGTCAATTTAAAGAAGTAGTCCAGTTACATATTTGTGGACTTATAACTTGGCTTCTGAATGTCCTAGAGCGATCAGGTTTGTTTTAGTGTACTCCAATCAACAGCCCCTACAACCACAAAAAGGAATGGAGACATTAGAACTTATGGTTTTTAAATGGCGCCCAGAATTATGTTGCACGAAGCACAATTTCACATCATTCTGGGTTCATTTGTGTGAAAACAAGCTCCAATCAGGCTGAAACGTTACAGGAAGGTAGAATCTATTGAGTTCTAAGTGATCTGAACGTTTCATGATGATAGCACTTTCCTAAGGGGGTCAAACCATGTCCCAAAGGTCACCGGATCTGGTGTCACTTTAAAGAAGTAGTCCAGTTACACATTTGTGGGCTTATAATTTGGCTTCTGAATGTCCTAGAGAGGTCAGGTTTGTTTTATTGTACTCCAATCAACAGCCCCTACAACCACAAAAAGGAATGGAGTCATTAGCACTTATGGTTTTTAAATGGCACCAAGAATTATGTTGCACGAAGCACAATTTCACATCATTCTGGGTTCATTTGTGTGAAAACAAGGTCCAATCAGGCTGAAACGTTACAGGAAGGTAGAATCTATTGAGTTGTAAGTGATCTGAACGTTTCATGATGATAGCACTTTCCTAAGGGGGTCAAACCATGTCCCAAAGGTCACCGGATCTGGTGTCAATTTAAAGAAGTAGTCCAGTTACACATTTGTGGGCTTATAACTTGGCTTCTGAATGTCCTAGAGAGATCAGGTTTGTTTTAGTGTACTCCAATCAACAGCCCCTACAACCACAAAAAGGAATCCACAAAAAGGAATGGAGTCATTAGCACTTATGGTTTGTAAATGGCACCCAGAATTATGTTGCACGAAGCACAATTTCACATCATTCTGGGTTCATTTGTGTGAAAACAAGGTCCAATCAGGCTGCAACGCTACAAGAAGGTAGAATCTATTGAGTTGTAAGTGATCTGAACGTTTCATGATGATAGCACTTACCTAAGGGGGTCAAACCATGTCCCAAAGGTCACCGGATCTGGTGTCAATTTAAAGAAGTAGTCCAGTTACACCTTTGTGGGCTTATAACTTGGCTTCTGAATATCCTAGAGAGATCAGGTTTGTTTTAGTGTACTCCAATCAACATCCCCTACAACCTCAAAAAGGAATGGAGTCATTAGCAATTATGGTTTTTAAATGGCACCCAGAATTATGCTGCACTAAGCACAATTTCACATCATTCTGGGTTCATTTGTGTGAAAACAAGGTCCAATCAGGCTGAAACGTTACAGGAAGGTAGAATCTATTGAGTTGTAAGTGATCTGAACGTTTCATGATGATAGCACTTTCCTAAGGGGGTCAAACCATGTCCCAAAGGTCACCGGATCTGGTGTCAATTTAAAGAAGTAGTCCAGTTACACATTTGTGGGCTTATAACTTGGCTTCTGAATGTCCTAGAGAGATCAGGTTTGTTTTAATGTACTCCAACCAACAGCCCCTACAACCACAAAAAGGAATGGAGTCATTAGCACTTATGGTTTGTAAATGGCACCCAGAATTATGTTGCACGAAACACAATTTCCCATCATTCTGGGTCCATTTGTGTGAAAACAAGGTCCAATCAGGCTGAAACGTTACAAGAAGGTAGAATCTATTGAGTTGTAAGTGATCTGAACGTTTCATGATGATCGCACATTCCTATAGGGGGTCAAACCATGTCCCAAAGGTCACCGGGCCTGGTGTCACTTTAAAGAAATAGTCCAGTTACACATTTGAGGGCTTATAACTTGGCTTCTGAATGTCCTAGAGAGGTCAGGTTTGTTTTAGTGTACTCCAATCAACAGCCCCTACAACCACAAAAAGGAATGGAGTCATTAGCACTTAAGGTTTGTAAGTGGCACCCAGAATTATGTTGCACGAAGCAAAATTTCACATCATTCTGGGTCCATTTGTGTGAAAACAAGGTCCAATCAGGCTGAAACGCTACAAGAAGGTAGAACCTATTGAGTTGTAAGTGATCTGAACGTTTCATGATGATAGCACTTTCCTAAGGGGGTCAAACCATGTCCCAAAGGTCACCAGATCTGGTGTCAATTTAAAGAAGTAGTCCAGTTACACATTTGTGGGCTTATAACTTGGCTTCTGAATGTCCTAGAGAGATCAGGTTTGTTTTAGTGTACTCCAATCAACAGCCCCTACAACCACAAAAAGGAATCCACAAAAAGGAATGGAGTCATTAGCATTTATGGTTTGTAAATGGCACCCAGAATTATGTTGCACGAAGCACAATTTCACATCATTCTGGGTTCATTTGTGTGAAAACAAGGTCCAATCAGGCTGAAACGTTACAGGAAGGTAGAATCTATTGAGTTGTAAGTGATCTGAACGTTTCATGATGATAGCACTTTCCTAAGGGGGTCAAACCATGTCCCAAAGGTCACAGGATCTGGTGTCAATTTAAAGAAGTAGTCCAGTTACACATTTGTGGGCTTATAACTTGGCTTCTGAATGTCCTAGATAGATCAGGTTTGCTTTAATGTACTCCAACCAACAGCCCCTACAACCACAAAAAGGAATGGAGTCATTAGCACTTATGGTTTGTAAATGGCACCCAGAATTATGTTGCACGAAGCACAATTTCACATCATTCTGGGTCCATTTGTGTGAAAAGAAGGTCCAATCAGGCTGAAACGTTACAGGAAGGTAGAATCTATTGAGTTGTAAGTGATCTGAACGTTTCATGATGATAGCACTTTCCTATAGGGGGTCAAACCATGTCCCAAAGGTCACCGGATCTGGTGTCAATTTAAAGAAGTAGTCCAGTTACACATTTGTGGGCTTATAACTTGGCTTCTGACTGTCCTAGAGAGATCAGGTTTGTTTTAGTGTACTCCAATCAACAGCCCCTACAACCACAAAAAGGAATGGAGTCATTAGCACTTAAGGTTTGTAAATGGCACCCAGAATTATGTTGCACGAAGCACAATTTCACATCATTCTGGGTCCATTTGTGTGAAAACAAGGTCCAATGAGGCTGAAACGCTACAAGAAGGTAGAACCTATTGAGTTGTAAGTTATCCGAACGTTTGATGATGATAGCACTTTCCTAAGGGGGACAAACCATGTCCCAAAGGTCACCGGATCTGGTGTCAATTTAAAGAAGTAGTCCAGTTACATATTTGTGGGCTTATAACTTGGCTTCTGAATGTCCTAGAGAGATCAGGTTTGTTTTAATGTACTCCAATCAACAGCCCCTACAACCACAAAAATGAATGGAGTCATTAGCACTTATGGTTTGTAAATGGCACCCAGAATTATGTTGCACGAAGCACAATTTCACATCATTCTGGGTCCATTTGTGTGAAAACAAGGTCCAATCAGGCTGAAACGTTACAGGAAGGTAGAATCTATTGAGTTGTAAGTGATCTGAACGTTTCATGATGATAGCACTTTCCTAAGGGGGTCAAACCATGTCCCAAAGGTCACCGGATCTGGTGTCTCTTTAAAGAAGTAGTCCAGTTACACATTTGTGGGCTTATAACTTGGCTTCAGAATGCCCTAGAGAGGTTAGGTTTGTTTTAGTGTACTCCAATCAACAGCCCCTACAACCACAAAAAGGAATGGAGTCATTAGCACTTATGGTTTGTAAATGGCACCCAGAATTATGTTGCACGAAGCACAATTTCACATCATTCTGGGTTCATTTGTGTGAAAACAAGGTCCAATCAGGCTGAAACGTTACAGGAAGGTAGAATCTATTGAGTTGTAAGTGATCTGAACGTTTCATAATGATAGCACTTTCCTAAGGGGGTCAAACCATGTCCCTAAGGTCACCGGATCTGGTGTCAATTTAAAGAAGTAGTCCAGTTACACATTTGTGGGCTTATAACTTGGCTTCTGAATGTCCTAGAGAGATCAGGTTTGTTTTAGTGTACTCCAATCAACAGCCCCTACAACCACAAAAAGGAATGGAGTCATTAGCACTTATGGTTTGTAAATGGCACCCAGAATTATGTTCCACAAAGCACAATTTCACATCATTCTGGGTCCATTTGTGTGAAAACAAGGTCCAATCAGGCTGAAACGTTACAGGAAGGTAGAATCTATTGAGTTGTAAGTGATCTGAACGTTTCATGATGATCGCACATTCCTAAGGGGGTCAAACCATTTTTCAAAGGTCACCGGATCTGGTGTCAATTTAAAGAAGTAATCCAGTTACACATTTGTGGGCTTATAACTTGGCTTCTTAATGTCCTAGAGAGATCAGGTTTGTTTTAGTGTTCTCCAATCAACAGCCCCTACAACCACAAAAAGGAATGGAGTCATTAGCACTTAAGGTTTGTAAATGGCACCCAGAATTATGTTGCACGAAGCACAATTTCACATCATTCTGGGTTCATTTGTGTGAAAACAAGGTCCAATCAGGCTGAAACGTTACAGGAAGGTAGAATCTATTGAGTTGTAAATGATCTGAACGTTTCATGATGATAGCACTTTCCTAAGGGGGTCAAACCATGTCCCAAAGGTCACCGGATCTGGTGTCAATTTAAAGAAGTAGTCCAGTTACACATTTGTGGGCTTATTACTTGGCTTCTGAATGTCCTACAGAGATCAGGTTTGTTTTAATGTACTCCAACCAACAGCCCCTACAACCACAAAAAGGAATGGAGTCATTAGCACTTATGGTTTGTAAATGGCACCCAGAATTATGTTGCACGAAACACAATTTCCCATCATTCTGGGTCCATTTGTGTGAAAACAAGGTCCAATCAGGCTGAAACGTTACAAGAAGGTAGAATCTATTGAGTTGTAAGTGATCTGAACGTTTCATGATGATCGCACATTCCTATAGGGGGTCAAACCATGTCCCAAAGGTCACCGGGCCTGGTGTCACTTTAAAGAAATAGTCCAGTTACACATTTGAGGGCTTATAACTTGGCTTCTGAATGTCCTAGAGAGGTCAGGTTTGTTTTAGTGTACTCCAATCAACAGCCCCTACAACCTCAAAAAGGAATGGAGTCATTAGCACTTATGGTTTTTAAATGGCACCCAGAATTATGTTGCACGAAGCACAATTTCACATCATTCTGGGTTCATTTGTGTGAAAACAAGGTCCAATCAGGCTGAAACGTTACAGGAAGGTAGAATCTATTGAGTTGTAAGTGATCTGAACGTTTCATGATGATAGCACTTTCCTAAGGGGGTCAAACCATGTCCCAAAGGTCACCAGATCTGGTGTCAATTTAAAGAAGTAGTCCAGTTACACATTTGTGGGCTTATAACTTGGCTTCTGAATGTCCTAGAGAGATCAGGTTTGTTTTAATGTACTCCAATCAACAGCCCCTACAACCACAAAAAGGAATCCACAAAAAGGAATGGAGTCATTAGCATTTATGGTTTGTAAATGGCACCCAGAATTATGTTGCACGAAGCACAATTTCACATCATTCTGGGTTCATTTTTGTGAAAACAAGGTCCAATCAGGCTGAAACGCTACAAGAAGGTAGAATCTATTGAGTTGTAAGTGATCTGAATGTTTCATGATGATAGCACTTTCCTAAGGGGGTCAAACCATGTCCCAAAGGTCACCGGATCTGGTGTCAATTTAAAGAAATAGTCCAGTTACACATTTGTGGGCTTATAACTTGGCTTCTGAATGTCCTAGAGAGATCAGGTTTGTTTTAGTGTACTCTAATCAACAGCCCCTACAACCACAAAAAGGAATGGAGTCATTAGCACTTAAGGTTTGTAAGTGGCACCCAGAATTATGTTGCACGAAGCAAAATTTCACATCATTCTGGGTCCATTTGTGTGAAAACAAGGTCCAATCAGGCTGAAACGCTACAAGAAGGTAGAACCTATTGAGTTGTAAGTGATCTGAACGTTTCATGATGATAGCACTTTCCTAAGGGGGTCAAACCATGTCCCAAAGGTCACCAGATCTGGTGTCAATTTAAAGAAATAGTCCAGTTACACATTTGTGGGCTTATAACTTGGCTTCTGAATGTCCTAGAGAGATCAGGTTTGTTTTAGTGTACTCCAATCAACAGCCCCTACAACCACAAAAAGGAATCCACAAAAAGGAATGGAGTCATTAGCATTTATGGTTTGTAAATGGCACCCAGAATTATGTTGCACGAAGCACAATTTCACATCATTCTGGGTTCATTTGTGTGAAAACAAGGTCCAATCAGGCCGAAACGCTACAAGAAGGTAGAATCTATTGAGTTGTAAGTGATCTGAATGTTTCATGATGATAGCACGTTCCTAAGGGGGTCAAACCATGTCCCAAAGGTCACCGGATCTGGTGTCAATTTAAAGAAGTAGTCCAGTTACACATTTGTGGGCTTATAACTTGGCTTCTGAATGTCCTAGAGAGATCAGGTTTTTTTTAGTATACTCCAATCAACAGCCCCTACAACCACAAAAAGGAATGGAGTCATTAGCACTTATGGGTTTTAAATGGCACCCAGAATTATGTTGCACGAAGCACAATTTCACATCATTCTGGGTTCATTTGTGTGAAAACAAGGTCCAATCAGGCTGAAACGTTACAGGAAGGTAGAATCTATTGAGTTGTAAGTGATCTGAACGTTTCATGATGATAGCACTTTCCTAAGGGGGTCAAACCATGTCCCAAAGGTCACAGGATCTGGTGTCAATTTAAAGAAGTAGTCCAGTTACACATTTGTGGGCTTATAACTTGGCTTCTGAATGTCCTAGATAGATCAGGTTTGCTTTAATGTACTCCAACCAACAGCCCCTACAACCACAAAAAGGAATGGAGTCATTAGCACTTATGGTTTGTAAATGGCACCCAGAATTATGTTGCACGAAGCACAATTTCACATCATTCTGGGTCCATTTGTGTGAAAAGAAGGTCCAATCAGGCTGAAACGTTACAAGAAGGTAGAATCTATTGAGTTGTAAGTGATCTGAACGTTTCATGATGATCGCACATTCCTATAGGGGGTCAAACCATGTCCCAAAGGTCACCGGGCCTGGTGTCACTTTAAAGAAATAATCCAGTTACACATTTGAGGGCTTATAACTTGGCTTCTGAATGTCCTAGAGAGGTCAGGTTTGTTTTAGTGTACTCCAATCAACAGCCCCTACAACCTCAAAAAGGAATGGAGTCATTAGCACTTATGGTTTTTAAATGGCACCCAGAATTATGTTGCACGAAGCACAATTTCACATCATTCTGGGTTCATTTGTGTGAAAACAAGGTCCAATCAGGCTGAAACGTTACAGGAAGGTAGAATCTATTGAGTTGTAAGTGATCTGAACGTTTCATGATGATAGCACTTTCCTAAGGGGGTCAAACCATGTCCCAAAGGTCACCAGATCTGGTGTCAATTTAAAGAAGTAGTCCAGTTACACATTTGTGGGCTTATAACTTGGCTTCTGAATGTCCTAGAGAGATCAGGTTTGTTTTAATGTACTCCAATCAACAGCCCCTACAACCACAAAAAGGAATCCACAAAAAGGAATGGAGTCATTAGCATTTATGGTTTGTAAATGGCACCCAGAATTATGTTGCACGAAGCACAATTTCACATCATTCTGGGTTCATTTGTGTGAAAACAAGGTCCAATCAGGCTGAAACGCTACAAGAAGGTAGAATCTATTGAGTTGTAAGTGATCTGAATGTTTCATGATGATAGCACTTTCCTAAGGGGGTCAAACCATGTCCCAAAGGTCACCGGATCTGGTGTCAATTTAAAGAAATAGTCCAGTTACACATTTGTGGGCTTATAACTTGGCTTCTGAATGTCCTAGAGAGATCAGGTTTGTTTTAGTGTACTCTAATCAACAGCCCCTACAACCACAAAAAGGAATGGAGTCATTAGCACTTAAGGTTTGTAAGTGGCACCCAGAATTATGTTGCACGAAGCAAAATTTCACATCATTCTGGGTCCATTTGTGTGAAAACAAGGTCCAATCAGGCTGAAACGCTACAAGAAGGTAGAACCTATTGAGTTGTAAGTGATCTGAACGTTTCATGATGATAGCACTTTCCTAAGGGGGTCAAACCATGTCCCAAAGGTCACCAGATCTGGTGTCAATTTAAAGAAGTAGTCCAGTTACACATTTGTGGGCTTATAACTTGGCTTCTGAATGTCCTAGAGAGATCAGGTTTGTTTTAGTGTACTCCAATCAACAGCCCCTACAACCACAAAAAGGAATCCACAAAAAGGAATGGAGTCATTAGCATTTATGGTTTGTAAATGGCACCCAGAATTATGTTGCACGAAGCACAATTTCACATCATTCTGGGTTCATTTGTGTGAAAACAAGGTCCAATCAGGCCGAAACGCTACAAGAAGGTAGAATCTATTGAGTTGTAAGTGATCTGAATGTTTCATGATGATAGCACGTTCCTAAGGGGGTCAAACCATGTCCCAAAGGTCACCGGATCTGGTGTCAATTTAAAGAAGTAGTCCAGTTACACATTTGTGGGCTTATAACTTGGCTTCTGAATGTCCTAGAGAGATCAGGTTTTTTTTAGTATACTCCAATCAACAGCCCCTACAACCACAAAAAGGAATGGAGTCATTAGCACTTATGGGTTTTAAATGGCACCCAGAATTATGTTGCACGAAGCACAATTTCACATCATTCTGGGTTCATTTGTGTGAAAACAAGGTCCAATCAGGCTGAAACGTTACAGGAAGGTAGAATCTATTGAGTTGTAAGTGATCTGAACGTTTCATGATGATAGCACTTTCCTAAGGGGGTCAAACCATGTCCCAAAGGTCACAGGATCTGGTGTCAATTTAAAGAAGTAGTCCAGTTACACATTTGTGGGCTTATAACTTGGCTTCTGAATGTCCTAGATAGATCAGGTTTGCTTTAATGTACTCCAACCAACAGCCCCTACAACCACAAAAAGGAATGGAGTCATTAGCACTTATGGTTTGTAAATGGCACCCAGAATTATGTTGCACGAAGCACAATTTCACATCATTCTGGGTCCATTTGTGTGAAAAGAAGGTCCAATCAGGCTGAAACGTTACAAGAAGGTAGAATCTATTGAGTTGTAAGTGATCTGAACGTTTCATGATGATCGCACATTCCTATAGGTTGTCAAACCATGTCCCAAAGGTCACCGGGCCTGGTGTCACTTTAAAGAAATAATCCAGTTACACATTTGAGGGCTTATAACTTGGCTTCTGAATGTCCTAGAGAGGTCAGGTTTGTTTTAGTGTACTCCAATCAACAGCCCCTACAACCTCAAAAAGGAATGGAGTCATTAGCACTTATGGTTTTTAAATGGCACCCAGAATTATGTTGCACGAAGCACAATTTCACATCATTCTGGGTTCATTTGTGTGAAAACAAGGTCCAATCAGGCTGAAACGTTACAGGAAGGTAGAATCTATTGAGTTGTAAGTGATCTGAACGTTTCATGATGATAGCACTTTCCTAAGGGGGTCAAACCATGTCCCAAAGGTCACCAGATCTGGTGTCAATTTAAAGAAGTAGTCCAGTTACACATTTGTGGGCTTATAACTTGGCTTCTGAATGACCTAGAGAGATCAGGTTTGTTTTAATGTACTCCAATCAACAGCCCCTACAACCACAAAAAGGAATCCACAAAAAGGAATGGAGTCATTAGCATTTATGGTTTGTAAATGGCACCCAGAATTATGTTGCACGAAGCACAATTTCACATCATTCTGGGTTCATTTGTGTGAAAACAAGGTCCAATCAGGCTGAAACGCTACAAGAAGGTAGAATCTATTGAGTTGTAAGTGATCTGAATGTTTCATGATGATAGCACTTTCCTAAGGGGGTCAAACCATGTCCCAAAGGTCACCGGATCTGGTGTCAATTTAAAGAAATAGTCCAGTTACACATTTGTGGGCTTATAACTTGGCTTCTGAAACTCCTAGAGAGATCAGGTTTGTTTTAGTGTACTCTAATCAACAGCCCCTACAACCACAAAAAGGAATGGAGTCATTAGCACTTAAGGTTTGTAAGTGGCACCCAGAATTATGTTGCACGAAGCAAAATTTCACATCATTCTGGGTCCATTTGTGTGAAAACAAGGTCCAATCAGGCTGAAACGCTACAAGAAGGTAGAACCTATTGAGTTGTAAGTGATCTGAACGTTTCATGATGATAGCACTTTCCTAAGGGGGTCAAACCATGTCCCAAAGGTCACCAGATCTGGTGTCAATTTAAAGAAGTAGTCCAGTTACACATTTGTGGGCTTATAACTTGGCTTCTGAATGTCCTAGATAGATCAGGTTTGTTTTAGTGTACTCCAATCAACAGCCCCTACAACCACAAAAAGGAATCCACAAAAAGGAATGGAGTCATTAGCATTTATGGTTTGTAAATGGCACCCAGAATTATGTTGCACGAAGCACAATTTCACATCATTCTGGGTTCATTTGTGTGAAAACAAGGTCCAATCAGGCCGAAACGCTACAAGAAGGTAGAATCTATTGAGTTGTAAGTGATCTGAATGTTTCATGATGATAGCACGTTCCTAAGGGGGTCAAACCATGTCCCAAAGGTCACCGGATCTGGTGTCAATTTAAAGAAGTAGTCCAGTTACACATTTGTGGGCTTATAACTTGGCTTCTGAATGTCCTAGAGAGATCAGGTTTTTTTTAGTATACTCCAATCAACAGCCCCTACAACCACAAAAAGGAATGGAGTCATTAGCACTTATGGGTTTTAAATGGCACCCAGAATTATGTTGCACGAAGCACAATTTCACATCATTCTGGGTTCATTTGTGTGAAAACAAGGTCCAATCAGGCTGAAACGTTACAGGAAGGTAGAATCTATTGAGTTGTAAGTGATCTGAACGTTTCATGATGATAGCACTTTCCTAAGGGGGTCAAACCATGTCCCAAAGGTCACAGGATCTGGTGTCAATTTAAAGAAGTAGTCCAGTTACACATTTGTGGGCTTATAACTTGGCTTCTGAATGTCCTAGATAGATCAGGTTTGCTTTAATGTACTCCAACCAACAGCCCCTACAACCACAAAAAGGAATGGAGTCATTAGCACTTATGGTTTGTAAATGGCACCCAGAATTATGTTGCACGAAGCACAATTTCACATCATTCTGGGTCCATTTGTGTGAAAAGAAGGTCCAATCAGGCTGAAACGTTACAAGAAGGTAGAATCTATTGAGTTGTAAGTGATCTGAACGTTTCATGATGATCGCACATTCCTATAGGGGGTCAAACCATGTCCCAAAGGTCACCGGGCCTGGTGTCACTTTAAAGAAGTAGTCCAGTTACACCTTTGAGCGCTTATAACTTGGCTTCTGAATGTCCTAGAGAGATCAGGTTTGTTTTAGTGTACTCCAATCAACAGCCCCTACAACCTCAAAAAGGAATAGAGTCATTAGCACTTATGGTTTTTAAATGGCACCCAGAATTATGTTGCACGAAGCACAATTTCACATCATTCTGGGTTCATTTGTGTGAAAATAAGGTCCAATCAGGCTGAAACGTTACAGGAAGGTAGAATCTATTGAGTTGTAAGTGATCTGAACGTTTCATGATGATAGCACTTTCCTAAGGGGGTCAAACCATGTCCCAAAGGTCACCGGATCTGGTGTCAATTTAAAGAAGTAGTCCAGTTACACATTTGTGGGCTTATAACTTGGCTTCTGACTGTCCTAGAGAGATCAGGTTTGTTTTAGTGTACTCCAATCAACAGCCCCTACAACCACAACAAGGAATGGAGTCATTAGCTTTTAAGGTTTGTAAATGGCACCCAGAATTATGTTGCACGAAGCACAATTTCACATCATTCTGGGTCCATTTGTGTGAAAACAAGGTCCAATGAGGCTGAAACGCTACAAGAAGGTAGAACCTATTGAGTTGTAAGTTATCCGAACGTTTGATGATGATAGCACTTTCCTAAGGGGGACAAACCATGTCCCAAAGGTCACCGGATCTGGTGTCAATTTAAAGAAGTAGTCCAGTTACACATTTGTGGGCTTATAACTTGGCTTCTGAATGTCCTAGAGAGATCAGGTTTGTTTTAATGTACTCCAATCAACAGCCCCTACAACCACAAAAATGAATGGAGTCATTAGCACTTTTGGTTTGTAAATGGCACCCAGAATTATGTTGCACGAAGCACAATTTCACATCATTCTGGGTCCATTTGTGTGAAAACAAGGTCCAATCAGGCTGAAACGTTACAGGAAGGTAGAATCTATTGAGTTGTAAGTGATCTGAACGTTTCATAATGATAGCACTTTCCTAAGGGGGTCAAACCATGTCCCTAAGGTCACCGGATCTGGTGTCAATTTAAAGAAGTAGTCCAGTTACACATTTGTGGGCTTATAACTTGGCTTCTGAATGTCCTAGAGAGATCAGGTTTGTTTTAGTGTACTCCAATCAACAGCCCCTACAACCACAAAAAGGAATGGAGTCATTAGCACTTATGGTTTGTAAATGGCACCCAGAATTATGTTCCACAAAGCACAATTTCACATTTTCTGGGTCCATTTGTGTGAAAACAAGGTCCAATCAGGCTGAAACGTTACAGGAAGGTAGAATCTATTGAGTTGTAAGTGATCTGAACGTTTCATGATGATCGCACATTCCTAAGGGGGTCAAACCATTTTTCAAAGGTCACCGGATCTGGTGTCAATTTAAAGAAGTAATCCAGTTACACATTTGTGGGCTTATAACTTGGCTTCTTAATGTCCTAGAGAGATCAGGTTTGTTTTAGTGTTCTCCAATCAACAGCCCCTACAACCACAAAAAGGAATGGAGTCATTAGCACTTAAGGTTTGTAAATGGCACCCAGAATTATGTTGCACGAAGCACAATTTCACATCATTCTGGGTCCATTTGTGTGAAAACAAGGTCCAATCAGGCTGAAACGCTACAAGAAGGTAGAATCTATTGAGTTGTAAGTGATCTGAACGTTTCAAGATGATCGCACATTCCTATAGGTGTAAAACCATGTCCCAAAGGTCACCGGGCCTGGTGTCACTTTAAAGAAGTAGTCCAGTTACACCTTTGTGGGCTTATAACTTGGCTTCTGAATGTCCTAGAGAGGTTAGGTTTGTTTTAGTGTTCTCCAATCAACAGCCCCTACAACCACAAAAAGGAATGGAGTCATTAGCACTTATGGTTTGTAAATGGCACCCAGAATTATGTTGCACGAAGCACAATTTCACATCATTCTGGGTCCATTTGTGTGACAACAAGGTCCAATCAGGCTGAAACGTTACAAGAAGGTAGAATCTATTGAGTTGTAAGTGATCTGAACGTTTCATGATGATCGCACATTCCTATAGGGGGTCAAACCATGTCCCAAAGGTCACCGGGCCTGGTGTCACTTTAAAGAAGTAGTCCAGTTACACCTTTGAGGGCTTATAACTTGGCTTCTGAATGTCCTAGAGAGATCAGGTTTGTTTTAGTGTACTCCAATCAACAGCCCCTACAACCTCAAAAAGGAATGGAGTCATTAGCACTTATGGTTTTTAAATGGCACCCAGAATTATGTTGCACGAAGCACAATTTCACATCATTCTGGGTTCATTTGTGTGAAAACAAGGTCCAATCAGGCTGAAACGTTACAGGAAGGTAAAATCTATTGAGTTGTAAGTGATCTGAACGTTTCATGATGATAGCACTTTCCTAAGGGGGTCAAACCATGTCGCAAAGGTCACCGGATCTGGTGTCAATTTAAAGAAGTAGTCCAGTTACACATTTGTGGGCTTATAACTTGGCTTCTGAATGTCCTAGAGAGATCAGGTTTGTTTTAGTGTCCTCCAATCAACAGCCCCTACAACCACAAAAAGGAATGGAGTCATTAGCACTTAAGGTTTGTAAATGGCACCAAGAATTATGTTGCACAAAGCACAATTTCACATCATTCTGGGTCCATTTGTGTGAAAACAAGGTCCAATCAGGCTGAAACGCTACAAGAAGGTAGATCCCATTGAGTTGTAAGTGATCTGAACGTTTCAAGATGATCGCAAATTCCTATAGGGGGTAAAACCATGTCCCAAAGGTCACCGGGCCTGGTGTCTCTTTAAAGAAGTAGTCCAGTTACACATTTGTGGGCTTATAACTTGGCTTCTGAATGTCCTAGAGAGGTTAGGTTTGTTTTAGTGTACTCCAGTCAACAGCCCCTACAACCACAAAAAGGAATGGAGTCATTAGCTATTATGGTTTGTAAATGGCACCCAGAATTATGTTGCACGAAGCACAATTTCACATCATTCTGGGTCCATTTGTGTGAAAACAAGGTCCAATCAGGCTGAAACGTTACAGGAAGGTAGAATCTATTGAGTTGTAAGTGATCTGAACGTTTCATGATGATAGCACTTTCCTAAGGGGGTCAAACCATGTCCCAAAGGTCACCGGATCTGGTGTCAATATAAAGAAGTAGTCCAGTTACACATTTGTGGGCTTATAACTTGGCTTCTGAATGTCCTAGAGAGATCAGGTTTGTTTTAGTGTACTCCAATCAACAGCCCCTACAACCACAAAAAGGAATGGAGTCATTAGCACTTGAGGTTTGTAAATGGCACCCCGAATTATGTTGCACGAAGCAAAATTTCACATCATTCTGGGTCCATTTGTGTGAAAACAAGGTCCAATCAGGCTGAAACACTACAAGGAGGTAGAACCTATTGAGTTGTAAGTGATCTGAACGTTTCAAGATGATCACACATTCCTATAGGGGGTAAAACCATGTCCCAAAGGTCAGCGGGCCTGCTGTCTCTTTAAAGAAGTAGTCCAGTTACACATTTGTGGGCTTATAACTTGGCTTCTGAATGTCCCTGAGAGATCAGGTTTGTTTTAGTATACTCCAATCAACAGCCCCTACAACCACAAAAAGGAATGGAGTCATTAGCACTTATGGTTTTTAAATGGCACCCAGAATTATGTTGCACGAAGCACAATTTCACATCATTCTTGGTTCATTTGTGTGAAAACAAGGTCCAATCAGGCTGAAACGTTACAGGAAGGTAGAATCTATTGAGTTGTAAGTGATCTGAACGTTTCATGATGATAGCACTTTCCTATAAGGGGTCAAACCATGTCCCAAAGGTCACCGGATCTGGTGTCAATTCAAAGAAGTAGTCCAGTTACATATTTGTGGGCTTATAACTTGGCTTCTGAATGTCCTAGAGAGATCAGGTTTGTTTTAATGTACTCCAATCAACAGCCCCTACAACCACAAAAAGGAATGGAGTCATTAGCACTTATGGTTTGTAAATGGCACCCAGAATTACGTTGCACGAAGCACAATTTCACATCATTCTGGGTTCATTTGTGTGAAAACAAGGTCCAATCAGGCTGAAACGCTACAAGAAGGTAGAATCTATTGAGTTGTAAGTGATCTGAACGTTTCAAGATGATCGCACATTCCTATAGGGGGTAAAACCATGTCCCAAAGGTCACCGGGCCTGGTGTCACTTTAAAGAAGTAGTCCAGTTACACATTTTTGGGCTTATAACTTGGCTTCTGAATGTCCTAGAGAGATCAGGTTTGTTTTAGTGTACTCCAATCAACAGCCCCTACAACCACAAAAAGGAATGGAGTCATTAGCACTTAAGGTTTGTAAATGGCACCCAGAATTATGTTGCACGAAGCACAATTTCACATCATTCTGGGTCCATTTGTGTGAAAACAAGGTCCAATCAGGCTGAAACGCTACAAGAAGGTAGAATCTATTGAGTTGTAAGCAATCTGAACGTTTCAAGATGATCGCACATTCCTATAGGTGTAAAACCATGTCCCAAAGGTCACCGGGCCTGGTGTCACTTTAAAGAAGTAGTCCAGTTACACCTTTGTGGGCTTATAACTTGGCTTCTGAATGTCCTAGAGAGATCAGGTTTGTTTTATTATACTCCAATCAACAGCCCCTACAACCACAAAAAGGAATGGAGTCATTAGCACTTATGGTTTTTAAATGGCACCCAGAATTATGTTGCACGAAGCACAATTTCACATCATTCTGGGTTCATTTGTGTGAAAACAAGGTCCAATCAGGCTGAAACGTTACAGGAAGGTAGATTCTATTGAGTTGAAAGTGATCTGAACGTTTCATGATGATAGCACTTTCCTAAGGGGGTCAAACCATGTCCCAAAGGTCACCGGATCTGGTGTCAATTTAAAGAAGTAGTCCAGTTACACATTTGTGGGCTTATAACTTGGCTTCTGAATGTCCTAGAGAGATCAGGTTTGTTTTAATGTACTCCAATCAACAGCCACTACAACCACAAAAAGGAATGGAGTCATTAGCACTTATGGTTTGTAAATGGCACCCAGAATTATGTTGCACAAAGCACAATTTCACATCATTCTGGGTCCATTTGTGTGAAAACAAGGTCCAATCAGGCTGAAACGTTACAGGAAGGTAGAATCTATTGAGTTGTAAGTGATCTGAACGTTTCATGATGATCGCACATATCTAAGGGGGTCAAACCATTTTTCAAAGGTCACCGGATCTGGTGTCAATTTAAAGAAGTAATCCAGTTACACATTTGTGGGCTTATAACTTGGCTTCTTAATGTCCTAGAGAGATCAGGTTTGTTTTAGTGTTCTCCAATCAACAGCCCCTACAACCACAAAAAGGAATGGAGTCATTAGCACTTAAGGTTTGTAAATGGCACCCAGAATTATGTTGCACGAAGCACAATTTCACATCATTCTGGGTCCATTTGTGTGAAAACAAGGTCCAATCAGGCTGAAACGCTACAAGAAGGTAGAATCTATTGAGTTGTAAGTGATCTGAACGTTTCAAGATGATCGCACATTCCTATAGGTGTAAAACCATTTCCCAAAGGTCACCGGGCCTGGTGTCACTTTAAAGAAGTAGTCCAGTTACACCTTTGTGGGCTTATAACTTGGCTTCTTAATGTCCTAGAGAGGTTAGGTTTGTTTTAGTGTTCTCCAATCAACAGCACCTACAACCACAAAAAGGAATGGAGTCATTAGCACTTATGGTTTGTAAATGGCACCCAGAATTATGTTGCACGAAGCACAATTTCACATCATTCTGGGTCCATTTGTGTGAAAACAAGGTCCAATCAGGCTGAAACGCTACAAGAAGGTAGAATCTATTGAGTTGTAAGTGATCTGAACGTTTCATGATGATAGCACTTTCCTATAAGGGGTCAAACCATGTCCCAAAGGTCACCGGATCTGGTGTCAATTCAAAGAAGTAGTCCAGTTACATATTTGTGGGCTTATAACTTGGCTTCTGAATGTCCTAGAGAGATCAGGTTTGTTTTAATGTACTCCAATCAACAGCCCCTACAACCACAAAAAGGAATGGAGTCATTAGCACTTATGGTTTGTAAATGGCACCCAGAATTACGTTGCACGAAGCACAATTTCACATCATTCTGGGTTCATTTGTGTGAAAACAAGGTCCAATCAGGCTGAAACGCTACAAGAAGGTAGAATCTATTGAGTTGTAAGTGATCTGAACGTTTCAAGATGATCGCACATTCCTATAGGGGGTAAAACCATGTCCCAAAGGTCACCGGGCCTGGTGTCACTTTAAAGAAGTAGTCCAGTTACACATTTTTGGGCTTATAACTTGGCTTCTGAATATCCTAGAGAGATCTGGTTTGTTTTAGTGTACTCCAATCAACAGCCCCTACAACCACAAAAAGGAATGGAGTCATTAGCACTTAAGGTTTTTAAATGGCACCCAGAATTATGTTGCACGAAGCACAATTTCACATCATTCTGGGTCCATTTGTGTGAAAACAAGGTCCAATAAGGCTGTAACTCTACAAGAAGGTAGAACCTATTGAGTTGTAAGTGATCTGAACGTTTCAAGATGATCGCACATTCCTATAGGGGGTAAAACCATGTCCCAAAGGTCACCGGGCCTGGTGTCTCTTTAAAGAAGTAGTCCAGTTACACATTTGTGGGCTTATAACTTGGCTTCTGAATGCCCTAGAGAGGTTAGGTTTGTTTTAGTGTACTCCAATCAACAGCCCCTACAACCACAAAAAGGAATGGAGTCATTAGCACTTATGGTTTTTAAATGGCACCCAGAATTATGTTGCACGAAGCACAATTTCACATCATTCTGGGTTCATTTGTGTGAAAACAAGGTCCAATCAGGCTGAAACGTTACAGGAAGGTAGATTCTATTGAGTTGTAAGTGATCTGAACGTTTCATGATGATAGCACTTTCCTAAGGGGGTCAAACCATGTCCCAAAGGTCACCGGATCTGGTGTCAATTTAAAGAAGTAGTCCAGTTACACATTTGTGGGCTTATAACTTGGCTTCTGAATGTCCTAGAGAGATCAGGTTTGTTTTAATGTACTCCAATCAACAGCCACTAAACCACAAAAAGGAATGGAGTCATTAGCACTTATGGTTTGTAAATGGCACCCAGAATTATGTTGCACAAAGCACAATTTCACATCATTCTGGGTCCATTTGTGTGAAAACAAGGTCCAATCAGGCTGAAACGTTACAGGAAGGTAGAATCTATTGAGTTGTAAGTGATCTGAACGTTTCATGATGATCGCACATTCCTAAGGGGGTCAAACCATTTTTCAAAGGTCACCGGATCTGGTGTCAATTTAAAGAAGTAATCCAGTTACACATTTGTGGGCTTATAACTTGGCTTCTTAATGTCCTAGAGAGATCAGGTTTGTTTTAGTGTTCTCCAATCAACAGCCCCTACAACCACAAAAAGGAATGGAGTCATTAGCACTTAAGGTTTGTAAATGGCACCCAGAATTATGTTGCACGAAGCACAATTTCACATCATTCTGGGTCCATTTGTGTGAAAACAAGGTCCAATCAGGCTGAAACGCTACAAGAAGGTAGAATCTATTGAGTTGTAAGTGATCTGAACGTTTCAAGATGATCGCACATTCCTATAGGTGTAAAACCATGTCCCAAAGGTCACCGGGCCTGGTGTCACTTTAAATACGTAGTCCAGTTACACCTTTGTGGGCTTATAACTTGGCTTCTGAATGTCCTAGAGAGGTTAGGTTTGTTTTAGTGTTCTCCAATCAACAGCACCTACAACCACAAAAAGGAATTGAGTCATTAGCACTTATGGTTTGTAAATGGCACCCAGAATTATGTTGCACGAAGCACAATTTCACATCATTCTGGGTCCATTTGTGTGAAAACAAGGTCCAATCAGGCTGAAACGCTACAAGAAGGTAGAATCTATTGAGTTGTAAGTGATCTGAACGTTTCATGATGATAGCACTTTCCTATAAGGGGTCAAACCATGTCCCAAAGGTCACCGGATCTGGTGTCAATTTAAAGAAGTAGTCCATTTACATATTTGTGGGCTTATAACTTGGCTTCTGAATGTCCTAGAGAGATCAGGTTTGTTTTAATGTACTCCAATCAACAGCCCCTACAACCACAAAAAGGAATGGAGTCATTAGCACTTAAGGTTTGTAAATGGCACCCAGAATTATGTTGCACGAAGCACAATTTCACATCATTCTGGGTTCATTTGTGTGAAAACAAGGTCCAATCAGGCTGAAACGCTGCAAGAAGGTAGAATCTATTGAGTTGTAAGTGATCTGAACGTTTCAAGATGATCGCACATTCCTATAGGGGGTAAAACCATGTCCCAAAGGTCACCGGGCCTGGTGTCACTTTAAAGAAGTAGTCCAGTTACACATTTTTGGGCTTATAACTTGGCTTCTGAATATCCTAGAGAGATCTGGTTTGTTTTAGTGTACTCCAATCAACAGCCCCTACAACCACAAAAAGGAATGGAGTCATTAGCACTTAAGGTTTGTAAATGGCACCCAGAATTATGTTGCACGAAGCACAATTTCACATCATTCTGGGTCCATTTGTGTGAAAACAAGGTCCAATAAGGCTGTAACTCTACAAGAAGGTAGAACCTATTGAGTTGTAAGTGATCTGAACGTTTCAAGATGATCGCACATTCCTATAAGGGGTCAAACCATGTCCCAAAGGTCACCGGATCTGGTGTCAATTTAAAGAAGTAGTCCATTTACATATTTGTGGGCTTATAACTTGGCTTCTGAATGTCCTAGAGAGATCAGGTTTGTTTTAATGTACTCCAATCAACAGCCCCTACAACCACAAAAAGGAATGGAGTCATTAGCACTTATGGTTTGTAAATGGCACCCAGAATTACGTTGCAAGAAGCACAATTTCACATCATTCTGGGTTCATTTGTGTGAAAACAAGGTCCAATCAGGCTGAAACGCTACAAGAAGGTAGAATCTATTGAGTTGTAAGTGATCTGAACGTTTCAAGATGATCGCACATTCCTATAGGTGTAAAACCATGTCCCAAAGGTCACCGGGCCTGGTGTCACTTTAAATAAGTAGTCCAGTTACACCTTTGTGGGCTTATAACTTGGCTTCTGAATGTCCTAGAGAGGTTAGGTTTGTTTTAGTGTTCTCCAATCAACAGCACCTACAACCACAAAAAGGAATTGAGTCATTAGCACTTATGGTTTGTAAATGGCACCCAGAATTATGTTGCACGAAGCACAATTTCACATCATTCTGGGTCCATTTGTGTGAAAACAAGGTCCAATCAGGCTGAAACGCTACAAGAAGGTAGAATCTATTGAGTTGTAAGTGATCTGAACGTTTCATGATGATAGCACTTTCCTATAAGGGGTCAAACCATGTCCCAAAGGTCACCGGATCTGGTGTCAATTTAAAGAAGTAGTCCATTTACATATTTGTGGGCTTATAACTTGGCTTCTGAATGTCCTAGAGAGATCAGGTTTGTTTTAATGTACTCCAATCAACAGCCCCTACAACCACAAAAAGGAATGGAGTCATTAGCACTTATGGTTTGTAAATGGCACCCAGAATTACGTTGCAAGAAGCACAATTTCACATCATTCTGGGTTCATTTGTGTGAAAACAAGGTCCAATCAGGCTGAAACGCTACAAGAAGGTAGAATCTATTGAGTTGTAAGTGATCTGAACGTTTCAAGATGATCGCACATTCCTATAGGGGGTAAAACCATGTCCCAAAGGTCACCGGGCCTGGTGTCACTTTAAAGAAGTAGTCCAGTTACACATTTTTGGGCTTATAACTTGGCTTCTGAATGTCCTAGAGAGATCTGGTTTGTTTTAGTGTACTCCAATCAACAGCCCCTACAACCACAAAAAGGAATGGAGTCATTAGCACTTAAGGTTTGTAAATGGCACCCAGAATTATGTTGCACGAAGCACAATTTCACATCATTCTGGGTCCATTTGTGTGAAAACAAGGTCCAATAAGGCTGTAACTCTACAAGAAGGTAGAACCTATTGAGTTGTAAGTGATCTGAACGTTTCAAGATGATCGCACATTCCTATAAGGGGTCAAACCATGTCCCAAAGGTCACCGGATCTGGTGTCAATTTAAAGAAGTAGTCCATTTACATATTTGTGGGCTTATAACTTGGCTTCTGAATGTCCTAGAGAGATCAGGTTTGTTTTAATGTACTCCAATCAACAGCCCCTACAACCACAAAAAGGAATGGAGTCATTAGCACTTATGGTTTGTAAATGGCACCCAGAATTACGTTGCAAGAAGCACAATTTCACATCGTTCTGGGTTCATTTGTGTGAAAACAAGGTCCAATCAGGCTGAAACGCTACAAGAAGGTAGAATCTATTGAGTTGTAAGTGATCTGAACGTTTCAAGATGATCGCACATTCCTATAGGGGGTAAAACCATGTCCCAAAGGTCACCGGGCCTGGTGTCTCTTTAAAGAAGTAGTCCAGTTACACATTTGTGGGCTTATAACTTGGCTTCTGAATGCCCTAGAGAGGTTAGGTTTGTTTTAGTGTACTCCAATCAACAGCCCCTACAACCACAAAAAGGAATGGAGTCATTAGCACTTATGGTTTGTAAATGGCACCCAGAATTATGTTGCACGAAGCACAATTTCACATCATTCTGGGTTCATTTGTGTGAAAACAAGGTCCAATCAGGCTGAAACGCTACAAGAAGGTAGAATCTATTGAGTTGTAAGTGATCTGAACGTTTCAAGATGATCGCACATTCCTATAGGGGGTAAAACCATGTCCCAAAGGTCACCGGGCCTGGTGTCACTTTAAAGAAGTAGTCCAGTTACACATTTTTGGGCTTATAACTTGGCTTCTGAATATCCTAGAGAGATCTGGTTTGTTTTAGTGTACTCCAATCAACAGCCCCTACAACCACAAAAAGGAATGGAGTCATTAGCACTTAAGGTTTGTAAATGGCACCCAGAATTATGTTGCACGAAGCACAATTTCACATCATTCTGGGTCCATTTTTGTGAAAACAAGGTCCAATAAGGCTGTAACTCTACAAGAAGGTAGAACCTATTGAGTTGTAAGTGATCTGAACGTTTCAAGATGATCGCACATTCCTATAAGGGGTCAAACCATGTCCCAAAGGTCACCGGATCTGGTGTCAATTTAAAGAAGTAGTCCATTTACATATTTGTGGGCTTATAACTTGGCTTCTGAATGTCCTAGAGAGATCAGGTTTGTTTTAATGTACTCCAATCAACAGCCCCTACAACCACAAAAAGGAATGGAGTCATTAGCACTTATGGTTTGTAAATGGCACCCAGAATTACGTTGCAAGAAGCACAATTTCACATCATTCTGGGTTCATTTGTGTGAAAACAAGGTCCAATCAGGCTGAAACGCTACAAGAAGGTAGAATCTATTGAGTTGTAAGTGATCTGAACGTTTCAAGATGATCGCACATTCCTATAGGTGTAAAACCATGTCCCAAAGGTCACCGGGCCTGGTGTCACTTTAAATAAGTAGTCCAGTTACACCTTTGTGGGCTTATAACTTGGCTTCTGAATGTCCTAGAGAGGTTAGGTTTGTTTTAGTGTTCTCCAATCAACAGCACCTACAACCACAAAAAGGAATTGAGTCATTAGCACTTATGGTTTGTAAATGGCACCCAGAATTATGTTGCACGAAGCACAATTTCACATCATTCTGGGTCCATTTGTGTGAAAACAAGGTCCAATCAGGCTGAAACGCTACAAGAAGGTAGAATCTATTGAGTTGTAAGTGATCTGAACGTTTCATGATGATAGCACTTTCCTATAAGGGGTCAAACCATGTCCCAAAGGTCACCGGATCTGGTGTCAATTTAAAGAAGTAGTCCAGTTACACATTTGTGGGCTTATAACTTGGCTTCTGAATGTCCTAGAGAGATCAGGTTTGTTTTAATGTACTCCAATCAACAGCCCCTACAACCACAAAAAGGAATGGAGTCATTAGCACTTATGGTTTGTAAATGGCACCCAGAATTACGTTGCAAGAAGCACAATTTCACATCATTCTGGGTTCATTTGTGTGAAAACAAGGTCCAATCAGGCTGAAACGCTACAAGAAGGTAGAATCTATTGAGTTGTAAGTGATCTGAACGTTTCAAGATGATCGCACATTCCTATAGGGGGTAAAACCATGTCCCAAAGGTCACCGGGCCTGGTGTCACTTTAAAGAAGTAGTCCAGTTACACATTTTTGGGCTTATAACTTGGCTTCTGAATATCCTAGAGAGATCTGGTTTGTTTTAGTGTACTCCAATCAACAGCCCCTACAACCACAAAAAGGAATGGAGTCATTAGCACTTAAGGTTTGTAAATGGCACCCAGAATTATGTTGCACGAAGCACAATTTCACATCATTCTGGGTCCATTTGTGTGAAAACAAGGTCCAATAAGGCTGTAACTCTACAAGAAGGTAGAACCTATTGAGTTGTAAGTGATCTGAACGTTTCAAGATGATCGCACATTCCTATAAGGGGTCAAACCATGTCCCAAAGGTCACCGGATCTGGTGTCAATTTAAAGAAGTAGTCCATTTACATATTTGTGGGCTTATAACTTGGCTTCTGAATGTCCTAGAGAGATCAGGTTTGTTTTAATGTACTCCAATCAACAGCCCCTACAACCACAAAAAGGAATGGAGTCATTAGCACTTATGGTTTGTAAATGGCACCCAGAATTACGTTGCAAGAAGCACAATTTCACATCGTTCTGGGTTCATTTGTGTGAAAACAAGGTCCAATCAGGCTGAAACGCTACAAGAAGGTAGAATCTATTGAGTTGTAAGTGATCTGAACGTTTCAAGATGATCGCACATTCCTATAGGGGGTAAAACCATGTCCCAAAGGTCACCGGGCCTGGTGTCTCTTTAAAGAAGTAGTCCAGTTACACATTTGTGGGCTTATAACTTGGCTTCTGAATGCCCTAGAGAGGTTAGGTTTGTTTTAGTGTACTCCAATCAACAGCCCCTACAACCACAAAAAGGAATGGAGTCATTAGCACTTATGGTTTGTAAATGGCACCCAGAATTATGTTGCACGAAGCACAATTTCACATCATTCTGGGTTCATTTGTGTGAAAACAAGGTCCAATCAGGCTGAAACGTTACAGGAAGGTAGAATCTATGGAGTTGTAAGTGATCTGAACGTTTCATGATGATAGCACTTTCCTAAGGGGGTCAAACCATGTCCCTAAGGTCACCGGATCTGGTGTCAATTTAAAGAAGTAGTCCAGTTACACATTTGTGGGCTTATAACTTGGCTTCTGAATGTCCTAGAGAGATCAGGTTTGTTTTAGTGTACTCCAATCAACAGCCCCTACAACCACAAAAAGGAATGGAGTCATTAGCACTTATGGTTTGTAAATGGCACCCAGAATTATGTTGCACAAAGCAAAATTTCACATCATTCTGGGTCCATTTGTGTGAAAACAAGGTCCAATCAGGCTGAAACGTTACAGGAAGGTAGAATCTATTGAGTTGTAAGTGATCTGAACGTTTCATGATGATCGCACATTCCTAAGGGGGTCAAACCATTTTCCAAAGGTCACCGGATCTGGTGTCAATTTAAAGAAGTAATCCAGTTACACATTTGTGGGCTTATAACTTGGCTTCTTAATGTCCTAGAGAGATCAGGTTTGTTTTAGTGTACTCCAATCAACAGCCCCTACAACCACAAAAAGGAATGGAGTCATTAGCACTTAAGGTTTGTAAATGGCACCCAGAATTATGTTGCACGAAGCACAATTTCACATCATTCTGGGTCCATTTGTGTGAAAACAAGGTCCAATCAGGCTGAAACGCTACAAGAAGGTAGAATCTATTGAGTTGTAAGTGATCTGAACGTTTCAAGATGATCGCACATTCCTATAGGTGTAAAACCATGTCCCAAAGGTCACCGGGCCTGGTGTCACTTTAAAGAAGTAGTCCAGTTACACCTTTGTGGGCTTATAACTTGGCTTCTGAATGTCCTAGAGAGATCAGGTTTGTTTTATTATACTCCAAATAACAGCCCCTACAACCACAAAAAGGAATGGAGTCATTAGCACTTATGGTTTTTAAATGGCACCCAGAATTATGTTGCACGAAGCACAATTTCACATCATTCTGGGTTCATTTGTGTGAAAACAAGGTCCAATCAGGCTGAAACGTTACAGGAAGGTAGATTCTATTGAGTTGTAAGTGATCTGAACGTTTCATGATGATAGCACTTTCCTAAGGGGGTCAAACCATGTCCCAAAGGTCACCGGATCTGGTGTCAATTTAAAGAAGTAGTCCAGTTACACATTTGTGGGCTTATAACTTGGCTTCTGAATGTCCTAGAGAGATCAGGTTTGTTTTAATGTACTCCAATCAACAGCCACTACAACCACAAAAAGGAATGGAGTCATTAGCACTTATGGTTTGTAAATGGCACCCAGAATTATGTTGCACAAAGCACAATTTCACATCATTCTGGGTCCATTTGTGTGAAAACAAGGTCCAATCAGGCTGGAACGTTACAGGAAGGTAGAATCTATTGAGTTGTAAGTGATCTGAACGTTTCATGATGATCGCACATTCCTAAGGGGGTCAAACCATTTTTCAAAGGTCACCGGATCTGGTGTCAATTTAAAGAAGTAATCCAGTTACACATTTGTGGGCTTATAACTTGGCTTCTTAATGTCCTAGAGAGATCAGGTTTGTTTTAGTGTTCTCCAATCAACAGCCCCTACAACCACAAAAAGGAATGGAGTCATTAGCACTTAAGGTTTGTAAATGGCACCCAGAATTATGTTGCACGGAGCACAATTTCACATCATTCTGGGTCCATTTGTGTGAAAACAAGGTCCAATCAGGCTGAAACGCTACAAGAAGGTAGAATCTATTGAGTTGTAAGTGATCTGAACGTTTCAAGATGATCGCACATTCCTATAGGTGTAAAACCATGTCCCAAAGGTCACCGGGCCTGGTGTCATTTTAAAGAAGTAGTCCAGTTACACCTTTGTGGGCTTATAACTTGGCTTCTGAATGTCCTAGAGAGGTTAGGTTTGTTTTAGTGTTCTCCAATCAACAGCCCCTACAACCACAAAAAGGAATGGAGTCATTAGCACTTATGGTTTGTAAATGGCACCCAGAATTATGTTGCACGAAGCACAATTTCACATCATTCTGGGTCCATTTGTGTGAAAACAAGGTCCAATCAGGCTGAAACGTTACAAGAAGGTAGAATCTATTGAGTTGTAAGTGATCTGAACGTTTCATGATGATCGCACATTCCTATAGGGGGTCAAACCATGTCCCAAAGGTCACCGGGCCTGGTGTCACTTTAAAGAAGTAATCCAGTTACACCTTTGAGGGCTTATAACTTGGCTTCTGAATGTCCTAGAGAGATCAGGTTTGTTTTAGTGTACTCCAATCAACAGCCCCTACAACCTCAAAAAGGAATGGAGTCATTAGCACTTATGGTTTTTAAATGGCACCCAGAATTATGTTGCACGAAGCACAATTTCACATCATTCTGGGTTCATTTGTGTGAAAACAAGGTCCAATCAGGCTGAAACGTTACAGGAAGGTAGAATCTATTGAGTTGTAAGTGATCTGAACGTTTCATAATGATAGCACTTTCCTAAGGGGGTAAAACCATGTCGCAAAGGTCACCGGATCTGGTGTCAATTTAAAGAAGTAGTCCAGTTACACATTTGTGGGCTTATAACTTGGCTTCTGAATGTCCTAGAGAGATCAGGTTTGTTTTAGTGTACTCCAATCAACAGCCCCTACAACCACAAAAAGGAATGGAGTCATTAGCACTTAAGGTTTGTAAATGGCACCCAGAATTATGTTGCACAAAGCACAATTTCACATCATTCTGGGTCCATTTGTGTGAAAACAAGGTCCAATCAGGCTGAAACGCTACAAGAAGGTAGATCCCATTGAGTTGTAAGTGATCTGAACGTTTCAAGATGATCGCAAATTCCTATAGGGGGTAAAACCATGTCCCAAAGGTCACCGGGCCTGGTGTCTCTTTAAAGAAGTAGTCCAGTTACACATTTGTGGGCTTATAACTTGGCTTCTGAATGTCCTAGAGAGGTTAGGTTTGTTTTAGTGTACTCCAATCAACAGCCCCTACAACCACAAAAAGGAATGGAGTCATTAGCAATTATGGTTTGTAAATGGCACCCAGAATTATGTTGCACGAAGCACAATTTCACATCATTCTGGGTCCATTTGTGTGAAAACAAGGTCCAATCAGGCTGAAACGTTACAGGAAGGTAGAATCTATTGAGTTGTAAGTGATCTGAACGTTTCATGATGATAGCACTTTCCTAAGGGGGTCAAACCATGTCCCAAAGGTCACCGGATCTGGTGTCAATATAAAGAAGTAGTCCAGTTACACATTTGTGGGCTTATAACTTGGCTTCTGAATGTCCTAGAGAGATCAGGTTTGTTTTAGTGTACTCCAATCAACAGCCCCTACAACCACAAAAAGGAATGGAGTCATTAGCACTTAAGGTTTGTAAATGGCACCCCGAATTATGTTGCACGAAGCACAATTTCACATCATTCTGGGTCCATTTGTGTGAAAACAAGGTCCAATCAGGCTGAAACACTACAAGGAGGTAGAACCTATTGAGTTGTAAGTGATCTGAACGTTTCAAGATGATCACACATTCCTATAGGGGGTAAAACCATGTCCCAAAGGTCACCGGGCCTGCTGTCTCTTTAAAGAAGTAGTCCAGTTACACATTTGTGGGCTTATAACTTGGCTTCTGAATGTCCCTGAGAGATCAGGTTTGTTTTAGTATACTCCAATCAACAGCCCCTACAACCACAAAAAGGAATGGAGTCATTAGCACTTATGGTTTTTAAATGGCACCCAGAATTATGTTGCACGAAGCACAATTTCACATCATTCTGGGTTCATTTGTGTGAAAACAAGGTCCAATCAGGCTGAAACGTTACAGGAAGGTAGAATCTATTGAGTTGTAAGTGATCTGAACGTTTCATGATGATAGCACTTTCCTATAAGGGGTCAAACCATGTCCCAAAGGTCACCGGATCTGGTGTCAATTCAAAGAAGTAGTCCAGTTACATATTTGTGGGCTTATAACTTGGCTTCTGAATGTCCTAGAGAGATCAGGTTTGTTTTAATGTACTCCAATCAACAGCCCCTACAACCACAAAAAGGAATGGAGTCATTAGCACTTATGGTTTGTAAATGGCACCCAGAATTATGTTGCACGAAGCACAATTTCACATCATTCTGGGTTCATTTGTGTGAAAACAAGGTCCAATAAGGCTGAAACGCTACAAGAAGGTAGAATCTATTGAGTTGTAAGTGATCTGAACGTTTCAAGATGATCGCACATTCCTATAGGGGGTAAAACCATGTCCCAAAGGTCACCGGGCCTGGTGTCACTTTAAAGAAGTAGTCCAGTTACACATTTTTGGGCTTATAACTTGGCTTCTGAATATCCTAGAGAGATCTGGTTTGTTTTAGTGTACTCCAATCAACAGCCCCTACAACCACAAAAAGGAATGGAGTCATTAGCACTTATGGTTTTTAAATGGCACCCAGAATT
Organism: Nothobranchius furzeri; assembly: GCF_043380555.1. NCBI lineage: Eukaryota > Metazoa > Chordata > Actinopteri > Cyprinodontiformes > Nothobranchiidae > Nothobranchius > Nothobranchius furzeri. Next base: position 12,671,839 of record NC_091749.1, on the reverse strand, counting down.
ATGTTGCACGAAGCACAATTTCACATCATTCTGGGTTCATTTGTGTGAAAACAAGGTCCAATCAGGCTGAAACGTTACAGGAAGGTAGAATCTTTTGAGTTGTAAGTGATCTGAACGTTTCATGATGATAGCTCTTTCCTAAGGGGGTCAAACCATGTCCCAAATGTCACCGGATCTGGTGTCAATTTAAAGAAGTAGTCCAGTTACACATTTGTGGGCTTATAACTTGGCTTCTGAATGTCCTAGAGAGATCAGGTTTGTTTTAGTGTACTCCAATCAACAGCCCCTACAACCACAAAAAGGAATGGAGTCATTAGCACTTATGGTTTGTAAATGGCACCCAGAATTACGTTGCAAGAAGCACAATTTCACATCATTCTGGGTTCATTTGTGTGAAAACAAGGTCCAATCAGGCTGAAACGCTACAAGAAGGTAGAATCTATTGAGTTGTAAGTGATCTGAACGTTTCAAGATGATCGCACATTCCTATAGGGGGTAAAACCATGTCCCAAAGGTCACCGGGCCTGGTGTCACTTTAAAGAAGTAGTCCAGTTACACATTTTTGGGCTTATAACATGGCTTCTGAATATCCTAGAGAGATCTGGTTTGTTTTAGTGTACTCCAATCAACAGCCCCTACAACCACAAAAAGGAATGGAGTCATTAGCACTTAAGGTTTGTAAATGGCACCCAGAATTATGTTGCACGAAGCACAATTTCACATCATTCTGGGTCCATTTGTGTGAAAACAAGGTCCAATAAGGCTGTAACTCTACAAGAAGGTAGAACCTATTGAGTTGTAAGTGATCTGAACGTTTCAAGATGATCGCACATTCCTATAGGGGGTAAAACCATGTCCCAAAGGTCACCGGGCCTGGTGTCTCTTTAAAGAAGTAGTCCAGTTACACATTTGTGGGCTTATAACTTGGCTTCTGAATGCCCTAGAGAGGTTAGGTTTGTTTTAGTGTACTCCAATCAACAGCCCCTACAACCACAAAAAGGAATGGAGTCATTAGCACTTATGGTTTGTAAATGGCACCCAGAATTATGTTGCACGAAGCACAATTTCACATCATTCTGGGTTCATTTGTGTGAAAACAAGGTCCAATCAGGCTGAAACGTTACAGGAAGGTAGAATCTATTGAGTTGTAAGTGATCTGAACGTTTCATGATGATAGCACTTTCCTAAGGGGGTCAAACCATGTCCCTAAGGTCACCGGATCTGGTGTCAATTTAAAGAAGTAGTCCAGTTACACATTTTTGGGCTTATAACTTGGCTTCTGAATGTCCTAGAGAGATCAGGTTTGTTTTAGTGTACTCCAATCAACAGCCCCTACAACCACAAAAAGGAATGGAGTCATTAGCACTTATGGTTTGTAAATGGCACCCAGAATTATGTTGCACAAAGCAAAATTTCACATCATTCTGGGTCCATTTGTGTGAAAACAAGGTCCAATCAGGCTGAAACGTTACAGGAAGGTAGAATCTATTGAGTTGTAAGTGATCTGAACGTTTCATGATGATCGCAAATTCCTAAGGGGGTCAAACCATTTTCCAAAGGTCACCGGATCTGGTGTCAATTTAAAGAAGTAATCCAGTTACACATTTGTGGGCTTATAACTTGGCTTCTTAATGTCCTAGAGAGATCAGGTTTGTTTTAGTGTACTCCAATCAACAGCCCCTACAACCACAAAAAGGAATGGAGTCATTAGCACTTAAGGTTTGTAAATGGCACCCAGAATTATGTTGCACGAAGCACAATTTCACATCATTCTGGGTCCATTTGTGTGAAAACAAGGTCCAATCAGGCTGAAACGCTACAAAAAGGTAGAATCTATTGAGTTGTAAGTGATCTGAATGTTTCAAGATGATCGCACATTCCTATAGGTGTAAAACCATGTCCCAAAGGTCACCGGGCCTGGTGTCACTTTAAAGAAGTAGTCCAGTTACACCTTTGTGGGCTTATAACTTGGCTTCTGAATGTCCTAGAGAGATCAGGTTTGTTTTATTATACTCCAAATAACAGCCCCTACAACCACAAAAAGGAATGGAGTCATTAGCACTTATGGTTTTTAAATGGCACCCAGAATTATGTTGCACGAAGCACAATTTCACATCATTCTGGGTTCATTTGTGTGAAAACAAGGTCCAATCAGGCTGAAACGTTACAGGAAGGTAGATTCTATTGAGTTGTAAGTGATCTGAACGTTTCATGATGATAGCACTTTCCTAAGGGGGTCAAACCATGTCCCAAAGGTCACCGGATCTGGTGTCAATTTAAAGAAGTAGTCCAGTTACACATTTGTGGGCTTATAACTTGGCTTCTGAATGTCCTAGAGAGATCAGGTTTGTTTTAATGTACTCCAATCAACAGCCACTACAACCACAAAAAGGAATGGAGTCATTAGCACTTATGGTTTGTAAATGGCACCCAGAATTATGTTGCACAAAGCACAATTTCACATCATTCTGGGTCCATTTGTGTGAAAACAAGGTCCAATCAGGCTGAAACGTTACAGGAAGGTAGAATCTATTGAGTTGTAAGTGATCTGAACGTTTCATGATGATCGCACATTCCTAAGGGGGTCAAACCATTTTTCAAAGGTCACCGGATCTGGTGTCAATTTAAAGAAGTAATCCAGTTACACATTTGTGGGCTTATAACTTGGCTTCTTAATGTCCTAGAGAGATCAGGTTTGTTTTAGTGTTCTCCAATCAACAGCCCCTACAACCACAAAAAGGAATGGAGTCATTAGCACTTAAGGTTTGTAAATGGCACCCAGAATTATGTTGCACGGAGCACAATTTCACATCATTCTGGGTCCATCTGTGTGAAAACAAGGTCCAATCAGGCTGAAACGCTACAAGAAGGTAGAATCTATTGAGTTGTAAGTGATCTGAACGTTTCAAGATGATCGCACATTCCTATAGGTGTAAAACCATGTCCCAAAGGTCACCGGGCCTGGTGTCATTTTAAAGAAGTAGTCCAGTTACACCTTTGTGGGCTTATAACTTGGCTTCTGAATGTCCTAGAGAGGTTAGGTTTGTTTTAGTGTTCTCCAATCAACAGCCCCTACAACCACAAAAAGGAATGGAGTCATTAGCACTTATGGTTTGTAAATGGCACCCAGAATTATGTTGCACGAAGCACAATTTCACATCATTCTGGGTCCATTTGTGTGAAAACAAGGTCCAATCAGGCTGAAACGTTACAAGAAGGTAGAATCTATTGAGTTGTAAGTGATCTGAACGTTTCATGATGATCGCACATTCCTATAGGGGGTCAAACCATGTCCCAAAGGTCACCGGGCCTGGTGTCACTTTAAAGAAGTAGTCCAGTTACACCTTTGAGGGCTTATAACTTGGCTTCTGAATGTCCTAGAGAGATCAGGTTTGTTTTAGTGTACTCCAATCAACAGCCCCTACAACCTCAAAAAGGAATGGAGTCATTAGCACTTATGGTTTTTAAATGGCACCCAGAATTATGTTGCACGAAGCACAATTTCACATCATTCTGGGTTCATTTGTGTGAAAACAAGGTCCAATCAGGCTGAAACGTTACAGGAAGGTAGAATCTATTGAGTTGTAAGTGATCTGAACGTTTCATAATGATAGCACTTTCCTAAGGGGGTCAAACCATGTCGCAAAGGTCACCGGATCTGGTGTCAATTTAAAGAAGTAGTCCAGTTACACATTTGTGGGCTTATAACTTGGCTTCTGAATGTCCTAGAGAGATCAGGTTTGTTTTAGTGTACTCCAATCAACAGCCCCTACAACCACAAAAAGGAATGGAGTCATTAGCACTTAAGGTTTGTAAATGGCACCCAGAATTATGTTGCACAAAGCACAATTTCACATCATTCTGGGTCCATTTGTGTGAAAACAAGGTCCAATCAGGCTGAAACGCTACAAGAAGGTAGATCCCATTGAGTTGTAAGTGATCTGAACGTTTCAAGATGATCGCAAATTCCTATAGGGGGTAAAACCATGTCCCAAAGGTCACCGGGCCTGGTGTCTCTTTAAAGAAGTAGTCCAGTTACACATTTGTGGGCTTATAACTTGGCTTCTGAATGTCCTAGAGAGGTTAGGTTTGTTTTAGTGTACTCCAATCAACAGCCCCTACAACCACAAAAAGGAATGGAGTCATTAGCAATTATGGTTTGTAAATGGCACCCAGAATTATGTTGCACGAAGCACAATTTCACATCATTCTGGGTCCATTTGTGTGAAAACAAGGTCCAATCAGGCTGAAACGTTACAGGAAGGTAGAATCTATTGAGTTGTAAGTGATCTGAACGTTTCATGATGATAGCACTTTCCTAAGGGGGTCAAACCATGTCCCAAAGGTCACCGGATCTGGTGTCAATATAAAGAAGTAGTCCAGTTACACATTTGTGGGCTTATAACTTGGCTTCTGAATGTCCTAGAGAGATCAGGTTTGTTTTAGTGTACTCCAATCAACAGCCCCTACAACCACAAAAAGGAATGGAGTCATTAGCACTTAAGGTTTGTAAATGGCACCCCGAATTATGTTGCACGAAGCACAATTTCACATCATTCTGGGTCCATTTGTGTGAAAACAAGGTCCAATCAGGCTGAAACACTACAAGGAGGTAGAACCTATTGAGTTGTAAGTGATCTGAACGTTTCAAGATGATCACACATTCCTATAGGGGGTAAAACCATGTCCCAAAGGTCACCGGGCCTGCTGTCTCTTTAAAGAAGTAGTCCAGTTACACATTTGTGGGCTTATAACTTGGCTTCTGAATGTCCCTGAGAGATCAGGTTTGTTTTAGTATACTCCAATCAACAGCCCCTACAACCACAAAAAGGAATGGAGTCATTAGCACTTATGGTTTTTAAATGGCACCCAGAATTATGTTGCACGAAGCACAATTTCACATCATTCTGGGTTCATTTGTGTGAAAACAAGGTCCAATCAGGCTGAAACGTTACAGGAAGGTAGAATCTATTGAGTTGTAAGTGATCTGAACGTTTCATGATGATAGCACTTTCCTATAAGGGGTCAAACCATGTCCCAAAGGTCACCGGATCTGGTGTCAATTCAAAGAAGTAGTCCAGTTACATATTTGTGGGCTTATAACTTGGCTTCTGAATGTCCTAGAGAGATCAGGTTTGTTTTAATGTACTCCAATCAACAGCCCCTACAACCACAAAAAGGAATGGAGTCATTAGCACTTATGGTTTGTAAATGGCACCCAGAATTATGTTGCACGAAGCACAATTTCACATCATTCTGGGTTCATTTGTGTGAAAACAAGGTCCAATCAGGCTGAAACGCTACAAGAAGGTAGAATCTATTGAGTTGTAAGTGATCTGAACGTTTCAAGATGATCGCACATTCCTATAGGGGGTAAAACCATGTCCCAAAGGTCACCGGGCCTGGTGTCACTTTAAAGAAGTAGTCCAGTTACACATTTTTGGGCTTATAACGTGGCTTCTGAATATCCTAGAGAGATCTGGTTTGTTTTAGTGTACTCCAATCAACAGCCCCTACAACCACAAAAAGGAATGGAGTCATTAGCACTTATGGTTTTTAAATGGCACCCAGAATTATGTTGCACGAAGCACAATTTCACATCATTCTGGGTCCATTTGTGTGAAAACAAGGTCCAATCAGGCTGAAACGTTACAGGAAGGTAGAATCTATTGAGTTGTAAGTGATCTGAACGTTTCATGATGATAGCACTTTCCTAAGGGGGTCAAACCATGTCCCAAAGGTCACCGGATCTTGTGTCAATATAAAGAAGTAGTCCAGTTACACATTTGTGGGCTTATAACTTGGCTTCTGAATGTCCTAGAGAGATCAGGTTTGTTTTAGTGTACTCCAATCAACAGCCCCTACAACCACAAAAAGGAATGGAGTCATTAGCACTTAAGGTTTGTAAATGGCACCCCGAATTATGTTGCACGAAGCACAATTTCACATCATTCTGGGTCCATTTGTGTGAAAACAAGGTCCAATCAGGCTGAAACACTACAAGGAGGTAGAACCTATTGAGTTGTAAGTGATCTGAACGTTTCAAGATGATCACACATTCCTATAGGGGGTAAAACCATGTCCCAAAGGTCACCGGGCCTGCTGTCTCTTTAAAGAAGTAGTCCAGTTACACATTTGTGGGCTTATAACTTGGCTTCTGAATGTCCCTGAGAGATCAGGTTTGTTTTAGTATACTCCAATCAACAGCCCCTACAACCACAAAAAGGAATGGAGTCATTAGCACTTATGGTTTTTAAATGGCACCCAGAATTATGTTGCACGAAGCACAATTTCACATCATTCTGGGTTCATTTGTGTGAAAACAAGGTCCAATCAGGCTGAAACGTTACAGGAAGGTAGAATCTATTGAGTTGTAAGTGATCTGAACGTTTCATGATGATAGCACTTTCCTATAAGGGGTCAAACCATGTCCCAAAGGTCACCGGATCTGGTGTCAATTCAAAGAAGTAGTCCAGTTACATATTTGTGGGCTTATAACTTGGCTTCTGAATGTCCTAGAGAGATCAGGTTTGTTTTAATGTACTCCAATCAACAGCCCCTACAACCACAAAAAGGAATGGAGTCATTAGCACTTATGGTTTGTAAATGGCACCCAGAATTATGTTGCACGAAGCACAATTTCACATCATTCTGGGTTCATTTGTGTGAAAACAAGGTCCAATCAGGCTGAAACGCTACAAGAAGGTAGAATCTATTGAGTTGTAAGTGATCTGAACGTTTCAAGATGATCGCACATTCCTATAGGGGGTAAAACCATGTCCCAAAGGTCACCGGGCCTGGTGTCACTTTAAAGAAGTAGTCCAGTTACACATTTTTGGGCTTATAACGTGACTTCTGAATATCCTAGAGAGATCTGGTTTGTTTTAGTGTACTCCAATCAACAGCCCCTACAACCACAAAAAGGAATGGAGTCATTAGCACTTATGGTTTTTAAATGGCACCCAGAATTATGTTGCACGAAGCACAATTTCACATCATTCTGGGTTCATTTGTGTGAAAACAAGGTCCAATCAGGCTGAAACGTTACAGGAAGGTAGAATCTTTTGAGTTGTAAGTGATCTGAACGTTTCATGATGATAGCTCTTTCCTAAGGGGGTCAAACCATGTCCCAAATGTCACCGGATCTGGTGTCAATTTAAAGAAGTAGTCCAGTTACACATTTGTGGGCTTATAACTTGGCTTCTGAATGTCCTAGAGAGATCAGGTTTGTTTTAGTGTACTCCAATCAACAGCCCCTACAACCACAAAAAGGAATCCACAAAAAGGAATGGAGTCATTAGCACTTATGGTTTGTAAATGGCACCCAGAATTATGTTGCACGAAGCACAATTTCACATCATTCTGGGTTCATTTGTGTGAAAACAAGGTCCAATCAGGCTGAAACGCTACAAGAAGGTCGAATCTATTGAGTTGTAAGTGATCTGAACGTTTCATGATGATAGCACTTTCCTACGGGGGTCAAACCATGTCCCAAAGGTCACCGGATCTTGTGTCAATTTAGGGAAGTAGTCCAGTTACACCTTTGTGGGCTTATAACTTGGCTTCTGAAAATCCTAGAGAGATCAGGTTTGTTTTAATGTACTCCAACCAACATCCCATACAACCTCAAAAAGGAATGGAGTCATTAGCACTTATGGTTTGTAAATGGCACCCAGAATTATGTTGCACGAAGCACAATTTCCCATCATTCTGGGTCCATTTGTGTGAAAACAAGGTCCAATCAGGCTGAAACGTTACAAGAAGGTAGAATCTATTGAGTTGTAAGTGATCTGAATGTTTCATGATGATCGCACATTCCTATAGGGTGTCAAACCATGTCCCAAAGGTCACCGGGCCTGGTGTCACTTTAAAGAAGTAGTCCAGTTACACCTTTGAGGGCTTATAACTTGGCTTCTGAATGTCCTAGAGAGATCAGGTTTGTTTTAGTGTACTCCAATCAACAGCCCCTACAACCTCAAAAAGGAATGGAGTCATTAGCACTTATGGTTTTTAAATGGCACCCAGAATTATGTTGCACGAAGCACAATTTCACATCATTCTGGGTTCATTTGTGTGAAAACAAGGTCCAATCAGGCTGAAACATTACAGGAAGGTAGAATCTATTGAGTTGTAAGTGATCTGAACGTTTCATGATGATAGCACTTTCCTAAGGGGGTCAAACCATGTCCCAAAGGTCACCGGATCTGGTGTCAATTTAAAGAAGTAGTCCAGTTACACATTTGTGGGCTTATAACTTGGCTTCTGAATGTCCTAGAGAGATCAGGTTTGTTTTAGTGTACTCCAATCAACAGCCCCTACAACCACAAAAAGGAATGGAGTCATTAGCACTTAAGGTTTGTAAGTGGCACCCAGAATTATGTTGCACGAAGCACAATTTCACATCATTCTGGGTCCATTCGTGTGAAAACAAGGTCCAATCAGGCTGAAACACTACAAGAAGGTAGAACCTATTGAGTTGTAAGTGATCTGAACGTTTCAAGATGATCGCACATTGCTATAGGGGGTAAAACCATGTCCCAAAGGTCACCGGGCCTGGTGTCTCTTTAAAGAAGTAGTCCAGTTACACATTTGTGGGCTTATAACTTGGCCTCTGAATGTCCCTGAGAGATCAGGTTTGTTTTAGTATACTCCAATAAACAGCCCCTACAACCACAAAAAGGAATGGAGTCATTAGCACTTATGGGTTTTAAATGGCACCCAGAATTATGTTGCACGAAGCACAATTTCACATCATTCTGGGTTCATTTGTGTGAAAACAAGGTCCAATCAGGCTGAAACGTTACAGGAAGGTAGAATCTATTGAGTTGTAAGTGATCTGAACGTTTCATGATGATAGCACTTTCCTAAGGGGGTCAAACCATGTCCCAAAGGTCACCGGATCTGGTGTCAATTTAAAGAAGTAGTCCAGTTACACATTTGTGGGCTTATAACTTGGCTTCTGAATGTCCTAGAGAGATCAGGTTTGTTTTAATGTACTCCAATCATTAGCCCCTACAACCACAAAAAGGAATGGAGTCATTAGCACTTATGGTTTGTAAATGGCACCCAGAATTACGTTGCACGAAGCACAATTTCACATCATTCTGGGTTCATTTGTATGAAAACAAGGTCCAATCAGGCTGAAACGCTACAAGAAGGTAGAATCTATTGAGTTGTAAGTGATCTGAAAGTTTCAAGATGATCGCACATTCCTATAGGGGGTAAAACCATGTCCCAAAGGTCACCGGGCCTGGTGTCACTTTAAAGAAGTAGTCCAGTTACACATTTGTGGGCTTATAACTTGGCTTCTGAATATCCTAGAGAGATCAGGTTTGTTTTAGTGTACTCCAATCAACATCCCCTACAACCTCAAAAAGGAATGGAGTCATTTGCACTTATGGTTTTTAAATGGCACCCAGAATTATGCTGCACTAAGCACAATTTCACATCATTCTGGGTTCATTTGTGTGAAAACAAGGTCCAATCAGGCTGAAACGTTACAGGAAGGTAGAATCTATTGAGTTGTAAGTGATCTGAACGTTTCATGATGATAGCACTTTCCTAAGGGGGTCAAACCATGTCCCAAAGGTCACCGGATCTGGTGTCAATTTAAAGAAGTAGTTCAGTTACACATTTGTGGGCTTATAACTTGGCTTCTGAATGTCCTAGAGAGATCAGGTTTGTTTTAGTGGACTCCAATCAAAAGCCCCTACAACCACAAAAAGGAATGGAGTCATTAGCACTTAAGGATTGTAAATGGCACCCAGAATTATGTTGCACGAAGCACAATTTCACATCATTCTGGGTCCATTTGTGTGAAAACAAGGTCCAATCAGGCTGAAACGTTACAAGAAGGTAGAACCTATTGAGTTGTAAGTGATCTGAACGTTTCAAGATGATCGCACATTCCTATAGGGGGTAAAACCATGTCCCAAAGGTCACCGGGCCTGGTGTCTCTTTAAAGAAGTAGTCCAGTTACACATTTGTGGGCTTATAACTTGGCTTCTGAATGTCCTAGAGAGGTTAGGTTTGTTTTAGTGTACTCCAATCAACAGCCCCTACAACCACAAAAAGGAATGGAGTCATTAGCACTTATGGTTTGTAAATGGCACCCAGAATTATGTTGCACGAAGCACAATTTCACATCATTCTGGGTCCATTTGTGTGAAAACAAGGTCCAATCAGGCTGAAACGTTACAAGAAGGTAGAATCTATTGAGTTGTAAGTGATCTGAACGTTTCATGATGATCGCACATTCCTATAGGGGGTCAAACCATGTCCCAAAGGTCACCGGGCCTGGTGTCACTTTAAAGAAGTTGTCCAGTTACACCTTTGAGGGCTTATAACTTGGCTTCTGAATGTCCTAGAGAGATCAGGTTTGTTTTAGTGTACTCCAATCAACAGCCCCTACAACCTCAAAAAGGAATGGAGTCATTAGCACTTATGGTTTTTAAATGGCACCCAGAATTATGTTGCACGAAGCACAATTTCACATCATTCTGGGTTCATTTGTGTGAAAACAAGGTCCAATCAGGCTGAAACGTTACAGGAAGGTAGAATCTATTGAGTTGTAAGTGATCTGAACGTTTCAAGATGATCGCACATTCCTATAGGGGGTAAAACCATGTCCCAAAGGTCACCGGGCCTGGTGTCTCTTTAAAGAAGTAGTCCAGTTACACATTTGTGGGCTTATAACTTGGCTTCTGAATGTCCCTGAGAGATCAGGTTTGTTTTAGTATACTCCAATCAACAGCCCCTACAACCACAAAAAGGAATGGAGTCATTAGCACTTATGGTTTTTAAATGGCACCCAGAATTATGTTGCACGAAGCACAATTTCACATTATTCTGGGTTCATTTGTGTGAAAACAAGGTCCAATCAGGCTGAAACGTTACAGGAAGGTAGAATCTATTGAGTTGTAAGTGATCTGAACGTTTCATGAAGATAGCACATTCCTATAGGGGGTAAAACCATGTCCCAAAGGTCACCGGGCCTGGTGTCACTTTAAAGATGTAGTCCAGTTACACCTTTGTGGGCTTATAACTTGGCTTCTGAATGTCCTAGAGAGGTTAGGTTTGTTTTAGTGGACTCCAATCAAAAGCCCCTACAACCACAAAAAGGAATGGAGTCATTAGCACTTATGGTTTTTAAATGGCACCCAGAATTATGTTGCACAAAGCACAATTTCACATCATTCTGGGTTCATTTGTGTGAAAACAAGGTCCAATCAGGCTGAAACGTTACAGGAAGGTAGAATCTATTGAGTTGTAAGTGATCTGAACGTTTCATGATGATAGCACTTTCCTAAGGGGGTCAAACCATGTCCCAAAGGTCACCGGATCAGGTGTCAATTTAAAGAAGTAGTCCAGTTACACATTTGTGGGCTTATAACTTGACTTCTGAATGTCCTAGAGAGATCAGGTTTGTTTTAGTGTACTCCAATCAACAGCCCCTACAACCACAAAAAGGAATGGAGTCATTAGCACTTATGGTTTGTAAATGGCATCCAGAATTATGTTGCACGAAGCACAATTTCACATCATTCTGGGTCCATTTGTGTGAAAACAAGGTCCAATCAGGCTGAAACGCTACAAGAAGGTAGAATCTATTGAGTTGTAAGTGATCTGAACGTTTCAAGAGGATCGCACATTCCTATAGGGGGTAAAACCATGTCCCAAAGGTCACCGGGCCTGGTGTCACTTTAAAGATGTAGTCCAGTTACACCTTTGTGGGCTTATAACTTGGCTTCTGAATGTCCTAGAGAGGTTAGGTTTGTTTTAGTGGACTCCAATCAAAAGCCCCTACAACCACAAAAAGGAATGGAGTCATTAGCACTTATGGTTTGTGAATGGCACCCAGAATTATGTTGCACAAAGCACAATTTCACATCATTCTGGGTTCATTTGTGTGAAAACAAGGTCCAATCAGGCTGAAACGTTACAGGAAGGTAGAATCTATGGAGTTGTAAGTGATCTGAACGTTTCATGATGATAGCACTTTCCTAAGGGGGTCAAACCATGTCCCAAAGGTCACCGGATCTGGTGTCAATTTAAAGAAGTAGTCCAGTTACACATTTGTGGGCTTATAACTTGGCCTCTGAATGTCCCTGAGAGATCAGGTTTGTTTTACTATACTCCAATCAACAGCCCCTACAACCACAAAAAGGAATGGAGTCATTAGCACTTATGGGTTTTAAATGGCACCCAGAATTATGTTGCACGAAGCACAATTTCACATCATTCTGGGTTCATTTGTGTGAAAACAAGGTCCAATCAGGCTGAAACGTTACAGGAAGGTAGAATCTATTTCGTTGTAAGTGATCTGAACGTTTCATGATGATAGCACTTTCCTAAGGGGGTCAAACCATGTCCCAAAGGTCACCGGATCTGGTGTCAATTTAAAGAAGTAGTCCAGTTACACATTTGTGGGCTTATAACTTGGCCTCTGAATGTCCCTGAGAGATCAGGTTTGTTTTAGTATACTCCAATCAACAGCCCCTACAACCACAAAAAGGAATGGAGTCATTAGCACTTATGGGTTTTAAATGGCACCCAGAATTATGTTGCACGAAGCACAATTTCACATCATTCTGGGTTCATTTGTGTGAAAACAAGGTCCAATCAGGCTGAAACGTTACAGGAAGGTAGAATCTATTGAGTTGTAAGTGATCTGAACGTTTCATGATGATAGCACTTTCCTAAGGGGGTCAAACCATGTCCCAAAGGTCACCAGATCTGGTGTCAATTTAAAGAAGTAGTCCAGTTACACATTTGTGGGCTTATAACTTGGCTTCTGAATGTCCTAGAGAGATCAGGTTTGTTTTAATGTACTCCAATCAACAGCCCCTACAACCACAAAAAGGAATGGAGTCATTAGCACTTATGGTTTGTAAATGGCACCCAGAATTACGTTGCACGAAGCACAATTTCACATCATTCTGGGTTCATTTGTGTGAAAACAAGGTCCAATCAGGCTGAAACGCTACAAGAAGGTAGAATCTATTGAGTTGTAAGTGATCTGAAAGTTTCAAGATGATCGCACATTCCTATAGGGGGTAAAACCATGTCCCAAAGGTCACCGGGCCTGGTGTCACTTTAAAGAAGTAGTCCAGTTACACATTTGTGGGCTTATAACTTGGCTTCTGAATATCCTAGAGAGATCAGGTTTGTTTTAGTGTACTCCAATCAACATCCCCTACAACCTCAAAAAGCAATGGAGTCATTAGCACTTATGGTTTTTAAATGGCACCCAGAATTATGCTGCACTAAGCACAATTTCACATCATTCTGGGTTCATTTGTGTGAAAACAAGGTCCAATCAGGCTGAAACGTTACAGGAAGGTAGAATCTATTGAGTTGTAAGTGATCTGAACGTTTCATGATGATAGCACTGTCCTAAGGGGGTCAAACCATGTCCCAAAGGTCACCGGATCTGGTGTCAATTTAAAAAAGTAGTTCAGTTACACATTTGTGGGCTTATAACTTGGCTTCTGAATGTCCTAGAGAGATCAGGTTTGCTTTAATGTACTCCAACCAACAGCCCCTACAACCACAAAAAGGAATGGAGTCATTAGCACTTATGGTTTGTAAATGGCACCCAGAATTATGTTGCACGAAGCACAATTTCACATCATTCTGGGTCCATTTGTGTGAAAACAAGGTCCAATCAGGCTGAAACGTTACAAGAAGGTAGAATCTATTGAGTTGTAAGTGATCTGAACGTTTCATGATGATCGCACATTCCTATAGGGGGTCAAACCATGTCCCAAAGGTCACTGGGCCTGGTGTCACTTTAAAGAAGTAGTCCAGTTACACCTTTGTGGGCTTATAACTTGGCTTCTGAATGTCCTAGAGAGATCAGGTTTGTTTTAGTGTACTCCAATCAACAGCCCCTACAACCACAAAAAGGAATGGAGTCATTAGCACTTATGGTTTGTAAATGGCACCCAGAATTATGTTGCACGAAGCACAATTTCACATCATTCTGGGTCCATTTGTGTGAAAACAAGGTCCAATCAGGCTGAAACGTTACAAGAAGGTAGAATCTATTGAGTTGTAAGTGATCTGAACGTTTCATGATGATCGCACATTCCTATAGGGGGTCAAACCATGTCCCAAAGGTCACCGGGCCTGGTGTCACTTTAAAGAAGTTGTCCAGTTACACCTTTGAGGGCTTATAACTTGGCTTCTGAATGTCCTAGAGAGATCAGGTTTGTTTTAGTGTACTCCAATCAACAGCCCCTACAACCTCAAAAAGGAATGGAGTCATTAGCACTTATGGTTTTTAAATGGCACCCAGAATTATGTTGCACGAAGCACAATTTCACATCATTCTGGGTTCATTTGTGTGAAAACAAGGTCCAATCAGGCTGAAACGTTACAGGAAGGTAGAATCTATTGAGTTGTAAGTGATCTGAACGTTTCAAGATGATCGCACATTCCTATAGGGTGTAAAACCATGTCCCAAAGGTCACCGGGCCTGGTGTCTCTTTAAAGAAGTAGTCCACTTACACATTTGTGGGCTTATAACTTGGCTTCTGAATGTCCCTGAGAGATCAGGTTTGTTTTAGTATACTCCAATCAACAGCCCCTACAACCACAAAAAGGAATGGAGTCATTAGCACTTATGGTTTTTAAATGGCACCCAGAATTATGTTGCACGAAGCACAATTTCACATTATTCTGGGTTCATTTGTGTGAAAACAAGGTCCAATCAGGCTGAAACGTTACAGGAAGGTAGAATCTATTGAGTTGTAAGTGATCTGAACGTTTCATGAAGATAGCACATTCCTATAGGGGGTAAAACCATGTCCCAAAGGTCACCGGGCCTGGTGTCACTTTAAAGATGTAGTCCAGTTACACCTTTGTGGGCTTATAACTTGGCTTCTGAATGTCCTAGAGAGGTTAGGTTTGTTTTAGTGGACTCCAATCAAAAGCCCCTACAACCACAAAAAGGAATGGAGTCATTAGCACTTATGGTTTGTGAATGGCACCCAGAATTATGTTGCACAAAGCACAATTTCACATCATTCTGGGTTCATTTTTGTGAAAACAAGGTCCAATCAGGCTGAAACGTTACAGGAAGGTAGAATCTATGGAGTTGTAAGTGATCTGAACGTTTCATGATGATAGCACTTTCCTAAGGGGGTCAAACCATGTCCCAAAGGTCACCGGATCTGGTGTCACTTTAAAGAAGTAGTCCAGTTACACATTTGTGGGCTTATAACTTGGCTTCTGAATGTCCCAGAGAGGTCAGGTTTGTTTTAGGGTACTCCAATCAACAGCCCCTACAACCACAAAAAGGAATGAAGTCATTAGCACTTATGGTTTTTAAATGGCACCCAGAATTATGTTGCACAAAGCACAATTTCACATCATTCTGGGTTCATTTGTGTGAAAACAAGGTCCAATCAGGCTGAAACGTTACAGGAAGGTAGAATCTATTGAGTTGTAAGTGATCTGAACGTTTCATGATGATAGCACTTTCCTAAGGGGGTCAAACCATGTCCCAAAGGTCACCGGATCAGGTGTGACTTTAAAGAAGTAGTCCAGTTACACCTTTGTGGGCTTATAACTTGGCTTCTGAATGTCCTAGAGAGATCAGGTTTGTTTAAGTGTACTCCAATCAACAGCCCCTACAACCACAAAAAGGAATGGAGTCATTAGCACTTATGGTTTGTAAATGGCATCCAGAATTATGTTGCACGAAGCACAATTTCACATCATTCTGGGTCCATTTGTGTGAAAACAAGGTCCAATCAGGCTGAAACGCTACAAGAAGGTAGAATCTATTGAGTTGTAAGTGATCTGAACGTTTCAAGATGATCGCACATTCCTATAGGGGGTAAAACCATGTCCCAAAGGTCACCGGGCCTGGTGTCACTTTAAAGATGTAGTCCAGTTACACCTTTGTGGGCTTATAACTTGGCTTCTGAATGTCCTAGAGAGGTTAGGTTTGTTTTAGTGGACTCCAATCAAAAGCCCCTACAACCACAAAAAGGAATGGAGTCATTAGCACTTATGGTTTGTGAATGGCACCCAGAATTATGTTGCACAAAGCACAATTTCACATCATTCTGGGTTCATTTGTGTGAAAACAAGGTCCAATCAGGCTGAAACGTTACAGGAAGGTAGAATCTATGGAGTTGTAAGTGATCTGAACGTTTCATGATGATAGCACTTTCCTAAGGGGGTCAAACCATGTCCCAAAGGTCACCGGATCTGGTGTCAATTTAAAGAAGTAGTCCAGTTACACATTTGTGGGCTTATAACTTGGCCTCTGAATGTCCCTGAGAGATCAGGTTTGTTTTACTATACTCCAATCAACAGCCCCTACAACCACAAAAAGGAATGGAGTCATTAGCACTTATGGGTTTTAAATGGCACCCAGAATTATGTTGCACGAAGCACAATTTCACATCATTCTGGGTTCATTTGTGTGAAAACAAGGTCCAATCAGGCTGAAACGTTACAGGAAGGTAGAATCTATTTCGTTGTAAGTGATCTGAACGTTTCATGATGATAGCACTTTCCTAAGGGGGTCAAACCATGTCCCAAAGGTCACCGGATCTGGTGTCAATTTAAAGAAGTAGTCCAGTTACACATTTGTGGGCTTATAACTTGGCTTCTGAATGTCCTAGAGAGATCAGGTTTGTTTTAGTGTACTCCAATCAACAGCCCCTACAACCACAAAAAGGAATGGAGTCATTAGCACTTAAGGTTTGTAAGTGGCACCCAGAATTATGTTGCACGAAGCACAATTTCACATCATTCTGGGTCCATTCGTGTGAAAACAAGGTCCAATCAGGCTGAAACACTACAAGAAGGTAGAACCTATTGAGTTGTAAGTGATCTGAACGTTTCAAGATGATCGCACATTGCTATAGGGGGTAAAACCATGTCCCAAAGGTCACCGGGCCTGGTGTCTCTTTAAAGAAGTAGTCCAGTTACACATTTGTGGGCTTATAACTTGGCCTCTGAATGTCCCTGAGAGATCAGGTTTGTTTTAGTATACTCCAATAAACAGCCCCTACAACCACAAAAAGGAATGGAGTCATTAGCACTTATGGGTTTTAAATGGCACCCAGAATTATGTTGCACGAAGCACAATTTCACATCATTCTGGGTTCATTTGTGTGAAAACAAGGTCCAATCAGGCTGAAACGTTACAGGAAGGTAGAATCTATTGAGTTGTAAGTGATCTGAACGTTTCATGATGATAGCACTTTCCTAAGGGGGTCAAACCATGTCCCAAAGGTCACCGGATCTGGTGTCAATTTAAAGAAGTAGTCCAGTTACACATTTGTGGGCTTATAACTTGGCTTCTGAATGTCCTAGAGAGATCAGGTTTGTTTTAATGTACTCCAATCATTAGCCCCTACAACCACAAAAAGGAATGGAGTCATTAGCACTTATGGTTTGTAAATGGCACCCAGAATTACGTTGCACGAAGCACAATTTCACATCATTCTGGGTTCATTTGTATGAAAACAAGGTCCAATCAGGCTGAAACGCTACAAGAAGGTAGAATCTATTGAGTTGTAAGTGATCTGAAAGTTTCAAGATGATCGCACATTCCTATAGGGGGTAAAACCATGTCCCAAAGGTCACCGGGCCTGGTGTCACTTTAAAGAAGTAGTCCAGTTACACATTTGTGGGCTTATAACTTGGCTTCTGAATATCCTAGAGAGATCAGGTTTGTTTTAGTGTACTCCAATCAACATCCCCTACAACCTCAAAAAGGAATGGAGTCATTTGCACTTATGGTTTTTAAATGGCACCCAGAATTATGCTGCACTAAGCACAATTTCACATCATTCTGGGTTCATTTGTGTGAAAACAAGGTCCAATCAGGCTGAAACGTTACAGGAAGGTAGAATCTATTGAGTTGTAAGTGATCTGAACGTTTCATGATGATAGCACTTTCCTAAGGGGGTCAAACCATGTCCCAAAGGTCACCGGATCTGGTGTCAATTTAAAGAAGTAGTTCAGTTACACATTTGTGGGCTTATAACTTGGCTTCTGAATGTCCTAGAGAGATCAGGTTTGTTTTAGTGGACTCCAATCAAAAGCCCCTACAACCACAAAAAGGAATGGAGTCATTAGCACTTAAGGATTGTAAATGGCACCCAGAATTATGTTGCACGAAGCACAATTTCACATCATTCTGGGTCCATTTGTGTGAAAACAAGGTCCAATCAGGCTGAAACGTTACAAGAAGGTAGAACCTATTGAGTTGTAAGTGATCTGAACGTTTCAAGATGATCGCACATTCCTATAGGGGGTAAAACCATGTCCCAAAGGTCACCGGGCCTGGTGTCTCTTTAAAGAAGTAGTCCAGTTACACATTTGTGGGCTTATAACTTGGCTTCTGAATGTCCTAGAGAGGTTAGGTTTGTTTTAGTGTACTCCAATCAACAGCCCCTACAACCACAAAAAGGAATGGAGTCATTAGCACTTATGGTTTGTAAATGGCACCCAGAATTATGTTGCACGAAGCACAATTTCACATCATTCTGGGTCCATTTGTGTGAAAACAAGGTCCAATCAGGCTGAAACGTTACAAGAAGGTAGAATCTATTGAGTTGTAAGTGATCTGAACGTTTCATGATGATCGCACATTCCTATAGGGGGTCAAACCATGTCCCAAAGGTCACCGGGCCTGGTGTCACTTTAAAGAAGTTGTCCAGTTACACCTTTGAGGGCTTATAACTTGGCTTCTGAATGTCCTAGAGAGATCAGGTTTGTTTTAGTGTACTCCAATCAACAGCCCCTACAACCTCAAAAAGGAATGGAGTCATTAGCACTTATGGTTTTTAAATGGCACCCAGAATTATGTTGCACGAAGCACAATTTCACATCATTCTGGGTTCATTTGTGTGAAAACAAGGTCCAATCAGGCTGAAACGTTACAGGAAGGTAGAATCTATTGAGTTGTAAGTGATCTGAACGTTTCAAGATGATCGCACATTCCTATAGGGGGTAAAACCATGTCCCAAAGGTCACCGGGCCTGGTGTCTCTTTAAAGAAGTAGTCCAGTTACACATTTGTGGGCTTATAACTTGGCTTCTGAATGTCCCTGAGAGATCAGGTTTGTTTTAGTATACTCCAATCAACAGCCCCTACAACCACAAAAAGGAATGGAGTCATTAGCACTTATGGTTTTTAAATGGCACCCAGAATTATGTTGCACGAAGCACAATTTCACATTATTCTGGGTTCATTTGTGTGAAAACAAGGTCCAATCAGGCTGAAACGTTACAGGAAGGTAGAATCTATTGAGTTGTAAGTGATCTGAACGTTTCATGAAGATAGCACATTCCTATAGGGGGTAAAACCATGTCCCAAAGGTCACCGGGCCTGGTGTCACTTTAAAGATGTAGTCCAGTTACACCTTTGTGGGCTTATAACTTGGCTTCTGAATGTCCTAGAGAGGTTAGGTTTGTTTTAGTGGACTCCAATCAAAAGCCCCTACAACCACAAAAAGGAATGGAGTCATTAGCACTTATGGTTTTTAAATGGCACCCAGAATTATGTTGCACAAAGCACAATTTCACATCATTCTGGGTTCATTTGTGTGAAAACAAGGTCCAATCAGGCTGAAACGTTACAGGAAGGTAGAATCTATTGAGTTGTAAGTGATCTGAACGTTTCATGATGATAGCACTTTCCTAAGGGGGTCAAACCATGTCCCAAAGGTCACCGGATCAGGTGTCAATTTAAAGAAGTAGTCCAGTTACACATTTGTGGGCTTATAACTTGGCTTCTGAATGTCCTAGAGAGATCAGGTTTGTTTTAGTGTACTCCAATCAACAGCCCCTACAACCACAAAAAGGAATGGAGTCATTAGCACTTATGGTTTGTAAATGGCATCCAGAATTATGTTGCACGAAGCACAATTTCACATCATTCTGGGTCCATTTGTGTGAAAACAAGGTCCAATCAGGCTGAAACGCTACAAGAAGGTAGAATCTATTGAGTTGTAAGTGATCTGAACGTTTCAAGAGGATCGCACATTCCTATAGGGGGTAAAACCATGTCCCAAAGGTCACCGGGCCTGGTGTCACTTTAAAGATGTAGTCCAGTTACACCTTTGTGGGCTTATAACTTGGCTTCTGAATGTCCTAGAGAGGTTAGGTTTGTTTTAGTGGACTCCAATCAAAAGCCCCTACAACCACAAAAAGGAATGGAGTCATTAGCACTTATGGTTTGTGAATGGCACCCAGAATTATGTTGCACAAAGCACAATTTCACATCATTCTGGGTTCATTTGTGTGAAAACAAGGTCCAATCAGGCTGAAACGTTACAGGAAGGTAGAATCTATGGAGTTGTAAGTGATCTGAACGTTTCATGATGATAGCACTTTCCTAAGGGGGTCAAACCATGTCCCAAAGGTCACCGGATCTGGTGTCAATTTAAAGAAGTAGTCCAGTTACACATTTGTGGGCTTATAACTTGGCCTCTGAATGTCCCTGAGAGATCAGGTTTGTTTTACTATACTCCAATCAACAGCCCCTACAACCACAAAAAGGAATGGAGTCATTAGCACTTATGGGTTTTAAATGGCACCCAGAATTATGTTGCACGAAGCACAATTTCACATCATTCTGGGTTCATTTGTGTGAAAACAAGGTCCAATCAGGCTGAAACGTTACAGGAAGGTAGAATCTATTTCGTTGTAAGTGATCTGAACGTTTCATGATGATAGCACTTTCCTAAGGGGGTCAAACCATGTCCCAAAGGTCACCGGATCTGGTGTCAATTTAAAGAAGTAGTCCAGTTACACATTTGTGGGCTTATAACTTGGCCTCTGAATGTCCCTGAGAGATCAGGTTTGTTTTAGTATACTCCAATCAACAGCCCCTACAACCACAAAAAGGAATGGAGTCATTAGCACTTATGGGTTTTAAATGGCACCCAGAATTATGTTGCACGAAGCACAATTTCACATCATTCTGGGTTCATTTGTGTGAAAACAAGGTCCAATCAGGCTGAAACGTTACAGGAAGGTAGAATCTATTGAGTTGTAAGTGATCTGAACGTTTCATGATGATAGCACTTTCCTAAGGGGGTCAAACCATGTCCCAAAGGTCACCAGATCTGGTGTCAATTTAAAGAAGTAGTCCAGTTACACATTTGTGGGCTTATAACTTGGCTTCTGAATGTCCTAGAGAGATCAGGTTTGTTTTAATGTACTCCAATCAACAGCCCCTACAACCACAAAAAGGAATGGAGTCATTAGCACTTATGGTTTGTAAATGGCACCCAGAATTACGTTGCACGAAGCACAATTTCACATCATTCTGGGTTCATTTGTGTGAAAACAAGGTCCAATCAGGCTGAAACGCTACAAGAAGGTAGAATCTATTGAGTTGTAAGTGATCTGAAAGTTTCAAGATGATCGCACATTCCTATAGGTGGTAAAACCATGTCCCAAAGGTCACCGGGCCTGGTGTCACTTTAAAGAAGTAGTCCAGTTACACATTTGTGGGCTTATAACTTGGCTTCTGAATATCCTAGAGAGATCAGGTTTGTTTTAGTGTACTCCAATCAACATCCCCTACAACCTCAAAAAGCAATGGAGTCATTAGCACTTATGGTTTTTAAATGGCACCCAGAATTATGCTGCACTAAGCACAATTTCACATCATTCTGGGTTCATTTGTGTGAAAACAAGGTCCAATCAGGCTGAAACGTTACAGGAAGGTAGAATCTATTGAGTTGTAAGTGATCTGAACGTTTCATGATGATAGCACTGTCCTAAGGGGGTCAAACCATGTCCCAAAGGTCACCGGATCTGGTGTCAATTTAAAAAAGTAGTTCAGTTACACATTTGTGGGCTTATAACTTGGCTTCTGAATGTCCTAGAGAGATCAGGTTTGCTTTAATGTACTCCAACCAACAGCCCCTACAACCACAAAAAGGAATGGAGTCATTAGCACTTATGGTTTGTAAATGGCACCCAGAATTATGTTGCACGAAGCACAATTTCACATCATTCTGGGTCCATTTGTGTGAAAACAAGGTCCAATCAGGCTGAAACGTTACAAGAAGGTAGAATCTATTGAGTTGTAAGTGATCTGAACGTTTCATGATGATCGCACATTCCTATAGGGGGTCAAACCATGTCCCAAAGGTCACCGGGCCTGGTGTCACTTTAAAGAAGTTGTCCAGTTACACCTTTGAGGGCTTATAACTTGGCTTCTGAATGTCCTAGAGAGATCAGGTTTGTTTTAGTGTACTCCAATCAACAGCCCCTACAACCTCAAAAAGGAATGGAGTCATTAGCACTTATGGTTTTTAAATGGCACCCAGAATTATGTTGCACGAAGCACAATTTCACATCATTCTGGGTTCATTTGTGTGAAAACAAGGTCCAATCAGGCTGAAACGTTACAGGAAGGTAGAATCTATTGAGTTGTAAGTGATCTGAACGTTTCAAGATGATCGCACATTCCTATAGGGGGTAAAACCATGTCCCAAAGGTCACCGGGCCTGGTGTCTCTTTAAAGAAGTAGTCCAGTTACACATTTGTGGGCTTATAACTTGGCTTCTGAATGTCCCTGAGAGATCAGGTTTGTTTTAGTATACTCCAATCAACAGCCCCTACAACCACAAAAAGGAATGGAGTCATTAGCACTTATGGTTTTTAAATGGCACCCAGAATTATGTTGCACGAAGCACAATTTCACATTATTCTGGGTTCATTTGTGTGAAAACAAGGTCCAATCAGGCTGAAACGTTACAGGAAGGTAGAATCTATTGAGTTGTAAGTGATCTGAACGTTTCATGAAGATAGCACATTCCTATAGGGGGTAAAACCATGTCCCAAAGGTCACCGGGCCTGTTGTCACTTTAAAGATGTAGTCCAGTTACACCTTTGTGGGCTTATAACTTGGCTTCTGAATGTCCTAGAGAGGTTAGGTTTGTTTTAGTGGACTCCAATCAAAAGCCCCTACAACCACAAAAAGGAATGGAGTCATTAGCACTTATGGTTTGTGAATGGCACCCAGAATTATGTTGCACAAAGCACAATTTCACATCATTCTGGGTTCATTTTTGTGAAAACAAGGTCCAATCAGGCTGAAACGTTACAGGAAGGTAGAATCTATGGAGTTGTAAGTGATCTGAACGTTTCATGATGATAGCACTTTCCTAAGGGGGTCAAACCATGTCCCAAAGGTCACCGGATCTGGTGTCACTTTAAAGAAGTAGTCCAGTTACACATTTGTGGGCTTATAACTTGGCTTCTGAATGTCCCAGAGAGGTCAGGTTTGTTTTAGGGTACTCCAATCAACAGCCCCTACAACCACAAAAAGGAATGAAGTCATTAGCACTTATGGTTTTTAAATGGCACCCAGAATTATGTTGCACAAAGCACAATTTCACATCATTCTGGGTTCATTTGTGTGAAAACAAGGTCCAATCAGGCTGAAACGTTACAGGAAGGTAGAATCTATTGAGTTGTAAGTGATCTGAACGTTTCATGATGATAGCACTTTCCTAAGGGGGTCAAACCATGTCCCAAAGGTCACCGGATCAGGTGTGACTTTAAAGAAGTAGTCCAGTTACACCTTTGTGGGCTTATAACTTGGCTTCTGAATGTCCTAGAGAGATCAGGTTTGTTTAAGTGTACTCCAATCAACAGCCCCTACAACCACAAAAAGGAATGGAGTCATTAGCACTTATGGTTTGTAAATGGCATCCAGAATTATGTTGCACGAAGCACAATTTCACATCATTCTGGGTCCATTTGTGTGAAAACAAGGTCCAATCAGGCTGAAACGCTACAAGAAGGTAGAATCTATTGAGTTGTAAGTGATCTGAACGTTTCAAGATGATCGCACATTCCTATAGGGGGTAAAACCATGTCCCAAAGGTCACCGGGCCTGGTGTCACTTTAAAGATGTAGTCCAGTTACACCTTTGTGGGCTTATAACTTGGCTTCTGAATGTCCTAGAGAGGTTAGGTTTGTTTTAGTGGACTCCAATCAAAAGCCCCTACAACCACAAAAAGGAATGGAGTCATTAGCACTTATGGTTTGTGAATGGCACCCAGAATTATGTTGCACAAAGCACAATTTCACATCATTCTGGGTTCATTTGTGTGAAAACAAGGTCCAGTCAGGCTGAAACGTTACAGGAAGGTAGAATCTATGGAGTTGTAAGTGATCTGAACGTTTCATGATGATAGCACTTTCCTAAGGGGGTCAAACCATGTCCCAAAGGTCACCGGATCTGGTGTCAATTTAAAGAAGTAGTCCAGTTACACATTTGTGGGCTTATAACTTGGCCTCTGAATGTCCCTGAGAGATCAGGTTTGTTTTACTATACTCCAATCAACAGCCCCTACAACCACAAAAAGGAATGGAGTCATTAGCACTTATGGGTTTTAAATGGCACCCAGAATTATGTTGCACGAAGCACAATTTCACATCATTCTGGGTTCATTTGTGTGAAAACAAGGTCCAATCAGGCTGAAACGTTACAGGAAGGTAGAATCTATTTCGTTGTAAGTGATCTGAACGTTTCATGATGATAGCACTTTCCTAAGGGGGTCAAACCATGTCCCAAAGGTCACCGGATCTGGTGTCAATTTAAAGAAGTAGTCCAGTTACACATTTGTGGGCTTATAACTTGGCCTCTGAATGTCCCTGAGAGATCAGGTTTGTTTTAGTATACTCCAATCAACAGCCCCTACAACCACAAAAAGGAATGGAGTCATTAGCACTTATGGGTTTTAAATGGCACCCAGAATTATGTTGCACGAAGCACAATTTCACATCATTCTGGGTTCATTTGTGTGAAAACAAGGTCCAATCAGGCTGAAACGTTACAGGAAGGTAGAATCTATTGAGTTGTAAGTGATCTGAACGTTTCATGATGATAGCACTTTCCTAAGGGGGTCAAACCATGTCCCAAAGGTCACCAGATCTGGTGTCAATTTAAAGAAGTAGTCCAGTTACACATTTGTGGGCTTATAACTTGGCTTCTGAATGTCCTAGAGAGATCAGGTTTGTTTTAATGTACTCCAATCAACAGCCCCTACAACCACAAAAAGGAATGGAGTCATTAGCACTTATGGTTTGTAAATGGCACCCAGAATTACGTTGCACGAAGCACAATTTCACATCATTCTGGGTTCATTTGTGTGAAAACAAGGTCCAATCAGGCTGAAACGCTACAAGAAGGTAGAATCTATTGAGTTGTAAGAGATCTGAAAGTTTCAAGATGATCGCACATTCCTATAGGGGGTAAAACCATGTCCCAAAGGTCACCGGGCCTGGTGTCACTTTAAAGAAGTAGTCCAGTTACACATTTGTGGGCTTATAACTTGGCTTCTGAATATCCTAGAGAGATCAGGTTTGTTTTAGTGTACTCCAATCAACATCCCCTACAACCTCAAAAAGCAATGGAGTCATTAGCACTTATGGTTTTTAAATGGCACCCAGAATTATGCTGCACTAAGCACAATTTCACATCATTCTGGGTTCATTTGTGTGAAAACAAGGTCCAATCAGGCTGAAACGTTACAGGAAGGTAGAATCTATTGAGTTGTAAGTGATCTGAACGTTTCATGATGATAGCACTGTCCTAAGGGGGTCAAACCATGTCCCAAAGGTCACCGGATCTGGTGTCAATTTAAAAAAGTAGTTCAGTTACACATTTGTGGGCTTATAACTTGGCTTCTGAATGTCCTAGAGAGATCAGGTTTGCTTTAATGTACTCCAACCAACAGCCCCTACAACCACAAAAAGGAATGGAGTCATTAGCACTTATGGTTTGTAAATGGCACCCAGAATTATGTTGCACGAAGCACAATTTCACATCATTCTGGGTCCATTTGTGTGAAAACAAGGTCCAATCAGGCTGAAACGTTACAAGAAGGTAGAATCTATTGAGTTGTAAGTGATCTGAACGTTTCATGATGATCGCACATTCCTATAGGGGGTCAAACCATGTCCCAAAGGTCACTGGGCCTGGTGTCACTTTAAAGAAGTAGTCCAGTTACACCTTTGTGGGCTTATAACTTGGCTTCTGAATGTCCTAGAGAGATCAGGTTTGTTTTAGTGTACTCCAATCAACAGCCCCTACAACCTCAAAAAGGAATAGAGTCATTAGCAGTTATGGTTTTTAAATGGCACCCAGAATTATGTTGCACGAAGCACAATTTCACATCATTCTGGGTTCATTTGTGTGAAAACAAGGTCCAATCAGGCTGAAACGTTACAGGAAGGTAGAATCTATTGAGTTGTAAGTGATCTGAACGTTTCATGATGATAGCACTTTCCTAAGGGGGTCAAACCATGTCCCAAAGGTCACCGGATCTGGTGTCAATTTAAAGAAGTAGTCCAGTTACACATTTGTGGGCTTATAACTTGGCTTCTGAATGTCCTAGAGAGATCAGGTTTGTTTTAGTGTACTCCAATCAACAGCCCCTACAACCACAAAAAGGAATGGAGTCATTAGCACTTAAGGATTGTAAATGGCACCCAGAATTATGTTGCACGAAGCACAATTTCACATCATTCTGGGTCCATTTGTGTGAAAACAAGGTCCAATCAGGCTGAAACGTTACAAGAAGGTAGAACCTATTGAGATGTAATTGATCTGAACGTTTCAAGATGATCGCACATTCCTATAGGGGGTAAAACCATGTCCCAAAGGTCACCGGGCCTGGTGTCTCTTTAAAGAAGTAGTCCAGTTACACATTTGTGGGCTTATAACTTGGCTTCTGAATGTCCTAGAGAGGTTAGGTTTGTTTTAGTGTACTCCAATCAACAGCCCCTACAACCACAAAAAGGAATGGAGTCATTAGCACTTATGGTTTGTAAATGGCACCCAGAATTATGTTGCACGAAGCACAATTTCACATCATTCTGGGTCCATTTGTGTGAAAACAAGGTCCAATCAGGCTGAAACGTTACAAGAAGGTAGAATCTATTGAGTTGTAAGTGATCTGAACGTTTCATGATGATCGCACATTCCTATAGGGGGTCAAACCATGTCCCAAAGGTCACCGGGCCTGGTGTCACTTTAAAGAAGTTGTCCAGTTACACCTTTGAGGGCTTATAACTTGGCTTCTGAATGTCCTAGAGAGATCAGGTTTGTTTTAGTGTACTCCAATCAACAGCCCCTACAACCTCAAAAAGGAATGGAGTCATTAGCACTTATGGTTTTTAAATGGCACCCAGAATTATGTTGCACGAAGCACAATTTCACATCATTCTGGGTTCATTTGTGTGAAAACAAGGTCCAATCAGGCTGAAACGTTACAGGAAGGTAGAATCTATTGAGTTGTAAGTGATCGGAATGTTTCAAGATGATCGCACATTCCTATAGGGGGTAAAACCATGTCCCAAAGGTCACCGGGCCTGGTGTCTCTTTAAAGAAGTAGTCCAGTTACACATTTGTGGGCTTATAACTTGGCTTCTGAATGTCCCTGAGAGATCAGGTTTGTTTTAGTATACTCCAATCAACAGCCCCTACAACCACAAAAAGGAATGGAGTCATTAGCACTTATGGTTTTTAAATGGCACCCAGAATTATGTTGCACGAAGCACAATTTCACATTATTCTGGGTTCATTTGTGTGAAAACAAGGTCCAATCAGGCTGAAACGTTACAGGAAGGTAGAATCTATTGAGTTGTAAGTGATCTGAACGTTTCATGAAGATAGCACATTCCTATAGGGGGTAAAACCATGTCCCAAAGGTCACCGGGCCTGGTGTCACTTTAAAGATGTAGTCCAGTTACACCTTTGTGGGCTTATAACTTGGCTTCTGAATGTCCTAGAGAGGTTAGGTTTGTTTTAGTGGACTCCAATCAAAAGCCCCTACAACCACAAAAAGGAATGGAGTCATTAGCACTTATGGTTTGTGAATGGCACCCAGAATTATGTTGCACAAAGCACAATTTCACATCATTCTGGGTTCATTTTTGTGAAAACAAGGTCCAATCAGGCTGAAACGTTACAGGAAGTTAGAATCTATGGAGTTGTAAGTGATCTGAACGTTTCATGATGATAGCACTTTCCTAAGGGGGTCAAACCATGTCCCAAAGGTCACCGGATCTGGTGTCACTTTAAAGAAGTAGTCCAGTTACACATTTGTGGGCTTATAACTTGGCTTCTGAATGTCCCAGAGAGGTCAGGTTTGTTTTAGGGTACTCCAATCAACAGCCCCTACAACCACAAAAAGGAATGAAGTCATTAGCACTTATGGTTTTTAAATGGCACCCAGAATTATGTTGCACGAAGCACAATTTCACATCATTCTGGGTTCATTTGTGTGAAAACAAGGTCCAATCAGGCTGAAACGTTACAGGAAGGTAGAATCTATTGAGTTGTAAGTGATCTGAACGTTTCATGATGATAGCACTTTCCTAAGGGGGTCAAACCATGTCCCAAAGGTCACCGGATCAGGTGTCAATTTAAAGAAGTAGTCCAGTTACACATTTGTGGGCTTATAACTTGGCTTCTGAATGTCCTAGAGAGATCAGGTTTGTTTTAGTGTACTCCAATCAACAGCCCCTACAACCACAAAAAGGAATGGAGTCATTAGCACTTATGGTTTGTAAATGGCATCCAGAATTATGTTGCACGAAGCACAATTTCACATCATTCTGGGTCCATTTGTGTGAAAACAAGGTCCAATCAGGCTGAAACGCTACAAGAAGGTAGAATCTATTGAGTTGTAAGTGATCTGAACGTTTCAAGATGATCGCACATTCCTATAGGGGGTAAAACCATGTCCCAAAGGTCACCGGGCCTGGTGTCACTTTAAAGATGTAGTCCAGTTACACCTTTGTGGGCTTATAACTTGGCTTCTGAATGTCCTAGAGAGGTTAGGTTTGTTTTAGTGGACTCCAATCAAAAGCCCCTACAACCACAAAAAGGAATGGAGTCATTAGCACTTATGGTTTGTGAATGGCACCCAGAATTATGTTGCACAAAGCACAATTTCACATCATTCTGGGTTCATTTGTGTGAAAACAAGGTCCAATCAGGCTGAAACGTTACAGGAAGGTAGAATCTATGGAGTTGTAAGTGATCTGAACGTTTCATGATGATAGCACTTTCCTAAGGGGGTCAAACCATGTCCCAAAGGTCACCGGATCTGGTGTCACTTTAAAGAAGTAGTCCAGTTACACATTTGTGGGCTTATAACTTGGCCTCTGAATGTCCCTGAGAGATCAGGTTTGTTTTACTATACTCCAATCAACAGCCCCTACAACCACAAAAAGGAATGGAGTCATTAGCACTTATGGGTTTTAAATGGCACCCAGAATTATGTTGCACGAAGCACAATTTCACATCATTCTGGGTTCATTTGTGTGAAAACAAGGTCCAATCAGGCTGAAACGTTACAGGAAGGTAGAATCTATTTAGTTGTAAGTGATCTGAACGTTTCATGATGATAGCACTTTCCTAAGGGGGTCAAACCATGTCCCAAAGGTCACCGGATCTGGTGTCAATTTAAAGAAGTAGTCCAGTTACACATTTGTGGGCTTATAACTTGGCTTCTGAATGTCCTAGAGAGATCAGGTTTGTTTTAATGTACTCCAATCAACAGCCCCTACAACCACAAAAAGGAATGGAGTCATTAGCACTTATTGTTTGTAAATGGCACCCAGAATTACGTTGCACGAAGCACAATTTCACATCATTCTGGGTTCATTTGTGTGAAAACAAGGTCCAATCAGGCTGAAACGCTACAAGAAGGTAGAATCTATTGAGTTGTAAGTGATCTGAACGTTTCAAGATGATCGCACATTCCTATAGGGGGTAAAACCATGTCCCAAAGGTCACCGGGCCTGGTGTCACTTTAAAGAAGTAGTCCAGTTACACATTTGTGGGCTTATAACTTGGCTTCTGAATATCCTAGAGAGATCAGGTTTGTTTTAGTGTACTCCAATCAACATCCCCTACAACCTCAAAAAGGAATGGAGTCATTAGCACTTATGGTTTTTAAATGGCACCCAGAATTATGCTGCACTAAGCACAATTTCACATCATTCTGGGTTCATTTGTGTGAAAACAAGGTCAAATCAGGCTGAAACGTTACAGGAAGGTAGAATCTATTGAGTTGTAAGTGATCTGAACGTTTCATGATGATCGCACATTCCTATAGGGGGTCAAACCATGTCCCAAAGGTCACTGGGCCTGGTGTCACTTTAAAGAAGTAGTCCAGTTACACCTTTGTGGGCTTATAACTTGGCTTCTGAATGTCCTAGAGAGATCAGGTTTGTTTTAGTGTACTCCAATCAACAGCCCCTACAACCTCAAAAAGGAATAGAGTCATTAGCAGTTATGGTTTTTAAATGGCACCCAGAATTATGTTGCACGAAGCACAATTTCACATCATTCTGGGTTCATTTGTGTGAAAACAAGGTCCAATCAGGCTGAAACGTTACAGGAAGGCAGAATCTATTGAGTTGTAAGTGATCTGAACGTTTCATGATGATAGCACTTTCCTAAGGGGGTCAAACCATGTCCCAAAGGTCACCGGATCTGGTGTCAATTTAAAGAAGTAGTCCAGTTACACATTTGTGGGCTTATAACTTGGCTTCTGAATGTCCTAGAGAGATCAGGTTTGTTTTAGTGTACTCCAATCAACAGCCCCTACAACCACAAAAAGGAATGGAGTCATTAGCACTTAAGGATTGTAAATGGCACCCAGAATTATGTTGCACGAAGCACAATTTCACATCATTCTGGGTCCATTTGTGTGAAAACAAGGTCCAATCAGGCTGAAACGTTACAAGAAGGTAGAACCTATTGAGTTGTAAGTGATCTGAACGTTTCAAGATGATCGCACATTCCTATAGGGGGTAAAACCATGTCCCAAAGGTCACCGGGCCTGGTGTCTCTTTAAAGAAGTAGTCCAGTTACACCTTTGTGGGCTTATAACTTGGCTTCTGAATGTCCTAGAGAGGTTAGGTTTGTTTTAGTGTACTCCAATCAACAGCCCCTACAACCACAAAAAGGAATGGAGTCATTAGCACTTATGGTTTGTAAATGGCACCCAGAATTATGTTGCACGAAGCACAATTTCACATCATTCTGGGTCCATTTGTGTGAAAACAAGGTCCAATCAGGCTGAAACGTTACAAGAAGGTAGAATCTATTGAGTTGTAAGTGATCTGAACCTTTCATGATGATCGCACATTCCTATAGGGGGTCAAACCATGTCCCAAAGGTCACCGGGCCTGGTGTCACTTTAAAGAAGTTGTCCAGTTACACCTTTGAGGGCTTATAACTTGGCTTCTGAATGTCCTAGAGAGATCAGGTTTGTTTTAGTGTACTCCAATCAACAGCCCCTACAACCTCAAAAAGGAATGGAGTCATTAGCACTTATGGTTTTTAAATGGCACCCAGAATTATGTTGCACGAAGCACAATTTCACATCATTCTGGGTTCATTTGTGTGAAAACAAGGTCCAATCAGGCTGAAACGTTACAGGAAGGTAGAATCTATTGAGTTGTAAGTGATCGGAATGTTTCAAGATGATCGCACATTCCTATAGGGGGTAAAACCATGTCCCAAAGGTCACCGGGCCTGGTGTCTCTTTAAAGAAGTAGTCCAGTTACACATTTGTGGGCTTATAACTTGGCTTCTGAATGTCCCTGAGAGATCAGGTTTGTTTTAGTATACTCCAATCAACAGCCCCTACAACCACAAAAAGGAATGGAGTCATTAGCACTTATGGGTTTTAAATGGCACCCAGAATTATGTTGCACGAAGCACAATTTCACATCATTCTGGGTTCATTTGTGTGAAAACAAGGTCCAATCAGGCTGAAATGTTACAGGAAGGTAGAATCTATTGAGTTGTAAGTGATCTGAACGTTTCATGATGATAGCACTTTCCTAAGGGGGTCAAACCATGTCCCAAAGGTCACCGGATCTGGTGTCAATTTAAAGAAGTAGTCCAGTTACACATTTGTGGGCTTATAACTTGGCTTCTGAATGTCCTAGAGAGATCAGGTTTGTTTTAATGTACTCCAATCAACAGCCCCTACAACCACAAAAAGGAATGGAGTCATTAGCACTTATGGTTTGTAAATGGCACCCAGAATTACGTTGCACGAAGCACAATTTCACATCATTCTGGGTTCATTTGTGTGAAAACAAGGTCCAATCAGGCTGAAACGCTACAAGAAGGTAGAATCTATTGAGTTGTAAGTGATCTGAAAGTTTCAAGATGATCGCACATTCCTATAGGGGGTAAAACCATGTCCCAAAGGTCACCGGGCCTGGTGTCACTTTAAAGAAGTAGTCCAGTTACACATTTGTGGGCTTATAACTTGGCTTCTGAATATCCTAGAGAGATCAGGTTTGTTTTAGTGTACTCCAATCAACATCCCCTACAACCTCAAAAAGCAATGGAGTCATTAGCACTTATGGTTTTTAAATGGCACCCAGAATTATGCTGCACTAAGCACAATTTCACATCATTCTGGGTTCATTTGTGTGAAAACAAGGTCCAATCAGGCTGAAACGTTACAGGAAGGTAGAATCTATTGAGTTGTAAGTGATCTGAACGTTTCATGATGATAGCACTTTCCTAAGGGGGTCAAACCATGTCCCAAAGGTCACCGGATCTGGTGTCAATTTAAAGAAGTAGTTCAGTTACACATTTGTGGGCTTATAACTTGGCTTCTGAATGTCCTAGAGAGATCAGGTTTGCTTTAATGTACTCCAACCAACAGCCCCTAAAACCACAAAAAGGAATGGAGTCATTAGCACTTATGGTTTGTAAATGGCACCCAGAATTATGTTGCACGAAGCACAATTTCACATCATTCTGGGTCCATTTGTGTGAAAACAAGGTCCAATCAGGCTGAAACGTTACAAGAAGGTAGAATCTATTGAGTTGTAAGTGATCTGAACGTTTCATGATGATCGCACATTCCTATAGGGGGTCAAACCATGTCCCAAAGGTCACTGGGCCTGGTGTCACTTTAAAGAAGTAGTCCAGTTACACCTTTGTGGGCTTATAACTTGGCTTCTGAATGTCCTAGAGAGATCAGGTTTGTTTTAGTGTACTCCAATCAACAGCCCCTACAACCTCAAAAAGGAATAGAGTCATTAGCAGTTATGGTTTTTAAATGGCACCCAGAATTATGTTGCACGAAGCACAATTTCACATCATTCTGGGTTCATTTGTGTGAAAACAAGGTCCAATCAGGCTGAAACGTTACAGGAAGGTAGAATCTATTGAGTTGTAAGTGATCTGAACGTTTCATGATGATAGCACTTTCCTAAGGGGGTCAAACCATGTCCCAAAGGTCACCGGATCTGGTGTCAATTTAAAGAAGTAGTCCAGTTACACATTTGTGGGCTTATAACTTGGCTTCTGAATGTCCTAGAGAGATCAGGTTTGTTTTAGTGTACTCCAATCAACAGCCCCTACAACCACAAAAAGGAATGGAGTCATTAGCACTTAAGGATTGTAAATGGCACCCAGAATTATGTTGCACGAAGCACAATTTCACATCATTCTGGGTCCATTTGTGTGAAAACAAGGTCCAATCAGGCTGAAACGTTACAAGAAGGTAGAACCTATTGAGTTGTAAGTGATCTGAACGTTTCAAGATGATCGCACATTCCTATAGGGGGTAAAACCATGTCCCAAAGGTCACCGGGCCTGGTGTCTCTTTAAAGAAGTAGTCCAGTTACACATTTGTGGGCTTATAACTTGGCTTCTGAATGTCCTAGAGAGGTTAGGTTTGTTTTAGTGTACTCCAATCAACAGCCCCTACAACCACAAAAAGGAATGGAGTCATTAGCACTTATGGTTTGTAAATGGCACCCAGAATTATGTTGCACGAAGCACAATTTCACATCATTCTGGGTCCATTTGTGTGAAAACAAGGTCCAATCAGGCTGAAACGTTACAAGAAGGTAGAATCTATTGAGTTGTAAGTGATCTGAACGTTTCATGATGATCGCACATTCCTATAGGGGGTCAAACCATGTCCCAAAGGTCACCGGGCCTGGTGTCACTTTAAAGAAGTTGTCCAGTTACACCTTTGTGGGCTTATAACTTGGCTTCTGAATGTCCTAGAGAGATCAGGTTTGTTTTAGTGTACTCCAATCAACAGCCCCTACAACCTCAAAAAGGAATGGAGTCATTAGCACTTATGGTTTTTAAATGGCACCCAGAATTATGTTGCACGAAGCACAATTTCACATCATTCTGGGTTCATTTGTGTGAAAACAAGGTCCAATCAGGCTGAAACGTTACAGGAAGATAGAATCTATTGAGTTGTAAGTGATCGGAATGTTTCAAGATGATCGCACATTCCTATAGGGGGTAAAACCATGTCCCAAAGGTCACCGGGCCTGGTGTCTCTTTAAAGAAGTAGTCCAGTTACACATTTGTGGGCTTATAACTTGGCTTCTGAATGTCCCTGAGAGATCAGGTTTGTTTTAGTATACTCCAATCAACAGCCCCTACAACCACAAAAAGGAATGGAGTCATTAGCACTTATGGTTTTTAAATGGCACCCAGAATTATGTTGCACGAAGCACAATTTCACATTATTCTGGGTTCATTTGTGTGAAAACAAGGTCCAATCAGGCTGAAACGTTACAGGAAGGTAGAATCTATTGAGTTGTAAGTGATCTGAACGTTTCATGAAGATAGCACATTCCTATAGGGGGTAAAACCATGTCCCAAAGGTCACCGGGCCTGGTGTCACTTTAAAGATGTAGTCCAGTTACACCTTTGTGGGCTTATAACTTGGCTTCTGAATGTCCTAGAGAGGTTAGGTTTGTTTTAGTGGACTCCAATCAAAAGCCCCTACAACCACAAAAAGGAATGGAGTCATTAGCACTTATGGTTTGTGAATGGCACCCAGAATTATGTTGCACAAAGCACAATTTCACATCATTCTGGGTTCATTTTTGTGAAAACAAGGTCCAATCAGGCTGAAACGTTACAGGAAGGTAGAATCTATGGAGTTGTAAGTGATCTGAACGTTTCATGATGATAGCACTTTCCTAAGGGGGTCAAACCATGTCCCAAAGGTCACCGGATCTGGTGTCACTTTAAAGAAGTAGTCCAGTTACACATTTGTGGGCTTATAACTTGGCTTCTGAATGTCCCAGAGAGGTCAGGTTTGTTTTAGGGTACTCCAATCAACAGCCCCTACAACCACAAAAAGGAATGAAGTCATTAGCACTTATGGTTTTTAAATGGCACCCAGAATTATGTTGCACGAAGCACAATTTCACATCATTCTGGGTTCATTTGTGTGAAAACAAGGTCCAATCAGGCTGAAACGTTACAGGAAGGTAGAATCTATTGAGTTGTAAGTGATCTGAACGTTTCATGATGATAGCACTTTCCTAAGGGGGTCAAACCATGTCCCAAAGGTCACCGGATCAGGTGTCAATTTAAAGAAGTAGTCCAGTTACACATTTGTGGGCTTATAACTTGGCTTCTGAATGTCCTAGAGAGATCAGGTTTGTTTTAGTGTACTCCAATCAACAGCCCCTACAACCACAAAAAGGAATGGAGTCATTAGCACTTATGGTTTGTAAATGGCATCCAGAATTATGTTGCACGAAGCACAATTTCACATCATTCTGGGTCCATTTGTGTGAAAACAAGGTCCAATCAGGCTGAAACGCTACAAGAAGGTAGAATCTATTGAGTTGTAAGTGATCTGAACGTTTCAAGATGATCGCACATTCCTATAGGGGGTAAAACCATGTCCCAAAGGTCACCGGGCCTGGTGTCACTTTAAAGATGTAGTCCAGTTACACCTTTGTGGGCTTATAACTTGGCTTCTGAATGTCCTAGAGAGGTTAGGTTTGTTTTAGTGGACTCCAATCAAAAGCCCCTACAACCACAAAAAGGAATGGAGTCATTAGCACTTATGGTTTGTGAATGGCACCCAGAATTATGTTGCACAAAGCACAATTTCACATCATTCTGGGTTCATTTGTGTGAAAACAAGGTCCAATCAGGCTGAAACGTTACAGGAAGGTAGAATCTATGGAGTTGTAAGTGATCTGAACGTTTCATGATGATAGCACTTTCCTAAGGGGGTCAAACCATGTCCAAAGGTCACCGGATCTGGTGTCACTTTAAAGAAGTAGTCCAGTTACACCTTTGTGGGCTTATAACTTGGCTTCTGAATGTCCTAGAGAGATCAGGTTTGTTTTAGTGTACTCCAATCAACAGCCCCTACAACCTCAAAAAGGAATAGAGTCATTAGCAGTTATGGTTTTTAAATGGCACCCAGAATTATGTTGCACGAAACACAATTTCACATCATTCTGGGTTCATTTGTGTGAAAACAAGGTCCAATCAGGCTGAAACGTTACAGGAAGGCAGAATCTATTGAGTTGTAAGTGATCTGAACGTTTCATGATGATAGCACTTTCCTAAGGGGGTCAAACCATGTCCCAAAGGTCACCGGATCTGGTGTCAATTTAAAGAAGTAGTCCAGTTACACATTTGTGGGCTTATAACTTGGCTTCTGAATGTCCTAGAGAGATCAGGTTTGTTTTAGTGTACTCCAATCAACAGCCCCTACAACCACAAAAAGGAATGGAGTCATTAGCACTTAAGGATTGTAAATGGCACCCAGAATTATGTTGCACGAAGCACAATTTCACATCATTCTGGGTCCATTTGTGTGAAAACAAGGTCCAATCAGGCTGAAACGTTACAAGAAGGTAGAACCTATTGAGTTGTAAGTGATCTGAACGTTTCAAGATGATCGCACATTCCTATAGGGGGTAAAACCATGTCCCAAAGGTCACCGGGCCTGGTGTCTCTTTAAAGAAGTAGTCCAGTTACACATTTGTGGGCTTATAACTTGGCTTCTGAATGTCCTAGAGAGGTTAGGTTTGTTTTAGTGTACTCCAATCAACAGCCCCTACAACCACAAAAAGGAATGGAGTCATTAGCACTTATGGTTTGTAAATGGCACCCAGAATTATGTTGCACGAAGCACAATTTCACATCATTCTGGGTCCATTTGTGTGAAAACAAGGTCCAATCAGGCTGAAACGTTACAAGAAGGTAGAATCTATTGAGTTGTAAGTGATCTGAACGTTTCATGATGATCGCACATTCCTATAGGGGGTCAAACCATGTCCCAAAGGTCACCGGGCCTGGTGTCACTTTAAAGAAGTTGTCCAGTTACACCTTTGAGGGCTTATAACTTGGCTTCTGAATGTCCTAGAGAGATCAGGTTTGTTTTAGTGTACTCCAATCAACAGCCCCTACAACCTCAAAAAGGAATGGAGTCATTAGCACTTATGGTTTTTAAATGGCACCCAGAATTATGTTGCACGAAGCACAATTTCACATCATTCTGGGTTCATTTGTGTGAAAACAAGGTCCAATCAGGCTGAAACGTTACAGGAAGGTAGAATCTATTGAGTTGTAAGTGATCGGAATGTTTCAAGATGATCGCACATTCCTATAGGGGGTAAAACCATGTCCCAAAGGTCACCGGGCCTGGTGTCTCTTTAAAGAAGTAGTCCAGTTACACATTTGTGGGCTTATAACTTGGCTTCTGAATGTCCCTGAGAGATCAGGTTTGTTTTAGTATACTCCAATCAACAGCCCCTACAACCACAAAAAGGAATGGAGTCATTAGCACTTATGGTTTTTAAATGGCACCCAGAATTATGTTGCACGAAGCACAATTTCACATTATTCTGGGTTCATTTGTGTGAAAACAAGGTCCAATCAGGCTGAAACGTTACAGGAAGGTAGAATCTATTGAGTTGTAAGTGATCTGAACGTTTCATGAAGATAGCACATTCCTATAGGGGGTAAAACCATGTCCCAAAGGTCACCGGGCCTGGTGTCACTTTAAAGATGTAGTCCAGTTACACCTTTGTGGGCTTATAACTTGGCTTCTGAATGTCCTAGAGAGGTTAGGTTTGTTTTAGTGGACTCCAATCAAAAGCCCCTACAACCACAAAAAGGAATGGAGTCATTAGCACTTATGGTTTGTGAATGGCACCCAGAATTATGTTGCACAAAGCACAATTTCACATCATTCTGGGTTCATTTTTGTGAAAACAAGGTCCAATCAGGCTGAAACGTTACAGGAAGGTAGAATCTATGGAGTTGTAAGTGATCTGAACGTTTCATGATGATAGCACTTTCCTAAGGGGGTCAAACCATGTCCCAAAGGTCACCGGATCT
This sequence comes from Nothobranchius furzeri, assembly GCF_043380555.1. NCBI lineage: Eukaryota > Metazoa > Chordata > Actinopteri > Cyprinodontiformes > Nothobranchiidae > Nothobranchius > Nothobranchius furzeri. The sequence continues at coordinate 12,633,658 of NC_091749.1, read as the reverse complement.
GGTGTCACTTTAAAGAAGTAGTCCAGTTACACATTTGTGGGCTTATAACTTGGCTTCTGAATGTCCTAGAGAGATCAGGTTTGCTTTAATGTACTCCAACCAACAGCCCCTAAAACCACAAAAAGGAATGGAGTCATTAGCACTTATGGTTTGTAAATGGCACCCAGAATTATGTTGCACGAAGCACAATTTCACATCATTCTGGGTCCATTTGTGTGAAAACAAGGTCCAATCAGGCTGAAACGTTACAAGAAGGTAGAATCTATTGAGTTGTAAGTGATCTGAACGTTTCATGATGATCGCACATTCCTATAGGGGGTCAAACCATGTCCCAAAGGTCACTGGGCCTGGTGTCACTTTAAAGAAGTAGTCCAGTTACACCTTTGTGGGCTTATAACTTGGCTTCTGAATGTCCTAGAGAGATCAGGTTTGTTTTAGTGTACTCCAATCAACAGCCCCTACAACCTCAAAAAGGAATAGAGTCATTAGCAGTTATGGTTTTTAAATGGCACCCAGAATTATGTTGCACGAAGCACAATTTCACATCATTCTGGGTTCATTTGTGTGAAAACAAGGTCCAATCAGGCTGAAACGTTACAGGAAAGTAGAATCTATTGAGTTGTAAGTGATCTGAACGTTTCATGATGATAGCACTTTCCTAAGGGGGTCAAACCATGTCCCAAAGGTCACCGGATCTGGTGTCAATTTAAAGAAGTAGTCCAGTTACACATTTGTGGGCTTATAACTTGGCTTCTGAATGTCCTAGAGAGATCAGGTTTGTTTTAGTGTACTCCAATCAACAGCCCCTACAACCACAAAAAGGAATGGAGTCATTAGCACTTAAGGATTGTAAATGGCACCCAGAATTATGTTGCACGAAGCACAATTTCACATCATTCTGGGTCCATTTGTGTGAAAACAAGGTCCAATCAGGCTGAAACGTTACAAGAAGGTAGAACCTATTGAGTTGTAAGTGATCTGAACGTTTCAAGATGATCGCACATTCCTATAGGGGGTAAAACCATGTCCCAAAGGTCACCGGGCCTGGTGTCTCTTTAAAGAAGTAGTCCAGTTACACATTTGTGGGCTTATAACTTGGCTTCTGAATGTCCTAGAGAGGTTAGGTTTGTTTTAGTGTACTCCAATCAACAGCCCCTACAACCACAAAAAGGAATGGAGTCATTAGCACTTATGGTTTGTAAATGGCACCCAGAATTATGTTGCACGAAGCACAATTTCACATCATTCTGGGTCCATTTGTGTGAAAACAAGGTCCAATCAGGCTGAAACGTTACAAGAAGGTAGAATCTATTGAGTTGTAAGTGATCTGAACGTTTCATGATGATCGCACATTCCTATAGGGGGTCAAACCATGTCCCAAAGGTCACCGGGCCTGGTGTCACTTTAAAGAAGTTGTCCAGTTACACCTTTGTGGGCTTATAACTTGGCTTCTGAATGTCCTAGAGAGATCAGGTTTGTTTTAGTGTACTCCAATCAACAGCCCCTACAACCTCAAAAAGGAATGGAGTCATTAGCACTTATGGTTTTTAAATGGCACCCAGAATTATGTTGCACGAAGCACAATTTCACATCATTCTGGGTTCATTTGTGTGAAAACAAGGTCCAATCAGGCTGAAACGTTACAGGAAGGTAGAATCTATTGAGTTGTAAGTGATCGGAATGTTTCAAGATGATCGCACATTCCTATAGGGGGTAAAACCATGTCCCAAAGGTCACCGGGCCTGGTGTCTCTTTAAAGAAGTAGTCCAGTTACACATTTGTGGGCTTATAACTTGGCTTCTGAATGTCCCTGAGAGATCAGGTTTGTTTTAGTATACTCCAATCAACAGCCCCTACAACCACAAAAAGGAATGGAGTCATTAGCACTTATGGTTTTTAAATGGCACCCAGAATTATGTTGCACGAAGCACAATTTCACATTATTCTGGGTTCATTTGTGTGAAAACAAGGTCCAATCAGGCTGAAACGTTACAGGAAGGTAGAATCTATTGAGTTGTAAGTGATCTGAACATTTCATGAAGATAGCACATTCCTATAGGGGGTAAAACCATGTCCCAAAGGTCACCGGGCCTGGTGTCACTTTAAAGATGTAGTCCAGTTACACCTTTGTGGGCTTATAACTTGGCTTCTGAATGTCCTAGAGAGGTTAGGTTTGTTTTAGTGGACTCCAATCAAAAGCCCCTACAACCACAAAAAGGAACGGAGTCATTAGCACTTATGGTTTGTGAATGGCACCCAGAATTATGTTGCACAAAGCACAATTTCACATCATTCTGGGTTCATTTTTGTGAAAACAAGGTCCAATCAGGCTGAAACGTTACAGGAAGGTAGAATCTATGGAGTTGTAAGTGATCTGAACGTTTCATGATGATAGCACTTTCCTAAGGGGGTCAAACCATGTCCCAAAGGTCACCGGATCTGGTGTCACTTTAAAGAAGTAGTCCAGTTACACATTTGTGGGCTTATAACTTGGCTTCTGAATGTCCCAGAGAGGTCAGGTTTGTTTTAGGGTACTCCAATCAACAGCCCCTACAACCACAAAAAGGAATGAAGTCATTAGCACTTATGGTTTTTAAATGGCACCCAGAATTATGTTGCACGAAGCACAATTTCACATCATTCTGGGTTCATTTGTGTGAAAACAAGGTCCAATCAGGCTGAAACGTTACAGGAAGGTAGAATCTATTGAGTTGTAAGTGATCTGAACGTTTCATGATGATAGCACTTTCCTAAGGGGGTCAAACCATGTCCCAAAGGTCACCGGATCAGGTGTCAATTTAAAGAAGTAGTCCAGTTACACATTTGTGGGCTTATAACTTGGCTTCTGAATGTCCTAGAGAGATCAGGTTTGTTTTAGTGTACTCCAATCAACAGCCCCTACAACCACAAAAAGGAATGGAGTCATTAGCACTTATGGTTTGTAAATGGCATCCAGAATTATGTTGCACGAAGCACAATTTCACATCATTCTGGGTCCATTTGTGTGAAAACAAGGTCCAATCAGGCTGAAACGCTACAAGAAGGTAGAATCTATTGAGTTGTAAGTGATCTGAACGTTTCAAGATGATCGCACATTCCTATAGGGGGTAAAACCATGTCCCAAAGGTCACCGGGCCTGGTGTCACTTTAAAGATGTAGTCCAGTTACACCTTTGTGGGCTTATAACTTGGCTTCTGAATGTCCTAGAGAGGTTAGGTTTGTTTTAGTGGACTCCAATCAAAAGCCCCTACAACCACAAAAAGGAATGGAGTCATTAGCACTTATGGTTTGTGAATGGCACCCAGAATTATGTTGCACAAAGCACAATTTCACATCATTCTGGGTTCATTTGTGTGAAAACAAGGTCCAATCAGGCTGAAACGTTACAGGAAGGTAGAATCTATGGAGTTGTAAGTGATCTGAACGTTTCATGATGATAGCACTTTCCTAAGGGGGTCAAACCATGTCCAAAGGTCACCGGATCTGGTGTCACTTTAAAGAAGTAGTCCAGTTACACCTTTGTGGGCTTATAACTTGGCTTCTGAATGTCCTAGAGAGATCAGGTTTGTTTTAGTGTACTCCAATCAACAGCCCCTACAACCTCAAAAAGGAATAGAGTCATTAGCAGTTATGGTTTTTAAATGGCACCCAGAATTATGTTGCACGAAACACAATTTCACATCATTCTGGGTTCATTTGTGTGAAAACAAGGTCCAATCAGGCTGAAACGTTACAGGAAGGCAGAATCTATTGAGTTGTAAGTGATCTGAACGTTTCATGATGATAGCACTTTCCTAAGGGGGTCAAACCATGTCCCAAAGGTCACCGGATCTGGTGTCAATTTAAAGAAGTAGTCCAGTTACACATTTGTGGGCTTATAACTTGGCTTCTGAATGTCCTAGAGAGATCAGGTTTGTTTTAGTGTACTCCAATCAACAGCCCCTACAACCACAAAAAGGAATGGAGTCATTAGCACTTAAGGATTGTAAATGGCACCCAGAATTATGTTGCACGAAGCACAATTTCACATCATTCTGGGTCCATTTGTGTGAAAACAAGGTCCAATCAGGCTGAAACGTTACAAGAAGGTAGAACCTATTGAGTTGTAAGTGATCTGAACGTTTCAAGATGATCGCACATTCCTATAGGGGGTAAAACCATGTCCCAAAGGTCACCGGGCCTGGTGTCTCTTTAAAGAAGTAGTCCAGTTACACATTTGTGGGCTTATAACTTGGCTTCTGAATGTCCTAGAGAGGTTAGGTTTGTTTTAGTGTACTCCAATCAACAGCCCCTACAACCACAAAAAGGAATGGAGTCATTAGCACTTATGGTTTGTAAATGGCACCCAGAATTATGTTGCACGAAGCACAATTTCACATCATTCTGGGTCCATTTGTGTGAAAACAAGGTCCAATCAGGCTGAAACGTTACAAGAAGGTAGAATCTATTGAGTTGTAAGTGATCTGAACGTTTCATGATGATCGCACATTCCTATAGGGGGTCAAACCATGTCCCAAAGGTCACCGGGCCTGGTGTCACTTTAAAGAAGTTGTCCAGTTACACCTTTGAGGGCTTATAACTTGGCTTCTGAATGTCCTAGAGAGATCAGGTTTGTTTTAGTGTACTCCAATCAACAGCCCCTACAACCTCAAAAAGGAATGGAGTCATTAGCACTTATGGTTTTTAAATGGCACCCAGAATTATGTTGCACGAAGCACAATTTCACATCATTCTGGGTTCATTTGTGTGAAAACAAGGTCCAATCAGGCTGAAACGTTACAGGAAGGTAGAATCTATTGAGTTGTAAGTGATCGGAATGTTTCAAGATGATCGCACATTCCTATAGGGGGTAAAACCATGTCCCAAAGGTCACCGGGCCTGGTGTCTCTTTAAAGAAGTAGTCCAGTTACACATTTGTGGGCTTATAACTTGGCTTCTGAATGTCCCTGAGAGATCAGGTTTGTTTTAGTATACTCCAATCAACAGCCCCTACAACCACAAAAAGGAATGGAGTCATTAGCACTTATGGTTTTTAAATGGCACCCAGAATTATGTTGCACGAAGCACAATTTCACATTATTCTGGGTTCATTTGTGTGAAAACAAGGTCCAATCAGGCTGAAACGTTACAGGAAGGTAGAATCTATTGAGTTGTAAGTGATCTGAACGTTTCATGAAGATAGCACATTCCTATAGGGGGTAAAACCATGTCCCAAAGGTCACCGGGCCTGGTGTCACTTTAAAGATGTAGTCCAGTTACACCTTTGTGGGCTTATAACTTGGCTTCTGAATGTCCTAGAGAGGTTAGGTTTGTTTTAGTGGACTCCAATCAAAAGCCCCTACAACCACAAAAAGGAATGGAGTCATTAGCACTTATGGTTTGTGAATGGCACCCAGAATTATGTTGCACAAAGCACAATTTCACATCATTCTGGGTTCATTTTTGTGAAAACAAGGTCCAATCAGGCTGAAACGTTACAGGAAGGTAGAATCTATGGAGTTGTAAGTGATCTGAACGTTTCATGATGATAGCACTTTCCTAAGGGGGTCAAACCATGTCCCAAAGGTCACCGGATCTGGTGTCACTTTAAAGAAGTAGTCCAGTTACACATTTGTGGGCTTATAACTTGGCTTCTGAATGTCCCAGAGAGGTCAGGTTTGTTTTAGGGTACTCCAATCAACAGCCCCTACAACCACAAAAAGGAATGAAGTCATTAGCACTTATGGTTTTTAAATGGCACCCAGAATTATGTTGCACGAAGCACAATTTCACATCATTCTGGGTTCATTTGTGTGAAAACAAGGTCCAATCAGGCTGAAACATTACAGGAAGGTAGAATCTAATGAGTTGTAAGTGATCTGAACGTTTCATGATGATAGCACTTTCCTAAGGGGGTCAAACCATGTCCCAAAGGTCACCGGATCAGGTGTCAATTTAAAGAAGTAGTCCAGTTACACATTTGTGGGCTTATAACTTGGCTTCTGAATGTCCTAGAGAGATCAGGTTTGTTTTAGTGTACTCCAATCAACAGCCCCTACAACCACAAAAAGGAATGGAGTCATTAGCACTTATGGTTTGTAAATGGCATCCAGAATTATGTTGCACGAAGCACAATTTCACATCATTCTGGGTCCATTTGTGTGAAAACAAGGTCCAATCAGGCTGAAACGCTACAAGAAGGTAGAATCTATTGAGTTGTAAGTGATCTGAACGTTTCAAGGTGATCGCACATTCCTATAGGGGGTAAAACCATGTCCCAAAGGTCACCGGGCCTGGTGTCACTTTAAAGATGTAGTCCAGTTACACCTTTGTGGGCTTATAACTTGGCTTCTGAATGTCCTAGAGAGGTTAGGTTTGTTTTAGTGGACTCCAATCAAAAGCCCCTACAACCACAAAAAGGAATGGAGTCATTAGCACTTATGGTTTGTGAATGGCACCCAGAATTATGTTGCAAAAAGCACAATTTCACATCATTCTGGGTTCATTTGTGTGAAAACAAGGTCCAATCAGGCTGAAACGTTACAGGAAGGTAGAATCTATGGAGTTGTAAGTGATCTGAACGTTTCATGATGATAGCACTTTCCTAAGGGGGTCAAACCATGTCCCAAAGGTCACCGGATCTGGTGTCACTTTAAAGAAGTAGTCCAGTTACACATTTGTGGGCTTATAACTTGGCCTCTGAATGTCCCTGAGAGATCAGGTTTGTTTTACTATACTCCAATCAACAGCCCCTACAACCACAAAAAGGAATGGAGTCATTAGATCTTATGGGTTTTAAATGGCACTCAGAATTATGTTGCACGAAGCACAATTTCACATCATTCTGGGTTCATTTGTGTGAAAACAAGGTCCAATCAGGCTGAAACGTTACAGGAAGGTAGAATCTATTTAGTTGTAAGTGATCTGAACGTTTCATGATGATAGCACTTTCCTAAGGGGGTCAAACCATGTCCCAAAGGTCACCGGATCTGGTGTCAATTTAAAGAAGTAGTCCAGTTACACATTTGTGGGCTTATAACTTGGCTTCTGAATGTCCTAGAGAGATCAGGTTTGTTTTAATGTACTCCAATCAACAGCCCCTACAACCACAAAAAGGAATGGAGTCATTAGAACTTATGGTTTGTAAATGGCACCCAGAATTACGTTGCACGAAGCACAATTTCACATCATTCTGGGTTCATTTGTGTGAAAACAAGGTCCAATCAGGCTGAAACGCTACAAGAAGGTAGAATCTATTGAGTTGTAAGTGATCTGAACGTTTCAAGATGATCGCACATTCCTATAGGGGGTAAAACCATGTCCCAAAGGTCACCGGGCCTGGTGTCACTTTAAAGAAGTAGTCCAGTTACACATTTGTGGGCTTATAACTTGGCTTCTGAATATCCTAGAGAGATCAGGTTTGTTTTAGTGTACTCCAATCAACATCCCCTACAACCTCAAAAAGGAATGGAGTCATTAGCACTTATGGTTTTTAAATGGCACCCAGAATTATGCTGCAATAAGCACAATTTCACATCATTCTGGGTTCATTTGTGTGAAAACAAGGTCAAATCAGGCTGAAACGTTACAGGAAGGTAGAATCTATTGAGTTGTAAGTGATCTGAACGTTTCATGATGATCGCACATTCCTATAGGGGGTCAAACCATGTCCCAAAGGTCACTGGGCCTGGTGTCACTTTAAAGAAGTAGTCCAGTTACACCTTTGTGGGCTTATAACTTGGCTTCTGAATGTCCTAGAGAGATCAGGTTTGTTTTAGTGTACTCCAATCAACAGCCCCTACAACCTCAAAAAGGAATAGAGTCATTAGCTGTTATGGTTTTTAAATGGCACCCAGAATTATGTTGCACGAAGCACAATTTCACATCATTCTGGGTTCATTTGTGTGAAAACAAGGTCCAATCAGGCTGAAACGTTACAGGAAGGCAGAATCTATTGAGTTGTAAGTGATCTGAACGTTTCATGATGATAGCACTTTCCTAAGGGGGTCAAACCATGTCCCAAAGGTCACCGGATCTGGTGTCAATTTAAAGAAGTAGTCCAGTTACACATTAGTGGGCTTATAACTTGGCTTCTGAATGTCCTAGAGAGATCAGGTTTGTTTTAGTGTACTCCAATCAACAGCCCCTACAACCACAAAAAGGAATGGAGTCATTAGCACTTAAGGATTGTAAATGGCACCCAGAATTATGTTGCACGAAGCACAATTTCACATCATTCTGGGTCCATTTGTGTGAAAACAAGGTCCAATCAGGCTGAAACGTTACAAGAAGGTAGAACCTATTGAGTTGTAAGTGATCTGAACGTTTCAAGATGATCGCACATTCCTATAGGGGGTAAAACCATGTCCCAAAGGTCACCGGGCCTGGTGTCTCTTTAAAGAAGTAGTCCAGTTACACATTTGTGGGCTTATAACTTGGCTTCTGAATGTCCTAGAGAGGTTAGGTTTGTTTTAGTGTACTCCAATCAACAGCCCCTACAACCACAAAAAGGAATGGAGTCATTAGCACTTATGGTTTGTAAATGGCACCCAGAATTATGTTGCACGAAGCACAATTTCACATCATTCTGGGTCCATTTGTGTGAAAACAAGGTCCAATCAGGCTGAAACGTTACAAGAAGGTAGAATCTATTGAGTTGTAAGTGATCTGAATGTTTCATGATGATCGCACATTCCTATAGGGGGTCAAACCATGTCCCAAAGGTCACCGGGCCTGGTGTCACTTTAAAGAAGTTGTCCAGTTACACCGTTGAGGGCTTATAACTTGGCTTCTGAATGTCCTAGAGAGATCAGGTTTGTTTTAGTGTACTCCAATCAACAGCCCCTACAACCTCAAAAAGGAATGGAGTCATTAGCACTTATGGTTTTTAAATGGCACCCAGAATTATGTTGCACGAAGCACAATTTCACATCATTCTGGGTTCATTTGTGTGAAAACAAGGTCCAATCAGGCTGAAACGTTACAGGAAGGTAGAATCTATTGAGTTGTAAGTGATCTGAACGTTTCAAGATGATCGCACATTCATATAGGGGGTAAAACCATGTCCCAAAGGTCACCGGGCCTGGTGTCACTTTAAAGATGTAGTCCAGTTACACCTTTGTGGGCTTATAACTTGGCTTCTGAATGTCCTAGAGAGGTTAGGTTTGTTTTAGTGGACTCCAATCAAAAGCCCCTACAACCACAAAAAGGAATGGAGTCATTAGCACTTATGGTTTGTGAATGGCACCCAGAATTATGTTGCAAAAAGCACAATTTCACATCATTCTGGGTTCATTTGTGTGAAAACAAGGTCCAATCAGGCTGAAACGTTACAGGAAGGTAGAATCTATGGAGTTGTAAGTGATCTGAACGTTTCATGATGATAGCACTTTCCTAAGGGGGTCAAACCATGTCCCAAAGGTCACCGGATCTGGTGTCACTTTAAAGAAGTAGTCCAGTTACACATTTGTGGGCTTATAACTTGGCCTCTGAATGTCCCTGAGAGATCAGGTTTGTTTTACTATACTCCAATCAACAGCCCCTACAACCACAAAAAGGAATGGAGTCATTAGATCTTATGGGTTTTAAATGGCACCCAGAATTATGTTGCACGAAGCACAATTTCACATCATTCTGGGTTCATTTGTGTGAAAACAAGGTCCAATCAGGCTGAAACGTTACAGGAAGGTAGAATCTATTTAGTTGTAAGTGATCTGAACGTTTCATGATGATAGCACTTTCCTAAGGGGGTCAAACCATGTCCCAAAGGTCACCGGATCTGGTGTCAATTTAAAGAAGTAGTCCAGTTACACATTTGTGGGCTTATAACTTGGCTTCTGAATGTCCTAGAGAGATCAGGTTTGTTTTAATGTACTCCAATCAACAGCCCCTACAACCACAAAAAGGAATGGAGTCATTAGAACTTATGGTTTGTAAATGGCACCCAGAATTACGTTGCACGAAGCACAATTTCACATCATTCTGGGTTCATTTGTGTGAAAACAAGGTCCAATCAGGCTGAAACGCTACAAGAAGGTAGAATCTATTGAGTTGTAAGTGATCTGAACGTTTCAAGATGATCGCACATTCCTATAGGGGGTAAAACCATGTCCCAAAGGTCACCGGGCCTGGTGTCACTTTAAAGAAGTAGTCCAGTTACACATTTGTGGGCTTATAACTTGGCTTCTGAATATCCTAGAGAGATCAGGTTTGTTTTAGTGTACTCCAATCAACATCCCCTACAACCTCAAAAAGGAATGGAGTCATTAGCACTTATGGTTTTTAAATGGCACCCAGAATTATGCTGCAATAAGCACAATTTCACATCATTCTGGGTTCATTTGTGTGAAAACAAGGTCAAATCAGGCTGAAACGTTACAGGAAGGTAGAATCTATTGAGTTGTAAGTGATCTGAACGTTTCATGATGATCGCACATTCCTATAGGGGGTCAAACCATGTCCCAAAGGTCACTGGGCCTGGTGTCACTTTAAAGAAGTAGTCCAGTTACACCTTTGTGGGCTTATAACTTGGCTTCTGAATGTCCTAGAGAGATCAGGTTTGTTTTAGTGTACTCCAATCAACAGCCCCTACAACCTCAAAAAGGAATAGAGTCATTAGCTGTTATGGTTTTTAAATGGCACCCAGAATTATGTTGCACGAAGCACAATTTCACATCATTCTGGGTTCATTTGTGTGAAAACAAGGTCCAATCAGGCTGAAACGTTACAGGAAGGCAGAATCTATTGAGTTGTAAGTGATCTGAACGTTTCATGATGATAGCACTTTCCTAAGGGGGTCAAACCATGTCCCAAAGGTCACCGGATCTGGTGTCAATTTAAAGAAGTAGTCCAGTTACACATTAGTGGGCTTATAACTTGGCTTCTGAATGTCCTAGAGAGATCAGGTTTGTTTTAGTGTACTCCAATCAACAGCCCCTACAACCACAAAAAGGAATGGAGTCATTAGCACTTAAGGATTGTAAATGGCACCCAGAATTATGTTGCACGAAGCACAATTTCACATCATTCTGGGTCCATTTGTGTGAAAACAAGGTCCAATCAGGCTGAAACGTTACAAGAAGGTAGAACCTATTGAGTTGTAAGTGATCTGAACGTTTCAAGATGATCGCACATTCCTATAGGGGGTAAAACCATGTCCCAAAGGTCACCGGGCCTGGTGTCTCTTTAAAGAAGTAGTCCAGTTACACATTTGTGGGCTTATAACTTGGCTTCTGAATGTCCTAGAGAGGTTAGGTTTGTTTTAGTGTACTCCAATCAACAGCCCCTACAACCACAAAAAGGAATGGAGTCATTAGCACTTATGGTTTGTAAATGGCACCCAGAATTATGTTGCACGAAGCACAATTTCACATCATTCTGGGTCCATTTGTGTGAAAACAAGGTCCAATCAGGCTGAAACGTTACAAGAAGGTAGAATCTATTGAGTTGTAAGTGATCTGAATGTTTCATGATGATCGCACATTCCTATAGGGGGTCAAACCATGTCCCAAAGGTCACCGGGCCTGGTGTCACTTTAAAGAAGTTGTCCAGTTACACCGTTGAGGGCTTATAACTTGGCTTCTGAATGTCCTAGAGAGATCAGGTTTGTTTTAGTGTACTCCAATCAACAGCCCCTACAACCTCAAAAAGGAATGGAGTCATTAGCACTTATGGTTTTTAAATGGCACCCAGAATTATGTTGCACGAAGCACAATTTCACATCATTCTGGGTTCATTTGTGTGAAAACAAGGTCCAATCAGGCTGAAACGTTACAGGAAGTTAGAATCTATTGAGTTGTAAGTGATCTGAACGTTTCAAGATGATCGCACATTCATATAGGGGGTAAAACCATGTCCCAAAGGTCACCGGGCCTGGTGTCTCTTTAAAGAAGTAGTCCAGTTACACATTTGTGGGCTTATAACTTGGCTTCTGAATGTCCCTGAGAGATCAGGTTTGTTTTATTATACTCCAATCAACAGCCCCTACAACCACAAAAAGGAATGGAGTCATTAGCACTTATGGTTTTTAAATGGCACCCAGAATTATGTTGCACGAAGCACAATTTCACATTATTCTGGGTTCATTTGTGTGAAAACAAGGTCCAATCAGGCTGAAACGTTACAGGAAGGTAGAATCTATTGAGTTGTAAGTGATCTGAACGTTTCATGAAGATAGCACTTTCCTAAGGGGGTCAAACCATGTCCCAAAGGTCACCGGATCTGGTGTCAATTCAAAGAAATAGTCCAGTTACACATTTGTGGGCTTATAACTTGGCTTCTGAATGTCCTAGAGAGATCAGGTTTGTTTTAATGTACTCCAATCAACAGCCCCTACAACCACAAAAAGGAATGGAGTCATTAGCACTTAAGGTTTGTAAATGGCACCCAGAATTATGTTGCACGAAGCACAATTTCAGATCATTCTGGGTCCATTTGTGTGAAAACAAGGTCCAATCAGGCTGAAACACTACAAGAAGGTAGATCCTATTGAGTTGTAAGTGATCTGAACGTTTCAAGATTATCGCACATTCCTATAGGGGGTAAAACCATGTCCCACAAATGTGTAACTGGACTACTTTCTGGGTGCCATTTACAAACCATAAGTGCTAATGACTCCATTCCTTTTTGTGGTTGTAGGGGCTGTTGATTGGAGTACATTAAAAAATACCTGATCTCTCTAGGACATTCAGAAGCCAAGTTATAAGCCCACAAATGTGTAACTGGACTACTTCTTTAAAATTGACACCAGATCCGGTGATCTTTGGGACATGGTTTGACCCTCTTAGGAAAGTGCTATCATCATGAAACGTTCAGATCACTTACAACTCAATAGATTCTACCTTCCTGTAACGTTTCAGCCTGATTGGACCTTGTTTTCACACAAATGAACCCAGAATGATGTGAAATTGTGCTTCGTGCAACATAATTCTGGGTGTCATTTAAAAACCATAAGTGCTAATGACCCATTCCTTTTTGTGGTTGTAGGGGCTGTTGATTGGAGTACCCTAAAACAAACATGATCTCTCTAGGACATTCAGAAGCCAAGTTATAAGCCCACAAATGTGTAACTGGACTACTTCTTTAAAGTGACACCAGATCCGGTGACCTTTGAGACATGGTTTGACCCCCTTAGGAAAGTGCTATCATCATGAAACGTTCAGATCACTTACAACTCAGTAGATTATACCTTCCTGTAACGTTTCAGCCTGATTGGACCTTGTTTTCACACAAATGGACCCAGAATGATGTGAAATTGTGCTTCGTGCAACATAATTCTGGGTGCCATTTAAAAACCATAAGTGCTAATGTCTCCATTCCTTTTTGTGGTTGTAGGGGCTGTTGATTGGAGTACACTAAAACAAACCTGATCGCTCTAGGACATTCAGAAGCCAAGTTATAAGCCCACAAATGTGTAACTGGACTACTTCTTTAAATTGACACCAGATCCGGTGACCTTTGGGACATGGTTTGACCCCCTTAGGAAAGTGCTATCATCATGAAACGTTCAGATCACTTACAACTCAATAGATTCTACCTTCCTGTAACGTTTCAGCCTGATTGGACCTTGTTTTCACACAAATGGACCCAGATTGATGTGAAATTGTGCTTCGTGCAACATAATTCTGGGTGCCATTTACAAACCATAAGTGCTAATGACTCCATTACTTTTTGTGGTTGTAGGGGCTGTTGATTGGAGTACACTAAAACAAACCTGATCTCTCTAGGACATTAAGAAGCCAAGTTATAAGCCCACAAATGTGTAACTGGATTACTTCTTTAAATTGACACCAGATCCGGTGACCTTTGGGACATGGTTTTACCCCCTATAGGAATGTGCGATCATCTTGAAACGTTCAGATCACTTACAACTCAATAGATTCTACCTTCTTGTAGCGTTTCAGCCTGATTGGACCTTGTTTTCACACAAATGGACCCAGAATGATGTGAAATTGTGCTTCGTGCAACATAATTCTGGGTGCCATTTACAAACCATAAGTGCTAATGACTCCATTCCTTTTTGTGGTTGTAGGGGCTGTTGATTGGAGTACACTAAAACAAACCTGATCTCTCTAGGACATTCAGAAGCCAAGTTATAAGCCCCCAAGTTGTAACTGGACTACTTCTTTAAATTGACACCAGATCCGGTGACCTTTGGGACATGGTTTGACCCCCTTAGGAAAGTGCTATCATCATGAAACGTTCAGATCACTTACAACTCAGTAGATTCTACCTTCCTGTAACGTTTCAGCCTGATTTGACCTTGTTTTCACACAAATGAACCCAGAATGATGTGAAATTGTGCTTCGTGCAACATAATTCTGGGTGCCATTTACAAACCATAAGTGCTAATGACTCCATTCCTTTTTGTGGTTGTAGGGGCTGTTGATTGGAGTACATTAAAACAAACCTGATCTCTCTAGGACATTCAGAAGCCAAGTTATAAGCCCACAAATGTGTAACTGGACTACTTCTTTAAATTGACACCAGATCCGGTAACTTTTGGGACATGGTTTGACCCCCTTAGGAAAGGGCTATCATCATGAAACGTTCAGATCACTTACAACTCAATAGATTCTACCTTCCTGTAACGTTTCAGCCTGATTGGACCTTGTTTTCACACAAATGAACCCAGAATGATGTGAAATTGTGCTTCGTGAAACATAATTCTGGGTGCCATTTAAAAACCATAAGTGCTAATGACTCCATTCCTTTTTGTGGTTGTAGGGGCTGTTGATTGGAGTACACTAAAACAAACCTGATCTCTCTAGGACATTCAGAAGACAAGTTATAAGCCCACAAATTTGTAACTGGACTACTTCTTTAAATTGACAATAGATCCGGTGACCTTTGGGACATGGTTTGACCCCCTTAGGAACGTGCTATCATCATGAAACGTTCAGATCACTTACAACTCAATAGATTCTACCTTCCTGTAAAGTTTCAGCCTGATTGGACCTTGTTTTCACACAAATGAACCCAGAATGATGTGAAATTGTGCTTCGTGCAACATAATTCTGGGTGCCATTTACAAACCATAAGTGCTAAAGACTCCATTCCTGTTTGTGCTAGTAGGGGCTTTTGATTGGAGTACACTAAAACAAACCTGATCGCTCTAGGACATTCAGAAGCCAAGTTATAAGCCCACAAATGTGTAACTGGACTACTTCTTTAAATTGACACCAGATCCGGTGACCTTTGGGACATGGTTTGACCCCCTTAGGAAAGTGCTGTCATCATGAAACGTTCAGATCACTTACAACTCAGTAGATTCTACCTTCCTGTAACGTTTCAGCCTGATTGGACCTTGTTTTCACACAAATGAACCCAGAATGATGTGAAATTGTGCTTCGTGCAACATAATTCAGGATGCCATTTAAAAACCATAAGTGCTAATGACTCCATTCCTTTTTGTGGTTGTAGGGGCTGTTGATTGGAGTACCCTAAAACAAACATGATCTCTCTAGGAAATTCAGAAGCCAAGTTATAAGCCCACAAATGTGTAACTGGACTACTTCTTTAAAGTGACACCAGATCCGGTGACCTTTGGGACATGGTTTGACCCCCTTAGGAAAGTGCTATCATCATGAAACGTTCAGATCACTTACAACTCAGTAGATTCTACCTTCCTGTAACGTTTCAGCCTGATTTGACCTTGTTTTCACACAAATGGACCCAGAATGATGTGAAATTGTGCTTCGTGCAACATAATTCTGGGTGCCATTTAAAAACCATAAGTGCTAATGTCTCCATTCCTTTTTGTGGTAGTAGGGGCTTTTGATTGGAGTACACTAAAACAAACCTGATCGCTCTAGGACATTCAGAAGCCAAGTTATAAGCCCACAAATGTGTAACTGGACTACTTCTTTAAAGTGACACCAGATCCGGTGACCTTTGGGACATGGTTTGACCCCCTTAGGAAAGTGCTGTCATCATGAAACGTTCAGATCACTTACAACTCCATAGATTCTACCTTCCTGTAACTTTTCAGCCTGATTGGTCCTTGTTTTCACACAAATGAACCCAGAATGATGTGAAATTGTGCTTCGTGCAACATAATTCTGGGTGCCATTTACAAACCATAAGTGCTAATGACTCCATTCCTTTTTGTGGTTGTAGGGGCTGTTGGTTGGAGTACACTAAAACAAACCTAATCTCTCTAGGACATTCAGAAGCCAAGTTATAAGCCCACAAATGTGTAACTGGACTACTTCTTTAAATTGACACCAGATCCGGTGACCTTTGGGACATGGTTTGACCCCCTTAGGAAAGTGCTGTCATCATGAAACGTTCAGATCACTTACAACTCAGTAGATTCTACCTTCCTGTAACGTTTCAGCCTGATTTGACCTTGTTTTCACACAAATGGACCCAGAATGATGTGAAATTGTGCTTCGTGCAACATAATTCTGGGTGCCATTTAAAAACCATAAGTGCTAATGTCTCCATTCCTTTTTGTGGTTGTAGGGGCTGTTGATTGGAGTACACTAAAACAAACCTGATCGCTCTAGGACATTCAGAAGCCAAGTTATAAGCCCTCAAATGTGTAACTGGACTACTTCTTTAAAGTGACACCAGGCCCGGTGACCTTTGGGACATGGTTTTACCCCCTATAGGAATGTGCGATCATCTTGAAACGTTCAGATCACTTACAACTCAATAGATTCTACCTTCTTGTAGCGTTTCAGCCTGATTGGACCTTGTTTTCACACAAATGGACCCAGAATGATGTGAAATTGTGCTTCATGCAACATAATTCTGGATGCCATTTACAAACCATAAGTGCTAATGTCTCCATTCCTTTTTGTGGTAGTAGGGGCTTTTGATTGGAGTACACTAAAACAAACCTGATCTCTCTAGGACATTCAGAAGCCAAGTTATAAGCCCACAAATGTGTAACTGGACTACTTCTTTAAAGTGACACCAGATCCGGTGACCTTTGGGACATGGTTTGACCCCCTTAGGAAAGTGCTGTCATCATGAAACGTTCAGATGACTTACAACTCCATAGATTCTACCTTCCTGTAACGTTTCAGCCTGATTGGTCCTTGTTTTCACACAAATGAACCCAGAATGATGTGAAATTGTGCTTCGTGCAACATAATTCTAGGTGCCATTTAAAAACCATAAGTGCTAATGTCTCCATTCCTTTTTGTGGTAGTAGGGGCTTTTGATTGGAGTACACTAAAACAAACCTGACCTCTCTGGGACATTCAGAAGCCAAGTTATAAGCCCACAAATGTGTAACTGGACTACTTCTTTAAAGTGACACCAGATCCGGTGACCTTTGGGACATGGTTTGACCCCCTTAGGAAAGTGCTATCATCATGAAACGTTCAGATCACTTACAACTCCATAGATTCTACCTTCCTGTAACGTTTCAGCCTGATTGGACCTTGTTTTCACACAAATGAACCCAGAATGATGTGAAATTGTGCTTTGTGCAACATAATTCTGGGTGCCATTCACAAACCATAAGTGCTAATGACTCCATTCCTTTTTGTGGTTGTAGGGGCTTTTGATTGGAGTCCACTAAAACAAACCTAACCTCTCTAGGACATTCAGAAGCCAAGTTATAAGCCCACAAAGGTGTAACTGGACTACATCTTTAAAGTGACACCAGGCCCGGTGACCTTTGGGACATGGTTTTACCCCCTATAGGAATGTGCGATCATCTTGAAACGTTCAGATCACTTACAACTCAATAGATTCTACCTTCTTGTAGCGTTTCAGCCTGATTGGACCTTGTTTTCACACAAATGGACCCAGAATGATGTGAAATTGTGCTTCGTCTAACATAATTCTGGATGCCATTTACAAACCATAAGTGCTAATGACTCCATTCCTTTTTGTGGTTGTAGGGGCTGTTGATTGGAGTACACTAAAACAAACCTGATCTCTCTAGGACATTCAGAAGCCAAGTTATAAGCCCACAAATGTGTAACTGGACTACTTCTTTAAATTGACACCTGATCCGGTGACCTTTGGGACATGGTTTGACCCCCTTAGGAAAGTGCTATCATCATGAAACGTTCAGATCACTTACAACTCAATAGATTCTACCTTCCTGTAACGTTTCAGCCTGATTGGTCCTTGTTTTCACACAAATGAACCCAGAATGATGTGAAATTGTGCTTCGTGCAACATAATTCTGGGTGCCATTTACAAACCATAAGTGCTAATGACTCCATTCCTTTTTGTGGTTGTAGGGGCTGTTGATTGGAGTACATTAAAACAAACCTGATCTCTCTAGGACATTCAGAAGCCAAGTTATAAGCCCACAAATGTGTAACTGGACTACTTCTTTAAATTGACACCAGATCCGGTAACTTTTGGGACATGGTTTGACCCCCTTAGGAAAGGGCTATCATCATGAAACGTTCAGATCACTTACAACTCAATAGATTCTACCTTCCTGTAACGTTTCAGCCTGATTGGACCTTGTTTTCACACAAATGAACCCAGAATGATGTGAAATTGTGCTTCGTGAAACATAATTCTGGGTGCCATTTAAAAACCATAAGTGCTAATGACTCCATTCCTTTTTGTGGTTGTAGGGGCTGTTGATTGGAGTACACTAAAACAAACCTGATCTCTCTAGGACATTCAGAAGACAAGTTATAAGCCCACAAATTTGTAACTGGACTACTTCTTTAAATTGACAATAGATCCGGTGACCTTTGGGACATGGTTTGACCCCCTTAGGAACGTGCTATCATCATGAAACGTTCAGATCACTTACAACTCAATAGATTCTACCTTCCTGTAAAGTTTCAGCCTGATTGGACCTTGTTTTCACACAAATGAACCCAGAATGATGTGAAATTGTGCTTCGTGCAACATAATTCTGGGTGCCATTTACAAACCATAAGTGCTAAAGACTCCATTCCTGTTTGTGCTAGTAGGGGCTTTTGATTGGAGTACACTAAAACAAACCTGATCGCTCTAGGACATTCAGAAGCCAAGTTATAAGCCCACAAATGTGTAACTGGACTACTTCTTTAAATTGACACCAGATCCGGTGACCTTTGGGACATGGTTTGACCCCCTTAGGAAAGTGCTGTCATCATGAAACGTTCAGATCACTTACAACTCAGTAGATTCTACCTTCCTGTAACGTTTCAGCCTGATTGGACCTTGTTTTCACACAAATGAACCCAGAATGATGTGAAATTGTGCTTCGTGCAACATAATTCAGGGTGCCATTTAAAAACCATAAGTGCTAATGACTCCATTCCTTTTTGTGGTTGTAGGGGCTGTTGATTGGAGTACCCTAAAACAAACATGATCTCTCTAGGAAATTCAGAAGCCAAGTTATAAGCCCACAAACGTGTAACTGGACTACTTCTTTAAAGTGACACCAGATCCGGTGACCTTTGGGACATGGTTTGACCCCCTTAGGAAAGTGCTGTCATCATGAAACGTTCAGATCACTTACAACTCCATAGATTCTACCTTCCTGTAACTTTTCAGCCTGATTGGTCCTTGTTTTCACACAAATGAACCCAGAATGATGTGAAATTGTGCTTCGTGCAACATAATTCTGGGTGCCATTTACAAACCATAAGTGCTAATGACTCCATTCCTTTTTGTGGTTGTAGGGGCTGTTGGTTGGAGTACACTAAAACAAACCTAATCTCTCTAGGACATTCAGAAGCCAAGTTATAAGCCCACAAATGTGTAACTGGACTACTTCTTTAAATTGACACCAGATCCGGTGACCTTTGGGACATGGTTTGACCCCCTTAGGAAAGTGCTGTCATCATGAAACGTTCAGATCACTTACAACTCAGTAGATTCTACCTTCCTGTAACGTTTCAGCCTGATTTGACCTTGTTTTCACACAAATGGACCCAGAATGATGTGAAATTGTGCTTCGTGCAACATAATTCTGGGTGCCATTTAAAAACCATAAGTGCTAATGTCTCCATTCCTTTTTGTGGTTGTAGGGGCTGTTGATTGGAGTACACTAAAACAAACCTGATCGCTCTAGGACATTCAGAAGCCAAGTTATAAGCCCTCAAATGTGTAACTGGACTACTTCTTTAAAGTGACACCAGGCCCGGTGACCTTTGGGACATGGTTTTACCCCCTATAGGAATGTGCGATCATCTTGAAACGTTCAGATCACTTACAACTCAATAGATTCTACCTTCTTGTAGCGTTTCAGCCTGATTGGACCTTGTTTTCACACAAATGGACCCAGAATGATGTGAAATTGTGCTTCATGCAACATAATTCTGGATGCCATTTACAAACCATAAGTGCTAATGTCTCCATTCCTTTTTGTGGTAGTAGGGGCTTTTGATTGGAGTACACTAAAACAAACCTGATCTCTCTAGGACATTCAGAAGCCAAGTTATAAGCCCACAAATGTGTAACTGGACTACTTCTTTAAAGTGACACCAGATCCGGTGACCTTTGGGACATGGTTTGACCCCCTTAGGAAAGTGCTGTCATCATGAAACGTTCAGATGACTTACAACTCCATAGATTCTACCTTCCTGTAACGTTTCAGCCTGATTGGTCCTTGTTTTCACACAAATGAACCCAGAATGATGTGAAATTGTGCTTCGTGCAACATAATTCTAGGTGCCATTTAAAAACCATAAATGCTAATGTCTCCATTCCTTTTTGTGGTAGTAGGGGCTTTTGATTGGAGTACACTAAAACAAACCTGACCTCTCTGGGACATTCAGAAGCCAAGTTATAAGCCCACAAATGTGTAACTGGACTACTTCTTTAAAGTGACACCAGATCCGGTGACCTTTGGGACATGGTTTGACCCCCTTAGGAAAGTGCTATCATCATGAAACGTTCAGATCACTTACAACTCCATAGATTCTACCTTCCTGTAACGTTTCAGCCTGATTGGACCTTGTTTTCACACAAATGAACCCAGAATGATGTGAAATTGTGCTTTGTGCAACATAATTCTGGGTGCCATTCACAAACCATAAGTGCTAATGACTCCATTCCTTTTTGTGGTTGTAGGGGCTTTTGATTGGAGTCCACTAAAACAAACCTAACCTCTCTAGGACATTCAGAAGCCAAGTTATAAGCCCACAAAGGTGTAACTGGACTACATCTTTAAAGTGACACCAGGCCCGGTGACCTTTGGGACATGGTTTTACCCCCTATAGGAATGTGCGATCATCTTGAAACGTTCAGATCACTTACAACTCAATAGATTCTACCTTCTTGTAGCGTTTCAGCCTGATTGGACCTTGTTTTCACACAAATGGACCCAGAATGATGTGAAATTGTGCTTCGTCTAACATAATTCTGGATGCCATTTACAAACCATAAGTGCTAATGACTCCATTCCTTTTTGTGGTTGTAGGGGCTGTTGATTGGAGTACACTAAAACAAACCTGATCTCTCTAGGACATTCAGAAGCCAAGTTATAAGCCCACAAATGTGTAACTGGACTACTTCTTTAAATTGACACCTGATCCGGTGACCTTTGGGACATGGTTTGACCCCCTTAGGAAAGTGCTATCATCATGAAACGTTCAGATCACTTACAACTCAATAGATTCTACCTTCCTGTAACGTTTCAGCCTGATTGGTCCTTGTTTTCACACAAATGAACCCAGAATGATGTGAAATTGTGCTTCGTGCAACATAATTCTAGGTGCCATTTAAAAACCATAAGTGCTAATGTCTCCATTCCTTTTTGTGGTAGTAGGGGCTTTTGATTGGAGTACACTAAAACAAACCTGATCTCTCTAGGACATTCAGAAGCCAAGTTATAAGCCCACAAATGTGTAACTGGACTACTTCTTTAAATTGACACCAGATCCGGTGACCTTTGGGACATGGTTTGACCCCCTTAGGAAAGTGCTATCATCATGAAACGTTCAGATCACTTACAACTCAATAGATTCTACCTTCCTGTAACATTTCAGCCTGATTGGACCTTGTTTTCACACAAATGAACCCAGAATGATGTGAAATTGTGCATTGTGCAACATAATTCTGGGTGCCATTTACAAACCATAAGTGCTAATGACTCCATTCCTTTTTGTGGTTGTAGGGGCTGTTGATTGGAGTACACTAAAACAAACCTAACCTCTCTAGGACATTCAGAAGCCAAGTTATAAGCCCACAAAGGTGTAACTGAACTACTTGTTTAAAGTGACACCAGGCCCGGTGACCTTTGGGACATGGTTTTACCCCCTATAGGAATGTGCGATCATCTTGAAACGTTCAGATCACTTACAACTCAATAGATTCTACCTTCTTGTAGCGTTTCAGCCTGATTGGACCTTGTTTTCACACAAATGGACCCAGAATGATGTGAAATTGTGCTTCGTGCAACATAATTCTGGGTGCTATTTACAAACCATAAGTGCTAATGACTCCATTCCTTTTTGTGGTTGTAGGGGCTGTTGATTGGAGTACATTAAAACAAACCTGATCTCTCTAGGACATTCAGAAGCCAAGTTATAAGCCCACAAAGGTGTAACTGGACTACTTCTTTAAAGTGACACCAGGTCCGGTGACCTTTGGGACATGGTTTTACCCCCTTAGGAAAGTGCTATCATCATGAAACGTTCAGATCACTTACAACTCAATAGATTCTACCTTCTTGTAGCGTTTCAGCCTGATTGGACCTTGTTTTCACACAAATGATCCCCGAATGATGTGAAATTGTGCTTCGTGCAACATAATTCTGGGTGCCATTTAAAAACCATAAGTGCTAATGACTCCATTCCTTTTTGTGGTTGTAGGGGCTGTTGATTGGAGTACATTAAAACAAACCTGATCTCTCTAGGACATTCAGAAGCCAAGTTATAAGCCCACAAATGTGTAACTGGACTACTTCTTTAAATTGACACCCGATCCGGTGACCTTTGGGACATGGTTTGACCCCCTTAGGAAAGTGCTATCATGATGAAACGTTCAGATCACTTACAACTCAATATATTCTACCTTCCTGTAACGTTTCAGCCTGATTGGACCTTGTTTTCACACAAAGGAAACCAGAATGATGTGAAATTGTGCTTCGTGCAACATAATTCTGGGTGCCATTCACAAACCATAAGTGCTAATGACTCCATTCCTTTTTGTGGTTGTAGGGGCTTTTGATTGGAGTCCACTAAAACAAACGTAACCTCTCTAGGACATTCAGAAGCCAAGTTATAAGCCCACAAAGGTGTAACTGGACTACATCTTTAAAGTGACACCAGGCCCGGTGACCTTTGGGACATGGTTTTACCCCCTATAGGAATGTGTGATCATCTTGAAACGTTCAGATCACTTACAACTCAATAGATTCTACCTTCTTGTAGCGTTTCAGCCTGATTGGACCTTGTTTTCACACAAATGGACCCAGAATGATGTGAAATTGTGCTTCGTGCAACATAATTCTGGATGCCATTTACAAACCATAAGTGCTAATGACTCCATTCCTTTTTGTGGTTGTAGGGGCTGTTGATTGGAGTACACTAAAACAAACCTGATCTCTCTAGGACATTCAGAAGCCAAGTTATAAGCCCACAAATGTGTAACTGGACTACTTCTTTAAATTGACACCTGATCCGGTGACCTTTGGGACATGGTTTGACCCCCTTAGGAAAGTGCTATCATCATGAAACGTTCAGATCACTTACAACTCAATAGATTCTACCTTCCTGTAACGTTTCATCCTGATTGGTCCTTGTTTTCACACAAATGAACCCAGAATGATGTGAAATTGTGCTTCGTGCAACATAATTCTAGGTGCCATTTAAAAACCATAAGTGCTAATGTCTCCATTCCTTTTTGTGGTAGTAGGGGCTTTTGATTGGAGTCCACTAAAACAAACCTGATCTCTCTAGGACATTCAGAAGCCAAGTTATAAGCCCACAAATGTGTAACTGGACTACTTCTTTAAATTGACACCAGATCCGGTGACCTTTGGGACATGGTTTGACCCCCTTAGGAAAGGGCTATCATCATGAAACGTTCAGATCACTTACAACTCAATAGATTCTACCTTCCTGTAACGTTTCAGCCTGATTGGACCTTGTTTTCACACAAATGAACCCAGAATGATGTGAAATTGTGCTTCGTGCAACATAATTCTGGGTGCCATTTACAAACCATAAGTGCTAATGACTCCATTCCTTTTTGTGGTTGTAGGGGCTGTTGATTGGAGTACACTAAAACAAACCTGATCTCTCTAGGACATTAAGAAGCCAAGTTATAAGCCCACAAATGTGTAACTGGATTACTTCTTTAAATTGACACCAGATCCGGTGACCTTTGGAAAATGGTTTGACCCCCTTAGGAATGTGCGATCATCATGAAACGTTCAGATCACTTACAACTCAATAGATTCTACCTTCCTGTAACGTTTCAGCCTGATTGGACCTTGTTTTCACACAAATGAACCCAGATTGATGTGAAATTGTGCTTCGTGCAACATAATTCTGGGTGCCATTTACAAACCATAAGTGCTAATGACTCCATTCCTTTTTGTGGTTGTAGGGGCTGTTGATTGGAGTACACTAAAACAAACCTAACCTCTCTAGGATATTCAGAAGCCAAGTTATAATCCCACAAATGTGTAACTGGACTACTTCTTTAAATTGACACCAGATCCGGTGACCTTTGGGACATGGTTTGACCCCCTTAGGAAAGTGCTATCATCATGAAACATTCAGATCACTTACAACTCAACAGATTCTACCTTCCTGTAACGTTTCAGCCTGATTGGACCTTGTTTTCACACAAATGAACCCAGAATGATGTGAAATTTTGCTTAGTGCAGCATAATTCTGGGTGCCATTTAAAAACCATTAGTCCTAATTACTCCATTCCTTTTTGAGGTTGTAGGGGATGTTGATTGGAGTACACTAAAACAAACCTGATCTCTCTAGGATATTCAGAAGATAAGTTATAAGCCCAAAAATGTGTAACTGGACTACTTCTTTAAAGTGACACCAGGCCCGGTAACCTTTGGGACATGGTTTTACCCCCTATAGGAATGTGCGATCATCTTGAAACGTTCAGATCATTTACAACTCAATAGATTATACCTTCTTGTAGCGTTTCAGCCTGATTGGACCTTGTTTTCACACAAATGGACCCAGAATGATGTGAAATTGTGCTTCGTGCAACATAATTCTGGATGCCATTTACAAACCATAAGTGCTAATGACTCCATTCCTTTTTGTGGTTGTAGGGGCTGTTGATTGGAGTACACTAAAACAACCCTGATCTCTCTAGGACATTCAGAAGCCAAGTTATAAGCCCACAAATGTGTAACGTGACTACTTCTTTAAAGTGACACCAGATCCGGTGACCTTTGGGACATGGTTTGACCCCCTTAGGAAAGTGCTATCATCATGAAACGTTCAGATCACTTACAACTCCATAGATTCTACCTTCCTGTAACGTTTCAGCCTGATTGGTCCTTGTTTTCACACAAATGAACCCAGAATGATGTGAAATTGTGCTTCGTGCAACATAATTCTGGGTGCCATTTAAAAACCATAAGTGCTAATGTCTCCATTCCTTTTTGTGGTAGTAGGGGCTTTTGATTGGAGTACACTAAAACAAACCTGACCTCTCTGGGACATTCAGAAGCCAAGTTATAAGCCCACAAATGTGTAACTGGACTACTTCTTTAAAGTGACATCAGATCCGGTGACCTTTGGGACATGGTTTGACCCCCTTAGGAAAGTGCTATCATCATGAAACGTTCAGATCTCTTACAACTCCATAGATTCTACCTTCCTGTAACGTTTCAGCCTGATTGGACCTTGTTTTCACACAAATGAACCCAGAATGATGTGAAATTGTGCTTTGTGCAACATAATTCTGGGTGCCATTCACAAACCATAAGTGCTAATGACTCCATTCCTTTTTGTGGTTGTAGGGGCTTTTGATTGGAGTCCACTAAAACAAACCTAACCTCTCTAGGACATTCAGAAGCCAAGTTATAAGCCCACAAAGGTGTAACTGGACTACATCTTTAAAGTGACACCAGGCCCGGTGACCTTTGGGACATGGTTTTACCCCCTATAGGAATGTGCGATCATCTTGAAACGTTCAGATCACTTACAACTCAATAGATTCTACCTTCTTGTAGCGTTTCAGCCTGATTGGACCTTGTTTTCACACGAATGGACCCAGAATGATGTGAAATTGTGCTTCGTGCAACATAATTCTGGATGCCATTTACAAACCATAAGTGCTAATGACTCCATTCCTTTTTGTGGTTGTAGGGGCTGTTGATTGGAGTACACTAAAACAAACCTGATCTCTCTAGGACATTCAGAAGCCAAGTTATAAGCCCACAAATGTGTAACTGGACTACTTCTTTAAATTGACACCTGATCCGGTGACCTTTGGGACATGGTTATACCCCCTTAGGAAAGTGCTATCATCATGACACGTTCAGATCACTTACAACTCAATAGATTCTACCTTCCTGTAACGTTTCAGCCTGATTGGTCCTTGTTTTCACACAAATGAACCCAGAATGATGTGAAATTGTGCTTCGTGCAACATAATTCTAGGTGCCATTTAAAAACCATAAGTGCTAATGTCTCCATTCCTTTTTGTGGTAGTAGGGGCTTTTGATTGGAGTACACTAAAACAAACCTGATCTCTCTAGGACATTCAGAAGCCAAGTTATAAGCCCACAAATGTGTAACTGGACTACTTCTTTAAATTGACACCAGATCCGGTGACCTTTGGGACATGGTTTGACCCCCTTAGGAAAGGGCTATCATCATGAAACGTTCAGATCACTTACAACTCAATAGATTCTACCTTCCTGTAACGTTTCAGCCTGATTGGACCTTGTTTTCACACAAATGAACCCAGAATGATGTGAAATTGTGCATTGTGCAACATAATTCTGGGTGCCATTTACAAACCATAAGTGCTAATGACTCCATTCCTTTTTGTGGTTGTAGGGGCTGTTGATTGGAGTACACTAAAACAAACCTAACCTCTCTAGGACATTCAGAAGCCAAGTTATAAGCCCACAAAGGTGTAACTGGACTACTTGTTTAAAGTGACACCAGGCCCGGTGACCTTTGGGACATGGTTTTACCCCCTATAGGAATGTGCGATCATCTTGAAACGTTCAGATCACTTACAACTCAATAGATTCTACCTTCTTGTAGCGTTTCAGCCTGATTGGACCTTGTTTTCACACAAATGGACCCAGAATGATGTGAAATTGTGCTTCGTGCAACATAATTCTGGGTGCCATTTACAAACCATAAGTGCTAATGACTCCATTCCTTTTTGTGGTTGTAGGGGCTGTTGATTGGAGTACATTAAAACAAACCTGATCTCTCTAGGACATTCAGAAGCCAAGTTATAAGCCCACAAAGGTGTTACTGGACTACTTCTTTAAAGTGACACCAGGTCCGGTGACCTTTGGGACATGGTTTGACCCCCTTAGGAAAGTGCTATCATTATGAAACGTTCAGATCACTTACAACTCAATAGATTCTACCTTCTTGTAGCGTTTCAGCCTGATTGGACCTTGTTTTCACACAAATGATCCCCGAATGATGTGAAATTGTGCTTCGTGCAACATAATTCTGGGTGCCATTTAAAAACCATAAGTGCTAATGACTCCATTCCTTTTTGTGGTTGTAGGGGCTGTTGATTGGAGTACATTAAAACAAACCTGATCTCTCTAGGACATTCAGAAGCCAAGTTATAAGCCCACAAATGTGTAACTGGACTACTTCTTTAAATTGACACCCGATCCGGTGACCTTTGGGACATGGTTTGACCCCCTTAGGAAAGTGCTATCATGATGAAACGTTCAGATCACTTACAACTCAATATATTCTACCTTCCTGTAACGTTTCAGCCTGATTGGACCTTGTTTTCACACAAATGAACCCAGAATGATGTGAAATTGTGCTTCGTGCAACATAATTCTGGGTGCCATTCACAAACCATAAGTGCTAATGACTCCATTCCTTTTTGTGGTTGTAGGGGCTTTTGATTGGAGTACACTAAAACAAACCTAACCTCTCTAGGACATTCAGAAGCCAAGTTATAAGCCCACAAAGGTGTAACTGGACTACATCTTTAAAGTGACACCAGGCCCGGTGACCTTTGGGACATGGTTTTACCCCCTATAGGAATGTGCGATCATCTTGAAACGTTCAGATCACTTACAACTCAATAGATTCTACCTTCTTGTAGCGTTTCAGCCTGATTGGACCTTGTTTTCACACAAATGGACCCAGAATGATGTGAAATTGTGCTTCGTGCAACATAATTCTGGATGCCATTTACAAACCATAAGTGCTAATGACTCCATTCCTTTTTGTGGTTGTAGGGGCTGTTGATTGGAGTACACTAAAACAAACCTGATCTCTCTAGGACATTCAGAAGCCAAGTTATAAGCCCACAAATGTGTAACTGGACTACTTCTTTAAATTGACACCTGATCCGGTGACCTTTGGGACATGGTTTGACCCCCTTAGGAAAGTGCTATCATCATGAAACGTTCAGATCACTTACAACTCAATAGATTCTACCTTCCTGTAACGTTTCAGCCTGATTGGTCCTTGTTTTCACACAAATGAACCCAGAATGATGTGAAATTGTGCTTCGTGCAACATAATTCTAGGTGCCATTTAAAAACCATAAGTGCTAATGTCTCCATTCCTTTTTGTGGTAGTAGGGGCTTTTGATTGGAGTACACTAAAACAAACCTGATCTCTCTAGGACATTCAGAAGCCAAGTTATAAGCCCACAAATGTGTAACTGGACTACTTCTTTAAATTGAGACCAGATCCGGTGACATTTGGGACATGGTTTGACCCCCTTAGGAAAGGGCTATCATCATGAAACGTTCAGATCACTTACAACTCAATAGATTCTACCTTCCTGTAATGTTTCAGCCTGATTGGACCTTGTTTTCACACAAATGAACCCAGAATGATGTGAAATTGTGCATTGTGCAACATAATTCTGGGTGCCATTTACAAACCATAAGTGCTAATGACTCCATTCCTTTTTGTGGTTGTAGGGGCTGTTGATTGGAGTACACTAAAACAAACCTAACCTCTCTAGGACATTCAGAAGCCAAGTTATAAGCCCACAAAGGTGTAACTGGACTACATCTTTAAAGTGACACCAGGCCCGGTGACCTTTGGGACATGGTTTTACCCCCTATAGGAATGTGCGATCATCTTGAAACGTTCAGATCACTTACAACTCAATAGATTCTACCTTCTTGTAGCGTTTCAGCCTGATTGGACCTTGGTTTCACACAAATGGACCCAGAATGATGTGAAATTGTGCTTCGTGCAACATAATTCTGGGTGCCATTTACAAACCATAAGTGCTAATGACTCCATTCCTTTTTGTGGTTGTAGGGGCTTTTGATTGGAGTCCACTAAAACAAACCTAACCTCTCTAGGACATTCAGAAGCCAAGTTATAAGCCCACAAAGGTGTAACTGGACTACATCTTTAAAGTGACACCAGGCCCGGTGACCTTTGGGACATGGTTTTACCCCCTATAGGAATGTGCGATCATCTTGAAACGTTCAGATCACTTACAACTCAATAGATTCTACCTTCTTGTAGCGTTTCAGCCTGATTGGACCTTGTTTTCACACAAATGGACCCAGAATGATGTGAAATTGTGCTTCGTGCAACATAATTCTGGATGCCATTTACAAACCATAAGTGCTAATGACTCCATTCCTTTTTGTGGTTGTAGGGGCTGTTGATTGGAGTACACTAAAACAAACCTGATCTCTCTAGGACATTCAGAAGCCAAGTTATAAGCCCACAAATGTGTAACTGGACTACTTTAAATTGACACCTGATCCGGTGACCTTTGGGACATGGTTTGACCCCCTTAGGAAAGTGCTATCATCATGAAACGTTCAGATCACTTACAACTCAATAGATTCTACCTTCCTGTAACGTTTCAGCCTGATTGGTCCTTGTTTTCACACAAATGAACCCAGAATGATGTGAAATTGTGCTTCGTGCAACATAATTCTAGGTGCCATTTAAAAACCATAAGTGCTAATGTCTCCATTCCTTTTTGTGGTAGTAGGGGCTTTTGATTGGAGTACACTAAAACAAACCTGATCTCTCTAGGACATTCAGAAGCCAAGTTATAAGCCCACAAATGTGTAACTGGACTACTTCTTTAAATTGAGACCAGATCCGGTGACCTTTGGGACATGGTTTGACCCCCTTAGGAAAGGGCTATCATCATGAAACGTTCAGATCACTTACAACTCAATAGATTCTACCTTCCTGTAACGTTTCAGCCTGATTGGACCTTGTTTTCACACAAATGAACCCAGAATGATGTGAAATTGTGCATTGTGCAACATAATTCTGGGTGCCATTTACAAACCATAAGTGCTAATGACTCCATTCCTTTTTGTGGTTGTAGGGGCTGTTGATTGGAGTACACTAAAACAAACCTAACCTCTCTAGGACATTCAGAAGCCAAGTTATAAGCCCACAAAGGTGTAACTGGACTACTTGTTTAAAGTGACACCAGGCCCGGTGACCTTTGGGACATGGTTTTACCCCCTATAGGAATGTGCGATCATCTTGAAACGTTCAGATCACTTACAACTCAATAGATTCTACCTTCTTGTAGCGTTTCAGCCTGATTGGACCTTGTTTTCACACAAATGGACCCAGAATGATGTGAAATTGTGCTTCGTGCAACATAATTCTGGGTGCCATTTACAAACCATAAGTGCTAATGACTCCATTCCTTTTTGTGGTTGTAGGGGCTGTTGATTGGAGTACATTAAAACAAACCTGATCTCTCTAGGACATTCAGAAGCCAAGTTATAAGCCCACAAAGGTGTAACTGGACTACTTCTTTAAAGTGACACCAGGTCCGGTGACCTTTGGGACATGGTTTGACAGCCTTAGGAAAGTGCTATCATCATGAAACGTTCAGATCACTTACAACTCAATAGATTCTACCTTCTTGTAGCGTTTCAGCCTGATTGGACCTTGTTTTCACACAAATGATCCCCGAATGATGTGAAATTGTGCTTCGTGCAACATAATTCTGGGTGCCATTTAAAAACCATAAGTGCTAATGACTCCATTCCTTTTTGTGGTTGTAGGGGCTGTTGATTGGAGTACATTAAAACAAACCTGATCTCTCTAGGACATTCAGAAGCCAAGTTATAAGCCCACAAATGTGTAACTGGACTACTTCTTTAAATTGACACCCGATCCGGTGACCTTTGGGACATGGTTTGACCCCCTTAGGAAAGTGCTATCATGATGAAACGTTCAGATAACTTGCAACTCAATATATTCTACCTTCCTGTAACGTTTCAGCCTGATTGGACCTTGTTTTCACACAAATGAACCCAGAATGATGTGAAATTGTGCTTCGTGCAACATAATTCTGGGTGCCATTAAAAAACAATGAGTGCTAATGACTCCATTCCTTTTTGTGGTTGTAGGGGATGTCTATTGGAGTATACTAAAACAAACCTGATCTCTCTAGGACATTCAGAAGCCAAGTTATAAGCCCACAAAGGTGTAACTGGACTACTTCTTTAAAGTGACACAGGGCCCGGTGACCTTTGGGACATGGTTTTACCCCCTATAGGAATGTGCGATCATCTTGAAACGTTCAGATCACTTACAACTCAATAGATTCTACCTTCTTGTAGCGTTTCAGCCTGATTGGACCTTGTTTTCACACAAATGGACCCAGAATGATGTGAAATTGTGCTTCGTGCAACATAATTCTGGGTGCCATTTACAAACCTTAAGTGCTAATGACTCCATTCCTTTTTGTGGTTGTAGGGGCTGTTGATTGGAGTACACTAAAACAAACCTGATCTCTCTAGGACATTCAGAAGCCAAGTTTTAAGCCCACAAATGTGTAACTGGACTACTTTAAATTGACACCAGATCCGGTGACCTTTGGGACATGGTTTTACCCCCTTAGGAAAGTGCTATCATCATGAAACGTTCAGATCACTTACAACTCAATAGAATCTACCTTCCTGTAACGTTTCAGACTGATTGGACCTTGTTTTCACACAAATGAACCCAGAATGATGTGAAATTGTGCTTCGTGCAAAATAATTCTGGGTGCCATTTAAAAACCATAAGTGCTAATGACTCCATTCCTTTTTGTGGTTGTAGGGGCTGTTGATTGGAGAACACTAAAACAAACCTAACCTCTCTAGGACATTCAGAAGCCAAGTTATAAGCCCACAAAGGTGTAACTGGACTACTTCTTTAAAGTGACACCAGGCCCGGTGACCTTTGGGACATGGTTTTACCCCCTATAGGAATGTGCGATCATCTTGAAACGTTCAGATCACTTACAACTAAATAGATTCTACCTTCTTGTAGCGTTTCAGCCTGATTGGACCTTGTTTTCAC
This sequence comes from Nothobranchius furzeri, assembly GCF_043380555.1. Classification (NCBI taxonomy): domain Eukaryota; kingdom Metazoa; phylum Chordata; class Actinopteri; order Cyprinodontiformes; family Nothobranchiidae; genus Nothobranchius; species Nothobranchius furzeri. Next base: position 12,601,304 of record NC_091749.1, on the reverse strand, counting down.
ACAAATGGACCCAGAATGATGTGAAATTGTGCTTCGTGCAACAGAATTCTGGGTGCCATTTACAAACCATAAGTGCTAATGACTCCATTCCTTTTTGTGGTTGTAGGGGCTGTTGATTGGAGTACACTAAAACAAACCTGATCTCTCTAGGACATTCAGAAGCCAAGTTATAAGCCCACAAATGTGTAACTGGATTACTTCTTTAAATTGACACCAGATCCGGTGACCTTTGGAAAATGGTTTGACCCCCTTAGGAATGTGCGATCATCATGAAACGTTCAGATCACTTACAACTCAATAGATTCTACCTTCCTGTAACGTTTCAGCCTGATTGGACCTTGTTTTCACACAAATGAACCCAGAATGATGCGAAATTGTGCTTCGTGCAAAATAATTCTGGGTGCCATTTACAAACCATAAGTGCTAATGACTCCATTCCTTTTTGTGGTTGTAGGGGCTGTTGATTGGAGTACACTAAAACAAACCTAACCTCTCTAGGACATTCAGAAGCCAAGTTATAAGCCCACAAATGTGTAACTGGACTACTTCTTTAAATTGACACCAGATCCGGTGACCTTTGGGACATGGTTTGACCCCCTTAGGAAAGTGCTATCATCATGAAACATTCAGATCACTTACAACTCAATAGATTCTACCTTCCTGTAACGTTTCAGCCTGATTGGACCTTGTTTTCACACAAATGAACCCAGAATGATGTGAAATTGTGCTTAGTGCAGCATAATTCTGGGTGCCATTTAAAAACCATTAGTCCTAATGACTCCATTCCTTTTTGAGGTTGTAGGGGATGTTGATTGGAGTACACTAAAACAAACCTGTTCTCTCTAGGATATTCAGAAGATAAGTTATAAGCCCAAAAATGTGTAACTGGACTACTTCTTTAAAGTGACACCAGGCCCGGTAACCTTTGGGACATGGTTTTACCCCCTATAGGAATGTGCGATCATCTTGAAACGTTCAGATCACTTACAACTCAATAGATTATACCTTCTTGTAGCGTTTCAGCCTAATTGGACCTTGTTTTCACACAAATGAACCCAGAATGATGTGAAATTGTGCTTCGTGCAACGTAATTCTGGGTGCCATTTACAAACCATAAGTGCTAATGACTCCATTCTGTTTTGTGGTTGTAGGGGCTGTTGATTGGAGTACATTAAAACAAACCTGATCTCTCTAGGATATTCAGAAGCCAAGTAATAAGCCCAAAAATGTGTAACTGGACTACTTCTTTAAAGTGACACCAGGCTCGGTAACCTTTGGGACATGGTTTTACCCCCTATAGGAATGTGCGATCATCTTGAAACGTTCAGATCACTTACAACTCAATAGATTATACCTTCTTGTAGCGTTTCAGCCTGATTGGACCTTGTTTTCACACAAATGAACCCAGAATGATGTGAAATTGTGCTTCGTGCAACGTAATTCTGGGTGCCATTTACAAACCATAAGTGCTAATGACTCCATTCTGTTTTGTGGTTGTAGGGGCTGTTGATTGGAGTACATTAAAACAAACCTGATCTCTCTAGGACATTCAGAAGCCAAGTTATAAGCCCACAAATATGTAACTGGACTACTTCTTTGAATTGACACCAGATCCGGTGACCTTTGGGACATGGTTTGACCCCCTTAGGAAAGTGCTATCATCATGAAATGTTCAGATCACTTACAACTCAATAGATTCTACCTTCCTGTAACATTTCAGCCTGATTGGAGCTTGTTTTCACACAAATGAACCCAGAATGATGTGAAATTGTGCTTCGTGCAACATAATTCTGGGTGCCATTTAAAAACCATAAGTGCTAATGACTCCATTCCTGTTTTAGGTTGTAGGGGCTGTTGATTGGAGTACACTAAAACAAACCTGATCTCTCTAGGACATTCAGAAGCCAAGTTATAAGCCCACAAATGTGTAACTGGACTACTTCTTTAAATTGACACCAGATCCGGTGACCTTTGGGACATGGTTTGACCCCCTTAGGAAAGTGCTATCATCATGAAACGTTCAGATCACTTACAACTCAATAGATTCTACCTTCCTGTAACGTTTCAGCCTGATTGGACCTTGTTTTCACACAAATGAACCCAGAATGATGTGAAAGTGTGCTTCGTGCAACATAATTCTGGGTGCCATTTACAAACCATAAGTGCTAATGACTCCATTCCTTTTTGTGGTTGTAGGGGCTGTTGATTGGAGAACACTAAAACAAACCTAACCTCTCTAGGACATTCAGAAGCCAAGTTATAAGCCCACAAAGGTGTAACTGGACTACTTCTTTAAAGTGACACCAGGCCCGGTGACCTTTGGGACATGGTTTTACCCCTATAGGAATGTGCGATCATCTTGAAACGTTCAGATCACTTACAACTCAATAGATTCTACCTTCTTGTAGCGTTTCAGCCTGATTGGACCTTGTTTTCACACAAATGGACCCAGAATGATGTGAAATTGTGCTTCGTGCAACATAATTCTGGGTGCCATTTACAAACCATAAGTGCTAATGACTCCATTCCTTTTTGTGGTTGTAGGGGCTGTTGATTGGAGTACACTAAAACAAACCTGATCTCTCTAGGACATTAAGAAGCCAAGTTATAAGCCCACAAATGTGTAACTGGATTACTTCTTTAAATTGACACCAGATCCGGTGACCTTTGGAAAATGGTTTGACCCCCTTAGGAATGTGCGATCATCATGAAACGTTCATATCACTTACAACTCAATAGATTCTACCTTCCTGTAAAGTTTCAGCCTGATTGGACCTTGTTTTCACACAAATGAACCCAGAATGATGTGAAATTGTGCTTCGTGCAACATAATTCTGGGTGCCATTTACAAACCATAAGTGCTAATGACTCCATTCCTTTTTGTGGTTGTAGGGGCTGTTGATTGGAGTACACTAAAACAAACCTAACCTCTCTAGGACATTCAGAAGCCAAGTTATAAGCCCACAAATGTGTAACTGGACTACTTCTTTAAAGAGACACCAGGCCCGGTGACCTTTGGGACATGGTTTTACCCCCTATAGGAATGTGCGATCATCTTGAAACGTTCAGATCACTTACAACTCAATAGGTTCTACCTTCTTGTAGCGTTACAGCCTTATTGGACCTTGTTTTCACACAAATGGACCCAGAATGATGTGAAATTGTGCTTCGTGCAACATAATTCTGGGTGCCATTTAAAAACCATAAGTGCTAATGACTCCATTCCTTTTTGTGGTTGTAGGGGCTGTTGATTGGAGTACACTAAAACAAACCTGACCTCTCTAGGACATTCAGAAGCCAAGTTATAAGCCCACAAATGTGTAACTGGACTACTTCTTTAAATTGACACCAGATCCGGTGACCTTTGGGACATGGTTTGACCCCCTTAGGAAAGTGCTATCATCATGAAACGTTCAGATCACTTACAACTCAATAGATTCTACCTTCCTGTAACGTTTCAGCCTGATTGGACCTTGTTTTCACACAAATGAACCCAGAATGATGTGAAATTGTGCTTAGTGCAACATAATTCTGGGTGCCATTTACAAACCATAAGTGCTAATGACTCCATTCCTTTTTGTGGTTGTAGGGGCTGTTGGTTGGAGTACATTAAAACAAACCTGATCTCTCTAGGACATTCAGAAGCCAAGTTATAAGCCCACAAATGTGTAACTGGACTACTTCTTTAAATTGACACCAGATCCGGTGACCTTTGGGACATGGTTTGACCCCCTTAGGAAAGTGCTATCATCATGAAACGTTCAGATCACTTACAACTCAATAGATTCTACCTTCCTGTAACGTTTCAGCCTGATTGGACCTTGTTTTCACACAAATGAACCCAGAATGATGTGAAATTGTGCTTCGTGCAACATAATTCTGGGTGCCATTTACAAACCATAAGTGCTAATGACTCCATTCCTTTTTGTGGTTGTAGGGGCTGTTGATTGGAGTACACTAAAACAAACCTAACCTCTCTAGGACATTCAGAAGCCAAGTTATAAGCCCACAAATGTGTAACTGGACTACTTCTTTAAAGAGACACCAGGCCCGGTGACCTTTGGGACATGGTTTGACCCCCTATAGGAATGTGCGATCATCATGAAACGTTCAGATCACTTACAACTCAATAGATTCTACCTTCTTGTAACGTTTCAGCCTGATTGGACCTTGTTTTCACACAAATGAACCCAGAATGATGTGAAATTGTGCTTCGTGCAACATAATTCTGGGTGCCATTTACAAACCAGAAGTGCTAATGACTCCATTCCTTTTTGTGGTTGTAGGGGCTGTTGGTTGGAGTACACTAAAACAAACCTGATCTCTCTAGGACATTAAGAAGCCAAGTTATAAGCCCACAAATGTGTAACTGGATTACTTCTTTAAATTGACACCAGATCCGGTGACCTTTGGAAAATGGTTTGACCCCCTTAGGAATGTGCGATCATCATGAAACGTTCAGATCACTTACAACTCAATAGATTCTACCTTCTTGTAACGTTTCAGCCTGATTGGACCTTGTTTTCACACAAATGGACCCAGAATGATGTGAAATTGTGCTTCGTGCAACATAATTCTGGGTGCCATTTACAAACCATAAGTGCTAATGACTCCATTCCTTTTTGTGGTTGTAGGGGCTGTTGGTTGGAGTACATTAAAACAAACCTGATCTCTCTAGGACATTCAGAAGCCAAGTTATAAGCCCACAAATGTGTAACTGGACTACTTCTTTAAATTGACACCAGATCCGGTGACCTTTGGGACATGGTTTGACCCCCTTAGGAAAGTGCTATCATCATGAAACGTTCAGATCACTTACAACTCAATAGATTCTACCTTCCTGTAACGTTTCAGCCTGATTGGACCTTGTTTTCACACAAATGAACCCAGAATGATGTGAAATTGTGCTTCGTGCAACATAATTCTGGGTGCCATTTACAAACCATAAGTGCTAATGACTCCATTCCTTTTTGTGGTTGTAGGGGCTGTTGATTGGAGTACACTAAAACAAACCTAACCTCTCTAGGACATTCAGAAGCCAAGTTATAAGCCCACAAATGTGTAACTGGACTACTTCTTTAAAGAGACACCAGGCCCGGTGACCTTTGGGACATGGTTTGACCCCCTATAGGAATGTGCGATCATCTTGAAACGTTCAGATCACTTACAACTCAATAGGTTCTACCTTCTTGTAGCGTTTCAGCCTTATTGGACCTTGTTTTCACACAAATGGACCCAGAATGATGTGAAATTGTGCTTCGTGCAACATAATTCTGGGTGCCATTTACAAACCTTAAGTGCTAATGACTCCATTCCTTTTTGTGGTTGTAGGGGCTGTTGATTGGAGTACACTAAAACAAACCTGATCTCTCTAGGACATTCAGAAGCCAAGTTATAAGCCCACAAATGTGTAACTGGACTACTTCTTTAAATTGACACCAGATCCGGTGACCTTTGGGACATGGTTTGACCCCCTTAGGAAAGTGCTATCATCATGAAACGTTCAGATCATTTACAACTCAATAGATTCTACCTTCCTGTAACGTTTCAGCCTGATTGGACCTTGTTTTCACACAAATGAACCCAGAATGATGTGAAATTGTGCTTAGTGCAGCATAATTCTGGGTGCCATTTAAAAACCATAAGTCCTAATGACTCCAATCCTTTTTGAGGTTGTAGGGGATGTTGATTGGAGTACACTAAAACAAACCTGATCTCTCTAGGATATTCAGAAGCCAAGTTATAAGCCCAAAAATGTGTAACTGGACTACTTCTTTAAAGTGACACCAGGCCCGGTGACCTTTGGGACATGGTTTTACCCCCTATAGGAATGTGCGATCATCTTGAAACGTTCAGATCACTTAAAACTCAATAGATTCTACCTTCTTGTAGCGTTTCAGCCTGATTGGACCTTGTTTTCACACAAATGAACCCAGAATGATGTGAAATTGTGCTTCGTGCAACGTAATTCTGGGTGCCATTTACAAACCATAAGTGCTAATGACTCCATTCTGTTTTGTGGTTGTAGGGGCTGTTGATTGGAGTACACTAAAACAAACCTGATCTCTCTAGGACATTCAGAAGCCAAGTTATAAGCCCACAAATATGTAACTGGACTACTTCTTTGAATTGACACCAGATCCGGTGACCTTTGGGACATGTTTTGACCCCCTTAGGAAAGTGCTATCATCATGAAACGTTCAGATCACTTACAACTCAATAGATTCTACCTTCCTGTAACGTTTCAGCCTGATTGGACCTTGTTTTCACACAAATGAACCCAGAATGATGTGAAATTGTGCTTCGTGCAACATAATTCTGGGTGCCATTTAAAAACCATAAGTGCTAATGACTCCATTCCTGTTTGAGGTTGTAGGGGCTGTTGATTGGAGTACAGTAAAACAAACCTGATCTCTCTAGGACATTCAGAAGCTGAGTTATAAGCCCACAAATGTGTAACTGGACTACTTCTTTAAATTGACACCAGATCCGGTGACCTTTGGGACATGGTTTGACCCCCTTAGGAAAGTGCTATCATCATGAAACGTTCAGATCACTTACAACTCAATAGATTCTACCTTCCTGTAACGTTTCAGCCTGATTGGACCTTGTTTTCACACAAATGAACCCAGAATGATGTGAAATTGTGCTTCGTGCAACATAATTCTGGGTGCCATTTACAAACCATAAGTGCTAATGACTCCATTCCTTTTTGTGGTTGTAGGGGCTGTTGATTGGAGAACACTAAAACAAACCTAACCTCTCTAGGACATTCAGAAGCCAAGTTATAAGCCCACAAAGGTGTAACTGGACTACTTCTTTAAAGTGACACCAGGCCCGGTGACCTTTGGGACATGGTTTTACCCCTATAGGAATGTGCGATCATCTTGAAACGTTCAGATCACATACAACTCAATAGATTCTACATTCTTGTAGCGTTTCAGCCGGATTGGACCTTGTTTTCACACAAATGGACCCAGAATGATGTGAAATTGTGCTTCGTGCAACATAATTCTGGGTGCCATTTACAAACCATAAGTGCTAATGACTCCATTCCTTTTTGTGGTTGTAGGGGCTGTTGATTGGAGTACACTAAAACAAACCTGATCTCTCTAGGACATTCAGAAGCCAAGTTATAAGCCCAAAAATGTGTAACTGGACTACTTCTTTAAATTGACACCAGATCCGGTGACCTTAGGGACATGGTTTGACCCCTTTAGGAAAGTGCTATCATCATGAAACGTTCAGATCACTTACAACTCAATAGATTCTACCTTCCTGTAACGTTTCAGCCTGATTGGACCTTGTTTTCACACAAATGGACCCAGAATGATGTGAAATTGTGCTTCGTGCAACATAATTCTGGGTGCCATTTACAAACCTTAAGTGCTAATGACTCCATTCCTTTTTGTGGTTGTAGGGGCTGTTGATTGGAGTACACTAAAACAAACCTGATCTCTCTAGGACATTCAGAAGCCAAGTTATAAGCCCACAAATGTGTAACTGGACTACTTCTTTAAATTGACACCAGATCCGGTGACCTTTGGGACATGGTTTGACCCCCTTAGGAAAGTGCTATCATCATGAAACGTTCAGATCACTTACAACTCAATAGATTCTACCTTCCTGTAACGTTTCAGCCTGATTGGACCTTGTTTTCACACAAATGAACCCAGAATGATGTGAAATTGTGCTTCGTGCAACATAATTCTGGGTGCCATTTACAAACCATAAGTGCTAATGACTCCATTCCTTTTTGTGGTTGTAGGGGCTGTTGATTGGAGTACATTAAAACAAACCTGATCTCTCTAGGACATTCAGAAGCCAAGTTGTAAGCCCACAAATGTGTAACTGGACTACTTCTTTAAATTGACACCAGATCCATTGACCTTTGGGACATGGTTTGACCCCCTTAGGAAAGTGTGATCATCTTGAAACGTTCAGATCACTTACAACTCAATAGATTCTACCTTCTTGTAACGTTTCAGCCTGATTGGACCTTGTTTTCACACAAATGGACCCTGAATGATGTGAAATTGTGCTTCGTGCAACATAATTCTGGGTGCCATTTACAAACCATAAGTGCTAATGACTCCATTCCTTTTTGTGGTTGTAGGGGCTGTTGGTTGGAGTCCATTAAAACAAACCTGATATCTCTAGGACATTCAGAAGCCAAGTTATAAGCCCACAAATGTGTAACTGGACTACTTCTTTAAATTGACACCAGATCCAGTGACCTTTGGGACATGGTTTGACCCCCTTAGGAAAGTGCTATCATCATGAAACGTTCAGATCACTTACATCTCAATAGATTCTACCTTCCTGTAACGTTTCAGCCTGATTGGACCTTGTTTTCACACAAATGAACCCAGAATGATGTGAAATTGTGCTTAGTGCAGCATAATTCTGGGTGCCATTTAAAAACCATAAGTCCTAATGACTACAATCCTTTTTGAGGTTGTAGGGGATGTTGATTGGAGTACACTAAAACAAACCTGATCTCTCTAGGATATTCAGAAGCCAAGTTATAAGCCCAAAAATGTGTAACTGGACTACTTCTTTAAAGTGACACCAGGCCCGGTGACCTTTTGGACATGGTTTTACCCCCTATAGGAATGTGCGATCATCTTGAAACGTTCAGATCACTTACAACTCAATAGATTCTACCTTCGTGTAGCGTTTCAGCCTGATTGGACCTTGTTTTCACACAAATGAACCCAGAATGATGTGAAATTGTGCTTCGTGCAACGTAATTCTGGGTGCCATTTACAAATCATAAGTGGGCTGTTGATTGGAGTACATTAAAACAAACCTGATCTCTCTAGGACATTCAGAAGCCAAGTTATAAGCCCACAAATATGTAACTGGACTACTTCTTTGAATTGACACCAGATCCGGTGACCTTTGGGACATGGTTTGACCCCCTTAGGAATGTGCTATCATCATGAAACGTTCAGATCACTTACAACTCAATAGATTCTACCTTCATGTAACGTTTCAGCCTGATTGGACCTTGTTTTCACACAAATGAACCCAGAATGATGTGAAATTGTGCTTCGTGCAACATAATTCTGGGTGCCATTTACAAACCATAAGTGCTAATGACTCCATTCCTTATTGTGGTTGTAGGGGCTGTTGATTGGAGAACACTAAAACAAACCTAACCTCTCTAGGACATTCAGAAGCCAAGTTATAAGCCCACAAAGGTGTAACTGGACTACTTCTTTAAAGTGACACCAGGCCCGGTGACCTTTGGGACATGGTTTTACCCCTATAGGAATGTGCGATCATCTTGAAACGTTCAGATCACTTACAACTCAATAGATTCTACCTTCTTGTAGCGTTTCAGCCTGATTGGACCTTGTTTTCACACAAATGGACCCAGAATGATGTGAAATTGTGCTTCGTGCAACATAATTCTGGGTGCCATTTACAAACCATAAGTGCTAATGACTCCATTCCTTTTTGTGGTTGTAGGGGCTGTTGATTGGAGTACACTAAAACAAACCTGATCTCTCTAGGACATTCAGAAGCCAAGTTATAAGCCCACAAATGTGTAACTGGACTACTTCTTTAAATTGACACCAGATCCGGTGACCTTAGGGACATGGTTTGACTCCTTTAGGAAAGTGCTATCATCATGAAACGTTCAGATCACTTACAACTCAATAGATTCTACCTTCCTGTAACGTTTCAGCCTGATTGGACCTTGTTTTCACACAAATGAACCCAGAATGATGTGAAATTGTGCTTCGTGCAACATAATTCTGGGTGCCATTTACAAACCATAAGTGCTAATGACTCCATTCCTTTTTGTGGTTGTAGGGGCTGTTGATTGGATTACACTAAAACAAACCAAACCTCTCTAGGACATTCAGAAGCCAAGTTATAAGACCACAAATGTGTAACTGGACTACTTCTTTAAATTGACACCAGATCCAGTGACCTTTGGGACATGGTTTGACCCCCTTAGGAAAGTGCTATCATCATGAAACGTTCAGATCACTTACAACTCAATAGATTCTACCTTCCTGTAACGTTTCAGCCTGATTGGACCTTGTTTTCACACAAATGAACCCAGAATGATGTGAAATTGTGCTTCGTGCAACATAATTCTGGGTGCCATTTAAAAACCATAAGTGCTAATGACTCCATTCCTTTTGGAGGTTGTAGGGGCTGTTGATTGGAGTACACTAAAACAAACCTGATATCTCTAAGACATTCAGAAGCCAAGTTATAATCCCTCAAAGGTGTAACTGGACTACTTCTTTAAAGTGACACCAGGCCCGGTGACCTTTGGGACATGGTTTGACCCCCTATAGGAATGTGCGATCATCATGAAACGTTCAGATCACTTACAACTCAATAGATTCTACCTTCTTGTAACGTTTCAGCCTGATTGGACCTTGTTTTCACACAAATGGACCCAGAATGATGTGAAATTGTGCTTCGTGCAACATAATTCTGGGTGCCATTTACAAACCATAAGTGCTAATGACTCCATTCCTTTTTGTGGTTGTAGGGGCTGTTGGTTGGAGTACATTAAAACAAACCTAATCTCTCTAGGACATTCAGAAGCCAAGTTATAAGCCCACAAATGTGTAACTGGACTACTTCTTTAAATTGACACCAGATCCGGTGACCTTTGGGACATGGTTTGACCCCCTTAGGAAAGTGCTATCATCATGAAACGTTCAGATCACTTACAACTCAATAGATTCTACCTTCCTGTAACGTTTCAGCCTGATTGGACCTTGTTTTCACACAAATGAACCCAGAATGATGTGAAATTGTGCTTAGTGCAGCATAATTCTGGGTGCCATTTAAAAACCATAAGTCCTAATGACTCCATTCCTTTTTGAGGTTGTAGGGGATGTTGATTGGAGTACACTAAAACAAACCTGATCTCTCTAGGATATTCAGAAGCCAAGTTATAAGCCCAAAAATGTGTAACTGGACTACTTCTTTAAAGTGACACCAGGCCCGGTGACCTTTGGGGCATGGTTTTACCCCCTATAGGAATGTGCGATCATCATGAAACGTTCAGATCACTTACAACTCAATAGATTCTACCTTCTTGTAGCGTTTCAGCCTGATTGGACCTTGTTTTCACACAAATGAACCCAGAATGATGTGAAATTGTGCTTCGTGCAACGTAATTCTGGGTGCCATTTACAAACCATAAGTGCTAATGACTCCATTCTGTTTTGTGGTTGTAGGGGCTGTTGATTGGAGTACATTAAAACAAACCTGATCTCTCTAGGACATTCAGAAGCCAAGTTATAAGCCCAAAAATATGTAACTGGACTACTTCTTTGAATTGACACCAGATCCGGTGACCTTTGGGTCATGGTTTGACCCCCTTAGGAAAGTGCTATCATCATGAAACGTTCAGATCACTTACAACTCAATAGATTCTACCTTCCTGTAACGTTTCAGCCTGATTGGACCTTGTTTTCACACAAATGAACCCAGAATGATGTGAAATTGTGCTTCGTGCAACATAATTCTGGGTGCCATTTAAAAACCATAAGTGCTAATGACTCCATTCCTTTTTGTGGTTGTAGGGGCTGTTGATTGGAGTATACTAAAACAAACCTGATCTCTCAGGGACATTCAGAAGCCAAGTTATAAGCCCACAAATGTGTAACTGGACTACTTCTTTAAAGAGACACCAGGCCCGGTGACCTTTGGGACATGGTTTTACCCCCTATAGGAATGTGCGATCATCTTGAAACGTTCAGATCACTTACAACTCAATAGGTTCTACCTTCTTGTAGCGTTTCAGCCTGATTGGACCTTGTTTTCACACAAATGGACCCAGAATGATGTGAAATTGTGCTTCGTGCAACATAATTCTGGGTGCCATTTACAAACCTTAAGTGCTAATGACTCCATTCCTTTTTGTGGTTGTAGGGGCTGTTGATTGGAGTACACTAAAACAAACCTGATCTCTCTAGGACATTCAGAAGCCAAGTTATAAGCCCACAAATGTGTAACTGGACTACTTCTTTAAATTTACACCAGATCCGGTGACCTTTGGGACATGGTTTGACCCCCTTAGGAAAGTGCTTTCATCATGAAACGTTCAGATCACTTACAACTCAATAGATTCTACCTTCCTGTAACGTTTCAGCCTGATTGGACCTTGTTTTCACACAAATGAACCCAGAATGATGTGAAATTGTGCTTAGTGCAGCATAATTCTGGGTGCCATTTAAAAACCATAAGTCCTAATGACTCCAATCCTTTTTGAGGTTGTAGGGGATGTTGATTGGAGTACACTAAAACAAACCTGATCTCTCTAGGATATTCAGAAGCCAAGTTATAAGCCCAAAAATGTGTAACTGGACTACTTCTTTAAAGTGACACCAGGCCCGGTGACCTTTGGGACATGGTTTTACCCCCTATAGGAATGTGCGATCATCTTGAAACGTTCAGATCACTTACAACTCAATAGATTCTACCTTCTTGTAGCGTTTCAGCCTGATTGGACCTTGTTTTCACACAAATGAACCCAGAATGATGTGAAATTGTGCTTCGTGCAACATAATTCTGGGTGCCATTTAAAAACCATAAGTGCTAATGACTCCATTCCTGTTTGAGGTTGTAGGGGCTGTTGATTGGAGTACAGTAAAACAAACCTGATCTCTCTAGGACATTCAGAAGCTGAGTTATAAGCCCACAAATGTGTAACTGGACTACTTCTTTAAATTGACACCAGATCCGGTGACCTTTGGGACATGGTTTGACCCCCTTAGGAAAGTGCTATCATCATGAAACGTTCAGATCACTTACAACTCAATAGATTCTACCTTCCTGTAACGTTTCAGCCTGATTGGACCTTGTTTTCACACAAATGAACCCAGAATGATGTGAAATTGTGCTTCGTGCAACATAATTCTGGGTGCCATTTACAAACCATAAGTGCTAATGACTCCATTCCTTTTTGTGGTTGTAGGGGCTGTTGATTGGAGAACACTAAAACAAACCTAACCTCTCTAGGACATTCAGAAGCCAAGTTATAAGCCCACAAAGGTGTAACTGGACTACTTCTTTAAAGTGACACCAGGCCCGGTGACCTTTGGGACATGGTTTTACCCCTATAGGAATGTGCGATCATCTTGAAACGTTCAGATCACATACAACTCAATAGATTCTACATTCTTGTAGCGTTTCAGCCAGATTGGACCTTGTTTTCACACAAATGGACCCAGAATGATGTGAAATTGTGCTTCGTGCAACATAATTCTGGGTGCCATTTACAAACCATAAGTGCTAATGACTCCATTCCTTTTTGTGGTTGTAGGGGCTGTTGATTGGAGTACACTAAAACAAACCTGATCTCTCTAGGACATTCAGAAGCCAAGTTATAAGCCCAAAAATGTGTAACTGGACTACTTCTTTAAATTGACAGCAGATCCGGTGACCTTAGGGACATGGTTTGACCCCTTTAGGAAAGTGCTATCATCATGAAACGTTCAGATCACTTACAACTCAATAGATTCTACCTTCCTGTAACGTTTCAGCCTGATTGGACCTTGTTTTCACACAAATGGACCCAGAATGATGTGAAATTGTGCTTCGTGCAACATAATTCTGGGTGCCATTTACAAACCTTAAGTGCTAATGACTCCATTCCTTTTTGTGGTTGTAGGGGCTGTTGATTGGAGTACACTAAAACAAACCTGATCTCTCTAGGACATTCAGAAGCCAAGTTATAAGCCCACAAATGTGTAACTGGACTACTTCTTTAAATTGACACCAGATCCGGTGACCTTTGGGACATGGTTTGACCCCCTTAGGAAAGTGCTATCATCATGAAACGTTCAGATCACTTACAACTCAATAGATTCTACCTTCCTGTAACGTTTCAGCCTGATTGGACCTTGTTTTCACACAAATGAACCCAGAATGATGTGAAATTGTGCTTCGTGCAACATAATTCTGGGTGCCATTTACAAACCATAAGTGCTAATGACTCCATTCCTTTTTGTGGTTGTAGGGGCTGTTGATTGGAGTACATTAAAACAAACCTGATCTCTCTAGGACATTCAGAAGCCAAGTTATAAGCCCACAAATGTGTAACTGGACTACTTCTTTAAATTGACACCAGAAACGTTGACCTTTGGGACATGGTTTGACCCCCTTAGGAAAGTGTGATCATCTTGAAACGTTCAGATCACTTACAACTCAATAGATTCTACCTTCTTGTAACGTTTCAGCCTGATTGGACCTTGTTTTCACACAAATGGACCCTGAATGATGTGAAATTGTGCTTCGTGCAACATAATTCTGGGTGCCATTTACAAACCATAAGTGCTAATGACTCCATTCCTTTTTGTGGTTGTAGGGGCTGTTGGTTGGAGTCCATTAAAACAAACCTGATCTCTCTAGGACATTCAGAAGCCAAGTTATAAGCCCACAAATGTGTAACTGGACTACTTCTTTAAATTGACACCAGATCCAGTGACCTTTGGGACATGGTTTGACCCCCTTAGGAAAGTGCTATCATCATGAAACGTTCAGATCATTTACAACTCAATAGATTCTACCTTCCTGTAACGTTTCAGCCTGATTGGACCTTGTTTTCACACAAATGAACCCAGAATGATGTGAAATTGTGCTTAGTGCAGCATAATTCTGGGTGCCATTTAAAAACCATAAGTCCTAATGACTCCAATCCTTTTTGAGGTTGTAGGGGATGTTGATTGGAGTACACTAAAACAAACCTGATCTCTCTAGGATATTCAGAAGCCAAGTTATAAGCCCAAAAATGTGTAACTGGACTACTTCTTTAAAGTGACACCAGGCCCGGTGACCTTTGGGACATGGTTTTACCCCCTATAGGAATGTGCGATCATCTTGAAACGTTCAGATCACTTACAACTCAATAGATTCTACCTTCGTGTAGCGTTTCAGCCTGATTGGACCTTGTTTTCACACAAATGAACCCAGAATGATGTGAAATTGTGCTTCGTGCAACGTAATTCTGGGTGCCATTTACAAACCATAAGTGCTAATGACTCCATTCTGTTTTGTGGTTGTAGGGGCTGTTGATTGGAGTACATTAAAACAAACCTGATCTCTCTAGGACATTCAGAAGCCAAGTTATAAGCCCACAAATATGTAACTGGACTACTTCTTTGAATTGACACCAGATCCGGTGACCTTTGGGACATGGTTTGACCCCCTTAGGAATGTGCTATCATCATGAAACGTTCAGATCACTTACAACTCAATAGATTCTACCTTCATGTAACGTTTCAGCTTGATTGGACCTTGTTTTCACACAAATGAACCCAGAATGATGTGAAATTGTGCTTCGTGCAACATAATTCTGGGTGCCATTTACAAACCATAAGTGCTAATGACTCCATTCCTTTTTGTGGTTGTAGGGGCTGTTGATTGGAGAACACTAAAACAAACCTAACCTCTCTAGGACATTCAGAAGCCAAGTTATAAGCCCACAAAGGTGTAACTGGACTACTTCTTTAAAGTGACACCAGGCCCGGTGACCTTTGGGACATGGTTTTACCCCTATAGGAATGTGCGATCATCTTGAAACGTTCAGATCACTTACAACTCAATAGATTCTACCTTCTTGTAGCGTTTCAGCCTGATTGGACCTTGTTTTCACACAAATGGACCCAGAATGATGTGAAATTGTGCTTCGTGCAACATAATTCTGGGTGCCATTTACAAACCATAAGTGCTAATGACTCCATTCCTTTTTGTGGTTGTAGGGGCTGTTGATTGGAGTACACTAAAACAAACCTGATCTCTCTAGGACATTCAGAAGCCAAGTTATAAGCCCACAAATGTGTAACTGGACTACTTCTTTAAATTGACACCAGATCCGGTGACCTTAGGGACATGGTTTGACTCCTTTAGGAAAGTGCTATCATCATGAAACGTTCAGATCACTTACAACTCAATAGATTCTACCTTCCTGTAACGTTTCAGCCTGATTGGACCTTGTTTTCACACAAATGAACCCAGAATGATGTGAAATTGTGCTTCGTGCAACATAATTCTGGGTGCCATTTACAAACCATAAGTGCTAATGACTCCATTCCTTTTTGTGGTTGTAGGGGCTGTTGATTGGATTACACTAAAACAAACCAAACCTCTCTAGGACATTCAGAAGCCAAGTTATAAGACCACAAATGTGTAACTGGACTACTTCTTTAAAGTGACACCAGATCCAGTGACCTTTGGGACATGGTTTGACCCCCTTAGGAAAGTGCTATCATCATGAAACGTTCAGATCACTTACAACTCAAAAGATTCTACCTTCCTGTAACGTTTCATTCTGATTGGACCTTGTTTTCACACAAGTGAACCCAGAATGATGTGAAATTGTGCTTCGTGCAACATAATTCTGGGTGCCATTTAAAAACCATAAGTGCTAATGACTCCATTTCTTTTGGAGGTTGTAGGGGCTGTTGATTGGAGTACACTAAAACAAACCTGATATCTCTAAGACATTCAGAAGCCAAGTTATAATCCCTCAAAGGTGTAACTGGACTACTTCTTTAAAGTGACACCAGGCCCGGTGACCTTTGGGACATGGTTTGACCCCCTATAGGAATGTGCGATCATCATGAAACGTTCAGATCACTTACAACTCAATAGATTCTACCTTCTTGTAACGTTTCAGCCTGATTGGACCTTGTTTTCACACAAATGGACCCAGAATGATGTGAAATTGTGCTTCGTGCAACATAATTCTGGGTGCCATTTACAAACCATAAGTGCTAATGACTCCATTCCTTTTTGTGGTTGTAGGGGCTGTTGGTTGGAGTACATTAAAACAAACCTAATCTCTCTAGGACATTCAGAAGCCAAGTTATAAGCCCACAAATGTGTAACTGGACTACTTCTTTAAATTGACACCAGATCCGGTGACCTTTGGGACATGGTTTGACCCCCTTAGGAAAGTGCTATCATCATGAAACGTTCAGATCACTTACAACTCAATAGATTCTACCTTCCTGTAACGTTTCAGCCTGATTGGACCTTGTTTTCACACAAATGAACCCAGAA
The DNA here is from genome assembly GCF_043380555.1 of Nothobranchius furzeri. Classification (NCBI taxonomy): domain Eukaryota; kingdom Metazoa; phylum Chordata; class Actinopteri; order Cyprinodontiformes; family Nothobranchiidae; genus Nothobranchius; species Nothobranchius furzeri. The sequence goes on along the minus strand of NC_091749.1, from coordinate 12,584,255 downwards.
TGATGTGAAATTGTGCTTAGTGCAGCATAATTCTGGGTGCCATTTAAAAACCATAAGTCCTAATGACTCCATTCCTTTTTGAGGTTGTAGGGGATGTTGATTGGAGTACACTAAAACAAACCTGATCTCTCTAGGATATTCAGAAGCCAAGTTATAAGCCCAAAAATGTGTAACTGGACTACTTCTTTAAAGTGACACCAGGCCCGGTGACCTTTGGGGCATGGTTTTACCCCCTATAGGAATGTGCGATCATCATGAAACGTTCAGATCACTTACAACTCAATAGATTCTACCTTCTTGTAGCGTTTCAGCCTGATTGGACCTTGTTTTCACACAAATGAACCCAGAATGATGTGAAATTGTGCTTCGTGCAACGTAATTCTGGGTGCCATTTACAAACCATAAGTGCTAATGACTCCATTCTGTTTTGTGGTTGTAGGGGCTGTTGATTGGAGTACATTAAAACAAACCTGATCTCTCTAGGACATTCAGAAGCCAAGTTATAAGCCCAAAAATATGTAACTGGACTACTTCTTTGAATTGACACCAGATCCGGTGACCTTTGGGACATGGTTTGACCCCCTTAGGAAAGTGCTATCATCATGAAACGTTCAGATCACTTACAACTCAATAGATTCTACCTTCCTGTAACGTTTCAGCCTGATTGGACCTTGTTTTCACACAAATGAACCCAGAATGATGTGAAATTGTGCTTCGTGCAACATAATTATGGGTGCCATTTAAAAACCATAAGTGCTAATGACTCCATTCCTTTTTGTGGTTGTAGGGGCTGTTGATTGGAGTATACTAAAACAAACCTGATCTCTCAGGGACATTCAGAAGCCAAGTTATAAGCCCACAAATGTGTAACTGGACTACTTCTTTAAAGAGACACCAGGCCCGGTGACCTTTGGGACATGGTTTTACCCCCTATAGGAATGTGCGATCATCTTGAAACGTTCAGATCACTTACAACTCAATAGGTTCTACCTTCTTGTAGCGTTTCAGCCTGATTGGACCTTGTTTTCACACAAATGGACCCAGAATGATGTGAAATTGTGCTTCGTGCAACATAATTCTGGGTGCCATTTACAAACCTTAAGTGCTAATGACTCCATTCCTTTTTGTGGTTGTAGGGGCTGTTGATTGGAGTACACTAAAACAAACCTGATCTCTCTAGGACATTCAGAAGCCAAGTTATAAGCCCACAAATGTGTAACTGGACTACTTCTTTAAATTTACACCAGATCCGGTGACCTTTGGGACATGGTTTGACCCCCTTAGGAAAGTGCTTTCATCATGAAACGTTCAGATCACTTACAACTCAATAGATTCTACCTTCCTGTAACGTTTCAGCCTGATTGGACCTTGTTTTCACACAAATGAACCCAGAATGATGTGAAATTGTGCTTAGTGCAGCATAATTCTGGGTGCCATTTAAAAACCATAAGTCCTAATGACTCCATTCCTTTTTGAGGTTGTAGGGGATGTTGATTGGAGTACACTAAAACAAACCTGATCTCTCTAGGATATTCAGAAGCCAAGTTATAAGCCCAAAAATGTGTAACTGGACTACTTCTTCAAAGTGACACCAGGCCCGGTGACCTTTGGGACATGGTTTTACCCCCTATAGGAATGTGCGATCATCTTGAAACGTTCAGATCACTTACAACTCAATAGATTCTACCTTCTTGTAGCGTTTCAGCCTGATTGGACCTTGTTTTCACACAAATGAACCCAGAATGATGTGAAATTGTGCTTCGTGCAACGTAATTCTGGGTGCCATTTACAAACCATAAGTGCTAATGACTCCATTCCGTTTTGTGGTTGTAGGGGCTGTTAATTGGAGTACATTAAAACAAACCTGATCTCTCTAGGACATTCAGAAGCCAAGTTATAAGCCCACAAATATGTAACTGGACTACTTCTTTGAATTGACACCAGATCCGGTGACCTTTGGGACATGGTTTGACCCCCTTAGGAAAGTGCTATCATCATGAAACGTTCAGATCACTTACAACTCAATAGATTCTACCTTCCTGTAACGTTTCAGCCTGATTGGACCTTGTTTTCACACAAATGAACCCAGAATGATGTGAAGTTGTGCTTCGTACAACATAATTCTGGGTGCCATTTACAAACCATAAGTGCTAATGACTCCATTCCTTTTTGTGGTTGTAGGGGCTGTTGATTGGAGTATACTAAAACAAACCTGATCTCTCAGGGGCATTCAGAAGCCAAGTTATAAGACCACAAATGTGTAACTGGACTACTTCTTTAAAGAGACACCAGGCCCGGTGACCTTTGGGACATGGTTTTACCCCCTATAGGAATGTGCGATCATCTTGAAACATTCAGATCACTTAAAACCCAATAGGTTCTACCTTCTTGTAGCGTTTCAGCCTGATTGGACCTTGTTTTCACACAAATGGACCCAGAATGATGTGAAATTGTGCTTCGTGCAACATAATTCTGGGTGCCATTTACAACCATAAGTGCTAATGACTCCATTCCTTTTTGTGGTTGTAGGGGCTGTTGGTTGGAGTACATTAAAACAAACCTGATCTCTCTAGGACATTCAGAAGCCAAGTTATAAGCCCACAAATGTGTAACTGGACTACTTCTTTAAATTGACACCAGATCCGGTGACCTTTGGGACATGGTTTGACCCCCTTAGGAAAGTGCTATCATCATGAAACGTTCTGATCACTTACAACTCAATAGATTCTACCTTCCTGTAACGTTTCAGCCTGATTGGACCTTGTTTTCACACAAATGAACCCAGAATGATGTGAAATTGTGCTTAGTGCAGCATAATTCTGGGTGCCATTTAAAAACCATAAGTGCTAATGACCCCATTCCTTTTTGAGGTTGTAGGGGATGTTGACTGGAGTACACTAAAACAAACCTGATCTCTCTAGGATATTCAGAAGCCAAGTTATAAGCCCACAAAGGTGTAACTGGACTACTTCTTTAAAGTGACACCAGGCCCGGTGACCTTTGGGACATGGTTTGTCCCCCTATAGGGATGTGCGATCATCTTGAAACGTTCAGATCACTTACAACTCAATAGATTCTACCTTCTTGTAGCGTTTCAGCCTGATTGGACCTTGTTTTCACACAAATGGACCCAGAATGATGTTAAATTGTGCTTCGTGCAACATAATTCTGGGTGCCATTTACAAACCATAAGTGCTAATGACTCCATTCCTTTTTGTGGTTGTAGGGGCTGTTGATTGGAGTACATTAAAACAGACCTGATCTCTCTAGGACATTCAGAAGCCAAGTTATAAGCCATCAAATGTGTAACTGGACTACTTCTTTAAATTGACACCAGATCCGGTGACATTTGGGACATGGTTTGACCCCCTTAGGAAAGTGCTATCATCATGAAACGTTCAGATCACTTACAACTCAATAGATTCTACCTTCCTGTAACGTTTCAGCCTGATTGGACCTTGTTTTCACACAAATGAACCCAGAATGATGTGAAATTGTGCTTCGTGCAACATAATTCTGGGTGCCATTTAAAAACCATAAGTGCTAATGACTCCATTCCTTTTGGAGGTTGTAGGGGCTGTTGATTGGAGTACACTAAAACAAACCTGATCTCTCTAAGACATTCAGAAGCCAAGTTATAAGCCCTCAAATGTGTAACTGGACTACTTCTTTAAAGTGACACCAGGCCCGGTGACCTTTGGGACATGGTTTGACCCCCTATAGGAATGTGCGATCATCATGAAACGTTCAGATCACTTACAACTCAATAGATTCTACCTTCTTGTAACGTTTCAGCCTGATTGGACCTTGTTTTCACACAAATGGACCCAGAATGATGTGAAATTGTGCTTCGTGCAACATAATTCTGGGTGCCATTTACAAACCATAAGTGCTAATGACTCCATTCCTTTTTGTGGTTGTAGGGGCTGTTGGTTGGAGTACATTAAAACAAACCTAATCTCTCTAGGACATTCAGAAGCCAAGTTATAAGCCCACAAATGTGTAACTGGACTACTTCTTTAAATTGACACCAGATCCGGTGACCTTTGGGACATGGTTTGACCCCCTTAGGAAAGTGCTATCATCATGAAACGTTCAGATCACTTACAACTCAATAGATTCTACCTTCCTGTAACGTTTCAGCCTGATTGGACCTTGTTTTCACACAAATGAACCCAGAATGATGTGAAGTTGTGCTTCGTACAACATAATTCTGGGTGCCATTTACAAACCATAAGTGCTAATGACTCCATTCCTTTTTGTGGTTGTAGGGGCTGTTGATTGGAGTATACTAAAACAAACCTGATCTCTCAGGGGCATTCAGAAGCCAAGTTATAAGACCACAAATGTGTAACTGGACTACTTCTTTAAAGAGACACCAGGCCCGGTGACCTTTGGGACATGGTTTTACCCCCTATAGGAATGTGCGATCATCTTGAAACATTCAGATCACTTACAACCCAATAGGTTCTACCTTCTTGTAGCGTTTCAGCCTGATTGGACCTTGTTTTCACACAAATGGACCCAGAATGATGTGAAATTGTGCTTCGTGCAACATAATTCTGGGTGCCATTTACAAACCTTAAGTGCTAATGACTCCATTCCTTTTTGTGGTTGTAGGGGCTGTTTATTGGAGTACACTAAAACAAACCTGATCTCTCTAGGACATTCAGAAGCCAAGTTATAAGCCCACAAATGTGTAACTGGACTACTTCTTTAAAGTGACACCAGATCCGGTGACCTTTGGGACATGGTTTGACCCCCTTAGGAAAGTGCTATCATCATGAAACGTTCAGATCACTTACAACTCAATAGATTCTACCTTCCAGTAACGTTTCAGCCTGATTGGACCTTGTTTTCACACAAATGAACCCAGAATGATGTGAAATTGTGCTTCGTGCAACATAATTCTGGTTGCCATTTAAAAACCATAAGTGCTAATGACTCCATTCCTTTTTGAGGTTGTAGGGGCTGTTGATTGGAGTACACTAAAACAAACCTGATCTCTCTAGGACATTCAGAAGCCAAGTTATAAGCCCTCAAAGGTGTAACTGGACTACTTCTTTAAAGTGACACCAGGCCCGGTGACCTTTGGGACATGGTTCGACCCCCTATAGGAATGTGCAATCATCATGAAACGTTCATATCACTTACAACTCAATAGATTCTTCCTTCTTGTAACGTTTCAGCTTGATTGGACCTTGTTTTCACACAAATGGACCCAGAATGATGTGAAATTGTGCTTCGTGCAACATAATTCTGGGTGCCATTTACAACCATAAGTGCTAATGACTCCATTCCTTTTTGTGGTTGTAGGGGCTGTTGGTTGGAGTACATTAAAACAAACCTGATCTCTCTAGGACATTCAGAAGCCAAGTTATAAGCCCACAAATGTGTAACTGGACTACTTCTTTAAATTGACACCAGATCCGGTGACCTTTGGGACATGGTTTGACCCCCTTAGGAAAGTGCTATCATCATGAAACGTTCTGATCACTTACAACTCAATAGATTCTACCTTCCTGTAACGTTTCAGCCTGATTGGACCTTGTTTTCACACAAATGAACCCAGAATGATGTGAAATTGTGCTTAGTGCAGCATAATTCTGGGTGCCATTAAAAAACCATAAGTGCTAATGACCCCATTCCTTTTTGAGGTTGTAGGGGATGTTGACTGGAGTACACTAAAACAAACCTGATCTCTCTAGGATATTCAGAAGCCAAGTTATAAGCCCACAAAGGTGTAACTGGACTACTTCTTTAAAGTGACACCAGGCCCGGTGACCTTTGGGACATGGTTTGTCCCCCTATAGGGATGTGCGATCATCTTGAAACGTTCAGATCACTTACAACTCAATAGATTCTACCTTCTTGTAGCGTTTCAGCCTGATTGGACCTTGTTTTCACACAAATGGACCCAGAATGATGTTAAATTGTGCTTCGTGCAACATAATTCTGGGTGCCATTTACAAACCATAAGTGCTAATGACTCCATTCCTTTTTGTGGTTGTAGGGGCTGTTGATTGGAGTACATTAAAACAAACCTGATCTCTCTAGGACATTCAGAAGCCAAGTTATAAGCCATCAAATGTGTAACTGGACTACTTCTTTAAATTGACACCAGATCCGGTGACATTTGGGACATGGTTTGACCCCCTTAGGAAAGTGCTATCATCATGAAACGTTCAGATCACTTACAACTCAATAGATTCTACCTTCCTGTAACGTTTCAGCCTGATTGGACCTTGTTTTCACACAAATGAACCCAGAATGATGTGAAATTGTGCTTCGTGCAACATAATTCTGGGTGCCATTTAAAAACCATAAGTGCTAATGACTCCATTCCTTTTGGAGGTTGTAGGGGCTGTTGATTGGAGTACACTAAAACAAACCTGATCTCTCTAAGACATTCAGAAGCCAAGTTATAAGCCCTCAAATGTGTAACTGGACTACTTCTTTAAAGTGACACCAGGCCCGGTGACCTTTGGGACATGGTTTGACCCCCTATAGGAATGTGCGATCATCATGAAACGTTCAGATCACTTACAACTCAATAGATTCTACCTTCTTGTAACGTTTCAGCCTGATTGGACCTTGTTTTCAGACAAATGGACCCAGAATGATGTGAAATTGTGCTTCGTGCAACATAATTCTGGGTGCCATTTACAAACCATAAGTGCTAATGACTCCATTCCTTTTTGTGGTTGTAGGGGCTGTTGGTTGGAGTACATTACAACAAACCTAATCTCTCTAGGACATTCAGAAGCCAAGTTATAAGCCCACAAATGTGTAACTGGACTACTTCTTTAAATTGACACCAGATCCGGTGACCTTTGGGACATGGTTTGACCCCCTTAGGAAAGTGCTATCATCATGAAACGTTCTGATCACTTACAACTCAATAGATTCTACCTTCCTGTAACGTTTCAGCCTGATTGGACCTTGTTTTCACACAAATGAACCCAGAATGATGTGAAATTGTGCTTAGTGCAGCATAATTCTGGGTGCCATTTAAAAACCATAAGTGCTAATGACCCCATTCCTTTTTGAGGTTGTAGGGGATGTTGACTGGAGTACACTAAAACAAACCTGATCTCTCTAGGATATTCAGAAGCCAAGTTATAAGCCCACAAAGGTGTAACTGGACTACTTCTTTAAAGATACACCAGGCCCGGTGACCTTTGGGACATGGTTTGTCCCCCTATAGGGATGTGCGATCATCTTGAAACGTTCAGATCACTTACAACTCAATAGATTCTACCTTCTTGTAGCGTTTCAGCCTGATTGGACCTTGTTTTCACACAAATGGACCCAGAATGATGTTAAATTGTGCTTCGTGCAACATAATTCTGGGTGCCATTTACAAACCATAAGTGCTAATGACTCCATTCCTTTTTGTGGTTGTAGGGGCTGTTGATTGGAGTACATTAAAACAGACCTGATCTCTCTAGGACATTCAGAAGCCAAGTTATAAGCCATCAAATGTGTAACTGGACTACTTCTTTAAATTGACACCAGATCCGGTGACATTTGGGACATGGTTTGACCCCCTTAGGAAAGTGCTATCATCATGAAACGTTCAGATCACTTACAACTCAATAGATTCTACCTTCCTGTAACGTTTCAGCCTGATTGGACCTTGTTTTCACACAAATGAACCCAGAATGATGTGAAATTGTGCTTCGTGCAACATAATTCTGGGTGCCATTTAAAAACCATAAGTGCTAATGACTCCATTCCTTTTGGAGGTTGTAGGGGCTGTTGATTGGAGTACACTAAAACAAACCTGATCTCTCTAAGACATTCAGAAGCCAAGTTATAAGCCCTCAAATGTGTAACTGGACTACTTCTTTAAAGTGACACCAGGCCCGGTGACCTTTGGGACATGGTTTGACCCCCTATAGGAATGTGCGATCATCATGAAACGTTCAGATCACTTACAACTCAATAGATTCTACCTTCTTGTAACGTTTCAGCCTGATTGGACCTTGTTTTCACACAAATGGACCCAGAATGATGTGAAATTGTGCTTCGTGCAACATAATTCTGGGTGCCATTTACAAACCATAAGTGCTAATGACTCCATTCCTTTTTGTGGTTGTAGGGGCTGTTGGTTGGAGTACATTAAAACAAACCTAATCTCTCTAGGACATTCAGAAGCCAAGTTATAAGCCCACAAATGTGTAACTGGACTACTTCTTTAAATTGACACCAGATCCGGTGACCTTTGGGACATGGTTTGACCCCCTTAGGAAAGTGCTATCATCATGAAACGTTCAGATCACTTACAACTCAATAGATTCTACCTTCCTGTAACGTTTCAGCCTGATTGGACCTTGTTTTCACACAAATGAACCCAGAATGATGTGAAGTTGTGCTTCGTACAACATAATTCTGGGTGCCATTTACAAACCATAAGTGCTAATGACTCCATTCCTTTTTGTGGTTGTAGGGGCTGTTGATTGGAGTATACTAAAACAAACCTGATCTCTCAGGGGCATTCAGAAGCCAAGTTATAAGACCACAAATGTGTAACTGGACTACTTCTTTAAAGAGACACCAGGCCCGGTGACCTTTGGGACATGGTTTTACCCCCTATAGGAATGTGCGATCATCTTGAAACATTCAGATCACTTACAACCCAATAGGTTCTACCTTCTTGTAGCGTTTCAGCCTGATTGGACCTTGTTTTCACACAAATGGACCCAGAATGATGTGAAATTGTGCTTCGTGCAACATAATTCTGGGTGCCATTTACAAACCTTAAGTGCTAATGACTCCATTCCTTTTTGTGGTTGTAGGGGCTGTTTATTGGAGTACACTAAAACAAACCTGATCTCTCTAGGACATTCAGAAGCCAAGTTATAAGCCCACAAATGTGTAACTGGACTACTTCTTTAAAGTGACACCAGATCCGGTGACCTTTGGGACATGGTTTGACCCCCTTAGGAAAGTGCTATCATCATGAAACGTTCAGATCACTTACAACTCAATAGATTCTACCTTCCAGTAACGTTTCAGCCTGATTGGACCTTGTTTTCACACAAATGAACCCAGAATGATGTGAAATTGTGCTTCGTGCAACATAATTCTGGTTGCCATTTAAAAACCATAAGTGCTAATGACTCCATTCCTTTTGGAGGTGTTAGGGGCTGTTGATTGGAGTACACTAAAACAAACCTGATCTCTCTAGGACATTCAGAAGCCAAGTTATAAGCCCTCAAAGGTGTAACTGGACTACTTCTTTAAAGTGACACCAGGCCCGGTGACCTTTGGGACATGGTTTGACCCCCTATAGGAATGTGCGATCATCATGAAACGTTCAGATCACTTACAACTCAATAGATTCTACCTTCTTGTAACGTTTCAGCCTGACTGGACCTTGTTTTCACACAAATGGACCCGGAATGATGTGAAATTGTGCTTCGTGCAACATAATTCTGGGTGCCATTTACAAACCATAAGTGCTAATGACTCCATTCCTTTTTGTGGTTGTAGGGGCTGTTGGTTGGAGTACATTAAAACAAACCTGATCTCTCTAGGACATTCAGAAGCCAAGTTATAAGCCCACAAATGTGTAACTGGACTACTTCTTTAAATTGACACCAGATCCGGTGACCTTTGGGACATGGTTTGACCCCCTTAGGAAAGTGCTATCATCATGAAACGTTCAGATCATTTACAACTCAATAGATTCTACCTTTCTGTAACGTTTCAGCCTGATTGGACCTTGTTTTCACACTGGACTACTTCTTTAAAGTGACACCAGGCCCGGTGACCTTTGGGACATGGTTCGACCCCCTATAGGAATGTGCAATCATCATGAAACGTTCATATCACTTACAACTCAATAGATTCTTCCTTCTTGTAACGTTTCAGCTTGATTGGACCTTGTTTTCACACAAATGGACCCAGAATGATGTGAAATTGTGCTTCGTGCAACATAATTCTGGGTGCCATTTACAACCATAAGTGCTAATGACTCCATTCCTTTTTGTGGTTGTAGGGGCTGTTGGTTGGAGTACATTAAAACAAACCTGATCTCTCTAGGACATTCAGAAGCCAAGTTATAAGCCCACAAATGTGTAACTGGACTACTTCTTTAAATTGACACCAGATCCGGTGACCTTTGGGACATTGTTTGACCCCCTTAGGAAAGTGCTATCATCATGAAACGTTCTGATCACTTACAACTCAATAGATTCTACCTTCCTGTAACGTTTCAGCCTGATTGGACCTTGTTTTCACACAAATGAACCCAGAATGATGTGAAATTGTGCTTAGTGCAGCATAATTCTGGGTGCCATTTAAAAACCATAAGTGCTAATGACCCCATTCCTTTTTGAGGTTGTAGGGGATGTTGACTGGAGTACACTAAAACAAACCTGATCTCTCTAGGATATTCAGAAGCCAAGTTATAAGCCCACAAAGGTGTAACTGGACTACTTCTTTAAAGTGACACCAGGCCCGGTGACCTTTGGGACATGGGTTGTCCCCCTATAGGGATGTGCGATCATCTTGAAACGTTCAGATCACTTACAACTCAATAGATTCTACCTTCTTGTAGCGTTTCAGCCTGATTGGACCTTGTTTTCACACAAATGGACCCAGAATGATGTTAAATTGTGCTTCGTGCAACATAATTCTGGGTGCCATTTACAAACCATAAGTGCTAATGACTCCATTCCTTTTTGTGGTTGTAGGGGCTGTTGATTGGAGTACATTAAAACAAACCTGATCTCTCTAGGACATTCAGAAGCCAAGTTATAAGCCATCAAATGTGTAACTGGACTACTTCTTTAAATTGACACCAGATCCGGTGACATTTGGGACATGGTTTGACCCCCTTAGGAAAGTGCTATCATCATGAAACGTTCAGATCACTTACAACTCAATAGATTCTACCTTCCTGTAACGTTTCAGCCTGATTGGACCTTGTTTTCACACAAATGAACCCAGAATGATGTGAAATTGTGCTTCGTGCAACATAATTCTGGGTGCCATTTAAAAACCATAAGTGCTAATGACTCCATTCCTTTTGGAGGTTGTAGGGGCTGTTGATTGGAGTACACTAAAACAAACCTGATCTCTCTAAGACATTCAGAAGCCAAGTTATAAGCCCTCAAATGTGTAACTGGACTACTTCTTTAAAGTGACACCAGGCCCGGTGACCTTTGGGACATGGTTTGACCCCCTATAGGAATGTGCGATCATCATGAAACGTTCAGATCACTTACAACTCAATAGATTCTACCTTCTTGTAACGTTTCAGCCTGATTGGACCTTGTTTTCACACAAATGGACCCAGAATGATGTGAAATTGTGCTTCGTGCAACATAATTCTGGGTGCCATTTACAAACCATAAGTGCTAATGACTCCATTCCTTTTTGTGGTTGTAGGGGCTGTTGGTTGGAGTACATTAAAACAAACCTAATCTCTCTAGGACATTCAGAAGCCAAGTTATAAGCCCACAAATGTGTAACTGGACTACTTCTTTAAATTGACACCAGATCCGGTGACCTTTGGGACATGGTTTGACCCCCTTAGGAAAGTGCTATCATCATGAAACGTTCAGATCACTTACAACTCAATAGATTCTGCCTTCCTGTAACGTTTCAGCCTGATTGGACCTTGTTTTCACACAAATGAACCCAGAATGATGTGAAATTGTGCTTCGTGCAACATAATTCTGGGTGCCATTTAAAAACCATAAGTGCTAATGACTCCATTCCTTTTGGAGGTTGTAGGGGCTGTTGATTGGAGTACACTAAAACAAACCTGATCTCTCTAAGACATTCAGAAGCCAAGTTATAAGCCCTCAAAGGTGTAACTGGACTACTTCTTTAAAGTGACACCAGGCCCGGTGACCTTTGGGACATGGTTTGACCCCCTATAGGAATGTGCGATCATCATGAAACGTTCAGATCACTTACAACTCAATAGATTCTACCTTCTTGTAACATTTCAGCCTGATTGGACCTTGTTTTCACACAAATGGACCCAGAATGATGTGAAATTGTGCTTCGTGCAACATAATTCTGGGTGCCATTTACAAACCATAAGTGCTAATGACTCCATTCCTTTTTGTGGTTGTAGGGGCTGTTGATCAGAGTACATTAAAACAAACCTGATCTCTCTAGGACATTCAGAAGCCAAGTTATAAGCCATCAAATGTGTAACTGGACTACTTCTTTAAATTGACACCAGATCCGGTGACATTTGGGACATGGTTTGACCCCCTTAGGAAAGTGCTATCATCATGAAACGTTCAGATCACTTACAACTCAATAGATTCTACCTTCCTGTAACGTTTCAGCCTGATTGGACCTTGTTTTCACACAAATGAACCCAGAATGATGTGAAATTGTGCTTCGTGCAACATAATTCTGGGTGCCATTTAAAAACCATAAGTGCTAATGACTCCATTCCTTTTGGAGGTTGTAGGGGCTGTTGATTGGAGTACACTAAAACAAACCTGATCTCTCTAAGACATTCAGAAGCCAAGTTATAAGCCCTCAAAGGTGTAACTGGACTACTTCTTTAAAGGGACACCAGGCCCGGTGACCTTTGGGACATGGTTTGACCCCCTATAGGAATGTGCGATCATCATGAAACGTTCAGATCACTTACAACTCAATAGATTCTACCTTCTTGTAACGTTTCAGCCTGATTGGACCTTGTTTTCACACAAATGGACCCAGAATGATGTGAAATTGTGCTTCGTGCAACATAATTCTGGGTGCCATTTACAAACCATAAGTGCTAATGACTCCATTTCTTTTTGTGGTTGTAGGGGCTGTTGGTTGGAGTACATTAAAACAAACCTAATCTCTCTAGGACATTCAGAAGCCAAGTTATAAGCCCACAAATGTGTAACTGGACTACTTCTTTAAATTGACACCAGATCCGGTGACCTTTGGGACATGGTTTGACCCCCTTAGGAAAGTGCTATCATCATGAAACGTTCAGATCACTTACAACTCAATAGATTCTGCCTTCCTGTAACGTTTCAGCCTGATTGGACCTTGTTTTCACACAAATGAACCCAGAATGATGTGAAATTGTGCTTCGTGCAACATAATTCTGGGTGCCATTTAAAAACCACAAGTGCTAATGACTCCATTCCTTTTGGAGGTTGTAGGGGCTGTTGATTGGAGTACACTAAAACAAACCTGATCTCTCTAAGACATTCAGAAGCCAAGTTATAAGCCCTCAAAGGTGTAACTGGACTACTTCTTTAAAGTGACACCAGGCCCGGTGACCTTTGGGACATGGTTTGACCCCCTATAGGAATGTGCGATCATCATGAAACGTTCAGATCACTTACAACTCAATAGATTCTACCTTCTTGTAACGTTTCAGCCTGATTGGACCTTGTTTTCACACAAATGGACCCAGAATGATGTGAAATTGTGCTTCGTGCAACATAATTCTGGGTGCCATTTACAAACCATAAGTGCTAATGACTCCATTCCTTTTTGAGGTTGTAGGGGATGTTGATTGGAGTACACTAAAACAAACCTGATCTCTCTAGGATATTCAGAAGCCAAGTTATAAGCCCAAAAATGTGTAACTGGACTACTTCTTTAAAGTGACACCAGGCCCGGTGACCTTTGGGGCATGGTTTTACCCCCTATACGAATGTGCGATCATCTTGAAACGTTCAGATCACTTACAACTCAATAGATTCTACCTTCTTGTAGCGTTTCAGCCTGATTGGACCTTGTTTTCACACAAATGAACCCAGAATGATGTGAAATTGTGCTTCGTGCAACGTAATTCTGGGTGCCATTTACAAACCATAAGTGCTAATGACTCCATTCTGTTTTGTGGTTGTAGGGGCTGTTGATTGGAGTACATTAAAACAAACCTGATCTCTCTAGGACATTCAGAAGCCAAGTTATAAGCCCACAAATATGTAACTGGACTACTTCTTTGAATTGACACCAGATCCGGTGACCTTTGGGACATGGTTTGACCCCCTTAGGAAAGTGCTATCATCATGAAACGTTCAGATCACTTACAACTCAATAGATTCTACCTTCCTGTAACGTTTCAGCCTGATTGGACCTTGTTTTCACACAAATGAACCCAGAATGATGTGAAATTGTGCTTCGTGCAACATAATTCTGGGTGCCATTTAAAAACCATAAGTGCTAATGACTCCATTCCTTTTTGTGGTTGTAGGGGCTGTTGATTGGAGTATACTAAAACAAACCTGATCTCTCAGGGACATTCAGAAGCCAAGTTATAAGCCCACAAATGTGTAACTGGACTACTTCTTTAAAGAGACACCAGGCCCGGTGACCTTTGGGACATGGTTTTACCCCCTATAGGAATGTGCGATCATCTTGAAACGTTCAGATCACTTACAGCTCAATAGGTTCTACCTTCTTGTAGCGTTTCAGCCTGATTGGACCTTGTTTTCACACAAATGGACCCAGAATGATGTGAAATTGTGCTTCGTGCAACATAATTCTGGGTGCCATTTACAAACCTTAAGTGCTAATGACTCCATTCCTTTTTGTGGTTGTAGGGGCTGTTGATTGGAGTACACTAAAACAAACCTGATCTCTCTAGGACATTCAGAAGCCAAGTTATAAGCCCACAAATGTGTAACTGGACTACTTCTTTAAATTGACACCAGATCCGGTGACCTTTGGGACATGGTTTGACCCCCTTAGGAAAGTGCTTTCATCATGAAACGTTCAGATCACTTACAACTCAATAGATTCTACCTTCCTGTAACGTTTCAGCCTGATTGGGCCTTGTTTTCACACAAATGAACCCAGAATGATGTGAAATTGTGCTTAGTGCAGCATAATTCTGGGTGCCATTTAAAAACCATAAGTCCTAAAATACTCCATTCCTTTTTGAGGTTGTAGGGGATGTTGATTGGAGTACACTAAAACAAACCTGATCTCTCTAGGATATTCAGAAGCCAAGTTATAAGCCCAAAAATGTGTAACTGGACTACTTCTTTAAAGTGACACCAGGCCCGGTGACCTTTGGGACATGGTTTTACCCCCTATAGGAATGTGCGATCATCTTGAAACGTTCAGATCACTTACAACTCAATAGATTCTACCTTCTTGTAGCGTTTCAGCCTGATTGGACCTTGTTTTCACACAAATGAACCCAGAATGATGTGAAATTGTGCTTCGTGCAACGTAATTCTGGGTGCCATTTACAAACCATAAGTGCTAATGACTCCATTCCGTTTTGTGGTTGTAGGGGCTGTTGATTGGAGTACATTAAAACAAACCTGATCTCTCTAGGACATTCAGAAGCCAAGTTATAAGCCCACAAATGTGTAACTGGACTACTTCTTTGAATTGACACCAGATCCGGTGACCTTTGGGAAATGGCTTGACCCCCTTAGGAAAGTGCTATCATCATGAAACGTTCAGATCACTTACAACTCAATAGATTCTACCTTCCTGTAACGTTTCAGCCTGATTGGACCTTGTTTTCACACAAATGAACCCAGAATGATGTGAAATTGTGCTTCGTGCAACATAATTCTGGGTGCCATTTACAAACCATAAGTGCTAATGACTCCATTCCTTTTTGTGGTTGTAGGGGCTGTTGATTGGAGTATACTAAAACAAACCTGATCTCTCTAGGACATTCAGAAGCCAAGTTATAAGCCCACAAATGTGTAACTGGACTACTTCTTTAAATTGACACCAGATCCGGTGACCTTTGGGACATGGTTTGACCCCCTTAGGAAAGTGCTATCATCATGAAACGTTCAGATCAATTACAACTCAATAGATTCTACCTTCCTGTAACGTTTCAGCCTGATTGGACCTTGTTTTCACACAAATGAACCCAGAATGATGTGAAATTGTGCTTCGTGCAACATAATTCTGGGTGCCATTTACAACCATAAGTGCTAATGACTCCATTCCTTTTTGTGGTTGTAGGGGCTGTTGGTTGGAGTACATTAAAACAAACCTGATCTCTCTAGGACATTCAGAAGCCAAGTTATAAGCCCACAAATGTGTAACTGGACTACTTCTTTAAATTGACACCAGATCCGGTGACCTTTGGGACATGGTTTGACCCCCTTAGGAAAGTGCTATCATCATGAAACGTTCTGATCACTTACAACTCAATAGATCTACCTTCCTGTAACGTTTCAGCCTGATTGGACCTTGTTTTCACACAAATGAACCCAGAATGATGTGAAATTGTGCTTAGTGCAGCATAATTCTGGGTGCCATTTAAAAACCATAAGTGCTAATGACCCCATTCCTTTTTGAGGTTGTAGGGGATGTTGATTGGAGTACACTAAAACAAACCTGATCTCTCTAGGATATTCAGAAGCCAAGTTATAAGCCCACAAAGGTGTAACTGGACTACTTCTTTAAAGTGACACCAGGCCCGGTGACCTTTGGGACATGGTTTGTCCCCCTATAGGGATGTGCGATCATCTTGAAACGTTCAGATCACTTACAACTCAATAGATTCTACCTTCTTGTAGCGTTTCAGCCTGATTGGACCTTGTTTTCACACAAATGGACCCAGAATGATGTGAAATTGTGCATCGTGCAACATAATTCTGGTTGCCATTTACAAACCATAAGTGCTAATGACTCCATTCCTTTTTGCGGTTGTAGGGGCTGTTGGTTGGAGTACATTAAAACAAACCTAATCTCTCTAGGACATTCAGAAGCCAAGTTATAAGCCCACAAATGTGTAACTGGACTACTTCTTTAAATTGACACCAGATCCGGTGACCTTTGGGACATGGTTTGACCCCCTTAGGAAAGTGCTATCATCATGAAACGTTCAGATCACTTACAACTCAATAGATTCTACCTTCCTGTAACATTTCAGCCTTATTGGACCTTGTTTTCACACAAATGAACCCAGAATGATGTGAAATTGTGCTTCGTGCAACATAATTCTGGGTGCCGTTTAAAAACCATAAGTGCTAATGACTCCATTCCTTTTTGAGGTTGTAGGGGCTGTTGATGGAGTACACTAAAACAAACCTGATCTCTCTAGGACATTCAGAATCCAAGTTATAAGACCTCAAAGGTGTAACTGGACTACTTCTTTAAAGTGACACCAGGCCCGGTGACCTTTGGGACATGGTTTGACCCCCTATAGGAATGTGCGATCATCATGAAACGTTCAGATCACTTACAACTCAATAGATTCTACCTTCTTGTAGTGTTTCAGCCTGATTGGACCTTGTTTTCACACAAATGGACCCAGAATGATGTGAAATTGTGCTTCGTGCAACATAATTCTGGGTGCCATTTACAAACCATAAGTGCTAATGACTCCATTCCTTTTTGTGGTTGTAGGGGCTGTTGATTGGAGTACATTAAAATAAACCTGGTCTCTCTAGGACATTCAGAAGCCAAGTTATAAGCCCACAAATGTGTAACTGGACTACTTCTTTAAATTGACACCAGATCCGGTGACATTTGGGAGATGAATTGACCCCCTTAGGAAAGTGCTATCATCATGAAACGTTCAGATCACTTACAACTTAATAGATTCTACCTTCCTGTAACGTTTCAGCCTGATTGGACCTTGTTTTCACACAAATGAACCCAGAATGATGTGAAATTGTGCTTCGTGCAACATAATTCTAGGTGCCATTTAAAAACCATAAGTGCTAATGACTCAATTCGTTTTTGAGGTTGTAGGGGCTGTTGGTTGGAGTACATTAAAACAAATCTGATCTCTCTAGGACATTCAGAAGCCAAGTTATAAGCCCACAAATGTGTAACTGGACTACTTCTTTAAATTGACACCAGATCCGGTGACCTTTGGGACATGGTTTGACCCCCTTAGGAAAGTGCTATCATCATGAAACGTTCAGATCACTTACAACTCAATAGATTCTACCTTCCTGTAACGTTTCAGCCTGATTGGACCTTGTTTTCACACAAATGAACCCAGAATGATGTGAAATTGTGCTTAGTGCAGCATAATTCTTGGTGCCATTTAAAAACCATAAGTGCTAATGACCCCATTCCTTTTTGAGGTTGTAGGGGATGTTGATTGGAGTACACTAAAACAAACCTGATCTCTCTAGGATATTCAGAAGCAAAGTTATAAGCCCAAAAATGTGTAACTGGACTACTTCTTTAAAGTGACACCAGGCCCGGTGACCTTTGGGACATGGTTTGACCCCCTATAGGAATGTGCGATCATCATGAAACGTTCAGATCACTTACAACTCAATAGATTCTACCTTCTTGTAACGTTTCAGCCTGACTGGACCTTGTTTTCACACAAATGGACCCGGAATGATGTGAAATTGTGCTTCGTGCAACATAATTCTGGGTGCCATTTACAAACCATAAGTGCTAATGACTCCATTCCTTTTTGTGGTTGTAGGGGCTGTTGGTTGGAGTACATTAAAACAAACCTGATCTCTCTAAGACATTCAGAAGCCAAGTTATAAGCCCACAAATGTGTAACTGGACTACTTCTTTAAATTGACACCAGATCCGGTGACCTTTGGGACATGGTTTGACCCCCTTAGGAAAGTGCTATCATCATGAAACGTTCAGATCATTTACAACTCAATAGATTCTACCTTCCTGTAACGTTTCAGCCTGATTGGACCTTGTTTTCACACTGGACTACTTCTTTAAAGTGACACCAGGCCCGGTGACCTTTGGGACATGGTTCGACCCCCTATAGGAATGTGCAATCATCATGAAACATTCATATCACTTACAACTCAATAGATTCTTCCTTCGTGTAACGTTTCAGCTAGATTGGACCTTGTTTTCACACAAATGGACCCGGAATGATGTGAAATTGTGCTTCGTGCAACATAATTCTGGGTGCCATTTACAACCATAAGTGCTAATGACTCCATTCCTTTTTGTGGGTGTAGGGGCTGTTGGTTGGAGTACATTAAAACAAACCTGATCTCTCTAGGACATTCAGAAGCCAAGTTATGAGCCCACAAATGTGTAACTGGACTACTTCTTTAAATTGACACCAGATCCGGTGACCTTTGGGACATGGTTTGACCCCCTTAGGAAAGTGCTATCATCATGAAACGTTCTGATCACTTACAACTCAATAGATTCTACCTTCCTGTAACGTTTCAGCCTGATTGGACCTTGTTTTCACACAAATGAACCCAGAATGATGTGAAATTGTGCTTAGTGCAGCATAATTCTGGGTGCCATTTAAAAACCATAAGTGCTAATGACCCCATTCCTTTTTGAGGTTGTAGGGGATGTTGACTGGAGTACACTAAAACAAACCTGATCTCTCTAGGATATTCAGAAGCCAAGTTATAAGCCCACAAAGGTGTAACTGGACTACTTCTTTAAAGTGACACCAGGCCCGGTGACCTTTGGGACATGGTTTGTCCCCCTATAGGGATGTGCGATCATCTTGAAACGTTCAGATCACTTACAACTCAATAGATTCTACCTTCTTGTAGCGTTTCAGCCTGATTGGACCTTGTTTTCACACAAATGGACCCAGAATGATGTTAAATTGTGCTTCGTGCAACATAATTCTGGGTGCCATTTACAAACCATAAGTGCTAATGACTCCATTCCTTTTTGTGGTTGTAGGGGCTGTTGATTGGAGTACATTAAAACAAAGCTGATCTCTCTAGGACATTCAGAAGCCAAGTTATAAGCCATCAAATGTGTAACTGGACTACTTCTTTAAATTGACACCAGATCCGGTGACATTTGGGACATGGTTTGACCCCCTTAGGAAAGTGCTATCATCATGAAACGTTCAGATCACTTACAACTCAATAGATTCTACCTTCCTGTAACGTTTCAGCCTGATTGGACCTTGTTTTCACACAAATGAACCCAGAATGATGTGAAATTGTGCTTCGTGCAACATAATTCTGGGTGCCATTTACAAACCATAAGTGCTAATGACTCCATTCCTTTTTGTGGTTGTAGGGGCTGTTGATTGGAGTACATTAAAACAAACCTGATCTCTCTAGGACATTCAGAAGCCAAGTTATGAGCCCACAAATGTGTAACTGGACTACTTCTTTAAATTGACACCAGATCCGGTGACCTTTGGGACATGGTTTGACCCCCTTAGGAAAGTGCTATCATCATGAAACGTTCTGATCACTTACAACTCAATAGATTCTACCTTCCTGTAACGTTTCAGCCTGATTGGACCTTGTTTTCACACAAATGAACCCAGAATGATGTGAAATTGTGCTTAGTGCAGCATAATTCTGGGTGCCATTTAAAAACCATAAGTGCTAATGACCCCATTCCTTTTTGAGGTTGTAGGGGATGTTGACTGGAGTACACTAAAACAAACCTGATCTCTCTAGGATATTCAGAAGCCAAGTTATAAGCCCACAAAGGTGTAACTGGACTACTTCTTTAAAGTGACACCAGGCCCGGTGACCTTTGGGACATGGTTTGTCCCCCTATAGGGATGTGCGATCATCTTGAAACGTTCAGATCACTTACAACTCAATAGATTCTACCTTCTTGTAGCGTTTCAGCCTGATTGGACCTTGTTTTCACACAAATGGACCCAGAATGATGTTAAATTGTGCTTCGTGCAACATAATTCTGGGTGCCATTTACAAACCATAAGTGCTAATGACTCCATTCCTTTTTGTGGTTGTAGGGGCTGTTGATTGGAGTACATTAAAACAAAGCTGATCTCTCTAGGACATTCAGAAGCCAAGTTATAAGCCATCAAATGTGTAACTGGACTACTTCTTTAAATTGACACCAGATCCGGTGACATTTGGGACATGGTTTGACCCCCTTAGGAAAGTGCTATCATCATGAAACGTTCAGATCACTTACAACTCAATAGATTCTACCTTCCTGTAACGTTTCAGCCTGATTGGACCTTGTTTTCACACAAATGAACCCAGAATGATGTGAAATTGTGCTTCGTGCAACATAATTCTGGGTGCCATTTACAAACCATAAGTGCTAATGACTCCATTCCTTTTTGTGGTTGTAGGGGCTGTTGATTGGAGTACACTAAAACAAACCAAACCTCTCTAGGACATTCAGAAGCCAAGTTATAAGACCACAAATGTGTAACTGGACTACTTCTTTAAATTGACACCAGATCCAGTGACCTTTGGGACATGGTTTGACCCCCTTAGGAAAGTGCTATCATCATGAAAAGTTCAGATCACTTACAACTCAATAGATTCTACCTTCCTGTAACGTTTCAGCCTGATTGGACCTTGTTTTCACACCAATGAACCCAGAATGATGTGAAATTGTGCTTCGTGCAACATAATTCTGGGTGCCATTTAAAAATCATAAGTGCTAATGACTCCATTCCTTTTGGAGGTTGTAGGGGCTGTTGATTGGAGTACACTAAAACAAACCTGATCTCTCTAAGACATTCAGAAGCCAAGTTATAAGCCCTCAAAGGTGTAACTGGACTACTTCTTTAAAGTGACACCAGGCCCGGTGACCTTTGGGACATGGTTTGACCCCCTATAGGAATGTGCGATCATCATGAAACGTTCAGATCACTTACAACTCAATAGATTCTACCTTCTTGTAACGTTTCAGCCGGATTGGACCTTGTTTTCACACAAATGGACCCAGAATGATGTGAAATTGTCCTTCGTGCAACATAATTCTGGGTGCCATTTACAAACCATAAGTGCTAATGACTCCATTCCTTTTTGTGGTTGTAGGGGCTGTTGGTTGGAGTACATTAAAACAAACCTAATCTCTCTAGGACATTCAGAAGCCAAGTTATAAGCCCACAAATGTGTAACTGGACTACTTCTTTAAATTGACACCAGATCCGGTGACCTTTGGGACATGGTTTGACCCCCTTAGGAAAGTGCTATCATCATGAAACGTTCAGATCACTTACAACTCAATAGATTCTGCCTTCCTGTAACGTTTCAGCCTGATTGGACCTTGTTTTCACACAAATTAACCCAGAATGATGTGAAATTGTGCTTCGTGCAACATAATTCTGGGTGCCATTTAAAAACCATAAGTGCTAATGACTCCATTCCTTTTGGAGGTTGTAGGGGCTGTTGATTGGAGTACACTAAAACAAACCTGATCTCTCTAAGACATTCAGAAGCCAAGTTATAAGCCCTCAAAGGTGTAACTGGACTACTTCTTTAAAGTGACACCAGGCCCGGTGACCTTTGGGACATGGTTTGACCCCCTATAGGAATGTGCGATCATCATGAAACGTTGAGATCACTTACAACTCAATAGATTCTACCTTCTTGTAACGTTTCAGCCTGATTGGACCTTGTTTTCACACAAATGGACCCAGAATGATGTGAAATTGTGCTTCGTGCAACATAATTCTGGGTGCCATTTACAAACCATAAGTGCTAATGACTCCATTCCTTTTTGTGGTTGTAGGGGCTGTTGGTTGGAGTACATTAAAACAAACCTAATCTCTCTAGGACATTCAGAAGCCAAGTTATAAGCCCACAAATGTGTAACTGGACTACTTCTTTAAATTGACACCAGATCCGGTGACCTTTGGGACATGGTTTGACCCCCTTAGGAAAGTGCTATCATCATGAAACGTTCAGATCACTTACAACTCAATAGATTCTACCTTCCTGTAACGTTTCAGCCTGATTGGACCTTGTTTTCACACAAATGAACCCAGAATGATGTGAAATTGTGCTTAGTGCAGCATAATTCTGGGTGCCATTTAAAAACCATAAGTGCTAATGACTCCATTCCTTTTTGTGGTTGTAGGGGCTGTTGGTTGGAGTACATTAAAACAAACCTAATCTCTCTAAGACATTCAGAAGCCAAGTTATAAGCCCACAAATGTGTAACTGGACTACTTCATTAAATTGACACCAGATCCGGTGACCTTTGGGACATGGTTTGACCCCCTTAGGAAAGTGCTATCATCATGAAACGTTCAGATCACTTACAACTCAATAGATTCTACCTTCCTGTAACGTTTCAGCCTGATTGGACCTTGTTTTCACACAAATGAACCCAGAATGATGTGAAATTGTGCTTAGTGCAGCATAATTCTGGGTGCCATTTAAAAACCATAAGTCCTAATGACTCCATTCCTTTTTGAGGTTGTAGGGGATGTTGATTGGAGTACACTAAAACAAACCTGATCTCTCTAGGATATTCAGAAGCCAAGTTATAAGCCCAAAAATGTGTAACTGGACTACTTCTTTAAAGTGACACCAGGCCCGGTGACCTTTGGCGCATGGTTTTACCCCCTATACGAATGTGCGATCATCTTGAAACGTTCAGATCACTTACAACTCAATAGATTCTACCTTCTTGTAGCGTTTCAGCCTGATTGGACCTTGTTTTCACACAAATGAACCCAGAATGATGTGAAATTGTGCTTCGTGCAACGTAATTCTGGGTGCCATTTACAAACCATAAGTGCTAATGACTCCATTCTGTTTTGTGGTTGTAGGGGCTGTTGATTGGAGTACATTAAAACAAACCTGATCTCTCTAGGACATTCAGAAGCCAAGTTATAAGCCCACAAATATGTAACTGGACTACTTCTTTGAATTGACACCAGATCCGGTGACCTTTGGGACATGGTTTGACCCCCTTAGGAAAGTGCTATCATCATGAAACGTTCAGATCACTTACAACTCAATAGATTCTACCTTCCTGTAACGTTTCAGCCTGATTGGACCTTGTTTTCACACAAATGAACCCAGAATGATGTGAAATTGTGCTTCGTGCAACATAATTCTGGGTGCCATTTAAAAACCATAAGTGCTAATGACTCCATTCCTTTTTGTGGTTGTAGGGGCTGTTGATTGGAGTATACTAAAACAAACCTGATCTCTCAGGGACATTCAGAAGCCAAGTTATAAGCCCACAAATTTGTAACTGGACTACTTCTTTAAAGAGACACCAGGCCCGGTGATCTTTGGGACATGGTTTTACCCCCTATAGGAATGTGCGATCATCTTGAAACGTTCAGATCACTTACAACTCAATAGGTTCTACCTTCTTGTAGCGTTTCAGCCTGATTGGACCTTGTTTTCACACAAATGGACCCAGAATGATGTGAAATTGTAATTCGTGCAACATAATTCTGGGTGCCATTTACAAACCTTAAGTGCTAATGACTCCATTCCTTTTTGTGGTTGTAGGGGCTGTTGATTGGAGTACACTAAAACAAACCTGATCTCTCTAGGACATTCAGAAGCCAAGTTATAAGCCCACAAATGTGTAACTGGACTACTTCTTTAAATTGACACCAGATCCGGTGACCTTTGGGACATGGTTTGACCCCCTTAGGAAAGTGCTTTCATCATGAAACGTTCAGATCACTTACAACTCAATAGATTCTACCTTCCTGTAACGTTTCAGCCTGATTGGACCTTGTTTTCACACAAATGAACCCAGAATGATGTGAAATTGTGCTTAGTGCAGCATAATTCTGGGTGCCATTTAAAAACCATAAGTGCTAATGACTCCATTCCTTTTTGAGGTTGTAGGGGATGTTGATTGGAGTACACTAAAACAAACCTGATCTCTCTAGGATATTCAGAAGCCAAGTTATAAGCCCAAAAATGTGTAACTGGACTACTTCTTTAAAGTGACACCAGGCCCGGTGACCTTTGGGACATGGTTTTACCCCCTATAGGAATGTGCGATCATCTTGAAACGTTCAGATCACTTACAACTCAATAGATTCTACCTTCTTGTAGCGTTTCAGCCTGATTGGACCTTGTTTTCACACAAATGAACCCAGAATGATGTGAAATTGTGCTTCGTGCAACGTAATTCTGGGTGCCATTTACAAACCATAAGTGCTAATGACTCCATTCCGTTTTGTGGTTGTAGGGGCTGTTGATTGGAGTACATTAAAACAAACCTGATCTCTCTAGGACATTCAGAAGCCAAGTTATAAGCCCACAAATATGTAACTGGACTACTTCTTTGAATTGACACCAGATCCGGTGACCTTTGGGAAATGGCTTGACCCCCTTAGGAAAGTGCTATCATCATGAAACGTTCAGATCACTTACAACTCAATAGATTCTACCTTCCTGTAACGTTTCAGCCTGATTGGACCTTGTTTTCACACAAATGAACCCAGAATGATGTGAAATTGTGCTTCGTGCAACATAATTCTGGGTGCCATTTACAAACCATAAGTGCTAATGACTCCATTCCTTTTTGTGGTTGTAGGGGCTGTTGATTGGAGTATACTAAAACAAACCTGATCTCTCAGGGACATTCAGAAGCCAAGTTATAAGACCACAAATGTGTAACTGGACTACTTATTTAAAGAGACACCAGGCCCGGTGACCTTTGGGACATGGTTTTACCCCCTATAGGAATGTGCGATCATCATGAAACGTTCAGATCACTTACAACCCAATAGGTTCTACCTTCTTGTAGCGTTTCAGCCTGATTGGACCTTGTTTTCACACAAATGGACCCAGAATGATGTGAAATTGTGCTTCGTGCAACATAATTCTGGGTGCCATTTACAAACCTTAAGTGCTAATGACTCCATTCCTTTTTGTGGTTGTAGGGGCTGTTGATTGGAGTACACTAAAACAAACCTGATCTCTCTAGGACATTCAGAAGCCTAGTTATAAGCCCACAAATGTGTAACTGGACTACTTCTTTAAATTGACACCAGATCCGGTGACCTTTGGGACATGGTTTGACCCCCTTAGGAAAGTGCTATCATCATGAAACGTTCAGATCACTTACAACTCAATAGATTCTACCTTCCTGTAACGTTTCAGCCTGATTGGACCTTGTTTTCACACAAATGAACCCAGAATGATGTGAAATTGTGCTTCGTGCAACATAATTCTGGTTGCCATTTAAAAACCATAAGTGCTAATGACTCCATTCATTTTGGAGGTTGTAGGGGCTGTTGATTGGAGTACACTAAAACAAACCTGATCTCTCTAGGACATTCAGAAGCCAAGTTATAAGCCCTCAAAGGTGTAACTGGACTACTTCTTTAAAGTGACACCAGGCCCGGTGACCTTTGGGACATGGTTTAACCCCCTATAGGAATGTGCGATCATCATGAAACGTTCAGATCACTTACAACTCAATAGATTCTACCTTCTTGTAACGTTTCAGCCTGATTGGACCTTGTTTTCACACAAATGGACCCGGAATGATGTGAAATTGTGCTTCGTGCAACATAATTCTGGGTGCCATTTACAAACCATAAGTGCTAATGACTCCATTCCTTTTTGTGGTTGTAGGGGCTGTTGGTTGGAGTACATTAAAACAAACCTGATCTCTCTAGGACATTCAGAGGCCAAGTTATAAGCCCACAAATATGTAACTGGACTACTTCTTTGAATTGACACCAGATCCGGTGACCTTTGGGAAATGGCTTGACCCCCTTAGGAAAGTGCTATCATCATGAAACGTTCAGATCACTTACAACTCAATAGATTCTACCTTCCTGTAACGTTTCAGCCTGATTGGACCTTGTTTTCACACAAATGAACCCAGAATGATGTGAAATTGTGCTTCGTGCAACATAATTCTGGGTGCCATTTACAAACCATAAGTGCTAATGACTCCATTCCTTTTTGTGGTTGTAGGGGCTGTTGATTGGAGTATACTAAAACAAACCTGATCTCTCAGGGACATTCAGAAGCCAAGTTATAAGACCACAAATGTGTAACTGGACTACTTATTTAAAGAGACACCAGGCCCGGTGACCTTTGGGACATGGTTTTACCCCCTATAGGAATGTGCGATCATCTTGAAACGTTCAGATCACTTACAACCCAATAGGTTCTACCTTCTTGTAGCATTTCAGCCTGATTGGACCTTGTTTTCACACAAATGGACCCAGAATGATGTGAAATTGTGCTTCGTGCAACATAATTCTGGGTGCCATTTACAAACCTTAAGTGCTAATGACTCCATTCCTTTTTGTGGTTGTAGGGGCTGTTGAATGGAGTACACTAAAACAAACCTGATCTCTCTAGGACATTCAGAAGCCAAGTTATAAGCCCACAAATGTGTAACTGGACTACTTCTTTAAATTGACACCAGATCCGGTGAGCTTTGGGACATGGTTTGACCCCCTTAGGAAAGTGCTATCATCATGAAACGTTCAGATCACTTACAACTCAATAGATTCTACCTTCCTGTAACGTTTCAGCCTGATTGGACCTTGTTTTCACACAAATGAACCCAGAATGATGTGAAATTGTGCTTCGTGCAACATAATTCTGGTTGCCATTTAAAAACCATAAGTGCTAATGACTCCATTCATTTTGGAGGTTGTAGGGGCTGTTGATTGGAGTACACTAAAACAAACCTGATCTCTCTAGGACATTCAGAAGCCAAGTTATAAGCCCTCAAAGGTGTAACTGGACTACTTCTTTAAAGTGACACCAGGCCCGGTGACCTTTGGGACATGGTTTGACCCCCTATAGGAATGTGCGATCATCATGAAACGTTCAGATCAATTACAACTCAATAGATTCTACCTTCTTGTAACGTTTCAGCCTGATTGGACCTTGTTTTCACACAAATGGACCCGGAATGATGTGAAATTGTGCTTCGTGCAACATAATTCTGGGTGCCATTTACAAACCATAAGTGCTAATGACTCCATTCCTTTTTGTGGTTGTAGGGGCTGTTGGTTGGAGTACATTAAAACAAACCTGATCTCTCTAGGACATTCAGAAGCCAAGTTATAAGCCCACAAATGTGTAACTGGACTACTTCTTTAAATTGACACCAGATCCGGTGACCTTTGGGACATGGTTTGACCCCCTTAGGAAAGTGCTATCATCATGAAACGTTCAGATCATTTACAACTCAATAGATTCTACCTTCCTGTAACGTTTCAGCCTGATTGGACCTTGTTTTCACACAAATGAACCCAGAATGATGTGAAATTGTGCTTCGTGCAACATAATTCTGGTTGCCATTTAAAAACCATAAGTGCTAATGACTCCATTCATTTTGGAGGTTGTAGGGGCTGTTGATTGGAGTACACTAAAACAAACCTGATCTCTCTAGGACATTCAGAAGCCAAGTTATAAGCCCTCAAAGGTGTAACTGGACTACTTCTTTAAAGTGACACCAGGCCCGGTGACCTTTGGGACATGGTTTGACCCCCTATAGGAATGTGCGATCATCATGAAACGTTCAGATCACTTACAACTCAATAGATTCTACCTTCTTGTAACGTTTCAGCCTGATTGGACCTTGTTTTCACACAAATGGACCCGGAATGATGTGAAATTGTGCTTCGTGCAACATAATTCTGGGTGCCATTTACAAACCATAAGTGCTAATGACTCCATTCCTTTTTGTGGTTGTAGGGGCTGTTGGTTGGAGTACATTAAAACAAACCTGATCTCTCTAGGACATTCAGAAGCCAAGTTATAAGCCCACAAATGTGTAACTGGACTACGTCTTTAAATTGACACCAGATCCGGTGACCTTTGGGACATGGTTTGACCCCCTTAGGAAAGTGCTATCATCATGAAACGTTCAGATCATTTACAACTCAATAGATTCTACCTTCCTGTAACGTTTCAGCCTGATTGGACCTTGTTTTCACACTGGACTACTTCTTTAAAGTGACACCAGGCCCGGTGACCTTTGGGACATGGTTTGACCCCCTATAGGAATGTGCAATCATCATGAAACGTTCATATCACTTACAACTCAATAGATTC
The DNA here is from genome assembly GCF_043380555.1 of Nothobranchius furzeri. Lineage (NCBI taxonomy): Eukaryota > Metazoa > Chordata > Actinopteri > Cyprinodontiformes > Nothobranchiidae > Nothobranchius > Nothobranchius furzeri. The sequence goes on along the minus strand of NC_091749.1, from coordinate 12,555,612 downwards.
TTCCTTCTTGTAACGTTTCAGCTTGATTGGACCTTGTTTTCACACAAATGGACCCAGAATGATGTGAAATTGTGCTTCGTGCAACATAATTCTGGGTGCCATTTACAACCATAAGTGCTAATGACTCCATTCCTTTTTGTGGTTGTAGGGGCTGTTGGTTGGAGTACATTAAAACAAACCTGATCTCTCTAGGACATTCAGAAGCCAAGTTATAAGCCCACAAATGTGTAACTGGACTACTTCTTTAAATTGACACCAGATCCGGTGACCTTTGGGACATGGTTTGACCCCCTTAGGAAAGTGCTATCATCATGAAACGTTCTGATCACTTACAACTCAATAGATTCTACCTTCCTGTAACGTTTCAGCCTGATTGGACCTTGTTTTCACACAAATGAACCCAGAATGATGTGAAATTGTGCTTAGTGCAGCATAATTCTGGGTGCCATTTAAAAACCATAAGTGCTAATGACCCCATTCCTTTTTGAGGTTGTAGGGGATGTTGATTGGAGTACACTAAAACAAACCTGATCTCTCTAGGATATTCAGAAGCCAAGTTATAAGCCCACAAAGGTGTAACTGGACTACTTCTTTAAAGTGACACCAGGCCCGGTGACCTTTGGGACATGGTTTGTCCCCCTATAGGGATGTGCGATCATCTTGAAACGTTCAGATCACTTACAACTCAATAGATTCTACCTTCTTGTAGCGTTTCAGCCTGATTGGACCTTGTTTTCACACAAATGGACCCAGAATGATGTGAAATTGTGCTTCGTGCAACATAATTCTGGGTGCCATTTACAAACCATAAGTGCTAATGACTCCATTCCTTTTTGCGGTTGTAGGGGCTGTTGGTTGGAGTACATTAAAACAAACCTAATCTCTCTAGGACATTCAGAAGCCAAGTTATAAGCCCACAAATGTGTAACTGGACTACTTCTTTAAATTGACACCAGATCCGGTGACCTTTGGGACATGGTTTGACCCCCTTAGGAAAGTGCTATCATCATGAAACGTTCAGATCACTTACAACTCAATAGATTCTACCTTCCTGTAACATTTCAGCCTTATTGGACCTTGTTTTCACACAAATGAACCCAGAATGATGTGAAATTGTGCTTTGTGCAACATAATTCTGGGTGCCGTTTAAAAACCATAAGTGCTAATGACTCCATTCCTTTTTGAGGTTGTAGGGGCTGTTGATGGAGTACAATAAAACAAACCTGATCTCTCTAGGACATTCAGAATCCAAGTTATAAGACCTCAAAGGTGTAACTGGACTACTTCTTTAAAGTGACACCAGGCCCGGTGACCTTTGGGACATGGTTTGACCCCCTATAGGAATGTGCGATCATCATGAAACGTTCAGATCACTTACAACTCAATAGATTCTACCTTCTTGTAGCATTTCAGCCTGATTGGACCTTGTTTTCACACAAATGGACCCAGAATGATGTGAAATTGTGCTTCGTGCAACATAATTCTGGGTGCCATTTACAAACCATAAGTGCTAATGACTCCATTCCTTTTTGTGGTTGTAGGGGCTGTTGATTGGAGTACATTAAAATAAACCTGGTCTCTCTAGGACATTCAGAAGCCAAGTTATAAGCCCACAAATGTGTAACTGGACTACTTCTTTAAATTGACACCAGATCCGGTGACATTTGGGAGATGGTTTGACCCCCTTAGGAAAGTGCTATCATCATGAAACGTTCAGATCACTTACAACTTAATAGATTCTACCTTCCTGTAACGTTTCAGCCTGATTGGACCTTGTTTTCACACAAATGAACCCAGAATGATGTGAAATTGTGCTTCGTGCAACATAATTCTAGGTGCCATTTAAAAACCATAAGTGCTAATGACTCCATTCCTTTTTGAGGTTGTAGGGGCTGTTGGTTGGAGTACATTAAAACAAATCTGATCTCTCTAGGACATTCAGAAGCCAAGTTATAAGCCCACAAATGTGTAACTGGACTACTTCTTTAAATTGACACCAGATCCGGTGACCTTTGGGACATGGTTTGACCCCCTTAGGAAAGTGCTATCATCATGAAACGTTCAGATCACTTACAACTCAATAGATTCTACCTTCCTGTAACGTTTCAGCCTGATTGGACCTTGTTTTCACACAAATGAACCCAGAATGATGTGAAATTGTGCTTAGTGCAGCATAATTCTTGGTGCCATTTAAAAACCATAAGTGCTAATGACCCCATTCCTTTTTGAGGTTGTAGGGGATGTTGATTGGAGTACATTAAAACAAACCTGATCTCTCTAGGATATTCAGAAGCCAAGTTATATGCCCACAAAGGTGTAACTGGACTACTTCTTTAAAGTGACACCAGGCCCGGTGACCTTTGGGACATGGTTTGTCCCCCTATAGGGATGTGCGATCATCTTGAAACGTTCAGATCACTTACAAGTCAATAGATTCTACCTTCTTGTAGCGTTTCAGCCTGATTGGACCTTGTTTTCACACAAATGGACCCAGAATGATGTGAAATTGTGCTTCGTGCAACATAATTCTGGGTGCCATTTACAAACCATAACTGCTAATGACTCCATTCTTTTTTGTGGTTGTAGGGGCTGTTGATTGGAGTACATTAAAACAAACCTGATCTCTCTAGGACATTCAGAAGCCAAGTTATAAGCCCACAAATGTGTAACTGGACTACTTCTTTAAATTGACACCAGATCCGGTGACATTTGGGACATGATTTGACCCCCTTAGGAAAGTGCTATCATCATTAAACGTTCAGATCACTTACAACTCAATAGATTCTACCTTCCTGTAACGTTTCAGCCTGATTGGACCTTGTTTTCACACAAATGAACCCAGAATGATGTGAAATTGTGCTTCGTGCAACATAATTCTGGGTGCCATTTACAAACCATAAGTGCTAATGACTCCATTCTTTTTTGTGGTTGTAGGGGCTTTTGATTGGAGTACACTAAAACAAACCTAACCTCTCTAGGACATTCAGAAGCCAAGTTATAAGCCCACAAATGTGTAACTGGACTACTTCTTTAAATTGACACCAGATCCGGTGACCTTTGGGACATGGTTTGACCCCTTTAGGAAAGTGCTATCATCATGAAACGTTCATATCACTTACAACTCAATAGATTCTACCTTCTTGTAGCGTTTCAGCCTGATTGGACCTTGTTTTCACACAAATGGACCCAGAATGATGTGAAATTGTTCTTCGTGCAACATAATTCTGGGTGCCATTTACAAACCTTAAGTCCTAATGACTCCATTCCTTTTTGTGGTTGTAGGGGCTGTTGATTTGAGTACACTAAAACAAACCTGATCTCTCTAGGACATTCAGAAGCCAAGTTATAAGCCCACAAATGTGTAACTGGACTACTTCTTTAAATTGACACCAGATCCGGTGACCTTTGGGACATGGTTTGACCCCCTTAGGAAAGTGCTATCATCATGAAACGTTCAGATCACTTACAACTCAATAGATTCTACCTTCTTGTAGCGTTTCAGCCTGATTGGACCTTGTTTTCACACAAATGGACCCAGAATGATGTGAAATTGTGCTTCGTGCAACATAATTCTGGGTGCCGTTTAAAAACCATAAGTGCTAATGACTCCATTCCTTTTTGAGGTTGTAGGGGCTGTTGATGGAGTACACTAAAACAAACCTGATCTCTCTAGGACATTCAGAATCCAAGTTATAAGACCTCAAAGGTGTAACTGGACTACTTCTTTAAAGTGACACCAGGCCCGGTGACCTTTGGGACATGGTTTGACCCCCTATAGGAATGTGCGATCATCATGAAACGTTCAGATCACTTACAACTCAATAGATTCTACCTTCTTGTAGCGTTTCAGCCTGATTGGACCTTGTTTTCACACAAATGGACCCAGAATGATGTGAAATTGTGCTTCGTGCAACATAATTCTGGGTGCCATTTACAAACCATAAGTGCTAATGACTCCATTCCTTTTTGTGGTTGTAGGGGCTGTTGATTGGAGTACATTAAAATAAACCTGGTCTCTCTAGGACATTCAGAAGCCAAGTTATAAGCCCACAAATGTGTAACTGGACTACTTTAAATTGACACCAGATCCGGTGACATTTGGGAGATGGTTTGACCCCCTTAGGAAAGTGCTATCATCATGAAACGTTCAGATCACTTACAACTTAATAGATTCTACCTTCCTGTAACGTTTCAGCCTGATTGGACCTTGTTTTCACACAAATGAACCCAGAATGATGTGAAATTGTGCTTCGTGCAACATAATTCTAGGTGCCATTTAAAAACCATAAGTGCTAATGACTCCATTCCTTTTTGAGGTTGTAGGGGCTGTTGGTTGGAGTACATTAAAACAAATCTGATCTCTCTAGGACATTCAGAAGCCAAGTTATAAGCCCACAAATGTGTAACTGGACTACTTCTTTAAATTGACACCAGATCCGGTGACCTTTGGGACATGGTTTGACCCCCTTAGGAAAGTGCTATCATCATGAAACGTTCAGATCACTTACAACTCAATAGATTCTACCTTCCTGTAACGTTTCAGCCTGATTGGACCTTGTTTTCACACAAATGAACCCAGAATGATGTGAAATTGTGCTTAGTGCAGCATAATTCTTGGTGCCATTTAAAAACCATAAGTGCTAATGACCCCATTCCTTTTTGAGGTTGTAGGGGATGTTGATTGGAGTACATTAAAACAAACCTGATCTCTCTAGGATATTCAGAAGCCAAGTTATAAGCCCACAAAGGTGTAACTGGACTACTTCTTTAAAGTGACACCAGGCCCGGTGACCTTTGGGACATGGTTTGTCCCCCTATAGGGATGTGCGATCATCTTGAAACGTTCAGATCACTTACAAGTCAATAGATTCTACCTTCTTGTAGCGTTTCAGCCTGATTGGACCTTGTTTTCACACAAATGGACCCAGAATGATGTGAAATTGTGCTTCGTGCAACATAATTCTGGGTGCCATTTACAAACCATAAGTGCTAATGACTCCATTCCTTTTTGTGGTTGTAGGGGCTGTTGATTGGAGTACATTAAAATAAACCTGGTCTCTCTAGGACATTCAGAAGCCAAGTTATAAGCCCACAAATGTGTAACTGGACTACTTTAAATTGACACCAGATCCGGTGACATTTGGGAGATGGTTTGACCCCCTTAGGAAAGTGCTATCATCATGAAACGTTCAGATCACTTACAACTTAATAGATTCTACCTTCCTGTAACGTTTCAGCCTGATTGGACCTTGTTTTCACACAAATGGACCCAGAATGATGTTAAATTGTGCTTCGTGCAACATAATTCTGGGTGCCATTTACAAACCATAAGTGCTAATGACTCCATTCCTTTTTGTGGTTGTAGGGGCTGTTGATTGGAGTACATTAAAACAAAGCTGATCTCTCTAGGACATTCAGAAGCCAAGTTATAAGCCATCAAATGTGTAACTGGACTACTTCTTTAAATTGACACCAGATCCGGTGACATTTGGGACATGGTTTGACCCCCTTAGGAAAGTGCTATCATCATGAAACGTTCAGATCACTTACAACTCAATAGATTCTACCTTCCTGTAACGTTTCAGCCTGATTGGACCTTGTTTTCACACAAATGAACCCAGAATGATGTGAAATTGTGCTTCGTGCAACATAATTCTGGGTGCCATTTACAAACCATAAGTGCTAATGACTCCATTCCTTTTTGTGGTTGTAGGGGCTGTTGATTGGAGTACACTAAAACAAACCAAACCTCTCTAGGACATTCAGAAGCCAAGTTATAAGACCACAAATGTGTAACTGGACTACTTCTTTAAATTGACACCAGATCCAGTGACCTTTGGGACATGGTTTGACCCCCTTAGGAAAGTGCTATCATCATGAAAAGTTCAGATCACTTACAACTCAATAGATTCTACCTTCCTGTAACGTTTCAGCCTGATTGGACCTTGTTTTCACACCAATGAACCCAGAATGATGTGAAATTGTGCTTCGTGCAACATAATTCTGGGTGCCATTTAAAAATCATAAGTGCTAATGACTCCATTCCTTTTGGAGGTTGTAGGGGCTGTTGATTGGAGTACACTAAAACAAACCTGATCTCTCTAAGACATTCAGAAGCCAAGTTATAAGCCCTCAAAGGTGTAACTGGACTACTTCTTTAAAGTGACACCAGGCCCGGTGACCTTTGGGACATGGTTTGACCCCCTATAGGAATGTGCGATCATCATGAAACGTTCAGATCACTTACAACTCAATAGATTCTACCTTCTTGTAACGTTTCAGCCGGATTGGACCTTGTTTTCACACAAATGGACCCAGAATGATGTGAAATTGTCCTTCGTGCAACATAATTCTGGGTGCCATTTACAAACCATAAGTGCTAATGACTCCATTCCTTTTTGTGGTTGTAGGGGCTGTTGGTTGGAGTACATTAAAACAAACCTAATCTCTCTAGGACATTCAGAAGCCAAGTTATAAGCCCACAAATGTGTAACTGGACTACTTCTTTAAATTGACACCAGATCCGGTGACCTTTGGGACATGGTTTGACCCCCTTAGGAAAGTGCTATCATCATGAAACGTTCAGATCACTTACAACTCAATAGATTCTGCCTTCCTGTAACGTTTCAGCCTGATTGGACCTTGTTTTCACACAAATTAACCCAGAATGATGTGAAATTGTGCTTCGTGCAACATAATTCTGGGTGCCATTTAAAAACCATAAGTGCTAATGACTCCATTCCTTTTGGAGGTTGTAGGGGCTGTTGATTGGAGTACACTAAAACAAACCTGATCTCTCTAAGACATTCAGAAGCCAAGTTATAAGCCCTCAAAGGTGTAACTGGACTACTTCTTTAAAGTGACACCAGGCCCGGTGACCTTTGGGACATGGTTTGACCCCCTATAGGAATGTGCGATCATCATGAAACGTTGAGATCACTTACAACTCAATAGATTCTACCTTCTTGTAACGTTTCAGCCTGATTGGACCTTGTTTTCACACAAATGGACCCAGAATGATGTGAAATTGTGCTTCGTGCAACATAATTCTGGGTGCCATTTACAAACCATAAGTGCTAATGACTCCATTCCTTTTTGTGGTTGTAGGGGCTGTTGGTTGGAGTACATTAAAACAAACCTAATCTCTCTAGGACATTCAGAAGCCAAGTTATAAGCCCACAAATGTGTAACTGGACTACTTCTTTAAATTGACACCAGATCCGGTGACCTTTGGGACATGGTTTGACCCCCTTAGGAAAGTGCTATCATCATGAAACGTTCAGATCACTTACAACTCAATAGATTCTACCTTCCTGTAACGTTTCAGCCTGATTGGACCTTGTTTTCACACAAATGAACCCAGAATGATGTGAAATTGTGCTTAGTGCAGCATAATTCTGGGTGCCATTTAAAAACCATAAGTGCTAATGACTCCATTCCTTTTTGTGGTTGTAGGGGCTGTTGGTTGGAGTACATTAAAACAAACCTAATCTCTCTAAGACATTCAGAAGCCAAGTTATAAGCCCACAAATGTGTAACTGGACTACTTCATTAAATTGACACCAGATCCGGTGACCTTTGGGACATGGTTTGACCCCCTTAGGAAAGTGCTATCATCATGAAACGTTCAGATCACTTACAACTCAATAGATTCTACCTTCCTGTAACGTTTCAGCCTGATTGGACCTTGTTTTCACACAAATGAACCCAGAATGATGTGAAATTGTGCTTAGTGCAGCATAATTCTGGGTGCCATTTAAAAACCATAAGTCCTAATGACTCCATTCCTTTTTGAGGTTGTAGGGGATGTTGATTGGAGTACACTAAAACAAACCTGATCTCTCTAGGATATTCAGAAGCCAAGTTATAAGCCCAAAAATGTGTAACTGGACTACTTCTTTAAAGTGACACCAGGCCCGGTGACCTTTGGCGCATGGTTTTACCCCCTATACGAATGTGCGATCATCTTGAAACGTTCAGATCACTTACAACTCAATAGATTCTACCTTCTTGTAGCGTTTCAGCCTGATTGGACCTTGTTTTCACACAAATGAACCCAGAATGATGTGAAATTGTGCTTCGTGCAACGTAATTCTGGGTGCCATTTACAAACCATAAGTGCTAATGACTCCATTCTGTTTTGTGGTTGTAGGGGCTGTTGATTGGAGTACATTAAAACAAACCTGATCTCTCTAGGACATTCAGAAGCCAAGTTATAAGCCCACAAATATGTAACTGGACTACTTCTTTGAATTGACACCAGATCCGGTGACCTTTGGGACATGGTTTGACCCCCTTAGGAAAGTGCTATCATCATGAAACGTTCAGATCACTTACAACTCAATAGATTCTACCTTCCTGTAACGTTTCAGCCTGATTGGACCTTGTTTTCACACAAATGAACCCAGAATGATGTGAAATTGTGCTTCGTGCAACATAATTCTGGGTGCCATTTAAAAACCATAAGTGCTAATGACTCCATTCCTTTTTGTGGTTGTAGGGGCTGTTGATTGGAGTATACTAAAACAAACCTGATCTCTCAGGGACATTCAGAAGCCAAGTTATAAGCCCACAAATTTGTAACTGGACTACTTCTTTAAAGAGACACCAGGCCCGGTGATCTTTGGGACATGGTTTTACCCCCTATAGGAATGTGCGATCATCTTGAAACGTTCAGATCACTTACAACTCAATAGGTTCTACCTTCTTGTAGCGTTTCAGCCTGATTGGACCTTGTTTTCACACAAATGGACCCAGAATGATGTGAAATTGTAATTCGTGCAACATAATTCTGGGTGCCATTTACAAACCTTAAGTGCTAATGACTCCATTCCTTTTTGTGGTTGTAGGGGCTGTTGATTGGAGTACACTAAAACAAACCTGATCTCTCTAGGACATTCAGAAGCCAAGTTATAAGCCCACAAATGTGTAACTGGACTACTTCTTTAAATTGACACCAGATCCGGTGACCTTTGGGACATGGTTTGACCCCCTTAGGAAAGTGCTTTCATCATGAAACGTTCAGATCACTTACAACTCAATAGATTCTACCTTCCTGTAACGTTTCAGCCTGATTGGACCTTGTTTTCACACAAATGAACCCAGAATGATGTGAAATTGTGCTTAGTGCAGCATAATTCTGGGTGCCATTTAAAAACCATAAGTGCTAATGACTCCATTCCTTTTTGAGGTTGTAGGGGATGTTGATTGGAGTACACTAAAACAAACCTGATCTCTCTAGGATATTCAGAAGCCAAGTTATAAGCCCAAAAATGTGTAACTGGACTACTTCTTTAAAGTGACACCAGGCCCGGTGACCTTTGGGACATGGTTTTACCCCCTATAGGAATGTGCGATCATCTTGAAACGTTCAGATCACTTACAACTCAATAGATTCTACCTTCTTGTAGCGTTTCAGCCTGATTGGACCTTGTTTTCACACAAATGAACCCAGAATGATGTGAAATTGTGCTTCGTGCAACGTAATTCTGGGTGCCATTTACAAACCATAAGTGCTAATGACTCCATTCCGTTTTGTGGTTGTAGGGGCTGTTGATTGGAGTACATTAAAACAAACCTGATCTCTCTAGGACATTCAGAAGCCAAGTTATAAGCCCACAAATATGTAACTGGACTACTTCTTTGAATTGACACCAGATCCGGTGACCTTTGGGAAATGGCTTGACCCCCTTAGGAAAGTGCTATCATCATGAAACGTTCAGATCACTTACAACTCAATAGATTCTACCTTCCTGTAACGTTTCAGCCTGATTGGACCTTGTTTTCACACAAATGAACCCAGAATGATGTGAAATTGTGCTTCGTGCAACATAATTCTGGGTGCCATTTACAAACCATAAGTGCTAATGACTCCATTCCTTTTTGTGGTTGTAGGGGCTGTTGATTGGAGTATACTAAAACAAACCTGATCTCTCAGGGACATTCAGAAGCCAAGTTATAAGACCACAAATGTGTAACTGGACTACTTATTTAAAGAGACACCAGGCCCGGTGACCTTTGGGACATGGTTTTACCCCCTATAGGAATGTGCGATCATCATGAAACGTTCAGATCACTTACAACCCAATAGGTTCTACCTTCTTGTAGCGTTTCAGCCTGATTGGACCTTGTTTTCACACAAATGGACCCAGAATGATGTGAAATTGTGCTTCGTGCAACATAATTCTGGGTGCCATTTACAAACCTTAAGTGCTAATGACTCCATTCCTTTTTGTGGTTGTAGGGGCTGTTGATTGGAGTACACTAAAACAAACCTGATCTCTCTAGGACATTCAGAAGCCTAGTTATAAGCCCACAAATGTGTAACTGGACTACTTCTTTAAATTGACACCAGATCCGGTGACCTTTGGGACATGGTTTGACCCCCTTAGGAAAGTGCTATCATCATGAAACGTTCAGATCACTTACAACTCAATAGATTCTACCTTCCTGTAACGTTTCAGCCTGATTGGACCTTGTTTTCACACAAATGAACCCAGAATGATGTGAAATTGTGCTTCGTGCAACATAATTCTGGTTGCCATTTAAAAACCATAAGTGCTAATGACTCCATTCATTTTGGAGGTTGTAGGGGCTGTTGATTGGAGTACACTAAAACAAACCTGATCTCTCTAGGACATTCAGAAGCCAAGTTATAAGCCCTCAAAGGTGTAACTGGACTACTTCTTTAAAGTGACACCAGGCCCGGTGACCTTTGGGACATGGTTTAACCCCCTATAGGAATGTGCGATCATCATGAAACGTTCAGATCACTTACAACTCAATAGATTCTACCTTCTTGTAACGTTTCAGCCTGATTGGACCTTGTTTTCACACAAATGGACCCGGAATGATGTGAAATTGTGCTTCGTGCAACATAATTCTGGGTGCCATTTACAAACCATAAGTGCTAATGACTCCATTCCTTTTTGTGGTTGTAGGGGCTGTTGGTTGGAGTACATTAAAACAAACCTGATCTCTCTAGGACATTCAGAGGCCAAGTTATAAGCCCACAAATATGTAACTGGACTACTTCTTTGAATTGACACCAGATCCGGTGACCTTTGGGAAATGGCTTGACCCCCTTAGGAAAGTGCTATCATCATGAAACGTTCAGATCACTTACAACTCAATAGACTCTACCTTCCTGTAACGTTTCAGCCTGATTGGACCTTGTTTTCACACAAATGAACCCAGAATGATGTGAAATTGTGCTTCGTGCAACATAATTCTGGGTGCCATTTACAAACCATAAGTGCTAATGACTCCATTCCTTTTTGTGGTTGTAGGGGCTGTTGATTGGAGTATACTAAAACAAACCTGATCTCTCAGGGACATTCAGAAGCCAAGTTATAAGACCACAAATGTGTAACTGGACTACTTATTTAAAGAGACACCAGGCCCGGTGACCTTTGGGACATGGTTTTACCCCCTATAGGAATGTGCGATCATCTTGAAACGTTCAGATCACTTACAACCCAATAGGTTCTACCTTCTTGTAGCATTTCAGCCTGATTGGACCTTGTTTTCACACAAATGGACCCAGAATGATGTGAAATTGTGCTTCGTGCAACATAATTCTGGGTGCCATTTACAAACCTTAAGTGCTAATGACTCCATTCCTTTTTGTGGTTGTAGGGGCTGTTGAATGGAGTACACTAAAACAAACCTGATCTCTCTAGGACATTCAGAAGCCAAGTTATAAGCCCACAAATGTGTAACTGGACTACTTCTTTAAATTGACACCAGATCCGGTGAGCTTTGGGACATGGTTTGACCCCCTTAGGAAAGTGCTATCATCATGAAACGTTCAGATCACTTACAACTCAATAGATTCTACCTTCCTGTAACGTTTCAGCCTGATTGGACCTTGTTTTCACACAAATGAACCCAGAATGATGTGAAATTGTGCTTCGTGCAACATAATTCTGGTTGCCATTTAAAAACCATAAGTGCTAATGACTCCATTCATTTTGGAGGTTGTAGGGGCTGTTGATTGGAGTACACTAAAACAAACCTGATCTCTCTAGGACATTCAGAAGCCAAGTTATAAGCCCTCAAAGGTGTAACTGGACTACTTCTTTAAAGTGACACCAGGCCCGGTGACCTTTGGGACATGGTTTGACCCCCTATAGGAATGTGCGATCATCATGAAACGTTCAGATCAATTACAACTCAATAGATTCTACCTTCTTGTAACGTTTCAGCCTGATTGGACCTTGTTTTCACACAAATGGACCCGGAATGATGTGAAATTGTGCTTCGTGCAACATAATTCTGGGTGCCATTTACAAACCATAAGTGCTAATGACTCCATTCCTTTTTGTGGTTGTAGGGGCTGTTGGTTGGAGTACATTAAAACAAACCTGATCTCTCTAGGACATTCAGAAGCCAAGTTATAAGCCCACAAATGTGTAACTGGACTACTTCTTTAAATTGACACCAGATCCGGTGACCTTTGGGACATGGTTTGACCCCCTTAGGAAAGTGCTATCATCATGAAACGTTCAGATCATTTACAACTCAATAGATTCTACCTTCCTGTAACGTTTCAGCCTGATTGGACCTTGTTTTCACACAAATGAACCCAGAATGATGTGAAATTGTGCTTCGTGCAACATAATTCTGGTTGCCATTTAAAAACCATAAGTGCTAATGACTCCATTCATTTTGGAGGTTGTAGGGGCTGTTGATTGGAGTACACTAAAACAAACCTGATCTCTCTAGGACATTCAGAAGCCAAGTTATAAGCCCTCAAAGGTGTAACTGGACTACTTCTTTAAAGTGACACCAGGCCCGGTGACCTTTGGGACATGGTTTGACCCCCTATAGGAATGTGCGATCATCATGAAACGTTCAGATCACTTACAACTCAATAGATTCTACCTTCTTGTAACGTTTCAGCCTGATTGGACCTTGTTTTCACACAAATGGACCCGGAATGATGTGAAATTGTGCTTCGTGCAACATAATTCTGGGTGCCATTTACAAACCATAAGTGCTAATGACTCCATTCCTTTTTGTGGTTGTAGGGGCTGTTGGTTGGAGTACATTAAAACAAACCTGATCTCTCTAGGACATTCAGAAGCCAAGTTATAAGCCCACAAATGTGTAACTGGACTACTTCTTTAAATTGACACCAGATCCGGTGACCTTTGGGACATGGTTTGACCCCCTTAGGAAAGTGCTATCATCATGAAACGTTCAGATCATTTACAACTCAATAGATTCTACCTTCCTGTAACGTTTCAGCCTGATTGGACCTTGTTTTCACACTGGACTACTTCTTTAAAGTGACACCAGGCCCGGTGACCTTTGGGACATGGTTTGACCCCCTATAGGAATGTGCAATCATCATGAAACGTTCATATCACTTACAACTCAATAGATTCTTCCTTCTTGTAACGTTTCAGCTTGATTGGACCTTGTTTTCACACAAATGGACCCAGAATGATGTGAAATTGTGCTTCGTGCAACATAATTCTGGGTGCCATTTACAACCATAAGTGCTAATGACTCCATTCCTTTTTGTGGTTGTAGGGGCTGTTGGTTGGAGTACATTAAAACAAACCTGATCTCTCTAGGACATTCAGAAGCCAAGTTATAAGCCCACAAATGTGTAACTGGACTACTTCTTTAAATTGACACCAGATCCGGTGACCTTTGGGACATGGTTTGACCCCCTTAGGAAAGTGCTATCATCATGAAACGTTCTGATCACTTACAACTCAATAGATTCTACCTTCCTGTAACGTTTCAGCCTGATTGGACCTTGTTTTCACACAAATGAACCCAGAATGATGTGAAATTGTGCTTAGTGCAGCATAATTCTGGGTGCCATTTAAAAACCATAAGTGCTAATGACCCCATTCCTTTTTGAGGTTGTAGGGGATGTTGATTGGAGTACACTAAAACAAACCTGATCTCTCTAGGATATTCAGAAGCCAAGTTATAAGCCCACAAAGGTGTAACTGGACTACTTCTTTAAAGTGACACCAGGCCCGGTGACCTTTGGGACATGGTTTGTCCCCCTATAGGGATGTGCGATCATCTTGAAACGTTCAGATCACTTACAACTCAATAGATTCTACCTTCTTGTAGCGTTTCAGCCTGATTGGACCTTGTTTTCACACAAATGGACCCAGAATGATGTGAAATTGTGCTTCGTGCAACATAATTCTGGGTGCCATTTACAAACCATAAGTGCTAATGACTCCATTCCTTTTTGCGGTTGTAGGGGCTGTTGGTTGGAGTACATTAAAACAAACCTAATCTCTCTAGGACATTCAGAAGCCAAGTTATAAGCCCACAAATGTGTAACTGGACTACTTCTTTAAATTGACACCAGATCCGGTGACCTTTGGGACATGGTTTGACCCCCTTAGGAAAGTGCTATCATCATGAAACGTTCAGATCACTTACAACTCAATAGATTCTACCTTCCTGTAACATTTCAGCCTTATTGGACCTTGTTTTCACACAAATGAACCCAGAATGATGTGAAATTGTGCTTTGTGCAACATAATTCTGGGTGCCGTTTAAAAACCATAAGTGCTAATGACTCCATTCCTTTTTGAGGTTGTAGGGGCTGTTGATGGAGTACAATAAAACAAACCTGATCTCTCTAGGACATTCAGAATCCAAGTTATAAGACCTCAAAGGTGTAACTGGACTACTTCTTTAAAGTGACACCAGGCCCGGTGACCTTTGGGACATGGTTTGACCCCCTATAGGAATGTGCGATCATCATGAAACGTTCAGATCACTTACAACTCAATAGATTCTACCTTCTTGTAGCATTTCAGCCTGATTGGACCTTGTTTTCACACAAATGGACCCAGAATGATGTGAAATTGTGCTTCGTGCAACATAATTCTGGGTGCCATTTACAAACCATAAGTGCTAATGACTCCATTCCTTTTTGTGGTTGTAGGGGCTGTTGATTGGAGTACATTAAAATAAACCTGGTCTCTCTAGGACATTCAGAAGCCAAGTTATAAGCCCACAAATGTGTAACTGGACTACTTCTTTAAATTGACACCAGATCCGGTGACATTTGGGAGATGGTTTGACCCCCTTAGGAAAGTGCTATCATCATGAAACGTTCAGATCACTTACAACTTAATAGATTCTACCTTCCTGTAACGTTTCAGCCTGATTGGACCTTGTTTTCACACAAATGAACCCAGAATGATGTGAAATTGTGCTTCGTGCAACATAATTCTAGGTGCCATTTAAAAACCATAAGTGCTAATGACTCCATTCCTTTTTGAGGTTGTAGGGGCTGTTGGTTGGAGTACATTAAAACAAATCTGATCTCTCTAGGACATTCAGAAGCCAAGTTATAAGCCCACAAATGTGTAACTGGACTACTTCTTTAAATTGACACCAGATCCGGTGACCTTTGGGACATGGTTTGACCCCCTTAGGAAAGTGCTATCATCATGAAACGTTCAGATCACTTACAACTCAATAGATTCTACCTTCCTGTAACGTTTCAGCCTGATTGGACCTTGTTTTCACACAAATGAACCCAGAATGATGTGAAATTGTGCTTAGTGCAGCATAATTCTTGGTGCCATTTAAAAACCATAAGTGCTAATGACCCCATTCCTTTTTGAGGTTGTAGGGGATGTTGATTGGAGTACATTAAAACAAACCTGATCTCTCTAGGATATTCAGAAGCCAAGTTATATGCCCACAAAGGTGTAACTGGACTACTTCTTTAAAGTGACACCAGGCCCGGTGACCTTTGGGACATGGTTTGTCCCCCTATAGGGATGTGCGATCATCTTGAAACGTTCAGATCACTTACAAGTCAATAGATTCTACCTTCTTGTAGCGTTTCAGCCTGATTGGACCTTGTTTTCACACAAATGGACCCAGAATGATGTGAAATTGTGCTTCGTGCAACATAATTCTGGGTGCCATTTACAAACCATAACTGCTAATGACTCCATTCTTTTTTGTGGTTGTAGGGGCTGTTGATTGGAGTACATTAAAACAAACCTGATCTCTCTAGGACATTCAGAAGCCAAGTTATAAGCCCACAAATGTGTAACTGGACTACTTCTTTAAATTGACACCAGATCCGGTGACATTTGGGACATGATTTGACCCCCTTAGGAAAGTGCTATCATCATTAAACGTTCAGATCACTTACAACTCAATAGATTCTACCTTCCTGTAACGTTTCAGCCTGATTGGACCTTGTTTTCACACAAATGAACCCAGAATGATGTGAAATTGTGCTTCGTGCAACATAATTCTGGGTGCCATTTACAAACCATAAGTGCTAATGACTCCATTCTTTTTTGTGGTTGTAGGGGCTTTTGATTGGAGTACACTAAAACAAACCTAACCTCTCTAGGACATTCAGAAGCCAAGTTATAAGCCCACAAATGTGTAACTGGACTACTTCTTTAAATTGACACCAGATCCGGTGACCTTTGGGACATGGTTTGACCCCTTTAGGAAAGTGCTATCATCATGAAACGTTCATATCACTTACAACTCAATAGATTCTACCTTCTTGTAGCGTTTCAGCCTGATTGGACCTTGTTTTCACACAAATGGACCCAGAATGATGTGAAATTGTTCTTCGTGCAACATAATTCTGGGTGCCATTTACAAACCTTAAGTCCTAATGACTCCATTCCTTTTTGTGGTTGTAGGGGCTGTTGATTTGAGTACACTAAAACAAACCTGATCTCTCTAGGACATTCAGAAGCCAAGTTATAAGCCCACAAATGTGTAACTGGACTACTTCTTTAAATTGACACCAGATCCGGTGACCTTTGGGACATGGTTTGACCCCCTTAGGAAAGTGCTATCATCATGAAACGTTCAGATCACTTACAACTCAATAGATTCTACCTTCTTGTAGCGTTTCAGCCTGATTGGACCTTGTTTTCACACAAATGGACCCAGAATGATGTGAAATTGTGCTTCGTGCAACATAATTCTGGGTGCCGTTTAAAAACCATAAGTGCTAATGACTCCATTCCTTTTTGAGGTTGTAGGGGCTGTTGATGGAGTACACTAAAACAAACCTGATCTCTCTAGGACATTCAGAATCCAAGTTATAAGACCTCAAAGGTGTAACTGGACTACTTCTTTAAAGTGACACCAGGCCCGGTGACCTTTGGGACATGGTTTGACCCCCTATAGGAATGTGCGATCATCATGAAACGTTCAGATCACTTACAACTCAATAGATTCTACCTTCTTGTAGCGTTTCAGCCTGATTGGACCTTGTTTTCACACAAATGGACCCAGAATGATGTGAAATTGTGCTTCGTGCAACATAATTCTGGGTGCCATTTACAAACCATAAGTGCTAATGACTCCATTCCTTTTTGTGGTTGTAGGGGCTGTTGATTGGAGTACATTAAAATAAACCTGGTCTCTCTAGGACATTCAGAAGCCAAGTTATAAGCCCACAAATGTGTAACTGGACTACTTTAAATTGACACCAGATCCGGTGACATTTGGGAGATGGTTTGACCCCCTTAGGAAAGTGCTATCATCATGAAACGTTCAGATCACTTACAACTTAATAGATTCTACCTTCCTGTAACGTTTCAGCCTGATTGGACCTTGTTTTCACACAAATGAACCCAGAATGATGTGAAATTGTGCTTCGTGCAACATAATTCTAGGTGCCATTTAAAAACCATAAGTGCTAATGACTCCATTCCTTTTTGAGGTTGTAGGGGCTGTTGGTTGGAGTACATTAAAACAAATCTGATCTCTCTAGGACATTCAGAAGCCAAGTTATAAGCCCACAAATGTGTAACTGGACTACTTCTTTAAATTGACACCAGATCCGGTGACCTTTGGGACATGGTTTGACCCCCTTAGGAAAGTGCTATCATCATGAAACGTTCAGATCACTTACAACTCAATAGATTCTACCTTCCTGTAACGTTTCAGCCTGATTGGACCTTGTTTTCACACAAATGAACCCAGAATGATGTGAAATTGTGCTTAGTGCAGCATAATTCTTGGTGCCATTTAAAAACCATAAGTGCTAATGACCCCATTCCTTTTTGAGGTTGTAGGGGATGTTGATTGGAGTACATTAAAACAAACCTGATCTCTCTAGGATATTCAGAAGCCAAGTTATAAGCCCACAAAGGTGTAACTGGACTACTTCTTTAAAGTGACACCAGGCCCGGTGACCTTTGGGACATGGTTTGTCCCCCTATAGGGATGTGCGATCATCTTGAAACGTTCAGATCACTTACAAGTCAATAGATTCTACCTTCTTGTAGCGTTTCAGCCTGATTGGACCTTGTTTTCACACAAATGGACCCAGAATGATGTGAAATTGTGCTTCGTGCAACATAATTCTGGGTGCCATTTACAAACCATAAGTGCTAATGACTCCATTCCTTTTTGTGGTTGTAGGGGCTGTTGATTGGAGTACATTAAAATAAACCTGGTCTCTCTAGGACATTCAGAAGCCAAGTTATAAGCCCACAAATGTGTAACTGGACTACTTTAAATTGACACCAGATCCGGTGACATTTGGGAGATGGTTTGACCCCCTTAGGAAAGTGCTATCATCATGAAACGTTCAGATCACTTACAACTTAATAGATTCTACCTTCCTGTAACGTTTCAGCCTGATTGGACCTTGTTTTCACACAAATGAACCCAGAATGATGTGAAATTGTGCTTCGTGCAACATAATTCTAGGTGCCATTTAAAAACCATAAGTGCTAATGACTCCATTCCTTTTTGAGGTTGTAGGGGCTGTTGGTTGGAGTACATTAAAACAAATCTGATCTCTCTAGGACATTCAGAAGCCAAGTTATAAGCCCACAAATGTGTAACTGGACTACTTCTTTAAATTGACACCAGATCCGGTGACCTTTGGGACATGGTTTGACCCCCTTAGGAAAGTGCTATCATCATGAAACGTTCAGATCACTTACAACTCAATAGATTCTACCTTCCTGTAACGTTTCAGCCTGATTGGACCTTGTTTTCACACAAATGAACCCAGAATGATGTGAAATTGTGCTTAGTGCAGCATAATTCTTGGTGCCATTTAAAAACCATAAGTGCTAATGACCCCATTCCTTTTTGAGGTTGTAGGGGATGTTGATTGGAGTACATTAAAACAAACCTGATCTCTCTAGGATATTCAGAAGCCAAGTTATAAGCCCACAAAGGTGTAACTGGACTACTTCTTTAAAGTGACACCAGGCCCGGTGACCTTTGGGACATGGTTTGTCCCCCTATAGGGATGTGCGATCATCTTGAAACGTTCAGATCACTTACAAGTCAATAGATTCTACCTTCTTGTAGCGTTTCAGCCTGATTGGACCTTGTTTTCACACAAATGGACCCAGAATGATGTGAAATTGTGCTTCGTGCAACATAATTCTGGGTGCCATTTACAAACCATAAGTGCTAATGACTCCATTCTTTTTTGTGGTTGTAGGGGCTGTTGATTGGAGTACATTAAAACAAACCTGATCTCTCTAGGACATTCAGAAGCCAAGTTATAAGCCCACAAATGTGTAACTGGACTACTTCTTTAAATTGACACCAGATCCGGTGACATTTGGGACATGATTTGACCCCCTTAGGAAAGTGCTATCATCATTAAACGTTCAGATCACTTACAACTCAATAGATTCTACCTTCCTGTAACGTTTCAGCCTGATTGGACCTTGTTTTCACACAAATGAACCCAGAATGATGTGAAATTGTGCTTCGTGCAACATAATTCTGGGTGCCATTTACAAACCATAAGTGCTAATGACTCCATTCTTTTTTGTGGTTGTAGGGGCTTTTGATTGGAGTACACTAAAACAAACCTAACCTCTCTAGGACATTCAGAAGCCAAGTTATAAGCCCACAAATGTGTAACTGGACTACTTCTTTAAATTGACACCAGATCCGGTGACCTTTGGGACATGGTTTGACCCCTTTAGGAAAGTGCTATCATCATGAAACGTTCATATCACTTACAACTCAATAGATTCTACCTTCTTGTAGCGTTTCAGCCTGATTGGACCTTGTTTTCACACAAATGGACCCAGAATGATGTGAAATTGTTCTTCGTGCAACATAATTCTGGGTGCCATTTACAAACCTTAAGTCCTAATGACTCCATTCCTTTTTGTGGTTGTAGGGGCTGTTGATTTGAGTACACTAAAACAAACCTGATCTCTCTAGGACATTCAGAAGCCAAGTTATAAGCCCACAAATGTGTAACTGGACTACTTCTTTAAATTGACACCAGATCCGGTGACCTTTGGGACATGGTTTGACCCCCTTAGGAAAGTGCTATCATCATGAAACGTTCAGATCACTTACAACTCAATAGATTCTACCTTCTTGTAGCGTTTCAGCCTGATTGGACCTTGTTTTCACACAAATGGACCCAGAATGATGTGAAATTGTGCTTCGTGCAACATAATTCTGGGTGCCGTTTAAAAACCATAAGTGCTAATGACTCCATTCCTTTTTGAGGTTGTAGGGGCTGTTGATGGAGTACACTAAAACAAACCTGATCTCTCTAGGACATTCAGAATCCAAGTTATAAGACCTCAAAGGTGTAACTGGACTACTTCTTTAAAGTGACACCAGGCCCGGTGACCTTTGGGACATGGTTTGACCCCCTATAGGAATGTGCGATCATCATGAAACGTTCAGATCACTTACAACTCAATAGATTCTACCTTCTTGTAGCGTTTCAGCCTGATTGGACCTTGTTTTCACACAAATGGACCCAGAATGATGTGAAATTGTGCTTCGTGCAACATAATTCTGGGTGCCATTTACAAACCATAAGTGCTAATGACTCCATTCCTTTTTGTGGTTGTAGGGGCTGTTGATTGGAGTACATTAAAATAAACCTGGTCTCTCTAGGACATTCAGAAGCCAAGTTATAAGCCCACAAATGTGTAACTGGACTACTTTAAATTGACACCAGATCCGGTGACATTTGGGAGATGGTTTGACCCCCTTAGGAAAGTGCTATCATCATGAAACGTTCAGATCACTTACAACTTAATAGATTCTACCTTCCTGTAACGTTTCAGCCTGATTGGACCTTGTTTTCACACAAATGAACCCAGAATGATGTGAAATTGTGCTTCGTGCAACATAATTCTAGGTGCCATTTAAAAACCATAAGTGCTAATGACTCCATTCCTTTTTGAGGTTGTAGGGGCTGTTGGTTGGAGTACATTAAAACAAATCTGATCTCTCTAGGACATTCAGAAGCCAAGTTATAAGCCCACAAATGTGTAACTGGACTACTTCTTTAAATTGACACCAGATCCGGTGACCTTTGGGACATGGTTTGACCCCCTTAGGAAAGTGCTATCATCATGAAACGTTCAGATCACTTACAACTCAATAGATTCTACCTTCCTGTAACGTTTCAGCCTGATTGGACCTTGTTTTCACACAAATGAACCCAGAATGATGTGAAATTGTGCTTAGTGCAGCATAATTCTTGGTGCCATTTAAAAACCATAAGTGCTAATGACCCCATTCCTTTTTGAGGTTGTAGGGGATGTTGATTGGAGTACATTAAAACAAACCTGATCTCTCTAGGATATTCAGAAGCCAAGTTATAAGCCCACAAAGGTGTAACTGGACTACTTCTTTAAAGTGACACCAGGCCCGGTGACCTTTGGGACATGGTTTGTCCCCCTATAGGGATGTGCGATCATCTTGAAACGTTCAGATCACTTACAACTCAATAGATTCTACCTTCTTGTAGCGTTTCAGACTGATTGGACCTTGTTTTCACACAAATGGACCCAGAATGATGTGAAATTGTGCTTCGTGCAACATAATTCTGGGTGCCATTTACAAACCATAAGTGCTAATGACTCCATTCTTTTTTGTGGTTGTAGGGGCTGTTGATTGGAGTACATTAAAACAAACCTGATCTCTCTAGGACATTCAGAAGCCAAGTTATAAGCCCACAAATGTGTAACTGGACCACTTCTTTAAATTGACACCAGATCCGGTGACATTTGGGACATGATTTGACCCCATTAGGAAAGTGCTATCAACATTAAACGTTCAGATCACTTACAACTCAATAGATTCTACCTTCCTGTAACGTTTCAGCCTGATTGGACCTTGTTTTCACACAAATGAACCCATAATGATGTGAAATTGTGCTTAATGCAGCATAATTCTGGGTGCCATTTAAAAAATGACTCCATTCCTTTTTGAGGTTGTAGGGGATGTTGATTGGAGTACACTAAAACAAACCTGATCTCTCTAGGACATTCAGAAGCCAAGTTATAAGCCCACAAATGTGTAACTGGACTACTTCTTTAAATTGACACCAGATCCGGTGACCTTTGGGACATGGTTTGACCCCCTTAGGAAAGTGCTATCATCATGAAACGTTCGGATCACTTACAACTCAATAGATTCTACCTTCTTGTAGCGTTTCAGCCTGATTGGACCTTGCTTTCACACAAATGGACCAAGAATGATGTGAAATTGTGCTTCGTGCAACATAATTCTGGGTGCCATTTACAAACCATAAGTGCTAATGACTCCATTCCTTTTTGTGGTTGTAGGGGCTGTTGATTGGAGCACATTAAAACAAACCTGATCTCTCTAGGACATTCAGAGGCCAAGTTATAAGCCCACAAATGTGTAACTGGACTACTTCTTTAAATTGACTCCAGATCCGGTGACCTTTGGGACATGGTTTGACCCCTTTAGGAAAGTGCTATCATCATGAAACGTTCAGATCACTTACAACTCAATAGATTCTACCTTCTTGTAGCGTTTCAGCCTGATTGGACCTTGTTTTCACACAAATGGACCCAGAATGATGTGAAATTGTGCTTCATGCAACATAATTCTGGGTGCCATTTACAAACCATAAGTGCTAATGACTCCATTCCTTTTTGTGGTTGTAGGGGCTGTTGATTGGAGCACATTAAAACAAACCTGATCTCTCTAGGACATTCAGAAGCCAAGTTATAAGCCCACAAATGTGTAACTGGACTACTTCTTTAAAGAGCAAGTCACCCCCAAATAAACTTTTTTTTGCTGATAAACTAAATAAACGAGTGTCTAATCGTGCTGCAGACACGTGTCGTCAATAATTTGGCACTTCAGTGCATCTTAGTTCAAATTTAAATATTCTGCCTAAAACTGGCAGTGTTGTGCCGTTGTCAGGTAAAAACTCTGCACTGTATTTGAATTTAAATCTGCCACCGCTATTGGCTAAGAAGTATGATATGATGTAAACTGGTACATTATGATGTCACAATGCTGTCGTGAGCCTGAGTGTGTGTGTATTTGTTAGCGGCTCCGCCCTCTCGGTCTGCCAGGCAACAGCATGTGTTGCATTTTTCAAACATAAAGCAGGAGTGGAGTTAGACTCTGGTAGGGGTTGACTTGCTCTTTAAATTGACACCAGATCCGGTGACCTTTGGGACATGGTTTGACCCCCTTAGGAAAGTGCTATCATCATGAAACGTTCAGATCACTTACAACTCAATAGATTCTACCTTCCTGTAACATTTCAGCCTGATTGGACCTTGTTTTCACACAAATGAACCCAGAATGATGTGAAATTGTGATTCGTGCAACATAATTCTGGGTGCCATTTACAAACCATAAGTGCTAATGACTCCATTCCTTTTTGTGGTTGTAGGGGCTTTTGATTGGAGTACACTAAAACAAACCTAACCTCTCTAGGACATTCAGAAGCCAAGTTATAAGCCCACAAATGTGTAACTGGACTACTTCTTTAAATTGACACCAGATCCGGTGACCTTTGGGACATGGTTTGACCCCTTTAGGAAAGTGCTATCATCATGAAACGTTCATATCACTTACAACTCAATAGATTCTACCTTCTTGTAGCGTTTCAGCCTGATTGGACCTTGTTTTCACACAAATGGACCCAGAATGATGTGAAATTGTGCTTCGTGCAACATAATTCTGGGTGCTATTTACAAACCTTAAGTCCTAATGACTCCATTCCTTTTTGTGGTTGTAGGGGCTGTTGATTTGAGTACACTAAAACAAACCTGATCTCTCTAGGACATTCAGAAGCCAAGTTATAAGCCCACAAATGTGTAACTGGACTACTTCTTTAAATTGACACCAGATCCGGTGACCTTTGGGACATGGTTTGACCCCCTTAGGAAAGTGCTATCATCATGAAACGTTCAGATCACTTACAACTCAATAGATTCTACCATCCTGTAACGTTTCAGCCTGAATGGACCTTGTTTTCACACAAATGAACCCAGAATGATGTGAAATTGTGCTTAGTGCAGCATAATTCTGGGTGCCATTTAAAAACCATAAGTGCTAATGACTCCATTCCTTTTTGAGGTTGTAGGGGATGTTGATTAGAGTACACTAAAACAAACCTGATCTCTCTAGGATATTCAGAAGCCAAGTTATAAGCCCACAAATGTGTAACTGGACTACTTCTTTAAATTGACACCAGATCCGGTGACCTTTGGGACATGGTTTGACCCGCTTAGGAAAGTGCTATCATCATGAAACGTTCAGATCACTTACAACTCAATAGATTCTAACTTCTTGTAGCGTTTCAGCCTGATCGGACCTTGTTTTCACACAAATGGACCCAGAATGATGTGAAATTGTGCTTCGTGCAACATAATTCTGGGTGCCATTTACAAACCATATGTGCTAATGACTCCATTCCTTTTTGTGGTTGTAGGGGCTGTTGATTGGAGCACATTAAAACAAACCTGATCTCTCTAGGACATTCAGAGGCCAAGTTATAAGCCCACAAATGTGTAACTGGACTACTTCTTTAAATTGACTCCAGATCCGGTGACCTTTGGGACATGGTTTGACCCCTTTAGGAAAGTGCTATCATCATGAAACGTTCAGATCACTTACAACTCAATAGATTCTACCTTCTTGTAGCGTTTCAGCCTGATTGGACCTTGTTTTCACACAAATGGACCCAGAATGATGTGAAATTGTGCTTCATGCAACATAACTCTGGGTGCCATTTACAAACCATAAGTGCTAATGACTCCATTCCTTTTTGTGGTTGTAGGGGCTGTTGATTGGAGCACATTAAAACAAACCTGATCTCTCTAGGACATTCAGAAGCCAAGTTATAAGCCCACAAATGTGTAACTGGACTACTTCTTTAAACTGACACCAGATCCGGTGACCTTTGGGACATGGTTTGACCCCCTTAGGAAAGTGCTATCATCATGAAACGTTCAGATCACTTACAACTCAATAGATTCTACCTTCCTGTAACAGTTCAGCCTGATTGGACCTTGTTTTCACACAAATGAACCCAGAATGATGTGAAATTGTGCTTCGTGCAACATAATTCTGGGTGCCATTTACAAACCATAAGTGCTAATGACTCCATTCCTTTTTGTGGTTGTAGGGGCTTTTGATTGGAGTACACTAAAACAAACCTAACCTCTCTAGGACATTCAGAAGCCAAGTTATAAGCCCACAAATGTGTAACTGGACTACTTCTTTATATTGACACCAGATCCGGTGACCTTTGGGACATGGTTTGACCCCTTTAGGAAAGTGCTATCATCATGAAACGTTCATATCACTTACAACTCAATAGATTCTACCTTCTTGTAGCGTTTCAGCCTGATTGGACCTTGTTTTCACACAAATGGACCCAGAATGATGTGAAATTGTGCTTCGTGCAACATAATTCTGGGTGCCATTTACAAACCTTAAGTCCTAATGACTCCATTCCTTTTTGTGGTTGTAGGGGCTGTTGATTTGAGTACACTAAAACAAACCTGATCTCTCTAGGACATTCAGAAGCCAAGTTATAAGCCCACAAATGTGTAACTGGACTACTTCTTTAAATTGACACCAGATCCGGTGACCTTTGGGACATGGTTTGACCCCCTTAGGAAAGTGCTATCATCATGAAACGTTCAGATCACTTACAACTCAATAGATTCGACCATCCTGTAACGTTTCAGCCTGATTGGACCTTGTTTTCACACAAATGAACCCAGAATGATGTGAAATTGTGCTTAGTGCAGCATAATTCTGGGTGCCATTTAAAAACCATAAGTGCTAATGACTCCATTCCTTTTTGAGGTTGTAGGGGATGTTGATTAGAGTACACTAAAACAAACCTGATCTCTCTAGGATATTCAGAAGCCAAGTTATAAGCCCACAAATGTGTAACTGGACTACTTCTTTAAATTGACACCAGATCCGGTGACCTTTGGGACATGGTTTGACCCGCTTAGGAAAGTGCTATCATCATGAAACGTTCAGATCACTTACAACTCAATAGATTCTAACTTCTTGTAGCGTTTCAGCCTGATTGGACCTTGTTTTCACACAAATGGACCCAGAATGATGTGAAATTGTGCTTCGTGCAACATAATTCTGGGTGCCATTTACAAACCATGTGTGCTAATGACTCCATTTCTTTTTGTGGTTGTAGGGGCTGTTGATTGGAGCACATTAAAACAAACCTGATCTCTCTAGGACATTCAGAAGCCAAGTTATAAGCCCACAAATGTATAACTGGACTACTTCTTTAAATTGACACCAGATCCGGTGACCTTTGGGACATGGTTTGACCCCCTTAGGAAAGTGCTATCATCATGAAACGTTCAGATCACTTACAACTCAATAGATTCTACCTTTCTGTAACGTTTCAGCCTGATTGGACCTTGTTTTCACACAAATGAACCCAGAGTTATGTGAAATTGTGCTTAGTTCAGCATAATTCTGGGTGCCATTTAAAAACCATGAGTGCTAATGACTCCATTCCTTTTTGAGGTTGTAGGGGATGTTGATTGGAGTACACTAAAACAAACCTGACCTCTCTAGGACATTCAGAAGCCAAGTTATAAGCCCACAAAGGTGTAACTGGACTACTTCTTTAATGTGACACCAGGCCCGGTGACCTTTGGGACATGGTTTTACCCCCTATAGGAATGTGTGATCATCTTGAAACGTTCAGATCACTTACAACTCAATAGATTCTACCTTCCTGTAACGTTTCAGCTTGATTGGACCTTGTTTTCACACAATTGAACCCAGAATGATGTGAAATTGTGCTTCGTGCAACATAATTCTGGGTGCCATTTAAAAACCATAAGTGCTAATGACTCCATTCCTTTTTGTGGTTGTAGGGGCTGTTGATTGGAGTACACTAAAACAAACCTGATCTCTCTAGGACATTCAGAAGCCAAGTTATAAGCCCACAAATGTGTAACTGGACTACTTCTTTAAATTGACACCAGATCCGGTGACCTTTGGGACATGGTTTGACCCCCTTAGGAAAGTGCTATCATCATGAAACGTTCAGATCACTTACAACTCAATAGATTCTACCTTCCTGTAACATTTCAGCCTGATTGGAGCTTGTTTTCACACAATTGGACCCAGAATGAAATGAAATTGTGCTTCGTGCAACATAATTCTGGGTGCCATTTACAAACCATAAGTGCTAATGACTCCATTCCTTTTTGTGGTTGTAGGGGCTGTTGATTGGAGTGCATTAAAACAAACCTGATCTCTCTAGGACATGCAGAAGCCAAGTTATAAGCCCACAAATGTGTAACTGGACTACTTTAAATTGACACCAGATCCGGTGACCTTTGGGACATGGTTTGACCCCCTTTGGAAAGTGCTATCATCATGAAACGTTCAGATCACTTACAACTCAATAGATTCTACCTTCCTGTAACGTTTCAGCCTGATTGGACCTTGTTTTCACACAAATGGACCCAGAATGATGTGAAATTGTGCTTCGTGCAACATAATTCTGGGTGCCATTTACAAACCATAAGTGCTAATGACTCCATTCCTTTCTGTAGTTGTAGGGGCTGTTGATTGGAGTACATTAAAACAAACCTGATCTCTCTAGGACATTCAGAAGCCAAGTTATAAGCCCACAAATGTGTAACTGGACTACTTCTTTAAATTGACACCAGATCCTGTGACCTTTGGGACATGGTTTGACCCCCTTAGGAAAGTGCTATCATCATGAAACGTTCAGACCACTTACAACTCAATAAATTCTACCTTCCTGTAACGTTTCAGCCTGATTGGACCTTGTTTTCACACAAATGAACCCAGAATGATGTGAAATTGTGCTTCGTGCAACATAATTCTGGGTGCCATTTAAAAACCATAAGTGCTAATGATTCCAGTCCTTTTTGTGGTTGTAGGGGCTTTTGATTAGAGTACACTAAAACAAACCTAACCTCTGTAGGACATTCAGAAGCCACGTTATAAGCCCACAAAGGTGTAACTGGACTACTTCTTTAAAGTGACACCAGGCCCGGTGAACTTTGGGACATGGTTTTACCCCCTATAGGAATGTGCGATCATCTTGAAACGTTCAGATCACTTACAACTCAATAGATTATACCTTCTTGTAGCGTTTCAGCCTGATTGGACCTTGTTTTCACACAAATGGACCCAGAATGATGTGAAATTGTGCTTCGTGCAACATAATTCTGGGTGCCATTTACAAACCATAAGTGCTAATGACTCCATTCCTTTTTGTGGTTGTAGGGGCTGTTGATTGGAGTACATTAAAACAAACCTGATCTCTCTAGGACATTCAGAAGCCAAGTTATAAGCCCACAAATGTGTAACTGGACTACTTCTTTAAATTGACACCAGATCCGGTGACCTTTGGGACATGGTTTGACCCCCTTAGGAAAGTGCTATCATCATGAAACGTTCAGATCACTTACAACTCAATAGATTCTACCTTCCTGTAACGTTTCAGCCTGATTGGACCTTGTTTTCACACAAATGAACCCAGAAAGATGTGAAATTGTGATTAGTTCAGCATAATTCTGGGTGCCATTTAAAAACCATAAGTGCTAATGACTCCATTCCTTTTTGAGGTTGTAGGGGATGTTGATTGGAGTACACTAAAACAAACCTGACCTCTCTAGGACATTCAGAAGCAAAGTTATAAGCCCACAAAGGTGTAACTGGACTACTTCTTTAAAGTGACACCAGGCCCGGTGACCTTTGGGACATGGTTTTACCCCCTATAGGAATGTGCGATCATCTTGAAACGTTCAGATCACTTACAACTCAATAGATTCTACCTTCTTGTAGCATTTCAGCCTGATTGGACCTTGTTTTCACACAAATGGACCCAGAATGATGTGAAATTGTGCTTCGTGCAACATAATTCTGGGTGCCATTTACAAACCTTAAGTCCTAATGACTCCATTCCTTTTTGTGGTTGTAGGGGCTGTTGATTGGAGTGCATTAAAACAAACCTGATCTCTCTTGGACATGCAGAAGCCAAGTTATAAGTCCACAAATGTGTAACTGGACTACTTCTTTAAATTGACACCAGATCCGGTGACCTTTGGGACATGGTTTGACCCCCTTAGGAAAGTGCTATCATCATGAAACGTTCAGATCACTTACAACTCAATAGATTCTACCTTCCTGTAACGTTTCAGCCTGATTGGACCTTGTTTTCACACAAATGAACCCAGAATTATGTGAAATTGTGCTTAGTTCAGCATAATTCTGGGTGCCATTTAAAAACCATAAGTGCTAATGACTCCATTCCTTTTTGTGGTTGTAGGGGCTGTTGATTGGAGAACACTTAAACAAACCTGATCTCTCTAGGACATTCAGAAGCAGAGTTATAAGCCCACAAATGTGTAACTGGACTACTTCTTTAAATTGACACCAGATCCGGTGACCTTTGGGACATGGTTTGACCCCCTTAGGAAAGTGCTATCATCATGAAACGTTCAGATCACTTACAACTCAATAGATTCTACCTTCCTGTAACGTTTAGGCCTGATTGGACCTTGTTTTCACACAAATGAACCCAGAATGATGTGAAATTGTGCTTCGTGCAACATAATTCTGGGTGCCATTTAAAAACCATAAGTGCTAATGACTCCATTCCTTTTTGTGGTTGTAGGGGCTGTTGATTGGAGTACACTAAAACAAACCTGATCTCTCTAGGACATTCAGAAGCCAAGTTATAAGCCCACAAATGTGTAACTGGACTACTTCTTTAAATTGACACCAGATCCGGTGACCTTTGGGACATGGTTTGACCCCCTTAGGAAAGTGCTATCATCATGAAACGTTCAGATCACTTACAACTCAATAGATTCTACCTTCCTGTAACATTTCAGCCTGATTGGACCTTGTTTTCACACAATTGGACCCAGAATGAAGTGAAATTGTGCTTCGTGCAACATAATTCTGGGTGCCATTTACAAACCATAAGTGCTAATGACTCCATTCCTTTTTGTGGTTGTAGGGGCTGTTGATTGGAGTGCATTAAAACAAACCTGATCTCTCTAGGACATGCAGAAGCCAAGTTATAAGCCCACAAATGTGTAACTGGACTACTTTAAATTGACACCAGATCCGGTGACCTTTGGGACATGGTTTGACCCCCTTAGGAAAGTGCTATCATCATGAAACGTTCAGATCACTTACAGCTCAATAGATTCTACCTTCCTGTAACGTTTCAGCCTGATTGGACCTTGTTTTCACACAAATGGACCCAGAATGATGTGAAATTGTGCTTCGTGCAACATAATTCTGGATGCCATTTACAAACCATAAGTGCTAATGACTCCATTCCTTTTTGTAGTTGTAGGGGCTGTAGATTGGAGTACATTAAAACAAACCTGATCTCTCTAGGACATTCAGAAGCCAAGTTATAAGCCCACAAATGTGTAACTGGACTACTTCTTTAAATTGACACCAGATCCGGTGACCTTTGGGACATGGTTTGACCCCCTTAGGAAAGTGCTATCATCATGAAACGTTCAGATCACTTACAACTCAATAGATTCTACCTTCCTGTAACGTTTCAGCCTGATTGGACCTTGTTTTCACACAAATGAACCCAGAATGATGTGAAATTGTGCTTAGTTCAGCATAATTCTGGGTGCCATTTAAAAACCATTAGTGCTAATGACTCCATTCCTTTTTGTGGTTGTAGGGGCTGTTGGTTGGAGTACATTAAAACAAACCTGACCTCTCTAGGACATTCAGAAGCCAAGTTATAAGCCCACAAAGGTGTAACTGGACTACTTCTTTAAAGTGACACCAGGCCCGGTGACCTTTGGGACATGGTTTGACCCCCTATAGGAATGTGCGATCATCTTGAAACGTTCACATCACTTACAACTCAATAGATTCTACCTTCTTGTAGCGTTTCAGCCTGATTGGACCTTGTTTTCACACAAATGGACCCAGAATGATGTGAAATTGTGCTTCGTGCAACATAATTCTGGGTGCCATTTACAAACCTTAAGTCCTAATGACTCCATTCCTTTTTGTGGTTGTAGGGGCTGTTGATTGGAGTACACTAAAACAAACCTGATCTCTCTAGGACATTCAGAAGCCAAGTTATAAGCCCACAAATGTGTAACTGGACTACTTCTTTAAATTGACACCAGATCCGGTGACCTTTGGGACATGGTTTGACCCCCTTAGGAAAGTGCTATCATCATGAAACGTTCAGATCACTTACAACTCAATAGATTCTACCTTCCTGTAACATTTCAGCCTGATTGGACCTTGTTTTCACACAATTGGACCCAGAATGAAGCGAAATTGTGCTTCGTGCAACATAATTCTGGGTGCCATTTACAAACCATAAGTGCTAATGACTCCATTCCTTTTTGTGGTTGTAGGGGCTGTTGATTGGAGTGCATTAAAACAAACCTGATCTCTCTAGGACATGCAGAAGCCAAGTTATAAGTCCACAAATGTGTAACTGGACTACTTCTTTAAATTGACACCAGATCCGGTGACCTTCGGGACATGGTTTGACCCCCTTAGGAAAGTGCTATCATCATGAAACGTTCAGATCACTTACAACTCAATAGATTCTACCTTCCTGTAACGTTTCAGCCTGATTGGACCTTGTTTTCACACAAATGACCCCAGAATGATGTGAAATTGTGCTTCGTGCAACATAATTCTGGGTGCCATTTAAAAACCATAAGTGCTAATGATTCCATTCCTTTGTGTGGTTGTAGGGGCTTTTGATTGGAGTACACTAAAACAAACCTAACCTCTCTAGGAAATTCAGAAGCCACGTTATAAGCCCACAAAGGTGTAACTGGACTACTTCTTTAAAGTGACACCAGGCCCGGTGACCTTTGGGACATGGTTTTACCCCCTATATGAATGTGCGATCATCTTGAAATGTTCAGATCACTTACAACTCAATAGATTCTACCTTCTTGTAGCGTTTCAGCCTGATTGGACCTTGTTTTCACACAAATGGACCCAGAATGATGTGAAATTGTGCTTCGTGCAACATATTTCTGGGTGCCATTTACAAACCATAAGTGCTAATGACTCCATTCCCTTTTGTGGTTGTAGGGGCTGTTGATTGGAATACATCAAAACAAACCTGATTTCTCTAGGACATTCAGAAGCCAAGTTATAAGCCCACAAATGTGTAACTGGACTACTTCTTTAAATTGACACCAGATCCGGTGAACTTTGGGACATGGTTTGACCCCCTTAGGAAAGTGCTATCATCTTGAAACGTTCAGATCACTTACAACTCAATAGATTCTGCCTTCCTGTCACGTTTCAGCCTGATTGGCCCTTGTTTTCACACAAATGGACCCAGAATGAAGTGAAATTGTGCTTAGTGCAACATAATTCTGGGTACCATTTACAAACCATAAGTGCTAATGACTCCATTCCTTTTTGTGGTTGTAGGGGCTGTTGATTGGAGTACATTAAAACAAACCTGATCTCTCTAGGACATTCAGAAGCCAAGTTATAAGCCCACAAATGTGTAACTGGACTACTTCTTTAAATTGTCACCAGATCCGGTGACCTTTGGGACATGGTTTGACCCCCTTAGGAAAGTGCTATCATCATGAAATGTTCAGATCACTTACAATTCAATAGATTCTACCTTCCTGTAACGTTTCAGCCTAATTGGACTTTGTTTTCACACAAATAAACCCAGAATGATGTGAAATTGTGCTTCGTGCAACATAATTCTGGGTGCCATTTAAAAACCATAAGTGCTAATGACTCCATTCCTTTTTGTGGTTGTAGGGGCTTTTGATTGGAGTAAACTAAAACAAACCTAACCTCTCTAGGACATTCAGAAGCCAAGTTATAAGCCCACAAAGGTGTAACTGGACTACTTCTTTAAAGTGACACCAGGTCCGGTGACCTTTGGGACATGGTTTTACCCCCTATAGGAATGTGCGATCATCTTGAAACGTTCAGATCACTTACAACTCAATAGATTCTACCTTCTTTTAGCGTTTCAGCCTGATTGGACCTTGTTTTCACACAAATGGACCCAGAATGATGTGAAATTGTGCTTCGTGCAACATAATTCTGGGTGCCATTTACAAACCATAAGTGCTAATGACTCTATTCCTTTTTGTGGTTTCTGGGCTGTTGATTGGAGTACATTAAAATAAACCTGGTCTCTCTAGGACATTCAGAAGCCAAGTTATAAGCCCACAAATGTGTAACTGGACTACTTCTTTAAAGTGACACCAGATCCGGTGACCTTTTGGACATGGTTTGACCCCGTTAGGAAAGTGCTATCATCGTGAAACGTTCAGATCACTTATAACTCAATAAATTCTACCTTCCTGTAACGTTTCAGCCTGATTGGACCTTGTTTTCACACAAATGAACCCAGAATGATGTGAAATTGTGCTTTGTGCAACATAATTCTGGGTGCGATTTAAAAACCATAAGTTCTAATGACTCCATTCCTTTTTGTGGTTGTAGGGGCTGTTGATTGGAGTACACTAAAACAAACCTGATCGCTCTAGGACATTCAGAAGCCAAGTTATAAGCCCACAAATGGGTAACTGGACTACTTCTTTAAATTGACACCAGATCCGGTGACCTTTGGGACATGGTTTGACCCCCTTAGGAAAGCGCTATAATCGTGAAACGTTCAGATCACTTACAACTCAATAGATTCTACCTTCCTGTAACGTTTCAGCCTGATTGGACCTTGTTTTCACACAAATGAACCCAGAATGATGTGAATTTGTGCTTTGTGCAACATAATTCTGGGTGCCATTTAAAAACCGTAAGTGCTAATGACTCCATTCCTTTTTGTGGTTGTAGGGGCTGTTGATTGGAGTACAATAAATCAAATATGACCTCTCTAGGACATTCAGAAGCCAAGTTATAAGCCCACAAATGTGTAACTGTACCACTTCTTTAAAGTGACACCAGGCCCGGTGACCTTTGGGACATGGTTTGACCCCTATAGGAATGTGCGATCAACATGAAACGTTCAGATCACTTACAACTCAATAAATTCTACCTTCCTGTAACGTTTCAGCCTGATTGGACCTTGTTTTCACACAAATGAACCCAGAATGATGTGAAATTGTGCTTCGTGCAACATAATTCTGGGTGACATTTACAAACCATAAGTGATAATGACTCCATTCCTTTTTGTGGTTGTAGGGGCTGTTTATTGGAGTACACTAAAACAAACCTGATCTCTCTAGGACATTCAGAAGCCAAGTTATAAGCCCACAAATGTGTAACTGGACTACTTCTTTAAATTGGCACCAGATCCGGTGACCTTTGGGACATGGTTTGACCCCCTTAGGAAAGTGCTATCATCATGAAACGTTCAGATCACTTACAACTCAATAGATTCTACCTTCTTGTAACGTTTCAGCCTGATTGGACCTTGTTTTCACACAAATGGACCCAGAATGATGTGAAATTGTGCTTCGTGCAACATAATTCTGGGTGCCATTTACAAACCATAAGTGCTAATGACTCCATTCCTTTTTGTGGTTGTAGGGGCTGTTGATTGGAGTACACTAAAACAAACCTGATCTCTCTAGGACATTCAGAAGCCAAGTTATAAGCCCAAAAATGTGTAACTGGACTACTTCTTTAAATTGACACCAGATCTGAAGACCTTTGGGACATGGTTTGACCCCCTTAGGAAAGTGCTATCATCGTGAAACGTTCAGATCACTTACAACTCAATAGATTCTACCTTCCTGTAACGTTTCAGCCTGATTGGACCTTGTTTTCACACAAATGAACCCAGAATGATGTGAAATTGTGCTTCGTGCAACATAATTCTGGGTTCCATTTAAAAACCATAAGTGCTAATGACTCCATTCCTTTTTGTGGTTGTAGGGGCTGTTGATTGGAGTACACTAAAACAAACCTGATCGCTCTAGGACATTCAGAAGCCAAGTTATAAGCCCACAAATGTGTAACTGGACTACTTCTTTAAATTGACGCCAGATCCGGTGACCTTTGGGACATGGTTTGACCCCCTTAGGAAAGCGCTATCATCATGAAACGTTCAGATCACTTACAACTCAATAGATTCTACCTTCCTGTAACGTTTAAGCCTGATTGGACCTTGTTTTCACACAAATGGACCCAGAATGATGTGAAATTGTGCTTCGTGCAACATAATTCTGGGTGCCATTTACAAACCCTAAGTGCTAATGACTCCATTCCTTTTTGTGGTTGTAGGGGCTGTTGATTGGAGTACACTAAAACAAACCTGATCTCTCTAGGACATTCAGAAGCCAAGTTATAAGCCCACAAATGTGTAACTGGACTACTTCTTTAAATTGACACCAGATCCGGTGACCTTTGGGACATGGTTTGCCCCCCTTAGGAAAGTGCTATCATCATGAAACGTTCAGATACCTTACAACTCAATAGATTCTACCTTCCTGTAACGTTTCAGCCTGATTGGACCTTGTTTTCACACAAATGGACCCAGAATGATGTGAAATTGTGCTTCGTGCAACATAATTCTGGGTGCCATTTACAAACCATAAGTGCTAATGACTCCATTCCTTTTTGTGGTTGTAGGGGCTGTTGATTGGAGTACACTAAAACAAACCTGATCTCTCTAGGAAATTCAGAAGCCAAGTTATAAGCCCACAAATGTGTAACTGGACTACTTCTTTAAATTGACACCAGATCCGGTGACCTTTGGGACATGGTTTGACCCCCTTAGGAAAGTGCTATCATCATGAAACGTTCAGATCACTTACAACTCAATAGATTCAACCTTCCTGTAACGTTTCAGCCTGATTGGACATTGTTTTCCCACAAATGAACCCAGAATGATGTGAAATTGTGCTTCGTGCAACATAATTCTGGGTGCCATTTAAAAACCATGAGTGCTAATGTCTCCATTCCTTTTTGTGGTTGTAGGGGCTGTTGATTGGAGTACACTAAAACAAACCTGACCTCTCTAGGACATTCAGAAGCCAAGTTATAAGCCCACAAATGTGTAACTGGACTACTTCTTTAAAGTGACACCAGATCCGGTGACCTTTGGGACATGGTTTGACCCCCTTAGGAAAGTGCTATCATCATGAAACGTTCAGATAACTTACAACTCAATAGATTCTACCTTCCTGTAACGTTTCAGCCTGATTGGACCTTGTTTTCACACAAATGAACCCAGAATGATGTGAAATTGTGCTTCGTGCAACATAATTCTGGGTGCCATTTAAAAACCATAAGGGCTAATGTCTCCATTCCTTTTTGTGGTTGTAGGGGCTGTTGATTGGAGTACACTAAAACAAACCTGATCGCTCTAGGACATTCAGAAGCCAAGTTATAAGTCCACAAATGTGTAACTGGACTACTTCTTTAAATTGACACCAGATCCGGTGACCTTTGGGACATGGTTTGACCCCCTTAGGAAAGTGCTATCATCATGAAACGTTCAGATCACTTACAACTCAATAGATTCTACCTTCCTGTAACGTTTCAGCCTGATTGGACCTTGTTTTCACACAAATGGACCCAAAATGATGTGAAATTGTGCTTCGTGCAACATAATTCTGGGTGCCATTTACAAACCATAAGTGCTAATGACTCCATTCCTTTTTGTGGTTGTAGGGGCTGTTGATTGGAGTACACTAAAACAAACCTGATCTCTCTAGGAAATTCAGAAGCCAAGTTATAAGCCCACAAATGTGTAACTGGACTACTTCTTTAAAGTGACACCAGATCCGGTGACCTTTGGGACATGGTTTGACCCCCTTAGGAAAGTGCTATCATCATGAAACGTTCAGATCACTTACAACTCAATAGATTCTACCTTCCTGTAACGTTTCAGCCTGATTGGACCTTGTTTTCACACAAATGAACCCAGAATGATGTGAAATTGTGCTTCGTGCAACATAATTCTGGGTGCCATTTAAAAACCATAAGGGCTAATGTCTCCATTCCTTTTTGTGGTTGTAGGGGCTGTTGATTGGAGTACACTAAAACAAACCTGATCGCTCTAGGACATTCAGAAGCCAAGTTATAAGTCCACAAATGTGTAACTGGACTACTTCTTTAAATTGACACCAGATCCGGTGACCTTTGGGACATGGTTTGACCCCCTTAGGAAAGTGCTATCATCATGAAACGTTCAGATCACTTACAACTCAATAGATTCTACCTTCCTGTAACGTTTCAGCCTGATTGGACCTTGTTTTCACACAAATGGACCCAGAATGATGTGAAATTGTGCTTCGTGCAACATAATTCTGGGTGCCATTTACAAACCATAAGTAATAATGACTCCATTCCTTTTTGTGGTTGTAGGGGCTGTTGATTGGAGTACACTAAAACAAACCTGATCTCTCTAGGAAATTCAGAAGCAAAGTTATAAGCCCACAAATGTGTAACTGGACTACTTCTTTAAATTGACACCAGATCCGGTGACCTTTGGGACATGGTTTGACCCCCTTAGGAAAGTGCTATCATCATGAAACGTTCAGATCACTTACAACTCAATAGATTCAACCTTCATGTAACGTTTCAGCCTGATTGGACATTGTTTTCCCACAAATGAACCCAGAATGATGTGAAATTGTGCTTCGTGCAACATAATTCTGGGTGCCATTTAAAAACCATAAGTGCTAATGTCTCCATTCCTTTTTGTGGTTGTAGGGGCTGTTGATTGGAGTACACTAAAACAAACCTGATGTCTCTAGGACATTCAGAAGCCAAGTTATAAGCCCACAAATGTGTAACTGGACTACTTTAAATTGACACCAGATCCGGTGACCTTTGGTACATGGTTTGACCCCCTTAGGAAAGTGCTATCATCATGAAACGTTCAGATCACTTACAACTCAATAGATTCTAACTTCCTGTAACGTTTCAGCCTGATTGGACCTTGTTTTCACACAAATGAACCAAGAATGATGTGAAATTGTGCTTCGTGCAACATAATTCTGGGTGCCATTTACAAACCATAAGTGCTAATGACTCCATTCCTTTTTGTGGTTGTAGGGGCTGCTGATTGGTGTACATTAAAACAAACCTGATCTCTCTTGGACATTCAGAAGCCAAGTTATAAGTCCACAAATGTGTAACTGGACTACTTCTTTAAAGAGACACCAGATCCGGTGACCTTTGGGACATGTTTTGACCCCCTTAGGAAAGTGCTATCATCATGAAACGTTCAGATCACTTACAACTCAATAGATTCTACCTTCCTGTAACGTTTCAGCCTGATTGGACCTTGTTTTCACACAAATGGACCGAGAATGATGTGAAATTGTGCTTCGTGCAACATAATTCTGGGTGCCATTTACAAACCATAAGTGCTAATGACTCCATTACTTTTTGTGGTTGTAGGGGCTTTTGATTGGAGTACACTAAAACAAACCTAACCTCTCTAGGACATTCAGAAGCCAAGTTATAAGCCCACAAAGGTGTAACTGGACTACATCTTTAAAGTGACACC
This sequence comes from Nothobranchius furzeri, assembly GCF_043380555.1. Taxonomy (NCBI): domain Eukaryota; kingdom Metazoa; phylum Chordata; class Actinopteri; order Cyprinodontiformes; family Nothobranchiidae; genus Nothobranchius; species Nothobranchius furzeri. Next base: position 12,516,881 of record NC_091749.1, on the reverse strand, counting down.
AGGCCCGGTGACCTTTGGGACATGGTTTTACCCCCTATAGGAATGTGCGATCATATTGAAACGTTCAGATCACTTACAACTCAATAGATTATACCTTCTTGTAGCATTTCAGCCTGATTGGACCTTGTTTTCACACAAATGGACCCAGATTGATGTGAAATTGTGCTTCGTGCAACATAATTCTGGGTGCCATTGACAAACCATAAGTGCTAATGACTCCATTCCTTTTTGTGGTTGTAGGGGCTGTTGATTGGAGTACACTAAAACAAACCTGATGTCTCTAGGACATTCAGAAGCCAAGTTATAAGCCCACAAATGTGTAACTGGACTACTTTAAATTGACACCAGATCCGGTGACCTTTGGTACATGGTTTGACCCCCTTAGGAAAGTGCTATCATCATGAAACGTTCAGATCACTTACAACTCAATAGATTCTAACTTCCTGTAACGTTTCAGCCTGATTGGACCTTGTTTTCACACAAATGAACCAAGAATGATGTGAAATTGTGCTTCGTGCAACATAATTCTGGGTGCCATTTACAAACCATAAGTGCTAATGACTCCATTCCTTTTTGTGGTTGTAGGGGCTGCTGATTGGTGTACATTAAAACAAACCTGATCTCTCTTGGACATTCAGAAGCCAAGTTATAAGCCCACAAATGTGTAACTGGACTACTTCTTTAAATTGACACCAGATCCGGCGACCTTTGGAACATGGTTTGACCCCCTTAGGAAAGTGCTATCATCATGAAACGTTCAGATCATTTACAACTCAATAGATTCTACCTTCCTGTAACGTTTAGGCCTGATTGGACCTTGTTTTCACACAAATGAACCCAGAATGATGTGAAATTGTGCTTCGTGCAACATAATTCTGGGTGCAATTTAAAAACCATAAGTGCTAATGACTCCATTCCTTTTTGTGGTTGTAGGGGCTGTTGATTGGAGTATACTAAAACAAACCTGATCTCTCTAGGACATTCAGAAGCCACGTTATAGGCCCACAAATGTGTAACTGGACTACTACTTTAAATTGACACCAGATCCGGTGACCTTTGGGACATGGTTTGACACCCTTAGGAAAGTGCTATCATCATGAAACGTTCAGATCACTTACAACTCAATAGATTCTACCTTCCTGTAACGTTTCAGCCTGATTGGACCTTGTTTTCACACAAATTAACCCAGAATGATGTGAAATTGTGCTTCGTGCAACATATTTCTGGGTGCCATTTACAAACCATAAGTGCTAATGACTCCATTCCTTTTTGTGGTTGTAGGGGCTGTTGATTGGAGTACATTAAAACAAACCTGATCTCTCTAGGACATTCAGAATCCAAGTTATAAGCCCACAAATGTGTAACTGGACTACTTCTTTAAATTGACACCAGATCCGGTGACCTTTGGGACATGGTTTGACCCCCTTAGGAAAGGGCTATCATCATGAAACGTTCAGATCACTTACAACTCAATAGATTCTACCTTCCTGTAACGTTTCAGCCTGATTGGACCTTGTTTTCACACAAATGGACCCAGAATGAAGTGAAATTGTGCTTCGTGCAACATAATTCTGGGTGCCATTTACAAACCATAAGTGCTAATGACTCCATTCTTTTTGTGGTTGTAGGGGCTGTTGATTGGAGTACATTAAAACAAACCTGATCTCTCTAAGACATTCAGAAGCCAAGTTATAAGCCCACAAATGTGTAACTGGACTACTTTAAATTGACACCAGATCCGGTGACCTTTGGGACATGGTTTGACCCCCTTAGGAAAGTGCTATCATCATGAAACGTTCAGATCACTTACAACTCAATAGATTCTACCTTCCTGTAACGTTTCAGCCTGATTGGACCTTATTTTCACGCAAATGGACACAGAATGATGTGAAATTGTGCTTCGTGCAACATAATTCTGGGTGCCATTTAAAAACCATAAGTGCTAATGACTCCATTCATTTTTGTGGTTGTAGGGGCTGTTGATTGGAGTACACTTAAACAAACCTGATCTCTCTAGGACATTCAGAAGCCAAGTTATAAGCCCACAAATGTGTAACTGGACTACTTCTTTAAATTGACACCAGATCCGGTGACCTTTGGGACATGGTTTGACCCCCTTAGGAAAGTGCTATCATCATGAAATGTTCAGATCACTTACAACTCAATAGATTCTACCTTCCTGTAACGTTTCAGCCTGATTGGACCTTGTTTTCACACAAATGAACCCAGAATGATGTGAAATTGTGCTTCGTGCAACATAATTCTGGGTGCCATTTAAAAACCATAAGGGCTAATGACTCCATTCCTTTTTGTGGTCGTAGGGGCTGTTGATTTGAGTACACTAAAACAAACCTGATCTCTCTAGGACATTCAGAAGCCAAGTTATAAGCCCACAAATGTGTAACTGGACTACTTCTTTAAATTGACACCAGATCCGGTGACCTTTGGGACATGGTTTGACCCCCTTAGGAAAGTTCTATCATCATGAAACGTTCAGATCACTTACAACTCAATAGATTCTACCTTCCTGTAACGTTTCAGCTTGATTGGACCTTGTTTTCACACAAATGGACCCAGAATGAAGTGAAATTGTGCTTCATGCAACATAATTCTGGGTCCCATTTACAAACCATAAGTGCTAATGACTCCATTCCTTTTTGTGGTTGTAGGGACTGTTGATTGGAGTACATTAAAACAAACCTGATCTCTCTAGGACATTCAGAAGCCAAGTTATAAGCCCACAAATGTGTAACTGGACTACTTCTTTTAATTGACACCAGATCCGGTGACCTTTGGGACATGGTTTGACACCCTTAGGAAAGTGCTATCATCATGAAATGTTCAGATCACTTACAACCCAATAGATTCTACCTTCCTGTAATGTTTCAGCCTGATTGGACCTTGTTTTCACACAAATGGACCCAGAATGATGTGAAATTGTGCTTCGTGCAACATAATCCTGGGTGCCATTTAAAAACCATAAGTGCTAATGACTCCATTCCTTTTTGTGGTTGTAGGGGCTGTTGATTGGAGTACACTAAAACAAACCTAACCTCTCTAGGACATTCAGAAGCCAAGTTATAAGCCCACAAATGTGTAACTGGACTACTTCTTTAAATTGACACCAGATCCGGTGACCTTTGGGACATGGTTTGACCCCCTTAGGAAAGTGCTATCATCATGAAACGTTCAGATCACTTACAACTCAATAGATTCTACCTTCATGTAACGTTTCAGCCTGATTGGACCTTGTTTTCACACAAATGAACCCAGAATGATGTGAAATTGTGCTTCGTGCAACATAATTCTGGGTGCCATTTAAAAACCATAAGGGCTAATGACTCCATTCCTTTTTGTGGTCGTAGGGGCTGTTGATTGGAGTACACTAAAACAAACCTAACCTCTCTAGGACATTCAGAAGCCAAGTTATAAGCCCACAAAGGTGTAACTGGACTACTTCTTTTAAGTGACACCAGGCCCGGTGACCTTTGGGACATGGTTTTACCCCCTATAGGAATGTGCGATCATCTTGAAATGTTCAGATCACTTACAACTCAATAGATTCTACCTTCTTGTAGCGTTTCAGCCTGATTGGACCTTGTTTTCACACAAATGAACCCAGAATGATGTGAAATTGTGCTTCGTGCAACATAATTCTGGGTGCCATTTAAAAACCATAAGGGCTAATGACTCCATTCCTTTTTGTGGTTGTAGGGGCTGTTGATTGGAGTACACTAAAACAAACCTGATCTCTCTAGGACATTCAGAAGCCAAGTTATAAGCCCACAAATGTGTAACTTGACTACTTCTTTAAATTGACACCAGATCCGGTGACCTTTGGGACATAGTTTGACCCCCTTAGGAAAGTTCTATCATCATGAAACGTTCAGATCACTTACAACTCAATAGATTCTACCTTCCTGTAACGTTTCAGCCTGATTGGACCTTGTTTTCACACAAATGGACCCAGAATGAAGTGAAATTGTGCTTCGTGCAACATAATTCTGGGTGCCATTTACAAACCATAAGTGCTAATGACTCCATTCCTTTTTGTGGTTGTAGGGGCTGCTTATTGGAGTACATTAAAACAATCCTGATCTCTCTAGGACATTCAGAAGCCAAGTTATAAGCCCACAAATGTGTAACTGGACTACTTCTTTAAATTGACACCAGATCCGGTGACCTTTGGGACATGGTTTGACCCCCTTAGGAAAGTGCAATCATCATGAAACGTTCAGATCACTTACAACTCAATAGATTCTACCTTTCTGTAACGTTTCAGCCTGATTGGACCTTGTTTTCACACAAATGGACCCAGAATGAAGTGAAATTGTGCTTCGTGCAACATAATTCTGGGTTCCATTTACAAACCATAAGTGCTAATGACTCCATTCCTTTTTGTGGTTGTAGGGGCTTTTGATTGGAGTACACTAAAACAAACCTAACCTCTCTAGGACATTCAGAAGCCAAGTTATAAGCCCACAAATGTGTAACTGGACTACTTCTTTTAAGTGACACCAGGCCCGGTGACCTTTGGGACATGGTTTTACCCCCTATAGGAAAGTTCTATCATAATGAAATGTTCAGATCACTTACAACTCAATATATTCTACCTTCCTGTAACGTTTCAGCCTGATTGGACCTTGTTTTCACACAAATGGACCCAGAATGAAGTGAAATTGTGCTTCGTGCAACATAATTCTGGGTGCCATTTACAAACCATAAGTGCTAATGACTCCATTCCTTTTTGTGGTTGTAGGGGCTGTTGATTGGAGTACATTAAAACAAACCTGATCTCTCTAGAACATTCAGAAGCCAAGTTATAAGCCCACAAATGTGTAACTGGACTACTTCTTTTAATTGACACCAGATCCGGTGACCTTTGGGACATGGTTTGACCCCCTTAGGAAAGTGCTATCATCATGAAACGTTCAGATCACTTACAACTCAATAGATTCTACCATCCTGTAATGTTTCAGCCTGATTGGACCTTGTTTTCACACAAATGGACCCAGAATGAAGTGAAATTGTGCTTCGTGCAACATAATTCTGGGTGCCATTTACAAACCATAAGTGCTAATGACTCCATTCCTTTTTGTGGTTGTAGGGGCTTTTGATTGGAGTACACTAAAACAAACCTAACCTCTCTAGGACATTCAGAAGCCAAGTTATAAGCCCACAAAGGTGTAACTGGACTACTTCTTTTAAGTGACACCAGGCCCGGTGACCTTTGGGACATGGTTTTACCCCTTATAGGAATGTGCGATCATCTTGAAACGTTCAGATCACTTACAACTCAATAGATTCTACCTTCTTGTAGCGTTTCAGCCTGATTGGACCTTGTTTTAACACAAATGAACCCAGAATGATGTGAAATTGTGCTTCGTGCAACATAATTCTGGGTGCCATTTACAAACCATAAGTGCTAATGACTCCATTCCTTTTTGTGGTTGTAGGGGCTGTTGATTGGAGTACATTAAAACAATCCTGATCTCTCTAGGACATTCAGAAGCCAAGTTATAAGCCCACAAATGTGTAACTGGACTACTTCTTTTAATTGACACCAGATCCGGTGACCTTTGGGACATGGTTTGACCCCCTTAGGAAAGTGCTATCATCATGAAACGTTCAGATCACTTACAACTCAATAGATTCTACCTTCCTGTAATGTTTCAGCCTGATTAGACCTTGTTTTCACACAAATGGACCCAGAATGATGTGAAATTGTGCTTCGTGCAACATAATTCTGGGTGCCATTTACAAACCATAAGTGCTAATGACTCCATTCTTTTTTGTGGTTGTAGGGTCTGTTGATTGGAGTACATTAAAACAAACCTGATCTCTCTAGGACATTCAGAAGCCAAGTTATAAGCCCACAAATGTGTAACTGGACTACTTCTTTAAATTGACACCAGATCCGGTGTCCTTTGGGACATGGTTTGACCCCCTTAGGAAAGTGATATCATCATGAAACGTTCAGATCACTTACAACTCAATAGATTCTACCTTCCTGTAATGATTCAGCCTGATTGGACCTTGTTTTCACACAAATGGACCCAGAATGAAGTGAAATTGTGCGTCGTGCAACATAATTCTGGGTGCCATTTACAAACCATAAGTGCTAATGACTCCATTCCTTTTTGTGGTTGTAGGGGCTGTTGATTGGAGTACATTAAAACAAACCTGATCTCTCTAGGACATTCAGAAGCCAAGTTATAAGCCCACAAATGTGTAACTGGACTACTTCTTTAAATTGACACCAGATCCGGTGACCTTTGGGACATGGTTTGACCCCCTTAGGAAAGTGCTATCATCATGAAACGTTCAGATCACTTACAACTCAATAGATTCTACCTTCCTGTAACGTTTCAGCCTGATTGGACCTTGTTTTCACACAAATGGACGCAGAATGATGTGAAATTGTGCTTCGTGCAACATAATTCTGGGTGCCATTTACAAACCATAAGTGCTAATGACTCCATTCCTTTTTGTGGTTGTAGGGGCTGTTGATTGGAGTACATTAAAACAAACCTGATCTCTCTAGGCCATTCAGAAGCCAAGTTATAAGCCCACAAATGTGTAACTGGACTACTTCTTTAAATTGACACCAGATCCGGTGACCTTTGGGACATGGTTTGACCCCCTTAGGAAAGTGCTATCATCATGATACGTTCAGATCACTTACAACTCAATAGATTCTACCTTCCTGTAACGTTTCAGCCTGATTGGACCTTGTTTTCACACAAATGGACGCAGAATGATGTGAAATTGTGCTTCGTGCAACATAATTCTGGGTGCCATTTACAAACCATAAGTGCTAATAACTCCATTCATTTTTGTGGTTGTAGGGGCTGTTGATTGGAGTACACTAAAACAAACCTGATCTCTCTAGGACATTCAGAAGCCAAGTTATAAGCCCACAAATGTTTAACTGGACTACCTATTTAAATTGACACCAGATCCGGTGACCTTTGGGACATGGTTTGACCCCCTTAGGAAAGTGCTATCATCATGAAACGTTCAGATCACTTACAACTCAATAGATTCTACCTTCCTGTAACGTTTCAGCCTGATTGGACCTTGTTTTCACACAAATGGACGCAGAATGATGTGAAATTGTGCTTCGTGCAACATAATTCTGGGTGCCATTTACAAACCATAAGTGCTAATGACTCCATTCCTTTTTGTGGTTGTAGGGGCTGTTGATTGGAGTACAATAAAACAAACCTGATCTCTCTAGGCCATTCAGAAGCCAAGTTATAAGCCCACAAATGTGTAACTGGACTACTTCTTTAAATTGACACCAGATCCGGTGACCTTTGGGACATGGTTTGACCCCCTTAGGAAAGTGCTATCATCATGAAACGTTCAGATCACTTACAACTCAATAGATTCTACCTTCCTGTAACGTTTCAGCCTGATTGGACCTTGTTTTCACACAAATGGACGCAGAATGATGTGAAATTGTGCTTCGTGCAACATAATTCTGGGTGCCATTTACAAACCATAAGTGCTAATAACTCCATTCATTTTTGTGGTTGTAGGGGCTGTTGATTGGAGTACACTAAAACAAACCTGATCTCTCTAGGACATTCAGAAGCCAAGTTATAAGCCCACAAATGTTTAACTGGACTACCTATTTAAATTGACACCAGATCCGGTGACCTTTGGGACATGGTTTGACCCCCTTAGGAAAGTGCTATCATCATGAAACGTTCAGATCACTTACAACTCAATAGATTCTACCTTCCTGTAATGTTTCAGCCTGATTGGACCTTGTTTTCACACAAATGGACCCAGAATGATGTGAAATTGTGGTTCGTGCAACATAATTCTGGGTGCCATTTACAAACCATAAGTTCTAATGACTCCATTCATTTTTGTGGTTGTAGGGGCTTTTGATTGGAGTACACTAAAACAAACCTAACCTCTCTAGGACATTCAGAAGCCAAGTTATAAGCCCAAAAAGATGTAACTGGACTACTTCTTTAAAGTGACACTAGGCCCGCTGACCTTTGGGACATGGTTTGACCCCCTTAGGAAAGTGCTATCATCATGAAACGTTCAGATCACTTACAACTCAATAGATTCTACCTTCCTGTAACGTTTCAGCCTGATTGGACCTTGTTTTCACACAAATGGACCCAGAATGAATTGAAATTGTTCTTCATGCAACATAATTCTGGGTCCCATTTACAAACCATAAGTGCTAATGACTCCATTCCTTTTTGTGGTTGTAGGGGCTGTTGATTGGAGTACATTAAAACAATCCTGATCTCTCTAGGACATTCAGAAGCCAAGTTATAAGCCCACAAATGTGTAACTGGACTACTTCTTTTAATTGACACCAGATCCGGTGACCTTTGGGACATGGTTTGACCCCCTTAGGAAAGTTCTATCATCATGAAACGTTCAGATCACTTACAACTCAATAGATTCTACCTTCCTGTAACGTTTCAGCCTGATTGGACCTTGTTTTCACACAAATGGACCCAGAATGAAGTGAAATTGTGCTTCGTGCAACATAATTCTGGGTGCCATTTACAAACCATAAGTGCTAATGACTCCATTCCTTTTTGTGGTTGTAGGGGCTGTTGATTGGAGTACATTAAAACAATCCTGATCTCTCTAGGACATTCAGAAGCCAAGTTATAAGCCCACAAATGTGTAACTGGACTACTTCTTTAAATTGACACCAGATCCGGTGACCTTTGGGACATGGTTTGACCCCCTTAGGAAAGTGCTATCATCATGAAACGTTCAGATCACTTACAACTCAATAGATTCTACCTTCCTGTAACGTTTCAGCCTGACTGGACCTTGTTTTCACACAAATGGACCCAGAATGAAGTGAAATTGTGCTTCGTGCAACATAATTCTGGGTGCCATTTACAAACCATAAGTGCTAATGACTCCATTCCTTTTTGTGGTTGTAGGGGCTTTTGATTGGAGTACACTAAAACAAACCTAACCTCTCTAGGACATTCAGAAGCCAAGTTATAAGCCCACAAATGTGTAACTGGACTACTTCTTTTAAGTGACACCAGGCCCGGTGACCTTTGGGACATGGTTTTACCCCCTATAGGAATGTGCGATCATCTTGAAACGTTCAGATCACTTACAACTCAATAGATTCTACCTTCTTGTAGCTTTTCAGCCTGATTGGACCTTGTTTTCACACAAATGAACCCAGAATGATGTGAAATTGTGCTTCGTGCAACATAATTCTGGGTGCCATTTAAAAACCATAAGGGCTAATGACTCCATTCCTTTTTGTGGTTGTAGGGGCTGTTGATTGGAGTACACTAAAACAAACCTGATCTCTCTAGGACATTCAGAAGCCAAGTTATAAGCCCACAAATGTGTAACTGGACTACTTCTTTAAATTGACACCAGATCCCGTGACCTTTGGGACATGGTTTGACCCCCTTAGGAAAGTTCTATCATAATGAAATGTTCAGATCACTTACAACTCAATAGATTCTACCTTCCTGTAACGTTTCAGCCTGATTGGACCTTGTTTTAACACAAATGAACCCAGAATGATGTGAAATTGTGCTTCGTGCAACATAATTCTGGGTGCCATTTACAAACCATAAGTGCTAATGACTCCATTCCTTTTTGTGGTTGTAGGGGCTGTTGATTGGAGTACATTAAAACAATCCTGATCTCTCTAGGACATTCAGAAGCCAAGTTATAAGCCCACAAATGTGTAACTGGACTACTTCTTTTAATTGACACCAGATCCGGTGACCTTTGGGACATGGTTTGACCCCCTTAGGAAAGTGCTATCATCATGAAACGTTCAGATCACTTACAACTCAATAGATTCTACCTTCCTGTAATGTTTCAGCCTGATTGGACCTTGTTTTCACACAAATGGACCCAGAATGATGTGAAATTGTGCTTCGTGCAACATAATTCTGGGTGCCATTTACAAACCATAAGTGCTAATGACTCCATTCCTTTTTGTGGTTGTAGGGTCTGTTGATTGGAGTACATTAAAACAAACCTGATCTCTCTAGGACATTCAGAAGCCAAGTTATAAGCCCACAAATGTGTAACTGGACTACTTCTTTAAATTGACACCAGATCCGGTGTCCTTTGGGACATGGTTTGACCCCCTTAGGAAAGTGCTATCATCATGAAACGTTCAGATCACTTACAACTCAATAGATTCTACCTTCCTGTAACGATTCAGCCTGATTGGACCTTGTTTTCACACAAATGGACCCAGAATGAAGGGAAATTGTGCGTCGTGCAACATAATTCTGGGTGCCATTTACAAACCATAAGTGCTAATGACTCCATTCCTTTTTGTGGTTGTAGGGGCTGTTGATTGGAGTACATTAAAACAAACCTGATCTCTCTTGGACATTCAGAAGCCAAGTTATAAGCCCACAAATGTGTAACTGGACTACTTCTTTAAATTGACACCAGATCCGGTGACCTTTGGGACATGGTTTGACCCCCTTAGGAAAGTGCTATCATCATGAAACGTTCAGATCACTTACAACTCAATAGATTCTACCTTCCTGTAACGTTTCAGCCTGATTGGACCTTGTTTTCACACAAATGGACGCAGAATGATGTGAAATTGTGCTTCGTGCAACATAATTCTGGGTGCCATTTACAAACCATAAGTGCTAATGACTCCATTCATTTTTGTGGTTGTAGGGGCTGTTGATTGGAGTACACTAAAACAAACCTGATCTCTCTAGGACATTCAGAAGCCAAGTTATAAGCCCACAAATGTTTAACTGGACTACTTATTTAAATTGACACCAGATCCGGTGACCTTTGGGACATGGTTTGATCCCCTTAGGAAAGTGCTATCATCATGAAACGTTCAGATCACTTACAACTCAATAGATTCTACCTTCCTGTAACGTTTCAGCCTGATTGGATCTTGTTTTCACACAAATGAACCCAGAATGATGTGAAATTGTGCTTCGTGCAACATAATTCTGGGTGCCATTTAAAAACCATAAGTGCTAATGACTCCATTCCTTTTTGTGGTTGTAGGGGCTGTTGATTGGAGTACACTAAAACAACCCTGATCTCTCTAGGACATTCAGAAGCCAAGTTATAAGCCCACAAATGTGTAACTGGACTACTTCTTTTAATTGACACCAGATCCGGTGACCTTTGGGACATGGTTTGACCCCCTTAGGAAAGTGCTATCATCATGAAACGTTCAGATCACTTACAACTCAATAGATTCTACCTTCCTGTAACGTTTCAGCCTGATTGGACCTTGTTTTCACACAAATGAACCCAGAATGATGTGAAATTGTGCTTCGTGCAACATAATTCTGGGTGCCATTTAAAAACCATAAGTTCTAATGACTCCATTCCTTTTTGTGGTTGTAGGGGCTGTTGATTGGAGTATACTAAAACAAACCTGATCTCTCAGGGACATTCAGAAGCCAAGTTATAAGCCCACAAATGTGTAACTGGACTACTTCTTTAAAGAGACACCAGGCCCGGTGACCTTTGGGACATGGTTTGACCCCCTTAGGAAAGTGCTATCATCATGAAACGTTCAGATCACTTACAACTCATTAGATTCTACCTTCCTGTAACGTTTCAGCCTGATTGGACCTTGTTTTCACACAAATGGACCCAGAATGATGTGAAATTGTGCTTCGTGCAACATATTTCTGGGTGCCATTTACAAACCATAAGTGCTAATGACTCCATTCCTTTTTGTGGTTGTAGGGGCTGTTGATTGGAGTACATTAAAACAAACCTGATCTCTCTAGGACATTCAGAATCCAAGTTATAAGCCCACAAAGGTGTAACTGGACTACTTCTTTAAAGTGACACTAGGCCCGCTGACCTTTGGGACATGGTTTTACCCCCTATAGGAATGTGCGATCATCTTTAAACGTTCAGATCACTTACAACTCAATAGATTCTACCTTCTTGTAGCTTTTCAGCCTGATTGGACCTTGTTTTCACACAAATGAACCCAGAATGATGTGAAATTGTGCTTCGTGCAACATAATTCTGGGTGCCATTTAAAAACCATAAGGGCTAATGACTCCATTCCTTTTTGTGGTTGTAGGGGCTGTTGATTGGAGTACACTAAAACAAACCTGATCTCTCTAGGACATTCAGAAGCCAAGTTATAAGCCCACAAATGTGTAACTGGACTACTTCTTTAAATTGACACCAGATCCCGTGACCTTTGGGACATGGTTTGACCCCCTTAGGAAAGTTCTATCATAATGAAATGTTCAGATCACTTACAACTCAATAGATTCTACCTTCCTGTAACGTTTCAGCCTGATTGGACCTTGTTTTAACACAAATGAACCCAGAATGATGTGAAATTGTGCTTCGTGCAACATAATTCTGGGTGCCATTTACAAACCATAAGTGCTAATGACTCCATTCCTTTTTGTGGTTGTAGGGGCTGTTGATTGGAGTACATTAAAACAATCCTGATCTCTCTAGGACATTCAGAAGCCAAGTTATAAGCCCACAAATGTGTAACTGGACTACTTCTTTTAATTGACACCAGATCCGGTGACCTTTGGGACATGGTTTGACCCCCTTAGGAAAGTGCTATCATCATGAAACGTTCAGATCACTTACAACTCAATAGATTCTACCTTCCTGTAATGTTTCAGCCTGATTGGACCTTGTTTTCACACAAATGGACCCAGAATGATGTGAAATTGTGCTTCGTGCAACATAATTCTGGGTGCCATTTAAAAACCATAAGTGCTAATGACTCCATTCCTTTTTGTGGTTGTAGGGTCTGTTGATTGGAGTACATTAAAACAAACCTGATCTCTCTAGGACATTCAGAAGCCAAGTTATAAGCCCACAAATGTGTAACTGGACTACTTCTTTAAATTGACACCAGATCCGGTGTCCTTTGGGACATGGTTTGACCCCCTTAGGAAAGTGCTATCATCATGAAACGTTCAGATCACTTACAACTCAATAGATTCTACCTTCCTGTAACGATTCAGCCTGATTGGACCTTGTTTTCACACAAATGGACCCAGAATGAAGTGAAATTGTGCGTCGTGCAACATAATTCTGGGTGCCATTTACAAACCATAAGTGCTAATGACTCCATTCCTTTTTGTGGTTGTAGGGGCTGTTGATTGGAGTACATTAAAACAAACCTGATCTCTCTAGGACATTCAGAAGCCAAGTTATAAGCCCACAAATGTGTAACTGGACTACTTCTTTAAATTGACACCAGATCCGGTGACCTTTGGGACATGGTTTGACCCCCTTAGGAAAGTGCTATCATCATGAAACGTTCAGATCACTTACAACTCAATAGATTCTACCTTCCTGTAACGTTTCAGCCTGATTGGACCTTGTTTTCACACAAATGGACGCAGAATGATGTGAAATTGTGCTTCGTGCAACATAATTCTGGGTGCCATTTACAAACCATAAGTGCTAATGACTCCATTCATTTTTGTGGTTGTAGGGGCTGTTGATTGGAGTACACTAAAACAAACCTGATCTCTCTAGGACATTCAGAAGCCAAGTTATAAGCCCACAAATGTTTAACTGGACTACTTATTTAAATTGACACCAGATCCGGTGACCTTTGGGACATGGTTTGATCCCCTTAGGAAAGTGCTATCATCATGAAACGTTCAGATCACTTACAACTCAATAGATTCTACCTTCCTGTAACGTTTCAGCCTGATTGGATCTTGTTTTCACACAAATGAACCCAGAATGATGTGAAATTGTGCTTCGTGCAACATAATTCTGGGTGCCATTTAAAAACCATAAGTGCTAATGACTCCATTCCTTTTTGTGGTTGTAGGGGCTGTTGATTGGAGTACACTAAAACAACCCTGATCTCTCTAGGACATTCAGAAGCCAAGTTATAAGCCCACAAATGTGTAACTGGACTACTTCTTTTAATTGACACCAGATCCGGTGACCTTTGGGACATGGTTTGACCCCCTTAGGAAAGTGCTATCATCATGAAACGTTCAGATCACTTACAACTCAATAGATTCTACCTTCCTGTAATGTTTCAGCCTGATTGGACCTTGTTTTCACACAAATGGACCCAGAATGATGTGAAATTGTGCTTCGTGCAACATAATTCTGGGTGCCATTTACAAACCATAAGTGCTAATGACTCCATTCCTTTTTGTGGTTGTAGGGGCTTTTGATTGGAGTACACTAAAACAAACCTAACCTCTCTAGGACATTCAGAAGCCAAGTTATAAGCCCACAAAGATGTAACTGGACTACTTCTTTAAAGTGACACTAGGCCCGCTGACCTTTGGGACATGGTTTGACCCCCTTAGGAAAGTGCTATCATCATGAAACGTTCAGATCACTTACAACTCAATAGATTCTACCTTCCTGTAACGTTTCAGCCTGATTGGACCTTGTTTTCACACAAATGAACCCAGAATGATGTGAAATTGTGCTTCGTGCAACATAATTCTGGGTGCCATTTACAAACCATAAGTGCTAATGACTCCATTCCTTTTTGTGGTTGTAGGGGCTGCTGATTGGAGTACATTAAAACAAACCTGATCTCTCTAGGACATTCAGAAGCCAAGTTATAAGCCCACAAATGTGTAACTGGACTACTTCTTTAAATTGACACCAGATCTGGTGACCTTTGGGACATGGTTTGACCCCCTTAGGAAAGTGCTATCATCATGAAACGTTCAGATCACTTACAACTGAATAGATTCTACCTTCCTGTAACGTTTCAGCCTGATTGGACCTTGTTTTCACACAAATGAACCCAGAATGATGTGAAATTGTGCTTCGTGCAACATAATTCTGGGTGCAATTTAAAAACCATAAGTGCTAATGACTCCATTCCTTTTTGTGGTTGTAGGGGCTGTTGATTGGAGTATACTAAAACAAACCTGATCTCTCTAGGACATTCAGAAGCCACGTTATAGGCCCACAAATGTGTAACTGGACTACTTCTTTAAATTGACACCAGATCCGGTGACCTTTGGGACATGGTTTGACCCCCTTAGGAAAGTGCTATCATCATGAAACGTTCAGATCACTTACAACTCATTAGATTCTACCTTCCTGTAACGTTTCAGCCTGATTGGACCTTGTTTTCACACAAATTAACCCAGAATGATGTGAAATTGTGCTTCGTGCAACATATTTCTGGGTGCCATTTACAAACCATAAGTGCTAATGACTCCATTCCTTTTTGTGGTTGTAGGGGCTGTTGATTGGAGTACATTAAAACAAACCTGATCTCTCTAGGACATTCAGAATCCAAGTTATAAGCCCACAAAGGTGTAACTGGACTACTTCTTTAAAGTGACACTAGGCCCGCTGACCTTTGGGACATGGTTTTACCCCCTATAGGAATGTGCGATCATCTTTAAACGTTCAGATCACTTACAACTCAATAGATTCTCCCTTCTTGTAGCGTTTCAGCCTGATTGGACCTTGTTTTCACACAAATGGACCCAGAATGAAGTGAAATTGTGCTTCGTGCAACATAATTCTGGGTGCCATTTACAAACCATAAGTGCTAATGACTCCATTCCTTTTTGTGGTTGTAGGGGCTGTTGATTGGAGTACATTAAAACAAACCTGATCTCTCCAGGACATTCAGAAGCCAAGTTATAAGCCCACAAATGTGTAACTGGACTACTTCTTTAAACTGACACCAGATCCGGTGACCTTTGGGACATGGTTTGACCCCCTTAGGAAAGTGCTATCATCATGAAACGTTCAGATCACTTACAACTCAATAGATTCTACCTTCCTGTAACGTTTCAGCCTGATTGGACCTTGTTTTCACACAAATGAACCCAGAATGATGTGAAATTGTGCTTCATGCAACATAATTCTGGGTGCCATTTACAAACCATAAGTGCTAATGACTCCATTCCTTTTTGTGGTTGTAGGGGCTTTTGATTGGAGTACACTAAAACAAACCTGATCTCTCTAGGACATTCAGAAGCCAAGTTATAAGCCCACAAAGGTGTAACTGGACTACTTCTTTAAAGTGACACCAGGCCCGGTGACCTTTGGGACATGGTTTTACCCCCTATAGGAATGTGCGATCATCTTGAAACGTTCAGATCACTTACAACTCAATAGATTCTACCTTCTTGTAGCGTTTCAGCCTGATTGAACCTTGTTTTCACACAAATGGACCCAGAATGATGTGAAATTGTGCTTCGTGCAAGATAATTCTGGGTGCCATTTACAAACCATAAGTGCTAATGACTCCATTCCTTTTTTTGGTTGTAGGGGCTGTTGATTGGAGTACATTAAAACAAACCTGATCTCACTAGGACATTCAGAAGCCAAGTTATAAGCCCACAAATGTGTAACTGGACTACTTCTTTAAATTGACACCAGATCCGGTGACCTTTGGGACATGGTTTGACCCCCGTAGGAAAGTGCTATCATCATGAAACGTTCGGATCACTTACAACTCAATAGATTCTACCTTCCTGTACAGTTTCAGCCTGATTGGACATTGTTTTCACACAAATGAACCCAGAATGATGTGAAATTGTGCTTCGTGCAACATAATTCTGGGTGCCATTTACAAACCATAAGTGCTAATGACTCCATTCCTTTTTGTGGTTGTAGGGGCTGTTGATTGGAGTACATTAAAACAAACCTGATCTCTCTAGGGCATTCAGAAGCCAATTTATAAGCCCACAAATGTGTAACTGGACTACTTCTTTAAATTGACACCAGATCCGGTGACCTTTGGGACATGGTTTGACCCCCTTAGGAAAGTGCTATCATCATGAAACGTTCAGATCACTTACAACTCAGTAGATTCTACCTTCCTGTAACGTTTCAGCCTGACTGGACCTTGTTTTCACACAAATGAACCCAGAATGATGTGAAATTGTGCTTCGTGCAACATAATTCTGGGTGCCATTTAAAAACGATAAGTGCTAATGACTCCATTCCTTTTTGTGGTTGTAGGGGCTGTTGACTGGAGTATACTAAAACAAACCTGATCTCTCTAGGACATTCAGAAGCCAAGTTATAAGCCCACAAATGTGTAACTGGACTACTTCTTTAAATTGACACCAGATCCGGTGACCTTTGGGACATGGTTTGACCCCCTTAGGAAAGTGCTATCATCTTGAAACGTTCAGATCACTTACAACTCAATAGATTCTACCTTCCTGTAACGTTTCAGCTTGATTGGACCTTGTTTTCACACAAATGAACCCAGAATGATGTGAAATTGTGCTTCGTGCAACATAATTCTGGGTGCCATTTACAAACCATAAGTGCTAATGACTCCATTCCTTTTTGTGGTTGTAGGGGCTGTTGATTGGAGTACATTAAAACAAACCTGATCTCTCTAGGGCATTCAGAAGCCAATTTATAAGCCCACAAATGTGTAACTGGACTACTTCTTTAAATTGACACCAGATCCGGTGACCTTTGGGACATGGTTTGACCCCCTTAGGAAAGTGCTATCATCATGAAACGTTCAGATCACTTACAACTGAATAGATTCTACCTTCCTGTAACGTTTCAGCCTGATTGGACCTTGTTTTCACACAAATGAACCCAGAATGATGTGAAATTGTGCTTCGTGCAACATAATTCTGGGTGCAATTTAAAAACCATAAGTGCTAATGACTCCATTCCTTTTTGTGGTTGTAGGGGCTGTTGATTGGAGTATACTAAAACAAACCTGATCTCTCTAGGACATTCAGAAGCCACGTTATAGGCCCACAAATGTGTAACTGGACTACTTCTTTAAATTGACACCAGATCCGGTGACCTTTGGGACATTGTTTGACCCCCTTAGGAAAGTGCTATCATCATGAAACGTTCAGATCACTTACAACTCAATAGATTCTACCTTCCTGTAACGTTTCAGCCTGATTGGACCTTGTTTTCACACAAATTAACCCAGAATGATGTGAAATTGTGCTTCGTGCAACATATTTCTGGGTGCCATTTACAAACCATAAGTGCTAATGACTCCATTCCTTTTTGTGGTTGTAGGGGCTGTTGATTTGAGTACATTAAAACAAACCTGATCTCTCTAGGACATTCAGAATCCAAGTTATAAGCCCTCAAAGGTGTAACTGGACTACTTCTTTAAAGTGACACTAGGCCCGCTGACCTTTGGGACATGGTTTTACCCCCTATAGGAATGTGCGATCATCTTGAAACGTTCAGATCACTTACAACTCCATAGATTCTACCTTCTTGTAGCGTTTCAGCCTGATTGGACCTTGTTTTCACACAAATGGACCCAGAATGAAGTGAAATTGTGCTTCGTGCAACATAATTCTGGGTGCCATTTACAAACCATAAGTGCTAATGACTCCATTCCTTTTTGTGGTTGTAGGGGCTGTTGATTGGAGTACATTAAAACAAACCTGATCTCTCCAGGACATTCAGAAGCCAAGTTATAAGCCCACAAATGTGTAACTGACTACTTCTTTAAACTGACACCAGATCCGGTGACCTTTGGGACATGGTTTGACCCCCTTAGGAAAGTGCTATCATCATGAAACGTTCAGATCACTTACAACTCAATAGATTCTACCTTCCTGTAACGTTTCAGCCTGATTGGACCTTGTTTTCACACAAATGAACCCAGAATGATGTGAAATTGTGCTTCGTGCAACATAATTCTGGGTGCCATTTACAAACCATAAGTGCTAATGACTCCATTCCTTTTTGTGGTTGTAGGGGCTTTTGATTGGAGTACACTAAAACAAACCTGATCTCTCTAGGACATTCAGAAGCCAAGTTATAAGCCCACAAAGGTGTAACTGGACTACTTCTTTAAAGTGACACCAGGCCCGGTGACCTTTGGGACATGGTTTTACCCCCTATAGGAATGTGCGATCATCTTGAAACGTTCAGATCACTTACAACTCAATAGATTCTACCTTCTTGTAGCGTTTCAGCCTGATTGAACCTTGTTTTCACACAAATGGACCCAGAATGATGTGAAATTGTGCTTCGTGCAAGATAATTCTGGGTGCCATTTACAAACCATAAGTGCTAATGACTCCATTCCTTTTTTTGGTTGTAGGGGCTGTTGATTGGAGTACATTAAAACAAACCTGATCTCACTAGGACATTCAGAAGCCAAGTTATAAGCCCACAAATGTGTAACTGGACTACTTCTTTAAATTGACACCAGATCCGGTGACCTTTGGGACATGGTTTGACCCCCGTAGGAAAGTGCTATCATCATGAAACGTTCGGATCACTTACAACTCAATAGATTCTACCTTCCTGTACAGTTTCAGCCTGATTGGACATTGTTTTCACACAAATGAACCCAGAATGATGTGAAATTGTGCTTCGTGCAACATAATTCTGGGTGCCATTTACAAACCATAAGTGCTAATGACTCCATTCCTTTTTGTGGTTGTAGGGGCTGTTGATTGGAGTACATTAAAACAAACCTGATCTCTCTAGGGCATTCAGAAGCCAATTTATAAGCCCACAAATGTGTAACTGGACTACTTCTTTAAATTGACACCAGATCCGGTGACCTTTGGGACATGGTTTGACCCCCTTAGGAAAGTGCTATCATCATGAAACGTTCAGATCACTTACAACTCAGTAGATTCTACCTTCCTGTAACGTTTCAGCCTGACTGGACCTTGTTTTCACACAAATGAACCCAGAATGATGTGAAATTGTGCTTCGTGCAACATAATTCTGGGTGCCATTTAAAAACGATAAGTGCTAATGACTCCATTCCTTTTTGTGGTTGTAGGGGCTGTTGACTGGAGTATACTAAAACAAACCTGATCTCTCTAGGACATTCAGAAGCCAAGTTATAAGCCCACAAATGTGTAACTGGACTACTTCTTTAAATTGACACCAGATCCGGTGACCTTTGGGACATGGTTTGACCCCCTTAGGAAAGTGCTATCATCTTGAAACGTTCAGATCACTTACAACTCAATAGATTCTACCTTCCTGTAACGTTTCAGCTTGATTGGACCTTGTTTTCACACAAATGAACCCAGAATGATGTGAAATTGTGCTTCGTGCAACATAATTCTGGGTGCCATTTACAAACCATAAGTGCTAATGACTCCATTCCTTTTTGTGGTTGTAGGGGCTGTTGATTGGAGTACATTAAAACAAACCTGATCTCTCTAGGGCTTTCAGAAGCCAATTTATAAGCCCACAAATGTGTAACTGGACTACTTCTTTAAATTGACACCAGATCCGGTGACCTTTGGGACATGGTTTGACCCCCTTAGGAAAGTGCTATCATCATGAAACGTTCAGATCACTTACAACTCAGTAGATTCTACCTTCCTGTAACGTTTCAGCCTGACTGGACCTTGTTTTCACACAAATGAACCCAGAATGATGTGAAATTGTGCTTCGTGCAACATAATTCTGGGTGCCATTTAAAAACGATAAGTGCTAATGACTCCATTCCTTTTTGTGGTTGTAGGGGCTGTTGACTGGAGTATACTAAAACAAACCTGATCTCTCTAGGACATTCAGAAGCCAAGTTATAAGCCCACAAATGTGTAACTGGACTACTTCTTTAAATTGACACCAGATCCGGTGACCTTTGGGACATGGTTTGACCCCCTTAGGAAAGTGCTATCATCTTGAAACGTTCAGATCACTTACAACTCAATAGATTCTACCTTCCTGTAACGTTTCAGCTTGATTGGACCTTGTTTTCACACAAATGAACCCAGAATGATGTGAAATTGTGCTTCGTGCAACATAATTCTGGGTGCCATTTACAAACCATAAGTGCTAATGACTCCATTCCTTTTTGTGGTTGTAGGGGCTGTTGATTGGAGTACACTAAAACAAACCTGACCTCTCTAGGACATTCAGAAGCCAAGTTATAAGCCCACAAAGGTGTAACTGGACTACTTCTTTAAATTGACACCAGATCCGGTGACCTTTGGGACATGGGTTGACCCCCTTAGGAAAGCGCTATCATCATGAAACGTTCAGATCACTTACAACTCAATAGATTCTACCTTCCTGTAACGTTTCAGCCTGATTGGACCTTGTTTTCACACAAATGAACCCAGAATGATGTGAAATTGTGCTTCGTGCAACATAATTCTGGGTGCCATTTACAAACCATAAGTGCTAATGACTCCATTCCTTTTTGTGGTTGTAGGGGCTGCTGATTGGAGTACATTAAAACAAACCTGATCTCTCTAGGACATTCAGAAGCCAAGTTATAAGCCCACAAATGTGTAACTGGACTACTTCTTTAAATTGACACCAGATCCGGTGACCTTTGGGACATGGTTTGACCCCCTTAGGAAAGTGCTATCATCATGAAACGTTCAGATCACTTACAACTGAATAGATTCTACCTTCCTGTAACGTTTCAGCCTGATTGGACCTTGTTTTCACACAAATGAACCCAGAATGATGTGAAATTGTGCTTCGTGCAACATAATTCTGGGTGCAATTTAAAAACCATAAGTGCTAATGACTCCATTCCTTTTTGTGGTTGTAGGGGCTGTTGATTGGAGTATACTAAAACAAACCTGATCTCTCTAGGACATTCAGAAGCCACGTTATAGGCCCACAAATGTGTAACTGGACTACTTCTTTAAATTGACACCAGATCCGGTGACCTTTGGGACATGGTTTGACCCCCTTAGGAAAGTGCTATCATCATAAAACGTTCAGATCACTTACAACTCAATAGATTCTACCTTCCTGTAACGTTTCAGCCTGATTGGACCTTGTTTTCACACAAATTAACCCAGAATGATATGAAATTGTGCTTCGTGCAACATATTTCTGGGTGCCATTTACAAACCATAAGTGCTAATTACTCCATTCCTTTTTGTGGTTGTAGGGGCTGTTGATTGGAGTACATTAAAACAAACCTGATCTCTCTAGGACATTCAGAATCCAAGTTATAAGCCCACAAAGGTGTAACTGGACTACTTCTTTAAAGTGACACTAGGCCCGCTGACCTTTGGGACATGGTTTTACCCCCTATAGGAATGTGCGATCATCTTGAAACGTTCAGATCACTTACAACTCAATAGATTCTACCTTCTTGTAGCGTTTCAGCCTGATTGGACCTTGTTTTCACACAAATGGACCCAGAATGAAGTGAAATTGTGCTTCGTGCAACATAATTCTGGGTGCCATTTACAAACCATAAGTGCTAATGACTCCATTCCTTTTTGTGGTTGTAGGGGCTGTTGATTGGAGTACATTAAAACAAACCTGATCTCTCCAGGACATTCAGAAGCCAAGTTATAAGCCCACAAATGTGTAACTGGACTACTTCTTTAAACTGACACCAGATCCGGTGACCTTTGGGACATGGTTTGACCCCCTTAGGAAAGTGCTATCATCATGAAACGTTCAGATCACTTACAACTCAATAGATTCTACCTTCCTGTAACGTTTCAGCCTGATTGGACCTTGTTTTCACACAAATGAACCCAGAATGATGTGAAATTGTGCTTCGTGCAACATAATTCTGGGTGCCATTTACAAACCATAAGTGCTAATGACTCCATTCCTTTTTGTGGTTGTAGGGGCTTTTGATTGGAGTACACTAAAACAAACCTGATCTCTCTAGGACATTCAGAAGCCAAGTTATAAGCCCACAAAGGTGTAACTGGACTACTTCTTTAAAGTGACACCAGGCCCGGTGACCTTTGGGACATGGTTGTACCCCCTATAGGAATGTGCGATCATCTTGAAACGTTCAGATCACTTACATCTCAATAGATTCTACCTTCTTGTAGCGTTTCAGCCTGATTGAACCTTGTTTTCACACAAATGGACCCAGAATGATGTGAAATTGTGCTTCGTGCAAGATAATTCTGGGTGCCATTTACAAACCATAAGTGCTAATGACTCCATTCCTTTTTTTGGTTGTAGGGGCTGTTGATTGGAGTACATTAAAACAAACCTGATCTCACTAGGACATTCAGAAGCCAAGTTATAAGCCCACAAATGTGTAACTGGACTACTTCTTTAAATTGACACCAGATCCGGTGACCTTTGGGACATGGTTTGACCCCCGTAGGAAAGTGCTATCATCATGAAACATTCGGATCACTTACAACTCAATAGATTCTACCTTCCTGTACAGTTTCAGCCTGATTGGACATTGTTTTCACACAAATGAACCCAGAATGATGTGAAATTGTGCTTCGTGCAACATAATTCTGGGTGCCATTTACAAACCATAAGTGCTAATGACTCCATTCCTTTTTGTGGTTGTAGGGGCTGTTGATTGGAGTACATTAAAACAAACCTGATCTCTCTAGGGCATTCAGAAGCCAATTTATAAGCCCACAAATGTGTAACTGGACTACTTCTTTAAATTGACACCAGATCCGGTGACCTTTGGGACATGGTTTGAACCCCTTAGGAAAGTGCTATCATCATGAAACGTTCAGATCACTTACAACTCAGTAGATTCTACCTTCCTGTAACGTTTCAGCCTGACTGGACCTTGTTTTCACACAAATGAACCCAGAATGATGTGAAATTGTGCTTCGTGCAACATAATTCTGGGTGCCATTTAAAAACGATAAGTGCTAATGACTCCATTCCTTTTTGTGGTTGTAGGGGCTGTTGACTGGAGTATACTAAAACAAACCTGATCTCTCTAGGACATTCAGAAGCCAAGTTATAAGCCCACAAATGTGTAACTGGACTACTTCTTTAAATTGACACCAGATCCGGTGACCTTTGGGACATGGTTTGACCCCCTTAGGAAAGTGCTATCATCTTGAAACGTTCAGATCACTTACAACTCAATAGATTCTACCTTCCTGTAACGTTTCAGCTTGATTGGACCTTGTTTTCACACAAATGAACCCAGAATGATGTGAAATTGTGCTTCGTGCAACATAATTCTGGGTGCCATTTACAAACCATAAGTGCTAATGACTCCATTCCTTTTTGTGGTTGTAGGGGCTGTTGATTGGAGTACATTAAAACAAACCTGATCTCTCTAGGGCATTCAGAAGCCAATTTATAAGCCCACAAATGTGTAACTGGACTACTTCTTTAAATTGACACCAGATCCGGTGACCTTTGGGACATGGTTTGACCCCCTTAGGAAAGTGCTATCATCATGAAACGTTCAGATCACTTACAACTCAGTAGATTCTACCTTCCTGTAACGTTTCAGCCTGACTGGACCTTGTTTTCACACAAATGAACCCAGAATGATGTGAAATTGTGCTTCGTGCAACATAATTCTGGGTGCCATTTAAAAACGATAAGTGCTAATGACTCCATTCCTTTTTGTGGTTGTAGGGGCTGTTGACTGGAGTATACTAAAACAAACCTGATCTCTCTAGGACATTCAGAAGCCAAGTTATAAGCCCACAAATGTGTAACTGGACTACTTCTTTAAATTGACACCAGATCCGGTGACCTTTGGGACATGGTTTGACCCCCTTAGGAAAGTGCTATCATCTTGAAACGTTCAGATCACTTACAACTCAATAGATTCTACCTTCCTGTAACGTTTCAGCTTGATTGGACCTTGTTTTCACACAAATGAACCCAGAATGATGTGAAATTGTGCTTCGTGCAACATAATTCTGGGTGCCATTTACAAACCATAAGTGCTAATGACTCCATTCCTTTTTGTGGTTGTAGGGGCTGTTGATTGGAGTACACTAAAACAAACCTGACCTCTCTAGGACATTCAGAAGCCAAGTTATAAGCCCACAAAGGTGTAACTGGACTACTTCTTTAAATTGACACCAGATCCGGTGACCTTTGGGACATGGTTTGACCCCCTTAGGAAAGCGCTATCATCATGAAACGTTCAGATCACTTACAACTCAATAGATTCTACCTTTCTGTAACGTTTCAGCCTGATTGGACCTTGTTTTCACACAAATGGACCCAGAATGATGTGAAATTGTGCTTCGTGCAACATAATTCTGGGTGCCATTTTCAAACCATAAGTGCTAATGACTCCATTCCTTTTTTGTGGTTGTAGGGGCTGTTGATTGGAGTACATTAAAACAAACCTGATCTCTCTAGGACATTCAGAATCCAAGTTATAAGCCCACAAATGTGTAACTGGACTACTTCTTTAAATTGACACCAGATCCGGTGACCTTTGGGACATGGTTTGACCCCCTTAGGAAAGTGCTATCATCATGAAACGTTCAGATCACTTACAACTCAATAGATTCTACCTTCCTGTAACGTTTCAGCCTGATTGGACCTTGTTTTCACACAAATGAACCCAGAATCATGTGAAATTGTGCTTCGTGCAACATAATTCTGGGTGCCATTTAAAAACCATAAGTGCTAATGACTCCATTCATTTTAGTGGTTGTAGGGGCTGTTGATTGGAGTACACTACAACAAACCTGATCTCTCTAGGACATTCAGAAGCCAAGTTATAAGCCCACAAAAGTGTAACTGGACTACTTCTTTAAATTGACACCAGATCCGGTGACCTTTGGGACATGGTTTGACCCCCGTAGGAAAGTGCTATCATCATGAAACGTTCGGATCACTTACAACTCAATAGATTCTACCTTCCTGTAACGTTTCAGCCTGATTGGACCTTGTTTTCACACAAATGAACCCAGAATGATGTGAAATTGTGCTTCGTGCAACATAATTCTGGGTGCCATTTACAAACCATAAGTGCTAATGACTCCATTCCTTTTTGTGGTTGTAGGGGCTGTTGATTGGAGTATACTAAAATAAACCTGATCTCTCTAGGACATTCAGAAGCCAAGTTATAAGCCCACAAATGTGTAACTGGACTACTTCTTTAAATTGACACCAGATCCGGTGACCTTTGGGACATGGTTTGACCCCCTTAGGAAAGGGCTATCATCTTGAAATGTTCAGATCACTTACAACTCAATAGATTCTACCTTCCTGTAACGTTTCAGCCTGATTGGACCTTGTTTTCACACAAATGGACCCACAATAATGTGAAATTGTGCTTCGTGCAACATAATTCTGGGTGCCATTTACAAACCATAAGTGCTAATGACTCCATTCCTTTTTGTGGTTGTAGGGGCTGTTGATTGGAGTACACTAAAAAAACCTGACGTCTCTAGGACATTCAGAAGCCAAGTTATAAGCCCACAAAGGTGTAACTGGACTACTTCTTTAAAGTGACACCAGGCCCGGTGACCTTTGGGACATGGTTTGACCCCCTATAGGAATGTGCGATCATCATGAAACGTTCAGATCACTTACAACTCAATAGATTCTACCTTCTTGTAACGTTTCAGCCTGACTGGACCTTGTTTTCACTCAAATGGACCCAGAATGATGTGAAATTGTGCTTCGTGCAACATAATTCTGGGTGCAACTTACAAACCATAAGTGCTAATGACTCCATTCCTTTTTGTGGTTGTAGGGGCTGTTGATTGGAGTACACTAAAACAAACCTGATGGCTCTAGGACATTCAGAAGCCAAGTTATAAGCCCACAAATGTGTAACTGGACTACTTCTTTAAATTGACACCAGATCCGGTGACCTTTGGGACATGGTTTGACCCCCTTAGGAAAGTGCTATCATCATGAAACGTTCAGATCACTTACAACTCAATAGATTCTACCTTCCTGTAATTTTTCAGCCTGATTGGACCTTGTTTTCACACAAATGAACCCAGAATGATGTGAAATTGTGCGTCGTGCAACATAATTCTGGGTGCCATTTAAAAACCATAAGTGCTAATGACTCCATTCCTTTTTGTGGTTGTAGGGGCTGTTGATTGGAGTATACTAAAACAAACCTGATCTCTCTAGGACATTCAGAAGCCAAGTTATAAGCCCACAAATGTGTAACTGGACTACTTCTTTAAATTGACACCAGATCCGGTGACCTTTGGGACATGGTTTGACCCCCTTAGGAAAGTGCTATCATCATGAAACATTCAGATCACTTACATCTCAATAGATTCTACCTTCCTGTAACGTTTCAGCCTGCTTGGACCTTGTTTTCACACAAATGGACCCAGAATGATGTGAAATTGTGCTTCGTGCAACATTATTCTGGGTGCCATTTACAAACCATAAGTGCTAATGACTCCAATCATTTTTGTGGTTGTAGGGGCTGTTGATTGGAGTATACTAAAACAAACCTGATCTCTCAGGGACAATCAGAAGCCAAGTTATAAGCCCACAAATGTGTAACTGGACTACTTCTTTAAAGAGACACCAGGCCCGGTGACCTTTGGGACATGGTTTTACCCTCTATAGGAATGTGCGATCATCTTGAAACGTTCAGATCACTTACAACTCAATAGGTTCTACCTTCTTGTAGCGTTTCAGCCTGATTGGACCTTGTTTTCACACAAATGGACCCAGAATGATGTGAAATTGTGCTTCATGCAACATAATTCTGGGTGCCATTTACAAACCTTAAGTGCTAATGACTCCATTCCTTTTTGTGGTTGTAGGGGCTGTTGATTGGAGTACACTAAAACAAACCTGATCTCTCTAGGACATTCAGAAGCCAAGTTATAAGCCCACAAATGTGTAACTGGACTACTTTAAATTGACACCAGATCCGGTGACCTTTGGGACATGGTTTGACCCCCTTAGGAAAGTGCTATCATCATGAAACGTTCAGATCACTTACAACTCAATAGATTCTACCTTCCTGTAACGTTTCAGCCTGATTGGACCTTGTTTTCACACAAATGAACCCAGAATGATGTGAAATTGTGCTTCGTGCAACATAATTCTGGGTGCCATTTAAAAACCATAAGTGCTAATGACTCCATTCCTTTTTGAGGTTGTAGGGGCTGTGTATTGGAGTACACTAAAACAAACCTGATCTCTCTAGGACATTCAGAAGCCAAGTTATAAGCCCACAAATGTGTAACTGGACTACTTCTTTAAAGAGACACCAGGCCCGGTGACCTTTGGGACATGGTTTGACCCCCTATAGGAATGTGCGATCATCTTGAAACGTTCAGATCACTTACAACTCAATAGGTTCTACCTTCTTGTAGCGTTTCAGCCTGATTGGACCTTGTTTTCACACAAATGGACCCAGAATGATGGGAAATTGTGCTTCGTGCAACATAATTCTGGGTGCCATTTACAAACCTTAAGTGCTAATGACTCCATTCCTTTTTGTGGTTGTAGGGGCTGTTGATTGGAGTACACTAAAGCAAACCTGATCTCTCTAGGACATTCAGAAGCCAAGTTATAAGCCCACAAATGTGTAACTGGACTACTTCTTTAAATTGACACCAGATCCGGTGACCTTTGGGACATGGTTTGACCCCCTTAGGAAAGTGCTATCATCATGAAACGTTCAGATCACTTACAACTCAATAGATTCTACCTTCCTGTAACGTTTCAGCCTGATTGGACCTTGTTTTCACACAAATGAACCCAGAATGATGTGAAATTGTGCTTCGTGCAACATAATTCTGGGTGCCATTTAAAAACCATAAGTGCTAATGACTCTATTCCTTTTTGAGGTTGTAGGGGCTGTTGATTGGAGTACAGTAAAACAAACCTGATCTCTCTAGGACATTCAGAAGCCAAGTTATAAGCCCTCAAAGGTGTAACTGGACTACTTCTTTAAAGTGACACCAGGCCCGGTGACCTTTGGGACATGGTTTGACCCCCTATAGGAATGTGCGATCATCATGAAACGTTCAGATAACTTACAACTCAATAGATTCTACCTTTATGTAACGTTTCAGCCTGATTGGACCTTGTTTTCACACAAATGGACCCAGAATGATGTGAAATTGTGCTTTGTGCAACATAATTCTGGGTGCCATTTACAAACCATAAGTGCTAATGACTCCATTCCTTTTTGTGGTCTTAGGGGCTGTTGATTGGAGTACACAAAAACAAACCTGATCGCTCGAGGACATTCAGAAGCGAAGTTATAATTCCACAAATGTGTAACTGGACTACTTCTTTAAATTGACACCAGATCCGGTGACCTTTGGGACATGGTTTGACCCCCTTAGGAAAGCGCTATCATCATGAAACATTCAGATCACTTACAACTCAATAGATTCTACCTTTCTGTAACGTTTCAGCCTGATTGGACCTTGTTTTCACACAAATGGACCCAGAATGATGTGAAATTGTGCTTCGTGCAACATAATTCTGGGTGCCATTTTCAAACCAAAAGTGCTAATGACTCCATTCCTTTTTGTGGTTGTAGGGGCTGTTGATTGGAGTACATTAAAACAAACCTGATCCCTCTAGGACATTCAGAATCCAAGTTATAAGCCCACAAATGTGTAACTGGACTACTTCTTTAAATTGACACCAGATCCGGTGACCTTTGGGACATGGTTTGACCCCCTTAGGAAAGTGCTATCATCATGAAACGTTCAGATCACTTACAACTCAATAGATTCTACCTTCCTGTAACGTTTCAGCCTGATTGGACCTTGGTTTCACACAAATGAACCCAGAATGATGTGAAATTGTGCTTCGTGCAACATAATTCTGGGTGCCATTTAAAAACCATAAGTGCCAATGACTCCATTCCTTTTTGTGGTTGTAGGGGCTGCTGATTGGAGTACACTACAACAAACCTGATCTCTCTAGGACATTCAGAAGCCAAGTTATAAGCCCACAAATGTGTAACTGGACTAATTCTTTAAATTGACACCAGATCCGGTGACCTTTGGGACATGGTTTGACCCCCTTAGGAAAGGGCTATCATCTTGAAACGTTCAGATCACTTACAACTCAATAGATTCTACCTTCCTGTAACGTTTCAGCCTGATTGGACCTTGTTTTCACACACATGGACCCACAATAATGTGAAATTGTGCTTCGTGCAACATAATTCTGGGTGCCATTTACAAACCATAAGTGCTAATGACTCCATTCCTTTTTGTGGTTGTAGGGGCTGTTGATTGGAGTACACTAAAACAAACCTGACGTCTCTAGGACATTCAGAAGCCAAGTTATAAGCCCACAAAGGTGTAACTGGACTACTTCTTTAAAGTGACACCAGGCCCGGTGACCTTTGGGACATGGTTTGACCCCCTATAGGAATGTGCGATCATCATGAAACGTTCAGATCCCTTACAACTCAATAGATTCTACCTTCTTGTAACGTTTCAGCCTGACTGGACCTTGTTTTCACTCAAATGGACCCAGAATGATGTGAAATTGTGCTTCGTGCAACATAATTCTGGGTGCAACTTACAAACCATAAGTGCTAATGACTCCATTCCTTTTTGTGGTTGTAGGGGCTGTTGATTGGAGTACACTAAAACAAACCTGATGGCTCTAGGACATTCAGAAGCCAAGTTATAAGCCCACAAATGTGTAACTGGACTACTTCTTTAAATTGACACCAGATCCGGTGACCTTTGGGACATGGTTTGACCCCCTTAGGAAAGTGCTATCATCATGAAACGTTCAGATCACTTACAACTCAATAGATTCTACCTTCCTGTAATTTTTCAGCCTGATTGGACCTTGTTTTCACACAAATGAACCCAGAATGATGTGAAATTGTGCGTCGTGCAACATAATTCTGGGTGCCATTTAAAAACCATAAGTGCTAATGACTCCATTCCTTTTTGTGGTTGTAGGGGCTGTTGATTGGAGTATACTAAAACAAACCTGATCTCTCTAGGACATTCAGAAGCCAAGTTATAAGCCCACAAATGTGTAACTGGACTACTTCTTTAAATTGACACCAGATCCGGTGACCTTTGGGACATGGTTTGACCCCCTTAGGAAAGTGCTATCATCATGAAACGTTCAGATCACTTACAACTCAATAGATTCTACCTTCCTGTAACGTTTCAGCCTGATTGGACCTTGTTTTCACACAAATGGACCCAGAATGATGTGAAATTGTGCTTCGTGCAACATAATTCTGGGTGCCATTTACAAACCATAAGTGCTAATGACTCCAATCATTTTTGTGGTTGTAGGGGCTGTTGATTGGAGTATACTAAAACAAACCTGATCTCTCAGGGACATTCAGAAGCCAAGTTATAAGCCCACAAATGTGTAACTGGACTACTTCTTTAAAGAGACACCAGGCCCGGTGACCATTGAGACATGGTTTTACCCCCTATAGGAATGTGTGATCATCTTGAAACGTTCAGATCACTTACAACTGAATAGGTTCTACCTTCTTGTAGCGTTTCAGCCTGATTGGACCTTGTTTTCACACAAATGGACCCAGAATGATGTGAAATTGTGCTTCGTGCAACATAATTCTGGGTGCCATTTACAAACCTTAAGTGCTAATGACTCCATTCCTTTTTGTGGTTGTAGGGGCTGTTGATTGGAGTACACTAAAACAAACCTGATCTCTCTAGGACATTCAGAAGCCAAGTTATAAGCCCACAAAGGTGTAACTGGACTACTTCTTTAAAGTGACACCAGGCCCGGTGACCTTTGGGACATGGTTTGACCCCCTATAGGAATGTGGGATCATCATGAAATGTTCAGATCACTTACAACTCAATAGATTCTACCTTCCTGTAACGTTTCAGCCTGATTGGACCTTGTTTTCACACAAATGAACCCAGAATGATGTGAAATTGTGCTTCGTGCAACATAATTCTGGGTGCCATTTAAAAACCATAAGTGCTAATGACTCCATTCCTTTTTGAGGTTGTAGGGGCTGTTGATTGGAGTACACTAAAACAAACCTGATCTCTCTAGGACATTCAGAAGCCAAGTTATAAGCCCTCAAAGGTGTAACTGGACTACTTCTTTAAAGTGACACCAGGCCCGGTGACCTTTGGAACATGGTTTGACCCCCTATAGGAATGTGCGATCATCATGAAACGTTCAGATCACTTACAACTCAATAGATTCTACCTTCTTGTAACGTTTCAGCCTGATTGGACCTTGTTTTCACACAAATGGACCCAGAATGATGGGAAATTGTGCTTCGTGCAACATAACTCTGGGTGCCATTTACAAACCTTAAGTGCTAATGACTCCATTCCTTTTTGTGGTTGTAGGGGCTGTTGATTGGAGTACACTAAAACAAACCTGATCTCTCTAGGACATTCAGAAGCCAAGTTATAAGCCCACAAATGTGTAACTGGACTACTTCTTTAAATTGACACCAGATCCGGTGACCTTTGGGACATGGTTTGACCCCCTTAGGAAAGTGCTATCATCATGAAACGTTCAGATCACTTACAACTCTATAGATTCTACCTTCCTGTAACGTTTCAGCCTGATTGGACCTTGTTTTCACACGAATGAACCCAGAATGATGTGAAATTGTGCTTCGTGCAACATAATTCTGGGTGCCATTTAAAAACCATAAGTGCTAATGACTCTATTCCTTTTTGAGGTTGTAGGGGCTGTTGATTGGAGTACACTAAAACAAACCTGATCTCTCTAGGACATTCAGAAGCCAAGTTATAAGCCCTCAAAGGTGTAACTGTACTACTTCTTTAAAGTGACACCAGGCCCGGTGACCTTTGGGACATGGTTTGACCCCCTATAGGAATGTGCGATCATCATGAAACGTTCAGATCACTTACAACTCAATAGATTCTACCTTCTTGTAACGTTTCAGCCTGATTGGACCTTGTTTTCACACAAATGGACCCAGAATGATGTGAAATTGTGCTTCGTGCAACATAATTCTGGGTGCCATTTACAAACCATAAGTGCTAATGACTCTATTCCTTTTTGTGGTTGTAGGGGCTGTTGGTTGGAGAACATTAAAGCAAACCTGATCTCTCTAGGACATTGAGAAGCCAAGTTATAAGCCCACAAATGTGTAACTGGACTACTTCTTTAAATTGACACCAGATCCTGTGACCTCTGGGACATGGTCTGACCCCCTTAGGAAAGTGCTATCATCATGAAACGTTCAGATCACTTACAACTCAATAGATTCTACCTTCCTGTAACGTTTCAGCCTGATTGGACCTTGTTTTCACACAAATGAACCCAAAATGATGTGAAATTGTGCTTAGTGCAGCATAATTCTGGGTGCCATTTAAAAACCATGATTGCTAATGACTCCATTCCTTTTTGAGGTTGTAGGGGATGTTGATTGGAGTACACTAAAACAAACCTGATCTCTCTAGGATATTCAGAAGCCAAGTTATAAGCCCACAAATGTGTAACTGGACTACTACTTTAAAGTGACACCAGGCCCGGTGACCTTTGGGACATGGTTGTACCCCCTATAGGAATGTGCGATCATCTTGAAACGTTCAGATCACTTACAACTCAATAGATTCTACCTTCTTGTAGCGTTTCAGCCTGATTGGACCTTGTTTTCACACAAATGAACCCAGAATGATGTGAAATTGTGCTTCGTGCAACGTAATTCTGGGTGCCATTTACAAACCATAAGTGCTAATGACTCCATTCCTTTTTGTGGTTGTAGGGGCTGTATATTGGAGTACATTAAAACAAACCTGATCTCTCTAGGACATTCAGAAGCCAAGTTATAAGCCCACAAATGTGTAACTGGACTACTTCTTTAAATTGACACCAGATCCGGTGACCTTTGGGACATGGTTTGACCCCCTTAGGAAAGTGCTATCATCATGAAACGTTCAGATCACTTACAACTCAATAGATTCTACCTTCCTGTAACGTTTCAGCCTGATTGGACCTTGTTTTCACACAAATGAACCCAGAATGATGTGAAATTGTGCTTCGTGCAACATAATTCTGGGTGCCATTTAAAAACCATAAGTGCTAATGACTCCATTCCTTTTTGTGGTTGTAGGGCCTGTTGATTGGAGTACACTAAAACAAACCTGATCTCTCAAGGACATTCATAAGCCAAGTTATAAGCCCACAAATGTGTAACTGGACTACTTCTTTAAAGTGACACCAGGCCCGGTGACCTTTGGGACATGGTTTTACCCCCTATAGGAATGTGCGATCATCATGAAACGTTCAGATCACTTACAACTCAATAGATTCTACCTTCTTGTAACGTTTCAGCCTGATTGGACCTTGTTTTCACACAAATGAACCCAGAATGATGTGAAATTGTGCTTCGTGCAACATAATTCTGGGTGCCATTTAAAAACCATAAGTGCTAATGACTCCATTCCTTTTAGTTGTAATGGAGGCTGTTAATTGGAGTACTCTAAAAAAAACCTGATCTCTTTAGGACATTCAGAAGCCAAGTTATAAGCCCACAAATGTGTAACTGGACTACTTCTTTAAAGTGACACCAGGCCCGGTGACCTTTGGGACATGGTTTGACCCCCTATAGGAATGTGGGATCATCATGAAACGTTCAGATCACTTACAGTTCAATAGATTCTACCTTCTTGTAACGTTTCAGCCTGATTGGACCTTGTTTTCACACAAATGGACCCAGAATGATGTGAAATTGTGCTTCGTGCAACATAATTCTGGGTGCCATTTAAAAACCATAAGTGCTAATGACTCCATTCCTTTTTGAGGTTGTAGGGGCTGTTGATTGGAGTACACTAAAACAAACCTGACCTCTCTAGGACATTCAGAAACCAAGTTATAAGCCCTCAAAGGTGTAATTGGACTACTTCTTTAAAGTGGCACCAGGCCCGGTGACCTTTGGGACATGGTTTGACCCCCTTAGGAAGTGCAATCATCATGAAACGTTCAGATCACTTACAATTCAATAGATTCTACCTTCCTGTAACGTTTCAGCCTGATTGTGCCTTGTTTTCACACAAATGAACCCAGAATGATGTGAAATTGTGCTTCCTGCAACATAATTCTGGGTGCCATTTAAAAACCATAAGTGCTAATGACTCCATTCCTTTTTGTGGTTGTAGGGGCTGTTGATTGGAGTATACTAAAACAAACCTGATCTCTCTAGGACATTCAGAAGCCAAGTTATAAGCCCACAAATGTGTAACTGGACTACTTCTTTAAATTGACACAAGATCCGGTGACATTTGGGACATGGTTTGACCCCCTTAGGAAAGTGCGATCATCTTGAAACGTTCAGATCACTTACAACTCAATAGATTCTACCTTCTTGTAACGTTTCAGCCTGATTGGACCTTGTTTTCACACAAATGGACCCAGAATGATGTGAAATTGTGCTTCATGCAACATAATTCTGGGTGCCATTTACAAACCATAAGTGCTAATGACTCCATTCCTTTTTGTGGTTGTAGGGGCTGTTGATTGGAGTACACTAAAACAAACCTAATCTCTCTAGGACATTCAGAAGCCAAGTTATAAGCCCACAAATGTGTAACTGGACTACTTCTTTAATTTGACACCAGATCCGGTGACCCTTTGGACATAGTTTGATCCCCTTAGGAAAGTACTATCATCATGAAACGTTCAGATCACTTACAACTCAATAGATTCTACCTTCCTGTAACATTTCAGGCTGAATAGACCTTGTTTTCACACAAATGAACCCAGAATGATGTGAAATTGTGATTCGTGCAACATAATTCTGGGTGCCATTTAAAAACCATAAGTGCTAATGACTCCATTCCTTTTTGTGGTTGTAGGGCCTGTTGATTGGAGTACACTAAAACAAACCTGATCTCTCAAGGACATTCATAAGCCAAGTTATAAGCCCACAAATGTGTAACTGGACTACTTCTTTAAAGTGACACCAGGCCCGGTGACCTTTGGGACATGGTTTTACCCCCTATAGGAATGTGCGATCATCATGAAACGTTCAGATCACTTACAACTCAATAGATTCTACCTTCTTGTAACGTTTCAGCCTGATTGGACCTTGTTTTCACACAAATGGACCCAGAATGATGTGAAATTGTGATTCGTGCAACATAATTCTGGGTGCCATTTAAAAACCATAAGTGCTAATGACTCCATTCCTTTTAGTGGTAATGGGGGCTGTTAATTGGAGTACTCTAAAACAAACCTGATCTCGCTAGGACATTCAGAAGCCAAGTTATAAGCCCACAAATGTGTAACTGGACTACTTCTTTAAAGTGACACCAGGCCCGGTGGCCTTTGGGACATGGTTTTAACCCCTATAGGAATGTGCGATCATCATGAAACGTTCAGATCACTTACAACTCAATAGATTCTACCTTCTTGTAACGTTTCAGCCTGATTGGACCTTGTTTTCACACAAATGAACCCAGAATGATGTGAAATTGTGCTTCGTGCAACATAATTCTGGGTGCCATTTAAAAACCATAAGTGCTAATGACTCCATTCCTTTTAGTGGTAATGGGGACTGTTGATTGGAGTACTCTAAAACAAACCTGACCTCTCTAGGATATTCATAAGCCAAGTTATAAGCCCACAAAGGTGTAACTGGACTACTTCTTTAAAGTGACACCAGGCCCGGCGACCTTTGGGACATGGTTTGACCCCCTTAGGAAAGTGCTATCATCATGAAACGTTCAGATCACTTACAACTCAATAGATTCTACCTTCCTGTAACGTTTCAGCCTGATTGGACCTTGTTTTCACACAAATGAACCCAGAATGATGTGAAATTGTGCTTAGTGCAGCATAATTCTGGGTGCCATTTAAAAACCATGAGTGCTAATGACTCCATTCCTTTTTGAGGTTGTAGGGGATGTTGATTGGAGTACACTAAAACAAACCTGATCTCTCTAGGATATTCAGAAGCCAAGTTATAAGCCCACAAATGTGTAACTGGACTACTTCTTTAAATTGACACCAGATCCGGTGACCTTTGGGACATGGTTTGACCCCCTTAGGAAAGTGCTATCATCATGAAACGTTCAGATCACTTACAACTCAATAGATTCTACCTTCCTGTAACGTTTCAGCCTGATTGGACCTTGTTTTCACACAAATGAACCCAGAATGATGTGAAATTGTGCTTCGTGCAACATAATTCTGGGTGCCATTTAAAAACCATAAGTGCTAATGACTCCATTCCTTTTTGTGGTTGTAGGGCCTGTTGATTGGAGTACACTAAAACAAACCTGATCTCTCAAGGACATTCATAAGCCAAGTTATAAGCCCACAAATGTGTAACTGGACTACTTCTTTAAAGTGACACCAGGCCCGATGACCTTTGGGACATGGTTTTACCCCCTATAGGAATGTGCAATCATCATGAAACGTTCAGATCACTTACAACTCAATAGATTCTACCTTCTTGTAACGTTTCAGCCTGATTGGACCTTGTTTTCACACAAATGAACCCAGAATGATGTGAAATTGTGCTTCGTGCAACATAATTCTGGGTGCCATTTAAAAATCATAAGTGCTAATGACTCCATTCCTTTTAGTTGTAATGGGGGCTGTTAATTGGAGTACTCTAAAACAAACCTGATCTCTCTAGGACATTCAGAAGCCAAGTTATAAGCCCACAAATGTGTAACTGGACTACTTCTTTAAAGTGACACCAGGCCCTGTGACCTTTGGGACATGGTTTTACCCCCTATAGGAATGTGCGATCATCATGAAACGTTCAGATCACTTACAACTCAATAGATTCTACCTTCTTGTAACGTTTCAGCCTGATTGGACCTTGTTTTCACACAAATGAACCCAGAATGATGTGAAATTGTGCTTTGTGCAACATAATTCTGGGTGCCATTTAAAAACCATAAGTGCTAATGACTCCATTCCTTTTAGTTGTAATGGAGGCTGTTAATTGGAGTACTCTAAAAAAAACCTGATCTCTTTAGGACATTCAGAAGCCAAGTTATAAGCCCACAAATGTGTAACTGGACTACTTCTTTAAAGTGACACCAGGCCCGGTGACCTTTGGGACATGGTTTGACCCCCTATAGGAATGTGGGATCATCATGAAACGTTCAGATCACTTACAGTTCAATAGATTCTACCTTCTTGTAACGTTTCAGCCTGATTGGACCTTGTTTTCACACAAATGGACCCAGAATGATGTGAAATTGTGCTTCGTGCAACATAATTCTGGGTGCCATTTAAAAACCATAAGTGCTAATGACTCCATTCCTTTTTGAGGTTGTAGGGGCTGTTGATTGGAGTACACTAAAACAAACCTGACCTCTCTAGGACATTCAGAAACCAAGTTATAAGCCCTCAAAGGTGTAATTGGACTACTTCTTTAAAGTGGCACCAGGCCCGGTGACCTTTGGGACATGGTTTGACCCCCTTAGGAAAGTGCAATCATCATGAAACGTTCAGATCACTTACAATTCAATAGATTCTACCTTCCTGTAACGTTTCAGCCTGATTGTGCCTTGTTTTCACACAAATGAACCCAGAATGATGTGAAATTGTGCTTCCTGCAACATAATTCTGGGTGCCATTTAAAAACCATAAGTGCTAATGACTCCATTCCTTTTTGTGGTTGTAGGGGCTGTTGATTGGAGTATACTAAAACAAACCTGATCTCTCTAGGACATTCAGAAGCCAAGTTATAAGCCCACAAATGTGTAACTGGACTACTTCTTTAAATTGACACAAGATCCGGTGACATTTGGGACATGGTTTGACCCCCTTAGGAAAGTGCGATCATCTTGAAACGTTCAGATCACTTACAACTCAATAGATTCTACCTTCTTGTAACGTTTCAGCCTGATTGGACCTTGTTTTCACACAAATGGACCCAGAATGATGTGAAATTGTGCTTCATGCAACATAATTCTGGGTGCCATTTACAAACCATAAGTGCTAATGACTCCATTCCTTTTTGTGGTTGTAGGGGCTGTTGATTGGAGTACACTAAAACAAACCTAATCTCTCTAGGACATTCAGAAGCCAAGTTATAAGCCCACAAATGTGTAACTGGACTACTTCTTTAATTTGACACCAGATCCGGTGACCCTTTGGACATAGTTTGATCCCCTTAGGAAAGTACTATCATCATGAAACGTTCAGATCACTTACAACTCAATAGATTCTACCTTCCTGTAACATTTCAGGCTGAATAGACCTTGTTTTCACACAAATGAACCCAGAATGATGTGAAATTGTGATTCGTGCAACATAATTCTGGGTGCCATTTAAAAACCATAAGTGCTAATGACTCCATTCCTTTTTGTGGTTGTAGGGCCTGTTGATTGGAGTACACTAAAACAAACCTGATCTCTCAAGGACATTCATAAGCCAAGTTATAAGCCCACAAATGTGTAACTGGACTACTTCTTTAAAGTGACACCAGGCCCGGTGACCTTTGGGACATGGTTTTACCCCCTATAGGAATGTGCGATCATCATGAAACGTTCAGATCACTTACAACTCAATAGATTCTACCTTCTTGTAACGTTTCAGCCTGATTGGACCTTGTTTTCACACAAATGGACCCAGAATGATGTGAAATTGTGATTCGTGCAACATAATTCTGGGTGCCATTTAAAAACCATAAGTGCTAATGACTCCATTCCTTTTAGTGGTAATGGGGGCTGTTAATTGGAGTACTCTAAAACAAACCTGATCTCGCTAGGACATTCAGAAGCCAAGTTATAAGCCCACAAATGTGTAACTGGACTACTTCTTTAAAGTGACACCAGGCCCGGTGGCCTTTGGGACATGGTTTTAACCCCTATAGGAATGTGCGATCATCATGAAACGTTCAGATCACTTACAACTCAATAGATTCTACCTTCTTGTAACGTTTCAGCCTGATTGGACCTTGTTTTCACACAAATGAACCCAGAATGATGTGAAATTGTGCTTCGTGCAACATAATTCTGGGTGCCATTTAAAAACCATAAGTGCTAATGACTCCATTCCTTTTAGTGGTAATGGGGGCTGTTGATTGGAGTACTCTAAAACAAACCTGACCTCTCTAGGATATTCATAAGCCAAGTTATAAGCCCACAAAGGTGTAACTGGACTACTTCTTTAAAGTGACACCAGGCCCGGCGACCTTTGGGACATGGTTTGACCCCCTTAGGAAAGTGCTATCATCATGAAACGTTCAGATCACTTACAACTCAATAGATTCTACCTTCCTGTAACGTTTCAGCCTGATTGGACCTTGTTTTCACACAAATGAACCCAGAATGATGTGAAATTGTGCTTAGTGCAGCATAATTCTGGGTGCCATTTAAAAACCATGAGTGCTAATGACTCCATTCCTTTTTGAGGTTGTAGGGGATGTTGATTGGAGTACACTAAAACAAACCTGATCTCTCTAGGATATTCAGAAGCCAAGTTATAAGCCCACAAATGTGTAACTGGACTACTTCTTTAAATTGACACCAGATCCGGTGACCTTTGGGACATGGTTTGACCCCCTTAGGAAAGTGCTATCATCATGAAACGTTCAGATCACTTACAACTCAATAGATTCTACCTTCCTGTAACGTTTCAGCCTGATTGGACCTTGTTTTCACACAAATGAACCCAGAATGATGTGAAATTGTGCTTCGTGCAACATAATTCTGGGTGCCATTTAAAAACCATAAGTGCTAATGACTCCATTCCTTTTTGTGGTTGTAGGGCCTGTTGATTGGAGTACACTAAAACAAACCTGATCTCTCAAGGACATTCATAAGCCAAGTTATAAGCCCACAAATGTGTAACTGGACTACTTCTTTAAAGTGACACCAGGCCCGATGACCTTTGGGACATGGTTTTACCCCCTATAGGAATGTGCAATCATCATGAAACGTTCAGATCACTTACAACTCAATAGATTCTACCTTCTTGTAACGTTTCAGCCTGATTGGACCTTGTTTTCACACAAATGAACCCAGAATGATGTGAAATTGTGCTTCGTGC
This sequence comes from Nothobranchius furzeri, assembly GCF_043380555.1. Taxonomy (NCBI): domain Eukaryota; kingdom Metazoa; phylum Chordata; class Actinopteri; order Cyprinodontiformes; family Nothobranchiidae; genus Nothobranchius; species Nothobranchius furzeri. The sequence goes on along the minus strand of NC_091749.1, from coordinate 12,476,321 downwards.
AACATAATTCTGGGTGCCATTTAAAAATCATAAGTGCTAATGACTACATTCCTTTTAGTTGTAATGGGGGCTGTTAATTGGAGTACTCTAAAACAAACCTGATCTCTCTAGGACATTCAGAAGCCAAGTTATAAGCCCACAAATGTGTAACTGGACTACTTCTTTAAAGTGACACCAGGCCCTGTGACCTTTGGGACATGGTTTTACCCCCTATAGGAATGTGCGATCATCATGAAACGTTCAGATCACTTACAACTCAATAGATTCTACCTTCTTGTAACGTTTCAGCCTGATTGGACCTTGTTTTCACACAAATGAACCCAGAATGATGTGAAATTGTGCTTTGTGCAACATAATTCTGGGTGCCATTTAAAAACCATAAGTGCTAATGACTCCATTCCTTTTAGTGGTAATGGGGGCTGTTGATTGGAGTACTCTAAAACAAACCTGACCTCTCTAGGATATTCAGAAGCCAAGTTATAAGCCCACAAAGGTGTAACTGGACTACTTCTTTAAAGTGACACCAGGCCCGATGACCTTTGGGACATGGTTTGACCCCCTATAGAAATGTGGGATCATCATGAAACGTTCAGATCACTTACAACTCAATAGATTCTACCTTCTTGTAACGTTTCAGCCTGATTGGACCTTGTTTTCACACAAATGGACCCAGAATGATGTGAAATTGTGCTTCGTGCAACATAATTCTGGGTGCCATTTAAAAACCATAAGTGCTAATGACTCAATTCCTTTTTGAGGTTGTAGGGGCTGTTGATTGGAGTACTCTAAAACAAACCTGATCTCTCTAGGACATTCAGAAACCAAGTTATAAACCCTCAAAGGTGTAATTGGACTACTTCTTTAAAGTGGCACCAGGCCCGGTGACCTTTGGGACATGGTTTGACCCCCTTAGGAAAGTGCTATCATCATGAAAAGTTCAGATCACTTACAATTCAATAGATTCTACCTTCCTGTAACGTTTCAGCCTGATTGTGCCTTGTTTTCACACAAATGAACCCAGAATGATGTGAAATTGTGCTTAGTGCAGCATAATTCTGGGTGCCATTTAAAAACCATGAGTGCTAATGACTCCATTCCTTTTTGAGGTTGTAGGGGATGTTGATTGGAGTACACTAAAACAAACCTGATCTCTCTAGGATATTCAGAAGCCAAGTTATAAGCCCACAAATGTGTAACTGGACTACTTCTTTAAAGTGACACCAGGCCCGGTGACCTTTGGGACATGGTTTTACCCCGTATAGGAATGTGCGATCATCTTGAAACGTTCAGATCACTTACAACTCAATAGATTCTACCTTCTTGTAGCGTTTCAGCCTGATTGGACCTTGTTTTCACACAAATGAACCCAGAATGATGTGAAATAGTGCTTCGTGCAACGTAATTCTGGGTGCCATTTACAAACCATAAGTGCTAATGACTCCATTCCTTTTTGTGGTTGTAGGGGCTGTTGATTGGAGTACATTAAAACAAACCTGATCTCTCTAGGACATTCAGAAGCCAAGTTATAAGCCCACAAATGTGTAACTGGACTACTTCTTTAAAGTGACACCAGGCCCGGTGACCTTTGGGACATGGTTTTACCCCCTATAGGAATGTGCGATCATCATGAAACGTTCAGATCACTTACAACTCAATAGATTCTACCTTCTTGTAACGTTTCAGCCTGATTGGACCTTGTTTTCACACAAATGAACCCAGAATGATGTGAAATTGTGCTCCGTGCAACATAATTCTGGGTGCCATTTAAAAACCATAAGTGCTAATGACTCCATTCCTTTTAGTTGTAATGGGGGCTGTTAATTGGAGTACTCTAAAACAAACCTGATCTCTCTAGGACATTCAGAAGCCGAGTTATAAGCCCACAAATGTGTAACTGGACTACTTCTTTAAAGTGACAGCAGGCCCGGTGACCTTTGGGACATGGTTTGACCCCCTATAGGAATGTGCGATCATCATGAAACGTTCAGATCACTTACAACTCAATAGATTCTACCTTCTTGTAACGTTTCAGCCTGATTGGACCTTGTTTTCACACAAATGAACCCAGAATGATGTGAAATTGTGCTTTGTGCAACATAATTCTGGGTGCCATTTAAAAACCATAAGTGCTAATGACTCCATTCCTTTTAGTGGTAATGGGGGCTGTTGATTGGAGTACTCTAAAACAAACCTGACCTCTCTAGAATATTCAGAAGCCAAGTTATAAGCCCACAAAGGTGTAACTGGACTACTTCTTTAAAGTGACACCAGGCCCGGTGACCTTTGGGACATGGTTTTACCCCCTATAGGAATGTGCGATCATCTTGAAACGTTCAGATCACTTACAACTCAATAGATTCTACCTTCTTGTAGCGTTTCAGCCTGATTGGACCTTGTTTTCACACAAATGAACCCAGAATGATGAGAAATTGTGCTTCGTGCAACGTAATTCTGGGTGCCATTTACAAACCATAAGTGCTAATGACTCCATTCCTTTTTGTGGTTGTAGGGGCTGTTGATTGGAGTACATTAAAACAAACCTGATCTCTCTAGGACATTCAGAAGCCAAGTTATAAGCCCACAAATGTGTAACTGGACTACTTTAAATTGACACCAGATCCGGTGACCTTTGGGACATGGTTTGACCCCCTTAGGAAAGTGCTATCATCATGAAACGTTCAGATCACTTACAACTCAATAGATTCTACCTTCCTGTAACGTTTCAGCCTGATTGGACCTTGTTTTCACACAAATGAACCCAGAATGATGTGAAATTGTGCTTCGTGCAACATAATTCTGGGTGCCATTTAAAAACCATAAGTGCTAATGACTCCATTCCTTTTTGTGGTTGTAGGGCCTGTTGATTGGAGTACACTAAAACAAACCTGATCTCTCTAGGACATTCATAAGCCAAGTTATAAGCCCACAAATGTGTAACTGGACTACTTCTTTAAAGTGACACCAGGCCCGGTGACCTTTGGGACATGGTTTTACCCCCTATAGGAATGTGCGATCATCATGAAACGTTCAGATCACTTACAACTCAATAGATTCTACCTTCTTGTAACGTTTCAGCCTGATTGGACCTTGTTTTCACACAAATGAACCCAGAATGATGTGAAATTGTGCTTCGTGCAACATAATTCTGGGTGCCATTTAAAAACCATAAGTGCTAATGACTCCATTCCTTTTAGTTGTAATGGGGGCTGTTAATTGGAGTACTCTAAAACAAACCTGATCTCTCTAGGACATTCAGAAGCCAAGTTAGAAGCCCACAAATGTGTAACTGGACTACTTCTTTAAAGAGACACCAGGCCCGGTGACCTTTGGGACATGGTTTTACCCCCTATAGGAATGTGCGATCATCATGAAACGTTCAGATCACTTACAACTCAATAGATTCTACCTTCTTGTAACGTTTCAGCCTGATTGGACCTTGTTTTCACACAAATGAACCCAGAATGATGTGAAATTGTGCTTTGTGCAACATAATTCTGGGTGCCATTTAAAAACCATAAGTGCTAATGACTCCATTCCTTTTAGTGGTAATGGGGGCTGTTGATTGGAGTACTCTAAAACAAACCTGACCTCTCTAGGATATTCAGAAGCCAAGTTATAAGCCCACAAAGGTGTAACTGGACTACTTCTTTAAATTGACACCAGATCCGGTGACCTTTGGGACATGGTTTGACCCCCTATAGGAATGTGGGATCATCATGAAACGTTCAGATCACTTACAACTCAATAGATTCTACCTTCTTGTAACGTTTCAGCCTGATTGGACCTTGTTTTCACACAAATGGACCCAGAATGATGTGAAATTGTGCTTCATGCAACATAATTCTGGGTGCCATTTAAAAACCATAAGTGCTAATGACTCCATTCCTTATGAGGTTGTAGGGGCTGTTGATTGGAGTACACTAAAACAAACCTGATCTCTCTAGGACATTCAGAAACCAAGTTATAAGCCCTCAAAGGTGTAATTGGACTACTTCTTTAAAGTGGCACCAGGCCCGGTGACCTTTGGGACATGGTTTGACCCCCTTAGGAAAGTGCTATCATCATGAAACGTTCAGATCACTTACAATTCAATAGATTCTACCTTCCTGTAACGTTTCAGCCTGATTGTGCCTTGTTTTCACACAAATGAACCCAGAATGATGTGAAATTGTGCTTCGTGCAACATAATTCTGGGTGCCATTTAAAAACCATAAGTGCTAATGACTCCATTCCTTTTTGTGGTTGTAGGGGCTGTTGATTGGAGTGTACTAAAACAAACCTGATTTCTCTAGGACATTCAGAAGCCAAGTTATAAGCCCACAAATGTGTAACTGGACTACTTCTTTAAATTGACACCAGATCCGGTGACCTTTGGGACATGGTTTGACCCCCTTAGTAAAGTGCGATCATCTTGAAACGTTCAGATCACTTACAACTCAATAGATTCTACCTTCTTGTAACGTTTCAGCCTGATTGGACCTTGTTTTCACACAAATGGACCCAGAATGATGTGAAATTGTGCTTCATGCAACATAATTCTGGGTGCCATTTACAAACCATAAGTGCTAATGACTCCATTCCTTTTTGTGGTTGTAGGGGCTGTTGATTAGAGTACATTAAAACAAACCTGATCTCTCTAGGACATTCAGAAGCCAAGTTATAAGCCCACAAATGTGTAACTGGACTACTTCTTTAATTTGACACCAGATCCGGTGACCCTTTGGACATGGTTTGATCCCCTTAGGAAAATACTATCATCATGAAACGTTCAGATCACTTACAACTCAATAGATTCTACCTTCCTGTAACGTTTCAGCCTGATTGGACCTTGTTTTAACACAAATGAACCCAGAATGATGTGAAATTGTGCTTCGTGCAACATAATTCTGGGTGCCTTTTACAAACCATAAGTGCTAATGACTCCATTCCTTTTAGTGGTAATGGGGGCTGCTAATTGGAGTACTCTAAAACAAACCTGACCTCTCTAGGATATTCAGAAGCCAAGTTATAAGCCCACAAAGGTGTAACTGGACTACTTCTTTAAAGTGACCTCAGGCCCGGTGACCTTTGGGACATGGTTTGACCCCCAATAGGAATGTGCGATCATCATGAAACGTTCAGATCACTTACAACTCAATAGATTCTACCTTCTTGTAACGTTTCAGCCTGATTGGACCTTGTTTTCACACAAATGAACCCAGAATGATGTGAAATTGTGCTCCGTGCAACATAATTCTGGGTGCCATTTAAAAACCATAAGTGCTAATGACTCCATTCCTTTTAGTTGTAATGGGGGCTGTTAATTGGAGTACTCTAAAACAAACCTGATCTCTCTAGGACATTCAGAAGCCAAGTTATAAGCCCACAAATGTGTAACTGGACTACTTCTTTAAAGTGACAGCAGGCCCGGTGACCTTTGGGACATGGTTTGACCCCCTATAGGAATGTGCGATCATCATGAAACGTTCAGATCACTTACAACTCAATAGATTCTACCTTCTTGTAACGTTTCAGCCTGATTGGACCTTGTTTTCACACAAATGAGAGAGGATTATAAGACACCTTTCGTCAAACATTTTGACAGGTCTATTGTTCTTTGACCTTTCATTCCTATTGTTCATTTGACCCTTGACCTTGCCCCCCCTTCCTATCATTAATCAAATGGACAGGTGTATTGTTCAATCTTTGCCCCCCCTTCCGTATCATTAATCAAATGGACATGTGTATTGTTAATTGTCCAGATGGGCTAGACCCCCCACGCCGCATCATCAATGGCGTATTGTTGAGCGTCCATGATCCCCCACGTCATAGGCTAATGTGTGTAATGGTGTGTGGTTTCTTTTTTGTGATAGCCCATCGGTTCCCACAGCCCCTCCCTTCTGAGTGTAATCCTATTGTGTTTAACTCTTTAAAAGCTCAGATCTGTCCGAATGGTGAAAAGCCGAGCTCTAAGAAAAAATGATGAACCACGAGGAGCTGAATGAAGCACCAAGCCACCTCTCAGATATGTTCCTCACCTAAATATGGTATGGTCTGCTAGCTCTTGAGTGAGTGACAGAAGCTGAAGTCAATGCATGAACTTTTGCAGCCTTTTGCTGAACACACACAAACTCTTCAGAGTGACACATTGTCTATGTCATTAATACTCTCTTTGAGATGTTCACGTTGGATTTCGTATGTTCAGTCTTAAACTTTGTGTTTAAATGTGTTATTTACATGCAGCTCACTGACACTTTTTGACCAGAACTAAAACTATTGTGTAAAACTCTCTGTCCAGCAGCACATCAAATTAATGGCTGTAAGCACACACACACACACACACACACACACACACACACACACACACACACACACACACACACACACACACACACACACACACACACACACACACACACACACACACACACACACACACACACACACACACACTTCTCTAAGAAGTAAAAGGATTACATTCAAACATTTCTATCACTTCACAAAAGCAATAGTTTACCATCCTAAACCATTTATGGTCCTGTTGTAAACCACCATGCATTCTCAAGCCTATAAGAACAAAAGTTGATCCTTACCTCAGTGTGAATGAAATGGTTGTACGTTTCCTCAAAGTTAAAGAATCTGTTTTTGTAGTAGCAGACAAGATGGTATGGTCTGCTAGCTCTCGAGTGAGTGACAGAAGCTGAAGTCAATGCATGAACTTTTGCAGCCTTTTGCTGAACACACACAAACTCTTCAGAGTGACACATTGTCTATGTCATTAATACTCTCTTTGAGATGTTCACGTTGGATTTCGTATGTTCAGTCTTAAACTTTGTGTTTAAATGTGTTATTTACATGCAGCTCACTGACACTTTTTGACCAGAACTAAAACTATTGTGTAAAACTCTCTGTCCAGCAGCACATCAAATTAATGGTTGTAAGCACACACACACACACACACACACACACACACACACACACACACACACACACACACACACACACACACACACACACACACACACGCACACACACACTTCTCTAAGAAGTAAAGGGATTACATTCAAACATTTGTCTTTGACTAAACCATTCAAACATTTCTATCACTTCACAAAAGCAATGGTTTACCATCCTAAACCATTTATGGTTCTGTTGTAAACCACCCTGCATACTCAAGCCTATAAGAACAAAAGTTGATCCTTACCTCAGCGTGATGCTTTTAAGATCTGTTGAGCTTTTTTAAAGTTCATTCTGAACAATTTTGCACAGCCAGCGACTTCTGACAAAGCAAATGACCTTTTTTTTTTTGCAGGTGGCGGGAAAGTTTTAAAAACAAAGAACTGGTTGAACCAAATCGTCACAGAAACAACACACAAAAAGCAAATCACTTACTTTTTTTTGCAGGTGGGCTGTATTGAAAGAGTGGTGGGAAAGTTTTAAAACAAAGTTCTGGTTCATTCTAAACAAGTCGGCATGGTAACAATTCACAAAAGCAAATGACTTGCTATTGTTTCAAAGAGCTATTTAGGTGAACAGCATCCTTTGGTTCGTCATCATCAACACTGAAAGCTTAACCCCTCGCCTCCTGCCTTTAGTGTCACATTTTGTTTTCACTGTCACACACACACACACACACACACACACACACACACACACACACACACACACACACACACACACACACACACACACACACACACACACACACACACACACACACACACACACATTGCTTCCTGCCTCAGAGAAAAGATTTGATCCATTTTGTAGGACCTATAACAGCTGAAATAAATAAAAAGCTGTTTATGAGGTTTGTTTTTTGGGAGGGGTGGATTAGTAAAGTCTCAGAGCAGACGTACCTCTGGTCAAACCTTTAATGTCATACCTCTCAGAATAGTTAAACTAAGGCACATGCATGTCGTAAACGGATTTACACACGAGTGAAAGAGCTGCTACATTTTAACCAAAACATGAGCGAAGAAGAAGAATAAGAAGAACCGATGGATACGTGTTTTGAATATAGCCTTCCTCTGCTAAAAACAACGTTCGAATTGAGACATGATGAGATTTCAGGAAGAAATGTCCGGTACAAAAACGGTACGGTATTATTTTTTGGATCGTAAAGGTTTTTTTATTTCTGCTCCGGGGAGTTTTGATGAAGCAATGGATACGAGCACACACACACACACACACACACACACACACACACACACACACACACACACACACACACACACACACACACACACACACACACCCATCTGGCAGATGTTCACGTTGGATTTCGTATGTTCAGTCTTAAACTTTGTGTTTAAATGTGTAAATATTTACATGCAGCTCACTGACACTTTTTGACCAGAACTAAAACTATTGTGTAAAACTCTCTGTCCAGCAGCACATCAAATTAATGGCTGTAAGCACACACACACACACACACACACACACACACACACACACACACACACACACACACACACACACACACACACACACACACACACACACACACACACACACAACTCTAAACAACCATTCATACATTTGTCTACCTATACAACAAAGCAAATGACTCTGTATTGTTTATAAACATTTTTTTTTCGACCAATCGCAACCGTTTTCTATTCAAGATTTTTTTAAACAGCTGTATAAAATGTAAAAGCGCATTTTCGGAGTCGTGATTTGAGGTGTAACAAGCTAAGATGACGGGTAAGTTTTTAACTCAAGACGCAAATCTTTTTTTTTCTCTTTCTGGTTTAACATCTTTATTTTCAGACGCTATTGTCATATCGGACGGCGAGTGGGAAGAAATTCCTATTGAGGAATTAACTTGTAAGACACCGGTCCCCCTGGATGATTTGTCTAAAATTAATCGCGCGGTCGAGAATCTGAGTGAGTGGATTTTATAAATATATACGTAACGTTCTTTTCTTCAACTGAGAAATATCTCATTTTACAGAAAAGGAGGGGGTTCAACCTTACCCCGGAAGTGATAACTTTTACCCAACCACGCCTCCATCCACCAGCCGAACCGTCTTACATTCGTATCAGCCCAGCCATACCGTCAGATCACACGGGAATGCGAGCGTGAAAGCTGTTCGTTACAGGACCATCACGCCGCAGACGATCCTCGAAGCTGGTAAGTGATTACAAAATAGCGATTAATAAGTCAGAGATGTGTCGTTCATATTTATCGTTTTTATTCTTCAGAGCAACGTCCGACGGCCTACGCACCCCCAATATCTCAGCCCCCACCACCTCCAACCCCTTCTCATGCGCGGACGGATGGTAACGATAAAAAAACAACTGATTAATAAGTCAAAGATGACTCGTACACATTTACCGTTGTTTTTTTATCCTTTCAGAACAACATCAGACAGCCGCTTCAATATCTCCGCCCACACCTCCTCCACCTCCTCCTCCTCCTCCTCCCCCATCTCCTGCACAGGGTAAGAGATATATAAAAAGGTGGTTATTTACTTCAAAGATGATTCGTTCATATTTTTTCATTATTTTTATTCTTTCAGAACAATCCGACAGCGACTCTGAAACCGCTGAACGTGGTCCTGAGCAGCCAGCCGGTAAGCTGTTTCACAAAAAAGCTCCGCATAGTATATTAAATTTGAAGTAAAAAAGATGTTTTTTATCCTTTCAGATGAAGAGGAAGAGAACGCACCACCTCCTGCACCTGTACAGAGTAAGTTAAATTTATATATATATATAATTTATTAAAAGCTCGTTCATTTTATTTATTTTTATTTATTTTTTTCATCAGAAAAACGGTTGAAGAAAAAGAAGAAAAACATCCGTCTTTCACCGATTCAATGGCTAAACAGGATGAAAATGGCCTACTTGCTTCTGCAGGTCAATTCTGGCCTGGTCGAAGTGGTCCAACAAGTGCTGGCTCTGTAAGGAGGACGACGCAGAGTTTTTTTCTTCATTTTTAGTAGGTTATTAATGTCTTTGTATCATGAGTGAAAATTGGTTTGACGACCTTTCAGATTTGTTTGAAGTAGATGATGAATTAAATGTAGTTGATGATGATGAATTGTTAGATCGAATTTTAGCCAGCCAAAATCCCTCAGATGAGGCCGATAATTTGGTGTTAAATGACTGGTTTGATTTAAGCGGACTGAGTGAAGTAGATGAATTAGCTTCAGATAGTGAGATCTTAGCATCCCAAGCCGTTTCAAACGAGGTCGATCAAATTCTAGCAAATTCAGATTCGCCTTCATCAGAAGCTGTAGATGAAATATTGAGACAATTAGAACACCAGCAGCACGTAAACGAGGTCGATCAAATTCTAGCAAATTCAGATTCGCCTTCATCAGAAGCAATAAACGAAATTTTGAGACAAATAGAACACCAGCAGCGCGTAAACGAGATCGATCAAATTCTAGCAAATTCAGATGAGCCTTCATCAGAAGCAATAAACGAAATTTTGAGACAAATAGAACACCGGCAGATCGGAGGGAGCGTAAACGCAGCTTTTAACCAGCGTGAAATTAGAGAGAGAGTGTCTTTTCAAGCAATCAACGACCCAGCCGAGTTTTATATTAATCTGATGGAAATATTAAACAGGTTTGCTGAAAGAGGAAGCCAGATCGCGCGTCCCAACGATAGAGTCCAGTTTGAAATTAATACTTTACACACGACGCACCACGTTAATTTTAATTATGACGGATCAAATATGTTAAATCAGCTTCAGTATTTACTGGATCTGTTAGTCCAATCAAATGAAGCATTAGAGGCCGACAACGAATTTAATTTCAGACTGCAAGTGATAAATAACCCGTCCGGCGGCGGAAAACGAAAAATCGAAACCATTCTGGATCACGAATTAGTCAATAAAAAACGAAACCATCTCATTTGCCCTCCAGAGGCCAATCAGCCGTTGTGTTTTGCGCTAAGCATAGCCGGCCTGTTAAATCCCTCAGCGAGAGATACAGAATTATTGAATGTGGCTAAAAATATTCATCAACAGGCAGGGCTTCAGGAGCAATCAACCGTTTCATTTAGCGACGTGATTCAATTTGAAAATATTGTTCAAAGAAAAATAATCATTTTTTACAGATCCGACAGAATCATTTCTAAATTTGAAACAGATTTTAGCGATCGAACAAATCCGTTGTTCATTTTGCTACTCAATCAACATTATTACGGCATAAAAAATATTAAAGGTTTCTTAGGAGCCAAATATTTTTGTTCATGGTGCTTTTCCGCTTATAATAACATAAACGGACATCATTGTAAATGGTTCTGTCGCGTGTGTAATACCGATTTATGCAAACGGACAGAAACATCTCTCATCACATGTTCTGATTGTAATCGAATATGCCAAAATGTAATATGTTTTCAAACTCACAAAACACCTGTTTTCAGGCCTCAAGCAAACAGGTTAGTTTCTCCTTGCGAAATGTTTAAAAAATGCACCATTTGTAAACAAACTTATTACATCGCCATGGGTGGAAATGGTTCACAGCATGTTTGCTCAGCGACCAAATGCATCGTTTGCAAACAGTCGGTGGTCACGGACGATCATCGCTGTTTTATTCAGCTTGAAAAAAAAGATGACGGTTTAACGGAAAAGGTTATTTATTACGACACTGAAACGTTTACGGATCAGAACGGTGTGCATACACCTTTTTTAATCTGTGCAAAATCCGATTCAGGCGACGTTTGGGAGAAATTTGGTTTAGATTGCATTAAAGATTTTATTATGCAGATGCGTCGTCCTAAATTCAGCAATTATACATTTGTTGCACACAATGCGCGTGGATTTGATGCTTATATAATTCTGAGCGCTATGTGTCAATTAAAAATTGTTCCCAAAAATATACTCATGCAAGGCTGTAAAATCCTGAGTTTTCACGATCCAGATTTCGGGTTGAGATTCATTGATTCCTTAAGTTTTCTCATGATGAAATTAGCCAACCTTCCAGCTGCTTTGGGCTTTACAGATAAAACTAAAGGTTATTTTCCTCACAGATTTTCATCGCTTGAACATCTGAATTATAAAGGACCTTACCCAGATGTCAGCCATTATGGGTTTGAACAAATGTCTCCGGAGCATAAAAAAATATTTTTAGAATGGTACACCGATGTGTCTAAACAGCAGCTGTTTGATTTCAGAAAGGAGGCCGTGTTTTATTGTAGAAACGATGTGGAAATTCTGCGTAAAGCATGCGGTATTTTCAGAGAGGAGTTTTTTAATGAAACAGGTATCGACCCGCTGAAATCTGTCACGATCGCTTCAGCTTGCATGCGCGTGTTTAGATCAAAATTCCTAAAACCAGACACATTGGCCATTCCTTGTCCGCTCGGTTATCGACCGCAACAAAAACCATTTTCAAGTTCAAGCATCGTGTGGTTGGAATGGGTTTCACACAGTCAAAATGTAGACATTCAACACGCTTTAACGCCTTTGGGGGAGTATAAAGTGGGAGATTTTTATCTCGACGGATATGCTGTGATTTCAGGCGTCGAACAAGGGTTTGAGTATATGGGTTGTTTTTTCCACGGCTGTCCAAAATGTTTCTTACAGTCATCCATATGTCCTCTGAGAAAAATCACTTTTGGTGAAATTTATGACAAAACCGTCGAAAAGCTTCAGTCGTTGGAAACTGTGCATCGATTAAAAATGAATGTCATTTGGGAACATGATTGGCAGGAGATGGTAAAAACTGATCCGGACGTGAAACAGTTTGTCTCAAGATTTGATCCACCGCCGGCTCCTCTTTTACCTCGTGAAGCCGTGTATGGAGGCAGAACTTGTCCGGTTCGGCTGAGGCATTCTGCTCAGAGCGGTGAAAAAATCCACTATGTGGATTTTACGAGTCTGTACCCTTATGTAAACGCCACACAGACTTACCCCATAGGCCATCCCAAAATTCATGTTAAAAATTTCAGAGATCCAAGTCACTATTTTGGCTTGATTAAAGCTGTCGTTTTGCCACCCAGAAAACTGTTTTTCCCTGTTCTGCCTTTTAAAACATCCAAAGGTAAACTCGTTTTTACACTGTGTCGCACATGCGCTGAAATGAATAATCAATCTGATTCTTGTTCACACAGCGCGTCTCAACGTGCTTTGACGGGCGTTTGGGTGAGTGTAGAGTTCAATTACGCTTTGGATTCAGGTTACAGTCTGGTGAAAATGATTGAAGTCTGGGATTTTGAGAAAAGCAGTAAAGATGTGTTCGCAGGTTACATTAACACGTTTTTGAAGCAGAAACAACAAGCGTCTGGTTTTCCTGAAGGATTGATTGACGATGACTCAAAAAGAAAATACATTCAGGACTACCAACTTCGTCAGGGAATACTATTAGATGCGTCTAAGATTCAGCACAATCCTGCTAAGCGTGCCATTTCAAAATTATGTCTCAATTCACTCTGGGGAAAGTTTGGTCAAAGAGATGATCTTGTACAAACCACATTTGTTCAAAAACCTGATGAATTTTTTGACATTCTGTTTTCAGGGAGATACAATGTTAAATTCTTCAGTTTTCTCACTTCAGGAGCCGTTCTGGTGCAACACAGTTTGGCAGAAAAATGCCTAACGACTCCTGGCAGAAGCAACAACATTTTTATCGCCGCTTTCACCACAACTTATGCCAGATTGAAATTATTAAATGCGTTGAACAAACTGGGAAATCGCGTCATTTATTACGATACAGATTCTATAATTTATTCTGTCAAAGAGAACGAGTGTGTTTTACCAACAGGACCGCTGCTGGGGGATTTAACCGATGAACTGCACGGCGATTCCATCACGGAATTTTCATCAGCCGGTCCAAAAACGTATGCTTACAAAACCCGGGACCGCCAGCAGGTGGTGATAAAGGCTAAGGGTATCACACAGTCATTCATTTCATCTGATCACATCAATTTTGACAGCTTAGCGCTGCTGGTTGAGGGGTATGTGGCTGGAGAAAGGGGAAGATTTTTGCAAACTCAACAGGATGTCATCAAGAGAGATAAAAAAGATCTCACTCTCGCGAATGTTTCATTTGTGAAAAGGTTTCGTGTGATTTTTGATAAGCGGAGGTTATTTGCTGACGGCTGTACAGAACCATTTGGGTATTAAAAATGGAAACTGATTTTGACGCTAGACTAAAGTCTCCATTCAGTGCACAAATTGCTGGTCCGTCAGGCTGTGGAAAAACCTTTTTTGTAAAAAGTATTTTGGAAAATTGTATGCAATGTTTAACTGAAATGCCAAAAAACATCGTGTGGTTTTTTACATCTTATCAACCTATGTATGATGATCTTTGTAATAAAAGTATTCGATTCATTCAAGGTCTCCCGCTTTCATTCGGCTCGCTCACTCCATCACCACCCCGGACAGCGCGTCCAGGTCAGCTTTGGACAGGCGATCGTACACCGGAAAAATGTCTTTGTGAATGGGCATCACAGCCCTGAATCCGTGCAGCTGCGTCACAGCCATGGTGAACAGAATCTCAGTGTCCAGAGGCTGGAAGCCGTGCAGACTGAGAAAACTTTGAAGAGCCGGGATCAGTTTAGGTGTTAAAACCCTGCGAATAATGTCCGTAAAGTGAAAATCGTAAAATAATTCATTTTCAGCTACGTAAAGACATTCGTGTTGCCGTTGACTGGGGTGATCGATCTTGCATCCGTGGCAGATGGTTGGTAAGTGAGCTTTGATCGCCATGTTGACCAAGTGAAGGAGACCCATTTTCACACGGTCTACTTTGTCTTCTGAAAACACCCAGTCAGGCAGACGGTGAGGCTCCTCATCGGTGCTCTGGATGTCGAGGGGTTGCACATCCTCCTCCTCCTCATGACCTGGCGGCGGCTCAGGGTTTGATGTCACCAAAGGTGGATCAGCCCCATCGACCCAGGGCCTGAATGGTACGTTCTCCGGAACCTCCATGATGGTGGGGAGTCGTGGTAGGTTATCCTCTGGAAAACACGATGGTGCCGATGCAGGCCTCGGACTGCCGTTGTATCTCGGCGGTGGTGGTGATGGTAGCGATCTGGACCTCGGACTGGTGTTGTATCTCGGTGGTGATGAATCCGTTAGTACCCAGCTCGGTGGTGGGCTCCAAAGGTCTTTAAGGGTCGTCTGATTGTAGAACCCCGTCATGCTGATGCCTAGATCGTCTGGATGAAATGGTTTCTAACTGTAAGCTCTTTATAACTAGTGCTGAGTGGGGGGGCGTGGTATGATGATGCAACCTCCTCCTCCTCCTCCTCCTCCTCCTCCTCCTCCTCCTCCTAAGGCAGGTCTTAGAACTCCAGCTTTTGTCGCACTGTCAGAATGTCGTTCCAACAGCGGCTGGTACGAAAAAATGAAGTAATACGATCCTCCACTTCATTTATTTTTTCACACCAGGCTTCGAAAGGTACAACCTGTAGAAGGCGGTAAATTCCGCATACAGAATGCACATTCTCCAGCACAAAAAAGAGCTCAAATCCTCTCACACGGACCGAGGCCTTGAACATCCACTCTCCATCAGCATCCTCTTCCCCCTCCCATGAAGCGCTGAATGCTGTCACAGCGTTCTGGATTTCATCCAACGTTGGAAGAGCTTGCGGCCCACTGCGATTGACAGGCGGACGAGGTCTCTCAGGATCATCTCTGTGCACCTTGCGTGGAACAGCCAGCCTGAGCACAGCCCAATCGTTGTAGGAGAGAACCGCTGGTGAGTTTGATAAATAGGATTTAAGAGGTTCGCCCTCAGCCACATCTTGGATTAAACACAGTTCCTTAGTGTCGTAGCTGAACCGGTACCCAAAACTACCGGTATAGCCGTAAGGTTCCAGCTGCCATATTTGCTCCAAGATCTCTTTACCGCCGAAAGGAGGAACCTGCACTCTGCAGATGTAAAATGTAGATTTGCGGGGGGCACCAATTCCAGCCGGCATCTGATGTATAGCGATGGATTTTTCACAAAGCATGGTTTTTGACAGCGGCGTATCCACGCTCTCTTCTTTCACTTTTTGAGTTGAAGTTGAAGCGTCGGATGTAGTAGACACTTCTTCAGCGCGGCTTGGTGCTTCATTCAGCTCCTCGTGGTTCATCATTTTTTCTTAGAGCTCGGCTTTTCACCATTCGGACAGATCTGAGCTTTTAAAGAGTTAAACACAATAGGATTACACTCAGAAGGGAGGGGCTGTGGGAACCGATGGGCTATCACAAAAAAGAAACCACACACCATTACACACATTAGCCTATGACGTGGGGGATCATGGACGCTCAACAATACGCCATTGATGATGCGGCGTGGGGGGTCTAGCCCATCTGGACAATTAACAATACACATGTCCATTTGATTAATGATACGGAAGGGGGGGCAAAGATTGAACAATACACCTGTCCATTTGATTAATGATAGGAAGGGGGGGCAAGGTCAAGGGTCAAATGAACAATAGGAATGAAAGGTCAAAGAACAATAGACCTGTCAAAATGTTTGACGAAAGGTGTCTTATAATCCTCTCTCAAATGAACCCAGAATGATGTGAAATTGTGCTTTGTGCAACATAATTCTGGGTGCCATTTAAAAACCATAAGTGCTAATGACTCCATTCCTTTTAGTGGTAATGGGGGCTGTTGATTGGAGTACTCTAAAACAAACCTGACCTCTCTAGAATATTCAGAAGCCAAGTTATAAGCCCACAAAGGTGTAACTGGACTACTTCTTTAAAGTGACACCAGGCCCGGTGACCTTTGGGACATGGTTTTACCCCCTATAGGAATGTGCGATCATCTTGAAACGTTCAGATCACTTACAACTCAATAGATTCTACCTTCTTGTAGCGTTTCAGCCTGATTGGACCTTGTTTTCACACAAATGAACCCAGAATGATGAGAAATTGTGCTTCGTGCAACGTAATTCTGGGTGCCATTTACAAACCATAAGTGCTAATGACTCCATTCCTTTTTGTGGTTGTAGGGGCTGTTGATTGGAGTACATTAAAACAAACCTGATCTCTCTAGGACATTCAGAAGCCAAGTTATAAGCCCACAAATGTGTAACTGGACTACTTTAAATTGACACCAGATGCGGTGACCTTTGGGACATGGTTTGACCCCCTTAGGAAAGTGCTATCATCATGAAACGTTCAGATCACTTACAACTCAATAGATTCTACCTTCCTGTAACGTTTCAGCCTGATTGGACCTTGTTTTCACACAAATGAACCCAGAATGATGTGAAATTGTGCTTCGTGCAACATAATTCTGGGTGCCATTTAAAAACCATAAGTGCTAATGACTCCATTCCTTTTTGTGGTTGTAGGGCCTATTGATTGGAGTACACTAAAACAAACCTGATCTCTCTAGGACATTCATAAGCCAAGTTATAAGCCCACAAATGTGTAACTGGACTACTTCTTTAAAGTGACACCAGGCCCGGTGACCTTTGGGACATGGTTTTACCCCCTATAGGAATGTGCGATCATCATGAAACGTTCAGATCACTTACAACTCAATAGATTCTACCTTCTTGTAACGTTTCAGGCTGAATAGACCTTGTTTTCACACAAATGAACCCAGAATGATGTGAAATTGTGATTCGTGCAACATAATTCTGGGTGCCATTTAAAAACCATAAGTGCTAATGACTCCATTCCTTTTAGTGGTAATGGGGGCTGTTGATTGGAGTACTCTAAAACAAACCTGACCTCTCTAGGATATTCAGAAGCCAAGTTATAAGCCCACAAAGGTGTAACTGGACTACTTCTTTAAATTGACACCAGATCCGGTGACCTTTGGGACATGGTTTGACCCCCTATAGGAATGTGGGATCATCATGAAACGTTCAGATCACTTACCACTCAATAGATTCTACCTTCTTGTAACGTTTCAGCCTGATTGGACCTTGTTTTCACACAAATGGACCCAGAATGATGTGAAATTGTGCTTCATGCAACATAATTCTGGGTGCCATTTAAAAACCATAAGTGCTAATGACTCCATTCCTTATGAGGTTGTAGGGGCTGTTGATTGGAGTACACTAAAACAAACCTGATCTCTCTAGGACATTCAGAAACCAAGTTATAAGCCCTCAAAGGTGTAATTGGACTACTTCTTTAAAGTGGCACCAGGCCCGGTGACCTTTGGGACATGGTTTGACCCCCTTAGGAAAGTGCTATCATCATGAAACGTTCAGATCACTTACAATTCAATAGATTCTACCTTCCTGTAACGTTTCAGCCTGATTGTGCCTTGTTTTCACACAAATGAACCCAGAATGATGTGAAATTGTGCTTCGTGCAACATAATTCTGGGTGCCATTTAAAAACCATAAGTGCTAATGACTCCATTCCTTTTTGTGGTTGTAGGGGCTGTTGATTGGAGTGTACTAAAACAAACCTGATTTCTCTAGTACATTCAGAAGCCAAGTTATAAGCCCACAAATGTGTAACTGGACTACTTCTTTAAATTGACACCAGATCCGGTGACCTTTGGGACATGGTTTGACCACCTTAGTAAAGTGCGATCATCTTGAAACGTTCAGATCACTTACAACTCAATAGATTCTACCTTCTTGTAACGTTTCAGCCTGATTGGACCTTGTTTTCACACAAATGGACCCAGAATGATGTGAAATTGTGCTTCATGCAACATAATTCTGGGTGCCATTTACAAACCATAAGTGCTAATGACTCCATTCCTTTTTGTGGTTGTAGGGGCTGTTGATTAGAGTACATTAAAACAAACCTGATCTCTCTAGGACATTCAGAAGCCAAGTTATAAGCCCACAAATGTGTAACTGGACTACTTCTTTAATTTGACACCAGATCCGGTGACCCTTTGGACATGGTTTGATCCCCTTAGGAAAGTACTATCATCATGAAACGTTCAGATCACTTACAACTCAATAGATTCTACCTTCCTGTAACGTTTCAGCCTGATTGGACCTTGTTTTAACACAAATGAACCCAGAATGATGTGAAATTGTGCTTCGTGCAACATAATTCTGGGTGCCTTTTACAAACCATAAGTGCTAATGACTCCATTCCTTTTAGTGGTAATGGGGGCTGCTAATTGGAGTACTCTAAAACAAACCTGACCTCTCTAGGATATTCAGAAGCCAAGTTATAAGCCCACAAATGTGTAACTGGACTACTTCTTTAAAGTGACACCAGGCCCGGTGACCTTTGGGACATGGTTTTACCCCCTATAGGAATGTGCGATCATCATGAAACGTTCAGATCACTTACAACTCAATAGATTCTACCTTCTTGTAACGTTTCAGCCTGATTGGACCTTGTTTTCACACAAATGAACCCAGAATGTTGTGAAATTGTGCTTCGTGCAACATAATTCTGGGTGCCATTTAAAAACCATAAGTGCTAATGACTCCATTCCTTTTAGTGGTAATGGGGGCTGTTGATTGGAGTACTCTAAAACAAACCTGACCTCTCTAGGATATTCAGAAGCCAAGTTATAAGCCCACAAAGGTGTAACTGGACTACTTCTTTAAAGTGACACCAGGCCCGGCGACCTTTGGGACATGGTTTGACCCCCTATAGGAATGTGCGATCATAATGAAACGTTCAGATCACTTACAACTCAATAGATTCTACCTTCTTGTAACGTTTCAGCCTGATTGGACCTTGTTTTCACACAAATGGACCCAGAATGATGTGAAATTGTGCTTCGTACAACATAATTCTGGGTGCCATTTAAAAACCATAAGTGCTAATGACTCCATTCCTTTTTGTGGTTGTAGGGGCTGTTGGTTGGAGTACATTAAAGCAAACCTGATCTCTCTAGGACATTCAGAAGCCAAGTTATAAGCCCACAAATGTGTAACTGGACTACTTCTTTAAATTGACACCAGATCCGGTGACCTTTGGGACATGGTTTGACCCCCTTAGGAAAGTGCTATCATCATGAAACGTTCAGATCACTTACAACTCAATAGATTCTACCTTCTTGTAACGTTTCAGCCTGATTGGACCTTGTTTTCACACAAATGAACCCAGAATGATGTGAAATTGTGCTTTGTGCAACATAATTCTGGGTGCCATTTAAAAACCATAAGTGCTAATGACTCCATTCCTTTTAGTGGTAATGGCGGCTGTTGATTGGAGTACTCTAAAACAAACCTGACCTCTCTAGGATATTCAGAAGCCAAGTTATAAGCCCACAAAGGTGTAACTGGACTACTTCTTTAAAGTGACACCAGGCCCGGTGACCTTTGGGACATGGTTTTACCCCCTATAGGAATGTGCGATCATCTTGAAACGTTCAGATCACTTACAACTCAATAGATTCTACCTTCTTGTAGCGTTTCAGCCTGATTGGACCTTGTTTTCACACAAATGAACCCAGAATGATGTGAAATTGTGCTTCGTGCAACGTAATTCTGGGTGCCATTTACAAACCATAAGTGCTAATGACTCCATTCCTTTTTGTGGTTGTAGGGGCTGTTGATTGGAGTACATTAAAACAAACCTGATCTCTCTAGGACATTCAGAAGCCAAGTTATAAGCCCACAAATGTGTAACTGGACTACTTCTTTAAATTGACACCAGATCCGGTGACCTTTGGGACATGGTTTGACCCCCTTAGGAAAGTGCTATCATCATGAAACGTTCAGATCACTTACAACTCAATAGATTCTACCTTCTTGTAACGTTTCGGCCTGATTGGACCTTGTTTTCACACAAATGAACCCAGAATGATGTGAAATTGTGCTTCGTGCAACATAATTCTGGGTGCCATTTAAAAACCATAAGTGCTAATGACTCCATTCCTTTTAGTTGTAATGGGGGCTGTTAATTGGAGTACTCTAAAACAAACCTGATCTCTCTAGGACATTCAGAAGCCAAGTTATAAGCCCACAAATGTGTAACTGGACTACTTCTTTAAAGAGACACCAGGCCCGGTGACCTTTGGGACATGGTTTTACCCCCTATAGGAATGTGAGATCATCATGAAACGTTCAGATCACTTACAACTCAATAGATTCTACCTTCTTGTAACGTTTCAGCCTGATTGGACCTTGTTTTCACACAAATGAACCCAGAATGATGTGAAATTGTGCTTTGTGCAACATAATTCTGGGTGCCATTTAAAAACCATAAGTGCTAATGACTCCATTCCTTTTAGTGGTAATGGGGGCTGTTGATTGGAGTACTCTAAAACAAACCTGACCTCTCTAGGATATTCAGAAGCCAAGTTATAAGCCCACAAAGGTGTAACTGGACTACTTCTTTAAATTGACACCAGATCCGGTGACCTTTGGGACATGGTTTGACCCCCTATAGGAATGTGGGATCATCATGAAACGTTCATATCATTTACAACTCAATAGATTCTACCTTCTTGTAACGTTTCAGCCTGATTGGACCTTGTTTTCACACAAATGGACCCAGAATGATGTGAAATTGTGCTTCGTGCAACATAATTCTGGGTGCCATTTAAAAACCATAAGTGCTAATGACTCCATTCCTTTTTGAGGTTGTAGGGGCTGTTGATTGGAGTACACTAAAACAAACCTGATCTCTCTAGGACATTCAGAAACCAAGTTATAAGCCCTCAAAGGTGTAATTGGACTACTTCTTTAAAGTGGCACCAGGCCCGGTGACCTTTGGGACATGGTTTGACCCCCTTAGGAAAGTGCTATCATCATGAAACGTTCAGATCACTTACAATTCAATAGATTCTACCTTCCTGTAACGTTTCAGTCTGATTGTGCCTTGTTTTCACACAAATGAACCCAGAATGATGTGAAATTGTGCTTCGTGCAACATAATTCTGGGTGCCATTTAAAAACCATAAGTGCTAATGACTCCATTCCTTTTTGTGGTTGTAGGGGCTGTTGATTGGAGTATACTAAAACAAACCTGATCTCTCTAGGACATTCAGAAGCGAAGTTATAAGCCCACAAATGTGTAACTGGACTACTTCTTTAAATTGACACCAGATCCGGTGACCTTTGGGACATGGTTTGACCCCCTTAGGAAAGTGTGATCATCTTGAAACGTTCAGATCACTTACAACTCAATAGATTCTACCTTCTTGTAACGTTTCAGCCTGATTGGACCTTGTTTTCACACAAATGGACCCAGAATGATGTGAAATTGTGCTTCATGCAACATAATTCTGGGTGCCATTTACAAACCATAAGTGCTAATGACTCCATTCCTTTTTGTGGTTGTATGGGCTGTTGATTGGAGTACATTAAAACAAACCTGATCTCTCTAGGACATTCAGAAGCCAAGTTATAAGCCCACAAATGTGTAACTGGACTACTTCTTTAATTTGACACCAGATCCGGTGACCCTTTGGACATGGTTTGATCCCCTTAGGAAAGTACTATCATCATGAAACGTTCAGATCACTTACAACTCAATAGATTCTACCTTCCTGTAACGTTTCAGCCTGATTGGACCTTGTTTTCACACAAATGAACCAAGAATGATGTGAAATTGTGCTTCGTGCAACATAATTCTTGGTGCCATTTAAAAACCATAAGTGCTAATGACTCCATTCCTTTTTGTGGTTGTAGGGGCTGTTGATTGGAGTATACTAAAACAAACCTGATCTCTCTAGGACATTCAGAAGCCAAGTTATAAGCCCACAAATGTGTAACTGGACTACTTCTTTAAATTGACACCAGATCCGGTGACCTTTGGGACATGGTTTGACCCCCTTAGGAAAGTGCTATCATCATGAAACACTCAGATCACTTACAACTCAATAGATTCTACCTTCCTGTAACGTTTCAGCCTGATTGGACCTTGTTTTCACACAAATGAACCCAGAATGATGTGAAATTGTGCTTCGTGCAACATAACTCTGGGTGCCATTTACAAACCATAAGTGCTAATGACTCCATTCCTTTTAGTGGTAATGGGGGCTGCTAATTGGAGTACTCTAAAACAAACCTGACCTCTCTAGGATATTCAGAAGCCAAGTTATAAGCCCACAAAGGTGTAACTGGACTACTTCTTTAAAGTGACACCAGGCCCGGTGACCTTTGGGACATGGTTTGACCCCCAATAGGAATGTGCGATCATCATGAAACGTTCAGATCACTTACAACTCAATAGATTCTACCTTCTTGTAACGTTTCAGCCTGACTGGACCTTGTTTTCACACAAATGGACCCAGAATGATGTGAAATTGTGCTTCGTGCAACATAATTCTGGGTGCCATTTAAAAACCATAAGTGCTAATGACTCCATTCCTTTTAGTGGTAATGGGGGCTGTTGATTGGAGTACTCTAAAACAAACCTGACCTCTCTAGGATATTCAGAAGCCAAGTTATAAGCCCACAAAGGTGTAACTGGACTACTTCTTTAAAGTGACACCAGGCCCGGCGACCTTTGGGACATGGTTTGACCCCCTATAGGAATGTGCGATCATCATGAAATGTTCAGATCACTTACAACTCAATAGATTCTACCTTCTTGTAACGTTTCAGCCTGATTGGACCTTGTTTTCACACAAATGGACCCAGAATGATGTGAAATTGTGCTTCGTACAACATAATTCTGGGTGCCATTTACAAACCATAAGTGCTAATGACTCCATTCCTTTTTGTGGTTGTAGGGGCTGTTGGTTGGAGTACATTAAAGCAAACCTGATCTCTCTAGGACATTCAGAAGCCAAGTTATAAGCCCACAAATGTGTAACTGGACTACTTTAAATTGACACCAGATCCGGTGACCTTTGGGACATGGTTTGACCCCCTTAGGAAAGTGCTATCATCATGAAACGTTCAGATCACTTACAACTCAATAGATTCTACCTTCCTGTAACGTTTCAGCCTGATTGGACCTTGTTTTCACACAAATGAACCCAGAATGATGTGAAATTGTGCTTAGTGCAGCATAATTCTGGGTGCCATTTAAAAACCATGAGTGCTAATGACTCCAATCCTTTTTGAGGTTGTAGGGGATGTTGATTGGAGTACACTAAAACAAACCTGATCTCTCTAGGATATTCAGAAGCCAAGTTATAAGCCCACAAATGTGTAACTGGATTACTTCTTTAAAGTGACACCAGGCCCGGTGACCTTTGGGACATGGTTTTACCCCCTATAGGAATGTGCGATCATCTTGAAACGTTCAGATCACTTACAACTCAATAGATTCTACCTTCTTGTAGCGTTTCAGCCTGATTGGACCTTGTTTTCACACAAATGAACCCAGAATGATGTGAAATTGTGCTTCGTGCAACGTAATTCTGGGTGCCATTTACAAACCATAAGTGCTAATGACTCCATTCCTTTTTGTGTTTGTAGGGGCTGTTGATTGGAGTACATTAAAACAAACCTGATCTCTCTAGGACATTCAGAAGCCAAGTTATAAGCCCACAAATGTGTAACTGGACTACTTCTTTAAATTGACACCAGATCCGGTGACCTTTGGGACATGGTTTGACCCCCATAGGAAAGTGCTATCATCATGAAACGTTCAGATCACTTACAACTCAATAGATTCTACCTTCCTGTAACGTTTCAGCCTGATTGGAACCTTGTTTTCACACAAATGAACCCAGAATGATGTGAAATTGTGCTTCGTGCAACATAATTCTGGGTGCCATTTAAAAACCCTAAGTGCTAATGACTCCATTCCTTTTTGTGGTTGTAGGGCCTGTTTATTGGAGTACACTAAAACAAACCTGATCTCTCAAGGACATTCATAAGCCAAGTTATAAGCCCACAAATGTGTAACTGGACTACTTCTTTAAAGTGACACCAGGCCCGGTGACCTTTGGGACATGGTTTTACCCCCTATAGGAATGTGCGATCATCATGAAACGTTCAGATAACTTACAACTCAATAGATTCTACCTTCTTGTAACGTTTCAGCCTGACTGGACCTTGTTTTCACACAAATGAACCCAGAATGATGTGAAATTGTGCTTCGTGCAACATAACTCTGGGTGCCATTTAAAAACCATAAGTGCTAATGACTCCATTCCTTTTAGTTGTAATGGGGGCTGTTAATTGGAGTACTCTAAAACAAACCTGATCTCTCTAGGACATTCAGAAGCCAAGTTATAAGCCCACAAATGTGTAACTGGACTACTTCTTTAAAGTGACACCAGGCCCGGTGACCTTTGGGACATGGTTTTACCCCCTATAGGAATGTGCGATCATCATGAAACGTTCAGATCAATTACAACTCAATAGATTCTACCTTCTTGTAACGTTTCAGCCTGATTGGACCTTGTTTTCACACAAATGAACCCAGAATGATGTGAAATTGTGCTTTGTGCAACATAATTCTGGGTGCCATTTAAAAACCATAAGTGCTAATGACTCCATTTCTTTTAGTGGTAATGGGGGCTGTTGATTGGAGTACTCTAAAACAAACCTGACCTCTCTAGGATATTCAGAAGCCAAGTTATAAGCCCACAAAGGTGTAACTGGACTACTTCTTTAAAGTGACACCAGGCCCGGTGACCTTTGGGACAAGGTTTGACCCCCTATAGGAATGTGGGATCATCATGAAACGTTCAGATCACTTACAACTCAATCAATTCTACCTTCTTGTAACGTTTCAGCCTGATTGGACCTTGTTTTCACACAAATGGACCCAGAATGATGTGAAATTGTGCTTCGTGCAACATAATTCTGGGTGCCATTTAAAAACCATAAGTGCTAATGACTCCATTCCTTTTTGAGGTTGTAGGGGCTGTTGATTGGAGTACACTAAAACAAACCTGATCTCTCTAGGACATTCAGAAACCAAGTTATAAGCCCTCAAAGGTGTAATTGGACTACTTCTTTAAAGTGGCACCAGGCCCGGTGACCTTTGGGACATGGTTTGACCCCCTTAGGAAAGTGCTATCATCATGAAACGTTCAGATCACTTACAATTCAATAGATTCTACCTTCCTGCAACGTTTCAGCCTGATTGTGCCTTGTTTTCACACAAATGAACCCAGAATGATGTGAAATTGTGCTTCGTGCAACATAATTCTGGGTGCCATTTAAAAACCATGAGTGCTAATGACTCCATTCCTTTTTGTGGTTGTAGGGCCTGTTGATTGGAGTACACTAAAACAAACCTGATCTCTCAAGGACATTCATAAGCCAAGTTATAAGCCCACAAATGTGTAACTGGACTACTTCTTTAAAGTGACACCAGGCCCGGTGACCTTTGGGACATGGTTTTACCCCCTATAGGAATGTGCGATCATCATGAAACGTTCAGATCACTTACAACTCAATAGATTCTACCTTCTTGTAACGTTTCAGCCTGATTGGACCTTGTTTTCACACAAATGAACCCAGAATGATGTGAAATTGTGCTTCGTGCAACATAATTCTGGGTGCCATTTAAAAACCATAAGTGCTAATGATTCCATTCCTTTTAGTGGTAATGGGGGCTGTTAACTGGAGTACTCTAAAACAAACCTGATCTCTCTAGGACATTCAGAAGCCAAGTTATAAGCCCACAAATGTGTAACTGGACTACTTCTTTAAAGTGACACCAGGCCCGGTGACCTTTGGGACATGGTTTTACCCCCTATAGGAATGTGCGATCATCATGAAACGTTCAGATCACTTACAACTCAATAGATTCTACCTTCTTGTAACGTTTCAGCCTGATTGGACCTTGTTTTCACACAAATGAACCCAGAATGATGTGAAATTGTGCTTCGTGCAACATAATTCTGGGTGCCATTTACAAACCATAATTGCTAAAGACTCCATTCCTTTTTGTGGTTGTAGGGGCTGTTGGTTGGAGTACATTAAAACAAACCTGATCTCTCTAGGACATTCAGAAGCCAAGTTATAAGCCCACAAATGTGTAACTGGACTACTTCTTTAAATTGACACCAGATTCGGTGACCTTTGGGACATGGTTTGACCCCCTTAGGAAAGTGCTATCATCATGAAACGTTCAGATCACTTACAACTCAATACATTCTACCTTCCTGTAACATTTCAGCCTGATTGGACCTTGTTTTCACACAAATGAACCAAGAATGATGTGAAATTGTGCTTCGTGCAACATAATTCTTGGTGCCATTTAAAAACCATAAGTGCTAATGACTCCATTCCTTTTTGTGGTTGTAGGGGCTGTTGATTGGAGTATACTAAAACAAACCTGATCTCTCTAGGACATTCAGAAGCCAAGTTATAAGCCCACAAATGTGTAACTGGACTACTTCTTTAAATTGACACCAGATCCGGTGACCTTTGGGACATGGTTTGACCCCCTTAGGAAAGTGCTATCATCATGAAACACTCAGATCACTTACAACTCAATAGATTCTACCTTCCTGTAACGTTTCAGCCTGATTGGACCTTGTTTTCACACAAATGAACCCAGAATGATGTGAAATTGTGCTTCGTGCAACATAATTCTGGGTGCCTTTTACAAACCATAAGTGCTAATGACTCCATTCCTTTTAGTGGTAATGGGGGCTGCTAATTGGAGTACTCTAAAACAAACCTGACCTCTCTAGGATATTCAGAAGCCAAGTTAAAAGCCCACAAAGGTGTAACTGGACTACTTCTTTAAAGTGACACCAGGCCCGGTGACCTTTGGGACATGGTTTGACCCCCAATAGGAATGTGCGATCATCATGAAACGTTCAGATCACTTACAACTCAATAGCTTCTACCTTCTTGTAACGTTTCAGCCTGATTGGACCTTGTTTTCACACAAATGGACCCAGAATGATGTGAAATTGTGCTTCGTGCAACATAATTCTGGGTGCCATTTACAAACCATAAGTGCTAATGACTCCATTCCTTTTAGTGGTAATGGGGGCTGTTAATTGGATTACTCTAAAACAAACCTGATCTCTCTAGGACATTCAGAAGCCAAGTTATAAGCCCACAAATGTGTAACTGGACTACTTCTTTAAAGTGACACCAGGCCCGGTGACCTTTGGGACATGGTTTTACCCCCTATAGGAATGTGCGATCATCATGAAACGTTCAGATCACTTACAACTCAATAGATTCTACCTTCTTGTAACGTTTCAGCCTGATTGGACCTTGTTTTCACACAAATGAACCCAGAATGATGTGAAATTGTGCTTCGTGCAACATAATTCTGGGTGCCATTTAAAAACCATAAGTGCTAATGACTCCATTCCTTTTAGTGGTAATGGGGGCTGTTGATTGGAGTACTCTAAAACAAACCTGACCTCTCTAGGATATTCAGAAGCCAAGTTATAAGCCCACAAAGGTGTAACTGGACTACTTCTTTAAAGTGACACCAGGCCCGGCGACCTTTGGGACATGGTTTGACCCCCTATAGGAATGTGCGATCATCATGAAACGTTCAGATCTTTTACAACTCAATAGATTCTACCTTCTTGTAACTTTTCAGCCTGATTGGACCTTGTTTTCACACAAATGGACCCAGAATGATGTGAAATTGTGATTCGTACAACATAATTCTGGGTGCCATTTACAAACAATAAGTGCTAATGACTCCATTCCTTTTTGTCGTTGTAGGGGCTGTTGGTTGGAGTACATTAAAGCAAACCTGATCTCTCTAGGACATTCAGAAGCCAAGTTATAAGCCCACAAATGTGTAACTGGACTACTTCTTTAAATTGACACCAGATCCGGTGACCTTTGGGACATGGTTTGACCCCCTTAGGAAAGTGCTATCATCATGAAACGTTCAGATCACTTACAACTCAATATATTCTACCTTCTTGTAACGTTTCAGCCTGATTGGACCTTGTTTTCACACAAATGAACCCAGAATAATGTGAAATTGTGCTTTGTGCAACATAATTCTGGGTGCCATTTAAAAACCATAAGTGCTAATGACTCCATTCCTTTTAGTGGTAATGGGGGCTGTTGATTGGAGTACTCTAAAACAAACCTGACCTCTCTAGGATATTCAGAAGCCAAGTTATAAGCCCACAAAGGTGTAACTGGACTACTTCTTTAAAGTGACACCAGGCCCGGTGACCTTTGGGACATGGTTTTACCCCCTATAGGAATGTGCGATCATCTTGAAACGTTCAGATCACTTACAACTCAATAGATTCTACCTTCTTGTAGCGTTTCAGCCTGATTGGACCTTGTTTTCACACAAATGAACCCAGAATGATGTGAAATTGTGCTTCGTGCAACGTAATTCTGGGTGCCATTTACAAACCATAAGTGCTAATGACTCCATTCCTTTTTGTGTTTGTAGGGGCTGTTGATTGGAGTACATTAAAACAAACCTGATCTCTCTAGGACATTCAGAAGCCAAGTTATAAGCCCACAAATGTGTAACTGGACTACTTCTTTAAATTGACACCAGATCCGGTGACCTTTGGGACATGGTTTGACCCCCATAGGAAAGTGCTATCATCATGAAACGTTCAGATCACTTACAACTCAATAGATTCTACCTTCCTGTAACGTTTCAGCCTGATTGGAACCTTGTTTTCACACAAATGAACCCAGAATGATGTGAAATTGTGCTTCGTGCAACATAATTCTGGGTGCCATTTAAAAACCCTAAGTGCTAATGACTCCATTCCTTTTTGTGGTTGTAGGGCCTGTTGATTGGAGTACACTAAAACAAACCTGATCTCTCAAGGACATTCATAAGCCAAGTTATAAGCCCACAAATGTGTAACTGGACTACTTCTTTAAAGTGACACCAGGCCCGGTGACCTTTGGGACATGGTTTTACCCCCTATAGGAATGTGCGATCATCATGAAACGTTCAGATAACTTACAACTCAATAGATTCTACCTTCTTGTAACGTTTCAGCCTGACTGGACCTTGTTTTCACACAAATGAACCCAGAATGATGTGAAATTGTGCTTCGTGCAACATAATTCTGGGTGCCATTTAAAAACCATAAGTGCTAATGACTCCATTCCTTTTAGTTGTAATGGGGGCTGTTAATTGGAGTACTCTAAAACAAACCTGATCTCTCTAGGACATTCAGAAGCCAAGTTATAAGCCCACAAATGTGTAACTGGACTACTTCTTTAAAGTGACACCAGACCCGGTGACCTTTGGGACATGGTTTTACCCCCTATAGGAATGTGCGATCATCATGAAAC
The DNA here is from genome assembly GCF_043380555.1 of Nothobranchius furzeri. Classification (NCBI taxonomy): domain Eukaryota; kingdom Metazoa; phylum Chordata; class Actinopteri; order Cyprinodontiformes; family Nothobranchiidae; genus Nothobranchius; species Nothobranchius furzeri. The sequence goes on along the minus strand of NC_091749.1, from coordinate 12,446,370 downwards.
GTTCAGATCAATTACAACTCAATAGATTCTACCTTCTTGTAACGTTTCAGCCTGATTGGACCTTGTTTTCACACAAATGAACCCAGAATGATGTGAAATTGTGCTTTGTGCAACATAATTCTGGGTGCCATTTAAAAACCATAAGTGCTAATGACTCCATTTCTTTTAGTGGTAATGGGGGCTGTTGATTGGAGTACTCTAAAACAAACCTGACCTCTCTAGGATATTCAGAAGCCAAGTTATAAGCCCACAAAGGTGTAACTGGACTACTTCTTTAAAGTGACACCAGGCCCGGTGACCTTTGGGACAAGGTTTGACCCCCTATAGGAATGTGGGATCATCATGAAACGTTCAGATCACTTACAACTCAATCGATTCTACCTTCTTGTAACGTTTCAGCCTGATTGGACCTTGTTTTCACACAAATGGACCCAGAATGATGTGAAATTGTGCTTCGTGCAACATAATTCTGGGTGCCATTTAAAAACCATAAGTGCTAATGACTCCATTCCTTTTTGAGGTTGTAGGAGCTGTTGATTGGAGTACACTAAAACAAACCTGATCTCTCTAGGACATTCAGAAACCAAGTTATAAGCCCTCAAAGGTGTAATTGGACTACTTCTTTAAAGTGGCACCAGGCCCGGTGACCTTTGGGACATGGTTTGACCCCCTTAAGAAAGTGCTATCATCATGAAACGTTCAGATCACTTACAATTCAATAGATTCTACCTTCCTGTAACGTTTCAGCCTGATTGGATCTTATTTTCACACAAATGAACCCAGAATGATGTGAAATTGTGCTCCGTGCAACATAATTCTGGGTGCCATTTAAAAACCATAAGTGCTAATGACTCCATTCCTTTTAGTTGTAATGGGGGCTGTTAATTGGAGTACTCTAAAACAAACCTGATCTCTCTAGGACATTCAGAAGCCAAGTTATAAGCCCACAAATGTGTAACTGGACTACTTCTTTAAAGAGACACCAGGCCCGGTGACCTTTGGGACATGGTTTTACCCCCTATAGGAATGTGCGATCATCATGAAACGTTCAGATCACTTACAACTCAATAGATTCTACCTTCTTGTAACGTTTCAGCCTGATTGGACCTTGTTTTCACACAAATGAACCCAGAATGATGTGAAATTGTGCTTTGTGCAACATAATTCTGGGTGGCATTTAAAAACCATAAGTGCTAATGACTCCATTCCTTTTAGTGGTAATGGGGGCTGTTGATTGGAGTACTCTAAAACAAACCTGACCTCTCTAGGATATTCAGAAGCCAAGTTATAAGCCCACAAAGGTGTAACTGGACTACTTCTTTAAATTGACACCAGATCCGGTGACCTTTGGGACATGGTTTGACCCCCTATAGGAATGTGGGATCATCATGAAACGTTCAGATCACTTACAACTCAATAGATTCTACCTTCTTGTAACGTTTCAGCCTGATTGGACCTTGTTTTCACACAAATGGACCCAGAATGATGTGAAATTGTGCTTCGTGCAACATAATTCTGGGTGCCATTTAAAAACCATAAGTGCTAATGACTCCATTCCTTTTTGAGGTTGTAGGGGCTGTTGATTGGAGTACATTAAAACAAACCTGATCTCTCTAGGACATTCAGAAACCAAGTTATACGCCCTCAAAGGTGTAATTGGAATACTTCTTTAAAGTGGCACCAGGCCCGGTGACCTTTGGGACATGGTTTGACCCCCTTAGGAAAGTGCTATCATCATGAAACGTTCAGATCACTTACAATTCAATAGATTCTACCTTCCTGTAACGTTTCAGCCTGATTGGACCTTGTTTTCACACAAATGGACCCAGAATGATGTGAAATTGTGCTTCATGCAACATAATTCTGGGTGCCATTTACAAACCATAAGTGCTAATGACTCCATTCCTTTTTGTGTTTGTAGGGGCTGTTGATTGGAGTACATTAAAACAAACCTGATCTCTCTAGGACATTCAGAAGCCAAGTTATAAGCCCACAAATGTGTAACTGGACTACTTCTTTAATTTGACACCAGATCCGGTGACCCTTTGGACATGGTTTGATCCCCTTAGGAAAGTACTATCATCATGAAACGTTCAGATCACTTACAACTCAATAGATTCTACCTTCCTGTAACATTTCAGGCTGATTCGACCTTGTTTTCACACAAATGAACCCAGAATGCTGTGAAATTGTGCTTCGTGCAACATAATTCTGGGTGCCATTTAAAAACCATGAGTGCTAATGACTCCATTCCTTTTTGTGGTTGTAGGGCCTGTTGATTGGTGTACACTAAAACAAACCTGATCTCTCAAGGACATTCATAAGCCAAGTTATAAGCCCACAAATGTGTAACTGGACTACTTCTTTAAAGTGACACCAGGCCCGGTGACCTTTGGGACATGGTTTTACCCCCTATAGGAATGTGCGATCAACATGAAACGTTCAGATCACTTACAACTCAATAGATTCTACCTTCTTGTAACGTTTCAGCCTGATTGGACCTTGTTTTCACACAAATGAACCCAGAATGATGTGAAATTGTGCTTCGTGCAACATAATTCTGGGTGCCATTTAAAAACCATAAGTGCTAATGATTCCATTCCTTTTAGTGGTAATGGGGGCTGTTAATTGGAGTACTCTAAACAAACCTGATCTCTCTAGGACATTCAGAAGCCAAGTTATAAGCCCACAAATGTTTAACTGGACTACTTCTTTAAAGTGACACCAGGCCCGGTGACCTTTGGGACATGGTTTTACCCCCTATAGGAATGTGCGATCATCATGAAACGTTCAGATCACTTACAACTCAATAGATTCTACCTTCTTGTAACGTTTCAGCCTGATTGGACCTTGTTTTCACACAAATGAACCCAGAATGATGTGAAATTGTGCTTCGTGCAACATAATTCTGGGTGCCATTTAAAAACCATAAGTGCTAATGACTCCATTCCTTTTAGTTGTAATGGGGGCTGTTAAATGGAGTACTCTAAAACAAACCTGATCTCTCTAGGACATTCAGAAGCCAAGTTATAAGCCCACAAATGTGTAACTGGACTACTTCTTTAAAGAGACACCAGGCCCGGTGACCTTTGGGACATGGTTTTACCCCCTATAGGAATGTGCGATCATCATGAAACGTTCAGATAACTTACAACTCAATAGATTCTACCTTCTTGTAACGTTTCAGCCTGATTGGACCTTGTTTTCACACAAATGAACCCAGAATGATGTGAAATTGTGCTTTGTGCAACATAATTCTGGGTGCCATTTAAAAACCATAAGTGCTAATGACTCCATTCCTTTTAGTGGTAATGGGGGCTGTTGATTGGAGTACTCTAAAACAAACCTGACCTCTCTAGGATATTCAGAAGCCAAGTTATAAGCCCACAAAGGTGTAACTGGACTACTTCTTTAAATTGACACCAGATCGGGTGACCTTTGGGACATGGTTTGACCCCCTATAGGAATGTGGGATCATCATGAAACGTTCAGATCACTTACAACTCAATAGATTCTACCTTCTTGTAACGTTTCAGCCTGATTGGACCTTGTTTTCACACAAATGGACCCAGAATGATGTGAAATTGTGCTTCGTGCAACATAATTCTGGGTGCCATTTAAAAACCATAAGTGCTAATGACTCCATTCCTTTTTGAGGTTGTAGGGGCTGTTGATTGGAGTACATTAAAACAAACCTGATCTCTTTAGGACATTCAGAAACCAAGTTATACGCCCTCAAAGGTGTAATTGGAATACTTCTTTAAAGTGGCACCAGGCCCGGTGACCTTTGGGACATGGTTTGACCCCCTTAGGAAAGTGCTATCATCATGAAACGTTCAGATCACTTACAATTCAATAGATTCTACCTTCCTGTAACGTTTCAGCCTGATTGTGCCTTGTTTTCACACAAATGAACCCAGAATGATGTGAAATTGTGCTTCGTGCAACATAATTCTGGGTGCCATTTAAAAACCATAAGTGCTAATGACTCCATTCCTTTTTGTAGTTGTAGGGGCTGTTGATTGGAGTATACTAAAACAAACCTGATCTCTCTAGGACATTCAGAAGCCAAGTTATAAACCCACAAATGTGTAACTGGACTACTTCTTTAAATTGACACCAGATCCGGTGACCTTTGGGACATGGTTTGACCCCCTTAGGAAAGTGCGATCATCTTGAAACGTTCAGATCACTTACAACTCAATAGATTCTACCTTCTTGTAACGTTTCAGCCTGATTGGACCTTGTTTTCACACAAATGGACCCAGAATGATGTGAAATTGTGCTTCATGCAACATAATTCTGGGTGCCATTTTCAAACCATAAGTGCTAATGACTCCATTCCTTTTTGTGGTTGTAGGGGCTGTTGATTGGAGTACATTAAAACAAACCTGATCTCTCTAGGACATTCAGAAGCCAAGTTATAAGCCCACAAATGTGTAACTGGACTACTTCTTTAATTTGACACCAGATCCGGTGACCCTTTGGACATGGTTTGATCCCCTTAGGAAAGTACTATCATCATGAAACGTTCAGATCACTTACAACTCAATAGATTCTACCTTCCTGTAACATTTCAGGCTGATTCGACCTTGTTTTCACACAAATGAACCCAGAATGCTGTGAAATTGTGCTTCGTGCAACATAATTCTGGGTGCCATTTAAAAACCATGAGTGCTAATGACTCCATTCCTTTTTGTGGTTGTAGGGCCTGTTGATTGGAGTACACTAAAACAAACCTGATCTCTCAAGGACATTCATAAGCCAAGTTATAAGCCCACAAATGTGTAACTGGACTACTTCTTTAAAGTGACACCAGGCCCGGTGACCTTTGGGACATGGTTTTACCCCCTATAGGAATGTGCGATCAACATGAAACGTTCAGATCACTTACAACTCAATAGATTCTACCTTCTTGTAACGTTTCAGCCTGATTGGACCTTGTTTTCACACAAATGAACCCAGAATGATGTGAAATTGTGCTTCGTGCAACATAATTCTGGGTGCCATTTAAAAACCATAAGTGCTAATGATTCCATTCCTTTTAGTGGTAATGGGGGCTGTTAATTGGAGTACTCTAAAACAAACCTGATCTCTCTAGGACATTCAGAAGCCAAGTTATAAGCCCACAAATGTGTAACTGGACTACTTCTTTAAAGTGACACCAGGCCCGGTGACCTTTGGGACATGGTTTTACCCCCTATAGGAATGTGCGATCATCATGAAACGTTCAGATCACTTACAACTCAATAGATTCTACCTTCTTGTAACGTTTCAGCCTGATTGGACCTTGTTTTCACACAAATGAACCCAGAATGATGTGAAATTGTGCTTCGTGCAACATAATTCTGGGTGCCATTTAAAAACCATAAGTGCTAATGACTCCATTCCTTTTAGTTGTAATGGGGGCTGTTAAATGGAGTACTCTAAAACAAACCTGATCTCTCTAGGACATTCAGAAGCCAAGTTATAAGCCCACAAATGTGTAACTGGACTACTTATTTAAAGAGACACCAGGCCCGGTGACCTTTGGGACATGGTTTTACCCCCTATAGGAATGTGCGATCATCATGAAACGTTCAGATCACTTACAACTCAATAGATTCTACCTTCTTGTAACGTTTCAGCCTGATTGGACCTTGTTTTCACACAAATGAACCCAGAATGATGTGAAATTGTGCTTTGTGCAACATAATTCTGGGTGCCATTTAAAAACCATAAGTGCTAATGACTCCATTCCTTTTAGTGGTAATGGGGGCTGTTGATTGGAGTACTCTAAAACAAACCTGACCTCTCTAGGATATTCAGAAGCCAAGTTATAAGCCCACAAAGGTGTAACTGGACTACTTCTTTAAATTGACACCAGATCCGGTGACCTTTGGGACATGGTTTGACCCCATATAGGAATGTGGGATCATCATGAAACGTTCAGATCACTTACAACTCAATAGATTCTACCTTCTTGTAACGTTTCAGCCTGATTGGACCTTGTTTTCACACAAATGGACCCAGAATGATGTGAAATTGTGCTTCGTGCAACATAATTCTGGGTGCCATTTAAAAACCATAAGTGCTAATGACTCCATTCCTTTTTGAGGGTGTAGGGGCTGTTGATTGGAGTACACTAAAACAAACCTGATCTCTCTAGGACATTCAGAAACCAAGTTATAAGCCCTCAAAGGTGTAATTGGACTACTTCTTTAAAATGGCACCAGGCCCGGTGACCTTTGGGACATGGTTTGACCCCCTTAGGAAAGTGCTATCATCATGAAACGTTCAGATCACTTACAATTCAATAGATTCTACCTTCCTGTAACGTTTCAGCCTGATTGTGCCTTGTTTTCACACAAATGAACCCAGAATGATGTGAAATTGTGCTTCGTGCAAAATAATTCTGGGTGCCATTTACAAACCATAAGTGCTAATGACTCCATTCCTTTTTGTGGTTGTAGGGGCTGTTGATTGGAGTATACTAAAACAAACCTGATCTCTCTAGGACATTCAGAAGCCAAGTTATAAGCCCACAAATGTGTAACTGGACTACTTCTTTAATTTGACACCAGATCCGGTGACCCTTTGGACATGGTTTGATCCCCTTAGTAAAGTACTATCATCATGAAACGTTCAGATCACTTACAACTCAATAGATTCTACCTTCCTGTAACATTTCAGGCTGATTCGACCTTGTTTTCACACAAATGAACCCAGAATGATGTGAAATTGTGCTTCGTGCAACATAATTCTGGGTGCCATTTAAAAACCATGAGTGCTAATGACTCCATTCCTTTTTGTGGTTGTAGGGCCTGTTGATTGGAGTACACTAAAACAAACCTGATCTCTCAAGGACATTCATAAGCCAAGTTATAAGCCCACAAATGTGTAACTGGACTACTTCTTTAAAGTGACACCAGGCCCGGTGACCTTTGGGACATGGTTTTACCCCCTATAGGAATGTGCGATCATCATGAAACGTTCAGATCACTTACAACTCAATAGATTCTACCTTCTTGTAACGTTTCAGCCTGATTGGACCTTGTTTTCACACAAATGAACCCAGAATGATGTGAAATTGTGCTTCGTGCAACATAATTCTGGGTGCCATTTAAAAACCATAAGTGCTAATGATTCCATTCCTTTTAGTGGTAATGGGGGCTGTTAATTGGAGTACTCTAAAACAAACCTGATCTCTCTAGGACATTCAGAAGCCAAGTTATAAGCCCACAAATGTGTAACTGGACTACTTCTTTAAAGTGACACCAGGCCCGGTGACCTTTGGGACATGGTTTTACCCCCTATAGGAATGTGCGATCATCATGAAACGTTCAGATCACTTACAACTCAATAGATTCTACCTTCTTGTAACGTTTCAGCCTGATTGGACCTTGTTTTCACACAAATGAACCCAGAATGATGTGAAATTGTGCTTCGTGCAACATAATTCTGCGTGCCATTTAAAAACCATAAGTGCTAATGACTCCATTCCTTTTAGTGGTAATGGGGGCTGTTGATTGGAGTACTCTAAAACAAACCTGACCTCTCTAGGATATTCAGAAGCCAAGTTATAAGCCCACAAAGGTGTAACTGGACTACTTCTTTAAAGTGACACCAGGCCCGGCGACCTTTGGGACATGGTTTGACCCCCTATAGGAATGTGCGATCATCATGAAACGTTCAGATCACTTACAACTCAATAGATTCTACCTTCTTGTAATGTTTCAGCCTGATTGGACCTTGTTTTCACACAAATGGACCCAGAATGATGTGAAATTGTGCTTCGTGCAACATAATTCTGGGTGCCATTTACAAACCATAATTGCTAAAGTCTCCATTCCTTTTTGTGGTTGTAGGGGCTGTTGGTTGGAGTACATTAAAACAAACCTGATCTCTCTAGGACATTCAGAAGCCAAGTTATAAGCCCACAAATGTGTAACTGGACTACTTCTTTAAATTGACACCAGATCCGGTGACCTTTGGGACATGGTTTGACCCCCTTAGGAAAGTGCTATCATCATGAAACGTTCAGATCACTTACAACTCAATACATTCTACCTTCCTGTAACGTTTCAGCCTGATTGGACCTTGTTTTCACACAAATGAACCAAGAATGATGTGAAATTGTGCTTCGTGCAACATAATTCTTGGTGCAATTTTAAAACCATAAGTGCTAATGACTCCATTCCTTTTTGTGGTTGTAGGGGCTGTTGATTGGAGTATACTAAAACAAACCTGATCTCTCTAGGACATTCAGAAGCCAAGTTATAAGCCCACAAATGTGTAACTGGACTACTTCTTTAAATTGACACCAGATCCGGTGACCTTTGGGACATGGTTTGACCCCCTTAGGAAAGTGCTATCATCATGAAACACTCAGATCACTTACAACTCAATAGATTCTACCTTCCTGTAACGTTTCAGCCTGATTGGACCTTGTTTTCACACAAATGAACCCAGAATGATGTGAAATTGTGCTTCGTGCAACATAATTCTGGGTGCCATTTACAAACCATAAGTGCTAATGACTCCATTCCTTTTAGTGGTAATGGGGGCTGCTAATTGGAGTACTCTAAAACAAACCTGACCTCTCTAGGATATTCAGAAGCCAAGTTATAAGCCCACAAAGGTGTAACTGGACTACTTCTTTAAAGTGACACCAGGCCCGGTGACCTTTGGGACATGGTTTGACCCCCAATAGGAATGTGCGATCATCATGAAACGTTCAGATCACTTACAACTCAATAGATTCTACCTTCTTGTAACGTTTCAGCCTGATTGGACCTTGTTTTCACACAAATGGACCCAGAATGATGTGAAATTGTGCTTCGTGCAACATAATTCTGGGTGCCATTTACAAACCATAAGTGCTAATGACTCCATTCCTTTTAGTGGTAATGGGGGCTGTTAATTGGAGTACTCTAAAACAAACCTGATCTCTCTAGGACATTCAGAAGCCAAGTTATAAGCCCACAAATGTGTAACTGGACTACTTCTTTAAAGTGACACCAGGCCCGGTGACCTTTGGGACATGGTTTTACCCCCTATAGGAATGTGCGATCATCATGAAACGTTCAGATCACTTACAACTCAATAGATTCTACCTTCTTGTAACGTTTCAGCCTGATTGGACCTTGTTTTCACACAAATGAACCCAGAATGATGTGAAATTGTGCTTCGTGCAACATAATTCTGGGTGCCATTTAAAAACCATAAGTGCTAATGACTCCATTCCTTTTAGTGGTAATGGGGGCTGTTGATTGGAGTACTCTAAAACAAACCTGACCTCTCTAGGATATTCAGAAGCCAAGTTATAAGCCCACAAAGGTGTAACTGGACTACTTCTTTAAAGTGACACCAGGCCCGGCGACCGTTGGGACATGGTTTGACCCCCTATAAGAATGTGCGATCATCATGAAACGTTCAGATCACTTACAACTCAATAGATTCTACCTTCTTGTAACCTTTCAGCCTGATTGGACCTTGTTTTCACACAAATGGACCCAGAATGATGTGAAATTGTGCTTCGTACAACATAATTCTGGGTGCCATTTACAAACCATAAGTGCTAATGACTCCATTCCTTTTTGTGGTTGTAGGGGCTGTTGGTTGGAGTACAATAAAGCAAACCTGATCTCTCTAGGACATTCAGAAGCCAAGTTATAAGCCCACAAATGTGTAACTGGACTACTTCTTTAAATTGACACCAGATCCGGTGACCTTTGGGACATGGTTTGACCCCCTTAGGAAAGTGCTATCATCATGAAACGTTCAGATCACTTACAACTCAATAGATTCTACCTTCTTGTAGCGTTTCAGCCTGATTGGACGTTGTTTTCACACAAATGAACCCAGAATGATGTGAAATTGTGCTTCGTGCAACGTAATTCTGGGTGCCATTTACAAACCATAAGTGCTAATGACTCCATTCCTTTTTGTGTTTGTAGGGGCTGCTGATTGGAGTACATTAAAACAAACCTGATCTCTCTAGGACATTCAGAAGCCAAGTTATAAGCCCACAAATGTGTAACTGGACTACTGCTTTAAATTGACACCAGATCCGGTGACCTTTGGGACATGGTTTGACCCCCATAGGAAAGTGCTATCATCATGAAACTTTCAGATCACTTACAACTCAATAGATTCTACCTTCCTGTAACGTTTCAGCCTGATTGGAACCTTGTTTTCACACAAATGAACCCAGAATGATGTGAAATTGTGCTTCGTGCAACATAATTCTGGGTGCCATTTAAAAACCCTAAGTGCTAATGACTCCATTCCTTTTTGTGGTTGTAGGGCCTGTTGATTGGAGTACACTAAAACAAACCTGATCTCTCAAGGACATTCATAAGCCAAGTTATAAGCCCACAAATGTGTAACTGGACTACTTCTTTAAAGTGACACCAGGCCCGGTGACCTTTGGGACATGGTTTTACCCCCTATAGGAATGTGCGATCATCATGAAACGTTCAGATAACTTACAACTCAATAGATGCTACCTTCTTGTATCGTTTCAGCCTGACTGGACCTTGTTTTCACACAAATGAACCCAGAATGATGTGAAATTGTGCTTCGTGCAACATAATTCTGGGTGCCATTTAAAAACCTTAAGTGCTAATGACTCCATTCCTTTTAGTTGTAATGGGGGCTATTAAATGGAGTACTCTAAAACAAACCTGATCTCTCTAGGACATTCAGAAGCCAAGTTATAAGCCCACAAATGTGTAACTGGACTACTTCTTTAAAGTGACACCAGGCCCGGTGACCTTTGGGACATGGTTTTACCCCCTATAGGAATGTGCGATCATCATGAAACGTTCAGATCAATTACAACTCAATAGATTCTACCTTCTTGTAACGTTTCAGCCTGATTGGACCTTGTTTTCACACAAATGAACCCAGAATGATGTGAAATTGTGCTTTGTGCAACATAATTCTGGGTGCTATTTAAAAACCATAAGTGCTAATGACTCCATTTCTTTTAGTGGTAATGGGGGCTGTTGATTGGAGTACTCTAAAACAAACCTGACCTCTCTAGGATATTCAGAAGCCAAGTTATAAGCCCACAAAGGTGTAACTGGACTACTTCTTTAAAGTGACACCAGGCCCGGTGACCTTTGGGACAAGGTTTGACCCCCTATAGGAATGTGGGATCATCATGAAACGTTCAGATCACTAACAACTCAATCGATTCTACCTTCTTGTAACGTTTCAGCCTGATTGGACCTTGTTTTCACACAAATGGACCCAGAATGATGTGAAATTGTGCTTCGTGCAACATAATTCTGGGTGCCATTTAAAAACCATAAGTGCTAATGACTCCATTCCTTTTTGAGGTTGTAGGAGCTGTTGATTGGAGTACACTAAAACAAACCTGATCTCTCTAGGACATTCAGAAACCAAGTTATAAGCCCTCAAAGGTGTAGTTGGACTACTTTAAAGTGGCACCAGGCCCGGTGACCTTTGGGACATGGTTTGACCCCCTTAGGAAAGTGCTATCATCATGAAACGTTCAGATCACTTACAATTCAATAGATTCTACCTTCCTGTAACGTTTCAGCCTGATTGTGCCTTGTTTTCACACAAATGAACCCAGAATGATGTGAAATTGTGCTTCGTGCAACATAATTCTGGGTGCCATTTAAAAACCATAAGTGCTAATGACTCCATTCCTTTTTGTGGTTGTAGGGGCTGTTGATTGGAGTATACTAAAACAAACCTGATCTCTCTAGGACATTCAGAAGCCAAGTTATAAGCCCACAAATGTGTAACTGGACTACTTCTTTAAATTGACACCAGATCCGGTGACCTTTGGGACATGGTTTGACCCCCTTAGGAAAGTGCGATCATCTTGAAACGTTCAGATCACTTACAACTCAATAGATTCTACCTTCTTGTAACGTTTCAGCCTGATTGGACCTTGTTTTCAAACAAATGGACCCAGAATGATGTGAAATTGTGCTTCATGCAACATAATTCTGGGTGCCATTTACAAACCATAAGTGCTAATGACTCCATTCCTTTTTGTGGTTGTAGGGGCTGTTGATTGGAGTACATTAAAACAAACCTGATCTCTCTAGGACATTCAGAAGCCAAGTTATAAGCCCACAAATGTGTAACTGGACTACTTCTTTAATTTGACACCAGATCCGGTGACCCTTTGGACATGGTTTGATCCCCTTAGGAAAGTACTATCATCATGAAACGTTCAGATCACTTACAACTCAATAGATTCTACCTTCCTGTAACATTTCAGGCTGATTCGACCTGGTTTTCACACAAATGAACCCAGAATGATGTGAAATTGTGCTTCGTTAATCATAATTCTGGGTGCCATTTAAAAACCATAAGTGCTAATGACTCCATTCCTTTTTGTGGTTGTAGGGCCTGTTGATTGGAGTACACTAAAACAAACCTGATCTATCAAGGACATTCATAAATCAAGTTATAAGCCCACAAATGTGTAACTGGACTACTTCTTTAAAGTGACACCAGGCCCGGTGATCTTTGGGACATGGTTTTACCCCCTATAGGACTGTGCGATCATCATGAAACGTTCAGATCACTTACAACTCAATAGATTCTACCTTCTTGTAACGTTTCAGCCTGATTGGACCTTGTTTTCACACAAATGAACCCAGAATGATGTGAAATTGTGCTTCGTGCAACATAATTCTGGGTGCCATTTAAAAACCATAAGTGCTAATGACTCCATTCCTTTTACTGGTAATGGGGGCTGTTAATTGGAGTACTCTAAAACAAACCTGATCTCTCTAGGACATTCAGAAGCCAAGTTATAAGCCCACAAATGTGTAACTGGACTACTTCTTTAAAGTGACACCAGGCCCGGTGACCTTTGGGACATGGTTTTACCCCCTATAGGAATGTGCGATCATCATGAAACGTTCAGATCACTTACAACTCATTAGATTCTACCTTCTTGTAACGTTTCAGCCTGATTGGACCTTGTTTTAACACAAATGAACCCAGAATGATGTGAAATTGTGCTTCGTGCAACATAATTCTGGGTGCCATTTAAAAACCATAAGTGCTAATGACTCCATTCCTTTTAGTGGTAATGAGGGCTGTTGATTGGAGTACTCTAAAAAAACCTGACCTCTCTAGGATATTCAGAAGCCAAGTTATAAGCCCACAAAGGTGTAACTGGACTACTTCTTTAAAGTGACACCAGGCCCGGCGACCTTTGGGACATGGTTTGACCCCCTATAGGAATGTGCGATCATCATGAAACGTTCAGATCACTTACAACTCAATAGATTCTACCTTCTTGTAACGTTTCAGCCTGATTGGACCTTGTTTTCACACAAATGGACCCAGAATGATGTGAAATTGTGCTTCGTGCAACATAATTCTGGGTGCCATTTACAAACTATACAGGTGCTGGCCAGTAAATTAGAATATCATCAAAAGGTTGAAAATATTTCAGTAATTCCATTCAAAACGTGAAACTTGTACATTATATTCATGCAATGCACACAGACCAATGAATTTCCAATGTTCATTACATTTAAATTTGATATTCATAAGTGACAACTAATGAAAACTCCAAATTTGGTATCTCAAAAAATTAGAATATTCTGAAAAGGCTGAATATAGAAGACACCTGCTGCCACTCTAATCAGCTGATTTACTCAAAACACCTGCAAAGGCCTTTAAAAGGTCCCTCAGTCTTGTTTTGAAGGCACCACAATCATGGGGAAGACTTCTGACTTAACAGCTGTCCAAAAGACAATCACTGACACCTTGCACAAGGAGGGCAAGACACAAAAGGTGATTGCTAAAGAAGCTGGCTGTTCGCAGAGCTCTGTGTCCAAGCACATTAAAAGACAGGCGAAGGGACGGAAAAAATGTGGTAGAAAAAAGTGTACAAGCTCTAGGGATAACCGCACCCTGCAGAGAATTGTGACGACAAACCCATTCAAAAATGTGGGGGAGATCCACAAAGAGTGGACTGCAGCTGGAGTCAGCGCTTCAAGAACCACCACGAGGAGACTCATGAAAGACATGGGATTCAGGTGTCGCATTCCGTGTGTCAAGCCACTCTTGAACATGAAACAGCGCAAGAAGCGTCTCGCCTGGGCCAAGGACAAAAAGGACTGGACTGATGCTGAGTGGTCCAAAGTTATGTTTTCTGATGAAAGCAAGTTCTGCATTTCCTTTGGAAATCAAGGACCCAGAGTCTGGAGGAAGAGCGGAGAAGCACAGAATCCACGTTGCATGAGGTCCAGTGTAAAGTTTCCACCGTCAGTGATGGTGTGGGGTGCCATGTCATCTGCCGGTGTTGGCCCACTCTGTTTCCTGAGGTCCAGGGTCAATGCAGCCGTCTACCAGGAAGTTTTAGAGCACTTCATGCTTCCTGCTGCTGACCAACTTTATGGGGATGCAGACTTCACCTTTCAACAGGACTTGGCACCTGCACACAGTGCCAAAACCACCAGCACCTGGTTCAAGGACCATGGTATCCCTGTCCTTGATTGGCCAGCAAACTCGCCTGACCTTAACCCCATAGAAAATCTATGGGGTATTGTGAAGCGGAGGATGCAATGCGCTAGACCCAACAATGCAGAGGAGCTGAAGACGACTATCAGAGCAACCTGGGCTCTCATAACACCTGAGCAGTGCCACAGACTGATCGAGTCCATGCCACGCCGCATTACTGCAGTTATTGAGGCAAAAGGAGCCCCGACTAAGTATTGAGTGCTATACATGCACATTCTTTTCATGTTCATTCTTTTCAGTTGGCCAACATTAGAGAAACAAACATTTTTTCATTGGCCTTTAGAATATTCTAATTTTCTGAGATACCAGATTTGATGTTTTCATTGGTTGTCACCTATAAATATCAAAATTAAACGTAATAAACATCGGAAATACATTGGTCTGTGTGCATTGCATGAATATAATGTACAAGTTTCACGTTTTGAATGGAATTACTGAAATATTTTCAACCTTTTGATGATATTCTAATTTACTGGCCAGCACCTGTAATTGCTAAAGACTCCATTCCTTTTTGTGGTTGAAGGGGCTGTTGGTTGGAGTACATTAAAACAAACCTGATCTCTCTAGGACATTCAGAAGCCAAGTTATAAGCCCACAAATGTGTAACTGGACTACTTCTTTAAATTGACACCAGATCCGGTGACATTTGGGACATGGTTTGACCCCCTTAGGAAAGTGCTATCATCATGAAACGTTCAGATCACTTACAACTCAATACATTCTACCTTCCTGTAACGTTTCAGCGTGATTGGACCTTGTTTTCACACAAATGAACCAAGAATGATGTGAAATTGTGCTTCGTGCAACATAATTCTTGGTGCCATTTAAAAACCATAAGTGCTAATGACTCCATTCCTTTTTGTGGTTGTAGGGGCTGATGATTGGAGTATACTAAAACAAACCTGATCTCTCTAGGACATTCAGAAGCCAAGTTATAAGCCCACAAATGTGTAACTGGACTACTTCTTTAAATTGACACCAGATCCGGTGACCTTTGGGACATGGTTTGACCCCCTTAGGAAAGTGCTATCATCATGAAACACTCAGATCACTTACAACTCAATAGATTCTACCTTCCTGTAACGTTTCAGCCTGATTGGACCTTGTTTTCACACAAATGAACCCAGAATGATGTGAAATTGTGCTTCGTGCAACATAATTCTGGGTGCCATTTACAAACCATAAGTGCTAATGACTCCATTCCTTTTAGTGGTAATGGGGGCTGCTAATTGGAGTACTCTAAAACAAACCTGACCTCTCTAGGATATTCAGAAGCCAAGTTATAAGCCCACAAAGGTGTAACTGGACTACTTCTTTAAAGTGACACCAGGCCCGGTGACCTTTGGGACATGGTTTGACCCCCAATAGGAATGTGCGATCATCATGAAACGTTCAGATCACTTACAACTCAATAGATTCTACCTTCTTGTAACGTTTCAGCCTGATTGGACCTTGTTTTCACACAAATGGACCCAGAATGATGTGAAATTGTGCTTCGTGCAACATAATTCTGGGTGGCATTTAAAAACCATAAGTGCTAAAGACTCCATTCCTTTTTGTGGTTGTAGGGGCTGTTGGTTGGAGTACATTTAAACAAACCTGATCTCTCTAGGACATTCAGAAGCCAAGTTATAAGCCCACAAATGTGTAACTGGACTACTTCTTTAAATTGACACCAGATCCGGTGACCTTTGGGACATGGTTTGACCCCCTTAGGAAAGTGCTATCATCATGAAACGTTCAGATCACTTACAACTCAATAGATTCTACCTTCCTGTAACGTTTCAGCCTGATTGGACCTTGTTTTCACACAAATGAACCCAGAATGATGTGAAATTGTGCTTCGTGCAACATAATTCTGGGTGACATTTAAAAACCATAAGTGCTAATGACTCCATTCCTTTTTGTGGTTGTAGGGGCTGTTGATTGGAGTATACTAAAACAAACCTGATCTCTCTAGGACATTCAGAAGCCAAGTTATAAGCCCACAAATGTGTAACTGGACTACTTCTTTAAATTGACACCAGATCCGGTGACCTTTGGGACATGGTTTGACCCCCTTAGGAAAGTGCTATCATCATGAAACGTTCAGATCACTTACAACTCAATAGATTCTACCTTCCTGTAACGTTTCAGCCTGATTGGACCTTGTTTTCACACAAATGAACCCAGAATGATGTGAAATTGTGCTTCGTGCAACATAATTCTGGGTGCCATTTAAAAACCATAAGTGCTAATGATTCCATTACTTTTTGAGGTTGTAGGGGCTGTTGATTGGAGTACACTAAAACAAACCTGATCTCTCTAGGACATTCAGAAGCCAAGTTATAAGCCCTCATAGGTGTAATTGGACTACTTCTTTAAAGTGACACCAGGCCTGGTGACTTTTGGGACATGGTTTGACCCCCTATAGGAATGTGCGATCATCATGAAACGTTCAGATCACTTACAACTCAATAGATTCTACCTTCTTGTAACTTTTCAGCCTGATTGGACCTTGTTTTCACACAAATGGACCCAGAATGATGTGAAATTGTGCTTCGTGCAACATAATTCTGGGTGCCATTTACAAACCATAAGTGCTAATGACTCCATTCCTTTTTGTGGTTGTAGGGCCTGTTGATTGGAGTACACTAAAACAACCCTGATCTCTCTAGGACATTCAGAAGCCAAGTTATAAGCCCACAAATGTGTAACTGGAGTACTTCTTTAAAGTGACACCAGGCCCGGTGACCTTTGGGACATGGTTTTACCCCCTATAGGAATGTGTGATCATCATGAAACATTCAGATCCCTTACAACTCAATAGATTCTACCTTCTTGTAACGTTTCAGCCTGATTGGACCTTGTTTTCACTCAAATGAACCCAGAATGATGTGAAATTGTGCTTCGTGCAACATAATTCTGGGTGCCATTTAAAAACCATAAGTGCTAATGACTCCATTCCTTTCAGTGGTAATGGGGGCTGTTAATTGGAGTACTCTAAAACAAACCTGACCTCTCTAGGATATTCAGAAGCCAAGTTATAAGCCCACAAAGGTGTAACTGGACTACTTCTTTAAAGTGACACCAGGCTCGGTGACCTTTGGGACATGGTTTGACCCCCTATAGGAATGTGCGATCATCATGAAACGTTCAGATCACTTACAACTCAATAGATTCTACCTTCTTGTAACGTTTCAGCCTGATTGGACCTTGTTTTCACACAAATGGACCCAGAATGATGTGAAATTGTGCTTCGTGCAACATAATTCTGGGTGCCATTTACAAACCATAAGTGCTAATGACTCCATTCCTTTTTGTGGTTCTAGGGGCTGTTGGTTGGAGTAAATTAAAACAAACCTGATCTCACTAGGACATTCAGAAGCCAAGTTATAAGCCCACAAATGTGTAACTGGACTACTTCTTTAAATTGACACCAGATCCGGTGACCTTTGGGACATGGTTTGACCCCCTTAGGAAAGTGCTATCATCATGAAACGTTCAGATCACTTACAACTCAATAGATTCTACCTTCCTGTAACGTTTCAGCCTGATTGGACCTTGTTTTCACACGAATGAACCCAGAATGATGTGAAATTGTGCTTCGTGCAACATAATTCTGGGTGCCATTTAAAAAGCGTAAGTGCTAATGACTCCATTCCTTTTAGTGGTAATGGGGGCTGTTAATTGGAGTACTCTAAAACAAACCTGACCACTCTAGGTTATTCAGAAGCCAATTATAAGCCCACAAAGGTGTAACTGGACTACTTCTTTAAAGTGACACCAGGCCCAGTGACCTTTGGGACATGGTTTGACCCCCTATAGGAATGTGCGATCATCATGAAACGTTCAGATCACTTACAACTCAATAGATTGTACCTTCTTGTAACGTTTCAGCCTGATTGTACCTTGTTTTCACACAAATGGACCCAGAATGATGTGAAATTGTGCTTCGTGCAACATAATTCTGGGTGCCATTTAAAAACCATAAGTGCTAATGACTCCATTCCTTTTAGTGGTAATGGGGGCTGTTAATTGGAGTACTCTAAAACAAACCTGATCTCTCTAGGACATTCAGAAGCCAAGTTATAAGTCCACAAAGGTGTAACTGGACTACTTCTTTAATTTGAGACCAGATCCGGTGACCTTTGGGACATGGTTTGACCCCCTTAGGAAAGTGCTATCATCTTGAAACGTTCAGATCACTTACAACTCAATAGATTCTACCTTCCTGTAACGTTTCAGCCTTATTGGACCTTGTTTTCACACAAATGGACCCAGAATGGTGTGAAATTGTGCTTCGTGCAACATAATTCTGGGTGCCATTTACAAACCATAAGAGCTAAGGCTGAAACGTTACAAGAAGGTAGAATCTATTGAGTTGTAAGTGATCTGAACGTTTCATGATGATCGCACATTCCTATAGGGGGTCAAACCATGTCCCAAAGGTCACCGGGCCTGGTGTCACTTTAAAGAAGTAGTCCAATTACACCTTTGAGGGCTTATAACTTGTTTTCTGAATGTCCTAGAGCGATCAGGTTTGTTTTAATGTACTCCAACCAACAGCCCCTACAACCTCAAAAAGGAATGGAGTCATTAACACTTATGGTTTTTAAATGGCACCCAGAATTATGTTGCACGAAGCACAATTTCACATCATTCTGGGTTATTTGTGTGAAAACAAGGTACAATCAGGCTGAAACGTTACAGGAAGGTAGAATCTATTGAGTTGTAAGTGATCTGAACGTTTCATGATGATAGCACTTTCCAAAGGGGGTCAAACCATGTCCCAAAGTTCAACGGATCTGGTGTCAATTTAAAGTAGTCCAGTTACACATTTGTGGGCTTATAACTTGGCTTCTGAATGTCCTAGAGAGATCCGGTTTGTTTTAGTGTACTCCAATCAACAGCCCCTGCAACCACAAAAAGGAATGGAGTCATTAGCACTTAAGGTTTGTAAATGGCACCCAGAATTATGCTGCACTAAGCACAATTTCACATCATTCTGGGTTCATTTGTGTGAAAACAAGGTCCAATCAGGCTGAAACATTACAGGAAGGTAGAATCTATTGAGTTGTAAGTGATCTGAACGTTTCATGATGATAGCACTTTCCTAAGGGGGTCAAACCATGTCCCAAAGGTCACCGGATCTGGTGTCAATTTAAAGAAGTAGTCCAGTTACACATTTGTGGGCTTATAACTTGGCTTCTGAATGTCCTAGAGAGATCAGGTTTGTTTTAGTGTACTCCAATCAAAAGCCCCTACAACCACAAAAAGGAATGGAGTCATTAGCACTTATGGTTTGTAAATGGCACCCAGAATTATGTTGCACGAAGCACAATTTAACATCATTCTGGGTCCATTTGTGTGAAAACAAGGTCCAATCAGGCTGAAACGTTACAAGAAGATAGAATCTATTGAGTTGTAAGTGATCTGAACGTTTCAAGATGATAGCACTTTCCTAAAGGGGTCAAACCATGTCCCAAAGGTCACCGGATCTGGTGTCAATTTAAGGAAGTAGTCCAGTTACACATTTGTGGGCTTATAACTTGGCTTCTGAATGTCCTAGAGAGATCAGGTTTGCTTTAATGTACTCCAACCAACAGCCCCTACAACCACAAAAAGGAATGGAGTCATTAGCTCTTATGGTTTGTAAATTGCTCCCAGAATTATGTTGCACGAAGCACAATTTCACATCATTCTTGGTCCATTTGTGTGAAAACAAGGTCCAATCAGGCTGAAACGTTACAAGAAGGTAGAATCTATTGAGTTGTAAGTGATCTGAACGTTTCATGATGATCGCACATTCCTATAGGGGGTAAAACCATGTCCCAAATGTCAGTGGGCCTGGTGTCACTTTAAAGAAGTAGTCCAGTTACACATTTGTGGGCTTATAACTTGGCTTCTGAATGTCCTAGAGAGATCAGGTTTGTTTTAGAGTACTCCAGTTAACAGCCCCCATTACCACTAAAAGGAATGGAGTCATTAGCACTTATGGTTTTTAAATGGCACCCAGAATTATGTTGCACGAAGCACAATTTCACATCATTCTGGGTTCTTTTGTGTGAAAACAAGGTCCAATCAGGCTGAAACGTTACAAGAAGGTAGAATCTATTGAGTTGTAAGTGATCTGAACGTTTCATGATGATCGCACATTCCTATAGGGGGTAAAACCATGTCCCAAAGGTCACCGGGCCTGGTGTCACTTTAAAGAAGTAGTCCAGTTACACATTTGTGGGCTTATGACTTGGCTTCTGAATGTCCTAGAGAGATCAGGTTTGTTTTAGTGTACTCCAATCAACAGCCCCTACAACCACAAAAAGGAATGGAGTCATTAGCACTTATGGTTTGTAAATGGCACCCAGAATTATGTTGCACGAAGCACAATTTCACACCATTCTGGGTCCATTTGTGTGAAAACAAGGTCCAATCAGGCTGAAACGTTACAGGAAGGTAGAATCTATTGATTTGTAAGTGATCTGAACGTTTCAAGATGATAGCACTTTCCTAAGGGGGTTAAACCATGTCCCAAAGGTCACCGGATTTGGTGTCAATTTAAAGAAGTAGTCCAGTTACACATTTGTGGGCTTATAACTTGGCTTCTGAATGTCCTAGAGAGATCAGGTTTGCTTTAATGTACTCCAACCAACAGCCCCTACAACCACAAAAAGGAATTGAGTCATTAGCACTTTTGGTTTGTAAATGGCACCCAGAATTATGTTGCACGAAGCACAATTTCACATCATTCTGGGTCCATTTGTGTGAAAACAAGGTCCAATCAGGCTGAAACGTTACAAGAAGGTAGAATCTATTGATTTGTAAGTGATCTGAACGTTTCAAGATGATCGCACTTTCCTAAGGGGGTCAAACGATGTCCCAAAGGTCACCGGATCTGGTGTAAATTTAAAGAAGTAGTCCAGTTACACCTTTGTGGGCTTATAACTTGGCTTCTGAATGTCCTAGAGAGATCAGGTTTGTTTTAGTGTACTCCAATCAACAGCCCCTACAACCACA
This sequence comes from Nothobranchius furzeri, assembly GCF_043380555.1. Classification (NCBI taxonomy): domain Eukaryota; kingdom Metazoa; phylum Chordata; class Actinopteri; order Cyprinodontiformes; family Nothobranchiidae; genus Nothobranchius; species Nothobranchius furzeri. Next base: position 12,424,863 of record NC_091749.1, on the reverse strand, counting down.
AAAAGGAATGGAGTCATTAGCACTTATGGTTTGTAAATGGCACCCAGAATTATGTTGCACGAAGCACAATTTCACATCATTCTGGGTTCATTTGTGTGAAAACAAGGTACAATCAGGCTGAAACGTTACAGGAAGGTAGAATCTATTGAGTTGTAAGTGATCTGAACGTTTCATGATGATAGCACTTTCCTAAGGGGGTCAAACCATGTCCCAAAGTTCACCGGATCTGGTGTCAATTTAAAGTAGTCCAGTTACACATTTGTGGGCTTATAACTTGGCTTCTGAATGTCCTAGAGAGATCAGATTTGTTTTAGAGTACTCCAGTTAACAGCCCCCATTACCACTAAAAGGAATGGAGTCATTAGCACTTATGGTTTTCAAATGGCACCCATAATTATGTTGCAGTAAGCACAATTTCACATCATTCTGGGCTCTTTTGTGTGAAAACAAGGTCCAATCAGGCTGAAACGTTACAAGAAGGTAGAATCTATTGAGTTGTAAGTGATCTGAACGTTTCATGATGATCGCACATTCCTATAGGGGGTAAAACCATGTCCCAAAGGTCACCGGGCCTGGTGTCACTTTAAAGAAGTAGTCCAGTTACACATTTGTGGGCTTATAACTTGGCTTCTGAATGTCCTAGAGAGATCAGGTTTGTTTTAGAGTACTCCAGTTAACAGCCCCCATTACCACTAAAAGGAATGGAGTCATTAGCACTTATGGTTTTCAAATGGCACCCAGAATTATGTTGCAGTAAGCACAATTTCACATCATTCTGGGCTCTTTTGTGTGAAAACAAGGTCCAATCAGGCTGAAACGTTACAAGAAGGTAGAATCTATTGAGTTGTAAGTGATCTGAACGTTTCATGATGATCGCACATTCCTATAGGGGGTAAAACCATGTCCCAAAGGTCACCGGGCCTGGTGTCACTTTAAAGAAGTAGTCCAGTTACACATTTGTGGGCTTATAACTTGGCTTCTGAATGTCCTAGAGAGATCAGGTTTGTTTTAGTGTACTCCAATCAACAGCCCCTACAACCACAACAAGGAATGGAGTCATTAGCACTTATGGTTTGTAAATGGCACCCAGAATTATGTTGCACGAAGCACAATTTCACACCATTCTGGGTCCATTTGTGTGAAAACAAGGTCCAATCAGGCTGAAACGTTACAGGAAGGTAGAATCTATTGAGTTGTAAGTGATCTGAACGTTTCAAGATGATATCACTTTCCTAAGGGGGTCAAACCATGTCCCAAAGGTCACCGGATTTGGTGTCAATTTAAAGAAGTAGTCCAGTTACACATTTGTGGGCTTATAACTTGGCTTCTGAATGTCCTAGAGAGATCAGGTTTGCTTTAATGTACTCCAACCAACAGCCCCTACAACCACAAAAAGTAATTGAGTCATTAGCACTTATGGTTTGTAAATGGCACCCAGACTTATGTTGCACGAAGCACAATTTCACATTATTCTGGGTCCATTTGTGTGAAAACAAGGTCCAATCAGGCTGAAATGTTACAAGAAGGTAGAATCTATTGAGTTGTAAGTGATCTGAACGTTTCATGATAATCGCACATTCCTATAGGGGGTAAAACCATGTCCCAAAGGTCACCGGATCTGGTGTCAATTTAAAGTAGTCCAGTTACACATTTGTGGGCTTATAACTTGGCTTCTGAATGTCCTAGAGAGATCAGGTTTGTTTTAGTGTACTCCAATCAACAGCCCCTACAACCACAACAAGGAATGGAGTCATTAGCACTTATGGTTTGTAAATGGCACCCAGAATTATGTTGCATGAAGCACAATTTCACATCATTCTGGGTCCATTTGTGTGAAAACAAGGTCCAATCAGGCTGAAACGTTACAAGAAGGTAGAATCTATTGAGTTGTAAGTGATCTGAACGTTTCAAGTCGATCACACTTTCCTAAGGGGGTCAAACCATGTCCCAAAGGTCAACGGATCTGGTGTCAATTTAAAGAAGTAGTCCAGTTACACATTTGTGGGCTTATAACTTGGCTTCTGAATGTCCTAGAGAGATCAGGTTTGTTTTAATGTACTCCAACCAACAGCCCCTACAACCGCAAAAAGGAATGGAGTCTTTAGCACTTATGGTTTGTAAATGGCACCCAGAATTATGTTGCACGAAGCACAATTTCACATCATTCTGGGTCCATTTGTGTGAAAACAAGGTCCAATCAGGCTGAAACGTTACAAGAAGGTAGAATCTATTGAGTTGTAAGTAATCTGAACGTTTCATGATGATCGCACATTCCTATAGGGGGTCAAACCATGTCCCAAAGGTCACCGGGCCTGGTGTCACTTTAAAGAAGTAGTCCAATTACACCTTTGAGGGTGTATAACTTGGTTTCTGAATGTCCTAGAGAGATCAGGTTTGTTTTAATGTACTCCAACCAACAGCCCCTACAACCTCAAAAAGGAATGGAGTCATTAGCACTTATGATTTGTAAATGGCACCCAGAATTATGTTGCACGAAGCACAATTTCACACCATTCTGGGTCCATTTGTGTGAAAACAAGGTCCAATCAGGCTGAAACGTTACAGGAAGGTAGAATCTATTGAGTTGTAAGTGATCTGAACGTTTCAAGATGATATCACTTTCCTAAGGGGGTAAAACCATGTCCCAAAGTTCACCGGATCTGGTGTCAATTTAAAGTAATCCAGTTACACATTTGTGGGCTTATAACTTGGCTTCTGAATGTCCTAGAGAGATCAGGTTTGTTTTAGTGTACTCCAATCAACAGCCCCTACAACCACAAAAAGGAATGGAGTCATTAGCACTTATGGTTTTTAAATGGCACCAAGAATTATGTTGCACGAAGCACAATTTCACATCATTCTGGGTTCATTTGTGTGAAAACAAGGTACAATCAGGCTGAAACGTTACAGGAAGGTAGAATCTATTGAGTTGTAAGTGATCTGAACGTTTCATGATGATAGAACTTTCCTAAGGGGGTCAAACCATGTCCCAAAGTTCACCGGATCTGGTGTCAATTTAAAGTAGTCCAGTTACACATTTGTGGGCTTATAACTTGGCTTCTGAATGTCCTAGAGAGATCAGGTTTGCTTTAATGTACTCCAACCAACAGCCCCTACAACCACAAAAAGGAATTGAGTCATTAGCACTTATGGTTTGTAAATGGCACCCAGACTTATGTTGCACGAAGCACAATTTCACATCATTCTGGGTCCATTTGTGTGAAAACAAGGTCCAATCAGGCTGAAACGTTACAAGAAGGTAGAATCTATTGAGTTGTAAGTGATCTGAACATTTCATGATGATCGCACATTCCTATAGGGGGTAAAACCATGTCCCAAAGGTCACCGGGCCTGGTGTCACTTTAAAGAAGTAGTCCAGTTACACATTTGTGGGCTTATAACTTGGCTTCTGAATGTCCTAGAGAGATCAGGTTTGTTTTAATGTACTCCAATCAACAGCCCCTACAACCACAAAAAGGAATGGAGTCATTAGCACTTATGGTTTGTAAATGGCACCCAGAATTATGTTGCATGAAGCACAATTTCACATCATTCTGGGTCCATTTGTGTGAAAACAAGGTCCAATCAGGCTGAAACGTTACAAGAAGGTAGAATCTATTGAGTTGTAAGTGATCTGAACGTTTCAAGATGATCACACTTTCCTAAGGGGGTCAAACCATGTCCCAAAGGTCAACGGATCTGGTGTCAATTTAAAGAAGTAGTCCAGTTACACATTTGTGGGCTTATAACTTGGCTTCTGAATGTCCTAGAGAGATCAGGTTTGTTTTAATGTACTCCAACCAACAGCCCCTAATCCCGCAAAAAGGAATGGAGTCTTTAGCACTTATGGGTTGTAAATGGCACCCAGAATTATGTTGCACGAAGCACAATTTCACATCATTCTGGGTCCATTTGTGTGAAAACAAGGTCCAATCAGGCTGAAACGTTACAAGAAGGTAGAATCTATTGAGTTGTAAGTGATCTGAACGTTTCATGATGATCGCACATTCCTATAGGGGGTCAAACCATGTCCCAAAGGTCACCGGGCCTGGTGTCACTTTAAAGAAGTAGTCCAGTTACACATTTGTGGGCTTATAACTTGGCTTCTGAATGTCCTAGAGAGATCAGGTTTGTTTTAGTGTACTCCAATCAACAGCCCCTACAACCACAACAAGGAATGGAGTCATTAGCACTTATGGTTTGTAAATGGCACCCAGAATTATGTTGCACGAAGCACAATTTCACACCATTCTGGGTCCATTTGTGTGAAAACAAGGTCCAATCAGGCTGAAACGTTACAGGAAGGTAGAATCTATTGAGTTGTAAGTGATCTGAACGTTTCAAGATGATATCACTTTCCTAAGGGGGTCAAACCATGTCCCAAAGGTCACCGGATTTGGTGTCAATTTAAAGAAGTAGTCCAGTTACACATTTGTGGGCTTATAACTTGGCTTCTGAATGCCCTAGAGAGATCAGGTTTGCTTTAATGTACTCCAACCAACAGCCCCTACAACCACAAAAAGTAATTGAGTCATTAGCACTTATGGTTTGTAAATGGCACCCAGACTTATGTTGCACGAAGCACAATTTTACATTATTCTGGGTCCATTTGTGTGAAAACAAGGTCCAATCAGGCTGAAACGTTACAAGAAGGTAGAATCTATTGAGTTGTAAGTGATCTGAACGTTTCATGATGATCGCACATTCCTATAGGGGGTAAAACCATGTCCCAAAGGTCACCGGATCTGGTGTCAATTTAAAGTAGTCCAGTTACACATTTGTGGGCTTATAACTTGGCTTCTGAATGTCCTAGAGAGATCAGGTTTGTTTTAGTGTACTCCAATCAACAGCCCCTACAACCACAACAAGGAATGGAGTCATTAGCACTTATGGTTTGTAAATGGCACCCAGAATTATGTTGCATGAAGCACAATTTCACATCATTCTGGGTCCATTTGTGTGAAAACAAGGTCCAATCAGGCTGAAACGTTACAAGAAGGTAGAATATATTGAGTTGTAAGTGATCTGAACGTTTCAAGTCGATCACACTTTCCTAAGGGGTCAAACCATGTCCCAAAGGTCAACGGATCTGGTGTCAATTTAAAGAAGTAGTCCAGTTACACATTTGTGGGCTTATAACTTGGCTTCTGAATGTCCTAGAGAGATCAGGTTTGTTTTAATGTACTCCAACCAACAGCCCCTACAACCGCAAAAAGGAATGGAGTCTTTAGCACTTATGGTTTGTAAATGGCACCCAGAATTATGTTGCACGAAGCACAATTTCACATCATTCTGGGTCCATTTGTGTGAAAACAAGGTCCAATCAGGCTGAAACGTTACACGAAGGTAGAATCTATTGAGTTGTAAGTAATCTGAACGTTTCATGATGATCGCACATTCCTATAGGGGGTCAAACCATGTCCCAAAGGTCACCGGGCCTGGTGTCACTTTAAAGTAGTCCAATTACACCTTTGAGGGTGTATAACTTGGTTTCTGAATGTCCTAGAGAGATCAGGTTTGTTTTAATGTACTCCAACCAACAGCCCCTACAACCTCAAAAAGGAATGGAGTCATTAGCACTTATGGTTTTTAAATGGCACCAAGAATTATGTTGCACGAAGCACAATTTCACATCATTCTGGGTTCATTTGTGTGAAAACAAGGTACAATCAGGCTGAAACGTTACAGGAAGGTAGAATCTATTGAGTTGTAAGTGATCTGAACGTTTCATGATGATAGCACTTTCCTAAGGGGGTAAAACCATGTCCCAAAGTTCACCGGATCTGGTGTCAATTTAAAGTAATCCAGTTACACATTTGTGGGCTTATAACTTGGCTTCTGAATGTCCTAGAGAGATCAGGTTTGTTTTAGTGTACTCCAATCAACAGCCCCTACAACCACAAAAAGGAATGGAGTCATTAGCACTTATGGTTTTTAAATGGCACCAAGAATTATGTTGCACGAAGCACAATTTCACATCATTCTGGGTTCATTTGTGTGAAAACAAGGTACAATCAGGCTGAAACGTTACAGGAAGGTAGAATCTATTGAGTTGTAAGTGATCTGAACGTTTCATGATGATAGAACTTTCCTAAGGGGGTCAAACCATGTCCCAAAGTTCACCGGATCTGGTGTCAATTTAAAGTAGTCCAGTTACACATTTGTGGGCTTATAACTTGGCTTCTGAATGTCCTAGAGAGATCAGGTTTGCTTTAATGTACTCCAACCAACAGCCCCTACAACCACAAAAAGGAATTGAGTCATTAGCACTTATGGTTTGTAAATGGCACCCAGACTTATGTTGCACGAAGCACAATTTCACATCATTCTGGGTCCATTTGTGTGAAAACAAGGTCCAATCAGGCTGAAACGTTACAAGAAGGTAGAATCTATTGAGTTGTAAGTGATCTGAACGTTTCATGATGATCGCACATTCCTATAGGGTTAAAACCATGTCCCAAAGGTCACCGGGCCTGGTGTCACTTTAAAGAAGTAGTCCAGTTACACATTTGTGGGCTTATAACTTGGCTTCTGAATGTCCTAGAGAGATCAGGTTTGTTTTAATGTACTCCAATCAACAGCCCCTACAACCACAAAAAGGAATGGAGTCATTAGCACTTATGGTTTGTAAATGGCACCCAGAATTATGTTGCATGAAGCACAATTTCACATCATTCTGGGTCCATTTGTGTGAAAACAAGGTCCAATCAGGCTGAAACGTTACAAGAAGGTAGAATCTATTGAGTTGTAAGTGATCTGAACGTTTCAAGATGATCACACTTTCCTAAGGGGGTCAAACCATGTCCCAAAGGTCAACGGATCTGGTGTCAATTTAAAGAAGTAGTCCAGTTACACATTTGTGGGCTTATAACTTGGCTTCTGAATGTCCTAGAGAGATCAGGTTTGTTTTAATGTACTCCAACCAACAGCCCCTAATCCCGCAAAAAGGAATGGAGTCTTTAGCACTTATGGGTTGTAAATGGCACCCAGAATTATGTTGCACGAAGCACAATTTCACATCATTCTGGGTCCATTTGTGTGAAAACAAGGTCCAATCAGGCTGAAACGTTACAAGAAGGTAGAATCTATTGAGTTGTAAGTGATCTGAACGTTTCATGATGATCGCACATTCCTATAGGGGGTCAAACCATGTCCCAAAGGTCACCGGGCCTGGTGTCACTTTAAAGAAGTAGTCCAATTACACCTTTGAGGGTGTATAACTTGGTTTCTGAATGTCCTAAAGAGATCAGGTTTGTTTTAATGTACTCCAATCAACAGCCCCTACAACCACAAAAAGGAATTGACTCATTAGCACTTATGGTTTGTAAATGGCACCCAGAATTATGTTGCACGAAGCACAATTTCACACCATTCTGGGTCCATTTGTGTGAAAACAAGGTCCAATCAGCCTGAAACGTTACAGGAAGGTAGAATCTATTGAGTTGTAAGTGATCTGAACATTTCAAGATGATAGCACTTTCCTAAGGGGGTCAAACCATGTCCCAAAGGTCACCGGATTTGGTGTCAATTTAAAGAAGTAGTCCAGTTACACATTTGTGGACTTATAACTTGGCTTCTGAATGTCCTAGAGAGATCAGGTTTGCTTTAATGTACTCCAACCAACAGCCCCTACAACCACAAAAAGTAATTGAGTCATTAGCACTTATGGTTTGTAAATGGCACCCAGAATTATGTTGCACGAAGCACAATTTCACATCATTCTGGGTCCATTTGTGTGAAAACAAGGTCCAATCAGGCTATAACGTTACAGGAAGGTAGAATCTATTGAGTTGTAAGTGATCTGAACGTTTCATGATGATAGCACTTTCCTAAGGGGGTCAAACCATGTCCCAAAGGTCACCGGATCTGGTGTCAATTTAAAGAAGTAGTCCAGTTACACATTTGTGGGCTTATAACTTGGCTTCTGAATGTCCTAGAGAGATCAGGTTTGTTTTAGTGTACTCCAATCAAAAGCCCCTACAACCACAAAAAGGAATGGAGTCATTAGCACTTATGGTTTGTAAATGGCACCCAGAATTATGTTGCACGAAGCACAATTTAACATCATTCTGGGTCCATTTGTGTGAAAACAAGGTCCAATCAGGCTGAAACGTTACAAGAAGATAGAATCTATTGAGTTGTAAGTGATCTGAACGTTTCAAGATGATAGCACTTTCCTAAAGGGGTCAAACCATGTCCCAAAGGTCACCGGATCTGGTGTCAATTTAAGGAAGTAGTCCAGTTACACATTTGTGGGCTTATAACTTGGCTTCTGAATGTCCTAGAGAGATCAGGTTTGCTTTAATGTACTCCAACCAACAGCCCCTACAACCACAAAAAGGAATGGAGTCATTAGCACTTATGGTTTGTAAATTGCTCCCAGAATTATGTTGCACGAAGCACAATTTCACATCATTCTTGGTCCATTTGTGTGAAAACAAGGTCCAATCAGGCTGAAACGTTACAAGAAGGTAGAATCTATTGAGTTGTAAGTGATCTGAACGTTTCATGATGATCGCACATTCCTATAGGGGGTAAAACCATGTCCCAAATGTCACTGGGCCTGGTGTCACTTTAAAGAAGTAGTCCAGTTACACATTTGTGGGCTTATAACTTGGCTTCTGAATGTCCTAGAGAGATCAGGTTTGTTTTAGAGTACTCCAGTTAACAGCCCCCATTACCACTAAAAGGAATGGAGTCATTAGCACTTATGGTTTTTAAATGGCACCCAGAATTATGTTGCACGAAGCACAATTTCACATCATTCTGGGTTCTTTTGTGTGAAAACAAGGTCCAATCAGGCTGAAACGTTACAAGAAGGTAGAATCTATTGAGTTGTAAGTGATCTGAACGTTTCATGATGATCGCACATTCCTATAGGGGGTAAAACCATGTCCCAAAGGTCACCGGGCCTGGTGTCACTTTAAAGAAGTAGTCCAGTTACACATTTGTGGGCTTATGACTTGGCTTCTGAATGTCCTAGAGAGATCAGGTTTGTTTTAGTGTACTCCAATCAACAGCCCCTACAACCACAAAAAGGAATGGAGTCATTAGCACTTATGGTTTGTAAATGGCACCCAGAATTATGTTGCACGAAGCACAATTTCACACCATTCTGGGTCCATTTGTGTGAAAACAAGGTCCAATCAGGCTGAAACGTTACAGGAAGGTAGAATCTATTGATTTGTAAGTGATCTGAACGTTTCAAGATGATAGCACTTTCCTAAGGGGGTTAAACCATGTCCCAAAGGTCACCGGATTTGGTGTCAATTTAAAGAAGTAGTCCAGTTACACATTTGTGGGCTTATAACTTGGCTTCTGAATGTCCTAGAGAGATAAGGTTTGCTTTAATGTACTCCAACCAACAGCCCCTACAACCACAAAAAGGAATTGAGTCATTAGCACTTTTGGTTTGTAAATGGCACCCAGAATTATGTTGCACGAAGCACAATTTCACATCATTCTGGGTCCATTTGTGTGAAAACAAGGTCCAATCAGGCTGAAACGTTACAAGAAGGTAGAATCTATTGATTTGTAAGTGATCTGAACGTTTCAAGATGATCGCACTTTCCTAAGGGGGTCAAACGATGTCCCAAAGGTCACCGGATCTGGTGTAAATTTAAAGAAGTAGTCCAGTTACACCTTTGTGGGCTTATAACTTGGCTTCTGAATGTCCTAGAGAGATCAGGTTTGTTTTAGTGTACTCCAATCAACAGCCCCTACAACCACAAAAAGGAATGGAGTCATTAGCACTTATGGTTTGTAAATGGCACCCAGAATTATGTTGCACGAAGCACAATTTCACATCATTCTGGGTTCATTTGTGTGAAAACAAGGTACAATCAGGCTGAAACGTTACAGGAAGGTAGAATCTATTGAGTTGTAAGTGATCTGAACGTTTCATGATGATAGCACTTTCCTAAGGGGGTCAAACCATGTCCCAAAGTTCACCGGATCTGGTGTCAATTTAAAGTAGTCCAGTTACACATTTGTGGGCTTATAACTTGGCTTCTGAATGTCCTAGAGAGATCAGATTTGTTTTAGAGTACTCCAGTTAACAGCCCCCATTACCACTAAAAGGAATGGAGTCATTAGCACTTATGGTTTTCAAATGGCACCCAGAATTATGTTGCAGTAAGCACAATTTCACATCATTCTGGGCTCTTTTGTGTGAAAACAAGGTCCAATCAGGCTGAAACGTTACAAGAAGGTAGAATCTATTGAGTTGTAAGTGATCTGAACGTTTCATGATGATCGCACATTCCTATAGGGGGTAAAACCATGTCCCAAAGGTCACCGGGCCTGGTGTCACTTTAAAGAACTAGTCCAGTTACACATTTGTGGGCTTATAACTTGGCTTCTGAATGTCCTAGAGAGATCAGGTTTGTTTTAGAGTACTCCAGTTAACAGCCCCCATTACCACTAAAAGGAATGGAGTCATTAGCACTTATGGTTTTCAAATGGCACCCAGAATTATGTTGCAGTAAGCACAATTTCACATCATTCTGGGCTCTTTTGTGTGAAAACAAGGTCCAATCAGGCTGAAACGTTACAAGAAGGTAGAATCTATTGAGTTGTAAGTGATCTGAACGTTTCATGATGATCGCACATTCCTATAGGGGGTAAAACCATGTCCCAAAGGTCACCGGGCCTGGTGTCACTTTAAAGAAGTAGTCCAGTTACACATTTGTGGGCTTATAACTTGGCTTCTGAATGTCCTAGAGAGATCAGGTTTGTTTTAGTGTACTCCAATCAACAGCCCCTACAACCACAACAAGGAATGGAGTCATTAGCACTTATGGTTTGTAAATGGCACCCAGAATTATGTTGCATGAAGCACAATTTCACACCATTCTGGGTCCATTTGTGTGAAAACAAGGTCCAATCAGGCTGAAACGTTACAGGAAGGTAGAATCTATTGAGTTGTAAGTGATCTGAACGTTTCAAGATGATATCACTTTCCTAAGGGGGTCAAACCATGTCCCAAAGGTCACCGGATTTGGTGTCAATTTAAAGAAGTAGTCCAGTTACACATTTGTGGGCTTATAACTTGGCTTCTGAATGTCCTAGAGAGATCAGGTTTGCTTTAATGTACTCCAACCAACAGCCCCTACAACCACAAAAAGTAATTGAGTCATTAGCACTTATGGTTTGTAAATGGCACCCAGACTTATGTTGCACGAAGCACAATTTCACATTATTCTGGGTCCATTTGTGTGAAAACAAGGTCCAATCAGGCTGAAATGTTACAAGAAGGTAGAATCTATTGAGTTGTAAGTGATCTGAACGTTTCATGATAATCGCACATTCCTATAGGGGGTAAAACCATGTCCCAAAGGTCACCGGATCTGGTGTCAATTTAAAGTAGTCCAGTTACACATTTGTGGGCTTATAACTTGGCTTCTGAATGTCCTAGAGAGATCAGGTTTGTTTTAGTGTACTCCAATCAACAGCCCCTACAACCACAACAAGGAATGGAGTCATTAGCACTTATGGTTTGTAAATGGCACCCAGAATTATGTTGTATGAAGCACAATTTCACATCATTCTGGGTCCATTTGTGTGAAAACAAGGTCCAATCAGGCTGAAACGTTACAAGAAGGTAGAATCTATTGAGTTGTAAGTGATCTGAACGTTTCAAGATGATCACACTTTCCTAAGGGGGTCAAACCATGTCCCAAAGGTCAACGGATCTGGTGTCAATTTAAAGAAGTAGTCCAGTTACACATTTGTGGGCTTCTAACTTGGCTTCTGAATGTCCTAGAGAGATCAGGTTTGTTTTAATGTACTCCAACCAACAGCCCCTAATCCCGCAAAAAGGAATGGAGTCTTTAGCACTTATGGGTTGTAAATGGCACCCAGAATTATGTTGCACGAAGCACAATTTCACATCATTCTGGGTCCATTTGTGTGAAAACAAGGTCCAATCAGGCTGAAACGTTACAAGAAGGTAGAATCTATTGAGTTGTAAGTGATCTGAACGTTTCATGATGATCGCACATTCCTATAGGGGGTCAAACCATGTCCCAAAGGTCACCGGGCCTGGTGTCACTTTAAAGAAGTAGTCCAGTTACACATTTTTGGGCTTATAACTTGGCTTCTGAATGTCCTAGAGAGATCAGGTTTGTTTTAGTGTACTCCAATCAACAGCCCCTACAACCACAACAAGGAATGGAGTCATTAGCACTTATGGTTTGTAAATGGCACCCAGAATTATGTTGCACGAAGCACAATTTCACACCATTCTGGGTCCATTTGTGTGAAAACAAGGTCCAATCAGGCTGAAACGTTACAGGAAGGTAGAATCTATTGAGTTGTAAGTGATCTGAACGTTTCAAGATGATATCACTTTCCTAAGGGGGTCAAACCATGTCCCAAAGGTCACCGGATTTGGTGTCAATTTAAAGAAGTAGTCCAGTTACACATTTGTGGGCTTATAACTTGGCTTCTGAATGCCCTAGAGAGATCAGGTTTGCTTTAATGTACTCCAACCAACAGCCCCTACAACCACAAAAAGTAATTGAGTCATTAGCACTTATGGTTTGTAAATGGCACCCAGACTTATGTTGCACGAAGCACAATTTTACATTATTCTGGGTCCATTTGTGTGAAAACAAGGTCCAATCAGGCTGAAACGTTACAAGAAGGTAGAATCTATTGAGTTGTAAGTGATCTGAACGTTTCATGATGATCGCACATTCCTATAGGGGGTAAAACCATGTCCCAAAGGTCACCGGATCTGGTGTCAATTTAAAGTAGTCCAGTTACACATTTGTGGGCTTATAACTTGGCTTCTGAATGTCCTCGAGAGATCAGGTTTGTTTTAGTGTACTCCAATCAACAGCCCCTACAACCACAACAAGGAATGGAGTCATTAGCACTTATGGTTTGTAAATGGCACCCAGAATTATGTTGCATGAAGCACAATTTCACATCATTCTGGGTCCATTTGTGTGAAAACAAGGTCCAATCAGGCTGAAACGTTACAAGAAGGTAGAATCTATTGAGTTGTAAGTGATCTGAACGTTTCAAGTCGATCACACTTTCCTAAGGGGGTCAAACCATGTCCCAAAGGTCAACGGATCTGGTGTCAATTTAAAGAAGTAGTCCAGTTACACATTTGTGGGCTTATAACTTGGCTTCTGAATGTCCTAGAGAGATCAGGTTTGTTTTAATGTACTCCAACCAACAGCCCCTACAACCGCAAAAAGGAATGGAGTCTTTAGCACTTATGGTTTGTAAATGGCACCCAGAATTATGTTGCACGAAGCACAATTTCACATCATTCTGGGTCCATTTGTGTGAAAACAAGGTCCAATCAGGCTGAAACGTTACACGAAGGTAGAATCTATTGAGTTGTAAGTAATCTGAACGTTTCATGATGATCGCACATTCCTATAGGGGGTCAAACCATGTCCCAAAGGTCACCGGGCCTGGTGTCACTTTAAAGTAGTCCAATTACACCTTTGAGGGTGTATAACTTGGTTTCTGAATGTCCTAGAGAGATCAGGTTTGTTTTAATGTACTCCAACCAACAGCCCCTACAACCTCAAAAAGGAATGGAGTCATTAGCACTTATGGTTTTTAAATGGCACCAAGAATTATGTTGCACGAAGCACAATTTCACATCATTCTGGGTTCATTTGTGTGAAAACAAGGTACAATCAGGCTGAAACGTTACAGGAAGGTAGAATCTATTGAGTTGTAAGTGATCTGAACGTTTCATGATGATAGCACTTTCCTAAGGGGGTAAAACCATGTCCCAAAGTTCACCGGATCTGGTGTCAATTTAAAGTAATCCAGTTACACATTTGTGGGCTTATAACTTGGCTTCTGAATGTCCTAGAGAGATCAGGTTTGTTTTAGTGTACTCCAATCAACAGCCCCTACAACCACAAAAAGGAATGGAGTCATTAGCACTTATGGTTTTTAAATGGCACCAAGAATTATGTTGCACGAAGCACAATTTCACATCATTCTGGGTTCATTTGTGTGAAAACAAGGTACAATCAGGCTGAAACGTTACAGGAAGGTAGAATCTATTGAGTTGTAAGTGATCTGAACGTTTCATGATGATAGAACTTTCCTAAGGGGGTCAAACCATGTCCCAAAGTTCACCGGATCTGGTGTCAATTTAAAGTAGTCCAGTTACACATTTGTGGGCTTATAACTTGGCTTCTGAATGTCCTAGAGAGATCAGGTTTGCTTTAATGTACTCCAACCAACAGCCCCTACAACCACAAAAAGGAATTGAGTCATTAGCACTTATGGTTTGTAAATGGCACCCAGACTTATGTTGCACGAAGCACAATTTCACATCATTCTGGGTCCATTTGTGTGAAAACAAGGTCCAATCAGGCTGAAACGTTACAAGAAGGTAGAATCTATTGAGTTGTAAGTGATCTGAACGTTTCATGATGATCGCACATTCCTATAGGGTTAAAACCATGTCCCAAAGGTCACCGGGCCTGGTGTCACTTTAAAGAAGTAGTCCAGTTACACATTTGTGGGCTTATAACTTGGCTTCTGAATGTCCTAGAGAGATCAGGTTTGTTTTAATGTACTCCAATCAACAGCCCCTAGAACCACAAAAAGGAATGGAGTCATTAGCACTTATGTTTTGTAAATGGCACCCAGAATTATGTTGCATGAAGCACAATTTCACATCATTCTGGGTCCATTTGTGTGAAAACAAGGTCCAATCAGGCTGAAACGTTACAAGAAGGTAGAATCTATTGAGTTGTAAGTGATCTGAACGTTTCAAGATGATCACACTTTCCTAAGGGGGTCAAACCATGTCCCAAAGGTCAACGGATCTGGTGTCAATTTAAAGAAGTAGTCCAGTTACACATTTGTGGGCTTATAACTTGGCTTCTGAATGTCCTAGAGAGATCAGGTTTGTTTTAATGTACTCCAACCAACAGCCCCTAATCCCGCAAAAAGGAATGGAGTCTTTAGCACTTATGGGTTGTAAATGGCACCCAGAATTATGTTGCACGAAGCACAATTTCACATCATTCTGGGTCCATTTGTGTGAAAACAAGGTCCAATCAGGCTGAAACGTTACAAGAAGGTAGAATCTATTGAGTTGTAAGTGATCTGAACGTTTCATGATGATCGCACATTCCTATAGGGGGTCAAACCATGTCCCAAAGGTCACCGGGCCTGGTGTCACTTTAAAGAAGTAGTCCAATTACACCTTTGAGGGTGTATAACTTGGTTTCTGAATGTCCTAAAGAGATCAGGTTTGTTTTAATGTACTCCAACCAACAGCCCCTACAACCTCAAAAAGGAATGGAGTCATTAGCACTTATGGTTTTTAAATGGCACCAAGAATTATGTTGCACGAAGCACAATTTCACATCATTCTGGGTTCATTTGTGTGAAAACAAGGTACAATCAGGCTGAAACGTTACAGGAAGGTAGAATCTATTGAGTTGTAAGTGATCTGAACGTTTCATGATGATAGCACTTTCCTAAGGGGGTCAAACCATGTCCCAAAGGTCACCGGATCTGGTGTCAATTTAAAGTAGTCCAGTTACACATTTGTGGGCTTATAACTTGGCTTCTGAATGTCCTAGAGAGATCAGGTTTGTTTTAGTGTACTCCAATCAACAGCCCCTACAACCACAAAAAGGAATGGAGTCATTAGCACTTATGGTTTGTAAATGGCACCCAGAATTATGTTGCACGAAGCACAATTTCACATCATTCTGGGTCCATTTGTGTGAAAACAAGGTCCAATCAGGCTGAAACGTTACAGGAAGGTAGAATCTATTGAGTTGTAAGTGATCTGAACGTTTCATGATGATCGCACATTCCTATAGGGGGTAAAACCATGTCCCAAAGGTCACCGGGCCTGGTGTCACTTTAAACAAGTAGTCCAGTTACACATTTGTGGGCTTATAACTTGGCTTCTGAATGTCCTAGAGAGATCAGGTTTGTTTTAGAGTACTCCAGTTAACAGCCCCCATTACCACTAAAAGGAATGGAGTCATTAGCACTTATGGTTTGTAAATGGCACCCAGAATTATGTTGCACGAAGCACAATTTCACATCATTCTGGGTCCATTTGTGTGAAAACAAGGTCCAATCAGGCTGAAACGTTACAGGAAGGTAGAATCTATTGAGTTGTAAGTGATCTGAACGTTTCATGATGATAGCACTTTCCTAAGGGGGTCAAACCATGTCCCAAAGGTCACCGGATCTGGTGTCAATTTAAAGAAGTAGTCCAGTTACACATTTGTGGGCTTATAACTTGGCTTATGAATGTCCTAGAGAGATCAGGTTTGTTTTAGTGTACTCCAATCAACAGCCCCTACAACCACAAAAAGGAATGGAGTCATTAGCACTTATGGTTTGTAAATGGCACCCAGAATTATGTTGCACGAAGCACAATTTCACATCATTCTGGGTCCATTTGTGTGAAAACAAGGTCCAATCAGGCTGAAACGTTACAGGAAGGTAGAATCTATTGAGTTGTAAGTGATCTGAACGTTTCATGATGATAGCACTTTCCTAAGGGGGTCAAACCATGTCCCAAAGGTCACCGGATCTGGTGTCACTTTAAAGAAGTAGTCCAGTTACACATTTGTGGGCTTATAACTTGGCTCCTGAATGTCCTAGACAGATCAGGTTTGTTTTAGTGTACTCCAATCAACAGCCCCTACAACCACAAAAAGGAATTGACTCATTAGCACTTATGGTTTGTAAATGGCACCCAGAATTATGTTGCACGAAGCACAATTTCACACCATTCTGGGTCCATTTGTGTGAAAACAAGGTCCAATCAGCCTGAAACGTTACAGGAAGGTAGAATCTATTGAGTTGTAAGTGATCTGAACATTTCAAGATGATAGCACTTTCCTAAGGGGGTCAAACCATGTCCCAAAGGTCACCGGATTTGGTGTCAATTTAAAGAAGTAGTCCAGTTACACATTTGTGGACTTATAACTTGGCTTCTGAATGTCCTAGAGAGATCAGGTTTGCTTTAATGTACTCCAACCAACAGCCCCTACAACCACAAAAAGTAATTGAGTCATTAGCACTTATGGTTTGTAAATGGCACCCAGAATTATGTTGCACGAAGCACAATTTCACATCATTCTGGGTCCATTTGTGTGAAAACAAGGTCCAATCAGGCTATAACGTTACAGGAAGGTAGAATCTATTGAGTTGTAAGTGATCTGAACGTTTCATGATGATAGCACTTTCCTAAGGGGGTCAAACCATGTCCCAAAGGTCACCGGATCTGGTGTCAATTTAAAGAAGTAGTCCAGTTACACCTTTGTGGGCTTATAACTTGGCTTCTGAATGTCCTAGAGAGATCAGGTTTGTTTTAGTGTGTTCCAATCAACAGCCCCTACAACCACAAAAAGGAATGGAGTCATTAGCACTTATGGTTTTTAAATGGCACCTAGAATTATGTTGCACGAAGCACAATTTCACATCATTCTGGGTCCATTTGTGTGAAAACAAGGTCCAATCAGGCTGAAACGTTACAAGAAGGTAGAATCTATTGAGTTGTAAGTGATCTGAACGTTTCATGATGATCGCACATTCCTATAGGGGGTCAAACCATGTCCCAAAGGTCACCGGATCTGGTGTCACTTTAAAGAAGTAGTCCAGTTACACATTTGTGGGCTTATAACTTGGCTTCTGAATGTCCTAGAGAGATCAGGTTTGTTTTAGAGTACTCCAATTAACAGCCCCCATTACCACTAAAAGGAATGGAGTCATTAGCACTTATGGTTTTTAAATGGCACCCAGAATTATGTTGCACGAAGCACAATTTCACATTATTCTGGGTTCATTTGTGTGAAAACAAGGTCCAATCAGGCTGAAACGTTACAAGAAGGTAGAATCTATTGAGTTGTAAGTGACCTGAACGTTTCATGATGATCGCACATTCCTATAGGGGGTAAAACCATGTCCCAAATGTCACCGGGCCTGGTGTCACTTTAAAGAAGTAGTCCAGTTACACATTTGTGGGCTTATAACTTGGCTTCTGAATGTCCTAGAGAGATCAGGTTTGTTTTTAAGTACTCCAATCCACAGCCCCTACAACCACAAAAAGGAATGGAGTCATTAGCACTTATGGTTTGTAAATGGCACCCAGAATTATTTTGCATGAAGCACAATTTCACATCATTCCCGGTCCATTTGTGTGAAAACAAGGTCCAATCAGGCTGAAACGTTACAAGAAGGTAGAATCTATTGAGTTGTAAGTGATCTGAACGTTTCAAGATGATCGCACTTTCCTAAGGGGGTAAAACCATGTCTCAAATGTCACCGGGCCTGGTGTCACTTTAAAGAAGTAGTCCAGTTACACATTTGTGGGCTTATAACTTGGCTTCTGAATGTCCAAGAGAGATCAGGTTTGTTTTAATGTACTCCAATCAACAGCCCCTACAACCACAAAAAGGAATGGAGTCATTAGCACTTATGGTTTGTAAATGGCACCCAGAATTATGTTGCATTAAGCACAATTTCACATCATTCTGGGTCCATTTGTGTGAAAACAAGGTCCAATCAGGCTGAAACGTTACAAGAAGGTAGAATCTATTGAGTTGTAAGTGATCTGAACGTTTCAAGATGATCGCACTTTCCTAAGGGGGTCAAACCATGTCCCAAAGGTCACCGGATCTGGTGTCAATTTAAAGAAGTAGTCCAGTTACACATTTGTGGGCTTATAACTTGGCTTCTGAATGTCCTAGAGAGATCAGGTTTGTTTTAATTTACTCCAACCAACAGCCCCTAGAACCACCAAAAGGAATGGAGTCATTAGCACTTATGGTTTTTAAATGGCACCCAGAATTATGTTGCACGAAGCACAATTTCACATCATTCTGGGTTCATTTGTGTGAAAACAAGGTCCAATCAGGCTGAAACGTTACAGGAAGGTAGAATCTATTGAGTTGTAAGTGATCTGAACGTTTCATGATGATAGCACTTTCCTAAGGGGGTCAAACCATGTCCCAAAGTTCACCGGATCTGGTGTCAATTTAAAGTAGTCCAGTTACACATTTGTGGGCTTATAACTTGGCTTCTGAATGTCCTAGAGAGATCAGGTTTGTTTTAGTGTACTCCAATCAACAGCCCCTACAACCACAAAAAGGAATGGAGTCATTAGCACTTATGGTTTGTAAATGGCACCCAGAATTATGTTGCACGAAGCACAATTTCACATCATTCTGGGTCCATTTGTGTGAAAACAAGGTCCAATCAGGCTGAAACGTTACAGGAAGGTAGAATCTATTGAGTTGTAAGTGATCTGAACGGTTCAAGATGATAGCCCTTTCCTAAGGGGGTCAAACCATGTCCCAAAGGTCACCAGATCTGGTGTCAATTTAAAGTAGTCCAGTTACACATTTGTGGGCTTATAACTTGGCTTCTGAATGTCCTAGAGAGATCAGGTTTGCTTTAATGTACTCCAACCTACAGCCCCTACAACCACAAAAAGGAATGGAGTCATTAGCACTTATGGTTTGTAAATGGCACCCAGAATTATGTTGCACGAAGCACAATTTCACATCATTCTGGGTCCATTTGTGTGAAAACAAGGTCCAATCAGGCTGAAACGTTACAGGAAGGTAGAATCTATTGAGTTGTAAGTGATCTGAACGTTTCAAGATGATAGCCCTTTCCTAAGGGGGTCAAACCATGTCCCAAAGGTCACCGGATCTGGTGTCAATTTAAAGTAGTCCAGTTACACATTTGTGGGCTTATAACTTGGCTTCTGAATGTCCTAGAGAGATCAGGTTTGCTTTAATGTACTCCAACCAACAGCCCCTACAACCACAAAAAGGAATGGAGTCATTAGCACTTATGGTTTGTAAATGGCACCCAGAATTATGTTGCACGAAGCACAATTTCACATCATTCTTGGTCCATTTGTGTGAAAACAAGGTCCAATAAGGCTGAAACGTTACAAGAAGGTAGAATCTATTGAGTTGTAAGTGATCTGAACATTTCATGATGATCGCACATTCCTATAGGGGGTAAAACCATGTCCCAAAGGTCACCGGGCCTGGTGTCACTTTAAAGAAGTAGTCCAGTTACACATTTGTGGGCTTATAACTTGGCTTCTGAATGTCCTAGAGAGATCAGGTTTGTTTTAGAGTACTCCAGTTAACAGCCCCCATTACCACTAAAAGGAATGGAGTCATTAGCACTTATGGTTTTTAAATGGCACCCAGAATTATGTTGCACGAAGCACAATTTCACATCATTCTGGGTCCATTTGTGTGAAAACAAGGTCCAATCAGGCTGAAACGTTACAAGAAGGTAGAATCTATTGAGTTGTAAGTGATCTGAACGTTTCATGATGATCGCACATTCCTATAGGGGGTCAAACCATGTCCCAAAGGTCACCGGGCCTGGTGTCACTTTAAATAAGTAGTCCAGTTACACATTTGTGGGCTTATAACTTGGCTTCTGAATGTCCTAGAGAGATCAGGTTTGTTTTAGAGTACTCCAATTAACAGCCCCCATTACCACTAAAAGGAATGGAGTCATTAGCACTTATGGTTTTTAAATGGCACCCAGAATTATGTTGCACGAAGCACAATTTCACATCATTCTGGGTTCATTTGTGTGAAAACAAGGTCCAATCAGGCTGAAACGTTACAAGAAGGTTAATCTATTGAGTTGTAAGTGACCTGAACGTTTCATGATGATCGCACATTCCTATAGGGGGTAAAACCATGTCCCAAATGTCACCGGGCCTGGTGTCACTTTAAAGAAGTAGTCCAGTTATACATTTCTGGGCTTATAACTTGGCTTCTGAATGTCCTAGAGCGATCAGGTTTGTTTTAATGTACTCCAATCCACAGACCCTACAACCACAAAAAGGAATGGAGTCATTAGCACTTATGGTTTGTAAATGGCACCCAGAATTATGTTGCATGAAGCACAATTTCACATCATTCTGGGTCCATTTGTGTGAAAACAAGGTCCAATCAGGCTGAAACGTTACAAGAAGGTAGAATCTATTGAGTTGTAAGTGATCTGAACGTTTCAAGATGATCGCACTTTCCTAAGGGGGTAAAACCATGTCTCAAATGTCACCGGGCCTGGTGTCACTTTAAAGAAGTAGTCCAGTTACACATTTGTGGGCTTATAACTTGGCTTCTGAATATCCTAGAGAGATCAGGTTTGTTTTAATGTACTCCAACCAACAGCCCCTACAACCTCAAAAAGGAATGGAGTCAATAGCACTTATGGTTTTTAAATGGCACCCAGAATTATGTTCCTAGAGAGGTCAGGTTTGTTTGTGCTTATAATTCTGGGTGCCATTTAAAAACCATAAGTGCTAATGACTCCATTCCTTTTTTTGGTTGTAGGGGATGTTGACTGGAGTACACTAAAACAAACCTGATCTCTCTAGGATATTCAGAAGCCAAGTTATAAGCCCACAAAGGTGTAACTGGACTACTTCTTTAAAGTGACACCAGGCCCGGTGACCTTTGGGACATGGTTTGACCCCCAATAGGAATGTGCGATCATCATGAAACGTTCAGATCACTTACAACTCAATAGATTCTACCTTCTTGTAACGTTTCAGCCTGATTGGACCTTGTTTTCACACAAAAGGACCCAGAATGATGTGAAATTGTGCTTCGTGCAACATAATTCTGGGTGCCATTTAAAAACCATAAGTGCTAATGACTCCATTTCTTTTTGAGGTTGTAGGGGCTGTTGATTGGAGTATACTAAAACAAACCTGATATCTCTAGGACATTCAGAAGCCAAGTTATAAGCCCACAAATGTGTAACTGGACTACTTCTTTAAATTGACACCAGATCCTGTGACCTTTGGGACATGGTTTGACCCCCTTAGGAAAGTACTATCATCATGAAACGTTCAGATCACTTACAACTCAATAGATTCTACCTTCTTGTAACGTTTCAGCCTGATTGGACCTTGTTTTCACACAAATGGACCCAGAATGATGTGAAATTGTGCTTCTTGCAACATAATTCTGGGTGCCATTTACAAACCATAAGTGCTAATGACTCCATTCCTTTTTGTGGTTGTAGGGGCTGTTGGTTGGAGTAAATTAAAACAAACCTGATCTCTCTAGGACATTCAGAAGCCAAGTTATAAGCCCACAAATGTGTAACTGGACTACTTCTTTAAATTGACACCATATCCGGTGACCTTTGGGACATGGTTTGACCCCCTTAGGAAAGTGCTATCATCATGAAACTTCAGATCAATTACAACTCAATAGATTCTACCTTCTTGTAAAGTTTCAGCCTGATTGGACCTTGTTTTTACACAAATGAACCCAGAATGATGTGAAATTGTGCTTCGTGCAACATAATTCTGGGTGCCATTTAAAAATCATAAGTGCTAATGACTCCATTCCTTTTTGTGGTTGTAGGGGCTGTTGATTGGAGTATACTAAAACAAATCTGATCTCTCTAGGACATTCAGAAGCCAAGTTATAAGCCCACAGATGTGTAACTGGACTACTTCTTTAAATTGACACCAGATCCGGTGACCTTTGGGACATGGTTTGACCCCCTTAGGAAAGTGCGATCATCTTGAAACGTTCAGATCACTTACAACTCAATAGATTCTACCTTCTTGTAACGTTTTAGCCTGATTGGACCTTGTTTTCACACAAATGGACCCAGAATGATGTGAAATTGTGCTTCATGCATCATAATTCTGGGTGCCATTTAAAAACCATAAGTGCTAATGACTCCATTCCTTTTAGTGTTAATGGGGGCTGCTAATTGGAGTACTCTAAAACAAACCTGACCTCTCTAGGATATTCAGAAGCCAAGTTATAAGCCCACAAAGGTTTAACTGGACTACTTCTTTAAAGTGACACCAGGCCCGGTGACCTTTGGGACATGGTTTGACCCCCAATAGGAATGTGCGATCATCATGAAACGTTCAGATCACTTACAACTCAATAGATTCTACCTTCTTGTAACGTTTCAGCCTGATTGGACCTTGTTTTCACACAAAAGGACCCAGAATAATGTGAAATTGTGCTTCGTGCAACATAATTCTGGGTGCCATTTACAAACCATAAGTGCTAATGACTCCATTACTTTTTGTGGTTGTAGGGGCTGTTGATTGGAGTACACTAAAACAAACCTGATCTCTCTAGGACATTAAGAAGCCAAGTTATAAGCCCACAAATGTGTAACTGGATTACTTCTTTAAATTGACACCAGATCCGGTGACCTTTGGGACATGGTTTTACCCCCTATAGGAATGTGCGATCATCTTGAAACGTTCAGATCACTTACAACTCAATAGATTCTACCTTCTTGTAGCGTTTCAGCCTGATTGGACCTTGTTTTCACACAAATGGACCCAGAATGATGTGAAATTGTGCTTCGTGCAACATAATTCTGGGTGCCATTTACAAACCATAAGTGCTAATGACTCCATTCCTTTTTGTGGTTGTAGGGGCTGTTGATTGGAGTACACTAAAACAAACCTGATCTCTCTAGGACATTCAGAAGCCAAGTTATAAGCCCCCAAGTTGTAACTGGACTACTTCTTTAAATTGACACCAGATCCGGTGACCTTTGGGACATGGTTTGACCCCCTTAGGAAAGTGCTATCATCATGAAACGTTCAGATCACTTACAACTCAGTAGATTCTACCTTCCTGTAACGTTTCAGCCTGATTTGACCTTGTTTTCACACAAATGAACCCAGAATGATGTGAAATTGTGCTTCGTGCAACATAATTCTGGGTGCCATTTACAAACCATAAGTGCTAATGACTCCATTCCTTTTTGTGGTTGTAGGGGCTGTTGATTGGAGTACATTAAAACAAACCTGATCTCTCTAGGACATTCAGAAGCCAAGTTATAAGCCCACAAATGTGTAACTGGACTACTTCTTTAAATTGACACCAGATCCGGTAACTTTTGGGACATGGTTTGACCCCCTTAGGAAAGGGCTATCATCATGAAACGTTCAGATCACTTACAACTCAATAGATTCTACCTTCCTGTAACGTTTCAGCCTGATTGGACCTTGTTTTCACACAAATGAACCCAGAATGATGTGAAATTGTGCTTCGTGAAACATAATTCTGGGTGCCATTTAAAAACCATAAGTGCTAATGACTCCATTCCTTTTTGTGGTTGTAGGGGCTGTTGATTGGAGTACACTAAAACAAACCTGATCTCTCTAGGACATTCAGAAGACAAGTTATAAGCCCACAAATTTGTAACTGGACTACTTCTTTAAATTGACAATAGATCCGGTGACCTTTGGGACATGGTTTGACCCCCTTAGGAACGTGCTATCATCATGAAACGTTCAGATCACTTACAACTCAATAGATTCTACCTTCCTGTAAAGTTTCAGCCTGATTGGACCTTGTTTTCACACAAATGAACCCAGAATGATGTGAAATTGTGCTTCGTGCAACATAATTCTGGGTGCCATTTACAAACCATAAGTGCTAAAGACTCCATTCCTGTTTGTGCTAGTAGGGGCTTTTGATTGGAGTACACTAAAACAAACCTGATCGCTCTAGGACATTCAGAAGCCAAGTTATAAGCCCACAAATGTGTAACTGGACTACTTCTTTAAATTGACACCAGATCCGGTGACCTTTGGGACATGGTTTGACCCCCTTAGGAAAGTGCTGTCATCATGAAACGTTCAGATCACTTACAACTCAGTAGATTCTACCTTCCTGTAACGTTTCAGCCTGATTGGACCTTGTTTTCACACAAATGAACCCAGAATGATGTGAAATTGTGCTTCGTGCAACATAATTCAGGGTGCCATTTAAAAACCATAAGTGCTAATGACTCCATTCCTTTTTGTGGTTGTAGGGGCTGTTGATTGGAGTACCCTAAAACAAACATGATCTCTCTAGGAAATTCAGAAGCCAAGTTATAAGCCCACAAATGTGTAACTGGACTACTTCTTTAAAGTGACACCAGATCCGGTGACCTTTGGGACATGGTTTGACCCCCTTAGGAAAGTGCTATCATCATGAAACGTTCAGATCACTTACAACTCAGTAGATTCTACCTTCCTGTAACGTTTCAGCCTGATTTGACCTTGTTTTCACACAAATGGACCCAGAATGATGTGAAATTGTGCTTCGTGCAACATAATTCTGGGTGCCATTTAAAAACCATAAGTGCTAATGTCTCCATTCCTTTTTGTGGTTGTAGGGGCTGTTGATTGGAGTACACTAAAACAAACCTGATCGCTCTAGGACATTCAGAAGCCAAGTTATAAGCCCTCAAATGTGTAACTGGACTACTTCTTTAAAGTGACACCAGGCCCGGTGACCTTTGGGACATGGTTTTACCCCCTATAGGAATGTGCGATCATCTTGAAACGTTCAGATCACTTACAACTCAATAGATTCTACCTTCTTGTACACTGAAAAAATGAAAATGGGCATCTCTTGGATTTATGTAAGCATATTGCTTTTTTAAAACATGATTGCTTCATGTGTTATAGTTAAATGTAAATGCATAGTGTAGAAACTACATGATGTGCAGAGCGGGTACATGAAATTGTTTCCTTCACCTTGAAGTAAAACGAATCAATAGTGAAGCAGTTAAATCTCGCGATACCGCACGTGATCTCAAATTGCGCGCTTTGAATTTCTGGTAGAAAGGGAAGGGTAACCGTCCATCTCACTTCCAGTAGAACCGTCTGTGTGTGGAGCTGCTTGCTGCTGTGTGTGGTAAGTGTTGAAACCTCAGTTAAATGTTTGTAGAGTCATCGCCATGTCATGTTAACGTTAATTTAGTGTTGTGAACATTTTTGCTCATGTTGTTTTGTCTATCAAGTAATTTGCGCCATTTCGTTTAGACATTGGTTCAGTCCACATCATTTAGTTTAACTACGGCGCTCATATTATAATATTTTCTATGGAAATTGGTTTTACCAAATTACAGTTCAGTCACATTGTGTGTTAACCGTACTGTTATGTTAATATTTATCTAATAAATAGTTTCAGTTACTGGCATCTGCGCCATAAGTTTACCCCTCCCCCTCTTTTTTTCTGCAGATTGAGAGACATCTTTTCATGTTCAACCTGGAGTCAGCTGACAAATTGTGGCTTCAACATTTTGTGGTAAGCACAAAACGTTAAATCATCTCTAAAATTTGCTGAAGTTTAATATTTTTACTACGGGGTTCGACTTTCAATCAGGCACCTTGTTGCGTAGCTATGGGGTCCTTTGGCTGGTAGCAGCCGGTAGCGGCAGCATTTTTTTTAACCTTCATTTCTGTCGGCACCTCTGCATTGGGACCTTGGTGGGTGAGCATCAATTTTGTGCTGATATGCAATTGAAGCGGCGAGTTTTGGGGCTTAAATAAGTTACCGCTACAAGTGTTTAAATATTTTAAACGATACATGTGATTAGTTTACTCGGACAATTGACAAGCTAGCGGGAGCCTGGTCGAATTTTAGCATGCAGACGTGACCGGCTCCCACAAGCTTGCCATTTTGCTGCTATAAGTGTGGTGCGAGAGGGCAGCGTTATCAAATCAAGTCCACATGTCTGACTGTGAACCTTTTTTAACTAAAAGCCTCCTTTCACTTACACGCTGTGTCTCAATTCAGGGTCTGCATCCTTTGAAGGACCCAGCCTACTCGGCCGACATGGGCTGGGTCCTCCGTCAGCAGAGTAGACCTGATGTTAACGGCTGTGAATTTGGACAGGCCTAGCCTTCATTAATTCCCGCCACTCCCTCGGCGAACGTTCCGTCGCCAAGCAACCGTGGAAGCGCTGAGCAGAAAGGAAAAGGAACTTTAAGCGATGGAGCTCGAAGTTTTGCCTTTTAATCATTTCCTTGACTGTTGGAGAGCTAATACAGAGAAAATACTTTCGACAAGCAGAGCAAAGATGTGATAATAGTTTTTAATATCTTTCTAAGGGTCTTAATTTGACCAAAACCGATTTATCACCTTTTAAGACTTTTCAAGACTCAGGGGATACCCTGTAATATTAAACATTTCACATTTGTAAACAAAAATAAAATTCAAGAGTTGAATACAGATTTTATTTAGATATTTCTTTCATATGTACATGTTTAATCGTTCTTAACCATTTTTTCTAGCAAAGTAAAAAGCCTGTCAAAATTCTCCCTTCTCTCCTGTGCCCTTTGCTGCTCTGCCTCCCTCTGCGGCCTCATGTCCTCCCTGATCAGCTCCAGAAGCTGGTCATCGCTGTCACCTTCTCCTGGATGCCCATTTTCTCCAGAATAGTCTTAACAAACATGTAAGCAAAAAAACAGGAAGAGAAAAGAGGACAACGGGTTATTCCTTTCATGTTTTCGCAGAAAAAAATAAACTCAAACGACAGTTTTAAAATGATATGTTATTGTACCTCCATGCCACAGCCGCCGAATACTTTGCTCCAGTGAACATGTGGTCCATCTCCGCCCTAAGCTTAATAAAGTCTGTGGTTTTCTCTTTTGTCCCTAAAATACAAACTTCTATTAAAATCGGGGAAAACGTAGCGGGAGAAGTACGACACCTAGCGGCTGAACATACGAGCCGAGACCGCAATACAAGCACTTTTACTGTAACATTTCAAACTACAATAACGTTCATGTATCACAAACAGTCCTTAACCTAACAGTTTTCAAGTTTATGCTGACGTTTATATGAGCAATCCTCTCTGACAGCTCCCGCTTCACTGTCCGCCATTGTTTTTAAAAGTTCTGCCGTCCGGCCCGCAAGGCATCTTTGGAAATGTAAACCGCTGACGGATACACCAGACCCATCCTTCATACAGGTGAAAAGAAGGCCGGATTCGTCGACTGCATTTGAAGAAGTCGTCGAATTGGGACAGGCCTAGTGACGTAACTGGCCGACGAAGGATGCAGACCCTGAATTGAGACACAGCCATAAAAACACTGTCCGCCACGTTCTTTCCACTGCTGGTGTCTGACGTCATCTCACGTCACCATTTGTAGTTCTCAAATGGACTACAAAACATAAGTTCGCACAAGCAATAATACATTTTGTTTTTGAAAGTAAATGAGTATAATCTTAGTCATTACATTTTTAAATCTATTGCTAAAGATATTTTTTTATTCATTCACTTTAGAATTACAAATTAGGGAAGAAAATGTGTACAACATTTTCTGCAATTTATTACTATCAGAATATATTTTGCCCACCCAACTTGCTGGTCAGTGTGTACCACGTCATATGAAGGGCTACCAGTTGGATGCACCAAGTGTGTTTGTGAGCAAAATATAGAAATTTGATCTACATTAGATACGAGTTTAACTAAACCTCATGTATAATAAACATATTTAATGCTTTAAAAATATATCATCAAGGTGAGTATAATGGAAAGAAAAATGCATAAAAAATGTTTAATTTTTTGGTTAAAGTGGTGAGCTGTACTATTTATTTATTTATTTTTGTTTGTTTGTTTTTAAACCTGCAGTTTCCTGGGGTTCCAGTGTTTTATATATAGTTTTAAATTGCACTCTTGAAATATGAAACACAATTTTGTTCTTAATTGACCTTCTTTTTTTGTTTTCTTCATTTTCACAGTGAATGGGTCTTGGAACTTTCCAGTGAGAGAGTAAATGTGGCAATGCAAGATCTGCCCCTCAGTTTTTTTCAAGTAGGTCCCATACTCTAAAGCATTACAGAGTAAGACATAGGCTTTACGGAAATAAAAGTCGTATTCCGTGTGTGCACACAAACTGTCCGTGCATTTTTCGAACGTGGAATGCACTCTATATTCATTTAAATAGATTTCACGCAACAAAGCCTAGTAATCAGTTAGGGGGGTGTACATTTACCTGCCATTTGTGTCCTTGCAAGGATCTTGTGTCTGATAGGGATTACTGGACTCACATCAATGCACACTTAAAGAAAAATGAGGTTGTAACTTGTATGTTTTTGGATTGCAATTTTCATTCAAACATTTTAGGATCCTTTAAATCCCACAAGAGCAGGAGACACAGATCTTATTCACTAAAAGATTTTAAACCTGGAATAGTAGTATCAGCCACAATTGTTTGTCCAGAATCTGCTGCTATTAATTTGGACAGTGACATTGATGACCATGATCCACAAGATAGCAGTACTGATGCTCCAAATGACCCCCCAGATAGAATTACGTGGACTTTAGCTGCATCTTTGTTAAAATTAGAAAATTTTTCCATTGTACCAAGCAAAGCAATCAATGATTTTTTGGTAGAACTTCACCACTTAACCGATTGTCTCTCAAAACCATATACTGAAAGTGTTCTAGTGGACATTTTTCAGAAGTACGCGCTCCAAGTTGACAGAAGTGTAATAGAGGAGATAATTTCCTCTCTGTGCTCTGCAAGTCCTCTAAATAAGGCCATTGAGAAGGGTGGCACTTTGAGTTCTACACATCAACGAAAGCAATATTACAAGGCTAACTTTAATGTTGTGGAACCAGTTGAATATATATTAGATCCAAAAGAGAACAAAACATTGCAGTATATCCCGATCCTAAAATCCCTTGGAGTGCTCCTGAGTAGGAAGGATATTGTGGACAAGATTGTTACTGATCACGAAACGCACAGAGACACAGAGGCCGGAAAAGAAATTTTGTACAAGTCTTATAAAGATGGCCTGCATTACAAGAAAAACGGGTTGTTGTCAGGTGAAGACCTAAGTTTATCTATTACTTTGTATGTTGATGATTTTGAGGTCTGTAACCCTTTGGGCACTTCCCGCAAAACTCACAAACTTTGTGCTGTCTATTGGATTCTGAATAACCTACCCCCAGGGTCTCATTCCAATTTAACCTCAATCCTCTTGGCCATTTTGTGTCCAACAAACAATGTAAAGTCATTTGGTTATGATAAGGTTTTACGGCCCCTATTACGTGACCTAAGAACTTTGGAAGTTGATGGCATTTTTATTCCACAACTGGGAAAATTTGTGAAGGGTACAGTGCAGACTGTTGTTGCTGACAATTTGGGAGCACATGGATTAGCAGGCTTTGTTGAGAACTTTACAGGCCACTTCATTTGTCGTTTTTGTACAGCACCAGCTTCAGACATTCAGTTGCATGAGATTAGGTCAGGGACTTTCAGCCTCCGAAATAAGGAAGTGCAT
This sequence comes from Nothobranchius furzeri, assembly GCF_043380555.1. Classification (NCBI taxonomy): domain Eukaryota; kingdom Metazoa; phylum Chordata; class Actinopteri; order Cyprinodontiformes; family Nothobranchiidae; genus Nothobranchius; species Nothobranchius furzeri. The sequence goes on along the minus strand of NC_091749.1, from coordinate 12,394,783 downwards.
GAAGCCCATGTCAAAGCAGCCCTAGGTAGTGGTAGCAGCTCCTTTGGAGTTAAAAGAGGTTGTCCTGTGACCAACACACTTTCTCATTTTCATTTTGTCAGTGGCTACCCTCCTGACATTGCTCACGACCTATTTGAAGGCATAGTGCCTGTTGAAATTGCACATTGCCTCACATTACTGATTTCAAAGAAGTATATCACCTTGGATGATATAAACTGTTCCATTCTTAACTTTCCATACAAGTGGACAGACAAAACCAACAAGCCTCACACTTTACCACAAAACCTTTCAAGCAGAAACACCATAGGGGGTAATGCTCATGAAAATTGGTGCTTGTTAAGATTGCTCCCATTTCTTATTGGCCCCAAGATTCCGGAAAATGAGCCAGTATGGCAGGTGTTGTTGGACCTAAAAAAGATTGTTGAGCTAGTGGTTGCCCCAGTTCACACTGACGAGTCTATTGCTTACCTTGAGAGCAAAATTTCAGACCATAGACAGAGGTTTAAAGAAGTGTTTCCCAACAAAAAACTGCTGCCCAAACACCACTACATAGAGCATTACCCAGAACTGATACAGTTTTTTGGGCCTCTCGTGGGACTTTGGACCATCAGGTTTGAAGCTAAGCACAGTTTCTTTAAAAAAGTGGCAAAGCACACCAGTTGCTTTAAAAACATTCCACTGACTTTAGCTGTAAAACATCAGTTTATGATTGGTTACCACCTGTCCTCTTCAGAAATTGATAAACCACTGTTGGATGTGTCAGATGTATCCACTGTCCCATTACATATTTTGAAGGACGAGCTAGCTCAGGCTGTTAAACTGAGAAATCCTGACATATCTGAAATACACATAGCAAAAAATGTTTTCAGCAAGGGAATGCAGTACAGACCAGGTATGATAGTGGCATATGGATCTGTTGGTGGCTTGCCTGAATTTGGGGAAATCCATCAAATATGCATTCTCCAGCAAAGACTATTTTTTGTGTTGAAATTGCTGTGTGGATGGTATTGTGAGCATTATGGAGCCTTTCAGCTGACACCATCTCCGGCACGAGAATTCAATCTTGTGGAAGTCTCTGAACTGCTTGATGAGTATCCCCTGGCTGCCTATGTTGTTAAAGGTGTGCGGATGGTGACCTTGAAGAGAGCAATCTGTGTTGTTGGGTAAGATATTTAAAATAACTGGGCCAATGGGTGCATACAGTTTTAAAAAGTGGGCCCAGGGTTTATTTTTACATAATTCAAACTAAAGCTATTGTTTTAAAAAATCTGGACGTTAACATGGTTTGGAATTATTTTTTAAACACATGACTGTGGGCTCTATTTCTCCCCTTTTGCAGCTTTAATTTGATCCTCATCTCATATTTTTTACATATTTTATTCCCTGTTTTTCAGTATGTTCCATTTCGTTTTTTCAGTCTCCAGTTGTCTTCTGTTCTTGTTCAATCTGTTCTTTTCTCTTTCCTTTATCTCTCCATCCTCATGGTTTATTCCTTATATGGTATATTCCCTCCTCTGCTCATCTTTTTAAATACTCTTCCATTCATCTCAGTCTTCATTTTCTACTGCTTCTGTGATCACTGTAGCAATGTGTGTTAAAGTATTTCAAGTAAATGATATGAAATTCAATAAAAACATGTTACATACGTTCTAAAACAATATATGAAAACCCTGGGAGTACTCTTTCGATTCTGTTTGAGCCTATAGCACACTTCTTGTCAAAACAAACATTCTATATTATAAATTTAGGTGCTCCAGCAGCAAGTTAAAGGTAAATCTGTCCTGTGATCTCCTTCGTCTCTAAACATTATCGCTGGGTTTAATCTTGTGTGTTTGAGAAATGGTGACGGGCTTGACACTTTATTAGCTCATAACTTTGGTGAAAGGAATGAAAGGATTTTTGGGGGAAACAGTTTAAAAATATTACCCTTACGTCTGCTGTCACATACTAACGTGCATGTGAAACCCTTTACACAACCGTTTTTTATTGTGGTATTGAAGACTGGTACACCTTTGACAAGTTGATATTAACATGTATTTTTCCGAGTTTAGTTATCAGATTTTCAACTATATTGTTGTATAAGATCACATTTTGGGGATTAAGAAGTTTTTTTTAAACAGATCATAATTCCATTTTCTTATTCTTTTGCAACAGAGTGTGAAGTACGACCATGACAACTCAAGCCATTCTTAGAGTCATCCTTGGACCGGACAGCAGTCAGAGGGTCAGGATTGCTGCTGGTCTGCCTTCAACTGTTGCTGAACTGGAGACTGAAGTAAAGACTCAGTGTAAAATAACTGAACCATTCAGACTACAATTCATGGATGTGCTTTTTGGAAACGAGTTTGTGAACTTAACCTCTATGGAAGAAATAGAAAACAAGACAACAATAAAAGTTGTTTACACATCTTGCCAACCTCAAGACCAAGCTGAAGACAGCTTTTCATTTCCATCAACTAGTGCTCCTGATTACACCTTGTCCAGTTCAGGTGACAGCACAGTGATTCTGTCATCTCCAGAGTCTCTGTCATCACGATCTTCATGGCCAGATTTGTTCTGTGTTCCTCGTTTCACATATGATGCTGAAGTTAAGCTTGGGAAGGCCCATGTAGCTTTCAGAGAAAATGGGATGCTATTGATCCCTGATCCAAAGCTGAAGTCTGACATACTGGAAGGATTGATCCAGGAGATAGTCAAGCACACAGTCTATCTCACAGATGAAAAGTTTGACCAAGTTGCAGAGGCACTCATCCTGAAGCATCCATGTTTAAAAGAAAGAGGCTCACCCAGTGGCTATGCAGGATGGAAGATGAGCCTAAAATACAAATTGTCAAACTACCGCACTCAGCTTCGGAAAGTAGGATGTCCTGAAGTGTGTGTCAATTCTTTGAAAAATAAACCATCTGGGAAATGTTCCCCTGCTTTTGACGTCAAGAAACCAAAGAGGGGTGAAGTAGATTACTGCCCCTCTTTTCCACTCGGAGATAGTGAGAATTCCCTTGAGAAGCTGAGGATTGAACTGCTTTCTGATGTAAAGAAGCGCAACAACAGAGAAATGATTAGAGAAAAGATGAGCAGAACATTTGCCTTAAGAAGACAAGAAGTGATCTATGATGCTCCAATGATCAGTGAGGTACAAGAGAGATGGCCAGCTCTTTTTGAGGCAGCAGAGGTAATTGAAAAAAGCCTTGACTAGCATTGTCAAACGCATTAATGTATAATGGCAGGGTTTCCCCCAGAAAACTTTCTAAAGCCTAATTTATACTTCTCTGTCAGCTCCAGGAGGGAGAGACATGCACGCATGGACAAAGACAATTTGCCCTCATACTTCTCTGTCTCCTGGGGAGTGTTGCAAAGCAATTCCCCGCCAAGGCAACAGAGGGTGTAAGATAGTGTGTTTATATTGTGTTTTTATGTATTTAAGACTTTTTGACACGGACAGATTTGTCACTCATCCTCCTCCACCTCTTCATGCGCTCTCCACCTCTAAACCCATGTTTCCCGTCATTTCCGTCCACAAAAAAAAACCCGCTTGCTGCGCATCTTTTCAATCTTCCAGGCACGGGAGAATAAAACTTTCATATTTATATAATTTTTTCGAGAGGGTTTCTTCAATCTGCTCCGTGTCTGCTGCTAAATATCCTCAGCTCTCTGTTTTTGAGGGTGCAATGGCGGCGCTGTTGACAACAACAACGTCTAGATCAATCACAAGCTTGTGTTCTCTGCCTCAATGTACAGGTGTTTAGAAAGAGCTCGACTCCGTCCGTCCTTGCGAGCCAGCTGGGGAGCCCTAGAAAAGACTGATGATGGCGTTGCGTGCGTCCGTCCAGACGCGGACGGAGAAGTATAAATTAGGCTTAAGCACGGCAGACCGTGTAGTACACAGGTCGTTTTCTGTACCATTCGTCGTGTGGGGCTCAAAGCAAAGCCTGACAGCCTGCCAGGTTTGTAAAGCCCTGGGGGAAACCCTGAATGGTAATGTTTCACCTTTTTTGGGATGTGTCTCCAAAATGTTTGATCGCAGACTACTAATGACAAACTATGCACAGTAAATGCAATCATATGGCAGGCAAGTGTGGTTTTAATGTTACAAATGTCTTTTAAATTCTGTGGGCTGTGCTACTAACTAAACATTGTGTCCTTCAGATAAATGCAGAGTTTAAGCGCATCACAACCATGCCTCTACAGTCACGATTTCTGTCACAGCTGGACCTTCTGTCTGAAAGTTTGCTGAGAGTGTTTGCAAAGCGATCTGGGGAGCAGGGCAAAAAGCTTAAATGCATAACTGCCACAATGACGGTAAGAACCTTTGTAGATGCATTGCATGCATTTAGTAAAACATCCAATGTAATGAAATTTTTTTGTGTGTGTGGACTAATTCTACTGAATGCATTGTTTTATCATTTTTATATGATAATTGTCCAACAGCTGTTGCAGCTACATTGTGACTAATCGCTTTGTGTGTGTGTGTGTGTGTGCACGTGCGCGTCTGTGTGTGCTAAACTTTTGTAGCGTAGTGCCTTGGAGGATCTTGGACTCTAGAAGATGCTATATAAATACAGACCATTTACCAAAATCTATTTTCTGTGTTAAAATCCTTAAGGATGACACTGATGTTCGAAGGGAGTCCCTCATCAAAGGTCTCTGCATCTATCTTAATGAGAATCCGGATGACTTGGTGCAGGAATTTGTGGTGAGTGTTTTGAGTTGATTGTGGATTAGCAAAAATTCAAAATGCATCAATTTAACTCGGTAACCCATTTGCCCTCCTTATGTTTGGAAAAGGTGATGTCTGTGCTGATATTGGAAATAAAATGTTACATGTGTCACAGGGCTGGGACGATAATCAAATCAATTAATCGTACGATAGATAAAAATGAACTCGATTTTTCCAGGCTCAATATATCAAGGTTAAGAAATGTACAACTGTATTTATTATCATTACCAGGGTTTCCCCCAGCGCTTAATTAGCCTGGCGGGCCCGACAGGCTAAGCGTCATGCCCCGCCCTCCTTCCCCGACCCTACAGTGTCCGCTGACATGAACGGCGCAACAAAACTAGAGCCCTCCATCAGCTGATATTGGTGAGAAACAGCAGCGGAAAGTGCAATCCCCTACTCACGGAGGAGCGCTGCGGGACGGAGCGCACAACACCCACCCCCTTCTCTGACGGCCGAATCAGCCAGGCTTAACTCATTTTCTGGGGCAAATCCTGCATTACTGAAGTGCAGTCTTGGTTGTTGACACTGGATAGGTCATTGCATCTATTGTTTTGGAAAGACAGGGTCTTTTATTTTTAATCATTTTTGGTTTAATAGTTTCTAACAAAGTGTGTCCTTTTATGGGCAGCAGTAGCTCAACAGGTTCAGCGGGTTGTCCAGTAATCGGAAGGTTGCAGGTTTGATCCCAGCTAGGGCCGAACTATTCTGGAAAGTTATCCAATAGTGAATTTTATTTTTTTCTTCAATATTGCAACTGTAATTTAATTCACAATTATTTTCTTAAGGGGCCTCTCTCATATTTTTCAACTAACAGAAGCAAAAACACATAACCGGGTCTGTTGTGGGCCAAATATCTTTCCAAGAAAACCAAAATGAAATCTTGTAGACTCTTCAGGGTTTCTGCTATATGTATTTTGCAGTGGCGCGCCAAGTGTCCTTGTAACCCCCCCCCCCCCCCCATGTTGATGGTTAAAGCAGAATTGCAGGGCACTCTTTAACTGCTATTCTGCCCACAAATGATAAATGACCCACACTTGTATACCTCCTTTCAGTGTAAGGACTCTAAAGTGTATCATTCATCCATTCACACACACTTTCACACACTGGTGGTGATGAGCTACGATGTAGCCACAGCTGCCCTGGGGCGCACTGACAAAGGCAAGGCTGCCGAGCACTGGTGCCACCGGTCCCTCTGACCACCACCAGCAGGCAAGGTGGGTTAAGTGTCTTGCCCAAGGACACAACAGCTGAATTCTCTGTCCGGAGCCAGGATCAAACCTGCAACCTTCCGATTACACATGTGTAACTAAAAGTGAAACTGCAAACATTATATATAAATATGGTTGGAAAAAACAAAAACTTAAAATGTTTTCTCTTTTTCACCAGGACCTTACTGAGGCCACTGCAATGATTGCTATTGAGAAAACCACAGTGGGCATCTACATCAACAGAGATGCACCAGACAATGGCATGTCAGATGTTGGAATCATCATTGAGGGTATGGTCATTCTCCAGGATCTGGACAATGTGGCACTTGCAACAGCCATGCTCTTTGGACTTTTTTACAGTTTGAACATGACTTACCCATCACAGCTCCGCTACACTTTTGAGGTGCTTCAGAAGGTGGTAATGGAGTTGCATGCCACTCAACTATCCAGAAAAGCGCAAAACCTCAAGACAAAATTAAGCATGTAAGAAAAGCTCATTGTTGTGCAAATGAGGTGGTTGGCTCCATGGGAAGGCATTTAAATTTCAGTTTTGCTCTCAACTTTTAGATGTTGTTTACATTGAGATTTTACTGCTATTAAGTTTGCTTCACTGTTAAGTGGATTGTGAGCAGTTTTTTTCTGTTACATGTACACATATTTTGAATATGCATCATTCAGTAATTTTAGTTTGTTTTTTGTTCTTTGTTTTTCCCTAAGTGAAGAGCTAAAGAACTGTTAACTGAAGTGTATTATTGAGGCAGTGGTAAAGAAAAAGTTAAGTTTAATGCCGTTATGATGCTGCTGTTTTTGGACTGAGGTGTTAGTACAATATGTTAAAATGTTTTATACTTGCTGTATAACTGTTTATACTATTGCACTCAAATAAAGGTTTTGACATTCAACAATTTCTTTTGATTGAGAGAAAATTGGTAGTATCATTAAGATAGAATAGAAACACATTTACCATTTCAGTAAATATGTATTTTAATGGAACAAAACATTTCTGCATTTGAAATGACTTGAGTAGTTTCTTTGTATTGTTTAGTCTTGACAAAGCATAATGTTTTTGTTCACTTCGATGATGGTTACTTTTTTTTTAATTTTATTTTCATTTCCATGATGTGACTTGAGTTGAAGTAGAAAAAAATTAGTATTTGACTTTATAATATATTATGAAAATTGAATATGAAGAAGACGTAGTAATAAAAGTGACCCATTAGTATCAGAGTAAGTTACGGAATAGAGTTCTAACAAAGTGAAACAATAGTGTTGGAACAAAGTGAAACAAGAGTTTTGGAACAAAGTGAAACAATAGTGTTGGAACAAAGTGAAACAATAGTGTTGGAACAAAGTGAAACGAGAGTTTTGGAACAAAGTAAAAAAATCATGTTGAATTGAAATGTTTGAAGAGCTCAAATTACTTAATGACAACATGTTTCTATCAATTTGTGTTAACACATAATATACATGTTTGTTTAAAATGAAAAACGTATGTTAATTCTACTTAAATATTTGACTTGCAACTAAAGCAAAACAATTGTGTGCAACCACTTTCCATAATTGAATTAAGTAAATCCTACAAGTTTGTTTTTTCAGTGTAGCGTTTCAGCCTGATTGGACCTTGTTTTCACACAAATGGACCCAGAATGATGTGAAATTGTGCTTCATGCAACATAATTCTGGATGCCATTTACAAACCATAAGTGCTAATGTCTCCATTCCTTTTTGTGGTAGTAGGGGCTTTTGATTGGAGTACACTAAAACAAACCTGATCTCTCTAGGACATTCAGAAGCCAAGTTATAAGCCCACAAATGTGTAACTGGACTACTTCTTTAAAGTGACACCAGATCCGGTGACCTTTGGGACATGGTTTGACCCCCTTAGGAAAGTGCTGTCATCATGAAACGTTCAGATCACTTACAACTCCATAGATTCTACCTTCCTGTAACTTTTCAGCCTGATTGGTCCTTGTTTTCACACAAATGAACCCAGAATGATGTGAAATTGTGCTTCGTGCAACATAATTCTGGGTGCCATTTACAAACCATAAGTGCTAATGACTCCATTCCTTTTTGTGGTTGTAGGGGCTGTTGGTTGGAGTACACTAAAACAAACCTAATCTCTCTAGGACATTCAGAAGCCAAGTTATAAGCCCACAAATGTGTAACTGGACTACTTCTTTAAATTGACACCAGATCCGGTGACCTTTGGGACATGGTTTGACCCCCTTAGGAAAGTGCTGTCATCATGAAACGTTCAGATCACTTACAACTCAGTAGATTCTACCTTCCTGTAACGTTTCAGCCTGATTTGACCTTGTTTTCACACAAATGGACCCAGAATGATGTGAAATTGTGCTTCGTGCAACATAATTCTGGGTGCCATTTAAAAACCATAAGTGCTAATGTCTCCATTCCTTTTTGTGGTTGTAGGGGCTGTTGATTGGAGTACACTAAAACAAACCTGATCGCTCTAGGACATTCAGAAGCCAAGTTATAAGCCCTCAAATGTGTAACTGGACTACTTCTTTAAAGTGACACCAGGCCCGGTGACCTTTGGGACATGGTTTTACCCCCTATAGGAATGTGCGATCATCTTGAAACGTTCAGATCACTTACAACTCAATAGATTCTACCTTCTTGTAGCGTTTCAGCCTGATTGGACCTTGTTTTCACACAAATGGACCCAGAATGATGTGAAATTGTGCTTCATGCAACATAATTCTGGATGCCATTTACAAACCATAAGTGCTAATGTCTCCATTCCTTTTTGTGGTAGTAGGGGCTTTTGATTGGAGTACACTAAAACAAACCTGATCTCTCTAGGACATTCAGAAGCCAAGTTATAAGCCCACAAATGTGTAACTGGACTACTTCTTTAAAGTGACACCAGATCCGGTGACCTTTGGGACATGGTTTGACCCCCTTAGGAAAGTGCTGTCATCATGAAACGTTCAGATCACTTACAACTCCATAGATTCTACCTTCCTGTAACGTTTCAGCCTGATTGGTCCTTGTTTTCACACAAATGAACCCAGAATGATGTGAAATTGTGCTTCGTGCAACATAATTCTAGGTGCCATTTAAAAACCATAAGTGCTAATGTCTCCATTCCTTTTTGTGGTAGTAGGGGCTTTTGATTGGAGTACACTAAAACAAACCTGACCTCTCTGGGACATTCAGAAGCCAAGTTATAAGCCCACAAATGTGTAACTGGACTACTTCTTTAAAGTGACACCAGATCCGGTGACCTTTGGGACATGGTTTGACCCCCTTAGGAAAGTGCTATCATCATGAAACGTTCAGATCACTTACAACTCCATAGATTCTACCTTCCTGTAACGTTTCAGCCTGATTGGACCTTGTTTTCACACAAATGAACCCAGAATGATGTGAAATTGTGCTTTGTGCAACATAATTCTGGGTGCCATTCACAAACCATAAGTGCTAATGACTCCATTCCTTTTTGTGGTTGTAGGGGCTTTTGATTGGAGTCCACTAAAACAAACCTAACCTCTCTAGGACATTCAGAAGCCAAGTTATAAGCCCACAAAGGTGTAACTGGACTACATCTTTAAAGTGACACCAGGCCCGGTGACCTTTGGGACATGGTTTTACCCCCTATAGGAATGTGCGATCATCTTGAAACGTTCAGATCACTTACAACTCAATAGATTCTACCTTCTTGTAGCGTTTCAGCCTGATTGGACCTTGTTTTCACACAAATGGACCCAGAATGATGTGAAATTGTGCTTCGTGCAACATAATTCTGGATGCCATTTACAAACCATAAGTGCTAATGACTCCATTCCTTTTTGTGGTTGTAGGGGCTGTTGATTGGAGTACACTAAAACAAACCTGATCTCTCTAGGACATTCAGAAGCCAAGTTATAAGCCCACAAATGTGTAACTGGACTACTTCTTTAAATTGACACCTGATCCGGTGACCTTTGGGACATGGTTTGACCCCCTTAGGAAAGTGCTATCATCATGAAACGTTCAGATCACTTACAACTCAATAGATTCTACCTTCCTGTAACGTTTCAGCCTGATTGGTCCTTGTTTTCACACAAATGAACCCAGAATGATGTGAAATTGTGCTTCGTGCAACATAATTCTAGGTGCCATTTAAAAACCATAAGTGCTAATGTCTCCATTCCTTTTTGTGGTAGTAGGGGCTTTTGATTGGAGTACACTAAAACAAACCTGATCTCTCTAGGACATTCAGAAGCCAAGTTATAAGCCCACAAATGTGTAACTGGACTACTTCTTTAAATTGACACCAGATCCGGTGACCTTTGGGACATGGTTTGACCCCCTTAGGAAAGTGCTATCATCATGAAACGTTCAGATCACTTACAACTCAATAGATTCTACCTTCCTGTAACATTTCAGCCTGATTGGACCTTGTTTTCACACAAATGAACCCAGAATGATGTGAAATTGTGCATTGTGCAACATAATTCTGGGTGCCATTTACAAACCATAAGTGCTAATGACTCCATTCCTTTTTGTGGTTGTAGGGGCTGTTGATTGGAGTACACTAAAACAAACCTAACCTCTCTAGGACATTCAGAAGCCAAGTTATAAGCCCACAAAGGTGTAACTGAACTACTTGTTTAAAGTGACACCAGGCCCGGTGACCTTTGGGACATGGTTTTACCCCCTATAGGAATGTGCGATCATCTTGAAACGTTCAGATCACTTACAACTCAATAGATTCTACCTTCTTGTAGCGTTTCAGCCTGATTGGACCTTGTTTTCACACAAATGGACCCAGAATGATGTGAAATTGTGCTTCGTGCAACATAATTCTGGGTGCTATTTACAAACCATAAGTGCTAATGACTCCATTCCTTTTTGTGGTTGTAGGGGCTGTTGATTGGAGTACATTAAAACAAACCTGATCTCTCTAGGACATTCAGAAGCCAAGTTATAAGCCCACAAAGGTGTAACTGGACTACTTCTTTAAAGTGACACCAGGTCCGGTGACCTTTGGGACATGGTTTGACCCCCTTAGGAAAGTGCTATCATCATGAAACGTTCAGATCACTTACAACTCAATAGATTCTACCTTCTTGTAGCGTTTCAGCCTGATTGGACCTTGTTTTCACACAAATGATCCCCGAATGATGTGAAATTGTGCTTCGTGCAACATAATTCTGGGTGCCATTTAAAAACCATAAGTGCTAATGACTCCATTCCTTTTTGTGGTTGTAGGGGCTGTTGATTGGAGTACATTAAAACAAACCTGATCTCTCTAGGACATTCAGAAGCCAAGTTATAAGCCCACAAATGTGTAACTGGACTACTTCTTTAAATTGACACCCGATCCGGTGACCTTTGGGACATGGTTTGACCCCCTTAGGAAAGTGCTATCATGATGAAACGTTCAGATCACTTACAACTCAATATATTCTACCTTCCTGTAACGTTTCAGCCTGATTGGACCTTGTTTTCACACAAAGGAAACCAGAATGATGTGAAATTGTGCTTCGTGCAACATAATTCTGGGTGCCATTCACAAACCATAAGTGCTAATGACTCCATTCCTTTTTGTGGTTGTAGGGGCTTTTGATTGGAGTCCACTAAAACAAACGTAACCTCTCTAGGACATTCAGAAGCCAAGTTATAAGCCCACAAAGGTGTAACTGGACTACATCTTTAAAGTGACACCAGGCCCGGTGACCTTTGGGACATGGTTTTACCCCCTATAGGAATGTGTGATCATCTTGAAACGTTCAGATCACTTACAACTCAATAGATTCTACCTTCTTGTAGCGTTTCAGCCTGATTGGACCTTGTTTTCACACAAATGGACCCAGAATGATGTGAAATTGTGCTTCGTGCAACATAATTCTGGATGCCATTTACAAACCATAAGTGCTAATGACTCCATTCCTTTTTGTGGTTGTAGGGGCTGTTGATTGGAGTACACTAAAACAAACCTGATCTCTCTAGGACATTCAGAAGCCAAGTTATAAGCCCACAAATGTGTAACTGGACTACTTCTTTAAATTGACACCTGATCCGGTGACCTTTGGGACATGGTTTGACCCCCTTAGGAAAGTGCTATCATCATGAAACGTTCAGATCACTTACAACTCAATAGATTCTACCTTCCTGTAACGTTTCAGCCTGATTGGTCCTTGTTTTCACACAAATGAACCCAGAATGATGTGAAATTGTGCTTCGTGCAACATAATTCTAGGTGCCATTTAAAAACCATAAGTGCTAATGTCTCCATTCCTTTTTGTGGTAGTAGGGGCTTTTGATTGGAGTACACTAAAACAAACCTGATCTCTCTAGGACATTCAGAAGCCAAGTTATAAGCCCACAAATGTGTAACTGGACTACTTCTTTAAATTGACACCAGATCCGGTGACCTTTGGGACATGGTTTGACCCCCTTAGGAAAGGGCTATCATCATGAAACGTTCAGATCACTTACAACTCAATAGATTCTACCTTCCTGTAACGTTTCAGCCTGATTGGACCTTGTTTTCACACAAATGAACCCAGAATGATGTGAAATTGTGCTTCGTGCAACATAATTCTGGGTGCCATTTACAAACCATAAGTGCTAATGACTCCATTCCTTTTTGTGGTTGTAGGGGCTGTTGATTGGAGTACACTAAAACAAACCTGATCTCTCTAGGACATTAAGAAGCCAAGTTATAAGCCCACAAATGTGTAACTGGATTACTTCTTTAAATTGACACCAGATCCGGTGACCTTTGGAAAATGGTTTGACCCCCTTAGGAATGTGCGATCATCATGAAACGTTCAGATCACTTACAACTCAATAGATTCTACCTTCCTGTAACGTTTCAGCCTGATTGGACCTTGTTTTCACACAAATGAACCCAGAATGATGTGAAATTGTGCTTCGTGCAACATAATTCTGGGTGCCATTTACAAACCATAAGTGCTAATGACTCCATTCCTTTTTGTGGTTGTAGGGGCTGTTGATTGGAGTACACTAAAACAAACCTAACCTCTCTAGGATATTCAGAAGCCAAGTTATAAGCCCACAAATGTGTAACTGGACTACTTCTTTAAATTGACACCAGATCCTGTGACCTTTGGGACATGGTTTGACCCCCTTAGGAAAGTGCTATCATCATGAAACGTTCAGATCACTTACAACTCAATAGATTCTACCTTCCTGTAACGTTTCAGCCTGATTGGTCCTTGTTTTCACACAAATGAACCCAGAATGATGTGAAATTGTGCTTCGTGCAACATAATTCTAGGTGCCATTTAAAAACCATAAGTGCTAATGTCTCCATTCCTTTTTGTGGTAGTAGGGGCTTTTGATTGGAGTACACTAAAACAAACCTGATCTCTCTAGGACATTCAGAAGCCAAGTTATAAGCCCACAAATGTGTAACTGGACTACTTCTTTAAATTGACACCAGATCCGGTGACCTTTGGGACATGGTTTGACCCCCTTAGGAAAGTGCTATCATCATGAAACGTTCAGATCACTTACAACTCAATAGATTCTACCTTCCTGTAACATTTCAGCCTGATTGGACCTTGTTTTCACACAAATGAACCCAGAATGATGTGAAATTGTGCATTGTGCAACATAATTCTGGGTGCCATTTACAAACCATAAGTGCTAATGACTCCATTCCTTTTTGTGGTTGTAGGGGCTGTTGATTGGAGTACACTAAAACAAACCTAACCTCTCTAGGACATTCAGAAGCCAAGTTATAAGCCCACAAAGGTGTAACTGAACTACTTGTTTAAAGTGACACCAGGCCCGGTGACCTTTGGGACATGGTTTTACCCCCTATAGGAATGTGCGATCATCTTGAAACGTTCAGATCACTTACAACTCAATAGATTCTACCTTCTTGTAGCGTTTCAGCCTGATTGGACCTTGTTTTCACACAAATGGACCCAGAATGATGTGAAATTGTGCTTCGTGCAACATAATTCTGGGTGCTATTTACAAACCATAAGTGCTAATGACTCCATTCCTTTTTGTGGTTGTAGGGGCTGTTGATTGGAGTACATTAAAACAAACCTGATCTCTCTAGGACATTCAGAAGCCAAGTTATAAGCCCACAAAGGTGTAACTGGACTACTTCTTTAAAGTGACACCAGGTCCGGTGACCTTTGGGACATGGTTTGACCCCCTTAGGAAAGTGCTATCATCATGAAACGTTCAGATCACTTACAACTCAATAGATTCTACCTTCTTGTAGCGTTTCAGCCTGATTGGACCTTGTTTTCACACAAATGATCCCCGAATGATGTGAAATTGTGCTTCGTGCAACATAATTCTGGGTGCCATTTAAAAACCATAAGTGCTAATGACTCCATTCCTTTTTGTGGTTGTAGGGGCTGTTGATTGGAGTACATTAAAACAAACCTGATCTCTCTAGGACATTCAGAAGCCAAGTTATAAGCCCACAAATGTGTAACTGGACTACTTCTTTAAATTGACACCCGATCCGGTGACCTTTGGGACATGGTTTGACCCCCTTAGGAAAGTGCTATCATGATGAAACGTTCAGATCACTTACAACTCAATATATTCTACCTTCCTGTAACGTTTCAGCCTGATTGGACCTTGTTTTCACACAAAGGAAACCAGAATGATGTGAAATTGTGCTTCGTGCAACATAATTCTGGGTGCCATTCACAAACCATAAGTGCTAATGACTCCATTCCTTTTTGTGGTTGTAGGGGCTTTTGATTGGAGTCCACTAAAACAAACGTAACCTCTCTAGGACATTCAGAAGCCAAGTTATAAGCCCACAAAGGTGTAACTGGACTACATCTTTAAAGTGACACCAGGCCCGGTGACCTTTGGGACATGGTTTTACCCCCTATAGGAATGTGTGATCATCTTGAAACGTTCAGATCACTTACAACTCAATAGATTCTACCTTCTTGTAGCGTTTCAGCCTGATTGGACCTTGTTTTCACACAAATGGACCCAGAATGATGTGAAATTGTGCTTCGTGCAACATAATTCTGGATGCCATTTACAAACCATAAGTGCTAATGACTCCATTCCTTTTTGTGGTTGTAGGGGCTGTTGATTGGAGTACACTAAAACAAACCTGATCTCTCTAGGACATTCAGAAGCCAAGTTATAAGCCCACAAATGTGTAACTGGACTACTTCTTTAAATTGACACCTGATCCGGTGACCTTTGGGACATGGTTTGACCCCCTTAGGAAAGTGCTATCATCATGAAACGTTCAGATCACTTACAACTCAATAGATTCTACCTTCCTGTAACGTTTCAGCCTGATTGGTCCTTGTTTTCACACAAATGAACCCAGAATGATGTGAAATTGTGCTTCGTGCAACATAATTCTAGGTGCCATTTAAAAACCATAAGTGCTAATGTCTCCATTCCTTTTTGTGGTAGTAGGGGCTTTTGATTGGAGTACACTAAAACAAACCTGATCTCTCTAGGACATTCAGAAGCCAAGTTATAAGCCCACAAATGTGTAACTGGACTACTTCTTTAAATTGACACCAGATCCGGTGACCTTTGGGACATGGTTTGACCCCCTTAGGAAAGGGCTATCATCATGAAACGTTCAGATCACTTACAACTCAATAGATTCTACCTTCCTGTAACGTTTCAGCCTGATTGGACCTTGTTTTCACACAAATGAACCCAGAATGATGTGAAATTGTGCTTCGTGCAACATAATTCTGGGTGCCATTTACAAACCATAAGTGCTAATGACTCCATTCCTTTTTGTGGTTGTAGGGGCTGTTGATTGGAGTACACTAAAACAAACCTGATCTCTCTAGGACATTAAGAAGCCAAGTTATAAGCCCACAAATGTGTAACTGGATTACTTCTTTAAATTGACACCAGATCCGGTGACCTTTGGAAAATGGTTTGACCCCCTTAGGAATGTGCGATCATCATGAAACGTTCAGATCACTTACAACTCAATAGATTCTACCTTCCTGTAACGTTTCAGCCTGATTGGACCTTGTTTTCACACAAATGAACCCAGAATGATGTGAAATTGTGCTTCGTGCAACATAATTCTGGGTGCCATTTACAAACCATAAGTGCTAATGACTCCATTCCTTTTTGTGGTTGTAGGGGCTGTTGATTGGAGTACACTAAAACAAACCTAACCTCTCTAGGATATTCAGAAGCCAAGTTATAAGCCCACAAATGTGTAACTGGACTACTTCTTTAAATTGACACCAGATCCGGTGACCTTTGGGACATGGTTTGACCCCCTTAGGAAAGTGCTATCATCATGAAACATTCAGATCACTTACAACTCAACAGATTCTACCTTCCTGTAACGTTTCAGCCTGATTGGACCTTGTTTTCACACAAATGAACCCAGAATGATGTGAAATTGTGCTTAGTGCAGCATAATTCTGGGTGCCATTTAAAAACCATTAGTCCTAATGACTCCATTCCTTTTTGAGGTTGTAGGGGATGTTGATTGGAGTACACTAAAACAAACCTGATCTCTCTAGGATATTCAGAAGATAAGTTATAAGCCCAAAAATGTGTAACTGGACTACTTCTTTAAAGTGACACCAGGCCCGGTAACCTTTGGGACATGGTTTTACCCCCTATAGGAATGTGCGATCATCTTGAAACGTTCAGATCATTTACAACTCAATAGATTATACCTTCTTGTAGCGTTTCAGCCTGATTGGACCTTGTTTTCACACAAATGGACCCAGAATGATGTGAAATTGTGCTTCGTGCAACATAATTCTGGATGCCATTTACAAACCATAAGTGCTAATGACTCCATTCCTTTTTGTGGTTGTAGGGGCTGTTGATTGGAGTACACTAAAACAACCCTGATCTCTCTAGGACATTCAGAAGCCAAGTTATAAGCCCACAAATGTGTAACGTGACTACTTCTTTAAAGTGACACCAGATCCGGTGACCTTTGGGACATGGTTTGACCCCCTTAGGAAAGTGCTATCATCATGAAACGTTCAGATCACTTACAACTCCATAGATTCTACCTTCGTGTAACGTTTCAGCCTGATTGGTCCTTGTTTTCACACAAATGAACCCAGAATGATGTGAAATTGTGCTTCGTGCAACATAATTCTGGGTGCCATTTAAAAACCATAAGTGCTAATGTCTCCATTCCTTTTTGTGGTAGTAGGGGCTTTTGATTGGAGTACACTAAAACAAACCTGACCTCTCTGGGACATTCAGAAGCCAAGTTATAAGCCCACAAATGTGTAACTGGACTACTTCTTTAAAGTGACATCAGATCCGGTGACCTTTGGGACATGGTTTGACCCCCTTAGGAAAGTGCTATCATCATGAAACGTTCAGATCTCTTACAACTCCATAGATTCTACCTTCCTGTAACGTTTCAGCCTGATTGGACCTTGTTTTCACACAAATGAACCCAGAATGATGTGAAATTGTGCTTTGTGCAACATAATTCTGGGTGCCATTCACAAACCATAAGTGCTAATGACTCCATTCCTTTTTGTGGTTGTAGGGGCTTTTGATTGGAGTCCACTAAAACAAACCTAACCTCTCTAGGACATTCAGAAGCCAAGTTATAAGCCCACAAAGGTGTAACTGGACTACATCTTTAAAGTGACACCAGGCCCGGTGACCTTTGGGACATGGTTTTACCCCCTATAGGAATGTGCGATCATCTTGAAACGTTCAGATCACTTACAACTCAATAGATTCTACCTTCTTGTAGCGTTTCAGCCTGATTGGACCTTGTTTTCACACAAATGGACCCAGAATGATGTGAAATTGTGCTTCGTGCAACATAATTCTGGATGCCATTTACAAACCATAAGTGCTAATGACTCCATTCCTTTTTGTGGTTGTAGGGGCTGTTGATTGGAGTACACTAAAACAAACCTGATCTCTCTAGGACATTCAGAAGCCAAGTTATAAGCCCACAAATGTGTAACTGGACTACTTCTTTAAATTGACACCTGATCCGGTGACCTTTGGGACATGGTTTGACCCCCTTAGGAAAGTGCTATCATCATGACACGTTCAGATCACTTACAACTCAATAGATTCTACCTTCCTGTAACGTTTCAGCCTGATTGGTCCTTGTTTTCACACAAATGAACCCAGAATGATGTGAAATTGTGCTTCGTGCAACATAATTCTAGGTGCCATTTAAAAACCATAAGTGCTAATGTCTCCATTCCTTTTTGTGGTAGTAGGGGCTTTTGATTGGAGTACACTAAAACAAACCTGATCTCTCTAGGACATTCAGAAGCCAAGTTATAAGCCCACAAATGTGTAACTGGACTACTTCTTTAAATTGACACCAGATCCGGTGACCTTTGGGACATGGTTTGACCCCCTTAGGAAAGGGCTATCATCATGAAACGTTCAGATCACTTACAACTCAATAGATTCTACCTTCCTGTAACGTTTCAGCCTGATTGGACCTTGTTTTCACACAAATGAACCCAGAATGATGTGAAATTGTGCATTGTGCAACATAATTCTGGGTGCCATTTACAAACCATAAGTGCTAATGACTCCATTCCTTTTTGTGGTTGTAGGGGCTGTTGATTGGAGTACACTAAAACAAACCTAACCTCTCTAGGACATTCAGAAGCCAAGTTATAAGCCCACAAAGGTGTAACTGGACTACTTGTTTAAAGTGACACCAGGCCCGGTGACCTTTGGGACATGGTTTTACCCCCTATAGAAATGTGCGATCATCTTGAAACGTTCAGATCACTTACAACTCAATAGATTCTACCTTCTTGTAGCGTTTCAGCCTGATTGGACCTTGTTTTCACACAAATGGACCCAGAATGATGTGAAATTGTGCTTCGTGCAACATAATTCTGGGTGCCATTTACAAACCATAAGTGCTAATGACTCCATTCCTTTTTGTGGTTGTAGGGGCTGTTGATTGGAGTACATTAAAACAAACCTGATCTCTCTAGGACATTCAGAAGCCAAGTTATAAGCCCACAAAGGTGTTACTGGACTACTTCTTTAAAGTGACACCAGGTCCGGTGACCTTTGGGACATGGTTTGACCCCCTTAGGAAAGTGCTATCATTATGAAACGTTCAGATCACTTACAACTCAATAGATTCTACCTTCTTGTAGCGTTTCAGCCTGATTGGACCTTGTTTTCACACAAATGATCCCCGAATGATGTGAAATTGTGCTTCGTGCAACATAATTCTGGGTGCCATTTAAAAACCATAAGTGCTAATGACTCCATTCCTTTTTGTGGTTGTAGGGGCTGTTGATTGGAGTACATTAAAACAAACCTGATCTCTCTAGGACATTCAGAAGCCAAGTTATAAGCCCACAAATGTGTAACTGGACTACTTCTTTAAATTGACACCCGATCCGGTGACCTTTGGGACATGGTTTGACCCCCTTAGGAAAGTGCTATCATGATGAAACGTTCAGATCACTTACAACTCAATATATTCTACCTTCCTGTAACGTTTCAGCCTGATTGGACCTTGTTTTCACACAAATGAACCCAGAATGATGTGAAATTGTGCTTCGTGCAACATAATTCTGGGTGCCATTCACAAACCATAAGTGCTAATGACTCCATTCCTTTTTGTGGTTGTAGGGGCTTTTGATTGGAGTACACTAAAACAAACCTAACCTCTCTAGGACATTCAGAAGCCAAGTTATAAGCCCACAAAGGTGTAACTGGACTACATCTTTAAAGTGACACCAGGCCCGGTGACCTTTGGGACATGGTTTTACCCCCTATAGGAATGTGCGATCATCTTGAAACGTTCAGATCACTTACAACTCAATAGATTCTACCTTCTTGTAGCGTTTCAGCCTGATTGGACCTTGTTTTCACACAAATGGACCCAGAATGATGTGAAATTGTGCTTCGTGCAACATAATTCTGGATGCCATTTACAAACCATAAGTGCTAATGACTCCATTCCTTTTTGTGGTTGTAGGGGCTGTTGATTGGAGTACACTAAAACAAACCTGATCTCTCTAGGACATTCAGAAGCCAAGTTATAAGCCCACAAATGTGTAACTGGACTACTTCTTTAAATTGACACCTGATCCGGTGACCTTTGGGACATGGTTTGACCCCCTTAGGAAAGTGCTATCATCATGAAACGTTCAGATCACTTACAACTCAATAGATTCTACCTTCCTGTAACGTTTCAGCCTGATTGGTCCTTGTTTTCACACAAATGAACCCAGAATGATGTGAAATTGTGCTTCGTGCAACATAATTCTAGGTGCCATTTAAAAACCATAAGTGCTAATGTCTCCATTCCTTTTTGTGGTAGTAGGGGCTTTTGATTGGAGTACACTAAAACAAACCTGATCTCTCTAGGACATTCAGAAGCCAAGTTATAAGCCCACAAATGTGTAACTGGACTACTTCTTTAAATTGAGACCAGATCCGGTGACATTTGGGACATGGTTTGACCCCCTTAGGAAAGGGCTATCATCATGAAACGTTCAGATCACTTACAACTCAATAGATTCTACCTTCCTGTAATGTTTCAGCCTGATTGGACCTTGTTTTCACACAAATGAACCCAGAATGATGTGAAATTGTGCATTGTGCAACATAATTCTGGGTGCCATTTACAAACCATAAGTGCTAATGACTCCATTCCTTTTTGTGGTTGTAGGGGCTGTTGATTGGAGTACACTAAAACAAACCTAACCTCTCTAGGACATTCAGAAGCCAAGTTATAAGCCCACAAAGGTGTAACTGGACTACATCTTTAAAGTGACACCAGGCCCGGTGACCTTTGGGACATGGTTTTACCCCCTATAGGAATGTGCGATCATCTTGAAACGTTCAGATCACTTACAACTCAATAGATTCTACCTTCTTGTAGCGTTTCAGCCTGATTGGACCTTGGTTTCACACAAATGGACCCAGAATGATGTGAAATTGTGCTTCGTGCAACATAATTCTGGGTGCCATTTACAAACCATAAGTGCTAATGACTCCATTCCTTTTTGTGGTTGTAGGGGCTTTTGATTGGAGTCCACTAAAACAAACCTAACCTCTCTAGGACATTCAGAAGCCAAGTTATAAGCCCACAAAGGTGTAACTGGACTACATCTTTAAAGTGACACCAGGCCCGGTGACCTTTGGGACATGGTTTTACCCCCTATAGGAATGTGCGATCATCTTGAAACGTTCAGATCACTTACAACTCAATAGATTCTACCTTCTTGTAGCGTTTCAGCCTGATTGGACCTTGTTTTCACACAAATGGACCCAGAATGATGTGAAATTGTGCTTCGTGCAACATAATTCTGGATGCCATTTAAAAACCATAAGTGCTAATGACTCCATTCCTTTTTGTGGTTGTAGGGGCTGTTGATTGGAGTACATTAAAACAAACCTGATCTCTCTAGGACATTCAGAAGCCAAGTTATAAGCCCACAAATGTGTAACTGGACTACTTCTTTAAATTGACACCCGATCCGGTGACCTTTGGGACATGGTTTGACCCCCTTAGGAAAGTGCTATCATGATGAAACGTTCAGATAACTTGCAACTCAATATATTCTACCTTCCTGTAACGTTTCAGCCTGATTGGACCTTGTTTTCACACAAATGAACCCAGAATGATGTGAAATTGTGCTTCGTGCAACATAATTCTGGGTGCCATTAAAAAACAATGAGTGCTAATGACTCCATTCCTTTTTGTGGTTGTAGGGGATGTCTATTGGAGTATACTAAAACAAACCTGATCTCTCTAGGACATTCGGAAGCCAAGTTATAAGCCCACAAAGGTGTAACTGGACTACTTCTTTAAAGTGACACAGGGCCCGGTGACCTTTGGGACATGGTTTTACCCCCTATAGGAATGTGCGATCATCTTGAAACGTTCAGATCACTTACAACTCAATAGATTCTACCTTCTTGTAGCGTTTCAGCCTGATTGGACCTTGTTTTCACACAAATGGACCCAGAATGATGTGAAATTGTGCTTCGTGCAACATAATTCTGGGTGCCATTTACAAACCTTAAGTGCTAATGACTCCATTCCTTTTTGTGGTTGTAGGGGCTGTTGATTGGAGTACACTAAAACAAACCTGATCTCTCTAGGACATTCAGAAGCCAAGTTTTAAGCCCACAAATGTGTAACTGGACTACTTTAAATTGACACCAGATCCGGTGACCTTTGGGACATGGTTTTACCCCCTTAGGAAAGTGCTATCATCATGAAACGTTCAGATCACTTACAACTCAATAGAATCTACCTTCCTGTAACGTTTCAGACTGATTGGACCTTGTTTTCACACAAATGAACCCAGAATGATGTGAAATTGTGCTTCGTGCAAAATAATTCTGGGTGCCATTTAAAAACCATAAGTGCTAATGACTCCATTCCTTTTTGTGGTTGTAGGGGCTGTTGATTGGAGAACACTAAAACA
Organism: Nothobranchius furzeri; assembly: GCF_043380555.1. Lineage (NCBI taxonomy): Eukaryota > Metazoa > Chordata > Actinopteri > Cyprinodontiformes > Nothobranchiidae > Nothobranchius > Nothobranchius furzeri. The sequence continues at coordinate 12,372,464 of NC_091749.1, read as the reverse complement.
AACCTAACCTCTCTAGGACATTCAGAAGCCAAGTTATAAGCCCACAAAGGTGTAACTGGACTACTTCTTTAAAGTGACACCAGGCCCGGTGACCTTTGGGACATGGTTTTACCCCCTATAGGAATGTGCGATCATCTTGAAACGTTCAGATCACTTACAACTAAATAGATTCTACCTTCTTGTAGCGTTTCAGCCTGATTGGTCCTTGTTTTCACACAAATGGACCCAGAATGATGTGAAATTGTGCTTCGTGCAACAGAATTCTGGGTGCCATTTACAAACCATAAGTGCTAATGACTCCATTCCTTTTTGTGGTTGTAGGGGCTGTTGATTGGAGTACACTAAAACAAACCTGATCTCTCTAGGACATTCAGAAGCCAAGTTATAAGCCCACAAATGTGTAACTGGATTACTTCTTTAAATTGACACCAGATCCGGTGACCTTTGGAAAATGGTTTGACCCCCTTAGGAATGTGCGATCATCATGAAACGTTCAGATCACTTACAACTCAATAGATTCTACCTTCCTGTAACGTTTCAGCCTGATTGGACCTTGTTTTCACACAAATGAACCCAGAATGATGCGAAATTGTGCTTCGTGCAAAATAATTCTGGGTGCCATTTACAAACCATAAGTGCTAATGACTCCATTCCTTTTTGTGGTTGTAGGGGCTGTTGATTGGAGTACACTAAAACAAACCTAACCTCTCTAGGACATTCAGAAGCCAAGTTATAAGCCCACAAATGTGTAACTGGACTACTTCTTTAAATTGACACCAGATCCGGTGACCTTTGGGACATGGTTTGACCCCCTTAGGAAAGTGCTATCATCATGAAACATTCAGATCACTTACAACTCAATAGATTCTACCTTCCTGTAACGTTTCAGCCTGATTGGACCTTGTTTTCACACAAATGAACCCAGAATGATGTGAAATTGTGCTTAGTGCAGCATAATTCTGGGTGCCATTTAAAAACCATTAGTCCTAATGACTCCATTCCTTTTTGAGGTTGTAGGGGATGTTGATTGGAGTACACTAAAACAAACCTGATCTCTCTAGGATATTCAGAAGATAAGTTATAAGCCCAAAAATGTGTAACTGGACTACTTCTTTAAAGTGACACCAGGCCCGGTAACCTTTGGGACATGGTTTTACCCCCTATAGGAATGTGCGATCATCTTGAAACGTTCAGATCACTTACAACTCAATAGATTATACCTTCTTGTAGCGTTTCAGCCTAATTGGACCTTGTTTTCACACAAATGAACCCAGAATGATGTGAAATTGTGCTTCGTGCAACGTAATTCTGGGTGCCATTTACAAACCATAAGTGCTAATGACTCCATTCTGTTTTGTGGTTGTAGGGGCTGTTGATTGGAGTACATTAAAACAAACCTGATCTCTCTAGGATATTCAGAAGCCAAGTAATAAGCCCAAAAATGTGTAACTGGACTACTTCTTTAAAGTGACACCAGGCTCGGTAACCTTTGGGACATGGTTTTACCCCCTATAGGAATGTGCGATCATCTTGAAACGTTCAGATCACTTACAACTCAATAGATTATACCTTCTTGTAGCGTTTCAGCCTGATTGGACCTTGTTTTCACACAAATGAACCCAGAATGATGTGAAATTGTGCTTCGTGCAACGTAATTCTGGGTGCCATTTACAAACCATAAGTGCTAATGACTCCATTCTGTTTTGTGGTTGTAGGGGCTGTTGATTGGAGTACATTAAAACAAACCTGATCTCTCTAGGACATTCAGAAGCCAAGTTATAAGCCCACAAATATGTAACTGGACTACTTCTTTGAATTGACACCAGATCCGGTGACCTTTGGGACATGGTTTGACCCCCTTAGGAAAGTGCTATCATCATGAAATGTTCAGATCACTTACAACTCAATAGATTCTACCTTCCTGTAACATTTCAGCCTGATTGGAGCTTGTTTTCACACAAATGAACCCAGAATGATGTGAAATTGTGCTTCGTGCAACATAATTCTGGGTGCCATTTAAAAACCATAAGTGCTAATGACTCCATTCCTGTTTTAGGTTGTAGGGGCTGTTGATTGGAGTACACTAAAACAAACCTGATCTCTCTAGGACATTCAGAAGCCAAGTTATAAGCCCACAAATGTGTAACTGGACTACTTCTTTAAATTGACACCAGATCCGGTGACCTTTGGGACATGGTTTGACCCCCTTAGGAAAGTGCTATCATCATGAAACGTTCAGATCACTTACAACTCAATAGATTCTACCTTCCTGTAACGTTTCAGCCTGATTGGACCTTGTTTTCACACAAATGAACCCAGAATGATGTGAAAGTGTGCTTCGTGCAACATAATTCTGGGTGCCATTTACAAACCATAAGTGCTAATGACTCCATTCCTTTTTGTGGTTGTAGGGGCTGTTGATTGGAGAACACTAAAACAAACCTAACCTCTCTAGGACATTCAGAAGCCAAGTTATAAGCCCACAAAGGTGTAACTGGACTACTTCTTTAAAGTGACACCAGGCCCGGTGACCTTTGGGACATGGTTTTACCCCTATAGGAATGTGCGATCATCTTGAAACGTTCAGATCACTTACAACTCAATAGATTCTACCTTCTTGTAGCGTTTCAGCCTGATTGGACCTTGTTTTCACACAAATGGACCCAGAATGATGTGAAATTGTGCTTCGTGCAACATAATTCTGGGTGCCATTTACAAACCATAAGTGCTAATGACTCCATTCCTTTTTGTGGTTGTAGGGGCTGTTGATTGGAGTACACTAAAACAAACCTGATCTCTCTAGGACATTAAGAAGCCAAGTTATAAGCCCACAAATGTGTAACTGGATTACTTCTTTAAATTGACACCAGATCCGGTGACCTTTGGAAAATGGTTTGACCCCCTTAGGAATGTGCGATCATCATGAAACGTTCAGATCACTTACAACTCAATATATTCTACCTTCCTGTAAAGTTTCAGCCTGATTGGACCTTGTTTTCACACAAATGAACCCAGAATGATGTGAAATTGTGCTTCGTGCAACATAATTCTGGGTGCCATTTACAAACCATAAGTGCTAATGACTCCATTCCTTTTTGTGGTTGTAGGGGCTGTTGATTGGAGTACACTAAAACAAACCTAACCTCTCTAGGACATTCAGAAGCCAAGTTATAAGCCCACAAATGTGTAACTGGACTACTTCTTTAAAGAGACACCAGGCCCGGTGACCTTTGGGACATGGTTTTACCCCCTATAGGAATGTGCGATCATCTTGAAACGTTCAGATCACTTACAACTCAATAGGTTCTACCTTCTTGTAGCGTTACAGCCTTATTGGACCTTGTTTTCACACAAATGGACCCAGAATGATGTGAAATTGTGCTTCGTGCAACATAATTCTGGGTGCCATTTAAAAACCATAAGTGCTAATGACTCCATTCCTTTTTGTGGTTGTAGGGGCTGTTGATTGGAGTACACTAAAACAAACCTGACCTCTCTAGGACATTCAGAAGCCAAGTTATAAGCCCACAAATGTGTAACTGGACTACTTCTTTAAATTGACACCAGATCCGGTGACCTTTGGGACATGGTTTGACCCCCTTAGGAAAGTGCTATCATCATGAAACGTTCAGATCACTTACAACTCAATAGATTCTACCTTCCTGTAACGTTTCAGCCTGATTGGACCTTGTTTTCACACAAATGAACCCAGAATGATGTGAAATTGTGCTTAGTGCAACATAATTCTGGGTGCCATTTACAAACCATAAGTGCTAATGACTCCATTCCTTTTTGTGGTTGTAGGGGCTGTTGGTTGGAGTACATTAAAACAAACCTGATCTCTCTAGGACATTCAGAAGCCAAGTTATAAGCCCACAAATGTGTAACTGGACTACTTCTTTAAATTGACACCAGATCCGGTGACCTTTGGGACATGGTTTGACCCCCTTAGGAAAGTGCTATCATCATGAAACGTTCAGATCACTTACAACTCAATAGATTCTACCTTCCTGTAACGTTTCAGCCTGATTGGACCTTGTTTTCACACAAATGAACCCAGAATGATGTGAAATTGTGCTTCGTGCAACATAATTCTGGGTGCCATTTACAAACCATAAGTGCTAATGACTCCATTCCTTTTTGTGGTTGTAGGGGCTGTTGATTGGAGTACACTAAAACAAACCTAACCTCTCTAGGACATTCAGAAGCCAAGTTATAAGCCCACAAATGTGTAACTGGACTACTTCTTTAAAGAGACACCAGGCCCGGTGACCTTTGGGACATGGTTTGACCCCCTATAGGAATGTGCGATCATCATGAAACGTTCAGATCACTTACAACTCAATAGATTCTACCTTCTTGTAACGTTTCAGCCTGATTGGACCTTGTTTTCACACAAATGAACCCAGAATGATGTGAAATTGTGCTTCGTGCAACATAATTCTGGGTGCCATTTACAAACCATAAGTGCTAATGACTCCATTCCTTTTTGTGGTTGTAGGGGCTGTTGGTTGGAGTACACTAAAACAAACCTGATCTCTCTAGGACATTAAGAAGCCAAGTTATAAGCCCACAAATGTGTAACTGGATTACTTCTTTAAATTGACACCAGATCCGGTGACCTTTGGAAAATGGTTTGACCCCCTTAGGAATGTGCGATCATCATGAAACGTTCAGATCACTTACAACTCAATAGATTCTACCTTCTTGTAACGTTTCAGCCTGATTGGACCTTGTTTTCACACAAATGGACCCAGAATGATGTGAAATTGTGCTTCGTGCAACATAATTCTGGGTGCCATTTACAAACCATAAGTGCTAATGACTCCATTCCTTTTTGTGGTTGTAGGGGCTGTTGGTTGGAGTACATTAAAACAAACCTGATCTCTCTAGGACATTCAGAAGCCAAGTTATAAGCCCACAAATGTGTAACTGGACTACTTCTTTAAATTGACACCAGATCCGGTGACCTTTGGGACATGGTTTGACCCCCTTAGGAAAGTGCTATCATCATGAAACGTTCAGATCACTTACAACTCAATAGATTCTACCTTCCTGTAACGTTTCAGCCTGATTGGACCTTGTTTTCACACAAATTAACCCAGAATGATGTGAAATTGTGCTTCGTGCAACATAATTCTGGGTGCCATTTACAAACCATAAGTGCTAATGACTCCATTCCTTTTTGTGGTTGTAGGGGCTGTTGATTGGAGTACACTAAAACAAACCTAACCTCTCTAGGACATTCAGAAGCCAAGTTATAAGCCCACAAATGTGTAACTGGACTACTTCTTTAAAGAGACACCAGGCCCGGTGACCTTTGGGACATGGTTTGACCCCCTATAGGAATGTGCGATCATCTTGAAACGTTCAGATCACTTACAACTCAATAGGTTCCACCTTCTTGTAGCGTTTCAGCCTTATTGGACCTTGTTTTCACACAAATGGACCCAGAATGATGTGAAATTGTGCTTCGTGCAACATAATTCTGGGTGCCATTTACAAACCTTAAGTGCTAATGACTCCATTCCTTTTTGTGGTTGTAGGGGCTGTTGATTGGAGTACACTAAAACAAACCTGATCTCTCTAGGACATTCAGAAGCCAAGTTATAAGCCCACAAATGTGTAACTGGACTACTTCTTTAAATTGACACCAGATCCGGTGACCTTTGGGACATGGTTTGACCCCCTTAGGAAAGTGCTATCATCATGAAACGTTCAGATCATTTACAACTCAATAGATTCTACCTTCCTGTAACGTTTCAGCCTGATTGGACCTTGTTTTCACACAAATGAACCCAGAATGATGTGAAATTGTGCTTAGTGCAGCATAATTCTGGGTGCCATTTAAAAACCATAAGTCCTCATGACTCCAATCCTTTTTGAGGTTGTAGGGGATGTTGATTGGAGTACACTAAAACAAACCTGATCTCTCTAAGACATTCAGAAGCCAAGTTATAAGCCCTCAAATGTGTAACTGGACTACTTCTTTAAAGTGACACCAGGCCCGGTGACCTTTGGGACATGGTTTTACCCCCTATAGGAATGTGCGATCATCTTGAAACGTTCAGATCACTTACAACTCAATAGGTTCCACCTTCTTGTAGCGTTTCAGCCTTATTGGACCTTGTTTTCACACAAATGGACCCAGAATGATGTGAAATTGTGCTTCGTGCAACATAATTCTGGGTGCCATTTACAAACCTTAAGTGCTAATGACTCCATTCCTTTTTGTGGTTGTAGGGGCTGTTGATTGGAGTACACTAAAACAAACCTGATCTCTCTAGGACATTCAGAAGCCAAGTTATAAGCCCACAAATGTGTAACTGGACTACTTCTTTAAATTGACACCAGATCCGGTGACCTTTGGGACATGGTTTGACCCCCTTAGGAAAGTGCTATCATCATGAAACGTTCAGATCATTTACAACTCAATAGATTCTACCTTCCTGTAACGTTTCAGCCTGATTGGACCTTGTTTTCACACAAATGAACCCAGAATGATGTGAAATTGTGCTTAGTGCAGCATAATTCTGGGTGCCATTTAAAAACCATAAGTCCTCATGACTCCAATCCTTTTTGAGGTTGTAGGGGATGTTGATTGGAGTACACTAAAACAAACCTGATCTCTCTAGGATATTCAGAAGCCAAGTTATAAGCCCAAAAATGTGTAACTGGACTACTTCTTTAAAGTGACACCAGGCCCGGTGACCTTTGGGACATGGTTTTACCCCCTATAGGAATGTGCGATCATCTTGAAACGTTCAGATCACTTACAACTCAATAGATTCTACCTTCTTGTAGCGTTTCAGCCTGATTGGACCTTGTTTTCACACAAATGAACCCAGAATGATGTGAAATTGTGCTTCGTGCAACGTAATTCTGGGTGCCATTTACAAACCATAAGTGCTAATGACTCCATTCTGTTTTGTGGTTGTAGGGGCTGTTGATTGGAGTACACTAAAACAAACCTGATCTCTCTAGGACATTCAGAAGCCAAGTTATAAGCCCACAAATATGTAACTGGACTACTTCTTTGAATTGACACCAGATCCGGTGACCTTTGGGACATGTTTGACCCCCTTAGGAAAGTGCTATCATCATGAAACGTTCAGATCACTTACAACTCAATAGATTCTACCTTCCTGTAACGTTTCAGCCTGATTGGACCTTGTTTTCACACAAATGAACCCAGAATGATGTGAAATTGTGCTTCGTGCAACATAATTCTGGGTGCCATTTAAAAACCATAAGTGCTAATGACTCCATTCCTGTTTGAGGTTGTAGGGGCTGTTGATTGGAGTACAGTAAAACAAACCTGATCTCTCTAGGACATTCAGAAGCTGAGTTATAAGCCCACAAATGTGTAACTGGACTACTTCTTTAAATTGACACCAGATCCGGTGACCTTTGGGACATGGTTTGACCCCCTTAGGAAAGTGCTATCATCATGAAACGTTCAGATCACTTACAACTCAATAGATTCTACCTTCCTGTAACGTTTCAGCCTGATTGGACCTTGTTTTCACACAAATGAACCCAGAATGATGTGAAATTGTGCTTCGTGCAACATAATTCTGGGTGCCATTTACAAACCATAAGTGCTAATGACTCCATTCCTTTTTGTGGTTGTAGGGGCTGTTGATTGGAGAACACTAAAACAAACCTAACCTCTCTAGGACATTCAGAAGCCAAGTTATAAGCCCACAAAGGTGTAACTGGACTACTTCTTTAAAGTGACACCAGGCCCGGTGACCTTTGGGACATGGTTTTACCCCTATAGGAATGTGCGATCATCTTGAAACGTTCAGATCACATACAACTCAATAGATTCTACATTCTTGTAGCGTTTCAGCCGGATTGGACCTTGTTTTCACACAAATGGACCCAGAATGATGTGAAATTGTGCTTCGTGCAACATAATTCTGGGTGCCATTTACAAACCTTAAGTGCTAATGACTCCATTCCTTTTTGTGGTTGTAGGGGCTGTTGATTGGAGTACACTAAAACAAACCTGATCTCTCTAGGACATTCAGAAGCCAAGTTATAAGCCCACAAATGTGTAACTGGACTACTTCTTTAAATTGACACCAGATCCGGTGACCTTTGGGACATGGTTTGACCCCCTTAGGAAAGTGCTATCATCATGAAACGTTCAGATCACTTACAACTCAATAGATTCTACCTTCCTGTAACGTTTCAGCCTGATTGGACCTTGTTTTCACACAAATGAACCCAGAATGATGTGAAATTGTGCTTCGTGCAACATAATTCTGGGTGCCATTTACAAACCATAAGTGCTAATGACTCCATTCCTTTTTGTGGTTGTAGGGGCTGTTGATTGGAGTACATTAAAACAAACCTGATCTCTCTAGGACATTCAGAAGCCAAGTTATAAGCCCACAAATGTGTAACTGGACTACTTCTTTAAATTGACACCAGATCCATTGACCTTTGGGACATGGTTTGACCCCCTTAGGAAAGTGTGATCATCTTGAAACGTTCAGATCACTTACAACTCAATAGATTCTACCTTCTTGTAACGTTTCAGCCTGATTGGACCTTGTTTTCACACAAATGGACCCTGAATGATGTGAAATTGTGCTTCGTGCAACATAATTCTGGGTGCCATTTACAAACCATAAGTGCTAATGACTCCATTCCTTTTTGTGGTTGTAGGGGCTGTTGGTTGGAGTCCATTAAAACAAACCTGATATCTCTAGGACATTCAGAAGCCAAGTTATAAGCCCACAAATGTGTAACTGGACTACTTCTTTAAATTGACACCAGATCCAGTGACCTTTGGGACATGGTTTGACCCCCTTAGGAAAGTGCTATCATCATGAAACGTTCAGATCACTTACAACTCAATAGATTCTACCTTCCTGTAACGTTTCAGCCTGATTGGACCTTGTTTTCACACAAATGAACCCAGAATGATGTGAAATTGTGCTTAGTGCAGCATAATTCTGGGTGCCATTTAAAAACCATAAGTCCTAATGACTACAATCCTTTTTGAGGTTGTAGGGGATGTTGATTGGAGTACACTAAAACAAACCTGATCTCTCTAGGATATTCAGAAGCCAAGTTATAAGCCCAAAAATGTGTAACTGGACTACTTCTTTAAAGTGACACCAGGCCCGGTGACCTTTTGGACATGGTTTTACCCCCTATAGGAATGTGCGATCATCTTGAAACGTTCAGATCACTTACAACTCAATAGATTCTACCTTCGTGTAGCGTTTCAGCCTGATTGGACCTTGTTTTCACACAAATGAACCCAGAATGATGTGAAATTGTGCTTCGTGCAACGTAATTCTGGGTGCCATTTACAAACCATAAGTGGGCTGTTGATTGGAGTACATTAAAACAAACCTGATCTCTCTAGGACATTCAGAAGCCAAGTTATAAGCCCACAAATATGTAACTGGACTACTTCTTTGAATTGACACCAGATCCGGTGACCTTTGGGAAATGGTTTGACCCCCTTAGGAATGTGCTATCATCATGAAACGTTCAGATCACTTACAACTCAATAGATTCTACCTTCATGTAACGTTTCAGCCTGATTGGACCTTGTTTTCACACAAATGAACCCAGAATGATGTGAAATTGTGCTTCGTGCAACATAATTCTGGGTGCCATTTACAAACCATAAGTGCTAATGACTCCATTCCTTATTGTGGTTGTAGGGGCTGTTGATTGGAGAACACTAAAACAAACCTAACCTCTCTAGGACATTCAGAAGCCAAGTTATAAGCCCACAAAGGTGTAACTGGACTACTTCTTTAAAGTGACACCAGGCCCGGTGACCTTTGGGACATGGTTTTACCCCTATAGGAATGTGCGATCATCTTGAAACGTTCAGATCACTTACAACTCAATAGATTCTACCTTCTTGTAGCGTTTCAGCCTGATTGGACCTTGTTTTCACACAAATGGACCCAGAATGATGTGAAATTGTGCTTCGTGCAACATAATTCTGGGTGCCATTTACAAACCATAAGTGCTAATGACTCCATTCCTTTTTGTGGTTGTAGGGGCTGTTGATTGGAGTACACTAAAACAAACCTGATCTCTCTAGGACATTCAGAAGCCAAGTTATAAGCCCACAAATGTGTAACTGGACTACTTCTTTAAATTGACACCAGATCCGGTGACCTTAGGGACATGGTTTGACTCCTTTAGGAAAGTGCTATCATCATGAAACGTTCAGATCACTTACAACTCAATAGATTCTACCTTCCTGTAACGTTTCAGCCTGATTGGACCTTGTTTTCACACAAATGAACCCAGAATGATGTGAAATTGTGCTTCGTGCAACATAATTCTGGGTGCCATTTACAAACCATAAGTGCTAATGACTCCATTCCTTTTTGTGGTTGTAGGGGCTGTTGATTGGATTACACTAAAACAAACCAAACCTCTCTAGGACATTCAGAAGCCAAGTTATAAGACCACAAATGTGTAACTGGACTACTTCTTTAAATTGACACCAGATCCAGTGACCTTTGGGACATGGTTTGACCCCCTTAGGAAAGTGCTATCATCATGAAACGTTCAGATCACTTACAACTCAATAGATTCTACCTTCCTGTAACGTTTCAGCCTGATTGGACCTTGTTTTCACACAAATGAACCCAGAATGATGTGAAATTGTGCTTCGTGCAACATAATTCTGGGTGCCATTTAAAAACCATAAGTGCTAATGACTCCATTCCTTTTGGAGGTTGTAGGGGCTGTTGATTGGAGTACACTAAAACAAACCTGATATCTCTAAGACATTCAGAAGCCAAGTTATAATCCCTCAAAGGTGTAACTGGACTACTTCTTTAAAGTGACACCAGGCCCGGTGACCTTTGGGACATGGTTTGACCCCCTATAGGAATGTGCGATCATCATGAAACGTTCAGATCACTTACAACTCAATAGATTCTACCTTCTTGTAACGTTTCAGCCTGATTGGACCTTGTTTTCACACAAATGGACCCAGAATGATGTGAAATTGTGCTTCGTGCAACATAATTCTGGGTGCCATTTACAAACCATAAGTGCTAATGACTCGATTCCTTTTTGTGGTTGTAGGGGCTGTTGGTTGGAGTACATTAAAACAAACCTAATCTCTCTAGGACATTCAGAAGCCAAGTTATAAGCCCACAAATGTGTAACTGGACTACTTCTTTAAATTGACACCAGATCCGGTGACCTTTGGGACATGGTTTGACCCCCTTAGGAAAGTGCTATCATCATGAAACGTTCAGATCACTTACAACTCAATAGATTCTACCTTCCTGTAACGTTTCAGCCTGATTGGACCTTGTTTTCACACAAATGAACCCAGAATGATGTGAAATTGTGCTTAGTGCAGCATAATTCTGGGTGCCATTTAAAAACCATAAGTCCTAATGACTCCATTCCTTTTTGAGGTTGTAGGGGATGTTGATTGGAGTACACTAAAACAAACCTGATCTCTCTAGGATATTCAGAAGCCAAGTTATAAGCCCAAAAATGTGTAACTGGACTACTTCTTTAAAGTGACACCAGGCCCGGTGACCTTTGGGGCATGGTTTTACCCCCTATAGGAATGTGCGATCATCATGAAACGTTCAGATCACTTACAACTCAATAGATTCTACCTTCTTGTAGCGTTTCAGCCTGATTGGACCTTGTTTTCACACAAATGAACCCAGAATGATGTGAAATTGTGCTTCGTGCAACGTAATTCTGGGTGCCATTTACAAACCATAAGTGCTAATGACTCCATTCTGTTTTGTGGTTGTAGGGGCTGTTGATTGGAGTACATTAAAACAAACCTGATCTCTCTAGGACATTCAGAAGCCAAGTTATAAGCCCAAAAATATGTAACTGGACTACTTCTTTGAATTGACACCAGATCCGGTGACCTTTGGGACATGGTTTGACCCCCTTAGGAAAGTGCTATCATCATGAAACGTTCAGATCACTTACAACTCAATAGATTCTACCTTCCTGTAACGTTTCAGCCTGATTGGACCTTGTTTTCACACAAATGAACCCAGAATGATGTGAAATTGTGCTTCGTGCAACATAATTCTGGGTGCCATTTAAAAACCATAAGTGCTAATGACTCCATTCCTTTTTGTGGTTGTAGGGGCTGTTGATTGGAGTATACTAAAACAAACCTGATCTCTCAGGGACATTCAGAAGCCAAGTTATAAGCCCACAAATGTGTAACTGGACTACTTCTTTAAAGAGACACCAGGCCCGGTGACCTTTGGGACATGGTTTTACCCCCTATAGGAATGTGCGATCATCTTGAAACGTTCAGATCACTTACAACTCAATAGGTTCTACCTTCTTGTAGCGTTTCAGCCTGATTGGACCTTGTTTTCACACAAATGGACCCAGAATGATGTGAAATTGTGCTTCGTGCAACATAATTCTGGGTGCCATTTACAAACCTTAAGTGCTAATGACTCCATTCCTTTTTGTGGTTGGAGGGGCTGTTGATTGGAGTACACTAAAACAAACCTGATCTCTCTAGGACATTCAGAAGCCAAGTTATAAGCCCACAAATGTGTAACTGGACTACTTCTTTAAATTAAACACCAGATCCGGTGACCTTTGGGACATGGTTTGACCCCCTTAGGAAAGTGCTTTCATCATGAAACGTTCAGATCACTTACAACTCAATAGATTCTACCTTCCTGTAACGTTTCAGCCTGATTGGACCTTGTTTTCACACAAATGAACCCAGAATGATGTGAAATTGTGCTTAGTGCAGCATAATTCTGGGTGCCATTTAAAAACCATAAGTCCTAATGACTCCAATCCTTTTTGAGGTTGTAGGGGATGTTGATTGGAGTACACTAAAACAAACCTGATCTCTCTAGGATATTCAGAAGCCAAGTTATAAGCCCAAAAATGTGTAACTGGACTACTTCTTTAAAGTGACACCAGGCCCGGTGACCTTTGGGACATGGTTTTACCCCCTATAGGAATGTGCGATCATCTTGAAACGTTCAGATCACTTACAACTCAATAGATTCTACCTTCTTGTAGCGTTTCAGCCTGATTGGACCTTGTTTTCACACAAATGAACCCAGAATGATGTGAAATTGTGCTTCGTGCAACATAATTCTGGGTGCCATTTAAAAACCATAAGTGCTAATGACTCCATTCCTGTTTGAGGTTGTAGGGGCTGTTGATTGGAGTACAGTAAAACAAACCTGATCTCTCTAGGACATTCAGAAGCTGAGTTATAAGCCCACAAATGTGTAACTGGACTACTTCTTTAAATTGACACCAGATCCGGTGACCTTTGGGACATGGTTTGACCCCCTTAGGAAAGTGCTATCATCATGAAACGTTCAGATCACTTACAACTCAATAGATTCTACCTTCCTGTAACGTTTCAGCCTGATTGGACCTTGTTTTCACACAAATGAACCCAGAATGATGTGAAATTGTGCTTCGTGCAACATAATTCTGGGTGCCATTTACAAACCATAAGTGCTAATGACTCCATTCCTTTTTGTGGTTGTAGGGGCTGTTGATTGGAGAACACTAAAACAAACCTAACCTCTCTAGGACATTCAGAAGCCAAGTTATAAGCCCACAAAGGTGTAACTGGACTACTTCTTTAAAGTGACACCAGGCCCGGTGACCTTTGGGACATGGTTTTACCCCTATAGGAATGTGCGATCATCTTGAAACGTTCAGATCACATACAACTCAATAGATTCTACATTCTTGTAGCGTTTCAGCCAGATTGGACCTTGTTTTCACACAAATGGACCCAGAATGATGTGAAATTGTGCTTCGTGCAACATAATTCTGGGTGCCATTTACAAACCATAAGTGCTAATGACTCCATTCCTTTTTGTGGTTGTAGGGGCTGTTGATTGGAGTACACTAAAACAAACCTGATCTCTCTAGGACATTCAGAAGCCAAGTTATAAGCCCAAAAATGTGTAACTGGACTACTTCTTTAAATTGACACCAGATCCGGTGACCTTAGGGACATGGTTTTACCCCTTTAGGAAAGTGCTATCATCATGAAACGTTCAGATCACTTACAACTCAATAGATTCTACCTTCCTGTAACGTTTCAGCCTGATTGGACCTTGTTTTCACACAAATGGACCCAGAATGATGTGAAATTGTGCTTCGTGCAACATAATTCTGGGTGCCATTTACAAACCTTAAGTGCTAATGACTCCATTCCTTTTTGTGGTTGTAGGGGCTGTTGATTGGAGTACACTAAAACAAACCTGATCTCTCTAGGACATTCAGAAGCCAAGTTATAAGCCCACAAATGTGTAACTGGACTACTTCTTTAAATTGACACCAGATCCGGTGACCTTTGGGACATGGTTTGACCCCCTTAGGAAAGTGCTATCATCATGAAACGTTCAGATCACTTACAACTCAATAGATTCTACCTTCCTGTAACGTTTCAGCCTGATTGGACCTTGTTTTCACACAAATGAACCCAGAATGATGTGAAATTGTGCTTCGTGCAACATAATTCTGGGTGCCATTTACAAACCATAAGTGCTAATGACTCCATTCCTTTTTGTGGTTGTAGGGGCTGTTGATTGGAGTACATTAAAACAAACCTGATCTCTCTAGGACATTCAGAAGCCAAGTTATAAGCCCACAAATGTGTAACTGGACTACTTCTTTAAATTGACACCAGATACGTTGACCTTTGGGACATGGTTTGACCCCCTTAGGAAAGTGTGATCATCTTGAAACGTTCAGATCACTTACAACTCAATAGATTCTACCTTCTTGTAACGTTTCAGCCTGATTGGACCTTGTTTTCACACAAATGGACCCTGAATGATGTGAAATTGTGCTTCGTGCAACATAATTCTGGGTGCCATTTACAAACCATAAGTGCTAATGACTCCATTCCTTTTTGTGGTTGTAGGGGCTGTTGGTTGGAGTCCATTAAAACAAACCTGATCTCTCTAGGACATTCAGAAGCCAAGTTATAAGCCCACAAATGTGTAACTGGACTACTTCTTTAAATTGACACCAGATCCAGTGACCTTTGGGACATGGTTTGACCCCCTTAGGAAAGTGCTATCATCATGAAACGTTCAGATCATTTACAACTCAATAGATTCTACCTTCCTGTAACGTTTCAGCCTGATTGGACCTTGTTTTCACACAAATGAACCCAGAATGATGTGAAATTGTGCTTAGTGCAGCATAATTCTGGGTGCCATTTAAAAACCATAAGTCCTAATGACTCCAATCCTTTTTGAGGTTGTAGGGGATGTTGATTGGAGTACACTAAAACAAACCTGATCTCTCTAGGATATTCAGAAGCCAAGTTATAAGCCCAAAAATGTGTAACTGGACTACTTCTTTAAAGTGACACCAGGCCCGGTGACCTTTGGGACATGGTTTTACCCCCTATAGGAATGTGCGATCATCTTGAAACGTTCAGATCACTTACAACTCAATAGATTCTACCTTCGTGTAGCGTTTCAGCCTGATTGGACCTTGTTTTCACACAAATGAACCCAGAATGATGTGAAATTGTGCTTCGTGCAACGTAATTCTGGGTGCCATTTACAAACCATAAGTGCTAATGACTCCATTCTGTTTTGTGGTTGTAGGGGCTGTTGATTGGAGTACATTAAAACAAACCTGATCTCTCTAGGACATTCAGAAGCCAAGTTATAAGCCCACAAATATGTAACTGGACTACTTCTTTGAATTGACACCAGATCCGGTGACCTTTGGGACATGGTTTGACCCCCTTAGGAATGTGCTATCATCATGAAACGTTCAGATCACTTACAACTCAATAGATTCTACCTTCATGTAACGTTTCAGCCTGATTGGACCTTGTTTTCACACAAATGAACCCAGAATGATGTGAAATTGTGCTTCGTGCAACATAATTCTGGGTGCCATTTACAAACCATAAGTGCTAATGACTCCATTCCTTTTTGTGGTTGTAGGGGCTGTTGATTGGAGAACACTAAAACAAACCTAACCTCTCTAGGACATTCAGAAGCCAAGTTATAAGCCCACAAAGGTGTAACTGGACTACTTCTTTAAAGTGACACCAGGCCCGGTGACCTTTGGGACATGGTTTTACCCCTATAGGAATGTGCGATCATCTTGAAACGTTCAGATCACTTACAACTCAATAGATTCTACCTTCTTGTAGCGTTTCAGCCTGATTGGACCTTGTTTTCACACAAATGGACCCAGAATGATGTGAAATTGTGCTTCGTGCAACATAATTCTGGGTGCCATTTACAAACCATAAGTGCTAATGACTCCATTCCTTTTTGTGGTTGTAGGGGCTGTTGATTGGAGTACACTAAAACAAACCTGATCTCTCTAGGACATTCAGAAGCCAAGTTATAAGCCCACAAATGTGTAACTGGACTACTTCTTTAAATTGACACCAGATCCGGTGACCTTAGGGACATGGTTTGACTCCTTTAGGAAAGTGCTATCATCATGAAACGTTCAGATCACTTACAACTCAATAGATTCTACCTTCCTGTAACGTTTCAGCCTGATTGGACCTTGTTTTCACACAAATGAACCCAGAATGATGTGAAATTGTGCTTCGTGCAACATAATTCTGGGTGCCATTTACAAACCATAAGTGCTAATGACTCCATTCCTTTTTGTGGTTGTAGGGGCTGTTGATTGGATTACACTAAAACAAACCAAACCTCTCTAGGACATTCAGAAGCCAAGTTATAAGACCACAAATGTGTAACTGGACTACTTCTTTAAAGTGACACCAGATCCAGTGACCTTTGGGACATGGTTTGACCCCCTTAGGAAAGTGCTATCATCATGAAACGTTCAGATCACTTACAACTCAATAGATTCTACCTTCCTGTAACGTTTCAGCCTGATTGGACCTTGTTTTCACACAAGTGAACCCAGAATGATGTGAAATTGTGCTTCGTGCAACATAATTCTGGGTGCCATTTAAAAACCATAAGTGCTAATGACTCCATTTCTTTTGGAGGTTGTAGGGGCTGTTGATTGGAGTACACTAAAACAAACCTGATATCTCTAAGACATTCAGAAGCCAAGTTATAATCCCTCAAAGGTGTAACTGGACTACTTCTTTAAAGTGACACCAGGCCCGGTGACCTTTGGGACATGGTTTGACCCCCTATAGGAATGTGCGATCATCATGAAACGTTCAGATCACTTACAACTCAATAGATTCTACCTTCTTGTAACGTTTCAGCCTGATTGGACCTTGTTTTCACACAAATGGACCCAGAATGATGTGAAATTGTGCTTCGTGCAACATAATTCTGGGTGCCATTTACAAACCATAAGTGCTAATGACTCCATTCCTTTTTGTGGTTGTAGGGGCTGTTGGTTGGAGTACATTAAAACAAACCTAATCTCTCTAGGACATTCAGAAGCCAAGTTATAAGCCCACAAATGTGTAACTGGACTACTTCTTTAAATTGACACCAGATCCGGTGACCTTTGGGACATGGTTTGACCCCCTTAGGAAAGTGCTATCATCATGAAACGTTCAGATCACTTACAACTCAATAGATTCTACCTTCCTGTAACGTTTCAGCCTGATTGGACCTTGTTTTCACACAAATGAACCCAGAATGATGTGAAATTGTGCTTAGTGCAGCATAATTCTGGGTGCCATTTAAAAACCATAAGTCCTAATGACTCCATTCCTTTTTGAGGTTGTAGGGGATGTTGATTGGAGTACACTAAAACAAACCTGATCTCTCTAGGATATTCAGAAGC
This sequence comes from Nothobranchius furzeri, assembly GCF_043380555.1. NCBI lineage: Eukaryota > Metazoa > Chordata > Actinopteri > Cyprinodontiformes > Nothobranchiidae > Nothobranchius > Nothobranchius furzeri. The sequence continues at coordinate 12,354,704 of NC_091749.1, read as the reverse complement.
CAAGTTATAAGCCCAAAAATGTGTAACTGGACTACTTCTTTAAAGTGACACCAGGCCCGGTGACCTTTGGGGCATGGTTTTACCCCCTATAGGAATGTGCGATCATCATGAAACGTTCAGATCACTTACAACTCAATAGATTCTACCTTCTTGTAGCGTTTCAGCCTGATTGGACCTTGTTTTCACACAAATGAACCCAGAATGATGTGAAATTGTGCTTCGTGCAACGTAATTCTGGGTGCCATTTACAAACCATAAGTGCTAATGACTCCATTCTGTTTTGTGGTTGTAGGGGCTGTTGATTGGAGTACATTAAAACAAACCTGATCTCTCTAGGACATTCAGAAGCCAAGTTATAAGCCCAAAAATATGTAACTGGACTACTTCTTTGAATTGACACCAGATCCGGTGACCTTTGGGACATGGTTTGACCCCCTTAGGAAAGTGCTATCATCATGAAACGTTCAGATCACTTACAACTCAATAGATTCTACCTTCCTGTAACGTTTCAGCCTGATTGGACCTTGTTTTCACACAAATGAACCCAGAATGATGTGAAATTGTGCTTCGTGCAACATAATTATGGGTGCCATTTAAAAACCATAAGTGCTAATGACTCCATTCCTTTTTGTGGTTGTAGGGGCTGTTGATTGGAGTATACTAAAACAAACCTGATCTCTCAGGGACATTCAGAAGCCAAGTTATAAGCCCACAAATGTGTAACTGGACTACTTCTTTAAAGAGACACCAGGCCCGGTGACCTTTGGGACATGGTTTTACCCCCTATAGGAATGTGCGATCATCTTGAAACGTTCAGATCACTTACAACTCAATAGGTTCTACCTTCTTGTAGCGTTTCAGCCTGATTGGACCTTGTTTTCACACAAATGGACCCAGAATGATGTGAAATTGTGCTTCGTGCAACATAATTCTGGGTGCCATTTACAAACCTTAAGTGCTAATGACTCCATTCCTTTTTGTGGTTGTAGGGGCTGTTGATTGGAGTACACTAAAACAAACCTGATCTCTCTAGGACATTCAGAAGCCAAGTTATAAGCCCACAAATGTGTAACTGGACTACTTCTTTAAATTTACACCAGATCCGGTGACCTTTGGGACATGGTTTGACCCCCTTAGGAAAGTGCTTTCATCATGAAACGTTCAGATCACTTACAACTCAATAGATTCTACCTTCCTGTAACGTTTCAGCCTGATTGGACCTTGTTTTCACACAAATGAACCCAGAATGATGTGAAATTGTGCTTAGTGCAGCATAATTCTGGGTGCCATTTAAAAACCATAAGTCCTAATGACTCCATTCCTTTTTGAGGTTGTAGGGGATGTTGATTGGAGTACACTAAAACAAACCTGATCTCTCTAGGATATTCAGAAGCCAAGTTATAAGCCCAAAAATGTGTAACTGGACTACTTCTTCAAAGTGACACCAGGCCCGGTGACCTTTGGGACATGGTTTTACCCCCTATAGGAATGTGCGATCATCTTGAAACGTTCAGATCACTTACAACTCAATAGATTCTACCTTCTTGTAGCGTTTCAGCCTGATTGGACCTTGTTTTCACACAAATGAACCCAGAATGATGTGAAATTGTGCTTCGTGCAACGTAATTCTGGGTGCCATTTACAAACCATAAGTGCTAATGACTCCATTCCGTTTTGTGGTTGTAGGGGCTGTTAATTGGAGTACATTAAAACAAACCTGATCTCTCTAGGACATTCAGAAGCCAAGTTATAAGCCCACAAATATGTAACTGGACTACTTCTTTGAATTGACACCAGATCCGGTGACCTTTGGGACATGGTTTGACCCCCTTAGGAAAGTGCTATCATCATGAAACGTTCAGATCACTTACAACTCAATAGATTCTACCTTCCTGTAACGTTTCAGCCTGATTGGACCTTGTTTTCACACAAATGAACCCAGAATGATGTGAAGTTGTGCTTCGTACAACATAATTCTGGGTGCCATTTACAAACCATAAGTGCTAATGACTCCATTCCTTTTTGTGGTTGTAGGGGCTGTTGATTGGAGTATACTAAAACAAACCTGATCTCTCAGGGGCATTCAGAAGCCAAGTTATAAGACCACAAATGTGTAACTGGACTACTTCTTTAAAGAGACACCAGGCCCGGTGACCTTTGGGACATGGTTTTACCCCCTATAGGAATGTGCGATCATCTTGAAACATTCAGATCACTTAAAACCCAATAGGTTCTACCTTCTTGTAGCGTTTCAGCCTGATTGGACCTTGTTTTCACACAAATGGACCCAGAATGATGTGAAATTGTGCTTCGTGCAACATAATTCTGGGTGTCATTTACAAACCTTAAGTGCTAATGACTCCATTCCTTTTTGTGGTTGTAGGGGCTGTTTATTGGAGTACACTAAAACAAACCTGATCTCTCTAGGACATTCAGAAGCCAAGTTATAAGCCCACAAATGTGTAACTGGACTACTTCTTTAAATTGACACCAGATCCGGTGACCTTTGGGACATGGTTTGACCCCCTTAGGAAAGTGCTATCATCATGAAACGTTCAGATCACTTACAACTCAATAGATTCTACCTTCCAGTAACGTTTCAGCCTGATTGGACCTTGTTTTCACACAAATGAACCCAGAATGATGTGAAATTGTGCTTCGTGCAACATAATTCTGGTTGCCATTTAAAAACCATAAGTGCTAATGACTCCATTCCTTTTGGAGGTTGTAGGGGCTGTTGATTGGAGTACACTAAAACAAACCTGATCTCTCTAGGACATTCAGAAGCCAAGTAATAAGCCCTCAAAGGTGTAACTGGACTACTTCTTTAAAGTGACACCAGGCCCGGTGACCTTTGGGACATGGTTTGACCCCCTATAGGAATGTGCGATCATCATGAAACGTTCAGATCACTTACAACTCAATAGATTCTACCTTCTTGTAACGTTTCAGCCTGACTGGACCTTGTTTTCACACAAATGGACCCGGAATGATGTGAAATTGTGCTTCGTGCAACATAATTCTGGGTGCCATTTACAAACCATAAGTGCTAATGACTCCATTCCTTTTTGTGGTTGTAGGGGCTGTTGGTTGGAGTACATTAAAACAAACCTGATCTCTCTAGGACATTCAGAAGCCAAGTTATAAGCCCACAAATGTGTAACTGGACTACTTCTTTAAATTGACACCAGATCCGGTGACCTTTGGGACATGGTTTGACCCCCTTAGGAAAGTGCTATCATCATGAAACGTTCAGATCATTTACAACTCAATAGATTCTACCTTTCTGTAACGTTTCAGCCTGATTGGACCTTGTTTTCACACTGGACTACTTCTTTAAAGTGACACCAGGCCCGGTGACCTTTGGGACATGGTTCGACCCCCTATAGGAATGTGCAATCATCATGAAACGTTCATATCACTTACAACTCAATAGATTCTTCCTTCTTGTAACGTTTCAGCTTGATTGGACCTTGTTTTCACCTAAATGGACCCAGAATGATGTGAAATTGTGCTTCGTGCAACATAATTCTGGGTGCCATTTACAACCATAAGTGCTAATGACTCCATTCCTTTTTGTGGTTGTAGGGGCTGTTGGTTGGAGTACATTAAAACAAACCTGATCTCTCTAGGACATTCAGAAGCCAAGTTATAAGCCCACAAATGTGTAACTGGACTACTTCTTTAAATTGACACCAGATCCGGTGACCTTTGGGACATGGTTTGACCCCCTTAGGAAAGTGCTATCATCATGAAACGTTCTGATCACTTACAACTCAATAGATTCTACCTTCCTGTAACGTTTCAGCCTGATTGGACCTTGTTTTCACACAAATGAACCCAGAATGATGTGAAATTGTGCTTAGTGCAGCATAATTCTGGGTGCCATTTAAAAACCATAAGTGCTAATGACCCCATTCCTTTTTGAGGTTGTAGGGGATGTTGACTGGAGTACACTAAAACAAACCTGATCTCTCTAGGATATTCAGAAGCCAAGTTATAAGCCCACAAAGGTGTAACTGGACTACTTCTTTAAAGTGACACCAGGCCCGGTGACCTTTGGGACATGGTTTGTCCCCCTATAGGGATGTGCGATCATCTTGAAACGTTCAGATCACTTACAACTCAATAGATTCTACCTTCTTGTAGCGTTTCAGCCTGATTGGACCTTGTTTTCACACAAATGGACCCAGAATGATGTTAAATTGTGCTTCGTGCAACATAATTCTGGGTGCCATTTACAAACCATAAGTGCTAATGACTCCATTCCTTTTTGTGGTTGTAGGGGCTGTTGATTGGAGTACATTAAAACAGACCTGATCTCTCTAGGACATTCAGAAGCCAAGTTATAAGCCATCAAATGTGTAACTGGACTACTTCTTTAAATTGACACCAGATCCGGTGACATTTGGGACATGGTTTGACCCCCTTAGGAAAGTGCTATCATCATGAAACGTTCAGATCACTTACAACTCAATAGATTCTACCTTCCTGTAACGTTTCAGCCTGATTGGACCTTGTTTTCACACAAATGAACCCAGAATGATGTGAAATTGTGCTTCGTGCAACATAATTCTGGGTGCCATTTAAAAACCATAAGTGCTAATGACTCCATTCCTTTTGGAGGTTGTAGGGGCTGTTGATTGGAGTACACTAAAACAAACCTGATCTCTCTAAGACATTCAGAAGCCAAGTTATAAGCCCTCAAATGTGTAACTGGACTACTTCTTTAAAGTGACACCAGGCCCGGTGACCTTTGGGACATGGTTTGACCCCCTATAGGAATGTGCGATCATCATGAAACGTTCAGATCACTTACAACTCAATAGATTCTACCTTCTTGTAACGTTTCAGCCTGATTGGACCTTGTTTTCACACAAATGGACCCAGAATGATGTGAAATTGTGCTTCGTGCAACATAATTCTGGGTGCCATTTACAAACCATAAGTGCTAATGACTCCATTCCTTTTTGTGGTTGTAGGGGCTGTTGGTTGGAGTACATTAAAACAAACCTAATCTCTCTAGGACATTCAGAAGCCAAGTTATAAGCCCACAAATGTGTAACTGGACTACTTCTTTAAATTGACACCAGATCCGGTGACCTTTGGGACATGGTTTGACCCCCTTAGGAAAGTGCTATCATCATGAAACGTTCAGATCACTTACAACTCAATAGATTCTACCTTCCTGTAACGTTTCAGCCTGATTGGACCTTGTTTTCACACAAATGAACCCAGAATGATGTGAAGTTGTGCTTCGTACAACATAATTCTGGGTGCCATTTACAAACCATAAGTGCTAATGACTCCATTCCTTTTTGTGGTTGTAGGGGCTGTTGATTGGAGTATACTAAAACAAACCTGATCTCTCAGGGGCATTCAGAAGCCAAGTTATAAGACCACAAATGTGTAACTGGACTACTTCTTTAAAGAGACACCAGGCCCGGTGACCTTTGGGACATGGTTTTACCCCCTATAGGAATGTGCGATCATCTTGAAACATTCAGATCACTTACAACCCAATAGGTTCTACCTTCTTGTAGCGTTTCAGCCTGATTGGACCTTGTTTTCACACAAATGGACCCAGAATGATGTGAAATTGTGCTTCGTGCAACATAATTCTGGGTGCCATTTACAAACCTTAAGTGCTAATGACTCCATTCCTTTTTGTGGTTGTAGGGGCTGTTTATTGGAGTACACTAAAACAAACCTGATCTCTCTAGGACATTCAGAAGCCAAGTTATAAGCCCACAAATGTGTAACTGGACTACTTCTTTAAAGTGACACCAGATCCGGTGACCTTTGGGACATGGTTTGACCCCCTTAGGAAAGGGCTATCATCATGAAACGTTCAGATCACTTACAACTCAATAGATTCTACCTTCCAGTAACGTTTCAGCCTGATTGGACCTTGTTTTCACACAAATGAACCCAGAATGATGTGAAATTGTGCTTCGTGCAACATAATTCTGGTTGCCATTTAAAAACCATAAGTGCTAATGACTCCATTCCTTTTGGAGGTTGTAGGGGCTGTTGATTGGAGTACACTAAAACAAACCTGATCTCTCTAGGACATTCAGAAGCCAAGTTATAAGCCCTCAAAGGTGTAACTGGACTACTTCTTTAAAGTGACACCAGGCCCGGTGACCTTTGGGACATGGTTCGACCCCCTATAGGAATGTGCAATCATCATGAAACGTTCATATCACTTACAACTCAATAGATTCTTCCTTCTTGTAACGTTTCAGCTTGATTGGACCTTGTTTTCACACAAATGGACCCAGAATGATGTGAAATTGTGCTTCGTGCAACATAATTCTGGGTGCCATTTACAACCATAAGTGCTAATGACTCCATTCCTTTTTGTGGTTGTAGGGGCTGTTGGTTGGAGTACATTAAAACAAACCTGATCTCTCTAGGACATTCAGAAGCCAAGTTATAAGCCCACAAATGTGTAACTGGACTACTTCTTTAAATTGACACCAGATCCGGTGACCTTTGGGACATGGTTTGACCCCCTTAGGAAAGTGCTATCATCATGAAACGTTCTGATCACTTACAACTCAATAGATTCTACCTTCCTGTAACGTTTCAGCCTGATTGGACCTTGTTTTCACACAAATGAACCCAGAATGATGTGAAATTGTGCTTAGTGCAGCATAATTCTGGGTGCCATTAAAAAACCATAAGTGCTAATGACCCCATTCCTTTTTGAGGTTGTAGGGGATGTTGACTGGAGTACACTAAAACAAACCTGATCTCTCTAGGATATTCAGAAGCCAAGTTATAAGCCCACAAAGGTGTAACTGGACTACTTCTTTAAAGTGACACCAGGCCCGGTGACCTTTGGGACATGGTTTGTCCCCCTATAGGGATGTGCGATCATCTTGAAACGTTCAGATCACTTACAACTCAATAGATTCTACCTTCTTGTAGCGTTTCAGCCTGATTGGACCTTGTTTTCACACAAATGGACCCAGAATGATGTTAAATTGTGCTTCGTGCAACATAATTCTGGGTGCCATTTACAAACCATAAGTGCTAATGACTCCATTCCTTTTTGTGGTTGTAGGGGCTGTTGATTGGAGTACATTAAAACAAACCTGATCTCTCTAGGACATTCAGAAGCCAAGTTATAAGCCATCAAATGTGTAACTGGACTACTTCTTTAAATTGACACCAGATCCGGTGACATTTGGGACATGGTTTGACCCCCTTAGGAAAGTGCTATCATCATGAAACGTTCAGATCACTTACAACTCAATAGATTCTACCTTCCTGTAACGTGTCAGCCTGATTGGACCTTGTTTTCACACAAATGAACCCAGAATGATGTGAAATTGTGCTTCGTGCAACATAATTCTGGGTGCCATTTAAAAACCATAAGTGCTAATGACTCCATTCCTTTTGGAGGTTGTAGGGGCTGTTGATTGGAGTACACTAAAACAAACCTGATCTCTCTAAGACATTCAGAAGCCAAGTTATAAGCCCTCAAATGTGTAACTGGACTACTTCTTTAAAGTGACACCAGGCCCGGTGACCTTTGGGACATGGTTTTACCCCCTATAGGAATGTGCGATCATCTTGAAACATTCAGATCACTTACAACCCAATAGGTTCTACCTTCTTGTAGCGTTTCAGCCTGATTGGACCTTGTTTTCACACAAATGGACCCAGAATGATGTGAAATTGTGCTTCGTGCAACATAATTCTGGGTGCCATTTACAAACCATAAGTGCTAATGACTCCATTCCTTTTTGTGGTTGTAGGGGCTGTTGGTTGGAGTACATTAAAACAAACCTAATCTCTCTAGGACATTCAGAAGCCAAGTTATAAGCCCACAAATGTGTAACTGGACTACTTCTTTAAATTGACACCAGATCCGGTGACCTTTGGGACATGGTTTGACCCCCTTAGGAAAGTGCTATCATCATGAAACGTTCAGATCACTTACAACTCAATAGATTCTACCTTCCTGTAACGTTTCAGCCTGATTGGACCTTGTTTTCACACAAATGAACCCAGAATGATGTGAAGTTGTGCTTCGTACAACATAATTCTGGGTGCCATTTACAAACCATAAGTGCTAATGACTCCATTCCTTTTTGTGGTTGTAGGGGCTGTTGATTGGAGTATACTAAAACAAACCTGATCTCTCAGGGGCATTCAGAAGCCAAGTTATAAGACCACAAATGTGTAACTGGACTACTTCTTTAAAGAGACACCAGGCCCGGTGACCTTTGGGACATGGTTTTACCCCCTATAGGAATGTGCGATCATCTTGAAACATTCAGATCACTTACAACCCAATAGGTTCTACCTTCTTGTAGCGTTTCAGCCTGATTGGACCTTGTTTTCACACAAATGGACCCAGAATGATGTGAAATTGTGCTTCGTGCAACATAATTCTGGGTGCCATTTACAAACCTTAAGTGCTAATGACTCCATTCCTTTTTGTGGTTGTAGGGGCTGTTTATTGGAGTACACTAAAACAAACCTGATCTCTCTAGGACATTCAGAAGCCAAGTTATAAGCCCACAAATGTGTAACTGGACTACTTCTTTAAAGTGACACCAGATCCGGTGACCTTTGGGACATGGTTTGACCCCCTTAGGAAAGTGCTATCATCATGAAACGTTCAGATCACTTACAACTCAATAGATTCTACCTTCCAGTAACGTTTCAGCCTGATTGGACCTTGTTTTCACACAAATGAACCCAGAATGATGTGAAATTGTGCTTCGTGCAACATAATTCTGGTTGCCATTTAAAAACCATAAGTGCTAATGACTCCATTCCTTTTGGAGGTGTTAGGGGCTGTTGATTGGAGTACACTAAAACAAACCTGATCTCTCTAGGACATTCAGAAGCCAAGTTATAAGCCCTCAAAGGTGTAACTGGACTACTTCTTTAAAGTGACACCAGGCCCGGTGACCTTTGGGACATGGTTTGACCCCCTATAGGAATGTGCGATCATCATGAAACGTTCAGATCACTTACAACTCAATAGATTCTACCTTCTTGTAACGTTTCAGCCTGACTGGACCTTGTTTTCACACAAATGGACCCGGAATGATGTGAAATTGTGCTTCGTGCAACATAATTCTGGGTGCCATTTACAAACCATAAGTGCTAATGACTCCATTCCTTTTTGTGGTTGTAGGGGCTGTTGGTTGGAGTACATTAAAACAAACCTGATCTCTCTAGGACATTCAGAAGCCAAGTTATAAGCCCACAAATGTGTAACTGGACTACTTCTTTAAATTGACACCAGATCCGGTGACCTTTGGGACATGGTTTGACCCCCTTAGGAAAGTGCTATCATCATGAAACGTTCAGATCATTTACAACTCAATAGATTCTACCTTTCTGTAACGTTTCAGCCTGATTGGACCTTGTTTTCACACTGGACTACTTCTTTAAAGTGACACCAGGCCCGGTGACCTTTGGGACATGGTTCGACCCCCTATAGGAATGTGCAATCATCATGAAACGTTCATATCACTTACAACTCAATAGATTCTTCCTTCTTGTAACGTTTCAGCTTGATTGGACCTTGTTTTCACACAAATGGACCCAGAATGATGTGAAATTGTGCTTCGTGCAACATAATTCTGGGTGCCATTTACAACCATAAGTGCTAATGACTCCATTCCTTTTTGTGGTTGTAGGGGCTGTTGGTTGGAGTACATTAAAACAAACCTGATCTCTCTAGGACATTCAGAAGCCAAGTTATAAGCCCACAAATGTGTAACTGGACTACTTCTTTAAATTGACACCAGATCCGGTGACCTTTGGGACATTGTTTGACCCCCTTAGGAAAGTGCTATCATCATGAAACGTTCTGATCACTTACAACTCAATAGATTCTACCTTCCTGTAACGTTTCAGCCTGATTGGACCTTGTTTTCACACAAATGAACCCAGAATGATGTGAAATTGTGCTTAGTGCAGCATAATTCTGGGTGCCATTTAAAAACCATAAGTGCTAATGACCCCATTCCTTTTTGAGGTTGTAGGGGATGTTGACTGGAGTACACTAAAACAAACCTGATCTCTCTAGGATATTCAGAAGCCAAGTTATAAGCCCACAAAGGTGTAACTGGACTACTTCTTTAAAGTGACACCAGGCCCGGTGACCTTTGGGACATGGTTTGTCCCCCTATAGGGATGTGCGATCATCTTGAAACGTTCAGATCACTTACAACTCAATAGATTCTACCTTCTTGTAGCGTTTCAGCCTGATTGGACCTTGTTTTCACACAAATATACCCAGAATGATGTTAAATTGTGCTTCGTGCAACATAATTCTGGGTGCCATTTACAAACCATAAGTGCTAATGACTCCATTCCTTTTTGTGGTTGTAGGGGCTGTTGATTGGAGTACATTAAAACAAACCTGATCTCTCTAGGACATTCAGAAGCCAAGTTATAAGCCATCAAATGTGTAACTGGACTACTTCTTTAAATTGACACCAGATCCGGTGACATTTGGGACATGGTTTGACCCCCTTAGGAAAGTGCTATCATCATGAAACGTTCAGATCACTTACAACTCAATAGATTCTACCTTCCTGTAACGTTTCAGCCTGATTGGACCTTGTTTTCACACAAATGAACCCAGAATGATGTGAAATTGTGCTTCGTGCAACATAATTCTGGGTGCCATTTAAAAACCATAAGTGCTAATGACTCCATTCCTTTTGGAGGTTGTAGGGGCTGTTGATTGGAGTACACTAAAACAAACCTGATCTCTCTAAGACATTCAGAAGCCAAGTTATAAGCCCTCAAATGTGTAACTGGACTACTTCTTTAAAGTGACACCAGGCCCGGTGACCTTTGGGACATGGTTTGACCCCCTATAGGAATGTGCGATCATCATGAAACGTTCAGATCACTTACAACTCAATAGATTCTACCTTCTTGTAACGTTTCAGCCTGATTGGACCTTGTTTTCACACAAATGGACCCAGAATGATGTGAAATTGTGCTTCGTGCAACATAATTCTGGGTGCCATTTACAAACCATAAGTGCTAATGACTCCATTCCTTTTTGTGGTTGTAGGGGCTGTTGGTTGGAGTACATTAAAACAAACCTAATCTCTCTAGGACATTCAGAAGCCAAGTTATAAGCCCACAAATGTGTAACTGGACTACTTCTTTAAATTGACACCAGATCCGGTGACCTTTGGGACATGGTTTGACCCCCTTAGGAAAGTGCTATCATCATGAAACGTTCAGATCACTTACAACTCAATAGATTCTGCCTTCCTGTAACGTTTCAGCCTGATTGGACCTTGTTTTCACACAAATGAACCCAGAATGATGTGAAATTGTGCTTCGTGCAACATAATTCTGGGTGCCATTTAAAAACCATAAGTGCTAATGACTCCATTCCTTTTGGAGGTTGTAGGGGCTGTTGATTGGAGTACACTAAAACAAACCTGATCTCTCTAAGACATTCAGAAGCCAAGTTATAAGCCCTCAAAGGTGTAACTGGACTACTTCTTTAAAGTGACACCAGGCCCGGTGACCTTTGGGACATGGTTTGACCCCCTATAGGAATGTGCGATCATCATGAAACGTTCAGATCACTTACAACTCAATAGATTCTACCTTCTTGTAACATTTCAGCCTGATTGGACCTTGTTTCCCCACAAATGGACCCAGAATGATGTGAAATTGTGCTTCGTGCAACATAATTCTGGGTGCCATTTACAAACCATAAGTGCTAATGACTCCATTCCTTTTTGTGGTTGTAGGGGCTGTTGATTGGAGTACATTAAAACAAACCTGATCTCTCTAGGACATTCAGAAGCCAAGTTATAAGCCATCAAATGTGTAACTGGACTACTTCTTTAAATTGACACCAGATCCGGTGACATTTGGGACATGGTTTGACCCCCTTAGGAAAGTGCTATCATCATGAAACGTTCAGATCACTTACAACTCAATAGATTCTACCTTCCTGTAACGTTTCAGCCTGATTGGACCTTGTTTTCACACAAATGAACCCAGAATGATGTGAAATTGTGCTTCGTGCAACATAATTCTGGGTGCCATTTAAAAACCATAAGTGCTAATGACTCCATTCCTTTTGGAGGTTGTAGGGGCTGTTGATTGGAGTACACTAAAACAAACCTGATCTCTCTAAGACATTCAGAAGCCAAGTTATAAGCCCTCAAAGGTGTAACTGGACTACTTCTTTAAAGGGACACCAGGCCCGGTGACCTTTGGGACATGGTTTGACCCCCTATAGGAATGTGCGATCATCATGAAACGTTCAGATCACTTACAACTCAATAGATTCTACCTTCTTGTAACGTTTCAGCCTGATTGGACCTTGTTTTCACACAAATGGACCCAGAATGATGTGAAATTGTGCTTCGTGCAACATAATTCTGGGTGCCATTTACAAACCATAAGTGCTAATGACTCCATTTCTTTTTGTGGTTGTAGGGGCTGTTGGTTGGAGTACATTAAAACAAACCTAATCTCTCTAGGACATTCAGAAGCCAAGTTATAAGCCCACAAATGTGTAACTGGACTACTTCTTTAAATTGACACCAGATCCGGTGACCTTTGGGACATGGTTTGACCCCCTTAGGAAAGTGCTATCATCATGAAACGTTCAGATCACTTACAACTCAATAGATTCTGCCTTCCTGTAACGTTTCAGCCTGATTGGACCTTGTTTTCACACAAATGAACCCAGAATGATGTGAAATTGTGCTTCGTGCAACATAATTCTGGGTGCCATTTAAAAACCACAAGTGCTAATGACTCCATTCCTTTTGGAGGTTGTAGGGGCTGTTGATTGGAGTACACTAAAACAAACCTGATCTCTCTAAGACATTCAGAAGCCAAGTTATAAGCCCTCAAAGGTGTAACTGGACTACTTCTTTAAAGTGACACCAGGCCCGGTGACCTTTGGGACATGGTTTGACCCCCTATAGGAATGTGCGATCATCATGAAACGTTCAGATCACTTACAACTCAATAGATTCTACCTTCTTGTAACGTTTCAGCCTGATTGGACCTTGTTTTCACACAAATGGACCCAGAATGATGTGAAATTGTGCTTCGTGCAACATAATTCTGGGTGCCATTTACAAACCATAAGTGCTAATGACTCCATTCCTTTTTGAGGATGTAGGGGATGTTGATTGGAGTACACTAAAACAAACCTGATCTCTCTAGGATATTCAGAAGCCAAGTTATAAGCCCAAAAATGTGTAACTGGACTACTTCTTTGAAGTGACACCAGGCCCGGTGACCTTTGGGGCATGGTTTTACCCCCTATACGAATGTGCGATCATCTTGAAACGTTCAGATCACTTACAACTCAATAGATTCTACCTTCTTGTAGCGTTTCAGCCTGATTGGACCTTGTTTTCACACAAATGAACCCAGAATGATGTGAAATTGTGCTTCGTGCAACGTAATTCTGGGTGCCATTTACAAACCATAAGTGCTAATGACTCCATTCTGTTTTGTGGTTGTAGGGGCTGTTGATTGGAGTACATTAAAACAAACCTGATCTCTCTAGGACATTCAGAAGCCAAGTTATAAGCCCACAAATATGTAACTGGACTACTTCTTTGAATTGACACCAGATCCGGTGACCTTTGGGACATGGTTTGACCCCCTTAGGAAAGTGCTATCATCATGAAACGTTCAGATCACTTACAACTCAATAGATTCTACCTTCCTGTAACGTTTCAGCCTGATTGGACCTTGTTTTCACACAAATGAACCCAGAATGATGTGAAATTGTGCTTCGTGCAACATAATTCTGGGTGCCATTTAAAAACCATAAGTGCTAATGACTCCATTCCTTTTTGTGGTTGTAGGGGCTGTTGATTGGAGTATACTAAAACAAACCTGATCTCTCAGGGACATTCAGAAGCCAAGTTATAAGCCCACAAATGTGTAACTGGACTACTTCTTTAAAGAGACACCAGGCCCGGTGACCTTTGGGACATGGTTTTACCCCCTATAGGAATGTGCGATCATCTTGAAACGTTCAGATCACTTACAGCTCAATAGGTTCTACCTTCTTGTAGCGTTTCAGCCTGATTGGACCTTGTTTTCACACAAATGGACCCAGAATGATGTGAAATTGTGCTTCGTGCAACATAATTCTGGGTGCCATTTACAAACCTTAAGTGCTAATGACTCCATTCCTTTTTGTGGTTGTAGGGGCTGTTGATTGGAGTACACTAAAACAAACCTGATCTCTCTAGGACATTCAGAAGCCAAGTTATAAGCCCACAAATGTGTAACTGGACTACTTCTTTAAATTGACACCAGATCCGGTGACCTTTGGGACATGGTTTGACCCCCTTAGGAAAGTGCTTTCATCATGAAACGTTCAGATCACTTACAACTCAATAGATTCTACCTTCCTGTAACGTTTCAGCCTGATTGGGCCTTGTTTTCACACAAATGAACCCAGAATGATGTGAAATTGTGCTTAGTGCAGCATAATTCTGGGTGCCATTTAAAAACCATAAGTCCTAAAATACTCCATTCCTTTTTGAGGTTGTAGGGGATGTTGATTGGAGTACACTAAAACAAACCTGATCTCTCTAGGATATTCAGAAGCCAAGTTATAAGCCCAAAAATGTGTAACTGGACTACTTCTTTAAAGTGACACCAGGCCCGGTGACCTTTGGGACATGGTTTTACCCCCTATAGGAATGTGCGATCATCTTGAAACGTTCAGATCACTTACAACTCAATAGATTCTACCTTCTTGTAGCGTTTCAGCCTGATTGGACCTTGTTTTCACACAAATGAACCCAGAATGATGTGAAATTGTGCTTCGTGCAACGTAATTCTGGGTGCCATTTACAAACCATAAGTGCTAATGACTCCATTCCGTTTTGTGGTTGTAGGGGCTGTTGATTGGAGTACATTAAAACAAACCTGATCTCTCTAGGACATTCAGAAGCCAAGTTATAAGCCCACAAATGTGTAACTGGACTACTTCTTTGAATTGACACCAGATCCGGTGACCTTTGGGAAATGGCTTGACCCCCTTAGGAAAGTGCTATCATCATGAAACGTTCAGATCACTTACAACTCAATAGATTCTACCTTCCTGTAACGTTTCAGCCTGATTGGACCTTGTTTTCACACAAATGAACCCAGAATGATGTGAAATTGTGCTTCGTGCAACATAATTCTGGGTGCCATTTACAAACCATAAGTGCTAATGACTCCATTCCTTTTTGTGGTTGTAGGGGCTGTTGATTGGAGTATACTAAAACAAACCTGATCTCTCTAGGACATTCAGAAGCCAAGTTATAAGCCCACAAATGTGTAACTGGACTACTTCTTTAAATTGACACCAGATCCGGTGACCTTTGGGACATGGTTTGACCCCCTTAGGAAAGTGCTATCATCATGAAACGTTCAGATCACTTACAACTCAATAGATTCTACCTTCCTGTAACGTTTCAGCCTGATTGGACCTTGTTTTCACACAAATGAACCCAGAATGATGTGAAATTGTGCTTCGTGCAACATAATTCTGGGTGCCATTTACAACCATAAGTGCTAATGACTCCATTCCTTTTTGTGGTTGTAGGGGCTGTTGGTTGGAGTACATTAAAACAAACCTGATCTCTCTAGGACATTCAGAAGCCAAGTTATAAGCCCACAAATGTGTAACTGGACTACTTCTTTAAATTGACACCAGATCCGGTGACCTTTGGGACATGGTTTGACCCCCTTAGGAAAGTGCTATCATCATGAAACGTTCTGATCACTTACAACTCAATAGATCTACCTTCCTGTAACGTTTCAGCCTGATTGGACCTTGTTTTCACACAAATGAACCCAGAATGATGTGAAATTGTGCTTAGTGCAGCATAATTCTGGGTGCCATTTAAAAACCATAAGTGCTAATGACCCCATTCCTTTTTGAGGTTGTAGGGGATGTTGATTGGAGTACACTAAAACAAACCTGATCTCTCTAGGATATTCAGAAGCCAAGTTATAAGCCCACAAAGGTGTAACTGGACTACTTCTTTAAAGTGACACCAGGCCCGGTGACCTTTGGGACATGGTTTGTCCCCCTATAGGGATGTGCGATCATCTTGAAACGTTCAGATCACTTACAACTCAATAGATTCTACCTTCTTGTAGCGTTTCAGCCTGATTGGACCTTGTTTTCACACAAATGGACCCAGAATGATGTGAAATTGTGCATCGTGCAACATAATTCTGGTTGCCATTTACAAACCATAAGTGCTAATGACTCCATTCCTTTTTGCGGTTGTAGGGGCTGTTGGTTGGAGTACATTAAAACAAACCTAATCTCTCTAGGACATTCAGAAGCCAAGTTATAAGCCCACAAATGTGTAACTGGACTACTTCTTTAAATTGACACCAGATCCGGTGACCTTTGGGACATGGTTTGACCCCCTTAGGAAAGTGCTATCATCATGAAACGTTCAGATCACTTACAACTCAATAGATTCTACCTTCCTGTAACATTTCAGCCTTATTGGACCTTGTTTTCACACAAATGAACCCAGAATGATGTGAAATTGTGCTTCGTGCAACATAATTCTGGGTGCCGTTTAAAAACCATAAGTGCTAATGACTCCATTCCTTTTTGAGGTTGTAGGGGCTGTTGATGGAGTACACTAAAACAAACCTGATCTCTCTAGGACATTCAGAATCCAAGTTATAAGACCTCAAAGGTGTAACTGGACTACTTCTTTAAAGTGACACCAGGCCCGGTGACCTTTGGGACATGGTTTGACCCCCTATAGGAATGTGCGATCATCATGAAACGTTCAGATCACTTACAACTCAATAGATTCTACCTTCTTGTAGTGTTTCAGCCTGATTGGACCTTGTTTTCACACAAATGGACCCAGAATGATGTGAAATTGTGCTTCGTGCAACATAATTCTGGGTGCCATTTACAAACCATAAGTGCTAATGACTCCATTCCTTTTTGTGGTTGTAGGGGCTGTTGATTGGAGTACATTAAAATAAACCTGGTCTCTCTAGGACATTCAGAAGCCAAGTTATAAGCCCACAAATGTGTAACTGGACTACTTCTTTAAATTGACACCAGATCCGGTGACATTTGGGAGATGAATTGACCCCCTTAGGAAAGTGCTATCATCATGAAACGTTCAGATCACTTACAACTTAATAGATTCTACCTTCCTGTAACGTTTCAGCCTGATTGGACCTTGTTTTCACACAAATGAACCCAGAATGATGTGAAATTGTGCTTCGTGCAACATAATTCTAGGTGCCATTTAAAAACCATAAGTGCTAATGACTCAATTCGTTTTTGAGGTTGTAGGGGCTGTTGGTTGGAGTACATTAAAACAAATCTGATCTCTCTAGGACATTCAGAAGCCAAGTTATAAGCCCACAAATGTGTAACTGGACTACTTCTTTAAATTGACACCAGATCCGGTGACCTTTGGGACATGGTTTGACCCCCTTAGGAAAGTGCTATCATCATGAAACGTTCAGATCACTTACAACTCAATAGATTCTACCTTCCTGTAACGTTTCAGCCTGATTGGACCTTGTTTTCACACAAATGAACCCAGAATGATGTGAAATTGTGCTTAGTGCAGCATAATTCTTGGTGCCATTTAAAAACCATAAGTGCTAATGACCCCATTCCTTTTTGAGGTTGTAGGGGATGTTGATTGGAGTACACTAAAACAAACCTGATCTCTCTAGGATATTCAGAAGCCAAGTTATAAGCCCAAAAATGTGTAACTGGACTACTTCTTTAAAGTGACACCAGGCCCGGTGACCTTTGGGACATGGTTTGACCCCCTATAGGAATGTGCGATCATCATGAAACGTTCAGATCACTTACAACTCAATAGATTCTACCTTCTTGTAACGTTTCAGCCTGACTGGACCTTGTTTTCACACAAATGGACCCGGAATGATGTGAAATTGTGCTTCGTGCAACATAATTCTGGGTGCCATTTACAAACCATAAGTGCTAATGACTCCATTCCTTTTTGTGGTTGTAGGGGCTGTTGGTTGGAGTACATTAAAACAAACCTGATCTCTCTAAGACATTCAGAAGCCAAGTTATAAGCCCACAAATGTGTAACTGGACTACTTCTTTAAATTGACACCAGATCCGGTGACCTTTGGGACATGGTTTGACCCCCTTAGGAAAGTGCTATCATCATGAAACGTTCAGATCATTTACAACTCAATAGATTCTACCTTCCTGTAACGTTTCAGCCTGATTGGACCTTGTTTTCACACTGGACTACTTCTTTAAAGTGACACCAGGCCCGGTGACCTTTGGGACATGGTTCGACCCCCTATAGGAATGTGCAATCATCATGAAACATTCATATCACTTACAACTCAATAGATTCTTCCTTCGTGTAACGTTTCAGCTAGATTGGACCTTGTTTTCACACAAATGGACCCGGAATGATGTGAAATTGTGCTTCGTGCAACATAATTCTGGGTGCCATTTACAACCATAAGTGCTAATGACTCCATTCCTTTTTGTGGGTGTAGGGGCTGTTGGTTGGAGTACATTAAAACAAACCTGATCTCTCTAGGACATTCAGAAGCCAAGTTATGAGCCCACAAATGTGTAACTGGACTACTTCTTTAAATTGACACCAGATCCGGTGACCTTTGGGACATGGTTTGACCCCCTTAGGAAAGTGCTATCATCATGAAACGTTCTGATCACTTACAACTCAATAGATTCTACCTTCCTGTAACGTTTCAGCCTGATTGGACCTTGTTTTCACACAAATGAACCCAGAATGATGTGAAATTGTGCTTAGTGCAGCATAATTCTGGGTGCCATTTAAAAACCATAAGTGCTAATGACCCCATTCCTTTTTGAGGTTGTAGGGGATGTTGACTGGAGTACACTAAAACAAACCTGATCTCTCTAGGATATTCAGAAGCCAAGTTATAAGCCCACAAAGGTGTAACTGGACTACTTCTTTAAAGTGACACCAGGCCCGGTGACCTTTGGGACATGGTTTGTCCCCCTATAGGGATGTGCGATCATCTTGAAACGTTCAGATCACTTACAACTCAATAGATTCTACCTTCTTGTAGCGTTTCAGCCTGATTGGACCTTGTTTTCACACAAATGGACCCAGAATGATGTTAAATTGTGCTTCGTGCAACATAATTCTGGGTGCCATTTACAAACCATAAGTGCTAATGACTCCATTCCTTTTTGTGGTTGTAGGGGCTGTTGATTGGAGTGCATTAAAACAAACCTGATCTCTCTAGGACATGCAGAAGCCAAGTTATAAGCCCACAAATGTGTAACTGGACTACTTTAAATTGACACCAGATCCGGTGACCTTTGGGACATGGTTTGACCCCCTTAGGAAAGTGCTATCATCATGAAACGTTCAGATCACTTACAGCTCAATAGATTCTACCTTCCTGTAACGTTTCAGCCTGATTGGACCTTGTTTTCACACAAATGGACCCAGAATGATGTGAAATTGTGCTTCGTGCAACATAATTCTGGATGCCATTTACAAACCATAAGTGCTAATGACTCCATTCCTTTTTGTAGTTGTAGGGGCTGTAGATTGGAGTACATTAAAACAAACCTGATCTCTCTAGGACATTCAGAAGCCAAGTTATAAGCCCACAAATGTGTAACTGGACTACTTCTTTAAATTGACACCAGATCCGGTGACCTTTGGGACATGGTTTGACCCCCTTAGGAAAGTGCTATCATCATGAAACGTTCAGATCACTTACAACTCAATAGATTCTACCTTCCTGTAACGTTTCAGCCTGATTGGACCTTGTTTTCACACAAATGAACCCAGAATGATGTGAAATTGTGCTTAGTTCAGCATAATTCTGGGTGCCATTTAAAAACCATTAGTGCTAATAACTCCATTCCTTTTTGAGGTTGTAGGGGATGTTGATTGGAGTACACTAAAACAAACCTGACCTCTCTAGGACATTCAGAAGCCAAGTTATAAGCCCACAAAGGTGTAACTGGACTACTTCTTTAAAGTGACACCAGGCCCGGTGACCTTTGGGACATGGTTTGACCCCCTATAGGAATGTGCGATCATCTTGAAACGTTCACATCACTTACAACTCAATAGATTCTACCTTCTTGTAGCGTTTCAGCCTGATTGGACCTTGTTTTCACACAAATGGACCCAGAATGATGTGAAATTGTGCTTCGTGCAACATAATTCTGGGTGCCATTTACAAACCTTAAGTCCTAATGACTCCATTCCTTTTTGTGGTTGTAGGGGCTGTTGATTGGAGTACACTAAAACAAACCTGATCTCTCTAGGACATTCAGAAGCCAAGTTATAAGCCCACAAATGTGTAACTGGACTACTTCTTTAAATTGACACCAGATCCGGTGACGTTTGGGACATGGTTTGACCCCCTTAGGAAAGTGCTATCATCATGAAACGTTCAGATCACTTACAACTCAATAGATTCTACCTTCCTGTAACATTTCAGCCTGATTGGACCTTGTTTTCACACAATTGGACCCAGAATGAAGCGAAATTGTGCTTCGTGCAACATAATTCTGGGTGCCATTTACAAACCATAAGTGCTAATGACTCCATTCCTTTTTGTGGTTGTAGGGGCTGTTGATTGGAGTGCATTAAAACAAACCTGATCTCTCTAGGACATGCAGAAGCCAAGTTATAAGTCCACAAATGTGTAACTGGACTACTTCTTTAAATTGACACCAGATCCGGTGACCTTCGGGACATGGTTTGACCCCCTTAGGAAAGTGCTATCATCATGAAACGTTCAGATCACTTACAACTCAATAGATTCTACCTTCCTGTAACGTTTCAGCCTGATTGGACCTTGTTTTCACACAAATGACCCCAGAATGATGTGAAATTGTGCTTCGTGCAACATAATTCTGGGTGCCATTTAAAAACCATAAGTGCTAATGATTCCATTCCTTTGTGTGGTTGTAGGGGCTTTTGATTGGAGTACACTAAAACAAACCTAACCTCTCTAGGAAATTCAGAAGCCACGTTATAAGCCCACAAAGGTGTAACTGGACTACTTCTTTAAAGTGACACCAGGCCCGGTGACCTTTGGGACATGGTTTTACCCCCTATATGAATGTGCGATCATCTTGAAATGTTCAGATCACTTACAACTCAATAGATTCTACCTTCTTGTAGCGTTTCAGCCTGATTGGACCTTGTTTTCACACAAATGGACCCAGAATGATGTGAAATTGTGCTTCGTGCAACATATTTCTGGGTGCCATTTACAAACCATAAGTGCTAATGACTCCATTCCCTTTTGTGGTTGTAGGGGCTGTTGATTGGAATACATCAAAACAAACCTGATTTCTCTAGGACATTCAGAAGCCAAGTTATAAGCCCACAAATGTGTAACTGGACTACTTCTTTAAATTGACACCAGATCCGGTGAACTTTGGGACATGGTTTGACCCCCTTAGGAAAGTGCTATCATCTTGAAACGTTCAGATCACTTACAACTCAATAGATTCTGCCTTCCTGTCACGTTTCAGCCTGATTGGCCCTTGTTTTCACACAAATGGACCCAGAATGAAGTGAAATTGTGCTTAGTGCAACATAATTCTGGGTACCATTTACAAACCATAAGTGCTAATGACTCCATTCCTTTTTGTGGTTGTAGGGGCTGTTGATTGGAGTACATTAAAACAAACCTGATCTCTCTAGGACATTCAGAAGCCAAGTTATAAGCCCACAAATGTGTAACTGGACTACTTCTTTAAATTGTCACCAGATCCGGTGACCTTTGGGACATGGTTTGACCCCCTTAGGAAAGTGCTATCATCATGAAATGTTCAGATCACTTACAATTCAATAGATTCTACCTTCCTGTAACGTTTCAGCCTAATTGGACTTTGTTTTCACACAAATAAACCCAGAATGATGTGAAATTGTGCTTCGTGCAACATAATTCTGGGTGCCATTTAAAAACCATAAGTGCTAATGACTCCATTCCTTTTTGTGGTTGTAGGGGCTTTTGATTGGAGTAAACTAAAACAAACCTAACCTCTCTAGGACATTCAGAAGCCAAGTTATAAGCCCACAAAGGTGTAACTGGACTACTTCTTTAAAGTGACACCAGGTCCGGTGACCTTTGGGACATGGTTTTACCCCCTATAGGAATGTGCGATCATCTTGAAACGTTCAGATCACTTACAACTCAATAGATTCTACCTTCTTTTAGCGTTTCAGCCTGATTGGACCTTGTTTTCACACAAATGGACCCAGAATGATGTGAAATTGTGCTTCGTGCAACATAATTCTGGGTGCCATTTACAAACCATAAGTGCTAATGACTCTATTCCTTTTTGTGGTTTCTGGGCTGTTGATTGGAGTACATTAAAATAAACCTGGTCTCTCTAGGACATTCAGAAGCCAAGTTATAAGCCCACAAATGTGTAACTGGACTACTTCTTTAAAGTGACACCAGATCCGGTGACCTTTTGGACATGGTTTGACCCCGTTAGGAAAGTGCTATCATCGTGAAACGTTCAGATCACTTATAACTCAATAAATTCTACCTTCCTGTAACGTTTCAGCCTGATTGGACCTTGTTTTCACACAAATGAACCCAGAATGATGTGAAATTGTGCTTTGTGCAACATAATTCTGGGTGCGATTTAAAAACCATAAGTTCTAATGACTCCATTCCTTTTTGTGGTTGTAGGGGCTGTTGATTGGAGTACACTAAAACAAACCTGATCGCTCTAGGACATTCAGAAGCCAAGTTATAAGCCCACAAATGGGTAACTGGACTACTTCTTTAAATTGACACCAGATCCGGTGACCTTTGGGACATGGTTTGACCCCCTTAGGAAAGCGCTATAATCGTGAAACGTTCAGATCACTTACAACTCAATAGATTCTACCTTCCTGTAACGTTTCAGCCTGATTGGACCTTGTTTTCACACAAATGAACCCAGAATGATGTGAATTTGTGCTTTGTGCAACATAATTCTGGGTGCCATTTAAAAACCGTAAGTGCTAATGACTCCATTCCTTTTTGTGGTTGTAGGGGCTGTTGATTGGAGTACAATAAATCAAATATGACCTCTCTAGGACATTCAGAAGCCAAGTTATAAGCCCACAAATGTGTAACTGTACCACTTCTTTAAAGTGACACCAGGCCCGGTGACCTTTGGGACATGGTTTGACCCCTATAGGAATGTGCGATCAACATGAAACGTTCAGATCACTTACAACTCAATAAATTCTACCTTCCTGTAACGTTTCAGCCTGATTGGACCTTGTTTTCACACAAATGAACCCAGAATGATGTGAAATTGTGCTTCGTGCAACATAATTCTGGGTGACATTTACAAACCATAAGTGATAATGACTCCATTCCTTTTTGTGGTTGTAGGGGCTGTTTATTGGAGTACACTAAAACAAACCTGATCTCTCTAGGACATTCAGAAGCCAAGTTATAAGCCCACAAATGTGTAACTGGACTACTTCTTTAAATTGGCACCAGATCCGGTGACCTTTGGGACATGGTTTGACCCCCTTAGGAAAGTGCTATCATCATGAAACGTTCAGATCACTTACAACTCAATAGATTCTACCTTCTTGTAACGTTTCAGCCTGATTGGACCTTGTTTTCACACAAATGGACCCAGAATGATGTGAAATTGTGCTTCGTGCAACATAATTCTGGGTGCCATTTACAAACCATAAGTGCTAATGACTCCATTCCTTTTTGTGGTTGTAGGGGCTGTTGATTGGAGTACACTAAAACAAACCTGATCTCTCTAGGACATTCAGAAGCCAAGTTATAAGCCCAAAAATGTGTAACTGGACTACTTCTTTAAATTGACACCAGATCTGAAGACCTTTGGGACATGGTTTGACCCCCTTAGGAAAGTGCTATCATCGTGAAACGTTCAGATCACTTACAACTCAATAGATTCTACCTTCCTGTAACGTTTCAGCCTGATTGGACCTTGTTTTCACACAAATGAACCCAGAATGATGTGAAATTGTGCTTCGTGCAACATAATTCTGGGTTCCATTTAAAAACCATAAGTGCTAATGACTCCATTCCTTTTTGTGGTTGTAGGGGCTGTTGATTGGAGTACACTAAAACAAACCTGATCGCTCTAGGACATTCAGAAGCCAAGTTATAAGCCCACAAATGTGTAACTGGACTACTTCTTTAAATTGACGCCAGATCCGGTGACCTTTGGGACATGGTTTGACCCCCTTAGGAAAGCGCTATCATCATGAAACGTTCAGATCACTTACAACTCAATAGATTCTACCTTCCTGTAACGTTTCAGCCTGATTGGACCTTGTTTTCACACAAATGGACCCAGAATGATGTGAAATTGTGCTTCGTGCAACATAATTCTGGGTGCCATTTACAAACCATAAGTGCTAATGACTCCATTCCTTTTTGTGGTGTAGGGGCTGTTGAGTGGAGTACACTAAAATAAATCTGACCTCTCTAGGACATTCAGAAGCCAAGTTATAAGCCCACAAATGTGTAACTGGACTACTTCTTTAAAGTGACACCAGATCCGGTGACCTTTGGGACATGGTTTGACCCCCTTAGGAAAGTGCTATCATCATGAAACGTTCAGATCACTTACAACTCAATAGATTCTACCTTCCTTTAACGTTTAAGCCTGATTGGACCTTGTTTTCACACAAATGAACCCAGAATGATGTGAAATTGTGCTCCGTGCAACATAATTCTGGGTGCCATTTAAAAACCATAAGTGCTAATGACTCCATTCCTTTTTGTGGTTGTAGGGGCTGTTGATTGGAGTATACTAAAACAAACCTGATCTCTCTACGACATTCAGAAGCCAAGTTATAAGCCCACAAATGTGTAACTGGACTACTTCTTTAAATTGACACCATATCCGGTGACCTTTGGGACATGGTTTGACCCCCTTAGGAAAGTGCTATCATCATGAAACGTTCAGATCACTTACAACTCAATAGATTCTACCTTCTTGTAATGTTTCAGCCTGATTGGACCTTGTTTTCACACAAATGAACCCAGAATGATGTGAAATTGTGCTTTGTGCAACATAATTCTGGGTGCCATTTAAAAACCATAAGTGCTAATGACTCCATTCCTTTTTGGGGTAATGGGGGCTGTTAATTGGAGTACGCTAAAACAAACCTGATCTCTCTAGGACATTCAGAAGCCAAGTTATAAGCCCACAAATGTGTAACTGGACTACTTCTTTAAATTGACACCAGTTCCAGTGACCTTTGGGACATGGTTTGACCCACTTAGGAAAGGGCTATCATCATGAAACGTTCAGATCACTTACAACTCAATAGATTCTACCTTCCTGTAACGTTTCAGCCTGATTGGACCTTGTTTTCACACAAATGGACCCAGAATGATGTGAAATTGTGCTTCGTGCAACATAATTCTGAGTGCCATTTACAAACCATAAGTGCTAATGACTCCATTCATTTTTGTGGTTGTAGGGGCTGTTGAATGGAGTACATTAAAACAAACCTGATCTCTCTAGGACATTCAGAAGCCAAGTTATTAACACACAAATGTGTAACTGGACTACTTCTTTAAATTGACACCAGATCCGGTGACCTTTGGGACATGGTTTGTCCCCCTTAGGAAAGTGCTATCATCATGAAACGTTCGGATAACTTACAACTCAATAGATTCTACCTTCCTGTAAGGTTTCAGCCTGATTGGACCTTGTTTTCACACAAATGAACCCAGAATGATGTGAAATTGTGCTTCGTGCAACATAATTCTGGGTGCAATTTAAAAACCATAAGTGCTAATGACTCCATTCCTTTTTGTGGTTGTAGGGGCTGTTGATTGGAGTACACTAAAACAAACCTGACCTCTCTAGGACATTCAGAAGCCAAGTTATAAGCCCACAAAGGTGTAACTGGACTACTTCTTTAAAGTGACACCAGGCCCGGTGACCTTTGGGACATGGTTTGACCCCCTATAGGAATGTGCGATCATCATGAAACGTTCAGATCACTTACAACTCAATAGATTCTACCTTCTTGTAACGTTTCAGCCTGATTGGACCTTGTTTTCACACAAATGGACCCAGAATGATGTGAAATTGTGCTTCGTGCAACATAATTCTGGGTGCCATTTACAAACCATAAGTGCTAATGACTCCATTCCTTTTTGTGGTTGTAGGGGCCGTTGATTGGAGTACACTAAAAACAAACCTGATCTCTCTAGGACATTCAGAAGCCAAGTTATAAGCCCACAAATGTGTAACTGGACTACTTCTTTAAAGTGACACCAGATCCGGTGACCTTAGGGACATGGTTTGACCCCCTTAGGAAAGCGCTATCATCATGAATCGTTCAGATCACTTACAGCTCAATAGATTCTACCTTCCTGTAACGTTTCAGCCTGATTGGACCTTGTTTTCACACAAATGAACCCAGAATTATGTGAAATTGTGCTTCGTGCAACAT
Organism: Nothobranchius furzeri; assembly: GCF_043380555.1. Classification (NCBI taxonomy): domain Eukaryota; kingdom Metazoa; phylum Chordata; class Actinopteri; order Cyprinodontiformes; family Nothobranchiidae; genus Nothobranchius; species Nothobranchius furzeri. The sequence continues at coordinate 12,328,221 of NC_091749.1, read as the reverse complement.
AATTCTGGGTGCCATTTACAAACCATAAGTGCTAATGACTCCATTCCTTTTTGTGGTTGTAGGGGCTGTTGATTGGAGTACACTAAAACAAACCTGATCTCTCTAGGACATTCAGAAGCCAAGTTATAAGCCCACAAATGTGTAACTGGACTACTTCTTTAAATTGACACCAGATCCGGTGACCTTTGGGACATGGTTTGACCCCCTTAGGAAAGTGCTATCATCATGAAACGTTCAGATCACTTACAACTCAATAGATTCTACCTTCCTGTAACGTTTAAGCCTGATTGGACCTTGTTTTCACACAAATGGACCCAGAATGATGTGAAATTGTGCTTCGTGCAACATAATTCTGGGTGCCATTTACAAACCCTAAGTGCTAATGACTCCATTCCTTTTTGTGGTTGTAGGGGCTGTTGATTGGAGTACACTAAAACAAACCTGATCTCTCTAGGACATTCAGAAGCCAAGTTATAAGCCCACAAATGTGTAACTGGACTACTTCTTTAAATTGACACCAGATCCGGTGACCTTTGGGACATGGTTTGCCCCCCTTAGGAAAGTGCTATCATCATGAAACGTTCAGATACCTTACAACTCAATAGATTCTACCTTCCTGTAACGTTTCAGCCTGATTGGACCTTGTTTTCACACAAATGGACCCAGAATGATGTGAAATTGTGCTTCGTGCAACATAATTCTGGGTGCCATTTACAAACCATAAGTGCTAATGACTCCATTCCTTTTTGTGGTTGTAGGGGCTGTTGATTGGAGTACACTAAAACAAACCTGATCTCTCTAGGAAATTCAGAAGCCAAGTTATAAGCCCACAAATGTGTAACTGGACTACTTCTTTAAATTGACACCAGATCCGGTGACCTTTGGGACATGGTTTGACCCCCTTAGGAAAGTGCTATCATCATGAAACGTTCAGATCACTTACAACTCAATAGATTCAACCTTCCTGTAACGTTTCAGCCTGATTGGACATTGTTTTCCCACAAATGAACCCAGAATGATGTGAAATTGTGCTTCGTGCAACATAATTCTGGGTGCCATTTAAAAACCATGAGTGCTAATGTCTCCATTCCTTTTTGTGGTTGTAGGGGCTGTTGATTGGAGTACACTAAAACAAACCTGACCTCTCTAGGACATTCAGAAGCCAAGTTATAAGCCCACAAATGTGTAACTGGACTACTTCTTTAAAGTGACACCAGATCCGGTGACCTTTGGGACATGGTTTGACCCCCTTAGGAAAGTGCTATCATCATGAAACGTTCAGATAACTTACAACTCAATAGATTCTACCTTCCTGTAACGTTTCAGCCTGATTGGACCTTGTTTTCACACAAATGAACCCAGAATGATGTGAAATTGTGCTTCGTGCAACATAATTCTGGGTGCCATTTAAAAACCATAAGGGCTAATGTCTCCATTCCTTTTTGTGGTTGTAGGGGCTGTTGATTGGAGTACACTAAAACAAACCTGATCGCTCTAGGACATTCAGAAGCCAAGTTATAAGTCCACAAATGTGTAACTGGACTACTTCTTTAAATTGACACCAGATCCGGTGACCTTTGGGACATGGTTTGACCCCCTTAGGAAAGTGCTATCATCATGAAACGTTCAGATCACTTACAACTCAATAGATTCTACCTTCCTGTAACGTTTCAGCCTGATTGGACCTTGTTTTCACACAAATGGACCCAGAATGATGTGAAATTGTGCTTCGTGCAACATAATTCTGGGTGCCATTTACAAACCATAAGTGCTAATGACTCCATTCCTTTTTGTGGTTGTAGGGGCTGTTGATTGGAGTACACTAAAACAAACCTGATCTCTCTAGGAAATTCAGAAGCCAAGTTATAAGCCCACAAATGTGTAACTGGACTACTTCTTTAAAGTGACACCAGATCCGGTGACCTTTGGGACATGGTTTGACCCCCTTAGGAAAGTGCTATCATCATGAAACGTTCAGATCACTTACAACTCAATAGATTCTACCTTCCTGTAACGTTTCAGCCTGATTGGACCTTGTTTTCACACAAATGAACCCAGAATGATGTGAAATTGTGCTTCGTGCAACATAATTCTGGGTGCCATTTAAAAACCATAAGGGCTAATGTCTCCATTCCTTTTTGTGGTTGTAGGGGCTGTTGATTGGAGTACACTAAAACAAACCTGATCGCTCTAGGACATTCAGAAGCCAAGTTATAAGTCCACAAATGTGTAACTGGACTACTTCTTTAAATTGACACCAGATCCGGTGACCTTTGGGACATGGTTTGACCCCCTTAGGAAAGTGCTATCATCATGAAACGTTCAGATCACTTACAACTCAATAGATTCTACCTTCCTGTAACGTTTCAGCCTGATTGGACCTTGTTTTCACACAAATGGACCCAGAATGATGTGAAATTGTGCTTCGTGCAACATAATTCTGGGTGCCATTTACAAACCATAAGTAATAATGACTCCATTCCTTTTTGTGGTTGTAGGGGCTGTTGATTGGAGTACACTAAAACAAACCTGATCTCTCTAGGAAATTCAGAAGCAAAGTTATAAGCCCACAAATGTGTAACTGGACTACTTCTTTAAATTGACACCAGATCCGGTGACCTTTGGGACATGGTTTGACCCCCTTAGGAAAGTGCTATCATCATGAAACGTTCAGATCACTTACAACTCAATAGATTCAACCTTCATGTAACGTTTCAGCCTGATTGGACATTGTTTTCCCACAAATGAACCCAGAATGATGTGAAATTGTGCTTCGTGCAACATAATTCTGGGTGCCATTTAAAAACCATAAGTGCTAATGTCTCCATTCCTTTTTGTGGTTGTAGGGGCTGTTGATTGGAGTACACTAAAACAAACCTGATGTCTCTAGGACATTCAGAAGCCAAGTTATAAGCCCACAAATGTGTAACTGGACTACTTTAAATTGACACCAGATCCGGTGACCTTTGGTACATGGTTTGACCCCCTTAGGAAAGTGCTATCATCATGAAACGTTCAGATCACTTACAACTCAATAGATTCTAACTTCCTGTAACGTTTCAGCCTGATTGGACCTTGTTTTCACACAAATGAACCAAGAATGATGTGAAATTGTGCTTCGTGCAACATAATTCTGGGTGCCATTTACAAACCATAAGTGCTAATGACTCCATTCCTTTTTGTGGTTGTAGGGGCTGCTGATTGGTGTACATTAAAACAAACCTGATCTCTCTTGGACATTCAGAAGCCAAGTTATAAGTCCACAAATGTGTAACTGGACTACTTCTTTAAAGAGACACCAGATCCGGTGACCTTTGGGACATGTTTTGACCCCCTTAGGAAAGTGCTATCATCATGAAACGTTCAGATCACTTACAACTCAATAGATTCTACCTTCCTGTAACGTTTCAGCCTGATTGGACCTTGTTTTCACACAAATGGACCGAGAATGATGTGAAATTGTGCTTCGTGCAACATAATTCTGGGTGCCATTTACAAACCATAAGTGCTAATGACTCCATTACTTTTTGTGGTTGTAGGGGCTTTTGATTGGAGTACACTAAAACAAACCTAACCTCTCTAGGACATTCAGAAGCCAAGTTATAAGCCCACAAAGGTGTAACTGGACTACATCTTTAAAGTGACACCAGGCCCGGTGACCTTTGGGACATGGTTTTACCCCCTATAGGAATGTGCGATCATATTGAAACGTTCAGATCACTTACAACTCAATAGATTATACCTTCTTGTAGCATTTCAGCCTGATTGGACCTTGTTTTCACACAAATGGACCCAGATTGATGTGAAATTGTGCTTCGTGCAACATAATTCTGGGTGCCATTGACAAACCATAAGTGCTAATGACTCCATTCCTTTTTGTGGTTGTAGGGGCTGTTGATTGGAGTACACTAAAACAAACCTGATGTCTCTAGGACATTCAGAAGCCAAGTTATAAGCCCACAAATGTGTAACTGGACTACTTTAAATTGACACCAGATCCGGTGACCTTTGGTACATGGTTTGACCCCCTTAGGAAAGTGCTATCATCATGAAACGTTCAGATCACTTACAACTCAATAGATTCTAACTTCCTGTAACGTTTCAGCCTGATTGGACCTTGTTTTCACACAAATGAACCAAGAATGATGTGAAATTGTGCTTCGTGCAACATAATTCTGGGTGCCATTTACAAACCATAAGTGCTAATGACTCCATTCCTTTTTGTGGTTGTAGGGGCTGCTGATTGGTGTACATTAAAACAAACCTGATCTCTCTTGGACATTCAGAAGCCAAGTTATAAGCCCACAAATGTGTAACTGGACTACTTCTTTAAATTGACACCAGATCCGGCGACCTTTGGAACATGGTTTGACCCCCTTAGGAAAGTGCTATCATCATGAAACGTTCAGATCATTTACAACTGAATAGATTCTACCTTCCTGTAACGTTTAGGCCTGATTGGACCTTGTTTTCACACAAATGAACCCAGAATGATGTGAAATTGTGCTTCGTGCAACATAATTCTGGGTGCAATTTAAAAACCATAAGTGCTAATGACTCCATTCCTTTTTGTGGTTGTAGGGGCTGTTGATTGGAGTATACTAAAACAAACCTGATCTCTCTAGGACATTCAGAAGCCACGTTATAGGCCCACAAATGTGTAACTGGACTACTACTTTAAATTGACACCAGATCCGGTGACCTTTGGGACATGGTTTGACACCCTTAGGAAAGTGCTATCATCATGAAACGTTCAGATCACTTACAACTCAATAGATTCTACCTTCCTGTAACGTTTCAGCCTGATTGGACCTTGTTTTCACACAAATTAACCCAGAATGATGTGAAATTGTGCTTCGTGCAACATATTTCTGGGTGCCATTTACAAACCATAAGTGCTAATGACTCCATTCCTTTTTGTGGTTGTAGGGGCTGTTGATTGGAGTACATTAAAACAAACCTGATCTCTCTAGGACATTCAGAATCCAAGTTATAAGCCCACAAATGTGTAACTGGACTACTTCTTTAAATTGACACCAGATCCGGTGACCTTTGGGACATGGTTTGACCCCCTTAGGAAAGGGCTATCATCATGAAACGTTCAGATCACTTACAACTCAATAGATTCTACCTTCCTGTAACGTTTCAGCCTGATTGGACCTTGTTTTCACACAAATGGACCCAGAATGAAGTGAAATTGTGCTTCGTGCAACATAATTCTGGGTGCCATTTACAAACCATAAGTGCTAATGACTCCATTCTTTTTGTGGTTGTAGGGGCTGTTGATTGGAGTACATTAAAACAAACCTGATCTCTCTAAGACATTCAGAAGCCAAGTTATAAGCCCACAAATGTGTAACTGGACTACTTTAAATTGACACCAGATCCGGTGACCTTTGGGACATGGTTTGACCCCCTTAGGAAAGTGCTATCATCATGAAACGTTCAGATCACTTACAACTCAATAGATTCTACCTTCCTGTAACGTTTCAGCCTGATTGGACCTTATTTTCACGCAAATGGACACAGAATGATGTGAAATTGTGCTTCGTGCAACATAATTCTGGGTGCCATTTAAAAACCATAAGTGCTAATGACTCCATTCATTTTTGTGGTTGTAGGGGCTGTTGATTGGAGTACACTTAAACAAACCTGATCTCTCTAGGACATTCAGAAGCCAAGTTATAAGCCCACAAATGTGTAACTGGACTACTTCTTTAAATTAACACCAGATCCGGTGACCTTTGGGACATGGTTTGACCCCCTTAGGAAAGTGCTATCATCATGAAATGTTCAGATCACTTACAACTCAATAGATTCTACCTTCCTGTAACGTTTCAGCCTGATTGGACCTTGTTTTCACACAAATGAACCCAGAATGATGTGAAATTGTGCTTCGTGCAACATAATTCTGGGTGCCATTTAAAAACCATAAGGGCTAATGACTCCATTCCTTTTTGTGGTCGTAGGGGCTGTTGATTTGAGTACACTAAAACAAACCTGATCTCTCTAGGACATTCAGAAGCCAAGTTATAAGCCCACAAATGTGTAACTGGACTACTTCTTTAAATTGACACCAGATCCGGTGACCTTTGGGACATGGTTTGACCCCCTTAGGAAAGTTCTATCATCATGAAACGTTCAGATCACTTACAACTCAATAGATTCTACCTTCCTGTAACGTTTCAGCTTGATTGGACCTTGTTTTCACACAAATGGACCCAGAATGAAGTGAAATTGTGCTTCATGCAACATAATTCTGGGTCCCATTTACAAACCATAAGTGCTAATGACTCCATTCCTTTTTGTGGTTGTAGGGACTGTTGATTGGAGTACATTAAAACAAACCTGATCTCTCTAGGACATTCAGAAGCCAAGTTATAAGCCCACAAATGTGTAACTGGACTACTTCTTTTAATTGACACCAGATCCGGTGACCTTTGGGACATGGTTTGACACCCTTAGGAAAGTGCTATCATCATGAAATGTTCAGATCACTTACAACCCAATAGATTCTACCTTCCTGTAATGTTTCAGCCTGATTGGACCTTGTTTTCACACAAATGGACCCAGAATGATGTGAAATTGTGCTTCGTGCAACATAATCCTGGGTGCCATTTAAAAACCATAAGTGCTAATGACTCCATTCCTTTTTGTGGTTGTAGGGGCTGTTGATTGGAGTACACTAAAACAAACCTAACCTCTCTAGGACATTCAGAAGCCAAGTTATAAGCCCACAAATGTGTAACTGGACTACTTCTTTAAATTGACACCAGATCCGGTGACCTTTGGGACATGGTTTGACCCCCTTAGGAAAGTGCTATCATCATGAAACGTTCAGATCACTTACAACTCAATAGATTCTACCTTCATGTAACGTTTCAGCCTGATTGGACCTTGTTTTCACACAAATGAACCCAGAATGATGTGAAATTGTGCTTCGTGCAACATAATTCTGGGTGCCATTTAAAAACCATAAGGGCTAATGACTCCATTCCTTTTTGTGGTCGTAGGGGCTGTTGATTGGAGTACACTAAAACAAACCTAACCTCTCTAGGACATTCAGAAGCCAAGTTATAAGCCCACAAAGGTGTAACTGGACTACTTCTTTTAAGTGACACCAGGCCCGGTGACCTTTGGGACATGGTTTTACCCCCTATAGGAATGTGCGATCATCTTGAAATGTTCAGATCACTTACAACTCAATAGATTCTACCTTCTTGTAGCGTTTCAGCCTGATTGGACCTTGTTTTCACACAAATGAACCCAGAATGATGTGAAATTGTGCTTCGTGCAACATAATTCTGGGTGCCATTTAAAAACCATAAGGGCTAATGACTCCATTCCTTTTTGTGGTTGTAGGGGCTGTTGATTGGAGTACACTAAAACAAACCTGATCTCTCTAGGACATTCAGAAGCCAAGTTATAAGCCCACAAATGTGTAACTTGACTACTTCTTTAAATTGACACCAGATCCGGTGACCTTTGGGACATGGTTTGACCCCCTTAGGAAAGTTCTATCATCATGAAACGTTCAGATCACTTACAACTCAATAGATTCTACCTTCCTGTAACGTTTCAGCCTGATTGGACCTTGTTTTCACACAAATGGACCCAGAATGAAGTGAAATTGTGCTTCGTGCAACATAATTCTGGGTGCCATTTACAAACCATAAGTGCTAATGACTCCATTCCTTTTTGTGGTTGTAGGGGCTGCTGATTGGAGTACATTAAAACAATCCTGATCTCTCTAGGACATTCAGAAGCCAAGTTATAAGCCCACAAATGTGTAACTGGACTACTTCTTTAAATTGACACCAGATCCGGTGACCTTTGGGACATGGTTTGACCCCCTTAGGAAAGTGCAATCATCATGAAACGTTCAGATCACTTACAACTCAATAGATTCTACCTTTCTGTAACGTTTCAGCCTGATTGGACCTTGTTTTCACACAAATGGACCCAGAATGAAGTGAAATTGTGCTTCGTGCAACATAATTCTGGGTTCCATTTACAAACCATAAGTGCTAATGACTCCATTCCTTTTTGTGGTTGTAGGGGCTTTTGATTGGAGTACACTAAAACAAACCTAACCTCTCTAGGACATTCAGAAGCCAAGTTATAAGCCCACAAATGTGTAACTGGACTACTTCTTTTAAGTGACACCAGGCCCGGTGACCTTTGGGACATGGTTTTACCCCCTATAGGAAAGTTCTATCATAATGAAATGTTCAGATCACTTACAACTCAATATATTCTACCTTCCTGTAACGTTTCAGCCTGATTGGACCTTGTTTTCACACAAATGGACCCAGAATGAAGTGAAATTGTGCTTCGTGCAACATAATTCTGGGTGCCATTTACAAACCATAAGTGCTAATGACTCCATTCCTTTTTGTGGTTGTAGGGGCTGTTGATTGGAGTACATTAAAACAAACCTGATCTCTCTAGAACATTCAGAAGCCAAGTTATAAGCCCACAAATGTGTAACTGGACTACTTCTTTTAATTGACACCAGATCCGGTGACCTTTGGGACATGGTTTGACCCCCTTAGGAAAGTGCTATCATCATGAAACGTTCAGATCACTTACAACTCAATAGATTCTACCATCCTGTAATGTTTCAGCCTGATTGGACCTTGTTTTCACACAAATGGACCCAGAATGAAGTGAAATTGTGCTTCGTGCAACATAATTCTGGGTGCCATTTACAAACCATAAGTGCTAATGACTCCATTCCTTTTTGTGGTTGTAGGGGCTTTTGATTGGAGTACACTAAAACAAACCTAACCTCTCTAGGACATTCAGAAGCCAAGTTATAAGCCCACAAAGGTGTAACTGGACTACTTCTTTTAAGTGACACCAGGCCCGGTGACCTTTGGGACATGGTTTTACCCCTTATAGGAATGTGCGATCATCTTGAAACGTTCAGATCACTTACAACTCAATAGATTCTACCTTCTTGTAGCGTTTCAGCCTGATTGGACCTTGTTTTAACACAAATGAACCCAGAATGATGTGAAATTGTGCTTCGTGCAACATAATTCTGGGTGCCATTTACAAACCATAAGTGCTAATGACTCCATTCCTTTTTGTGGTTGTAGGGGCTGTTGATTGGAGTACATTAAAACAATCCTGATCTCTCTAGGACATTCAGAAGCCAAGTTATAAGCCCACAAATGTGTAACTGGACTACTTCTTTAAATTGACACCAGATCCGGTGACCTTTGGGACATGGTTTGACCCCCTTAGGAAAGTGATATCATCATGAAACGTTCAGATCACTTACAACTCAATAGATTCTACCTTCCTGTAATGATTCAGCCTGATTGGACCTTGTTTTCACACAAATGGACCCAGAATGAAGTGAAATTGTGCGTCGTGCAACATAATTCTGGGTGCCATTTACAAACCATAAGTGCTAATGACTCCATTCCTTTTTGTGGTTGTAGGGGCTGTTGATTGGAGTACATTAAAACAAACCTGATCTCTCTAGGACATTCAGAAGCCAAGTTATAAGCCCACAAATGTGTAACTGGACTACTTCTTTAAATTGACACCAGATCCGGTGACCTTTGGGACATGGTTTGACCCCCTTAGGAAAGTGCTATCATCATGAAACGTTCAGATCACTTACAACTCAATAGATTCTACCTTCCTGTAACGTTTCAGCCTGATTGGACCTTGTTTTCACACAAATGGACGCAGAATGATGTGAAATTGTGCTTCGTGCAACATAATTCTGGGTGCCATTTACAAACCATAAGTGCTAATGACTCCATTCCTTTTTGTGGTTGTAGGGGCTGTTGATTGGAGTACATTAAAACAAACCTGATCTCTCTAGGCCATTCAGAAGCCAAGTTATAAGCCCACAAATGTGTAACTGGACTACTTCTTTAAATTGACACCAGATCCGGTGACCTTTGGGACATGGTTTGACCCCCTTAGGAAAGTGCTATCATCATGAAACGTTCAGATCACTTACAACTCAATAGATTCTACCTTCCTGTAACGTTTCAGCCTGATTGGACCTTGTTTTCACACAAATGGACGCAGAATGATGTGAAATTGTGCTTCGTGCAACATAATTCTGGGTGCCATTTACAAACCATAAGTGCTAATAACTCCATTCATTTTTGTGGTTGTAGGGGCTGTTGATTGGAGTACACTAAAACAAACCTGATCTCTCTAGGACATTCAGAAGCCAAGTTATAAGCCCACAAATGTTTAACTGGACTACCTATTTAAATTGACACCAGATCCGGTGACCTTTGGGACATGGTTTGACCCCCTTAGGAAAGTGCTATCATCATGAAACGTTCAGATCACTTACAACTCAATAGATTCTACCTTCCTGTAACGTTTCAGCCTGATTGGACCTTGTTTTCACACAAATGGACGCAGAATGATGTGAAATTGTGCTTCGTGCAACATAATTCTGGGTGCCATTTACAAACCATAAGTGCTAATGACTCCATTCCTTTTTGTGGTTGTAGGGGCTGTTGATTGGAGTACATTAAAACAAACCTGATCTCTCTAGGCCATTCAGAAGCCAAGTTATAAGCCCACAAATGTGTAACTGGACTACTTCTTTAAATTGACACCAGATCCGGTGACCTTTGGGACATGGTTTGACCCCCTTAGGAAAGTGCTATCATCATGAAACGTTCAGATCACTTACAACTCAATAGATTCTACCTTCCTGTAACGTTTCAGCCTGATTGGACCTTGTTTTCACACAAATGGACGCAGAATGATGTGAAATTGTGCTTCGTGCAACATAATTCTGGGTGCCATTTACAAACCATAAGTGCTAATAACTCCATTCATTTTTGTGGTTGTAGGGGCTGTTGATTGGAGTACACTAAAACAAACCTGATCTCTCTAGGACATTCAGAAGCCAAGTTATAAGCCCACAAATGTTTAACTGGACTACCTATTTAAATTGACACCAGATCCGGTGACCTTTGGGACATGGTTTGACCCCCTTAGGAAAGTGCTATCATCATGAAACGTTCAGATCACTTACAACTCAATAGATTCTACCTTCCTGTAATGTTTCAGCCTGATTGGACCTTGTTTTCACACAAATGGACCCAGAATGATGTGAAATTGTGGTTCGTGCAACATAATTCTGGGTGCCATTTACAAACCATAAGTTCTAATGACTCCATTCATTTTTGTGGTTGTAGGGGCTTTTGATTGGAGTACACTAAAACAAACCTAACCTCTCTAGGACATTCAGAAGCCAAGTTATAAGCCCAAAAAGATGTAACTGGACTACTTCTTTAAAGTGACACTAGGCCCGCTGACCTTTGGGACATGGTTTGACCCCCTTAGGAAAGTGCTATCATCATGAAACGTTCAGATCACTTACAACTCAATAGATTCTACCTTCCTGTAACGTTTCAGCCTGATTGGACCTTGTTTTCACACAAATGGACCCAGAATGAAGTGAAATTGTGCTTCATGCAACATAATTCTGGGTCCCATTTACAAACCATAAGTGCTAATGACTCCATTCCTTTTTGTGGTTGTAGGGGCTGTTGATTGGAGTACATTAAAACAATCCTGATCTCTCTAGGACATTCAGAAGCCAAGTTATAAGCCCACAAATGTGTAACTGGACTACTTCTTTTAATTGACACCAGATCCGGTGACCTTTGGGACATGGTTTGACCCCCTTAGGAAAGTTCTATCATCATGAAACGTTCAGATCACTTACAACTCAATAGATTCTACCTTCCTGTAACGTTTCAGCCTGATTGGACCTTGTTTTCACACAAATGGACCCAGAATGAAGTGAAATTGTGCTTCGTGCAACATAATTCTGGGTGCCATTTACAAACCATAAGTGCTAATGACTCCATTCCTTTTTGTGGTTGTAGGGGCTGTTGATTGGAGTACATTAAAACAATCCTGATCTCTCTAGGACATTCAGAAGCCAAGTTATAAGCCCACAAATGTGTAACTGGACTACTTCTTTAAATTGACACCAGATCCGGTGACCTTTGGGACATGGTTTGACCCCCTTAGGAAAGTGCTATCATTATGAAACGTTCAGATCACTTACAACTCAATAGATTCTACCTTCCTGTAACGTTTCAGCCTGACTGGACCTTGTTTTCACACAAATGGACCCAGAATGAAGTGAAATTGTGCTTCGTGCAACATAATTCTGGGTGCCATTTACAAACCATAAGTGCTAATGACTCCATTCCTTTTTGTGGTTGTAGGGGCTTTTGATTGGAGTACACTAAAACAAACCTAACCTCTCTAGGACATTCAGAAGCCAAGTTATAAGCCCACAAATGTGTAACTGGACTACTTCTTTTAAGTGACACCAGGCCCGGTGACCTTTGGGACATGGTTTTACCCCCTATAGGAATGTGCGATCATCTTGAAACGTTCAGATCACTTACAACTCAATAGATTCTACCTTCTTGTAGCTTTTCAGCCTGATTGGACCTTGTTTTCACACAAATGAACCCAGAATGATGTGAAATTGTGCTTCGTGCAACATAATTCTGGGTGCCATTTAAAAACCATAAGGGCTAATGACTCCATTCCTTTTTGTGGTTGTAGGGGCTGTTGATTGGAGTACACTAAAACAAACCTGATCTCTCTAGGACATTCAGAAGCCAAGTTATAAGCCCACAAATGTGTAACTGGACTACTTCTTTAAATTGACACCAGATCCCGTGACCTTTGGGACATGGTTTGACCCCCTTAGGAAAGTTCTATCATAATGAAATGTTCAGATCACTTACAACTCAATAGATTCTACCTTCCTGTAACGTTTCAGCCTGATTGGACCTTGTTTTAACACAAATGAACCCAGAATGATGTGAAATTGTGCTTCGTGCAACATAATTCTGGGTGCCATTTACAAACCATAAGTGCTAATGACTCCATTCCTTTTTGTGGTTGTAGGGGCTGTTGATTGGAGTACATTAAAACAATCCTGATCTCTCTAGGACATTCAGAAGCCAAGTTATAAGCCCACAAATGTGTAACTGGACTACTTCTTTTAATTGACACCAGATCCGGTGACCTTTGGGACATGGTTTGACCCCCTTAGGAAAGTGCTATCATCATGAAACGTTCAGATCACTTACAACTCAATAGATTCTACCTTCCTGTAATGTTTCAGCCTGATTGGACCTTGTTTTCACACAAATGGACCCAGAATGATGTGAAATTGTGCTTCGTGCAACATAATTCTGGGTGCCATTTACAAACCATAAGTGCTAATGACTCCATTCCTTTTTGTGGTTGTAGGGTCTGTTGATTGGAGTACACTAAAACAAACCTGATCTCTCTAGGACATTCAGAAGCCAAGTTATAAGCCCACAAATGTGTAACTGGACTACTTCTTTAAATTGACACCAGATCCGGTGTCCTTTGGGACATGGTTTGACCCCCTTAGGAAAGTGCTATCATCATGAAACGTTCAGATCACTTACAACTCAATAGATTCTACCTTCCTGTAACGATTCAGCCTGATTGGACCTTGTTTTCACACAAATGGACCCAGAATGAAGGGAAATTGTGCGTCGTGCAACATAATTCTGGGTGCCATTTACAAACCATAAGTGCTAATGACTCCATTCCTTTTTGTGGTTGTAGGGGCTGTTGATTGGAGTATACTAAAACAAACCTGATCTCTCAGGGACATTCAGAAGCCAAGTTATAAGCCCACAAATGTGTAACTGGACTACTTCTTTAAAGAGACACCAGGCCCGGTGACCTTTGGGACATGGTTTGACCCCCTTAGGAAAGTGCTATCATCATGAAACGTTCAGATCACTTACAACTCATTAGATTCTACCTTCCTGTAACGTTTCAGCCTGATTGGACCTTGTTTTCACACAAATTAACCCAGAATGATGTGAAATTGTGCTTCGTGCAACATATTTCTGGGTGCCATTTACAAACCATAAGTGCTAATGACTCCATTCCTTTTTGTGGTTGTAGGGGCTGTTGATTGGAGTACATTAAAACAAACCTGATCTCTCTAGGACATTCAGAATCCAAGTTATAAGCCCACAAAGGTGTAACTGGACTACTTCTTTAAAGTGACACTAGGCCCGCTGACCTTTGGGACATGGTTTTACCCCCTATAGGAATGTGCGATCATCTTTAAACGTTCAGATCACTTACAACTCAATAGATTCTACCTTCTTGTAGCTTTTCAGCCTGATTGGACCTTGTTTTCACACAAATGAACCCAGAATGATGTGAAATTGTGCTTCGTGCAACATAATTCTGGGTGCCATTTAAAAACCATAAGGGCTAATGACTCCATTCCTTTTTGTGGTTGTAGGGGCTGTTGATTGGAGTACACTAAAACAAACCTGATCTCTCTAGGACATTCAGAAGCCAAGTTATAAGCCCACAAATGTGTAACTGGACTACTTCTTTAAATTGACACCAGATCCCGTGACCTTTGGGACATGGTTTGACCCCCTTAGGAAAGTTCTATCATAATGAAATGTTCAGATCACTTACAACTCAATAGATTCTACCTTCCTGTAACGTTTCAGCCTGATTGGACCTTGTTTTAACACAAATGAACCCAGAATGATGTGAAATTGTGCTTCGTGCAACATAATTCTGGGTGCCATTTACAAACCATAAGTGCTAATGACTCCATTCCTTTTTGTGGTTGTAGGGGCTGTTGATTGGAGTACATTAAAACAATCCTGATCTCTCTAGGACATTCAGAAGCCAAGTTATAAGCCCACAAATGTGTAACTGGACTACTTCTTTTAATTGACACCAGATCCGGTGACCTTTGGGACATGGTTTGACCCCCTTAGGAAAGTGCTATCATCATGAAACGTTCAGATCACTTACAACTCAATAGATTCTACCTTCCTGTAATGTTTCAGCCTGATTGGACCTTGTTTTCACACAAATGGACCCAGAATGATGTGAAATTGTGCTTCGTGCAACATAATTCTGGGTGCCATTTAAAAACCATAAGTGCTAATGACTCCATTCCTTTTTGTGGTTGTAGGGTCTGTTGATTGGAGTACATTAAAACAAACCTGATCTCTCTAGGACATTCAGAAGCCAAGTTATAAGCCCACAAATGTGTAACTGGACTACTTCTTTAAATTGACACCAGATCCGGTGTCCTTTGGGACATGGTTTGACCCCCTTAGGAAAGTGCTATCATCATGAAACGTTCAGATCACTTACAACTCAATAGATTCTACCTTCCTGTAACGATTCAGCCTGATTGGACCTTGTTTTCACACAAATGGACCCAGAATGAAGTGAAATTGTGCGTCGTGCAACATAATTCTGGGTGCCATTTACAAACCATAAGTGCTAATGACTCCATTCCTTTTTGTGGTTGTAGGGGCTGTTGATTGGAGTACATTAAAACAAACCTGATCTCTCTAGGACATTCAGAAGCCAAGTTATAAGCCCACAAATGTGTAACTGGACTACTTCTTTAAATTGACACCAGATCCGGTGACCTTTGGGACATGGTTTGACCCCCTTAGGAAAGTGCTATCATCATGAAACGTTCAGATCACTTACAACTCAATAGATTCTACCTTCCTGTAACGTTTCAGCCTGATTGGACCTTGTTTTCACACAAATGGACGCAGAATGATGTGAAATTGTGCTTCGTGCAACATAATTCTGGGTGCCATTTACAAACCATAAGTGCTAATGACTCCATTCATTTTTGTGGTTGTAGGGGCTGTTGATTGGAGTACACTAAAACAAACCTGATCTCTCTAGGACATTCAGAAGCCAAGTTATAAGCCCACAAATGTTTAACTGGACTACTTATTTAAATTGACACCAGATCCGGTGACCTTTGGGACATGGTTTGATCCCCTTAGGAAAGTGCTATCATCATGAAACGTTCAGATCACTTACAACTCAATAGATTCTACCTTCCTGTAACGTTTCAGCCTGATTGGATCTTGTTTTCACACAAATGAACCCAGAATGATGTGAAATTGTGCTTCGTGCAACATAATTCTGGGTGCCATTTAAAAACCATAAGTGCTAATGACTCCATTCCTTTTTGTGGTTGTAGGGGCTGTTGATTGGAGTACACTAAAACAACCCTGATCTCTCTAGGACATTCAGAAGCCAAGTTATAAGCCCACAAATGTGTAACTGGACTACTTCTTTTAATTGACACCAGATCCGGTGACCTTTGGGACATGGTTTGACCCCCTTAGGAAAGTGCTATCATCATGAAACGTTCAGATCACTTACAACTCAATAGATTCTACCTTCCTGTAATGTTTCAGCCTGATTGGACCTTGTTTTCACACAAATGGACCCAGAATGATGTGAAATTGTGCTTCGTGCAACATAATTCTGGGTGCCATTTACAAACCATAAGTGCTAATGACTCCATTCCTTTTTGTGGTTGTAGGGGCTTTTGATTGGAGTACACTAAAACAAACCTAACCTCTCTAGGACATTCAGAAGCCAAGTTATAAGCCCACAAAGATGTAACTGGACTACTTCTTTAAAGTGACACTAGGCCCGCTGACCTTTGGGACATGGTTTGACCCCCTTAGGAAAGTGCTATCATCATGAAACGTTCAGATCACTTACAACTCAATAGATTCTACCTTCCTGTAACGTTTCAGCCTGATTGGACCTTGTTTTCACACAAATGAACCCAGAATGATGTGAAATTGTGCTTCGTGCAACATAATTCTGGGTGCCATTTACAAACCATAAGTGCTAATGACTCCATTCCTTTTTGTGGTTGTAGGGGCTGCTGATTGGAGTACATTAAAACAAACCTGATCTCTCTAGGACATTCAGAAGCCAAGTTATAAGCCCACAAATGTGTAACTGGACTACTTCTTTAAATTGACACCAGATCTGGTGACCTTTGGGACATGGTTTGACCCCCTTAGGAAAGTGCTATCATCATGAAACGTTCAGATCACTTACAACTGAATAGATTCTACCTTCCTGTAACGTTTCAGCCTGATTGGACCTTGTTTTCACACAAATGAACCCAGAATGATGTGAAATTGTGCTTCGTGCAACATAATTCTGGGTGCAATTTAAAAACCATAAGTGCTAATGACTCCATTCCTTTTTGTGGTTGTAGGGGCTGTTGATTGGAGTATACTAAAACAAACCTGATCTCTCTAGGACATTCAGAAGCCACGTTATAGGCCCACAAATGTGTAACTGGACTACTTCTTTAAATTGACACCAGATCCGGTGACCTTTGGGACATGGTTTGACCCCCTTAGGAAAGTGCTATCATCATGAAACGTTCAGATCACTTACAACTCATTAGATTCTACCTTCCTGTAACGTTTCAGCCTGATTGGACCTTGTTTTCACACAAATTAACCCAGAATGATGTGAAATTGTGCTTCGTGCAACATATTTCTGGGTGCCATTTACAAACCATAAGTGCTAATGACTCCATTCCTTTTTGTGGTTGTAGGGGCTGTTGATTGGAGTACATTAAAACAAACCTGATCTCTCTAGGACATTCAGAATCCAAGTTATAAGCCCACAAAGGTGTAACTGGACTACTTCTTTAAAGTGACACTAGGCCCGCTGACCTTTGGGACATGGTTTTACCCCCTATAGGAATGTGCGATCATCTTTAAACGTTCAGATCACTTACAACTCAATAGATTCTCCCTTCTTGTAGCGTTTCAGCCTGATTGGACCTTGTTTTCACACAAATGGACCCAGAATGAAGTGAAATTGTGCTTCGTGCAACATAATTCTGGGTGCCATTTACAAACCATAAGTGCTAATGACTCCATTCCTTTTTGTGGTTGTAGGGGCTGTTGATTGGAGTACATTAAAACAAACCTGATCTCTCCAGGACATTCAGAAGCCAAGTTATAAGCCCACAAATGTGTAACTGGACTACTTCTTTAAACTGACACCAGATCCGGTGACCTTTGGGACATGGTTTGACCCCCTTAGGAAAGTGCTATCATCATGAAACGTTCAGATCACTTACAACTCAATAGATTCTACCTTCCTGTAACGTTTCAGCCTGATTGGACCTTGTTTTCACACAAATGAACCCAGAATGATGTGAAATTGTGCTTCATGCAACATAATTCTGGGTGCCATTTACAAACCATAAGTGCTAATGACTCCATTCCTTTTTGTGGTTGTAGGGGCTTTTGATTGGAGTACACTAAAACAAACCTGATCTCTCTAGGACATTCAGAAGCCAAGTTATAAGCCCACAAAGGTGTAACTGGACTACTTCTTTAAAGTGACACCAGGCCCGGTGACCTTTGGGACATGGTTTTACCCCCTATAGGAATGTGCGATCATCTTGAAACGTTCAGATCACTTACAACTCAATAGATTCTACCTTCTTGTAGCGTTTCAGCCTGATTGAACCTTGTTTTCACACAAATGGACCCAGAATGATGTGAAATTGTGCTTCGTGCAAGATAATTCTGGGTGCCATTTACAAACCATAAGTGCTAATGACTCCATTCCTTTTTTTGGTTGTAGGGGCTGTTGATTGGAGTACATTAAAACAAACCTGATCTCACTAGGACATTCAGAAGCCAAGTTATAAGCCCACAAATGTGTAACTGGACTACTTCTTTAAATTGACACCAGATCCGGTGACCTTTGGGACATGGTTTGACCCCCGTAGGAAAGTGCTATCATCATGAAACGTTCGGATCACTTACAACTCAATAGATTCTACCTTCCTGTACAGTTTCAGCCTGATTGGACATTGTTTTCACACAAATGAACCCAGAATGATGTGAAATTGTGCTTCGTGCAACATAATTCTGGGTGCCATTTACAAACCATAAGTGCTAATGACTCCATTCCTTTTTGTGGTTGTAGGGGCTGTTGATTGGAGTACATTAAAACAAACCTGATCTCTCTAGGGCATTCAGAAGCCAATTTATAAGCCCACAAATGTGTAACTGGACTACTTCTTTAAATTGACACCAGATCCGGTGACCTTTGGGACATGGTTTGACCCCCTTAGGAAAGTGCTATCATCATGAAACGTTCAGATCACTTACAACTCAGTAGATTCTACCTTCCTGTAACGTTTCAGCCTGACTGGACCTTGTTTTCACACAAATGAACCCAGAATGATGTGAAATTGTGCTTCGTGCAACATAATTCTGGGTGCCATTTAAAAACGATAAGTGCTAATGACTCCATTCCTTTTTGTGGTTGTAGGGGCTGTTGACTGGAGTATACCAAAACAAACCTGATCTCTCTAGGACATTCAGAAGCCAAGTTATAAGCCCACAAATGTGTAACTGGACTACTTCTTTAAATTGACACCAGATCCGGTGACCTTTGGGACATGGTTTGACCCCCTTAGGAAAGTGCTATCATCTTGAAACGTTCAGATCACTTACAACTCAATAGATTCTACCTTCCTGTAACGTTTCAGCTTGATTGGACCTTGTTTTCACACAAATGAACCCAGAATGATGTGAAATTGTGCTTCGTGCAACATAATTCTGGGTGCCATTTACAAACCATAAGTGCTAATGACTCCATTCCTTTTTGTGGTTGTAGGGGCTGTTGATTGGAGTACATTAAAACAAACCTGATCTCTCTAGGGCATTCAGAAGCCAATTTATAAGCCCACAAATGTGTAACTGGACTACTTCTTTAAATTGACACCAGATCCGGTGACCTTTGGGACATGGTTTGACCCCCTTAGGAAAGTGCTATCATCATGAAACGTTCAGATCACTTACAACTGAATAGATTCTACCTTCCTGTAACGTTTCAGCCTGATTGGACCTTGTTTTCACACAAATGAACCCAGAATGATGTGAAATTGTGCTTCGTGCAACATAATTCTGGGTGCAATTTAAAAACCATAAGTGCTAATGACTCCATTCCTTTTTGTGGTTGTAGGGGCTGTTGATTGGAGTATACTAAAACAAACCTGATCTCTCTAGGACATTCAGAAGCCACGTTATAGGCCCACAAATGTGTAACTGGACTACTTCTTTAAATTGACACCAGATCCGGTGACCTTTGGGACATTGTTTGACCCCCTTAGGAAAGTGCTATCATCATGAAACGTTCAGATCACTTACAACTCAATAGATTCTACCTTCCTGTAACGTTTCAGCCTGATTGGACCTTGTTTTCACACAAATTAACCCAGAATGATGTGAAATTGTGCTTCGTGCAACATATTTCTGGGTGCCATTTACAAACCATAAGTGCTAATGACTCCATTCCTTTTTGTGGTTGTAGGGGCTGTTGATTTGAGTACATTAAAACAAACCTGATCTCTCTAGGACATTCAGAATCCAAGTTATAAGCCCTCAAAGGTGTAACTGGACTACTTCTTTAAAGTGACACTAGGCCCGCTGACCTTTGGGACATGGTTTTACCCCCTATAGGAATGTGCGATCATCTTGAAACGTTCAGATCACTTACAACTCCATAGATTCTACCTTCTTGTAGCGTTTCAGCCTGATTGGACCTTGTTTTCACACAAATGGACCCAGAATGAAGTGAAATTGTGCTTCGTGCAACATAATTCTGGGTGCCATTTACAAACCATAAGTGCTAATGACTCCATTCCTTTTTGTGGTTGTAGGGGCTGTTGATTGGAGTACATTAAAACAAACCTGATCTCTCCAGGACATTCAGAAGCCAAGTTATAAGCCCACAAATGTGTAACTGACTACTTCTTTAAACTGACACCAGATCCGGTGACCTTTGGGACATGGTTTGACCCCCTTAGGAAAGTGCTATCATCATGAAACGTTCAGATCACTTACAACTCAATAGATTCTACCTTCCTGTAACGTTTCAGCCTGATTGGACCTTGTTTTCACACAAATGAACCCAGAATGATGTGAAATTGTGCTTCGTGCAACATAATTCTGGGTGCCATTTACAAACCATAAGTGCTAATGACTCCATTCCTTTTTGTGGTTGTAGGGGCTTTTGATTGGAGTACACTAAAACAAACCTGATCTCTCTAGGACATTCAGAAGCCAAGTTATAAGCCCACAAAGGTGTAACTGGACTACTTCTTTAAAGTGACACCAGGCCCGGTGACCTTTGGGACATGGTTTTACCCCCTATAGGAATGTGCGATCATCTTGAAACGTTCAGATCACTTACAACTCAATATATTCTACCTTCTTGTAGCGTTTCAGCCTGATTGAACCTTGTTTTCACACAAATGGACCCAGAATGATGTGAAATTGTGCTTCGTGCAAGATAATTCTGGGTGCCATTTACAAACCATAAGTGCTAATGACTCCATTCCTTTTTTTGGTTGTAGGGGCTGTTGATTGGAGTACATTAAAACAAACCTGATCTCACTAGGACATTCAGAAGCCAAGTTATAAGCCCACAAATGTGTAACTGGACTACTTCTTTAAATTGACACCAGATCCGGTGACCTTTGGGACATGGTTTGACCCCCGTAGGAAAGTGCTATCATCATGAAACGTTCGGATCACTTACAACTCAATAGATTCTACCTTCCTGTACAGTTTCAGCCTGATTGGACATTGTTTTCACACAAATGAACCCAGAATGATGTGAAATTGTGCTTCGTGCAACATAATTCTGGGTGCCATTTACAAACCATAAGTGCTAATGACTCCATTCCTTTTTGTGGTTGTAGGGGCTGTTGATTGGAGTACATTAAAACAAACCTGATCTCTCTAGGGCATTCAGAAGCCAATTTATAAGCCCACAAATGTGTAACTGGACTACTTCTTTAAATTGACACCAGATCCGGTGACCTTTGGGACATGGTTTGACCCCCTTAGGAAAGTGCTATCATCATGAAACGTTCAGATCACTTACAACTCAGTAGATTCTACCTTCCTGTAACGTTTCAGCCTGACTGGACCTTGTTTTCACACAAATGAACCCAGAATGATGTGAAATTGTGCTTCGTGCAACATAATTCTGGGTGCCATTTAAAAACGATAAGTGCTAATGACTCCATTCCTTTTTGTGGTTGTAGGGGCTGTTGACTGGAGTATACTAAAACAAACCTGATCTCTCTAGGACATTCAGAAGCCAAGTTATAAGCCCACAAATGTGTAACTGGACTACTTCTTTAAATTGACACCAGATCCGGTGACCTTTGGGACATGGTTTGACCCCCTTAGGAAAGTGCTATCATCTTGAAACGTTCAGATCACTTACAACTCAATAGATTCTACCTTCCTGTAACGTTTCAGCTTGATTGGACCTTGTTTTCACACAAATGAACCCAGAATGATGTGAAATTGTGCTTCGTGCAACATAATTCTGGGTGCCATTTACAAACCATAAGTGCTAATGACTCCATTCCTTTTTGTGGTTGTAGGGGCTGTTGATTGGAGTACATTAAAACAAACCTGATCTCTCTAGGGCTTTCAGAAGCCAATTTATAAGCCCACAAATGTGTAACTGGACTACTTCTTTAAATTGACACCAGATCCGGTGACCTTTGGGACATGGTTTGACCCCCTTAGGAAAGTGCTATCATCATGAAACGTTCAGATCACTTACAACTCAGTAGATTCTACCTTCCTGTAACGTTTCAGCCTGACTGGACCTTGTTTTCACACAAATGAACCCAGAATGATGTGAAATTGTGCTTCGTGCAACATAATTCTGGGTGCCATTTAAAAACGATAAGTGCTAATGACTCCATTCCTTTTTGTGGTTGTAGGGGCTGTTGACTGGAGTATACTAAAACAAACCTGATCTCTCTAGGACATTCAGAAGCCAAGTTATAAGCCCACAAATGTGTAACTGGACTACTTCTTTAAATTGACACCAGATCCGGTGACCTTTGGGACATGGTTTGACCCCCTTAGGAAAGTGCTATCATCTTGAAACGTTCAGATCACTTACAACTCAATAGATTCTACCTTCCTGTAACGTTTCAGCTTGATTGGACCTTGTTTTCACACAAATGAACCCAGAATGATGTGAAATTGTGCTTCGTGCAACATAATTCTGGGTGCCATTTACAAACCATAAGTGCTAATGACTCCATTCCTTTTTGTGGTTGTAGGGGCTGTTGATTGGAGTACACTAAAACAAACCTGACCTCTCTAGGACATTCAGAAGCCAAGTTATAAGCCCACAAAGGTGTAACTGGACTACTTCTTTAAATTGACACCAGATCCGGTGACCTTTGGGACATGGGTTGACCCCCTTAGGAAAGCGCTATCATCATGAAACGTTCAGATCACTTACAACTCAATAGATTCTACCTTCCTGTAACGTTTCAGCCTGATTGGACCTTGTTTTCACACAAATGAACCCAGAATGATGTGAAATTGTGCTTCGTGCAACATAATTCTGGGTGCCATTTACAAACCATAAGTGCTAATGACTCCATTCCTTTTTGTGGTTGTAGGGGCTGCTGATTGGAGTACATTAAAACAAACCTGATCTCTCTAGGACATTCAGAAGCCAAGTTATAAGCCCACAAATGTGTAACTGGACTACTTCTTTAAATTGACACCAGATCCGGTGACCTTTGGGACATGGTTTGACCCCCTTAGGAAAGTGCTATCATCATGAAACGTTCAGATCACTTACAACTGAATAGATTCTACCTTCCTGTAACGTTTCAGCCTGATTGGACCTTGTTTTCACACAAATGAACCCAGAATGATGTGAAATTGTGCTTCGTGCAACATAATTCTGGGTGCAATTTAAAAACCATAAGTGCTAATGACTCCATTCCTTTTTGTGGTTGTAGGGGCTGTTGATTGGAGTATACTAAAACAAACCTGATCTCTCTAGGACATTCAGAAGCCACGTTATAGGCCCACAAATGTGTAACTGGACTACTTCTTTAAATTGACACCAGATCCGGTGACCTTTGGGACATGGTTTGACCCCCTAGGAAAGTGCTATCATCATGAAACGTTCAGATCACTTACAACTCAATAGATTCTACCTTCCTGTAACGTTTCAGCCTGATTGGACCTTGTTTTCACACAAATTAACCCAGAATGATGTGAAATTGTGCTTCGTGCAACATATTTCTGGGTGCCATTTACAAACCATAAGTGCTAATTACTCCATTCCTTTTTGTGGTTGTAGGGGCTGTTGATTGGAGTACATTAAAACAAACCTGATCTCTCTAGGACATTCAGAATCCAAGTTATAAGCCCACAAAGGTGTAACTGGACTACTTCTTTAAAGTGACACTAGGCCCGCTGACCTTTGGGACATGGTTTTACCCCCTATAGGAATGTGCGATCATCTTGAAACGTTCAGATCACTTACAACTCAATAGATTCTACCTTCTTGTAGCGTTTCAGCCTGATTGGACCTTGTTTTCACACAAATGGACCCAGAATGAAGTGAAATTGTGCTTCGTGCAACATAATTCTGGGTGCCATTTACAAACCATAAGTGCTAATGACTCCATTCCTTTTTGTGGTTGTAGGGGCTGTTGATTGGAGTACATTAAAACAAACCTGATCTCTCCAGGACATTCAGAAGCCAAGTTATAAGCCCACAAATGTGTAACTGGACTACTTCTTTAAACTGACACCAGATCCGGTGACCTTTGGGACATGGTTTGACCCCCTTAGGAAAGTGCTATCATCATGAAACGTTCAGATCACTTACAACTCAATAGATTCTACCTTCCTGTAACGTTTCAGCCTGATTGGACCTTGTTTTCACACAAATGAACCCAGAATGATGTGAAATTGTGCTTCGTGCAACATAATTCTGGGTGCCATTTACAAACCATAAGTGCTAATGACTCCATTCCTTTTTGTGGTTGTAGGGGCTTTTGATTGGAGTACACTAAAACAAACCTGATCTCTCTAGGACATTCAGAAGCCAAGTTATAAGCCCACAAAGGTGTAACTGGACTACTTCTTTAAAGTGACACCAGGCCCGGTGACCTTTGGGACATGGTTGTACCCCCTATAGGAATGTGCGATCATCTTGAAACGTTCAGATCACTTACATCTCAATAGATTCTACCTTCTTGTAGCGTTTCAGCCTGATTGAACCTTGTTTTCACACAAATGGACCCAGAATGATGTGAAATTGTGCTTCGTGCAAGATAATTCTGGGTGCCATTTACAAACCATAAGTGCTAATGACTCCATTCCTTTTTTTGGTTGTAGGGGCTGTTGATTGGAGTACATTAAAACAAACCTGATCTCACTAGGACATTCAGAAGCCAAGTTATAAGCCCACAAATGTGTAACTGGACTACTTCTTTAAATTGACACCAGATCCGGTGACCTTTGGGACATGGTTTGACCCCCGTAGGAAAGTGCTATCATCATGAAACGTTCGGATCACTTACAACTCAATAGATTCTACCTTCCTGTACAGTTTCAGCCTGATTGGACATTGTTTTCACACAAATGAACCCAGAATGATGTGAAATTGTGCTTCGTGCAACATAATTCTGGGTGCCATTTACAAACCATAAGTGCTAATGACTCCATTCCTTTTTGTGGTTGTAGGGGCTGTTGATTGGAGTACATTAAAACAAACCTGATCTCTCTAGGGCATTCAGAAGCCAATTTATAAGCCCACAAATGTGTAACTGGACTACTTCTTTAAATTGACACCAGATCCGGTGACCTTTGGGACATGGTTTGAACCCCTTAGGAAAGTGCTATCATCATGAAACGTTCAGATCACTTACAACTCACTAGATTCTACCTTCCTGTAACGTTTCAGCCTGACTGGACCTTGTTTTCACACAAATGAACCCAGAATGATGTGAAATTGTGCTTCGTGCAACATAATTCTGGGTGCCATTTAAAAACGATAAGTGCTAATGACTCCATTCCTTTTTGTGGTTGTAGGGGCTGTTGACTGGAGTATACTAAAACAAACCTGATCTCTCTAGGACATTCAGAAGCCAAGTTATAAGCCCACAAATGTGTAACTGGACTACTTCTTTAAATTGACACCAGATCCGGTGACCTTTGGGACATGGTTTGACCCCCTTAGGAAAGTGCTATCATCTTGAAACGTTCAGATCACTTACAACTCAATAGATTCTACCTTCCTGTAACGTTTCAGCTTGATTGGACCTTGTTTTCACACAAATGAACCCAGAATGATGTGAAATTGTGCTTCGTGCAACATAATTCTGGGTGCCATTTACAAACCATAAGTGCTAATGACTCCATTCCTTTTTGTGGTTGTAGGGACTGTTGATTGGAGTACATTAAAACAAACCTGATCTCTCTAGGGCATTCAGAAGCCAATTTATAAGCCCACAAATGTGTAACTGGACTACTTCTTTAAATTGACACCAGATCCGGTGACCTTTGGGACATGGTTTGACCCCCTTAGGAAAGTGCTATCATCATGAAATGTTCAGATCACTTACAACTCAGTAGATTCTACCTTCCTGTAACGTTTCAGCCTGACTGGACCTTGTTTTCACACAAATGAACCCAGAATGATGTGAAATTGTGCTTCGTGCAACATAATTCTGGGTGCCATTTAAAAACGATAAGTGCTAATGACTCCATTCCTTTTTGTGGTTGTAGGGGCTGTTGACTGGAGTATACTAAAACAAACCTGATCTCTCTAGGACATTCAGAAGCCAAGTTATAAGCCCACAAATGTGTGACTGGACTACTTCTTTAAATTGACACCAGATCCGGTGACCTTTGGGACATGGTTTGACCCCCTTAGGAAAGTGCTATCATCTTGAAACGTTCAGATCACTTACAACTCAATAGATTCTACCTTCCTGTAACGTTTCAGCTTGATTGGACCTTGTTTTCACACAAATGAACACAGAATGATGTGAAATTGTGCTTCGTGCAACATAATTCTGGGTGCCATTTACAAACCATAAGTGCTAATGACTCCATTCCTTTTTGTGGTTGTAGGGGCTGTTGATTGGAGTACACTAAAACAAACCTGACCTCTCTAG
Source organism: Nothobranchius furzeri (assembly GCF_043380555.1). NCBI lineage: Eukaryota > Metazoa > Chordata > Actinopteri > Cyprinodontiformes > Nothobranchiidae > Nothobranchius > Nothobranchius furzeri. The sequence goes on along the minus strand of NC_091749.1, from coordinate 12,301,319 downwards.
GACATTCAGAAGCCAAGTTATAAGCCCACAAAGGTGTAACTGGACTACTTCTTTAAATTGACACCAGATCCGGTGACCTTTGGGACATGGTTTGACCCCCTTAGGAAAGCGCTATCATCATGAAACGTTCAGATCACTTACAACTCAATAGATTCTACCTTTCTGTAACGTTTCAGCCTGATTGGACCTTGTTTTCACACAAATGGACCCAGAATGATGTGAAATTGTGCTTCGTGCAACATAATTCTGGGTGCCATTTTCAAACCATAAGTGCTAATGACTCCATTCCTTTTTTGTGGTTGTAGGGGCTGTTGATTGGAGTACATTAAAACAAACCTGATCTCTCTAGGACATTCAGAATCCAAGTTATAAGCCCACAAATGTGTAACTGGACTACTTCTTTAAATTGACACCAGATCCGGTGACCTTTGGGACATGGTTTGACCCCCTTAGGAAAGTGCTATCATCATGAAACGTTCAGATCACTTACAACTCAATAGATTCTACCTTCCTGTAACGTTTCAGCCTGATTGGACCTTGTTTTCACACAAATGAACCCAGAATGATGTGAAATTGTGCTTCGTGCAACATAATTCTGGGTGCCATTTAAAAACCATAAGTGCTAATGACTCCATTCATTTTAGTGGTTGTAGGGGCTGTTGATTGGAGTACACTACAACAAACCTGATCTCTCTAGGACATTCAGAAGCCAAGTTATAAGCCCACAAAAGTGTAACTGGACTACTTCTTTAAATTGACACCAGATCCGGTGACCTTTGGGACATGGTTTGACCCCCGTAGGAAAGTGCTATCATCATGAAACGTTCGGATCACTTACAACTCAATAGATTCTACCTTCCTGTAACGTTTCAGCCTGATTGGACCTTGTTTTCACACAAATGAACCCAGAATGATGTGAAATTGTGCTTCGTGCAACATAATTCTGGGTGCCATTTACAAACCATAAGTGCTAATGACTCCATTCCTTTTTGTGGTTGTAGGGGCTGTTGATTGGAGTATACTAAAATAAACCTGATCTCTCTAGGACATTCAGAAGCCAAGTTATAAGCCCACAAATGTGTAACTGGACTACTTCTTTAAATTGACACCAGATCCGGTGACCTTTGGGACATGGTTTGACCCCCTTAGGAAAGGGCTATCATCTTGAAACGTTCAGATCACTTACAACTCAATAGATTCTACCTTCCTGTAACGTTTCAGCCTGATTGGACCTTGTTTTCACACAAATGGACCCACAATAATGTGAAATTGTGCTTCGTGCAACATAATTCTGGGTGCCATTTACAAACCATAAGTGCTAATGACTCCATTCCTTTTTGTGGTTGTAGGGGCTGTTGATTGGAGTACACTAAAAAAACCTGACGTCTCTAGGACATTCAGAAGCCAAGTTATAAGCCCACAAAGGTGTAACTGGACTACTTCTTTAAAGTGACACCAGGCCCGGTGACCTTTGGGACATGGTTTGACCCCCTATAGGAATGTGCGATCATCATGAAACGTTCAGATCACTTACAACTCAATAGATTCTACCTTCTTGTAACGTTTCAGCCTGACTGGACCTTGTTTTCACTCAAATGGACCCAGAATGATGTGAAATTGTGCTTCGTGCAACATAATTCTGGGTGCAACTTACAAACCATAAGTGCTAATGACTCCATTCCTTTTTGTGGTTGTAGGGGCTGTTGATTGGAGTACACTAAAACAAACCTGATGGCTCTAGGACATTCAGAAGCCAAGTTATAAGCCCACAAATGTGTAACTGGACTACTTCTTTAAATTGACACCAGATCCGGTGACCTTTGGGACATGGTTTGACCCCCTTAGGAAAGTGCTATCATCATGAAACGTTCAGATCACTTACAACTCAATAGATTCTACCTTCCTGTAATTTTTCAGCCTGATTGGACCTTGTTTTCACACAAATGAACCCAGAATGATGTGAAATTGTGCGTCGTGCAACATAATTCTGGGTGCCATTTAAAAACCATAAGTGCTAATGACTCCATTCCTTTTTGTGGTTGTAGGGGCTGTTGATTGGAGTATACTAAAACAAACCTGATCTCTCTAGGACATTCAGAAGCCAAGTTATAAGCCCACAAATGTGTAACTGGACTACTTCTTTAAATTGACACCAGATCCGGTGACCTTTGGGACATGGTTTGACCCCCTTAGGAAAGTGCTATCATCATGAAACATTCAGATCACTTACATCTCAATAGATTCTACCTTCCTGTAACGTTTCAGCCTGATTGGACCTTGTTTTCACACAAATGGACCCAGAATGATGTGAAATTGTGCTTCGTGCAACATTATTCTGGGTGCCATTTACAAACCATAAGTGCTAATGACTCCAATCATTTTTGTGGTTGTAGGGGCTGTTGATTGGAGTATACTAAAACAAACCTGATCTCTCAGGGACAATCAGAAGCCAAGTTATAAGCCCACAAATGTGTAACTGGACTACTTCTTTAAAGAGACACCAGGCCCGGTGACCTTTGGGACATGGTTTTACCCTCTATAGGAATGTGCGATCATCTTGAAACGTTCAGATCACTTACAACTCAATAGGTTCTACCTTCTTGTAGCGTTTCAGCCTGATTGGACCTTGTTTTCACACAAATGGACCCAGAATGATGTGAAATTGTGCTTCATGCAACATAATTCTGGGTGCCATTTACAAACCTTAAGTGCTAATGACTCCATTCCTTTTTGTGGTTGTAGGGGCTGTTGATTGGAGTACACTAAAACAAACCTGATCTCTCTAGGACATTCAGAAGCCAAGTTATAAGCCCACAAATGTGTAACTGGACTACTTTAAATTGACACCAGATCCGGTGACCTTTGGGACATGGTTTGACCCCCTTAGGAAAGTGCTATCATCATGAAACGTTCAGATCACTTACAACTCAATAGATTCTACCTTCCTGTAACGTTTCAGCCTGATTGGACCTTGTTTTCACACAAATGAACCCAGAATGATGTGAAATTGTGCTTCGTGCAACATAATTCTGGGTGCCATTTAAAAACCATAAGTGCTAATGACTCCATTCCTTTTTGAGGTTGTAGGGGCTGTTGATTGGAGTACACTAAAACAAACCTGATCTCTCTAGGACATTCAGAAGCCAAGTTATAAGCCCACAAATGTGTAACTGGACTACTTCTTTAAAGAGACACCAGGCCCGGTGACCTTTGGGACATGGTTTGACCCCCTATAGGAATGTGCGATCATCTTGAAACGTTCAGATCACTTACAACTCAATAGGTTCTACCTTCTTGTAGCGTTTCAGCCTGATTGGACCTTGTTTTCACACAAATGGACCCAGAATGATGGGAAATTGTGCTTCGTGCAACATAATTCTGGGTGCCATTTACAAACCTTAAGTGCTAATGACTCCATTCCTTTTTGTGGTTGTAGGGGCTGTTGATTGGAGTACACTAAAGCAAACCTGATCTCTCTAGGACATTCAGAAGCCAAGTTATAAGCCCACAAATGTGTAACTGGACTACTTCTTTAAATTGACACCAGATCCGGTGACCTTTGGGACATGGTTTGACCCCCTTAGGAAAGTGCTATCATCATGAAACGTTCAGATCACTTACAACTCAATAGATTCTACCTTCCTGTAACGTTTCAGCCTGATTGGACCTTGTTTTCACACAAATGAACCCAGAATGATGTGAAATTGTGCTTCGTGCAACATAATTCTGGGTGCCATTTAAAAACCATAAGTGCTAATGACTCTATTCCTTTTTGAGGTTGTAGGGGCTGTTGATTGGAGTACAGTAAAACAAACCTGATCTCTCTAGGACATTCAGAAGCCAAGTTATAAGCCCTCAAAGGTGTAACTGGACTACTTCTTTAAAGTGACACCAGGCCCGGTGACCTTTGGGACATGGTTTGACCCCCTATAGGAATGTGCGATCATCATGAAACGTTCAGATAACTTACAACTCAATAGATTCTACCTTTATGTAACGTTTCAGCCTGATTGGACCTTGTTTTCACACAAATGGACCCAGAATGATGTGAAATTGTGCTTTGTGCAACATAATTCTGGGTGCCATTTACAAACCATAAGTGCTAATGACTCCATTCCTTTTTGTGGTCTTAGGGGCTGTTGATTGGAGTACACAAAAACAAACCTGATCGCTCGAGGACATTCAGAAGCGAAGTTATAATTCCACAAATGTGTAACTGGACTACTTCTTTAAATTTACACCAGATCCGGTGACCTTTGGGACATGGTTTGACCCCCTTAGGAAAGCGCTATCATCATGAAACATTCAGATCACTTACAACTCAATAGATTCTACCTTTCTGTAACGTTTCAGCCTGATTGGACCTTGTTTTCACACAAATGGACCCAGAATGATGTGAAATTGTGCTTCGTGCAACATAATTCTGGGTGCCATTTTCAAACCAAAAGTGCTAATGACTCCATTCCTTTTTGTGGTTGTAGGGGCTGTTGATTGGAGTACATTAAAACAAACCTGATCCCTCTAGGACATTCAGAATCCAAGTTATAAGCCCACAAATGTGTAACTGGACTACTTCTTTAAATTGACACCAGATCCGGTGACCTTTGGGACATGGTTTGACCCCCTTAGGAAAGTGCTATCATCATGAAACGTTCAGATCACTTACAACTCAATAGATTCTACCTTCCTGTAACGTTTCAGCCTGATTGGACCTTGGTTTCACACAAATGAACCCAGAATGATGTGAAATTGTGCTTCGTGCAACATAATTCTGGGTGCCATGTAAAAACCATAAGTGCCAATGACTCCATTCCTTTTTGTGGTTGTAGGGGCTGCTGATTGGAGTACACTACAACAAACCTGATCTCTCTAGGACATTCAGAAGCCAAGTTATAAGCCCACAAATGTGTAACTGGACTAATTCTTTAAATTGACACCAGATCCGGTGACCTTTGGGACATGGTTTGACCCCCTTAGGAAAGGGCTATCATCTTGAAACGTTCAGATCACTTACAACTCAATAGATTCTACCTTCCTGTAACGTTTCAGCCTGATTGGACCTTGTTTTCACACACATGGACCCACAATAATGTGAAATTGTGCTTCGTGCAACATAATTCTGGGTGCCATTTACAAACCATAAGTGCTAATGACTCCATTCCTTTTTGTGGTTGTAGGGGCTGTTGATTGGAGTACACTAAAACAAACCTGACGTCTCTAGGACATTCAGAAGCCAAGTTATAAGCCCACAAAGGTGTAACTGGACTACTTCTTTAAAGTGACACCAGGCCCGGTGACCTTTGGGACATGGTTTGACCCCCTATAGGAATGTGCGATCATCATGAAACGTTCAGATCCCTTACAACTCAATAGATTCTACCTTCTTGTAACGTTTCAGCCTGACTGGACCTTGTTTTCACTCAAATGGACCCAGAATGATGTGAAATTGTGCTTCGTGCAACATAATTCTGGGTGCAACTTACAAACCATAAGTGCTAATGACTCCATTCCTTTTTGTGGTTGTAGGGGCTGTTGATTGGAGTACACTAAAACAAACCTGATGGCTCTAGGACATTCAGAAGCCAAGTTATAAGCCCACAAATGTGTAACTGGACTACTTCTTTAAATTGACACCAGATCCGGTGACCTTTGGGACATGGTTTGACCCCCTTAGGAAAGTGCTATCATCATGAAACGTTCAGATCACTTACAACTCAATAGATTCTACCTTCCTGTAATTTTTCAGCCTGATTGGACCTTGTTTTCACACAAATGAACCCAGAATGATGTGAAATTGTGCGTCGTGCAACATAATTCTGGGTGCCATTTAAAAACCATAAGTGCTAATGACTCCATTCCTTTTTGTGGTTGTAGGGGCTGTTGATTGGAGTATACTAAAACAAACCTGATCTCTCTAGGACATTCAGAAGCCAAGTTATAAGCCCACAAATGTGTAACTGGACTACTTCTTTAAATTGACACCAGATCCGGTGACCTTTGGGACATGGTTTGACCCCCTTAGGAAAGTGCTATCATCATGAAACGTTCAGATCACTTACAACTCAATAGATTCTACCTTCCTGTAACGTTTCAGCCTGATTGGACCTTGTTTTCACACAAATGGACCCAGAATGATGTGAAATTGTGCTTCGTGCAACATAATTCTGGGTGCCATTTACAAACCATAAGTGCTAATGACTCCAATCATTTTTGTGGTTGTAGGGGCTGTTGATTGGAGTATACTAAAACAAACCTGATCTCTCAGGGACATTCAGAAGCCAAGTTATAAGCCCACAAATGTGTAACTGGACTACTTCTTTAAAGAGACACCAGGCCCGGTGACCATTGAGACATGGTTTTACCCCCTATAGGAATGTGTGATCATCTTGAAACGTTCAGATCACTTACAACTGAATAGGTTCTACCTTCTTGTAGCGTTTCAGCCTGATTGGACCTTGTTTTCACACAAATGGACCCAGAATGATGTGAAATTGTGCTTCGTGCAACATAATTCTGGGTGCCATTTACAAACCTTAAGTGCTAATGACTCCATTCCTTTTTGTGGTTGTAGGGGCTGTTGATTGGAGTACACTAAAACAAACCTGATCTCTCTAGGACATTCAGAAGCCAAGTTATAAGCCCACAAAGGTGTAACTGGACTACTTCTTTAAAGTGACACCAGGCCCGGTGACCTTTGGGACATGGTTTGACCCCCTATAGGAATGTGGGATCATCATGAAATGTTCAGATCACTTACAACTCAATAGATTCTACCTTCCTGTAACGTTTCAGCCTGATTGGACCTTGTTTTCACACAAATGAACCCAGAATGATGTGAAATTGTGCTTCGTGCAACATAATTCTGGGTGCCATTTAAAAACCATAAGTGCTAATGACTCCATTCCTTTTTGAGGTTGTAGGGGCTGTTGATTGGAGTACACTAAAACAAACCTGATCTCTCTAGGACATTCAGAAGCCAAGTTATAAGCCCTCAAAGGTGTAACTGGACTACTTCTTTAAAGTGACACCAGGCCCGGTGACCTTTGGAACATGGTTTGACCCCCTATAGGAATGTGCGATCATCATGAAACGTTCAGATCACTTACAACTCAATAGATTCTACCTTCTTGTAACGTTTCAGCCTGATTGGACCTTGTTTTCACACAAATGGACCCAGAATGATGGGAAATTGTGCTTCGTGCAACATAACTCTGGGTGCCATTTACAAACCTTAAGTGCTAATGACTCCATTCCTTTTTGTGGTTGTAGGGGCTGTTGATTGGAGTACACTAAAACAAACCTGATCTCTCTAGGACATTCAGAAGCCAAGTTATAAGCCCACAAATGTGTAACTGGACTACTTCTTTAAATTGACACCAGATCCGGTGACCTTTGGGACATGGTTTGACCCCCTTAGGAAAGTGCTATCATCATGAAACGTTCAGATCACTTACAACTCTATAGATTCTACCTTCCTGTAACGTTTCAGCCTGATTGGACCTTGTTTTCACACGAATGAACCCAGAATGATGTGAAATTGTGCTTCGTGCAACATAATTCTGGGTGCCATTTAAAAACCATAAGTGCTAATGACTCTATTCCTTTTTGAGGTTGTAGGGGCTGTTGATTGGAGTACACTAAAACAAACCTGATCTCTCTAGGACATTCAGAAGCCAAGTTATAAGCCCTCAAAGGTGTAACTGTACTACTTCTTTAAAGTGACACCAGGCCCGGTGACCTTTGGGACATGGTTTGACCCCCTATAGGAATGTGCGATCATCATGAAACGTTCAGATCACTTACAACTCAATAGATTCTACCTTCTTGTAACGTTTCAGCCTGATTGGACCTTGTTTTCACACAAATGGACCCAGAATGATGTGAAATTGTGCTTCGTGCAACATAATTCTGGGTGCCATTTACAAACCATAAGTGCTAATGACTCTATTCCTTTTTGTGGTTGTAGGGGCTGTTGGTTGGAGAACATTAAAGCAAACCTGATCTCTCTAGGACATTGAGAAGCCAAGTTATAAGCCCACAAATGTGTAACTGGACTACTTCTTTAAATTGACACCAGATCCTGTGACCTCTGGGACATGGTCTGACCCCCTTAGGAAAGTGCTATCATCATGAAACGTTCAGATCACTTACAACTCAATAGATTCTACCTTCCTGTAACGTTTCAGCCTGATTGGACCTTGTTTTCACACAAATGAACCCAAAATGATGTGAAATTGTGCTTAGTGCAGCATAATTCTGGGTGCCATTTAAAAACCATGATTGCTAATGACTCCATTCCTTTTTGAGGTTGTAGGGGATGTTGATTGGAGTACACTAAAACAAACCTGATCTCTCTAGGATATTCAGAAGCCAAGTTATAAGCCCACAAATGTGTAACTGGACTACTACTTTAAAGTGACACCAGGCCCGGTGACCTTTGGGACATGGTTGTACCCCCTATAGGAATGTGCGATCATCTTGAAACGTTCAGATCACTTACAACTCAATAGATTCTACCTTCTTGTAGCGTTTCAGCCTGATTGGACCTTGTTTTCACACAAATGAACCCAGAATGATGTGAAATTGTGCTTCGTGCAACGTAATTCTGGGTGCCATTTACAAACCATAAGTGCTAATGACTCCATTCCTTTTTGTGGTTGTAGGGGCTGTATATTGGAGTACATTAAAACAAACCTGATCTCTCTAGGACATTCAGAAGCCAAGTTATAAGCCCACAAATGTGTAACTGGACTACTTCTTTAAATTGACACCAGATCCGGTGACCTTTGGGACATGGTTTGACCCCCTTAGGAAAGTGCTATCATCATGAAACGTTCAGATCACTTACAACTCAATAGATTCTACCTTCCTGTAACGTTTCAGCCTGATTGGACCTTGTTTTCACACAAATGACCCCGGAATGATGTGAAATTGTGCTTCGTGCAACATAATTCTGGGTGCCATTTAAAAACCATAAGTGCTAATGACTCCATTCCTTTTTGTGGTTGTAGGGCCTGTTGATTGGAGTACACTAAAACAAACCTGATCTCTCAAGGACATTCATAAGCCAAGTTATAAGCCCACAAATGTGTAACTGGACTACTTCTTTAAAGTGACACCAGGCCCGGTGACCTTTGGGACATGGTTTTACCCCCTATAGGAATGTGCGATCATCATGAAACGTTCAGATCACTTACAACTCAATAGATTCTACCTTCTTGTAACGTTTCAGCCTGATTGGACCTTGTTTTCACACAAATGAACCCAGAATGATGTGAAATTGTGCTTCGTGCAACATAATTCTGGGTGCCATTTAAAAACCATAAGTGCTAATGACTCCATTCCTTTTAGTTGTAATGGAGGCTGTTAATTGGAGTACTCTAAAAAAACCTGATCTCTTTAGGACATTCAGAAGCCAAGTTATAAGCCCACAAATGTGTAACTGGACTACTTCTTTAAAGTGACACCAGGCCCGGTGACCTTTGGGACATGGTTTTACCCCCTATAGGAATGTGGGATCATCATGAAACGTTTAGATCACTTACAGTTCAATAGATTCTACCTTCTTGTAACGTTTCAGCCTGATTGGACCTTGTTTTCACACAAATGGACCCAGAATGATGTGAAATTGTGCTTCGTGCAACATAATTCTGGGTGCCATTTAAAAACCATAAGTGCTAATGACTCCATTCCTTTTTGAGGTTGTAGGGGCTGTTGATTGGAGTACACTAAAACAAACCTGACCTCTCTAGGACATTCAGAAACCAAGTTATAAGCCCTCAAAGGTGTAATTGGACTACTTCTTTAAAGTGGCACCAGGCCCGGTGACCTTTGGGACATGGTTTGACCCCCTTAGGAAGTGCAATCATCATGAAACGTTCAGATCACTTACAATTCAATAGATTCTACCTTCCTGTAACGTTTCAGCCTGATTGTGCCTTGTTTTCACACAAATGAACCCAGAATGATGTGAAATTGTGCTTCCTGCAACATAATTCTGGGTGCCATTTAAAAACCATAAGTGCTAATGACTCCATTCCTTTTTGTGGTTGTAGGGGCTGTTGATTGGAGTATACTAAAACAAACCTGATCTCTCTAGGACATTCAGAAGCCAAGTTATAAGCCCACAAATGTGTAACTGGACTACTTCTTTAAATTGACACAAGATCCGGTGACATTTGGGACATGGTTTGACCCCCTTAGGAAAGTGCGATCATCTTGAAACGTTCAGATCACTTACAACTCAATAGATTCTACCTTCTTGTAACGTTTCAGCCTGATTGGACCTTGTTTTCACACAAATGGACCCAGAATGATGTGAAATTGTGCTTCATGCAACATAATTCTGGGTGCCATTTACAAACCATAAGTGCTAATGACTCCATTCCTTTTTGTGGTTGTAGGGGCTGTTGATTGGAGTACACTAAAACAAACCTAATCTCTCTAGGACATTCAGAAGCCAAGTTATAAGCCCACAAATGTGTAACTGGACTACTTCTTTAATTTGACACCAGATCCGGTGACCCTTTGGACATAGTTTGATCCCCTTAGGAAAGTACTATCATCATGAAACGTTCAGATCACTTACAACTCAATAGATTCTACCTTCCTGTAACATTTCAGGCTGAATAGACCTTGTTTTCACACAAATGAACCCAGAATGATGTGAAATTGTGATTCGTGCAACATAATTCTGGGTGCCATTTAAAAACCATAAGTGCTAATGACTCCATTCCTTTTTGTGGTTGTAGGGCCTGTTGATTGGAGTACACTAAAACAAACCTGATCTCTCAAGGACATTCATAAGCCAAGTTATAAGCCCACAAATGTGTAACTGGACTACTTCTTTAAAGTGACACCAGGCCCGGTGACCTTTGGGACATGGTTTTACCCCCTATAGGAATGTGCGATCATCATGAAACGTTCAGATCACTTACAACTCAATAGATTCTACCTTCTTGTAACGTTTCAGCCTGATTGGACCTTGTTTTCACACAAATGGACCCAGAATGATGTGAAATTGTGATTCGTGCAACATAATTCTGGGTGCCATTTAAAAACCATAAGTGCTAATGACTCCATTCCTTTTAGTGGTAATGGGGGCTGTTAATTGGAGTACTCTAAAACAAACCTGATCTCGCTAGGACATTCAGAAGCCAAGTTATAAGCCCACAAATGTGTAACTGGACTACTTCTTTAAAGTGACACCAGGCCCGGTGGCCTTTGGGACATGGTTTTAACCCCTATAGGAATGTGCGATCATCATGAAACGTTCAGATCACTTACAACTCAATAGATTCTACCTTCTTGTAACGTTTCAGCCTGATTGGACCTTGTTTTCACACAAATGAACCCAGAATGATGTGAAATTGTGCTTCGTGCAACATAATTCTGGGTGCCATTTAAAAACCATAAGTGCTAATGACTCCATTCCTTTTAGTGGTAATGGGGGCTGTTGATTGGAGTACTCTAAAACAAACCTGACCTCTCTAGGATATTCATAAGCCAAGTTATAAGCCCACAAAGGTGTAACTGGACTACTTCTTTAAAGTGACACCAGGCCCGGCGACCTTTGGGACATGGTTTGACCCCCTTAGGAAAGTGCTATCATCATGAAACGTTCAGATCACTTACAACTCAATAGATTCTACCTTCCTGTAACGTTTCAGCCTGATTGGACCTTGTTTTCACACAAATGAACCCAGAATGATGTGAAATTGTGCTTAGTGCAGCATAATTCTGGGTGCCATTTAAAAACCATGAGTGCTAATGACTCCATTCCTTTTTGAGGTTGTAGGGGATGTTGATTGGAGTACACTAAAACAAACCTGATCTCTCTAGGATATTCAGAAGCCAAGTTATAAGCCCACAAATGTGTAACTGGACTACTTCTTTAAATTGACACCAGATCCGGTGACCTTTGGGACATGGTTTGACCCCCTTAGGAAAGTGCTATCATCATGAAACGTTCAGATCACTTACAACTCAATAGATTCTACCTTCCTGTAACGTTTCAGCCTGATTGGACCTTGTTTTCACACAAATGAACCCAGAATGATGTGAAATTGTGCTTCGTGCAACATAATTCTGGGTGCCATTTAAAAACCATAAGTGCTAATGACTCCATTCCTTTTTGTGGTTGTAGGGCCTGTTGATTGGAGTACACTAAAACAAACCTGATCTCTCAAGGACATTCATAAGCCAAGTTATAAGCCCACAAATGTGTAACTGGACTACTTCTTTAAAGTGACACCAGGCCCGATGACCTTTGGGACATGGTTTTACCCCCTATAGGAATGTGCAATCATCATGAAACGTTCAGATCACTTACAACTCAATAGATTCTACCTTCTTGTAACGTTTCAGCCTGATTGGACCTTGTTTTCACACAAATGAACCCAGAATGATGTGAAATTGTGCTTCGTGCAACATAATTCTGGGTGCCATTTAAAAATCATAAGTGCTAATGACTCCATTCCTTTTAGTTGTAATGGGGGCTGTTAATTGGAGTACTCTAAAACAAACCTGATCTCTCTAGGACATTCAGAAGCCAAGTTATAAGCCCACAAATGTGTAACTGGACTACTTCTTTAAAGTGACACCAGGCCCTGTGACCTTTGGGACATGGTTTTACCCCCTATAGGAATGTGCGATCATCATGAAACGTTCAGATCACTTACAACTCAATAGATTCTACCTTCTTGTAACGTTTCAGCCTGATTGGACCTTGTTTTCACACAAATGAACCCAGAATGATGTGAAATTGTGCTTTGTGCAACATAATTCTGGGTGCCATTTAAAAACCATAAGTGCTAATGACTCCATTCCTTTTAGTTGTAATGGAGGCTGTTAATTGGAGTACTCTAAAAAAAACCTGATCTCTTTAGGACATTCAGAAGCCAAGTTATAAGCCCACAAATGTGTAACTGGACTACTTCTTTAAAGTGACACCAGGCCCGGTGACCTTTGGGACATGGTTTGACCCCCTATAGGAATGTGGGATCATCATGAAACGTTCAGATCACTTACAGTTCAATAGATTCTACCTTCTTGTAACGTTTCAGCCTGATTGGACCTTGTTTTCACACAAATGGACCCAGAATGATGTGAAATTGTGCTTCGTGCAACATAATTCTGGGTGCCATTTAAAAACCATAAGTGCTAATGACTCCATTCCTATTTGAGGTTGTAGGGGCTGTTGATTGGAGTACACTAAAACAAACCTGACCTCTCTAGGACATTCAGAAACCAAGTTATAAGCCCTCAAAGGTGTAATTGGACTACTTCTTTAAAGTGGCACCAGGCCCGGTGACCTTTGGGACATGGTTTGACCCCCTTAGGAAAGTGCAATCATCATGAAACGTTCAGATCACTTACAATTCAATAGATTCTACCTTCCTGTAACGTTTCAGCCTGATTGTGCCTTGTTTTCACACAAATGAACCCAGAATGATGTGAAATTGTGCTTCCTGCAACATAATTCTGGGTGCCATTTAAAAACCATAAGTGCTAATGACTCCATTCCTTTTTGTGGTTGTAGGGGCTGTTGATTGGAGTATACTAAAACAAACCTGATCTCTCTAGGACATTCAGAAGCCAAGTTATAAGCCCACAAATGTGTAACTGGACTACTTCTTTAAATTGACACAAGATCCGGTGACATTTGGGACATGGTTTGACCCCCTTAGGAAAGTGCGATCATCTTGAAACGTTCAGATCACTTACAACTCAATAGATTCTACCTTCTTGTAACGTTTCAGCCTGATTGGACCTTGTTTTCACACAAATGGACCCAGAATGATGTGAAATTGTGCTTCATGCAACATAATTCTGGGTGCCATTTACAAACCATAAGTGCTAATGACTCCATTCCTTTTTGTGGTTGTAGGGGCTGTTGATTGGAGTACACTAAAACAAACCTAATCTCTCTAGGACATTCAGAAGCCAAGTTATAAGCCCACAAATGTGTAACTGGACTACTTCTTTAATTTGACACCAGATCCGGTGACCCTTTGGACATAGTTTGATCCCCTTAGGAAAGTACTATCATCATGAAACGTTCAGATCACTTACAACTCAATAGATTCTACCTTCCTGTAACATTTCAGGCTGAATAGACCTTGTTTTCACACAAATGAACCCAGAATGATGTGAAATTGTGATTCGTGCAACATAATTCTGGGTGCCATTTAAAAACCATAAGTGCTAATGACTCCATTCCTTTTTGTGGTTGTAGGGCCTGTTGATTGGAGTACACTAAAACAAACCTGATCTCTCAAGGACATTCATAAGCCAAGTTATAAGCCCACAAATGTGTAACTGGACTACTTCTTTAAAGTGACACCAGGCCCGGTGACCTTTGGGACATGGTTTTACCCCCTATAGGAATGTGTGATCATCATGAAACGTTCAGATCACTTACAACTCAATAGATTCTACCTTCTTGTAACGTTTCAGCCTGATTGGACCTTGTTTTCACACAAATGGACCCAGAATTATGTGAAATTGTGATTCGTGCAACATAATTCTGGGTGCCATTTAAAAACCATAAGTGCTAATGACTCCATTCCTTTTAGTGGTAATGGGGGCTGTTAATTGGAGTACTCTAAAACAAACCTGATCTCGCTAGGACATTCAGAAGCCAAGTTATAAGCCCACAAATGTGTAACTGGACTACTTCTTTAAAGTGACACCAGGCCCGGTGGCCTTTGGGACATGGTTTTAACCCCTATAGGAATGTGCGATCATCATGAAACGTTCAGATCACTTACAACTCAATAGATTCTACCTTCTTGTAACGTTTCAGCCTGATTGGACCTTGTTTTCACACAAATGAACCCAGAATGATGTGAAATTGTGCTTCGTGCAACATAATTCTGGGTGCCATTTAAAAACCATAAGTGCTAATGACTCCATTCCTTTTAGTGGTAATGGGGGCTGTTGATTGGAGTACTCTAAAACAAACCTGACCTCTCTAGGATATTCATAAGCCAAGTTATAAGCCCACAAAGGTGTAACTGGACTACTTCTTTAAAGTGACACCAGGCCCGGCGACCTTTGGGACATGGTTTGACCCCCTTAGGAAAGTGCTATCATCATGAAACGTTCAGATCACTTACAACTCAATAGATTCTACCTTCCTGTAACGTTTCAGCCTGATTGGACCTTGTTTTCACACAAATGAACCCAGAATGATGTGAAATTGTGCTTAGTGCAGCATAATTCTGGGTGCCATTTAAAAACCATGAGTGCTAATGACTCCATTCCTTTTTGAGGTTGTAGGGGATGTTGATTGGAGTACACTAAAACAAACCTGATCTCTCTAGGATATTCAGAAGCCAAGTTATAAGCCCACAAATGTGTAACTGGACTACTTCTTTAAATTGACACCAGATCCGGTGACCTTTGGGACATGGTTTGACCCCCTTAGGAAAGTGCTATCATCATGAAACGTTCAGATCACTTACAACTCAATAGATTCTACCTTCCTGTAACGTTTCAGCCTGATTGGACCTTGTTTTCACACAAATGAACCCAGAATGATGTGAAATTGTGCTTCGTGCAACATAATTCTGGGTGCCATTTAAAAACCATAAGTGCTAATGACTCCATTCCTTTTTGTGGTTGTAGGGCCTGTTGATTGGAGTACACTAAAACAAACCTGATCTCTCAAGGACATTCATAAGCCAAGTTATAAGCCCACAAATGTGTAACTGGACTACTTCTTTAAAGTGACACCAGGCCCGATGACCTTTGGGACATGGTTTTACCCCCTATAGGAATGTGCAATCATCATGAAACGTTCAGATCACTTACAACTCAATAGATTCTACCTTCTTGTAACGTTTCAGCCTGATTGGACCTTGTTTTCACACAAATGAACCCAGAATGATGTGAAATTGTGCTTCGTGCAACATAATTCTGGGTGCCATTTAAAAATCATAAGTGCTAATGACTACATTCCTTTTAGTTGTAATGGGGGCTGTTAATTGGAGTACTCTAAAACAAACCTGATCTCTCTAGGACATTCAGAAGCCAAGTTATAAGCCCACAAATGTGTAACTGGACTACTTCTTTAAAGTGACACCAGGCCCTGTGACCTTTGGGACATGGTTTTACCCCCTATAGGAATGTGCGATCATCATGAAACGTTCAGATCACTTACAACTCAATAGATTCTACCTTCTTGTAACGTTTCAGCCTGATTGGACCTTGTTTTCACACAAATGAACCCAGAATGATGTGAAATTGTGCTTTGTGCAACATAATTCTGGGTGCCATTTAAAAACCATAAGTGCTAATGACTCCATTCCTTTTAGTGGTAATGGGGGCTGTTGATTGGAGTACTCTAAAACAAACCTGACCTCTCTAGGATATTCAGAAGCCAAGTTATAAGCCCACAAAGGTGTAACTGGACTACTTCTTTAAAGTGACACCAGGCCCGATGACCTTTGGGACATGGTTTGACCCCCTATAGAAATGTGGGATCATCATGAAACGTTCAGATCACTTACAACTCAATAGATTCTACCTTCTTGTAACGTTTCAGCCTGATTGGACCTTGTTTTCACACAAATGGACCCAGAATGATGTGAAATTGTGCTTCGTGCAACATAATTCTGGGTGCCATTTAAAAACCATAAGTGCTAATGACTCAATTCCTTTTTGAGGTTGTAGGGGCTGTTGATTGGAGTACACTAAAACAAACCTGATCTCTCTAGGACATTCAGAAACCAAGTTATAAGCCCTCAAAGGTGTAATTGGACTACTTCTTTAAAGTGGCACCAGGCCCGGTGACCTTTGGGACATGGTTTGACCCCCTTAGGAAAGTGCTATCATCATGAAAAGTTCAGATCACTTACAATTCAATAGATTCTACCTTCCTGTAACGTTTCAGCCTGATTGTGCCTTGTTTTCACACAAATGAACCCAGAATGATGTGAAATTGTGCTTAGTGCAGCATAATTCTGGGTGCCATTTAAAAACCATGAGTGCTAATGACTCCATTCCTTTTTGAGGTTGTAGGGGATGTTGATTGGAGTACACTAAAACAAACCTGATCTCTCTAGGATATTCAGAAGCCAAGTTATAAGCCCACAAATGTGTAACTGGACTACTTCTTTAAAGTGACACCAGGCCCGGTGACCTTTGGGACATGGTTTTACCCCGTATAGGAATGTGCGATCATCTTGAAACGTTCAGATCACTTACAACTCAATAGATTCTACCTTCTTGTAGCGTTTCAGCCTGATTGGACCTTGTTTTCACACAAATGAACCCAGAATGATGTGAAATAGTGCTTCGTGCAACGTAATTCTGGGTGCCATTTACAAACCATAAGTGCTAATGACTCCATTCCTTTTTGTGGTTGTAGGGGCTGTTGATTGGAGTACATTAAAACAAACCTGATCTCTCTAGGACATTCAGAAGCCAAGTTATAAGCCCACAAATGTGTAACTGGACTACTTCTTTAAAGTGACACCAGGCCCGGTGACCTTTGGGACATGGTTTTACCCCCTATAGGAATGTGCGATCATCATGAAACGTTCAGATCACTTACAACTCAATAGATTCTACCTTCTTGTAACGTTTCAGCCTGATTGGACCTTGTTTTCACACAAATGGACCCAGAATGATGTGAAATTGTGATTCGTGCAACATAATTCTGGGTGCCATTTAAAAACCATAAGTGCTAATGACTCCATTCCTTTTAGTGGTAATGGGGGCTGTTAATTGGAGTACTCTAAAACAAACCTGATCTCGCTAGGACATTCAGAAGCCAAGTTATAAGCCCACAAATGTGTAACTGGACTACTTCTTTAAAGTGACACCAGGCCCGGTGGCCTTTGGGACATGGTTTTAACCCCTATAGGAATGTGCGATCATCATGAAACGTTCAGATCACTTACAACTCAATAGATTCTACCTTCTTGTAACGTTTCAGCCTGATTGGACCTTGTTTTCACACAAATGAACCCAGAATGATGTGAAATTGTGCTTCGTGCAACATAATTCTGGGTGCCATTTAAAAACCATAAGTGCTAATGACTCCATTCCTTTTAGTGGTAATGGGGGCTGTTGATTGGAGTACTCTAAAACAAACCTGACCTCTCTAGGATATTCATAAGCCAAGTTATAAGCCCACAAAGGTGTAACTGGACTACTTCTTTAAAGTGACACCAGGCCCGGCGACCTTTGGGACATGGTTTGACCCCCTTAGGAAAGTGCTATCATCATGAAACGTTCAGATCACTTACAACTCAATAGATTCTACCTTCCTGTAACGTTTCAGCCTGATTGGACCTTGTTTTCACACAAATGAACCCAGAATGATGTGAAATTGTGCTTAGTGCAGCATAATTCTGGGTGCCATTTAAAAACCATGAGTGCTAATGACTCCATTCCTTTTTGAGGTTGTAGGGGATGTTGATTGGAGTACACTAAAACAAACCTGATCTCTCTAGGATATTCAGAAGCCAAGTTATAAGCCCACAAATGTGTAACTGGACTACTTCTTTAAATTGACACCAGATCCGGTGACCTTTGGGACATGGTTTGACCCCCTTAGGAAAGTGCTATCATCATGAAACGTTCAGATCACTTACAACTCAATAGATTCTACCTTCCTGTAACGTTTCAGCCTGATTGGACCTTGTTTTCACACAAATGAACCCAGAATGATGTGAAATTGTGCTTCGTGCAACATAATTCTGGGTGCCATTTAAAAACCATAAGTGCTAATGACTCCATTCCTTTTTGTGGTTGTAGGGCCTGTTGATTGGAGTACACTAAAACAAACCTGATCTCTCAAGGACATTCATAAGCCAAGTTATAAGCCCACAAATGTGTAACTGGACTACTTCTTTAAAGTGACACCAGGCCCGATGACCTTTGGGACATGGTTTTACCCCCTATAGGAATGTGCAATCATCATGAAACGTTCAGATCACTTACAACTCAATAGATTCTACCTTCTTGTAACGTTTCAGCCTGATTGGACCTTGTTTTCACACAAATGAACCCAGAATGATGTGAAATTGTGCTTCGTGCAACATAATTCTGGGTGCCATTTAAAAATCATAAGTGCTAATGACTCCATTCCTTTTAGTTGTAATGGGGGCTGTTAATTGGAGTACTCTAAAACAAACCTGATCTCTCTAGGACATTCAGAAGCCAAGTTATAAGCCCACAAATGTGTAACTGGACTACTTCTTTAAAGTGACACCAGGCCCTGTGACCTTTGGGACATGGTTTTACCCCCTATAGGAATGTGCGATCATCATGAAACGTTCAGATCACTTACAACTCAATAGATTCTACCTTCTTGTAACGTTTCAGCCTGATTGGACCTTGTTTTCACACAAATGAACCCAGAATGATGTGAAATTGTGCTTTGTGCAACATAATTCTGGGTGCCATTTAAAAACCATAAGTGCTAATGACTCCATTCCTTTTAGTTGTAATGGAGGCTGTTAATTGGAGTACTCTAAAAAAAACCTGATCTCTTTAGGACATTCAGAAGCCAAGTTATAAGCCCACAAATGTGTAACTGGACTACTTCTTTAAAGTGACACCAGGCCCGGTGACCTTTGGGACATGGTTTGACCCCCTATAGGAATGTGGGATCATCATGAAACGTTCAGATCACTTACAGTTCAATAGATTCTACCTTCTTGTAACGTTTCAGCCTGATTGGACCTTGTTTTCACACAAATGGACCCAGAATGATGTGAAATTGTGCTTCGTGCAACATAATTCTGGGTGCCATTTAAAAACCATAAGTGCTAATGACTCCATTCCTTTTTGAGGTTGTAGGGGCTGTTGATTGGAGTACACTAAAACAAACCTGACCTCTCTAGGACATTCAGAAACCAAGTTATAAGCCCTCAAAGGTGTAATTGGACTACTTCTTTAAAGTGGCACCAGGCCCGGTGACCTTTGGGACATGGTTTGACCCCCTTAGGAAAGTGCAATCATCATGAAACGTTCAGATCACTTACAATTCAATAGATTCTACCTTCCTGTAACGTTTCAGCCTGATTGTGCCTTGTTTTCACACAAATGAACCCAGAATGATGTGAAATTGTGCTTCCTGCAACATAATTCTGGGTGCCATTTAAAAACCATAAGTGCTAATGACTCCATTCCTTTTTGTGGTTGTAGGGGCTGTTGATTGGAGTATACTAAAACAAACCTGATCTCTCTAGGACATTCAGAAGCCAAGTTATAAGCCCACAAATGTGTAACTGGACTACTTCTTTAAATTGACACAAGATCCGGTGACATTTGGGACATGGTTTGACCCCCTTAGGAAAGTGCGATCATCTTGAAACGTTCAGATCACTTACAACTCAATAGATTCTACCTTCTTGTAACGTTTCAGCCTGATTGGACCTTGTTTTCACACAAATGGACCCAGAATGATGTGAAATTGTGCTTCATGCAACATAATTCTGGGTGCCATTTACAAACCATAAGTGCTAATGACTCCATTCCTTTTTGTGGTTGTAGGGGCTGTTGATTGGAGTACACTAAAACAAACCTAATCTCTCTAGGACATTCAGAAGCCAAGTTATAAGCCCACAAATGTGTAACTGGACTACTTCTTTAATTTGACACCAGATCCGGTGACCCTTTGGACATAGTTTGATCCCCTTAGGAAAGTACTATCATCATGAAACGTTCAGATCACTTACAACTCAATAGATTCTACCTTCCTGTAACATTTCAGGCTGAATAGACCTTGTTTTCACACAAATGAACCCAGAATGATGTGAAATTGTGCTTCGTGCAACATAATTCTGGGTGCCATTTAAAAACCATAAGTGCTAATGACTCCATTCCTTTTTGTGGTTGTAGGGCCTGTTGATTGGAGTACACTAAAACAAACCTGATCTCTCAAGGACATTCATAAGCCAAGTTATAAGCCCACAAATGTGTAACTGGACTACTTCTTTAAAGTGACACCAGGCCCGGTGACCTTTGGGACATGGTTTTACCCCCTATAGGAATGTGCGATCATCATGAAACGTTCAGATCACTTACAACTCAATAGATTCTACCTTCTTGTAACGTTTCAGCCTGATTGGACCTTGTTTTCACACAAATGGACCCAGAATGATGTGAAATTGTGATTCGTGCAACATAATTCTGGGTGCCATTTAAAAACCATAAGTGCTAATGACTCCATTCCTTTTAGTGGTAATGGGGGCTGTTAATTGGAGTACTCTAAAACAAACCTGATCTCGCTAGGACATTCAGAAGCCAAGTTATAAGCCCACAAATGTGTAACTGGACTACTTCTTTAAAGTGACACCAGGCCCGGTGGCCTTTGGGACATGGTTTTAACCCCTATAGGAATGTGCGATCATCATGAAACGTTCAGATCACTTACAACTCAATAGATTCTACCTTCTTGTAACGTTTCAGCCTGATTGGACCTTGTTTTCACACAAATGAACCCAGAATGATGTGAAATTGTGCTTCGTGCAACATAATTCTGGGTGCCATTTAAAAACCATAAGTGCTAATGACTCCATTCCTTTTAGTGGTAATGGGGGCTGTTGATTGGAGTACTCTAAAACAAACCTGACCTCTCTAGGATATTCATAAGCCAAGTTATAAGCCCACAAAGGTGTAACTGGACTACTTCTTTAAAGTGACACCAGGCCCGGCGACCTTTGGGACATGGTTTGACCCCCTTAGGAAAGTGCTATCATCATGAAACGTTCAGATCACTTACAACTCAATAGATTCTACCTTCCTGTAACGTTTCAGCCTGATTGGACCTTGTTTTCACACAAATGAACCCAGAATGATGTGAAATTGTGCTTAGTGCAGCATAATTCTGGGTGCCATTTAAAAACCATGAGTGCTAATGACTCCATTCCTTTTTGAGGTTGTAGGGGATGTTGATTGGAGTACACTAAAACAAACCTGATCTCTCTAGGATATTCAGAAGCCAAGTTATAAGCCCACAAATGTGTAACTGGACTACTTCTTTAAATTGACACCAGATCCGGTGACCTTTGGGACATGGTTTGACCCCCTTAGGAAAGTGCTATCATCATGAAACGTTCAGATCACTTACAACTCAATAGATTCTACCTTCCTGTAACGTTTCAGCCTGATTGGACCTTGTTTTCACACAAATGAACCCAGAATGATGTGAAATTGTGCTTCGTGCAACATAATTCTGGGTGCCATTTAAAAACCATAAGTGCTAATGACTCCATTCCTTTTTGTGGTTGTAGGGCCTGTTGATTGGAGTACACTAAAACAAACCTGATCTCTCAAGGACATTCATAAGCCAAGTTATAAGCCCACAAATGTGTAACTGGACTACTTCTTTAAAGTGACACCAGGCCCGATGACCTTTGGGACATGGTTTTACCCCCTATAGGAATGTGCAATCATCATGAAACGTTCAGATCACTTACAACTCAATAGATTCTACCTTCTTGTAACGTTTCAGCCTGATTGGACCTTGTTTTCACACAAATGAACCCAGAATGATGTGAAATTGTGCTTCGTGCAACATAATTCTGGGTGCCATTTAAAAATCATAAGTGCTAATGACTACATTCCTTTTAGTTGTAATGGGGGCTGTTAATTGGAGTACTCTAAAACAAACCTGATCTCTCTAGGACATTCAGAAGCCAAGTTATAAGCCCACAAATGTGTAACTGGACTACTTCTTTAAAGTGACACCAGGCCCTGTGACCTTTGGGACATGGTTTTACCCCCTATAGGAATGTGCGATCATCATGAAACGTTCAGATCACTTACAACTCAATAGATTCTACCTTCTTGTAACGTTTCAGCCTGATTGGACCTTGTTTTCACACAAATGAACCCAGAATGATGTGAAATTGTGCTTTGTGCAACATAATTCTGGGTGCCATTTAAAAACCATAAGTGCTAATGACTCCATTCCTTTTAGTGGTAATGGGGGCTGTTGATTGGAGTACTCTAAAACAAACCTGACCTCTCTAGGATATTCAGAAGCCAAGTTATAAGCCCACAAAGGTGTAACTGGACTACTTCTTTAAAGTGACACCAGGCCCGATGACCTTTGGGACATGGTTTGATCCCCTATAGAAATGTGGGATCATCATGAAACGTTCAGATCACTTACAACTCAATAGATTCTACCTTCTTGTAACGTTTCAGCCTGATTGGACCTTGTTTTCACACAAATGGACCCAGAATGATGTGAAATTGTGCTTCGTGCAACATAATTCTGGGTGCCATTTAAAAACCATAAGTGCTAATGACTCAATTCCTTTTTGAGGTTGTAGGGGCTGTTGATTGGAGTACACTAAAACAAACCTGATCTCTCTAGGACATTCAGAAACCAAGTTATAAGCCCTCAAAGGTGTAATTGGACTACTTCTTTAAAGTGGCACCAGGCCCGGTGACCTTTGGGACATGGTTTGACCCCCTTAGGAAAGTGCTATCATCATGAAAAGTTCAGATCACTTACAATTCAATAGATTCTACCTTCCTGTAACGTTTCAGCCTGATTGTGCCTTGTTTTCACACAAATGAACCCAGAATGATGTGAAATTGTGCTTAGTGCAGCATAATTCTGGGTGCCATTTAAAAACCATGAGTGCTAATGACTCCATTCCTTTTTGAGGTTGTAGGGGATGTTGATTGGAGTACACTAAAACAAACCTGATCTCTCTAGGATATTCAGAAGCCAAGTTATAAGCCCACAAATGTGTAACTGGACTACTTCTTTAAAGTGACACCAGGCCCGGTGACCTTTGGGACATGGTTTTACCCCGTATAGGAATGTGCGATCATCTTGAAACGTTCAGATCACTTACAACTCAATAGATTCTACCTTCTTGTAGCGTTTCAGCCTGATTGGACCTTGTTTTCACACAAATGAACCCAGAATGATGTGAAATAGTGCTTCGTGCAACGTAATTCTGGGTGCCATTTACAAACCATAAGTGCTAATGACTCCATTCCTTGTTGTGGTTGTAGGGGCTGTTGATTGGAGTACATTAAAACAAACCTGATCTCTCTAGGACATTCAGAAGCCAAGTTATAAGCCCACAAATGTGTAACTGGACTACTTCTTTAAAGTGACACCAGGCCCGGTGACCTTTGGGACATGGTTTTACCCCCTATAGGAATGTGCGATCATCATGAAACGTTCAGATCACTTACAACTCAATAGATTCTACCTTCTTGTAACGTTTCAGCCTGATTGGACCTTGTTTTCACACAAATGGACCCAGAATGATGTGAAATTGTGATTCGTGCAACATAATTCTGGGTGCCATTTAAAAACCATAAGTGCTAATGACTCCATTCCTTTTAGTGGTAATGGGGGCTGTTAATTGGAGTACTCTAAAACAAACCTGATCTCGCTAGGACATTCAGAAGCCAAGTTATAAGCCCACAAATGTGTAACTGGACTACTTCTTTAAAGTGACACCAGGCCCGGTGGCCTTTGGGACATGGTTTTAACCCCTATAGGAATGTGCGATCATCATGAAACGTTCAGATCACTTACAACTCAATAGATTCTACCTTCTTGTAACGTTTCAGCCTGATTGGACCTTGTTTTCACACAAATGAACCCAGAATGATGTGAAATTGTGCTTCGTGCAACATAATTCTGGGTGCCATTTAAAAACCATAAGTGCTAATGACTCCATTCCTTTTAGTGGTAATGGGGGCTGTTGATTGGAGTACTCTAAAACAAACCTGACCTCTCTAGGATATTCATAAGCCAAGTTATAAGCCCACAAAGGTGTAACTGGACTACTTCTTTAAAGTGACACCAGGCCCGGCGACCTTTGGGACATGGTTTGACCCCCTTAGGAAAGTGCTATCATCATGAAACGTTCAGATCACTTACAACTCAATAGATTCTACCTTCCTGTAACGTTTCAGCCTGATTGGACCTTGTTTTCACACAAATGAACCCAGAATGATGTGAAATTGTGCTTAGTGCAGCATAATTCTGGGTGCCATTTAAAAACCATGAGTGCTAATGACTCCATTCCTTTTTGAGGTTGTAGGGGATGTTGATTGGAGTACACTAAAACAAACCTGATCTCTCTAGGATATTCAGAAGCCAAGTTATAAGCCCACAAATGTGTAACTGGACTACTTCTTTAAATTGACACCAGATCCGGTGACCTTTGGGACATGGTTTGACCCCCTTAGGAAAGTGCTATCATCATGAAACGTTCAGATCACTTACAACTCAATAGATTCTACCTTCCTGTAACGTTTCAGCCTGATTGGACCTTGTTTTCACACAAATGAACCCAGAATGATGTGAAATTGTGCTTCGTGCAACATAATTCTGGGTGCCATTTAAAAACCATAAGTGCTAATGACTCCATTCCTTTTTGTGGTTGTAGGGCCTGTTGATTGGAGTACACTAAAACAAACCTGATCTCTCAAGGACATTCATAAGCCAAGTTATAAGCCCACAAATGTGTAACTGGACTACTTCTTTAAAGTGACACCAGGCCCGATGACCTTTGGGACATGGTTTTACCCCCTATAGGAATGTGCAATCATCATGAAACGTTCAGATCACTTACAACTCAATAGATTCTACCTTCTTGTAACGTTTCAGCCTGATTGGACCTTGTTTTCACACAAATGAACCCAGAATGATGTGAAATTGTGCTTCGTGCAACATAATTCTGGGTGCCATTTAAAAATCATAAGTGCTAATGACTACATTCCTTTTAGTTGTAATGGGGGCTGTTAATTGGAGTACTCTAAAACAAACCTGATCTCTCTAGGACATTCAGAAGCCAAGTTATAAGCCCACAAATGTGTAACTGGACTACTTCTTTAAAGTGACACCAGGCCCTGTGACCTTTGGGACATGGTTTTACCCCCTATAGGAATGTGCGATCATCATGAAACGTTCAGATCACTTACAACTCAATAGATTCTACCTTCTTGTAACGTTGCAGCCTGATTGGACCTTGTTTTCACACAAATGAACCCAGAATGATGTGAAATTGTGCTTTGTGCAACATAATTCTGGGTGCCATTTAAAAACCATAAGTGCTAATGACTCCATTCCTTTTAGTGGTAATGGGGGCTGTTGATTGGAGTACTCTAAAACAAACCTGACCTCTCTAGGATATTCAGAAGCCAAGTTATAAGCCCACAAAGGTGTAACTGGACTACTTCTTTAAAGTGACACCAGGCCCGATGACCTTTGGGACATGGTTTGACCCCCTATAGAAATGTGGGATCATCATGAAACGTTCAGATCACTTACAACTCAATAGATTCTACCTTCTTGTAACGTTTCAGCCTGATTGGACCTTGTTTTCACACAAATGGACCCAGAATGATGTGAAATTGTGCTTCGTGCAACATAATTCTGGGTGCCATTTAAAAACCATAAGTGCTAATGACTCAATTCCTTTTTGAGGTTGTAGGGGCTGTTGATTGGAGTACACTAAAACAAACCTGATCTCTCTAGGACATTCAGAAACCAAGTTATAAGCCCTCAAAGGTGTAATTGGACTACTTCTTTAAAGTGGCACCAGGCCCGGTGACCTTTGGGACATGGTTTGACCCCCTTAGGAAAGTGCTATCATCATGAAAAGTTCAGATCACTTACAATTCAATAGATTCTACCTTCCTGTAACGTTTCAGCCTGATTGTGCCTTGTTTTCACACAAATGAACCCAGAATGATGTGAAATTGTGCTTAGTGCAGCATAATTCTGGGTGCCATTTAAAAACCATGAGTGCTAATGACTCCACTCCTTTTTGAGGTTGTAGGGGATGTTGATTGGAGTACACTAAAACAAACCTGATCTCTCTAGGATATTCAGAAGCCAAGTTATAAGCCCACAAATGTGTAACTGGACTACTTCTTTAAAGTGACACCAGGCCCGGTGACCTTTGGGACATGGTTTTACCCCGTATAGGAATGTGCGATCATCTTGAAACGTTCAGATCACTTACAACTCAATAGATTCTACCTTCTTGTAGCGTTTCAGCCTGATTGGACCTTGTTTTCACACAAATGAACCCAGAATGATGTGAAATAGTGCTTCGTGCAACGTAATTCTGGGTGCCATTTACAAACCATAAGTGCTAATGACTCCATTCCTTTTTGTGGTTGTAGGGGCTGTTGATTGGAGTACATTAAAACAAACCTGATCTCTCTAGGACATTCAGAAGCCAAGTTATAAGCCCACAAATGTGTAACTGGACTACTTCTTTAAAGTGACACCAGGCCCGGTGACCTTTGGGACATGGTTTTACCCCCTATAGGAATGTGCGATCATCATGAAACGTTCAGATCACTTACAACTCAATAGATTCTACCTTCTTGTAACGTTTCAGCCTGATTGGACCTTGTTTTCACACAAATGAACCCAGAATGATGTGAAATTGTGCTCCGTGCAACATAATTCTGGGTGCCATTTAAAAACCATAAGTGCTAATGACTCCATTCCTTTTAGTTGTAATGGGGGCTGTTAATTGGAGTACTCTAAAACAAACCTGATCTCTCTAGGACATTCAGAAGCCAAGTTATAAGCCCACAAATGTGTAACTGGACTACTTCTTTAAAGTGACAGCAGGCCCGGTGACCTTTGGGACATGGTTTGACCCCCTATAGGAATGTGCGATCATCTTGAAACGTTCAGATCACTTACAACTCAATAGATTCTACCTTCTTGTAACGTTTCAGCCTGATTGGACCTTGTTTTCACACAAATGAACCCAGAATGATGTGAAATTGTGCTTTGTGCAACATAATTCTGGGTGCCATTTAAAAACCATAAGTGCTAATGACTCCATTCCTTTTAGTGGTAATGGGGGCTGTTGATTGGAGTACTCTAAAACAAACCTGACCTCTCTAGAATATTCAGAAGCCAAGTTATAAGCCCACAAAGGTGTAACTGGACTACTTCTTTAAAGTGACACCAGGCCCGGTGACCTTTGGGACATGGTTTTACCCCCTATAGGAATGTGCGATAATCTTGAAACGTTCAGATCACTTACAACTCAATAGATTCTACCTTCTTGTAGCGTTTCAGCCTGATTGGACCTTGTTTTCACACAAATGAACCCAGAATGATGAGAAATTGTGCTTCGTGCAACGTAATTCTGGGTGCCATTTACAAACCATAAGTGCTAATGACTCCATTCCTTTTTGTGGTTGTAGGGGCTGTTGATTGGAGTACATTAAAACAAACCTGATCTCTCTAGGACATTCAGAAGCCAAGTTATAAGCCCACAAATGTGTAACTGGACTACTTTAAATTGACACCAGATCCGGTGACCTTTGGGACATGGTTTGACCCCCTTAGGAAAGTGCTATCATCATGAAACGTTCAGATCACTTACAACTCAATAGATTCTACCTTCCTGTAACGTTTCAGCCTGATTGGACCTTGTTTTCACACAAATGAACCCAGAATGATGTGAAATTGTGCTTCGTGCAACATAATTCTGGGTGCCATTTAAAAACCATAAGTGCTAATGACTCCATTCCTTTTTGTGGTTGTAGGGCCTGTTGATTGGAGTACACTAAAACAAACCTGATCTCTCTAGGACATTCATAAGCCAAGTTATAAGCCCACAAATGTGTAACTGGACTACTTCTTTAAAGTGACACCAGGCCCGGTGACCTTTGGGACATGGTTTTACCCCCTATAGGAATGTGCGATCATCATGAAACGTTCAGATTACTTACAACTCAATAGATTCTACCTTCTTGTAACGTTTCAGCCTGATTGGACCTTGTTTTCACACAAATGAACCCAGAATGATGTGAAATTGTGCTTCGTGCAACATAATTCTGGGTGCCATTTAAAAACCATAAGTGCTAATGACTCCATTCCTTTTAGTTGTAATGGGGGCTGTTAATTGGAGTACTCTAAAACAAACCTGATCTCTCTAGGACATTCAGAAGCCAAGTTAGAAGCCCACAAATGTGTAACTGGACTACTTCTTTAAAGAGACACCAGGCCCGGTGACCTTTGGGACATGGTTTTACCCCCTATAGGAATGTGCGATCATCATGAAACGTTCAGATCACTTACAACTCAATAGATTCTACCTTCTTGTAACGTTTCAGCCTGATTGGACCTTGTTTTCACACAAATGAACCCAGAATGATGTGAAATTGTGCTTTGTGCAACATAATTCTGGGTGCCATTTAAAAACCATAAGTGCTAATGACTCCATTCCTTTTAGTGGTAATGGGGGCTGTTGATTGGAGTACTCTAAAACAAACCTGACCTCTCTAGGATATTCAGAAGCCAAGTTATAAGCCCACAAAGGTGTAACTGGACTACTTCTTTAAATTGACACCAGATCCGGTGACCTTTGGGACATGGTTTGACCCCCTATAGGAATGTGGGATCATCATGAAACGTTCAGATCACTTACAACTCAATAGATTCTACCTTCTTGTAACGTTTCAGCCTGATTGGACCTTGTTTTCACACAAATGGACCCAGAATGATGTGAAATTGTGCTTCATGCAACATAATTCTGGGTGCCATTTAAAAACCATAAGTGCTAATGACTCCATTCCTTATGAGGTTGTAGGGGCTGTTGATTGGAGTACACTAAAACAAACCTGATCTCTCTAGGACATTCAGAAACCAAGTTATAAGCCCTCAAAGGTGTAATTGGACTACTTCTTTAAAGTGGCACCAGGCCCGGTGACCTTTGGGACATGGTTTGACCCCCTTAGGAAAGTGCTATCATCATGAAACGTTCAGATCACTTACAATTCAATAGATTCTACCTTCCTGTAACGTTTCAGCCTGATTGTGCCTTGTTTTCACACAAATGAACCCAGAATGATGTGAAATTGTGCTTCGTGCAACATAATTCTGGGTGCCATTTAAAAACCATAAGTGCTAATGACTCCATTCCTTTTTGTGGTTGTAGGGGCTGTTGATTGGAGTGTACTAAAACAAACCTGATTTCTCTAGGACATTCAGAAGCCAAGTTATAAGCCCACAAATGTGTAACTGGACTACTTCTTTAAATTGACACCAGATCCGGTGACCTTTGGGACATGGTTTGACCCCCTTAGTAAAGTGCGATCATCTTGAAACGTTCAGATCACTTACAACTCAATAGATTCTACCTTCTTGTAACGTTTCAGCCTGATTGGACCTTGTTTTCACACAAATGGACCCAGAATGATGTGAAATTGTGCTTCATGCAACATAATTCTGGGTGCCATTTACAAACCATAAGTGCTAATGACTCCATTCCTTTTTGTGGTTGTAGGGGCTGTTGATTAGAGTACATTAAAACAAACCTGATCTCTCTAGGACATTCAGAAGCCAAGTTATAAGCCCACAAATGTGTAACTGGACTACTTCTTTAATTTGACACCAGATCCGGTGACCCTTTGGACATGGTTTGATCCCCTTAGGAAAATACTATCATCATGAAACGTTCAGATCACTTACAACTCAATAGATTCTACCTTCCTGTAACGTTTCAGCCTGATTGGACCTTGTTTTAACACAAATGAACCCAGAATGATGTGAAATTGTGCTTCGTGCAACATAATTCTGGGTGCCTTTTACAAACCATAAGTGCTAATGACTCCATTCCTTTTAGTGGTAATGGAGGCTGCTAATTGGAGTACTCTAAAACAAACCTGACCTCTCTAGGATATTCAGAAGCCAAGTTATAAGCCCACAAAGGTGTAACTGGACTACTTCTTTAAAGTGACCTCAGGCCCGGTGACCTTTGGGACATGGTTTGACCCCCAATAGGAATGTGCGATCATCATGAAACGTTCAGATCACTTACAACTCAATAGATTCTACCTTCTTGTAACGTTTCAGCCTGATTGGACCTTGTTTTCACACAAATGAACCCAGAATGATGTGAAATTGTGCTCCGTGCAACATAATTCTGGGTGCCATTTAAAAACCATAAGTGCTAATGACTCCATTCCTTTTAGTTGTAATGGGGGCTGTTAATTGGAGTACTCTAAAACAAACCTGATCTCTCTAGGACATTCAGAAGCCAAGTTATAAGCCCACAAATGTGTAACTGGACTACTTCTTTAAAGTGACAGCAGGCCCGGTGACCTTTGGGACATGGTTTGACCCCCTATAGGAATGTGCGATCATCATGAAACGTTCAGATCACTTACAACTCAATAGATTCTACCTTCTTGTAACGTTTCAGCCTGATTGGACCTTGTTTTCACACAAATGAGAGAGGATTATAAGACACCTTTCGTCAAACATTTTGACAGGTCTATTGTTCTTTGACCTTTCATTCCTATTGTTCATTTGACCCTTGACCTTGCCCCCCCTTCCTATCATTAATCAAATGGACAGGTGTATTGTTCAATCTTTGCCCCCCCTTCCGTATCATTAATCAAATGGACATGTGTATTGTTAATTGTCCAGATGGGCTAGACCCCCCACGCCGCATCATCAATGGCGTATTGTTGAGCGTCCATGATCCCCCACGTCATAGGCTAATGTGTGTAATGGTGTGTGGTTTCTTTTTTGTGATAGCCCATCGGTTCCCACAGCCCCTCCCTTCTGAGTGTAATCCTATTGTGTTTAACTCTTTAAAAGCTCAGATCTGTCCGAATGGTGAAAAGCCGAGCTCTACGAAAAAATGATGAACCACGAGGAGCTGAATGAAGCACCAAGCCACCTCTCAGATATGTTCCTCACCTAAATATGGTATGGTCTGCTAGCTCTTGAGTGAGTGACAGAAGCTGAAGTCAATGCATGAACTTTTGCAGCCTTTTGCTGAACACACACAAACTCTTCAGAGTGACACATTGTCTATGTCATTAATACTCTCTTTGAGATGTTCACGTTGGATTTCGTATGTTCAGTCTTAAACTTTGTGTTTAAATGTGTTATTTACATGCAGCTCACTGACACTTTTTGACCAGAACTAAAACTATTGTGTAAAACTCTCTGTCCAGCAGCACATCAAATTAATGGCTGTAAGCACACACACACACACACACACACACACACACACACACACACACACACACACACACACACACACACACACACACACACACACACACACACACTTCTCTAAGAAGTAAAAGGATTACATTCAAACATTTCTATCACTTCACAAAAGCAATGGTTTACCATCCTAAACCATTTATGGTCCTGTTGTAAACCACCATGCATTCTCAAGCCTATAAGAACAAAAGTTGATCCTTACCTCAGCGTGAATGAAATGGTTGTACGTTTCCTCAAAGTTAAAGAATCTGTTTTTGTAGTAGCAGACAAGATGGTATGGTCTGCTAGCTCTCGAGTGAGTGACAGAAGCTGAAGTCAATGCATGAACTTTTGCAGCCTTTTGCTGAACACACACAAACTCTTCAGAGTGACACATTGTCTATGTCATTAATACTCTCTTTGAGATGTTCACGTTGGATTTCGTATGTTCAGTCTTAAACTTTGTGTTTAAATGTGTTATTTACATGCAGCTCACTGACACTTTTTGACCAGAACTAAAACTATTGTGTAAAACTCTCTGTCCAGCAGCACATCAAATTAATGGTTGTAAGCACACACACACACACACACACACACACACACACACACACACACACACACACACACACACACACACACACACACACACACACGCACACACACACTTCTCTAAGAAGTAAAGGGATTACATTCAAACATTTGTCTTTGACTAAACCATTCAAACATTTCTATCACTTCACAAAAGCAATGGTTTACCATCCTAAACCATTTATGGTTCTGTTGTAAACCACCCTGCATACTCAAGCCTATAAGAACAAAAGTTGATCCTTACCTCAGCGTGATGCTTTTAAGATCTGTTGAGCTTTTTTAAAGTTCATTCTGAACAATTTTGCACAGCCAGCGACTTCTGACAAAGCAAATGACTTCTTTTTTTTTTTGCAGGTGGCGGGAAAGTTTTAAAAACAAAGAACTGGTTGAACCAAATCGTCACAGAAACAACACACAAAAAGCAAATTACTTACTTTTTTTTGCAGGTGGGCTGTATTGAAAGAGTGGTGGGAAAGTTTTAAAACAAAGTTCTGGTTCATTCTAAACAAGTCGGCATGGTAACAATTCACAAAAGCAAATGACTTGCTATTGTTTCAAAGAGCTATTTAGGTGAACAGCATCCTTTGGTTCGTCATCATCAACACTGAAAGCTTAACCCCTCGCCTCCTGCCTTTAGTGTCACATTTTGTTTTCACTGTCACACACACACACACACACACACACACACACACACACACACACACACACACACACACACACACACACACACACACACACACACACACACACACACACACACATTGCTTCCTGCCTCAGAGAAAAGATTTGATCCATTTTGTAGGACCTATAACAGCTGAAATAAATAAAAAGCTGTTTATGAGGTTTGTTTTTTGGGAGGGGTGGATTAGTAAAGTCTCAGAGCAGACGTACCTCTGGTCAAACCTTTAATGTCATACCTCTCAGAATAGTTAAACTAAGGCACATGCATGTCGTAAACGGATTTACACACGAGTGAAAGAGCTGCTACATTTTAACCAAAACATGAGCGAAGAAGAAGAATAAGAAGAACCGATGGATACGTGTTTTGAATATAGCCTTCCTCTGCTAAAAACAACGTTCGAATTGAGACATGATGAGATTTCAGGAAGAAATGTCCGGTACAAAAACGGTACGGTATTATTTTTTGGATCGTAAAGGTTTTTTTATTTCTGCTCCGGGGAGTTTTGATGAAGCAATGGATACGAGCACACACACACACACACACACACACACACACACACACACACACACACACACACACACACACACCCATCTGGCAGATGTTCACGTTGGATTTCGTATGTTCAGTCTTAAACTTTGTGTTTAAATGTGTAAATATTTACATGCAGCTCACTGACACTTTTTGACCAGAACTAAAACTATTGTGTAAAACTCTCTGTCCAGCAGCACATCAAATTAATGGCTGTAAGCACACACACACACACACACACACACACACACACACACACACACACACACACACACACACACACACACACACACACACACACACACACACACACACACAACTCTAAACAACCATTCATACATTTGTCTACCTATACAACAAAGCAAATGACTCTGTATTGTTTATAAACATTTTTTTTTCGACCAATCGCAACCGTTTTCTATTCAAGATTTTTTTAAACAGCTGTATAAAATGTAAAAGCGCATTTTCGGAGTCGTGATTTGAGGTGTAACAAGCTAAGATGACGGGTAAGTTTTTAACTCAAGACGCAAATCTTTTTTTTTCTCTTTCTGGTTTAACATCTTTATTTTCAGACGCTATTGTCATATCGGACGGCGAGTGGGAAGAAATTCCTATTGAGGAATTAACTTGTAAGACACCGGTCCCCCTGGATGATTTGTCTAAAATTAATCGCGCGGTCGAGAATCTGAGTGAGTGGATTTTATAAATATATACGTAACGTTCTTTTCTTCAACTGAGAAATATCTCATTTTACAGAAAAGGAGGGGGTTCAACCTTACCCCGGAAGTGATAACTTTTACCCAACCACGCCTCCATCCACCAGCCGAACCGTCTTACATTCGTATCAGCCCAGCCATACCGTCAGATCACACGGGAATGCGAGCGTGAAAGCTGTTCGTTACAGGACCATCACGCCGCAGACGATCCTCGAAGCTGGTAAGTGATTACAAAATAGCGATTAATAAGTCAGAGATGTGTCGTTCATATTTATCGTTTTTATTCTTCAGAGCAACGTCCGACGGCCTACGCACCCCCAATATCTCAGCCCCCACCACCTCCAACCCCTTCTCATGCGCGGACGGATGGTAACGATAAAAAAACAACTGATTAATAAGTCAAAGATGACTCGTACACATTTACCGTTGTTTTTTTATCCTTTCAGAACAACATCAGACAGCCGCTTCAATATCTCCGCCCACACCTCCTCCACCTCCTCCTCCTCCTCCTCCCCCATCTCCTGCACAGGGTAAGAGATATATAAAAAGGTGGTTATTTACTTCAAAGATGATTCGTTCATATTTTTTCATTATTTTTATTCTTTCAGAACAATCCGACAGCGACTCTGAAACCGCTGAACGTGGTCCTGAGCAGCCAGCCGGTAAGCTGTTTCACAAAAAAGCTCCGCATAGTATATTAAATTTGAAGTAAAAAAGATGTTTTTTATCCTTTCAGATGAAGAGGAAGAGAACGCACCACCTCCTGCACCTGTACAGAGTAAGTTAAATTTATATATATATATAATTTATTAAAAGCTCGTTCATTTTATTTATTTTTATTTATTTTTTTCATCAGAAAAACGGTTGAAGAAAAAGAAGAAAAACATCCGTCTTTCACCGATTCAACGGCTAAACAGGATGAAAATGGCCTACTTGCTTCTGCAGGTCAATTCTGGCCTGGTCGAAGTGGTCCAACAAGTGCTGGCTCTGTAAGGAGGACGACGCAGAGTTTTTTTCTTCATTTTTAGTAGGTTATTAATGTCTTTGTATCATGAGTGAAAATTGGTTTGACGACCTTTCAGATTTGTTTGAAGTAGATGATGAATTAAATGTAGTTGATGATGATGAATTGTTAGATCGAATTTTAGCCAGCCAAAATCCCTCAGATGAGGCCGATAATTTGGTGTTAAATGACTGGTTTGATTTAAGCGGACTGAGTGAAGTAGATGAATTAGCTTCAGATAGTGAGATCTTAGCATCCCAAGCCGTTTCAAACGAGGTCGATCAAATTCTAGCAAATTCAGATTTGCCTTCATCAGAAGCTGTAGATGAAATATTGAGACAATTAGAACACCAGCAGCACGTAAACGAGGTCGATCAAATTCTAGCAAATTCAGATTCGCCTTCATCAGAAGCAATAAACGAAATTTTGAGACAAATAGAACACCAGCAGCGCGTAAACGAGATCGATCAAATTCTAGCAAATTCAGATGAGCCTTCATCAGAAGCAATAAACGAAATTTTGAGACAAATAGAACACCGGCAGATCGGAGGGAGCGTAAACGCAGCTTTTAACCAGCGTGAAATTAGAGAGAGAGTGTCTTTTCAAGCAATCAACGACCCAGCCGAGTTTTATATTAATCTGATGGAAATATTAAACAGGTTTGCTGAAAGAGGAAGCCAGATCGCGCATCCCAACGATAGAGTCCAGTTTGAAATTAATACTTTACACACGACGCACCACGTTAATTTTAATTATGACGGATCAAATATGTTAAATCAGCTTCAGTATTTACTGGATCTGTTAGTCCAATCAAATGAAGCATTAGAGGCCGACAACGAATTTAATTTCAGACTGCAAGTGATAAATAACCCGTCCGGCGGCGGAAAACGAAAAATCGAAACCATTCTGGATCACGAATTAGTCAATAAAAAACGAAACCATCTCATTTGCCCTCCAGAGGCCAATCAGCCGTTGTGTTTTGCGCTAAGCATAGCCGGCCTGTTAAATCCCTCAGCGAGAGATACAGAATTATTGAATGTGGCTAAAAATATTCATCAACAGGCAGGGCTTCAGGAGCAATCAACCGTTTCATTTAGCGACGTGATTCAATTTGAAAATATTGTTCAAAGAAAAATAATCATTTTTTACAGATCCGACAGAATCATTTCTAAATTTGAAACAGATTTTAGCGATCGAACAAATTCGTTGTTCATTTTGCTACTCAATCAACATTATTACGGCATAAAAAATATTAAAGGTTTCTTAGGAGCCAAATATTTTTGTTCATGGTGCTTTTCCGCTTATAATAACATAAACGGACATCATTGTAAATGGTTCTGTCGCGTGTGTAATACCGATTTATGCAAACGGACAGAAACATCTCTCATCACATGTTCTGATTGTAATCGAATATGCCAAAATGTAATATGTTTTCAAACTCACAAAACACCTGTTTTCAGGCCTCAAGCAAACAGGTTAGTTTCTCCTTGCGAAATGTTTAAAAAATGCACCATTTGTAAACAAACTTATTACATCGCCATGGGTGGAAATGGTTCACAGCACGTTTGCTCAGCGACCAAATGCATCGTTTGCAAACAGTCGGTGGTCACGGACGATCATCGCTGTTTTATTCAGCTTGAAAAAAAAGATGACGGTTTAACGGAAAAGGTTATTTATTACGACACTGAAACGTTTACGGATCAGAACGGTGTGCATACACCTTTTTTAATCTGTGCAAAATCCGATTCAGGCGACGTTTGGGAGAAATTTGGTTTAGATTGCATTAAAGATTTTATTATGCAGATGCGTCGTCCTAAATTCAGCAATTATACATTTGTTGCACACAATGCGCGTGGATTTGATGCTTATATAATTCTGAGCGCTATGTGTCAATTAAAAATTGTTCCCAAAAATATACTCATGCAAGGCTGTAAAATCCTGAGTTTTCACGATCCAGATTTCGGGTTGAGATTCATTGATTCCTTAAGTTTTCTCATGATGAAATTAGCCAACCTTCCAGCTGCTTTGGGCTTTACAGATAAAACTAAAGGTTATTTTCCTCACAGATTTTCATCGCTTGAACATCTGAATTATAAAGGACCTTACCCAGATGTCAGCCATTATGGGTTTGAACAAATGTCTCCGGAGCATAAAAAAATATTTTTAGAATGGTACACCGATGTGTCTAAACAGCAGCTGTTTGATTTCAGAAAGGAGGCCGTGTTTTATTGTAGAAACGATGTGGAAATTCTGCGTAAAGCATGCGGTATTTTCAGAGAGGAGTTTTTTAATGAAACAGGTATCGACCCGCTGAAATCTGTCACGATCGCTTCAGCTTGCATGCGCGTGTTTAGATCAAAATTCCTAAAACCAGACACATTGGCCATTCCTTGTCCGCTCGGTTATCGACCGCAACAAAAACCATTTTCAAGTTCAAGCATCGTGTGGTTGGAATGGGTTTCACACAGTCAAAATGTAGACATTCAACACGCTTTAACGCCTTTGGGGGAGTATAAAGTGGGAGATTTTTATCTCGACGGATATGCTGTGATTTCAGGCGTCGAACAAGGGTTTGAGTATATGGGTTGTTTTTTCCACGGCTGTCCAAAATGTTTCTTACAGTCATCCATATGTCCTCTGAGAAAAATCACTTTTGGTGAAATTTATGACAAAACCGTCGAAAAGCTTCAGTCGTTGGAAACTGTGCATCGATTAAAAATGAATGTCATTTGGGAACATGATTGGCAGGAGATGGTAAAAACTGATCCGGACGTGAAACAGTTTGTCTCAAGATTTGATCCACCGCCGGCTCCTCTTTTACCTCGTGAAGCCCTGTATGGAGGCAGAACTTGTCCGGTTCGGCTGAGGCATTCTGCTCAGAGCGGTGAAAAAATCCACTATGTGGATTTTACGAGTCTGTACCCTTATGTAAACGCCACACAGACTTACCCCATAGGCCATCCCAAAATTCATGTTAAAAATTTCAGAGATCCAAGTCACTATTTTGGCTTGATTAAAGCTGTCGTTTTGCCACCCAGAAAACTGTTTTTCCCTGTTCTGCCTTTTAAAACATCCAAAGGTAAACTCGTTTTTACACTGTGTCGCACATGCGCTGAAATGAATAATCAATCTGATTCTTGTTCACACAGCGCGTCTCAACGTGCTTTGACGGGCGTTTGGGTGAGTGTAGAGTTCAATTACGCTTTGGATTCAGGTTACAGTCTGGTGAAAATGATTGAAGTCTGGGATTTTGAGAAAAGCAGTAAAGATGTGTTCGCAGGTTACATTAACACGTTTTTGAAGCAGAAACAACAAGCGTCTGGTTTTCCTGAAGGATTGATTGACGATGACTCAAAAAGAAAATACATTCAGGACTACCAACTTCGTCAGGGAATACTATTAGATGCGTCTAAGATTCAGCACAATCCTGCTAAGCGTGCCATTTCAAAATTATGTCTCAATTCACTCTGGGGAAAGTTTGGTCAAAGAGATGATCTTG
Source organism: Nothobranchius furzeri (assembly GCF_043380555.1). Lineage (NCBI taxonomy): Eukaryota > Metazoa > Chordata > Actinopteri > Cyprinodontiformes > Nothobranchiidae > Nothobranchius > Nothobranchius furzeri. The sequence goes on along the minus strand of NC_091749.1, from coordinate 12,262,319 downwards.
TACAAACCACATTTGTTCAAAAACCTGATGAATTTTTTGACATTCTGTTTTCAGGGAGATACAATGTTAAATTCTTCAGTTTTCTCACTTCAGGAGCCGTTCTGGTGCAACACAGTTTGGCAGAAAAATGCCTAACGACTCCTGGCAGAAGCAACAACATTTTTATCGCCGCTTTCACCACAACTTATGCCAGATTGAAATTATTAAATGCGTTGAACAAACTGGGAAATCGCGTCATTTATTACGATACAGATTCTATAATTTATTCTGTCAAAGAGAACGAGTGTGTTTTACCAACAGGACCGCTGCTGGGGGATTTAACCGATGAACTGCACGGCGATTCCATCACGGAATTTTCATCAGCCGGTCCAAAAACGTATGCTTACAAAACCCGGGACCGCCAGCAGGTGGTGATAAAGGCTAAGGGTATCACACAGTCATTCATTTCATCTGATCACATCAATTTTGACAGCTTAGCGCTGCTGGTTGAGGGGTATGTGGCTGGAGAAAGGGGAAGATTTTTGCAAACTCAACAGGATGTCATCAAGAGAGATAAAAAAGATCTCACTCTCGCGAATGTTTCATTTGTGAAAAGGTTTCGTGTGATTTTTGATAAGCGGAGGTTATTTGCTGACGGCTGTACAGAACCATTTGGGTATTAAAAATGGAAACTGATTTTGACGCTAGACTAAAGTCTCCATTCAGTGCACAAATTGCTGGTCCGTCAGGCTGTGGAAAAACCTTTTTTGTAAAAAGTATTTTGGAAAATTGTATGCAATGTTTAACTGAAATGCCAAAAAACATCGTGTGGTTTTTTACATCTTATCAACCTATGTATGATGATCTTTGTAATAAAAGTATTCGATTCATTCAAGGTCTCCCGCTTTCATTCGGCTCGCTCACTCCATCACCACCCCGGACAGCGCGTCCAGGTCAGCTTTGGACAGGCGATCGTACACCGGAAAAATGTCTTTGTGAATGGGCATCACAGCCCTGAATCCGTGCAGCTGCGTCACAGCCATGGTGAACAGAATCTCAGTGTCCAGAGGCTGGAAGCCGTGCAGACTGAGAAAACTTTGAAGAGCCGGGATCAGTTTAGGTGTTAAAACCCTGCGAATAATGTCCGTAAAGTGAAAATCGTAAAATAATTCATTTTCAGCTACGTAAAGACATTCGTGTTGCCGTTGACTGGGGTGATCGATCTTGCATCCGTGGCAGATGGTTGGTAAGTGAGCTTTGATCGCCATGTTGACCAAGTGAAGGAGACCCATTTTCACACGGTCTACTTTGTCTTCTGAAAACACCCAGTCAGGCAGACGGTGAGGCTCCTCATCGGTGCTCTGGATGTCGAGGGGTTGCACATCCTCCTCCTCCTCATGACCTGGCGGCGGCTCAGGGTTTGATGTCACCAAAGGTGGATCAGCCCCATCGACCCAGGGCCTGAATGGTACGTTCTCCGGAACCTCCATGATGGTGGGGAGTCGTGGTAGGTTATCCTCTGGAAAACACGATGGTGCCGATGCGGGCCTCGGACTGCCGTTGTATCTCGGCGGTGGTGGTGATGGTAGCGATCTGGACCTCGGACTGGTGTTGTATCTCGGTGGTGATGAATCCGTTAGTACCCAGCTCGGTGGTGGGCTCCAAAGGTCTTTAAGGGTCGTCTGATTGTAGAACCCCGTCATGCTGATGCCTAGATCGTCTGGATGAAATGGTTTCTAACTGTAAGCTCTTTATAACTAGTGCTGAGTGGGGGGGCGTGGTATGATGATGCAACCTCCTCCTCCTCCTCCTCCTCCTCCTAAGGCAGGTCTTAGAACTCCAGCTTTTGTCGCACTGTCAGAATGTCGTTCCAACAGCGGCTGGTACGAAAAAATGAAGTAATACGATCCTCCACTTCATTTATTTTTTCACACCAGGCTTCGAAAGGTACAACCTGTAGAAGGCGGTAAATTCCGCATACAGAATGCACATTCTCCAGCACAAAAAAGAGCTCAAATCCTCTCACACGGACCGAGGCCTTGAACATCCACTCTCCATCAGCATCCTCTTCCCCCTCCCATGAAGCGCTGAATGCTGTCACAGCGTTCTGGATTTCATCCAACGTTGGAAGAGCTTGCGGCCCACTGCGATTGACAGGCGGACGAGGTCTCTCAGGATCATCTCTGTGCACCTTGCGTGGAACAGCCAGCCTGAGCACAGCCCAATCGTTGTAGGAGAGAACCGCTGGTGAGTTTGATAAATAGGATTTAAGAGGTTCGCCCTCAGCCACATCTTGGATTAAACACAGTTCCTTAGTGTCGTAGCTGAACCGGTACCCAAAACTACCGGTATAGCCGTAAGGTTCCAGCTGCCATATTTGCTCCAAGATCTCTTTACCGCCGAAAGGAGGAACCTGCACTCTGCAGATGTAAAATGTAGATTTGCGGGGGGCACCAATTCCAGCCGGCATCTGATGTATAGCGATGGATTTTTCACAAAGCATGGTTTTTGACAGCGGCGTATCCACGCTCTCTTCTTTCACTTTTTGAGTTGAAGTTGAAGCGTCGGATGTAGTAGACACTTCTTCAGCGCGGCTTGGTGCTTCATTCAGCTCCTCGTGGTTCATCATTTTTTCTTAGAGCTCGGCTTTTCACCATTCGGACAGATCTGAGCTTTTAAAGAGTTAAACACAATAGGATTACACTCAGAAGGGAGGGGCTGTGGGAACCGATGGGCTATCACAAAAAAGAAACCACACACCATTACACACATTAGCCTATGACGTGGGGGATCATGGACGCTCAACAATACGCCATTGATGATGCGGCGTGGGGGGTCTAGCCCATCTGGACAATTAACAATACACATGTCCATTTGATTAATGATACGGAAGGGGGGGCAAAGATTGAACAATACACCTGTCCATTTGATTAATGATAGGAAGGGGGGGCAAGGTCAAGGGTCAAATGAACAATAGGAATGAAAGGTCAAAGAACAATAGACCTGTCAAAATGTTTGACGAAAGGTGTCTTATAATCCTCTCTCAAATGAACCCAGAATGATGTGAAATTGTGCTTTGTGCAACATAATTCTGGGTGCCATTTAAAAACCATAAGTGCTAATGACTCCATTCCTTTTAGTGGTAATGGGGGCTGTTGATTGGAGTACTCTAAAACAAACCTGACCTCTCTAGAATATTCAGAAGCCAAGTTATAAGCCCACAAAGGTGTAACTGGACTACTTCTTTAAAGTGACACCAGGCCCGGTGACCTTTGGGACATGGTTTTACCCCCTATAGGAATGTGCGATCATCTTGAAACGTTCAGATCACTTACAACTCAATAGATTCTACCTTCTTGTAGCGTTTCAGCCTGATTGGACCTTGTTTTCACACAAATGAACCCAGAATGATGAGAAATTGTGCTTCGTGCAACGTAATTCTGGGTGCCATTTACAAACCATAAGTGCTAATGACTCCATTCCTTTTTGTGGTTGTAGGGGCTGTTGATTGGAGTACATTAAAACAAACCTGATCTCTCTAGGACATTCAGAAGCCAAGTTATAAGCCCACAAATGTGTAACTGGACTACTTTAAATTGACACCAGATGCGGTGACCTTTGGGACATGGTTTGACCCCCTTAGGAAAGTGCTATCATCATAAAACGTTCAGATCACTTACAACTCAATAGATTCTACCTTCCTGTAACGTTTCAGCCTGATTGGACCTTGTTTTCACACAAATGAACCCAGAATGATGTGAAATTGTGCTTCGTGCAACATAATTCTGGGTGCCATTTAAAAACCATAAGTGCTAATGACTCCATTCCTTTTTGTGGTTGTAGGGCCTATTGATTGGAGTACACTAAAACAAACCTGATCTCTCTAGGACATTCATAAGCCAAGTTATAAGCCCACAAATGTGTAACTGGACTACTTCTTTAAAGTGACACCAGGCCCGGTGACCTTTGGGACATGGTTTTACCCCCTATAGGAATGTGCGATCATCATGAAACGTTCAGATCACTTACAACTCAATAGATTCTACCTTCTTGTAACGTTTCAGCCTGATTGGACCTTGTTTTCACACAAATGAACCCAGAATGATGTGAAATTGTGCTTCGTGCAACATAATTCTGGGTGCCATTTAAAAACCATAAGTGCTAATGACTCCATTCCTTTTAGTTGTAATGGGGGCTGTTAATTGGAGTACTCTAAAACAAACCTGATCTCTCTAGGACATTCAGAAGCCAAGTTAGAAGCCCACAAATGTGTAACTGGACTACTTCTTTAAAGAGACACCAGGCCCGGTGACCTTTGGGACATGGTTTTACCCCCTATAGGAATGTGCGATCATCATGAAACGTTCAGATCACTTACAACTCAATAGATTCTACCTTCTTGTAACGTTTCAGCCTGATTGGACCTTGTTTTCACACAAATGAACCCAGAATGATGTGAAATTGTGCTTTGTGCAACATAATTCTGGGTGCCATTTAAAAACCATAAGTGCTAATGACTCCATTCCTTTTAGTGGTAATGGGGGCTGTTGATTGGAGTACTCTAAAACAAACCTGACCTCTCTAGGATATTCAGAAGCCAAGTTATAAGCCCACAAAGGTGTAACTGGACTACTTCTTTAAATTGACACCAGATCCGGTGACCTTTGGGACATGGTTTGACCCCCTATAGGAATGTGGGATCATCATGAAACGTTCAGATCACTTACCACTCAATAGATTCTACCTTCTTGTAACGTTTCAGCCTGATTGGACCTTGTTTTCACACAAATGGACCCAGAATGATGTGAAATTGTGCTTCATGCAACATAATTCTGGGTGCCATTTAAAAACCATAAGTGCTAATGACTCCATTCCTTATGAGGTTGTAGGGGCTGTTGATTGGAGTACACTAAAACAAACCTGATCTCTCTAGGACATTCAGAAACCAAGTTATAAGCCCTCAAAGGTGTAATTGGACTACTTCTTTAAAGTGGCACCAGGCCCGGTGACCTTTGGGACATGGTTTGATCCCCTTAGGAAAGTACTATCATCATGAAACGTTCAGATCACTTACAACTCAATAGATTCTACCTTCCTGTAACGTTTCAGCCTGATTGGACCTTGTTTTAACACAAATGAACCCAGAATGATGTGAAATTGTGCTTCGTCCAACATAATTCTGGGTGCCTTTTACAAACCATAAGTGCTAATGACTCCATTCCTTTTAGTGGTAATGGGGGCTGCTAATTGGAGTACTCTAAAACAAACCTGACCTCTCTAGGATATTCAGAAGCCAAGTTATAAGCCCACAAATGTGTAACTGGACTACTTCTTTAAAGTGACACCAGGCCCGGTGACCTTTGGGACATGGTTTTACCCCCTATAGGAATGTGCGATCATCATGAAACGTTCAGATCACTTACAACTCAATAGATTCTACCTTCTTGTAACGTTTCAGCCTGATTGGACCTTGTTTTCACACAAATGAACCCAGAATGTTGTGAAATTGTGCTTCGTGCAACATAATTCTGGGTGCCATTTAAAAACCATAAGTGCTAATGACTCCATTCCTTTTAGTGGTAATGGGGGCTGTTGATTGGAGTACTCTAAAACAAACCTGACCTCTCTAGGATATTCAGAAGCCAAGTTATAAGCCCACAAAGGTGTAACTGGACTACTTCTTTAAAGTGACACCAGGCCCGGCGACCTTTGGGACATGGTTTGACCCCCTATAGGAATGTGCGATCATAATGAAACGTTCAGATCACTTACAACTCAATAGATTCTACCTTCTTGTAACGTTTCAGCCTGATTGGACCTTGTTTTCACACAAATGGACCCAGAATGATGTGAAATTGTGCTTCGTACAACATAATTCTGGGTGCCATTTACAAACCATAAGTGCTAATGACTCCATTCCTTTTTGTGGTTGTAGGGGCTGTTGGTTGGAGTACATTAAAGCAAACCTGATCTCTCTAGGACATTCAGAAGCCAAGTTATAAGCCCACAAATGTGTAACTGGACTACTTCTTTAAATTGACACCAGATCCGGTGACCTTTGGGACATGGTTTGACCCCCTTAGGAAAGTGCTATCATCATGAAACGTTCAGATCACTTACAACTCAATAGATTCTACCTTCTTGTAACGTTTCAGCCTGATTGGACCTTGTTTTCACACAAATGAACCCAGAATGATGTGAAATTGTGCTTTGTGCAACATAATTCTGGGTGCCATTTAAAAACCATAAGTGCTAATGACTCCATTCCTTTTAGTGGTAATGGCGGCTGTTGATTGGAGTACTCTAAAACAAACCTGACCTCTCTAGGATATTCAGAAGCCAAGTTATAAGCCCACAAAGGTGTAACTGGACTACTTCTTTAAAGTGACACCAGGCCCGGTGACCTTTGGGACATGGTTTTACCCCCTATAGGAATGTGCGATCATCTTGAAACGTTCAGATCACTTACAACTCAATAGATTCTACCTTCTTGTAGCGTTTCAGCCTGATTGGACCTTGTTTTCACACAAATGAACCCAGAATGATGTGAAATTGTGCTTCGTGCAACGTAATTCTGGGTGCCATTTACAAACCATAAGTGCTAATGACTCCATTCCTTTTTGTGGTTGTAGGGGCTGTTGATTGGAGTACATTAAAACAAACCTGATCTCTCTAGGACATTCAGAAGCCAAGTTATAAGCCCACAAATGTGTAACTGGACTACTTCTTTAAATTGACACCAGATCCGGTGACCTTTGGGACATGGTTTGACCCCCTTAGGAAAGTGCTATCATCATGAAACGTTCAGATCACTTACAACTCAATAGATTCTACCTTCTTGTAACGTTTCGGCCTGATTGGACCTTGTTTTCACACAAATGAACCCAGAATGATGTGAAATTGTGCTTCGTGCAACATAATTCTGGGTGCCATTTAAAAACCATAAGTGCTAATGACTCCATTCCTTTTAGTTGTAATGGGGGCTGTTAATTGGAGTACTCTAAAACAAACCTGATCTCTCTAGGACATTCAGAAGCCAAGTTATAAGCCCACAAATGTGTAACTGGACTACTTCTTTAAAGAGACACCAGGCCCGGTGACCTTTGGGACATGGTTTTACCCCCTATAGGAATGTGAGATCATCATGAAACGTTCAGATCACTTACAACTCAATAGATTCTACCTTCTTGTAACGTTTCAGCCTGATTGGACCTTGTTTTCACACAAATGAACCCAGAATGATGTGAAATTGTGCTTTGTGCAACATAATTCTGGGTGCCATTTAAAAACCATAAGTGCTAATGACTCCATTCCTTTTAGTGGTAATGGGGGCTGTTGATTGGAGTACTCTAAAACAAACCTGACCTCTCTAGGATATTCAGAAGCCAAGTTATAAGCCCACAAAGGTGTAACTGGACTACTTCTTTAAATTGACACCAGATCCGGTGACCTTTGGGACATGGTTTGACCCCCTATAGGAATGTGGGATCATCATGAAACGTTCATATCATTTACAACTCAATAGATTCTACCTTCTTGTAACGTTTCAGCCTGATTGGACCTTGTTTTCACACAAATGGACCCAGAATGATGTGAAATTGTGCTTCGTGCAACATAATTCTGGGTGCCATTTAAAAACCATAAGTGCTAATGACTCCATTCCTTTTTGAGGTTGTAGGGGCTGTTGATTGGAGTAGACTAAAACAAACCTGATCTCTCTAGGACATTCAGAAACCAAGTTATAAGCCCTCAAAGGTGTAATTGGACTACTTCTTTAAAGTGGCACCAGGCCCGGTGACCTTTGGGACATGGTTTGACCCCCTTAGGAAAGTGCTATCATCATGAAACGTTCAGATCACTTACAATTCAATAGATTCTACCTTCCTGTAACGTTTCAGTCTGATTGTGCCTTGTTTTCACACAAATGAACCCAGAATGATGTGAAATTGTGCTTCGTGCAACATAATTCTGGGTGCCATTTAAAAACCATAAGTGCTAATGACTCCATTCCTTTTTGTGGTTGTAGGGGCTGTTGATTGGAGTATACTAAAACAAACCTGATCTCTCTAGGACATTCAGAAGCGAAGTTATAAGCCCACAAATGTGTAACTGGACTACTTCTTTAAATTGACACCAGATCCGGTGACCTTTGGGACATGGTTTGACCCCCTTAGGAAAGTGTGATCATCTTGAAACGTTCAGATCACTTACAACTCAATAGATTCTACCTTCTTGTAACGTTTCAGCCTGAATGGACCTTGTTTTCACACAAATGGACCCAGAATGATGTGAAATTGTGCTTCATGCAACATAATTCTGGGTGCCATTTACAAACCATAAGTGCTAATGACTCCATTCCTTTTTGTGGTTGTATGGGCTGTTGATTGGAGTACATTAAAACAAACCTGATCTCTCTAGGACATTCAGAAGCCAAGTTATAAGCCCACAAATGTGTAACTGGACTACTTCTTTAATTTGACACCAGATCCGGTGACCCTTTGGACATGGTTTGATCCCCTTAGGAAAGTACTATCATCATGAAACGTTCAGATCACTTACAACTCAATAGATTCTACCTTCCTGTAACGTTTCAGCCTGATTGGACCTTGTTTTCACACAAATGAACCAAGAATGATGTGAAATTGTGCTTCGTGCAACATAATTCTTGGTGCCATTTAAAAACCATAAGTGCTAATGACTCCATTCCTTTTTGTGGTTGTAGGGGCTGTTGATTGGAGTAAACTAAAACAAACCTGATCTCTCTAGGACATTCAGAAGCCAAGTTATAAGCCCACAAATGTGTAACTGGACTACTTCTTTAAATTGACACCAGATCCGGTGACCTTTGGGACATGGTTTGACCCCCTTAGGAAAGTGCTATCATCATGAAACACTCAGATCACTTACAACTCAATAGATTCTACCTTCCTGTAACGTTTCAGCCTGATTGGACCTTGTTTTCACACAAATGAACCCAGAATGATGTGAAATTGTGCTTCGTGCAACATAACTCTGGGTGCCATTTACAAACCATAAGTGCTAATGACTCCATTCCTTTTAGTGGTAATGGGGGCTGCTAATTGGAGTACTCTAAAACAAACCTGACCTCTCTAGGATATTCAGAAGCCAAGTTATAAGCCCACAAAGGTGTAACTGGACTACTTCTTTAAAGTGACACCAGGCCCGGTGACCTTTGGGACATGGTTTGACCCCCAATAGGAATGTGCGATCATCATGAAACGTTCAGATCACTTACAACTCAATAGATTCTACCTTCTTGTAACGTTTCAGCCTGACTGGACCTTGTTTTCACACAAATGGACCCAGAATGATGTGAAATTGTGCTTCGTGCAACATAATTCTGGGTGCCATTTAAAAACCATAAGTGCTAATGACTCCATTCCTTTTAGTGGTAATGGGGGCTGTTGATTGGAGTACTCTAAAACAAACCTGACCTCTCTAGGATATTCAGAAGCCAAGTTATAAGCCCACAAAGGTGTAACTGGACTACTTCTTTAAAGTGACACCAGGCCCGGCGACCTTTGGGACATGGTTTGACCCCCTATAGGAATGTGCGATCATCATGAAATGTTCAGATCACTTACAACTCAATAGATTCTACCTTCTTGTAACGTTTCAGCCTGATTGGACCTTGTTTTCACACAAATGGACCCAGAATGATGTGAAATTGTGCTTCGTACAACATAATTCTGGGTGCCATTTACAAACCATAAGTGCTAATGACTCCATTCCTTTTTGTGGTTGTAGGGGCTGTTGGTTGGAGTACATTAAAGCAAACCTGATCTCTCTAGGACATTCAGAAGCCAAGTTATAAGCCCACAAATGTGTAACTGGACTACTTTAAATTGACACCAGATCCGGTGACCTTTGGGACATGGTTTGACCCCCTTAGGAAAGTGCTATCATCATGAAACGTTCAGATCACTTACAACTCAATAGATTCTACCTTCCTGTAACGTTTCAGCCTGATTGGACCTTGTTTTCACACAAATGAACCCAGAATGATGTGAAATTGTGCTTAGTGCAGCATAATTCTGGGTGCCATTTAAAAACCATGAGTGCTAATGACTCCAATCCTTTTTGAGGTTGTAGGGGATGTTGATTGGAGTACACTAAAACAAACCTGATCTCTCTAGGATATTCAGAAGCCAAGTTATAAGCCCACAAATGTGTAACTGGATTACTTCTTTAAAGTGACACCAGGCCCGGTGACCTTTGGGACATGGTTTTACCCCCTATAGGAATGTGCGATCATCTTGAAACGTTCAGATCACTTACAACTCAATAGATTCTACCTTCTTGTAGCGTTTCAGCCTGATTGGACCTTGTTTTCACACAAATGAACCCAGAATGATGTGAAATTGTGCTTCGTGCAACGTAATTCTGGGTGCCATTTACAAACCATAAGTGCTAATGACTCCATTCCTTTTTGTGTTTGTAGGGGCTGTTGATTGGAGTACATTAAAACAAACCTGATCTCTCTAGGACATTCAGAAGCCAAGTTATAAGCCCACAAATGTGTAACTGGACTACTTCTTTAAATTGACACCAGATCCGGTGACCTTTGGGACATGGTTTGACCCCCATAGGAAAGTGCTATCATCATGAAACGTTCAGATCACTTACAACTCAATAGATTCTACCTTCCTGTAACGTTTCAGCCTGATTGGAACCTTGTTTTCACACAAATGAACCTAGAATGATGTGAAATTGTGCTTCGTGCAACATAATTCTGGGTGCCATTTAAAAACCCTAAGTGCTAATGACTCCATTCCTTTTTGTGGTTGTAGGGCCTGTTGATTGGAGTACACTAAAACAAACCTGATCTCTCAAGGACATTCATAAGCCAAGTTATAAGCCCACAAATGTGTAACTGGACTACTTCTTTAAAGTGACACCAGGCCCGGTGACCTTTGGGACATGGTTTTACCCCCTATAGGAATGTGCGATCATCATGAAACGTTCAGATAACTTACAACTCAATAGATTCTACCTTCTTGTAACGTTTCAGCCTGACTGGACCTTGTTTTCACACAAATGAACCCAGAATGATGTGAAATTGTGCTTCGTGCAACATAACTCTGGGTGCCATTTAAAAACCATAAGTGCTAATGACTCCATTCCTTTTAGTTGTAATGGGGGCTGTTAATTGGAGTACTCTAAAACAAACCTGATCTCTCTAGGACATTCAGAAGCCAAGTTATAAGCCCACAAATGTGTAACTGGACTACTTCTTTAAAGTGACACCAGGCCCGGTGACCTTTGGGACATGGTTTTACCCCCTATAGGAATGTGCGATCATCATGAAACGTTCAGATCAATTACAACTCAATAGATTCTACCTTCTTGTAACGTTTCAGCCTGATTGGACCTTGTTTTCACACAAATGAACCCAGAATGATGTGAAATTGTGCTTTGTGCAACATAATTCTGGGTGCCATTTAAAAACCATAAGTGCTAATGACTCCATTTCTTTTAGTGGTAATGGGGGCTGTTGATTGGAGTACTCTAAAACAAACCTGACCTCTCTAGGATATTCAGAAGCCAAGTTATAAGCCCACAAAGGTGTAACTGGACTACTTCTTTAAAGTGACACCAGGCCCGGTGACCTTTGGGACAAGGTTTGACCCCCTATAGGAATGTGGGATCATCATGAAACGTTCAGATCACTTACAACTCAATCAATTCTACCTTCTTGTAACGTTTCAGCCTGATTGGACCTTGTTTTCACACAAATGGACCCAGAATGATGTGAAATTGTGCTTCGTGCAACATAATTCTGGGTGCCATTTAAAAACCATAAGTGCTAATGACTCCATTCCTTTTTGAGGTTGTAGGGGCTGTTGATTGGAGTACACTAAAACAAACCTGATCTCTCTAGGACATTCAGAAACCAAGTTATAAGCCCTCAAAGGTGTAATTGGACTACTTCTTTAAAGTGGCACCAGGCCCGGTGACCTTTGGGACATGGTTTGACCCCCTTAGGAAAGTGCTATCATCATGAAACGTTCAGATCACTTACAATTCAATAGATTCTACCTTCCTGCAACGTTTCAGCCTGATTGTGCCTTGTTTTCACACAAATGAACCCAGAATGATGTGAAATTGTGCTTCGTGCAACATAATTCTGGGTGCCATTTAAAAACCATGAGTGCTAATGACTCCATTCCTTTTTGTGGTTGTAGGGCCTGTTGATTGGAGTACACTAAAACAAACCTGATCTCTCAAGGACATTCATAAGCCAAGTTATAAGCCCACAAATGTGTAACTGGACTACTTCTTTAAAGTGACACCAGGCCCGGTGACCTTTGGGACATGGTTTTACCCCCTATAGGAATGTGCGATCATCATGAAACGTTCAGATCACTTACAACTCAATAGATTCTACCTTCTTGTAACGTTTCAGCCTGATTGGACCTTGTTTTCACACAAATGAACCCAGAATGATGTGAAATTGTGCTTCGTGCAACATAATTCTGGGTGCCATTTAAAAACCATAAGTGCTAATGATTCCATTCCTTTTAGTGGTAATGGGGGCTGTTAACTGGAGTACTCTAAAACAAACCTGATCTCTCTAGGACATTCAGAAGCCAAGTTATAAGCCCACAAATGTGTAACTGGACTACTTCTTTAAAGTGACACCAGGCCCGGTGACCTTTGGGACATGGTTTTACCCCCTATAGGAATGTGCGATCATCATGAAACGTTCAGATCACTTACAACTCAATAGATTCTACCTTCTTGTAACGTTTCAGCCTGATTGGACCTTGTTTTCACACAAATGAACCCAGAATGATGTGAAATTGTGCTTCGTGCAACATAATTCTGGGTGCCATTTAAAAACCATAAGTGCTAATGACTCCATTCCTTTTAGTGGTAATGGGGGCTGTTGATTGGAGTACTCTAAAACAAACCTGACCTCTCAAGGATATTCAGAAGCCAAGTTATAAGCCCACAAAGGTGTAACTGGACTACTTCTTTAAAGTGACACCAGGCCCGGCGACCTTTGGGACATGGTTTGACCCCCTATAGGAATGTGCGATCATCATGAAACGTTCAGATCACTTACAACTCAATAGATTCTACCTTCTTGTAACGTTTCAGCCTGATTGGACCTTGTTTTCACACAAATGGACCCAGAATGATGTGAAATTGTGCTTCGTGCAACATAATTCTGGGTGCCATTTACAAACCATAATTGCTAAAGACTCCATTCCTTTTTGTGGTTGTAGGGGCTGTTGGTTGGAGTACATTAAAACAAACCTGATCTCTCTAGGACATTCAGAAGCCAAGTTATAAGCCCACAAATGTGTAACTGGACTACTTCTTTAAATTGACACCAGATTCGGTGACCTTTGGGACATGGTTTGACCCCCTTAGGAAAGTGCTATCATCATGAAACGTTCAGATCACTTACAACTCAATACATTCTACCTTCCTGTAACATTTCAGCCTGATTGGACCTTGTTTTCACACAAATGAACCAAGAATGATGTGAAATTGTGCTTCGTGCAACATAATTCTTGGTGCCATTTAAAAACCATAAGTGCTAATGACTCCATTCCTTTTTGTGGTTGTAGGGGCTGTTGATTGGAGTATACTAAAACAAACCTGATCTCTCTAGGACATTCAGAAGCCAAGTTATAAGCCCACAAATGTGTAACTGGACTACTTCTTTAAATTGACACCAGATCCGGTGACCTTTGGGACATGGTTTGACCCCCTTAGGAAAGTGCTATCATCATGAAACACTCAGATCACTTACAACTCAATAGATTCTACCTTCCTGTAACGTTTCAGCCTGATTGGACCTTGTTTTCACACAAATGAACCCAGAATGATGTGAAATTGTGCTTCGTGCAACATAATTCTGGGTGCCTTTTACAAACCATAAGTGCTAATGACTCCATTCCTTTTAGTGGTAATGGGGGCTGCTAATTGGAGTACTCTAAAACAAACCTGACCTCTCTAGGATATTCAGAAGCCAAGTTAAAAGCCCACAAAGGTGTAACTGGACTACTTCTTTAAAGTGACACCAGGCCCGGTGACCTTTGGGACATGGTTTGACCCCCAATAGGAATGTGCGATCATCATGAAACGTTCAGATCACTTACAACTCAATAGCTTCTACCTTCTTGTAACGTTTCAGCCTGATTGGACCTTGTTTTCACACAAATGGACCCAGAATGATGTGAAATTGTGCTTCGTGCAACATAATTCTGGGTGCCATTTACAAACCATAAGTGCTAATGACTCCATTCCTTTTAGTGGTAATGGGGGCTGTTAATTGGATTACTCTAAAACAAACCTGATCTCTCTAGGACATTCAGAAGCCAAGTTATAAGCCCACAAATGTGTAACTGGACTACTTCTTTAAAGTGACACCAGGCCCGGTGACCTTTGGGACATGGTTTTACCCCCTATAGGAATGTGCGATCATCATGAAACGTTCAGATCACTTACAACTCAATAGATTCTACCTTCTTGTAACGTTTCAGCCTGATTGGACCTTGTTTTCACACAAATGAACCCAGAATGATGTGAAATTGTGCTTCGTGCAACATAATTCTGGGTGCCATTTAAAAACCATAAGTGCTAATGACTCCATTCCTTTTAGTGGTAATGGGGGCTGTTGATTGGAGTACTCTAAAACAAACCTGACCTCTCTAGGATATTCAGAAGCCAAGTTATAAGCCCACAAAGGTGTAACTGGACTACTTCTTTAAAGTGACACCAGGCCCGGCGACCTTTGGGACATGGTTTGACCCCCTATAGGAATGTGCGATCATCATGAAACGTTCAGATCTTTTACAACTCAATAGATTCTACCTTCTTGTAACTTTTCAGCCTGATTGGACCTTGTTTTCACACAAATGGACCCAGAATGATGTGAAATTGTGATTCGTACAACATAATTCTGGGTGCCATTTACAAACAATAAGTGCTAATGACTCCATTCCTTTTTGTCGTTGTAGGGGCTGTTGGTTGGAGTACATTAAAGCAAACCTGATCTCTCTAGGACATTCAGAAGCCAAGTTATAAGCCCACAAATGTGTAACTGGACTACTTCTTTAAATTGACACCAGATCCGGTGACCTTTGGGACATGGTTTGACCCCCTTAGGAAAGTGCTATCATCATGAAACGTTCAGATCACTTACAACTCAATATATTCTACCTTCTTGTAACGTTTCAGCCTGATTGGACCTTGTTTTCACACAAATGAACCCAGAATGATGTGAAATTGTGCTTTGTGCAACATAATTCTGGGTGCCATTTAAAAACCATAAGTGCTAATGACTCCATTCCTTTTAGTGGTAATGGGGGCTGTTGATTGGAGTACTCTAAAACAAACCTGACCTCTCTAGGATATTCAGAAGCCAAGTTATAAGCCCACAAAGGTGTAACTGGACTACTTCTTTAAAGTGACACCAGGCCCGGTGACCTTTGGGACATGGTTTTACCCCCTATAGGAATGTGCGATCATCTTGAAACGTTCAGATCACTTACAACTCAATAGATTCTACCTTCTTGTAGCGTTTCAGCCTGATTGGACCTTGTTTTCACACAAATGAACCCAGAATGATGTGAAATTGTGCTTCGTGCAACGTAATTCTGGGTGCCATTTACAAACCATAAGTGCTAATGACTCCATTCCTTTTTGTGTTTGTAGGGGCTGTTGATTGGAGTACATTAAAACAAACCTGATCTCTCTAGGACATTCAGAAGCCAAGTTATAAGCCCACAAATGTGTAACTGGACTACTTCTTTAAATTGACACCAGATCCGGTGACCTTTGGGACATGGTTTGACCCCCATAGGAAAGTGCTATCATCATGAAACGTTCAGATCACTTACAACTCAATAGATTCTACCTTCCTGTAACGTTTCAGCCTGATTGGAACCTTGTTTTCACACAAATGAACCCAGAATGATGTGAAATTGTGCTTCGTGCAACATAATTCTGGGTGCCATTTAAAAACCCTAAGTGCTAATGACTCCATTCCTTTTTGTGGTTGTAGGGCCTGTTGATTGGAGTACACTAAAACAAACCTGATCTCTCAAGGACATTCATAAGCCAAGTTATAAGCCCACAAATGTGTAACTGGACTACTTCTTTAAAGTGACACCAGGCCCGGTGACCTTTGGGACATGGTTTTACCCCCTATAGGAATGTGCGATCATCATGAAACGTTCAGATAACTTACAACTCAATAGATTCTACCTTCTTGTAACGTTTCAGCCTGACTGGACCTTGTTTTCACACAAATGAACCCAGAATGATGTGAAATTGTGCTTCGTGCAACATAATTCTGGGTGCCATTTAAAAACCATAAGTGCTAATGACTCCATTCCTTTTAGTTGTAATGGGGGCTGTTAATTGGAGTACTCTAAAACAAACCTGATCTCTCTAGGACATTCAGAAGCCAAGTTATAAGCCCACAAATGTGTAACTGGACTACTTCTTTAAAGTGACACCAGACCCGGTGACCTTTGGGACATGGTTTTACCCCCTATAGGAATGTGCGATCATCATGAAACGTTCAGATCAATTACAACTCAATAGATTCTACCTTCTTGTAACGTTTCAGCCTGATTGGACCTTGTTTTCACACAAATGAACCCAGAATGATGTGAAATTGTGCTTTGTGCAACATAATTCTGGGTGCCATTTAAAAACCATAAGTGCTAATGACTCCATTTCTTTTAGTGGTAATGGGGGCTGTTGATTGGAGTACTCTAAAACAAACCTGACCTCTCTAGGATATTCAGAAGCCAAGTTATAAGCCCACAAAGGTGTAACTGGACTACTTCTTTAAAGTGACACCAGGCCCGGTGACCTTTGGGACAAGGTTTGACCCCCTATAGGAATGTGGGATCATCATGAAACGTTCAGATCACTTACAACTCAATCGATTCTACCTTCTTGTAACGTTTCAGCCTGATTGGACCTTGTTTTCACACAAATGGACCCAGAATGATGTGAAATTGTGCTTCGTGCAACATAATTCTGGGTGCCATTTAAAAACCATAAGTGCTAATGACTCCATTCCTTTTTGAGGTTGTAGGAGCTGTTGATTGGAGTACACTAAAACAAACCTGATCTCTCTAGGACATTCAGAAACCAAGTTATAAGCCCTCAAAGGTGTAATTGGACTACTTCTTTAAAGTGGCACCAGGCCCGGTGACCTTTGGGACATGGTTTGACCCCCTTAAGAAAGTGCTATCATCATGAAACGTTCAGATCACTTACAATTCAATAGATTCTACCTTCCTGTAACGTTTCAGCCTGATTGGATCTTGTTTTCACACAAATGAACCCAGAATGATGTGAAATTGTGCTCCGTGCAACATAATTCTGGGTGCCATTTAAAAACCATAAGTGCTAATGACTCCATTCCTTTTAGTTGTAATGGGGGCTGTTAATTGGAGTACTCTAAAACAAACCTGATCTCTCTAGGACATTCAGAAGCCAAGTTATAAGCCCACAAATGTGTAACTGGACTACTTCTTTAAAGAGACACCAGGCCCGGTGACCTTTGGGACATGGTTTTACCCCCTATAGGAATGTGCGATCATCATGAAACGTTCAGATCACTTACAACTCAATAGATTCTACCTTCTTGTAACGTTTCAGCCTGATTGGACCTTGTTTTCACACAAATGAACCCAGAATGATGTGAAATTGTGCTTTGTGCAACATAATTCTGGGTGGCATTTAAAAACCATAAGTGCTAATGACTCCATTCCTTTTAGTGGTAATGGGGGCTGTTGATTGGAGTACTCTAAAACAAACCTGACCTCTCTAGGATATTCAGAAGCCAAGTTATAAGCCCACAAAGGTGTAACTGGACTACTTCTTTAAATTGACACCAGATCCGGTGACCTTTGGGACATGGTTTGACCCCCTATAGGAATGTGGGATCATCATGAAACGTTCAGATCACTTACAACTCAATAGATTCTACCTTCTTGTAACGTTTCAGCCTGATTGGACCTTGTTTTCACACAAATGGACCCAGAATGATGTGAAATTGTGCTTCGTGCAACATAATTCTGGGTGCCATTTAAAAACCATAAGTGCTAATGACTCCATTCCTTTTTGAGGTTGTAGGGGCTGTTGATTGGAGTACATTAAAACAAACCTGATCTCTCTAGGACATTCAGAAACCAAGTTATACGCCCTCAAAGGTGTAATTGGAATACTTCTTTAAAGTGGCACCAGGCCCGGTGACCTTTGGGACATGGTTTGACCCCCTTAGGAAAGTGCTATCATCATGAAACGTTCAGATCACTTACAATTCAATAGATTCTACCTTCCTGTAACGTTTCAGCCTGATTGGACCTTGTTTTCACACAAATGGACCCAGAATGATGTGAAATTGTGCTTCATGCAACATAATTCTGGGTGCCATTTACAAACCATAAGTGCTAATGACTCCATTCCTTTTTGTGTTTGTAGGGGCTGTTGATTGGAGTACATTAAAACAAACCTGATCTCTCTAGGACATTCAGAAGCCAAGTTATAAGCCCACAAATGTGTAACTGGACTACTTCTTTAATTTGACACCAGATCCGGTGACCCTTTGGACATGGTTTGATCCCCTTAGGAAAGTACTATCATCATGAAACGTTCAGATCACTTACAACTCAATAGATTCTACCTTCCTGTAACATTTCAGGCTGATTCGACCTTGTTTTCACACAAATGAACCCAGAATGCTGTGAAATTGTGCTTCGTGCAACATAATTCTGGGTGCCATTTAAAAACCATGAGTGCTAATGACTCCATTCCTTTTTGTGGTTGTAGGGCCTGTTGATTGGTGTACACTAAAACAAACCTGATCTCTCAAGGACATTCATAAGCCAAGTTATAAGCCCACAAATGTGTAACTGGACTACTTCTTTAAAGTGACACCAGGCCCGGTGACCTTTGGGACATGGTTTTACCCCCTATAGGAATGTGCGATCAACATGAAACGTTCAGATCACTTACAACTCAATAGATTCTACCTTCTTGTAACGTTTCAGCCTGATTGGACCTTGTTTTCACACAAATGAACCCAGAATGATGTGAAATTGTGCTTCGTGCAACATAATTCTGGGTGCCATTTAAAAACCATAAGTGCTAATGATTCCATTCCTTTTAGTGGTAATGGGGGCTGTTAATTGGAGTACTCTAAAACAAACCTGATCTCTCTAGGACATTCAGAAGCCAAGTTATAAGCCCACAAATGTGTAACTGGACTACTTCTTTAAAGTGACACCAGGCCCGGTGACCTTTGGGACATGGTTTTACCCCCTATAGGAATGTGCGATCATCATGAAACGTTCAGATCACTTACAACTCAATAGATTCTACCTTCTTGTAACGTTTCAGCCTGATTGGACCTTGTTTTCACACAAATGAACCCAGAATGATGTGAAATTGTGCTTCGTGCAACATAATTCTGGGTGCCATTTAAAAACCATAAGTGCTAATGACTCCATTCCTTTTAGTTGTAATGGGGGCTGTTAAATGGAGTACTCTAAAACAAACCTGATCTCTCTAGGACATTCAGAAGCCAAGTTATAAGCCCACAAATGTGTAACTGGACTACTTCTTTAAAGAGACACCAGGCCCGGTGACCTTTGGGACATGGTTTTACCCCCTATAGGAATGTGCGATCATCATGAAACGTTCAGATAACTTACAACTCAATAGATTCTACCTTCTTGTAACGTTTCAGCCTGATTGGACCTTGTTTTCACACAAATGAACCCAGAATGATGTGAAATTGTGCTTTGTGCAACATAATTCTGGGTGCCATTTAAAAACCATAAGTGCTAATGACTCCATTCCTTTTAGTGGTAATGGGGGCTGTTGATTGGAGTACTCTAAAACAAACCTGACCTCTCTAGGATATTCAGAAGCCAAGTTATAAGCCCACAAAGGTGTAACTGGACTACTTCTTTAAATTGACACCAGATCCGGTGACCTTTGGGACATGGTTTGACCCCCTATAGGAATGTGGGATCATCATGAAACGTTCAGATCACTTACAACTCAATAGATTCTACCTTCTTGTAACGTTTCAGCCTGATTGGACCTTGTTTTCACACAAATGGACCCAGAATGATGTGAAATTGTGCTTCGTGCAACATAATTCTGGGTGCCATTTAAAAACCATAAGTGCTAATGACTCCATTCCTTTTTGAGGTTGTAGGGGCTGTTGATTGGAGTACATTAAAACAAACCTGATCTCTTTAGGACATTCAGAAACCAAGTTATATGCCCTCAAAGGTGTAATTGGAATACTTCTTTAAAGTGGCACCAGGCCCGGTGACCTTTGGGACATGGTTTGACCCCCTTAGGAAAGTGCTATCATCATGAAACGTTCAGATCACTTACAATTCAATAGATTCTACCTTCCTGTAACGTTTCAGCCTGATTGTGCCTTGTTTTCACACAAATGAACCCAGAATGATGTGAAATTGTGCTTCGTGCAACATAATTCTGGGTGCCATTTAAAAACCATAAGTGCTAATGACTCCATTCCTTTTTGTAGTTGTAGGGGCTGTTGATTGGAGTATACTAAAACAAACCTGATCTCTCTAGGACATTCAGAAGCCAAGTTATAAACCCACAAATGTGTAACTGGACTACTTCTTTAAATTGACACCAGATCCGGTGACCTTTGGGACATGGTTTGACCCCCTTAGGAAAGTGCGATCATCTTGAAACGTTCAGATCACTTACAACTCAATAGATTCTACCTTCTTGTAACGTTTCAGCCTGATTGGACCTTGTTTTCACACAAATGGACCCAGAATGATGTGAAATTGTGCTTCATGCAACATAATTCTGGGTGCCATTTTCAAACCATAAGTGCTAATGACTCCATTCCTTTTTGTGGTTGTAGGGGCTGTTGATTGGAGTACATTAAAACAAACCTGATCTCTCTAGGACATTCAGAAGCCAAGTTATAAGCCCACAAATGTGTAACTGGACTACTTCTTTAATTTGACACCAGATCCGGTGACCCTTTGGACATGGTTTGATCCCCTTAGGAAAGTACTATCATCATGAAACGTTCAGATCACTTACAACTCAATAGATTCTACCTTCCTGTAACATTTCAGGCTGATTCGACCTTGTTTTCACACAAATGAACCCAGAATGCTGTGAAATTGTGCTTCGTGCAACATAATTCTGGGTGCCATTTAAAAACCATGAGTGCTAATGACTCCATTCCTTTTTGTGGTTGTAGGGCCTGTTGATTGGAGTACACTAAAACAAACCTGATCTCTCAAGGACATTCATAAGCCAAGTTATAAGCCCACAAATGTGTAACTGGACTACTTCTTTAAAGTGACACCAGGCCCGGTGACCTTTGGGACATGGTTTTACCCCCTATAGGAATGTGCGATCAACATGAAACGTTCAGATCACTTACAACTCAATAGATTCTACCTTCTTGTAACGTTTCAGCCTGATTGGACCTTGTTTTCACACAAATGAACCCAGAATGATGTGAAATTGTGCTTCGTGCAACATAATTCTGGGTGCCATTTAAAAACCATAGGTGCTAATGATTCCATTCCTTTTAGTGGTAATGGGGGCTGTTAATTGGAGTACTCTAAAACAAACCTGATCTCTCTAGGACATTCAGAAGCCAAGTTATAAGCCCACAAATGTGTAACTGGACTACTTCTTTAAAGTGACACCAGGCCCGGTGACCTTTGGGACATGGTTTTACCCCCTATAGGAATGTGCGATCATCATGAAACGTTCAGATCACTTACAACTCAATAGATTCTACCTTCTTGTAACGTTTCAGCCTGATTGGACCTTGTTTTCACACAAATGAACCCAGAATGATGTGAAATTGTGCTTCGTGCAACATAATTCTGGGTGCCATTTAAAAACCATAAGTGCTAATGACTCCATTCCTTTTAGTTGTAATGGGGGCTGTTAAATGGAGTACTCTAAAACAAACCTGATCTCTCTAGGACATTCAGAAGCCAAGTTATAAGCCCACAAATGTGTAACTGGACTACTTATTTAAAGAGACACCAGGCCCGGTGACCTTTGGGACATGGTTTTACCCCCTATAGGAATGTGCGATCATCATGAAACGTTCAGATCACTTACAACTCAATAGATTCTACCTTCTTGTAACGTTTCAGCCTGATTGGACCTTGTTTTCACACAAATGAACCCAGAATGATGTGAAATTGTGCTTTGTGCAACATAATTCTGGGTGCCATTTAAAAACCATAAGTGCTAATGACTCCATTCCTTTTAGTGGTAATGGGGGCTGTTGATTGGAGTACTCTAAAACAAACCTGACCTCTCTAGGATATTCAGAAGCCAAGTTATAAGCCCACAAAGGTGTAACTGGACTACTTCTTTAAATTGACACCAGATCCGGTGACCTTTGGGACATGGTTTGACCCCATATAGGAATGTGGGATCATCATGAAACGTTCAGATCACTTACAACTCAATAGATTCTACCTTCTTGTAACGTTTCAGCCTGATTGGACCTTGTTTTCACACAAATGGACCCAGAATGATGTGAAATTGTGCTTCGTGCAACATAATTCTGGGTGCCATTTAAAAACCATAAGTGCTAATGACTCCATTCCTTTTTGAGGGTGTAGGGGCTGTTGATTGGAGTACACTAAAACAAACCTGATCTCTCTAGGACATTCAGAAACCAAGTTATAAGCCCTCAAAGGTGTAATTGGACTACTTCTTTAAAATGGCACCAGGCCCGGTGACCTTTGGGACATGGTTTGACCCCCTTAGGAAAGTGCTATCATCATGAAACGTTCAGATCACTTACAATTCAATAGATTCTACCTTCCTGTAACGTTTCAGCCTGATTGTGCCTTGTTTTCACACAAATGAACCCAGAATGATGTGAAATTGTGCTTCGTGCAACATAATTCTGGGTGCCATTTAAAAACCATAAGTGCTAATGACTCCATTCCTTTTTGTGGTTGTAGGGGCTGTTGATTGGAGTATACTAAAACAAACCTGATCTCTCTAGGACATTCAGAAGCCAAGTTATAAGCCCACAAATGTGTAACTGGACTACTTCTTTAATTTGACACCAGATCCGGTGACCCTTTGGACATGGTTTGATCCCCTTAGTAAAGTACTATCATCATGAAACGTTCAGATCACTTACAACTCAATAGATTCTACCTTCCTGTAACATTTCAGGCTGATTCAACCTTGTTTTCACACAAATGAACCCAGAATGATGTGAAATTGTGCTTCGTGCAACATAATTCTGGGTGCCATTTAAAAACCATGAGTGCTAATGACTCCATTCCTTTTTGTGGTTGTAGGGCCTGTTGATTGGAGTACACTAAAACAAACCTGATCTCTCAAGGACATTCATAAGCCAAGTTATAAGCCCACAAATGTGTAACTGGACTACTTCTTTAAAGTGACACCAGGCCCGGTGACCTTTGGGACATGGTTTTACCCCCTATAGGAATGTGCGATCATCATGAAACGTTCAGATCACTTACAACTCAATAGATTCTACCTTCTTGTAACGTTTCAGCCTGATTGGACCTTGTTTTCACACAAATGAACCCAGAATGATGTGAAATTGTGCTTCGTGCAACATAATTCTGGGTGCCATTTAAAAACCATAAGTGCTAATGATTCCATTCCTTTTAGTGGTAATGGGGGCTGTTAATTGGAGTACTCTAAAACAAACCTGATCTCTCTAGGACATTCAGAAGCCAAGTTATAAGCCCACAAATGTGTAACTGGACTACTTCTTTAAAGTGACACCAGGCCCGGTGACCTTTGGGACATGGTTTTACCCCCTATAGGAATGTGCGATCATCATGAAACGTTCAGATCACTTACAACTCAATAGATTCTACCTTCTTGTAACGTTTCAGCCTGATTGGACCTTGTTTTCACACAAATGAACCCAGAATGATGTGAAATTGTGCTTCGTGCAACATAATTCTGCGTGCCATTTAAAAACCATAAGTGCTAATGACTCCATTCCTTTTAGTGGTAATGGGGGCTGTTGATTGGAGTACTCTAAAACAAACCTGACCTCTCTAGGATATTCAGAAGCCAAGTTATAAGCCCACAAAGGTGTAACTGGACTACTTCTTTAAAGTGACACCAGGCCCGGCGACCTTTGGGACATGGTTTGACCCCCTATAGGAATGTGCGATCATCATGAAACGTTCAGATCACTTACAACTCAATAGATTCTACCTTCTTGTAATGTTTCAGCCTGATTGGACCTTGTTTTCACACAAATGGACCCAGAATGATGTGAAATTGTGCTTCGTGCAACATAATTCTGGGTGCCATTTACAAACCATAATTGCTAAAGTCTCCATTCCTTTTTGTGGTTGTAGGGGCTGTTGGTTGGAGTACATTAAAACAAACCTGATCTCTCTAGGACATTCAGAAGCCAAGTTATAAGCCCACAAATGTGTAACTGGACTACTTCTTTAAATTGACACCAGATCCGGTGACCTTTGGGACATGGTTTGACCCCCTTAGGAAAGTGCTATCATCATGAAACGTTCAGATCACTTACAACTCAATACATTCTACCTTCCTGTAACGTTTCAGCCTGATTGGACCTTGTTTTCACACAAATGAACCAAGAATGATGTGAAATTGTGCTTCGTGCAACATAATTCTTGGTGCAATTTTAAAACCATAAGTGCTAATGACTCCATTCCTTTTTGTGGTTGTAGGGGCTGTTGATTGGAGTATACTAAAACAAACCTGATCTCTCTAGGACATTCAGAAGCCAAGTTATAAGCCCACAAATGTGTAACTGGACTACTTCTTTAAATTGACACCAGATCCGGTGACCTTTGGGACATGGTTTGACCCCCTTAGGAAAGTGCTATCATCATGAAACACTCAGATCACTTACAACTCAATAGATTCTACCTTCCTGTAACGTTTCAGCCTGATTGGACCTTGTTTTCACACAAATGAACCCAGAATGATGTGAAATTGTGCTTCGTGCAACATAATTCTGGGTGCCATTTACAAACCATAAGTGCTAATGACTCCATTCCTTTTAGTGGTAATGGGGGCTGCTAATTGGAGTACTCTAAAACAAACCTGACCTCTCTAGGATATTCAGAAGCCAAGTTATAAGCCCACAAAGGTGTAACTGGACTACTTCTTTAAAGTGACACCAGGCCCGGTGACCTTTGGGACATGGTTTGACCCCCAATAGGAATGTGCGATCATCATGAAACGTTCAGATCACTTACAACTCAATAGATTCTACCTTCTTGTAACGTTTCAGCCTGATTGGACCTTGTTTTCACACAAATGGACCCAGAATGATGTGAAATTGTGCTTCGTGCAACATAATTCTGGGTGCCATTTACAAACCATAAGTGCTAATGACTCCATTCCTTTTAGTGGTAATGGGGGCTGTTAATTGGAGTACTCTAAAACAAACCTGATCTCTCTAGGACATTCAGAAGCCAAGTTATAAGCCCACAAATGTGTAACTGGACTACTTCTTTAAAGTGACACCAGGCCCGGTGACCTTTGGGACATGGTTTTACCCCCTATAGGAATGTGCGATCATCATGAAACGTTCAGATCACTTACAACTCAATAGATTCTACCTTCTTGTAACGTTTCAGCCTGATTGGACCTTGTTTTCACACAAATGAACCCAGAATGATGTGAAATTGTGCTTCGTGCAACATAATTCTGGGTGCCATTTAAAAACCATAAGTGCTAATGACTCCATTCCTTTTAGTGGTAATGGGGGCTGTTGATTGGAGTACTCTAAAACAAACCTGACCTCTCTAGGATATTCAGAAGCCAAGTTATAAGCCCACAAAGGTGTAACTGGACTACTTCTTTAAAGTGACACCAGGCCCGGCGACCGTTGGGACATGGTTTGACCCCCTATAAGAATGTGCGATCATCATGAAACGTTCAGATCACTTACAACTCAATAGATTCTACCTTCTTGTAACCTTTCAGCCTGATTGGACCTTGTTTTCACACAAATGGACCCAGAATGATGTGAAATTGTGCTTCGTACAACATAATTCTGGGTGCCATTTACAAACCATAAGTGCTAATGACTCCATTCCTTTTTGTGGTTGTAGGGGCTGTTGGTTGGAGTACAATAAAGCAAACCTGATCTCTCTAGGACATTCAGAAGCCAAGTTATAAGCCCACAAATGTGTAACTGGACTACTTCTTTAAATTGACACCAGATCCGGTGACCTTTGGGACATGGTTTGACCCCCTTAGGAAAGTGCTATCATCATGAAACGTTCAGATCACTTACAACTCAATAGATTCTACCTTCCTGTAACGTTTCAGCCTGATTGGACCTTGTTTTCACACAAATGAACCCAGAATGATGTGAAATTGTGCTTAGTGCAGCATAATTCTGGGTGCCATTTAAAAACCATGAGTGCTAATGACTCCATTCCTTTTTGAGGTTGTAGGGGATGTTGATTGGAGTACACTAAAACAAACCTGATCTCTCTAGGATATTCAGAAGCCAAGTTATAAGCCCACAAATGTGTAACTGGATTACTTCTTTAAAGTGACACCAGGCCCGGTGACCTTTGGGACATGGTTTTACCCCCTATAGGAATGTGCGATCATCTTGAAACGTTCAGATCACTTACAACTCAATAGATTCTACCTTCTTGTAGCGTTTCAGCCTGATTGGACGTTGTTTTCACACAAATGAACCCAGAATGATGTGAAATTGTGCTTCGTGCAACGTAATTCTGGGTGCCATTTACAAACCATAAGTGCTAATGACTCCATTCCTTTTTGTGTTTGTAGGGGCTGCTGATTGGAGTACATTAAAACAAACCTGATCTCTCTAGGACATTCAGAAGCCAAGTTATAAGCCCACAAATGTGTAACTGGACTACTTCTTTAAATTGACACCAGATCCGGTGACCTTTGGGACATGGTTTGACCCCCATAGGAAAGTGCTATCATCATGAAACTTTCAGATCACTTACAACTCAATAGATTCTACCTTCCTGTAACGTTTCAGCCTGATTGGAACCTTGTTTTCACACAAATGAACCCAGAATGATGTGAAATTGTGCTTCGTGCAACATAATTCTGGGTGCCATTTAAAAACCCTAAGTGCTAATGACTCCATTCCTTTTTGTGGTTGTAGGGCCTGTTGATTGGAGTACACTAAAACAAACCTGATCTCTCAAGGACATTCATAAGCCAAGTTATAAGCCCACAAATGTGTAACTGGACTACTTCTTTAAAGTGACACCAGGCCCGGTGACCTTTGGGACATGGTTTTACCCCCTATAGGAATGTGCGATCATCATGAAACGTTCAGATAACTTACAACTCAATAGATGCTACCTTCTTGTATCGTTTCAGCCTGACTGGACCTTGTTTTCACACAAATGAACCCAGAATGATGTGAAATTGTGCTTCGTGCAACATAATTCTGGGTGCCATTTAAAAACCTTAAGTGCTAATGACTCCATTCCTTTTAGTTGTAATGGGGGCTATTAAATGGAGTACTCTAAAACAAACCTGATCTCTCTAGGACATTCAGAAGCCAAGTTATAAGCCCAAAAATGTGTAACTGGACTACTTCTTTAAAGTGACACCAGGCCCGGTGACCTTTGGGACATGGTTTTACCCCCTATAGGAATGTGCGATCATCATGAAACGTTCAGATCAATTACAACTCAATAGATTCTACCTTCTTGTAACGTTTCAGCCTGATTGGACCTTGTTTTCACACAAATGAACCCAGAATGATGTGAAATTGTGCTTTGTGCAACATAATTCTGGGTGCTATTTAAAAACCATAAGTGCTAATGACTCCATTTCTTTTAGTGGTAATGGGGGCTGTTGATTGGAGTACTCTAAAACAAACCTGACCTCTCTAGGATATTCAGAAGCCAAGTTATAAGCCCACAAAGGTGTAACTGGACTACTTCTTTAAAGTGACACCAGGCCCGGTGACCTTTGGGACAAGGTTTGACCCCCTATAGGAATGTGGGATCATCATGAAACGTTCAGATCACTAACAACTCAATCGATTCTACCTTCTTGTAACGTTTCAGCCTGATTGGACCTTGTTTTCACACAAATGGACCCAGAATGATGTGAAATTGTGCTTCGTGCAACATAATTCTGGGTGCCATTTAAAAACCATAAGTGCTAATGACTCCATTCCTTTTTGAGGTTGTAGGAGCTGTTGATTGGAGTACACTAAAACAAACCTGATCTCTCTAGGACATTCAGAAACCAAGTTATAAGCCCTCAAAGGTGTAGTTGGACTACTTTA
The DNA here is from genome assembly GCF_043380555.1 of Nothobranchius furzeri. NCBI lineage: Eukaryota > Metazoa > Chordata > Actinopteri > Cyprinodontiformes > Nothobranchiidae > Nothobranchius > Nothobranchius furzeri. Next base: position 12,233,998 of record NC_091749.1, on the reverse strand, counting down.
AAGTGGCACCAGGCCCGGTGACCTTTGGGACATGGTTTGACCCCCTTAGGAAAGTGCTATCATCATGAAACGTTCAGATCACTTACAATTCAATAGATTCTACCTTCCTGTAACGTTTCAGCCTGATTGTGCCTTGTTTTCACACAAATGAACCCAGAATGATGTGAAATTGTGCTTCGTGCAACATAATTCTGGGTGCCATTTAAAAACCATAAGTGCTAATGACTCCATTCCTTTTTGTGGTTGTAGGGGCTGTTGATTGGAGTATACTAAAACAAACCTGATCTCTCTAGGACATTCAGAAGCCAAGTTATAAGCCCACAAATGTGTAACTGGACTACTTCTTTAAATTGACACCAGATCCGGTGACCTTTGGGACATGGTTTGACCCCCTTAGGAAAGTGCGATCATCTTGAAACGTTCAGATCACTTACAACTCAATAGATTCTACCTTCTTGTAACGTTTCAGCCTGATTGGACCTTGTTTTCACACAAATGGACCCAGAATGATGTGAAATTGTGCTTCATGCAACATAATTCTGGGTGCCATTTACAAACCATAAGTGCTAATGACTCCATTCCTTTTTGTGGTTGTAGGGGCTGTTGATTGGAGTACATTAAAACAAACCTGATCTCTCTAGGACATTCAGAAGCCAAGTTATAAGCCCACAAATGTGTAACTGGACTACTTCTTTAATTTGACACCAGATCCGGTGACCCTTTGGACATGGTTTGATCCCCTTAGGAAAGTACTATCATCATGAAACGTTCAGATCACTTACAACTCAATAGATTCTACCTTCCTGTAACATTTCAGGCTGATTCGACCTGGTTTTCACACAAATGAACCCAGAATGATGTGAAATTGTGCTTCGTTAATCATAATTCTGGGTGCCATTTAAAAACCATAAGTGCTAATGACTCCATTCCTTTTTGTGGTTGTAGGGCCTGTTGATTGGAGTACACTAAAACAAACCTGATCTATCAAGGACATTCATAAATCAAGTTATAAGCCCACAAATGTGTAACTGGACTACTTCTTTAAAGTGACACCAGGCCCGGTGATCTTTGGGACATGGTTTTACCCCCTATAGGACTGTGCGATCATCATGAAACGTTCAGATCACTTACAACTCAATAGATTCTACCTTCTTGTAACGTTTCAGCCTGATTGGACCTTGTTTTCACACAAATGAACCCAGAATGATGTGAAATTGTGCTTCGTGCAACATAATTCTGGGTGCCATTTAAAAACCATAAGTGCTAATGACTCCATTCCTTTTACTGGTAATGGGGGCTGTTAATTGGAGTACTCTAAAACAAACCTGATCTCTCTAGGACATTCAGAAGCCAAGTTATAAGCCCACAAATGTGTAACTGGACTACTTCTTTAAAGTGACACCAGGCCCGGTGACCTTTGGGACATGGTTTTACCCCCTATAGGAATGTGCGATCATCATGAAACGTTCAGATCACTTACAACTCATTAGATTCTACCTTCTTGTAACGTTTCAGCCTGATTGGACCTTGTTTTAACACAAATGAACCCAGAATGATGTGAAATTGTGCTTCGTGCAACATAATTCTGGGTGCCATTTAAAAACCATAAGTGCTAATGACTCCATTCCTTTTAGTGGTAATGAGGGCTGTTGATTGGAGTACTCTAAAAAAACCTGACCTCTCTAGGATATTCAGAAGCCAAGTTATAAGCCCACAAAGGTGTAACTGGACTACTTCTTTAAAGTGACACCAGGCCCGGCGACCTTTGGGACATGGTTTGACCCCCTATAGGAATGTGCGATCATCATGAAACGTTCAGATCACTTACAACTCAATAGATTCTACCTTCTTGTAACGTTTCAGCCTGATTGGACCTTGTTTTCACACAAATGGACCCAGAATGATGTGAAATTGTGCTTCGTGCAACATAATTCTGGGTGCCATTTACAAACTATACAGGTGCTGGCCAGTAAATTAGAATATCATCAAAAGGTTGAAAATATTTCAGTAATTCCATTCAAAACGTGAAACTTGTACATTATATTCATGCAATGCACACAGACCAATGAATTTCCAATGTTCATTACATTTAAATTTGATATTCATAAGTGACAACTAATGAAAACTCCAAATTTGGTATCTCAAAAAATTAGAATATTCTGAAAAGGCTGAATATAGAAGACACCTGCTGCCACTCTAATCAGCTGATTTACTCAAAACACCTGCAAAGGCCTTTAAAAGGTCCCTCAGTCTTGTTTTGAAGGCACCACAATCATGGGGAAGACTTCTGACTTAACAGCTGTCCAAAAGACAATCACTGACACCTTGCACAAGGAGGGCAAGACACAAAAGGTGATTGCTAAAGAAGCTGGCTGTTCGCAGAGCTCTGTGTCCAAGCACATTAAAAGACAGGCGAAGGGACGGAAAAAATGTGGTAGAAAAAAGTGTACAAGCTCTAGGGATAACCGCACCCTGCAGAGAATTGTGACGACAAACCCATTCAAAAATGTGGGGGAGATCCACAAAGAGTGGACTGCAGCTGGAGTCAGCGCTTCAAGAACCACCACGAGGAGACTCATGAAAGACATGGGATTCAGGTGTCGCATTCCGTGTGTCAAGCCACTCTTGAACATGAAACAGCGCAAGAAGCGTCTCGCCTGGGCCAAGGACAAAAAGGACTGGACTGATGCTGAGTGGTCCAAAGTTATGTTTTCTGATGAAAGCAAGTTCTGCATTTCCTTTGGAAATCAAGGACCCAGAGTCTGGAGGAAGAGCGGAGAAGCACAGAATCCACGTTGCATGAGGTCCAGTGTAAAGTTTCCACCGTCAGTGATGGTGTGGGGTGCCATGTCATCTGCCGGTGTTGGCCCACTCTGTTTCCTGAGGTCCAGGGTCAATGCAGCCGTCTACCAGGAAGTTTTAGAGCACTTCATGCTTCCTGCTGCTGACCAACTTTATGGGGATGCAGACTTCACCTTTCAACAGGACTTGGCACCTGCACACAGTGCCAAAACCACCAGCACCTGGTTCAAGGACCATGGTATCCCTGTCCTTGATTGGCCAGCAAACTCGCCTGACCTTAACCCCATAGAAAATCTATGGGGTATTGTGAAGCGGAGGATGCAATGCGCTAGACCCAACAATGCAGAGGAGCTGAAGACGACTATCAGAGCAACCTGGGCTCTCATAACACCTGAGCAGTGCCACAGACTGATCGAGTCCATGCCACGCCGCATTACTGCAGTTATTGAGGCAAAAGGAGCCCCGACTAAGTATTGAGTGCTATACATGCACATTCTTTTCATGTTCATTCTTTTCAGTTGGCCAACATTAGAGAAACAAACATTTTTTCATTGGCCTTTAGAATATTCTAATTTTCTGAGATACCAGATTTGATGTTTTCATTGGTTGTCACCTATAAATATCAAAATTAAACGTAATAAACATCGGAAATACATTGGTCTGTGTGCATTGCATGAATATAATGTACAAGTTTCACGTTTTGAATGGAATTACTGAAATATTTTCAACCTTTTGATGATATTCTAATTTACTGGCCAGCACCTGTAATTGCTAAAGACTCCATTCCTTTTTGTGGTTGAAGGGGCTGTTGGTTGGAGTACATTAAAACAAACCTGATCTCTCTAGGACATTCAGAAGCCAAGTTATAAGCCCACAAATGTGTAACTGGACTACTTCTTTAAATTGACACCAGATCCGGTGACATTTGGGACATGGTTTGACCCCCTTAGGAAAGTGCTATCATCATGAAACGTTCAGATCACTTACAACTCAATACATTCTACCTTCCTGTAACGTTTCAGCGTGATTGGACCTTGTTTTCACACAAATGAACCAAGAATGATGTGAAATTGTGCTTCGTGCAACATAATTCTTGGTGCTATTTAAAAACCATAAGTGCTAATGACTCCATTCCTTTTTGTGGTTGTAGGGGCTGATGATTGGAGTATACTAAAACAAACCTGATCTCTCTAGGACATTCAGAAGCCAAGTTATAAGCCCACAAATGTGTAACTGGACTACTTCTTTAAATTGACACCAGATCCGGTGACCTTTGGGACATGGTTTGACCCCCTTAGGAAAGTGCTATCATCATGAAACACTCAGATCACTTACAACTCAATAGATTCTACCTTCCTGTAACGTTTCAGCCTGATTGGACCTTGTTTTCACACAAATGAACCCAGAATGATGTGAAATTGTGCTTCGTGCAACATAATTCTGGGTGCCATTTACAAACCATAAGTGCTAATGACTCCATTCCTTTTAGTGGTAATGGGGGCTGCTAATTGGAGTACTCTAAAACAAACCTGACCTCTCTAGGATATTCAGAAGCCAAGTTATAAGCCCACAAAGGTGTAACTGGACTACTTCTTTAAAGTGACACCAGGCCCGGTGACCTTTGGGACATGGTTTGACCCCCAATAGGAATGTGCGATCATCATGAAACGTTCAGATCACTTACAACTCAATAGATTCTACCTTCTTGTAACGTTTCAGCCTGATTGGACCTTGTTTTCACACAAATGGACCCAGAATGATGTGAAATTGTGCTTCGTGCAACATAATTCTGGGTGGCATTTAAAAACCATAAGTGCTAAAGACTCCATTCCTTTTTGTGGTTGTAGGGGCTGTTGGTTGGAGTACATTTAAACAAACCTGATCTCTCTAGGACATTCAGAAGCCAAGTTATAAGCCCACAAATGTGTAACTGGACTACTTCTTTAAATTGACACCAGATCCGGTGACCTTTGGGACATGGTTTGACCCCCTTAGGAAAGTGCTATCATCATGAAACGTTCAGATCACTTACAACTCAATAGATTCTACCTTCCTGTAACGTTTCAGCCTGATTGGACCTTGTTTTCACACAAATGAACCCAGAATGATGTGAAATTGTGCTTCGTGCAACATAATTCTGGGTGACATTTAAAAACCATAAGTGCTAATGACTCCATTCCTTTTTGTGGTTGTAGGGGCTGTTGATTGGAGTATACTAAAACAAACCTGATCTCTCTAGGACATTCAGAAGCCAAGTTATAAGCCCACAAATGTGTAACTGGACTACTTCTTTAAATTGACACCAGATCCGGTGACCTTTGGGACATGGTTTGACCCCCTTAGGAAAGTGCTATCATCATGAAACGTTCAGATCACTTACAACTCAATAGATTCTACCTTCCTGTAACGTTTCAGCCTGATTGGACCTTGTTTTCACACAAATGAACCCAGAATGATGTGAAATTGTGCTTCGTGCAACATAATTCTGGGTGCCATTTAAAAACCATAAGTGCTAATGATTCCATTACTTTTTGAGGTTGTAGGGGCTGTTGATTGGAGTACACTAAAACAAACCTGATCTCTCTAGGACATTCAGAAGCCAAGTTATAAGCCCTCATAGGTGTAATTGGACTACTTCTTTAAAGTGACACCAGGCCTGGTGACTTTTGGGACATGGTTTGACCCCCTATAGGAATGTGCGATCATCATGAAACGTTCAGATCACTTACAACTCAATAGATTCTACCTTCTTGTAACTTTTCAGCCTGATTGGACCTTGTTTTCACACAAATGGACCCAGAATGATGTGAAATTGTGCTTCGTGCAACATAATTCTGGGTGCCATTTACAAACCATAAGTGCTAATGACTCCATTCCTTTTTGTGGTTGTAGGGCCTGTTGATTGGAGTACACTAAAACAAACCTGATCTCTCTAGGACATTCAGAAGCCAAGTTATAAGCCCACAAATGTGTAACTGGAGTACTTCTTTAAAGTGACACCAGGCCCGGTGACCTTTGGGACATGGTTTTACCCCCTATAGGAATGTGTGATCATCATGAAACATTCAGATCCCTTACAACTCAATAGATTCTACCTTCTTGTAACGTTTCAGCCTGATTGGACCTTGTTTTCACTCAAATGAACCCAGAATGATGTGAAATTGTGCTTCGTGCAACATAATTCTGGGTGCCATTTAAAAACCATAAGTGCTAATGACTCCATTCCTTTCAGTGGTAATGGGGGCTGTTAATTGGAGTACTCTAAAACAAACCTGACCTCTCTAGGATATTCAGAAGCCAAGTTATAAGCCCACAAAGGTGTAACTGGACTACTTCTTTAAAGTGACACCAGGCTCGGTGACCTTTGGGACATGGTTTGACCCCCTATAGGAATGTGCGATCATCATGAAACGTTCAGATCACTTACAACTCAATAGATTCTACCTTCTTGTAACGTTTCAGCCTGATTGGACCTTGTTTTCACACAAATGGACCCAGAATGATGTGAAATTGTGCTTCGTGCAACATAATTCTGGGTGCCATTTACAAACCATAAGTGCTAATGACTCCATTCCTTTTTGTGGTTCTAGGGGCTGTTGGTTGGAGTAAATTAAAACAAACCTGATCTCACTAGGACATTCAGAAGCCAAGTTATAAGCCCACAAATGTGTAACTGGACTACTTCTTTAAATTGACACCAGATCCGGTGACCTTTGGGACATGGTTTGACCCCCTTAGGAAAGTGCTATCATCATGAAACGTTCAGATCACTTACAACTCAATAGATTCTACCTTCCTGTAACGTTTCAGCCTGATTGGACCTTGTTTTCACACGAATGAACCCAGAATGATGTGAAATTGTGCTTCGTGCAACATAATTCTGGGTGCCATTTAAAAAGCATAAGTGCTAATGACTCCATTCCTTTTAGTGGTAATGGGGGCTGTTAATTGGAGTACTCTAAAACAAACCTGACCACTCTAGGTTATTCAGAAGCCAATTATAAGCCCACAAAGGTGTAACTGGACTACTTATTTAAAGTGACACCAGGCCCAGTGACCTTTGGGACATGGTTTGACCCCCTATAGGAATGTGCGATCATCATGAAACGTTCAGATCACTTACAACTCAATAGATTGTACCTTCTTGTAACGTTTCAGCCTGATTGTACCTTGTTTTCACACAAATGGACCCAGAATGATGTGAAATTGTGCTTCGTGCAACATAATTCTGGGTGCCATTTAAAAACCATAAGTGCTAATGACTCCATTCCTTTTAGTGGTAATGGGGGCTGTTAATTGGAGTACTCTAAAACAAACCTGATCTCTCTAGGACATTCAGAAGCCAAGTTATAAGTCCACAAAGGTGTAACTGGACTACTTCTTTAATTTGAGACCAGATCCGGTGACCTTTGGGACATGGTTTGACCCCCTTAGGAAAGTGCTATCATCTTGAAACGTTCAGATCACTTACAACTCAATAGATTCTACCTTCCTGTAACGTTTCAGCCTTATTGGACCTTGTTTTCACACAAATGGACCCAGAATGGTGTGAAATTGTGCTTCGTGCAACATAATTCTGGGTGCCATTTACAAACCATAAGAGCTAAGGCTGAAACGTTACAAGAAGGTAGAATCTATTGAGTTGTAAGTGATCTGAACGTTTCATGATGATCGCACATTCCTATAGGGGGTAAAACCATGTCCCAAAGGTCACCGGGCCTGGTGTCACTTTAAAGAAGTAGTCCAATTACACCTTTGAGGGCTTATAACTTGTTTTCTGAATGTCCTAGAGCGATCAGGTTTGTTTTAATGTACTCCAACCAACAGCCCCTACAACCTCAAAAAGGAATGGAGTCATTAACACTTATGGTTTTTAAATGGCACCCAGAATTATGTTGCACGAAGCACAATTTCACATCATTCTGGGTTATTTGTGTGAAAACAAGGTACAATCAGGCTGAAACGTTACAGGAAGGTAGAATCTATTGAGTTGTAAGTGATCTGAACGTTTCATGATGATAGCACTTTCCAAAGGGGGTCAAACCATGTCCCAAAGTTCAACGGATCTGGTGTCAATTTAAAGTAGTCCAGTTACACATTTGTGGGCTTATAACTTGGCTTCTGAATGTCCTAGAGAGATCCGGTTTGTTTTAGTGTACTCCAATCAACAGCCCCTGCAACCACAAAAAGGAATGGAGTCATTAGCACTTAAGGTTTGTAAATGGCACCCAGAATTATGCTGCACTAAGCACAATTTCACATCATTCTGGGTTCATTTGTGTGAAAACAAGGTCCAATCAGGCTGAAACATTACAGGAAGGTAGAATCTATTGAGTTGTAAGTGATCTGAACGTTTCATGATGATAGCACTTTCCTAAGGGGGTCAAACCATGTCCCAAAGGTCACCGGATCTGGTGTCAATTTAAAGAAGTAGTCCAGTTACACATTTGTGGGCTTATAACTTGGCTTCTGAATGTCCTAGAGAGATCAGGTTTGTTTTAGTGTACTCCAATCAAAAGCCCCTACAACCACAAAAAGGAATGGAGTCATTAGCACTTATGGTTTGTAAATGGCACCCAGAATTATGTTGCACGAAGCACAATTTAACATCATTCTGGGTCCATTTGTGTGAAAACAAGGTCCAATCAGGCTGAAACGTTACAAGAAGATAGAATCTATTGAGTTGTAAGTGATCTGAACGTTTCAAGATGATAGCACTTTCCTAAAGGGGTCAAACCATGTCCCAAAGGTCACCGGATCTGGTGTCAATTTAAGGAAGTAGTCCAGTTACACATTTGTGGGCTTATAACTTGGCTTCTGAATGTCCTAGAGAGATCAGGTTTGCTTTAATGTACTCCAACCAACAGCCCCTACAACCACAAAAAGGAATGGAGTCATTAGCTCTTATGGTTTGTAAATTGCTCCCAGAATTATGTTGCACGAAGCACAATTTCACATCATTCTTGGTCCATTTGTGTGAAAACAAGGTCCAATCAGGCTGAAACGTTACAAGAAGGTAGAATCTATTGAGTTGTAAGTGATCTGAACGTTTCATGATGATCGCACATTCCTATAGGGGGTAAAACCATGTCCCAAATGTCACTGGGCCTGGTGTCACTTTAAAGAAGTAGTCCAGTTACACATTTGTGGGCTTATAACTTGGCTTCTGAATGTCCTAGAGAGATCAGGTTTGTTTTAGAGTACTCCAGTTAACAGCCCCCATTACCACTAAAAGGAATGGAGTCATTAGCACTTATGGTTTTTAAATGGCACCCAGAATTATGTTGCACGAAGCACAATTTCACATCATTCTGGGTTCTTTTGTGTGAAAACAAGGTCCAATCAGGCTGAAACGTTACAAGAAGGTAGAATCTATTGAGTTGTAAGTGATCTGAACGTTTCATGATGATCGCACATTCCTATAGGGGGTAAAACCATGTCCCAAAGGTCACCGGGCCTGGTGTCACTTTAAAGAAGTAGTCCAGTTACACATTTGTGGGCTTATGACTTGGCTTCTGAATGTCCTAGAGAGATCAGGTTTGTTTTAGTGTACTCCAATCAACAGCCCCTACAACCACAAAAAGGAATGGAGTCATTAGCACTTATGGTTTGTAAATGGCACCCAGAATTATGTTGCACGAAGCACAATTTCACACCATTCTGGGTCCATTTGTGTGAAAACAAGGTCCAATCAGGCTGAAACGTTACAGGAAGGTAGAATCTATTGATTTGTAAGTGATCTGAACGTTTCAAGATGATAGCACTTTCCTAAGGGGGTTAAACCATGTCCCAAAGGTCACCGGATTTGGTGTCAATTTAAAGAAGTAGTCCAGTTACACATTTGTGGGCTTATAACTTGGCTTCTGAATGTCCTAGAGAGATCAGGTTTGCTTTAATGTACTCCAACCAACAGCCCCTACAACCACAAAAAGGAATTGAGTCATTAACACTTTTGGTTTGTAAATGGCACCCAGAATTATGTTGCACGAAGCACAATTTCACATCATTCTGGGTCCATTTGTGTGAAAACAAGGTCCAATCAGGCTGAAACGTTACAAGAAGGTAGAATCTATTGATTTGTAAGTGATCTGAACGTTTCAAGATGATCGCACTTTCCTAAGGGGGTCAAACGATGTCCCAAAGGTCACCGGATCTGGTGTAAATTTAAAGAAGTAGTCCAGTTACACCTTTGTGGGCTTATAACTTGGCTTCTGAATGTCCTAGAGAGATCAGGTTTGTTTTAGTGTACTCCAATCAACAGCCCCTACAACCACAAAAAGGAATGGAGTCATTAGCACTTATGGTTTGTAAATGGCACCCAGAATTATGTTGCACGAAGCACAATTTCACATCATTCTGGGTTCATTTGTGTGAAAACAAGGTACAATCAGGCTGAAACGTTACAGGAAGGTAGAATCTATTGAGTTGTAAGTGATCTGAACGTTTCATGATGATAGCACTTTCCTAAGGGGGTCAAACCATGTCCCAAAGTTCACCGGATCTGGTGTCAATTTAAAGTAGTCCAGTTACACATTTGTGGGCTTATAACTTGGCTTCTGAATGTCCTAGAGAGATCAGATTTGTTTTACAGTACTCCAGTTAACAGCCCCCATTACCACTAAAAGGAATGGAGTCATTAGCACTTATGGTTTTCAAATGGCACCCAGAATTATGTTGCAGTAAGCACAATTTCACATCATTCTGGGCTCTTTTGTGTGAAAACAAGGTCCAATCAGGCTGAAACGTTACAAGAAGGTAGAATCTATTGAGTTGTAAGTGATCTGAACGTTTCATGATGATCGCACATTCCTATAGGGGGTAAAACCATGTCCCAAAGGTCACCGGGCCTGGTGTCACTTTAAAGAAGTAGTCCAGTTACACATTTGTGGGCTTATAACTTGGCTTCTGAATGTCCTAGAGAGATCAGGTTTGTTTTAGAGTACTCCAGTTAACAGCCCCCATTACCACTAAAAGGAATGGAGTCATTAGCACTTATGGTTTTCAAATGGCACCCAGAATTATGTTGCAGTAAGCACAATTTCACATCATTCTGGGCTCTTTTGTGTGAAAACAAGGTCCAATCAGGCTGAAACGTTACAAGAAGGTAGAATCTATTGAGTTGTAAGTGATCTGAACGTTTCATGATGATCGCACATTCCTATAGGGGGTAAAACCATGTCCCAAAGGTCACCGGGCCTGGTGTCACTTTAAAGAAGTAGTCCAGTTACACATTTGTGGGCTTATAACTTGGCTTCTGAATGTCCTAGAGAGATCAGGTTTGTTTTAGTGTACTCCAATCAACAGCCCCTACAACCACAACAAGGAATGGAGTCATTAGCACTTATGGTTTGTAAATGGCACCCAGAATTATGTTGCACGAAGCACAATTTCACACCATTCTGGGTCCATTTGTGTGAAAACAAGGACCAATCAGGCTGAAACGTTACAGGAAGGTAGAATCTATTGAGTTGTAAGTGATCTGAACGTTTCAAGATGATATCACTTTCCTAAGGGGGTCAAACCATGTCCCAAAGGTCACCGGATTTGGTGTCAATTTAAAGAAGTAGTCCAGTTACACATTTGTGGGCTTATAACTTGGCTTCTGAATGTCCTAGAGAGATCAGGTTTGCTTTAATGTACTCCAACCAACAGCCCCTACAACCACAAAAAGTAATTGAGTCATTAGCACTTATGGTTTGTAAATGGCACCCAGACTTATGTTGCACGAAGCACAATTTCACATTATTCTGGGTCCATTTGTGTGAAAACAAGGTCCAATCAGGCTGAAATGTTACAAGAAGGTAGAATCTATTGAGTTGTAAGTGATCTGAACGTTTCATGATAATCGCACATTCCTATAGGGGGTAAAACCATGTCCCAAAGGTCACCGGATCTGGTGTCAATTTAAAGTAGTCCAGTTACACATTTGTGGGCTTATAACTTGGCTTCTGAATGTCCTAGAGAGATCAGGTTTGTTTTAGTGTACTCCAATCAACAGCCCCTACAACCACAACAAGGAATGGAGTCATTAGCACTTATGGTTTGTAAATGGCACCCAGAATTATGTTGCATGAAGCACAATTTCACATCATTCTGGGTCCATTTGTGTGAAAACAAGGTCCAATCAGGCTGAAACGTTACAAGAAGGTAGAATCTATTGAGTTGTAAGTGATCTGAACGTTTCAAGTCGATCACACTTTCCTAAGGGGGTCAAACCATGTCCCAAAGGTCAACGGATCTGGTGTCAATTTAAAGAAGTAGTCCAGTTACACATTTGTGGGCTTATAACTTGGCTTCTGAATGTCCTAGAGAGATCAGGTTTGTTTTAATGTACTCCAACCAACAGCCCCTACAACCGCAAAAAGGAATGGAGTCTTTAGCACTTATGGTTTGTAAATGGCACCCAGAATTATGTTGCACGAAGCACAATTTCACATCATTCTGGGTCCATTTGTGTGAAAACAAGGTCCAATCAGGCTGAAACGTTACAAGAAGGTAGAATCTATTGAGTTGTAAGTAATCTGAACGTTTCATGATGATCGCACATTCCTATAGGGGGTCAAACCATGTCCCAAAGGTCACCGGGCCTGGTGTCACTTTAAAGAAGTAGTCCAATTACACCTTTGAGGGTGTATAACTTGGTTTCTGAATGTCCTAGAGAGATCAGGTTTGTTTTAATGTACTCCAACCAACAGCCCCTACAACCTCAAAAAGGAATGGAGTCATTAGCACTTATGGTTTGTAAATGGCACCCAGAATTATGTTGCACGAAGCACAATTTCACACCATTCTGGGTCCATTTGTGTGAAAACAAGGTCCAATCAGGCTGAAACGTTACAGGAAGGTAGAATCTATTGAGTTGTAAGTGATCTGAACGTTTCAAGATGATATCACTTTCCTAAGGGGGTAAAACCATGTCCCAAAGTTCACCGGATCTGGTGTCAATTTAAAGTAATCCAGTTACACATTTGTGGGCTTATAACTTGGCTTCTGAATGTCCTAGAGAGATCAGGTTTGTTTTAGTGTACTCCAATCAACAGCCCCTACAACCACAAAAAGGAATGGAGTCATTAGCACTTATGGTTTTTAAATGGCACCAAGAATTATGTTGCACGAAGCACAATTTCACATCATTCTGGGTTCATTTGTGTGAAAACAAGGTACAATCAGGCTGAAACGTTACAGGAAGGTAGAATCTATTGAGTTGTAAGTGATCTGAACGTTTCATGATGATAGAACTTTCCTAAGGGGGTCAAACCATGTCCCAAAGTTCACCGGATCTGGTGTCAATTTAAAGTAGTCCAGTTACACATTTGTGGGCTTATAACTTGGCTTCTGAATGTCCTAGAGAGATCAGGTTTGCTTTAATGTACTCCAACCAACAGCCCCTACAACCACAAAAAGGAATTGAGTCATTAGCACTTATGGTTTGTAAATGGCACCCAGACTTATGTTGCACGAAGCACAATTTCACATCATTCTGGGTCCATTTGTGTGAAAACAAGGTCCAATCAGGCTGAAACGTTACAAGAAGGTAGAATCTATTGAGTTGTAAGTGATCTGAACATTTCATGATGATCGCACATTCCTATAGGGGGTAAAACCATGTCCCAAAGGTCACCGGGCCTGGTGTCACTTTAAAGAAGTAGTCCAGTTACACATTTGTGGGCTTATAACTTGGCTTCTGAATGTCCTAGAGAGATCAGGTTTGTTTTAATGTACTCCAATCAACAGCCCCTACAACCACAAAAAGGAATGGAGTCATTAGCACTTATGGTTTGAAAATGGCACCCAGAATTATGTTGCATGAAGCACAATTTCACATCATTCTGGGTCCATTTGTGTGAAAACAAGGTCCAATCAGGCTGAAACGTTACAAGAAGGTAGAATCTATTGAGTTGTAAGTGATCTGAACGTTTCAAGATGATCACACTTTCCTAAGGGGGTCAAACCATGTCCCAAAGGTCAACGGATCTGGTGTCAATTTAAAGAAGTAGTCCAGTTACACATTTGTGGGCTTATAACTTGGCTTCTGAATGTCCTAGAGAGATCAGGTTTGTTTTAATGTACTCCAACCAACAGCCCCTAATCCCGCAAAAAGGAATGGAGTCTTTAGCACTTATGGGTTGTAAATGGCACCCAGAATTATGTTGCACGAAGCACAATTTCACATCATTCTGGGTCCATTTGTGTGAAAACAAGGTCCAATCAGGCTGAAACGTTACAAGAAGGTAGAATCTATTGAGTTGTAAGTGATCTGAACGTTTCATGATGATCGCACATTCCTATAGGGGGTCAAACCATGTCCCAAAGGTCACCGGGCCTGGTGTCACTTTAAAGAAGTAGTCCAGTTACACATTTGTGGGCTTATAACTTGGCTTCTGAATGTCCTAGAGAGATCAGGTTTGTTTTAGTGTACTCCAATCAACAGCCCCTACAACCACAACAAGGAATGGAGTCATTAGCACTTATGGTTTGTAAATGGCACCCAGAATTATGTTGCACGAAGCACAATTTCACACCATTCTGGGTCCATTTGTGTGAAAACAAGGTCCAATCAGGCTGAAACGTTACAGGAAGGTAGAATCTATTGAGTTGTAAGTGATCTGAACGTTTCAAGATGATATCACTTTCCTAAGGGGGTCAAACCATGTCCCAAAGGTCACCGGATTTGGTGTCAATTTAAAGAAGTAGTCCAGTTACACATTTGTGGGCTTATAACTTGGCTTCTGAATGCCCTAGAGAGATCAGGTTTGCTTTAATGTACTCCAACCAACAGCCCCTACAACCACAAAAAGTAATTGAGTCATTAGCACTTATGGTTTGTAAATGGCACCCAGACTTATGTTGCACGAAGCACAATTTTACATTATTCTGGGTCCATTTGTGTGAAAACAAGGTCCAATCAGGCTGAAACGTTACAAGAAGGTAGAATCTATTGAGTTGTAAGTGATCTGAACGTTTCATGATGATCGCACATTCCTATAGGGGGTAAAACCATGTCCCAAAGGTCACCGGATCTGGTGTCAATTTAAAGTAGTCCAGTTACACATTTGTGGGCTTATAACTTGGCTTCTGAATGTCCTAGAGAGATCAGGTTTGTTTTAGTGTACTCCAATCAACAGCCCCTACAACCACAACAAGGAATGGAGTCATTAGCACTTATGGTTTGTAAATGGCACCCAGAATTATGTTGCATGAAGCACAATTTCACATCATTCTGGGTCCATTTGTGTGAAAACAAGGTCCAATCAGGCTGAAACGTTACAAGAAGGTAGAATATATTGAGTTGTAAGTGATCTGAACGTTTCAAGTCGATCACACTTTCCTAAGGGGGTCAAACCATGTCCCAAAGGTCAACGGATCTGGTGTCAATTTAAAGAAGTAGTCCAGTTACACATTTGTGGGCTTATAACTTGGCTTCTGAATGTCCTAGAGAGATCAGGTTTGTTTTAATGTACTCCAACCAACAGCCCCTACAACCGCAAAAAGGAATGGAGTCTTTAGCACTTATGGTTTGTAAATGGCACCCAGAATTATGTTGCACAAAGCACAATTTCACATCATTCTGGGTCCATTTGTGTGAAAACAAGGTCCAATCAGGCTGAAACGTTACACGAAGGTAGAATCTATTGAGTTGTAAGTAATCTGAACGTTTCATGATGATCGCACATTCCTATAGGGGGTCAAACCATGTCCCAAAGGTCACCGGGCCTGGTGTCACTTTAAAGTAGTCCAATTACACCTTTGAGGGTGTATAACTTGGTTTCTGAATGTCCTAGAGAGATCAGGTTTGTTTTAATGTACTCCAACCAACAGCCCCTACAACCTCAAAAAGGAATGGAGTCATTAGCACTTATGGTTTTTAAATGGCACCAAGAATTATGTTGCACGAAGCACAATTTCACATCATTCTGGGTTCATTTGTGTGAAAACAAGGTACAATCAGGCTGAAACGTTACAGGAAGGTAGAATCTATTGAGTTGTAAGTGATCTGAACGTTTCATGATGATAGCACTTTCCTAAGGGGGTAAAACCATGTCCCAAAGTTCACCGGATCTGGTGTCAATTTAAAGTAATCCAGTTACACATTTGTGGGCTTATAACTTGGCTTCTGAATGTCCTAGAGAGATCAGGTTTGTTTTAGTGTACTCCAATCAACAGCCCCTACAACCACAAAAAGGAATGGAGTCATTAGCACTTATGGTTTTTAAATGGCACCAAGAATTATGTTGCACGAAGCACAATTTCACATCATTCTGGGTTCATTTGTGTGAAAACAAGGTACAATCAGGCTGAAACGTTACAGGAAGGTAGAATCTATTGAGTTGTAAGTGATCTGAACGTTTCATGATGATAGAACTTTCCTAAGGGGGTCAAACCATGTCCCAAAGTTCACCGGATCTGGTGTCAATTTAAAGTAGTCCAGTTACACATTTGTGGGCTTATAACTTGGCTTCTGAATGTCCTAGAGAGATCAGGTTTGCTTTAATGTACTCCAACCAACAGCCCCTACAACCACAAAAAGGAATTGAGTCATTAGCACTTATGGTTTGTAAATGGCACCCAGACTTATGTTGCACGAAGCACAATTTCACATCATTCTGGGTCCATTTGTGTGAAAACAAGGTCCAATCAGGCTGAAACGTTACAAGAAGGTAGAATCTATTGAGTTGTAAGTGATCTGAACGTTTCATGATGATCGCACATTCCTATAGGGTTAAAACCATGTCCCAAAGGTCACCGGGCCTGGTGTCACTTTAAAGAAGTAGTCCAGTTACACATTTGTGGGCTTATAACTTGGCTTCTGAATGTCCTAGAGAGATCAGGTTTGTTTTAATGTACTCCAATCAACAGCCCCTACAACCACAAAAAGGAATGGAGTCATTAGCACTTATGGTTTGTAAATGGCACCCAGAATTATGTTGCATGAAGCACAATTTCACATCATTCTGGGTCCATTTGTGTGAAAACAAGGTCCAATCAGGCTGAAACGTTACAAGAAGGTAGAATCTATTGAGTTGTAAGTGATCTGAACGTTTCAAGATGATCACACTTTCCTAAGGGGGTCAAACCATGTCCCAAAGGTCAACGGATCTGGTGTCAATTTAAAGAAGTAGTCCAGTTACACATTTGTGGGCTTATAACTTGGCTTCTGAATGTCCTAGAGAGATCAGGTTTGTTTTAATGTACTCCAACCAACAGCCCCTAATCCCGCAAAAAGGAATGGAGTCTTTAGCACTTATGGGTTGTAAATGGCACCCAGAATTATGTTGCACGAAGCACAATTTCACATCATTCTGGGTCCATTTGTGTGAAAACAAGGTCCAATCAGGCTGAAACGTTACAAGAAGGTAGAATCTATTGAGTTGTAAGTGATCTGAACGTTTCATGATGATCGCACATTCCTATAGGGGGTCAAACCATGTCCCAAAGGTCACCGGGCCTGGTGTCACTTTAAAGAAGTAGTCCAATTACACCTTTGAGGGTGTATAACTTGGTTTCTGAATGTCCTAAAGAGATCAGGTTTGTTTTAATGTACTCCAACCAACAGCCCCTACAACCTCAAAAAGGAATGGAGTCATTAGCACTTATGGTTTTTAAATGGCACCAAGAATTATGTTGCACGAAGCACAATTTCACATCATTCTGGGTTCATTTGTGTGAAAACAAGGTACAATCAGGCTGAAACGTTACAGGAAGGTAGAATCTATTGAGTTGTAAGTGATCTGAACGTTTCATGATGATAGCACTTTCCTAAGGGGGTCAAACCATGTCCCAAAGGTCACCGGATCTGGTGTCAATTTAAAGTAGTCCAGTTACACATTTGTGGGCTTATAACTTGGCTTCTGAATGTCCTAGAGAGATCAGGTTTGTTTTAGTGTACTCCAATCAACAGCCCCTACAACCACAAAAAGGAATGGAGTCATTAGCACTTATGGTTTGTAAATGGCACCCAGAATTATGTTGCACGAAGCACAATTTCACATCATTCTGGGTCCATTTGTGTGAAAACAAGGTCCAATCAGGCTGAAACGTTACAGGAAGGTAGAATCTATTGAGTTGTAAGTGATCTGAACGTTTCATGATGATCGCACATTCCTATAGGGGGTAAAACCATGTCCCAAAGGTCACCGGGCCTGGTGTCACTTTAAACAAGTAGTCCAGTTACACATTTGTGGGCTTATAACTTGGCTTCTGAATGTCCTAGAGAGATCAGGTTTGTTTTAGAGTACTCCAGTTAACAGCCCCCATTACCACTAAAAGGAATGGAGTCATTAGCACTTATGGTTTGTAAATGGCACCCAGAATTATGTTGCACGAAGCACAATTTCACATCATTCTGGGTCCATTTGTGTGAAAACAAGGTCCAATCAGGCTGAAACGTTACAGGAAGGTAGAATCTATTGAGTTGTAAGTGATCTGAACGTTTCATGATGATAGCACTTTCCTAAGGGGGTCAAACCATGTCCCAAAGGTCACCGGATCTGGTGTCAATTTAAAGAAGTAGTCCAGTTACACATTTGTGGGCTTATAACTTGGCTTATGAATGTCCTAGAGAGATCAGGTTTGTTTTAGTGTACTCCAATCAACAGCCCCTACAACCACAAAAAGGAATGGAGTCATTAGCACTTATGGTTTGTAAATGGCACCCAGAATTATGTTGCACGAAGCACAATTTCACATCATTCTGGGTCCATTTGTGTGAAAACAAGGTCCAATCAGGCTGAAACGTTACAGGAAGGTAGAATCTATTGAGTTGTAAGTGATCTGAACGTTTCATGATGATAGCACTTTCCTAAGGGGGTCAAACCATGTCCCAAAGGTCACCGGATCTGGTGTCACTTTAAAGAAGTAGTCCAGTTACACATTTGTGGGCTTATAACTTGGCTCCTGAATGTCCTAGACAGATCAGGTTTGTTTTAGTGTACTCCAATCAACAGCCCCTACAACCACAAAAAGGAATTGACTCATTAGCACTTATAGTTTGTAAATGGCACCCAGAATTATGTTGCACGAAGCACAATTTCACACCATTCTGGGTCCATTTGTGTGAAAACAAGGTCCAATCAGCCTGAAACGTTACAGGAAGGTAGAATCTATTGAGTTGTAAGTGATCTGAACATTTCAAGATGATAGCACTTTCCTAAGGGGGTCAAACCATGTCCCAAAGGTCACCGGATTTGGTGTCAATTTAAAGAAGTAGTCCAGTTACACATTTGTGGACTTATAACTTGGCTTCTGAATGTCCTAGAGAGATCAGGTTTGCTTTAATGTACTCCAACCAACAGCCCCTACAACCACAAAAAGTAATTGAGTCATTAGCACTTATGGTTTGTAAATGGCACCCAGAATTATGTTGCACGAAGCACAATTTCACATCATTCTGGGTCCATTTGTGTGAAAACAAGGTCCAATCAGGCTATAACGTTACAGGAAGGTAGAATCTATTGAGTTGTAAGTGATCTGAACGTTTCATGATGATAGCACTTTCCTAAGGGGGTCAAACCATGTCCCAAAGGTCACCGGATCTGGTGTCAATTTAAAGAAGTAGTCCAGTTACACATTTGTGGGCTTATAACTTGGCTTCTGAATGTCCTAGAGAGATCAGGTTTGTTTTAGTGTACTCCAATCAAAAGCCCCTACAACCACAAAAAGGAATGGAGTCATTAGCACTTATGGTTTGTAAATGGCACCCAGAATTATGTTGCACGAAGCACAATTTAACATCATTCTGGGTCCATTTGTGTGAAAACAAGGTCCAATCAGGCTGAAACGTTACAAGAAGGTAGAATCTATTGAGTTGTAAGTGATCTGAACGTTTCAAGATGATAGCACTTTCCTAAAGGGGTCAAACCATGTCCCAAAGGTCACCGGATCTGGTGTCAATTTAAGGAAGTAGTCCAGTTACACATTTGTGGGCTTATAACTTGGCTTCTGAATGTCCTAGAGAGATCAGGTTTGCTTTAATGTACTCCAACCAACAGCCCCTACAACCACAAAAAGGAATGGAGTCATTAGCACTTATGGTTTGTAAATTGCTCCCAGAATTATGTTGCACGAAGCACAATTTCACATCATTCTTGGTCCATTTGTGTGAAAACAAGGTCCAATCAGGCTGAAACGTTACAAGAAGGTAGAATCTATTGAGTTGTAAGTGATCTGAACGTTTCATGATGATCGCACATTCCTATAGGGGGTAAAACCATGTCCCAAATGTCACTGGGCCTGGTGTCACTTTAAAGAAGTAGTCCAGTTACACATTTGTGGGCTTATAACTTGGCTTCTGAATGTCCTAGAGAGATCAGGTTTGTTTTAGAGTACTCCAGTTAACAGCCCCCATTACCACTAAAAGGAATGGAGTCATTAGCACTTATGGTTTTTAAATGGCACCCAGAATTATGTTGCACGAAGCACAATTTCACATCATTCTGGGTTCTTTTGTGTGAAAACAAGGTCCAATCAGGCTGAAACGTTACAAGAAGGTAGAATCTATTGAGTTGTAAGTGATCTGAACGTTTCATGATGATCGCACATTCCTATAGGGGGTAAAACCATGTCCCAAAGGTCACCGGGCCTGGTGTCACTTTAAAGAAGTAGTCCAGTTACACATTTGTGGGCTTATGACTTGGCTTCTGAATGTCCTAGAGAGATCAGGTTTGTTTTAGTGTACTCCAATCAACAGCCCCTACAACCACAAAAAGGAATGGAGTCATTAGCACTTATGGTTTGTAAATGGCACCCAGAATTATGTTGCACGAAGCACAATTTCACACCATTCTGGGTCCATTTGTGTGAAAACAAGGTCCAATCAGGCTGAAACGTTACAGGAAGGTAGAATCTATTGATTTGTAAGTGATCTGAACGTTTCAAGATGATAGCACTTTCCTAAGGGGGTTAAACCATGTCCCAAAGGTCACCGGATTTGGTGTCAATTTAAAGAAGTAGTCCAGTTACACATTTGTGGGCTTATAACTTGGCTTCTGAATGTCCTAGAGAGATCAGGTTTGCTTTAATGTACTCCAACCAACAGCCCCTACAACCACAAAAAGGAATTGAGTCATTAGCACTTTTGGTTTGTAAATGGCACCCAGAATTATGTTGCACGAAGCACAATTTCACATCATTCTGGGTCCATTTGTGTGAAAACAAGGTCCAATCAGGCTGAAACGTTACAAGAAGGTAGAATCTATTGATTTGTAAGTGATCTGAACGTTTCAAGATGATCGCACTTTCCTAAGGGGGTCAAACGATGTCCCAAAGGTCACCGGATCTGGTGTAAATTTAAAGAAGTAGTCCAGTTACACCTTTGTGGGCTTATAACTTGGCTTCTGAATGTCCTAGAGAGATCAGGTTTGTTTTAGTGTACTCCAATCAACAGCCCCTACAACCACAAAAAGGAATGGAGTCATTAGCACTTATGGTTTGTAAATGGCACCCAGAATTATGTTGCACGAAGCACAATTTCACATCATTCTGGGTTCATTTGTGTGAAAACAAGGTACAATCAGGCTGAAACGTTACAGGAAGGTAGAATCTATTGAGTTGTAAGTGATCTGAACGTTTCATGATGATAGCACTTTCCTAAGGGGGTCAAACCATGTCCCAAAGTTCACCGGATCTGGTGTCAATTTAAAGTAGTCCAGTTACACATTTGTGGGCTTATAACTTGGCTTCTGAATGTCCTAGAGAGATCAGATTTGTTTTAGAGTACTCCAGTTAACAGCCCCCATTACCACTAAAAGGAATGGAGTCATTAGCACTTATGGTTTTCAAATGGCACCCAGAATTATGTTGCAGTAAGCACAATTTCACATCATTCTGGGCTCTTTTGTGTGAAAACAAGGTCCAATCAGGCTGAAACGTTACAAGAAGGTAGAATCTATTGAGTTGTAAGTGATCTGAACGTTTCATGATGATCGCACATTCCTATAGGGGGTAAAACCATGTCCCAAAGGTCACCGGGCCTGGTGTCACTTTAAAGAACTAGTCCAGTTACACATTTGTGGGCTTATAACTTGGCTTCTGAATGTCCTAGAGAGATCAGGTTTGTTTTAGAGTACTCCAGTTAACAGCCCCCATTACCACTAAAAGGAATGGAGTCATTAGCACTTATGGTTTTCAAATGGCACCCAGAATTATGTTGCAGTAAGCACAATTTCACATCATTCTGGGCTCTTTTGTGTGAAAACAAGGTCCAATCAGGCTGAAACGTTACAAGAAGGTAGAATCTATTGAGTTGTAAGTGATCTGAACGTTTCATGATGATCGCACATTCCTATAGGGGGTAAAACCATGTCCCAAAGGTCACCGGGCCTGGTGTCACTTTAAAGAAGTAGTCCAGTTACACATTTGTGGGCTTATAACTTGGCTTCTGAATGTCCTAGAGAGATCAGGTTTGTTTTAGTGTACTCCAATCAACAGCCCCTACAACCACAACAAGGAATGGAGTCATTAGCACTTATGGTTTGTAAATGGCACCCAGAATTATGTTGCATGAAGCACAATTTCACACCATTCTGGGTCCATTTGTGTGAAAACAAGGTCCAATCAGGCTGAAACGTTACAGGAAGGTAGAATCTATTGAGTTGTAAGTGATCTGAACGTTTCAAGATGATATCACTTTCCTAAGGGGGTCAAACCATGTCCCAAAGGTCACCGGATTTGGTGTCAATTTAAAGAAGTAGTCCAGTTACACATTTGTGGGCTTATAACTTGGCTTCTGAATGTCCTAGAGAGATCAGGTTTGCTTTAATGTACTCCAACCAACAGCCCCTACAACCACAAAAAGTAATTGAGTCATTAGCACTTATGGTTTGTAAATGGCACCCAGACTTATGTTGCACGAAGCACAATTTCACATTATTCTGGGTCCATTTGTGTGAAAACAAGGTCCAATCAGGCTGAAATGTTACAAGAAGGTAGAATCTATTGAGTTGTAAGTGATCTGAACGTTTCATGATAATCGCACATTCCTATAGGGGGTAAAACCATGTCCCAAAGGTCACCGGATCTGGTGTCAATTTAAAGTAGTCCAGTTACACATTTGTGGGCTTATAACTTGGCTTCTGAATGTCCTAGAGAGATCAGGTTTGTTTTAGTGTACTCCAATCAACAGCCCCTACAACCACAACAAGGAATGGAGTCATTAGCACTTATGGTTTGTAAATGGCACCCAGAATTATGTTGTATGAAGCACAATTTCACATCATTCTGGGTCCATTTGTGTGAAAACAAGGTCCAATCAGGCTGAAACGTTACAAGAAGGTAGAATCTATTGAGTTGTAAGTGATCTGAACGTTTCAAGATGATCACACTTTCCTAAGGGGGTCAAACCATGTCCCAAAGGTCAACGGATCTGGTGTCAATTTAAAGAAGTAGTCCAGTTACACATTTGTGGGCTTCTAACTTGGCTTCTGAATGTCCTAGAGAGATCAGGTTTGTTTTAATGTACTCCAACCAACAGCCCCTAATCCCGCAAAAAGGAATGGAGTCTTTAGCACTTATGGGTTGTAAATGGCACCCAGAATTATGTTGCACGAAGCACAATTTCACATCATTCTGGGTCCATTTGTGTGAAAACAAGGTCCAATCAGGCTGAAACGTTACAAGAAGGTAGAATCTATTGAGTTGTAAGTGATCTGAACGTTTCATGATGATCGCACATTCCTATAGGGGGTCAAACCATGTCCCAAAGGTCACCGGGCCTGGTGTCACTTTAAAGAAGTAGTCCAGTTACACATTTTTGGGCTTATAACTTGGCTTCTGAATGTCCTAGAGAGATCAGGTTTGTTTTAGTGTACTCCAATCAACAGCCCCTACAACCACAACAAGGAATGGAGTCATTAGCACTTATGGTTTGTAAATGGCACCCAGAATTATGTTGCACGAAGCACAATTTCACACCATTCTGGGTCCATTTGTGTGAAAACAAGGTCCAATCAGGCTGAAACGTTACAGGAAGGTAGAATCTATTGAGTTGTAAGTGATCTGAACGTTTCAAGATGATATCACTTTCCTAAGGGGGTCAAACCATGTCCCAAAGGTCACCGGATTTGGTGTCAATTTAAAGAAGTAGTCCAGTTACACATTTGTGGGCTTATAACTTGGCTTCTGAATGCCCTAGAGAGATCAGGTTTGCTTTAATGTACTCCAACCAACAGCCCCTACAACCACAAAAAGTAATTGAGTCATTAGCACTTATGGTTTGTAAATGGCACCCAGACTTATGTTGCACGAAGCACAATTTTACATTATTCTGGGTCCATTTGTGTGAAAACAAGGTCCAATCAGGCTGAAACGTTACAAGAAGGTAGAATCTATTGAGTTGTAAGTGATCTGAACGTTTCATGATGATCGCACATTCCTATAGGGGGTAAAACCATGTCCCAAAGGTCACCGGATCTGGTGTCAATTTAAAGTAGTCCAGTTACACATTTGTGGGCTTATAACTTGGCTTCTGAATGTCCTCGAGAGATCAGGTTTGTTTTAGTGTACTCCAATCAACAGCCCCTACAACCACAACAAGGAATGGAGTCATTAGCACTTATGGTTTGTAAATGGCACCCAGAATTATGTTGCATGAAGCACAATTTCACATCATTCTGGGTCCATTTGTGTGAAAACAAGGTCCAATCAGGCTGAAACGTTACAAGAAGGTAGAATCTATTGAGTTGTAAGTGATCTGAACGTTTCAAGTCGATCACACTTTCCTAAGGGGGTCAAACCATGTCCCAAAGGTCAACGGATCTGGTGTCAATTTAAAGAAGTAGTCCAGTTACACATTTGTGGGCTTATAACTTGGCTTCTGAATGTCCTAGAGAGATCAGGTTTGTTTTAATGTACTCCAACCAACAGCCCCTACAACCGCAAAAAGGAATGGAGTCTTTAGCACTTATGGTTTGTAAATGGCACCCAGAATTATGTTGCACGAAGCACAATTTCACATCATTCTGGGTCCATTTGTGTGAAAACAAGGTCCAATCAGGCTGAAACGTTACACGAAGGTAGAATCTATTGAGTTGTAAGTAATCTGAACGTTTCATGATGATCGCACATTCCTATAGGGGGTCAAACCATGTCCCAAAGGTCACCGGGCCTGGTGTCACTTTAAAGTAGTCCAATTACACCTTTGAGGGTGTATAACTTGGTTTCTGAATGTCCTAGAGAGATCAGGTTTGTTTTAATGTACTCCAACCAACAGCCCCTACAACCTCAAAAAGGAATGGAGTCATTAGCACTTATGGTTTTTAAATGGCACCAAGAATTATGTTGCACGAAGCACAATTTCACATCATTCTGGGTTCATTTGTGTGAAAACAAGGTACAATCAGGCTGAAACGTTACAGGAAGGTAGAATCTATTGAGTTGTAAGTGATCTGAACGTTTCATGATGATAGCACTTTCCTAAGGGGGTAAAACCATGTCCCAAAGTTCACCGGATCTGGTGTCAATTTAAAGTAATCCAGTTACACATTTGTGGGCTTATAACTTGGCTTCTGAATGTCCTAGAGAGATCAGGTTTGTTTTAGTGTACTCCAATCAACAGCCCCTACAACCACAAAAAGGAATGGAGTCATTAGCACTTATGGTTTTTAAATGGCACCAAGAATTATGTTGCACGAAGCACAATTTCACATCATTCTGGGTTCATTTGTGTGAAAACAAGGTACAATCAGGCTGAAACGTTACAGGAAGGTAGAATCTATTGAGTTGTAAGTGATATGAACGTTTCATGATGATAGAACTTTCCTAAGGGGGTCAAACCATGTCCCAAAGTTCACCGGATCTGGTGTCAATTTAAAGTAGTCCAGTTACACATTTGTGGGCTTATAACTTGGCTTCTGAATGTCCTAGAGAGATCAGGTTTGCTTTAATGTACTCCAACCAACAGCCCCTACAACCACAAAAAGGAATTGAGTCATTAGCACTTATGGTTTGTAAATGGCACCCAGACTTATGTTGCACGAAGCACAATTTCACATCATTCTGGGTCCATTTGTGTGAAAACAAGGTCCAATCAGGCTGAAACGTTACAAGAAGGTAGAATCTATTGAGTTGTAAGTGATCTGAACGTTTCATGATGATCGCACATTCCTATAGGGTTAAAACCATGTCCCAAAGGTCACCGGGCCTGGTGTCACTTTAAAGAAGTAGTCCAGTTACACATTTGTGGGCTTATAACTTGGCTTCTGAATGTCCTAGAGAGATCAGGTTTGTTTTAATGTACTCCAATCAACAGCCCCTAGAACCACAAAAAGGAATGGAGTCATTAGCACTTATGTTTTGTAAATGGCACCCAGAATTATGTTGCATGAAGCACAATTTCACATCATTCTGGGTCCATTTGTGTGAAAACAAGGTCCAATCAGGCTGAAACGTTACAAGAAGGTAGAATCTATTGAGTTGTAAGTGATCTGAACGTTTCAAGATGATCACACTTTCCTAAGGGGGTCAAACCATGTCCCAAAGGTCAACGGATCTGGTGTCAATTTAAAGAAGTAGTCCAGTTACACATTTGTGGGCTTATAACTTGGCTTCTGAATGTCCTAGAGAGATCAGGTTTGTTTTAATGTACTCCAACCAACAGCCCCTAATCCCGCAAAAAGGAATGGAGTCTTTAGCACTTATGGGTTGTAAATGGCACCCAGAATTATGTTGCACGAAGCACAATTTCACATCATTCTGGGTCCATTTGTGTGAAAACAAGGTCCAATCAGGCTGAAACGTTACAAGAAGGTAGAATCTATTGAGTTGTAAGTGATCTGAACGTTTCATGATGATCGCACATTCCTATAGGGGGTCAAACCATGTCCCAAAGGTCACCGGGCCTGGTGTCACTTTAAAGAAGTAGTCCAATTACACCTTTGAGGGTGTATAACTTGGTTTCTGAATGTCCTAAAGAGATCAGGTTTGTTTTAATGTACTCCAACCAACAGCCCCTACAACCTCAAAAAGGAATGGAGTCATTAGCACTTATGGTTTTTAAATGGCACCAAGAATTATGTTGCACGAAGCACAATTTCACATCATTCTGGGTTCATTTGTGTGAAAACAAGGTACAATCAGGCTGAAACGTTACAGGAAGGTAGAATCTATTGAGTTGTAAGTGATCTGAACGTTTCATGATGATAGCACTTTCCTAAGGGGGTCAAACCATGTCCCAAAGGTCACCGGATCTGGTGTCAATTTAAAGTAGTCCAGTTACACATTTGTGGGCTTATAACTTGGCTTCTGAATGTCCTAGAGAGATCAGGTTTGTTTTAGTGTACTCCAATCAACAGCCCCTACAACCACAAAAAGGAATGGAGTCATTAGCACTTATGGTTTGTAAATGGCACCCAGAATTATGTTGCACGAAGCACAATTTCACATCATTCTGGGTCCATTTGTGTGAAAACAAGGTCCAATCAGGCTGAAACGTTACAGGAAGGTAGAATCTATTGAGTTGTAAGTGATCTGAACGTTTCATGATGATCGCACATTCCTATAGGGGGTAAAACCATGTCCCAAAGGTCACCGGGCCTGGTGTCACTTTAAACAAGTAGTCCAGTTACACATTTGTGGGCTTATAACTTGGCTTCTGAATGTCCTAGAGAGATCAGGTTTGTTTTAGAGTACTCCAGTTAACAGCCCCCATTACCACTAAAAGGAATGGAGTCATTAGCACTTATGGTTTGTAAATGGCACCCAGAATTATGTTGCACGAAGCACAATTTCACATCATTCTGGGTCCATTTGTGTGAAAACAAGGTCCAATCAGGCTGAAACGTTACAGGAAGGTAGAATCTATTGAGTTGTAAGTGATCTGAACGTTTCATGATGATAGCACTTTCCTAAGGGGGTCAAACCATGTCCCAAAGGTCACCGGATCTGGTGTCAATTTAAAGAAGTAGTCCAGTTACACATTTGTGGGCTTATAACTTGGCTTATGAATGTCCTAGAGAGATCAGGTTTGTTTTAGTGTACTCCAATCAACAGCCCCTACAACCACAAAAAGGAATGGAGTCATTAGCACTTATGGTTTGTAAATGGCACCCAGAATTATGTTGCACGAAGCACATTTTCACATCATTCTGGGTCCATTTGTGTGAAAACAAGGTCCAATCAGGCTGAAACGTTACAGGAAGGTAGAATCTATTGAGTTGTAAGTGATCTGAACGTTTCATGATGATAGCACTTTCCTAAGGGGGTCAAACCATGTCCCAAAGGTCACCGGATCTGGTGTCACTTTAAAGAAGTAGTCCAGTTACACATTTGTGGGCTTATAACTTGGCTCCTGAATGTCCTAGACAGATCAGGTTTGTTTTAGTGTACTCCAATCAACAGCCCCTACAACCACAAAAAGGAATTGACTCATTAGCACTTATGGTTTGTAAATGGCACCCAGAATTATGTTGCACGAAGCACAATTTCACACCATTCTGGGTCCATTTGTGTGAAAACAAGGTCCAATCAGCCTGAAACGTTACAGGAAGGTAGAATCTATTGAGTTGTAAGTGATCTGAACATTTCAAGATGATAGCACTTTCCTAAGGGGGTCAAACCATGTCCCAAAGGTCACCGGATTTGGTGTCAATTTAAAGAAGTAGTCCAGTTACACATTTGTGGACTTATAACTTGGCTTCTGAATGTCCTAGAGAGATCAGGTTTGCTTTAATGTACTCCAACCAACAGCCCCTACAACCACAAAAAGTAATTGAGTCATTAGCACTTATGGTTTGTAAATGGCACCCAGAATTATGTTGCACGAAGCACAATTTCACATCATTCTGGGTCCATTTGTGTGAAAACAAGGTCCAATCAGGCTATAACGTTACAGGAAGGTAGAATCTATTGAGTTGTAAGTGATCTGAACGTTTCATGATGATAGCACTTTCCTAAGGGGGTCAAACCATGTCCCAAAGGTCACCGGATCTGGTGTCAATTTAAAGAAGTAGTCCAGTTACACCTTTGTGGGCTTATAACTTGGCTTCTGAATGTCCTAGAGAGATCAGGTTTGTTTTAGTGTGTTCCAATCAACAGCCCCTACAACCACAAAAAGGAATGGAGTCATTAGCACTTATGGTTTTTAAATGGCACCTAGAATTATGTTGCACGAAGCACAATTTCACATCATTCTGGGTCCATTTGTGTGAAAACAAGGTCCAATCAGGCTGAAACGTTACAAGAAGGTAGAATCTATTGAGTTGTAAGTGATCTGAACGTTTCATGATGATCGCACATTCCTATAGGGGGTCAAACCATGTCCCAAAGGTCACCGGATCTGGTGTCACTTTAAAGAAGTAGTCCAGTTACACATTTGTGGGCTTATAACTTGGCTTCTGAATGTCCTAGAGAGATCAGGTTTGTTTTAGAGTACTCCAATTAACAGCCCCCATTACCACTAAAAGGAATGGAGTCATTAGCACTTATGGTTTTTAAATGGCACCCAGAATTATGTTGCACGAAGCACAATTTCACATTATTCTGGGTTCATTTGTGTGAAAACAAGGTCCAATCAGGCTGAAACGTTACAAGAAGGTAGAATCTATTGAGTTGTAAGTGACCTGAACGTTTCATGATGATCGCACATTCCTATAGGGGGTAAAACCATGTCCCAAATGTCACCGGGCCTGGTGTCACTTTAAAGAAGTAGTCCAGTTACACATTTGTGGGCTTATAACTTGGCTTCTGAATGTCCTAGAGAGATCAGGTTTGTTTTTAAGTACTCCAATCCACAGCCCCTACAACCACAAAAAGGAATGGAGTCATTAGCACTTATGGTTTGTAAATGGCACCCAGAATTATTTTGCATGAAGCACAATTTCACATCATTCCCGGTCCATTTGTGTGAAAACAAGGTCCAATCAGGCTGAAACGTTACAAGAAGGTAGAATCTATTGAGTTGTAAGTGATCTGAACGTTTCAAGATGATCGCACTTTCCTAAGGGGGTAAAACCATGTCTCAAATGTCACCGGGCCTGGTGTCACTTTAAAGAAGTAGTCCAGTTACACATTTGTGGGCTTATAACTTGGCTTCTGAATGTCCTAGAGAGATCAGGTTTGTTTTAATGTACTCCAATCAACAGCCCCTACAACCACAAAAAGGAATGGAGTCATTAGCACTTATGGTTTGTAAATGGCACCCAGAATTATGTTGCATGAAGCACAATTTCACATCATTCTGGGTCCATTTGTGTGAAAACAAGGTCCAATCAGGCTGAAACGTTACAAGAAGGTAGAATCTATTGAGTTGTAAGTGATCTGAACGTTTCAAGATGATCGCACTTTCCTAAGGGGGTCAAACCATGTCCCAAAGGTCACCGGATCTGGTGTCAATTTAAAGAAGTAGTCCAGTTACACATTTGTGGGCTTATAACTTGGCTTCTGAATGTCCTAGAGAGATCAGGTTTGTTTTAATTTACTCCAACCAACAGCCCCTAGAACCACCAAAAGGAATGGAGTCATTAGCACTTATGGTTTTTAAATGGCACCCAGAATTATGTTGCACGAAGCACAATTTCACATCATTCTGGGTTCATTTGTGTGAAAACAAGGTCCAATCAGGCTGAAACGTTACAGGAAGGTAGAATCTATTGAGTTGTAAGTGATCTGAACGTTTCATGATGATAGCACTTTCCTAAGGGGGTCAAACCATGTCCCAAAGGTCACCGGATCTGGTGTCAATTTAAAGAAGTAGTCCAGTTACACCTTTGTGGGCTTATAACTTGGCTTCTGAATGTCCTAGAGAGATCAGGTTTGTTTTAATGTGTTCCAATCAACAGCCCCTACAACCACAAAAAGGAATGGAGTCATTAGCACTTATGGTTTTTAAATGGCACCTAGAATTATGTTGCACGAAGCACAATTTCACATCATTCTGGGTTCATTTGTGTGAAAACAAGGTACAATCAGGCTGAAACGTTACAGGAAGGTAGAATCTATTGAGTTGTAAGTGATCTGAACGTTTCATGATGATAGCACTTTCCTAAGGGGGTCAAACCATGTCCCAAAGTTCACCGGATCTGGTGTCAATTTAAAGTAGTCCAGTTACACATTTGTGGGCTTATAACTTGGCTTCTGAATGTCCTAGAGAGATCAGGTTTGTTTTAGTGTACTCCAATCAACAGCCCCTACAACCACAAAAAGGAATGGAGTCATTAGCACTTATGGTTTGTAAATGGCACCCAGAATTATGTTGCACGAAGCACAATTTCACATCATTCTGGGTCCATTTGTGTGAAAACAAGGTCCAATCAGGCTGAAACGTTACAGGAAGGTAGAATCTATTGAGTTGTAAGTGATCTGAACGGTTCAAGATGATAGCCCTTTCCTAAGGGGGTCAAACCATGTCCCAAAGGTCACCAGATCTGGTGTCAATTTAAAGTAGTCCAGTTACACATTTGTGGGCTTATAACTTGGCTTCTGAATGTCCTAGAGAGATCAGGTTTGCTTTAATGTACTCCAACCTACAGCCCCTACAACCACAAAAAGGAATGGAGTCATTAGCACTTATGGTTTGTAAATGGCACCCAGAATTATGTTGCACGAAGCACAATTTCACATCATTCTGGGTCCATTTGTGTGAAAACAAGGTCCAATCAGGCTGAAACGTTACAGGAAGGTAGAATCTATTGAGTTGTAAGTGATCTGAACGTTTCAAGATGATAGCCCTTTCCTAAGGGGGTCAAACCATGTCCCAAAGGTCACCGGATCTGGTGTCAATTTAAAGTAGTCCAGTTACACATTTGTGGGCTTATAACTTGGCTTCTGAATGTCCTAGAGAGATCAGGTTTGCTTTAATGTACTCCAACCAACAGCCCCTACAACCACAAAAAGGAATGGAGTCATTAGCACTTATGGTTTGTAAATGGCACCCAGAATTATGTTGCACGAAGCACAATTTCACATCATTCTTGGTCCATTTGTGTGAAAACAAGGTCCAATAAGGCTGAAACGTTACAAGAAGGTAGAATCTATTGAGTTGTAAGTGATCTGAACATTTCATGATGATCGCACATTCCTATAGGGGGTAAAACCATGTCCCAAAGGTCACCGGGCCTGGTGTCACTTTAAAGAAGTAGTCCAGTTACACATTTGTGGGCTTATAACTTGGCTTCTGAATGTCCTAGAGAGATCAGGTTTGTTTTAGAGTACTCCAGTTAACAGCCCCCATTACCACTAAAAGGAATGGAGTCATTAGCACTTATGGTTTTTAAATGGCACCCAGAATTATGTTGCACGAAGCACAATTTCACATCATTCTGGGTCCATTTGTGTGAAAACAAGGTCCAATCAGGCTGAAACGTTACAAGAAGGTAGAATCTATTGAGTTGTAAGTGATCTGAACGTTTCATGATGATCGCACATTCCTATAGGGGGTCAAACCATGTCCCAAAGGTCACCGGGCCTGGTGTCACTTTAAATAAGTAGTCCAGTTACACATTTGTGGGCTTATAACTTGGCTTCTGAATGTCCTAGAGAGATCAGGTTTGTTTTAGAGTACTCCAATTAACAGCCCCCATTACCACTAAAAGGAATGGAGTCATTAGCACTTATGGTTTTTAAATGGCACCCAGAATTATGTTGCACGAAGCACAATTTCACATCATTCTGGGTTCATTTGTGTGAAAACAAGGTCCAATCAGGCTGAAACGTTACAAGAAGGTTAATCTATTGAGTTGTAAGTGACCTGAACGTTTCATGATGATCGCACATTCCTATAGGGGGTAAAACCATGTCCCAAAGGTCACCGGGCCTGGTGTCACTTTAAAGAAGTAGTCCAGTTATACATTTCTGGGCTTATAACTTGGCTTCTGAATGTCCTAGAGCGATCAGGTTTGTTTTAATGTACTCCAATCCACAGACCCTACAACCACAAAAAGGAATGGAGTCATTAGCACTTATGGTTTGTAAATGGCACCCAGAATTATGTTGCATGAAGCACAATTTCACATCATTCTGGGTCCATTTGTGTGAAAACAAGGTCCAATCAGGCTGAAACGTTACAAGAAGGTAGAATCTATTGAGTTGTAAGTGATCTGAACGTTTCAAGATGATCGCACTTTCCTAAGGGGGTAAAACCATGTCTCAAATGTCACCGGGCCTGGTGTCACTTTAAAGAAGTAGTCCAGTTACACATTTGTGGGCTTATAACTTGGCTTCTGAATGTCCTAGAGAGATCAGGTTTGTTTTAATGTACTCCAACCAACAGCCCCTACAACCTCAAAAAGGAATGGAGTCAATAGCACTTATGGTTTTTAAATGGCACCCAGAATTATGTTCCTTGAGAGGTCAGGTTTGTTTGTGCTTATAATTCTGGGTGCCATTTAAAAACCATAAGTGCTAATGACTCCATTCCTTTTTTTGGTTGTAGGGGATGTTGACTGGAGTACACTAAAACAAACCTGATCTCTCTAGGATATTCAGAAGCCAAGTTATAAGCCCACAAAGGTGTAACTGGACTACTTCTTTAAAGTGACACCAGGCCCGGTGACCTTTGGGACATGGTTTGACCCCCAATAGGAATGTGCGATCATCATGAAACGTTCAGATCACTTACAACTCAATAGATTCTACCTTCTTGTAACGTTTCAGCCTGATTGGACCTTGTTTTCACACAAAAGGACCCAGAATGATGTGAAATTGTGCTTCGTGCAACATAATTCTGGGTGCCATTTAAAAACCATAAGTGCTAATGACTCCATTTCTTTTTGAGGTTGTAGGGGCTGTTGATTGGAGTATACTAAAACAAACCTGATATCTCTAGGACATTCAGAAGCCAAGTTATAAGCCCACAAATGTGTAACTGGACTACTTCTTTAAATTGACACCAGATCCTGTGACCTTTGGGACATGGTTTGACCCCCTTAGGAAAGTACTATCATCATGAAACGTTCAGATCACTTACAACTCAATAGATTCTACCTTCTTGTAACGTTTCAGCCTGATTGGACCTTGTTTTCACACAAATGGACCCAGAATGATGTGAAATTGTGCTTCTTGCAACATAATTCTGGGTGCCATTTACAAACCATAAGTGCTAATGACTCCATTCCTTTTTGTGGTTGTAGGGGCTGTTGGTTGGAGTAAATTAAAACAAACCTGATCTCTCTAGGACATTCAGAAGCCAAGTTATAAGCCCACAAATGTGTAACTGGACTACTTCTTTAAATTGACACCATATCCGGTGACCTTTGGGACATGGTTTGACCCCCTTAGGAAAGTGCTATCATCATGAAACTTCAGATCAATTACAACTCAATAGATTCTACCTTCTTGTAAAGTTTCAGCCTGATTGGACCTTGTTTTTACACAAATGAACCCAGAATGATGTGAAATTGTGCTTCGTGCAACATAATTCTGGGTGCCATTTAAAAATCATAAGTGCTAATGACTCCATTCCTTTTTGTGGTTGTAGGGGCTGTTGATTGGAGTATACTAAAACAAATCTGATCTCTCTAGGACATTCAGAAGCCAAGTTATAAGCCCACAGATGTGTAACTGGACTACTTCTTTAAATTGACACCAGATCCGGTGACCTTTGGGACATGGTTTGACCCCCTTAGGAAAGTGCGATCATCTTGAAACGTTCAGATAACTTACAACTCAATAGATTCTACCTTCTTGTAACGTTTTAGCCTGATTGGACCTTGTTTTCACACAAATGGACCCAGAATGATGTGAAATTGTGCTTCATGCATCATAATTCTGGGTGCCATTTAAAAACCATAAGTGCTAATGACTCCATTCCTTTTAGTGGTAATGGGGGCTGCTAATTGGAGTACTCTAAAACAAACCTGACCTCTCTAGGATATTCAGAAGCCAAGTTATAAGCCCACAAAGGTTTAACTGGACTACTTCTTTAAAGTGACACCAGGCCCGGTGACCTTTGGGACATGGTTTGACCCCCAATAGGAATGTGCGATCATCATGAAACGTTCAGATCACTTACAACTCAATAGATTCTACCTTCTTGTAACGTTTCAGCCTGATTGGACCTTGTTTTCACACAAAAGGACCCAGAATAATGTGAAATTGTGCTTCGTGCAACATAATTCTGGGTGCCATTTAAAAACCATAAGTGCTAATGACTCCATTCCTTTTTGAGGTTGTAGGGGCTGTTGATTGGAGTACACTAAAACAAACCTGATATCTCTAGGACATTCAGTAACCAAGTTATAAGCCCTCAAAGGTGTAATTGGACTACTTCTTTAAAGTGACACCAGGCCCGGTGACCTTTGGGACATGGTTTGACCCCCTATAGGAATGTGCGATCATCATGAAACGTTCAGATAACTTATAACTCAATAGATTCTACCTTCTTGTAACGTTTCAGCCTGATTGGACCTTGTTTTCACACAAATGGACCCAGAATGATGTGAAATTGTGCTTCGTGCAACATAATTCTGGGTGCCATTTACAAACCATAAGTGCTAATGACACCATTCCTTTTTGTGGTTGTAGGGGCTGTTGGTTGGAGTACATTAAAACAAACCTGATCTCTCTAGGACATTCAGAAACCAAGTTATAAGCCCTCAAAGGTGTAATTGGACTACTTCTTTAAAGTGACACCAGGCCCGGTGACCTTTGGGACATGGTTTGACCCCCTATAGGAATGTGCGATCATCATGAAACGTTCAGATCACTTACAACTCAATAGATTCTACCTTCTTGTAACGTTTCAGCCTGATTTGACCATGTTTTCACACAAATGAACCCAGAATGATGTGAAATTGTGCTTCGTGCAACATAATTCTGGGTGCCATTTAAAAACCATAAGTGCTAATGACTCCATTCCTTTTTGTGGTTGTA
Organism: Nothobranchius furzeri; assembly: GCF_043380555.1. Classification (NCBI taxonomy): domain Eukaryota; kingdom Metazoa; phylum Chordata; class Actinopteri; order Cyprinodontiformes; family Nothobranchiidae; genus Nothobranchius; species Nothobranchius furzeri. The sequence continues at coordinate 12,198,400 of NC_091749.1, read as the reverse complement.
GGGGCTGTTGATTGGAGTATACTAAAACAAACCTGATCTCTCTAGGACATTCAGAAGCCAAGTTATAAGCCCACAAATGTGTAACTGGACTACTTCTTTAAATTGACACCAGATCCGGTGACCTTTGGGACATGGTTTGACCCCCTTAGGAAAATGCGATCATCATGAAACGTTCAGATCACTTACAACTCAATAGATTCTACCTTCCTGTAACGTTTCAGCCTGATTGGACCTTGTTTTCACACAAATGAACCCAGAATGATGTGAAATTGTGCTTCGTGCAACATAATTCTGGGTGCCATTTAAAAACCATAAGTGCTAATGACTCCATTCCTTTTTGTGGTTGTAGGGGCTGTTGACTGGAGTATACTAAAACAAACCTGATCTCTCTAGGACATTCAGAAGCCAAGTTATAAGCCCACAAATGTGTAACTGGACTACTTCTTTAAATTGACACCAGATCCGGTGACCTTTGGGACATGGTTTGACCCCCTTAGGAAAGTGCTATCATCATGAAACGTTCAGATCACTTACAACTCAATGGATTCTACCTTCCTGTAACGTTTCAGCCTGATTGGACCTTGTTTTCACACAAATGAACCCAGAATGATGTGAAATTGTGCTTCGTGCAACATAATTCTGGGTGCCATTTAAAAACCATAAGTGCTAATGACTCCATTCCTTTTTGTGGTTGTAGGGGCTGTTGATTGGAGTACACTAAAACAAACCTGATCTCTCTAGGACATTCAGAAGCCAAGTTATAAACACACAAATGTGTAACTGGACTACTTCTTTAAATTGACACCAGATCCGGTGACCTTTGGGACATGGTTTGACCCCCTTAGGAAAGTGCGATCATTTTGAAACGTTCAGATAACTTACAACTCAATAGATTCTACCTTCTTGTAACGTTTCAGCCTGATTGGACCTTGTTTTCACACAAATGGACAGATAAGTGCTCCGAATGTACTTCTAACAAGTGTGCGATTCACTTCGTGAGTAAACCGCAGCTGCAGCTGATTCAAACAGTCGAGCCAACTTTCTACATCACAATATGCATTTTGTAGTTAGTCGAGTTACCTTTTGTGTGGCGCATGCACGGGTCGTTAGCGTCCAGCTCCCGGCTTATAGAGAGTCCTGTATTGACACAGACGTCAATACATCTCGATGTCATGCAATACACAAAGTTTTTCGCATACAGGTGGGTTAACACACATGTACGATGTGTGCGATGGCGCGCCCGTTTACAATGGGACACGACGATGATCATTGTTAACCAAACTCTTGTTTCTCACGACAGGTGGTAGCGTTGTCTCCTGCACCTGGTCTTCGTGCACAGAGGGTGTTGTAATGTGCTCGTCATAGTCGCGATCGTTGTCACTCGAATCCGTTGTTCTCACGACAGGTGGTAGCGTTGTCTCCTGCATGTTGTCTTCGCGTGCGACAAGCGTTGTGCTGTGCTCATTATAATGGTTGTCTTCGTACAAAGGGGGTGTTGAATACTCCTTCGCGAGTAGTCTAGGAGGTGGTGTGATGGGACGTATCTCAGAGGCGTTATGTGAGCGTACCACCATGGCCTGAGCAACAGCGACTACTGAGAGTACACCCAGTACAGACAGCGAGATCATTTTTTTTCTTGGGTGTTGTACGTGTGGGTACAGCCGCTTTAATGGCAGTGAGAGCAAGTGGGCAAATGTATTTATAGGTCACTAGCAGAAACTAAGGCACGTGGTCATAGTGTAATCGTAACCACCTAAAGTAGCTCTTGTCATAATTTAATATACATAGAAATCAGAAACGGGCATGTCAGGATAGACATTGCGAGTGATAATGCGGCCAGTATCTGTGTGCGCTTGAGAGCACCTTGTTGTTCTACTGTGGTGCCCACGCCGCCGGGCCTGTAAATGTCATCGACCTTCTTTATATACGCATACGCTTATGACCGTATATTCTCTATGGATTTGAACACGTCCTTTGTTTCGCGTAACGCTTGAGCTGTCTCGAGCGTGATGTTGTGAGTGTACGCCAGTGTTTCGCGTGCACCGAGGTCCGAAAGGGCGTGCGCTACAACTATTAACCTTGGTTTGGGAGTGTGGCGAAACGCTCGCTCCGCTGTAATGGGCAGATGCAATGTTATCACCTGGTTTGTTTCGTTAGTCGGGTCGTAACACACCGGTCCGTGACACGGACCGTCACATTGTATGGGGCACAGTAAGGACAACACGCCGCCGACCGTGACTTCGCACTCGACCGCGGTGGTGTTGTCGATTTGCAAAGGATCACATACACCTCTCCAGTCGCAATGAGGCACATTGTAGTCGACGCGACCGTCGGTCACCATAGCTTTCGTCAGCCAACACACTCGATTGCCCTTCGAAACATCGGCGATCAACGTGAGCGTAGAGGTCACCGTCGCTTCACTGTACGCCAGGATATCCGTGTGTGAGTGCATGTTTGACGTGGATTGACAACCGGTCATGTCAGACCTGATCAGACCTTCCGAACACATGACCTTTAGTTGTTGTGCGGCCGAGAGTATCGCGATCATAACGTTGAGATGTGTAGAAAGCGCGTACACGCCAGCCTTCCACGTTTCCAAAGTTTCCAGCAGTCTAGAGGGACTTGTCTTAGCGCGCACGGCTGTGCTGAATTTGCGTTGGGTAGACAAAACGGCTTCGACCTCGCTTGGGATCTGTGGGTTCATGTACTCGTGGTAGGCCAAGACGTGTATAGTCGAGCGCGGTGACGCCCCAAACACTTGAACCGGTTTTGTTGTGGTGATATGTGTGTCCAGTAACGCGGCAAAGTCCGCGTGTCTAGCGTGTATTGATTTTTAAGCTCGCTCATACCCCAACAGTACGGTCCGTAGAAGTTCGTTCACTTGTTTCCATAAGCTCGTGAAACACAGGACATCGCAACCTCTGTGATACTCAAGTAAAGCGTCACACACCAGCTGCTTGCACATTGGAAATGCAATCGGTAGTAACTTCTTACTCCACTCTATGTTGAAGTCGTATAGTACGTATATGGGCGGTTGCGGCGGTTTGCGCACTTTCTATCTACCCTCCGCTAATATGACTCTGTGGTCAGTCTCCTGAGATGGTGCGGTTGGAACTTGCTAGAGTGCACTATCGACGGTCGGCGTTTCCATTTCGTCAACTGTGCCATTTTCAGCCGCTGGCAAACGGCCATCGTCGGTCGATGCGAGACACCAACATAACATTAGACCGCGACCCTCCTGCCAGTTTTCTGTAGTACTGGTTGTAGTTTCTGGTGCACACTCGATACGCCATTAAGATCACAATTACGTTGATTAATAAATCCAGTGTTGTAGCGACTGCAGCCAGCGCCGTCACGCAACTCGTGTCGGTGTTATCTCTCGATACTTTTATTCGTATCCGAGCGTATGCAGAATTTACGGATCTGGTGAAGTTGCTTGTCACTAGCTTGCGCACGTTTGATATGGCACTTTGCGCGAGACTCACACAACCTGCAGTGGCGACCGTCGTGTCAGTGCAAAGTTTTTCCGATATATCGCTCGCAACATCGTTTGTCATTTGCTGTACACTGAGCACACTGGCCGCAAGGTCGCGGAGAGGGTCTTCGTTACGAGCTACTCTGGTAGCGCCGTGGTTGATGAGGATGATCATCTTTAGCAATAGTTCATCTCGAAGCGCAACGATGGTGAGGGCGACGGGTTGGCCGGTTCCGCCTTCAGTCCACTCGGGTGCCGCTAGATTGCCCAATGCCACACACGCAGATGAACCCTGTACACACTCAATGATCCGTGTGCGATCGTTGATTTCTGCTAGTACGTTTGCTAGTTCTACGTGCTTCCACGGATCGGGCGTGGGAACGCACTTGTTTTTAGAGGCGTTTTCGCGCAGCCTCTACCCTGCACGACCGCTCATGGCCGCACTAGCTATATTTATCTTTATTTGTTTCACACACACACACACACACACACACACACACACACACACACACACACACACACACACACACACACACACACACACACACACACACACACACACACACACACACACACACATACACACACACACAGGCCCTTGCATGCAAACCCCGTTCAGGCCTGCAGTGTACATATCAGAGACATGATGTTCTTTCACAGAACTGAGGTTTTTCATTACTAAATGACTTTTACAGGAATATTGTTATTATACTATTCAACAGGTTGATCATAATAATGTGTATTAAACCCACAACCTACCACTGAGGACAGAGGGACTTTATTTAAATTAGTACTTAATGGAAACGATACATAATGATACATAAGAGCCATGTCATACATTCAGCCTAGGAATAGTAGCATTGTGCACTATTAAAAATATACACATCAATTGCTCGAATCCCATTGTTGCAAAGTAAAACTCTAATAAAACTCTAGTCTGACATCATCAGAGAAGACTTAGTGTATGTACTACAAATACAGCATTAGGATTTCGAGTGGACCGTGCACCTTGTGAACCATCAGAGGCTTATGACGCAACATATCTTCCAGTTGCTATTAGACAAGTTATAATTCTCAACCATTTTTCGGAACTGGTTTCTTGGGTCCGTGAGTAAATGCCAAATGAGATGATAGTCCTTAAGTAAGTTCCTGGCGATCCCATGTCACGCTCTTGCCCATCAGCCGGTGAACGCTGAGACGGAACTCGATGAGAGCGATGTATTTTTTAAGTGCTCCGAATGTACTTCTAACAAGCGTGCGATTCACTTCGTGAGTAAACCGCAGCTGCAGCTGATTCAAACAGTCGAGCCAACTTTCTACATCAACATATGCGTTTTGTAGTTAGTCGAGTTACCTTTTGTGTGGCGCATGCACGGGTCGTTAGCGTCCAGCTCCCGGCTTATAGAGAGTCCTGTATTGACACAGATGTCAATACATCTCGATGTCATGCAACACACAAAGTCTGTCGCATACAGGTGGGTTAACACACATGTACGATGTGTGCAATGGCGCGCCCGTTTACAATGGGACACGGCGATGATCATTGTTAACCAAACTCTTGTTTCTCACGACAGGTGGTAGCGTTGTCTCCTGCACCTGGTCTTCGTGCACAGAGGGTGTTGTAATGTGCTCGTCATAGTCGCGATCGTTGTCACTCGAATCCGTTGTTCTCACGACAGGTGGTAGCGTTGTCTCCTGCATGTTGTCTTTGCGTGTGGCAAGCATTGTGCTGTGCTCGTTATAATGGGTGTCGTCGTACAAAGGGGGTGTTGAATACTCCTTCGCGAGTAGTCTAGGAGGTGGTGTGATGGAACGTATCTCAGAGGTGTTATGTGAGTGTACCACCATGGCCTGAGCAACTGCGACTACTGAGAGTACACCCAGTACAGACAGCGAGATCATTTTTTTTCTTGGGTGTTGTACGTGTGGGTACAGCCGCTTTAATGGCAGTGAGAGCAAGTGGTCAAATGTATTTATAGGTCACTAGCAGAAACTAAGGCACATGGTCAGAGTGTAATCGTAACCACCGTAGCTCTTGTCATAATTTAATATACATAGAAATCAGAAACGGGCATGTCAGGATAGACATCGCGAGTGATAATGCGGCCAGTATCTGTGTGCGCTTGAGAGCACCTTGTTGTTCTACTGTGGTGCCCACGCCGCCGGGTCTGTAAATGTCATCGACCTTCTTTATATACGCATATGCTAAAGACCGTATATTCTCTATGGATTTGAACACGTCCTTTGTTTTGCATAACGCTTGAGCTGTCTCGAGCGTGATGTTGTGAGTGTACGGCAGTGTTTCGCGTGCACCAAGGTCCGTAAGGGCGTGCGCTACAACTATTAACCTTGGTTTGGGAGTGTGGCGAAACGCTCGCTCCGCTGTAATGGGCAGATGCAACGTTATCACCTGGTACGTTTCGTTAGTCGGGTCGTAACACACCGGTCCGTGACACGGACCGTCACATTGTATGGGGCACAGTAAGGACAACACGCCGCTGACCGTGACTTCGCACTCGACCGCGGTGGTGTTGTCGATTTGCAAAGAATCACATACGCCTCTCCAGTCGCAATGAGGCACATTGTAGTCGACGCGACTGTCGGTCACCATAGCTTTCGTCAGCCAACACACTCGATTGCCCTTCGAAACATCGGCGATCAACGTGAGCGTAGAGGTCGCTGTCGCTTTACTGTACGCCAGGATATCCGTGTGTGAGTGCACGCTCGGCGTCGATTGACAACCGGTCATGTCAGACCTGATCAGACCTTCCGAACACATGACCATTAGTTGTTGTGCGGCCGAGAGTATCGCGAACATACCGTTGAGATGTGTAGAAAGCGCGTACACGCCAGCCTTCCACGTTTCCAAAGTTTCCAGCAGTCTAGAGGGACTTGTCTTAGCGCGCACGGCTGTGCGTAATTTGCGTTGGGTAGACACAACGGCTTCGACCTCGCTTAGGATCTTGTGGGCTCATGTACTCATGGTAGGCCAAGACGTGTATAGTCGAGCGCGGTGACGCCCCGATCACTTGACCCGGTTTTGTTGTGGCGATATGCGTGTCCAGTAACGCGGCAAAGTCCGCGTGTCTAGCGTGTATTGATTTTACAGTTCGCTCATACCCCAACAGTACGGTCCGTAGAAGTTCGTTCACTTGTTTCCATGCGCTCGTGGAACACAGGACATCGCAACCTCTGTGATACTCAAGTAAAGCATCACACACCAGCTGCTTGCACGTTGGAAATACAATCGGTAGTAACTTCTTACTCCACTCTATGTTGAACTCGTATAGTACGTATATGGGCGGTTGCGGCGGTTTGCGCATTTTCTATCTACCCTCCGCTAATATGACTCTGTGGTCTGTCTCCTGAGATGGTGCGGTTGGAACTTGCGAGAGTGCACTATCGACGGTCGGCATTTCCATTTCGTCAACTGTGCCATTTTCAGCCGCTGGCAAACGGCCGTCGACGGTCGATGCGAGACACCAACATAACGTTAGACCGCGACCCTCATGCCAGTTTTCTGTAGTACTGGTTGTAGTTTCTGGTGCACACTCGATACGCCATTACGATCACAATTACGTTGATTAATAAATCCAGTGTTGTAGCGACTGCAGCCAGCGCTATCGCGCAACTCGTGTCGGTGTTATCTCTCGATACTTTCATTCATATCCAAGTGTATGCAGAATCTACGGATCTGGTGAAGTTGCTTGTCACTAACTTGCGCACGTTTGATATGGCACTTTGCGCGAGACTCACACAACCTGCAGTGGCGACCGTCGCGTCAGTGCAAAGTTTTTCCGATATATCGCTCGCAACATCGTTTGTCATTTGCTGTACACTGCGCACACTGGCCGCGAGGTCGCGGAGAGGGTCTTCATTACGAGTTGTGTAATATCCGCTGACTTGCCGATTCAATTCTGGTGGCGCTGACCCAAACGAGAACGCTTTTAAGGCGCATGTTGGGTAACTCTGGTAGCGCCGTGGTTGATGAGGACGATCATCTTTAGCAATAGTTCATCTCGAAGCACAACGATGGTGAGGGCGACGGGTTGGCCGGTTCCGCCTTCAGGCCACTCGGTTGCGGCTAGATTGCCCAATGCCACACACGCAGACGAACCCTGTACACACTCAATGACCCGTGTGCGATCGTTGATTTCTGCTAGTACGTTCGCTAGTTCTACGTGCTTCCACGGATCGGGCGTGGGCACGCGCTTGTTTTAGAGGCGTTTTCGCGCAGCCTCTACCCTGCACGACCGCTCGTGGCCGCACTAGCTATATTTATCTTTATTTGTTTCACACACACACACACACACACACACACACACACACACACACACACACACACACACACACACACACACACACACACACACACACACACAGGCCCTTGCGTGCAAACCCCGGTCAGGCCTGCAGTGTACACATCAGAGACATGATGTTCTTTCACAGAACTGAGGTTGTTCATTACTAAATGACTTTAACAGGAATATTGTTATCATACTATTCAACAGGTTGATCATAATGTATTAAACCCACAACCTAGCAATGAGGACAGAGGAACTTTATTTAAATTAGTACTTAATGGAAACGATACATAATGATACATAAGAGCCATGTCATACATTCAGCCTAGGAATAGTAGCATTGTGCACTATTAAAAATATACACATCAATTGCTCGAATCCCATTGTTGCAAAGTAAAACTCTAATAAAACTCTAGTCTGACATCAACAGAGAAGACTTAGTGTATGTACTACAAATACAGCATTAGGATTTCGAGTGGAACGTGCACCTTGTGAACCATCAGAGGCTTATGACGCAACATATCTTCCAGTTGCTATTAGACAAGTTATAATTCTCGACGATTTTCGGAACTGGTTTCTTGGGTCCGTGAGTAAATGCCTAATGAGAAGATAGTCCTTAAGTAAGTTCCTGGCGATCCCATGTCACGCTCTTGCCCATCAGCCGGTGAACGCTGAGACGGAACTCGATGAGAGCGATGTATTTTTTAAGTGCTCCGAATGTACTTCTAACAAGCGTGCGATTCACTTCGTGAGTAAACCGCAGCTGCAGCTGATTCAAACAGTCGAGCCAACTTTCTACATCACAATATGCGTTTTGTAGTTAGTCGAGTTACCTTTTGTGTGGCGCATGCACGGGTCGTTAGCGTCCAGCTCCCGGCTTATAGAGAGTCCTGTATTGACACAGACGTCAATACATCTCGATGTCATGTAATACACAAAGTCTGTTGCATACAGGTGGGTTAACACACATGTACGATGTGTGCGATGGCGCGCCCGTTTACAATGGGACACGACGATGATCATTGTTAAGCAAACTCTTAATTCTCATGACAGGTGGTAGCGTTGTCTCCTGCACCTGGTCTTCGTGCACAGAGGGTATTGTAATGTGCTCGTCATAGTCGCGATCGTTGTCACTCGAATCCGTTGTTCTCACAACAGGTGGAAGCGTTGTCTCCTGCATGTTGTCTTCGCGTGCGGCAAGCGTTGTGCTGTGCTCGTTATAATGGTTGTCTTCGTACAAAGGGGGTGTTGAATACTCCTTCGCGAGTAGTCTAGGAGGTGGTGTGATGGGACGTATCTCAGAGGCGTTATGTGAGCGTACCACCATGGCCTGAGCAACTGCGACTACTGAGAGTACACCCAGTACAGACAGCGAGATCATTTTTTCTTGCGTGTTGTACGTGTGGGTACAGCCGCTTTAATGGCAGTGGGAGCAAGTGGGCAAATGTATTTATAGGTCACTAGCAGAAACTAAGGCACGTGGTCAGAGTGTAATCGTAACCACCATAGCTCTTGTCATAATTTAATATACATAGAAATCAGAAACGGGCATGTCAGGATAGACATCGCGAATGATAATGCGGCCAGTACCTGTGTGCGCTTGAGAGCACCTTGTTGTTCTACTGTGGTGCCCACGCCGCCGGGTCTGTAAATGTCATCGACCTTCTTTATATACGCATAGGCTAAAGACCGTATATTCTCTATGGATTTGAACACGTCCTTTGTTTTGCGTAACGCTTGAGCTGTCTCGAGCGTGATGTTGTGAGTGTATGCCAGTGTTTCGCGTGCACCGAGGTCCGAAAGGGCGTGCGCTACAACTATTAACCTTGGTTTGGGAGTGTGGCGAAACGCTCGCTCCGCTGTAATGGGCGGATGCAATGTTATCACCTGGTACGTTTCGTTAGTCGGGTCGTAACACACCGGTCCGTCACACGGACCGTCACATTGTATGGGGCACAGTAAGGACAACACGCCGCCGACCGTGACTTCGCACTCGACCGCGGTGGTGTTGTCGATTTGCAAAGGATAACATACGCCTCTCCAGTCGCAATGAGGCACATTGTAGTCGACGCGACCGTCGGTCACCATAGCTTTCGTCAGCCAACACACTCGATTGCCCTTCGAAACATCGGTGATCAACGTGAGCGTAGAGGTCGCCGTCGCTTTACTGTATGCCAGGATATCCGTGTGTGAGTGCACGCTCGACGTCGATTGACAACCGGTCATGTCAGACCTGATCAGACCTTCAGAACACATGACCATTAGTTGTTGTGCGGCCGAGAGTATCGCGATCATACCGTTGAGATGTGTAGAAAGCGCGTACACGCCAGCCTTCCACGTTTCCAAAGTTTCCAGCAGTCTAGAGGGACTTGTCTTAGCGCGCACGGCTGTGCTGAATTTGCGTTGGGTAGACACAACGGCTTCGACCTCGCTTAGGATCTGTGGGTTCATGTACTCGTGGTAGGCCAAGACGTGTATAGTCGAGCGCGGTGACGCCCCGAACACTTGGCCCGGTTTTGTTGTGGCGATATGCGTGTCCAGTAACACTGCAAAGTCCGCGTGTCTAGCGTGTATTGATTTTACAGCTCGCTCATACCCCAACAGTACGGTCCGTAGAAGTTCGTTCACTTGTTTCCATAAGCTCGTGGAACACAGGACATCGCAACCTCTGTGATACTCAAGTAAAGCGTCACACACCAGCTGCTTGCACGTTGGAAATACAATCGGTAGTAACTTCTTACTCCACACTATGTTGAACTCGTATAGTATGTATATGGGCGGTTGCGGCGGTTCGCGCATTTTCTGTCTACCCTCTGCTAATATGACTATGTGGTCTGTCTCCTGAGATGGTGCGGTTGGAACTTGCGAGAGTGCACTATCGACGGTCGGCGTTTCCATTTCGTCAACTGTGCCATTTTCAGCCGCTGGCAAACGGCCGTCGACGGTCGATGCGAGACACCAACATAACGTTAGACCGCGACCCTCATGCCAGTTTTCTGTAGTACTGGTTGTAGTTTCTGGTGCACACTCGAAACGCCATTACGATCACAATTACGTTGATTAATAAATCCAGTGTTGTAGCGACAACAGCCAGCGCCGTCGCGCAACTCGTGTCGGTGTTATCTCTCGATAGTTTCAATAGTATCCGAGCTTATGCAGAATCTACGGATCTGGTGAAGTTGCTTGTCACTAGCTTGCGCACGTTTGATATGGCACTTTGCGCGAGACTCACACAACCTGCAGTGGCGACCGTCGCGTCAGTGCAAAGTTTTTCCGATATATCGCTCGCAACATCGTTTGTCATTTGCTGTACACTGCGCACACTGGCCGCGAGGTCGCGGAGAGGGTCTTCGTTACGAGTTGTGTAATATCCGCTGACTTGCCGATTCAAGTCTGGTGGCGCTGACCCAAACGAGAACGCTTTTAAGGCGCATGTCGTGGTAACTCTGGTAGCGCCGTGGTTGACGAGGACGATCATCTTTAGCAATACTTCATCTCGGAGCGCAACGATGGTGAGGGCGACGGGTTGGCCGGTTCCACCTTCAGGCCACTCGGGTGCCGCTAGATTGCCCAATGCCACACACGCAGACGAACCCTGTACACACTCAATGACCCGTGTGCGATCGTTGATTTCTGCTAGTACTTTTGCTAGTTCTACGTGCTTCCACGGATCGGGCGTGGGCACGCGCTTGTTTTAGAGGCGTTTTCGCGCAGCCTCTACCCTGCACGACCGCTCGTGGCCGCACTAGCTATATTTATCTTTATTTGTTTCACACACAAACACACACACACACACACACACACACACACACACACACACACAGGCCCTTGCGTGCAAACCCCGGTCAGGCCTGCAGTGTACACATCAGAGACATGATGTTCTTTCACAGAACTGAGGTTGTTCATTACTAAATGACTTTTACAGGAATATTGTTATTATACTATTCAACAGGTTGATCATAATAATGTGTATTAAACCCACAACCTAGCACTGAGGACAGAGGGACTTTATTTAAATTAGTACTTAATGGAAACGATACATAACGATACATAAGAGCCATGTCATACATTCAGCCTAGGAATAGTAGCATTGTGCACTATTAAAAATATACAGGTGCTGGCCAGTAAATTAGAATATCATCAAAAGGTTGAAAATATTTCAGTAATTCCATTCAAAACGTGAAACTTGTACATTATATTCATGCAATGCACACAGACCAATGTATTTCCGATGTTTATTACGTTTAATTTTGATATTTATAGGTGACAACCAATGAAAACATCAAATCTGGTATCTCAGAAAATTAGAATATTCTAAAGGCCAATGAAAAAATGTTTGTTTCTCTAATGTTGGCCAACTGAAAAGAATGAACATGAAAAGAATGTGCATGTATAGCACTCAATACTTAGTCGGGGCTCCTTTTGCCTCAATAACTGCAGTAATGCGGCGTGGCATGGACTCGATCAGTCTGTGGCACTGCTCAGGTGTTATGAGAGCCCAGGTTGCTCTGATAGTCGTCTTCAGCTCCTCTGCATTGTTGGGTCTAGCGTATTGCATCCTCCGCTTCACAATACCCCATAGATTTTCTATGGGGTTAAGGTCAGGCGAGTTTGCTGGCCAATCAAGGACAGGGATACCATGGTCCTTGAACCAGGTGCTGGAGGTTTTGGCACTGTGTGCAGGTGCCAAGTCCTGTTGAAAGGTGAAGTCTGCATCCCCATAAAGTTGGTCAGCAGCAGGAAGCATGAAGTGCTCTAAAACTTCCTGGTAGACGGCTGCATTGACCCTGGACCTCAGGAAACAGAGTGGGCCAACACCGGCAGATGACATGGCACCCCACACCATCACTGACGGTGGAAACTTTACACTGGACCTCATGCAACGTGGATTCTGTGCTTCTCCGCTCTTCCTCCAGACTCTGGGTCCTTGATTTCCAAAGGAAATGCAGAACTTGCTTTCATCAGAAAACATAACTTTGGACCACTCAGCATCAGTCCAGTCCTTTTTGTCCTTGGCCCAGGCGAGACGCTTCTTGCGCTGTTTCATGTTCAAGAGTGGCTTGACACACGGAATGCGACACCTGAATCCCATGTCTTTCATGAGTCTCCTCGTGGTGGTTCTTGAAGCGCTGACTCCAGCTGCAGTCCACTCTTTGTGGATCTCCCCCACATTTTTGAATGGGTTTGTCGTCACAAATCTCTGCAGGGTGCGGTTATCCCTAGAGCTTGTACACTTTTTTCTACCACATTTTTTCCGTCCCTTCGCCTGTCTGTTAATGTGCTTGGACACAGAGCTCTGCGAACAGCCAGCTTCTTTAGCAATCACCTTTTGTGTCTTGCCCTCCTTGTGCAAGGTGTCAATGATTGTCTTTTGGACAGCTGTTAAGTCAGAAGTCTTCCCCATGATTGTGGTGCCTTCAAAACAAGACTGAGGGACCTTTTAAAGGCCTTTGCAGGTGTTTTGAGTAAATCAGCTGATTAGAGTGGCAGCAGGTGTCTTCTATATTCAGCCTTTTCAGAATATTCTAATTTTTTGAGATACCAAATTTGGAGTTTTCATTAGTTGTCACTTATGAATATCAAATTTAAATGTAATGAACATTGGAAATACATTGGTCTGTGTGCATTGCATGAATATAATGTACAAGTTTCACGTTTTGAATGGAATTACTGAAATATTTTCAACCTTTTGATGATATTCTAATTTACTGGCCAGCACCTGTACACATCAATTGCTCGAATCCCATTGTTGCAAAGTAAAACTCTAATAAAACTCTAGTCTGACATCAACAGAGAAGACTTAGTGTATGTACTACAAATACAGCATTAGGATTTCGAGTGGACCGTGCACCTTGTGAACCATCAGAGGCTTATGACGCAACATATCTTCCAGTTGCTATTAGACAAGTTATAATTCTCGACCATTTTTCAGAACTGGTTTCTTGGGTCTGTGAGTAAATGCCAAATGAGATGATAGTCCTTAAGTAAGTTCCTGGCAATCCCATGTCACGCTCTTGCCCATCAGCCGGTGAACGCTGAGACGGAACTCGATGAGAGCGATGTATTTTTTAAGTGCTCCGAATGTACTTCTAACAAGCGTGCGATTCACTTCGTGAGTAAACCGCAGCTGCAGCTGATTCAAACAGTCGAGCCAACTTTCTACATCACAATATGCGTTTTGTAGTTAGTCGAGTTACCTTTTGTGTGGCGCATGCACGGGTCGTTAGCGTCCAGCTCCCGGCTAATAGAGAGTCCTGTATTGACACAGACGTCAATACATCTCGATGTCATGCAACACACAAAGTCTGTCGCATACAGGTGGGTTAACACACATGTACGATGTGTGCGATGGCGCGCCCGTTTACAATGGGACACGACGATGCTCATTGTTAACCAAACTCTTGTTTCTCACGACAGGTGGTAGCGTTGTCTCCTGCACCTGGTCTTCGTGCACAGAGGGTGCTGTAATGTGCTCGTCATAGTCGCGATCGTTGTCACTCGAATCCGTTGTTCTCATGACAGGTGGTAGCGTTGTCTCCTGCATGTTGTCTTCGCATGCGGCAAGCGTTGTGCTGTGCTCGTTATAATGGTTGTCTTCATACAAAGGGGGTGTTGAATACTCCTTCGTGAGTAGTCTAGGAGGTGGTGTGATGTGACGTATCTCAGAGGCGTTGTGTGAGCGTACCACCATGGCCTGAGCAACTGCGACTACTGAGAGTACACCCAGTACAGACAGCAAGATCATTTTTTTTCTTGGGTGTTGTACGTCTGGGTACAGCCGCTTTAATGGCAGCGAAAGCAAGTGGGCAAATGTATTTATAGGTCACTAGCAGAAACTAAGGCACGTGGTCAGAGTGTAATCGTAACCACCTAAATTAGCTCTTGTCATAATTTAATATACATAGAAATCAGAAACGGGCATGTCAGGATAGACATCACGAGTGATAATGCGGCCAGTATCTGTGTGCGCTTGAGAGCACCTTGTTGGTCTACTGTGGTGCCCACGCCGCCGGGTCTGTAAAAGTCATCGACCTTCTTTATATACGCATACGCTAAAGACCGTATATTCTCTATGGATTTGAACACGTCCTTTGTTTCGCGTAACGCTTGAGCTGTCTCGAGCGTGATGTTGTGAGTGTACGCCAGTGTTTCGCGTGCACCGAGGTCCGAAAGGGCGTGCGCTACAACTATTAACCTTGGTTTGGGAGTGTGGCGACACGCTCGCTCCGCTGTAATGGGCCGATGCAATGTTATCACCTGGTACGTTTCGTTAGTCGGGTCGTAACACACCGGTCCGTGACACGGACCGTCACATTGTATGGGGCACAGTAAGGACAACACGCCGCCGACCGTGACTTCGCACTCCACCGCGGTGGTGTTGTTGATTTGCAAAGGATCACATATGCCTCTCCAGTCGCAATGAGGCACATTGTAGTCGACGCGACCTTCGGTCACCATAGCTTTCGTCAGCCAACACACTCGATTGCCCTTCGAAACATCGGCGATCAACGTGAGCGTAGAGGTCGCCGTCGCTTTACTGTATGCCAGGATATCCGTGTGTGAGTGCACGCTCGACGTTGATTGACAACCGGTCATGTCAGACCTGATCAGACCTTCCGAACACATGACCAATAGTGTTTGTGCGGCTTAGAGTATCGCGATCATACCTTTGAGATGTGTAGAAAGTCCGTACACGCCAGCCTTCCACGTTTCCAAAGTTTCCAGCAGGCTAGAGGGACTTGTCTTAGCGCGCACGGCAGTGCTGAATTTGCGTTGTGTAGACACAACGGCTTCGACCTCGCTTCGGATCTGTGGGCTCATGTACTCGTGGTAGGCCAAGACGTGTATAGTCGAGCGCGGTGACGCCTCGAACACTTGACCCGGTTTTGTTGTGGCGATATGCGTGTCCAGTAACGCGGCAAAGTCCGCGTGACTAGCGTGTATTGATTTTACAGCTCGCTCATACCCCAACAGTATGGTCCGTAGAAGATCGTTCACTTGTTTCCATGCGCTCGTGGAACACAGGACATCGCAACCTCTGTGATACTCAAGTAAAGCGTCACACACCAGCTGCTTGCACGTTGGAAATACAATCGGTAGTAACTTCTTACTCCACTCTATGTTGAACTCGTATAGTATGTATATGGGCGGTTGCGGCGGTTTGCGCATTTTCTATCTACCCTCCGCTAATATGAGTCTGTGGTCTGTCTCCTGAGATGGTGCAGTTGGAACTTGCGAGAGTGCACTATCGACGGTCGGCGTTTCCATTTCATCAACTGTGCCATTTTCAGCCGCTGGCAAACGGCCGTCGATGCGAGACACCAAAATAACGTTAGACCGCGACCCTCATGCCAGTTTTCTGTAGTACTGGTTGTAGTTTCTGGTGCACACTCGAAACGCCATTACGATCACAATTACGTTGATTAATAAATCCAGTGTTGCAACTCGTGTCGGTGATATCTCTCGATACTTTCATTCGTATCCGAGCGTATGCAGAATCTACGGATCTGGTGAAGTTGCTTGTCACTAGCTTGCGCACGTTTGATATGGCACTTTGCGCGAGACTCACACAACCTGCAGTGGCGACCGTCACGTCAGTGCAAAGATTTTCCGATATATCGCTCGCAACATTGTTTGTCATTTGCTGTACACTGCGCACACTGGCCGCGAGGTCGCGGAGAGGGTCTTCGTTACGAGTTGTGTAATATGCGCTGACTTGCCGATTCAATTCTGGTGGCGCTGACCAAAACGAGAACGCTTTTAAGGCGCATGTTGTGGTAACTCTGGTAGCGCCATGGTTGACGAGGACGATCATCTTTAGCAATAGTTCATCTCGAAGCGCAACGATGGTGAGGGCGAAGGGTTGGCCGGTTCCGCCTTCAGTCCACTCGGTTGACGCTAGATTGCCCAATGCCACACACGCAGACGAACCCTGTACACACTCAATGACCCGTGTGCGATCGTTGATTTCTGCTAGTACGTTTGCTAGTTCTACGTGCTTCCACGGATCGGGCGTGGGCACGCGCTTGTTTTAGAGGCGTTTTCGCGCAGCCTCTACCCTGCACGACCGCTCGTAGCCGCACTAGCTATATTTATCTTTATTTGTTTCACACACACACACACACACACACACACACACACACACACACACACACACACACACACACACACACACACACACACACACACACACACACACACACACGCACGCACGCACGCACACACACACACACACACACAGGCCCTTGCGTGCAAACCCCGGTCAGGCCTGCAGTGTACACATCAGAGACATGATGTTCTTTCACAGAACTGAGGTTGTTCATTACTAAATGACTTTTACAGGAATATTGTTATTATACTATTGAACAGGTTGATCATAATAATGTGTATTAAACCCACAACCTAGCACTGAGGACAGAGGGACTTTATTTAAATTAGTACTTAATGGAAACGATACATAATGATACATAAGAGCCATGTCATACATTCAGCCTAGGAATAGTAGCATTGTGCATTATTAAAAATATACACATCAATTGCTCGAATCCCATTGTTGCAAAGTAAAACTCTAATAAAACTCTAGTCTGACATCAACAGAGAAGACTTAGTGTATTCGTCTTCGTCTTCTTCGTCTTCCTCCGCTTATCCGGGTCCGGGTCGCGGGGGCAGCATCCCAATTAGGGAGCTCCAGGCCGTCCTCTCCCCGGCCTTGTCCACCAGCTCCTCCGGCAGGACCCCAAGGCGTTCCCGGACCAGATTGGAGATGTAACCTCTCCAACGTGTCCTGGGTCGACCCGGGGGCCTTCTGCCGGCAGGACATGCCCGCAACACCTCCCCGGGGAGGCGTCCAGGAGGCATCCTGACCAGATGCCCAAACCACCTCAACTGGCTCCTTTCGATCCGGAGGAGCAGCGGTTCTACTCCGAGTCCCTCCCGAATGTCCGAGCTCCTCACCCTATCTCTAAGGCTGAGCCCGGCCACCCTACGGAGGAAACTCATTTCGGCCGCTTGTATCCGCGATCCCGTTCTTTCGGTCATTACCCAAAGCTCATGACCATAGGTGAGGATTGGGACGTAGATCGACCGGTAAATCAAGAGCCTGGCTTTCTGGCTCAGCTCCCTCTTCCCCACGACAGATCGGCTCAGCGTCCGCATCACTGCAGACGCCGAACCAATCCGCCTGCCGATCTCCCGATCCCTCCTACCCTCACTCGTGAACAAGACCCTGAGATACTTAAACTCCTCCACTTGAGGTAGGACCTCTCCCCCGACCTGGAGGTGGCAAGCCACCCTTTTCCGGTCGAGAACCATGGTCTCAGATTTGGAGGTGCTGATCCTCATCCCAGCCGCTTCACATTCGGCCGCGAACCTACCCAGCAAGAGCTGAAGGTCAGAGCTGGATGAAGCTAGGAGGACCACATCATCCGCAAAAAGCAGAGACGAGATTCTCCTGCCACCAAACTCGACACACTCCACACCACGGCTGCGTCTAGAAATTCTGTCCATAAAAGTGATGAACAGAACCGGTGACAAAGGGCAGCCCTGGCGGAGTCCAACCCTCACTGGGAACAGGTCCAACTTACTACCGGCTATGCGGACCAAACTCACGCTCCTCTGGTAAAGGGACTGAATGGCCCTTAACAGAAAGCCACCCACCCCATACTCCTGGAGCGTCCCCCACAGGGTGCCCCTGGGGACACGGTCATAAGCCTTCTCCAAATCCACAAAGCACATGTGGATTGGTTGGGCAAACTCCCATGCCCCCTCCATCACCCTTGCAAGGGTATAGAGCTGGTCCACAGTTCCACGGCCAGGACGAAAACCACATAGCTCCTCCTCTATCTGAGATTCAACTATCGATCGGACCCTCCTCTCCAGTTTCTTGGCGTAGACCTTTCCAGGGAGGCTGAGGAGTGTGATCCCCCTATAGTTGGAACACACCCTCAGGCCACCCTTCTTAAAGATGGGGACCACCACCCCAGTCTGCCACTCCCTAGGAACTGCCCCCGATGACCACGCAATGTTGTAGAGACGTGTCAACCATGACAGCCCTACAACATCCATAGCCTTGAGATACCCAGGACGAACCTCATCTGCCCCCGGGGCTCCGCCGCTGTGTAGTTGTTTGACTACCTCAGCAACTTCTGCCCCCGAGATCGGACAGTCCATCCCCAGGCCTCCCAGCTCTTGTTCCTCCTCGGAATGCGCATTGGTGGGATTGAGGAGCTCCTCAAAGTATTCCTTCCACCGTCCGACTATATCCTCAGTTGACGTCAGCAGCTCCCCATCCCCACTGTAAAACGTGTAAGCGAGTTGCTGCCTTCCTCTCCTGAGGCGCCGGACAGTTTGCCAGAACCTCTTTGGAGCCGATCGATAGTCTTTCTCCATGGCCTCACCAAACTCCTCCCACGCCCGAGATTTTGCCTCGGCAACTGCCACTGCTGCACCCCGCTTGGCTATCCGGTACCTGTCTGCTGCTTCCGGAGACCCACAGACCAGCCACGCCCTGTAGGCCTCCTTCTTCAACCTGACGGCTCCCCGAACCTCTGGTGTCCACCAGCGGGTACGGGGGTTGCCACCACGACTGGCACCGGCCACCTTACGACCACAGCTAGCAACAGCCGCCTCGACAATCGCAGAGTGGAACAAGGCCCACTCGGACTCAATGTCCCCCACTGCTCTCGGGACGTGGTCAAAGCTCTGCCGGAGGTGGGAGTTGAAGACCGTCTTGACAGGTTCTTCTGCCAGGCGTTCCCAGCAGACCCTCACTATGCGTTTGGGTCTGCCAGGTCTACGCGGCATGTTCCCTTGCCATCTGATCCAACTCACCACCAGGTGGTGATCAGTTGACAGCTCCGCCCCTCTCTTCACTCGGGTGTCCAAAACATACGGCCGCAGGTCAGATGATACGACTACAAAATCTATCATCGACCTGTGACCTAGGCTGCCCTGGTACTAAGTGTACCGGTGGGCATCCTTATGTTCGAACATGGTGTTCGTTATGGCCAAACTGCGGCTTGCACAGAAGTCCAATAACAAAACACCGCTCGAGTTCATATTAGGTGGGCCGTTCCTCCCAATCACACCCCTCCAGGTCAAGCTGTCATTGCCCACGTGAGCATTGAAGTCCCCCAGCAGGACAATGGAGTCCCCTGATGGAGCACTATCTAGCACTCGTCCCAGGGACTCCAAAAAGGGTGGGTACTCTGAACTGATATTTGGCCCATAAGCACAAACAACAGTCAGGACCCGTTCCCCGACCCGAAGGCGCAAGGAAGCTACCCTCTTGTCCCCCGGGGTAAACCCCAACACACAGGCAGAGAGTCTCGGGGCTAACAAAAAGCCAACCCCAGCCCTCCGCCTCTCACCCGGAGCAACTCCAGCAAAGTAGAGTGTCCAACCCCTCTCCAGGTCTCGGGTTCCAGAGCCAATGCAATGTGTCGAGGTGAGTCCGACTATATCTAGCCGGTACCGCTCAACCTCTGCCACAAGCTCCGGCTCCTTCCCCGCCAGTGAGGTGACGTTCCATGTCCCAAAAACTAGTTTTCTTGTCCGGGGATTGGACCGCCAAGGCTCCCGCCTTGGTCTGCCACCCGATTCGCATTGCACCGGACCCTTCATGTTCCTCCTGCGGGTGGTGGGTCCACAGTTGGACGAGCCCATGTATCCGGTTCGGGCTGGGCCCGGCCGGGCCCCATGGGCGAAAGCCCGGCCACCAGGCGCTCGCTCACGGGCCCCAACCCCAGGCCTGGCTCCAGGGTGGGACCCCGGTAACCCTCCGGGCCGGGTACTCCGACTCTTCGTTTTAACCGCCATGAAAGATCCTTCGAACCGTTCTTTGTCTCACCCTTCACCTAAGACCAATTCGTCATGGGAGACCCTACCAGGGGCACTAAGTGCCCCTGACAACATAGCTCCTAGGATCATTAGGGCACTGAAACTCCTCCACCACGATAAGGTGACGGTTCAAGGAGGAGACTTAGTGTATGTACTACAAATACAGCATTAGGATTTCGAGTGGACCGTGCACCTTGTGAACCATCAGAGGCTTATGAGGCAACATATCTTCCAGTTGCTATTAGACAAGTTATAATTCTCGACCATTTTTCGGAACTGGTTTCCTGGGTCCGTGAGTAAATGCCAAATGAGATGATAGTCATTAAGTAAGTTCCTGGCGATCCCATGTCACGCTCTTGCCCATCAGCCGGTGAACACTGAGACGGAACTCGATGAGAGCGATGTATTTTTTAAGTGCTCCGAATGTACTTCTAACAAGCGTGCGATTCACTTCGTGAGTAAACCGCAGCTGCAGCTGATTCAAACAGTCGAGCAGCCTTTCTACATCACAATATGCGTTTTGTAGTTAGTCGAGTTACCTTTTGTGTGGCGCATGCACGGGTCGTTAGCGTCCAGCTCCCAGCTTAGAGAGTCTTGTATTGACACAGACGTCAATACATCTCGATGTCATGCAACACTCAAAGTCTGTCGCATACAGGTGGGTTACCACATGTATGATACCTTTTGTGTGGCGCATGCACGGGTCGTTAGCATCCAGCTCCCGGCTTATAGAGAGTCCTGTATTGACACAGACGTCAATACATCTCGATGTCATGCAACACACAAAGTTTGTCGCATAAAGGTGGGTTAACACACATGTACGATGTGTGCGATGGCACGCCCGTTTACAATGGGACACGACGATGATAATTGTTAACCAAACTCTTGTTTCTCACGACAGGTGGTAGCGTTGTATCCCGCACCTGGTCTTCGTGCACAGAGGGTGTTGTAATGTGCTCGTCATAGTTGCGATCGTTGTCACTCGAATCCGTTGTTCTCACGACAGGTGGTAGCGTTGTCTCCTGCATGTTGTCTTCGCGTGCGGCAAGCGTTGTGCTGTGCTCGTTATAATGGTTGTCTTCGTACAAAGGGGGTGTTGAATACTCCTTCGCGAGTAGTCTAGGAGGTGCTGTGATGGGACGTATCTCAGAGGCGTTATGTGAGCGTACCACCATGGCCTGAGCAACTGCGACTACTGAGAGTACACCCAGTACAGACAGCGAGATCATTTTTTTTCTTGGGTGTTGTACGTTTGGGTACAGCTGCTTTAATGGCAGTGAGAGCAAGTGGGCAAATGTATTTATAGGTCACTAGCAGAAACTAAGGCACGTGGTCAGAGTGTAATCGTAACCACCTAAAGTAGCTCTTGTCATAATTTAATATACATAGAAATCAGAAACGGGCATGTCAGGATAGACATTGCGAGTGATAATGCGGCCAGTATCTGTGTGCGCTTGAGAGCACCTTGTTGTTCTACTGTGGTGCCCACGCCGCCGGGTCTGTAAATGTCATCGACCTTCTTTATATACGCATACGCTAAAGACCGTATATTCTCTATGGATTTGAACACGTCCTTTGTTTGCGCGTAATGCTTGAGCTGTCTCGAGCGTGATGTAGTGAGTGTACGCCAGTGTTTCGCGTGCACCGAGGTCCGAAAGGGCGTGCGTTACAACTATTAACCCTGATTTGGGTGTGTGGCGAAACGCTCGCTCCACTGTAATGGGCAGATGCAATGTTATCACCTGGTACGTTTCGTTAGTCGGGTCGTAACACACCGGTCCGTGACACGGACCGTCACATTGTATGGGGCACAGTAAGGACAACACGCCGCCGACCGTGACTTCGCACTCGACCGCGGTGGTGTTGACGATTTGCATAGGATCACATATGCCTCTCCAGTCGCAATGAGGCACATTGTAGTTGACGCGACCGTCGATCACCATGGATTTCGTCAGCCAAGACACTCGATTGCCCTTCGAAACATCGGCGATCAACGTGAGCGTAGAGGTCACTGTCGCTTTACTGTACGCAAGGATATCCGTGTGTGAGTGCACGCTCGACGTCGATTGACAACCGGTCATGTCAGACCTGATCAGACCTTCCGAACACATGACCATTAGTTGTTGTGCGGCCGAGAGTATCGCGATCATACCGTTGAGATGTGTAGAAAGCGCGTACACGCCAGCCTTCCACGTTTCCAAAGTTTCCAGCAGTCTAGAGGGACTTGTCTTAGCGCGCACAGCTGTGCTGAATTTGCGTTGGGTAGACACAACGGCTTCGACCTCGCTTAGGATCTTGTGGGCTTATGTACTCGTGGTAGGCCAAGACGTGTATAGTCGAGCGCGGTGACGCCCCGAACACTTGACCCGGTTTTGTTGTGGCGATATAAGTGTCCAGTAACGCGGCAAAGTCCGCGTGTCTAGCGTGTATTGATTTTACAGCTCGCTCATACCCCAACAGTACGGTCCGTAGAAGTTCGTTCACTTGTTTCCATGCGCTCGTGGAACACAGGACATCGCAACCTCTGTGATACTCAAGTAAAGCGTCACACACCAGCTGCTTGCACGTTGGAAATACAATCGGTAGTAACTTCTTACTACACTCTATGTTGAACTCGTATAGTATATAAATGGGCGGTTTCGGCGGTTTGCGCATTTTCTATCTACCCTCCGCTAATATGACTCTGTGGTCTGTCTCCTGAGATGGTGCGGTTGGAACTTGCGAGAGTGCGCTATCGACGGTCGGCGTTTCCATTTCGTCAACTGTGTCATTTTCAGCCGCTGGCAAACGGCCGTCGACGGTCGATGCGAGACACCAACATAACGTTAGACCGCGACCCTCATGCCAGTTTTCTGTAGTACTGGTTGTAGTTTCTGGTGCACACTCGAAACGGCATTACGATCACAATTACGTTGATTAATAAATCCAGTGTTGCAACTCGTGTCGGTGTTATCTCTCGATACTTTCATTCGTATCCGAGCGTATGCAGAATCTACGGATCTGGTGAAGTTGCTTGTCACTAGCTTGCGCACGTTTGATATGGCACTTTGCGCGAATCAGCTGCAGCTGCGGTTTACTCACGAAGTGAATCGCACGCTTGTTAGAAGTACATTCGGAGCACTTAAAAAATACATCGCTCTCATCGAGTTCCGTCTCAGCGTTCACCGGCTGATGGGCAAGAGCGTGACATGGGATCGCCAGGAACTTACTTAAGGACTATCATCTCATTTGGCATTTACTCACGGACCCAAGAAACCAGTTCCGAAAAATGGTCGAGAATTATAACTTGTCTAATAGCAACTGGAAGATATGTTGTGTCATAAGCCTCTGATGGTTCACAAGGTGCACGGTCCACTCGAAATCCTAATGCTGTATTTGTAGTACATACACTAATTCTTCTCTGTTGATGTCAGACTAGAGTTTTATTAGAGTTTTACTTTGCAACAATGGGATTCGAGCAATTGATGTGTATATTTTTAATAGTGCACAATGCTACTATTCCTAGGCTGAATGTATGACATGGCTCTCATGTATCATTATGTATCGTTTCCATTAAGTACTAATTTAAATAAAGTCCCTCTGTCCTCAGTGCTAGGTTGTGGGTTTAATACACATTATTATGATCAACCTGTTGAATAGTATAATAACAATATTCCTGTAAAAGTCATTTAGTAATGAACAACCTCAGTTCTGTGAAAGAACATCATGTCTCTGATGTGTACCTTGCAGGCCTGACCAGGGTTTGCACGCAAGGGCCTGTGTGTGTGTGTGTGTGTGTGTGTGTGTGTGTGTGTGTGTGTGTGTGTGTGTGTGTGTGAGCGTGTGTGTGTGTGTGTGTGTGTGTGTGTGTGTGTGTGTGTGTGTGTGTGAAACAAATAAAGATAAATATAGCTAGTGCGGCCACGAGCGGTCGTGCAGAGTAGAGACTGCGCGAAAATGCCTCTAAAACAAGCGCGTGCCCACGCCCGATCCGTGGAAGCACGTAGAACTAGCAAACGTACTAGCAGAAATCAACGATCGCACATGGGTCATTGAGTGTGTACAGGGTTCGTCTGCGTGTGTGGCATTGGGCAGTCTAGCGGCAACCGAGTGGCCTGAAGGCGGAACCGGCCAACCCGTCGCCCTCACCATCGTTGCGCTTCGAGATGAACTATTGCTAAATATGATCGTCCTCGTCAACCACGGCGCTACCAGAGTTACCACGACATGCGCCATAAAAGCGTTCTCGTTTGGGTCACCGCCACCAGAATTTAATCGGCAAGTCAGCGGATATTACACAACTCGTAACGAAGACCCTCTCCGCGACCTCGCGGCCAGTGTGCGCAGTGTACAGCAAATGACAAACGATGTTGCGAGCGATATATCGGAAAAACTTTGCACTGACGCGACGGTCGCCACTGCAGGTTGTGTGAGTCTCGCGCAAAGTGCCATATCAAACGTGCGCAAGCTAGTGACAAGCAACTTCACCAGATCCGTAGATTCTGCATACGCATGGATACGAATGAAAGTATCGAGAGATAACACCGACACGAGTTGCGCGACGGCGCTGGCTGCAGTTGCTACAACACTGGATTTATTAATCAACGTAATTGTGATCGTAATGGCGTATCGAGTGTGCACCAGAAACTACAACCAGTACTACAGAAAACTGGCATGAGGGTCGCGGTCTAACGTTATGTTGGTGTCTCGCATCGACCGTCGACGGCCGTTTGCCAGCGGCTGAAAATGGCACAGTTGACGAAATGGAAACGCCGACCGTCGATAGTGCACTCTCGCAAGTTCCAACCGCACCATGTCAGGAGACAGACCACACAGTCATATTAGCGGAGGGTAGATAGAAAATGCGCAAACCGCCGCAACCGCCCATATACATACTATACGAGTTCAACATAGAGTGGAGAAAGAAGTTACTACCGATTGTATTTCCAACGTGCAAGCAGCTGGTGTGTGACGCTTTACTTGAGTATCACAGAGGTTGCGATGTCCTGTGTTCCACGAGCGCATGGAAACAAGTGAACGAACTTCTACGGACCGTACTGTTGGGGTATGAGCGAGCTGTAAAATCAATACACGCTAGACACGCGGACTTTGCCGCGTTACTGGACACGCATATCGCCACAACAAAACCGGGTCAAGTGTTCGGGGCGTCACCGCGCTCGACTATACACGTCTTGGCCTACCACGAGTACATAAGCCCACAAGATCCTAAGCGAGGTCGAAGCCGTTGTGTCTACCCAACGCAAATTCAGCACAGCTGTGCGTGCTAAGACAAGTCCCTCTAGACTGCTGGAAACTTTGGAAACGTGGAAGGCTGGCGTGTACGCGCTTTCTACACATCTCAACGGTATGATCGCGATACTCTCGGCCGCACAAAAACTAATGGTCATGTGTTCGGAAGGTCTGATCAGATCTGACATGACCGGTTGTCAATCGACGTCGAGCGTGCACTCACACACGGATATCCTGGCGTACAGTAAAGCGACGGCAACCTCTACGCTCACGTTGATCGCCAATGTTTCGAAGGGCAATCGAGTGTGTTGGCTGACGAAAGCTATGGTGACCGACGGTCGCGTCGACTACAATGTGCCTCATTGCGACTGGAGAGGCGTATGTGATCCTTTGCAAATCGACAACACCACCGCGGGCGAGTGCGAAGTTACGGTCGGCGGCGTGTTGTCCTTACTGTGCCCCATACAATGTGACGGTCCGTGTCACGGACCGGTGTGTTACGACCCGACTAACGAAACGTACCAGGTGATAACATTGCATCTGCCCATTACAACGGAGCGAGCGTTTCGCCACACTCCCAAACCAAGGTTAATAGTTGTAGCGCACGCCCTTTCGGACCTCGGTGCACGCGAAACACTGGCGTACACTCACAACATCACGCTCGAGACAGCTCAAGCGTTACGCAAAACAAAGGACGTGTTCAAATCCATAGAGAATATACGGTCTTTAGCGTATGCGTATATAAAGAAGGTCGATGACATTTACAGACCCGGCGGCGTGGGCACCACAGTAGAACAACAAGGTGCTCTCAAGCGCACACAGATACTGGCTGCATTATCACTCGCGATGTCTATCCTGACATGCCCGTTTCTGATTTCTATGTATATTAAATTATGACAAGAGCTACTTTAGGTGGTTACAATTACACTATGACCACGTGCCTTAGTTTCTGCTAGTGACCTATAAATACATTTGCCCACTTGCTCCCACTGCCATTAAAGCGGCTGTACCCACACGTACAACACCCAAGAAAAAAAATTATCTCGCTGTCTGTACTGGGTGTACTCTCAGTAGTCGCAGTTGCTCAGGCCATGGTGGTACGCTCACATAACGCCTCTGAGATACGTCCCATCAAACAACTCCTAGACTACTCGCGAAGGAGTATTCAACACCCCCTTTGTACGAAGACAACCATTATAACGAGCACAGCACAACGCTTGCCGCACGCGAAGACAACATGCAGGAGACAACGCTACCACCTGTCGTGAGAACAACGGATTCGAGTGACAACGATCGCGACTATGACGAGCACATTACAGCAACCTCTGTGCACGAAGACCAGGTGCAGGAGACAACGCTACCACCTGTCGTGAGAAACAAGAGTTTGGTTACCAATGATCATCGTCGTGTCCCATTGTAAACGGGCGCGCCATCGCACACATCGTACATGTGTGTTAACCCACCTGTATGCGACAGACTTTGTGTGTTGCATGACATCAAGATGTATTGACGTCTGTGTCAATACAGGACTCTCTATAAGCCGGGAGCTGGACGCTAACAACCCGTGCATGCGCCACACAAAAGGTAACTCGACTAACTACAAAACGCATATTGTGATGTAGAAAGTTGGCTCGACTGTTTGAATCAGCTGCAGCTGCGGTTTACTCACGAAGTGAATCGCACGCTTGTTAGAAGTACATTCGGAGCACTTAAAAAATACATCGCTCTCATCGAGTTCCGTCTCAGCGTTCACCGGCTGATGGGCAAGAGCGTGACATGGGATCGCCAGGAACTTACTTACGGACTATCATCTCATTTGGCATTTACTCACGGACCCAAGAAACCAGTTCCGAAAAATGGTCGAGAATTATAACTTGTCTAATAGCAACTGGAAGATATGTTGCGTCATAAGCCTCTGATGGTTCACAAGGTGCACGGTCCACTCGAAATCCTAATGCTGTATTTGTAGTACATACACTAAGTCTTCTCTGTTGATGTCAGACTAGAGTTTTATTAGAGTTTTACTTTGCAACAATGGGATTCGAGCAATTGATGTGTATATTTTTAATAGTGCACAATGCTACTATTCCTAGGCTGAATGTATGACATGGCTCTTGTGTATCATTATGTATCGTTTCCATTAAGTACTAATTTAAATAAAGTCCCTCTGTCCTCAGTGCTAGGTTGTGGGTTTAATACACATTATTATGATCAACCTGTTGAATAGTATAATAACACACACACACACACACACACACACACACACACACACATACACACACACACACACACACACACACGCGCGCGCACACACACACACACACACACACACACACACACACACACACACACACACACACACAGGCCCTTGCGTGCAAACCCCGGTCAGGCGGGCAAGGTACACATCAGAGACATGATGTTCTTTCACAGAACTGAGGTTGTTCATTACTAAATGAATTTTACAGGAATATTGTTATTATACTATTCAACAGGTTGATCATAATAATGTGTATTAAGCCCACAAGCTAGCACTGAGGACAGAGGGACTTTATTTAAATTAGTATTTAATGGAAACGATACATAATGATACATAAGAGCCATGTCATACATTCAGCCTAGGAATAGTAGCATTGTGCACTATTAAAAATATACACATCAATTGCTCGATTCCCATTGTTGCAAAGTAAAACTCTAATAAAACTCTAGTCTGACATCAACAGAGAAGACTTAGTGTATGTACTACAAATACAGCATTAGGATTTCGAGTGGACAGTGCACCTTGTGAACCATCAGAGGCTTATGACGCAACATATCTTCCAGTTGCTATTAGACAAGTTATAATTCTCGACCATTTTTCGGAACTGGTTTCTTGGGTCCGTGAGTAAATGCCAAATGAGATGATAGTCCTTAAGTAAGTTCCTGGCGATCCCATGTCACGCTCTTGCCCATCAGCCGGTGAACGCTGAGACGGAACTCGATGAGAGCGATGTATTTTTTAAGTGCTCCGAATGTACTTCTAACAAGCATGCGATTCACTTCCTGAGTAAACCGCAGCTGCAGCTGATTCAAACAGTCGAGCCAACTTTCTACATCACAATATGCGTTTTGTAGTTAGTCGAGTTACCTTTTGTGTGGCGCATGCACGGGTCGTTAGCGTCCAGCTCCCAGCTTAGAGAGTCCTGTATTGACACAGACGTCAATACATCTCGATGTCATGCAACACACAAAGTCTGTCGCATACAGGTGGGTTAACACATGTACGATACCTTTTGTGTGGCGCATGCACGGGTCGTTAGTGTCCAGCTCCCGGCTTATAGAGAGTCCTGTATTGACACAGACGTCAATAGTACATCTCGATGTCATGCAACACACAAAGTCTGTCGCATACAGGTGGGTTAACACACATGTACGATGTGTGCAATGGCGCGCCCGTTTACAATGGGACACGACGATGATCATTGTTAACCAAACTCTTGTTTCTCACGACAGGTGGTAGCATTGTCTCCTGCACCTGGTCTTCTTGCACAGAGGGTGTTGTAATGTGCTCGTCATAGTCGCGATCGTTGTCACTTGAATCCGTTGTTCTCACGACAGGTGGTAGCGTTGTCTCCTGCATGTTGTCTTTGCGTGCGGCAAACGTTGTGCTGTGCTCGTTATAATGGTTGTCTTTGTACAAAGGGGGTGTTGAATACTCCTTCGCGAGTAGTCTAGGAGATGGTGTGATGGGACGTATCTCAGAGGCGTTATGTGAGCGTACCACCATGGCCTGAGCAACTGCGACTACTGAGAGTACACCCAGTACAGACAGCGAGATCATTTTTTTTCTTGGGTGTTGTACGTGTGGGTACAGCCGCTTTAATGGCAGTGAGAGCAAGTGGTCAAATGTATTTATAGGTCACTAGCAGAAACTAAGGCATGTGGTCCGAGTGTAATCGTAACCACCGTAGCTCTTGTCATAATTTAATATACATAGAAATCAGAAACGGGCATGTCAGGATAGACATCGCGAGTGATAATGCGGCCAGTATCTGTGTGCACTTGAGAGCACTTTGTTGTTCTACTGTGGTGCCCACGCCGCCGCGTCTGTAAATGTCATCGACCTTCTTTATATACGCATATGCTAAAGACCGTATATTCTCTATGGATTTGAACACGTCATTTGTTTTGCGTAACGCTTGAGCTGTCTCGAGCGTGATGTTGTGAGTGTACGCCAGTGTTTCGCGTGCACCAAGGCCCGAAAGGGCGTGCGCTACATTTATTAACCTTGGTTTGGGAGTGTGGCGAAACGCTCGCTCCGCTGTAATGGGCAGATGCAATGTTATCACCTGGTACGTTTCGTTAGTCGGGTCGTAACACACCGGTCCGTCACACGGACCGTGACATTGTATGGGGCACAGTAAGGACAACACGCCGCCGATCGTGACTTCGCACTCGACCGCGGTGGTGTTGTCGATTTGCAAAGGATCACATACGCCTCTCCAGTCGCAATGAGGTACATTGTAGTCGACGCGACTGTCGGTCACCATAGCTTTCGTCAGCCAACACACTCGATTGCCCTTCGAAACATCGGCGATCAACGTGAGCGTAGAGGTCGCTGTCGCTTTACTGTACGCCAGGATATCCGTGTGTGAGTGCACGCTCGACATCGATTGACAACCGGTCATGTCAGACCTGATCAGACCATTCCGAACACATGACCATTAGTTGTTGTGCGGCCGAGAGTATCGCGATCATACCGTTGAGATGTGTAGAAAGCACGAACACGCAAGCCTTCCACATTTCCAAAGTTTCCAGCAGTCTAGAGGGACTTGTCTTAGCGCGCACGGCTGTGCTGAATTTGCGTTGGGTAGACACAACGGCTTCGACCTCGCTTAGGATCTTGTGGGCTCATGTACTCGTGGTAGGCCAAGACGTGTATAGTCGAGCGCGGTGACGCCCCAAACACTTGACCCGGTTTTGTTGTGGCGATATGCGTGTCCAGTAACGCGGCAAAGTCCGCGTCTCTAGCGTGTATTGATTTTACAGCTCGCTCATACCCCAACAGTACGGTCCGTAGAAGTTCGTTCACTTGTTTCCATGCGCTCGTGGAACACAGGACATCGCAACCTCTGTGATACTCAAGTAAAGCGTCACACACCAGCTGCTTGCACGTTGGAAATACAATCAATCGGTAGTAACTTCTTACTCCACTCTATGTTGAACTCGTATAGTATGTATATGGGCGGTTGCGGCAGTTTGCGCATTTTCTATCTACCCTCTGCTAATATGACTCTGTGGTCTGTTTCCTGAGATGGTGCGGTTGGAACTTGCGAGAGTGCACTATCGACGGTCGGCGTTTCCATTTCGTCAACTGTGCCATTTTCAGCCGCTGGCAAACGGCCGTCGACGGTCGATGCGAGACACCAACATAACGTTAGACCGCGACCCTCATGCCAGTTTTCTGTAGTACTGGTTGTAGTTTCTGGTGCACACTCGATACGCCATTACGATCACAATTACGTTGATTCATAAATCCAGTGTTGTAGCGACTGCAGCCAGCGCCGTCGCGCAACTCGTGTCGGTGTTATCTCTCGATACTTTCATTCGTATCCAAGCGTATGCAGAATCTACGGATCTGGTGAAGTTGCTTGTCAATAGCTTGCGCACGTTTGATATGGCACTTTGCGCGAGACTCACACAACCTGCAGTGGTGACCGTCGCGTCAGTGCAAAGTTTTTCCGATATATCGCTCGCAACATCGTTTGTCATTTGCTGTACACTGCGCACACTGGCCACGAGGTCGTGGAGAGGGTCTTCGTTACGAGTTGTGTAATATCCGCTGACTTGCCGATTCAATTCTGGTGGCGCTGACCCAAACGAGAACGCTTTTAAGGCGCATGTCGTGGTAACTCTGGTAGCGCCGTGGTTGACGAGGACAATCATCTTTAGCAATAGTTCATCTCGAAGCACAACGATGGTGAGGGCGACGGGTTGGCCGGTTCCGCCTTCAGGCCACTCGGTTGCCGCTAGATTGCCCAATGCCACACACGCAGACGAACCCTGTACACACTCAATGACCCGTGTGCGATCGTTGATTTCTGCTAGTACGTTTGCTAGGTCTACGTGCTTCCACGGATCGGGCGTGGGCACGCGCTTGTTTTAGAGGCGTTTTCGCGCAGCCTCTACCCTGCACGACCGCTCGTGGCCGCACTAGCTATATTTATCTTTATTTGTTTCACACACACACACACACACACACACACACACACACACACACACACACACACACACACACACACACACACACACACATACACAGGCCCTTGCGTGCAAACCCCGGTCAGGCCTGCAGTGTACACATCAGAGACATGATGTTCTTTCACAGAACTGAGGTTGTTCATTACTAAATGACTTTTACATGAATATTGTTATTATACTATTCAACAGGTTGATCATAATAATGTGTATTAAACCCACAACCTAGCACTGAGGACAGAGGGACTTTATTTAAATTAGTACTTAATGGAAACAATACATAATGATACATAAGAGCCATGTCATACATTCAGCCTAGGAATAGTAGCATTGTGCACTATTAAAAATATACACATCAATTGCTCGAATCCCATTGTTGCAAAGTAAAACTCTAATAAAACTCTAGTCTGACATCAACAGAGAAGACTTAGTGTATGTACTACAAATACAGCATTAGGATTTCGAGTGGACCGTGCACCTTGTGAACCATCAGAGGCTTATGACGCAACATATCTTCCAGTTGCTATAGACAAGTTATAATTCTCGACCATTTTTCGGAACTGGTTTCTTGGGTCCGTGAGTAAATGCCAAATGAGATGATAGTCCTTAAGTAAGATCCTGGCGATCCCATGTCACGCTCTTGCCCACCAGCCGGTGAACGCTGAGACGGAACTCTATGAGAGCGATGTATTTTTTAAGTGCTCCGAATGTACTTCTAACAAGCGTGCGATTCACTTCGTGAGTAAACCGCAGCTGCAGCTGATTCAAACAGTCGAGCCAACTTTCTACATCACAATATGCGTTTTGTAGTTAGTCGAGTTACCTTTTGTGTGGCGCATGCACGGGTCGTTAGCGTCCAGCTACCAGCTTATAGAGAGTCCTGTATTGACACAGACGTCAATACATCTCGATGTCATGCAACACACAAAGTCTGTCGCATACAGGTGGGTTAACACATGTACGATACCTTTTGTGTGGCGCATGCACGGGTCGTTAGCGTCCAGCTCCCGGCTTATAGAGAGTCCTGTATTGACACAGACGTCAATACATCTCGATGTCATGCAACACACAAAGTCTGTCGCATATAGGTGGGTTAACACACATGTACGATGTGTGCGATGGCGCGCCCGTTTACAATGGGACACGACGATGATCATTGTTAACCAAACTCTTGTTTCTCACGACAGGTGGTAGCGTTGTCTCCTGCACCTGGTCTTCGTGCACAGAGGGTGCTGTAATGTGCTCGTCATAGTCACGATCGTTGTCACTCGAATCCGTTGTTCTCACGACAGGTGGTAGCGTTGTCTCCTGCAGGTTGTCTTCGCGTCCGGCAAGCGTTTTGCTGTGCTCGTTATAATGGTTGTCTTCATACAAAGGGGGTGTTGAATACTCCTTCGCGAGTAGTCTAGGAGGTGGTGTGATGGGACATATGTCAGAGGCGTTATGTGAGCGTACCACCATGGCCTGAGCAACTGCGACTACTGAGAGTACACCCAGTACAGACAGCGAGATCATTTTTTTTCTTGGGTGTTGTACGTGTGGGTACAGCCGCTTTAATGGCAGTGAGAGCAAGTGGGCAAATGTATTCATAGGTCACTAGCAGAAACTAAGGCACGAGGTCAGAATGTAATCGTAACCACTGCAGCTCTTGTCATAATTTAATATACATAGAAATCAGAAACGGGCATGTCAGGATAGACATCACGAGTGATAATGCAGCCAGTATCTGTGTGCGCTTGAGAGCACGTTGTTGTTCTACTGTGGTGCCCACGCCGCCGGGTCTGTAAATGTCATCGACCTTCTTTAAATACGCATACGCTAAAGACCGTATATTCTCTATGGATTTGAACACGTCCTTTGTTTCGCGTAACGCTTGAGCTGTCTCGAGCGTGATGTTGTGAGTGTACGCCAGTGTTTCGCGTGCACCGAGGTCCGAAAGGGCGTGCACTACAACTATTAACCTTGGTTTGGGAGTGTGGCGAAACGCTCGCTCCGCTGTAATGGGCGGATGCAATGTTATCACCTGGTATGTTTCGTTAGTCGGGTCGTAACACACCGGTCCGTGACACGGACCGTCACATTGTATGGGGCACAGTAAGGCCAACACACCGCCGACCGTGACTTCGCACTCGACCGCGGTGGTGTTGTCGATTTGCAAAGGATCACATACGCCTCTCCAGTCGCAATGAGGCACATTGTAGTCGACGCGACCGTCGGTCGCCATAGCTTTCGTCAGCCAACACACTCGATTGCCCTTCGAAACATCGGCGATCAACGTGAGCGTAGAGGTTGCCGTCGCTTTTCTGTACACCAGGATATCCGTGTGTGAGTGCACGCTCGACGTCGATTGACAACCGGTCATGTCAGACCTGATCAGACCTTCCGAACACATGACCATTAGTTGTTGTGCGGCCAAGAGTATTGCGATCATACCGTTGAGATGTGTAGAAAGCGCGTACACGCCAGCCTTCCACGTTTCCAAAGTTTCCAGCAGTCTAGAGGGACTTGTCTTAGCGTGCACGGCTGTGCTGAATTTGCGTTGGGTAGACACAACGGCTTCGACCTCGCTTAGGATCTGTGGGCTCATGTACTCGTGGTAGGCCAAGACGTGTATAGTCGAGCGCGGTGACGCCCCGAACACTTGACCCGGTTTTGTTGTGGCGACATGTGTGTCCAGTAACGTGGCAAATTCCGCGTGACTAGCGTGTATTGATTTTACAGCTCGCTCATACCCCAACAGTACGGTCCGTAGAAATCCGTTCACTTGTTTCCATGCGCTCGTTGAACACAGGACATCGCAACCTCTGTGATACTCAAGTAAAGCGTCACACACCATCTGCTTGCACGTTGGAAATACAATCGGTAGTAACTTCTTACTCCACTCTATGTTGAACTCGTATAGTATGTATATGGGCGGTTGCGGCGGTTTGCGCATTTTAAATCTACCCTCAGCTAATATGACTCTGTGGTCTGTCTCCTGAGATGGTGCGGTTGGAACTTGCGAGAGTGCACTATCGACGGTTGGCGTTTCCATTTCGTCAACTGTGCCATTTTCAGCCGCTGGAAAACGGCCGTCGATGCGAGACACCAACATAACGTTAGACCACGACCCTCATGCCAGTTTTCTGTAGTACTGGTTGAAGTTTCTGGTGCACACTCGAAACGCCATTACGATCACAATTACGTTGATTAGTATATCCAGTGTTGCAACTCGTGTCGGTGTTATCTCTCGATACTTTCATTCGTATCCGAGCGTATGCAGAATCTACGGATCTGGTGAAGTTGCTTGTCACCAGCTTGCGCACGTTTGATATGGCACTTTGCGCGAGACTCACACAACCTGCAGTGGCGACCATCGCGTCAGTGCAAAGTTTTTCCGATATATCGCTCGCAACATCGTTTGTCATTTGCTGTACACTGCGCACACTGGCCGCAAGGTCGCGGAGAGGGTCTTCGTTACGAGTTGTGTAATATCCGCTGACTTGCCAATTCAATTCTGGTGGCGCTGACCCAAACGAGAACGCTTTTAAGGCGCATGTCGTGGTAACTCAGGTAGCGCCGTGGTTGACGAAGACGATCATCTTTAGCAATAGTTCATCTCGAAGCGCAACGATGGTGAGGGCGACGGGTTGGCCGGTTCTGCCTTCAGACCACTCGGTTGCCGCTAGATTGCCCAATGCCACACACGCAGACGAACCCTGTACACACTCAATGACCCGTGTGCGATCGTTGATTTCTGCTAGTACGTTTGCTAGTTCTACGTGCTTCCACGGATCGGGCGTGGGCACGCGCTTGTTTTAGAGGGGTTTTCGCGCAGCCTCTACCCTGCACGACCGCTCGTGGCCGCACTAGCTATATTTATCTTTATTTTTTTCACACACACACACACACACACACACACACACACACACACACACACACACACACACAGGCCCTTGCGTGCAAACCCCGGTCAGGCCTGCAGTGTACACATCAGAGACATGATGTTCTTTCACAGAACTGAGGTTGTTCATTACTAAATGACTTTTACAGGAATATTGTTATTATACTATTCAACAGGTTGATCATAATAATGTGTATTAAACCCACAACCTAGCACTGAGGACAGAGGGACTTTATTTAAATTAGTACTTAATGGAAACGATACATAACGATACATAAGAGCCATGTCATACATTCAGCCTAGGAATAGTAGCATTGTGCACTATTAAAAATATACACATCAATTGCTCGAATCCCATTGTTGCAAAGTAAAACTCTAATAAAACTCTAGTCTGACATCAACAGAGAAGACTTAGTGTATGTACTACAAATACAGCATTAGGATTTCGAGTGGACCGTGCACCTTGTGAACCATCAGAGGCTTATGACGCAACATATCTTCCAGTTGCTATTAGACAAGTTATAATTCTCGACCATTTTTCGGAACTGGTTTCTTGGGTCTGTGAGTAAATGCCAAATGAGATGATAGTCCTTAAGTAAGTTCCTGGCGATCCCATGTCACGCTCTTGCCCATCAGCCGGTGAACGCTGAGACGGAACTCGATGAGAGCGATGTATTTTTTAAGTGCTCCGAATGTACTTCTAACAAGCGTGCGATTCACTTCGTGAGTAAACCGCAGCTGCAGCTGATTCAAACAGTCGAGCCAACTTTCTACATCACAATATGCGTTTTGTAGTTAGTCGAGTTACCTTTTGTGTGGCGCATGCACGGGTCGTTAGCTTCCAGCTCCCACCTTAGAGAGTCCTGTATTGACACAGACGTCAATACATCTCGATGTCATGCAACACACAAAGTCTGTCGCATACAGGTGGGTTAACACACATGTACGATGTGTGCGATGGCGCGCCCGTTTACAATGGGACACGACGATGATCATTGTTAACCAAACTCTTACTTCTCACGACAGGTGGTAGCGTTGTCTCCTGCACCTGGTCTTCGTGCACAGAGGGTGTTATAATGTGCTCGTCATAGTCGCGATCGTTGTCACTCGTATCCGTTGTTCTCACGACAGGTGGTAGCGTTGTCTCCTGCATGTTGTCTTTGCGTGCGGCAAGCGTTGTGCTGTGCTCGTTATAATGGTTGTCTTCGTACAAATGGGGGTGGTGAATACTCCTTCGCGAGTAGTCTAGCAAGTGGTGTAATTGGACGTATCTCAGAGGTGTTATGTGAGCGTACCACCATGGCCTGAGCAACTGCGACTACTGAGAGTACACCCAGTACAGACAGCGAGATCATTTTTTTCTTGGGTGTTGTACGTGTGGGTACAGCCGCTTAAATGGCAGTGAGAGCAAGTGGTCAAATGTATTTATAGGTCACTAGCAGAAACTAAGGCACGTGGTCAGAGTGTAATCGTAACCACCGTAGCTCTTGTCATAATTTAATATACATAGAAATCAGAAACGGGCATGTCAGGATAGACATCGCGAGTGATAATGCGGCCAGTATCTGTGTGCGCTTGAGAGCACCTCTTTGTTCTACTGTGGTGCCCACGCCGCCGGGTCTGCAAATGTCATCGACCTTCTTTATATACGCATACGCTAAAGACCGTATATTCTATATGGATTTGAACACGTCCTTTGTTTTGCGTAACGCTTGAGCTGTCTTGAGCGTGATGTTGCTAGTGTACGCCAGTGTTTCGCGTGCACCGAGGTCCGAAAGGGCGTGCGCTACAGCTATTAACCTTGGTTTGGGAGTGTGGCGAAACGCTCCCTCCGCTGTAATGGGCATATGCAATGTTATCACCTGGTACGTTTCGTTAGTCGGGTCGTAACACACCGGTCCGTGACACGGACCGTCACATTATATGGGGCACAGTAAGGACAACACGCCGCCGACCGTGACTTCGCACTCGACCGCGGTGGTGTTGTCAATTTGCAAAGGATCACATACGCCTCTCCAGTCGCAATGAGGCACATTGTAGTCGACGCGACCGTCGGTCACCATAGCTTTCGTCAGCCAACACACTCGATTGCCCTTCGAAACATTGGCGATCAACGTGAGCGTAGAGGTCGCTGTCGCTTTACTGTACGCCAGGATATCCGTGTGTGAGTGCACGCTCGGCGTGGATTGACAACCGATCATGTCAGACCTGATCAGACCTTCCGAACACATGACCATTAGTTGTTGTGCGGCCGAGAGTATCGCAATCATACCGTTGAGATGTGTAGAAAGCGCGTACACGCCAGCCTTCCACGTTTCCAAAGTTTCCAGCAGTCTAGAGGGACTTGTCTTAGCACGCACGGCTGTGCTGAATTTGCGTTGGGTAGACACAACAGCTTCGACCTCGCTTAGGATCTGTGGGCTCATGTACTCGTGGTAGGCCAAGACGTGTATAGTCGAGCGCGGTGACGCCCCGAACACTTGACCCGGTTTTGTTTTGTGGCGATATGCGTGTCCAGTAACGCGGCAAAGTCCGCGTGTCTAGTGTGTATTGATTTTACAGCTCGCTCAAACCCCAACAGTACGGTCCGTAAAAGTTCGTTCACTTGTTTCCATGCGCTCGTGGAACACAGGACATCGCAACCTCTGTGATACTCAAGTAAAGCGTCACACACCAGCTGCTTGCACATTGGAAATACAATCGGTAGTAACTTCTTACTCCACTCTATGTTGAACTCGTATACTATGTATATGGGCGGTTGCGGCGGTTTGCGCATTTTCTATCTACCCTCCGCTAATATGACTCTGTGGTCTGTCTCCTGAGATGGTGCAGTTGGAACTTGCGAGAGTGCACTATCGACGGTCGGCGTTTCCATTTCGTCAACTGTGCCATTTTCAGCCGCTGGCAAACGGCCGTCGACGGTCGATGCGAGACACCAACATAACGTTAGACCGCGACCCTCATGCCAGTTTTCTGTAGTACTGGTTGTAGTTTCTGTTTCACACTCGATACACCATTAAGATCACAATTACGTTGATTAATAAATCCAGTGTTGAAGCGACTGCAGCCAGCGCCGTCGCGCAACTCGTGTCGGTGTTATCTCTCGATACTTTCATTGGTATCCGAGCGTATGCAGAATCTACGGATCTGGTGAAGTTGCTTGTCACTAGCTTGCGCACGTTTGATATGGCACTTTGCGCGAGACTCACACAACCTGTAGTGGCGACCGTCGCGTCAGTGCAAAGTTTTTCCGATATATCGCTCGCAACATCGTTTGTAATTTGCTGTACACTGCGCACACTGGCCGCGAGGTCGCAGAGAGGGTCTTCGTTACGAGCTACTCTGGTAGCGCCATGGTTGATGAGGACGATCATCTTTAGCAATAGTTCATCTCGAAGCGCAACGATGGTGAGGGCGACGGGTTGGCCGGTTCCGCCTTCAGGCCACTCGGTTGCCGCTAGATTGCCCAATGCCACACACGCAGACGAACCCTCTACACACTCAATGACCCGTGTGCGATCGTTGATTTCTGCTAGTACGTTTGCTAGGTCTACGTGCTTCCACGGATCGGGCGTGGGCACGCGCTTGTTTTTAGAGGCGTTTTCGCGCAGCCTCTACCCTGCACGACCGCTCGTGGCCGCACTAGCTATATTTATCTTTATTTGTTTCACACACACACACACACACACACACACACACACACACACACACACACACACACACACACACACACACACACACACACACACACACACAGGCCCTTGCGTGCAAACCCCGGTCAGGCCTGCAGTGTACACATCAGAGACATGATGTTCTTTCACAGAACTGAGGTTGTTCATTACTAAATGACTTTTACAGGAATATTGTTATTATACTATTCAACAGGTTGATTATAATAATGTGTATTAAACCCACAACCTAGCACTGAGGACAGAGGGACTTTATTTAAATTAGTACTTAATGGAAACGATACATAACGATACATAAGAGCCATGTCATACATTCAGCCTAGGAATAGTAGCATTGTGCACTATTAAAAATATACACATCAATTGCTCGAATCCCATTGTTGCAAAGTAAAACTCTAATAAAACTCTAGTCTGACATCAACAGAGAAGACTTAGTGTATGTACTACAAATACAGCATTAGGATTTCGAGTGGACCGTGCACCTTGTGAACCATCAGAGGCTTATGACGCAACATATCTTCCAGTTGCTATTAGACAAGTTATAATTCTCGACCATTTTTCGGAACTGGTTTTTTGGGTCTGTGAGTAAATGCCAAATGAGATGATAGTCCTTAAGTAAGTTCCTGGCGATCCCATGTCACGCTCTTGCCCATCAGCCGGTGAACGCTGAGACGGAACTCGATGAGAGCGATGTATTTTTTAAGTGCTCCAAATGTACTTCTAACAAGCGTGCGATTCACTTCGTGAGTAAACCGCAGCTGCAGCTGATTCAAACAGTCGAGCCAACTTTCTACATCACAATATGCGTTTTGTAGTTAGTCGAGTTACCTTTTGTGTGGCGCATGCACGGGTCGTTAGCGTCCAGCTCCCGGCTTATAGAGAGTCCTGTATTGACACAGACGTCAATACATCTCGATGTCATGCAACACACAAAGTCTGTCGCATACAGGTGGGTTAACACACATGTACGATGTGTGCGATTGCGCGCCCGTTTACAATGGGACACGACGATGATCATTGTTAACCAAACTCTTGTTTCTCACGACAGGTGGTAGCGTTGTCTCCTGCACCTGGTCTTCGTGCACAGAGGGTGCTGTAATGTGCTCGTCATAGTCTCGATCGTTGTCACTCGAATCCGTTGTTCTCACGACAGGTGGTAGCGTTGTCTCCTGCATGTTGTCTTCGCGTGCGGCAAGCGTTGTGCTGTGCTCGTTATAATGGTTGTCTTCATACAAAGGGGGTGTTGAATACTCCTTCGTGAGTAGTCTAGGAGGTGGTGTGATGGGACGTATCTCAGAGGCGTTGTGTGAGCGTACCACCATGGCCTGAGCAACTGCGACTACTGAGAGTACACCCAGTACAGACAGCAAGATCATTTTTTTTCTTGGGTGTTGTACGTCTGGGTACAGCCGCTTTAATGGCAGCGAAAGCAAGTGGGCAAATGTATTTATAGGTCACTAGCAGAAACTAAGGCACGTGGTCAGAGTGTAATCGTAACCACCTAAAGTAGCTCTTGTCATAATTTAATATACATAGAAATCAGAAACGGGCATGTCAGGATAGACATCACGAGTGATAATGCGGCCAGTATCTGTGTGCGCTTGAGAGCACCTTGTTGTTCTACTGTGGTGCCCACGCCGTCGGGTCTGTAAAAGTCATCGACCTTCTTTATATACGCATACGCTAAAGACCGTATATTCTCTATGGATTTGAACATGTCCTTTGTTTCGCGTAACGCTTGAGCTGTCTCGAGCGTGATGTTGTGAGTGTACGCCAGTGTTTCGCGTGCACCGAGGTCCGAAAGGGCGTGCGCTACAACTATTAACCTTGGTTTGGGAGTGTGGCGAAACGCTCGCTCCGCTGTAATGGGCGGATGCAATGTTATCACCTGGTACGTTTCGTTAGTCGGGTCGTAACACACCGGTCCGTGACACGGACCGTCACATTGTATGGGGCACAGTAAGGACAACACGCCGCCGACCGTGACTTCGCACTCGACCGCGGTGGTGTTGTCGATTTGCAAAGGATCACATACGCCTCTCCAGTCGCAATGAGGTAAATTGTAGTCGACGCGACTGTCGGTCACCATAGCTTTCGTCAGCCAACACACTCGATTGCCCTTCGAAACATCGGCGATCAACGTGAGCGTAGAGGTCGCCGTCGCTTTACTGTACGCCAGGATATCCGTGTGTGAGTGCACGCTCGACGTCGATTGACAACCGGTCATGTCAGATCTGATCAGACCTTCCGAACACATGACCATTAGTTGTTGTGCGGCCGAGAGTATCGCGATCATACCGTTGAGATATGTAGAAAGCGCGTACACGCCAATCTTCCACGTTTCCAAAGTTTCCAGCAGTCTAGAGGGACTTGTCTTTGCGCGAACGGCTGTGCTGAATTTGCGTTGGGTAGACACAACGTCTTGGACCTCGCTTAGGATCTGTGGGCTCATGTACTCGTGGTAGGCCAAGACGTGTATAGTCGAGCGCGGTGACGCCCCGAACACTTGACCCGGTTTTGTTGTGGCGATATGCGTGTCCAGTAATGCGGCAAAGTCCGCGTGTCTAGCGTGTATTGATTTTACAGCTCGCTCATACCCCAACTGTACGGTCCGTAGAAGTTCGTTCACTTGTTTCCATGCGCTCGTGGAACACAGGACATCGCAACCTCTGTGATACTCAAGTAAAGCGTCACACACCAGCTGCTTGCACATTGGAAATACAATCGGTAGTAACTTCTTTCTCCACTCTATGTTGAACTCGTATTGTATGTATATGGGCGGTTGCGGCGGTTTGCGCATTTTCTATCTACCCTCCGCTAATATGACTCTGTGGTCTGTCTCCTGAGATGGTGCAGTTGGAACTTGCGAGAGTGCACTATTGACGGTCGGCGTTTACATTTCGTCAACTGTGCCATTTTCAGCCGCTGGCAAATGGCCGTCGACGGTCGATGCGAGACACCAACATAACGTTAGACCGCGACCCTCATGCCAGTTTTCTGTAGTACTGGTTGTAGTTTCTGGTGCACACTCGATACGCCATTACGATCACAATTACGTTGGTTAATAAATCCAGTGTTGTAGCAACTGCAGCCAGCGACGTTGCGCAACTCGTGTCGGTGTTATCTCTCGATACTTTCATTCGTATCCAAGCGTATGCAGAATCTACGGATCTGGTGAAGTTGCTTGTCACTAGCTTGCGCACGTTTGATATGGCACTTTGCGCGAGACTCACACAACCTGCAGTGGCGACCGTCGCGTCAGTGCAAAGTTTTTCCGATATATCGCTCGCAACATCGTTTGTCATTTGCTGTACACTGCGCACACTGGCCGCGAGGTCGCGGAGAGGGTCTTCGTTACGAGTTGTGTAATATCCGCTGACCTGCCGATTCAATTCTGGTGGCGCTGACCCAAACGAGAACGCTTTTAAGGCGCATGTCGTGGTAACTCTGGTAGCGCAGCGGTCTACGAGGACGATCATCTTTAGCAATAGTTCATCTCGAAAAGCAACGATGGTGAGGGCGACGGGTTGGCCAGTTCCGCCTTCAGGCCACTCGGTTGCCGCTAGATTGCCCAATGCCACACACGCAGACGAACCCTGTACACACTCAATGACCCGTGTGCGATCGTTGATTTCTGCTAGTACGTTTGCTAGTTCTACGTGCTTCCACGGATCGGGCGTGGGCACGCGCTTGTCTTAGAGGCATTTTCGCGCAGCCTCTACCCTGCACGACCGCTCATGGCCGCACTAGCTATATTTATCTTTATTTGTTTCACACACACACACACACACACACACACACACACACACACACACACACACACACACACACACACACACACACACACACACACACACACACACACACACACACACACACACAGGCCCTTGCGTGCAAACCCCGGTCAGGCCTGCAGTGTACATATCAGAGACATGATGTTCTTTCACAGAACTGAGGTTGTTCATTACTAAATGACTTTTACAGGAATATTGTTATTATACTATTCAACAGGTTCATCATAATAATGTGTATTAAACCCACAACCTAGCCCTGAGGACAGAGGGACTTTATTTGAATTAGTACTTAATGGAAACGATACATAATGATACATAAGAGCCATGTCATACATTCAGCCTAGGAATAGTAGCATTGTGCACTATTAAAAATATACACATCAATTGCTCGAATCCCATCGTTGCAAAGTAAAACTCTAATAAAACTCTAGTCTGACATCAACAGAGAAGACTTAGTGTATGTACTACAAATACAGCATTAGGATTTCGAGTGGACCGTGCACCTTGTGAACCATCAGAGGCTTATGACGCAACATATCTTCCAGTTGCTATTAGACAAGTTATAATTCTCGACCATTTTTCGGAACTGGTTTCTTGGGTCCGTGAGTAAATGCCAAATGAGATGATAGTCCTTAAGTAAGTTCCTGGCGATCCCATGTCACGCTCTTGCCCATCAGCCGGTGAACGCTGAGACGGAACTCGATGAGAGCGATGTATTTTTTAAGTGCTCCGAATGTACTTGTAACAAGCGTGCGATTCACTTCGTGAGTAAACCGCAGCTGCAGCTGATT
Source organism: Nothobranchius furzeri (assembly GCF_043380555.1). Classification (NCBI taxonomy): domain Eukaryota; kingdom Metazoa; phylum Chordata; class Actinopteri; order Cyprinodontiformes; family Nothobranchiidae; genus Nothobranchius; species Nothobranchius furzeri. The sequence continues at coordinate 12,154,164 of NC_091749.1, read as the reverse complement.
CAAACAGTCGAGCCAACTTTCTACATCACAATATGCGTTTTGTAGTTAGTCGAGTTACCTTTTGTGTGGCGCATGCACGGGTCGTTAGCGTCCAGCTCCCGGCTTATAGAGAGTCCTGTATTGACACAGACATCAATACATCTCGATATCATGCAACACACAAAGTCTGTCGCATACAGGTGGGTTAACACACATGTACGATGTGTGCGATGACGCGCCCGTTTACAATGGGACACGACGATGATCATTGTTAACCAAACTCTTGTTTCTCACGACAGGTGGTAGCGTTGTCTCCTGCACCTGGTCTTCGTGCACAGAGGGTGCTGTAATGTGCTCGTCATAGTCGCGATCGTTGTCACTCGAATCCGTTGTTCTCACGACAGGTGGTAGCGTTGTCTCCTGCATGTTGTCTTCGCGTGCGGCAAGCGTTGTGCTGTGCTCGTTATAATGGTTGTCTTCGTACAAAGGGGGTGTTGAATACTCCTTCGCGAGTAGTCTAGGAGATGGTGTGATGGGACGTATCTCAGAGGCGTTATGTGAGCGTACCACCATGGCCTGAGCAACTGCGACTACTGAGAGTAAACCCAGTACAGACAGCGAGATCATTTTTTTTCTTGGGTGTTGTACGTGTGGGTACAGCCGCTTTAATGGCAGTGGGAGCAAGTGGGCAAATGTATTTATAGGTCACTAGCAGAAACTAAGGCACGTGGTCATAGTGTAATCGTAACCACCTAAAGTAGCTCTTGTCATAATTTAATATACATAGAAATCAGAAACGGGCATGTCAGGATAGACATCGCGAGTGATAATGCGGCCAGTATCTGTGTGCGCTTGAGAGCACCTTGTTGTTCTACTGTGGTGCCCACGCCGCCGGGTCTGTAAATGTCATCGACCTTCTTTATATACGCATACGCTAAAGACCGTATATTCTCTATGGATTTGAACACGTCCTTTGTTTTACGTAACGCTTGAGGTGTCTCGAGCGTGATGTTGTGAGTGTACGCCAGTGTTTCGCGTGCACCGAGGTCCGAAAGGGCGTGCGCTACAACTATTAACCTTGGTTTGGGAGTGTGGCGAAACGCTCACTCCGCTGTAATGGGCGGATGCAATGTTATCACCTGGTACGTTTCGTTAGTCGGGTCGTAACACACCGGTCCGTCACACGGACCGTCACATTGTATGGGGCACAGTAAGGACAACACGCCGCAGACCGTGACTTCGCACTCGACCGCGGTGGTGTTGTCGATTTGCAAAGGATCACATACGCCTCTCCAGTCGCAATGAGGCACATTGTAGTCGACGCGACCGTCGGTCACCATAGCTTTCGTCAGCCAACACACTCGATTGCCCTTCGAAACATCGGCGATCAACGTGAGCGTAGAGGTCGCCGTCGCTTTACTGTACGCCAGGATATCCGTGTGTGAGTGCACGCTCGACGTCGATTGACAACCGGTCATGTCAGACCTGATCAGACCTTCCGAACACATGACCATTAGTTGTTGTGCGGCCGAGAGTATCGCGATCATACCGTTGAGATGTGTAGAAAGCGCGTACACGCCAGCCTTCCACGTTTCCAAAGTTTCCAGCAGTCTAGAGGGACTTGTCTTAGCGCGCACGGCTGTGCTGAATTTGCGTTGGGTAGACACAACGGCTTCGACCTCGCTTAGGATCTGTGGGCTCATGTACTCGTGGTAGGCCAAGACGTGTATAGTCGAGCGCGGTGACGCCCCGAACACTTGACCCGGTTTTGTTGTGGCGATATGCGTGTCCAGTAACGCGGCAAAGTCCGCGTGTCTAGCGTGTATTGATTTTACAGCTCGCTCATACCCCAACAGTACGGTCCGTAGAAGTTCGTTCACTTGTTTCCATGCACTCGTGGAACACAGGACATCGCAACCTCTGTGATACTCAAGTAAAGCGTCACACACCAGCTGCTTGCACGTTGGAAATACAATCGGTAGTAACTTCTTACTCCACTCTATGTTGAACTCGTATAGTATGTATATGGGCGGTTGCGGCGGTTTGCGCATTTTCTATCTACCCTCCGCTAATATGACTCTGTGGTCTGTCTCCTGAGATGGTGCGGTTGGAACTTGCGAGAGTGCACTATCGACGGTCGGCGTTTCCATTTCGTCAACTGTGCCATTTTCAGCCGCTGGCAAACGGCTGTCGACGGTCGATGCGAGACACCAACATAACGTTAGACCGCGACCCTCATGCCAGTTTTCTGTAGTACTGGTTGTAGTTTCTGGTGCACACTCGATACGCCATTACGATCACAATTACGTTGATTAATAAATCCAGTGTTGTAGCGACTGCAGCCAGCGCCGTCGCGCAACTCGTGTCGGTGTTATCTCTCAATACTTTCATTGGTATCCCACCGTATGCAGAATCTACGGATCTGGTGAAGTTGCTTGTCACTAGCTTGCGCACGTTTGATATGGCACTTTATGCGAGACTCACACAACCTGCAGTGGCGACCGTCGCGTCAGTGCAAAGTTTTTCAGATATATCGCTCGCAACATCGTTTGTCATTTGCTGTACACTGCGCACATTGGCCGCGAGGTCGCGGAGAGGGTCTTCGTTACGAGTTGTGTAATATCCGCTGACTTGCCGATTCAATTCTGGTGGCGCTGACCCAAACGAGAACACTTTTAAGGCGCATGTCGTGGTAACTCTGGTAGCGCCGTGGTTGACGAGGACGATCATCTTTAGCAACAGTTCATCTCGAAGCGCAACGATGGTGAGGGAGACGGGTTGGCCGGTTCCGCCTTCAGGCCACTCGGTTGCCGCTAGATTGCCCAATGCCACACACGCAGACGAACCCTGTACACACTCAATGACCCGTGTGCGATCGTTGATTTCTGCTAGTACGTTTGCTAGTTCTACTTGCTTCCACGGATCGGGCGTGGGCACGCGCTTGTTTTAGAGGCATTTTCGCGCAGCCTCCACCCTGCACGACCGCTCGTGGCCGCACTAGCTATATTTATCTTTATTTGTTTCACACACACACACATACACACACGCACACACACACACACACACACACACACACACACACACACACACACACACACACACAGGCCCTTGCGTGCAAACCCCGGTCAGGCCTGCAGTGTACACATCAGAGACATGATCTTCTTTCACAGAACTGAGGTTGTTCATTACTAAATGACTTTTACAGGAATATTGTTATTATACTATTCAACAGGTTGATCATAATAATGTGTATTAAACCCACAACCTAGCACTGAGGACAGAGGGACTTTATTTAAATTACTACTTAATGGAAACGATACATAATGATACATAAGAGCCATGTCATACATTCAGCCCAGGAATAGTAGCATTGTGCACTATTAAAAATATACACATCAATTGCTCGAATCCCATTGTTGCAAAGTAAAACTCTAATAAAACTCTAGTCTGACATCAACAGAGAAGACTTAGTGTATGTACTACAAATACAGCATTAGGATTTCGAGTGGACCGTGCACCTTGGTAACCATCAGAGGCTTATGACGCAACATATCTTCCAGTTGCTATTAGACAAGTTATCACAATTACGTTGATTAATAAATCCAGTGTTGTAGCGACTGCAGCCAGCGCCGTCGCGCAACTCGTGTCGGTGTTATCTCTCGATACTTTCATTCGTATCCGAGCGTATGCAGAATCTACGGATCTGGTGAAGTTGCTTGTCACTAGCTTGCGCACATTTGATATGGCACTTTGCGCGAGACTCACACAACCTGCAGTGGTGACCGTCGCGTCAGTGCAAAGTTTTTCCGATATATCGCTCGCAACATCGTTTGTCATTTGCTGTACACTGCGCACACTGGCCGCGAGGTCGCGGAGGGGGTCTTCGTTACGAGTTGTGTAATATCCGCTGACTTGCCGATTCAATTCTGGTGGCGCTGACCCAAACGAGAACGCTTTTATGGCGCATGTCGTGGTAACTCTGGTAGCGCCGTGGTTGACGAGGATGATCATCTTTAGCAATAGTTCTTCTCGAAGCGCAACGATGGTGAGGGCGACGGGTTGGCCGGTTCCGCCTTCAGGCCACTCGGTTGCCGCTAGATTGCCACATGCCACACACGCAGACGAACCCTGTACACACTCAATGACCCGTGTGCGATCGTTGATTTCTGCTAGTACGTTTGCTAGTTCTACGTGCTTCCACGGATCGGGCGTGGGCACGCGCTTGTTTTAAAGGCGTTTTCGCGCAGCCTCTACCCTGCACGACCGCTTGTGGCCGCACTAGCTATATTTATCTTTATTTGTTTCACACACACACACACACACACACACACACACACACACACACACGCACACACACACACACACACACACACACACACACACACACACACACACACACACACACACACACACACACACACACACACACAAACACACACACACACACACACACACACACACACACACACAGGCCCTTGCGTGCAAACCCCGGTCAGGCCTGCAGTGTACACATCAGAGACATGATGTTCTTTCACAGAACTGAGGTTCTTCATTACTAAATGACTTTTACAGGAATATTGCTTTTATACTATTCAACAGGTTGATCATAATAATGTGTATTAAACCCACAACCTAGCACTGACAGAGGGACTTTATTTAAATTAGTACTTAATGGAAACAATACATAATGATACATAAGAGCCATGTCATACATTCAGCCTAGGAATAGTAGCATTGTGCACTATTAAAAATATACACATCAATTGCTCGAATCCCATTGTTGCAAAGTAAAACTCTAATAAAACTCTAGTCTGACATCAACAGAGAAGACTTAGTGTATGTACTACAAATACAGCATTAGGATTTCGAGTGGACCGTGCACCTTGTGAACCATCAGAGGCTTATGATGCAACATATCTTCCAGTTGCTATTAGACAAGTTATAATTCTCGACCATTTTTCGGAACTGGTTTCTTGGATCCGTGAGTAAATGCCAAATGAGATGATAGTCCGTAAGTAAGTTCCTGGCGATCCCATGTCACGCTCTTGCCCATCAGCCGGTGAACGCTGAGACGGAACTCGATGAGAGCGATGTATTTTTTAAGTGCTCCGAATGTACTTCTAACAAGCGTGCGATTCACTTCGTGAGTAAACCGCAGCTGCAGCTGATTCAAACAGTCGAGCCAACTTTCTACATCACAATATGCGTTTTGTAGTTAGTCGAGTTACCTTTTGTGTGGCGCATGCACAGGTCGTTAGCGTCCAGCTCCCGGCTTATAGAGAGTCCTGTATTGACACAGACGTCAATACATCTCGATGTCATGCAACACACAAAGTCTGTCGCATACAGGTGGGTTAACACACATGTACGATGTGTGCGATGGCGCGCCCGTTTACAATGGGACACGACGATGATCATTGTTAACCAAACTCTTGTTTCTCACGACAGGTGGTAGCGTTGTCTCCTGCACCTGGTCTTCGTGCACAGAGGGTGCTGTAATGTGCTCGTCATAGTCGCGATCGTTGTCACTCGAATCCGTTGTTCTCACGACAGGTGGTAGCGTTGTCTCCTGCATGTTGTCTTCGCGTGCGGCAAGCGTTGTGCTGTGCTCGTTATAATGGTTGTCTTCGTACAAAGGGGGTGTTGAATACTCCTTCGCGAGTAGTCTAGGAGGTGGTGTGATGGGACGTATCTCAGAGGCGTTATGTGAGCGTACCACCATGGCCTGAGCAACTGCGACTACTGAGAGTACACCCAGTACAGACAGCGAGATCATTATTTTTCTTGGGTGTTGTACGTGTGGGTACAGCCGCTTTAATGGCAGTGGGAGCAAGTGGGCAAATGTATTTATAGGTCACTAGCAGAAACTAAGGCACGTGGTCAGAGTGTAATCGTAACCACCATAGCTCTTGTCATAATTTAATATACATAGAAATCAGAAACGGGCATGTCAGGATAGACATCGCGAGTGATAATGCAGCCAGTATCTGTGTGCGCTTGAGAGCACCTTGTTGTTCTACTGTGGTGCCCACGCCGCCGGGTCTGTAAATGTCATCGACCTTCTTTATATACGCATACGCTAAAGACCGTATATTCTCTATGGATTTGAACACGTCCTTTGTTTTGCGTAACGCTTGAGCTGTCTCGAGCTTGATGTTGTGAGTGTACGCCAGTGTTTCGCGTGCACCGAGGTCCGAAAGAGCGTGCGCTACAACTATTAACCTTGGTTTGGGAGTGTGGCGAAACGCTCGCTCCGCTGTAATGGGCGGATGCAATGTTATCACCTGGTACGTTTCGTTAGTCGGGTCGTAACACACCGGTCCGTGACATGGACCGTCACATTGTATGGGGCACAGTAAGGACAACATGCCGCCGACCGTGACTTCGCACTCGACCGCGGTGGTGTTGTCGATTTGCAAAGGATCACATATGCCTCTCCAGTCGCAATGAGGCACATTGTAGTCGACGCGACCGTCGGTCACCATAGCTTTCGTCAGCCAACACACTCGATTGCCCTTCGAAACATCGGCGATCAACGTGAGCGTAGAGGTCGCCGTCGCTTTACTGTACGCCAGGATATCCGTGTGTGAGTGCACGCTCAACGTCGATTGACAACCGGTCATGTCAGACCTGATCAGACCTTCCGAACACATGACCATTAGTTGTTGTGCGGCTGAGAGTATCGCGATCATACCGTTGAAATGTGTAGAAAGTCCGTACACGCCAGCCTTCCACGTTTCCAAAGTTTCCAGCAGTCTAGAGGGACTTGTCTTAGCTCGCACGGCAGTGCTGAATTTGCGTTGTGTAGACACAACGGCTTCGACCTCGTTTAGGATCTGTGGGCTCATGTACTCGTGGTAGGCCAAGACGTGTATAGTCGAGCGCGGTGACGCCCCGAACACTTGACCCGGTTTTGTTGTGGCGATATGCGTGTCCAGTAACGCGGCAAAGTCCGCGTGTCTAGCGTGTATTGATTTTACAGCTCGCTCATACCCCAACAGTACGGTCCGTAGAAGTTCGTTCACTTGTTTCCATGCGCTCGTGGAACACAGGACATCGCAACCTCTGTGATACTCAAGTAAAGCGTCACACACCAGCTGCTTGCAAGTTGGAAATACAATCGGTAGTAACTTCTTACTCCACTCTATGTTGAACTCGTATAGTATGTATATGGGCGGTTGCGGCGGTTTGCGCATTTTCTATCTACCCTCCGCCAATATGACTCTGTGGTCTGTCTCCTGAGATGGTGCGGTTGGAACTTGCGAGAGGGCACTATCGATGGTCGGCGTTTCCATTTCGTCAACTGTGCCATTTTCAGCCGCTGGCAAACGGCCATCGACGGTCGATGCGAGACACCAACATAACGTTAGACCGCAACCCTCATGCCAGTTTTCTGTAGTACTGGTTGTAGTTTCTGGTGCACACTCGATACGCCATTACGATCACAATTACGTTGATTAATAAATCCAGTGTTGTAGCGACTGCAGCCAGCGCCGTCGCGCAACTCGTGTCGGTGTTATCTCTCGATACTTTCATTCGTATCCGAGCGTATGCAGAATCTACGGATCTGGTGAAGTTGCTTGTCACTAGCTTGCGCACGTTTGATATGGCACTTTGCGCGAGACTCACACAACCTGCAGTGGCGACCGTCGCGTCAGTTTTTCCGATATATCGCTCGCAACATCGTTTGTCATTTGCTGTACACTGCGCACACTGGCCGCGAGGTCGCGGAGAGGGTCTTCGTTACGAGCTACTCTGGTAGCGCCGTGGTTGATGAGGACGATCATCTTTAGCAATAGTTCATCTCGAAGCGCAACGATGGTGAGGGCGACGGGTTGGCCGGTTCCGCCTTCAGGCCACTCGGTTGCCGCTAGATTGCCCAATGCCACACACGCAGACGAACCCTGTACACACTCAATGACCCGTGTGCGATCGTTGATTTCTGCTAGTACGTTTGCTAGGTCTACGTGCTTCCACGGATCGGGCGTGGGCACGCGCTTGTTTTTAGAGGCGTTTTCGCGCAGCCTCTACCCTGCACGACCGCTCGTGGCCGCACTATTTGAAATTTAAAGAAGTAGTCCAGTTACACATTTGTGGGCTTATAACTTGGCTTCTGAATGTCCTAGAGAGGTTAGGTTTGTTTTAGTGTACTCCAATCAACAGCCCCTACAACCACAAAAAGGAATGGAGTCATTAGCACTTATGGTTTGAAAATGGCACCCAGAATTATGTCGCACGAAGCACAATTTCAACTCATTCTGGGTCCATTTGTGTGAAAACAAGGTCCAATCAGGCTGAAACGTTACAGGAAGGTAGAATCTATTGAGTTGTAAGTGATCTGAACGTTTCATGATGATAGCAAATTCCTATAGGGGGTCAAACCATGTCCCAAAGGTCACCGGATCTGGTGTCAATTTAAAGAAGTAGTCCAGTTACACATTTGTGGGCTTATAACTTGGCTTCTGAATGTCCTAGAGAGATCAGGTTTGTTTTAGTATACTCCAATCAACAGCCACTACAACCACAAAAAGGAATGGAGTCATTAGCACTTATGGTTTGTAAATGGCACCCAGAATTATGTTGCACGAAGCACAATTTCACATCATTCTGGGTCCATTTGTGTGAAAACAAGGTCCAATCAGGCTGAAACGTTACAAGAAGCTAGAATCTATTGAGTTGTAAGTGATCTGAACGTTTCAAGATGATCACACATTCCTATAGGGGGTCAAACCATGTCCCAAAGGTCACCGGGCCTGGTGTCACTTTAAAGAAGTAGTCCAGTTACACCTTTGTGGGCTTATAACTTGGCTTCTGAATATCCTAGAGAGGTCAGGTTTGTTTTAGAGTACTCCAATTAACAGCCCCCATTACCCCAAAAAGGAATGGAGTCATTAGCACTTATGGTTTTTAAATGGCACCCAGAATTATGTTGCACGAAGCACAATTTCACATCATTCTGGGTCCATTTGTGTGAAAACAAGGTCCAATCAGGCTGAAACGTTACAGGAAGGTAGAATCTATTGAGTTGTAAGTGATCTGAACGTTTCATGATGATAGCACTTTCCTAAGGGGGTCAAACCATGTCCCAAAGGTCACCGGATCTGGTGTCAATTTTTAAAGAAGTAGGCCAATTACACATTTGTGGGCTTATAACTTGGCTTCAGAATGTTCTAGAGAGATCAGGTTTGTTTTAGTGTACTCCAATCAACAGCCCCTACAACCACAAAAAGGAATGGAGTCATTAGCACTTATGGTTTGTAAATGGCACCCAGAATTATGTTGCACGAAGCACAATTTCACTTCATTCTGGGTCCATTTGTGTGAAAACAAGGTCCAATCATGCTGAAACGTTACAGGAAGGTAGAATCTATTGAGTTGTAAGTGATCTGAACGTTTCATGATGATAGCACTTTCCTATGCGGGTCAAACCATGTCCCAAAGGTCACCGGGCCTGGTGTCACTTTAAAGAAGTAGTCCAGTTACACCTTTGTGGGCTTATAACTTGGCTTCTGAATGGCATAGAGAGGTTAGGTTTGTTTTAGTGTACTCCAATCAACAGCTCCTACAACCACAAAAAGGAATGGAGTCATTAGCACTTATGGTTTGTAAATGGCACACAGAATTATGTTGCACGAAGCACAATTTCACATCATTCTGGGTTCATTTGTGTGAAAACAAGGTCCAATCAGGCTGAAACGTTAAAGGAAGGTAGAATCTATTGAGTTGTAAGTGATCTGAACGTTTCATGATGATAGCACTTTCCTAAGGGGGTCAAACCATGTCCCAAAGGTCACCGGATCTGGTGTCAATTTAAAGTAGTAGTCCAGTTACACATTTGTGGGCTTATAACTTGGCTTCTGAATATCCTAAAGAGGTCAGGTTTGTTTTAGAGTACTCCAATTAACAGCCCCCATTACCCCAAAAAGGAATGGAGTCATTAGCACTTATGGTTTTTAAATGGCACCCAGAATTATGTTGCACGAAGCACAATTTCACATCATTCTGGGTTCATTTGTGTGAAACAGGAAGGTAGAATCTATTGAGTTGTAAGTGATCTGAAAGTTTCATGACGATAGCACTTTCCTAAGGGGGTCAAACCATGTCCCAAAGGTCACCGGATCTGGTGTCAATTTAAAGAAGTAGTCCAGTTACACATTTGTGGGCTTATAACTTGGCTTCTGAATGTCCTAGAGAGATCAGGTTTGTTTTAGTGTACTCTAATCAACAGCCCCTACAACCACAAACAGGAATGGAGTCATTAGCACTTATGGTTTTCAAATGGCACCCAGTATTATGTTGCACGAAGCACAATTTCACATCATTCTGGGTTCATTTGTGTGAAAACAAGGTCCAATCAGGCTGAAACGTTACAAGAAGGTAGAATCTATTGAGTTGTAAGTGATCTGAACGTTTCATGATGTTAGCACTTTCCTAAGGGGGTCAAACCATGTCCCAAAGGTCACCGGATCTGGTGTCAATATAAAGAAGTAGTCCAGTTACACATTTGTGGGCTTATAACTTGGCTTCTGAATTTCCGAGAGAGATCAGGTTTGTTTTAGTGTACTCCAATCAACAGCCCCTACAACCCCAAAAAGGAATGGAGTCATTAGCACTTATGGTTTGTAAATGGCACCCAGAATTATGTTGCACGAAGCACAATTTCACATCATTCTGGGTCCATTTGTGTGAAAACAAGGTCCAATCAGGCTGAAATGTTACAAGAAGGTAGAATCTATTGAGTTGTAAGTGATCTGAACGTTTCATGATGATCGCACATTCCTATTGGGGGTCAAACCATGTCCCAAAGGTCACCGTATCTGGTGTCACTTTAAAGAAGTAGTCCAGTTACACATTTGTGGGCTTATAACTATTCTTCTGAATATCCTAGAGAGGTCAGGTTTGTTTTAGGGTACTCCAATCAACAGCCCCTATTACCCCAAAAAGGAATGGAGTCATTAGCACTTATGGTTTTTAGATGGCACCCAGAATTATGTTGCACGAAGCACAATTTCACATCATTCTGGGTCCATTTGTGTGATAACAAGGTCCAATCAGGCTTAAATGTTACAGGATGGTAGAATCTATTGAGTTGTAAGTGATCTGAACGTTTGATGATGATCGCACATTCCTATAGGGGGTCAAACCATGTCCCATAGGTCACCGGGCCTGGTGTCACTTTAAAGAAGCAGTCCAGTTACACCTTTGTGGGCTTATAACGTTTCTTCTGAATGTCCTAGAGAGGTCAGGTTTGTTTTAGAGTACTACAATTAACATCCCCTACAACCCCAAAAAGGAATGGAGTCTTTAGCACTTATGGTTTTTAAATGGCACCCAGAATTATGTTGCACAAAGCACAATTTCACATCATTCCGGGTCCATTTCACAGAAAAAAGCTTCAATCAGGCTGAAATGTCACAGAAAAGTAGAATCTATTGAGTTGTAAATGATTCCTGTGTTTCATGATGATAGCAGATTCCCAAGGGCGTCAAATCAGGTCATAAAGGACACCGGATCACTTGTTCCTTGAAGTCGGGGTTCCAAACAGACATTTGGGGGCTTATAACTTAGCTTCTGAATGTCTCAGAGAGGTCAGGTTTGTCTTAGTGTACTCCAATCAACAGCCCTTATTACCCCAAAAAGGAATGGAGTCATTAGCACTTATGGTTTTTAAATGGCACCCAGAATTATGTTGCACGAAGCACAATTTCACATCATTCTGTGTGAAAACAAGGTTCAATCAGGCTGAAACATTACAGGACGGTAACATCTATGGAGCTGTAAGTGATCTGAACGTTTCATGATGATAGCACTTTCTTAAGGGGGTCAAACCATGTCCCAAAGGTCACCGGATCTGGTGTCAATTTAAAGAAGTAGTCCAGTTACACATTTGTGGGCTTATAACTTGGCTTCTGAATGTCCTAGAGAGGTCAGGCTTGTTTTAGTGTACTCCAATCAACAGCCCCTACAACCACAAAAAGGAATGGAGTCATTAGCACTTATGGTTTGTAAATGGCACCCAGAATTATGTTGCACGAAGCACAATTTCACATCATTCTGGGTTCATTTGTGTGAAAACAAGGTCCAATCAGGCTGAAACGTTACAGGAAGGTAGAATCTATTGAGATGTAAGTGATCTGAACGTTTCATGATGATAGCACATTCCTATAGGGGGTCAAACCATGTCCCAAAGGTCACCGGATCTGGTGTCATTTTAAAGAAGTAGTCCAGTTACACATTTGTGGGCTTATAACTTGGCTTCTGAATGTCTTAGAGAGATCAGGTTTGTTTTAGTATACTCCAATCAACAGCCCCTACAACCAGAAAAAGGAATGGAGTCATTAGCACTTATGGTTTGTAAATGGCACCCAGAATTATGTTGCACGAAGCACAATTTCACATCATTCTGGGTTCATTTGTGTGAAAACAAGGTCCAATCAGGCTGAAACGTTACAGGAAGGTAGAATCTATTGAGTTGTAAGTGATCTGAACGTTTCATGATGATAGCACTTTCCTAAGGGGGTCAAATCATGTCCCAAAGGTCACCGGATCTGGTGTCAATTTAAAGAAGTAGTCCAGTTACACATTTGTGGGCTTATAACTTGGCTTCTGAATGTCCTAGAGCGATCAGGTTTGTTTTAGTGTACTCCAATCAACAGCCCCTACAACCACAAAAAGGAATGAAGTCATTAGCACTTATGGTTTTTAAATGGCACCCAGAATTATGTTGCACGAAGCACAATTTCACATCATTCTGGGTTCATTTGTGTGAAAACAAGGTCCAATCAGGCTGAAACGTTACAGGAAGGTAGAATCTATTGAGTTGTAAGTGATCTGAACGTTTCATGATGATCGCACATTCCTATAGGGGGTCAAACCATGTCCCAAAGGTCACCGGGCCTGGTGTCACTTTAAAGAAGCAGTCCAGTTACACCTTTGTGGGCTTATAACTTGGCTTCTGAATATCCTAGAGAGGTCAGGTTTGTTTTAGAGTACTCCAATTAACAGCCCCCATTACCCCAAAAAGGAATGGAGTCATTAGCACTTATGGTTTTTAAATGGCACCCAGAATTATGTTGCACGAAGCACAATTTCACATCATTCTGGGTCCATTTGTGTGAAAACAAGGTCCAATCAGGCTTAAATGTTACAGGATGGTAGAATCTATTGAGTTGTAAGTGATCTGAACGTTTGATGATGATCGCACATTCCTATAGGGGGTCAAACCATGTCCCATAGGTCACCGGGCCTGGTGTCACTTTAAAGAAGCAGTCCAGTTACACCTTTGTGGGCTTATAACGTTTCTTCTGAATGTCCTAGAGAGGTCAGGTTTGTTTTAGAGTACTACAATTAACATCCCCTACAACCCCAAAAAGGAATGGAGTCTTTAGCACTTATGGTTTTTAAATGGCACCCAGAATTATGTTGCACAAAGCACAATTTCACATCATTCCGGGTCCATTTCACAGAAAAAAGCTTCAATCAGGCTGAAATGTCACAGAAAAGTAGAATCTATTGAGTTGTAAATGATTCCTGTGTTCCATGATGATAGCAGATTCCCAAGGGCGTCAAATCAGGTCATAAAGGACACCGGATCACTTGTTCCTTGAAGTCGGGGTTCCAAACAGACATTTGGGGGCTTATAACTTAGCTTCTGAATGTCTCAGAGAGGTCAGGTTTGTCTTAGTGTACTCCAATCAACAGCCCTTATTACCCCAAAAAGGAATGGAGTCATTAGCACTTATGGTTTTTAAATGGCACCCAGAATTATGTTGCACGAAGCACAATTTCACATCATTCTGTGTGAAAACAAGGTTCAATCAGGCTGAAACATTACAGGACGGTAACATCTATGGAGCTGTAAGTGATCTGAACGTTTCATGATGATAGCACTTTCTTAAGGGGGTCAAACCATGTCCCAAAGGTCACCGGATCTGGTGTCAATTTAAAGAAGTAGTCCAGTTACACATTTGTGGGCTTATAACTTGGCTTCTGAATGTCCTAGAGAGGTCAGGCTTGTTTTAGTGTACTCCAATCAACAGCCCCTACAACCACAAAAAGGAATGGAGTCATTAGCACTTATGGTTTGTAAATGGCACCCAGAATTATGTTGCACGAAGCACAATTTCACATCATTCTGGGTTCATTTGTGTGAAAACAAGGTCCAATCAGGCTGAAACGTTACAGGAAGGTAGAATCTATTGAGATGTAAGTGATCTGAACGTTTCATGATGATAGCACATTCCTATAGGGGGTCAAACCATGTCCCAAAGGTCACCGGATCTGGTGTCATTTTAAAGAAGTAGTCCAGTTACACATTTGTGGGCTTATAACTTGGCTTCTGAATGTCTTAGAGAGATCAGGTTTGTTTTAGTATACTCCAATCAACAGCCCCTACAACCAGAAAAAGGAATGGAGTCATTAGCACTTATGGTTTGTAAATGGCACCCAGAATTATTTTGCACGAAGCACAATTTCACATCATTCTGGGTTCATTTGTGTGAAAACAAGGTCCAATCAGGCTGAAACGTTACAGGAAGGTAGAATCTATTGAGTTGTAAGTGATCTGAACGTTTCATGATGATAGCACTTTCCTAAGGGGGTCAAATCATGTCCCAAAGGTCACCGGATCTGGTGTCAATTTAAAGAAGTAGTCCAGTTACACATTTGTGGGCTTATAACTTGGCTTCTGAATGTCCTAGAGCGATCAGGTTTGTTTTAGTGTACTCCAATCAACAGCCCCTACAACCACAAAAAGGAATGAAGTCATTAGCACTTATGGTTTTTAAATGGCACCCAGAATTATGTTGCACGAAGCACAATTTCACATCATTCTGGGTTCATTTGTGTGAAAACAAGGTCCAATCAGGCTGAAACGTTACAGGAAGGTAGAATCTATTGAGTTGTAAGTGATCTGAACGTTTCATGATGATCGCACATTCCTATAGGGGGTCAAACCATGTCCCAAAGGTCACCGGGCCTGGTGTCACTTTAAAGAAGTAGTCCAGTTACACCTTTGTGGGCTTATAACTTGGCTTCTGAATATCCTAGAGAGGTCAGGTTTGTTTTAGAGTACTCCAATTAACAGCCCCCATTACCCCAAAAAGGAATGGAGTCATTAGCACTTATGGTTTTTAAATGGCACCCAGAATTATGTTGCACGAAGCACAATTTCACATCATTCTGGGTCCATTTGTGTGAAAACAAGGTCCAATCAGGCTGAAACGTTACAGGAAGGTAGAATCTATTGAGTTGTAAGTGATCTGAACGTTTCATGATGATAGCACTTTCCTAAGGGGGTCAAACCATGTCCCAAAGGTCACCGGATCTGGTGTCAATTTTTAAAGAAGTAGGCCAATTACACATTTGTGGGCTTATAACTTGGCTTCAGAATGTTCTAGAGAGATCAGGTTTGTTTTAGTGTACTACAATCAACAGCCCCTACAACCACAAAAAGGAATGGAGTCATTAGCACTTATGGTTTGTAAATGGCACCCAGAATTATGTTGCACGAAGCACAATTTCACTTCATTCTGGGTCCATTTGTGTGAAAACAAGGTCCAATCATGCTGAAACGTTACAGGAAGGTAGAATCTATTGAGTTGTAAGTGATCTGAACGTTTCATGATGATAGCACTTTCCTATGCGGGTCAAACCATGTCCCAAAGGTCACCGGGCCTGGTGTCACTTTAAAGAAGTAGTCCAGTTACACCTTTGTGGGCTTATAACTTGGCTTCTGAATGGCATAGAGAGGTTAGGTTTGTTTTAGTGTACTCCAATCAACAGCTCCTACAACCACAAAAAGGAATGGAGTCATTAGCACTTATGGTTTGTAAATGGCACACAGAATTATGTTGCACGAAGCACAATTTCACATCATTCTGGGTTCATTTGTGTGAAAACAAGGTCCAATCAGGCTGAAACGTTAAAGGAAGGTAGAATCTATTGAGTTGTAAGTGATCTGAACGTTTCATGATGATAGCACTTTCCTAAGGGGGTCAAACCATGTCCCAAAGGTCACCGGATCTGGTGTCAATTTAAAGTAGTAGTCCAGTTACACATTTGTGGGCTTATAACTTGGCTTCTGAATATCCTAAAGAGGTCAGGTTTGTTTTAGAGTACTCCAATTAACAGCCCCCATTACCCCAAAAAGGAATGGAGTCATTAGCACTTATGGTTTTTAAATGGCACCCAGAATTATGTTGCACGAAGCACAATTTCACATCATTCTGGGTTCATTTGTGTGAAACAGGAAGGTAGAATCTATTGAGTTGTAAGTGATCTGAAAGTTTCATGACGATAGCACTTTCCTAAGGGGGTCAAACCATGTCCCAAAGGTCACCGGATCTGGTGTCAATTTAAAGAAGTAGTCCAGTTACACATTTGTGGGCTTATAACTTGGCTTCTGAATGTCCTAGAGAGATCAGGTTTGTTTTAGTGTACTCTAATCAACAGCCCCTACAACCACAAAAAGGAATGGAGTCATTAGCACTTATGGTTTTCAAATGGCACCCAGTATTATGTTGCACGAAGCACAATTTCACATCATTCTGGGTTCATTTGTGTGAAAACAAGGTCCAATCAGGCTGAAACGTTACAAGAAGGTAGAATCTATAGAGTTGTAAGTGATCTGAACGTTTCATGATGATAGCACTTTCCTAAGGGGGTCAAACCATGTCCCAAAGGTCACCGGATCTGGTGTCAATATAAAGAAGTAGTCCAGTTACACATTTGTGGGCTTATAACTTGGCTTCTGAATTTCCGAGAGAGATCAGGTTTGTTTTAGTGTACTCCAATCAACAGCCCCTACAACCCCAAAAAGGAATGGAGTCATTAGCACTTATGGTTTGTAAATGGCACCCAGAATTATGTTGCACGAAGCACAATTTCACATCATTCTGGGTCCATTTGTGTGAAAACAAGGTCCAATCAGGCTGAAACGTTACAAGAAGGTAGAATCTATTGAGTTGTAAGTGATCTGAACGTTTCATGATGATCGCACATTCCTATTGGGGGTCAAACCATGTCCCAAAGGTCACCGTATCTGGTGTCACTTTAAAGAAGTAGTCCAGTTACACATTTGTGGGCTTATAACTATTCTTCTGAATATCCTAGAGAGGTCAGGTTTGTTTTAGGGTACTCCAATCAACAGCCCCTATTACCCCAAAAAGGAATGGAGTCATTAGCACTTATGGTTTTTAGATGGCACCCAGAATTATGTTGCACGAAGCACAATTTCACATCATTCTGGGTCCATTTGTGTGAAAACAAGGTCCAATCAGGCTTAAATGTTACAGGATGGTAGAATCTATTGAGTTGTAAGTGATCTGAACGTTTGATGATGAACGCACATTCCTATAGGGGGTCAAACCATGTCCCATAGGTCACCGGGCCTGGTGTCACTTTAAAGAAGCAGTCCAGTTACACCTTTGTGGGCTTATAACGTTTCTTCTGAATGTCCTAGAGAGGTCAGGTTTGTTTTAGAGTACTACAATTAACATCCCCTACAACCCCAAAAAGGAATGGAGTCTTTAGCACTTATGGTTTTTAAATGGCACCCAGAATTATGTTGCACAAAGCACAATTTCACATCATTCCGGGTCCATTTCACAGAAAAAAGCTTCAATCAGGCTGAAATGTCACAGAAAAGTAGAATCTATTGAGTTGTAAATGATTCCTGTGTTTCATGATGATAGCAGATTCCCAAGGGCGTCAAATCAGGTCATAAAGGACACCGGATCACTTGTTCCTTGAAGTCGGGGTTCCAAACACACATTTGGGGGCTTATAACTTAGCTTCTGAATGTCTCAGAGAGGTCAGGTTTGTCTTAGTGTACTCCAATCAACAGCCCTTATTACCCCAAAAAGGAATGGAGTCATTAGCACTTATGGTTTTTAAATGGCACCCAGAATTATGTTGCACGAAGCACAATTTCACATCATTCTGTGTGAAAACAAGGTTCAATCAGGCTGAAACATTACAGGACGGTAGAATCTATGGAGCTGTAAGTGATCTGAACGTTTCATGATGATAGCACTTTCTTAAGGGGGTCAAACCATGTCCCAAAGGTCACCGGATCTGGTGTCAATTTAAAGAAGTAGTCCAGTTACACATTTGTGGGCTTATAACTTGGCTTCTGAATGTCCTAGAGAGGTCAGGCTTGTTTTAGTGTACTCCAATCAACAGCCCCTACAACCACAAAAAGGAATGGAGTCATTAGCACTTATGGTTTGTAAATGGCACCCAGAATTATGTTGCACGAAGCACAATTTCACATCATTCTGGGTTCATTTGTGTGAAAACAAGGTCCAATCAGGCTGAAACGTTACAGGAAGGTAGAATCTATTGAG
Source organism: Nothobranchius furzeri (assembly GCF_043380555.1). Taxonomy (NCBI): domain Eukaryota; kingdom Metazoa; phylum Chordata; class Actinopteri; order Cyprinodontiformes; family Nothobranchiidae; genus Nothobranchius; species Nothobranchius furzeri. The sequence continues at coordinate 12,135,838 of NC_091749.1, read as the reverse complement.
ATGTAAGTGATCTGAACGTTTCATGATGATAGCACATTCCTATAGGGGGTCAAACCATGTCCCAAAGGTCACCGGATCTGGTGTCATTTTAAAGAAGTAGTCCAGTTACACATTTGTGGGCTTATAACTTGGCTTCTGAATGTCTTAGAGAGATCAGGTTTGTTTTAGTATACTCCAATCAACAGCCCCTACAACCAGAAAAAGGAATGGAGTCATTAGCACTTATGGTTTGTAAATGGCACCCAGAATTATGTTGCACGAAGCACAATTTCACATCATTCTGGGTTCATTTGTGTGAAAACAAGGTCCAATCAGGCTGAAACGTTACAGGAAGGTAGAATCTATTGAGTTGTAAGTGATCTGAACGTTTCATGATGATAGCACTTTCCTAAGGGGGTCAAATCATGTCCCAAAGGTCACCGGATCTGGTGTCAATTTAAAGAAGTAGTCCAGTTACACATTTGTGGGCTTATAACTTGGCTTCTGAATGTCCTAGAGCGATCAGGTTTGTTTTAGTGTACTCCAATCAACAGCCCCTACAACCACAAAAAGGAATGAAGTCATTAGCACTTATGGTTTTTAAATGGCACCCAGAATTATGTTGCACGAAGCACAATTTCACATCATTCTGGGTTCATTTGTGTGAAAACAAGGTCCAATCAGGCTGAAACGTTACAGGAAGGTAGAATCTATTGAGTTGTAAGTGATCTGAACGTTTCATGATGATCGCACATTCCTATAGGGGGTCAAACCATGTCCCAAAGGTCACCGGGCCTGGTGTCACTTTAAAGAAGTAGTCCACTTACAACTTTGTGGGCTTATAACTTGGCTTCTGAATATCCTAAAGAGGTCAGGTTTGTTTTAGTGTACTCCAATAGACAGCCCCTACAACCACAAAAAGGACTGGAGTCATTAGCACTTATGGTTTTTAAATGGCACCCAGAATTATGTTGCACGAAGCACAATTTCACATCATTCTGGGTTCATTTGTGTGAAAACAAGGTCCAATCAGGCTGAAACGTTACAGGAAGGTAGAATCTATTGAGTTGTAAGTGATCTGAACGTTTCATGATGATAGCACTTTCCTAAGGGGGTCAAACCATGTCCCAAAGGTCACCGGATCTGGTGTCAATTTAAAGAAGTAGTCCAGTTACACATTTGTGGGCTTATAACTTGGCTTCTGAATGTCCTAGAGAGATCAGGTTTGTTTTAGTATACTCCAACCAACAGCCCCTACAACCACAAAAAGGAATGGAGTCATTAGCACTTATGGTTTGTAAATGGCACACAGAATTATGTTGCACGAAGCACAATTTCACATCATTCTGGGTCCATTTGTGTGAAAACAAGGTCCATTCAGGCTGAAACGTTACAAGAAGGTAGAATCTATTGAGTTGTAAGTGATCTGAACGTTTCATGATGATCGCACTTTCCTATAGGGGGTCAAACCATGTCCCAAAGGTCACCGGGCCTGGTGTCACTTTAAAGAAGTAGTCCAGTTACACCTTTGTGGGCTTATAACTTGGCTTCTGAATATCCTAAAGAGGTCAGGTTTTTTGTGTGTACTCCAATCAACAGCCTCTACAACCACAAAAAGGAATGGAGTCATTAGCACTTATGGTTTGTAAATGGCACCCAGAATTATGTTGCACGAAGCACAATTTCACATCATTCTGGGTCCATTTGTGTGAAAACAAGGTCCAATCAGGCTGAAACGTTACAAGAAGGTAGAATCTATTGAGTTTTAAGTGATCTGAACGTTTCAAGATGATCGCACATTCCTATAGGGGGTCAAACCATGTCCCAAAGGTCACCGGGCCTGGTGTCACTTTAAAGAAGTAGTCCAGTTACACCTTTGTGGGCATATAACTTGGCTTCTGAATATCCTAGAGAGGTCAGGTTTATTTTAGAGTACTCCAATTAACAGCCCCCATTACCCCAAAAAGGAATGTAGTCATTAGCACTTATGGTTTTTAAATGGCACCCAGAATTATGTTGCACGAAGCACAATTTCACATCATTCTGGGTCCATTTGTGTGAAAACAAGGTCCAATCAGGCTGAAACGTTACAGGAAGGTAGAATCTATTGAGTTGTAAGTGATCTGAACGTTTCATGATGATAGCACTTTCCTAAGGGGGTCAAACCATGTCCCAAAGGTCACCGGGCCTGGTGTCACTTTAAAGAAGTAGTCCAGTTACACCTTTGTGGGCTTATAACTTGGCTTCTGAATATCCTAAAGAGGTCAGGTTTGTTTTAGAGTACTCCAGTTAACAGCCCCCATTACCCCAAAAAGGAATGGAGTCATTAGCACTTATGGTTTTTAAATGGAACCCAGAATTATGTTGCACGAAGCACAATTTCACATAATTCTGGGTTCATTTGTGTGAAAACAATGTCCAATCAGGCTGAAACGTTACAAGACGGTAGAATCTAGTGAGTTGTAAGTGATCTGAACGTTTCATGATGATAGCACTTTCCTAAGGGGGTCAAATCATTTCCCAAAGGTCACCGGATCTGGTGTCAATTTAAAGAAGTAGTCCAGTTACACATTTGTGGGCTTATAACTTGGCTTCTGAATGTCCTAGAGAGATCAGGTTTGTTTTAGTGTACTCCAATCAACAGCCCCTACAACCACAATAAGGAATGGAGTCATTAGCACTTATGGTTTTTAAATGGCACCCAGAATTATGTTGCACAAAGCACAATTTCACATCATTCTGGGTTCATTTGTGTGAAAACAAGGTCCAATCAGGCTGAAACGTTACAGGAAGGTAGAATCTATTGAGTTGTAAGTGATCTGAACGTTTCATGATGATAGCACTTTCCTAAGGGGGACAAACCATGTCCCAAATGTCACCGGATCTGGTGTCAATTTAAAGTAGTCCAGTTACACATTTGTGGGCTTATAACTTGGCTTCTGAATTTCCTAGAGAGATCAGGTTTGTTTTAGTGTACTCCAATCAACAGCCCCTACATCCACAAAAAGGAAAGGAGTCATTAGCACTTATGGTTTATAAATGGCACCCAGAATTATGTTGCACGAAGCACAATTTCACATCATTCTGGGTCCATTTGTGTGAAAACAAGGTCCAATCAGGCTGAAACGTTACAAGAAGGTAGAATCTATTGAGCTGTAAGTGATCTGAACGTTTAATGATGATCGCACATTCCTATTGGGGGTCAAACCATGTCCCAAAGGTCACCGGATCAGGTGTTACTTTAAAGAAGTAGTCCAGTTACACATTTGTGGGCTTATAACTTGGCTTCTGAATATCCTAGAGAGGTCAGGTTAAAAAGTTAAATATTTAGTTTGGATGTTAAATATTAGGTTAAGAAGGTAAGAATTTCATTTGTAAACAAAATATTTCATAATCAATTATTAATAATGAATTATTTTTCAGAACAAATTTTTCAGAAATGTACAGTAGATTTAAATACAAATAATCATAAGTTTGTGTTTGTGGACACTTTCATATAGATATTCTAAATGCACACAATCACAAAAAAATTATTAATTATGTGTTTTGTTAAAGATTCCGTCCAACAATTACACACCCTAACAGGATAGCTATAAATACTGCAACTCGTATTAACATATTAACAAATTTATACAGAAGTAAATACTGTATATGATGTCAGCATTTTCCCCATATTTTCTAGATACTGCACCAGTACGATCTCTAAAAATACCTCAAATGGTCAATTAAGTTATTTTATCTCACCTTTCTCTGTCTCCTTTCTTTTTTAAATGTATTGTAAAAATATTTCCTAGTTGGTGTGGTAATAAAACAGTTAATGAAAATTTCCATGAATGTCTTTTTTATATTAATATTCATTATAGATTAATAGCGCTCTCTGTTTTAATGTCAGGCTTCTACCAAGTGTTAGAGATTGTTGGGGTGTTACCTTTATCAAGTGGTCTTTTTTACTTTTTACTAAGTACTTTTTAGTAGAGCTGTGGCGACCCATCGATGACGTCGACGGCTTGATTAAAAAAATTTGTTGACGTCAGATCCGGTAGTCGACACACCACACCCTCTTGTTGCATCCCCAGGAGTTTGTAAATAGAGGTGGAATCTGCCTGTTTTTGAGCGACGGTTGCCAAGATGGCGCTCTGAGCAGTCACTTATCATTGAGCTCTGCGAACCTAGCTTTACTTTAATATATTACACACAGTGAACAAAGACTTTTGTTGCGCCTATGCAATAATCATACTTTACTCCAAGTTTAAGTATTTTTTCAACCAAAATGAGTAAACCTGAGAAGAGAAAGACCAAAACTAAAAAGCTGCAAGCTAACAGCAGTTCCGTTAGCAAACCCGCTAATGTTAGCCAAGCTACCCAGCCTCTTCTTACTTTTGAGAAGCCCGCCGACACTAAAAATACTCTCATCGACTCCATGCACGATTATTTGGAGGCAGTTTCCGATCCTCTTCAACATAACCGGATGGAGGAAGTTTCCCCCTCTTGCTATCACTCCATGTGCCTTTTCCGCTGGTAAGCTAAGAAAAGTTGCGGATATGGAGACACCTACGGTTCTCTACCAGCTCTCATCACTCACCATGCTGATTAACTCGAGGTCGGACACTCTTGAAAAAATGGTGAGTGGCAACTCTGTAGTCATCTCCGAGATGAAAAAAGCTGTCCAAGAGAACACCAAACACATCACGGCGGTGAAGGAGTCGTTTGATGCTGTCTGCGTTGAGCTAAATGATATGAAGGGCAGAATTGCTGATTTCGAATCACAGCTTGAACAATATAAAGCAAATGCGGAAACACAGGAAAAGTGCATCTCCCACCTGGAGAACTACTCACGCCGCTGGAATTTGAAGCTCTACGGTCTGCCCGAGAGAGAGAAGCAGGACGTCCGACAGGAGGTCATCAAAGTCTGCAGAACAGTCCTGCCGGAGGAGCAAGTGAAATTCCCCGACGTCGTTGATACCGTCCACCGCATCGGCCCCAAGAAATCCAACAATAACAACCAACTGTTGGTCTTTCTTCTGTTAGACCAAGCACAGGTACGGAGAAGATGGAGTTAAACACCTTTTGAGTTGGCAGAATGTGGAGTCAAATGATCAGAAGTCCAGTCACTGTTTTCACCGCTCATGAGGGGGAGAGGCTTGCAACTTCCAGCAGATCCCTCGATCTACCCCTGACAGTTGCTTCAGACAATCTCCCTGTTCTGCTGAAATGGCTGATTTTTATTGAGAAGTACAGGAATGTGACATACGCAGTTTGCCATACACACACGTAATTCTGCCATCTGCACCTGCAGACGCACGTCAGCTAATAGCCTTGTTAATGAAAGACCAATTCATCCCAAGGACATGCAACCTTGAGATGACCAGGACACATCCTGCCACATCCTTTGCTAACAAAGACAGTTGTTCTTGTATTGAGGAACTGAAGGAAGGAACACTTTCACTCCCTTTTGGAGTTCCTGCAGCTGTTTAGAGCTCGTGCAGGAGAGAAGCACAGAGAGGCCTTTGATATTATAACATGATTCCATAATGAAAAAAGTAGCATATAACAATGAATAATAAAAGAGCTTATATGAGAGTTACATATATTGTCAATCCCCCTTTTGAACTCTTTTAAGAGTTCAACAAAGATATAAGAAATCAAAACAACAACACCAAATTTCATCAAAAAGAATCTAATAATCAAAGATTTAAAATACAATACAATCAATCAGAATACAGCTTCTCATATTCCCAGCAGTAAAATAATACATAAAACATGATTATATTTTTAACTGAACATGTTACTTCATGAATGTATCGCATACTCACCGTATGAGGGCGAAAAAACTTACATGTATAGAGCTGGTTAGTTTTACGTGTATAGAGCTGGTTAGTTTTACGTGTACAGAGCTGGTCAGTTTTACATGTACAGGGCTGGTCAGTTTTATGTGTACAGGGCTGGTCAGTTTTACGTGTATAGGGCTGTTTAGTTTTACGTGTATAGGGCTGGTCAGTTTTGCGTGTATAGAGCTGGTCAGTTTTACGTGTATAGGGCTGGTCAGTTTTACGTGTATAGGGCTGGTCAGTTTTACGTGTATAGGGCTGGTCAGCTTTACGTGTATAGGGCTGGTTACTTTTACGTGTATAGGGCTGGTTACTTTTACGTGTATAGGGCTGGTTACTTTTACGTGTATAGGGCTGGTTACTTTTACGTGTATAGGGCTGGTCAGCTTTACGTGTATAGGGCTGGTTAGTTTTACGTGTATAGGGCTGGTCAGTTTTACGTGTATAGGGCTGGTCAGTTGTACGTGATAGGGCTGGTCAGTTTTACGTGTATAGGGCTGGTTACTTTTACGTTTATAGGGCTGGTTACTTTTACGTTTATAGGGCTGGTTAATTTTGCCTGTATAGGGCTGGTTAGTGTTACGTGTATAGGGTGGGTTTGTTGGTTGGTTGGTTTTATGTGTATTGAGCTGGTTGGTTGCTTGTTTGTTGGTTAGTTTTACGTGTATAGAGCTGGTTAGTTTTATGTGTATAGGGCTCGTTAGTTTTACGTGTATAGGGCTGGTCAGTTTTACGTGTATAGGGCTGGTCAGTTTTACGTGTATAGGGCTGGTCATTTTTACGCGTATAGGGCTGGTCAGTTTTACGTGTATATGGCTGGTTAGTTTTGCGTGTATAGGGCTGGTTAGTTTAACGGGTATAGGGTGGGTTTGTTGGTTGGTTGGTTGGTTTTATGTGCATAGAGCTGGTTGGTTGCTTGGTTGTTGGTTAGTTTTACGTGTATAGGGCTGGTCAGTTTTACGTGTATAGGGCTGGTTAGTTTTACGTGTATAGGGCTGGTTAGTTTTACGTGTATAGGGCTGGTTAGTTTTACGTGTATAGGGCTGGTTAGTTTTACGTGTATAGGGCTGGTTAGTTTTACGTGTATAGGGCTGGTTAGTTTTACGTGTATAGGGCTGGTTAGTTTTACGTGTATAGGGCTGGTTACTTTTACGTGTATAGGGCTGGTTACTTTTATGTGTATAGGGCTGGTTACTTTTACGTGTATAGGGCTGGTTACTTTTACGTGTATAGGGCTGGTTACTTTTACGTGTATAGGGCAGGTTAAGTTTGCGTGTATAGGGCTGGTTAGTTTTACGGGTATAGGGTGGGTTTGTTGGTTGGTTGGTTGGTTGGTTGGTTTTACGTGTATGGAGCTGGTTAGTTTTACGTGTATAGAGCTGGTTAGTTTTACGTGTATAGAGCTGGTTAGTTTTACGTGTACAGAGCTGGTCAGTTTTACATGTACAGAGCTGGTCAGTTTTACGTGTACAGGGCTGGTCAGTTTTACGTGTATAGGGCTGGTCAGTTTTACGTGTATAGGGCTGGTCAGTTTTACGTGTATAGGGCTGGTCAGTTTTATGTGTATAGGGCTGGTCAGTTTTACGTGTATAGGGCTGGTCAGTTTTACGTGTATAGGGCTGGTCAGTTTTACGTGTATAGGGCTGGTTACTTTTACGTGTATAGGGCTGGTTACTTTTACGTGTATAGGGCTGGTTACGTTTACGTGTATAGGGCTGGTTACTTTTACGTGTATAGGGCTGGTTACGTTTACGTGTATAGGGCTGGTTACTTTTACGTGTATAGGGCTGGTTACTTTTACGTGTATAGGGCTGGTTACTTTTACATGTATAGGGCTGGTTACTTTTACGTGTATAGGGCTGGTTACTTTTACGTGTATAGGGCTGGTTACTTTTACGTGTACAGGGCTGGTTAAGTTTGCGTGTATAGGGGTGGTTAGTGTTACGTGTATAGGGTGGGTTTGTTGGTTGGTTAGTTTTATGAGTATAGAGCTGATTGGTTGCTTGGTTGTTGGTTAGTTTTACGTGTATAGAGCTGGTTAGTTTTAGGTGTACAGAGCTGGTTAGTTTTACGTGTACAGAGCTGGTTAGTTTTACATGTACAGAGCTGGTCAGTTTTACGTGTATAGGGCTGGTCAGTTTTACGAGTATAGGGCTGGTTACTTTTACGTGTATAGGGCTGGTTACTTTTACGTGTATAGGGCTGGTTACTTTTACGTGTATAGGGCTGGTTAGTGTTACGTGTACAGGGTGGGTTTGTTGGTTGATTGGTTTTATGTGTATAGAGCTGGTTGGTTGCTTGGTTGGTTGGGTAGTTTTACGTGTATAGAGCAGCTTAGTTTTACGTGTATAGAGCTGGTTGGTTGGTTGGTTAGTTTTACGTGTATAGAGCTGGTTAGTTTTACGTGTATAGGGCTCGTTAGTTTTACGTGTATAGGGCTGGTCAGTTTTACGTGTATAGGGCTGGTCAGTTTTACGTGTATAGGGCTGGTCATTTTTACATGTATAGGGCTGGTCAGTTTTACGTGTATATGGCTGGTTAGTTTTGCGTGTATAGGGCTGGTTAGTTTTACGGGTATAAGGTGGGTTTGTTGGTTGGTTGGTTGGTTTTATGTGTATGGAGCTGGTTGGTTGCTTGGTTGTTGGTTAGTTTTACGTGTATAGAGCTGGTTAGTTTTACGTGTATAGGGCTGGTCAGTTTTACGTGTATAGGGCTGGTTAGTTTTACGTGTATAGGGCTGGTTAGTTTTACGTGTATAGGGCTGGTTAATTTTACGTGTATAGGGCTGGTTAGTTTTACGTGTATAGGGCTGGTTACTTTTATGTGTATAGGGCTGGTTACTTTTACGTGTATAGGGCTGGTTACTTTTACATGTATAGGGCTGGTTACTTTTACGTGTATAGGGCTGGTTACTTTTACGTGTATAGGGCTGGTTACTTTTACGTGTATAGGGCAGGATACTTTTACGTTTATAGGGCAGGTTAAGTTTGCGTGTATAGGGCTGGTTAGTTTTACGGGTATAGGGTGGGTTTGTTGGTTGGTTGGTTGGTTGGTTGGTTGATTGGTTGGTTGGTTGGTTTTACGTGTATGGAGCTGGTTAGTTTTACGTGTATAGAGCTGGTTAGTTTTACGTGTATAGAGCTGGTTAGTTTTACGTGTACAGAGCTGGTCAGTTTTACATGTACAGAGCTGGTCAGTTTTACGTGTACAGGGCTGGTCAGTTTTACGTGTATAGGGCTGGTCAGTTTTACGTGTATAGGGCTTGTCAGTTTTACGTGTATAGGGCTGGTCAGTTTTACGTGTATAGGGCTGGTCAGTTTTACGTGTATAGGGCTGGTTACTTTTACGTGTATAGGGCTGGTTACTTTTACGTGTATAGGGCTTGTTACTTTTACGTGTATAGGGCTGGTTACTTTTACGTGTATAGGGCTGGTTACTTTTACGTGTATAGGGCTGGTTACTTTTACGTGTATAGGGCTGGTTACTTTTACGTGTATAGGGCTGGTTACTTTTACGTGTATCGGGCTGGTTACTTTTACATGTATAGGGCTGGTTACTTTTACGTGTATAGGGCTGGTTACTTTTACGTGTATAGGGCTGGTTACTTTTACGTGTATAGGGCTGGTTAAGTTTGCTTGTATAGGGCTGGTTAGTGTTACATGTATAGCGTGGGTTTGTTGGTTGGTTAGTTTTATGTGTATAGAGCTGGTTGCTTGCTTGGTTGTTGGTTAGTTTTACGTGTATAGAGCTGGTTAGTTTTACGTGTACAGAGCTGGTTAGTTTTACGTGTACAGAGCTGGTTACTTTTACATGTACAGAGCTGGTTAGTTTTACGTGTATAGGGCTGGTCAGTTTTACGTGTATAGGGCTGGTCAGTTTTACGTGTATAGGGCTGGTCAGTTTTTCGTGTATAGGGCTGGTCAGTTTTACGTGTATAGGGCTGGTTAGTTTTACGTGTATAGGGCTGGTCAGTTTTATGTGTATAGGGCTGGTCAGTTTTACGTGTATAGGGCTGGTCAGTTTTACGTGTATAGGGCTGGTCAGTTTTATGTGTATAGGGCTGGTCAGTTTTACGTGTATAGGGCTGGTCAGTTTTACGTGTATAGTGCTGGTTACTTTTACGTGTATAGGGCTGGTTAAGTTTGCGTGTATAGGGCTGGTTAGTGTTACGTGTATAGGGTGGGTTTGTTGGTTGGTTGGTTTTATGTGTATAGAGCTGGTTGGTTGCTTGCTTGTTGGTTAGTTTTACGTGTATAGAGCTGGTTAGTTTTACGTGTATAGAGCTGGTTGGTTGGTTGGTTGGTTAGTTTTATGTGTATAGAGCTGGTTAGTTTTACGTGTATAGGGCTCGTTAGTTTTACATGTATAGGGCTGGTCAGTTTTATGTGTATAGGGCTGGTCAGTTTTACGTGTATAGGGCTGGTTACTTTTACATGTATAGGGCTTGTTAGTTTTACGTGTATAGAGCTGGTTAGTTTTACGTGCATAGGGCTGGTCAGTTATACGTGCATAGGGCTGGTCAGTTTTACGTGTATAGGGCTGGTTACTTTTACATGTATAGGGCTGGTTAAGTTTGCGTGTATAGGGCTGGTTAGTGTTACGTGTATAGGGTGGGTTGGTTGGTTGGTTTTATGTGTATAGAGCTGGTTGGTTGCTTGCTTGGTTGGGTAGTTTTACGTGTATAGAGCTGGTTAGTTTTACGTGTATAGAGCTGGTTGGTTGGTTGGTTGGTTTTATGTGTATAGAGCTGGTTGTTTGCTTGGTTGGTTGGGTAGTTTTACGTGTATAGAGCTGGTTTGTTTTACGGTTATAGAGCTGGGTGGTTGGTTGGTTGGTTTTATGTGTATAGAGCTGGTTGGTTGCTTGGTTGGTTTTGTAATTTTACGTGTATAGGGCTGGTTAGTTTTACGTGTATAGGGCTGGTTAGTTTTACGTGTATAGGGCTGGTCAGTTTTGCGTGTATAGGGCTGGTCAGTTTTACGTGTATAGGGCTGGTCAGTTTTACGTGTATAGGGCTGGTTACTTTTATGTGTATAGGGCTGGTTACTTTTACGTATTTAGGGCTGGTTACTTTTACGTGTATAGGGCTGGTTATTGTTACGTGTACAGGGTGGGTTTGTTGGTTGATTGGTTTTATGTGTATAGAGCTGGTTGGTTGCTTGGTTGGTTGGTTAGTGTTATGTGTATAGAGCTGGTTAGTTTTACGTGTGTAGGGCTCGTTAGTTTTACGTGTATAGGGCTGGTTAGTTTTACGTGTATATGGCTGGTTAGTTTTGCGTGTATAGGGCTGGTTAGTTTTACGAGTATAGGGTGGGTTTGTTGGTTGGTTGGTTGGTTTTATGTGTATGGAGCTGGTTAGTTTTACGTGTATAGAGCTGGTTGGTTGGTTAGTTTTACGTGTATAGAGCAGGTTAGTTTTACGTGTATAGAGCTGGTTAGTTTTACGTGTATAGGGCTGGTTAGTTATACGTGTATAGGGCTGGTTAGTTATACGTGTATAGGGCTGGTCAGTTTTACGTGTATAGGGCTGGTCAGTTTTACGTGTATAGGGCTGGTCAGTTTTACGTGTATAGGGCTGGTCAGTTTTACGTGTATAGAGCAGGTTACTTTTACGTGTATAGAGCAGGTTAGTTTTACGTGTATAGGGCTTGTTAGTTTTGCGTGTATAGGACTGGTTAGTTTTGCGTGTATAGGACTGGTTAGTTTTGCGTGTATAGGGCTGGTTAGTTTTACGGGTACAGAGCTGGTTAGTTTTACGTGTACAGAGCTGGTTAGTTTTACATGTACAGAGCTGGTTAGTTTTACGTGTATAGGGCTGGTCAGTTTTACGTGTATAGGGCTGGTCAGTTTTACGTGTATAGGGCTGTTCAGTTTTACAAGTATAGGGCTGGTCACTTTTTCGTGTATAGGGCTGGTCAGTTTTACGTGTATAGGGCTGGTCAGTTTTACGTGTATAGGGCTGGTCAGTTTTACGTGTATAGGGCTGGTCAGTTTTACGTGTATAGGGCTGGTCAGTTTTACGTGTATAGGGCTGGTCAGTTTTACGTGTATAGGGCTGGTCAGTTTTACGTGTATAGGGCTGGTCAGTTTTACGTGTATAGGGCTGGTAACTTTTACGTGTATAGGGCTGGTTACTTTTACGTGTATAGGGCTGGTTACTTTTATGTGTATAGGGCTGGTTACTTTTACGTGTATAGGGCTGGTTAGTTTTACGTGTATAGGGCTGGTTAGTTTTGCGTGTATAGGGCTGGTTAGTTTTATGGTTATAGGGTGGGTTTGTTGGTTGGTTGGTTGGTTTTATGTGCATGGAGCTGGTTAGTTTTACGTGTATGGAGCTGGTTAGTTTTACATGTATGGAGCTGGTCAGTTTTACGTGTATAGGGCTGGTCAGCTTTACGTGTATAGGGCTGGTTACTTTTACGTGTATAGGGCTGGTCAGTTTTACGTGTATAGGGCTGGTTACTTTTACGTGTATAGGGCTGGTCAGTTTTACGTGTATAGGGCTGGTCAGCTTTACGTGTATAGGGCTGGTTACTTTTACGTGTATAGGGCTGGTTACTTTTACGTGTATAGGGCTGGTTACTTTTATGTGTATAGGGCTGGTTACTTTTACGTGTATAGGGCTGGTTACTTTTACGTGTATAGGGCTGGTCAGCTTTACGTGTATAGGGCTGGTTAGTTTTACGTGTATAGGGCTGGTCAGTTTTACGTGTATAGGGCTGGTCAATTTTACGTGATAGGGCTGGTCAGTTTTACGTGTATAGAGCTGGTTAGTTTTACGTGTATAGAGCTGGTTGGTTGGTTGGTTGGTTTTATGTGTATAGAGCTGGTTGGTTGCTTGGTTGGTTGGGTAGTTTTACGTGTATAGGGCTGGTTAGTTTTACGTGTATAGGGCTGGTTAGTTTTACGTGTATAGGGCTGGTCAGTTTTGCGTGTATAGGGCTGGTCAGTTTTACGTGTATAGGGCTGGTCAGTTTTACGTGTATAGGGCTGGTTACTTTTACGTGTATAGGGCTGGTTACTTTTACGTGTATAGGGCTGGTTACTTTTACGTGTATAGGGCTGGTTAGTGTTACGTGTACAGGGTGGGTTTGTTGGTTGATTGGTTTTATGTGTATAGAGCTGGTTGGTTGCTTGGTTGGTTGGGTAGTTTTACGTGTATAGAGCAGCTTAGTTTTACGTGTATAGAGCTGGTTGGTTGGTTGGTTAGTTTTATGTGTATAGAGCTGGTTAGTTTTACGTGTATAGGGCTCGTTAGTTTTACGTGTATAGGGCTGGTCAGTTTTATGTGTATAGGGCTGGTCAGTTTTACGTGTATAGGGCTGGTCATTTTTACGTGTATAGGGCTGGTCAGTTTTACGTGTATATGGCTGGTTAGTTTTGCGTGTATAGGGCTGGTTAGTTTTACGGGTATAGGGTGGGTTTGTTGGTTGGTTGGTTGGTTTTATGTGTATGGAGCTGGTTGGTTGCTTGGTTGTTGGTTAGTTTTACGTGTATAGAGCTGGTTAGTTTTACGTGTATAGGGCTGGTCAGTTTTACGTGTATAGGGCTGGTTAGTTTTACGTGTATAGGGCTGGTTAGTTTTACGTGTATAGGGCTGGTTAATTTTACGTGTATAGGGCTGGTTAGTTTTACGTATAGAGGGCTGGTTACTTTTCTGTGTATAGGGCTGGTTACTTTTACGTGTATAGGGCTGGTTACTTTTACGTGTATAGGGCTGGTTACTTTTACGTGTATAGGGCTGGTTACTGTTACGTGTATAAGGCTGGTTACTTTTACGTGTATAGGGCAGGTTACTTTTACGTTTATAGGGCAGGTTAAGTTTGCGTGTATAGGGCTGGTTACTTTTACGGGTATAGGGTGGGTTTGTTGGTTGGTTGGTTGGTTGGTTGGTTTTACGTGTATGGAGCTGGTTAGTTTTACGTGTATAGAGCTGGTTAGTTTTACGTGTATAGAGCTGGTTAGTTTTACGTGTACAGAGCTGGTCAGTTTTACATGTACAGAGCTGGTCAGTTTTACGTGTACAGGGCTGGTCAGTTTTACGTGTATAGGGCTGGTCAGTTTTACGTGTATAGGGCTTGTCAGTTTTACGTGTATAGGGCTGGTCAGTTTTACGTGTATAGGGCTGGTCAGTTTTACGTGTATAGGGCTGGTTACTTTTACGTGTATAGGGCTGGTTACTTTTACGTGTATAGGGCTGGTTACTTTTACGTGTATAGGGCTGGTTACTTTTACGTGTATAGGGCTGGTTACTTTTACGTGTATAGGGCTGGTTACTTTTACGTGTATAGGGCTGGTTACTTATACGTGTATAGGGCTGGTTACTTTTACATGTATAGGGCTGGTTACTTTTACGTGTATAGGGCTGGTTACTTTTACGTGTATAGGGCTGGTTACTTTTACGTGTATAGGGCTGGTTAAGTTTGCGTGTATAGGGCTGGTTAGTGTTACGTGTATAGGGTGGGTTTGTTGGTTGGTTAGTTTTATGTGTATAGAGCTGGTAGCTTGCTTGGTTGTTGGTTAGTTTTACGTGTATAGAGCTGGTTAGTTTTACGTGTACAGAGCTGGTTAGTTTTACGTGTACAGAGCTGGTTAGTTTTACATGTACAGAGCTGGTTAGTTTTACGTGTATAGGGCTGGTCAGTTTTACGTGTATAGGGCTGGTCAGTTTTACGTGTATAGGGCTGGTCACTTTTTCGTGTATAGGGCTGGTCAGTTTTACGTGTATAGGGCTGGTTAGTTTTACGTGTATAGGGCTGGTCAGTTTTACGTGTATAGGGCTGGTCAGTTTTACGTGTATAGGGCTGGTCAGTTTTACGTGTATAGGGCTGGTCAGTTTTATGTGTATAGGGCTGGTCAGTTTTACGTGTATAGGGCTGGTCAGCTTTACGTGTATAGTGCTGGTTACTTTTACGTGTATAGGGCTGGTTAAGTTTGCGTGTATAGGGCTGGTTAGTGTTACGTGTATAGGGTGGGTTTGTTGGTTGGTTGGTTTTATGTGTATAGAGCTGGTTGGTTGCTTGCTTGTTGGTTAGTTTTACGTGTATAGAGCTGGTTAGTTTTACGTGTATAGAGCTGGTTGGTTGGTTGGTTGGTTAGTTTTATGTGTATAGAGCTGGTTAGTTTTACGTGAATAGGGCTCGTTAGTTTTACATGTATAGGGCTGGTCAGTTTCATGTGTATAGGGCTGGTCAGTTTTACGTGTATAGGGCTGGTCAGTTTTACGTGTATAGGGCTGGTTACTTTTACATGTATAGGGCTTGTTAGTTTTACGTGTATAGAGCTGGTTAGTTTTACGTGCATAGGGCTGGTCAGTTATACGTGAATAGGGCTGGTCAGTTTTACGTGTATAGGGCTGGTTACTTTTACATGTATAGGGCTGGTTAAGTTTGCGTGTATAGGGCTGGTTAGTGTTACGTGTATAGGGTGGGTTGGTTGGTTGGTTTTATGTGTATAGAGCTGGTTGGTTGCTTGCTTGGTTGGGTAGTTTTACGTGTATAGAGCTGGTTAGTTTTACGTGTATAGAGCTGGTTGGTTGGTTGGTTGGTTTTATGTGTATAGAGCTGGTTGGTTGCTTGGTTGGTTGGGTAGTTTTACGTGTATAGAGCTGGTTAGTTTTACGTGTATAGAGCTGGGTGGTTGGTTGGTTGGTTTTATGTGTATAAAGCTGGTTGGTTGCTTGGTTGGTTGGGTAGTTTTACGTGTATAGGGCTGGTTAGTTTTACGTGTATAGGGCTGGTTAGTGTTACGTGTATAGGGCTGGTCAGTTTTGCGTGTATAGGGCTGGTCAGTTTTACGTGTATAGGGTTGGTTACTTTTACGTGTATAGGGCTGGTTACTTTTACGTATATAGGGCTGGTTACTTTTACGTGTATAGGGCTGGTTAGTGTTACGTGTACAGGGTGGGTTTGTTGGTTGATTGGTTTTATGTGTATAGAGCTTGTTGGTTGCTTGGTTGCTTGGTTAGTGTTATGTGTATAGAGCTGGTTAGTTTTACGTGTGTAGGGCTCGTTAGATTTACGTGTATAGGGTTGGTTAGTTTTACGTGTATATGGCTGGTTAGTTTTGCGTGTATAGGGCTGGTTAGTTTTACGAGTATAGGGTGGGTTTGTTGGTTGGTTGGTTGGTTTTATGTGTATGGAGCTGGTTAGTTTTACGTGTATAGAGCTGGTTGGTTGGTTAGTTTTACGTGTATAGAGCAGGTTAGTTTTACGTGTATAGAGCTGGTTAGTTTTACGTGTATAGGGCTGGTTAGTTATACGTGTATAGGGCTGGTTAGTTATACGTGTATAGGGCTGGTCAGTTTTACGTGTATAGGGCTGGTCAGTTTTACGTGTATAGGGCTGGTCAGTTTTACGTGTATAGGGCTGGTCAGTTTTACGTGTATAGAGCAGGTTACTTTTACGTGTATAGAGCAGGTTAGTTTTACGTGTATAGGGCTTGTTAGTTTTGCGTGTATAGGACTGGTTAGTTTTGCGTGTATTGGACTGGTTAGTTTTGCGTGTATAGGGCTGGTTAGTTTTACGGGTATAGGGTGGGTTTGTTGGTTGGTTAGTTTTATGTGTATAGAGCTGGTTGGTTTCTTGGTTGTTGGTTAGTTTTACGTGTATAGAGCTGGTTAGTTTTACGTGTACAGAGCTGGTTAGTTTTACGTGTACAGAGCTGGTTAGTTTTACATGTACAGAGCTGGTTAGTTTTACGTGTATAGGGCTGGTCAGTTTTACGTGTATAGGGCTGGTCAGTTTTACGTGTATAGGGCTGGTCACTTTTTCGTGTATAGGGCTGGTCAGTTTTACGTGTATAGGGCTGGTCAGTTTTACGTGTATAGGGCTGGTCAGTTTTACGTGTATAGGGCTGGTCAGTTTTACGTGTATAGTGCTGGTCAGTTTTACGTGTATAGGGCTGGTCAGTTTTACCTGTATAGGGCTGGTCAGTTTTACGTGTATAGGGCTTGTCAGTTTTACGTGTATAGGGCTGGTCAGTTTTACGTGTATAGGGCTGGTTACTTTTACGTGTATAGGGCTGGTTACTTTTACGTGTATAGGGCTGGTTACTTTTACGTGTATAGGGCTGGTTACTTTTACGTGTATAGGGCTGGTTACTTTTACGTGTATAGAGCTTGTTAGTTTTACGTGTATAGGGCTTGTTAGTTTTACGTGTATAGGGCTGGTTAGTTTTACGTGTATAGGGCTGGTTAGTTTTACGTGTATAGGGCTGGTTAGTTTTGCGTGTATAGGGCTGGTTAGTTTTATGGTTATAGGGTGGGTTTGTTGGTTGGTTGGTTGTTTTTATGTGTATGGAGCTGGTTAGTTTTACGTGTATGGAGCTGGTTAGTTTTACGTGTTTAGAGCTGGTCAGTTTTACGTGTATAGGGCTGGTCAGCTTTACGTGTATAGGGCTGGTTACTTTTACGTGTATAGGGCTGGTCAGTTTTACGTGTATAGGGCTGGTTAGTTTTACATGTATAGGGCTGGTTACTTTTACGTGTATAGGGCTGGTCAGTTTTACGTGTATAGGGGTGGTCAGCTTTACGTGTATAGGGCTGGTTACTTTTACGTGTATAGGGCTGGTTACTTTTACGTGTATAGGGCTGGTTACTTTTATGTGTATAGGGCTGGTTACTTTTACGTGTATAGGGCTGGTTACTTTTACGTGTATAGGGCTGGTCAGCTTTACGTGTATAGGGCTGGTTAGTTTTACGTGTATAGGGCTGGTCAGTTTTACGTGTATAGGGCTGGTCAGTTTTACGTGATAGGGCTGGTCAGTTTTACGTGTATAGGGCTGGTTACTTTTACGTTTATAGGGCTGGTTACTTTTACGTTTATTGGGCTGGTTAAGTTTGCGTGTATAGGGCTGGTTAGTGTTACGTGTATAGGGTGGGTTTGTTGGTTGGTTGGTTTTATGTGTATAGAGCTGGTTGGTTGCTTGTTTGTTGGTTAGTTTTACGTGTATAGAGCTGGTTAGTTTTACGATTATAGAGCTGGTTGGTTGGTTGGTTAGTTTTATGTGTATAGAGCTGGTTAGTTTTACGTGTATTTGGCTCGTTAGTTTTACGTGTATAGGGCTGGTCAGTTATACGTGTATAGGGCTGGTCAGTTTTACGTGTATAGGGCTGGTCATTTTTACGTGTATAGGGCATATGGCTGGTTAGTTTTGCGTGTATAGGGCTGGTTAGTTTTACAGGTATAGGGTGGGTTTGTTGGTTGGTTGGTTGGTTTTATGTGTATGGAGCTGGTTGGTTGCTTGGTTGTTGGTTAGTTTTACGTGTATAGAGCTGGTTAGTTTTACGTGTATAGGGCTGGTCAGTTTTACGTGTATAGGGCTGGTTAGTTTTACGTGTAGAGGGCTGGTTAGTTTTACGTGTATAGGGCTGGTTAGTTTTACGTGTCTAGGGCTGGTTAGTTTTACGTGTATAGGGCTGGTTAGTTTTACGTGTATAGGGCTGGTTAGTTTTACGTGTATAGGGCTGGTTACTTTTACGTGTATAGGGCTGGTTACTTTTACGTGTATAGGGCTGGTTACTTTTACGTGTATAGGGCTGGTTAGTTTTACGGGTATAGGGTGGGTTTGTTGGTTGGTTGGTTGGTTGGTTTTACGTGTATGGAGCTGGTTAGTTTTACGTGTATAGAGCTGGTTAGTTTTACGTGTATAGAGCTGGTTAGTTTTACGTGTACAGAGCTGGTCAGTTTTACATGTACAGAGCTGGTCAGTTTTACGTGTACAGGGCTGGTCAGTTTTACGTGTATAGGGCTGGTCAGTTTTACGTGTATAGGGCTGGTCAGTTTTACGTGTATAGGGCTGGTCAGTTTTACGTGTATAGGGCTGGTCAGTTTTACGTGTATAGGGCTGGTTACTTTTACGTGTATAGGGCTGGTTACTTTTACGTGTATAGGGCTGGTTACTTTTACGTGTATAGGGCTGGTTACTTTTACGTGTATAGGGCTGGTTACTTTTACGTGTATAGGGCTGGTTACTTTTACGTGTATAGGGCTGGTTACTTTTACGTGTATAGGGCTGGTTACTTTTACATGTATAGGGCTGGTTACTTTTACGTGTATAGGGCTGGTTACTTTTACGTGTATAGGGCTGGTTACTTTTACGTGTATAGGGCTGGTTAAGTTTGCGTGTATAGGGCTGGTTAGTGTTACGTGTATAGGGTGGGTTTGTTGGTTGGTTAGTTTTATGTGTATAGAGCTGGTTGGTTGCTTGGTTGTTGGTTAGTTTTACGTGTATAGAGCTGGTTAGTTTTACGTGTACAGAGCTGGTTAGTTTTACGTGTACAGAGCTGGTTAGTTTTACATGTACAGAGCTGGTTAGTTTTACGTGTATAGGGCTGGTCAGTTTTACGTGTATAGGGCTGGTTACTTTACGTGTATAGGGCTGGTTACTTTTACATGTATAGGGCTGGTTACTTTTACGTGTATAGGGCTGGTTACTTTTACGTGTATAGGGCTGGTTACTTTTACGTGTATAGCGCTGGTTACTTTTACGTGTATAGGGCTGGTTAGTGTTACGTGTACAGGGTGGGTTTGTTGGTTGATTGGTTTTATGTGTATAGAGCTGGTTGGTTGCTTGGTTGGTTGGGTAGTTTTACGTGTATAGAGCAGCTTAGTTTTACGTGTATCGAGCTGGTTGGTTGGTTGCTTAGTTTTATGTGTATAGAGCTGGTTAGTTTTACGTGTATAGGGCTCGTTAGTTTTACGTGTATAGGGCTGGTCAGTTTTACGTGTATAGGGCTGGTCAGTTTTACGTGTATAGGGCTGGTCATTTTTACGTGTATAGGGCTGCTCAGTTTTACGTGTATATGGCTGGTTAGTTTTGCGTGTATAGGGCTGGTTAGTTTTACGGGTATAGGGTGGGTTTGTTGGTTGGTTGGTTGGTTTTATGTGTATGGAGCTGGTTGGTTGCTTGGTTGTTGGTTAGTTTTACGTGTATAGAGCTGTTTAGTTTTACGTGTATAGGGCTGGTCAGTTTTACGTGTATAGGGCTGGTTAGTTTTACGTGTATAGGGCTGGTTAGTTTTACGTGTATAGGGCTGGTTAATTTTACGTGTATAGGGCTGGTTAGTTTTACGTGTATAGGGATGGTTACTTTTATGTGTATAGGGCTGGTTACTTTTAAGTGTATAGGGCTGGTTACTTTTACGTGTATAGGGCTGGTTACTTTTACGTGTATAGGGCTGGTTACTTTTACGTGTATAGGGCTGGTTACTTTTACGTGTATAGGGCAGGTTACTTTTACGTTTATAGGGCAGGTTAAGTTTGCGTGTATAGGGCTGGTTAGTTTTACGGGTATAGGGTGGGTTTGTTGGTTGGTTGGTTGGTTGGTTGGTTGGTTTTACGTGTATGGAGCTGGTTAGTTTTACGTGTATAGAGCTGGTTAGTTTTACGTGTATAGAGCTGGTTAGTTTTACGTGTACAGAGCTGGTCAGTTTTACATGTACAGAGCTGGTCAGTTTTACGTGTACAGGGCTGGTCAGTTTTACGTGTATAGGGCTGGTCAGTTCGGAGCAAAGGATAGGCTATTAACGGTTCACGGAGAAGAAGACAAAGAAAGTTTGAAGAATACTTCTGTCTAGCTTCAGTTGATAAGGGGAACAAGGTTTGTAACTATAATTCATGATGTTGTTATGAAAAAGGAACGTGTATGGGTACCTATATGATTGTATTAGTTGTGAAAAAGGCTACCAATGTAATCAGTTATGCATTATGGTTTATTTTATGATTTATTTATTTTTTGTTTATGCCTAGCTCTTACGTTGGTTGGTTGATGATACGGACGGCTCAATAAATCATCATTCACGATCAGATCCGGCCTTCTCAATATTGACTGAATGCTACATAATCTTTTGATTAAACATAGACCAAGCAAGTTGGTGTATGAATTTATATCTATTATATTTATATATCCATATATAATCTCATTCGTCAATTCGTTTGATCTTCTTAGGAATTAAAATATAAGCTGATAGCAACAGCCTTTAATTCCTATGTTTAGGTCAGTAACCCTACAGTAACATTGAATCATCTCTGGTTTCAAAGGTAAGTTCAGGTGAGTACGAAGATGGAAAATCTTCATATGAGAAGTCAAGTGTGGATGAAGCTCATCCAAGCACGCCCTCTAGGGTCTCGTACGACCCACCCTTGCATCATCAGTGGAAAAATAAGGGATTAAAGATAAATTATCAGTGACTGCAGAAAATAATTCAGGAGTAAATAAAAGTGGAAGCTCGGTCACAGGAGCCAAAACTCGGAGTTCTCTGGTTTCTGGCAGAGATACAGAATCCTCACAAGCAACTAACTCTGAAGCGTCGTCAGTCACATCTGGAAAATACCTGAAGGGAATGAAGAAGAGGGGGGGGGGGGGGGTGTTTTAGAAGAAAATGAACTTTTTTTCACTTAGGAAGTAAAAACAATAAAATCTCTAGTAGAAAGTAGATGTACACATACTCTATATGTCTATAAGTTTAGGCCCACTTGGTGACTTAGAATCGAGAAGCTGCTTAGATTTCACAAGCAAGTAGAAAAAATAGAAGCAAGAACAACAACATCAAAATATTTTTGTAAAGTTTATGTTTTTCTATCAAATAAAATGAAATAGAATACAAATATATATATATATATATATATATATATATATATATATATATATATATATATATATATATATATATATATATATATATATATATATATATATATATATATATATATATATATAATATACACACAAAAAATAAAATAAAATAAATAAATAAAATGACACAAAAAAAGCCAAAAAAACAAACAAAAACCCATGCCTCCCGCAGAATCGCCACCTTATCGTGGTGGGAGGGTTTGAGGACCTCCATCGTCCTGGAAGCTGTGTAGTCTGGTTCATTAGCCCCTGTTAGGGTCTCCATGGCAACATGGTCTCGGGTAGGCGGTCGGACTAAGCACGATTCAAACACCTGAAGATTAGACCTACTCTATGTGGAAGGTGAGATCGAGGTCTTCCATGTAGAGGAGGTCCTATCCATGGCCAGTCTTGTTGATTATCTGGTGGACGGGGATCTGACCTCTGCAGAACAGCAGTGGGGACAGGGCGTCTCCTTGGTATTAGCCAAGTCAGTTAGCCATTCAGAGTGAGTCCCATCCTTTAGCAGCTGCTTCATTTGTGCTGCCAGGCACTCATGGAGTGCAGTGAGCTTCTTAAGCCAGTAGGCGTGGATCATGTTAGGTACTGGAGCTGTCCAGTTCTTCAGACCTGAGGCTCTTTGTTGGATGTCTGCCACAGTGATGGATACTGGGTTCTGCTCAGGGAGGTGGCTGTGGTCTTCTCTAGAGAGACTAGCCCCTTTGCATCACTGTTCAGTCTCCAGCCTTAGTGAACACAAACGGTCAGAACACACACACATGGTCAGAACACACACACACACACACACACACACACACACACACACACACACACACACACACACACACACACACACACACACACACACACACACACACACACACACGTATGGTCAGAACACACACACACACACACACACACTGTAATCTTTCCAGTTCCTATTTTAAAGCGGGTTAAATCTTTCTTCAGAGGCCAACAACAAAAATAAAAAACAGTAATTCTCTTAAATGAAAATATAAAATCTCACCTATTAACTTTCATGCTTTGGAGCAGAAAAAGTGCATAAAACCCACAATATTTCAAGCTCAGTTTGCTCCACTCTGATTTACTGTGATGCTCACCTGTTCAAACCAGACACCTGCATCTCTGGGGTTGGGAGGAGGGTCCTTCAAGACTGTTGGAAACCCATTTCAGGTGACTGCCTCTAGAAACTCATCAAGAGAATGCCAAGAGCGTGCAAAGCAGTAATCAGAGCAAAGGGTGACTTTTCTGAAGAAAATGGAAAATAAAACACATTTTCAGTTATTTCACCTTTAAACTCCACATCATAGGTTTGATGCCTTCAGTGAGAATCTCCCAATGTAAACGGTCAAGATAATAAAGACAGCACATTGAATAAGAAGGCATGTCCAAACCTTTGGCTTGCACTGAATAAAACAAAGTTTACAAAATAAATATTTGTATTTTTCATTTAACAGATAAAAGAGAAGCAGCAATTCCAGCCAATCTGACATTAATCAGATGTATTTGTTAAATAAGCAGCAATAACATATAATTTTTTCTTATTCTGTCAGTATAATAATGACAGTAACAGATGTTTTGAGAGACAGTTCGACTTGTTTTTGTTGGCATCGAGCCGCTCTGAACATAAACCAGCCACCAGTATGGTACCGTTTCCTCGTGTAAAACTGGGTTTCTCATCTTGGGTTCTGAGGTTCTGATCGGAATCTTTGATCCAGTTGACTTCCTGATCACCGGTTCCTCTGTGTTTCTGGTCCTGTTTTAACATCAGGTCGTGTCCTCTGCAGGAGCAGCAGGGGGCTGTGTCCATTTCTGACGTTTAACTACGTAGATCCCAATCATAACCACAGAAACCACCAAAGTCACGGCGACCACGACCCAGATTCAGAGCAAAACGCCCTCCGGCACCGTGGAGACATTCAGTGTTCCGTTCTTAGAAACCTGTTCGGCTACTGGAGTCATGCTGGAGTCGTGTTTGAGGTCAGGGCTGGAGTGGGACTTATTTTCAGCTCTGGAGTTTCAGGGTTCAGACCGGTGTTCTCCGTCTGAGAGGAGGGCCAAGATGGCAGCGTGATGAGGCGGATTCTTACGAGCTCTCAACACTAGATGATAATAAGTCATATCTTCAGTGCCTTTTTGACGTTTATCCTGCTTCCAAGCTTCTTTGAAGATTAGTGTGGTTTGTGTTCAAGGCACTATAAGGAACAAGAACATGTCAAAATCTGTTCAGGAGAGGTTACGCACCTCGAGCTAACAACTAGTGGCTAGCGTGCTAGCTAGCAACCAAACTATCTGAAAACAAAAACGGACAAACAGCAGATGGCAGAGGACTTTCTTCCACTACCAATAACACCATCCAAACCTAGCCTACCCTAACCCTACCTACTACATCACTAAAGTCAGTCGATTGCAAGTTTTTAGGAACCATGACTTGATCTGGACTGGGGCAACCTACATAAACCCTAAATAAATGCATGAGAGGATTTCTGAAGAACGAAGCTCATTTTCCTCTGAACACAAGTTATGGAAGTGCTTGTCCATCGTTTGTGTTAGAGGCGCCGTTCCCTCTCGGCTGCCTGATTGCAGGGGCGGGCCCCTCCCAAGCCCTGGCCGGGGGCTCACTGCCCTGAAGCTCCACCCCTGACGTGAAGAAGGAAAGTCTGCCTACTTTGTTGACAGTCGAGATTTCGTGAACGGAGCCGAAATTCACATATAAACTTTAAATCACACCAAGAATCTCAAGTCTTCTCAAACCCCAGATGGTATTCTTTGTTTTCCTACAAGATTTACAGACAAAAAATAAAGAAGTAAAATATACGTATGCAAAAAAAGAGGGAATGGAGAAGGGGAAGAAAGGATGAAGGGTAGTAAAGAAAGGAAGAAAAAACAGAAAGATAGCTAAAGGTTCATTATTGTTGTTTTCTGATACACATTACTGCTAACTTCACAAATTTATCTCTGTTGTTAACTAAATGTTTATTGTTAGATAGATAAAGATTTGTTTTGAAATACACTCTAGTCAAGGTCGTGGTTCAGTTTATGGTGGTTTGGCGCCATCATGTGGACAGTTAATGACATTGCGGTTATTTTAAAATTATTTGTTGCTTTATTTTGCAGTTTACTTGCAAAATCTAAACAATTAAGATGTAAGAAATTTTTTATTGACTGTTTACCTACTTTATAAGTCTTAATGCATGTTTTTTTGTGTTTTTTGTTTAGAAACTAACCTTATATTTGACTCCTAAAACAAATTTATCCTTGCAAAAAAACCACAATTCCAGAAATCATCAACAGTAATAAAACAACCCAGTGTGATTTATCTGGAGAGTGTAGACGACCAAAATGAGACAATTCTGAAGAAATACAAACCATAAATGTGAGACAAAGGCCTCAACAAAAAAAGAAGTCTGCATCCAAAGAGGTACAACAATTATTCATGATTAGACATAAAATAAATTAAAACGTCTGAAAATATAAGACAATTATGATGCATAGCCTAAATTAGCAAATGCTGCATGCAGAATCGTAGGGAAACAATAAATTGTGATTATCTTTTTTAAAACAGATGAAAAATGACAAAACAGACTAAATATGGGACACAGATGCACGCAGACATGCATAAATCAAAAAAGTTGTCACTAAATGAACCCAACTTAGTTCAAAAGAAGCTGAAAAATTATCAAAATCACACAGAAACAATCGTTAAAGGACCAAAAACGAGCTCAAATTGTGGAGCAATTATGCCTAAAAGCCACACAATACCCAGCTGGAGGCTGAGTGAAACGGTGGCCTTGAATTAGAGTCTTTTCAAAAATGTCAGAGGCCTTTCAAGGACTTCTCTGGTTCTCAAAGACGTCCCACGAATATAATCTATTATAAAACACACGATTCACTAATTTTGTGTTTGCAAGGCTGAAACTCTGTGGATTAAAACTGAAGTTGAGGCATCATGTTTGCAGGTAATATCATTTTAAAACATTAACCCTGAACTAAATCCAACATGTGGACTCGAGCTGACACGTCATTTTCAGCAGTAAGACTCAGCTTTAAGATGATCTGAATCGTCTCTTAGCTATGGCTGCCAGGGGGAACTCACCTGAAACTCAAGCCTGTTCAGATCTTCTCTTTTTCATTGTTTGCAAATGTCACAAATTGCAAATTTAGCTTAATCTGTTAGCCAGTAAGTTATTTCAAATGGCATTAGAACAAATGTGTTCAGTCAGAAGATCTGCAAATGTTATTTATGAAGGCCAGGTAAAAAATATTATTTAGGATTTGATCATGGTTCAGTTGAAAGTGATTTAACACCATCCTGTGGACCGTAAACCCCATTGCATTAAATTTGATACTGGAAGCCATGTGGGGTAATCTTAAACCATAAGAACAGTTTTTACCTCTAAATGTTAATTTTTGAGAAATGAAATGAATATTTTACTCCAAAAATAAAGAAAATACTCATTTAAACAGAAGAATTGGGATTTGTTTATAAATAAAACAGAAAAGCTTTAGGTAAAAATGACTGACTGGTAACAGTCTGATTATTATATGACCACCTGTTGATGTTTATGTTTGTTTATGTTTATGTATTAAGCATACGCTTTGGTCCAAAGCGACTTACAAGTGATAATCGACATATTGCCCTTGAGGCTAACAACAACAATAACAACAACAACATTGACATCAGTCATGGAGAGGAGGGAACTAAGGAGTGGATGGTAGAGAGGGGGGACGGGTGCAGGCAAGGTGCTAGTTAGATACTGTAACGTTATGAAGTTCATTATTTTCAGCTCCACACAGCTGCCCCTGTACACAGTAACACCCGTGTAGGAAACGCCAAGGTCGTCTGATCCTCAGACTGTTTACATTCCAGAAGAAGGGAGAACAACGCTTTTACTTAATCAAAGTACTTTATTTGTGATTAAAAATTAAGCAAAACATATGTTGATCAATAATAATCAAGTGAATGATCTGTGAAATAAAGATGTCATGATTTATGTGTTTAATGAGTAAACAGGACGACATGCACAGACAGACTGACACTCATCCCCATGGCAACGCATCAATCAATCAATCAATCAATCAATCAAAGCTTTATTTATAAAGCGCCTTCCGCAACCCTGTCAGGAAGCCCAAAGCGCTGAACATGGTACAGTTGTAAGTAATTATACTGAATAAATCAACAATAAAATAAATTCAAATTACAAAATACAAATTACAAAATACAAAATGGAAATTACAAGATAGATGAAACCTTCCGGTAAAATACGAATGTGTGAAACACAATTGGATTGAGTGGATGGATTGAGAGTACCAATGAAAACTGTGGAATGGATTCAACATAATAGAGGGCCATAATCAAGCATGTTCTGGAAATGCCAAGCGGAGGAGGTGTGTTTTTAGGTGATTCTTAAAGACTGGCAGAGAAGGGGACAGCCTAACTGAGGGTGGCAACTGGTTCCAGAGTAACGGTGCTAGGACTGAGAAAGCCCGGTCCCCACGGGTACGACACCTAGACCGAGGGACAGCGAGCAGGCCTTGGTCAGAGGAGCGCAGAGCGCGTGATGGGGAATGTCTGTTCAGGAGTGTGGCCAGATAGGGGGGAGCACCACCCTGGAAGAAATGATAAACAAAGACGAGTATTTTGAATTGTGAGCGATAGGAAATCGGAAGCCAGTGCAGGGAGGCCAGAACTGGACTGATGTGGTCCCATTTCCTGGTCCCAGTCAGGAACCTGGCAGCGCTGTTCTGCACAACCTGTAGGTGACGCAGTGTTGACTGACACAACCCTGCATATAGAGAGTTGCAGTAGTCAAGCCGAGAAATTACAAAGGCATGCAGTACCCGCTCCAGGTGGGCTCTCAACAGCATATGCTTGATTTTAGCAAGGTGTCTCAGGTGAAAGAAACTGGACCGGATCACAGAATTGATGTGTGCATCAAATTTAAGTCCTACATCAAGTTTCACCCCCAAACTGGTAACAACTGGTTTTGAATATGGAGAAAGAGGGCCAAGATCAGCATAACGATCCACATTCCTGCTGTTGGGGTGAAAAACAATGAGCTCTGTCTTTCCCTCATTCAGATGTAGATAGTTGGACATTAGCCAAGACTTCACCTCATTAACACAGGAGACAAAGGACTGAATAGAGTGACCTTTCTCCTGACACAATGGAGAGTAAATCTGGCAATCGTCAGCATACAGATGGAATGATGGGCCATGTTTACGAAAGATTGACCCCAGAGGTAGCAGATAAATGGCAAACAAAAGTGGACCAAGGATCGACCCCTGCGGGACCCCCCAACGCATGACACATTGCTCCAACCAATCAGAGCCTTCGGCTGCCGCAAGAGAATCTGGCTTGTTGACTTAAAGTGTCCAATCCGCTTTACTAAAACTTATCAACAATTCAGAGATATAAAACAAGGCAACGCCATTTTAAGTTCAGTTCCATTTTGACTTCAGTTCTATTCACCGTCATCCCAAAGAGAAGCACAGCCTGGCCAGATGTGTTTTCTTCTTTAAACTAAGAACTGTGAAGTTGGAGATTTTCATCGTTTAACAACCAGACGACATCCTTTCAAAATAAGAGCACCTGCTGACGCTGCCGATTGTTACCTGGGTCGACCCTTCAGACGGGCTTTGAAACGCTGCGATCGCTGTTTCGACCAGCTCCAGCGCACATCCGAGGTCTTCAGACCTGGCATTTCCTGATCTACCTGGGAGGCCCCCACTGGGTACGTACACGGCAAAATAGCAGCTCATGTCATCACTTTATAAGCCTCGTGATATCTAGTCATAACAATCAGACTACCAGATTCAATTACGTCAGCCTAAGGAGTCTGAACCAACCACACACACGCACACACACACACACACACACACATCGAACATCACATTCATTTCCAAACAACACAGAGTTAGTCCTGATAGATTGTAGAATTTATAAGCAAGATTCGTTATCGATTCGTTGTTGCAGCCCTAGTCTCAAGGCACTTCACATAATAAACATTCCAATTCACAGTTCATTAAGCCAATCAGAAATAATGTTTCCTATATAAGGAACCCAGCAAATTGCATCAAGTCACTGACTAGTGTCAGTGACTATACAGCAATCCTTATACTAAGCAAGCATGCAGTGACAGTGGAGAGGAAAACTCCCTTTTAACAGGAAGAAACCTTCAGAGAATCCTGGCTCAGTATAAGCAGCCATCCTCCACGACTCACTGGGGATCGAGAAGACAGAGCACACACACACACACACACACACACACACACACACGGACAAGTAATGTGTCTACAGTTATATTATGCTGTCTTAGTAAATATTCTATTTGGTGAAAGATAAACTTTATTGTATTTATCCTAGTGGATCTATAATTAAACGGATAAACTAGTATTAGCACATCAAAAGTCAAGGAAACCAAAAAGTTATTATCAGGAGAGAGAGAATGTTTAAGTAGTTAGCAGCAGTGTGCTAGTCGATGGCCCCCTCCATGAGGCCACCACAGCTCAGCAGAAAATCATTGTAGCTTCTTCTGGGGAGAAAAACACTTACAGAGAAAATAAAGTTAACAGCTGAAATTGCACAAAATAGTACAAAGAGCAGACTGTAGAAGAAAGAAGTAGAGTGTGAGAAGTGGTCAGTGTATCCTCCAGCAGTCTAAGCCTATAGCAGCATAACTACAGAGATAACTCTGGATAATCTATCCTATTTAGATGTAGGCATGTTGGAGGCAGGGCAAGGGAGAGCCGTCTTTACCGACTGTACACTCCACCTCCCTGTACTCCCCCACTTGTCCAGATTTAGGCTAACATCAGATTTTAACCATAGGCCCTATCAAATAAAAATGTTTTAAGCCTATTCTTAAATGTAGACAAAGTGTCTGCCTCACGGACTAAGGCTGGGAGCTGGTTCCACAGGAGAGGAGCCTGATAACTAAAAGATCTGCCTACCATCCTAATTTTAGATATTCTTGGAATCACCAGTAGACCTGCAGTCTGAGAGCGAAGCGCTCGGTTAGGAACGTATGGAACAATCAGATCACTGATGTTTGATGGAGCTTGATTATTAAGAGCTTTATATGTGAGAGGAAGGATCTTAAAATCTATTCTGAATTGAACAGGTAGCCAATGTAGGGAAGCTAAGACAGGAGAGATATGATCTCTCTTTTTAATTCTCATCAGAACTCTAGCTGCAGCATTTTGGACAAGCTGAAGACTTTTAACTACATTCTGTGGACTTCCTGAGAGTAATGAATCACAGTAATCCAGTCTTGATGTAATAAATGCATGAACTAGATTTTCAGCATCACTTCTGGAAAGTATACTTCTAATCTTAGCAATATTCCGAAGGTGGAAAAAGGAAATCCTACAAACTTGTGTAACCTGGGATTTGAATGACATGTCCTGGTCAAAGATAACACCAAGGTTCCTTGCTTTGTTCGCGGAGATTAATGTAATGCCATTAAGGTCAGGCGATTGGCTAAGCAATTTCCTTTTCTGGATTTCTGGTCCAAAGATGAGAACTTCCGTCTTGTCTTGATTTAAAAGCAAAAAGTTTAGAGTCATCCAATTTTTTATGTCCTCAAGACAAGCCTGTAATCTACCCAACCGATTAGGTTCATCAGGGTTAATGGATAAATATAGCTGAGTATCGTCAGCATAACAGTGAAAGTTTATCCCATGCTGTCTAATGATTTTACCAATTGGGAGCATATATATAGTAAAAAGAATTGGTCCAAGCACTGAACCCTGTGGTACTCCGCAAGTAACCCTGGAGTATGAAGACGATTTGTCATGTACGTTTACAAAATGAAATCTGTCAGACAGGTAGGATTTAAACCAGCCTAACGCTGTTCCTTTGATCCCTACAACATGTTCAAGTCTTTCTAAAAGAACATTGTGATCAACTGTGTCAAAGGCACAATAGAAAGAGTTGCACCTAACTTGCATAACCCGATTTAAATGCGGACGTTGGGGTAGCGTCAGGACGTATGGACTACGTCCAGACGCAATATGCGTCTTTTCTGGTTCTTCTTGTTCCGGTATCCGTGAAAACAACAACATGTTTCCCAGTTCGGAAGAGATAGCGACCAAGTTCGTTTGTGCTTTAGTTTCTTCGTCACTCCAAAAGTGTGGTGCTGTGCCGTGACTCGCCATGTTGCTCCCCACTTGTTGTTTACTTCTGGTGTTCTGGCACATACAAGACGTCTCGCTACGCAAAAGACCAAGATTCCTTGCGAACAGAGCATGTGCAGAACACATGCTTTGATGGGGATATCCCGGTATGCGTTTACACGACCAAACATTCGGGTTAGAAAGGTGTTACCCCCGGTTATGAGCATATCTGGGTTTTTGGCGGTGTTTTCAAGGACCTGCGGAACCGGGTTATTGTGAATATTCAGGTTTTATAAGGGTTACTGGCTGCATGTAAACGCACTCAGTGATTCAGCAAATCTGAACTCAAAGGCTCCAAACAGCCTGCAGAACTGTGAATCTTATGTAACTGTCAATGTTACCTGAAAGGGCCAAACTATATTTTTTTGCAAGAGTCAAACTTCTGTAGCCATGGTCACAAAGGGCTATTAAATGAGTGGACTATTAAACACGTTTGGGATTGACACAGACACAGATTTATCTCAACAGAGCATGGATTTATCTACAAGTATTTTGATGATGAGCAAGGAACATTGACTAAATTCATTTTTGTACTATCAAATGAATTTTGAACTAGATCTTGTTAAGGACAAACTGGTACAACTCTGCCAGAAAAAAACAAACGTAACGACCTGTGTTTGGTTTGTGATCACAAGGGGGTGCTATCATACACATTCTACTTCTGAGAGAAAAAAAACAAGAGTTGAAGAAAACATGTGCTAGCTATCTTATCTGCATTTTTAAGCTAGATTCCATGAGCAACTAGCCTGGCAAGCCAGATTAAATAAATGTATTATTTAGTGGCCATGCTCCATTGACGGCTCTCGGTTGTGGGGCGGGTTCTACCGTTGTATTTCAAATGATCTCCGCATTCCACTGGACAATGAATACTCTTGTTTCACTCTGTTGAATCATCCCACCCACCAGGCATATAGAGAGTGCCCTGATTGGCCCACAAAGCGGATAAAGCTCTGTGATTTGTTCACTAAGCAGATAGAGCACTATGATTGGCCCTCTATTATGGACCAATCACAGCTCTTTTTGTGTTTGAAACCCCTCTAGAGAGCTGTGATTGGCTAGACAGAGTCCTGGTAGGAGCTGCTGAGGTTCCAATGGAGCATGCCTAGACCAAACTTTGCAAAGCAAAAATTTGGTCTAGTTCACTAGGCTAATGAGCAACAGCAGCACAAACGATAATTTTAGCAGCACAAGCCAGCACAAACGTAGCACAATTGATTTACACCAGTTTTGTTTGATTCCATTAATGTGGGGGGGCTGGTTGACCTCTGATGACCTCCAGAAATTTTTATTAATATCTTTAAAACGATAGTAGCACAAACGAAAATTTTTGCAGCACAAACCAGCACAAATGTAGCACAATGGTTTGATACCACTTTTGTTGGATTTGAAGAAGGTGGGGGGGCTGGTTGACCTTTTGACCTTTACATTTTCATTAATATCATCAAGACAGAAGCAGCACAAACGACAATTTTAGCAGCACAAACCAGCACAAACGTAGCACAATTGATTGACACCAGTTTTGTTCGATTTAATTAATGTGGGGGGGCTGGTTGACCTCTGATGACCTCTAGACATTTTTATTAATATCTTTAAAACGATAGTAGCACAAACGAAAATTTTTGCAGCACAAACCAGCACAAACGTAGCACAATGGTTTGATACCACTTTTGTTGGATTTGAAGAAGATGGGGGGGCTGGTTGACCTTTTGACCTTTACATTTTCATTAATATCTTCAAGACAGAAGCAGCACAAACGACAATTTTAGCAGCACAAACCAGCACAAACGTAGAACAGTTGATTGACACCAGTTTTGTTTGATTCCATTAATGTGGGGGGGGGGCTGGTTGACCTCTGATGACCTCCAGAAATTTTTATTAATATCTTTAAAACGATAGTAGCACAAACGAAAATTTTTGCAGCACAAACCAGCACAAACGTAGCACAATGGTTTGATACCACTTTTGTTGGATTTGAAGAAGGTGGGGGGGCCAACTTCACTCAGGTGCGGTACAACTGGTAGAACACCTTTAAAAAGCATTCTGACACCCATAGGTATTGCAGCAAACAGTATGGCATATTCTTTGGGAGTTGCTGGAAATTTATATGTGTTTAGGAGTTCTGTGTAAGACATAAGCTGTCCATTAGTATTATACAAATGATTCACAAAAATGATCTGTTTCTCAACCCAATTAGAGAAAAACAATGATTTATTTTTATACACTATGTTCCTGTTATTCCAGGTCAAGTATGTATGGGGAGTAAAATTATGTTTATAAATCAGTGACCAGGCTAATAGAACTTGTTTGTGAAACATTGAAAGTTTTTCTGGAAGCTTTCCTACATTGTAGTCACAACCCAGGATAAAAGTTAGACCACCAAATTTAGAGAAGATATAGTGAGGAATAAAATTCCAAATGGAGACAGGATTTTTAAGAAAATGTTTTGCCCAGTTAATTTTAAACGTGTTGTTTAAGGTAGTGAAGTCCAAGATATTGAGTCCTCCATGTTGATAGTCGTTCATTATTACACTCTTTCTAATGTAATGTGTTTTGTTTTTCCACAAGAAGTTGAAGAGTATTCGGTCAATTTCCCCACAAGTTCTGTTGTCCACATGCAGAGATATGGCAGCATAAGTCAGGCGAGACAAACCTTCTGCTTTGGAGAGCAACACTCGTCCTCTTAAACCTAAATCTCTTTGTTACCACTGATTTAACTCAGATTGAGTTTTTTTAATTATTGGAGAGAAATTAGAGGTAATTCTGGTGTTTTGATCTTTACAGATAATCAAGCCTAAATTAAATCAGACTTCTTATGCATCCGTATTGGGGTTTAATTCCAAGAGCATCTGGCTGCAGACATCAGCTGGCGTCTTTGCCGTGACAGGAAATGACGTATCCGGAAAAACAAGTGTCATTACCTTCGCCGGAAGTCATTACCTTTGCCGGAAGTAGTTTTTTTCGGGTCATTACCTTTGCCGGAAGTAGTTTTTTTTTCTTGAATACGCTTTATTGACAAAGCACAAAAGTAGTTTGGATTTGTCAAAACCATACCGTGTCGTTTTTCTCTTCGATTTGTACACATTTAAGAGAAAAATTACACGGTGGGTCATTACCTTAACCAGAAGTCATTACTTTCACTGGAAGTAGTTTTTTAAAAAACAAAACTTACCGGATAAAGCTTTTTATTTCGGATTTTTTTTTTCTCTTCAGATCTGGACCGGCAAACTTAAGTAACGTTGTTACCTGCGTTGCATGAAAATTGAATATTAAATCCCTTTGTTCTTCAGACAGGAAATTTTAATGACAGTAGTACATACATACATACATATACATACACACACACACACACACACACACACACACACACACACACACACACACACATATATGTATATATACACACACACAATACAAGGCTGTAAAGTGAATTAAAAAACATATGGATAAAATGAGAACACGTTAAACTAAGACTTTTCAAAATGTGCAAACAAAATATTACTGGCTAAATATTCAGTTTTATTGTTAAGCCCAAGATGAACTTTTGACCTACACCAATTGCTAAAGTACAGGACTCCCAGAAGCAGTGAAAAACATTTCAGCAACACTCCTCTCTCACCAGCAACAAAAATTAGTTATTAAATATCCATAACACTGTCCTATTGTGTATCAAAGCAGCTCATTGCAACAGAATTTAACTACTACAGCTGATAACTATTTAGCTAGTTGGTATTTATTTTGAGTGAAAAACAATAAAACCAAAGAAACACTTTATTTCACAACCATTTTATTTTGGGTACAAATGAATTTGCTGAAGCATGGCTTTCTCAACTGCATATCGATTCATCCCCTCCCATTTTTCCAACACTTTTGTTACCTGAAAAACATGCAGGATTACTTCAACGTCGTCGTCTTCCTCCGCTTGTCCGGGTCCAGGTCGTGGGGGCAGCATCCCAACTAGGGAGCTCCAGACCGTCCTCTCCCCGGCCACCTCCACCAGCTCCTCCGGCAGGACCCCAAGGCGTTCCCGGACCAGATTGGAGATGTAACCTCTCCAACGTGTCCTGGGTCGACCCGGGGGCCTCCTGCCGGCAGGACATGCCCAAAACACCTCCCTGGGGAGGCGTCCAGGAGGCATCCTGACCAGATGCCCAAACCACCTCAACTAGCTCCTTTCGATCCAGAGGAGCAGCGGTTCTACTCCGAGTCCCTCCCGGATGTCCGAGCTCCTCACCCTATCTCTAAGGCTGAGCCCGGCCACCCTGCGGAGGAAACTCATTTCGGCCGCTTGTATCCGCGATCTCGTTCTTTCAGTCATTACCCAAAGCTCATGACCATAGGTGAGGATTGGGACGTAGATCGAGCGGTAAATCGAGAGCCTGGCTTTCTGGCTCATCTCCCTCTTCACCACGACAGATCGGTTCAGCGTCCGCATCACTGCAGACGCTGAACCAATCCGCCTGTCGATCTCCCAATCCCTCCTACCGTCACTCGTGAACAAGACCCCGAGATACTTAAACTCCTCCACTTGAGGTAGGACCTCTCCCCCGACCCGGAGTTGGCAAGCCACCCTTTTCCGGTCGAGAACCATGGATTTGGAGGTGCTGACCCTCATCCCAGCTGCTTCACACTCGGCCGCGAACCTATCCAGCAAGAGCTGAAGGTCAGAGCTGGGTGAAGCTAGGAGGACCACATCATCCACAAAAAGCATAGACGAGATTCTCCTGCCACCAAACTCTGTTAAGGATTACTTCATACACTGTCAAATGTCGAAAAGTTACTTTTATACCAATCACTGCTGAAGACTGCGTTGTACCTCTGGAACAAGGACATCAAACACCAAGTCCAGAAACTGGAACTCTCTCTTCTTTATTAGTTTATCTATTCCTGAGCATGAACCAATCCGCTCTGTCAGCTCGTCAACCTATAAAACACGTTAACATAAAAATGAACAAAACGTTCCTCTCAGCATTAGACAACGGACCCAGGTGGCCCACTGACCATGCATCCACATAAATAAATGTGATGCAGCTTATTGTAAGTCAGTATACATTTACCTGTGCATCAGCAAAGTGGAACATCAGTGGCTTTAGTCTTTGCTTTAATTTAAGCGAGACACCTGGATTGTGCCAGATACATGCGGCCAGACTTCACTCCACCGCTGCAGAGATCCTTATACACAGTCTGAGTAGAGACAAGAGTTAAAAATAAGCAACATTACCACAGAAAACAAGGGATTGCATTATCCTATGTCCAATTTTAGAGTCTTAATTTATTATAATTAAACATTACCTTGATTTCCCCATCTCAAATCACTGCCTGTGTTCCATTTTTCAAAGCCTCGATTGTCCTGTAATTTAGATAAAAATACATCTTATTAGCAAATGAAGAATACAAGCACATGTAAGGAGTTTTGTCAGGGTCACTTGAAGAAGTCCGATATTCATTTTAGATCTATATTTAAGGCCTCTAACTCCTGAATGATTTGCAGCTACATGTGCTTAAATCCGGTAATATTAATATAAACCAAACCCGATCAAAGCAGTCAGTCGACAAAAATATCTATTTTTTATAAGGTTAGGATTATTCTGAAACAGAATCAGAAGGAGGGCGGCATTAATTAGAGAAGTGGCTACTATTTCAAAGTTATTGTACCTGTTGCAGGACACCTGATTTGTGCAACCACAGTAGAATGACCCAGCACACCACACACAATAACTGAAAAATATTTAGAGATATTGAAAGCTAAGCTTGTCCAGAAAATACATTTTATTTCTGGGTGCACAGGACCAGTTCCAGTGTGGGCCAGATGCTGAAAAATAAATTCAAAAATCTGTCTTTTTGAAGTTTCACAAATCAGAGGAAGGTTTCACAAATCACAAACTATGTTTTATGCATTCCTACGAGCCCAGAATAATCTAAAACAGGTTTGAAGAGTGTATGTATTGTAGGTTTTGAGCTAGAGCAGAATAAAAATGGTCAGAGTAGAGAAAAATTGGGTGTATTAGCCCTTTAGCCATTTCCCGAATCGGAAGCTAACTTTAGCCTCGTATGAAAACTAGTGATTGAAACCACTTACAAATCTCTGAAAATCTACGCTTTTTAATTAAAAAAGGGTATTAATAACGTTTCAGTCAAGTCAGTATTAGAAATCGTGGTCTTTATATCATATCTAAATTATATATAAAGTTAATATTATTACTTTAACTGTTTTAACAAACAGGGAGACCAGAAATTCAAATAGCTAAGTTAAAGCTAAGCTACAATTGCTGATAGCTTTATTTATGTATCTTTTGTGTTAGCTAGCTTGTGATCTCCCTGCATTAGTTTTAAGACTGCGTGATAATATTGATACAATTAGCTATGAAACATGGTGCCTTTGCAGTAATTCTCTGGTAAAGCTTTAAAAGCTACAGTGCCTACATTTAAGAACTAAGAACGATTGCAACAATTAGTTAATTTCATCCTTATCCTTCTTTCTTTATCTATCATCCTTATCCTTACCTTTCCTCAATTGAAACCCGCCGAGTATGGTTGAAACAAAAACAACGTAGCGGCCGCCAAAAAAAGACCAACTTCCTGCCGAGGTCTTTCGCTCGTCGATTTTCCGGTAAAAGTAATGACACGCCATCTTGCTCTCGACACACCAGCTGATGTCTGCAGCCAGGTCCTACTCTTTAATTCTGCGGAACCCAAGTCTTCAAGCTATGTTTCTTACCGGGATTCCGGTTATATGTATTCTGGCTGGATAACGATAGCTTTCCCAGAGTTTTTGCTGGACTAAAAGATAGAACAAATCTTTTCAAAACGCCGAACAAATACAGTGTATGTAGAAAGTAATTTTATTTTGTAAGCGATTTTTTAAACGGTTCATGTCTCACAGATATCTGCTTATTGTTTAGCTAGTCGCTGCTCTCGGGCTGTTTGTTTAAAAAACACCTAAATCTACCGTCAGCACTGGCCTGTGCGACGTATTTAGAAACAGTCTGTATACATGTATTTTAACCATAACGATATTATCACGGGAACTTAGTTACTAATTCTGTGTAGCTTACAGCTAACCGATTAGCTCTGGTTCAATATATATTGGCCAACAATGAGTTTCTCTGCGTTACGAGTCTGGTTGGCTGCATACAATTAATATGTTTTTGTTTACAGTTATTTTTGTTAATATAATTAAAGCAGATTGCATCCTTATTTATTATGTAGTGTTACCTCAGACAATTATAAAAGCGACGTTCTTTTAATATTAGTGTGAACATTTCTTTGCGTCTTTATTTTTTCAAATTTTCATCAAACATGGATTCAAAGTTTCTGTGCTTTGACCAGTGTGGATTTTTAGCCCATGTAAATCAGCCACTTTGGTTTTATATTTGAGCGAAGAGATTTGTTTGTGGAACAGCATTTTCTTGCCCAATAAATAACAAATTATAAAGTGTATATTGTATTCTCTTCAAGTTTTTTGCTTAAAATAATCTAAGAGACTTGTCATATTTCATACAAATAAAATTTGTATACATATAAATTAAGTTTTGATTAAACAGTTTCCAACCATTATTACTGTACTCGTTTCACAGTTTAGGGCCTCTAGCATACAGATCCTGAATGCTACATTTCATAAAGTCTCCCAAAAAGGCATAATTGTAACCCATGACCTTTGTTTTTTATGTTGTTCCTACAGGCTGATGGCTCGTCACTTTCCTCCTGTCCCCTCTGATGTCACCTACTTTCTGTCCTCAGTTCTTCCTCGTGGTTTTGCTTTGGGGCCTTCGCTGCTCTGTGAAGGCAGTGTAGGGCTTTGGTGGGTCGGCCACCCGCTGGAGGCCGGGACTCTGCTGGGAAAAGAAGGCGACACAGACTGGATCTCCAAGAGTTACCCGGTAACCTACAACTGATGCAGCAAACTCACAACAAACAACAGCGGTGTTAGTTAGACCCTCACAGGAAGTCAACAGACCAATCACCTACATTATATTTATAGACTGGATATGTCTCCCCATTCTTTTCATTTTACCCCTTCAGCTAATAAAAGTCATAATTCAGACCTTCGTTCCTGCTCGATGCAGCAGACACTTTTAAAACGGCTTCACTTATTGAACATTGTGTTGAGTTCATACAAACCAAACACATGGGCTGTTTTCTAACTGCTTTTCTTCATTTGATCATCTGCACTTGTCCATACCCCAGAAAGTAGAATTGAAATGCTGCTGATTATGTGATTGAGATATAGCCTCCAAACATCTGGAGCTTCCACATGTTTGATGCTGCACCTCTACTAGGACAAGCATTGCAATATAATGGAGCATACGTCTATTAAACTGTCTGAGTCCATCGTGTCTGACTGACTTAACGTTTGTTTCATCAGCCTTGAAATCCTTCGCAACCTGTCTCTGTCTAGTGAGACTGTATAACCATTTAATGAAGCGCTGACCCCATGGGAAGATAATGGTAAATGTATTTGCATAGTGCCTTCTAGGGTCCTACAACCCCCCCCCCAAGGCACTTCACAATGCAGTCAGTCATTCATGCATTCACACACACATTCACACGCTGGTGATGATGAGCTATAATGTAGCCACAGCTGCCCTGGGGTGCTCTGACGGAAGCAAGGCTGCCAAACACTTGTGCCACCGGTCCCTCCAACCGCCAAGGTCTGTCTTGCCCCAGGACAC
Organism: Nothobranchius furzeri; assembly: GCF_043380555.1. Taxonomy (NCBI): domain Eukaryota; kingdom Metazoa; phylum Chordata; class Actinopteri; order Cyprinodontiformes; family Nothobranchiidae; genus Nothobranchius; species Nothobranchius furzeri. Next base: position 12,096,549 of record NC_091749.1, on the reverse strand, counting down.
AACAGCGATGATCGTTCAACCCTCCAATTACTGGACAACCCACTCTCCCTTCTGAACTACTGCTGCCCATAATGAATCTGTCCTTGTAATTTTCACCAAATATTCCACCGAGGAAAAATTATGAGAAGAACCAGCAAGGCGCTTCTCATGTGAAATGATTTCCAATGGTTCTGCAATCTGAGCTCAACCTGTCCATCTACCATCTGAGTCCAACACTGACGATATTTACTACCAGAAATATGAAAGTACATACTTTATCCTGCTAGGAAAACAAAACCTGTGCATTCAGATGCTAACAAAATCTTTTTGGAGATAATGCAAATGTCTGGTTTTTTTTAGACACTGATGGAGATGTCAGCAAATCAAGAAGCTCCATTACAAAGAGCCCCCTGGATCAAGTAAGTTCACACAAAGTTAAGGTTTATGCTGAGTTCTTTTAATTATTTTATATCCAAGGCTGATCAAAGTCTTAGCGACGGTCCAATTTAAAACCTCAGACAAACGTTTGAAGGTTTGACCTACAGATGGCGATGTGTAACTGTTAAAGGGTTCAGCATCACTGGAATTACAGTAAAACCTTGGATGGAGCCATGGGAGTGTTTGTGTGAGTTGATTCCTAAAAGGCGATAAACTCATTATGTGAAGTTAGTGGCATAAAGAGAGTAAGATAAAGAAAAAAAAAAAGATTTTTAGTCTAACCCATACTTGTCGACAACACTCTTATCAGACTTTTATTTTTACGTTTTGCCTCTGTCTCAGAGCCACGTTATGTGACGTTTTTCAATAATTATAATTTTTAAATTCATGTAGAAGTTCCTGTATGCTGCTGGTACAGCCCATTTCCTTGGGAAAACGTCCTTTAGTGTTTTAACTTCTTCACAGACGTTATTATCGTAGTCTGTGGGTGTGTAATTATCAGACTGGGAAACTGCCGGACTCTCTTTGCTGTCTCAACCTGTAACATTTCTCCTCTAAACTTCAGCAGCTGTATTGTCTGTAATGCTGTTAATCTTTTATTTAAAAATGTGAATGAAAAACAAAAGAAACTCATGTTGAAAAATCCAGACTTTTTTGTTAAAGGTGAAATATGTTCAGCTGCCATTTAATAGCTGATGTCTTAATTAAAATCAGAAACTCCTCCTATTTCTGTTGTCTTCAGACTGGTCCAATCCCCCCGTGGGCTTGATGGTGTATTTTGTCTGTCTTTTATCTTTTTTTTTTCTTCTTGACGGTTGCATCTGTGACAACATTGTCTCTTGCTCCAGGCTGTGTACTTCTAGGTGTCCTGATTAAACACTGCCCCAGTTTTCTCTCCCACAGAGTGAAACTGTGAAAAGAAAAGCAACATCTTGTTGATATTGTTGACGGACATTCATGTTTTGTAGTTTTCCTTCTGTGAATGAGCTGGTACGTGCACGTGCTTCTGCACCTCAAGTGATTGGTTGCACCGTGGGTGTGGTTATAAATATAAGCGCACACCTATTGTTTGGTATATTTTTGTTTGTGCTGGCCTGCATTATGGTGGCGGGGTGTACTGGGGAGAAATTTCTGTTGACCGCTGTCTCATCAATTTACACCTCGAAAGATCTGCACTGTCTATGAAGTATTGTTTGGCATCTAATCACCATCGATTACACCCAAGGCCGAATTAACCATATGGGCAACTGGGCAATTGCCCAGGGCCCACAAACTCTAAAGGGCCCAAGGCATCAAGGGCACGAGCAAAATACTGTAGGCCTATCTGTAACCTCCCGCTTTATATTAAACTAGGGTGACCGTCCTGTTTTCCCCGGACATGTCCACTTTTCACTCTCTGCCCGGGCGTCCGGACTGGGGGTTCTTGTATTGATGAAAATGTCCGGCTTTTCATCCAGGAGCAGGGATCGAATTATGGGGGGAGCTGGATATCCTACACATCCAGGGGAGCCGGAAAAAAGTTGTCTACCGATATTACATCATTCATGGACTCTTGAGCAGAGAGCACAGAGAGCGGCAGAGCGATGATCGTTGTTGTGCAGTGCTCCAGGCTGCCGCGTCCAGCGCACGGTCCATTCTCAAAGTGGCGCAACCAAAAAACTATAATTAGCACACGATCGTTCATGTCCGCACATGTTCTCTACTTTCTGTCTTATTTGTGCTTGAAGCGCTCTGCCACTGCGGAGCTCATCACCTGTGTTGCGGTGATTTCACCTCACTGAAGCAGCATCGCAACGCGCACTCCGCTTTGCGTTCAGGAGATCTTTGATCTGCTCAAAAGTAACTGATGAGGTGAAAAAGTAAGAATCCAGGCAGCAGTTTTTCTGGAGAGTTTAGAGGCGATGCAGGAAGATGAGAGACAGACAGGACAGGAAAATAGTTAAATAAAAACAAGAAAACAAAACAAAGTGTTGAAAAGTAAAATGTAGGTAGATTTATCTCCACTGCACGTTTTTACCTGTATAAAACAATAAGTTATACACATGTAATATTTATACATCTGACACAATTCAGATCACCTTCAAAACTCAGTCACACACCCAGGGCCGTTTCAAGACATTTTGGGGGCCAAGATAAAATGCAGAAAAATGAGATTTTGCAATAAATATGCAAAATATCTACATATGAATTGTTTTAGAGCCCTTTTATTGGCAGAATCTGATATTAATTTAGTTCTTACAAAAAATGGGTCCCAACATGGTTTGTGTGGCGTTGCCATAGTGTGATGTCATAGGCACAGATCCCCTGTCCTCTTGTTTGGAAATGGAAATATGGTCACTCTATATTAAACAAACTGTCCACCCGGGCTTTTGCGCTGCACAGAGACACTTCGCTGCCTATGACTGAACGTCAGTTGAGAGTCAGTCTCATGCAGACTGACCAATGAAGAGAGGGCCTCAAGTTAAGACCCTCTCCTCATTGGTCAGTCCACACGAGGTGGGTCAAAGGTAACTCTGGCCGGGTTACGTGATGTCATGCATTCAAGTAATGAGTATATTTACTGCATATTACAGTAATATATTCTTTATGTGAGCACATTATGGTGATCCTCGGGTCATGATGATGGGGCCCTTGAATATTGTTGCCCAGGGTACAACAAAGTGTTAATCTGGCCCTGTTTACACCAGGTCCAAAGTTGCACACAAACTAAAAAATATATTTTTTTTTAGTAATGAATAATCTAATTAGTTACCGTCTGCTTTTATCATAACGCCGTTTCTGTTGCTGATAAGAAAATGTGTGCGTTACTAATTCAGCTGCGTGGTGTGTTGAAGCCATCATCAGCTGATAGGGAGCTAAAGAGGCGAATGTTTTCATCCAAGTGCATCACGGCCCGCAGATTCGCTGCTGCACGCGTGGACCTGCAGCTTTGATCTTCTTGGCGTGACAGCGAGACATTCTGAAGGTCCGCTCACCCGTTCACCGCTCAGACGTCACAATCTTCTACCATCCTAGATCATCCAACATCATTCTACTATAACCTGTTTCTGCTCATTTCTTTCGTCCCGCTGTAACACTGGTTACATCAGTCTCAGACGTCATGGGCGCTCAGGTGTTATTAGAACTACCTGTGTGTCATTACCACCCAGCTTCAGCTCTTCTGTGTTTGGGTCCTCCATCAGATTTGTGCTTCTTCTAGTGTCATTTTATAGGACTTTTATTTATTTAGCCATTATTAGATTGCCAGCAACAGAAATGCTACTAAAAACACACAATTATGTGAAGCAAAAAAACTTAGAATACTGTTCAAAATTACATTTATTTTAGTAATTTAAGTAGACTGAGAGACCATTTAAAGGCTCGGGAACCTTACAGGTGTTTCTATTTGCAGTTATAAATTTTAGCTGATTGGGGTCTTGTTAAATATCACACAGTGACCTTTTAACAAATTAATTTCAATAATTCAGTTTTATAAAAACCATTTGGAAATACATTTTATTATGTTCCAGTCATTAGTCATTTATATTTCAGTATTGTAGTCATTTATAGTAAATTAATTAAGTTTAGTTAAGAGGGGAACCCATTTTTCTTGCATTCTTTAATGAAAAAAGTAATGAAATAGTTATTTTTTTTTTTTGGTAATGAGTTACTTTTATAATCTTGTAACTCCGTAAGTAACTGAGTTACATTTTGACAAAGTAATCGGTAACTTATTACGTTTTTAAAGTAACGTTCCCCACACTGTAAATGAGACCCCTGTTCTTTATCAAATGCATAGCACTTTGTAGCGTCATATGGTCAGAGGTGTCTAAACATTTACAACACAGACCAGAATTGCTGTGTTGGAAAGGCCTAGCCTTGAAATCTAGACGGACAGTAGCAGAAGCAAACTTTTTGATGGCTTGCCAGGCTAGAAAAGGCACACGAAATCATTAGACATAAAAAGATTCTCATATGTTCACTTAAAGCGTCAGAGTCTTTGGATTTAAGGGTGAGGGCCTCGAGGGCCGGTATCCAGCACGTTTTGATTTTAACTCTGCTTCAACACACCTGATTTCAATCAGCAGGTAATTAACAGGCTTCCACAGAGCCTGACGAACTGCTGCACAGGCGATTCAACCACTGAATCTAGTGTGTTGGACTAGAGAAACCTAAAACGTGCTGGATACGGGCCCTCGAGGCCCAGAATTGAGTACCCATGGGTTGGCTGGTCTTAAAAATAACTTTTAGTTGATTGTGGTCACTCTTTCTTTAGTCAAGTCGTATAAATGATTCTTAAAAGTCTGCTTTTAGTAAACGTCAGTGAGGATTTTTGGTTTGTTTTACTGTGTAACTAGAAATGGGGTTAATTGCAACAAATACTTTGTATAATGCCTAATCTTTTTTTGTTCAATTGTTTTAAAACTGTTTACATTTTTGTTTCATATAAATTAAATAAAAATGTCTATTTGGGTATGTTCCTGTGTGATTCTCATTCTCACTGATGAAAAGACTCAAACTGTGCTAAAAACGTTTAATCACATCAACATCAGCAGGTGTTAATATAAACATTTACAGCCAAGTAGACAGTTAGATTGCTTCAGTCCATTTCATGTTGTTTCCTGCTGTCCATGTGGAGGAGCTAGAGGGACATTTACCTCACTGTCACCCCTGGAACCCTGAAAAACTCTTGTTTACCACAAAGGTTGTAATTAGAGTCTTACTTAAGGAAGATAAAGAGTTATTGAACAATGTTCAGAGCAGATGAGTCACTGATCTGTTTGATAAAATACATTTCCACATCAGCATATTTTAAAATCACTTGTTTGAAGCTTTGTGAGCAAAAACTCCAGTCAGCAGAAAATAAAACTAAACCAAGATGGAAAAGATGGAGAAGACTCTGAGGAGAAACAGTTTCTTCATCAAGTAAATGAAAAACCAAGCAAGAGCATAAAATCATTGCAGCACAGTGGTTAAGTAGGAATATGACAGCCCAGCTCATCCAGACCTTTGTTGTTCCTACTTGGTGGAGCTTTATGTGCGGTGAGGGATGGGACGCATGCAGAAAATACCCAGAAGCTACAGACTGTGGATATCTTATTAAACTCCTGCTCTTTTAGTGTACTGATTCAAACAGATTGAGCCTATAAATCTTAAATGCATCTCAAAAACAATTATAAACACTAAATTAAAGATAATAAGATAGGCGCTTGATCCCTGCAGGGAAGTGACATTGTTATTGTTTTATTTAAAGGGACAAAAGAAAAGCCGTATTTTGGCTAGAACGTATAATGACCGTGTGATAAAAGAGACCTTGAAATGGATCAAAAGAAAAGACAGAAGAACCAAAAGAAGATATGAAACTGAGAATGCTCAAATTGTTAATCTGGTAAAAACAACTAAAGTATAAAGGGACGTGTGCGTATGTTATGAACCAGAAGTGAAACAAACCAACCTGATGGGGTAATGAGGAAACAAGGCCAATTAAATAAAGAATGATAAAGTGAATACAGAATGAACCTCCTTCATTAATTGTGTGTGTTGGATATTAATCTGGCTCAAGCCTCACATTTATTTAATAACTGGTTTTCAATTTAAGTAAATTCAAATATTATTTTTTGTAGCCTCAAATCATCTCAATGAGTTCTATATTTAAGTACAATGGCAAGATTACGCAAATACAGAGACCTTCATCAAACCCTGATCAAATCACATTAAAGGAAGAAACAGCGTGGGCTGTAATAGGAATATTCACTAGCACTTTGCCTAAATAACAATGAAAAATGTTTCAAGATTTGATTTGATAAGAGCCAAATTATCAGGGAATAGAATCCTAACATCAGGTGGACTGTTTTATTACAAATGGCCATTAATAAAAGCACTAAAGCATGGACATACAAGTGTAGTCAATGTTTACTCACATGTTGCAGCCTGTTAATGTTGTGGGGAGTGTATGACAAAATTCAAAGAAACCAAAATCAAAAGTTAAATATTTTTAATTACTCTGGCGGCTATTTGACCGCTCTTCTTGGCAGAATCAGTAGCGTTAATTTAACTTGTGGTTTCTTGGCACAAACATGTCTTTTTAGCAAAGTTTCCAAACTTTCTAAAGTTTATGGCCATTCCGGAAGCTTAAGTCAGCCTGTGTTATCCAGTCGTGTTTCATGTGCTTGGGGCCATTGTGCTTTTGCATACCCCATTACGTTACCACCACCTAAAAATAAGTAAATGTGACCAAAATAACTTAGTGTGAGCTTAATCATTAAATAATTATTTTATTCTTATTCTGATTAAACAATTTAGAGTGGCCATATCATTGAAAATCCACTTTTTGGAGCTTTTTACCATGTGGTATTGTTATTTTCTCATGAAATGATTAAAGCTGGGTTTATTTTTCATTTGGGTAGGAATAGGCCATGTGGCCTAAATCTGTATCACAATATAGTATTTTCTTTTATTCATTTTTGCCAAAATGACTATTTTTGAACATTCTCACATAGAAAGAAAACAATCTTTTATATAGCGCCTCTCAAGATAAAAATCACGAGGTGCTTCACAAAAACAAAAAAATGAATGTACCCAAAAAATAAAAGTATAAAATGATAAAAAATAAATTATTACAAAAATGTTTAAAAGAAGAGAAAAAAACAAATGTAAGGAAAGCTGCCGTTTTATCGGAGAGGGCGTAGTGCCAGTTCTGTTTCCAAGGACACTTTCTTCTCATTCGTTGTGTCATTGTGGCCAGTGATGCATTGTAGGTTACGTTATGAATGGATGGAGCTCAGGCCGCTGGAGGTGAGGTTGACTAAAACAGACTGTTTAATTTCTGGTTACAAAGACATGACTAAGGACCAAGGATAGAACCCTGTGGCACACCAAATTCATGATCAGGAAGGTAAAGAGGCGATTTCCAAATCCTACACACAAGAAATGCATTTAAAAAAACATTTTGCATTTTAGGAGGTGGAAATATGTGTTTTATTTCATCATAACCTAGAGAGTTTTTATGTTTTTATTGGACAGCGGAAAGCATGGATGAAATTAAAGAGGCCGAGGCTGTAATAACCAAAAAGACAAAAGAAGGACCAAAGAAGAAAGAGTTGAAAAGTCAGGATGAGGAGGAGGAACACAGCTGCTTGAGGAGGAGCCACCCAATCACACTTGGGAGGAAGAGGAGAATTAAAATCATCCAATCCAACCAGAGTCCTGAGTGTGACATCCAGCAAGACATTCCTTCAGACACAGCAGATGTTGGACACTCAAACGCTGTCCCTTCAGACAAAGACACAGACGACTCACTCCCCGCATCTCTTTCTGTCCGCTGCAGCTCTCGTCTAGCTGCTAAACCCCGACGAGTTCACAGTCTGTCCAGCAGAACTCGACACCCCCCTGCTGGATCTGACTCACCCAAACAGAATGAAGAGCAGAGCAAAGACTCAGCTGAAGGCCTAGATGTCTCTCCATCACACCCTGAGTCCGTTGTCACAGCTTGTCCTGCTGAGAAGGTCTCTGAGTTGCAACCGGAGGTCCGAGAGAGGCGGTACAGCTGTTCCAGCTGTGGTAAAAAGTTCTTCCAGATTGGTCACTTGAAGAAACATCAGTTTAGCCACACTCATGAGAAACCATTCACCTGCCAGGCCTGTGGGAAACACTACACCTCAGCAGAAAGCTTCAAAGCCCATCAGGTACAGGGAGTGGTGGTTCTGTGGATTAGTAAAACATGTATTTTTATATTGATTTTCTCTCCTCTCATTTAACTTTAACATGGATGTTCTGGTCAGAGTCATGTCAAACAACTTGGGCCCCATATGGGTTTGGAAAATTGATTTAATCCAAAAAAAAAAAAAGCCCCAGCTTCCAAACTTTTGTATTTTTTCAGTGGCTCAGGTAATGTCTTTGAAGTGATGACACAGAGATGTTACGAGATCAAGCTGAAGGCTGATGTATTAACTGGAACGCTGTAAAATCTCAGAGATGTCATTTCTTTTCTTTCCCCAAGAGTTTAAAAATATTTTTATTTGCTATTTTCAAAGAACAACATAAAGGAGAAGCATGAAACAAATGAACAAAGAGCAGAGTTCAGTAGTCAGAAATCAGACAAGCCGCTGCTCAGGTGATATCCTCATGCTATAGTGTAGACATAAATAAGACATAAGGTTTTCTGTCATGCTAGACTAGATGCTCCATTAATAATCTGCACTTACCAGAAAGTATGATGAGGCCCAAAATGTCAGAACGTTAACCAGATTCCTGTGATTAGCACAGTTAATAAAGGAGACAGGAGAAAAACTGCCCATTATCTTTGTAAAGGTATCAGTTCTTTAGACGCAACGTGAAGAGACCGGTTTAAACTTTTAGAAATGGTCTGATGATAAATTCACTCTTATGTAAGGGTTAGGTTGTGATGCCCCAGATTATTGACAGATTACGGATTTAGCATTTTCCCAAACACCTTACCTACTTGGAATCTTAATTCCAATTCCCCCTCCCAGGTCGCTCCCAGTATCAAGGCCTAAACCTCCCTAGAGAACCTTAGAAATAGTTCTGGCATTGTAGAAGACGACACATTTCCACTTCAGTTATAGATAATTGCCAGATTTATTTTAATATTATGTGATTCATTATTGTTTTAAATGTCATTTTTAACTTCTTTTATTTTAATAATTTCTGGTCAAACGTCATTAGATTTTCAACATTAAAAAGATCTATAACGTGGATTTCCATGTGAGAAATCCTGAGTGAAAAGTCCTTTATAGTCAGGATTCTTAAAAAATGATGAAAATGTGGATTTTATTACTCAGATCTTCCATCATCTTATTTGACAGCCCTCTAGGCCAGTGTTGCTTGTTACTGAAATGAAAGGAAAGATTTTAACACAAACCAGACTCAGAACCAGAGCACTGGTGTACTGAAAAGATTGACCTCTCCCTTGTTAAAAAGCCCCAGCAGGAAACCAAAGAAGAATCAACACTCACAGCAGTGGGGCTGATCCATATTACTTAAAATAATAGAGGATTTGCTTCCAGATGAGTCACCGCGGTGAGCGTCCATTTTCCTGTCCCAACTGTGAGAAAACCTACTGTCTGAGGCGGGACCTGCAGGAGCACATGGTCCTGCACACCGGAGAGAAGCCTTACACCTGTGAGAACTGTGGCAAGTCTTATGCACGACGTCCTTCCCTGCGCGTTCATCGCCGCCTCCACTGCAGCAAGATGAGCTACACACAGTCTCCAAAGGTCATTTCAAATCATACCAGCTTTATTAAAGGGGCCATATTATGGAAAATCCACTTTTTGGAGCTTTTCACCATCTTCTATTGTCATTTCCTCATGATAAATACCCCTAAACCCTTTTTTGACTTCATTCATGCATTTTCCTGTCTCGGCTGCATTTGACTGATGTTACGATTTTTCCTACATGCAGCAGAATGTAACCCATTTGCGTCATCTGGCATTTCTTCTCCCCCTGAACCTGTTCTGGTCTCGTTCCATTCGTCCTGTCTACAAAGATGCATGTAATGGCCAGCTCAGGATATGTGTTAGACGACATATTTTGTAACAGACTCAGTGGACCAGCGGTTAGAGTGACAGGCTGGCATGTAGTTTAGCGCAGGCGCGCCTCCTGATCCCGGCAGTAACTTTTTTCTTCTATCTTTAGCTACACTTGCCAGTATTATGTTTTCCACTCTTTTTCCACTGTTTTTTCTTTGTTTGTTTAGCCAATGTGAGTCCATATGAAGTGAGTCGGAGTGTCAAATAAAATACTGCTTTGAAATGACCAAATTCAAAGATCTTTGGAGACACAACAAGTATTTTGCAGATAACAATCAATGAAACTAAAATGTAAGTAAATTTGCTGACCATTAGGTGTGTCTTTATGGACAGGACACATGGTTTTCACAGCGGCGTTTTGTCCCCAACACAGAGATAATTTGTCAGAATATCCACTCTGGTACTGGTGCAGATTTTTTAATGACTTTCAGACTAAAACATTCTCAACCACGGCATGAAATGAATCGCTCTATACTCGCAACTCTGAAAATCTGGGCATTAGTGGTCTACTTCCAGGGGAGACAGGTTTCAGATCTGAGACTAGATTCATGGGGAGGATGACACACTCAGTTTCCATCCTCATGTCTGCAGGTCTTAACTTGCACATGAGACAGGAAAATACATGAATGTAGGCAAAAATGGGTTTCATGAGAAAATAGCAATATCACATGATCAAAAGCTCCTAAAAGTGGCTTTTCTTTGATATGGCCCCTTTAAAGTCATCAGAGATGCTTGCTGCAACTTGTTTTTTGTTTGGTCTCCCAGGTGCAGTGTTCAGTCTGCTCCAAGTTGCTGGCCAATTCGAATTCCCTGAGGAACCACATGAAGCTCCACACGGGAGAAAAGCCTCACATCTGTCAGCAATGTGGGAAGTGTTTCAGACAGAAAGGTATGTAAGGTGTGATCCTGCAGCTGCAGCAATCCGATCAGCAGTCAGCTGTGATCATTCTGATGGAGCTAGACATTTGTCTGACAGTTTATCTTGTTTAAGGCCGCCATGTTTGACCTGTAAAATAATCTGGACATTAAATCGGTTCAAAGGAAAACTCTTAAATCTGTATATGCATGAGACATATTTCATAGGTGCCAACAAGCAATCATAATAACCACGACAAACAAAATAAATAACAAATGTTAAAATATGTAAAAATGAGCTAGGTTAAATTAATGGTTCAGATTTTGTAAGAGTTTTAATTGTTATCCAAACCTATGTGATTGTTTTTTTTTAATTCATCCTCAACAATAGGACTAAATCTAAATGCAGTTCACATAATAGCATCAAGGCTCTTTAAATAGAATATATCGTATTTTCCGGACTATAAGCCGCTACTTTTTCCCACGCTTTGAACCATGCGGCTTATAATGAGGTGCGGCTTTAGTCAACCAGAAAGGATGTATGCTAGAAAGTCTAATGAAAGAATGGTTAAAGGAGTGCTACGGAAAGCACCCAGGATGATTTTTTCACAGTAAAACGGCGCTGCGTGTTTTCCCAGCTTCACCCCGGGATGATGACAGCAACACGGAGAGCGACACTAACATCGCCACAGAAAAGGTATGTGACTAAGCTCTTCTGAGGCTGTTCAAGTCCGACACTGAAGAAGATGACTTCAATGGTTTCAGTGCGCAGGAGGACGATGAATAAACGAATCAATAACTTTTCTGCTTTGTTTGTTCAGTTATGTTCAGTTAAACTATGTTTTCAATTCAGTAGATATCTGCGGCTTTTAGCCCGGTGCGGCTTATATTGAGGTGTGCTCTATAGTCCGGAAATTACGGTAATAGTCTTTATTGTCATTATGTCCAGAGGCACAAAAAAAATTAAGGGTATTCTCAAATGGTAAACATGGATGTTTCCACATCTGACTGTTCATAGACCAATGTCACATGCATTACTGTTGAAGAGGATGGGTTGTATCCCTCCTGACAAAGATGTCGTCTCATTATAAACGCAGCTGTCCAGCTGAAGCTCATTCTCTTCATTCCATATGGAGCCAGTCTCCTCCCCTTGAGGTCAGCTCATGGGTGCCCTGAACAAAAATGAGTGGAAGTGAATGAATGGGGCTCTGAAACAAATTTTCTGACCTGCTGTGCCTTACGCCCTGAATCATATCTGTTATACTTCCATTTAAATGAATAAAAATGTGTCTTTAAAATTCACTGACATTAAAGGGACTTTACGGAGTTTTGAATTTTTATGCTCGCGATTGCCCCCTCAGGCCAAAAGCGTAATGGCAGCTTCAATAGTGGGTTCATGCACGAGGCGTGCATGCTGTACGTGCACACTCCTTAACAAAAATAACAGCTGAGACAGTCCCGTGTGTGTGTGTGTGTGTGTGTGTGTGTGTGTGTGTGTGTGTGTGTGTGTGTCCCGGAGGACAGAGGACAGGAGAACGCGCAGCTAATTAATTAAATAATCTGGTTATGTACCTTTCTCTTCAGCACAGCCGACAAAGGTTTAAGATGGGTCAGTCCTGCATGCTCAGATGATTCCCTTCCGTTGCTTGAAAAATTGTTCCAAAATGAAAGTTGAACCCACATCTTTTTTATCTGTGAATTCAATGCCATTCGGCGAGTCTCAAATAAAAATGTGGGCATCTTACTGTAAAAAAATATACCATTAATGTAAATAAGAAACTCTAAATAAACTGTGTTCACATCTAGAATTGAACCCAGGTCTTCTGCACGAGAGTCCGACATTTTACTAGGTGAGCTAAAGCGCCAGTGACGTCTTTGTATCAGTAACTTTTATATCCTTGATGACAGCTGAAACAACTTTCAAAGAACGGTTCGGAGCGAAAGTGGCTATTTTGTTGCTAATTTGCAGGAAATATCTAGACGAAAGTTCTACAGAAAGTAGCTAAGGGTCCTCAGAAATGTAGCTAGCTTTGTCACTAGGTGTTAGGAACAGCGACAAAGTCACTGAGTTGGCACTGCCTCTCTCTCTGCTGCTAAAGCTACTGATAGCAAATGCTACGGGCGATGCCTGAGCGTGAACGCGCATGAAGCAGCCTGCTCGACCCGAGCATCTCTCTTTTTCTGTGATTTTGCAGAAAAACAGGCAATCACAGTAAAAATGCCAGGGCTCATTCTACAGGACCAGGGCATTGCTGGAGAATGTATGAAGAAGAAATGTATTATTTCTATACATGTTTTGGCTGTCAAACTTCCATAATGCCCCTTTAAATTTGAAATCCATGGCACATATCAAACTGGATCAGAAAACAAGTTTTATTGCTCCATAGACTCTAAATCATTGTTTTGACTGTAGGGGACCCATGGACCAGAAGTAGATGGCTGTGACTTGGATGCAGATGTAGTGTAATAGTTTATGCTCTTTTATGAAAGAGGAACCATTCTACATATTACTTTGAGATATAAATTTTAATAAATTAATAACCAAATTTTATAGTTTTAAGAAGACTCAAAGGTTGTTTTCATCGATAAACTGTCGATAATATCCGTGGGTCTGTGTTTCAGTTCAATGAAGAGACAAGTTTGAAAATTAAAAGTTTTAATTCTTCAAATTAAACTAATGATTTTTAAATGACAAGCATAGGAAACAACAATCAACATTGGCAACTTTGTTGAACAATCTTAAACAGTTGATATTTTAAACTTGCTCAAATAGACCTTGTGTTGAATGTGTGAAATTTAATAATGAGGTGAGATGAAGGCATGTGTGCGTCTGATTTTGCTTCAGGAAGAAACAGGTGTCTGAGTGAAAAGTGATGGGTTGAATAAAGGTTTTGTTGGAAAAGATGCATCAAACGCTATCTATTGTGTTCTGCCTCACCGTACGAGGACCCTCTTTCAGATCCGGAACGTCCCAGGAGGATGTTTCATCCAGGACACACCTTGGCTGGCAGAGGAGACGAAGGTGTGCACCGATCCGGTCCAGAGATGCCCTCGGTACACGTGATGATGAAGCGTTTGCAGATGCGCTTTCTTAAGTTTAAATTACTCCGAAAATCAAAGACTCTGGACGAGTCTGCATTAGCGGTTGCAATTCAGCTATTCCTGTCTGGCTTGGCAGGAACAGCGTGGGGGGGGGGGGGGCTCCGTTCCTCCGTTAGCGGTTGTTCATACGTCCTCTCTCTTTCGTTGTCAAACCCCGAACTGAATCATGAACTGAAAACTTACCAAAAGCCTTTCTCTTCTCAAAGCAAAACTTGTGCGTCAGAGCAAATGTGTTTTGGAGTTTACTGTGAAAGTTTTTGTGTGTGTGAGTGTTTGAGTGAGTGTTTGTGTGTGTGAAGGTCGTTTCCAAACATCCTCAAAACATTACTTAATTAAGCATTGATTCATTAGTTATTATGATTACCCAAAGCATAATAATCATTCATTTGATTAAAATACATTTATAATGAGTACAATGGTAAAATGATTATTTAGCATTAATAAACAGAGGAAGTTTAAGACTTTGTTATGTTATGACTATCTTCCATGAGAACGCATCTTCTGGCACTGCAGGTGTTCAGATGTTATGGTTTGCAGCAGACTCTTGCAGACTTTATGTCGGCAAAAGTGGGTTAAAGTTCTGCGTGACCCAGCTTTGACCCAGCCGAGTCAAATGAAACCTTTGGCACAGAAAACCCATATTTCCTCACGTTAAACAGATCCTACTCACTCCCAGGAGTCCATAAATATTGTTGGACTAAATACCAGAGGTGGAAAGAGTACTAAAATTTCCTACTTAAGTACGAGTACCAATACTTTGATCATTTTTTACTCACGTACAAGTAAAAGTACTTGCCTAAATTTTTACTCAAGTAAAAGTAAAAAGTATCGTATATAAAATGTACTCAAAGTAAGTTACTTAAATACATTTTTGTCATCATCAGTGCAAAACCACAACACCAGTTCACAACACGCTCATGTGTGCGCGCGCACACACACACACACACACACACACACACACACACACACACACACACACACACACACACACACACACACACACACACAGAGAGTTTGATGGAAGGATTTCTATCTAATCCGTGAGAACAGGACGTGCACATTGATTGGATGAGATTTTTCTAGGATTGTACGTTTCAATTGTGATTAAAATTATTCTTTATTTTGAAAAAAAAGTTAATTTTTAGATGCCATCAGTATGTGAGGTATCTCAATGATTTCATGAAAAACTCTAACATGAGACTGTGCTCTAACCTGTCACATAACAAGCTAAGTGAAAGCCAAACATTTCAGATGGACCGTATGACAGCTGTTAACGTTGGCCCTGCCCTACTTTACCTCTACATTACAGTTCCTTTATCCATGTCCATGTAGAGCTCCTCTCTGACCTTCATGCTTATTTAGAGCAGCTGATTTTTAAAGTTAGCAGAGTTCATCCTTGGTAGTGGGTTCACTCACTCAGTTAAACCTTCACCACTGAAATCAGTTTGTTCATTCCAATCCTCCTAAATAATCCTCCAATCATCCAACTGGAATCCTTAAGGGTCCCGTAACGTCCATCCTGTCAGAATACACCTTGGGAGCCCAGGTGTTACTAGAACTAATGGTGTCTCCTCACCAGCATGAGCCTCCAAACTGTGAAGGTTGGTCTCCAAACATGAACTTAATTCATGCATTTATCTCCTCTTGTAACACTTTAACATGTTTTAAAAGGCTTGTATCATGATATATTGTACCTATCTTTGGTCTGGGAGGTAAAACATAGAATATTATCATGAACACTGCAGAGATGTCATTATTTATGAAATAGAAGTTATTTTCCTGAGCCATTACTTCAGCCAAGATATAAGATGCATGGATTTCATGAAACCATGCTGCCTCATGCAGTCCTATATGTGTAACACACACACACACACACACACACACACACACACACACACACACACACACACACACACACACACACACACACACACTCACACACACACACACACACACACACGTACACACTGCAGCATGTTAAAATCTTCTGAATGACTAATTAAACTACATTGAACTACTTTTGTAATAATTTAATCTCTTATTCTGGAGTAAAATAAAGAAACAAGCTAAATCATCATAAATCTGTGGCATCAAGGAGCAACTTCTGAGTTCAAACACAGGGATGGAGCACAATGTTTACACCTGAACAGTATCAGGATGTTTTAACTCACATATGCCTGCTGGTCTTCTGTTTTATGAGCAAAGTGCTGAGAATCCACTTGTTAGGAGCGCTAAACGTTATTTTGCCACTTCCGTGCAGAGCGGTTGGGGAAACACATTTCAAACATGGAACCGAGTCCGGCTACAGAGCCGAGCAGAATTCTGATGACGTCACACCGGTGCGCAAAGGTGCGGGTTCCAACCCACAGGAGAGGAGGGAGAGAGGAGGTAAACAGCGAGTGAATCACAGGGACTATGATGTCTTTGAGCAAAAGTGTACACCCATGCCCCCCACGGTTTAGACACAGCGCTCATGCTGGTGTCTCTTTCTGTTCCTGCTACACGCAATGTTTTTAATTTATTAAGCCTATAATTTATTTTTACTCAGTAACGGATATGATTTAAAATGTAGCGAATTACAATTCTTTTTTTAAAACTTACTCAAGTAAAAGTAAAATGTAACGTGATGAAGTACAGATTTTAAAAACGACTTCAAAAGTATAAATATACAAAAAAAGCTACTCAATTACAGTAACATGAGTAAATGTAATTCATTACTTTCCACCTCTGCTAAATGCACATTACAATGGGATAGCTTCTTTTCATGTGCAACGCCTTGTTTAAACAAAGTAAGGCAAAGCGGATTAGAAAATAGCTTTTTAACCCCATTGACTTGCGTTCATTTTTTTTTTTTTGTTTTTCTAGGGACCCATGTGCCGACTGGAAAGGGAGGGGAGACTTAGGCTCCCTATAATTGACTTGCTTTGGCTGCCATCTTGAATTTGGTTGACTCCAAACATTGAGCAATCGTTGATGCACATCTTATCATGACTCAGTGTTTGTTAAATTAAATTATGAGAATTTATGCACGCATACACACACACACGCACACACACACACACACGCACACACACACACACACACACACACACACACACACACACACTATTAGAAAATTATGGTAATTTGATGTTGGATGATTCATCACTGACAGCCAAAAGTACTTTTAGTTAATATTTCTTTTATTTAAAAATGGAAAATAATGCTAGAGGACAGTTGGTAGCTTCAAAAGCATTCATAAAATGTTAGACTCAGTAAAATGTCAATATTATCATGTATATTATTGCCATGAACTCAGAATAAGATTACTTGTGTAAAAGTCACAGTCAGCTAGAAATTTACCAATGTTTTCTTATATAAGTAAACATATCTGCTTCAGGAGCGTCTACGTGTTTTTGTGACATTCATGACTTTAATTAGTTTTATGAGCCAAAGCAGCTGTGAGATTGTTATTGTGTGTATATAACTAAAGAGCTGATAACCTTGACTGATCTCTGCAACCTCAAAAGACACTTTTTTCTATTTCTGATGTGATTTGCTGCTATGATACTTTATTAGGAGGAAAACAACTTAATGAATAATTTGGATGCATCTCCCCTTTGATTAAAAGGATGATGGTCTAGACGGTTGCTCCCCTTATAAATGCCTCTCCTTTCATATTATCTTCCTGTCATCAAGTAGATAGTCAGTTTTCCTCTCTATAGGAACATCCCAACAAACATTGGTCTGACGCCGACGTGGTGTCCACGTCCAAAAATGGTCGCGGTAGGATGGCCCGAATTTGTAAAAAAAATTAATTAATTAACAGAGCATGTCTCAGAAATCCATTCAGATACATTTGTATGTGCCTACAGTTATTTGTATAATTATTATTTTGACAATTACTTAAGTATAGTTCAACATAGCATTCCAGCAAATATTGGTCCAATGGCAACGCCGTGTCCACGGCCAAAAATAGTCGCGGTAGGACCCTACAAAACATTGGTCCGGCGGAGACGTGGTGTCCATGGTCAAAAATGAGGACGGTCCAAATAAAAAATAAAAGTTAACATAACATTTCCTAAAAATCCACTCAAATTTGTAGTTACATGTTTAATTGTTACGTGTAATTCACGTCCAGAAAAGACGTCGGTTCAACTTTCATTTTGGAACTATTTTTCAACTATGATGGGACCGACATTGTTTCACCATTGATTAAACGTCCGAATGTTTGTTGGGATGCAGCAACTTTGGCGACACATTAAAGAGATTTGAGCAAAAAATCTTAAAGCTTTTCAAAATAAAACAACACTGAAGATATTTTCTATTTTGGTGCAGACGTTTGCTGACCTCCTGACTCTACTTTTCATGTTATTATTACAAGGTTTGTTATTATCTCACTCATAAACAAGATTAACAAAACATGCCTGTACCACTGGCAGATTTGAGTCAGGTCACCAGGGGATGGTGTTGCCATGGCAACCCAGGGAAGAACACTATGATTCTATGAACTCAGGTGAAATAAACTTGCTTGCTGTCCTGCGGTGGTTTACTTCAGGTGACTGATGTCGCATTTGCTCAGAGATAGATTAGTCAGGGATCGTTTTAGCTTATCTTTACTTTGGTGTTGCAAACGCAACATCCCTTATAAAGAGCCACCAGTGTTGCCACAGTTACCTTGAAATCGCAATCTGATTACTGACTACTGATTACTCCTTCCAAAAGTGACTTAGTTACTTTACTGATTCATTCATTTAAAAAGTAACTAAGTTAGATTACGAGTTACTTTATTTGTTACGTTTAGCATTTACCAAAAACACTCTCCACTGCCTCAACATAAAAACTACAAAGGGTTTTGCCAACACTCACTTTATTGCAAGTGTTTTTTAACAGTAATGTCAACAAAGTATCTTCTTACATTTTAAGTTGAACTTAAAACCTGATGCCTGACATAATGCATGTTTGTATAAAAATAAGATTAAAAAATAGTCTTTCTTGACCTCACTTAAAATAAATAGTATTCATAAAAAAATAAATACACAGAGCCAGCACAGAGCAGGGTTTCCCCCAGTGCTTTATAAGCCTGGCAGGCCGCCAGGCTTTGCTTGTCCACCCGCCAGGCTAAGCGTCATGCCCCGCCCCCCTCCCAGACCCTATTGTGTCCGCTGACACGAACGGCGCAGCGAAACTAGAGCCCTCCATCAGCTGATACTGGTGAGAAACAGCAGCGGAATGTGTGTAACCCCCCCATCCCCGCTCTCATAAAGGAGCGCTGCAGGACACAGCGCGCATCCCCCCCCCCCCCCCGACGGCCGAACCCGCCAGGCTTAACTCATTTTCTGGGGGAAACCCTGCAAAGTGTACAACGAACCTTAATATTTAACTAATCCAAACTCAAAATAGTGACGATATATTTCCAGCTAGAAAATGCACCTCTCTCTCCTCCCGCCATTGTTGCTCACACTGTAGTACGTCCCTAGCTGGCGCTGCTTGGTAGGTGAGAACAAAAACATCCCGTGAACTGTCGCATTCGAGACCGTTCTATTGTTTGGTAAAGCAGTATACTGCTTCCCATGTACGTGGAAAGTCCGCGTTGATTGGGTATATGCATTATGCATGGCTGATCTTGGCTCTGCCCCTGCCGTGTTAGTTTTCCGTTGCTCAGGATTTTCTTAAGCAGAAAAAATTCAGAGTAAAGGACAAAATAACTCACAATGGCTTGAACAAGTAACTTTAATTTGTTTACTAATGTGGAAATAGTAACGCGGTAGATTAGTCATTACCAAGAAATGACTATATTAGAGTAACGTGCTACTTTGTAACGCGTTACTGGCATCACTGAGAGCCACATACATTTAAAAGGAACTTACTTCCAACACATAGTTGAATCCTTTTTGCTGTTTTTCACTTGTTTTTAAATTTAAATAAAATGTGTTGTTTATTGTTAAAAATGCAAAACATTCAGTGTAGATTGTAACTAATACCTGACGGTACTTTACTTTTTGGACTTAAAGCCTAATGTCACTGTTTAAAGAGACTGATCTAAAATTCTTAATGGTTTCATTTGTTTGTTTTCTTATTCCTTTGTTCGTTCCTTGTTTCCTTACCCGAGGACACCTGCTTTAGTGACTGACTCAGACATTTAATGATGTTGACTTGATGTACCGCCACGCAGCGCTGACTTGACATGATACATGATGGTTTGAAGCAATGCATTCTGGTCCGACATTCTTCCATCCTGCAGAATGTTGCTGTGGCACGCAGCTTTAAGAGCTTGTGGCAGTGAGGAGACTGTGCTTAGGGCAGCTGCTCTCCTCTGTGAGGCTCTGTCTGGTGTTTAGTTCACATCTGTTCTCTCTTATTGTTACCTCCCCTAAAGGGGGTGGTGTGTGTTTAGCGCCCTTCTTTGACAGATTGCGATTTCAGTTTTACTGTCTTTTCTTCCTCTTTGTGATGTGATTCTATAGCACACGCTTAAAAAAAAGAGCTAAACACAAGTTTAACTTTGACTATTTTCATTGATCATAAAGCTTGTTACTTAGTGCATTTGTATCAGAAAATAAAGATTTTATTAATTTTCACGGGTGTGTGGAGCAACTCATCTGATTTTAAGAAAAAGACCCAAAACTGAAGGAAGACAGTCACTTTATGTGGAGGAGGTAGAGGAGAAGTCATCATAGCTCAGCTCCATATATATTAAGTTGTGTTAAAATACATTTAAAAATTAGTTTTATTCATATATATAAATACACACATTCACCTAATACATTAAGACAGGTCATGTGATCTAAACTGCTATCTTCACTAGTAAAAAAAAAACAACCATTTAGCGTTTTAATCCAATCTGAACAGTAAACCATGTCTTGCAGGTCATGTGTCAAACCCATTGTATGAGATGTTGGGAAACTGCTAAAATCATTTTCAAAGTTTGACCCAATTGGTTTCATTTCATCACGTTTCACCATAAGATGACCTGAGTGGAAAACGTGTCATGAAAGGCAGCGGGTGACAGGCTTTGATTCAAGGAATGAAAGGCTTTTGAAATATGATTATTTTGAGCATATGTGTGTAATAATAATCCTATTACTGACAAAAGTGTGGACATTTAAATCCATCAAATTCTTAACTAATATGATAAAATAAATAAATAGTCATCTGAAACAAAAACCTGTCACGTTAAAGTTTGTGTTTCTGTCTGTAAACCCGTTGCTGTTGCATTGATGAGTTAATTTTTGCCGTAGAAGAAAAATTCATCTGAGAAAAAACTTCCAGCTGTGATCAATTACTGCAGCCTGCCATCCGTCAAACTGGCAGCATAATTTTTTTTGTTTAAAGGCAAATTTTCTCACATTATTGGACTGATACATAATCATTTGAGTCCTCCTCTCTTTGTCGCCTCCCCCTCCACCCTAACATGTTTGGTCTTGGTCTGTCTGTCCGCCTCAGGGAACCTAGAGTACCATTTGAGACTTCACAGAGGAGAGAGGCCGTTTCCCTGCCTCGAGTGCAGCCAGGCATTCACCCAGAAGCTTGATATCCAGCAACACATGTTCTCCCACACCAAAGGGGGATTTCTCTGCAGCTTCTGTGGGAAGTCTCTGAGGGACCCCCACAGCCTGAGGTACCACGAGAGGCTGCACACTGGAGAGAGACCCTATTGCTGCTCTGTCTGCGGGAAAGGTGATAATCTGAAACAGAAAATGTAAAAAGAGAATCTATTTAGTTTGTAGAAGAGTTAAATAACAAGACAGTTTTCTACTTCATTCCATGAGGAATTTAGATCAGGCCAGGTTCCTCCTATAGGAAGACCGGTGCTCTTATCAGTGGAGCATGACGGCAAACTAAAGCTGCAGGATAAAAAGTCTTCAAACTGTTCAGTAAAAAGAACATTTTTCTATGTTCCTGAACAAAAACAGAGCTGTGAAAAAAAGATTGGTCCCCTTTTTGGTTTTAGTCCACACGTAACAGTTTCAGCTCATTTCATATTTATTTAAATTGCATATAATGGGATTTGAGTATAGTTGGAGGTACAGTGAGCTTTTAAAATGTGTGATATTTTGCAGTTTCATATATATATATATATATATATATATATATATATATATATATATATATATATATATATATATATATATGGACTGCCTGTCCAAAATAAGTTGCCACCTGGATTTAACTAAGCAAATAGGTTGGGGCTTCCTATTGGATAAGTACTGCATGGGTGATTATCTTTCAGCTGACAACATGTTATTTAACCCCAACTGGTGCAATGAGTTTCTTCTCATTTCTTAAACAACCATGTGGAAAGACACATCTGGTGGTCGTGGAAAAGATGTTAGTCTGTTTGAGAAGGGTCAGATCATCGGCATGCATCAGTCAGAGAAAACATCTAAGGAGATTGCAGATTGCATTTGTAGCAATACACCAGCTACACTGGGTTCACCCACACCACTCAGACCACACAGCTTGCAGGTTCAACTCTGTATTAGGCTCTCCTGGTCTGACCTACACACTCCTAGTGCTCGTCCCAGGTCTCAGGGCAATCAGACTCTTCTCCTGGTGATCGGCCTCAGGTGTGCTCCGCCACAGCATTATTAAATAATAATAATAATAATACATTTTATTTCAAAGCGCCTTTCAGGACACCCAAGGTCACTTTACAGAAAACAGGTAATTAAAGACTGATGAGTCCAGATAGACCCTGTTCCAGAGTGATGGTGCATCAGGGTAAGAAGAGAGGCATCATGCCGAGTGCCTACTGTACAAGCCTGTGGGGGCAGTGCTATGATCTGGGGTTGCTGCAGTTGTTCAGGTCTATGTTCTTCAACAGGATGTGCTCCAAGAATGAGGTCAGCTGACTACCTGATTATACTGAATGGCCAGGTTATTCCATCTTCCCTGACGGCACGGGCATATTCCAAAATGACAACGCCAGGATTCGATGGGCTCCAGTAGTGAAAAAGTGGTTCAGGGAGCATGACGCATCATTTTTACATATGTATTGGCCACCACAGAGTCCAGACCTTAGCCACATCATTGGGATGTGCTGGAGAAGGCTTTGTGCAGCTCTACCATCATCAATACAAGGTTTTAGTGACACATTAATGCAACACTGGATGGAAATAAATCTTGTGACGTCTGCAGAAGCTTATCGAAACAACGCCACATCGGATATGTCGTAATCAAAAGTTCAAGGCAACAAACTACTAGAGTGACCTTTGTTTAATTTTATTGGGTTTTTTTTTTTGGTGGAGACTTTTTTTTGTCCAGGCAGTGCACTTACACACATTTTTGTCTCTGACTTTGTTCTTTCATCCAATAATTAGGAGCAGAAAAAAGTGCAGTTGAGACCAAATTTGGAAAAATAAGTTGATGAGGAGCCAGCCGGGTGCGTGAAACACATATTGGCCAACACACACACACACACACACACACACACACACACACACACACACACACACTCTCTCTCTCTCTCTCTCTCTCTCTCTCACTCGGCCGGCCTTGTTTATCTCCCCCAGCAGGCTGCAGCTCTGTCCTTAATGCATGAAGGGAAAGCACAAACTGCTGATTACACATATGTTCACATATTCTTTTCATGAAGCGTTCTACATCGTAAACTTGCTTGCTGAGTTCACTAGTTCTATTATTGAAGAAGTTGAAGCCATTTAAAACATGTTTTGTTCAGAAACCACTGAGTTTATATTTCTGGAGTGTTGACATCAGAAATGTGTTTAATGTCTATAGACTGAAGCGATTTTGGAAGAGCCTCTGCAGTTAGTAAGTAATTATCAAGCATAACTAGTACTTCACCTAACATTACTTATAATATATTTGACTCAAAATGCTATAATTATTGTAGTGAACAGCTTATTTTCCATCTGCAGACAAACTGATGATTTTGTCCTTTTTTCATGAGGCATTTACAGTTAAGTGAAGATCTGAACGATCATAGTAAAGAGTAATGTGGGGGAGACGCTAGTGAGTGCCAACAGTGTAGGATGTTGTGTTACGCCCCTGCCTGAAGCTTCTCTCACAAAAAGCAACAGTGTTTAGTTGTTTCTTAATTTAAATGTTTTTTTAAAGGATTACTTTTAGTATTAGAACTGGGGCTGTGTGGGGTCGTTGTGGTCGGCCAGTATCTTCCCTGCAGTTCAGAGAGCCGGTGAGAATTTTCCTGAAGGAGACGAGCTGACTTCTAACCAGAGCAGGAACCATTCAAGAGAAACTTTCTACATCTAAAGCATAAAAACACCCACATGCAAATGCAAGACCTGCTGATCTGAAGGTTCAGAGTGTGTGTAGCTTCAGTAAAACAAGTCTCATCATGGCCACCATGTCTGTTTTATTTTCTCAGTAAGGAATCTTTGTCTCCTTTTATCATGAAGTGCTGCTCCTAAATTGTGCCTGCAGCTCTCTTTGTTGCTACCGTAGCGCCGCTGGATTTAAAGCTCAGTAACTCAAACATCACAGCATAGGAAACAAGATTCCTTTGTCGTGTTTTTAGTACTACATGCAGAGGAATCTATCCTGAACCATTTTCACGGACTGTGCAAAACTAAAAAAACTTAGAAAATACTAAATTAACTAAATGTTTTAAGGGGAGACTAGGCAGTTATGGCTTGCTTTTAGCGTTCCTAGTGTCCCTTTAGTAGAACCCCTAAGCACAACTTAGCTCCTCGCTGTGTGATTGTTTTTTTAACACCTTAATCTAACTGTTGAAATGTCTCCCCAGCCTTCATTAATATCGACAGTAGCGATTCACAAGTAAATCAAACAAATCAGCTGTGGTCATGATCTATAACATGAAGGAAACTTGCTGGAAGCAGACTGCTGCACCAAGTATGTCAGCTCAACTTTTTTCTAAGTCCAACAGACTGGACTGGCAGTCCGAAGTTGCAAATTCGTTACAAGGCTCGGGATCACACGTGATTATTTGTTGCATTCTGGGATGTGGAAGACATGTTGATGACCTTACGAGTGTAAACAAACCGTGTGCTGCAGAGAAGAAGCAGATTTTGGAGAAAGGAAGCGTTAACATGTTAAAATCCCTAAACGGATGTGGGGAATATACAGGCATATGTTAAAGAGGAAAGCCAGGGACCAGTATTAGCATTATTAAGGGTTTGGATCCATATGAAAGACCCAAGACTAGAGAACCAACGACAACGTGTTGCCACTGTAGCTCTGCATAACAGACGTGTTCGGCCTACATGTTTGTGGTGTGAGCGGATGTAAACGTGCGGGTGAGACGTAAACGTTTCTTTTGCTTGTTTTCCTAGTAAAACGATCAAAATTGTCATCCTATAGAAGAAGTGTTGCAGGAGGAATTGTGTTGTGTCAGTGCGCCGTCATTAGCCTACCAGTGTGTGTGTGTGTTGTGTGTGCATGTTGCAATTGAAGGAAAGACACGATGAGTAAAAAACATACACCATCTGTAACTTAAAAAAATGAAAATACTCCAGAAGGTGATGTTTGGTTGCTTTACAGTTGTGATCCAAGCGGGCCGACGAGACTCTGTTATAGATACTTGGTCTCCGTGAAAAGTTAGCTTGTTTTCCACCTTTTTCCCTGGGGATCACGTTACGCCCCACAACACAGCAACAATTTACCGTGGTTGCGTAATATAACCGATCCAATGAATAATAGAATAAATGAAGTTGCAAGACTGACAGTGAGCATGCTGGTGTCTGGAGTAACAGTTAAGGACTTGAAAGTCGCCAACATGGCAGCTGCGTCACTGATGACAACATAATCCCAAGCCCTATTCTGGCCACACAAGGCGGTGTGGGTCATTCACCCAGTAAAGGGTCATTTTAGCTCAAACTGGTTCAAGAAAATGATTTAACCCTTACCCAACATTAAAGCATTTGTTTGTGCTGACTCATGTATTTTTGTGTATAACTTTGGCTATGTTAATGCAATTGATCTATTTTTGGGGAGGATGTGTATTTTTGAAGGAATTACTAAAAATAGTTAGAAAAAATCTTCAACTTCCTTTATTATAACGCATAATTTTTTAGTAGCGTTAAGCATCTTTCTGCTTTTTTTTGCGCCATTGACTTCCATGTAAATCATATTTTTATGATAAGCATAAATATTAGCATAATTTTTAAAAAATATTATTTTGTCTGTGTTCTCAGACCATTCATTCATTCATTCATTCATTCATTCGATGGTTAGTTTTTACCGTTTTCCAATAGATGGCGTATTTTCTCCATATATAGCAGGGCAATGACTGACACTGCATTTGAATTAAATGATTCTGCTGTATTTCTTTACTTCTGACTCCATTATAACACATATTTTGCAAAAAAATGGTTTGTGTGTTATTTAGAGATTCCATACAATAGTTTGCATGTGTGTGTTCTGAATTTTTGGTAATTGTGTTTTTACAGTGTGCCTTAAAAAATAAGCCTTTACTGAAAGTAGAAAATCTACTCATTCTCAAAATGGCATTTTGACATGTGTCACTCTGTATGCTTGTGCAGGCATGCTTGCATGCAGGGATCAAAGCACTTTACAAATCTTCAAAAGACAGATCTGTGATCATTATTTAGAGTAGTTGTGCAGGTGTGGCAAGGGGAGTGTGTGTGTGTGTGGGGGGGGGGGGGGGGGGGGGGGGGGGGGAGGTTCTCATGCACACTGTTGAAATCATGAATATTCATCAAAGGCATGCTACATATAAAAACCAAAGGATTTTCTGCAAAATTTCAGTTACTCACAATTTTACTTTTGCAAACTGTTATTTCAACAAGCACAAAGCATTTGCATGGATGAAAATTAAGATGAAGGCTGAAAAACTTCAAAGGCATACATTTGTTTTGCAAAACAAATTCCTGCAGAGCTGAGTTTGTTTACATGGAGTTGGGGTCAGTTTACACAGGCGCACCAATTCACTAAAAGTACATATGAGACTCGGATCCGGATTAATTTCTTTCTGCCACAAGCATGAGAAGAAGTTTCAATGCAGATCAACACCTGACATCAGGATTCTCTGTCGGCCTCACACTTCCTTCGTCGAGGGATCACCCGCTTCCTAGACGGCTTCGATTTATTTTTTTAACAAGAACAATCCTTGATATAATAATTAAACACACTAATAATATAGAGGGGAGGAGACAGTATGACAACTGGACAGATGTTGACGACGTGGAACTCCACGCATTTCTTGGGCTGCTCGTCCCCGCTGGGGGTGCTCCGTTCCTGGGGGAATTTACTAAAAGCCTCTGGGAGGAAACAGAGAGGCCGATTTTCAGAGCCACAATGAGCCTGCGAAGGTTCCATTTGCTGACGGCAACAGTTTGATGACCGCTTGAGGGCAGCACGCCGGTTGGTGCAGCAGTACAAGCTCGCTCCCCTCTGGGAGGTGTGGGACTTCCGGGTGGGCTGGCTCCCTCTTGCCTACAACCCCGGTGAAGATGTATGTGTGGATGAACAGCTCGTCGGATTCATAGGTCGCTGCAACTTCCAAGTAGTATATGCCCTCAAAGCCGGCAAAATATGGCATCAAGCTGTGGGTGGTGTGCGATGTGGCCTCTTATGTCTGGGGGATTTTTCCCTACCTGGGCAAGATGACGCGAGACGCCCCGGCACAAAGGGAGCAAGGGAGGCGGGTGGTGCTGGAGCTCACCGAGCGACTGAGCAGCTGCACTGTCACCACGGACAGAGGCGGTTTTACCATTAGGCATAGGTAGGCGGTCACCTGGGGCCCCCTTGTGTTGGGGGGCCTCCTAGACCTGACCGCCGGCACCCCTCTGTTAATGCCACAATATTCTTATTACCAACCTGTGGCCGCAGACGGGATTGAACATACTTCTCGTTACCATAATTCCTGAACCTTTCAAGATATCACTAAAATTCAAAAAGTGCTGAAAAGATTAAAAATGGGGCTTTTCGTGCATATACAATACATTACGGTAGTCACCGGGATTCCGTCTTGAGCGCAACGAATCACAACACAGATTCAGAGACGTGCTGTTTGTCATCCAAAATGCTCCGTTTTATAACTATTGAATGGCTGATCAGATTCAAAAACTTCCAACGGTTCCTAAAAGTACATAAAAGCAGCTTTCCAACGATCTATAGCATGAAGCAATCAGAGTTATGGAAAATATCGCTACGAGGGGAAATCCTGCTGTACAGCCTGATTGAAACGGAGTGCAGCGCCGCGGTGAAAGCGGATAACGGAACGGGGAAGCTAATTAGCATAAAAACCAGCATGAAATTATGGAAATGCCTCAAAGAAAATCAACACGATCTATTAGGTGTCCCAGAAGGCTTATATCTGAAGACAGTGACCACGAAGAAGGCCAGATCTCCAGTGAACCAGGGTATGAACGTTTGTTCATTCTTTATTTTTTTATTTGAACAACCCTCAACTATTTGCTAATTGTAAGATTCAGCTTCATTCTGTAGTGGCTGACTCGAGCTGAGCGAGAGTTGGAGATGTGGCGTGGCTTCTTAACCCAAGCGCGGAGTGACTGACGCCGGGTGGAGTGATCACGCTGTTTAATCTAGGAGCCGGGTGCGCAGCGGTATGAAGAAACAGCTGAGCACAGCGGCTCCCACAGCACAGGGCTGACTTCTAAGAGTTGTCAGGTCTCTTAGATCTGGCTGATCTGGTTTGCATAGGCTGAGTGATCTGAGACGATCTGGTCTAGACTCTGAGTTCGGTTCGGTGAGAACGATGACTGAGTGATTCGGCGTTGTGCGGCATTTCCTTAAGTAGACTTGGCGGGTGACGTGAACCGGAAGACTGGCACTGGGGATGTTGAGTAATGGAGTTCGGATGGTCTGAGCGGCTCTGCGGTTCCTCCCTTGAGGAGGTCGATGGTTGTGAGGGAGACTGCGTGACACATTCCAGCATTATTTATCTTTTTACAATAAATAATTACATTTGCTAAAACAAAAAGTTTTTGGTATAGCAGTGCACGTCTGCACCCCATGGCAGTGTGAGGTGTGCAGGACTCTGCCTGTAGCTGAAGAGAAACTGCTTCAAGGTCTACCACATCAAATAAAAACGTCAGAAAGTTTACAAAAATGAATGGTCCTAAAAACTGCTAAAAAAGATACCAAGGTTTAAACTTTTTTAAGAATAGATGCATTACAAATCAAAGTTTAAATTGTTCATTCCAAATTGTTCACCCAGTAATTTTGAAGTTCCTGTTCAGTAATAAATGTAAAAAAATTCAATTCCGTTTTTTGCTTTTCTCACTTTTAAGCTGATTTTTTAAAGGCTTTAATAGAAATAAATTCTAAATACAAACCATACACTGAAAGCTGAGGTTGTTCTGAAAAAAGAAGAGTTACACACACTTTGTACTTTTTATTACAATTTTACAGCCACAAGATAAAAAAAAAATACCAGGCGGCCCTGTTATAATTATGGTCATAAGAGGGTCATTAAGACGGCGATGCACAAACAGGAAGTGATTGGTAGTCATTCCACTCCAATCCAGTTGGTGGCGGTAATGCACCAAATGGTTGTTTGCCAAGTGCCATAAGACCACAAATAATAATAAGAAGAGAGGTGGGAGCGTTCGTAACAAACTCAAAGCGATAGTCAAAACATTAAGCATGACATGAAGTTATCCTAGTGGCTCCAATAAGAGAAAGAAGCTGCATGTTTCATAAAAGCTTTTATTTTCACTTCTGAAAGTGACGTCGTTTCTCGATAAACATCAAAAGGAAGCAGAAAGGAAAGACAATGGAAAATGTTTAAAAGGAGGAAAACAAAGACCAAAATGGAAAATAGAAAAAAAAAAACAAAGGCAACAGCACAGGAGCACTGACAGGAAAAAGAAAGCAGAGCAAATATTGAAAGCACTCAAAAGGAGGGAAAAACAGGAAAAAAGAGGAGGACTAATAAAAAGGGAAAATAACTCATGTCAGAAGAGGGGAGAGTTTCGCAAATCCAGTTAAAGGTAAGATTGTTGAAAATTTTATGTAAGGGGCCCCATGTCTGTGTTCGCCTTGGGCCCCCAAATTGCTAAATCCGCCTCTGACCACGGACAATTTTTTCACATCATTAGCCCTTGGAGAAGAGCTGCTCCGAAATAAAATGTGTCTTGTGGGAACAGTTAGGCGCAACAAGCCAGAGCTGCCACCACAGCTGCTCCAGATGAGAAGCAGAGCGGTTCTGTCCTCCCTCTTCGCCGTCATCTCCACCACCACCGCGGTGACCTACATACCGAAGCGCAGACGGGACGTTCTGCTCCTCAGCACCAAACACCATCGGGTTGAGATCCAGGAGGGATCGCAGCAGAAGCCGACTGTAATCCTTGATTACAACCACTGCAAAGGGGCTGTTGACAACTTGGACAAGGTAATTTATTTAGTTTTATTATAATTCGCCAACCTAATTGCATATTTTATTTATTTATTCATTTATTTTAATTTCAGCTCGTCGCAACATACAGCTGCTGCAGATGAGAAGCAGAGCGGTTCTGTCCTCCCTCTTCGCCTTCACCTACTCCACCACCGCGGTGAACTACATACCGAAGCGCAGGCTTGCATGCACGCTTTGGCAGAAAATATGGACAGGCAGTGTGCGAGGAGCACTTATCAGCTGAGCGCTTAACCCACAGCTGTTAGCTCACTCCCCTCTGTGTTTCTCTCTCTCTCTCTCTCTCTCTCTCTCTCTCTCTCTCTCTCTCTCTCTCTCTCTCTCTCTCTCTCTCACACACACACACACACACACACACACACACATGCACACACGCACACTTTTTTTTGTTCATGTGCTTTAATAAAGTGTTCAACTGGCCATCTTTGTAAGTGCATTTTTTGTGCTCAAAGGACTTTAACGTGTGTATTTTAGAAAATATGACATCAAACAAAAACTACAAAGTGAGAAAAAAATATTTTTACGCCTATTTGTGACACTCCAAGGCTGTGACAACTTACCCACAAAAGAGGTCATCTGGACATAACACACAAAAAATGATTTGATTTTTTCATTTTTTGTAGTTCTATTTCGTCTAGTCTTAGCCCTTAAGCTAGCTGCTATTGGAAGGATGATCTCCGCATCAGCCAGTCATGAAGAGCTAAAATGTACGCCCACCAATAGTGGGCCCCCTCGTGGTATATAACCGCAGTGACCACACTGCTCACCTCCTTTTTCTCTTCATGCCAAGCTTGAGAGCTTTATTAAAGAGCAAATATTATCCTAAAAAGAGCAACATTATCCGAAGACGACTTACCAGCCATGTCCAGCGATGCCAGACCCTGCCCGACCTGCCAGACGGGCTCCATTTCCAGCGGTGACCTGCACGCTAAGTGTGAGGTCTGTCTCGGGGCTCACCACGCTGGCCTGGCCTTGACCCCGCAGGCCTCGTGCCCGTTCTGTGCCGCTCTGCCCGTGGCGGAGAAGATTCGCCGGGTCGAGTACTTCACTCCCGCCGCCGACGAAGAATTTCCGGTCGCTGACTCGTACCCGCTGGACAAGGCTTTGTATTTCTTCGACGCCGGTCAGGAGCCGGCTGGCTTCAACCGGCTGGATGACGTCACCGACAGCGAAAACTACGATGAGGCGGCATCCTTCCTAGACATAACGGAGGTCGACGAGCTTCGCTCAGCGGGTCCTCCTGCCCCAGTGGCTTCTCGTTCCTCCCTGCCAGCAGTAAGAGCACTGCTCCAGGAGCTGCCCACCATAATTTCTGCGGCAGCAGCCCGCAAGGGGCTAGCTGTGCCAGAACCGGCACCGCCTGAAGCGGATGATTTGGCGGGAATTTTCGGGGCGACTCAGACACGCTGTCCAGACCCTATCTGGCCGCGCTTCCCCGCTGCTATGAGCTGCTGGTCTGCCGCCTTCTCCGAGCCTGCCAAGCTCAAGGCGCCAGTCTCCACGTATGCGCCCATCACCAAGGTCGAGGGGTTTTCCGACCAAGGCTGGCCGTCCGTTCCTCCGCTAGAGCCGGACTTGGCCTCGCTGTTCAGCGCCAAGAACCACCTCGCTGGCCCGTGAGCTTTTCCCACTTCAAAACATGACCAGCTGCTAACGCGGCTCACCGACCGCGCACATCAGTGTGCCTTTCAGACCGGCGCTGCAGCGAATAACATCGCCCTTCTTGCCTTCGGCGTCTCAAAGATGATGGAGGAGCTGGAAGCTCCCGAGGAGTCGAAAGCCGTCATTACTAAGACTGCTGATGCTATCCTCAATCTGTGTGCTGCTGTGCTCACCGGTTCTGCTCGCATCGCTGCCTGGCAGACCCTCATCCAGCGAGCGATCTGGCTGAAGGCCCTGCCCTCTATTCCGGAACATCTGCAAAGGGAGATGCTAGACGGCCCCATCACCACCGATGTTCTGTTTGGTCCCCATCTTAGGGGCGTCATTGAGCGGGCTCAGAAGATGGCCGAACTATCGGCTATGGTGCGAGACCTGGTCCACCCTCGGTCAGCCTCGCACTCCGGCCGTTCAGCCAGAGGATGGGACAAACGGCGCGGAAGCTTCAGACGTCCAGCTGCACCGCCCGCTCCACGGAACCGGCCTCCTACTTCGGCTCCACATCAGCGGGACCAGCGAGATGGCTTACAACGGTTCCGGCGGGGCCAGCAGACACAGTCTTGGCAGTCCCAAGTGCAGGAGCCTCGCAGAAAGCAGCCACGGAAGTGACTCTTTGGGGGGAATGTGTGTGTTACTGATTGTTCTGATGTTGTTGTTGGTTTTGAAATAAAACCCAAAAAACGTCACTCAAAGAGCATAATCCTACAGTCTTCCGCAGAATCCTCTGCCGAGTTCTCACACATGTTCCCCACACCAAGCATTGCTGCACGCACACATGTTCCTGCAGGTACAGGCAGTCATAATACACGGCCAGCCGTAAGGGTGCGCTCCATTTGCGCTCCGGCCCCAGCATCCGGCCAGGCCCAACTCTTCCCGCTCTCCCCACACCGTTGGGTGGGGCGGGATGTCAGGTCGTTGTCTCGACCACGCGCGGCGGCACAGTGCGCGGCTCCATCCGCTGGCACTCTGTCGCCCCCGTGCACGGGCCCGGCTCCCACTCGTCCTTCACTCTCGGACTTCACGCTCCATGGTGTGGACCAGCCTGTTCCAGCTGTTTCGCAATCGCCCTTTCGAGCGCAGCCCTCCATGGGTCGCCCCCAGTTCTCTGGTACGGGCGACGGCGGTAAGGGCGCATACACAACCCTCGGACGTTGTTCACGTGACCGCGCACACGCGTCCACTGTCGGAACGCGCGCACGAGTGGCGCCGCCTTTGTATCATGAGCAAATGGATTTCGGACACCATTCATTGCGGTCACACACTTCATTTTCAGGCCACTCCACCTCCCTTCAACAGGATCGTGGAGACGACGTTCACATCGCAAGTACAGTCTCAGGCGCTAGAGCTGGAGCTGCGGGAACTTCTGTCCAAGGACGCTATTTCCCGAGTCCCTCGCGGATGTAACGGAATCAAAGTGATGTCTCTATCTAAAGTTGTATTTTATTACACTGTAGGTAGTTCACTTTTTATAAACAGAAGAATAGGCTGTTTTTATCATCAGGGAGTTTAATTAAACACTCTGTATTGACTTTGAAAAAAGAAAAGAGAGAGAGATGGGATCGTTTGAGAATCTTTAATTTCTGAATTATAAATTCTAAACAATCTACCAGGACTACTCTGTGATGGATGAGAATGGATTCGGATGTTGTGTTGGTGCGTGCGTGTGTGTGTGTGTGTCTGGTTCAGATTCTCTAGGCTGACGTCAATGAATCTGGTCGTCTTTGTTATGACTAGATATCACGAGGCTTATAAAGTGATGACATGAGCCGCTATTTTGCCGTGTACGTACCCAGTGGGGGTCTCCCAGGTAGATCAGGAAATGCCAGGTCTGGAGACCTCGGATGTACGATGGAGCTGTCGGTGCAGCGATCACAACGTTTCAAAGCCCGTCTGGAGGGTCGACCCCGGTACCGTTCGGCGGCGTCAGCAGGTGCTCTTATTTTGAAAGGACGCCGTCTGGTTGTTAAACGACGAAAATCTCCCGCTTCACAGTTCTTAGTTTAAAGAAGAAAACACATCTGGCCAGGCTGCGCTTTCCTTTAGGATGATGGTGAATAGAACTGAAGTCAAAATGGAACTGACTTAAAAATGGCGTTGCCTTGTTTTATATCTCTGAATTGTTGATAAGTTTCAGTAAAGTGGATTGGACACTTGAAGTCAACACCAGATTCTCCTGCGGCAGCCGAAAGCTCTGATTGGTTGGAACAATGTGTCATGCGTTTCTATGGAGATGAGGATCAGTATGTCTGTGCCGTAGTCCTGTTTTCATTAAACATAATTCATGACATATTTATTTCACAGATCATTCACTTGATTATTGTTGATCAACATCTGTTTTGCTTAATAATTTTAATCACAAATAAAGTACTTTGATTAAGTAAAGTTTATTCTTCTCCTTCGGACTCTTCTCCTGGAATGTAAACAGTCTGAGGAACACCCGACCTTGGTTTTTCTACACGGTGTTATTGTGCACAGGGGGCAGCTGTATGGAGTTGAAAACCATGAACTTCATAACCTTACATATCCCCCCTTTTCAAGGTCAATGTGGTCCTTCAAGAGACCACTTGGTCGTTGAACAAACCCAAGTTATGAAGAATCTTGACAACAGAACCGGATGCGATCCCAAGGGAACAGCCATCTGTGGTGAGGTACGAACCCCACGCCGGAGAACAGTCTCGCATACTCCTCAGGAAGAACACAAGTCAGCAGGTTATTAATTATTCCCCATGGAAGCCATAAACGAAGCAACAGCAACGTCATATCCTCACGGGCAATAAAGCAAAGCAGGAGCAAATCTTGAACGTATCCACGAACAGGGTAGTATTCCAATTAAAAATCGATTGTTGTATCCGCAGGCAGGGTAATATTCCAAATAAAAATTGAACTTTGAAAGAGTACTTATCGTAATCCACAAAAAGGGAAGAGCAGGTGACAGTAATCCTAACGAATGAGGTGTCCCAGCAGCCATGCCGGAACCACAGTCGTCCAAGGCCAACGAGCCGGACCACCACCCAGGAGTAGTCGATGCAGATGACGAGTCACGGATCCACCCCCAGGACGCAGGATCCTCACAAGCTCAGCAGAGGAGAGAGAGCACAGTGTAGGCACTTCAATGTAGACACGACAAAAGTGCATTTCATGTCATCAAAGAAATAAAAAATAATAAAAACCTAACTCTATGAGTGCCTTTTGTACCATGTGTTAGTTTTAAGTGTAATTACCCATTAAGTGAAGAAATGGATGCAGCCCTGACTGTGTAAGATGCAAAAAGGAATGATGCGAGAAGCAGAAAAACGAAAGAAACCCTAAATGGTATCAGTGAATCCTCACTGTAAATACTTGTGTCAGGACAGGGGCAAAATTGGTTATAGCCCAGTAGGATAAATCAAAGAATTGATAATCACGAACATAATTTTCACTGTAAACATCAACTGGTCAAAGGTACTATAAAAAAAACAGAAATGTAAATCAGTACTAAAATGTAAATCAGTGGTTAGTAATCATGTTCATGTTAATGTACCCTAAGGAATTGTGATTAGTAAAGATTAAAACAAAACAAAATTTTGGACAACAGTACTATGTGACCTAACCCACTCACTGTTACCTGACTCCAGGAGCCCACAGCACGTCCGTCTCAACACACCTTAAGTCTGCACGTGACGTATAACAGGAAAGACAACCATGTACACTCACAAACAAACAAATTTGTGTAATCAGAGATAGAAATCTGTGGAACCAACGGGACGTATTTATCACCCCCCTTTTGAAATAGTGGATTGTTGTTGTTGGTATCGGCCAAATCTGTGGGACCCTTGTGCAGTTTGATATGGTCCCTGTGTACCCATTTGTAGACGGGCGCCTTGTTTTTGTCGGCGATCTTGATCTGATACACGACCGGAGAGATCTTATCTGTAATCAGGTATGGACCCGACCATCTGGGCAGAAGTTTCTTAGCCAGCTTCCCCAAGGTCGCATTGTTGTTACCCGTTTTGGGAGCGAAAATGTAGTACCAGGCCTGGTCACCTACATCGAGTTCGGAATGTGAGGCTTTCTTATCGTAATAAGTTTTTCTGCCTTCAGCTGACTTTTCCAGAGACGCCTGTGCGAACGAGGATGCTGCAAGCAGGTGATTTCTCAGGTCCTGCAAGTATTGGCCGCTCGTACACGCCGGGGCTGTGTCGGACTGAACCTGTCGTTGATACAGCAGGTGAAGCGGTAGGGTCATCTGTCTACCCGTCATCATTTCAAACGGGGAGACACCTGTAGACTCGTGAGGGGTAGCGCGTATGGCCATGAGGACCAACGGAAGTTTCACATCCCAATCTCGGTGGTTAGCTTTCACGTACTTTTTTAACATGCTGATAACCGTGCGGTTCACCCTTTCGACCTGGCCAGAGGACTGGGGCCGGTGGCTAATGTGGAACTTAGCCTTGACACCCAACAGTTCCCAAAGATGTTTCATCACGTTAGAGGTGAAATGGGTACCCCTGTCCGAGTCGACCCTCGCGGGCAAACCGAAGCGGGCAAAAACGTGATTCAGCAAGAGGATCGCTGTAGTCTTAGCTGTGTCATCAGGTGCTGGCAAACATTCAACCCCTTTGGTGAATGTGCAGGTGACAGTCAGTATGTACTTACTCCCTCTGGTGGATTTGGTCAGAGGCCCCACCCAATCGAATTGCAAGTCCGACCACGGAGTGGTCGGCCCTTTTTCTTGTAGGGGAGCTCTGTGCGTAGGGTTGGACGGCTGAAACTGACAACAAACCAAGCAACACTCGACGTGGTCCGAGATATCATGACGCATCCCCGGCCAATAAGCAACCTGGCACAGGGCACCGAACGTGGCCTTGACGCCTTTGTGACCGGCAGATGGAGAGTCATGAGCCTGCGAGATCATGCTCCTCCTCAGCGGTTTTGGAGTAACAAGGACAGGCGGCGAAGGAGGCTTGGCGGCGTGCATCAGCAGCCCTTCGACGACCCTCAGCGTGGACCGCACACGAAAGAGAGAGCGAAGCTCTGGAACGGAATCAAGCTCGACGGAAGTCGGTAGCTGGGTTTTAGGATCAGAAATGTACTTGATCATCCTGCTGATAGCAGGGTCCCGGGATTGAAGACTGACAAGATCGGTATCCGAATAGGCAGGTTGAACGGGCACCGCACCCTTGGGTGGTTCCGAGTCGGACGCTTTAGCAGCCCGAGCTCGAGTAACTACACACACCTGGTTTTCATCAGGGAAAGACCACACATGTCCCTCAAGCCACCCGGGTTCGAAAACCCACAGGGGACCATCGGTCGCGCCCTGTTTGGCCAAAGAGTCTGCAAGATCGTTCAACTCCTTTTCAGGACCGGGTGAGCGAGAGCGACCTTTGACTTTACGCCAGTAAATGTGCATGTCAAGTGCAGTCACCAGAATGTCACATTCCCTGAAGAGGGCCTGATTTTTGACGGGCTTCCGGCTAACGGTCTGGAACCCGTTATTCTTCCACGTTGGTAGATGACACAAGAAACTGAGACGCGCGTAGTCCGAGTCAGTGCAAACCACCAGTTCACGGAAGCCACGGTCCCTAGCGCTACGCAGCGCTATCACGATCCCCGCCACTTCAGCATACTGTGAGGTCTTACCACCCAGAGAGTAACATCGGGACTCCCTGCGGTCACAATCTACCCAGACGACACCCACGCCCGCACTAGGCGCAGAACCGTGCCGAAAAGCACTGCCATCCACGTATACGGTCGGTAAACCCGCACAGTATGACTGGTCGTAGTAGTGGTGGTTGCGGTTTAGAAGAGCCTGAGGGGGCCTGGCTGGCGGGACTGACGCGATGGCGTTGTCCGAGCAATGTTGGCACGCAGCCAAACCCATGCCAAGAGGGCTACGTCGGTTCTGGGCGTAGCGCACCTCGATATCGAAGCTTTGAAGAGCCAGCAGCCACGAAGCGATTCGCGAATTGGTCACCACACCATCTCTGATGCGCTGACTGTTAAGGAAGGTCACCGGCTGGTGCTGTGTCTCAATGATGATTTTCTGTCCGCCAATGTAGTTCGCAAAGTACTTAACTGCCCACATGGTGGAAAGCAAAGCCTTTTCACAGTCCGAGTATTTCAACTCAGGTCCAGTCAAGAGCTTACTAGCATAGGCCACGACACGCCTGTCGCAGTCATGAATCTGGTAGAGACCAGCACTCAAACAGTGAGCTGAGAAACCAACCTCAAGATGGAACTCCTTGTCACAGTCGGGGAGCGCCAAGCACGGAGCCGAGCACATGGCGGCCTTCAGGTCATCCATGGCCTGCTGGTGCTGCTCCGCCCACTCGAACGCCACATCCTTCTTCAACAGATTACTCAGAGGTCGTGCCAACTCAGCGTAATGTTCCACGAACTGACGCGAGTAGTTGCAGACCCCCAAGAAGCTGCGAAGTTCGGAGACGTTCGTCGGAGGTGTGATGGTGGCAACACCCTGAATCCTGCCAAGCTGAGGCTGCACTCCCTGTGGTCCCACAAGGAGGCCAACGTACTGAACTTGCGACCTGCACCACTGACCCTTGGCGAGAGAGATCTTAGCGCCCGCCGCCGCGAGCTGACCCATGACATGGTCCAGCTCGGCCAGGTGGTCATCCAACGTACGCCGACAAATAAGAATGTCGTCGACATAGATGAGTGTCCCACGCTCTCGAGCATCGGGGCAGGCCTTGTTCAAGAAGATGTTGAACTCAGCTAGCGAGTTGGAATAACCAAAAGGACACCGGGTGAAGGTGTACTGCCGGTTGGCAAAGGAGAAAGCAAGTTTGTGTTGGTCCGATTCATGGACGGGAATCGTCCAGAATCCAGACGCAATGTCAAGGGTGGAAAAGTACTTAGCATCTTTCACTTTTGGAAGCTCCTGCTCCAGGCGTGCCATAGGCCACCTAGACAAGGGGACCTGTTTGTTGAGTTGCCGGTAGTCAATGGTAAGTCGCCACTTACCATTAGGCTTCAGTACCGGCTACAACGGACCTGAGTAGGTGCTGTTGCAGGGTCGAATGACCCCGTTAGCCAAGAGGCTGTGAATGATTTCCTGGACCGGATCTATGGACGCCAGGGGAATCTTGTATTGCCGCACAAAGGACGGCGGTGCATCGGGCCTGGTAGGAATCCGGACTTCATGGATAGTGGTCAGACCACAGTCCAAGGAGTCAAGTGAAAGAAAATCCTGGTACTTTAGAAAAAGTTGTCTTAGCTGGTCTCGCTCGACATCGTTGGTGAGAGCATCCGCTTGGTCTATGACCTTCTCAATCTGTAACAGAAGTTCCGGGGGTCTACCCGGTGGCTTCGAGAGTGGTGGTGAGGTCGAAATCGCGTCCCCCCGCGAAAGACATGCCACCGAAGGGCGTCCGCCTGTGTCAGGCCACGGTTTGTACGGCTTTGGCTTCCGCACACGTGCAAACAGTTGTCCGGACGCACCGCTGATTCTAGCGTCAAGGCGTTGGAGACAGTCCAACCCTAAGAGCATGGGCATCGGCATCTCCTCGCTGATGTACACGAGGTGTTTAAAGGACATGCCTCCTATCGAGATGATGACCTCAGTCGTCACAGCCGCGGGCGAGGGAGCGCCATAGAACTCGTTAAAATCCTTTGGGCCTGAAATGAGTTTGGGGGGTGAGATGTCCTCCCCCCTTTGTTCGCACATGCTGCTGTAAAGAGCTCCGCTGATGAGCGAGATGTCCGCTCCTGTGTCTAATAATGCGACACAGCGATGTCTCTGATTTACAGTGACCTCCACTGCGGGCCTATTAGATCCCTTTCTCACGACCAGAGGTGCAAGCAAAATTTTCTCAGTTACGGCGGTGGTAGTAGTGGTACTGCGGTCGTCATCTGCGGGTTCGTTGCCTAACATCGCCACGGATGGAACGACCGGAGAGGTGTTGTCGCTTTCCTTTGAGGTGTTGTTGTTTTCCTGTGAATCAGAACCTGTGACAACATCAACCTGCAGCATTTCAGTCTCATTTTGTGGCTTCTCAGGCAAACACGGAGTCTCTGACCGGGTCTCCTGAGACTCACGCACAACTTGTTTGACGCCCTCGACGTCTTTCTGAAGATTGCAGATCACGTTCATCATGTTAGTCATCATGGGAAGGAAAGTGTTTTGAATCGCCGCCTGAAGTTGGGATTGTAATTGCATCGTTACCTCTGAGTCCATTTTCCAAAATAGTAAATAGTCTTTCCTTGTATTATTTATTAATTTACCCTTCGAATTTTGCCTTCTAATTAGATGTTTATTTAGAAACAACCTTACCTGTAGAGTTTTTTAAAGAATTAGTTACAGGGAAGCTTGGCTGGTGAATGAATATTTTGGGCAAAATTGTTCAATAATGCCAAAAATATCATTGTCATTTGACCTGCCCAAGATGGCGGGTCAAGCTACGTGTCGGGCACCTAAGATGGCGGACCGCCGCGCATGCATCGTCCGACACCCGGCTTTGATCCCCGTAGCAATCTCACGATTCTAAACACCGCAGCGTGTTTCAGAACCGCCGCTAACGTTACCCTAAAGTATTCCGTACCGGAAGGTTTAGTGGATTAAAGGACGCAGTTCCGCTGCGTCGGAACGGCTAGAAAGCTTCACGGGACGCGTTCCCGAGCCTCCTCACCGAGAGTGGCTAGTTAGCTCGTCGGCTAATGCTAGCGAACGCCCTGTAGCGATCAGGGTCTCAAAATTGCCTCGATCAACCAACGGGCATCTCGCGCCGTGATTGAAAGGGTCTCAATAGCGTACGCAATCTGGATGCAGTATCGCTCTGCGGTTATTCTCGGCTGACAGCGTTTACCGAGCAAGTCAAGCTACGGCAGGTGCTAACGAGAATTCCGACTAAGAACAGCGCGGATCCTGCGCTCATCGAATGGAAATAAATTTCCGACGGAGTCTTCTGTCTCCGATTACACAAATGGATGCACACAGTGTCACAAACACCGCGACAAACAGTAAACAGACGGTTCCAATGCAATAAAACAGGAGAAATGTTTACCCTTTGATGTAGGCCTCAAAATGGCCGCCAGCACACGTCAGCACTTAAGGTGTTTTGATGAAACAGCGCCTCCTGTTGGAGGGTGATGAATGTGCACCCCCCTTTCTGAGAGCTGAATGAGGAAGCGCTCGCTTTTTTCTTTTCTTTAACACACAGACACTGAACCAACAATCCCAAAATGTCTCAGAGTCGGCACAAAGTGTAATAAACTGTGCAGATATCAAGCTAGGCTCGCCATATGTAACGGAATCAAAGTGATGTCTCTATCTAAAGTTGTATTTTAATACACTGTAGGTAGTTCACTTTTTATAAACAGAAGAATAGGCTGTTTTTATCATCAGGGAGTTTAATTAAACACTCTGTATTGACTTTGAGACACGAAAAGAGAGAGAGATGGGATCGTTTGAGAATCTTTAATTTCTGAATTATAAATTCTAAACAATCTACCAGGACTATTATGTGATGGATGAGAATGGATTCGGATGTTGTGTTGGTGCGTGTGTATGTGTGTGTGTCTGGTTCAGATTCTCTAGGCTGACGTCAATGAATCTGGTCGTCTTTGTTATGACTAGATATCACGAGGCTTATAAAGTGATGACATGAGCCGCTATTTTGCCGTGTACGTACCCAGTGGGGGTCTCCCAGGTAGATCAGGAAATGCCAGGTCTGGAGACCTCGGATGTACGATGGAGCTGTCGGTGCAGCGATCACAACGTTTCAAAGCCCGTCTGGAGGGTCGACCCCGGTACCGTTCGGCGGCGTCAGCAGGCGCTCTTATTTTGAAAGGACGTCGTCTGGTTGTTAAACGACGAAAATCTCCCGCTTCACAGTTCTTAGTTTAAAGAAGAAAACACATCTGGCCAGGCTGCGCTTTCCTTTAGGATGATGGTGAATAGAACTGAAGTCAAAATGGAACTGACTTAAAAATGGTGTTGCCTTGTTTTATATCTCTGAATTGTTGATAAGTTTCAGTAAAGTGGATTGGACACTTGAAGTCAACACCAGATTCTCCTGCGGCAGCCGAAAGCTCTGATTGGTTGGAACAATGTGTCATGCGTTTCTATGGAGATGAGGATCAGTATGTCTGTGCCGTAGTCCTGTTTTCATTAAACATAATTCATGACATATTTATTTCACAGATCATTCACTTGACTATTGTTGATCAACATCTGTTTTGCTTAATAATTTTAATCACAAATAAAGTACTTTGATTAAGTAAAGTTTCTTCTCCTTCGGACTCTTCTCCTGGAATGTAAACAGTCTGAGGAACACCCGACCTTGGTTTTTCTACACGGTGTTATTGTGCACAGGGGGCAGCTGTATGGAGTTGAAAACCATGAACTTCATAACCTTATACGGACAAGAACTCTCGGGCTTCTACTCCCGCTACTTCGTAGTACCGAAGAAGTCGGGAGGAATGAGGATGATTCTCGACCTGTCCCTGTTCAACTGCTCCATAGCAGTAATGCATTTCCGCATATTAACAATGAGACAAGTCCTGGAATACGTGCGCCCCGGGGATTGGTTCACGTCAATCGAACTGAAAGACGCATACTTCCACATACCAGTAGTTCCAAACCACCGGAAGTTTCTGCGTTTTTCGTTCAAGGGAGTTCAATATCAGTTCAATCGCCTCCCTTTCGGCTACTCGCTAGCCCCGCGCACCTTCTCCAAATGTCTGCAGACCGCGCTGCAGCCACTGCGCATGGAGGGAATGAGGGTCTTATTTTACCTGGACGATCTTCTCCTGTGCGCTCGGTCCAAGGACGAGGCGTCACAGCAAACCAGGAGGTTGACAGAGCATCTGTCAACCCTAGGGTTTTCTATAAACTGGGGGAAGAGCTCCATCCTTCCGTCCCAGTAGATTGTGTATCTCGGGGTGGAGCTGAACGCCTCCCTAATGAGAGCACGTTTGTCGCCTGCAAGAGCGGCAGATCTCTCCACGGTGATCTCCCGTGTACAACCCCGCAAGATCGTGAGAGCCCTGTTAGTCATGAAACTCCTGGGCATGATGTCCGCAGCCCATTGGGTGGTACCGCTAGGTTTGCTGCGCACGAGGCGTTTGCAACGCTGGTTCATCCGCCTCCGGGTACACCCGATACGTCAGAAGAGACGTATGTTGAGGATTCCCCCTTCAGTGGGCGGGGACCTCGCTCACTGGGGGAACCCCTGCATCCTCTCACGCGGGGTTCCCATCGGACGTCCTGCGTCACATGTATCTGTGTTTACGGATGCGTCACTGTCGGGGTGGGGGGGGCACGTGCTTGTCCCATACGGTGGCAGATAGTTGGCCCTCCCACACGCACGAGCACATAAATGTGTTGGAGCTTATGACAGTGAGGAATGTGATCAGACACTTTGCCGCCCTTCTCGAGGGCCGTCATGTCTTAGTTCACACAGACAACCAGGTGGCGGCAGCCTACATAAATCGCCAAGGGGGAGTTCGATCCCTCCCACTGTTGCGTGTCGCCACAGATTTACTGTGTTGGACACATGTCCATCTGCTGTCCATCAGAGCCATCTACATTCCGGGGGTACTGAATGTAGCGGCGGACATCCTGTCGAGAGGGGGACCCCGCGACTCCGACTGGCGTCTGCATCCTGCACTGATATCACAGATCTGGATCAGGTTCGGGGAACCGTCTGTGGATCTGTTCGCGGCTCGCGAAAACGCTCAGTGTCGCCTGTGGTTTTCCCTGAGTCCCCGGGACGGACCCCTGCTCGGGGCGGACGCCTTCTCACACCAGCCCTGGCCTCGAACGCTCCTTTATGCGTTTCCACCAGTCCCTCTGATTCCCCGTCTCCTGGACCGAATTCGGTCGGAACAGCTCTCGGTGATTCTGGTGGCTCCCAGACGCTTGTCCGCGTCATGGTTTCCGGACCTGCAAGCGCGAGTGTCCGGCTCCCCGTGGAGGGCGGACGCCCTTCTCCAGGCGGATGGGATAATCAAACATCCTCCGGAAATAGGCCAACGGCTGTGGGTCTGGCCGCTGAGCGGTCACGCTTAGAGGCTTCTGGGCTGCCGCATGATGTGGTCGCCACGATTCAGAGTGTGCGGGCGCCCTCTACCATTGCGTCTTACGCTGCTAAATGGGCAGCTTTCCAGAAATGGTGCACAGAGCGAAATGTTCAAGCACTCTCCTGCCAGCTGGCGGATGTCCTATCGTTTCTGCAGATACTGATGGACAGGGGCCTCGCATTCAGCACTATTAAAACATATGCTGCAGCTATCTCATCCTGTCATCAGGGTTTTGGAGATAGATCTGTTTTCAATCATCCCCTCACAAAACGTTTTCTAAAAGGTGTCAGGAGGAACAGACTGTGTCCTGCCCGCTTTTTCCCCAATGGGATCTAACGGTGGTTCTGCACGGCTTATCTAAAGCCCCGTTTGAGCCCTTGGACCAGGTCTCACTTACGTTCCTGTCGCTTAAAACTGCATTGCTGCTGGCGCTAGCATCAGTTAAGAGAGTGAGTGACCTGACCGCCCTCTCAGTGGCTCCCGCATGCCTCAGGCTCCGGGAGGATGGCGGGTCTGCTGTTTTATGCCCCAACCCAGCCTTTGTGCC
Organism: Nothobranchius furzeri; assembly: GCF_043380555.1. NCBI lineage: Eukaryota > Metazoa > Chordata > Actinopteri > Cyprinodontiformes > Nothobranchiidae > Nothobranchius > Nothobranchius furzeri. Next base: position 12,052,100 of record NC_091749.1, on the reverse strand, counting down.
CAAAAGCATTAATGCTTCCTTCAAATCCAGGTGAATTTCATTGGCTGGACTTTTTCCTCCTCCCCATAATTCTGAGGAGGAGGCGGCTTCGCACCTTCTCTGCCCGGTGCGCGCGCTTGCACGATATGTGTCACGCACTTCAGGGATTCGTCGCTCACAAAACCTGTTTGTGCACTACAGGGAGTCTTCCCTTGGTCAGGCGCTGTCGGCCCAGCGTCTTTCACACTGGCTGTGTGATGCCATTTCCCTCGCTTACACATCATCAGGGCAGGATCCCCCTGAGGCACTCAGGGCTCACTCAGCCAGAGGGATTTCCTCTTCTATGGCGCTCCTCAGTGGTGTGTAAATGGAAGACATTTGTCAGGCTGCTTCATGGGCTTCACCCTGTTCCTTTACTCGTTATTATTTACGAGATGTGTCTTCAGGTTCCATCACTCGTTCAGTGCTTGGACCCCAGCAGGCTAAATGAATGCTTATGGCACCTCATTGGCCTTGCTGGGATGGATTTCATCCTCTTGTGGATGATATTTTTTAGTGGGGCCCCCTCTTTTATCGTGGCTGCCTCAGTCTTTAAGCCTGGTCTGAGGCTGAACGTCCCCCACTAGAGGAGATTTGATTGGGTGTGTCCATTGGTTGTGTTAACCAGAGGGGCGTAAACCCATCCAGCTGCGCTTTATTCCAATAGCAGCTAGCTTAAGGGCTAAGACTAGACGAAATAGAACGTTGGTTACGTATTGTAACCCCAGATTCTATGAGTCTAGTCACAGCCCTTAAGCCACTGGCCCCACAGGTTATGATGGGAATAAGAGCCATTGGAGGTGAGCAGTAGGGTCACTGCGGTTATATACCACGAGGGGCCCCACTATTGGTGGGTGTACATTTTAGCTCTTCATGATTGGCTGATGCGGAGATCATCCTTCCAATAGCAGCTAGCTTAAGGGCTGCGACTAGACTCATAGAATCTGGGGTTACAATACGTAACCAACGTTTTCAAACTTCTGGTTTTGATAATAAACCTGGCAATAAAGGGGTTAAATCTGAGAAACACACATATTTTATTATATTTTGTTAGGGCTGAAGCCAAGGATTAAATTCATGTAAAAAAATAGGACTTATGAAATATTATATAATATTTCTATAGGAAGCTTTCTAAGTGCATTTTTTTGTGCTCAGAGGACATTAACGTTAGAAAATTTAAACGTTGGGTAAGGGTTAAATATTTGAAAATGTTGCCAAGTATCCCTTTAACTTAAAAGGTAAAAAGTATATATTAGAAACATTAAAGTTGTGACAATTCTTAAGGTTAAAACTGAATATTTAGCATTCTAGGAGGGAAATATCAAGTGGCTTTCTTGCCTTTAATTAGAGTTTAGTATTTAGACAGATAAGTAAATGACATGCTGGTAGAAATATCCCTGACAGAATCCTTTTCTTTTCTGTTTAGGCTACACGCTGGCCACCAAACTGAGGAGACACATGAGGTCTTCCCATCTGAAAGAAAAGCCATACAGTTGCTCCTGCGGTGCTTCCTACACTGTGAAACAAAGTCTGCTGAGACACCAGGCACAGCACAGGATGGAGGCAGGAGGTCAGAAGGAGGTGGAAGGAGAACAGAGAGAGGAGGTAGACCAAAATGCTGAGCAGGAGCCAGAGGCTTTAAGCTGTAGTCACTCTAAACCGGTTCGAGGCAGACCAAAGAAAGGTCTGCGCCTTCAAGAGTCTGGGGGGAGGGGAGGAGGAGATGCTGAGCAGAGAAGAGAGCTAGGAGAAGATGAGATCATGAGTGTTGAAACAGCAACCAGAGGAGCAGAAGAGACTCCAGGCGACGTCCAGCACACTGTTGTCTAGGTCCACTCAGATGACCTGTCTGCACCGACCTCCACTCCCCTGCTCCTAGATGCAGAGGACTTGCTGCCTGCAGGAACAGAGCCAGGGCTGGTGGAGGTGGTGATATCGGATGGCGTGGAGCAGTGCATCATGGTCCAGGGTCAGCAAATGGTGGGAGAGCTGCTGATCCTGCAGGAGGAAGAGGGTGGACTCTGCACTGTGGCTCAGACTGTTGAGATAAAAACAATATAACCAAAACCCTCAGCTGGAGCGTCTCAGGCCAGTGACTCAGTGAACCTCCCTTCTTCCAGCCTACCTCAACTACAGGTGTTGTGTTCATGGCAGGAAGGATTTAAAGTGGTTAAATGCTAATTTTACACAAAAATTCCAGCAAACAAAGATGGAACCTTGTTTTTATTTTATCATGCCTGTGTATGTTGCCAACACTCGACTCCGAAATTAGTTGATTTTTGTTGATGGGGAGAACTTACCTCGTCACATTCCTGTAAAAGTGCACTGAAAATATCCCAGCGTTACATCACTTCTTCAACATTTACCTGGTTATCTCCTGGAGGCAAAGGAATAGAATAAAACTTCAGTGAACTTCTGGAAAGTGGCTGACTGTGTGAGCGCAGACTCCAATAAAATCCAAAATAATACAGAAATGGGAAATCCTACATTTCAAATTGTATTTTTTTTATTTTTTGTAAAAGCAGTTTTCATAAGGAAACAAGGAGCAAAGGAACAGATGAAACAGTCTCAATACCCAAGCAAACTAACTTCCTGATTCTTTCCAAATTCAGACTGTGAAAAGGTTTTTTGGTCCTGGTTAGGGATGTAAGAAAATGTCGATATGGCAATATGTCATTATAAATTTTCAAGCGATATATCTATATTCAAAAGCCGTGTATCTAATTTTTTGGAAAAATTTACATGCATTTATGTATTTTCTTTTCTTTTGGTGCAATTCAAACACCAACCGCTAAATGGCAGCAGTGTGCGATGGGGTTTGTTTCCACCATTAATATGTAAATCCCTCTGTTATGGTTCAGATACCTGATGTTAAACATGTTACATATCAGTTTGGACTGTTTATCGAATATTCCTATGGAAAAATCAGTCTAAAGAATCGCTAATATCGACTGAATTTATGGCAATATATCGTGATACATTGTATCCTTTCCCTGCATTGTGATACTTATCGTATCGCCATACACATCCCTAGTCCTGGTGATCCACGGCACAAGTGTGGGAGGCAAAAAGGCTCATAACTCATGGATGTAAAGGCAAATGGGTTCAAATCGGTTTGTTCAAACACGATCTAGTGACTAATAAATGCTGGTACATACAAAAAAGCCCCATTATGTATAAAACAATAAAAACACATCTAGTATGGAACACTTTCACCTCTAATGCACGGGTTAGCTTTAGGTTGTTTATAATTGGTCATGCTGTGGTGGTGATGTGGTGCAATTGGGTCCTTTTTACAAAAGGCATAAACGGGGTATGGGGGCGGTCTCTGCACTGCTGCAGACTTCCGCTTAACTTGGACATAACTTGGGTTTTATTGCGATCGAAGCCACACTCATTAGTTTTTTTTTTTGTTCTTTTTAACAAGCCGCTCCTTAAGGTGTCTGTCCCCCACAGTCCATGCAGTCACTGGTGATCTGACCTCCAGCTCTAACAGAGAGAAGCTCCAGGAGCGCTGCATCACTCCAGATTATCATCTCAGCTGATTCTGTTCACAAAAACAAAACTTAGGCCTGTTTTTACTTTCATTTTAGTTGCCGCCCGGGGCTCGGCAGTAATGGTCCATTCCCTTCTGTACCGGGTCGGCCCGGGCCGGGTAGCCCCAGTCGGCCCCAGCCTGGCCCAGTTGATTCCACAAATCCTTGTCTTAAGCCCATGTGGGCTGATTCTACCCACCAATCAGAGGCTTGCTCTAATGCAGACCTGGGCATTTTACGGCCCGCGGGCCACATACGGCCCTTTGGTTGACTTTGACCGGCCCGCGTAAGGTTAATTGGAAATTACAAAATAAATGTATTTTCTCATTTTACCTCATGCATGGGCTAAGGCTGCATTGCTTTTATTTTGAAGTTGTTTTTTACGTGCACAATGACGCAATACGTATAGCAACAAGTGCCCGCGGTTGACAGGGTGATTGTAGCCCGAGAAATGTCCGCTCATGCAAAAAAAAAAAAAAAAAAGAAAGATGCCGAATGCAGGATTTTCAACAAAAATTGGACTGCTAAGTATTTTTTTTACTGAATTCGGAGGTAAAGCCATGTGTTTGGTTTGCGGGGAGGAGATTGCCGTGTTTAAGGACTACAATTTGAGTCGGCATTACGACAAGAAACACTCGGAAAAATACAAGAACTCATCTGATGCTGAGAGGGCACGGACATCCGAAGCTTTGCTAGCAAAGTTGCAAAAGCAGCAAGGCTGTTTTACTAAGCTTCACACATCCAGGGATGCAGCAACCAGGACCAGCTTTGTGATATCCCACAAAACAGCTAAAGACAGCAAGCCGTTTTCAGAGGGAGAGTTTGTCAAAGAGTGCATGGTGGACTCTGCCGCACTAATATGCCCTGAAAAAAAGGCGCATTTGAGCAAATCCCGCTGTCCAGGCGAACCGTGACCAGGAGGATCGAGGACATTGCGGGGAACCTGGAGCTTCAGCTGCAACGTGAAGTGGCAAGTTTTGACTTTTTCTCATTAGACGAGAGCTGTGATGTCCGCGACACAGCCCAGCTGCTCGTATTTGTCCGGGGGATAACGGAGCTCACAGAGGAGCGGGCAGCAATGCGGCCGATGAAAGGGACAAAGACAGGGAGTGATCTTTTTACAGAGGTAAATGCGTGCACGGACACTCTGGGATTGAAATGGGAGAGACAGTCAGGTGTCACAACAGACGGTTGTCCAAATCTTACAGGGAAAAATGTCGGACTTTTGAAACACATGCAAGATAAAGTGACAGAAATCGATGCAGATCAAAAATTGGTGTTTTTTGCATTGAATTATACACCAACATGTGTTTTGCAAGTCAGTGCTAAAAATCAACCATGTTACTGATGTTGTTACTAAAATAATAAACTTCATCAGGGCGCGGGCAATGGATCACAGACAGTTTGTCGCTCTTTAGGAGGACTCCACACAGCTGTCAGATGGCTCAGCCTGGGGAAAGTGCTGAAGAGGGTTTGGGACTTGAAAGCAGAGATTCAGGATCTCTGCTGGATTTCTACTCTTCTCTTAAGGAGGAGCACTTTCCAAACCTGAAGAGACATGCTCAGAAGATGTTGGTTTTCTTCGGCTCTACCTACATTTGTGAACAAACATTTTCAATGATGAAGTTTACAAAATCCAGGTAAAGATCCTCTCTCACTGATGATCATTTGTCAGCTGTGCTTCGCATCTCCACCTCAGACATTCAACCTGACTGATGCACTCGTTAAAGCCCAGCAGAGACTAGATTTCTCTCATTGAATAAGAAAAAAATCGCTTAAAAACACAAAATAAGGTGTTTGGACCACAAATGTAGGCAACTAGCAGTGAACTGGGACACTTTTTTTTAAACCTCTTTCTCAAGATCACAGTTCAGTGATTTTATTTTACAGACAATACTGTGTGTCTGTAGAACGCTAAGAACCTCTTTCCAACAATATTTGAAACTCAAAATGTGTTTTGGAGTGAATGTGACTAAAACTGTTAACTAATATAAGTCACAAATGTTTAACAAAAACCAAATGCGCACTTTGTTTACCATTGCCTTGGGAAATTTGAATAAATCACATTTTTGTAAGCCAACCTCACTTTTTCCTTTTTGCTCATTTATAACATATAGTCTACTCTTACCAGCTTGAAAAAACAATGGTATTTACTGCTTTTTATAAAGAAATACCACTAATATTATGCATAATTGACTTCAGCCTTTTGGCCTGGCCCTCCACAATATTTTCTATTTCTCATGTGGCCCCATGGAAAAAATAATTGCCCACCCCTGCTCTAATGGAAGGTGGGAATTTGCTGTCAGCAGTGGGTGTGTTGGCCCTGGTCGGCCTGAAGCAGACCCCCTCGAGAAGAGGGCTGAGAATGAGCCTTGGTTGGCCCGGAAAAATACCAGGCCACCCAGATATGTAAACAACCTACGCTACCCAGCCCGGGCCGACCCGGTACAGATGGGAATGGCCCGTTACTCTCCACGTGATCATGACCCCATCCTTTGTTGCACCAAGGTACAATCGCCGATTATAAGACAGACAATTACCGCAATATTACTACCGAGCAAGGTGGAACAAATGCAGAAATTTCCGCGCAACGTCATGCCAGCATGGCGTGTTCATAAGACACACCCTTGTTGTAATATTACGCTGATTTGCCAGCACGGTGTGTAAAAAGGGCAACAGGCAGCGTTACAACAAAATGTCAGCACCAAAGCTGAATGTATTCATGTGCCTGAGACATTATTCTCACCTTATTTTTTCAATTTGAAAGGAGAAAAGTGTCCTCACTGCATTTTATTAAACACTCACAAAGGAATGAATTTAACCAGTGTGAAATGTGTCGCATTAATTCTTTTGTGCAAATGTAAATGTGAGCCTGGGATTCTCCAACTCCGATTGCTCTGTTGTCTCTTAAAAGAGAAACACTTTAACATGAAGTAAACCTTCTGGCTCTGAGCAGTGTAAAACTCCTTCTGCTGCGTGACAACAAACACCTAAGCCCTCGATGCCAGATCTGTAAAATTAATCGGTCTGGTACAGTTAGGGGGATGTTGTTTTGAACTGTAATAGATTTCAAGAGTCCACTGGATCTTAGGTTTTATTTTTACAGTGCAATGAGCAGAAACAGGAGCCTTTCTCATGGATACTCTGCTTAGAAAAAAATGAAAAGGGAGGGGGGGTGTTCACTTTCATTATGTTTTAAAGGAGACATAACATGAAAAACCCACTTTTTTATCCATTAACACAGTGTGTTTCACATTTTAAGTGTCTAAGTGAGCAAAAAGGCTTATATTATTCACTGGAGTTGCTATTTAGATATTTAATAATTAAGTTTTGGGCATATTTGTCCACCCGTTCAGTTTTTCACATTATCTATTACATCAGTAATTTATTTCGTCAGGATAACTACCAAATATGGTAATGGCCCTCGGCTAAACACAGAGCCAATCTGCCATTTTTTCTTCTCGCTAAGATTTTTTGTAGTCCTATTGGAAAAATGCAGAATGTCTGGTTATTTTAGCCACACACAGCTCAAAACTGTTCCTCGTTTTAAGGAAGGGTGGTGTGGCAGTATTTAAACCCAGGAGCTGATGACACTACTGCTAAAAAAACACAGAAGAAAAAGTAGTGTGTTTGTGTTTGTTTGTGTGTGTGTGTGTGTGTGTGTGTGTGTGTGTGTGTGTGTGTGTGTGTGTGTGTGTGCGTGCGTGCGTGGTTCGTTCGTTCTGTCTCCAGGCTAGTGGCTAAGTACTGAGGGCTCCATCTGAATTTGGCAGCACCGGGACACAGCAGCAGAGCGGTAAGCTTCATATAACTCTAAAATGTCGACAAACTTTACTTTAGATTTACGGGCATTAGCAGCACTAAAGCGTTAGCATCCGGCTTGCTATCGCTAGCACAGTATGCTAGTAAAGTTAGCACCTAGATTAATGTGGATTTGGCTGATTTTCGTGGAATAAAACGTGATTTCTGATCAACGCCTTCTTTTACACCAGATGATAACCTCCCACTGATTGTAACAGCAGAGAGCCTGTGTGTTATTCTACGTGAGTGTGATGTAATCTTAGCATCCAGCAAATAAAGTCCCATATCAGCTAAAATGCAGCGTGACAAAGTCATTAAAGTGCGTCAACACAGTGGATTTAATAGAGTTTTAAAGAACGATCTCTGAGTGGAGTGAGGTTAGTTTTTTTGTCTCACTGCAGATATAAAAACTAACTCTGCATCAGTCAGACGCAGCAAAGCTCACCGTCTGTATGAGCGTGAGCGTCGGAAAGCTGATAAAATCGGCTGTAAAATAATTAAAACAAAAGTAAAAATGCTCCTTTGCTTTTTAGAGTCAACATCCAGAAGTCTGGAGCCGTGTTTCACTGACAGGCTGTCAGACTAACGCCCTGATGAGCTCAGCAGGGACAAACTGGTCTGATGTTTAGGTAAGTGAAGATCGGCTTCTCCAAGTCCTTGAGATGCTAGTAAAAAATAATGTAGCCAGCTGGCAAATGTTACTTTTCTTCTCCTCTAAGGAACACAGAACGTTCAGATGTTGGCGTTTCACGTCACCTACTGAGGAAGGAGGCTCACCAGTAAAGAGATGGTAGCTGGACCAGACCAAAGTGAGTGATGACACACCTCAGCCACCCTCATCATTAAGATCACCTCACCCCTGAATCACTCCGTCTGATGACAGCAGAGTGATTTATTTGATGTTTTACTTGTTTAGTCTGTTTAGAAATTATTGAATTACATTATTTTCTGTAATCGACCATCTGATCTGGATGTGTGCAGAATAACTTTCCCCAAATTCAGCAGCAGCTGGCCTACAAAAACAGCTGCAGCATGTAGTAAGTCTGTCTGCACTGCTCTCTAATGAGCTTCCTTTCATAAGGAGTCATTTGTATAATTTTAGTGTCACTATTTTATTACATTTGTAAGAATATGAAGTCACTGCAGCAAAGTGAACTTGTGAACAAACACAAACTTGACTATAAACATGAAAGCTAAAGAAACAACTTTCCTAAAGCTGCTTGTAAACAAAATACGTCATTAAAGTTATTGTCTATCATTGCAGAATATGGCGATGACATCATGGAACTGGTCTTTGGAAAAGTTTTCCCTGAACCAACTCCGTTTCTAGTTGAGGTAGAGAAGATCTGCATCTCACCAACCCTCTGGTCTCAGTATTCAGACAACGGAGGTCTCCCACTGTTATCCAGGACCAGTTTGAAGCCCACATACTGCCCCTCCCTCATCATCAGGAAACATCAATCCGTTTCCTGAGGACAACAGAAGACGGCAGGAGGACAGGAACTCTGTGACCTAGATACCACCAGCACCGAGACACAAAGCACCTGTGTGCACAACGCCTGTTTAACTACTAAAGCCTGTTTATTATATTGTTCTACTTATTTGCTGTGAGGTTAATACTTAGAAAATTTGTATATTAATGTAAACAATAAAAAAAATCACTGATTGTATGTTTTCTTTTAGATGTAATGGTCCAAACTCAGCCTTGTAGACATTTATTGCATCCTGTAGGTAACAGGCTCAGATCCAGGATGACCCAGCATGCTCTTCTTCCATTCTGGCTGTTAGGGATTTTATCAATAACTCAATGCCTACTGATGTTTTAACCTAACAGTATTTATTTAGAATGCAGGTAAGATTTAACTATATTTGTTAGCAAAGCAGACTGATCTTGGGAATTTCACTGCAGCACTGATGTCCACCTCTCTGTACACATTAGAGAGAATTACCACTTTACAGCTAAACACATTTAATAAAGATATAGGCTAAACATTGCAGACAATAAAAACAAAGTTGTAAGCATTAGAATTATAATGATCACATTAAAGAACATTTGGAGGAATGTTCTTTATTTTTGACTAGAATCTCAAATCTTTAAATTAAAATGTAACTGCTTTTTATCCATTTTCAGCCTTTAAGACACCCAATATAAAATAAGACTACTTATAAAATTATTTATAATTATATGTATGTATATAGATAGAGATCTTAATAAAATATATTCTTTTAATGGTGTTTTAATGAGCTGTATCATTTTTTTAAACATTTTTTATAGAAATAAGCAAGCAGCATTCCTTGTGTGTGTGTGTGTGTGCGCGCGCGCGTGTGCCTGCTCGCTTGTCCCTCCGTCGGCCGTGACGGTGTCGGTACAAGATCTGCTCGGGTGCAAGATCGGCTCGGGTCCGTCGACTGCCGATGACGTCTAAGTAGTTGATTGGCTGAACATGAACCTTACGTAATTACGTAATCACGTAACGTTGTTATCACGTGACGTTGGTCCAGGCAAATTTTTTTCTATTGGAAAGATGGACAACTTTTACAAAGAAATCCATCATTACCTCTTTGAAAATACACTTTTAGCATAGAGCTGCAAGTATAATAGGGCTGAACGATTAACTGCATGTGCAATAAAATTGCGATGTGACAAAAGAAGATTTTCTAATGGCAAAGGCTGCAATTTGGCAGCGAGTGGTTAGCGCAATGCTAATATACATGGAAAAACCCATAGGAATGCTAATGCTAATATCGCAGATTACATTATTACAAATTATGAATTAGAAACGTGCCAAATAATTACATTTGGAGTCTAATAGAAAGTAAAAATACCATCAATCAAATAAGTACAGACAGGTATTTTAGTAAAGCCAGGAGATTTTCTAATCTCAAAGGCTGCAATTTGGCAGCGAGTGGTTAGCGCAATGCTAATATACATGGAAAAACCCATAGGAATGCTAATGCTAATATCGCCGATTACATTATTGCAAATAATGAATTACAAACGTGCCAAATGATTACATTTGGAGTCTAATAGTAAAGCCAGAAAACTTTTAACTCCAGAGTTTTGGCTAGCAGCTACAGTCTATGACAAGATGTCAAAAACTCTAAACACAAAATACTTAAATAAACGGGACACACTTCTTTCCTGCAAATTTCACAGGTGTTTCTAATACCTATGATTCTTCAAGGGATGTGCTCAAAGAGGAGTTCAACATTATGAATAAGATATAGTGTTTTATTTTACAAATACCATTATAAACACAAACTTACATCTTAAGAAACGTTATTTTAATAACGAAAGTGCTAAATTCTTTCCAACAGTATAGACGTGTAGTGTATTTTGTCCGAGTCGGTTTGCCGTACTTTGACGTCATCGGCAGTCGAAGGACCCCGAGCCGATCTTGCACCCGAGCAGATACTGTACCGACACCGGGTCTGTGTGAGTGACAACAGACAAATGCATGAGAGAGTGAGCAGCCATGAAACAGCTTTATGAACTACTCTCCCCACATGTTTTAAAAATGCTAATATGCTATGCTAAATCTGCTATGCTAAATAATGATTTCTCTATAGAACTACAAAGTCCGACTGGGGGAGGAGAGTACAGGTCTGCACTATGGAGGGGGGGCAGAGTTTACAGCTCCTCCTCAAGTTTAAAGAGACAGTACCCAAAAACGGCTCGTTCTCAAGACTCTCCTCAGAACAGGGGTAGATGAGGGTCTGTAGAGCAACAATAATGAGGAAATCAGACCAAACAACTGCAGTTCTACTGTATTTAGACCCCAACTGAAGGATTTAGATGTAAAAAGGAATAACTTAAAAGCTTGTTATGTCTCCTTTACATGTATAGGGCTTGTCAGTTTTACGTGTATAGGGCTGGTCAGTTTTACGTGTATAGGGCTGGTTACTTTTACGTTTATAGAGCAGGTTAGTTTTACGTGTATAGGGCTGGTTAGTTTTGCGGGTATAGGGTGGATTTGTTGGTTGGTTGGTTGGTTGGTTTTATGTGTGTGGAGCTGGTTAGTTTTACGTGTATAGAGCTGGTTGGTTGGTTGGTTAGATTTACGTGTATGGAGCTGGTTAGTTTTACGTGTATAGAGCAGGTTAGTTTTATGTGTATAGGGCTGGTCAGTTTTACGTGTATAGGGCTGGTCAGTTTTACGTGTATAGGGCTGGTCAGTTTTACGTGTATAGGGCTGGTTACTTTTACAAGTATAGGGCTGGTTAGTTTTACGTGTATAGGGCTGGTCAGTTTTACGTGTATAGGGCTGGTCAGTTTTACATGTATAGGGCTGGTTACTTTTACGTGTATAGGGCTGGTTAAGTTTGCGTGTATAGGGCTGGTTAGTGTTACGTGTATAGGGTGGGTTTGTTGGTTGGTTGGTTTTACGTGTATAGAGCTGGTTAGTTTTACGTGTATAGAGCTGGTTGGTTGGTTGGTTAGTTTTACGTGTATAGAGATGGTTAGTTTTACATGTATAGGGCTCGTTAGTTTTACGTGTATAGGGCTGGTCAGTTTTACGTGTATAGGGCTGGTTAGTTTTATGTGTATAGGGCTGGTTCGTTTTACGTGTATAGGGCTGGTTCGTTTTACGTGTATAGGGCTGGTTCGTTTTACGTGTATAGGGCTGGTTAGTTTTACGTGTATAGGGCTGGTCAGTTTTAAGTGTATAGGGCTGGTTAGTTTTACGTGTATAGGGCTGGTCAGTTTTACGTGTATAGGGCTGGTTAGTTTTACGTGTATAGGGCTGGTTCATTTTACGTGTATAGGGCTGGTTCGTTTTACGTGTATAGGGCTGGTTAGTTTTACATGTATAGGGCTGCTCAGTTTGACGTGTATAGGGCTGGTCAGTTTGACGTGTATAGGGCTGGTCAGTTTTACATGTATAGGGCTGGTTACTTTTACGTGTATAGGGCTGGTTAAGTTTGCGTGTATAGGGCTGGTTAGTGTTACGTGTATAGGGTGGGTTTGTTGGTTGGTTGGTTTTATGTGTATAGAGCTGGTTGGTAGCTTGCTTGTTGGTTAGTTTTACATGTATAGAGCTGGTTAGTTTTACGTGTATAGAGCTGGTTGGTTGGTTAGTTAGTTTGATGTGTATAGAGCTGGTTAGTTTTACGTGTATAGGGCTCGTTAGTTTTACGTGTATAGGGCTGGTCAGTTTTACGTGTATAGGGCTGGTCAGTTTTACGTGTATAGGGCTGGTTAGTTTTACGTGTATAGGGCTGGTTAGTTTTATGTGTATAGGGCTGGTTAGTTTTACGTGTATAGGGCTGGTTAGTTTTATGTGTATAGGGCTGGTCAGTTTTATGTGTATAGGGCTGGTTACTTTTACGTGTATAGGGCTGGTTACTTTTACGTGTATAGGGCTGGTTAAGTTTGCGTGTATAGGGCTGGTTAGTGTTACGTGTATAGGGTGGGTTTGTTGGTTGATTGGTTTTATGTGTATAGAGCTGGTTGGTTGCTTGGTTGGTTGGGTAGTTTTACGTGTATAGAGCTGGTTAGTTTTACGTGTATAGAGCTGGTTGGTTGGTTGGTTAGTTTTATGTGTATAGAGCTGGTTAGTTTTACGTGTATAGGGCTGGTTAGTTTTACATGTATAGGGCTGGTTAGTTTTGCGTGTATAGGGCTGGTTAGTTTTGCGTGTATAGGGCTGGTTAGTTTTACGGGTATAGGGTGGGTTTGTTGGTTGGTTGGTTGGTTTTATGTGTATGGAGCTGGTTAGTTTTACGTGTATAGAGCTGGTTGGTTGGTTGGTTAGTTTTACGTGTATAGAGCTGGTTAGTTTTACGTGTATAGAGCAGGTTAGTTTTACGTGTATAGGGCTGGTTAGTTTTACGTGTATAGGGCTGGTCAGTTTTACATGTATAGGGCTGGTCAGTTTTACGTGTATAGGGCTGGTCAGTTTTACGTGTATAGGGCTGGTTACTTTTACGTGTATAGAGCGGGTTAGTTTTACGTGTATAGGGCTTGTTAGTTTTACGTGTATAGGGCTGGTTAGTTTTACGTGTATAGGGCTGGTTAGATTTGCGTGTATAGGGCCGGTTAGTTTTAAGGGTATAGGGTGGGTTTGTTGGTTGGTTGGTTGGTTAGTTGGTTGGTTTTATGTGTTTGGAGCTGGTTAGTTTTACGTGTATAGAGCTGGTTGGTTGGTTGGTTAGTTTTACGTGTATAGAGCTGGTTAGTTTTACGTGTATAGAGCAGGTTAGTTTTACGTGTATAGGGCTGGTTAGTTTTATGTGTATAGGGCTGGTTAGTTTTACGTGTATAGGGTTGGTTTGGACGTTGATTGGTTTTATGTGTATAGAGCTGGTTGGTTGCTTGCTTGGTTGGGTAGTTTTACGTGTATAGAGCTGGTTAGTTTTACGTGTATAGAGCTGGTTGGTTGGTTGGTTAGTTTTATGTGTATAGAGCTGGTTAGTTTTACGTGTATAGGGCTCGTTAGTTTTACGTGTATAGGGCTGGTTAGTTTTACATGTATAGAGCTGGTTGGTTGGTTGGTTGGTTGGTTGATTGGTTGGTTTTATGTGTATAGAGCTGGTTAGTTTTACGTGTATAGAGCTGGTTGGTTGGTTGGCTGGTTGGTTAGTTTTACGTGTATAGAGCTGGTTAGTTTTACGTGTATAGAGCTGGTTGGTTGGTTTAGGGCTGGGCGATATGACGATTTTTGAGCGTTATACGATCTATACATCTGACAGTCTGTCATTTTTGAGACCTTTTTATCACGATTCACAGCTCTGCTGTTGAATTTCTGCCTCTGAATGAAAAGTGAACTTACCCCTGGCGAATGACACGACTTTGTTTGACCCTTTTGCCGGGGACACACGGGCTGCGGAAGCGCCGCGAAAATGGGATCGCCTTCATTCGGCGCCCTTGTTAAGCTATTCTATAGACCACATGGGCCGCCAAAGCGCCGCGAATCGCCTCGCGCCGGCGCTCCAGCCTGTGCAGCGATCATTTCGGCGTGGCCTCTAATTTTTTTCACTAGCCTCGGTTGAATCGCATCAATTCTGGCAGGAAGTCAAACCTAGACATAAGAGGCAGGCCGGTAAATTTAACAAAATAAAGCATTTCAAAATAAAATTCTGCAAAAGTCAAATGTGTTCGTAATCAGACACTGCAGAAAAACCACACGAACACACACACACACGCACACATCCAACTTGTGTGCATGTGTGACCACGTGAAGGGGTGTGTGGTTTTGGGTGTCTTTTCACCGGAACAAACAGGACAGAGAGGCAGAAAGTCTGAGGCAAGCAGTTAAGATGGATGACTTTAAATTAATTATGGAATCTGAGAAACACAAGGAGCTGTACGACCCCCAAAAAACATGGTTATTTAAGTACCCATTTCGGAAGAAACTGCTAGGATACAGCTGCAGAATTGGAGCGGGTTCCAAGAGATTTAACTGGCAGAAACAACTCATACTATAGGTTCACACACACACACACACACACACACACACACACACACACACACACACACACACACACACACACACACACACACACACACACACACACACACACTCACACGTAGAGGAAAAGAGCTGAGAAAAGGCAGAGAGGAAATGGAGGACACCAAGCGTTTAAAAGAAAAAGTACAGGTTAGCCGAGGCGCGCCTCGACTGGGGCGCATCTGATCTGAACTGAGGAGCGGCGAGCAGCGGCTGAATTTCGTGAGTGATTCGCTTCTGGGTGCTTCCGCGGCCGGTGTGTCCCCGGAGTTAACCAATCAGAGTGAGTCATGGTAATATATTAGTGCTCCACTTGTTTTCACCTGTGTGTGAACAAACATGGCTACGGCAAGTACGTTTTACATGTATAAAGCTGGTTGGATTGGTTGGTTGGTTAGTTTTACATGTATAGAGCTGGTTAGTTTTACGTGTAAAGAACTGGTTAGTTTAACGTGTATAGAGCTGGTTAGTTTTATGTGTGTAGAGCTGGATGGTTGGTTGGTTAGTTTTACGTGTATAGAGCTGGTTAGATTTATGTGTATAGAAATGGTTAGTTTTACATGTATAGAGCTGGTTGGTTGGTTAGTTGGTTAGTTTTACGTGTATAGGGCTGGTTAGTTTTACGTGTATAGGGCTGGTTAGTTTTGCGTGTATAGGGCTGGTTAGTTTTATGGGTATAGGGTGGGTTTGTTGGTTGGTTGGTTGGTTTTATGTGTATGGAGCTGGTTAGTTTTACGTGTATAGAGCTGGTTGGTTGGTTGGTTAGTTCTACGTGTATAGAGCTGGTAAGTTTTACGTGTATAGAGCAGGTTAATTTTACGTGTATAGGGCTGGTCAGTTTTACGTGTATAGGGCTAGTCAGATTTACGTGTATAGGGCTGGTCAGTTTTACATGTATAGGGCTGGTTACTTTTACGTGTATAGGGCTGGTTAGTTTTACGTGTATAGGGCTGGTCAGTTTTACGTGTATAGGGCTGGTTAGTTTTACGTGTATAGGGCTGGTCAGTTTTACGTGTATAGGGCTGGTCAGTTTTACGTGTATAGGGCTGGTTACTTTTACGTGTATAAGGCTGGTTAGTGTTATGTGTATAGCGTGGGGTTGTTGGTTGGTTGGTTTTATGTGTATAGAGCTGGTTGGTTGCTTGCTTGTTGGTTAGTTTTACGTGTATAGAGCTGGTTAGTTTTACGTGTATAGAGCTGGTTGCTTGGTTAGTTTTATGTGTATAGAGCTGGTTAGTTTTACGTGTATAGGGCTGGTGAGTTTAACGTGTATAGGGCTGGTCAGTTTTATGTGTATAGGGCTGGTCAGTTTTACGTGTATAGGGCTGGTTACTTTTACGTGTATAGGGCTTGTTAATTTTGCGTGTATAGGGCTGGTCAGTTTTACATGTATAGAGCAGGTTAGTTTTACGTGTATAGGGCTGGTCAGTTTTACGTGTATAGGGCTGGTCAGTTTTACGTGTATAGGGCTGGTTAGTTTTACGTGTATAGGGCTGGTTACTTTTACGTGTATAGGGTGGGTTTGTTGGTTGGTTGGTTGGTTTTACGTGTATATAGCTGGTTGGTTGGTTAGTTTTACATCTATAGAGCTGGTTAGTTTTACGTGTATAGAGCTGGTGAGTTTTACGTGTATAGGGCTGGTCAGTTTTACGTGTATAGGGCTGGTTAGATTTAAGTGTTTAGGGCTGGTTAGTTTAACGTGTATAGGGCTGGTTAGTTTTACGTGCATTGGGCTGGTTAGTTTTACGTGTATTGGGCTGTTAGTTTTACGTGTATAGGGCTGGTTAGTTTTACGTGTATAGGGCTGGTAATGGGCCATTCCCATCTGTACCGGGTCGGCCCGTGCAGGGTAGCCACAGTCGGCCCCAGCCTGGCCCGGTTGATTCCACACATCCTTGTCTTGAGCCCATGTGGGCTGATTCTACCCACCAATCAGCGACTTGCTCTAATGGAAGGTGTGAATTTGCTGTCAGCAGTGGGTGTGTTGGCCCTGGTCGGCCTGAAGCAGACCCCCTCGAGAAGAGGGCTGAGAATGAGCCTTGGTTGGCGCGGAAAAATACCAGGCCACCCAGATATGTAAACAACCTACGCTACCCGGCCCAGGCGGACCAGGTACAGATGGAACTGGCCCATTAGTTTTACGTGTATAGGGCTGGTTAGTTTTAGGTTTATAGGGCTGGTTACTTTTATGTGTATAGGGCTGGTTACTTTTACGTGTATAGGGCAGGTTAAGTTTGCGTGTATAGGGCTGGTTAGTTTTACGTGTATAGGGTGGGTTTGTTGGTTGGTTGGTTTTATGTGTATAGAGCTGGTTGGTTGGTCGGTTAGTTTTATGTGTATAGAGCTGGTTAGTTTGACGAGTATAGGTCTCGTTAGTTTTACGTGTATAGGGCTGGTTAGTTTTACGTGTATAGGGCTGGTTAGTTTTACGTGTATAGGGCTGGTTAGTTTTGCATGTATAAGGCTGGTTAGTTTTACGGGTATAGGGTGGGTTTGTTGGTTGGTTGGTTGGTTTTATGTGTATGGAGCTGGTAAGTTTTATGTGTATAGAGCTTGTTGGTTGGTTGATAAGTTTTAAGTGTATAGAGCTGGTTAGTTTTATGTGTATAGAGCTGGTTAGTTTTACGTGTATAGGGCTGGTCAGTTTTACGTGTATAGGGCTGGTCAGTTTTACGTGTATAGGGCTGGTCAGTTTTACGTGAATAGGGCTGGTTAGTTTTACGTGTATAGGGCTGGCCAGTTTTACATGTATAGGGCTGGTCAGTTTTACGTGTATAGGGCTGGTCAGTTTTACGTGTATAGGGCTGGTTAGTTTAACGTCTATAGGGCTGGTCAGTTTTACATGTATAGGGCTGGTTACTTTTACGTGTATAGGGATGGTTACTTTTACGTGTATAGGGCTGGTTAGTTTAACATGTATAGGGCGGGTCAGTTTTACATGTATAGGCTGGTTAATTTTACGTGTATAGGGCTTGTTACTTTTACGTGTATAGGGCTGGTTACTTTTATGTGTATAGGGCTGGTTAAGTTTGCGTGTATAGGGCTGGTTAGTTTTATGTGTATAGGGTGGGTTTGTTGGTTGGTTATTTTTACGTGTATAGAGCTGGTTAGTTTTACGTGTATAGAGCTGGTTTGTTGGTTGGTTAGTTTTACGTGTATAGGGCTGGTCAGTTTTACGTGTATAGGGCTGTTTAGTTTTGCATGTATAGGGCTGGTTAGTTTTACGGGTATAGGGTGGGTTTGTTGGTTGGTTGGTTGGTTTTATGTGTATGGAGCTGGTTAGTTTTATGTGTATAGAGCTTGTTGGTTGGTTGGTAAGTTTTACGTGTATAGAGCTGGTTAGTTTTATGTGTATAGAGCTGGTTAGTTTTACGCGTATAGGGCTGGTCAGTTTTACGTGTATAGGGTTGGTCAGTTTTACGTGTATAGGGCTGGTTAGTTTTACGTGTATAGGGCCTGTTAGTTTTACGTGTATAGGGCTGGTCAGTTTTACGTGTATAGGGCTGGTCAGTTTTACGTGTATAGGGCTGGTCAGTTTTACGTGTATAGGGCTGGTTAGTTTAACGTGTATAGGGCTGGTTAGTTTAACGTGTATAGGGCTGGTCAGTTTTACATGTACAGGGCTGCTTACTTTTACGTGTATAGGGATGGTTACTTTTACGTGTAAAGGGCTGGTTAGTTTAACGTGTATAGGGCTGGTCAGTTTTATATGTATAGGGCTGGTTAATTTTACGTGTATAGGGCTGGTTACTTTTACGTGTATAGAGCTGGTTTGTTGGTTGGTTAGTTTTACGAGTATAGAGCTGGTTACTTTTACGTGTATAGAGCTGGTCAGTTTTACGTGTAAAGAGCTGGACAGTTTTACGTGTATAGGGCTGGTCAGTTTTACGTGTATAGGGCTGGTCAGTTTTACGTGTATAGGGCTGGTCAGTTTTACGTGCATAGGTCTGGTCAGTTTTACGTGTATAGGGCTGGTCAGTTTTACGTGTATAGGGCTGGTCAGTTTTACGTGTATAGGGCTGGTCAGTTTTACGTGTATTGGGCTGGTCAGTTTTACGTGTATAGGGCAGGTTAAGTTTGCGTGTATAGGGCTGGTTAGTTTTACGTGTATAGGGTGGGTTTGTTGGTTGGTTGGTTTTATTTGTATAGAGCTGGTTAGTTTGACGTGTATAGGGCTCGTTAGTTTTGCGTGTATAGGGCTGGTTAGTTTTATGTGTATAGGGTGGGTTTGTTGGTTGGTTAGTTTTACGTGTATAGGGCTGGTTACTTTTACGTGTATAGGGCTGGTTACTTTTACGTGTATAGGGCTGGTTACTTTTATGTGTATAGGGCTGGTTAAGTTTGCGTGTATAGGGCTGGTTAGTTTTATGTGTATAGGGTGGGTTTGTTGGTTGGTTAGTTTTACGTATATAGAGCTGGTTAGTTTTACGTGTATAGAGCTGGTTTGTTGGTTGGTTAGTTTTACGTGTATAGGGCTGGTCAGTTTTACGTGTATAGGGCTGGTTAGTTTTGCATGTATAGGGCTGGTTAGTTTTACGGGTATAGGGTGGGTTTGTTGGTTGGTTGGTTGGTTTTATGTGTATGGAGCTGGTTAGTTTTATGTGTATAGAGCTTGTTGGTTGGTTGGTAAGTTTTACGTGTATAGAGCTGGTTAGTTTTATGTGTATAGAGCTGGTTAGTTTTACATGTATAGGGCTGGTCAGTTTTACGTGTATAGGGCTGGTCAGTTTTACGTGTATAGGGCTGGTTAGTTTTACGTGTATAGGGCCTGTTAGTTTTACGTGTATAGGGCTGGTCAGTTTTACGTGTATAGGGCTGGTCAGTTTTACGTGTATAGGGCTGGTCAGTTTTACGTGTATAGGGCTGGTTAGTTTAACGTGTATAGGGCTGGTCAGTTTTACATGTACAGGGCTGCTTACTTTTACGTGTATAGGGATGGTTACTTTTACTTGTATAGGGCTGGTTAGTTTAACGTGTATAGGGCTGGTCAGTTTTATATGTATAGGGCTGGTTAATTTTACGTGTATAGGGCTGGTTACTTTTACGTGTATAGAGCTGGTTTGTTGGTTGGTTAGTTTTACGAGTATAGAGCTGGTTACTTTTACGTGTATAGAGCTGGTCAGTTTTACGTGTAAAGAGCTGGACAGTTTTACGTGTATAGGGCTGGTCAGTTTTACGTGTATAGGGCTGGTCAGTTTTACGTGTATAGGGCTGGTCAGTTTTACGTGTATAGGTCTGGTCAGTTTTACGTGTATAGGGCTGGTCAGTTTTACGTGTATAGGGCTGGTCAGTTTTACGTGTATAGGGCTGGTCAGTTTTATGTGTATTGGGCTGGTCAGTTTTACGTGTATAGGGCAGGTTAAGTTTGCATGTATAGGGCTGGTTAGTTTTACGTGTATATGGGGGGGTTTGTTGGTTGGTTGGTTTTATTTGTATAGAGCTGGTTGGTTGGTCGGTTAGTTTTATGTGTATAGAGCTGGTTAGTTTGACGTGTATAGGGCTCCTTAGTTTTGCGTGTATAGGGCTGGTTAATTTTGCAGGTATAGGGCTGGTTAGTTTTACGGGTATAGGGTGGGTTTGTTGGTTGGTTTTATGTGTATGGAGCTGGTTAGTTTTATGTGTATAGGGTGGGTTTGTTGGTTGGTTGGTTTTATGTGTATAGAGCTGGTTGGTTGCTTGCTTGTTGGTTAGTTTTACGTGTATAGAGCTGGTTAGTTTTACGTGTATAGAGCTGGTTGCTTGGTTAGTTTTATGTGTATAGAGCTGGTTAGTTTTACGTGTATAGGGCTAGTAAGTTTAACGTGTATAGGGCTGGTCAGTTTTACGTGTATAGGGCTGGTCAGTTTTACGTGTATAGGGCTGGTTACTTTTACGTGTATAGGGCTTGTTAATTTTGCGTGTATAGGGCTGGTCAGTTTTACATGTATAGAGCAGGTTAGTTTTACGTGTATAGGGCTGGTCAGTTTTACGTGTATAGGGCTGGTCAGTTTTACGTGTATAGGGCTGGTTAGTTTTACGTGTATAGGGCTGGTTAGTTTTACGTGTATAGGGTGGGTTTGTTGGTTGGTTGGTTGGTTTTACGTGTATACAGCTGGTTGGTTGGTTGGTTAGTTTTACATCTATAGAGCTGGTTAGCTTTACGTGTATAGAGCTGGTGAGTTTTACGTGTATGGGGCAGGTTAGTTTTATGTGTATAGGGCTGGTCAGTTTTACGTGTATAGGGCTGGTTAGATTTACGTGTTTAGGGCTGGTTAGTTTTACGTGTATAGGGCTGGTTAGTTTTACGTGCATTGGGCTGGTTAGTTTTACGTGTATTGGGCTGTTAGTTTTACATGTATAGGGCTGGTTAGTTTTACGTGTATAGGGCTGGTAATGGGCCATTCCCATCTGTACCGGGTCGGCTCGGGCAGGGAAGCCACAGTCGGCCCCAGCCTGGCCCGGTTGATTCCACACATCCTTGTCTTGAGCCCATGTGGGCTGATTCTACCCACCAATCAGCGACTTGCTCTAATGGAAGGTGTGAATTTGCTGTCAGCAGTGGGTGTGTTGGCCCTGGTCGGCCTGAAGCAGACCCCCTCGAGAAGAGGGCTGAGAATGAGTCTTGGTTGGCGCGGAAAAATACCAGGCCACCCAGATATGTAAACAACCTACGCTACTCGGCCCGGGCGGACCAGGTACAGATGGAACTGGCCCATTAGTTTTACGTGTATAGGGCTGGTTAGTTTTAGGTTTATAGGGCTGGTTACTTTTATGTGTATAGGGCTGGTTACTTTTACGTGTATAGGGCAGATTAAGTTTGCGTGTATAGGGCTGGTTAGTTTTACGTGTATAGGGTGGGTTTGTTGGTTGGTTGGTTTTATGTGTATAGAGCTGGTTGGTTGGTCGGTTAGTTTTATGTGTATAGAGCTGGTTAGTTTGACGAGTATAGAGCTCGTTAGTTTTACGTGTATAGGGCTGGTTAGTTTTACGTGTATAGGGCTGGTTAGTTTTACGTGTATAGGGCTGGTTAGTTTTGCATGTATAAGGCTGGTTAGTTTTACGGGTATAGGGTGGGTTTGTTGGTTGGTTGGTTGGTTTTATGTGTATGGAGCTGGTTAGTTTTATGTGTATAGAGCTTGTTGGTTGGTTGGTAAGTTTTACGTGTATAGAGCTGGTTAGTTTGATGTGTATAGAGCTGGTTAGTTTTACGTGTATAGGGCTGGTCAGTTTTACGTGTATAGGGCTGGTCAGTTTTACGTGTATAGGGCTGGTCAGTTTTACGTGTATAGGGCTGGTTAGTTTTACGTGTATAGGGCTGGTCAGTTTTACGTGTATAGGGCTGGTCAGTTTTACGTGTATAGGGCTGGTCAGTTTTACGTGTATAGGGCTGGTTAGTTTAACGTGTATAGGGCTGGTCAGTTTTACATGTATAGGGCTGGTTACTTTTACGTGTATAGGGATGGTTACTTTTACGTGTATAGGGCTGGTTAGTTTAACATGTATAGGGCGGGTCAGTTTTACATGTATAGGGCTGGTTAATTTTACGTGTATAGGGCTGGTTACTTTTACGTGTATAGGGCTGGTTACTTTTACGTGTATAGGGCTGGTTACTTTTATGTGTATAGGGCTGGTTAAGTTTGCGTGTATAGGGCTGGTTAGTTTTATGTGTATAGGGTGGGTTTGTTGGTTGGTTAGTTTTACGTGTATAGAGCTGGTTAGTTTTACGTGTATAGAGCTGGTTTGTTGGTTGGTTAGTTTTACGTGTATAGGGCTGGTCAGTTTTACGTGTATAGGGCTGGTTAGTTTTGCATGTATAGGGCTGGTTAGTTTTACGGGCATAGGGTGGGTTTGTTGGTTGTTTGGTTGGTTTTGTGTGTATGGAGCTGGTTAGTTTTATGTGTATAGAGCTTGTTGGTTGGTTGGTAAGTTTTACGTGTATAGAGCTGGTTAGTTTTATGTGTATAGAGCTGGTTAGTTTTACGTGTATAGGGCTGGTTAGTTTTACGTGTATAGGGCTGGTCAGTTTTACGTGTATATGGCTGGTCAGTTTTACGTGTATAGGGCTGGTTAGTTTAACGTGTATAGGGCTGGTCAGTTTAACATGTATAGGGCTGGTTACTTTTACGTGTATAGGGATGGTTACTTTTACGTGTATAGGGCTGGTTAGTTTAACATGTATAGGGCGGGTATGTTTTACGTGTATAGGGCTGGTCAGTTTTATGTGTATAGGGCTGGTCAGTTTTACGTGTATAGGGCTGGTTAGTTTAACGTGTATAGGGCTGGTCAGTTTTACATGTATAGGGCTGGTTACTTTTACGTGTATAGGGATGGTTACTTTTACGTGTATAGGGCTGGTTAGTTTAACATGTATAGGGTGGGTCAGTTTTACATGTATAGGGCTGGTTAATTTTACGTGTATAGGGCTCGTTACTTTTACGTGTATAGGGCTGGTTACTTTTACGTGTATAGGGCTGGTTACTTTTATGTGTATAGGGCTGGTTAAGTTTGCGTGTATAGGGCTGGTTAGTTTTATGTGTATAGGGTGGGTTTGTTGGTTGGTTAGTTTTACGTGTATAGAGCTGGTTAGTTTTACGTGTATAGAGCTGGTTTGTTGGTTGGTTAGTTTTACGTGTATAGGGCTGGTCAGTTTTACGTGTATAGGGCTCGTTAGTTTTGCATGTATAGGGCTGGTTAGTTTTACGGGTATAGGGTGGGTTTGTTGGTTGGTTGGTTGGTTTTATGTGTATGGAGCTGGTTAGTTTTATGTGTATAGAGCTTGTTGGTTGGTTGGTAAGTTTTACGTGTATAGAGCTGGTTAGTTTTATGTGTATAGAGCTGGTTAGTTTTACGTGTATAGGGCTGGTTAGTTTTACGTGTATAGGGCCTGTTAGTTTTACGTGTATAGGGCTGGTCAGTTTTACGTGTATAGGGCAGGTCAGTTTTTCGTGTATAGGGCTGGTCAGTTTTACGTGTATAGGGCTGGTTAGTTTAACGTGTATAGGGCTGGTCAGTTTCACGTGTATAGGGCTGGTTAGTTTTACGTGTATAGGGCTGGTCAGTTTTACATGTATAGGGCTGGTCAGTTTTACGTGTATAGGGCTGGTCAGTTTTACGTGTATAGGGCTGGTTACTTTTACGTGTATAGGGTTGGTTAAGTTTGAGTGTACAGGGCTGGTTAGCTTTACGTGTATAGGGTGGGTTTGTTGGTTGGTTGGTTTTATTTGTGAAGAGCTGGTTGGTTGGTCGGTTAGTTTTATGTGTATAGAGCTGGTTAGTTTGACGTGTATAGGGCTCGTTAGTTTTGCGTGTATAGGGCTGGTTAGTTTTGAAGGTATAGGTCTGGTTAGTTTTACGGGTATAGGGTGGGTTTGTTGGTTGGTTTTATGTGTATGGAGCTGGTTAGTTTTATGTGTATAGAGCTGGTTGGTTGGTTGGTAAGTTTTACGTGTATAGAGCTGGTTAGTTTTATGTGTATAGAGCTGGTTAGTTTTACGTGTATAGGGCTGGTTAGTTTTACGTGTATAGGGCTGGTCAGTTTTACGTGTATAGGGCTGGTCAGTTTCACGTGTATAGGGCTGGTTACTTTTACGTGTATAGGGCTGGTTAGTTTTACGTGTAAAGGGCTGGTTAGTTTTACGTGTATAGGGCTGGTCAGTTTTACGCGTATAGGGCTGGTTAGTTTTACATGTATAGGGCTGGTTAGTTTTACGTGTATAGGGCTGGTTACTTTTACGTGTATAGGGCTGGTTACTTTTACGTGTATAGGGCTGGTTACTTTTACGTGTATAGGGTTGGTTAAGTTTGCGTGTATAGGGCTGGTTAGCTTTACGTGTATAGGGTGGGTTTGTTGGTTGGTTAGTTTTACGTGTATAGAGCTGGTTAGTTTTACGTGTATAGAGCTGGTTGGTTGGTTAGTTTTATGTGTATAGAGCTGGTTAGTTTTACGTGTATAGGGCTCGTTAGTTTTACGTGTATAGGGCTGGTTAGTTTTGCGTGTATAGGGCTGGTTAGTTTTACGTGTATAGGGCTGGTTAGTTTTACGTGTATAGGGCTGGTTAGTTTTGCGTCTATAGGGCTGGTTAGTTTTATGGGTATAGGGTGGATTTGATGGTTGGTTGGTTGGTTTTATGTGTATGGAGCTGGTTAGTTTTACGTGTATAGAGGTGGTTGGTTGGTTAGTTTTACGTGTATAGAGCTGGTTAGTTTTACGTGTATAGAGCTGGTTAGTTTTACCTGTATAGGGCTGGTTAGTTATACGTGTATAGGGCTGGTTAGTTTTACGTGTATATGGCTGGTCAGTTTTACGTGTATAGGGCTGGTTAGTTATACGTGTATAGGGCTGGTTAGTTTTACGTGTATAGGGCTGGTTAGTTTTACGTGTATTGGGCTGGTTAGTTTTACGTGTATTGGGCTGTTAGTTTTACGTGTATAGGGCTGGTTAGTTTTACGTGTATAGGGCTGGTTAGTTTTACGTGTATAGGGCTGGTAATGGGCCATTCCCATCTGTACCGGGTCGGCCCGGGCCGGGTAGCCACAGTCGGCCGCAGCCTGGCCCGGTTGATTCCACACATCCTTGTCTTAACCCCATGTGGGCTTATTCTACCCACCAATCAGAAGCTTGCTCTAATGGAAGGTGTGAATTTGCTGTCAGCAGTGGGTGTGTTGGCCCTGGTCGGCCTGAAGCAGACCCCCTCGAGAAGAGGGCTGAGAATAAGCCTTGGTTGGCCCGGAAAAATACCAGGCCACCCAGATATGTAAACAACCTACGCTACCCGGCCTGGGCCGACCCGGTTCAGATGGAAATGGCCCATTAGTTTTACGTGTATAGGGCTGTTTAGTTTTACGTTTATAGGGCTGGTTACTTTTACGTTTATAGGGCTGGTTACTTTTATGTGTATAGGGCTGGTTACTTTTATGTGTATAGGGCTGGTTACTTTTACGTGTATAGGGCAGGTTAAGTTTGCGTGTATAGGGCTGGTTAGTTTTACGTGTATAGGGTGGGTTTGTTGGTTGGTTGGTTTTATGTGTATAGAGCTGGTTGGTTGGTCGGTTAGTTTTATGTGTATAGAGCTGGTTAGTTTGACGTGTATAGGGCTCGTTAGTTTTACATGTATAGGGGTGGTTAGTTTTATATGTATAGGGCTGGTTAGTTTTGCGTGTATAGGGCTGGTTAGTTTTACGGGTATAGGGCTGGTTAGTTTTACGGGTATAGGGTGGGTTTGTTGTTTGGTTGGTTGGTTTTATGTGTATGGAGCTGGTTAGTTTTATGTGTATAGAGCTGGTTGGTTGGTTGGTAAGTTTAAGGTGTATAGAGCTGGTTAGTTTTATGTGTATAGAGCTGGTTAGTTTTACGTGTATAGGGCTGGTCAGTTTTACCTGTATAGGGCTGGTCAGTTTTACGTGTATAGGGCTTGTTAGTTTTACGTGTATAGGGCTGGTTAGTTTTACGTGTATAGGGCTGGTTAGTTTTACGTGTATAGGGCTGGTCAGTTTTACGTGTATAGGGCTGGTCAGTTTTACGTGTATAGGGCTGGTCAGTTTTACGTGTATAGGGCTGGTCAGTTTTACATGTATAGGGCTGGTTACTTTTACATGTATAGGGCTGGTTACTTTTACATGTATAGGGCTGGTTACTTTTACGTGTATAGGGCTAGTTACTTTTATGTGTATAGGGCTGGTTAAGTTTGCGTGTATAGGGCTGGTTAGTTTTACGTGTATAGGGTTGGTTTCTTGGTTGGTTAGTTTTACGTGTATAGAGCTGGTTAGTTTTAGGTGTATAGAGCTGGTTGGTTGGTTGGTTAGTTTTATGTGTATAGAGCTGGTTAGTTTTACGTGTATAGGGCTCGTTAGTTTTACGTGTATAGGGCTGGTTAGTTTTGCGTGTATAGGGCTGGTTAGTTTTACGGGTAAAGGGTGGGTTTGTTGGTTGGTTGGTTTTATGTGTATGGAGCTGGTTAGTTTTACGTGTATAGAGCTGGTTTGTTGGTTGGTTAGTTTTACGATTATAGAGCTGGTTAGTTTTATGTGTATAGAGCTGGTTACTTTTACTTGTATAGGGCTGCTCAGTTTGACGTGTATAGGGCTGGTCAGTTTTACGTGTATAGGGCTGGTTAGTTTTACGTGTATAGGGCTGGTTAGTTTTACATGTATAGGGCTGGTTAGTTTTACGTGTATAGGGCTCGTTAGTTATACGTGTCTGGGCTGGTTTGTTTTGCGTGTATAGGGCTGGTTGGTTTTACGGGTAAAGGGTGGGTTTGTTGGTTGGTTGTTTTATGTGTATGGAGCTGGTTAGTTTTACGTGTATAGAGCTGGTTTGTTGGTTGGTTAGTTTTACGAGTATAGAGCTGGTTAGTTTTATGTGTATAGAGCTGGTTAGTTTTACGTGTATAGGGCTGGTCAGTTTTACGTGTATAGGGCTGGTCAGTTTTACGTGTATAGGGCTGGTTAGTTTTACGTGTATAGGGCTGGTTAGTTTTACGTGTATAGTGCTGGTTAGTTTTACGTGTATAGGGCTGGTCAGTTTCACGTGTATAGGGCTGGTCAGTTTTACGTGTAAAGGGCTTGTTAGTTTTACGTGTATAGGGCTGGTTAGTTTTACGTGTATAGGGCTGGTCAGTTTTACATGTATAGGGCTGGTTACTTTTACGTGTATAGGGCTGGTTACTTTTACGTGTATAGGGCTGGTTACTTTAATGTGTATAGGGCTGGTTAAGTTTGCGTGTATAGGGCTGGTTAGTTTTACGTGTATAGGGTTGGTTTGTTGGTTGGTTAGTTTTACGTGTATAGAGCTGGTTAGTTTTACGTGTATAGAGCTGGTTGGTTGGTTGGTTAGTTTTATGTGTATAGGGCTGGTTAGTTTTACGTGTATAGGGCTGGTTAGTTTTGCGTGTATAGGGCTGGTTAGTTTTACGGGTATAGGGTGGGTTTGTTGGTTGGTTGGTTTTATGTGTATGGAGCTGGTTAGTTTTATGTGTATAGAGCTGGTTAGTTTTACGCGTATAGGGCTGGTCAGTTTTACGTGTATAGGGCTGGTCAGTTTTACGTGTATAGGGCTGGTTAGTTTTACGTGTATAGGGCTGGTTAGTTTTACGTGTATAGGGCTGGTTAGTTTTACGTGTATAGGGCTGGTCAGTTTTATGTGTATAGGGCTGGTCAGTTTTACGTGTATAGGGCTGGTCAGTTTTACGTGTATAGGGCTGGTTAGTTTTACGTGTATAGGGCTGGTTAGTTTTACGTTTATAGGGCTTGTTAGTTTTACGTGTATAGGGCTGGTTAGTTTTGCTTTTATAGGGCTGGTTAGTTTTACGTGTATAGGGCTGGTTAGTTCTACGTGTATAGGGCTGGTCAGTTTTACATGTATAGGGCTGGTTACTTTTACGTGTATAGGGCTGGTTACTTTTACGTGTATAGGGCTGGTTACTTTTACGTGTATAGGGTTGGTTAAGTTTGCGTGTATAGGGCTGGTTAGCTTTACGTGTATAGCGTGGGTTTGTTGGTTGGTTAGTTTTACGTGTATAGAGCTGGTTAGTTTTACGTGTATAGAGCTGGTTGGTTGGTTGGTTAGTTTTATGTGTATAGAGCTGGTTACTTTTACGTGTATAGGGCTCGTTAATTTTACGTGTATAGGGCTGGTTAGTTTTGAGTGTATAGGGCTCGTTAGTTTTACGTGTATAGGGCTGGTTAGTTTTGCGTCTATAGGGCTGGTTAGTTTTATGGGTATAGGGTGGGTTTGTTGGTTGGTTGGTTTTATGTGTATGGAGCTGATTAGTTTTACGTGTATAGAGCTGGTTGGTTGGTTAGGTTTACGTGTATAGAGCTGGTTAGTTTTACGTGTATAGAGCTGGTTAGTTTTACGTGTATAGGGCTGGTAAGTTATACGTGTATATGGCTGTTTAGTTTTACGTGTATCGGGCTGGTCAGTTTTACGTGTATAGGGCTGGTCAGTTTTACGTGTAAAGGGCTGGTAAGTTATACGTGTATAGGGCTGGTTAGTTTTACGTGTATCGGGCTGGTCAGTTTTACGTGTATTGGGCTGTTCAGTTTTACGTGTATAGGGCTGGTTTCTTTTACGTGTATAGAGCAGGTTAGTTTTACGTTTATAGGGCTTGTTAGTTTTACGTGTATAGGGCTGGTTAGTTTTACGTGTATAGGGCTGGTTAGTTTTGCGTGTATAGGGCCGGTTAGTTTTACGGGTATAGGGTGGGTTTGTTGGTTGGTTGGGTGGTTGGTTGGTTTTATGTGTATGGAGCTGGTTAGTTTTATGTGTATAGAGCTGGTTAGTTTTACGTGTATAGGGTTGGTCAGTTTTACGTGTATAGGGCTGGTCAGTTTTACGTGTATAGGGCTGGTCAGTTTTACGTGTATAGGGCTGGTCAGTTTTACATGTATAGGGCTGGTTACTTTTACATGTATAGGGCTGGTTACTTTTACATGTATAGGGCTGGTTACTTTTACGTGTATAGGGCTAGTTACTTTTATGTGTATATGGCTGGTTAAGTTTGCGTGTATAGGGCTGGTTAGTTTTACGTGTATAGGGTTGGTTTCTTGGTTGGTTAGTTTTACGTGTATAGAGCTGGTTAGTTTTAGGTGTATAGAGCTGGTTGGTTGGTTGGTTAGTTTTATGTGTATAGAGCTGGTTAGTTTTACGTGTATAGGGCTCGTTAGTTTTACGTGTATAGGGCTGGTTAGTTTTACGTTTATAGGGCTGGTTACTTTTACGTTTATAGGGCTGGTTACTTTTATGTGTATAGGGCTGGTTACTTTTACGTGTATAGGGCAGGTTAAGTTTGCGTGTATAGGGCTGGTTAGTTTTACGTGTATAGGGTGGGTTTGTTGGTTGGTTGGTTTTATGTGTATAGAGCTGGTTGGTTGGTCGGTTAGTTTTATGTGTATAGAGCTGATTAGTTTGACGTGTATAGGGCTCGTTAGTTTTACGTGTATAGGGGTGGTTAGTTTTATATGTATAGGGCTGGTTAGTTTTGCGTGTATAGGGCTGGTTAGTTTTACGGGTATAGGGCTGGTTAGTTTTACGGGTATAGGGTGGGTTTGTTGTTTGGTTGGTTGGTTTTATGTGTATGGAGCTGGTTAGTTTTATGTGTATAGAGCTGGTTGGTTGGTTGGTAAGTTTAAGGTGTATAGAGCTGGTTAGTTTTATGTGTATAGAGCTGGTTAGTTTTACGTGTATAGGGCTGGTCAGTTTTACGTGTATAGGGCTGGTCAGTTTTACGTGTATAGGGCTTGTTAGTTTTACGTGTATAGGGCTGGTTAGTTTTACGTGTATAGGGCTGGTTAGTTTTACGTGTATAGGGCTGGTCAGTTTTACGTGTATAGGGCTGGTCAGTTTTACGTGTATAGGGCTGGTCAGTTTTACATGTATAGGGCTGGTTACTTTTACATGTATAGGGCTGGTTACTTTTACATGTATAGGGCTGGTTACTTTTACGTGTATAGGGCTAGTTACTTTTATGTGTATAGGGCTGGTTAAGTTTGCGTGTATAGGGCTGGTTAGTTTTACGTGTATAGGGTTGGTTTCTTGGTTGGTTAGTTTTACGTGTATAGAGCTGGTTAGTTTTAGGTGTATAGAGCTGGTTGGTTGGTTGGTTAGTTTTATGTGTATAGAGCTGGTTAGTTTTACGTGTATAGGGCTCGTTAGTTTTACGTGTATAGGGCTGGTTAGTTTTGCGTGTATAGGGCTGGTTAGTTTTACGGGTAAAGGGTGGGTTTGTTGGTTGGTTGGTTTTATGTGTATGGAGCTGGTTAGTTTTACGTGTATAGAGCTGGTTTGTTGGTTGGTTAGTTTTACGATTATAGAGCTGGTTAGTTTTATGTGTATAGAGCTGGTTACTTTTACGTGTATAGGGCTGCTCAGTTTGACGTGTATAGGGCTGGTCAGTTTTACGTGTATAGGGCTGGTTAGTTTTACGTGTATAGGGCTGGTTAGTTTTACATGTATAGGGCTGGTTAGTTTTACGTGTATAGGGCTCGTTAGTTATACGTGTCTGGGCTGGTTTGTTTTGCGTGTATAGGGCTGGTTGGTTTTACGGGTAAAGGGTGGGTTTGTTGATTGGTTGGTTTTATGTGTATGGAGCTGGTTAGTTTTACGTGTATAGAGCTGGTTTGTTGGTTGGTTAGTTTTACGAGTATAGAGCTGGTTAGTTTTATGTGTATAGAGCTGGTTAGTTTTACGTGTATACGGCTGGTCAGTTTTACGTGTATATGGCTGGTCAGTTTTACGTGTATAGGGCTGGTTAGTTTTACGTGTAAAGGGCTTGTTAGTTTTACGTGTATAGGGCTGGTTAGTTTTACGTGTATAGGGCTGGTCAGTTTTACATGTATAGGGCTGGTTACTTTTACGTGTATAGGGCTGGTTACTTTTACGTGTATAGGGCTGGTTACTTTAATGTGTATAGGGCTGGTTAAGTTTGCGTGTATAGGGCTGGTTAGTTTTACGTGTATAGGGTTGGTTTGTTGGTTGGTTAGTTTTACGTGTATAGAGCTGGTTAGTTTTACGTGTATAGAGCTGGTTGGTTGGTTGGTTAGTTTTATGTGTATAGGGCTGGTTAGTTTTACGTGTATAGGGCTGGTTTCTTTTACGTGTATAGAGCAGGTTAGTTTTACGTTTATAGGGCTTGTTAGTTTTACGTGTATTGGGCTGGTTAGTTTTACGTGTATAGGGCTGGTTAGTTTTGCGTGTATAGGGCCGGTTAGTTTTACGGGTATAGGGTGGGTTTGTTGGTTGGTTGGGTGGTTGGTTGGTTTTATGTGTATGGAGCTGGTTAGTTTTATGTGTATAGAGCTGGTTAGTTTTACGTGTATAGGGCTGGTCAGTTTTACGTGTATAGGGCTGGTCAGTTTTACGTGTATAGGGCTGGTTACTTTTACGTGTATAGGGCTGGTTACTTTTACGTGTATAGGATTGGTTAAGTTTGCGTGTATAGGGCTGGTTAGCTTTACGTGTATAGCGTGGGTTTGTTGGTTGGTTAGTTTTACGTGTATAGAGCTGGTTAGTTTTACGTGTATAGAGCTGGTTGGTTGGTTGGTTAGTTTTATGTGTATAGAGCTGGTTACTTTTACGTGTATAGGGCTCGTTAATTTTACGTGTATAGGGCTGGTTAGTTTTGAGTGTATAGGGCTCGTTAGTTTTACGTGTATAGGGCTGGTTAGTTTTGCGTCTATAGGGCTGGTTAGTTTTACGGGTATAGGGTGGGTTTGTTGGTTGGTTGGTTTTATGTGTATGGAGCTGGTTAGTTTTACGTGTATAGAGCTGGTTGGTTGGTTAGGTTTACGTGTATAGAGCTGGTTAGTTTTACGTGTATAGAGCTGGTTAGTTTTACGTGTATAGGGCTGGTAAGTTATACGTGTATAGGGCTGGTTAGTTTTACGTGTATCGGGCTGGTCAGTTTTACGTGTATAGGGCTGGTCAGTTTTACGTGTATAGGGCTGGTAAGTTATACGTGTATAGGGCTGGTTAGTTTTACGTGTATCGGGCTGGTCAGTTTTACGTGTATCGGGCTGGTCAGTTTTACGTGTATAGGGCTGGTTTCTTTTACGTGTATAGAGCAGGTTAGTTTTACGTTTATAGGGCTTGTTAGTTTTACGTGTATAGGGCTGGTTAGTTTTACGTGTATAGGGCTGGTTAGTTTTGCGTGTATAGGGCCGGTTAGTTTTACGGGTATAGGGTGGGTTTGTTGGTTGGTTGGGTGGTTGGTTGGTTTTATGTGTATGGAGCTGGTTAGTTTTATGTGTATAGAGCTGGTTAGTTTTACGTGTATAGGGCTGGTCAGTTTTACGTGTATAGGGCTGGTTACTTTTACATGTATAGGGCTGGTTACTTTTACATGTATAGGGCTGGTTACTTTTACGTGTATAGGGCTAGTTACTTTTATGTGTATAGGGCTGGTTAAGTTTGCGTGTATAGGGCTGGTTAGTTTTACGTGTATAGGGTTGGTTTCTTGGTTGGTTAGTTTTACGTGTATAGAGCTGGTTAGTTTTAGGTGTATAGAGCTGGTTGGTTGGTTGGTTAGTTTTATGTGTATAGAGCTGGTTAGTTTTACGTGTATAGGGCTCGTTAGTTTTACGTGTATAGGGCTGGTTAGTTTTACGTTTATAGGGCTGGTTACTTTTACGTTTATAGGGCTGGTTACTTTTATGTGTATAGGGCTGGTTACTTTTACGTGTATAGGGCAGGTTAAGTTTGCGTGTATAGGGCTGGTTAGTTTTACGTGTATAGGGTGGGTTTGTTGGTTGGTTGGTTTTATGTGTATAGAGCTGGTTGGTTGGTCGGTTAGTTTTATGTGTATAGAGCTGGTTAGTTTGACGTGTATAGGGCTCGTTAGTTTTACGTGTATAGGGGTGGTTAGTTTTATATGTATAGGGCTGGTTAGTTTTGCGTGTATAGGGCTGGTTAGTTTTACGGGTATAGGGCTGGTTAGTTTTACGGGTATAGGGTGGGTTTGTTGTTTGGTTGGTTGGTTTTATGTGTATGGAGCTGGTTAGTTTGATGTGTATAGAGCTGGTTGGTTGGTTGGTAAGTTTAAGGTGTATAGAGCTGGTTAGTTTTATGTGTATAGAGCTGGTTAGTTTTACGTGTATAGGGCTGGTCAGTTTTACGTGTATAGGGCTGGTCAGTTTTATGTGTATAGGGCTTGTTAGTTTTACGTGTATAGGGCTGGTTAGTTTTACGTGTATAGGGCTGGTTAGTTTTACGTGTATAGGGCTGGTCAGTTTTACGTGTATAGGGCTGGTCAGTTTTACGTGTATAGGGCTGGTCAGTTTTACGTGTATAGGGCTGGTCAGTTTTACATGTATAGGGCTGGTTACTTTTACATGTATAGGGCTGGTTACTTTTACATGTATAGGGCTGGTTACTTTTACGTGTATAGGGCTAGTTACTTTTATGTGTATAGGGCTGGTTAAGTTTGCGTGTATAGGGCTGGTTAGTTTTACGTGTATAGGGTTGGTTTCTTGGTTGGTTAGTTTTACGTGTATAGAGCTGGTTAGTTTTAGGTGTATAGAGCTGGTTGGTTGGTTGGTTAGTTTTATGTGTATAGAGCTGGTTAGTTTTACGTGTATAGGGCTCGTTAGTTTTACGTGTATAGGGCTGGTTAGTTTTGCGTGTATAGGGCTGGTTAGTTTTACGGGTAAAGGGTGGGTTTGTTGGTTGGTTGGTTTTATGCGTATGGAGCTGGTTAGTTTTACGTGTATAGAGCTGGTTACTTTTACGTGTATAGGGCTGCTCAGTTTGACGTGTATAGGGCTGGTCAGTTTTACGTGTATAGGGCTGGTTAGTTTTACGTGTATAGGGCTGGTTAGTTTTACATGTATAGGGCTGGTTAGTTTTACGTGTATAGGGCTCGTTAGTTATACGTGTCTGGGCTGGTTTGTTTTGCGTGTATAGGGCTGGTTGGTTTTACGGGTAAAGGGTGGGTTTGTTGATTGGTTGGTTTTATGTGTATGGAGCTGGTTAGTTTTACGTGTATAGAGCTGGTTTGTTGGTTGGTTAGTTTTACGAGTATAGAGCTGGTTAGTTTTATGTGTATAGAGCTGGTTAGTTTTACGTGTATAGGGCTGGTCAGTTTTACGTGTATAGGGCTGGTCAGTTTTACGTGTATAGGGCTGGTTAGTTTTACGTGTATAGGGCTGGTTAGTTTTATGTGTATAGTGCTGGTTAGTTTTACGTGTATAGGGCTGGTCAGTTTCACGTGTATAGGGCTGGTCAGTTTTACGTGTAAAGGGCTTGTTAGTTTTACGTGTATAGGGCTGGTTAGTTTTACGTGTATAGGGCTGGTCAGTTTTACATGTATAGGGCTGGTTACTTTTACGTGTATAGGGCTTGTTACTTTTACGTGTATAGGGCTGGTTACTTTAATGTGTATAGGGCTGGTTAAGTTTGCGTGTATAGGGCTGGTTAGTTTTACGTGTATAGGGTTGGTTTGTTGGTTGGTTAGTTTTACGTGTATAGAGCTGGTTAGTTTTACTTGTATAGAGCTGGTTGGTTGGTTGGTTAGTTTTATGTGTATAGGGCTGGTTAGTTTTACGTGTATAGGGCTGGTTAGTTTTGCGTGTATAGGGCTGGTTAGTTTTACGGGTATAGGGTGGGTTTGTTGGTTGGTTGGTTTTATGTGTATGGAGCTGGTTAGTTTTATGTGTATAGAGCTGGTTAGTTTTACGCGTATAGGGCTGGTCAGTTTTACGTGTATAGGGCTGGTCAGTTTTACGTGTATAGGGCTGGTTAGTTTTACGTGTATAGGGCTGGTTAGTTTTACGTGTATAGGGCTGGTTAGTTTTACGTGTATAGGGCTGGTCAGTTTTACGTGTATAGGGCTGGTCAGTTTTACGTGTATAGGGCTGGTTAGTTTTACGTGTATAGGGCTGGTTAGTTTTACGTTTATAGGGCTTGTTAGTTTTACGTGTATAGGGCTGGTTAGTTTTGCTTTTATAGGGCTGGTTAGTTTTACGTGTATAGGGCTGGTTAGTTCTACGTGTATAGGGCTGGTCAGTTTTACATGTATAGGGCTGGTTACTTTTACGTGTATAGGGCTGGTTACTTTTACGTGTATAGGGCTGGTTACTTTTACGTGTATAGGGTTGGTTACTTTAATGTGTATAGGGCTGGTTAAGTTTGCGTGTATAGGGCTGGTTAGTTTTACGTGTATAGGGTTGGTTTGTTGGTTGGTTAGTTTTACGTGTATAGAGCTGGTTAGTTTTACGTGTATAGAGCTGGTTGGTTGGTTGGTTAGTTTTATGTGTATAGGGCTGGTTAGTTTTACGTGTATAGGGCTGGTTAGTTTTGCGTGTATAGGGCTGGTTAGTTTTACGGGTATAGGGTGGGTTTGTTGGTTGGTTGGTTTTATGTGTATGGAGCTGGTTAGTTTTATGTGTATAGAGCTGGTTAGTTTTACGCGTATAGGGCTGGTCAGTTTTACGTGTATAGGGCTGGTCAGTTTTACGTGTATAGGGCTGGTTAGTTTTACGTGTATAGGGCTGGTTAGTTTTACGTGTATAGGGCTGGTTAGTTTTACGTGTATAGGGCTGGTCAGTTTTACGTGTATAGGGCTGGTCAGTTTTACGTGTATAGGGCTGGTTAGTTTTACGTGTATAGGGCTGGTTAGTTTTACGTTTATAGGGCTTGTTAGTTTTACGTGTATAGGGCTGGTTAGTTTTGCTTTTATAGGGCTGGTTAGTTTTACGTGTATAGGGCTGGTTAGTTCTACGTGTATAGGGCTGGTCAGTTTTACATGTATAGGGCTGGTTACTTTTACGTGTATAGGGCTGGTTACTTTTACGTGTATAGGGCTGGTTACTTTTACGTGTATAGGGTTGGTTAAGTTTGCGTGTATAGGGCTGGTTAGCTTTACGTGTATAGCGTGGGTTTGTTGGTTGGTTAGTTTTACGTGTATAGAGCTGGTTAGTTTTACGTGTATAGAGCTGGTTGGTTGGTTGGTTAGTTTTATGTGTATAGAGCTGGTTACTTTTACGTGTATAGGGCTCGTTAATTTTACGTGTATAGGGCTGGTTAGTTTTGAGTGTATAGGGCTCGTTAGTTTTACGTGTATAGGGCTGGTTAGTTTTGCGTCTATAGGGCTGGTTAGTTTTACGGGTATAGGGTGGGTTTGTTGGTTGGTTGGTTTTATGTGCATGGAGCTGGTTAGTTTTACGTGTATAGAGCTGGTTGGTTGGTTAGGTTTACGTGTATAGAGCTGGTTAGTTTTACGTGTATAGAGCTGGTTAGTTTTACGTGTATAGGGCTGGTAAGTTATACGTGTATAGGGCTGGTTAGTTTTACGTGTATCGGGCTGGTCAGTTTTACGTGTATAGGGCTGGTCAGTTTTACGTGTATAGGGCTGGTAAGTTATACGTGTATAGGGCTGGTTAGTTTTACGTGTATCGGGCTGGTCAGTTTTACGTGTATCGGGCTGGTCAGTTTTACGTGTATAGGGCTGGTTTCTTTTACGTGTATAGAGCAGGTTAGTTTTACGTTTATAGGGCTTGTTAGTTTTACGTGTATAGGGCTGGTTAGTTTTACGTGTATAGGGCTGGTTAGTTTTGCGTGTATAGGGCCGGTTAGTTTTACGGGTATAGGGTGGGTTTGTTGGTTGGTTGGGTGGTTGGTTGGTTTTATGTGTATGGAGCTGGTCAGTTTTACATGTATAGGGCTGGTTACTTTTACGTGTATAGGGCTGGTTACTTTTACGTGTATAGGGCTGGTTACTTTTACGTGTAGAGGGTTGGTTAAGTTTGCGTGTATAGGGCTGGTTAGCTTTACGTGTATAGCGTGGGTTTGTTGGTTGGTTAGTTTTACGTGTATAGAGCTGGTTAGTTTTACGTGTATAGAGCTGGTTGGTTGGTTGGTTAGTTTTATGTGTATAGAGCTGGTTACTTTTACGTGTATAGGGCTCGTTAATTTTACGTGTATAGGGCTGGTTAGTTTTGAGTGTATAGGGCTCGTTAGTTTTACGTGTATAGGGCTGGTTAGTTTTGCGTCTATAGGGCTGGTTAGTTTTACGGGTATAGGGTGGGTTTGTTGGTTGGTTGGTTTTATGTGTATGGAGCTGGTTAGTTTTACGTGTATAGAGCTGGTTGGTTGGTTAGGTTCACGTGTATAGAGCTGGTTAGTTTTACGTGTATAGAGCTGGTTAGTTTTACGTGTATAGGGCTGGTAAGTTATACGTGTATAGGGCTGGTTAGTTTTACGTGTATCGGGCTGGTCAGTTTTACGTGTATAGGCCTGGTCAGTTTTACGTGTATAGGGCTGGTAAGTTATACGTGTATAGGGCTGGTTAGTTTTACGTGTATCGGGCTGGTCAGTTTTACGTGTATCGGGCTGGTCAGTTTTACGTGTATAGGGCTGGTTTCTTTTACGTGTATAGAGCAGGTTAGTTTTACGTTTATAGGGCTTGTTAGTTTTACGTGTATAGGGCTGGTTAGTTTTACGTGTATAGGGCTGGTTAGTTTTGCGTGTATAGGGCCGTTTAGTTTTACGGGTATAGGGTGGGTTTGTTGGTTGGTTGGTTTTATGTGTATGGAGCTGGTTAGTTTTATGTGTATAGAGCTGGTTAGTTTTACGTGTATAGGGCTGGTCAGTTTTACGTGTATAGGGCTGGTCAGTTTTACGTGTATAGGGCTGGTCAGTTTTACGTGTATAGGGCTGGTCAGTTTTACATGTATAGGGCTGGTTACTTTTACATGTATAGGGCTGGTTACTTTTACATGTATAGGGCTGGTTACTTTTACGTGTATAGGGCTAGTTACTTTTATGTGTATAGGGCTGGTTAAGTTTGCGTGTATAGGGCTGGTTAGATTTACGTGTATAGGGTTGGTTTCTTGGTTGGTTAGTTTTACGTGTATAGAGCTGGTTAGTTTTAGGTGTATAGAGCTGGTTGGTTGGTTGGTTAGTTTTATGTGTATAGAGCTGGTTAGTTTTACGTGTATAGGGCTCGTTAGTTTTACGTGTAAAGGGCTGGTTAGTTTTGCGTGTATAGGGCTGGTTAGTTTTACGGGTAAAGGGTGGGTTTGTTGGTTGGTTGGTTTTATGTGTATGGAGCTGGTTAGTTTTACGTGTATAGAGCTGGTTTGTTGGTTGGTTAGTTTTACGATTATAGAGCTGGTTAGTTTTATGTGTATAGAGCTGGTTACTTTTACGTGTATAGGGCTGCTCAGTTTGACGTGTATAGGGCTGGTCAGTTTTACGTGTATAGGGCTGGTTAGTTTTACGTGTATAGGGCTGGTTAGTTTTACATGTATAGGGCTGGTTAGTTTTACGTGTATAGGGCTCGTTAGTTTTACGTGTCTGGGCTGGTTTGTTTTGCGTGTATAGGGCTGGTTGGTTTTACGGGTAAAGGGTGGGTTTGTTGGTTGGTTGGTTTTATGTGTATGGAGCTGGTTAGTTTTACGTGTATAGAGCTGGTTTGTTGGTTGGTTAGTTTTACGAGTATAGAGCTGGTTAGTTTTATATGTATAGAGCTGGTTAGTTTTACGTGTATAGGGCTGGTCAGTTTTACGTGTAT
Source organism: Nothobranchius furzeri (assembly GCF_043380555.1). Lineage (NCBI taxonomy): Eukaryota > Metazoa > Chordata > Actinopteri > Cyprinodontiformes > Nothobranchiidae > Nothobranchius > Nothobranchius furzeri. The sequence continues at coordinate 12,013,310 of NC_091749.1, read as the reverse complement.
AGGGCTGGTCAGTTTTACGTGTATAGGGCTGGTTAGTTTTACGTGTATAGGGCTGGTTAGTTTTACGTGTATAGTGCTGGTTAGTTTTACGTGTATAGGGCTGGTCAGTTTCACGTGTATAGGGCTGGTCAGTTTTACGTGTAAAGGGCTTGTTAGTTTTACGTGTATTGGGCTGGTTAGTTTTACGTGTATAGGGCTGGTCAGTTTTACATGTATAGGGCTGGTTACTTTTACGTGTATAGGGCTGGTTACTTTTACGTGTATAGGGCTGGTTACTTTAATGTGTATAGGGCTGGTTAAGTTTGCGTGTATAGGGCTGGTTAGTTTTACGTGTATAGGGTTGGTTTGTTGGTTGGTTAGTTTTACGTGTATAGAGCTGGTAAGTTTTACATGTATAGAGCTGGTTGGTTGGTTGGTTAGTTTTATGTGTATAGGGCTGGTTAGTTTTACGGGTATAGGGTGGGTTTGTTGGTTGGTTGGTTTTATGTGTATGGAGCTGGTTGGTTTTATGTGTATGGAGCTGGTTAGTTTTATGTGTATAGAGCTGGTTAGTTTTACGCGTATAGGGCTGGTCAGTTTTACGTGTATAGGGCTGGTCAGTTTTACGTGTATAGGGCTGGTTAGTTTTACGTGTATAGGGCTGGTTAGTTTTACATGTATAGAGCTGGTTGGTTGGTTGGTTAGTTTTATGTGTATAGGGCTGGTTAGTTTTACGGGTATAGGGTGGGTTTGTTGGTTGGTTGGTTTTATGTGTATGGAGCTGGTTGGTTTTATGTGTATGGAGCTGGTTAGTTTTATGTGTATAGAGCTGGTTAGTTTTACGCGTATAGGGCTGGTCAGTTTTACGTGTATAGGGCTGGTCAGTTTTACGTGTATAGGGCTGGTTAGTTTTACGTGTATAGGGCTGGTTAGTTTTACGTGTATAGGGCTGGTTAGTTTTACGTGTATAGGGCTGGTCAGTTTTACGTGTATAGGGCTGGTCAGTTTTACGTGTATAGGGCTGGTCAGTTTTACGTGTATAGGGCTGGTTAGTTTTACGTGTATAGGGCTGGTTAGTTTTACGTTTATAGGGCTGGTTAGTTTTACGTGTATAGGGCTGGTTAGTTTTGCTTTTATAGGGCTGGTCAGTTTTACGTGTATAGGGCTGGTTAGTTTTACGTGTATAGGGCTGGTTAGTTTTACGTGTATAGGACTGGTCAGTTTTACATGTATAGGGCTGGTTACTTTTACGTGTATAGGGCTGGTTACTTTTACGTGTATAGGGCTGGTTACTTTTACGTGTATAGGGTTGGTTAAGTTTGCGTGTATAGGGCTGGTTAGCTTTACGTGTATAGCGTGGGTTTGTTGGTTGGTTAGTTTTACGTGTATAGAGCTGGTTAGTTTTACGTGTATAGAGCTGGTTGGTTGGTTGGTTAGTTTTACGTGTATCGGGCTGGTCAGTTTTACGTGTATCGGGCTGGTCAGTTTTACGTGTATAGGGCTGGTTTCTTTTACGTGTATAGAGCAGGTTAGTTTTACGTTTATAGGGCTTGTTAGTTTTACGTGTATAGGGCTGGTTAGTTTTACGTGTATAGGGCTGGTTAGTTTTGCGTGTATAGGGCCGGTTAGTTTTACGGGTATAGGGTGGGTTTGTTGGTTGGTTGGGTGGTTGGTTGGTTTTATGTGTATGGAGCTGGTCAGTTTTACATGTATAGGGCTGGTTACTTTTACGTGTATAGGGCTGGTTACTTTTACGTGTATAGGGCTGGTTACTTTTACGTGTAGAGGGTTGGTTAAGTTTGCGTGTATAGGGCTGGTTAGCTTTACGTGTATAGCGTGGGTTTGTTGGTTGGTTAGTTTTACGTGTATAGAGCTGGTTAGTTTTACGTGTATAGAGCTGGTTGGTTGGTTGGTTAGTTTTATGTGTATAGAGCTGGTTACTTTTACGTGTATAGGGCTCGTTAATTTTACGTGTATAGGGCTGGTTAGTTTTGAGTGTATAGGGCTCGTTAGTTTTACGTGTATAGGGCTGGTTAGTTTTGCGTCTATAGGGCTGGTTAGTTTTACGGGTATAGGGTGGGTTTGTTGGTTGGTTGGTTTTATGTGTATGGAGCTGGTTAGTTTTACGTATATAGAGCTGGTTGGTTGGTTAGGTTCACGTGTATAGAGCTGGTTAGTTTTACGTGTATAGAGCTGGTTAGTTTTACGTGTATAGGGCTGGTAAGTTATACGTGTATAGGGCTGGTTAGTTTTACGTGTATCGGGCTGGTCAGTTTTACGTGTATAGGGCTGGTCAGTTTTACGTGTATAGGGCTGGTAAGTTATACGTGTATAGGGCTGGTTAGTTTTACGTGTATCGGGCTGGTCAGTTTTACGTGTATCGGGCTGGTCAGTTTTACGTGTATAGGGCTGGTTTCTTTTACGTGTATAGAGCAGGTTAGTTTTACGTTTATAGGGCTTGTTAGTTTTACGTGTATAGGGCTGGTTAGTTTTACGTGTATAGGGCTGGTTAGTTTTGCGTGTATAGGGCCGTTTAGTTTTACGGGTATAGGGTGGGTTTGTTGGTTGGTTGGTTTTATGTGTATGGAGCTGGTTAGTTTTATGTGTATAGAGCTGGTTAGTTTTACGTGTATAGGGCTGGTCAGTTTTACGTGTATAGGGCTGGTCAGTTTTACGTGTATAGGGCTGGTCAGTTTTACGTGTATAGGGCTGGTCAGTTTTACATGTATAGGGCTGGTTACTTTTACATGTATAGGGCTGGTTACTTTTACATGTATAGGGCTGGTTACTTTTACGTGTATAGGGCTAGTTACTTTTATGTGTATAGGGCTGGTTAAGTTTGCGTGTATAGGGCTGGTTAGATTTACGTGTATAGGGTTGGTTTCTTGGTTGGTTAGTTTTACGTGTATAGAGCTGGTTAGTTTTAGGTGTATAGAGCTGGTTGGTTGGTTGGTTAGTTTTATGTGTATAGAGCTGGTTAGTTTTACGTGTATAGGGCTCGTTAGTTTTACGTGTAAAGGGCTGGTTAGTTTTGCGTGTATAGGGCTGGTTAGTTTTACGGGTAAAGGGTGGGTTTGTTGGTTGGCTGGTTTTATGTGTATGGAGCTGGTTAGTTTTACGTGTATAGAGCTGGTTTGTTGGTTGGTTAGTTTTACGATTATAGAGCTGGTTAGTTTTATGTGTATAGAGCTGGTTACTTTTACGTGTATAGGGCTGCTCAGTTTGACGTGTATAGGGCTGGTCAGTTTTACGTGTATAGGGCTGGTTAGTTTTACGTGTATAGGGCTGGTTAGTTTTACATGTATAGGGCTGGTTAGTTTTACGTGTATAGGGCTCGTTAGTTTTACGTGTCTGGGCTGGTTTGTTTTGCGTGTATAGGGCTGGTTGGTTTTACGGGTAAAGGGTGGGTTTGTTGGTTGGTTGGTTTTATGTGTATGGAGCTGGTTAGTTTTACGTGTATAGAGCTGGTTTGTTGGTTGGTTAGTTTTACGAGTATAGAGCTGGTTAGTTTTATATGTATAGAGCTGGTTAGTTTTACGTGTATAGGGCTGGTCAGTTTTACGTGTATAGGGCTGGTCAGTTTTACGTGTATAGGGCTGGTTAGTTTTACGTGTATAGGGCTGGTTAGTTTTACGTGTATAGTGCTGGTTAGTTTTACGTGTATAGGGCTGGTCAGTTTCACGTGTATAGGGCTGGTCAGTTTTACGTGTAAAGGGCTTGTTAGTTTTATGTGTATTGGGCTGGTTAGTTTTACGTGTATAGGGCTGGTCAGTTTTACATGTATAGGGCTGGTTACTTTTACGTGTATAGGGCTGGTTACTTTTACGTGTATAGGGCTGGTTACTTTAATGTGTATAGGGCTGGTTAAGTTTGCGTGTATAGGGCTGGTTAGTTTTACGTGTATAGGGTTGGTTTGTTGGTTGGTTAGTTTTACGTGTATAGAGCTGGTTAGTTTTACATGTATAGAGCTGGTTGGTTGGTTGGTTAGTTTTATGTGTATAGGGCTGGTTAGTTTTACGTGTATAGGGCTGGTTAGTTTTGCGTGTATAGGGCTGGTTAGTTTTACGGGTATAGGGTGGGTTTGTTGGTTGGTTGGTTTTATGTGTATGGAGCTGGTTAGTTTTATGTGTATAGAGCTGGTTAGTTTTACGCGTATAGGGCTGGTCAGTTTTACGTGTATAGGGCTGGTCAGTTTTACGTGTATAGGGCTGGTTAGTTTTACGTGTATAGGGCTGGTTAGTTTTACGTGTATAGGGCTGGTTAGTTTTACGTGTATAGGGCTGGTCAGTTTTACGTGTATAGGGCTGGTCAGTTTTACGTGTATAGGGCTGGTCAGTTTTACGTGTATAGGGCTGGTTAGTTTTACGTGTATAGGGCTGGTTAGTTTTACGTTTATAGGGCTGGTTAGTTTTACGTGTATAGGGCTGGTTAGTTTTGCTTTTATAGGGCTGGTCAGTTTTACGTGTATAGGGCTGGTTAGTTTTACGTGTATAGGGCTGGTTAGTTTTACGTGTATAGGACTGGTCAGTTTTACATGTATAGGGCTGGTTACTTTTACGTGTATAGGGCTGGTTACTTTTACGTGTATAGGGCTGGTTACTTTTACGTGTATAGGGTTGGTTAAGTTTGCGTGTATAGGGCTGGTTAGCTTTACGTGTATAGCGTGGGTTTGTTGGTTGGTTAGTTTTACGTGTATAGAGCTGGTTAGTTTTACGTGTATAGAGCTGGTTGGTTGGTTGGTTAGTTTTATGTGTATAGAGCTGGTTACTTTTACGTGTATAGGGCTCGTTAATTTTACGTGTATAGGGCTGGTTAGTTTTGAGTGTATAGGGCTCGTTAGTTTTACGTGTATAGGGCTAGTTAGTTTTGCGTCTATAGGGCTGGTTAGTTTTACGGGTATAGGGTGGGTTTGTTTGTTGGTTGGTTGGTTTTATGTGTATGGAGCTGGTTAGTTTTACGTGTATAGAGCTGGTTGTTTGGTTAGGTTTACGTGTATAGAGCTGGTTAGTTTTACGTGTATAGAGCTGGTTAGTTTTACGTGTATAGGGCTGGTAAGTTATACGTGTATAGGGCTGGTTAGTTTTACGTGTATCGGGCTGGTCAGTTTTACGTGTATAGGGCTGGTCAGTTTTACGTGTATAGGGCTGGTAAGTTATACGTGTATAGGGCTGGTTAGTTTTACGTGTATCGGGCTGGTCAGTTTTACGTGTATCGGGCTGGTCAGTTTTACGTGTATAGGGCTGGTTTCTTTTACGTGTATAGGACTGGTTAATTTTACGTGTATAGGGCTGGTTACTTTTACGTGTATAGGGCTGGTTACTTTTACGTGTATAGGGCTGGTTACTTTTATGTGTATAGGGCTGGTTAAGTTTGCGTGTATAGGGCTGGTTAGTTTTATGTGTATAGGGTGGGTTTGTTGGTTGGTTAGTTTTACGTGTATAGAGCTGGTTAGTTTTACGTGTATAGGGCTCGTTAGTTTTGCATGTATAGGGCTGGTTAGTTTTACGGGTATAGGGTGGGTTTGTTGGTTGGTTGGTTGGTTTTATGTGTATGGAGCTGGTTAGTTTTATGTGTATAGAGCTTGTTGGTTGGTTGGTAAGTTTTACGTGTATAGAGCTGGTTAGTTTTATGTGTATAGAGCTGGTTAGTTTTACGTGTATAGGGCTGGTTAGTTTTACGTGTATAGGGCCTGTTAGTTTTACGTGTATAGGGCTGGTCAGTTTTACGTGTATAGGGCTGGTCAGTTTTACGTGTATAGGGCTGGTCAGTTTTACGTGTATAGGGCTGGTTAGTTTAACGTGTATAGGGCTGATCAGTTTTACATGTACAGGGCTGCTTATTTTTACGTGTATAGGGATGGTTACTTTTACGTGTATAGGGCTGGTTAGTTTAACGTGTATAGGGCTGGTCAGTTTTACATGTATAGGGCTGGTTAATTTTACGTGTATAGGGCTGGTTACTTTTACGTGTAGAGGGCTGGTTACTTTTACGTGTATAGGGCTGGTTACTTTTATGTGTATAGGGCTGGTTAAGTTTGCGTGTATAGGGCTGGTTAGTTTTACGTGTATAGGGTGGGTTTGTTGGTTAGTTAGTTTTAAGTGTATAGAGCTGGTTAGTTTTACGTGTATCGAGCTGGTTTGTTGGTTGGTTACTTTTACGTGTATAGAGCTGGTTACTTTTACGTGTATAGAGCTGGTCAGTTTTACGTGTAAAGAGCTGGACAGTTTTACGTGTATAGGGCTGGTCAGTTTTACGTGTATAGGGCTGGTCAGTTTTACCTGTATAGGGCTGGTCAGTTTTACGTGTATACGTCTGGTCAGTTTTACGTGTATAGGGTTGGTCAGTTTTACGTGTATAGGGCTGGTCAGTTTTACGTGTATAGGGCTGGTCAGTTTTACGTGTATTGGGCTGGTCAGTTTTACGTGTAAAAGGCAGGTTAAGTTTGCGTGTATAGGGCTGGTTAGTTTTACGTGTATAGGGTGGGTTTGTTGGTTGGTTGGTTTTATTTGTATAGAGCTGGTTGGTTGGTCGGTTAGTTTTATGTGTATAGAGCTGGTTAGTTTGACGTGTATAGGGCTCGTTAGTTTTGCGTCTATAGGGCTGGTTAGTTTTGCAGGTATAGGGCTGGTTAGTTTTACGGGTATAGGGTGGGTTTGTTGGTTGGTTTTATGTGTATGGAGCTGGTTAGTTTTATGTGTATAGAGCTGGTTGGTTGGTTGGTAAGTTTTACGTGTATAGAGCTGGTTAGTTTTACGTTTATAGGGCTGGTCAGTTTTACGTGTATAGGGCTGGTCAGTTTTACGTGTATAGGGCTGGTCAGTTTCATGTGTATAGGGCTGGTTACTTTTACGTGTATAGGGCTGGTTAGTTTTACGTGTATAGGGCTGGTCAGTTTTACGTGTATAGGGCTGGTCAGTTTTACGTGTATAGGGCTGGTTAGTTTTACATGTATAGGGCTAGTTACTTTTACGTGTATAGGGCTGGTTACTTTTACGTGTATAGGGCTGGTTACTTTTACGTGTATAGGGTTGGTTAAGTTTGAGTGTATAGGGCTGGTTAGCTTTACGTGTATAGGGTGGGTTTGTTGGTTGGTTGGTTTTATTTGTGAAGAGCTGGTTGGTTGGTCGGTTAGTTTTATGTGTATAGAGCTGGTTAGTTTGACGTGTACAGGGCTCGTTAGTTTTGCGTGTATAGGGCTGGTTAGTTTTGCAGGTATAGGTCTGGTTAGTTTTACGGGTATAGGGTGGGTTTGTTGGTTGGATTTATGTGTATGGAGCTGGTTAGTTTTATGTGTATAGAGCTGGTTGGTTGGTTGGTAAGTTTTACGTGTATAGAGCTGGTTAGTTTTATGTGTATAGAGCTGGTTAGTTTTACGTGTATAGGGCTGGTTAGTTTTACACGTATAGGGCTGGTCAGTTTTACGTGTATAGGGCTGGTCAGTTTCACGTGTATAGGGCTGGTTACTTTTACGTGTATAGGGCTGGTTAGTTTTACGTGTAAAGGGCTGGTTAGTTTTACGTGTATAGGGCTGGTCAGTTTTACGTGTATAGGGCTGGTTAGTTTTACATGTATAGGGCTGGTTAGTTTTACGTGTATAGGGCTGGTTACTTTTACGTGTATAGGGCTGGTTACTTTTACGTGTATAGGGCTGGTTACTTTTACGTGTATAGGGTTGGTTAAGTTTGCGTGTATAGGGCTGGTTAGCTTTACGTGTATAGGGTGGGTTTGTTGGTTGGTTAGTTTTACGTGTATAGAGCTGGTTAGTTTTACGTGTATAGAGCTGGTTGGTTGGTTAGTTTTATGTGTATAGAGCTGGTTAGTTTTACGTGTATAGGGCTCGTTAGTTTTACGTGTATAGGGCTGGTTAGTTTTACGTGTATTGGGCTGGTTAGTTTTACGTGTATTGGGCTGTTAGTTTTACGTGTTTAGGGCTGGTTAGTTTTACGTGTATAGGGCTGGTTAGTTTTACGTGTATAGGGCTGGTAATGGGCCATTCCCATCTGTACCGGGTCGGCCCGGGCCGGGTAGCCACAGTCGGCCACAGCCTGGCCCGGTTGATTCCACACATCCTTGTCTTAACCCCATGTGGGCTTATTCTACCCACCAATCAGAAGCTTGCTCTAATGGAAGGTGTGAATTTGCTGTCAGCAGTGGGTGTGTTGGCCCTGGTCGGCCTGAAGCAGACCCCCTCGAGAAGAGGGCTGAGAATAAGCCTTGGTTGGCCCGGAAAAATACCAGGCCACCCAGATATGTAAACAACCTAAGCTACCCGGCCTGGGCCGACCCGGTACAGATGGAAATGGCCCATTAGTTTTACGTGTATAGGGCTGTTTAGTTTTACGTTTATAGGGCTGGTTACTTTTACGTTTATAGGGCTGGTTACTTTTACGTGTATAGGGCAGGTTAAGTTTGCGTGTATAGGGCTGGTTAGTTTTACGTGTATAGGGTGGGTTTGTTGGTTGGTTGGTTTTATGTATATAGAGCTGGTTGGTTGGTCGGTTAGTTTTATGTGTATAGAGCTGGTTAGTTTGACGTGTATAGGGCTCGTTAGTTTTACGTGTATAGGGGTGGTTAGTTTTATATGTATAGGGCTGGTTAGTTTTGCGTGTATAGGGCTGGTTAGTTTTACGGGTATAGGGCTGGTTAGTTTTACGGGTATAGGGTGGGTTTGTTGTTTGGTTGGTTGGTTTTATGTGTATGGAGCTGGTTAGTTTTATGTGTATAGAGCTGGTTGGTTGGTTGGTAAGTTTAAGGTGTATAGAGCTGGTTAGTTTTATGTGTATAGAGCTGGTTAGTTTTACGTGTATAGGGCTGGTCAGTTTTACGTGTAAAGGGCTGGTCAGTTTTACGTGTATAGGGCTTGTTAGTTTTACGTGTATAGGGCTGGTTAGTTTTACGTGTATAGGGCTGGTTAGTTTTACGTGTATAGGGCTGGTCAGTTTTACGTGTATAGAGCTGGTCAGTTTTACGTGTATAGGGCTGGTCAGTTTTACGTGTATAGGGCTGGTCAGTTTTACATGTATAGGGCTGGTTACTTTTACATGTATAGGGCTGGTTACTTTTACATGTATAGGGCTGGTTACTTTTACGTGTATAGGGCTAGTTACTTTTATGTGTATAGGGCTGGTTAAGTTTGCGTGTATAGGGCTGGTTAGTTTTATGTGTATAGGGTTGGTTTCTTGGTTGGTTAGTTTTACGTGTATAGAGCTGGTTAGTTTTAGGTGTATAGAGCTGGTTGGTTGGTTGGTTAGTTTTATGTGTATAGAGCTGGTTAGTTTTACGTGTATAGGGCTCGTTAGTTTTACGTGTATAGGGCTGGTTAGTTTTGCGTGTATAGGGCTGGTTAGTTTTACGGGTAAAGGGTGGGTTTGTTGGTTGGTTGGTTTTATGTGTATGGAGCTGGTTAGTTTTACGTGTATAGAGCTGTTTTGTTGGTTGGTTAGTTTTACGATTATAGAGCTGGTTAGTTTTATGTGTATAGAGCTGGTTACTTTTACGTGTATAGGGCTGCTCAGTTTGACGTGTATAGGGCTGGTCAGTTTTACGTGTATAGGGCTGGTTAGTTTTACGTGTATAGGGCTGGTTAGTTTTACATGTATAGGGCTGGTTAGTTTTACGTGTATAGGGCTCGTTAGTTTTACGTGTCTGGGCTGGTTTGTTTTGCGTGTATAGGGCTGGTTGGTTTGACGGGTAAAGGGTGGGTTTGTTGGTTGGTTGGTTTTATGTGTATGGAGCTGGTTAGTTTTACGTGTATAGAGCTGGTTTGTTGGTTGGTTAGTTTTACGAGTATAGAGCTGGTTAGTTTTATGTGTATAGAGCTTGTTAGTTTTACGTGTATGGGGCTGGTCAGTTTTACGTGTATAGGGCTGGTCAGTTTTACGTGTATAGGGCTGGTTAGTTTTACGTGTATAGGGCTGGTTACTTTTACGGGTAAAGGGTGGGTTTGTTGGTTGGTTGGTTTTATGTGTATGGAGCTGGTTAGTTTTATGTGTATAGAGCTGGTTAGTTTTACGTGTATAGGGCTGGTCAGTTTTACGTGTATAGGGCTGGTCAGTTTTACGTGTATAGGGCTGGTCAGTTTTACGTGTAAAGGGCTTGTTAGTTTTACGTGTATAGGGCTGGTTAGTTTTACGTGTATAGGGCTGGTCAGTTTTACATGTATAGGGCTGGTTACTTTTACGTGTATAGGGCTGGTTACGTTTACGTGTATAGGGCTGGTTACTTTAATGTGTATAGGGCTGGTTAAGTTTGCGTGTATAGGGCTGGTTAGTTTTACATGTATAGGGTTGGTTTGTTGGTTGGTTAGTTTTACGTGTATAGAGCTGGTTAGTTTTACGTGTATAGAGCTGGTTGGTTGGTTGGTTAGTTTTATGTGTATAGGGCTGGTTAGTTTTACGTGTATAGGGCTGGTTAGTTTTGCGTGTATAGGGCTGGTTAGTTTTACGGGTATAGGGTGGGTTTGTTGGTTGGTTGGTTTTATGTGTATGGAGCTGGTTAGTTTTATGTGTATAGAGCTGGTTAGTTTTACGCGTATAGGGCTGGTCAGTTTTACGTGTATAGGGCTGGTCAGTTTTACGTGTATAGGGCTGGTTAGTTTTACGTGTATAGGGCTGGTTAGTTTTACGTGTATAGGGCTGGTTAGTTTTACGTGTATAGGGCTGGTCAGTTTTACGTGTATAGGGCTGGTCAGTTTTACGTGTATAGGGCTGGTCAGTTTTACGTGTATAGGGCTGGTTAGTTTTACGTGTATAGGGCTGGTTAGTTTTACGTTTATAGGGCTGGTTATTTTTACGTGTATAGGGCTGGTTAGTTATGCTTTTATAGGGCTGGTTAGTTTTACGTGTATAGGGCTGGTTAGTTCTACGTGTATAGGGCTGGTCAGTTTTACATGTATAGGGCTGGTTACTTTTACGTGTATAGGGCTGGTTACTTTTACGTGTATAGGGCTGGTTACTTTTACGTGTATAGGGTTAGTTAAGTTTGCGTGTATAGGGCTGGTTAGCTTTACGTGTATAGCGTGGGTTTGTTGGTTGGTTAGTTTTACGTGTATAGAGCTGGTTAGTTTTACGTGTATAGAGCTGGTTGGTTGGTTGGTTAGTTTTATGTGTATAGAGCTGGTTACTTTTACGTGTATAGGGCTCGTTAATTTTACGTGTATAGGGCTGGTTAGTTTTGAGTGTATAGGGCTCGTTAGTTTTACGTGTATAGGGCTGGTTAGTTTTGCGTCTTTAGGGCTGGTTAGTTTTACGGGTATAGGGTGGGTTTGTTGGTTGGTTGGTTGGTTTTATGTGTATGGAGCTGGTTAGTTTTACGTGTATAGAGCTGGTTGGTTGGTTAGGTTTACGTGTATAGAGCTGGTTAGTTTTACGTGTATAGAGCTGGTTAGTTTTACGTGTATAGGGCTGGTAAGTTATACGTGTATAGGGCTGGTTAGATTTACGTGTATCGGGCTGGTCAGTTTTACGTGTATAGGGCTGGTCAGTTTTACGTGTATAGGGCTGGTAAGTTATACGTGTATAGGGCTGGTTAGTTTTACGTGTATCGGGCTGGTCAGTTTTACATGTATCGGGCTGGTCAGTTTTACGTGTATAGGGCTGGTTTCTTTTACGTGTATAGAGCAGGTTAGTTTTACGTTTATAGGGCTTGTTAGTTTTACGTGTATAGGGCTGGTTAGTTTTACGTGTATAGGGCTGGTTAGTTTTGCGTGTATAGGGCCGGTTAGTTTTACGGATATAGGGTGGGTTTGTTGGTTGGTTGGGTGGTTGGTTGGTTTTATGTGTATGGAGCTGGTTAGTTTTATGTGTATAGAGCTGGTTAGTTTTACGTGTATAGGGCTGGTCAGTTTTACGTGTATAGGGCTGGTCAGTTTTACGTGTATAGGGCTGGTCAGTTTTACGTGTATAGGGCTGGTCAGTTTTACATGTATAGGGCTGGTTACTTGTACATGTATAGGGCTGGTTACTTTTACATGTATAGGGCTGGTTACTTTTACGTGTATAGGGCTAGTTACTTTTATGTGTATAGGGCTGGTTAAGTTTGCGTGTATAGGGCTGATTAGTTTAACGTGTATAGGGTTGGTTTCTTGGTTGGTTAGTTTTACGTGTATAGAGCTGGTTAGTTTTAGGTGTATAGAGCTGGTTGGTTGGTTGGTTAGTTTTATGTGTATAGAGCTGGTTAGTTTTACGTGTATAGGGCTGGTTAGTTTTGCATGTATAGGGCTGGTTACTTTTACGGGTAAAGGGTGGGTTTGTTGGTTGGTTGGTTTTATGTGTATGGAGCTGGTTAGTTTTATGTGTATAGAGCTGGTTAGTTTTACGTGTATAGGGCTGGTTAGTTTTACGTGTATAGGGCTGGTTAGTTTTGCGTGTATAGGGCTGGTTACTTTTACGGGTAAAGGGTGGGTTTGTTGGTTGGTTGGTTTTATGTGTATGGAGCTGGTTAGTTTTACGTGTATAGAGCTGGTTTGTTGGTTGGTTAGTTTTACGATTATAGAGCTGGTTAGTTTTATGTGTATAGAGCTGGTTACTTTTACGTGTATAGGGCTGCTCAGTTTGACGTGTATAGGGCTGGTCAGTTTTACGTGTATAGGGCTGGTTAGTTTTACATGTATAGGGCTGGTTAGTTTTACATGTATAGGGCTGGTTAGTTTTACGTGTATAGGGCTCGTTAGTTTTACGTGTCTGGGCTGGTTTGTTTTGCGTGTATAGGGCTGGTTGGTTTTACGGGTAAAGGGTGGGTTTGTTGGTTGGTTGGTTTTATGTGTATGGAGCTGGTTAGTTTTACGTGTATAGAGCTGGTTTGTTGGTTGGTTAGTTTTACGAGTATAGAGCTGGTTAGTTTTATGTGTATAGAGCTGGTTAGTTTTACGTGCATAGGGCTGGTCAGTTTTACGTGTATAGGGCTGGTCAGTTTTACGTGTATAGGGCTGGTTAGTTTTACGTGTATAGGGCTGGTTAGTTTTACGTGTATAGTGCTGGTTAGTTTTACGTGCATAGGGCTGGTCAGTTTTAAGTGTATAGGGCTCGTTAGTTTTACGTGTATAGGGCTGGTTAGTTTTGCGTCTATAGGGCTGGTTAGTTTTACGGGTATAGGGTGGGTTTGTTTGTTGGTTGGTTGGTTTTATGTGTATGGAGCTGGTTAGTTTTACGTGTATAGAGCTGGTTGGTTGGTTAGGTTTACGTGTATAGAGCTGGTTAGTTTTACGTGTATAGAGCTGGTTAGTTTTACGTGTATAGGGCTGGTAAGTTATACGTGTATAGGGCTGGTTAGTTTTACGTGTATCGGGCTGGTCAGTTTTACGTGTATAGGTCTGGTCAGTTTTACGTGTATAGGGCTGGTAAGTTATACGTGTATAGGGCTGGTTAGTTTTACGTGTATCGGGCTGGTCAGTTTTACGTGTATCGGGCTGGTAAGTTATACGTGTATAGGGCTGGTTAGTTTTACGTTTATAGGGCTTGTTAGTTTTACGTGTATAGGGCAGGTTAGTTTTACGTGTATAGGGCTGGTTAGTTTTGCGTGTATAGGGCCGGTTAGTTTTACGGGTATAGGGTGGGTTTGTTGGTTGGTTGGGTGGTTGGTTGGTTTTATGTGTATGGAGCTGGTTAGTTTTACGTGTATAGAGCTGCTTAGTTTTACATGTATAGGGCTGGTCAGTTTTACGTGTATAGGGCTGGTCAGTTTTACGTGTATAGGGCTGGTCAGTTTTGCGTGTATAGGGCTGGTCAGTTTTACATGTATAGGGCTGGTCAGTTTTACGTGTATAGGGCAGGTTAAGTTTGCGTGTGTAGGGCTGGTTAGTTTTACGTGCATAGGGTGGGTTTGTTGGTTGGTTGGTTTTATTTTTATAGAGCTGGTTGGTTGGTCGGTTAGTTTTATGTGTATAGAGCTGGTTAGTTTGACGTGTATAGGGCTCGTTAGTTTTGCGTGTATAGGGCTGGTTAGTTTTGCAGGTATAGGGCTGGTTAGTTTTACGGGTATAGGGTGGGTTTGTTGGTTGGTTTTATGTGTATGGAGCTGGTTAGTTTTATGTGTATAGAACTGGTTAGTTTTATGTGTATAGAGCTGGTTAGTTTTACGTGTATAGGGCTGGTTAGTTTTATGTGTATAGAGCTGGTTAGTTTGACGTGTATAGGGCTCGTTAGTTTTGCGTGTATAGGGCTGGTTAGTTTTGCAGGTATAGGGCTGGTTAGTTTTGCAGGTATAGGGCTGGTTAGTTTTACGGGTATAGGTTGGGTTTGTTGGTTGGTTTTATGTGTATGGAGCTGGTTAGTTTTATGTGTATAGAGCTGGTTAGTTTTATGTGTATAGAGCTGGTTAGTTTTACGTGTATAGGGCTGGTTAGTTTTATGTGTATAGAGCTGGTTAGTTTGACGTGTATAGGGCTCGTTAGTTTTGCTTGTATAGGGCTGGTTCGTTTTGCAGGTATAGGGCTGGTTAGTTTTACGGGTATAGGGTGGGTTTGTTGGTTGGTTTTATGTGTATGGAGCTGGTTAGTTTTACATGTATAGAGCTGGTTAGTTTTATGTGTATAGAGCTGGTTAGTTTTACGTGTATAGGGCTGGTCAGTTTTACGTGTATAGGGCTGGTCAGTTTTACGTGTATAGGGCTGGTTACTTTTACGTGTATAGGGCTGGTTAGTTTTACGTGTATAGGGCTGGTTAGTTTTACGTGTATAGGGCTGGTCAGTTTTACGTGTATAGGGCTGGTTAGTTTTACATGTATAGGGCTGGTTAGTTTTACGTGTATAGGGCTGGTCAGTTTTACATGTATAGGGCTGGTTACTTTTACGTGTATAGGGCTGGTTACTTTTACGTGTATAGGGCTGGTTACTTTTTCGTGTATAGGGTTGGTTAAGTTTGCGTGTATAGGGCTGGTTAGCTTTACGTGTATAGGGTGGGTTTGTTGGTTGGTTAGTTTTACGTGTATAGAGCTGGTTAGTTTTACGTGTATAGAGCTGGTTGGTTGGTTGGTTAGTTTTATGTGTATAGAGCTGGTTAGTTTTACGTGTATAGGGCTCGTTAGTTTTACGTGTATAGGGCTGGTTAGTTTTGCGTGTATAGGGCTGGTTAGTTTTACGTGTATAGGGCTGGTTAGTTTTACGTGTATAGGGCTGGTTAGTTTTGCGTCAATAGGGCTGGTTAGTTTTACGGGTATAGGGTGGGTTTGTTGGTTGATTGGTTGGTATTATGTGTATCGAGCTGGTTAGTTTTACGTGTATAGAGCTGGTTGTTTGGCTAGTTTTACGTGTATAGACCTGGTTAGTTTTACGTGTATAGAGCTGGTTAGTTTTACGTGTATAGGGCTGGTTAGTTATACGTGTATAGGGCTGGTTAGTTTTACGTGTATAGGGCTGGTCAGTTTTACGTGTGTAGGGCTGGTCAGTTTTACGTGTATAGGGCTGGTTTCTTTTACGTGTATAGAGCAGGTTAGTTTTACGTGTATAGGGCTTGTTAGTTTCATGTGTATAGGGCTGGTTAGTTTTACGTGTATAGGGCTGGTTAGTTTTACGGGTATAGGGTGGGTTTGTTGGTTGGTTGGGTGGTTGGTTGGTTTTATGTGTATGGAGCTGGTTAGGTATACGTGTATAGAGCTGGTTGGTTGGTTGATTAGTTTTACGTGTATAGAGCTGGTTAGTTTTACGTGTATAGGGCTGGTTAGTTTTACGTGTATAGGGCTGGTTAGTTTTGCGTGTATAGGGCTGGTTAGTTTGACGTGTAAAGGGCTGGTTAGTTTGACGTGTATAGGGCTGGTTAGTTTTACGTGTATAGGGCTGGTTAGTTTTACGTTTATAGGGCTGGTTAGTTTTGCGTGTATAGGGCTGGTTAGTTTTATGTGAATAGGGCTGGTTAGTTTTACGTGTATTGGGCTGGTTAGTTTTACGTGTATAGGGTGGGTTTGTTGGTTGGTTAGTTTTAAGTGTATAGAGCTGGTTAGTTTTACGTGTATCGAGCTGGTTTGTTGGTTGGTTACTTTTACGTGTATAGAGCTGGTTACTTTTACGTGTATAGAGCTGGTCAGTTTTACGTGTAAAGAGCTGGACAGTTTTACGTGTATAGGGCTGGTCAGTTTTACGTGTATAGGGCTGGTCAGTTTTACGTGTATAGGGCTGGTCAGTTTTACGTGTATAGGTCTGGTCAGTTTTACGTGTATAGGGCTGGTCAGTTTTACGTGTATAGGGCTGGTCAGTTTTACGTGTATAGGGCTGGTCAGTTTTACGTGTATTGGGCTGGTCAGTTTTACGTGTATAAGGCAGGTTAAGTTTGCGTGTATAGGGCTGGTTAGTTTTACGTGTATAGGGTGGGTTTGTTGGTTGGTTGGTTTTATTTGTATAGAGCTGGTTGGTTGGTCGGTTAGTTTTATGTGTATAGAGCTGGTTAGTTTGACGTGTATAGGGCTCGTTAGTTTTGCGTCTATAGGTCTGGTTAATTTTGCAGGTATAGGGCTGGTTAGTTTTACGGGTATAGGGTGGGTTTGTTGGTTGGTTTTATGTGTATGGAGCTGGTTAGTTTTATGTGTATAGAGCTGGTTGGTTGGTTGGTAAGTTTTACGTGTATAGAGCTGGTTAGTTTTACGTGTATAGGGCTGGTCAGTTTTACGTGTATAGGGCTGGTCAGTTTTACGTGTATAGGGCTGGTCAGTTTCACGTGTATAGGGCTGGTTACTTTTACGTGTATAGGGCTGGTTAGTTTTACGTGTATAGGGCTGGTCAGTTTTACGTGTATATGGCTGGTCAGTTTTACGTGTATAGGGCTGGTTAGTTTTACATGTATAGGGCTGGTTAGTTTTACGTGTATAGGGCTGGTCAGTTTTACATGTATAGGGCTGGTTATTTTTACGTGTATAGGGCTGGTTACTTTTACGTGTATAGGGCTGGTTACTTTTACGTGTATAGGGTTGGTTAAGTTTGAGTGTATAGGGCTGGTTAGATTTACGTGTATAGGGTGGGTTTGTTGGTTGGTTGGTTTTATTTGTGAAGAGCTGGTTGGTTGGTCGGTTAGTTTTATGTGTATAGAGCTGGTTAGTTTGACGTGTATAGGGCTCGTTAGTTTTGCGTGTATAGGGCTGGTTAGTTTTGCAGGTATAGGTCTGGTTAGTTTTACGGGTATAGGGTGGGTTTGTTGGTTGGTTTTATGTGTATGGAGCTGGTTAGTTTTATGTGTATAGAGCTGGTTGGTTGGTTGGTAAGTTTTACGTGTATAGAGCTGGTTAGTTTTATGTGTATAGAGCTGGTTAGTTTTATGTGTATAGGGCTGGTTAGTTTTACGTGTATAGGGCTGGTCAGTTTTACGTGTAAAGGGCTGGTCAGTTTCACGTGTATAGGGCTGGTTACTTTTACGTGTATAGGGCTGGTTAGTTTTACGTGTAAAGGGCTGGTTAGTTTTACGTGTATAGGGCTGGTCAGTTTTACGTGTATAGGGCTGGTTAGTTTTACATGTATAGGGCTGGTTAGTTTTACGTGTATAGGGCTGGTTACTTTTACGTGTATAGGGCTGGTTACTTTTACGTGTATAGGGCTGGTTACTTTTACGTGTATAGGGTTGGTTAAGTTTGCGTGTATAGGGCTGGTTAGCTTTACGTGTATAGGGTGGGTTTGTTGGTTGGTTAGTTTTACGTGTATAGAGCTGGTTAGTTTTACGTGTATAGAGCTGGTTGGTTGGTTAGTTTTATGTGTATAGAGCTGGTTAGTTTTACGTGTATAGGGCTCGTTAGTTTTACGTGTATAGGGCTGGTTAGTTTTGCGTGTATAGGGCTGGTTAGTTTTACGTGTATAGGGCTGGTTAGTTTTACGTGTATAGGGCTGGTTAGTTTTGCGTCTATAGGGCTGGTTAGTTTTACGGGTATAGGGTGGATTTGATGGTTGGTTGGTTGGTTTTATGTGTATGGAGCTGGTTAGTTTTACGTGTATAGAGGTGGTTGGTTGGTTAGTTTTACGTGTATAGAGCTGGTTAGTTTTACGTGTATAGAGCTGGTTAGTTTTACCTGTATAGGGCTGGTTAGTTATACATGTATAGGGCTGGTTAGTTTTACGTGTATATGGCTGGTCAGTTTTACGTGTATAGGGCTGGTTAGTTATACGTGTATAGGGCTGGTTAGTTTTACGTGTATAGGGCTGGTTAGTTTTACGTGTATTGGGCTGGTTAGTTTTACGTGTATTGGGCTGTTAGTTTTACGTGTATAGGGCTGGTTAGTTTTACGTGTATAGGGCTGGTTAGTTTTACGTGTATAGGGCTGGTAATGGGCCATTCCCATCTGTACCGGGTCGGCCCGGGCCGGGTAGCCACAGTCGGCCGCAGCCTGGCCCGGTTGATTCCACACATCCTTGTCTTAACCCCATGTGGGCTTATTCTACCCACCAATCAGAAGCTTGCTCTAATGGAAGGTGTGAATTTGCTGTCAGCAGTGGGTGTGTTGGCCCTGGTCGGCCTGAAGCAGACCCCCTCGAGAAGAGGGCTGAGAATAAGCCTTGGTTGGCCCGGAAAAATACCAGGCCACCCAGATATGTAAACAACCTACGCTACCCGGCCTGGGCCGACCCGGTACAGATGGAAATGGCCCATTAGTTTTACGTGTATAGGGCTGTTTAGTTTTACGTTTATAGGGCTGGTTACTTTTACGTTTATAGGGCTGGTTACTTTTATGTGTATAGGGCTGGTTACTTTTACGTGTATAGGGCAGGTTAAGTTTGCGTGTATAGGGCTGGTTAGTTTTACGTGTATAGGGTGGGTTTGTTGGTTGGTTGGTTTTATGTGTATAGAGCTGGTTGGTTGGTCGGTTAGTTTTATGTGTATAGAGCTGGTTAGTTTGACGTGTATAGGGCTCGTTAGTTTTACGTGTATAGGGGTGGTTAGTTTTATATGTATAGGGCTGGTTAGTTTTGCGTGTATAGGGCTGGTTAGTTTTACGGGTATAGGGTGGGTTTGTTGTTTGGTTGGTCTGTTTTATGTGTATGGAGCTGGTTAGTTTTATGTGTATAGAGCTGGTTGGTTGGTTGGTAAGTTTAAGGTGTATAGAGCTGGTTAGTTTTATGTGTATAGAGCTGGTTAGTTTTACGTGTATAGGGCTGGTCAGTTTTACGTGTATATGGCTGGTCAGTTTTACGTGTATAGGGCTTGTTAGTTTTACGTGTATAGGGCTGGTTAGTTTTACGTGTATAGGGCTGGTTAGTTTTACGTGTATAGGGCTGGTCAGTTTTACGTGTATAGGGCTGGTCAGTTTTACGTGTATAGGGCTGGTCAGTGTTACGTGTATAGGGCTGGTCAGTTTTACATGTATAGGGCTGGTTACTTTTACATGTATAGGGCTGGTTACTTTTACATGTATAGGGCTGGTTACTTTTACGTGTATAGGGCTAGTTACTTTTATGTGTATAGGGCTGGTTAAGTTTGCGTGTATAGGGCTGGTTAGTTTTACGTGTATAGGGTTGGTTTCTTGGTTGGTTAGTTTTACGTGTATAGAGCTGGTTAGTTTTAGGTGTATAGAGCTGGTTGGTTGGTTGGTTAGTTTTATGTGTATAGAGCTAGTTAGTTTTACGTGTATAGGGCTCGTTAGTTTTACGTGTATAGGGCTGGGTAGTTTTGCGTGTATAGGGCTGGTTAGTTTTACGGGTAAAGGGTGGGTTTGTTGGTTGGTTGGTTTTATGTGTATGGAGCTGGTTAGTTTTACGTGTATAGAGCTGGTTTGTTGGTTGGTTAGTTTTACGATTATAGAGCTGGTTAGTTTTATGTGTATAGAGCTGGTTACTTTTACGTGTATAGGGCTGCTCAGTTTGACGTGTATAGGGCTGGTCAGTTTTACGTGTATAGGGCTGGTTAGTTTTATGTGTATAGGGCTGGTTAGTTTTACATGTATAGGGCTGGTTAGTTTTACGTGTATAGGGCTCGTTAGTTTTACGTGTCTGGGCTGGTTTGTTTTGCGTGTATAGGGCTGGTTGGTTTTACGGGTAAAGGGTGGGTTTGTTGGTTGGTTGGTTTTATGTGTAT
Organism: Nothobranchius furzeri; assembly: GCF_043380555.1. NCBI lineage: Eukaryota > Metazoa > Chordata > Actinopteri > Cyprinodontiformes > Nothobranchiidae > Nothobranchius > Nothobranchius furzeri. The sequence goes on along the minus strand of NC_091749.1, from coordinate 11,993,352 downwards.
GGAGCTGGTTAGTTTTACGTGTATAGAGCTGGTTTGTTGGTTGGTTAGTTTTACGAGTATAGAGCTGGTTAGTTTTATGTGTATAGAGCTGGTTAGTTTTACGTGTATAGGGCTGGTCAGTTTTACGTGTATAGGGCTGGTCAGTTTTACGTGTATAGGGCTGGTTAGTTTTACGTGTATAGGGCTGGTTAGTTTTACGTGTATAGTGCTGGTTAGTTTTACGTGTATAGGGCTGGTCAGTTTCACGTGTATAGGGCTGGTCAGTTTTACGTGTAAAGGGCTTGTTAGTTTTACGTGTATAGGGCTGGTTAGTTTTACGTGTATAGGGCTGGTCAGTTTTACATGTATAGGGCTGGTTACTTTTACGTGTATAGGGCTGGTTACTTTTACGTGTATAGGGCTGGTTACTTTAATGTGTATAGGGCTGGTTAAGTTTGCGTGTATAGGGCTGGTTAGTTTTACGTGTATAGGGTTGGTTTGTTGGTTGGTTAGTTTTACGTGTATAGAGCTGGTTAGTTTTACGTGTATAGAGCTGGTTGGTTGGTTGGTTAGTTTTATGTGTATAGGGCTGGATAGTTTTACGTGTATAGGGCTGGTTAGTTTTGCGTGTATAGGGCTGGTTAGTTTTACGGGTATAGGGTGGGTTTGTTGGTTGGTTGGTTTTATGTGTATCGAGCTGGTTAGTTTTATGTGTATAGAGCTGGTTAGTTTTACGCGTATAGGGCTGGTCAGTTTTACGTGTATAGGGCTGGTCAGTTTTACGTGTATAGGGCTGGTTAGTTTTACGTGTATAGGGCTGGTTAGTTTTACGTGTATAGGGCTGGTTAGTTTTACGTGTATAGGGCTGGTCAGTTTTACGTGTATAGGGCTGGTCAGTTTTACGTGTATAGGGCTGGTCAGTTTTACGTGTATAGGGCTGGTTAGTTTTACGTGTATAGGGCTGGTTAGTTTTACGTTTATAGGGCTGGTTAGTTTTACGTGTATAGGGCTGGTTAGTTATGCTTTTATAGGGCTGGTTAGTTTTACGTGTATAGGGCTGGTTAGTTCTACGTGTATAGGGCTGGTCAGTTTTACATGTATAGGGCTGGTTACTTTTACGTGTATAGGGCTGGTTACTTTTACGTGTATAGGGCTGGTTACTTTTACGTGTATAGGGTTGGTTAAGTTTGCGTGTATAGGGCTGGTTAGCTTTACGTGTATAGCGTGGGTTTGTTGGTTGGTTAGTTTTACGTGTATAGAGCTGGTTAGTTTTACGTGTATAGAGCTGGTTGGTTGGTTGGTTAGTTTTATGTGTATAGAGCTGGTTACTTTTACGTGTATAGGTCTCGTTAATTTTACGTGTATAGGGCTGGTTAGTTTTGAGTGTATAGGGCTCGTTAGTTTTACGTGTATAGGGCTGGTTAGTTTTGCGTCTATAGGGCTGGTTAGTTTTACGGGTATAGGGTGGGTTTGTTGGTTGGTTGGTTGGTTTTATGTGTATGGAGCTGGTTAGTTTTACGTGTATAGAGCTGGTTGGTTGGTTAGGTTTACGTGTATAGAGCTGGTTAGTTTTACGTGTATAGAGCTGGTTAGTTTTACGTGTATAGGGCTGGTAAGTTATACGTGTATAGGGCTGGTTAGTTTTACGTGTATCGGGCTGGTCAGTTTTACGTGTATAGGGCTGGTCAGTTTTACGTGTATAGGGCTGGTAAGTTATACGTGTATAGGGCTGGTTAGTTTTACGTGTATCGGGCTGGTCAGTTTTACGTGTATCGGGCTGGTCAGTTTTACGTGTATAGGGCTGGTTTCTTTTACGTGTATAGAGCAGGTTAGTTTTACGTTTATAGGGCTTGTTAGTTTTACGTGTATAGGGCTGGTTAGTTTTACGTGTATAGGGCTGGTTAGTTTTGCGTGTATAGGGCCGGTTAGTTTTACGGGTATAGGGGGGGTTTGTTGGTTGGTTGGGTGGTTGGTTGGTTTTATGTGTATGGAGCTGGTTAGTTTTATGTGTATAGAGCTGGTTAGTTTTACGTGTATAGGGCTGGTCAGTTTTACGTGCATAGGGCTGGTCAGTTTTACGTGTATAGGGCTGGTCAGTTTTACGTGTATAGGGCTGGTCAGTTTTACATGTATAGGGCTGGTTACTTTTACATGTATAGGGCTGGTTACTTTTACATGTATAGGGCTGGTTACTTTTACGTGTATAGGGCTAGTTACTTTTATGTGTATAGGGCTGGTTAAGTTTGCGTGTATAGGGCTGGTTAGTTTAACGTGTATAGGGTTGGTTTCTTGGTTGGTTAGTTTTACGTGTATAGAGCTGGTTAGTTTTAGGTGTATAGAGCTGGTTGGTTGGTTGGTTAGTTTTATGTGTATAGAGCTGGTTAGTTTTACGTGTATAGGGCTGGTTAGTTTTGCGTGTATTGGGCTGGTTAGTTTTACGGGTAAAGGGTGGGTTTGTTGGTTGGTTGGTTTTATGTGTATGGAGCTGGTTAGTTTTACGTGTATAGAGCTGGTTTATTGGTTGGTTAGTTTTACGATTATAGAGCTGGTTAGTTTTATGTGTATAGAGCTGGTTACTTTTACGTGTATAGGGCTGCTCAGTTTGACGTGTATAGGGCTGGTCAGTTTTACATGTATAGGGCTGGTTAGTTTTAAGTGTATAGGGCTGGTTAGTTTTACATGTATAGGGCTGGTTAGTTTTACGTGTATAGGGCTCGTTAGTTTTCCGTGTCTGGGCTGGTTTGTTTTGCGTGTATAGGGCTGGTTGGTTTTACGGGTAAAGGGTGGGTTTGTTGGTTGGTTGGTTTTATGTGTATGGAGCTGGTTAGTTTTACGTGTATAGAGCTGGTTTGTTGGTTGGTTAGTTTTACGAGTATAGAGCTGGTTAGTTTTATGTGTATAGAGCTGGTTAGTTTTACGTGTATAGGGCTGGTCAGTTTTACGTGTATAGGGCTGGTCAGTTTTACGTGTATAGGGCTGGTTAGTTTTACGTGTATAGGGCTGGTTAGTTTTACGTGTATAGTGCTGGTTAGTTTTACGTGTATAGGGCTGGTCAGTTTCACGTGTATAGGGCTGGTCAGTTTTACGTGTAAAGGGCTTGTTAGTTTTACGTGTATAGGGCTGGTTAGTTTTACGTGTATAGGGCTGGTCAGTTTTACATGTATAGGGCTGGTTACTTTTACGTGTATAGGGCTGGTTACTTTAATGTGTATAGGGCTGGTTAAGTTTGCGTGTATAGGGCTGGTTAGTTTTACGTGTATAGGGTTGGTTTGTTGGTTGGTTAGTTTTACGTGTATAGAGCTGGTTAGTTTTACGTGTATAGAGCTGGTTGGTTGGTTAGTTTTATGTGTATAGGGCTGGTTAGTTTTACGTGTATAGGGCTGGTTAGTTTTGCGTGTATAGGGCTGGTTAGTTTTACGGGTATAGGGTGGGTTTGTTGGTTGGTTGGTTTTATGTGTATGGAGCTGGTTAGTTTTATGTGTATAGAGCTGGTTAGTTTTACGTGTATAGGGCTGGTTAGTTTTACGTTTATAGGGCTGGTTAGTTTTACTTGTATAGGGCTGGTTAGTTTTGCTTTTATAGGGCTGGTTAGTTTTACGTGTATAGGGCTGGTTAGTTTTACGTGTATAGGTCTGGTTAGTTTTACGTGTATAGGGCTGGTCAGTTTTACGTGTATAGGGCTGGTCAGTTTTACGTGTATAGGGCTGGTCAGTTTTACGTGTATAGGGCTGGTTAGTTTTACGTGTATAGGGCTGGTTAGTTTTACGTTTATAGGGCTGGTTAGTTTTACTTGTATAGGGCTGGTTAGTTTTGCTTTTATAGGGCTGGTTAGTTTTACGTGTATAGGGCTGGTTAGTTCTACGTGTATAGGACTGGTCAGTTTTACATGTATAGGGCTGGTTACTTTTACGTGTATAGGGCTGGTTACTTTTACGTGTATAGGGCTGGTTACTTTTACGTGTATAGGGTTGGTTAAGTTTGCGTGTATAGGGCTGGTTAGCTTTACGTGTATAGCGTGGGTTTGTTGGTTGGTTAGTTTTACGTGTATAGAGCTGGTTAGTTTTACGTGTATAGAGCTGGTTGGTTGGTTGGTTAGTTTTATGTGTATAGAGCTGGTTACTTTTACGTGTATAGGGCTCGTTAATTTTACGTGTATAGGGCTGGTTAGTTTTGAGTGTATAGGGCTCGTTAGTTTTACGTGTATAGGGCTGGTTAGTTTTGCGTCTATAGGGCTGGTTAGTTTTACGGGTATAGGGTGGGTTTGTTTGTTGGTTGGTTGGTTTTATGTGTATGGAGCTGGTTAGTTTTACGTGTATAGAGCTGGTTGGTTGGTTAGGTTTACGTGTGTAGAGCTGGTTAGTTTTACGTGTATAGAGCTGGTTAGTTTTATGTGTATAGGGCTGGTAAGTTATACGTGTATAGGGCTGGTTAGTTTTATGTGTATCGGGCTGGTCAGTTTTACGTGTATAGGGCTGGTCAGTTTTACGTGTATAGGGCTGGTAAGTTATACGTGTATAGGGCTGGTTAGTTTTACGTGTATCGGGCTGGTCAGTTTTACGTGTATCGGGCTGGTCAGTTTTACGTGTATAGGGCTGGTTTCTTTTACGTGTATAGAGCAGGTTAGTTTTACGTTTATAGGGCTTGTTAGTTTTACGTGTATAGGGCTGGTTAGTTTTACGTGTATAGGGCTGGTTAGTTTTGCGTGTATAGGGCCGGTTAGTTTTACGGGTATAGGGTGGGTTTGTTGGTTGGTTGGGTGGTTGGTTGGTTTTATGTGTATGGAGCTGGTTAGTTTTACGTGTATAGAGCTGCTTAGTTTTACATGTATAGGGCTGGTCAGTTTTACGTGTATAGGGCTGGCCAGTTTTACGTGTATAGGGCTGGTCAGTTTTGCGTGTATAGGGCTGGTCAGTTTTACGTGTATAGGGCAGGTTAAGTTTGCGTGTGTAGGGCTGGTTAGTTTTACGTGCATAGGGTGGGTTTGTTGGTTGGTTGGTTTTATTTGTATAGAGCTGGTTGGTTGGTCGGTTAGTTTTATGTGTATAGAGCTGGTTAGTTTGACGTGTATAGGGCTCGTTAGTTTTGCGTGTATAGCGCTGGTTAGTTTTGCAGGTATAGGGCTGGTTAGTTTTACGGGTATAGGGTGGGTTTGTTGGTTGGTTTTATGTGTATGGAGCTGGTTAGTTTTATGTGTATAGAACTGGTTAGTTTTATGTGTATAGAGCTGGTTAGTTTTACGTGTATAGGGCTGGTTAGTTTTATGTGTATAGAGCTGGTTAGTTTGACGTGTATAGGGCTCGTTAGTTTTGCGTGTATAGGGCTGGTTAGTTTTGCAGGTATAGGGCTGGTTAGTTTTGCAGGTATAGGGCTGGTTAGTTTTACGGGTATAGGGTGGGTTTGTTGGTTGGTTTTATGTGTATGGAGCTGGTTAGTTTTATGTGTATAGAGCTGGTTAGTTTTATGTGTATAGAGCTGGTTAGTTTTACGTGTATAGGGCTGGTTAGTTTTATGTGTATAGAGCTGGTTAGTTTGACGTGTATAGGGCTCGTTAGTTTTGCGTGTATAGGGCTGGTTCGTTTTGCAGGTATAGGGCTGGTTAGTTTTACGGGTATAGGGTGGGTTTGTTGGTTGGTTTTATGTGTATGGAGCTGGTTAGTTTTACATGTATAGAGCTGGTTAGTTTTATGTGTATAGAGCTGGTTAGTTTTACGTGTATAGGGCTGGTCAGTTTTACGTGTATAGGGCTGGTCAGTTTTACGTGTATAGGGCTGGTTACTTTTACGTGTATAGGGCTGGTTAGTTTTACGTGTATAGGGCTGGTTAGTTTTACGTGTATAGGGCTGGTCAGTTTTACGTGTATAGGGCTGGTTAGTTTTACATGTATAGGGCTGGTTAGTTTTACGTGTATAGGGCTGGTCAGTTTTACATGTATAGGGCTGGTTACTTTTACGTGTATAGGGCTGGTTACTTTTACGTGTATAGGGCTGGTTACTTTTTCGTGTATAGGGTTGGTTAAGTTTGCGTGTATAGGGCTGGTTAGCTTTACGTGTATAGGGTGGGTTTGTTGGTTGGTTAGTTTTACGTGTATAGAGCTGGTTAGTTTTACGTGTATAGAGCTGGTTGGTTGGTTGGTTAGTTTTATGTGTATAGAGCTGGTTAGTTTTACGTGTATAGGGCTCGTTAGTTTTACGTGTATAGGGCTGGTTAGTTTTGCGTGTATAGGGCTGGTTAGTTTTACGTGTATAGGGCTGGTTAGTTTTACGTGTATAGGGCTGGTTAGTTTTGCGTCTATAGGGCTGGTTAGTTTTACGGGTATAGGGTGGGTTTGTTGGTTGATTGGTTGGTATTATGTGTATGGAGCTGGTTAGTTTTACGTGTATAGAGCTGGTTGTTTGGCTAGTTTTACGTGTATAGACCTGGTTAGTTTTACGTGTATAGAGCTGGTTAGTTTTACGTGTATAGGGCTGGTTAGTTATACGTGTATAGGGCTGGTTAGTTTTACGTGTATAGGGTTGGTCAGTTTTACGTGTGTAGGGCTGGTCAGTTTTACGTGTATAGGGCTGGTTTCTTTTACGTGTATAGAGCAGGTTAGTTTTACGTGTATAGGGCTTGTTAGTTTCATGTGTATAGGGCTGGTTAGTTTTACGTGTATAGGGCTGGTTAGTTTTACGGGTATAGGGTGGGTTTGTTGGTTGGTTGGGTGGTTGGTTGGTTTTATGTGTATGGAGCTGGTTAGTTTTACATGTATAGAGCTGGTTAGTTTTACGTGTATAGAGCTGGTTAGGTATACGTGTATAGAGCTGGTTGGTTGGTTGGTTAGTTTTACGTGTATAGAGCTGGTTAGTTTTACGTGTATAGGGCTGGTTAGTTTAACGTGTATAGGGCTGGTTAGTTTTGCGTGTATAGGGCTGGTTAGTTTGACGTGTAAAGGGCTGGTTAGTTTGACGTGTATAGGGCTGGTTAGTTTTACGTGTATAGGGCTGGTTAGTTTTACGTGTATAGGGCTGGTTAGTTTTGCGTGTATAGGGCTGGTTAGTTTTATGTGAATAGGGCTGGTTAGTTTTACGTGTATTGGGCTGGTTAGTTTTACGTGTATTGGGCTGGTTAGTTTTACGTGTATTGGGCTGTTAGTTTTACGTGTATAGGGCTGGTTAGTTTTACGTGTATAGGGCTGGTTAGTTTTACGTGTATAGGGCTGGTAATGGGCCATTCCCATCTGTACCGGGTCGGCCCGGGCCGGGTAGCCACAGTCGGCCCCAGCCTGGCCCGGTTGATTCCACACATCCTTGTCTTAAGCCCATGTTGGCTGATTCTACCCACCAATCAGAGGCTTGCTCTAATGGAAGGTGTGAATTTGCTGTCAGCAGTGGGTGTGTTGGCCCTGGTCGGCCTGAAGCAGACCCCCTCGAGAAGAGGGCTGAGAATGAGCCTTGGTTGGCCCGGAAAAATACCAGGCCACCCAGATATGTAAACAACCTAGGCTACCCGTCCCGGGCCGACCCGGTACAGATGGAAATGGCCCATTAGTTTTACGTGTATAGGGCTGGTTAGTTTTACGTTTATAGGGCTGGTTAGTTTTACGTTTATAGGGCAGGTTAAGTTTGCGTGTATAGGGCTGGTTAGTTTTACGTGTATAGGGTGGGTTTGTTGGTTGGTTGGTTTTATGTGTATAGAGCTGGTTGGTTGGTCGGTTAGTTTTATGTGTATAGAGCTGGTTAGTTTGACGTGTATAGGGCTCGTTAGTTTTACGTGTATAGGGCTCGTTAGTTTTACGTGTATATGGCTGGTTAGTTTTACGTGTATATGGCTGGTTAGTTTTACGTGTATAGGGCTGGTTAGTTTTGCGTGTATAGGGCTGGTTAGTTTTACAGGTATAGGGCTGGTTTGTTTTACAGGTATAGGGTGGGTTTGTTGGTTGGTTGGTTGGTTTTATGTGTATGGAGCTGGTTAGTTTTATGTTTATAGAACTGGTTGGTTGGTTGATACGTTTTAGGTGTATAGAGCTGGTTAGTTTTATGTGTATAGAGCTGGTTAGATTTACGTGTATAGGGCTGGTCAGTTTTACGTGTATAGGGCTGGTCAGTTTTACGTGTACAGGGCTGGTCAGTTTTACGTGTATAGGGCTGGTTAGTTTTACGTGTATAGGGCTAGTTAGTTTAACGTGTATAGGGCTGGTCAGTTTTACATGTGTAGGGCTGGTCAGTTTTACATGTGTAGGGCTGGTTACTTTTACGTGTATAGGGCTGGTTACTTTTACGTGTATAGGGCTGGTTACTTTTACGTGTATAGGGCTGGTTACTTTTATGTGGATAGGGCTGGTGAAGTTTGCGTGTATAGGGCTGGTTAGTTTTACGTGTATAGGGTTGGTTTCTTGGTTGGTTAGTTTTACGTGTATAGAGCTGGTTAGTTTTACGTGTATAGAGCTGGTTGGTTGGTTGGTTAGTTTTATGTGTATACAGCTGGTTAGTTTTACGTGTATAGGGCTCGTTGGTTTTACGGGTAAAGGGTGGGTTTGTTGGTTGGTTGGTTTTATGTGTATGGAGCTGGTTAGTTTTACGTGTATAGAGCTGGTTTGTTGGTTGGTTAGTTTTACGAGTATAGAGCTGGTTAGTTTTATGTGTATAGAGCTGGTTAGTTTTACGTGTATAGGACTGGTTACTTTTACGTGTATAGGGCTGGTTACTTTTAGGTGTATAGGGGTGGTTACTTTTACGTGTATAGGGCTGGTTACTTTTATGTGTATAGGGCTGGTTAAGTTTGCGTGTATAGGGCTGGTTAGTTTTACGTGTATAGGGTTGGTTTCTTGGTTGGTTAGTTTTACGTGTATAGAGCTGGTTAGTTTTACGTGTATAGAGCTGGTTGGTTGGTTGGTTAGTTTTATGTGTATAGAGCTGGTTAGTTTTGCGTGTATAGGGCTCGTTAGTTTTACGTGTATAGGGCTGGTTAGTTTTGCGTGTATAGGGCTGGTTAGTTTTACGGGTAAAGGGTGGGTTTGTTTGTTGGTTGGTTGTATGTGTATGGAGCTGGTTAGTTTTACATGTATAGAGCTGGTTTGTTGGTTGGTTAGTTTTACGAGTATAGAGCTGGTTAGTTTTACGTGTATAGGGCTGGTCAGTTTTACGTGTATAGGGCTGGTCAGTTTTACGTGTATAGGGCTGGTCAGTTTTACATGTATAGGGCTGGTTACTTTTACGTGTATAGGGCTGGTTACTTTTACATGTATAGGGCTGGTTACTTTTACGTGTATAGGGCTGGTTACTTTTATGTGTATAGGGCTGGTTAAGTTTGCGTGTATAGGGCTGGTTAGTTTTACGTGTATATGGTTGGTTTGTTGGTTGGTTAGTTTCTACGTGTATAGAGCTGGTTAGTTATACGTGTATAGAGTTGGTTGGTTGGTTGGTTAAGTTTTATGTGTATAGAGCTGGTTAGTTTTACGTGTATAGGGCTGGTTAGTTTTACGTGTATAGGGCTGGTTAGTTTTGCATGTATAGGGCTGGTTAGTTTTACGGGTATAGGGTGGGTTTGTGGGTTGGTTAGTTTTACGTGTATAGAGCTGGTTAGTTATACGTGTATAGAGCTGGTTGGTTGGTTGGTTAGTTTTATGTGTATAGAGCTGGTTAGTTTTACGTGTATAGGGCTGGTTAGTTTTACATGTATAGGGCTGATTAGTTTTGCGTGTATAGGGCTGGTTAGTTTTGCATGTATAGGGCTGGTTAGTTTTACGGGTATAGGGTGGGTTTGTTGGTTGGTTGGTTTTATGTGTATGGAGCTGGTTAGTTTTATGTGTATAGAGCATGTTAGTTTTACGTGTATAGGGCTGGTTAGTTTTACGTGTATAGGGCTGGTTAGTTTTACGTGTATAGGGCTGGTTAGTTTTACGTGTATAGGGCTGGTTAGTTTTGTGTGTATAGGGCTGGTTAGTTTTGCGTGTATAGGGCTGGTTAGTTTTACGTGTATAGGGCTGGTTAGTTTTACGTGTATAGGGCTGGTTAGTTTTACGTGTATAGGGCTGGTTAGTTTTGCGTGTATAGGGGTGGTTAGTTTTACGTGAATAGGGCTGGTTAGTTTTACGTGTATTGGGCTGGTTAGTTTTACGTGTATTGGGCTGTTAGTTTTACGTGTATTGGGCTGTTAGTTTTACGTGTATAGGGCTGGTTAGTTTTACGTGTATAGGGCTGGTTAGTTTTACGTGTATAGGGCTGGTAATGGGCCATTCCCATCTGTACCGTGTCGGCCCGGGCCAGGTAGCCACAGTCGGCCCTGCCTGGCCTGGTTGATTCCACACATCCTTGTCTTAAGCCCATGTGGGCTGATTCTACCCACCAATCAGAGGCTTGCTCTAATGGAAGGTGTGAATTTGCTGTCAGCAGTGGGTGTGTCTGCCCTGGTCGGCGTGAAGCAGACCCCCTCGAGAAGAGGGCTGAGAATGAGGCTTGGTTGGCCCGTAAAAATACCAGGCCACCCAGATATGTAAACAACCTACGCTACCCGGCCAGGGCCGACCCGGTACAGATGGAAATGGCCCATTAGTTTTACGTGAATAGGGCTGGTTAGTTTTATGTTTATAGGGCTGGTTAGTTTTATGTGTATAGGGCTGGTTACTTTTACGCGTTTAGGGCAGGTTAAGTTTGCATGTATAGGGCTGGATAGTTTTACGTGTATAGGGTGGGTTTGTTGGTTGGTTGGTTTTATGTGTATAGAGCTGGTTAGTTTTACGTGTATAGGGCTCGTTAGTTTTACGTGTATAGGGCTGGTTAGTTTTGCGTGTATAGGGCTGGTTGGTTTTACGGGTAAAGGGTGGGTTTGTTGGTTGGTTTGTTTTATGTGTATGGAGCTGGTTAGTTTTACGTGTATAGAGCTGGTTTGTTGGTTGGTTAGTTTTACGAGTATAGAGCTGGTTAGTTTTATGTGTATAGAGCTGGTTAGTTTTACGTGTATAGGACTGGTTACTTTTACGTGTATAGGGCTGGTTACTTTTAGGTGTATAGGGCTGGTTACTTTTACGTGTATAGGGCTGGTTACTTTTATGTGTATAGGGCTGGTTAAGTTTGCGTGTATAGGGCTGGTTAGTTTTACGTGTATAGGGTTGGTTTCTTGGTTGGTTAGTTTTACGTGTATAGAGCTGGTTAGTTTTACATGTATAGGGCTGGTCAGTTTTACGTGTATAGGGCTGGTCAGTTTTACTTGTATAGGGCTGGTCAGTTTTGCGTGTATAGGGCTGGTCAGTTTTACGTGTATAGGGCTGGTCAGTTTTACGTGTATAGGGCAGGTTAAGTTTGCGTGTGTAGGGCTGGTTAGTTTTACGTGCATAGGGTGGGTTTGTTGGTTGGTTGGTTTTATTTGTATAGAGCTGGTTGGTTGGTCGGTTAGTTTTATGTGTATAGAGCTGGTTAGTTTGACGTGTATAGGGCTCGTTAGTTTTGCGTGTATAGGGCTGGTTAGTTTTGCAGGTATAGGGCTGGTTAGTTTTACAGGTATAGGGTGGGTTTGTTGGTTGGTTTTATGTGTATGGAGATGGTTAGTTTTATGTGTATAGAACTGGTTAGTTTTATGTGTATAGAGATGGTTAGTTTTACGTGTATAGGGCTGGTTAGTTTTATGTGTATAGAGCTGGTTAGTTTGACGTGTATAGGGCTCGTTAGTTTTGCGTGTATAGGGCTGGTTAGTTTTGCAGGTATAGGGCTGGTTAGTTTTGCAGGTATAGGGCTGGTTAGTTTTACGGGTATAGGGTGGGTTTGTTGGTTGGTTTTATGTGTATGGAGCTGGTTAGTTTTATGTGTATAGAGCTGGTTAGTTTTATGTGTATAGAGCTGGTTAGTTTTACGTGTATAGGGCTGGTTAGTTTTATGTGTATAGAGCTGGTTAGTTTGACGTGTATAGGGCTCGTTAGTTTTGCGTGTATAGGGCTGGTTCATTTTGCAGGTATAGGGCTGGTTAGTTTTACGGGTATAGGGTGGGTTTGTTGGTTGGTTTCATGTGTATGGAGCTGGTTAGTTTTACATGTATAGAGCTGGTTAGTTTTATGTGTATAGAGCTGGTTAGTTTTACGTGTATAGGGCTGGTCAGTTTTACGTGTATATGGCTGGTCAGTTTTACGTGTATAGGGCTGGTTACTTTTACGTGTATAGGGCTGGTTAGTTTTACGTGTATAGGGCTGGTTAGTTTTACGTGTATAGGGCTGGTCAGTTATACGTGTATAGGGCTGGTTAGTTTTACATGTATAGGGCTCGTTAGTTTTACGTGTATAGGGCTGGTCAGTTTTACATGTATAGGGCTGGTTACTTTTACGTGTATAGGGCTGGTTACTTTTACGTGTATAGGGCTGGTTACTTTTTCGTGTATAGGGTTGGTTAAGTTTGCGTGTATAGGGCTGGTTAGCTTTACGTGTATAGGGTGGGTTTGTTGGTCGGTTAGTTTTACGTGTATAGAGCTGGTTAGTTTTACGTGTATAGAGCTGGTTGGTTGGTTGGTTAGTTTTATGTGTATAGAGCTGGTTAGTTTTACGTGTATAGGGCTTGTTAGTTTTACGTGTATAGGGCTGGTTAGTTTTCCGTGTATAGGGCTGGTTAGTTTTACGTGTATAGGGCTGGTTAGTTTTACGTGTATAGGGCTGGTTAGTTTTGCGTTTATAGGGCTGGTTAGTTTTACGGGTATAGGGTGGGTTTGTTGGTTGGTTGGTTGGTATTATGTGTATGGAGCTGGTTAGTTTTACGTGTATAGAGCTGGTTGTTTGGCTAGTTTTACGTGTATAGACCTGGTTAGTTTTACGTGTATAGAGCTGGTTAGTTTTACGTGTATAGGGCTGGTTAGTTATACGTGTATAGGGCTGGTTAGTTTTACGTGTATAGGGCTGGTCAGTTTTACGTGTGTAGGGCTGGTCAGTTTTACGTGTATAGGGCTGGTTTCTTTTACGTGTATAGAGCAGGTTAGTTTTACGTGTATAGGGCTTGTTAGTTTCATGTGTATAGGGCTGGTTAGTTTTACGTGTATAGGGCTGGTTAGTTTTACGGGTATAGGGTGGGTTTGTTGGTTGGTTGGGTGGTTGGTTGGTTTTATGTGTATGGAGCTGGTTAGTTTTACATGTATAGAGCTGGTTAGTTTTACGTGTATAGGGCTGGTTAGTTTTACGTGTATAGGGCTGGTTAGTTTTGCGTGTATAGGGCTGGTTAGTTTGACGTGTAAAGGGCTGGTTAGTTTGACGTGTATAGGGCTGGTTAGTTTTACGTGTATAGGGCTGGTTAGTTTTACGTGTATAGGGCTGGTTAGTTTTGCGTGTATAGTGCTGGTTAGTTTTATGTGAATAGGGCTGGTTAGTTTTACGTGTATTGGGCTGGTTAGTTTTACGTGTATTGGGCTGGTTATTTTTACGTGTATTGGGCTGTTAGTTTTACGTGTATAGGGCTGGTTAGTTTTACGTGTATAGGGCTGGTTAGTTTTACGTGTATAGGGCTGGTAATGGGCCATTCCCATCTGTACCGGGTCGGCCCGGGCCGGGTAGCCACAGTCGGCCCCAGCCTGGCCCGGTTGATTCCACACATCCTTGTCTTAAGCCCATGTTGGCTGATTCTACCCACCAATCAGAGGCTTGCTCTAATGGAAGGTGTGAAGTTGCTGTCAGCAGTGGGTGTGTTGGCCCTGGTCGGCCTGAAGCAGACCCCCTCGAGAAGAGGGCTGAGAATGAGCCTTGGTTGGCCCGGAAAAATACCAGGCCACCCAGATATGTAAACAACCTAGGCTACCCGTCCCGGGCCGACCCGGTACAGATGGAAATGGCCCATTAGTTTTACGTGTATAGGGCTGGTTAGTTTTACGTTTATAGGGCTGGTTAGTTTTACGTTTATAGGGCAGGTTAAGTTTGCGTGTATAGGGCTGGTTAGTTTTACGTGTATAGGGTGGGTTTGTTGGTTGGTTGGTTTTATGTGTATAGAGCTGGTTGGTTGGTCGGTTAGTTTTATGTGTATAGAGCTGGTTAGTTTGACGTGTATAGGGCTCGTTAGTTTTACGTGTATAGGGCTCGTTAGTTTTACGTGTATATGGCTGGTTAGTTTTACGTGTATAGGGCTGGTTAGTTTTACGTGTATAGGGCTAGTTAGTTTTGCGTGTATAGGGCTGGTTAGTTTTACAGGTATAGGGCTGGTTTGTTTTATGGGTATAGGGTGGGTTTGTTGGTTGGTTGGTTGGTTTTATGTGTATGGAGCTGGTTAGTTTTATGTTTATAGAGCTGGTTGGTTGGTTGGTTGATACGTTTTAGGTGTATAGAGCTGGTTAGTTTTATGTGTATAGAGCTGGTTAGATTTACGTGTATAGGGCTGGTCAGTTTTACGTGTATAGGGCTGGTCAGTTTTACGTGTATAGGGCTGGTCAGTTTTACGTGTATAGGGCTGGTTAGTTTTACGTGTATAGGGCTAGTTAGTTTAACGTGTATAGGGCTGGTCAGTTTTACATGTGTAGGGCTGGTCAGTTTTACATGTGTAGGGCTGGTTACTTTTACGTGTATAGGGCTGGTTACTTTTACGTGTATAGGGCTGGTTACTTTTACGTGTATAGGGCTGGTTACTTTTATGTGGATAGTGCTGGTGAAGTTTGCGTGTATAGGGCTGGTTAGTTTTACGTGTATAGGGTTGGTTTCTTGGTTGGTTAGTTTTACGTGTATAGATCTGGTTAGTTTTATGTGTATAGAGCTGGTTGGTTGGTTGGTTAGTTTTATGTGTATAGAGCTGGTTAGTTTTACGTGTATAGGGCTCGTTAGTTTTACGTGTATAGGGCTGGTTAGTTTTGCGTGTATAGGGCTGGTTAGTTTTGCGTGTATAGGGCTGGTTGGTTTTACGGGTAAAGGGTGGGTTTGTTGGTTGGTTGGTTTTATGTGTATGGAGCTGGTTAGTTTTACGTGTATAGAGCTGGTTTGTTGGTTGGTTAGTTTTACGAGTATAGAGCTGGTTAGTTTTATGTGTATAGAGCTGGATAGTTTTACGTGTATAGGACTGGTTACTTTTACGTGTATAGGGCTGGTTACTTTTAGGTGTATAGGGGTGGTTACTTTTACGTGTATAGGGCTGGTTACTTTTATGTGTATAGGGCTGGTTAAGTTTGCGTGTATAGGGCTGGTTAGTTTTACGTGTATAGGGTTGGTTTCTTGGTTGGTTAGTTTTACGTGTATAGAGCTGGTTAGTTTTACGTGTATAGAGCTGGTTGGTTGGTTGGTTAGTTTTATGTGTATAGAGCTGGTTAGTTTTACGTGTATAGGGCTCGTTAGTTTTACGTGTATAGGGCTGGTTAGTTTTGCGTGTATAGGGCTGGTTAGTTTTACGGGTAAAGGGCGGGTTTGTTTGTTGGTTGGTTGTATATGTATGGAGCTGGTTAGTTTTACGTGTATAGAGCTGGTTTGTTGGTTGGTTAGTTTTACGAGTATAGAGCTGGTTAGTTTTACGTGTATAGGGCTGGTCAGTTTTACGTGTATAGGGCTGGTCAGTTTTACGTGTATAGGGCTGGTCAGTTTTACATGTATAGGGCTGGTTACTTTTACGTGTATAGGGCTGGTTACTTTTACATGTATAGGGCTGGTTACTTTTACGTAGATAGGGCTGGTTACTTTTATGTGTATAGGGCTGGTTAAGTTTGCGTGTATAGGGCTGGTTAGATTTACGAGTATATGGTTGGTTTGTTGGTTGGTTAGTTTCTACGTGTATAGAGCTGGTTAGTTATACGTGTATAGAGCTGGTTGGTTGGTTGGTTAAGTTTTATGTGTATAGAGCTGGTTAGTTTTACGTGTATAGGGCTGGTTAGTTTTACGTGTATAGGGCTGGTTAGTTTTGCATGTATAGGGCTGGTTAGTTTTACGGGTATAGGGTGGGTTTGTTGGTTGGTTAGTTTTATGTGTATAGAGCTGTTTAGTTATATGTGTATAGAGCTTGTTGGTTGGTTGGTTAGTTTTATGTGTATAGAGCTGGTTAGTTTTACGTGTATAGGGCTGGTTAGTTTTACATGTATAGGGCTGGTTAGTTTTGCGTGTATAGGGCTGGTTAGTTTTGCATGTATAGGGCTGGTTAGTTTTACGGGTATAGGGTGGGTTTGTTGGTTGGTTGGTTTTATGTGTATGGAGCTGGTTAGTTTTATGTGTATAGAGCATGTTAGTTTTACGTGTATAGGGCTGGTCAGTTTTACATGTATAGGGCTGGTCAGTTTTACGTTTATGGGGCTGGTTAGTTTTACGTGTATAGGGCTGGTTAGTTTTACGTGTATAGGGCTGGTTAGTTTTACGTGTATAGGGCTGGTTAGTTTTGCGTGTATAGGGCTGGTTAGTTTTGAGTGTATAGGGCTGGTTAGTTTTACGTGTATAGGGCTGGTTAGTTTTACGTGTATAGGGCTGGTTAGTTTTACGTGTATAGGGCTGGTTAGTTTTGCGTGTATAGGGGTGGTTAGTTTTACGTGAATAGGGCTGGTTAGTTTTACGTGTATTGGGCTGGTTAGTTTTACGTGTATTGGGCTGTTAGTTTTACGTGTATTGGGCTGTTAGTTTTACGTGTATAGGGCTGGTTAGTTTTACGTGTATAGGGCTGGTTAGTTTTACGTGTATAGGGCTGGTAATGGGCCATTCCCATCTGTACCGGGTCGGCCTGGGCCAGGTAGCCACAGTCGGCCCTGCCTGGCCCGGTTGATTCCACACATCCTTGTCTTAAGCCCATGTGGGCTGATTCTACCCACCAATCAGAGGCTTGCTCTAATGGAAGGTGTGAATTTGCTGTCAGCAGTGGGTGTGTCTGCCCTGGTCGGCGTGAAGCAGACCCACTCGAGAAGAGGGCTGAGAATGAGGCTTGGTTGGCCCGTAAAAATACCAGGCCACCCAGATATGTAAACAACCTACGCTACCCGGCCCGGGCCGACCCGGTACAGATGGAAATGGCCCATTAGTTTTACGTGAATAGGGCTGGTTAGTTTTATGTTTATAGGGCTGGTTAGTTTTATGTGTATAGGGCTGGTTACTTTTACGCGTTTAGGGCAGGTTAAGTTTGCATGTATAGGGCTGGTTAGTTTTACGTGTATAGGGTGGGTTTGTTGGTTGGTTGGTTTTATGTGTATAGAGCTGGTTAGTTTTACGTGTATAGGGCTCGTTAGTTTTACATGTATAGGGCTGGTTAGTTTTGCATGTATAGGGCTGGTTGGTTTTACGGGTAAAGGGTGGGTTTGTTGGTTGGTTGGTTTTTATGTGTATGGAGCTGGTTAGTTTTACGTGTATAGAGCTGGTTTGTTGGTTGGTTAGTTTTACGAGTATAGAGCTGGTTAGTTTTATGTGTATAGAGCTGGTTAGTTTTACGTGTATAGGACTGGTTACTTTTACGTGTATAGGGCTGGTTACTTTTAGGTGTATAGGGCTGGTTACTTTTACGTGTATAGGGCTGGTTACTTTTATGTGTATAGGGCTGGTTAAGTTTGCGTGTATAGGGCTGGTTAGTTTTACGTGTATAGGGTTGGTTTCTTGGTTGGTTAGTTTTACGTGTATAGAGCTGGTTAGTTTTACGTGTATAGAGCTGGTTGGTTGGTTGGTTAGTGTTATGTGTATAGAGCTGGTTAGTTTTACGTGTATAGGGCTCGTTAGTTTTACGTGTATAGGGCTGGTTAGTTTTGCGTGTATAGGGCTGGTTAGTTTTACGGGTAAAGGGTGGGTTTGTTTGTTGGTTGGTTGTATGTGTATGGAGCTGGTTAGTTTTACGTGTATAGAGCTGGTTTGTTGGTTGGTTAGTTTTACGTGTATAGGGCTGGTCAGTTTTACGTGTATAGGCCTGGTCAGTTTTACGTGTATAGGGCTGGTCAGTTTTACATGTATAGGGCTGGTTACTTTTACGTGTATAGGGCTGGTTACTTTTACATGTACAGGGCTGGTTACTTTTACGTGTATAGGGCTGGTTACTTTTATGTGTATAGGGCTGGTTAAGTTTGCGTGTATAGGGCTGGTTAGTTTTACGTGTATAGGGTTGGTTTGTTGGTTGGTTAGTTTCTACGTGTATAGAGCTGGTTAGTTATACGTGTATAGAGCTGGTTGGTTGGTTGGTTAAGTTTTATGTGTATAGAGCTGGTTAGTTTTACGTGTATAGGGCTGGTTAGTTTTACGTGTATAGGGCTGGTTAGTTTTGCATGTATAGGGCTTGTTAGTTTTACGGGTATAGGGTGAGTTTGATGGTTGGTTAGTTTTACGTGTATAGAGCTGGTTAGTTATACGTGTATAGAGCTGGTTGGTTGGTTGGTCAGTTTTATGTGTATAGAGCTGGTTAGTTTTACGTGTATAGGGCTGGTTAGTTTTACGTGTATAGGGCTGGTTAGTTTTGCGTGTATAGGGCTGGTTAGTTTTGCATGTATAGGGCTGGTTAGTTTTACGGGTATAGGGTGGGTTTGTTGGTTGGTTGGTTTTATGTGTATGGAGCTGGTTAGTTTTATGTGTATAGAGCATGTTAGTTTTACGTGTATAGGGCTGGTCAGTTTTACATGTATAGGGCTGGTCAGTTTTACGTTTATAGGGCTGGTTAGTTTTACGTGTATAGGGCTGGTTAGTTTTACGTGTATAGGGCTGGTTAGTTTTACGTGTATAGGGCTGGTTAGTTTTGCGTGTATAGGGCTGGTTAGTTTTGCGTGTATAGGGCTGGTTAGTTTTACGTGTATAGGGCTGGTTAGTTTTACGTGTATAGGGCTGGTTAGTTTTACGTGTATAGGGCTGGTTAGTTTTGCGTGTATAGGGCTGGTTAGTTTTACGTGTATAGGGCTGGTTAGTTTTACGTGTATTGGGCTGGTTAGTTTTACGTGTATTGGGCTGTTAGTTTTACGTGTATTGGGCTGTTAGTTTTACGTGTATAGGGCTGGTTAGTTTTACGTGTATAGGGCTGGTTAGTTTTACGTGTATAGGGCTGGTAATGGGCCATTCACATCTGTACCGGGTCGGCCCGGGCCGGGTAGCCACAGTCGGCCCTGCCTGGCCCGGTTGATTCCACACATCCTTGTCTTAAGCCCATGTGGGCTGATTCTACCCACCAATCAGAGGCTTGCTCTAATGGAAGGTGTGAATTTGCTGTCAGCAGTGGGTGTGTTGGCCCTGGTCGGCCTGAAGCAGACCCCCTCGAGAAGAGGGCTGAGAATGATGCTTGGTTGGCCCGTAAAAATACCAGGCCAACCAGATATGTAAACAAGCTACGCTACCCGGCCCGGGCCGACCCGGTACAGATGGAAATGGCCCATTAGTTCACGTGAATAGGGCTGGTTAGTTTTATGTTTATAGGGCTGGTTAGTTTTATGTGTATAGGGCTGGTTACTTTTACGCGTTTAGGGCAGGTTAAGTTTGCGTGTATAGGGCTGGTTAGTTTTACGTGTATAGGGTGGGTTTGTTGGTTGGTTGGTTTTATGTGTATAGAGCTGGTTGGTTGGTCGGTTAGTTTTATGTGTATAGGGTTGGTTAGTTTGACGTGTATAGGGCTTGTTAGTTTTACGTGTAAAGGGCTGGTTAATTTTACGTGTATAGGGCTGGTTAGTTTTACGTGTATAGGGCTGGTTAGTTTTGCGTGTATATGGCTGGTTAGTTTTAGGGGTATAGGGCTGGTTAGTTTTACGTGTATAGGGCTGGTTAGTTTTACGTGTATAGGGCTGGTTAGTTTTGCGTGTATAGGGCTGGTTAGTTTTACAGGTGTAGGGCTGGTTTGTTTTACGGGTATAGGGTGGGTTTGTTGGTTGGTTGGTTGGTTTTATGTGTATGGAGCTGGTTAGTTTTATGTTTATAGAGCTGGTTGGTTGGTTGATACGTTTTAGGTGTATAGAGCTGGTTAGTTTTACGTGTATAGAGCTGGTTAGATTTACGTGTATAGGGCTGGTCAGTTTTACGTGTATAGGGCTTGTCAGTTTTACGTGTATAGGGCTGGTCAGTTTTACGTGTATAGTGCTGGTTAGTTTTACGTGTATAGGGCTGGTTAGTTTTACGTGTATAGGGCTGGTCAGTTTTACGTGTACAGGGCTGGTCAGTTTTACGTGTATAGGGCTGGTTAGTTTTACGTGTATAGGGCTAGTTAGTTTAACGTGTATAGGGCTGGTCAGTTTTACATGTGTAGGGCTGGTAAGTTTTACATGTGTAGGGCTGGTTACTTTTACGTGTATAGGGCTGGTTACTTTTACGTGTATAGGGCTGGTTACTTTTACATGTATAGGGCTGGTTACTTTTATGTGGATAGGGCTGGTGAAGTTTGCGTGTATAGGGCTGGTTAGTTTTACGTCTATAGGGTTGGTTTCTTGGTTGGTTAGTTTTACGTGTATAGAGCTGGTTAGTTTTACGTGTATAGAGCTGGTTGGTTGGTTGGTTAGTTTTATGTGTATAGAGCTGGTTAGTTTTACGTGTATAGGGCTCGTTAGTTTTACGTGTATAGGGCTGGTTAGTTTTGCATGTATAGGGCTGGTTGGTTTTTCCGGGTAAAGGGTGGGTTTGTTGGTTGGTTGGTTTTATGTGTATAGAGCTGGTTAGTTTTACGAGTATAGAGCTGGTTAGTTTTATATGTATAGAGCTGGTTAGTTTTACGTGTATAGGACTGGTTACTTTTACGTGTATAGGGCTGGTTACTTTTAGGTGTATAGGGCTGGTTACTTTTACGTGTATAGGGCTGGTTACTTTTATGTGTATAGGGCTGGTTAAGTTTGCGTGTATAGGGCTGGTTAGTTTTACGTGTATAGGGTTGGTTTCTTGGTTGGTTAGTTTTACGTGTATAGAGCTGGTTAGTTTTACGTGTATAGAGCTGATTGGTTGGTTGGTTAGTTTTATGTGTATAGAGCTGGTTAGTTTTACGTGAATAGGGCTCGTTAGTTTTACGTGTATAGGGCTGGTTAGTTTTGCGTGTATAGGGCTGGTTAGTTTTGCGTGTATAGGGCTGGTTAGTTTTACGGGTAAAGGGTGGGTTTGTTGGTTGGTTGGTTTTATGTGTATGGAGCTGGTTAGTTTTACGTGTATAGAGCTGGTTTGTTGGTTGGTTAGTTTTACGAGTATAGAGCTGGTTAGTTTTACGTGTATAGGGCTGGTCAGTTTTACGTGTATAGGGCTGGTCAGTTTTACATGTATAGGGCTGGTTACTTTTACGTGTATAGGGCTGGTTACTTT
This sequence comes from Nothobranchius furzeri, assembly GCF_043380555.1. NCBI lineage: Eukaryota > Metazoa > Chordata > Actinopteri > Cyprinodontiformes > Nothobranchiidae > Nothobranchius > Nothobranchius furzeri. The sequence continues at coordinate 11,972,258 of NC_091749.1, read as the reverse complement.
TACATGTATAGGGCTGGTTACTTTTACGTGTATAGGGCTGGTTACTTTTATGTGTATAGGGCTGGTTAAGTTTGCGTGTATAGGGCTGGTTAGTTTTACGTGTATAGGGTTGGTTTGTTGGTTGGTTAGTTTTACGTGTATAGAGCTGGTTAGTTATACGTGTATAGAGCTGGTTGGTTGGTTGGTTAAGTTTTATGTGTATAGAGCTGCTTAGTTTTACGTGTATAGGGCTGGTTAGTTTTACGTGTATAGGGCTGGTTAGTTTTGCATGTATAGGGCTGGTTAGTTTTATGGGTATAGGGTGGGTTTGTTGGTTGGTTAGTTTTACGTGTATAGAGCTGGTTAGCTATACGTGTATAGAGCTGGTTGGTTGGTTGGTTGGTTAGTTTTATATGTATAGAGCTGGTTAGTTTTACGTGTATAGGGCTGGTTAGTTTTACGTGTATAGGGCTGGTTAGTTTTGCGTGTATAGGGCTGGTTAGTTTTGCATGTATAGGGCTGGTTAGTTTTACGGGTATAGGGTGGGTTTGTTGGTTGGTTGGTTTTATGTGTATGGAGCTGGTTAGTTTTATGTGTATAGAGCATGTTAGTTTTACGTGTATAGGGCTGGTCAGTTTTACGTGTATAGGGCTGGTTAGTTTTACGTGTATAGGGCTGGTTAGTTTTACGTGTATTGGGCTGTTAGTTTTACATGTATTGGGCTGTTAGTTTTACGTGTATAGGGCTGGTTAGTTTTACGTGTATAGGGCTGGTTAGTTTTACGTGTATAGGGCTGGTAATGGGCCATTCCCATCTGTACCGGGTCGGCCCGGGCCGGGTAGCCACAGTCGGCCCTGCCTGGCCCGGTTGATTCCACACATCCTTGTCTTAAGCCTATGTGGGCTGATTCTACCCACCAATCAGAGGCTTGCTCTTATGGAAGGTGTGACTTTTCTGTCAGCAGTGGGTGTGTTGGCCCTGGTCGGCCTGAAGCAGACCCCCTCGAGAAGAGGGCTGAGAATGAGGCTTGGTTGGCCCGTAAAAATACCAGGCCACCCAGATATGTAAACAACCTACGCTACCCGGCCCGGGCCGACCCGGTACAGATGGAAATGGCCCATTAGTTTTACGTGAATAGGGCTGGTTAGTTTTATGTTTATAGGGCTGGTTAGTTTTATGTGTATAGGGCTGGTTACTTTTACGCGTTTAGGGCAGGTTAAGTTTGCGTGTATAGGGCTGGTTAGTTTTACGTGTATAGGGTGGGTTTGTTGGTTGGTTGGTTTTATGTGTATAGAGCTGGTTGGTTGGTCGGTTAGTTTTATGTGTATAGAGCTGGTTAGTTTGACGTGTATAGGGCTCGTTAGTTTTACGTGTATAGGGCTGGTTAGTTTTGAGTGTATAGGGCTGGTTAGTTTTACGGGTATAGGGCTGGTTAGTTTTACGGGTATAGGGTGGGTTTGTTGGTTGGTTTTATGTGTATGGAGCTGGTTAGTTTTATGTGTATAGAGCTAGTTGGTTGGTTGGTAAGTTTTACGTGTATAGGGCTGGTTACTTTTTCGTGTACAGGGCTGGTTACTTTTACGTGTATAGGGCTGGTTACTTTTATGTGTATAGGGTTGGTTAAGTTTGCGTGTATAGGGCTGGTTAGTTTTACGTGTATAGGGTTGGTTTGTTGGTTGGTTAGTTTTACGTGTATAGAGCTGGTTAGTTTTACGTGTATACAGCTGGTTGGTTGGTTGGTTACTTTTATGTGTATAGAGCTGGTTAGTTTTACGTGTATAGGGCTCGTTAGTTTTACGTGTATAGGGCTGGTTAGTTTTGCGTGTATAGGGCTGGTTAGTTTTACGGGTATAGGGTTGGTTTGTTGGTTGGTTAGTTTTACGTGTATAGAGCTGGTTAGTTTTACGTGTATAGAGCTGGTTGGTTGGTTGGTTACTTTTATGTGTATAGAGCTGGTTAGTTTTACGTGTATAGGGCTCGTCAGTTTTACATGTATAGGGCTGGTCAGTTTTACGTGTATAGGGCTGGTCAGTTTTACGTGTATAGGGCTAGTTAGTTTTACGTGTATAGGGCTGGTCAGTTTTACGTGTATAGGGCTGGTCAGTTTTACGTGTATAGGGCTGGTTAGTTTTGCATGTATAGGGCTGGTTAGTTTTACGGGTATAGGGCTGGTTAGTTTTACGGGTATAGGGTGGGTTTGTTGGTTGGTTGGTTGGTTGGTTTTATGTGTATGGAGCTGGTTAGTTTTATGTGTATAGAGCTGGTTGGTTGGTTGGTAAGTTTTACGTGTATAGAGCTGGTTAGTTTTATTTGTATAGAGCTGGTTAGTTTTACGTGTATAGGGCTGGCCAGTTTTACGTGTATAGGGCTGGTTAGTTTTACGTGTATAGGGCTGGCTAGTTTTACGTGTATAGGGCTGGTCAGTTTTACGTGTATAGGGCTGGTCAGTTTTATGTGTATATGGCTGGTCAGTTTTACATGTATAGGGCTGGTTACTTTTACGTGTATAGGGCTGGTTACTTTTACGTGTATAGGGCTGGTTACTTTTTCGTGTACAGGGCTGGTTACTTTTACGTGTATAGGGCTGGTTACTTTTATGTGTATAGGGCTGGTTAAGTTTGCGTGTACAGGGCTGGTTAGTTTTACGTGTATAGGGTTGGTTTGTTGGTTGGTTAGTTTTACGTGTATAGAGCTGGTTAGTTTTACGTGTATAGAGCTGGTTGGTTGGTTAATTACTTTTATGTGTATAGAGCTGGTTAGTTTTACGTGTATAGGGCTCGTTAGTTTTACGTGTATAGGGCTGGTTAGTTTTGCGTGTATAGGGCTGGTTAGTTTTACGGGTATAGGGTGGGTTTGTTGGTTGGTTGGTTTTATGTGTATGGAGCTGGTTCGTTTTACGTGTATAGAGCTGGTTTGTTGGTTGGTTAGTTTTACGAGTATAGAGCTGGTTACTTTTACGTGTATAGGGCTGGTCAGTTTTACGTGTATAGGGCTGGTCAGGTTTACGTGTATAGGGCTGGTCAGTTTTACGTGTATAGGGCTGGTCAGTTTACGTGTATAGGGCTGGTTACTTTTACGTGTATAGGGCTGGTTACTTTTACGTGTATAGGGCTGGTTAGTTTTACGTGTATAGGGCTGGTCAGTTTTACGTGTATAGGGCTGGTCAATTTTACGTGTATAGGGCTGGTCAGTTTTACGTGTATAGGGCTGGTCAGTTTTACGTGTATAGGGCTTTTTACTTTTACGTGTACAGGGCTGGTTAAGTTTGCGTGTATAGGGCTGGTTAGTGTTACGTGTATAGGGTGGGTTTGTTGGTTGGTTGGTTTTATGTGTATAGAGCTGGTTGGTTGCTTGCTTGTTGGTTAGTTTTACGTGTATAGAGCTGGTTAGTTTTACGTGTATAGAGCTGGTTGGTTGGTTGGTTGGTTAGTTTTATGTGTATAGAGCTGGTTAGTTTTACGTGTATAGGGCTCGTTAGTTTTACATGTATAGGGCTGGTCAGTTTTACGTGTATAGGGCTGGTCAGTTTTACGTGTATAGGGCTGGTTACTTTTACATGTATAGGGCTTGTTAGTTTTACGTGTATAGAGCTGGTTAGTTTTACGTGTATAGGGCTGGTCAGTTATACGTGTATAGGGCTGGTCAATTTTAAGTGTATAGGGCTGGTTACTTCTACGTGTATAGGGCTGGTTAAGTTTGAGTGTATAGGGCTGGTTAGTGTTACGTGTATGGGGTGGGTTGGTTGGTTGGTTTTAAGTGTATAGAGCTGGTTAGTTTGACGTGTATAGGGCTGGTTAGTTTTGCGTGTATATGGCTGGTTAGTTTTACGGGTATAGGGCTGGTTAGTTTTGCGTGTATAGAGCTGGTTACTTTTACGTGTATAGGGCTGGTCAGTTTTACGTGTATAGGGCAGGTCAGGTTTACGTGTATAGGGCTGGTCAGTTTTACGTGTATAGGGCTGGTCAGTTTTACGTGTATAGGGCTGGTCAGTTTTACGTGTATAGGGCTGGTTACTTTTATGTGTATAGGGCTGGTTACTTTTACGTGTATAGGGCTGGTTAGTTTTATGTGTATAGGGCTGGTCAGTTTTACATGTATAGGGCTGGTCAGTTTTACGTGTATAGGGCTGGTCAGTTTTACGTGTATAGGGCTGGTCAGTTTTACGTGCATAGGGCTGGTTACTTTTACGTGTATAGGGCTGGTTAAGTTTGCGTGTATAGGGCTGGTTAGTGTTACGTGTATAGGGTGGGTTTGTTGGTTGGTTGGTTTTATGTATATAGAGCTGGTTGGTTGCTTGCTTGTTGGTTAGTTGTACGTGTATAGAGCTGGTTAGTTTTACGTGTACAGAGCTGGTTGGTTGGTTGGTTGGTTAGTTTTATGTGTATAGAGCTGGTTAGTTTTACGTGTATAGGGCTAGTTAGTTTTACATGTATAGGGCTGCTCAGTTTTACGTGTATAGGGCTGGTCAGTTTTACGTGTATAGGGCTGGTCAGTTTTACATGTATAGGACTGGTCAGTTTTACGTGTATAGGGCTGGTCAGTTTTACGTGTATATGGCTGGTTAGTTTTACGTGTATAGGGCTGGTCAGTTTTACTTGTATAGGGCTGGTCAGATTTACGTGTATAGGGCTGGTTAGTTTTGCATGTATAGGGCTGGTTAGTTTTACGGGTATAGGGCTGGTTAGTTTTACGTGTATAGGGCTGGTTAGTTTTACGGGTATAGGGTGGGTTTGTTGGTTGGTTGGATGGTTTTATGTGTATGGAGCTGGATAGTTTTATGTGTATAGAGCTGGTTGGTTGGTTGGTAAGTTTTAGGTGTATAGAGCTGGTTAGTTTTATTTGTATAGAGCAGGTTAGTTTTACGTGTATAGGGCTGGCCAGTTTTACGTGTATAGGGCTGGTTAGTTTTACGTGTATAGGGCTGGCTAGTTTTACGTGTATAGGGCTGGTCAGTTTTACGTGTATAGGGCTGGTCCGTTTTACTTGTATATGGCTGGTCAGTTTTACATGTATAGGGCTGGTTACTTTTACGTGTATAGGGCTGGTTACTTTTACGTGTATAGGGCTGGTTACTTTTTCGTGTACAGGGCTCGTTACTTTTACGTGTATAGGGCTGGTTACTTTTATGTGTATAGGGCTGGTTAAGTTTGCGTGTATAGGGCTGGTTAGTTTTACGTGTATAGGGTTGGTTTGTTGGTTGGTTAGTTTTACGTGTATAGAGCTGGTTAGTTTTACGTGTATAGAGCTGGTTGGTTGGTTGGTTACTTTTATGTGTATAGAGCTGGTTAGTTTTACGTGTATAGGACTCGTTAGTTTTACGTGTATAGGGCTGGTTAGTTTTGCGTGTATAGGGCTGGTTAGTTTTACGGGTATAGGGTGGGTTTGTTGGTTGGTTGGTTTTATGTGTATGGAGCTGGTTCGTTTTACGTGTATAGAGCTGGTTTGTTGGTTGGTTAGTTTTACGACTATAGAGCTGGTTACTTTTACGTGTATAGGGCTGGTCAGTTTTACGTGTATAGGGCTGGTCAGTTTTACGTGTATAGGGCTGGTCAGTTTTACGTGTATAGGGCTGGTCAGTTTTACGTGTATAGGGCTGGTCAGTTTTACGTGTATAGGGCTGGTCAGTTTTACGTGTATAGGGCTTTTTACTTTTACGTGTACAGGGCTGGTTAAGTTTGCGTGTATAGGGCTGGTTAGTGTTACGTGTATAGGGTGGGTTTGTTGGTTGGTTGGTTTTATGTGTATAGAGCTGGTTGGTTGCTTGCTTGTTGGTTAGTTTTACGTGTATAGAGCTGGTTAGTTTTACGTGTATAGAGCTGGTTGGTTGGTTGGTTGGTTAGTTTTATGTGTATAGAGCTGGTTAGTTTTACGTGTATAGGGCTCGTTAGTTTTACATGTATAGGGCTGGTCAGTTTTACGTGTATAGGGCTGGTCAGTTTTACGTGTATAGGGCTGGTTACTTTTACATGTATAGGGCTTGTTAGTTTTACGTGTATAGAGCTGGTTACTTCTACGTGTATAGGGCTGGTTAAGTTTGAGTGTATAGGGCTGGTTAGTGTTACGGGTATGGGGTGGGTTGGTTGGTTGGTTTTAAGTGTATAGAGCTGGTTGGTTGTTCGGTTAGTTTTATGTGTATAGAGCTGGTTAGTTTGACGTGTATAGGGCTGGTTAGTTTTGCGTGTATATGGCTGGTTAGTTTTACGGGTATAGGGCTGGTTAGTTTTGCGTGTATAGAGCTGGTTACTTTTACGTGTATAGGGCTGGTCAGTTTTACGTGTATAGGGCTGGTTAGTTTTGCATGAATAGGGCTGGTTAGTTTTACGGGTATAGGGCTGGTTAGTTTTACGGGTATAGGGTGGGTTTGTTGTTTGGTTGTGTGTTTTATGTGTATGGAGCTGGTTAGTTTTATGTGTATAGAGCTGGTTGGTTGGTTGGTACCAGTTTCTATCATCAAGCCATACGACACCTCAACCACAACACCTAAACACACACAACACAGGACTCAGAAGCTACCCTGCAGCTTCACAAGTACTATATTTAATCCGTACTGGTCACTTCACTTTATTGTTATTGTAATTTATATCCAAAGTGCAACACTGTAATCTATATCCTGCATAATTTATATCCTGCAATACTGTAATTTATATCTAAAGTGCAATACTGTAATTTTCTGCAGCTCATTCCTGTGCAATATCCCATCTGCCCTCCCGTCATATTTCTTTTCAGGATTTTCTTTATTGACACATATATATTTAGTCATCTTTTCCCTTTTACCATGTCTCTCTAATATTTTGCTCCTTACTATATTTTTTTGCTTTATTTTATTATATTTTTATTATATTTTATTATATTTTCTCCTGTATCATGTTGCTGAGAGACCGCTGCTCGTCATACACGTTTCATTGCAATGTTGACCCTGTGCTAACTTGCATATGACAAATAAACTAAAACTGAACTGGTAAGTTTTACGTGTATAGAGCTGGTTAGTTTTATTTGTATAGAGCTGGTTAGTTTTACGTGTATAGGGCTGGCCAGTTTTACGTGTATAGGGCTGGTTAGTTTTACGTGTATAGGGCTGGCTAGTTTTACGTGTATAGGGCTGGTCAGTTTTACGTGTAAAGGGCTGGTCAGTTTTACGTGTATATGGCTGGTCAGTTTTACATGTATAGGGCTGGTTACTTTTACGTGTATAGGGCTGGTTACTTTTACGTGTATAGGGCTGGTTACTTTTTCGTGTACAGGGCTGGTTACTTTTACGTGTATAGGGCTGGTTACTTTTATGTGTATAGGGCTGGTTAAGTTTGCGTGTATAGGGCTGGTTAGTTTTACGTGTATAGGGTTGGTTTGTTGGTTGGTTAGTTTTACGTGTATAGAGCTGGTTAGTTTTACGTGTATAGAGCTGGTTGGTTGGTTGGTTACTTTTATGTGTATAGAGCTGGTTAGTTTTACGTGTATAGGGCTCGTTAGTTTTACGTGTATAGGGCTGGTTAGTTTTGCGTGTATAGGGCTGGTTAGTTTTACGGGTATAGGGTGGGTTTGTTGGTTGGTTGGTTTTATGTGTATGGAGCTGGTTCGTTTTACGTGTATAGAGCTGGTTTGTTGGTTGGTTAGTTTTACGAGTATAGAGCTGGTTACTTTTACGTGTATAGGGCTGGTCAGTTTTACGTGTATAGGGCTGGTCAGGTTTACGTGTATAGGGCTGGTCAGTTTTACGTGTATAGGGCTGGTCAGTTTTACGTGTATAGGGCTGGTTACTTTTACGTGTATAGGGCTGGTTACTTTTACGTGTATAGGGCTGGTTAGTTTTACGTGTATAGGGCTGGTCAATTTTAAGTGTATAGGGCTGGTTACTTTTACGTGTATAGGGCTGGTTAAGTTTGAGTGTATAGGGCTGGTTAGTGTTACGTGTATGGGGTGGGTTGGTTGGTTGGTTTTAAGTGTATAGAGCTGGTTGGTTGGTCGGTTAGTTTTATGTGTATAGAGCTGATTACTTTTACGTGTATAGGGCTGGTCAGTTTTACGTGTATAGGGCTGGTCAGGTTTACGTGTATAGGGCTGGTCAGTTTTACGTGTATAGGGCTGGTCAGTTTTACGTGTATAGGGCTGGTCAGTTTTACGTGTATAGGGCTGGTTACTTTTATGTGTATAGGGCTGGTTACTTTTACGTGTATAGGGCTGGTTAGTTTTATGTGTATAGGGCTGGTCAGTTTTACATGTATAGGGCTGGTCAGTTTTACGTGTATAGGGCTGGTCAGTTTTACATGTATAGGGCTGGTCAGTTTTACGTGTATAGGGCTGGTTACTTTTACGTGTATAGGGCTGGTTAAGTTTGCGTGTATAGGGCTGGTTAGTGTTACGTGTATAGGGTGGGTTAGTTGGTTGGTTGGTTTTATGTATATAGAGCTGGTTGGTTGGTTGCTTGTTGGTTAGTTTTACGTGTATAGAGCTGGTTGGTTGGTTGGTTGGTTAGTTTTATGTGTATAGAGCTGGTTAGTTTTACGTGTATAGGGCTCGTTAGTTTTACATGTATAGGGCTGGTCAGTTTTACGTGTATAGGGCTGGTCAGTTTTACGTGTATAGGGCTGGTCAGTTTTACATGTATAGGGCTGGTCAGTTTTACGTGTATAGGGCTGGTCAGTTTTACGTGTATAGGGCTGGTTAGTTTTACGTGTATAGGGCTGGTCAGTTTTACGTGTATAGGGCTGGTCAGTTTTACGTGTATAGGGCTGGTTAGTTTTGCATGTATAGGGCTGGTTAGTTTTACGGGTATAGGGCTGGTTAGTTTTACGTGTATAGGGCTGGTTAGTTTTACGGGTATAGGGTGGGTTTGTTGGTTGGTTGGTTGGTTTTATGTGTATGGAGCTGGTTAGTTTTATGTGTATAGAGCTGGTTTGTTGGTTGGTAAGTTTTACGTGTATAGAGCTGGTTAGTTTTATTTGTATAGAGCAGGTTAGTTTTACGTGTATAGGGCTGGCCAGTTTTACGTGTATAGGGCTGGTTAGTTTTACGTGTATAGGGCTGGCTAGTTTTACGTGTATAGGGCTGGTCAGTTTTACGTGTATAGGGCTGGTCAGTTTTACTTGTATATGGCTGGTCAGTTTTACATGTATAGGGCTGGTTACTTTTACGTGTATAGGGCTGGTTACTTTTACGTGTATAGGGCTGGTTACTTTTTCGTGTACAGGGCTGGTTACTTTTACGTGTATAGGGCTGGTTACTTTTATGTGTATAGGGCTGGTTAAGTTTGCGTGTATAGGGCTGGTTAGTTTTATGTGTATAGGGTTGGTTTGTTGGTTGGTTAGTTTTACGTGTATAGAGCTGGTTAGTTTTACGTGTATAGAGCTGGTTGGTTGGTTGGTTACTTTTATGTGTATAGAGCTGGTTAGTTTTACGTGTATAGGACTCGTTAGTTTTACGTGTATAGGGCTGGTTAGTTTTGCGTGTATAGGGCTGGTTAGTTTTACGGGTATAGGGTGGGTTTGTTGGTTGGTTGGTTTTATGTGTATGGAGCTGGTTCGTTTTACGTGTATAGAGCTGGTTTGTTGGTTGGTTAGTTTTACGAGTATAGAGCTGGTTACTTTTACGTGTATAGGGCTGGTCAGTTTTACGTGTATAGGGCTGGTCAGGTTTACGTGTATAGGGCTGGTCAGTTTTACGTGTATAGGGCTGGTCAGTTTTACGTGTATGGGGCTGGTTACTTTTACGTGTATAGGGCTGGTTACTTTTACGTGTATAGGGCTGGTTAGTTTTACGTGTATAGGGCTGGTCAGTTTTACGTGTATAGGGCTGGTCAGTTTTACGTGTATAGGGCTGGTCAGTTTTACGTGTATAGGGCTGGTCAGTTTTACATGTATAGGGCTGTTTACTTTTACGTGTATAGGGCTGGTTAAGTTTGCGTGTATAGGGCTGGTTAGTGTTACGTGTATAGGGTGGGTTTGTTGGTTGGTTTGTTTTATGTGTATAGAGCTGGTTGGTTGCTTGCTTGTTGGTTAGTTTTACGTGTATAGAGCTGGTTAGTTTTACGTGTATAGAGCTGGTTGGTTGGTTGGTTGGTTAGTTTTATGTGTATAGGGCTCGTTAGTTTTACGTGTATAGGGCTGGTTACTTTTACATGTATAGGGCTTGTTAGTTTTACGTGTATAGAGCAGTTAGTTTTACGTGTATAGGGCTGGTCAGTTATACGTGTATAGGGCTGGTCAATTTTAAGTGTATAGGGCTGGTTACTTTTACGTGTATAGGGCTGGTTAAGTTTGAGTGTATTGGGCTGGTTAGTGTTACGTGTATGGGGTGGGTTGGTTAGTTGGTTTTAAGTGTATAGAGCTGGTTGGTTGGTCGGTTAGTTTTATGTGTATAGAGCTGGTTAGTTTGACGTGTATAGGGCTGGTTAGTTTTGCGTGTATATGGCTGGTTAGTTTTACGGGTATAGGGCTGGTTATTTTTACGGGTATAGGGTGGGTTTGTTGGTTTTACGAGTATAAAGCTGGTTACTTTTACGTGTATAGGGCTGGTCAGTTTTACGTGTATAGGGCTGGTCAGTTTTACGTGTATAGGGCTGGTCAGGTTTACGTGTATAGGGCTGGTCAGTTTTACGTGTATAGGGCTGGTCAGTTTTACGTGTATAGGGCTGGTTACTTTTATGTGTATAGGGCTGGTTACTTTTACGTGTATAGGGCTGGTTAGTTTTATGTGTATAGGGCTGGTCAGTTTTACATGTATAGGGCTGGTCAGGTTTACGTGTATAGGGCTGGTCAGTTTTATGTGTATAGGGCTGGTCAGTTTTACGTGTATAGGGCTGGTTACTTTTATGTGTATAGGGCTGGTTAAGTTTGCGTGTATAGGGCTGGTTAGTGTTACGTGTATAGGGCGGGTTTGTTGGTTGGTTGGTTTTATGTGTATAGAGCTGGTTGGTTGCTTGCTTGTTGGTTAGTTTTACGTGTATAGAGCTGGTTAGTTTTACGTGTATAGAGCTGGTTGGTTGGTTGGTTGGTTAGTTTTATGTGTATAGAGCTGGTTAGTTTTACGTGTATAGGGCTCGTTAGTTTTACGTGTATAGGGCTGGTCAGTTTTACGTGTATAGGGCTGGTCAGTTTTACGTGTATAGGGCTGGTCAGTTTTACATGTATAGGGCTGGTCAGTTTTACGTGTATAGGGCTGGTCAGTTTTACGTGTATAGGGCTGGTTAGTTTTACGTGTATAGGGCTGGTCAGTTTTACGTGTATAGGGCTGGTCAGTTTTACGTGTATAGGGCTGGTTAGTTTTGCATGTATAGGGCTGGATAGTTTTACGGGTATAGGGCTGGTTAGTTTTACGTGTATAGGGCTGGTTAGTTTTACGGGTATAGGGTGGGTTTGTTGGTTGGTTGGTTGGTTTTATGTGTATGGAGCTGGTTAGTTTTATGTGTATAGAGCTGGTTGGTTGGTTGGTAAGTTTTACGTGTATAGAGCTGGTAAGTTTTATTTGTATAGAGCAGGTTAGTTTTACGTGTATAGGGCTGGCCAGTTTTACGTGTATAGGGCTGGTTAGTTTTACGTGTATAGGGCTGGCTAGTTTTACGTGTATAGGGCTGGTCAGTTTTACGTGTATAGGGCTGGTCAGTTTTACTTGTATATGGCTGGTCAGTTTTACATGTATAGGGCTGGTTACTTTTACGTGTATAGGGCTGGTTACTTTTACGTGTATAGGGTTGGTTACTTTTTCGTGTACAGGGCTGGTTACTTTTACGTGTATAGGGCTGGTTACTTTTATGTGTATAGGGCTGGTTAAGTTTGCGTGTATAGGGCTGGTTAGTTTTACGTGTATGGGTTGGTTTGTTGCTTGGTTAGTTTTACGTGTATAGAGCTGGTTAGTTTTACGTGTATAGAGCTGGTTGGTTGGTTGGTTACTTTTATGTGTATAGAGCTGGTTAGTATTACGTGTATAGGACTCGTTAGTTTTACGTGTATAGGGCTGGTTAGTTTTGCGTGTATAGGGCTGGTTAGTTTTACGGGTATAGGGTGGGTTTGTTGGTTGGTTGGTTTTATGTGTATGGAGCTGGTTCGTTTTACGTGTATAGAGCTGGTTTGTTGGTTGGTTAGTTTTACGAGTATAGAGCTGGTTACTTTTACGTGTATAGGGCTGGTCAGTTTTACGTGTATAGGGCTGGTCAGGTTTACGTGTATAGGGCTGGTCAGTTTTACGTGTATAGGGCTGGTCAGTTTTACGTGTATGGGGCTGGTTACTTTTACGTGTATAGGGCTGGTTACTTTTACGTGTATAGGGCTGGTTAGTTTTACGTGTATAGGGCTGGTCAGTTTTACGTGTATAGGGCGGGTCAGTTTTACGTGTATAGGGCTGGTCAGTTTTACGTGTATAGGGCTGGTCAGTTTTACGTGTATAGGGCTGTTTACTTTTACGTGTATAGGGCTGGTTAAGTTTGCGTGTATAGGGCTGGTTAGTGTTACGTGTATAGGGTGGGTTTGTTGGTTGGTTTGTTTTATGTGTATAGAGCTGGTTGGTTGCTTGCTTGTTGGTTAGTTTTACGTGTATAGAGCTGGTTAGTTTTACGTGTATAGAGCTGGTTGGTTGGTTGGTTGGTTAGTTTTATGTGTATAGGGCTCGTTAGTTTTACGTGTATAGGGCTGGTTACTTTTACATGTATAGGGCTTGTTAGTTTTACGTGTATAGAGCCTGTTAGTTTTACGTGTATAGGGCTGGTCAGTTATACGTGTATAGGGCTGGTCAATTTTAAGTGTATAGGGCTGGTTACTTTTACGTGTATAGGGCTGGTTAAGTTTGAGTGTATTGGGCTGGTTAGTGTTACGTGTATGGGGTGGGTTGGTTAGTTGGTTTTAAGTGTATAGAGCTGGTTGGTTGGTCGGTTAGTTTTATGTGTATAGAGCTGGTTAGTTTGACGTGTATAGGGCTGGTTAGTTTTGCGTGTATATGGCTGGTTAGTTTTACGGGTATAGGGCTGGTTATTTTTACGGGTATAGGGTGGATTTGTTGGTTTTACGAGTATAAAGCTGGTTACTTTTACGTGTATAGGGCTGGTCAGTTTTACGTGTATAGGGCTGGCCAGTTTTACGTGTATAGGGCTGGTCAGGTTTACGTGTATAGGGCTGGTCAGTTTTACGTGTATAGGGCTGGTCAGTTTTACGTGTATAGGGCTGGTTACTTTTATGTGTATGGGGCTGGTTACTTTTACGTGTATAGGGCTGGTTAGTTTAATGTGTATAGGGCTGGTCAGTTTTACATGTATAGGGCTGGTCAGTTTTACGTGTATAGGGCTGGTCAGTTTTACGTGTATAGGGCTGGTCAGTTTTACGTGTATAGGGCTGGTTAAGTTTGCGTGTATAGGGCTGGTTAGTGTTACGTGTATAGGGTGGGTTTGTTGGTTGGTTGGTTTTATGTGTATAGAGCTGGTTGGTTGCTTGCTTGTTGGTTAGTTTTACGTGTATAGAGCTGGTTAGTTTTACGTGTATAGAGCTGGTTGGTTGGTTGGTTGGTTAGTTTTATGTGTATAGAGCTGGTTAGTTTTACGTGTATAGGGCTCGTTAGTTTTACGTGTATAGGGCTGGTCAGTTTTACGTGTATAGGGCTGGTCAGTTTTACGTGTATAGGGCTGGTCAGTTTTACATGTATAGGGCTGGTCAGTTTTACGTGTATAGGGCTGGTCAGTTTTACGTGTATAGGGCTGGTCAGTTTTACGTGTATAGGGCCGGTCAGTTTTACGTGTATAGGGCTGGTCAGTTTTACGTGTATAGGGCTGGTTAGTTTTGCATGTAGAGGGCTGGTTAGTTTTACGGGTATAGGGCTGGTTAGTTTTACGGGTATAGGTTGGGTTTGTTGTTTGGTTGTGTGTTTTATGTGTATGAAGCTGGTTAGTTTTATGTGTATAGAGCTGGTTGGTTGGTTGGTAAGTTTTATGTGTAAAGAGCTGGTTAGTTTTATTTGTATAGTGCTGGTTAGTTTTACGTGTATAGGGCTGGCCAGTTTTACGTGTATAGGGCTGGTTAGTTTTACGTGTATAGGGCTGGCTAGTTTTACGTGTATAGGGCTGGTCAGTTTTACGTGTAAAGGGCTGGTCAGTTTTACGTGTATATGGCTGGTCAGTTTTACATGTATAGGGCTGGTTACTTTTACGTGTATAGGGCTGGTTACTTTTACGTGTATAGGGCTGGTTACTTTTTCGTGTACAGGGCTGGTTACTTTTACATGTATAGGGCTGGTTACTTTTATGTGTATAGGGCTGGTTAAGTTTGCGTGTATAGGGCTGGTTAGTTTTACGTGTATAGGGTTGGTTTGTTGGTTGGTTAGTTTTACGTGTATAGAGCTGGTTAGTTTTACGTGTATAGAGCTGGTTGGTTGGTTGGTTACTTTTATGTGTATAGAGCTGGTTAGTTTTACGTGTATAGGGCTCGTTAGTTTTACGTGTATAGGGCTGGTTAGTTTTGCGTGTATAGGGCTGGTTAGTTTTACGGGTATAGGGTGGGTTTGTTGGTTGGTTGGTTTTATGTGTATGGAGCTGGTTCGTTTTACGTGTATAGAGCTGGTTTGTTGGTTGGTTAGTTTTACGAATATAGAGCTGGTTACTTTTACGTGTATAGGGCTGGTCAGTTTTACGTGTATAGGGCTGGTCAGGTTTACGTGTATAGGGCTGGTCAGTTTTACGTGTATAGGGCTGGTCAGTTTTACGTGTATAGGGCTGGTTACTTTTACGTGTATAGGGCTGGTTACTTTTACGTGTATAGGGCTGGTCAGTTTTACGTGTATAGGGCTGGTCAGTTTTACATGTATAGGGCTGTTTACTTTTACGTGTATAGGGCTGGTTAAGTTTGCGTGTATAGGGCTGGTTAGTGTTACGTGTATAGGGTGGGTTTGTTGGTTGGTTGGTTTTATGTGTATAGAGCTGGTTGGTTGCTTGCTTGTTGGTTAGTTTTACGTGTATAGAGCTGGTTAGTTTTACGTGTATAGAGCTGGGTGGTTGGTTGGTTGGTTAGTTTTATGTGTATAGGGCTCGTTAGTTTTACATGTATAGGGCTGGTCAGTTTTACGTGTATAGGGCTGGTCAGTTTTACGTGTATAGGGCTGGTTACTTTTACATGTATAGGGCTTGTTAGTTTTACGTGTATAGAGCTGGTTAGTTTTACGTGTATAGGGCTGGTCAGTTATACGTGTATAGGGCTGGTCAATTTTAAGTGTATAGGGCTTGTTACTTTTACGTGTATAGGGCTGGTTAAGTTTGAGTGTATAGGGCTGGTTAGTGTTACGTGTATGGGGTGGGTTGGTTGGTTGGTTTTAAGTGTATAGAGCTGGTTGGTTGGTCTGTTAGTTTTATGTGTATAGAGCTGGTTAGTTTGACGTGTATAGGGCTGGTTAGTTTTGCGTGTATATGGCTGGTTAGTTTAACGGGTATAGGGCTGGTTAGTTTTGCGTGTATAGGGCTGGTTATTTTTACGGGTATAGGGTGGGTTTGTTGGTTGGTTTGTTTTACGAGTATAGAGCTGGTTACTTTTACGTGAATAGGGCTGGTCAGTTTTACGTGTATAGGGCTGGTCAGTTTTACGTGTATAGGGCTGGTCAGGTATACATGTATAGGGCTGGTCAGTTTTACGTGTATAGGGCTGGTCAGTTTTACGTGTATAGGGCTGGTTACTTTTATGTGTATAGGGCTGGTTACTTTTACGTGTATAGGGCTGGTTAGTTTTATGTGTATAGGGCTGGTCAGTTTTACGTGTATAGGGCTGGTCAGTTTTACGTGTATAGGGCTGGTTACTTTTACGTGTATAGGGCTGGTTAAGTTTGCGTGTATAGGGCTGGTTAGTGTTACGTGTATAGGGTGGATTTGTTGGTTGGTTGGTTTTATGTGTATAGAGCTGGTTGGTTGCTTGCTTGTTGGTTAGTTTTACGTGTATAGAGCTGGTTAATTTTACGTGTATAGGGCTCGTTAGTTTTACATGTATAGGGCTGGTCAGTTTTACGTGTATAGGGCTGGTTACTTTTACATGTATAGGGCTTGTTAGTTTTACGTGTATAGAGCTGGTTAGTTTTACGTGTATAGGGCTGGTCAGTTATACGTGTATAGGGCTGGTCAGTTTTACGTGTATAGGGCTGGTTACTTTTACGTGTATGGGGCTGGTTAAGTTTGCGTGTATAGGGCTGGTTAGTGTTACGTGTATAGGGTGGGTTGGTTGGTTGGTTTTATGTGTATAGAGCTGGTTGGTTGGTCAGTTAGTTTTATGTGTATAGAGCTGGTTAGTTTTGCATGTATATGGCTGGTTAGTTTTACGGGTATAGGGCTGGTTAGTTTTGCGTGTATAGGGCTGGTTATTTTTACGGGTATAGGGTGGGTTTGTTGGTTTGTTGGTTTTACGAGTATAGAGCTGGTTACTTTTACGTGTATAGGGCTGGTCAGTTTTACGTGTATAGGGCTGGTCAGTTTTACGTGTATAGGTCTGGTCAGGTTTACGTGTATAGGGCTGGTCAGTTTTACGTGTATAGGGCTGGTCAGTTTTACGTGTATAGGGCTGGTTACTTTTATGTGTATAGGGCTGGTTACTTTTATGTGTATAGGGCTGGTTAGTTTTATGTGTATAGGGCTGGTCAGTTTTACATGTATAGGGCTGATCAGTTTTACGTGTAAAGGGCTGGTCAGTTTTACGTGTATAGGGCTGGTCAGTTTTACGTGTATAGAGCTGGTTACTTTTACGTGTATAGGGCTGGTTAAGTTTGCGTGTATAGGGCTGGTTAGTGTTACGTGTATAGGGTGGGTTTGTTGGTTGGTTGGTTTTATGTGTATAGAGCTGGTTGGTTGCTTGCTTGTTGGTTAGTTGTACGTGTATAGAGCTGGTTAGTTTTACGTCTACAGAGCTGGTTGGTTGGTTGGTTGGTTAGTTTTATGTGTATAGAGCTGGTTAGTTTTACGTGTATAGGGCTCGTTAGTTTTACATGTATAGGGCTGGTCAGTTTTACGTGTATAGGGCTGGTTACTTTTACATGTATAGGGCTTGTTAGTTTTACGTGTATAGAGCTGGTTAGTTTTACGTGTATAGGGCTGGTCAGTTATACGTGTATAGGGCTGGTCAGTTTTACGTGTATAGGGCTGGTTACTTTTACGTGTATAGGGCTGGTTAAGTTTGCGTGTATAGGGCTGGTTAGTGTTATGTGTATAGGGTGGGTTGGTTGGTTGGTTTTATGTGTATAGAGCTGGTTGGTTGGTCGGTTAGTTTTATGTGTATAGAGCTGGTTAGTTTGACGTGTATAGGGCTTGTTAGTTTTACGTGTATAGGGCTGGTTAGTTTTACGTGTATAGGGCTGGTTAGTTTTACGTGTATAGGGCTGGTTAGTTTTGCGTGTATAGGGCTGGTTAGTTTTACGGGTATAGGGCTGGTTAGTTTTACGGGTATAGGGTGGGTTTGTTGGCTGGTTGGTTTTATGTGTATGGAGCTGGTTAGTTTTATGTGTATAGAGCTGGTTGGTTGGTTGGTAAGTTTTACGTGTATAGAGCTGGTTAGTTTTACATGTATAGGGCTGGTCAGTTATACGTGTATAGGGCTGGTCAGTTATACGTGTATAGGGCTGGTCAGTTTTACGTGTATAGGGCTGGTTAGTTTGACGTGTATAGGGCTGGTTAGTTTTACGTGTATAGGGCTGGTCAGTTTTACGTGTATAGGGCTGGTCAGTTTTACGTGTATAGGGCTGGTCAGTTGTACATGTATAGGGCTGGTTAGTTTTACGTGTATAGGGCTGGTTAGTTTAACGTGTATAGGGCTGGTCAGTTTTACATGTATAGGGCTGGTTACTTTTACGTGTATAGGGCTGGTTACTTTTACGTGTATAGGGCTGGTTACTTTTACGTGTATAGGGCTGGTCACTTTTACGTGTATAGGGCTGGTTACATTTATGTGTATAGGGCTGGTTAAGTTTGCGTGTATAGGGCTGGTTAGTTTTACGTGTATAGGGCTTGTTTGTTGGTTGGTTAGTTTTACGTGTATAGAGCTGGTTAGTTTTACGTGTATAGAGCTGTTTGGTTGGTTGGTTAGTTTTATGTGTATAGAGCTGGTTAGTTTTACGTGTATAGGGCTCATTAGATTTACGTGTATAAGGCTCGTTAGTTTTACGTGTATAGGGCTGGTTAGTTTTACGGGTATCGGTTGGGTTTGTTGGTTGGTTGGTTTTACGAATATAGAGCTGGTTACTTTTACGTGTATAGGGCTGGTCAGTTTTACGTGTATAGGGCTGGTCAGGTTTACGTGTATAGGGCTGGTCAGTTTTACGTGTATAGGGCTGGTCAGTTTTACGTGAATAGGGCTGGTTACTTTTACGTGTATAGGGCTGGTTACTTTTACGTGTATAGGGCTGGTCAGTTTTACGTGTATAGGGCTGGTCAGTTTTACATGTATAGGGCTGTTTACTTTTACGTGTATAGGGCTGGTTAAGTTTGCGTGTATAGGGCTGGTTAGTGTTACGTGTATAGGGTGGGTTTGTTGGTTGGTTGGTTTTATGTGTATAGAGCTGGTTGGTTGCTTGCTTGTTGGTTAGTTTTACGTGTATAGAGCTGGTTAGTTTTACGTGTATAGAGCTGGGTGGTTGGTTGGTTGGTTAGTTTTATGTGTATAGGGCTTGTTAGTTTTACATGTATAGGGCTGGTCAGTTTTACGTGTATAGGGCTGGTCAGTTTTACGTGTATAGGGCTGGTTACTTTTACATGTATAGGGCTTGTTAGTTTTACGTGTATAGAGCTGGTTAGTTTTACGTGTATAGGGCTGGTCAGTTATACGTGTATAGGGCTGGTCAATTTTAAGTGTATAGGGCTCGTTACTTTTACGTGTATAGGGCTGGTTAAGTTTGAGTGTATAGGGCTGGTTAGTGTTACGTGTATGGGGTGGGTTGGTTGGTTGGTTTTAAGTGTATAGAGCTGGTTGGTTGGTCTGTTAGTTTTATGTGTATAGAGCTGGTTAGTTTGACGTGTATAGGGCTGGTTAGTTTTGCGTGTATATGGCTGGTTAGTTTAACGGGTATAGGGCTGGTTAGTTTTGCGTGTATAGGGCTGGTTATTTTTACGGGTATAGGGTGGGTTTGTTGGTTGGTTTGTTTTACGAGTATAGAGCTGGTTACTTTTACGTGAATAGGGCTGGTCAGTTTTACGTGTATAGGGCTGGTCAGTTTTACGTGTATAGGGCTGGTCAGGTATACGTGTATAGGGCTGGTCAGTTTTACGTGTATAGGGCTGGTCAGTTTTACGTGTATAGGGCTGGTTACTTTTATGTGTATAGGGCTGGTTACTTTTACGTGTATAGGGCTGGTTAGTTTTATGTGTATAGGGCTGGTCAGTTTTACGTGTATAGGGCTGGTCAGTTTTACGTGTATAGGGCTGGTTAATTTTACGTGTATAGGGCTGGTTAAGTTTGCGTGTATAGGGCTGGTTAGTGTTACGTGTATAGGGTGGATTTGTTGGTTGGTTGGTTTTATGTGTATAGAGCTGGTTGGTTGCTTGCTTGTTGGTTAGTTTTACGTGTATAGAGCTGGTTAGTTTTACGTGTATAGGGCTCGTTAGTTTTACATGTATAGGGCTGGTCAGTTTTACGTGTATAGGGCTGGTTACTTTTACATGTATAGGGCTTGTTAGTTTTACGTGTATAGAGCTGGTTAGTTTTACGTGTATAGGGCTGGTCAGTTATACGTGTATAGGGCTGGTCAGTTTTACGTGTATAGGGCTGGTTACTTTTACGTGTATGGGGCTGGTTAAGTTTGCGTGTATAGGGCTGGTTAGTGTTACGTGTATAGGGTGGGTTGGTTGGTTGGTTTTATGTGTATAGAGCTGGTTGGTTGGTCAGTTAGTTTTATGTGTATAGAGCTGGTTAGTTTTGCATGTATATGGCTGGTTAGTTTTACGGGTATAGGGCTGGTTAGTTTTGCGTGTATAGGGCTGGTTATTTTTACGGGTATAGGGTGGGTTTGTTGGTTTGTTGGTTTTACGAGTATAGAGCTGGTTACTTTTACGTGTATAGGGCTGGTCAGTTTTACGTGTATAGGGCTGGTCAGTTTTACGTGTATAGGTCTGGTCAGGTTTACGTGTATAGGGCTGGTCAGTTTTACGTGTATAGGGCTGGTCAGTTTTACGTGTATAGGGCTGGTTACTTTTATGTGTATAGGGCTGGTTACTTTTACGTGTATAGGGCTGGTTAGTTTTATGTGTATAGGGCTGGTCAGTTTTACATGTATAGGGCTGATCAGTTTTACGTGTATAGGGCTGGTCAGTTTTACGTGTATAGGGCTGGTCAGTTTTACGTGTATAGAGCTGGTTACTTTTACGTGTATAGGGCTGGTTAAGTTTGCGTGTATAGGGCTGGTTAGTGTTACGTGTATAGGGTGGGTTTGTTGGTTGGTTGGTTTTATGTGTATAGAGCTGGTTGGTTGCTTGCTTGTTGGTTAGTTGTACGTGTATAGAGCTGGTTAGTTTTACGTCTACAGAGCTGGTTGGTTGGTTGGTTGGTTAGTTTTATGTGTATAGAGCTGGTTAGTTTTACGTGTATAGGGCTCGTTAGTTTTACATGTATAGGGCTGGTCAGTTTTACGTGTATAGGGCTGGTTACTTTTACATGTATAGGGCTTGTTAGTTTTACGTGTATAGAGCTGGTTAGTTTTACGTGTATAGGGCTGGTCAGTTATACGTGTATAGGGCTGGTCAGTTTTACGTGTATAGGGCTGGTTACTTTTACGTGTATAGGGCTGGTTAAGTTTGCGTGTATAGGGCTGGTTAGTGTTATGTGTATAGGGTGGGTTGGTTGGTTGGTTTTATGTGTATAGAGCTGGTTGGTTGGTCGGTTAGTTTTATGTGTATAGAGCTGGTTAGTTTGACGTGTATAGGGCTTGTTAGTTTTACGTGTATAGGGCTGGTTAGTTTTACGTGTATAGGGCTGGTTAGTTTTACGTGTATAGGGCTGGTTAGTTTTGCGTGTATAGGGCTGGTTAGTTTTACGTGTATAGGGCTGGTCAGTTTTACGTGTATAGGGCTGGTCAGTTTTACTTGTATATGGCTGGTCAGTTTTACATGTATAGGGCTGGTTACTTTTACGTGTATAGGGCTGGTTACTTTTACGTGTATAGGGTTGGTTACTTTTTCGTGTACAGGGCTGGTTACTTTTACGTGTATAGGGCTGGTTACTTTTATGTGTATAGGGCTGGTTAAGTTTGCGTGTATAGGGCTGGTTAGTTTTACGTGTATGGGTTGGTTTGTTGCTTGGTTAGTTTTACGTGTATAGAGCTGGTTAGTTTTACGTGTATAGAGCTGGTTGGTTGGTTGGTTACTTTTATGTGTATAGAGCTGGTGAGTATTACGTGTATAGGACTCGTTAGTTTTACGTGTATAGGGCTGGTTAGTTTTGCGTGTATAGGGCTGGTTAGTTTTACGGGTATAGGGTGGGTTTGTTGGTTGGTTGGTTTTATGTGTATGGAGCTGGTTCGTTTTACGTGTATAGAGCTGGTTTGTTGGTTGGTTAGTTTTACGAGTATAGAGCTGGTTACTTTTACGTGTATAGGGCTGGTCAGTTTTACGTGTATAGGGCTGGTCAGGTTTACGTGTATAGGGCTGGTCAGTTTTACGTGTATAGGGCTGGTCAGTTTTACGTGTATGGGGCTGGTTACTTTTACGTGTATAGGGCTGGTTACTTTTACGTGTATAGGGCTGGTTAGTTTTACGTGTATAGGGCTGGTCAGTTTTACGTGTATAGGGCGGGTCAGTTTTACGTGTATAGGGCTGGTCAGTTTTACGTGTATAGGGCTGGTCAGTTTTACGTGTATAGGGCTGTTTACTTTTACGTGTATAGGGCTGGTTAAGTTTGCGTGTATAGGGCTGGTTAGTGTTACGTGTATAGGGTGGGTTTGTTGGTTGGTTTGTTTTATGTGTATAGAGCTGGTTGGTTGCTTGCTTGTTGGTTAGTTTTACGTGTATAGAGCTGGTTAGTTTTACTTGTATAGAGCTGGTTGGTTGGTTGGTTGGTTAGTTTTATGTGTATAGGGCTCGTTAGTTTTACGTGTATAGGGCTGGTTACTTTTACATGTATAGGGCTTGTTAGTTTTACGTGTATAGAGCTGGTTAGTTTTACGTGTATAGGGCTGGTCAGTTATACGTGTATAGGGCTGGTCAATTTTAAGTGTATAGGGCTGGTTACTTTTACGTGTATAGGGCTGGTTAAGTTTGAGTGTATTGGGCTGGTTAGTGTTACGTGTATGGGGTGGGTTGGTTAGTTGGTTTTAAGTGTATAGAGCTGGTTGGTTGGTCGGTTAGTTTTATGTGTATAGAGCTGGTTAGTTTGACGTGTATAGGGCTGGTTAGTTTTGCGTGTATATGGCTGGTTAGTTTTACGGGTATAGGGCTGGTTATTTTTACGGGTATAGGGTGGATTTGTTGGTTTTACGAGTATAAAGCTGGTTACTTTTACGTGTATAGGGCTGGTCAGTTTTACGTGTATAGGGCTGGCCAGTTTTACGTGTATAGGGCTGGTCAGGTTTACGTGTATAGGGCTGGTCAGTTTTACGTGTATAGGGCTGGTCAGTTTTACGTGTATAGGGCTGGTTACTTTTATGTGTATGGGGCTGGTTACTTTTACGTGTATAGGGCTGGTTAGTTTAATGTGTATAGGGCTGGTCAGTTTTACATGTATAGGGCTGGTCAGTTTTACGTGTATAGGGCTGGTCAGTTTTACGTGTATAGGGCTGGTCAGTTTTACGTGTATAGGGCTGGTTAAGTTTGCGTGTATAGGGCTGGTTAGTGTTACGTGTATAGGGTGGGTTTGTTGGTTGGTTGGTTTTATGTGTATAGAGCTGGTTGGTTGCTTGCTTGTTGGTTAGTTTTACGTGTATAGAGCTGGTTAGTTTTACGTGTATAGAGCTGGTTGGTTGGTTGGTTGGTTAGTTTTATGTGTATAGAGCTGGTTAGTTTTACGTGTATAGGGCTCGTTAGTTTTACGTGTATAGGGCTGGTCAGTTTTACGTGTATAGGGCTGGTCAGTTTTACGTGTATAGGGCTGGTCAGTTTTACATGTATAGGGCTGGTCAGTTTTACGTGTATAGGGCTGGTCAGTTTTACGTGTATAGGGCTGGTCAGTTTTACGTGTATAGGGCCGGTCAGTTTTACGTGTATAGGGCTGGTCAGTTTTACGTGTATAGGGCTGGTTAGTTTTGCATGTAGAGGGCTGGTTAGTTTTACGGGTATAGGGCTGGTTAGTTTTACGGGTATAGGTTGGGTTTGTTGTTTGGTTGTGTGTTTTATGTGTATGGAGCTGGTTAGTTTTATGTGTATAGAGCTGGTTGGTTGGTTGGTAAGTTTTATGTGTAAAGAGCTGGTTAGTTTTATTTGTATAGTGCTGGTTAGTTTTACGTGTATAGGGCTGGCCAGTTTTACGTGTATAGGGCTGGTTAGTTTTACGTGTATAGGGCTGGCTAGTTTTACGTGTATAGGGCTGGTCAGTTTTACGTGTAAAGGGCTGGTCAGTTTTACGTGTATATGGCTGGTCAGTTTTACATGTATAGGGCTGGTTACTTTTACGTGTATAGGGCTGGTTACTTTTACGTGTATAGGGCTGGTCACTTTTTCGTGTACAGGGCTGGTTACTTTTACATGTATAGGGCTGGTTACTTTTATGTGTATAGGGCTGGTTAAGTTTGCGTGTATAGGGCTGGTTAGTTTTACGTGTATAGGGTTGGTTTGTTTGTTGGTTAGTTTTACGTGTATAGAGCTGGTTAGTTTTACGTGTATAGAGCTGGTTGGTTGGTTGGTTACTTTTATGTGTATAGAGCTGGTTAGTTTTACGTGTATAGGGCTCGTTAGTTTTACGTGTATAGGGCTGGTTAGTTTTGCGTGTATAGGGCTGGTTAGTTTTACGGGTATAGGGTGGGTTTGTTGGTTGGTTGGTTTTATGTGTATGGAGCTGGTTCGTTTTACGTGTATAGAGCTGGTTTGTTGGTTGGTTAGTTTTACGAATATAGAGCTGGTTACTTTTACGTGTATAGGGCTGGTCAGTTTTACGTGTATAGGGCTGGTCAGGTTTACGTGTATAGGGCTGGTCAGTTTTACGTGTATAGGGCTGGTCAGTTTTACGTGTATAGGGCTGGTTACTTTTACGTGTATAGGGCTGGTTACTTTTACGTGTATAGGGCTGGTCAGTTTTACGTGTATAGGGCTGGTCAGTTTTACATGTATAGGGCTGTTTACTTTTACGTGTATAGGGCTGGTTAAGTTTGCGTGTATAGGGCTGGTTAGTGTTACGTGTATAGGGTGGGTTTGTTGGTTGGTTGGTTTTATGTGTATAGAGCTGGTTGGTTGCTTGCTTGTTGGTTAGTTTTACGTGTATAGAGCTGG
Source organism: Nothobranchius furzeri (assembly GCF_043380555.1). Lineage (NCBI taxonomy): Eukaryota > Metazoa > Chordata > Actinopteri > Cyprinodontiformes > Nothobranchiidae > Nothobranchius > Nothobranchius furzeri. The sequence continues at coordinate 11,947,939 of NC_091749.1, read as the reverse complement.
TTAGTTTTACGTGTATAGAGCTGGGTGGTTGGTTGGTTGGTTAGTTTTATGTGTATAGGGCTCGTTAGTTTTACATGTATAGGGCTGGTCAGTTTTACGTGTATAGGGCTGGTCAGTTTTACGTGTATAGGGCTGGTTACTTTTACATGTATAGGGCTTGTTAGTTTTACGTGTATAGAGCTGGTTAGTTTTACGTGTATAGGGCTGGTCAGTTATACGTGTATAGGGCTGGTCAATTTTAAGTGTATAGGGCTTGTTACTTTTACGTGTATAGGGCTGGTTAAGTTTGAGTGTATAGGGCTGGTTAGTGTTACGTGTATGGGGTGGGTTGGTTGGTTGGTTTTAAGTGTATAGAGCTGGTTGGTTGGTCTGTTAGTTTTATGTGTATAGAGCTGGTTAGTTTGACGTGTATAGGGCTGGTTAGTTTTGCGTGTATATGGCTGGTTAGTTTAACGGGTATAGGGCTGGTTAGTTTTGCGTGTATAGGGCTGGTTATTTTTACGGGTATAGGGTGGGTTTGTTGGTTGGTTTGTTTTACGAGTATAGAGCTGGTTACTTTTATGTGAATAGGGCTGGTCAGTTTTACGTGTATAGGGCTGGTCAGTTTTACGTGTATAGGGCTGGTCAGGTATACATGTATAGGGCTGGTCAGTTTTACGTGTATAGGGCTGGTCAGTTTTACGTGTATAGGGCTGGTTACTTTTATGTGTATAGGGCTGGTTACTTTTACGTGTATAGGGCTGGTTAGTTTTATGTGTATAGGGCTGGTCAGTTTTACGTGTATAGGGCTGGTCAGTTTTACGTGTATAGGGCTGGTTACTTTTACGTGTATAGGGCTGGTTAAGTTTGCGTGTATAGGGCTGGTTAGTGTTACGTTTTATAGGGTGGATTTGTTGGTTGGTTGGTTTTATGTGTATAGAGCTGGTTGGTTGCTTGCTTGTTGGTTAGTTTTACGTGTATAGAGCTGGTTAATTTTACGTGTATAGGGCTCGTTAGTTTTACATGTATAGGGCTGGTCAGTTTTACGTGTATAGGGCTGGTTACTTTTACATGTATAGGGCTTGTTAGTTTTACGTGTATAGAGCTGGTTAGTTTTACGTGTATAGGGCTGGTCAGTTATACGTGTATAGGGCTGGTCAGTTTTACGTGTATAGGGCTGGTTACTTTTACGTGTATGGGGCTGGTTAAGTTTGCGTGTATAGGGCTGGTTAGTGTTACGTGTATAGGGTGGGTTGGTTGGTTGGTTTTATGTGTATAGAGCTGGTTGGTTGGTCAGTTAGTTTTATGTGTATAGAGCTGGTTAGTTTTGCATGTATATGGCTGGTTAGTTTTACGGGTATAGGGCTGGTTAGTTTTGCGTGTATAGGGCTGGTTATTTTTACGGGTATAGGGTGGGTTTGTTGGTTTGTTGGTTTTACGAGTATAGAGCTGGTTACTTTTACGTGTATAGGGCTGGTCAGTTTTACGTGTATAGGGCAGGTCAGTTTTACGTGTATAGGTCTGGTCAGGTTTACGTGTATAGGGCTGGTCAGTTTTACGTGTATAGGGCTGGTCAGTTTTACGTGTATAGGGCTGGTTACTTTTATGTGTATAGGGCTGGTTACTTTTACGTGTATAGGGCTGGTTAGTTTTATGTGTATAGGGCTGGTCAGTTTTACATGTATAGGGCTGATCAGTTTTACGTGTATAGGGCTGGTCAGTTTTACGTGTATAGGGCTGGTCAGTTTTACGTGTATAGAGCTGGTTACTTTTACGTGTATAGGGCTGGTTAAGTTTGCGTGTATAGGGCTGGTTAGTGTTACGTGTATAGGGTGGGTTTGTTGGTTGGTTGGTTTTATGTGTATAGAGCTGGTTGGTTGCTTGCTTGTTGGTTAGTTGTACGTGTATAGAGCTGGTTAGTTTTACGTCTACAGAGCTGGTTGGTTGGTTGGTTGGTTAGTTTTATGTGTATAGAGCTGGTTAGTTTTACGTGTATAGGGCTCGTTAGTTTTACATGTATAGGGCTGGTCAGTTTTACGTGTATAGGGCTGGTTACTTTTACATGTATAGGGCTTGTTAGTTTTACGTGTATAGAGCTGGTTAGTTTTACGTGTATAGGGCTGGTCAGTTATACGTGTATAGGGCTGGTCAGTTTTACGTGTATTGGGCTGGTTACTTTTACGTGTATAGGGCTGGTTAAGTTTGCGTGTATAGGGCTGGTTAGTGTTATGTGTATAGGGTGGGTTGGTTGGTTGGTTTTATGTGTATAGAGCTGGTTGGTTGGTCGGTTAGTTTTATGTGTATAGAGCTGGTTAGTTTGACGTGTATAGGGCTTGTTAGTTTTACGTGTATAGGGCTGGTTAGTTTTACGTGTATAGGGCTGGTTAGTTTTACGTGTATAGGGCTGGTTAGTTTTGCGTGTATAGGGCTGGTTAGTTTTACGGGTATAGGGCTGGTTAGTTTTACGGGTATAGGGTGGGTTTGTTGGCTGGTTGGTTTTATGTGTATGGAGCTGGTTAGTTTTATGTGTATAGAGCTGGTTGGTTGGTTGGTAAGTTTTACGTGTATAGAGCTGGTTAGTTTTACATGTATAGGGCTGGTCAGTTATACGTGTATAGGGCTGGTCAGTTATACGTGTATAGGGCTGGTCAGTTTTACGTGTATAGGGCTGGTTAGTTTGACGTGTATAGGGCTGGTTAGTTTTACGTGTATAGGGCTGGTCAGTTTTACGTGTATAGGGCTGGTCAGTTTTACGTGTATAGGGCTGGTCAGTTGTACATGTATAGGGCTGGTTAGTTTTACGTGTATAGGGCTGGTTAGTTTAACGTGTATAGGGCTGGTCAGTTTTACATGTATAGGGCTGGTTACTTTTACGTGTATAGGGCTGGTTACTTTTACGTGTATAGGGCTGGTTACTTTTACGTGTATAGGGCTGGTCACTTTTACGTGTATAGGGCTGGTTACATTTATGTGTATAGGGCTGGTTAAGTTTGCGTGTATAGGGCTGGTTAGTTTTACGTGTATAGGGCTTGTTTGTTGGTTGGTTAGTTTTACGTGTATAGAGCTGGTTAGTTTTACGTGTATAGAGCTGTTTGGTTGGTTGGTTAGTTTTATGTGTATAGAGCTGGTTAGTTTTACGTGTATAGGGCTCATTAGATTTACGTGTATAAGGCTCGTTAGTTTTACGTGTATAGGGCTGGTTAGTTTTACGGGTATCGGTTGGGTTTGTTGGTTGGTTGGTTTTACGAATATAGAGCTGGTTACTTTTACGTGTATAGGGCTGGTCAGTTTTACGTGTATAGGGCTGGTCAGGTTTACGTGTATAGGGCTGGTCAGTTTTACGTGTATAGGGCTGGTCAGTTTTACGTGTATAGGGCTGGTTACTTTTACGTGTATAGGGCTGGTTACTTTTACGTGTATAGGGCTGGTCAGTTTTACGTGTATAGGGCTGGTCAGTTTTACATGTATAGGGCTGTTTACTTTTACGTGTATAGGGCTGGTTAAGTTTGCGTGTATAGGGCTGGTTAGTGTTACGTGTATAGGGTGGGTTTGTTGGTTGGTTGGTTTTATGTGTATAGAGCTGGTTGGTTGCTTGCTTGTTGGTTAGTTTTACGTGTATAGAGCTGGTTAGTTTTACGTGTATAGAGCTGGGTGGTTGGTTGGTTGGTTAGTTTTATGTGTATAGGGCTCGTTAGTTTTACATGTATAGGGCTGGTCAGTTTTACGTGTATAGGGCTGGTCAGTTTTACGTGTATAGGGCTGGTTACTTTTACATGTATAGGGCTTGTTAGTTTTACGTGTATAGAGCTGGTTAGTTTTACGTGTATAGGGCTGGTCAGTTATACGTGTATAGGGCTGGTCAATTTTAAGTGTATAGGGCTCGTTACTTTTACGTGTATAGGGCTGGTTAAGTTTGAGTGTATAGGGCTGGTTAGTGTTACGTGTATGGGGTGGGTTGGTTGGTTGGTTTTAAGTGTATAGAGCTGGTTGGTTGGTCTGTTAGTTTTATGTGTATAGAGCTGGTTAGTTTGACGTGTATAGGGCTGGTTAGTTTTGCGTGTATATGGCTGGTTAGTTTAACGGGTATAGGGCTGGTTAGTTTTGCGTGTATAGGGCTGGTTATTTTTACGGGTATAGGGTGGGTTTGTTGGTTGGTTTGTTTTACGAGTATAGAGCTGGTTACTTTTACGTGAATAGGGCTGGTCAGTTTTACGTGTATAGGGCTGGTCAGTTTTACGTGTATAGGGCTGGTCAGGTATACGTGTATAGGGCTGGTCAGTTTTACGTGTATAGGGCTGGTCAGTTTTACGTGTATAGGGCTGGTTACTTTTATGTGTATAGGGCTGGTTACTTTTACGTGTATAGGGCTGGTTAGTTTTATGTGTATAGGGCTGGTCAGTTTTACGTGTATAGGGCTGGTCAGTTTTACGTGTATAGGGCTGGTTACTTTTACGTGTATAGGGCTGGTTAAGTTTGCGTGTATAGGGCTGGTTAGTGTTACGTGTATAGGGTGGATTTGTTGGTTGGTTGGTTTTATGTGTATAGAGCTGGTTGGTTGCTTGCTTGTTGGTTAGTTTTACGTGTATAGAGCTGGTTAGTTTTACGTGTATAGGGCTCGTTAGTTTTACATGTATAGGGCTGGTCAGTTTTACGTGTATAGGGCTGGTTACTTTTACATGTATAGGGCTTGTTAGTTTTACGTGTATAGAGCTGGTTAGTTTTACGTGTATAGGGCTGGTCAGTTATACGTGTATAGGGCTGGTCAGTTTTACGTGTATAGGGCTGGTTACTTTTACGTGTATGGGGCTGGTTAAGTTTGCGTGTATAGGGCTGGTTAGTGTTACGTGTATAGGGTGGGTTGGTTGGTTGGTTTTATGTGTATAGAGCTGGTTGGTTGGTCAGTTAGTTTTATGTGTATAGAGCTGGTTAGTTTTGCATGTATATGGCTGGTTAGTTTTACGGGTATAGGGCTGGTTAGTTTTGCGTGTATAGGGCTGGTTATTTTTACGGGTATAGGGTGGGTTTGTTGGTTTGTTGGTTTTACGAGTATAGAGCTGGTTACTTTTACGTGTATAGGGCTGGTCAGTTTTACGTGTATAGGGCTGGTCAGTTTTACGTGTATAGGTCTGGTCAGGTTTACGTGTATAGGGCTGGTCAGTTTTACGTGTATAGGGCTGGTCAGTTTTACGTGTATAGGGCTGGTTACTTTTATGTGTATAGGGCTGGTTACTTTTACGTGTATAGGGCTGGTTAGTTTTATGTGTATAGGGCTGGTCAGTTTTACATGTATAGGGCTGATCAGTTTTACGTGTATAGGGCTGGTCAGTTTTACGTGTATAGGGCTGGTCAGTTTTACGTGTATAGAGCTGGTTACTTTTACGTGTATAGGGCTGGTTAAGTTTGCGTGTATAGGGCTGGTTAGTGTTACGTGTATAGGGTGGGTTTGTTGGTTGGTTGGTTTTATGTGTATAGAGCTGGTTGGTTGCTTGCTTGTTGGTTAGTTGTACGTGTATAGAGCTGGTTAGTTTTACGTCTACAGAGCTGGTTGGTTGGTTGGTTGGTTAGTTTTATGTGTATAAAGCTGGTTAGTTTTACGTGTATAGGGCTCGTTAGTTTTACATGTATAGGGCTGGTCAGTTTTACGTGTATAGGGCTGGTTACTTTTACATGTATAGGGCTTGTTAGTTTTACGTGTATAGAGCTGGTTAGTTTTACGTGTATAGGGCTGGTCAGTTATACGTGTATAGGGCTGGTCAGTTTTACGTGTATAGGGCTGGTTACTTTTACGTGTATAGGGCTGGTTAAGTTTGCGTGTATAGGGCTGGTTAGTGTTATGTGTATAGGGTGGGTTGGTTGGTTGGTTTTATGTGTATAGAGCTGGTTGGTTGGTCGGTTAGTTTTATGTGTATAGAGCTGGTTAGTTTGACGTGTATAGGGCTTGTTAGTTTTACGTGTATAGGGCTGGTTAGTTTTACGTGTATAGGGCTGGTTAGTTTTACGTGTATAGGGCTGGTTAGTTTTGCGTGTATAGGGCTGGTTAGTTTTACGGGTATAGGGCTGGTTAGTTTTACGGGTATAGGGTGGGTTTGTTGGCTGGTTGGTTTTATGTGTATGGAGCTGGTTAGTTTTATGTGTATAGAGCTGGTTGGTTGGTTGGTAAGTTTTACGTGTATAGAGCTGGTTAGTTTTACATGTATAGGGCTGGTCAGTTATACGTGTATAGGGCTGGTCAGTTATACGTGTATAGGGCTGGTCAGTTTTACGTGTATAGGGCTGGTTAGTTTGACGTGTATAGGGCTGGTTAGTTTTACGTGTATAGGGCTGGTCAGTTTTACGTGTATAGGGCTGGTCAGTTTTACGTGTATAGGGCTGGTCAGTTGTACATGTATAGGGCTGGTTAGTTTTACGTGTATAGGGCTGGTTAGTTTAACGTGTATAGGGCTGGTCAGTTTTACATGTATAGGGCTGGTTACTTTTACGTGTATAGGGCTGGTTACTTTTACGTGTATAGGGCTGGTTACTTTTACGTGTATAGGGCTGGTCACTTTTACGTGTATAGGGCTGGTTACATTTATGTGTATAGGGCTGGTTAAGTTTGCGTGTATAGGGCTGGTTAGTTTTACGTGTATAGGGCTTGTTTGTTGGTTGGTTAGTTTTACGTGTATAGAGCTGGTTAGTTTTACGTGTATAGAGCTGTTTGGTTGGTTGGTTAGTTTTATGTGTATAGAGCTGGTTAGTTTTACGTGTATAGGGCTCGTTAGATTTACGTGTATAAGGCTCGTTAGTTTTACGTGTATAGGGCTGGTTAGTTTTACGGGTATCGGTTGGGTTTGTTGGTTGGTTGGTTTTATGTGTATAGAGCTGGTTAGTTTTACGTGTACAGGGCTGGTCAGTTTTACGTGTATAGGGCTGGTCAGTTTTACGTGTATAGGGCTGGTCAGTTTTACGTGTATAGGGCTGGTCAGTTTTACGTGTATGGGGCTGGTCAGTTTTACGTGTATGGGGCTGGTCAGTTTTACGTGTATAGGGCTGGTCAGTTTTACGTGTATAGGGTTGGTTAGTTTTGCGTGTATAGGGCTGGTTAGTTTTACGGGTATAGGGCTGGTTAGTTTTACGGGTATAGGGTGGGTTTGTTGGTTGGTTGGTTTTATGTGTATAGAGTTGGTTGGTTGGTTGGTAAGTTTTACGTGTATAGAGCTGGTTAGTTTTATGTGTATAGAGATGGTTAGTTTTACGTGTATAGGGCTGGTCAGTTTTACGTGTATAGGGCTGGTCAGTTTTACGTGTATAGGGCTGGTCAGTTTTACGTGTATAGGGCTGGTCAGTTTTACATGTATAGGGCTGGTTACTTTTACGTGTATAGGGCTGGTTAAGTTTCCGTGTACAGGGCTGGTTAGTTTTACGTGTATAGGGCTGGTTAGTTTTACGTGTATAGGGCTGGTTAGTTTTGCGTGTATAGGGCTGGTTAGTTTTACGGGTATAGGGCTGTTTAGTTTTACGGGTATAGGGTGGGTTTGTTGGTTGGTTGGTTGGTTTTATGTGTATGGAGCTGGTTAGTTTTATGTGTATAGAGCTGGTTGGTTGGTTGGTAAGTTTTACATGTATAGAGCTGGTTAGTTTTACATGTATAGGGCTGGTCAGCTATACGTGTATAGGGCTGGTCAGTTTTACGTGTATAGGGCTGGTTACTTTTACGTGTATAGGGCTGGTTAAGTTTGCGTGTATAGGGCTGGTTAGTGTTATGTGTATAGGGTGGGTTGGTTGGTTTTATGTGTATAGAGCTGGTTGGTTGGTCGGTTAGTTTTATGTGTATAGAGCTGGTTAGTTTGACGTGTATAGGGCTTGTTAGTTTTACGTGTATAGGGCTGGCTAGTTTTACGTGTATAGGGCTGGTTAGTTTTACGTGTATAGGGCTGGTTAGTTTTGCGTGTATAGGGCTGGTTAGTTTTACGGGTATAGGGCTGGTTAGTTTTACGGGTATAGGGTGGGTTTGTTGGCTGGTTGGTTTTATGTGTATGGAGCTGGTTAGTTTTATGTGTATAGAGCTGGTTGGTTGGTTGGTAAGTTTTACGTGTATAAAGCTGGTTAGTTTTACATCTATAGGGCTGGTCAGTTATACGTGTATAGGGCTGGTCAGTTATACGTGTATAGGGCTGGTCAGTTTTACCTGTATAGGGCTGGTTAGTTTTACGTGTATAGGGCTGGTTAGTTTTACGTGTATAGGGCTGGTCAGTTTTACGTGTATAGGGCTGGTCAGTTTTACGTGTATAGGGCTGGTCAGTTTTACATGTATTGGGCTGGTTAGTTTTACGTGTATAGGGCTGGTTAGTTTAACGTGTATAGGGCTGGTCAGTTTTACATGTATAGGGCTGGTTACTTTTACGTGTATAGGGCTGGTTACTTTCACGTGTATAGGGCTGGTTACTTTTACGTGTATAGGGCTGGTCACTTTTACGTGTATAGGGCCGGTTACATTTATGTGTATAGGGCTGGTTAAGTTTGCGTGTATAGGGCTGGTTAGTTTTACGTGTATAGGGCTGGTTTGTTGGTTGGTTAGTTTTACGTGTATAGAGCTGGTTAGTTTTACGTGTATAGAGCTGTTTGGTTGGTTGGTTAGTTTTATGTGTATAGAGCTGGTTAGTTTTACGTGTATAGGGCTCGTTAGATTTACGTGTAAAAGGCTCGTTAGTTTTACGTGTATAGGGCTCGTTACTTTTGCGTGTATAGGGCTGGTTAGTTTTGCGTGTATAGGGCTGGTTAGTTTTACGGGTATCGGTTGGGTTTGTTGGTTGGTTGGTTTTATGTGTATAGAGCTGGTTAGTTTACCGTGTACAGGGCTGGTCAGTTTTACGTGTATAGGGCTGGTCAGTTTTACGTGTATAGGGCTGGTCAGTTTTACGTGTATAGGGCTGGTCAGTTTTACGTGTATAGGGCTGGTCAGTTTTACGTGTATAGGGCTGGTCAGTTTTACGTGTATAGGGTTGGTTAGTTTTGCGTGTATAGGGCTGGTTAGTTTTACGGGTATAGGGCTGGTTAGTTTTACGGGTATAGGGTGGGTTTGTTGGTTGGTTGGTTTTATGTGTATAGAGCTGGTTGGTTGGTTGGTAAGTTTTACGTGTATAGAGCTGGTTAGTTTTATGTGTATAGGGCTGGTTAGTTTTACGGGTATAGGGCTGGTTAGTTTTACGGGTATAGGGTGGGTTTGTTGGTTGGTTGGTTTTATGTGTATAGAGCTCGTTGGTTGCTTGCTTGTTGGTTAGTTTTACGTGTATAGAGCTGGTTAGTTTTACATGTATAGAGCTGGTTGGTTGGTTGGCTGGTTGGTTGGTTTTATGTGTATAGAGCTGGTTAGTTTTACGTGTATAGGGCTCGTTAGTTTTACATGTATAGGGCTGGTCAGTTTTACGTGTATAGGGCTGGTCAGTTTTACGTGTATAGGGCTGGTTACTTTTACATGTATAGGGCTTGTTAGTTTTAAGTGTATAGAGCTGGTTAGTTTTACGTGTATAGGGCTGGTCAATTATACGTGTATAGGGCTGGTCAGTTTTACGTGTATAGGGCTGGTTACTTTTACGTGTATAGGGCTGGTTAAGTTTGCGTGTATAGGGCTGGTTAGTGTTACGTGTATAGGGTGGGTTGGTTGGTTTTATGTGTATAGAGCTGGTTGGTTGGTCGGTTAGTTTTATGTGTATAGAGCTGGTTGGTTGCTTGGTTGTTGGTTAGTTTTACGTGTATAGAGCTGGTTAGTTTTACGTGTATAGAGCTGGTTGGTTGGTCGGTTAGTTTTATGTGTATAGAGCTGGTTAGTTTGACGTGTATAGGGCTCGTTAGTTTTACGTGTATAGGGCTGGTTAGTTTTACGTGTATAGGGCTGGTTAGTTTTACATGTATAGGGCTGGTTAGTTTTGCGTGTATAGGGCTGGTTAGTTTTACGGGTATAGGGCTGTTTAGTTTTACGGGTATAGGGTGGGTTTGTTGGTTGGTTGGTTGGTTTTATGTGTATGGAGCTGGTTAGTTTTATGTGTATAGAGCTGGTTGGTTGGTTGGTAAGTTTTACATGTATAGAGCTGGTTAGTTTTACATGTATAGGGCTGGTCAGCTATACGTGTATAGGGCTGGTCAGTTTTACGTGTATAGGGCTGGCTACTTTTACGTGTATAGGGCTGGTTAAGTTTGCGTGTATAGGGCTGGTTAGTGTTATGTGTATAGGGTGGGTTGGTTGGTTGGTTTGATGTGTATAGAGCTGGTTGGTTGGTCGGTTATTTTTATGTGTATAGAGCTGGTTAGTTTGACGTGTATAGGGCTTGTTAGTTTTACGTGTATAGGGCTGGCTAGTTTTACGTGTATAGGGCTGGTTAGTTTTACGTGTATAGGGCTGGTTAGTTTTGCGTGTATAGGGCTGGTTAGTTTTACGGGTATAGGGCTGGTTAGTTTTACGGGTATAGGGTGGGTTTGTTGGCTGGTTGGTTTTATGTGTATGGAGCTGGTTAGTTTTATGTGTATAGAGCTGTTTGGTTGGTTGGTAAGTTTTACGTGTATAGAGCTGGTTAGTTTTACATGTATAGGGCTGGTCAGTTAAACGTGTATAGGGCTGGTCAGTTATACGTGTATAGGGCTGGTCAGTTTTACGTGTATAGGGCTGGTCAGTTTTACGTGTATAGGGCTGGTCAGTTTTACGTGTATAGGGCTGGTCAGTTTTACATGTATAGGGCTGGTTAGTTTTACGTGTATAGGGCTGGTTAGTTTAACGTGTATAGGGCTGGTCAGTTTTACATGTATAGGGCTGGTTACTTTTACGTGTATAGGGCTGGTTACTTTTACGTGTATAGGGCTGGTTACGTTTACGTGTATAGGGCTGGTCAATTTTACGTGTATAGTGCTGGTTACATTTATGTGTATAGGGCTGGTTAAGTTTGCGTGTATAGGACTGGTTAGTTTTACGTGTATAGGGCTGGTTTGTTGGTTGGTTAGTTTTACGTGTATAGAGCTGGTTAGTTTTACGTGTATAGAGCTGTTTGGTTGGTTGGTTAGTTTTATGTGTATAGAGCTGGTTAGTTTTACGTGTATAGGGCTCGTTAGATTTACGTGTATAAGGCTCGTTAGTTTTACGTGTATAGGGCTCGTTAGTTTTGCGTGTATAGGGCTGGTTAGTTTTACGGGTATCGGTTGGGTTTGTTGGTTGGTTGGTTTTATGTGTATAGAGCTGGTTAGTTTTACGTGTACAGGGCTGGTCAGTTTTACGTGTATAGGGCTGGTCAGTTTTACGTGTATAGGGCTGGTCAGTTTTACGTGTATAGGGCTGGTCAGTTTTACGTGTATGGGGCTGGTCAGTTTTACGTGTATGGGGCTGGTCAGTTTTACGTGTATAGGGCTGGTCAGTTTTACGTGTATAGGGTTGGGTAGTTTTGCGTCTATAGGGCTGGTTAGTTTTACGGGTATAGGCCTGGTTAGTTTTACGGGTATAGGGTGGGTTTGTTGGTTGGTTGGTTTTATGTGTATAGAGCTGGTTGGTTGGTTGGTAAGTTTTACGTGTATAGAGCTGGTTAGTTTTATGTGTATAGAGATGGTTAGTTTTACGTGTATAGGGCTGGTCAGTTTTACGTGTATAGGGCTGGTCAGTTTTACGTGTATAGGGCTGGTCAGTTTTACGTGTATAGGGCTGGTTACTTTTACGTGTATAGGGCTGGTTAAGTTTGCGTGTACAGGGCTGGTTAGTGTTACGTGTATAGGGTGGGTTTGTTGGTTGGTTGGTTTTATGTGTATAGAGCTGGTTGGTTGCTTGCTTGTTGGTTAGTTTTACGTGTATAGAGCTGGTTAGTTTTACATGTATAGAGCTGGTTGGTTGGTTGGTTGGTTGGTTTTATGTGTATAGAGCTGGTTAGTTATACGTGTATAGGGCTCGTTAGTTTTACATGTATAGGGCTGGTCAGTTTTACGTGTATAGGGCTGGTCAGTTTTACGTGTATAGGGCTGGTTACTTTTACATGTATAGGGCTTGTTAGTTTTAAGTGTATAGAGCTGGTTAGTTTTACGTGTATAGGGCTGGTCAATTATACGTGTATAGGGCTGGTCAGTTTTACGTGTATAGGGCTGGTTACTTTTACGTGTATAGGGCTGGTTAAGTTTGCGTGTATAGGGCTGGTTAGTGTTACCTGTATAGGGTGGGTTGGTTGGTTGCTTTTATGTGTATAGAGCTGGTTGGTTGGTCGGTTAGTTTTATGTGTATAGAGCTGGTTGGTTGCTTGGTTGTTGGTTAGTTTTACGTGTATAGAGCTGGTTAGTTTTACGTGTATAGAGCTGATTGGTTGGTCGGTTAGTTTTATGTGTATAGAGCTGGTTAGTTTGACGTGTATAGGGCTCGTTAGTTTTACGTGTATAGGGCTGGTTAGTTTTACGTGTATAGGGCTGGTTAGTTTTACATGTATAGGGCTGGTTAGTTTTGCGTGTATAGGGCTGGTTAGTTTTACGGGTATAGGGCTGTTTAGTTTTACGGGTATAGGGTGGGTTTGTTGGTTGGTTGGTTGGTTTTATGTGTATGGAGCTGGTTAGTTTTATGTGTATAGAGCTGGTTGGTTGGTTGGTAAGTTTTACATGTATAGAGCTGGTTAGTTTTACATGTATAGGGCTGGTCAGCTAGACGTGTATAGGGCTGGTCAGTTTTACGTGTATAGGGCTGGTTACTTTTACGTGTATAGGGCTGGTTAAGTTTGCGTGTATAGGGCTGGTTAGTGTTATGTGTATAGGGTGGGTTGATTGGTTGGTTTTATGTGTATAGAGCTGGTTGGTTGGTCGGTTAGTTTTATGTGTATAGAGCTGGTTAGTTTGACGTGTATAGGGCTTGTTAGTTTTACGTGTATAGGGCTGGCTAGTTTAACGTGTATAGGGCTGGTTAGTTTTACGTGTATAGGGCTGGTTAGTTTTGCGTGTATAGGGCTGGTTAGTTTTACGGGTATAGGGCTGGTTAGTTTTACGGGTATAGGGTGGGTTTGTTGGCTGGTTGGTTTTATGTGTATGGAGCTGGTTAGTTTTATGTGTATAGAGCTGGTTGGTTGGTTGGTAAGTTTTACGTGTATAGAGCTGGTTAGTTTTACATGTATAGGGCTGGTCAGTTATACGTGTATAGGGCTGGTCAGTTATACGTGTATAGGGCTGGTCAGTTTTACGTGTATAGGGCTGGTTAGTTTTACGTGTATAGGGCTGGTTAGTTTTACGTGTATAGGGCTGGTCAGTTTTACGTGTATAGGGCTGGTCAGTTTTACGTGTATAGGGCTGGTCAGTTTTACATGTATAGGGCTGGTTAGTTTTACGTGTATAGGGCTGGTTAGTTTAACGTGTATAGGGCTGGTCAGTTTTACATGTATAGGGCTGGTTACTTTTACGTGTATAGGGCTGGTTACTTTTACGTGTATAGGGCTGGTTACTTTTACGTGTATAGGGCTGGTCACTTTTACGTGTATAGGGCTGGTTACATTTATGTGTATAGGGCTGGTTAAGTTTGCGTGTATAGGGCTGGTTAGTTTTACGTGTATAGGGCTGGTTTGTTGGTTGGTTAGTTTTACGTGTATAGAGCTGGTTAGTTTTACGTGTATAGAGCTGTTTGGTTGGTTGGTTAGTTTTATGTGTATAGAGCTGGTTAGTTTTACGTGTATAGGGCTCGTTAGATTTACGTGTATAAGGCTCGTTAGTTTTACGTGTATAGGGCTGGTTAGTTTTACGGGTATCGGTTGGGTTTGTTGGTTGGTTGGTTTTATGTGTATAGAGCTGGTTAGTTTTACGTGTACAGGGCTGGTCAGTTTTACGTGTATAGGGCTGGTCAGTTTTACGTGTATAGGGCTGGTCAGTTTTACGTGTATAGGGCTGGTCAGTTTTACGTGTATGGGGCTGGTCAGTTTTACGTGTATGGGGCTGGTCAGTTTTACGTGTATAGGGCTGGTCAGTTTTACGTGTATAGGGTTGGTTAGTTTTGCGTGTATAGGGCTGGTTAGTTTTACGGGTATAGGGCTGGTTAGTTTTACGGGTATAGGGTGGGTTTGTTGGTTGGTTGGTTTTATGTGTATAGAGCTGGTTGGTTGGTTGGTAAGTTTTACGTGTATAGAGCTGGTTAGTTTTATGTGTAAAGAGATGGTTAGTTTTACGTGTATAGGGCTGGTCAGTTTTACGTGTATAGGGCTGGTCAGTTTTACGTGTATAGGGCTGGTCAGTTTTACGTGTATAGGGCTGGTCAGTTTTACATGTATAGGGCTGGTTACTTTTACGTGTATAGGGCTGGTTAAGTTTCCGTGTACAGGGCTGGTTAGTGTTACGTGTATAGGGTGGGTTTGTTGGTTGGTTGGTTTTATGTGTATAGAGCTGGTTGGTTGCTTGCTTGTTGGTTAGTTTTACGTGTAAAGAGCTGGTTAGTTTTACATGTATAGAGCTGGTTGGTTTGTTGGTTGGTTGGTTTTATGTGTATAGAGCTGGTTAGTTTTACGTGTATAGGGCTCGTTAGTTTTACATGTATAGGGCTGGTCAGTTTTACATGTATAGGGCTGGTCAGTTTTACGTGTATAGGGCTGGTTACTTTTACATGTATAGGGCTTGTTAGTTTTAAGTGTATAGAGCTGGTTAGTTTTACGTGTATAGGGCTGGTCAATTATACGTGTATAGGGCTGGTCAGTTTTACGTGTATAGGGCTGGTTACTTTTACGTGTATAAGGGCTGGTTAAGTTTGCGTGTATAGGGCTGGTTAGTGTTACGTGTATAGGGTGGGTTGGTTGGTTGGTTTTATGTGTATAGAGCTGGTTGGTTGGTCGGTTAGTTTTATGTGTATAGAGCTGGTTGGTTGCTTGGTTGTTGGTTTGTTTTACGTGTATAGAGCTGGTTAGTTTTACGTGTATAGAGCTGATTGGTTGGTCGGTTAGTTTTATGTGTATAGAGCTGGTTAGTTTGACGTGTATAGGGCTCGTTAGTTTTACGTGTATAGGGCTGGTTAGTTTTACGTGTATAGGGCTGGTTAGTTTTACATGTATAGGGCTGGTTAGTTTTGCGTGTATAGGGCTGGTTAGTTTTACGGGTATAGGGCTGTTTAGTTTTACGGGTATAGGGTGGGTTTGTTGGTTGGTTGGTTGGTTTTATGTGTATGGAGCTGGTTAGTTTTATGTGTATAGAGCTGGTTGGTTGGTTGGTAAGTTTTACATGTATAGAGCTGGTTAGTTTTACATGTATAGGGCTGGTCAGCTAGACGTGTATAGGGCTGGTCAGTTTTACGTGTATAGGGCTGGTTAAGTTTGCGTGTATAGGGCTGGTTAGTGTTATGTGTATAGGGTGGGTTGATTGGTTGGTTTTATGTGTATAGAGCTGGTTGGTTGGTCGGTTAGTTTTATGTGTATAGAGCTGGTTAGTTTGACGTGTATAGGGCTTGTTAGTTTTACGTGTATAGGGCTGGCTAGTTTTACGTGTATAGGGCTGGTTAGTTTTACGTGTATAGGGCTGGTTAGTTTTGCGTGTATAGGGCTGGTTAGTTTTACGGGTATAGGGCTGGTTAGTTTTACGGGTATAGGGTGGGTTTGTTGGCTGGTTGGTTTTATGTGTATGGAGCTGGTTAGTTTTATGTGTATAGAGCTGGTTGGTTGGTTGGTAAGTTTTACGTGTATAGAGCTGGTTAGTTTTACATGTATAGGGCTGGTCAGTTATACGTGTATAGGGCTGGTCAGTTATACGTGTATAGGGCTGGTCAGTTTTACGTGTATAGGGCTGGTTAGTTTTACGTGTATAGGGCTGGTTAGTTTTACGTGTATAGGGCTGGTCAGTTTTACGTGTATAGGGCTGGTCAGTTTTACGTGTATAGGGCTGGTCAGTTTTACATGTATAGGGCTGGTTAGTTTTACGTGTATAGGGCTGGTTAGTTTAACGTGTATAGGGCTGGTCAGTTTTACATGTATAGGGCTGGTTACTTTTACGTGTATAGGGCTGGTTACTTTTACGTGTATAGGGCTGGTTACTTTTACGTGTATAGGGCTGGTCACTTTTACGTGTATAGGGCTGGTTACATTTATGTGTATAGGGCTGGTTAAGTTTGCGTGTATAGGGCTGGTTAGTTTTACGTGTATAGGGCTGGTTTGTTGGTTGGTTAGTTTTACGTGTATAGAGCTGGTTAGTTTTACGTGTATAGAGCTGTTTGGTTGGTTGGTTAGTTTTATGTGTATAGAGCTGGTTAGTTTTACGTGTATAGGGCTCGTTAGATTTACGTGTATAAGGCTCGTTAGTTTTACGTGTATAGGGCTGGTTAGTTTTACGGGTATCGGTTGGGTTTGTTGGTTGGTTGGTTTTATGTGTATAGAGCTGGTTAGTTTTACGTGTACCGGGCTGGTCAGTTTTACGTGTATAGGGCTGGTCAGTTTTACGTGTATAGGGCTGGTCAGTTTTACGTGTATAGGGCTGGTCAGTTTTACGTGTATGGGGCTGGTCAGTTTTACGTGTATGGGGCTGGTCAGTTTTACGTGTATAGGGCTGGTCAGTTTTACGTGTATAGGGTTGGTTAGTTTTGCGTGTATAGGGCTGGTTAGTTTTACGGGTATAGGGCTGGTTAGTTTTACGGGTATAGGGTGGGTTTGTTGGTTGGTTGGTTTTATGTGTATAGAGCTGGTTGGTTGGTTGGTAAGTTTTACGTGTATAGAGCTGGTTAGTTTTATGTGTAAAGAGATGGTTAGTTTTACGTGTATAGGGCTGGTCAGTTTTACGTGTATAGGGCTGGTCAGTTTTACGTGTATAGGGCTGGTCAGTTTTACGTGTATAGGGCTGGTCAGTTTTACATGTATAGGGCTGGTTACTTTTACGTGTATAGGGCTGGTTAAGTTTCCGTGTACAGGGCTGGTTAGTGTTACGTGTATAGGGTGGGTTTGTTGGTTGGTTGGTTTTATGTGTATAGAGCTGGTTGGTTGCTTGCTTGTTGGTTAGTTTTACGTGTAAAGAGCTGGTTAGTTTTACATGTATAGAGCTGGTTGGTTTGTTGGTTGGTTGGTTTTATGTGTATAGAGCTGGTTAGTTTTACGTGTATAGGGCTCGTTAGTTTTACATGTATAGGGCTGGTCAGTTTTACATGTATAGGGCTGGTCAGTTTTACGTGTATAGGGCTGGTTACTTTTACATGTATAGGGCTTGTTAGTTTTAAGTGTATAGAGCTGGTTAGTTTTACGTGTATAGGGCTGGTCAATTATACGTGTATAGGGCTGGTCAGTTTTACGTGTATAGGGCTGGTTACTTTTACGTGTATAAGGGCTGGTTAAGTTTGCGTGTATAGGGCTGGTTAGTGTTACGTGTATAGGGTGGGTTGGTTGGTTGGTTTTATGTGTATAGAGCTGGTTGGTTGGTCGGTTAGTTTTATGTGTATAGAGCTGGTTGGTTGCTTGGTTGTTGGTTTGTTTTACGTGTATAGAGCTGGTTAGTTTTACGTGTATAGAGCTGGTTGGTTGGTTGGTTACTTTTACGTGTATAGAGCTGGTTAGTTTTACGTGTATAGGGCTGGTCAGTTTTACGTGTATAGGGCTGGTTAGGTTTATGTGTATAGGGCTGGGTAGTTTTACGTGTATAGGGCTGGTCAGTTTTACGTGGATAGGGCTGGTCAGTTTTACGTGTATAGGGCTGGTTACTTTTACGTGTATAGAGCAGGTTACTTTTACGTGTATCGAGCTGATTAGTTTTACGTATATAGGGCTGGTCAGTTTTACGTGTATAGGACTGGTTAGTTTTGCGTGTATAGGGCTGGTTATTTTTACGGGTATAGGGTGGGTTTGTTGGTTGGTTGGTTGGTTGGTTGGTTTTATGTGTATGGAGCTGGTTAGTTTTGCGTGTATAGAGCTGGTTAGTTTTACGTGTATAGAGCTGGTTAGATTTATGTGTACAGAGCTGGTTAGTTTTACGTGTACAGAGCTGGTTAGTTTTACATGTACAGAGCTGGTCAGTTTTACGTTTATAGGGCTGGTCAGTTTTATGTGTATAGGGCTGGTCAGTTTTACGTGTATAGGGCTGGTCAGTTTTACGTGTATAGGGCTGGTCACTTTTACGTGTATAGGGCTGGTCAGTTTTACGTGTATAGGGCTGGTCAGTTTTACGTGTATAGGGCTGGTTAGTTTTACGTGTATAGGGCTGGTCAGTTTTACGTGTATAGGGCTGGTCAGTTTTATGAGTATAGGGCTGGTCAGTTTTACATGTATAGGGCTGGTTACTTTTACGTGTATAGGGCTGGTTACTTTTACGTGTATAGGGCTGGTTACTTTTACGTGTATAGGGCTGGTTAAGTTTGCGTGTACAGGGCTGGTTAGTGTTAGGTGTATAGGGTGGGTTTGTTGGTTGGTTAGTTTTATGTGTATAGAGCTGGTTGGTTGCTTAGTTGTTGGTTAGTTTTACGTGTATAGAGCTGGTTAGTTTTACGTGTATAGAGCTGGTTGGTTGGTTGGTTAGTTTTACGTGTATAGAGCTGGTTAGTTTTACGTGTATAGGGCTGGTCAGTTTTACGTGTATAGGGCTGGTCAGTTTTACGTGTATAGGGCTGGTTAGTTTTACGTGTATAGGGCTGGTTAGTTTTACGTGTATAGGGCTGTTTAGTTTTACGTGTATAGGGCGGGTTAGTTTTACGTGTATAGGGCTGGTTAGTTTTACGTGTATAGGGTGGGTTTGTTGGTTGGTTGGTTGGTTTTACGTGTATATAGCTGGTTGGTTGGTTGGTTAGTTTTACATCTATAGAGCTGGTTAGTTTTACGTGTATAGAGCTTGTTAGTTTTACGTGTATAGGGCTGGTTAGTTTTACGTGTATAGGGCTGGTTAGTTTTACGTGTATAGGGCTGGTCAGTTTTACTTGTATAGGGCTGGTCAGTTTTACGTGTATAGGGCTGGTTAGTTTTACGTGTATAGGGCTGGTAAGTTTAACATGTGTAGAACTGGTTAGTTTAACGTGTGTAGGGCTGGTCAGTTTTACATGTATATGGCTGGTTACTTTTACGTGTATAAGGCTGGTTACTTTTACTTGTATAGGGCTGGTTTGTTGGTTGGTTAGTTTTACGTGTATAGAGCTGGTTGGTTGGTTGGTTAGTTTTATGTGTATAGAGCTGGTTAGTTTTACATGTATAGGGCTCGTTAGTTTTACGTGTATAGGGCTCGTTAGTTTTACGTGTACAGGGCTGGTTAGTTTTGCGTGTATAGGGCTGGTTAGTTTTGCATGTATAGGGCTGGTTAGTTTTACGGGTATAAGGCTGGTTAGTTTTACGGGTATAGGGTGGGTTTGTTGTTTGGTTAGTTTATTTTACGTGTATATAGCTGGTTAGTTTTATGTGTTTAGAGCTGGTCAGTTTTACGTGTATAGGGCTGGTCAGTTTTACGTGTATAGGGCTGGTCAGTTTTACGTGTATAGGGCTGGTCAGTTTTACGTGTATAGGGCTGGTTAGTTTTACGTGTATAGGGCTGGTCAGTTTTACGTGTATAGGGCTGGTCAGTTTTACGTGTATAGGGCTGGTCAGTTTTACGTGTGTAGGGCTGGTTAGTTTTACGTGTATAGGGCTGGTTAGTTTAACGTGTGTAGGGCTGGTTAGTTTTACATGTATAGGGCTGGTTACTTTTACGTGTATAGGGCTGGTGACTTTTACGTGTATAGGGCTGGTTACTTTTACGTGTATAGGGCTGGTTACTTTTACGTGTATAGGGCTGGTTACTTTTACGTGTATAGGGCTGGTTACATTTATGTGTATAGGGCTGGTTAAGTTTGCGTGTATAGGGCTGGTTAGTTTTATGTGTATAGGGCTGGTTTGTTGGTTGGTTGGTTTTATGTGTATAGAGCTGGTTAGTTTTACGTGTATAGGGCTGGTCAGTTTTACGTGTATAGGGCTGGTCAGTTTTACGTGTATAAGGCTGGTTAGTTTTGCGTGTATAGGGCTGGTTAGTTTTACGGGTATAGGGCTGGTTAGTTTTACGGGTATAGGGTGGGTTTGTTGGTTGGTTGGTTGGTTTTATGTGTATAGAGCTAGTTGGTTGGTTGGTAAGTTTTACGTGTATAGGGCTGGTTAGTTTTACGTGTATAGGGCTGGTCAGTTTTACGTGTATAGGGCTGGTCAGTTTTACGTGTATAGGGCTGGTTAGTTTTACGGGTATAGGGCTGGTTAGTTTTACGGGTATAGGGTGGGTTTGTTGGTTGGTTGGTTGGTTTTATGTGTATAGAGCTAGTTGGTTGGTTGGTAAGTTTTACGTGTATAGGCCTGGTTAGTTTTACGTGTATACGGCTGGTCAGTTTTACATGTATAGGGCTGGTTAGTTTTACGTGTAAAGGGCTGGTTAGTTTTACGTGTATAGGGCTGGTTAGTTTTACGTGTATAGGCCTGGTTAGTTTTACGTGTATAGGGCTGGTCAGTTTTACGTGTATAGGGCTGGTTAGTTTTACGTGTATAGGGCTGGTTAGTTTAACGTGTGTAGGGCTGGTTACTTTTACGTGTATAGGGCTGGTTACTTTTACGTGTATAGGGCTGGTTACTTTTACATGTATAGGGCTGGTTACTTTTACGTGTATAGGGCTGGTTACTTTTAAGTGTATAGGGCTGGTTGCTTTTACGTCTATAGGGCTGGTTACATTTATGTGTATAGGGCTGGTTAAGTTTGCGTGTATAGGGCTGGTTAGTTTTATGTGTATAGGGCTGGTTTGTTGGTTGGTTAGTTTTACATGTATAGAGCTGGTTGGTTGGTTGGTTAGTTTTATGTGTATAGAGCTGGTTAGTTTTACGTGCATAGGGCTCGTTAGTTTTACGTGTATAGGGCTCGTTAGTTTTACGTGTATAGGGCTGGTTAGTTTTGCGTGTATAGGGCTGGTTAGTTTTGCGTGTATAGGGCTGGTTAGTTTTACGGGTATAGGTTGGGTTTGTTGGTTGGTTGGTTTTATGTGTATAGAGCTGGTTAGTTTTACGTGTACAGGGATGGTCAGTTTTACGTGTATAGGTCTGGTCAGTTTTACGTGTATAGGGCTGGTCAGTTTTACGTGTATAGGGCTGGTCGGTTTTACGTGTATAGGGCTGGTCAGTTTTACGTGTATAGGGCTGGTCAGTTTTAAGTGTATAGGGCATGTCAGTTTTACGTGTATAGGGCTGGTCAGTTTTACGTGTATAGGGCTGGTCAGTTTTACGTGTATAGGGCTGGTCAGTTTTACTTGTATAGGGCTGGTTAGTTTTACGTGTATAGGGCTGGTTAGTTTTACGTGTATAGGGCTGGTTAGTTTTACGTGTATAGGGCTGGTTAGTTTAACATGTGTAGGGCTGGTCAGTTTAACGTGTGTAGGGCTGGTCAGTTTTACATGTATAGGGCTGGTTACTTTTACGTGTATAGGGCTGGTTACTTTTACGTGTATAGGGCTGGTTACTTTTACGTGTATTGGGCTGGTTACTTTTACGTGTATTGGGCTGGTTGCTTTTACGTGTATAGGGCTGGTTACAATTATGTGTATAGGGCTGGTTACATTTATGTGTATAGGGCTGGTTAAGTTTGCGTGTATAGGGCTGGTTAGTTTTATGTGTATAGGGCTGGTTTGTTGGTTGGTTGGTTTTATGTGTATAGAGCTGGTTAGTTTTACGTGTACAGGGCTGGTCAGTTTTACGTGTATAGGGCTGGTCAGTTTTACGTGAATAGGGCTGGTCAGTTTTACGTGTATAGGGCTGGTCAGTTTTACGTGTATAGGGCTGGTCAGTTTTACGTGTATAGGGCTGGTCAGTTTTACGTGTATAGGGCTGGTCAGTTTTACGTGTATAGGGCTGGTCAGTTTTACGTGTATAAGGCTGGTTAGTTTTGCGTGTATAGGGCTGGTTAGTTTTACGGGTATAGGGCTGGTTAGTTTTACGGGTATAGGGTGGGTTTGTTGGTTGGTTGGTTGGTTTTATGTGTATAGAGCTAGTTGGTTGGTTGGTAAGTTTTACGTGTATAGGGCTGGTTAGTTTTACGTGTATAGGGCTGGTCAGTTTTACGTGTATAGGGCTGGTCAGTTTTACGTGTATAGGGCTGGTTAGTTTTACGGGTATAGGGCTGGTTAGTTTTACGGGTATAGGGTGGGTTTGTTGGTTGGTTGGTTGGTTTTATGTGTATAGAGCTAGTTGGTTGGTTGGTAAGTTTTATGTGTATAGGCCTGGTTAGTTTTACGTGTATACGGCTGGTCAGTTTTACATGTATAGGGCTGGTTAGTTTTACGTGTAAAGGGCTGGTTAGTTTTACGTGTATAGGGCTGGTTAGTTTTACGTGTATAGGCCTGGTTAGTTTTACGTGTATAGGGCTGGTCAGTTTTACGTGTATAGGGCTGGTTAGTTTTACGTGTATAGGGCTGGTTAGTTTAACGTGTGTAGGGCTGGTTACTTTTACGTGTATAGGGCTGGTTACTTTTACGTGTATAGGGCTGGTTACTTTTACGTGTATAGGGCTGGTTACTTTTACGTGTATAGGGCTGGTTACTTTTAAGTGTATAGGGCTGGTTGCTTTTACGTCTATAGGGCTGGTTACATTTATGTGTATAGGGCTGGTTAAGTTTGCGTGTATAGGGCTGGTTAGTTTTATGTGTATAGGGCTGGTTTGTTGGTTGGTTAGTTTTACGTGTATAGAGCTGGTTGGTTGGTTGGTTAGTTTTATGTGTATAGAGCTGGTTAGTTTTACGTGCATAGGGCTCGTTAGTTTTACGTGTATAGGGCTCGTTAGTTTTACGTGTATAGGGCTGGTTAGTTTTGAGTGTATAGGGCTGGTTAGTTTTGCGTGTATAGGGCTGGTTAGTTTTACGGGTATAGGTTGGGTTTGTTGGTTGGTTGGTTTTATGTGTATAGAGCTGGTTAGTTTTACGTGTACAGGGATGGTCAGTTTTACGTGTATAGGTCTGGTCAGTTTTACGTGTATAGGGCTGGTCAGTTTTACGTGTATAGGGCTGGTCGGTTTTACGTGTATAGGGCTGGTCAGTTTTACGTGTATAGGGCTGGTCAGTTTTAAGTGTATAGGGCATGTCAGTTTTACGTGTATAGGGCTGGTCAGTTTTACGTGTATAGGGCTGGTCAGTTTTACGTGTATAGGGCTGGTCAGTTTTACTTGTATAGGGCTGGTTAGTTTTACGTGTATAGGGCTGGTTAGTTTTACGTGTATAGGGCTGGTTAGTTTTACGTGTATAGGGCTGGTTAGTTTAACATGTGTAGGGCTGGTCAGTTTAACGTGTGTAGGGCTGGTCAGTTTTACATGTATAGGGCTGGTTACTTTTACGTGTATAGGGCTGGTTACTTTTACGTGTATAGGGCTGGTTACTTTTACGTGTATTGGGCTGGTTACTTTTACGTGTATTGGGCTGGTTGCTTTTACGTGTATAGGGCTGGTTACAATTATGTGTATAGGGCTGGTTAAGTTTGCGTGTATAGGGCTGGTTAAGTTTGCGTGTATAGGGCTGGTTAGTTTTACATGTATAGGGTTGGTTTGTTGGTTGGTTAGTTTTACGTGTATAGAGCTGGTTAGTTTTACGTGTATAGAGCTCGTTGGTTGGTTACTTTTATGTGTATAGAGCTGGTTAGTTTTACGTGTATAGGGCTAGTTAGTTTTACTTGTACAGGGCTGGTTAGTTTTGCGTGTATAGGGCTGGTTAGTTTTACGTGTATAGGGTTGGTTTGTTGGTTGGTTAGTTTTACGTGTATAGAGCTGGTTAGTTTTACGTGTATAGAGCTGGTTGGTTGGTTGGTTAGTTTTATGTGTATAGAGCTGGTTAGTTTTACATGTATAGGGCTCGTTAGTTTTACGTGTATAGGGCTCGTTAGTTTTGCGTATAGGGCTGGTTAGTTTTGCGTGTATAGGGCTGGTTAGTTTTGCGTGTACAGGGCTGGTTAGTTTTACGGGTATGGGGCTGGTTTGTTTTACGGGTATAGGGCTGGTTTGTTTTAGGGGTATAGGGTGGGTTTGTTGGTTAGTTTTATGTGTATAGAGCTGGTTGGTTGGTTGGTAAGTTTTACGTGTATAGAGCTGGTTAGTTTTATGTGTATAGAGCTGGTTAGTTTTACGTGTATAGGGCTGGTCAGTTTTACGTGTATAGGGCTGGTCAGTTTTACGTGTATACGGCTGGTCAGTTTTACGTGTATAGGGCTGGTTAGTTTTACGTGTATAGGGCTGGTTAGTTTTACGTGTATAGGGCTGGTCAGTTTTACGTGTATAGGGCTGGTCAGTTTTACGTGTATAGGGCTGGTTAGTTTTACGTGTATAGGGCTGGTTAGTTTAACATGTGTAGGGCTGGTCAGTTTAACGTGTGTAGGGCTGGTAAGTTTTACATGTATAGGGCTGGTTACTTTTACGTGTATAGGGCTGGTTACTTTTACGTGTATAGGGCTGGTTACTTTTACGTGTATTGGGCTGGTTGCTTTCACGTGTATAGGGCTGGTTACATTTATGTGTATAGGGCTGGTTAAGTTTGCGTGTATAGGGCTGGTTAAGTTTGCGTGTATAGGGCTGGTTAGTTTTACATGTATAGGGTTGGTTTGTTGGTTGGTTAGTTTTACGTGTATAGAGCTGGTTAGTTTTACGTGTATAGAGCTGGTTGGTTGGTTGGTTACTTTTATGTGTATAGAGCTGGTTAGTTTTACGTGTATAGGGCTCGTTAGTTTTACGTGTATAGGGCTGGTTAGTTTTGCGTGTATAGGGCTGGTTAGTTTAACGTGTATAGGGTTGGTTTGTTGGTTGGTTAGTTTTACGTGTATAGAGCTGGTTAGTTTTACGTGTATAGAGATGGTTGGTTGGTTGGTTAGTTTTATGTGTATAGAGCTGGTTAGTTTTACATGTATAGGGCTCGTTAGTTTTACGTGTATAGGGCTGGTTAGTTTTGCGTATAGGGCTGGTTAGTTTTGCGTGTATAGGGCTGGTTAGTTTTGCGTGTATAGGGCTGGTTAGTTTTACGGGTATAGGGCTGGTTTGTTTTACGGGTATAGGGCTGGTTTGTTTTAGGGGTATAGGGTGGGTTTGTTGGTTAGTTTTATGTGTATAGAGCTGGTTGGTTGGTTGGTAAGTTTTACGTGTATAGAGCTGGTTAGTTTTATGTGTATAGAGCTGGTTAGTTTTACGTGTATAGGGCTGGTCAGTTTTACGTGTATAGGGCTGGTCAGTTTTACGTGTATACGGCTGGTCAGTTTTACGTGTATAGGGCTGGTTAGTTTTACGTGTATAGGGCTGGTTAGTTTTACGTGTATAGGGCTGGTTAGTTTTACGTGTATAGGGCTGGTCAGTTTTACGTGTATAGGGCTGGTCAGTTTTACGTGTATAGGGCTGGTTACTTTTACGTGTATAGGGCTGGTTGCTTTCACGTGTATAGGGCTGGTTACATTTATGTGTATAGGGCTGGTTAAGTTTGCGTGTATAGGGCTGGTTAGTTTTACATGTATAGGGTTGGTTTGTTGGTTGGTTAGTTTTACGTGTATAGAGCTGGTTAGTTTTACGTGTATAGAGCTGGTTGGTTGGTTGGTTACTTTTATGTGTATAGAGCTGGTTAGTTTTACGTGTATAGGGCTCGTTAGTTTTACGTGTATAGGGCTGGTTAGTTTTGCGTGTATAGGGCTGGTTAGTTTAACGTGTATAGGGTTGGTTTGTTGGTTGGTTAGTTTTACGTGTATAGAGCTGGTTAGTTTTACGTGTATAGAGATGGTTGGTTGGTTGGTTAGTTTTATGTGTATAGAGCTGGTTAGTTTTACATGTATAGGGCTCGTTAGTTTTACGTGTATAGGGCTGGTTAGTTTTGCGTATAGGGCTGGTTAGTTTTGCGTGTATAGGGCTGGTTAGTTTTGCGTGTATAGGGCTGGTTAGTTTTACGGGTATAGGGCTGGTTTGTTTTACGGGTATAGGGCTGGTTTGTTTTAGGGGCGTAGGGTGGGTTTGTTGGTTAGTTTTATGTGTATAGAGCTGGTTGGTTGGTTGGTAAGTTTTACGTGTATAGAGCTGGTTAGTTTTATGTGTATAGAGCTGGTTAGTTTTACGTGTATAGGGCTGGTCAGTTTTACGTGTATAGGGCTGGTCAGTTTTACGTGTATACGGCTGGTCAGTTTTACGTGTATAGGGCTGGTTAGTTTTACGTGTATAGGGCTGGTTAGTTTTACGTGTATAGGGCTGGTTAGTTTTACGTGTATAGGGCTGGTCAGTTTTACGTGTATAGGGCTGGTCAGTTTTACGTGTATAGGGCTGGTTACTTTTACGTGTATAGGGCTGGTTACTTTTACGTGTATAGGGCTGGTTACTTTTACGTGTATAGGGCTGGTTACATTTATGTGTATAGGGCTGGGTAAGTTTGCGTGTATAGGGCTGGTTAGTTTTATGTGTATAGGGCTGGTTTGTTGGTTGGTTAGTTTTACGTGTATAGAGCTGGTTGGTTGGTTGGTTAGTTTTATGTGTATAGAGCTGGTTAGTTTTACGTGTAAAGGGCTCGTTAGTTTTACGTGTATAGGGCTCGTTAATTTTACGTGTACAGGGCTGTTTAGTTTTGCGTGTATAGGGCTGGTTAGTTTTGCGTGTATAGGGCTGGTTAGTTTTACGTGTATAGGGTGGGTTTGTTGGTTGGTTGGTTGGTTTAACGTGTATATAGCTGGTTGGTTGGTTAGTTTTACATCTATATAGCTGGTTAGTTTGACGTGTATAGAGCTGGTTAGTTTTACGTGTATAGAGCTGGTTGGTTGGTTGGTTGGTTAGTTTTACGTGTATAGAGCTGGTTAGTTTTACGTGTATAGGGCTGGTCAGTTTTACGTGTATAGGGCTGGTTAGTTTTAAGTGTATAGGGCTGGTCAGTTTTACGTGTATAGGGCTGGTTACTTTTACGTGTATAGGGCTGGTTACTTTTACGTGTATAGGGCTGGTCAGTTTTACGTGTATAGGGCTGGTCAGTTTTACGTGTATAGGGCTGGTCAGTTTTACGTGTATAGGGCTGGTCAGTTTTACGTGTATAGGGCTGGTCAGTTTTACGTGTATAGGGCTGGTTAGTTTTACGTGTATAGGGCTGGTTACTTTTACGTGTATAGGGCTGGTTACTTTTACGTGTATAGGGCTGGTTACTTTTACGTGTATAGGGCTGGTTACTTTTACGTGTATAGGGCTGGTTAAGTTTGCGTGTATAGAGCTGGTTGGCTGGTTGGTTACTTTTATGTGTATAGAGCTGGTCAGTTTTACGTGTATAGGGCTGGTCAGTTTTACGTGTATAGGGCTGGTCAGTTTTACGTGTATAGGGCTGGTCAGTTTTACGTGTATAGGGCTGGTCAGTTTTACGTGTATAGGGCTGGTCAGTTTTACGTGTATAGGGCTGGTCAGTTTTACGTGTATGGGGCTGGGTACTTTTACGTGTATAGGGCTGGTTAAGTTTGCGTGTATAGGGCTGGTTACTTTTAGGTGTATAGGGCTGGTTACTTTTACGTGTATAGGGCTGGTTACTTTTACGTGTATAGGGCTGGTTAAGTTTGCGTGTATAGGGCTGGTTAGTTTTACGTGTATAGGGTTGGTTTGTTGGTTGGTTAGTTTTACGTGTATAGAGCTGGTTAGTTTTACGTGTATAGAGCTGGTTGGCTGGTTGGTTACTTTTATGTGTATAGAGCTGTTTAGTTTTACGTGTATAGGGCTCGTTAGTTTTGCGTGTATAGGGCTGGTTAGTTTTACGGGTATAGGGTGGGTTTGTTGGTTGGTTGGTTTTATGTGTATGGAGCTGGTTCGTTTTGTGTGTATAGAGCTGGTTGGTTGGTTGGTTAGTTTTACGAGTATAGAGCTGGTTACTTTTACGTGTATAGGGCTGGTCAGTTTTACGTGTATAGGGCTGGTCAGTTTTACGTGTATAGGGCTGGTTAGTTTAACGTGTATAGGGCTGGTCAGGTTTACGTATATAGGGCTGGTCAGTTTTACGTGTATAGGACTGGTTAGTTTTGCGTGTATAGGGCTGGTTAGTTTTACGGGTATAGGGTGGGTTTGTTGGTTGGTTGGTTGGTTTTATGTGTATGGAGCTGGTTAGTTTTACGTGTGTAGAGCTGGTTAGTTTTACGTGTATAGAGCTGGTTAGTTTTATGTGTACAGAGCTGGTTAGTTTTACGTGTACAGAGCTGGTTAGTTTTACATGTACAGGGCTGGTCAGTTTTACGTGTACAGGGCTGGTCAGTTTTACGTGTATAGGGCTGGTCAGTTTTACGTGTACAGGGCTGGTCAGTTTTACGTGTATAGGGCTGGTTAGTTTTACGTGTATAGGGCTGGTCAGTTTTACGTGTATAGGGCTGGTCAGTTTTACGTGTATAGGGCTGGTCAGTTTTACGTGTATAGGGCTGGTCAGTTTTACGTGTATAGGGCTGGTCAGTGTTACGTGTATGGGGCTGGTTACTTTTACGTGTATAGGGCTGGTTACTTTTACGTGTATAGGGCTGGTTACTTTTACGTGTATAGGGCTGGTTAAGTTTGCGTGTATAGGGCTGGTTAGTGTTACGTGTATAGGGTGGGTTTGTTGGTTAGTTTTATGTGTATAGAGCTGGTTGGTTGCTTGCTTGTTGGTTAGTTTTACATGTATAGAGCTGGTTAGTTTTACGTGTATAGGGCTGGTCAGTTTTACGTGTATAGGGCTGGTCTGTTTTACGTGTATAGGGCTGGTCAGTTTTACGTGTATAGGGCTGGTCAGTTTTACGTGTATAGGGCTGGTCAGTTTTACGTGTATAGGGCTGGTCAGTTTTACGTGTATAGGGCTGGTCAGTTTTACGTGTATAGGGCTGGTCAGTTTTACGTGTATAGGGCTGGTCAGTTTTACGTGTATAGGGCTGGTCAGTTTTACGTGTATGGGGCTGGTTACTTTTACGTTTATAGGGCTGGTTAAGTTTGCGTGTATAGGGCTGGTTACTTTTAGGTGTATAGGGCTGGTTACTTTTACGTGTATAGGGCAAGTTACTTTTACGTGTATAGGGCTGGTTAAGTTTGCGTGTATAGGGCTGGTTAGTTTTACGTGTATAGGGTTGGTTTGTTGGTTGGTTAGTTTTACGTGTATAGAGCTGGTTAGTTTTACGTGTATAGAGCTGGTTGGCTGGTTGGTTACTTTTATGTGTATAGAGCTGGTTAGTTTTACGTGTATAGGGCTCGTTAGTTTTGCGTGTATAGGGCTGGTTAGTTTTACGGGTATAGGGTGGGTTTGTTGGTTGGTTGGTTTTATGTGTATGGAGCTGGTTCGTTTTGTGTGTATAGAGCTGGTTGGTTGGTTGGTTAGTTTTACGAGTATAGAGCTGGTTACTTTTACGTGTATAGGGCTGGTCAGTTTTACGTGTATAGGGCTGGTCAGTTTTACGTGTATAGGGCTGGTTAGTTTTACGTGTATAGGGCTGGTCAGGTTTACGTATATAGGGCTGGTCAGTTTTACGTGTATAGGGCTGGTCAATTTTACGTGTATAGGGCTGGTTACTTTTACGTGTATAGGGCTGGTTACTTTTACGTGTATAGGGCTGGTCAGTTTTACGTGTATAGGGCTGGTCAGTTTTACGTGTATAGGGCTGGTCAGTTTTACGTGTATAGGGCTGGTCAGTTTTACGTGTATAGGGCTGGTCAGTTTTACATGTATAGGGCTGGTCAGTTTTACGTGTATAGGGCTGGTTACTTTTACGTGTATAGGGCTGGTTACTTTTACGTGTATAGGGCTGGTTACTTTTACGTGTATAGGGCTGGTTACTTTTACGTGTATAGGGCTGGTTAAGTTTGCGTGTATAGGGCTGGTTAGTTTTACGTGTATAGGGTTGGTTGGTTAGTTTTACGTGTATAGAGCTGGTTAGTTTTACGTGTATATAGCTGGTTGGCTGGTTGTTTACTTTTATGTGTATAGAGCTGGTTAGTTTTACGTGTATAGGGCTCGTTAGTTTTGCGTGTATAGGGCTGGTTAGTTTTACGGGTATAGGGTGGGTTTGTTGGTTGGTTGGTTTTATGAGTATGGAGCTGGTTCGTTTTATTTGTATAGAGCTGGTTGGTTGGTTGGTTAGTTTTACGAGTATAGAGCTGGTTACTTTTACGTGTATAGGGCTGGTCAGTTTTACGTGTATAGGGCTGGTCAGTTTTACGTGTATAGGGCTGGTCAGTTTTACGTGTATAGGGCTGGTCAGTTTTACGTGTATAGGGCTGGTCAGGTTTACGTATATAGGGCTGGTCAGTTTTACGTGTATAGGGCTGGTCAGTTTTACGTGTATAGAACTGGTTACTTTTACGTGTATAGGGCTGGTTACTTTTACGTGTATAGGGCTGGTTAGTTTTACGTGTATAGGGCTGGTCAGTTTTACGTGTATAGGGCTGGTCAGTTTTACGTGTATAGGGCTGGTCAGTTTTACGTTTATAGGGCTGGTCAGTTTTACGTGTATAGGGCTGGTCAGTTTTACGTGTATAGGGCTGGTTACTTTTACGTGTATAGGGCTGGTTAAGTTTGAGTGTATAGGGCTGATTAGTGTTACGTGTATAGGGTGGGTTTGTTGGTTGGTTGGTTTTATGTGTATAGAGCTGGTTGGTTGCTTGCTTGTTGGTTAGTTTTACGTGTATAGAGCTGGTTAGTTTTACGAGTATAGAGCTGGTTGGTTGGTTGGTTGGTTAGTTTTATGTGTATAGAGCTGGTTATTTTTACGTGTATAGGGCTCGTTAGTTTTACATGTATAGGGCTGGTCAGTTTTACGTGTATAGGGCTGGTCAGTTTTACGTGTATAGGGCTGGTTACTTTTACATGTATAGGGCTTGTTAGTTTTACGTGTATAGAGCTGGTTAGTTTTACGTGAATAGGGCTGGTCAGTTATACGTGTATAGGGCTGGTTTGTTTTACATGTATAGGGCTGGTTACTTTTACGTGTATAGGGCTGGTTAAGTTTGCGTGTATAGGGCTTGTTAGTGTTACGTCTATAGGGTGGGTTGGTTGGTTGGTTTTATGTGTATAGAGCTGGTTGGTTGCTTGGTTGGTTGGGTAGTTTTACGTGTATAGAGCTGGTTAATTTTACGTGTATAGAGCTGGTTGGGTGGTTGGTTGGTTGGTTAGTTTAATGTGTATAGAGCTGGTTAGTTTTACGTGTATAGGGCTGGTTAGTTTTACGTGTATAGGGATGGTTAGTTTTGCGTGTATAGGGCTGGTCAGTTTTGCGTGTATAGGGCTGGTCAGTTTTACGTGTATAGGGCTGGTTACTTTTACGTGTATAGGGCTGGTTAAGTTTGCGTGTATAGGGCTGGTTAGTTTTGCGTGTATAGAGCTGGTTAGTTTTACGTGTATAGAGCTGGTTGGTTGGTTGGTTGGTTAATTTTATGTGTATAGAGCTGGTTAGTTTTACGTGTGTAGGTTTCGTTAGTTTTACGTGTATAGGGCTGGTTAGTTTTACGTGTATAGGGCTGGTTAGTTTTGCGTGTATAGGGCTGGTTAGTTTTACGGGTATAGGGTGGGTTTGTTGGTTGGTTGGTTGGTTTTATGTGTATGGAGCTGGTTAGTTTTACGTGTATAGAGCTGGTTGGTTGGTTAGTTTTACGTGTATAGAGGTGGTTAGTTTTACGTGTATTAGAGCTGGTTAGTTTTACGTGTATAGGGCTGGTTAGTTATACGTGTATAGGGCTGGTCAGTGTTACGTATATAGGGCTGGTCAGTTTTACGTGTAGAGGGCTGGTCAGTTTTACGTGTATAGGGCTGGTTACTTTTACGTGTATAGAGCAGGTTACGTTTACGTGTATAGAGCAGGTTAGTTTTACGTGTATAGAGCAGGTTAGTTTTACATGTATAGGGCTTGTTAGTTTTACGTGTATAGGACTGGTTAGTTTTGCGTGTATAGGGCTGGTTAGTTTTACGGGTATAGGGTGGGTTTGTTGGTTGGTTGGTTGGTTTTATGTGTATGGAGCTGGTTAGTTTTACGTGTATAGAGCTGGTTAGTTTTACGTGTATAGAGCTGGTTAGTTTTATGTGTACAGAGCTGGTTAGTTTTACGTGTACAGAGCTGGTTAGTTTTACATGTACAGGGCTGGTCAGTTTTACGTGTACAGGGCTGGTCAGTTTTACGTGTATAGGGCTGGTCAGTTTTACGTGTATAGGGCTGGTCAGTTTTACGTGTATAGGGCTGGTTAGTTTTACGTGTACAGGGCTGGTCAGTTTTACGTGTATAGGGCTGGTCAGTTTTAAGTGTATAGGGCTGGTCAGTTTTACGTGTATAGGGCTGGTCAGTTTTACGTGTATAGGGCTGGTTAGTTTTACGTGTATAGAGCTGGTTGGCTGGTTGTTTACTTTTATGTATATAGAGCTGGTTAGTTTTACGTGTATAGGGCTCGTTAGTTTTGCGTGTATAGGGCTGGTTAGTTTTACGGGTATAGGGTGGGTTTGTTGGTTGGTTGGTTTTATGTGTATGGAGCTGGTTCGTTTTATTTGTATAGAGCTGGTTGGTTGGTTGGTTAGTTTTACGAGTATAGAGCTGGTTACTTTTACGTGTATAGGGCTGGTCAGTTTTACGTGTATAGGGCTGGTCAGTTTTACGTGTATAGGGCTGGTCAGTTTTACGTGTATAGGGCTGGTCAGTTTTACGTGTATAGGGCTGGTCAGGTTTACGTATATAGGGCTGGTCAGTTTTACGTGTATAGGGCTGGTCAGTTTTACGTGTATAGAACTGGTTACTTTTACGTGTATAGGGCTGGTTACTTTTACGTGTATAGGGCTGGTTAGTTTTACGTGTATAGGGCTGGTCAGTTTTACGTGTATAGGGCTGGTCAGTTTTACGTGTATAGGGCTGGTCAGTTTTACGTTTATAGGGCTGGTCAGTTTTACGTGTATAGGGCTGGTCAGTTTTACGTGTATAGGGCTGGTTACTTTTACGTGTATAGGGCTGGTTAAGTTTGAGTGTATAGGGCTGATTAGTGTTACGTGTATAGGGTGTGTTTGTTGGTTCGTTGGTTTTATGTGTATAGAGCTGGTTGGTTGCTTGCTTGTTGGTTAGTTTTACGTGTATAGAGCTGGTTAGTTTTACGTGTATAGAGCTGGTTGGTTGGTTGGTTGGTTAGTTTTATGTGTATAGAGCTGGTTATTTTTACGTGTATAGGGCTCGTTAGTTTTACATGTATAGGGCTGGTCAGTTTTACGTGTATTGGGCTGGTCAGTTTTACGTGCATAGGGCTGGTTACTTTTACATGTATAGGGCTTGTTAGTTTTACGTGTATAGAGCTGGTTAGTTTTACGTGTATAGGGCTGGTCAGTTATACGTGTATAGGGCTGGTTTGTTTTACATGTATAGGGCTGGTTACTTTTACGTGTATAGGGCTGGTTAAGTTTGCGTGTATAGGGCTTGTTAGTGTTACGTCTATAGGGTGGGTTGGTTGGTTGGTTTTATGTGTATAGAGCTGGTTGGTTGCTTGGTTGGTTGGGTAGTTTTACATGTATAGAGCTGGTTAATTTTATGTGTATAGAGCTGGTTGGGTGGTTGGTTGGTTGGTTAGTTTAATGTGTATAGAGCTGGTTAGTTTTACGTGTATAGGGCTGGTTAGTTTTACGTGTATAGGGATGGTTAGTTTTGCGTGTATAGGGCTGGTCAGTTTTGCGTGTATAGGGCTGGTCAGTTTTACGTGTATAGGGCTGGTTACTTTTACGTGTATAGGGCTGGTTAAGTTTGCGTGTATAGGGCTGGTTAGTTTTGCGTGTATAGAGCTGGTTAGTTTTACGTGTATAGAGCTGGTTGGTTGGTTGGTTGGTTAATTTTATGTGTATAGAGCTGGTTAGTTTTACGTGTGTAGGTTTCGTTAGTTTTACGTGTATAGGGCTGGTTAGTTATACGTGTATAGGGCTGGTCAGTGTTACGTATATAGGGCTGGTCAGTTTTACGTGTAGAGGGCTGGTCAGTTTTACGTGTATAGGGCTGGTTACTTTTACGTGTATAGAGCAGGTTACGTTTACGTGTATAGAGCAGGTTAGTTTTACGTGTATAGAGCAGGTTAGTTTGACATGTATAGGGCTTGTTAGTTTTACGTGTATAAGGACTGGTTAGTTTTGCGTGTATAGGGCTGGTTAGTTTTACGGGTATAGGGTGGGTTTGTTGGTTGGTTGGTTGGTTTTATGTGTATGGAGCTGGTTAGTTTTACGTGTATAGAGCTGGTTAGTTTTACGTGTATAGAGCTGGTTAGTTTTATGTGTACAGAGCTGGTTAGTTTTACGTGTACAGAGCTGGTTAGTTTTACATGTACAGGGCTGGTCAGTTTTACGTGTACAGGGCTGGTCAGTTTTACGTGTATAGGGCTGGTCAGTTTTACGTGTATAGGGCTGGTCAGTTTTACGTGTATAGGGCTGGTTAGTTTTACGTGTACAGGGCTGGTCAGTTTTACGTGTATAGGGCTGGTCAGTTTTAAGTGTATAGGGCTGGTCAGTTTTACGTGTATAGGGCTGGTCAGTTTTACGTGTATAGGGCTGGTCAGTGTTAGGTGTATGGGGCTGGTTACTTTTACATGTATAGGGCTGGTTACTTTTACGTGTATAGGGCTGGTTACTTTTACGTGTATAGGGCTGGTTAAGTTTGCGTGTATAGGGCTGGTTAGTGTTACGTGTATAGGGTGGGTTTGTTGGTTAGTTTTATGTGTATAGAGCTGGTTGGTTGCTTGCTTGTTGGTTAGTTTTACATGTATAGAGCTGGTTAGTTTTACGTGTATAGAGCTGGTTAGTTGGTTGGTTGGTTAGTTTTATGTGTATAGAGCTGGTTAGTTTTACGTGTATAGGGCTCGTCAGTTTTACATGTATAGGGCTGGTCAGTTTTACGTGTATAGGGCTGGTTAGTTTTGCGTGTATAGGGCTGGTTAGTTTTGCGTGTATAGGGCTGGTTAGTTTTACGGGTATAGAGCTGGTTAGTTTTACGTGTATAGAGCTGGTTGGTTGGTTGGTTGGTTAATTTTATGTGTATAGAGCTGGTTAGTTTTACGTGTGTAGGTTTCGTTAGTTTTACGTGTATAGGGCTGGTTAGTTTTACGTGTATAGGGCTGGTTAGTTTTGCGTGTATAGGGCTGGTTAGTTTTACGGGTATAGGGTGGGTTTGTTGGTTGGTTGGTTGGTTTTATGTGTATGGAGCTGGTTAGTTTTACGTGTATAGAGCTGGTTGGTTGGTTAGTTTTACGTGTATAGAGGTGGTTAGTTTTACGTGTATTAGAGCTGGTTAGTTTTACGTGTATAGGGCTGGTTAGTTATACGTGTATAGGGCTGGTCAGTGTTACGTATATAGGGCTGGTCAGTTTTACGTGTAGAGGGCTGGTCAGTTTTACGTGTATAGGGCTGGTTACTTTTACGTGTATAGAGCAGGTTACGTTTACGTGTATAGAGCAGGTTAGTTTTACGTGTATAGAGCAGGTTAGTTTTACATGTATAGGGCTTGTTAGTTTTACGTGTATAGGACTGGTTAGTTTTGCGTGTATAGGGCTGGTTAGTTTTACGGGTATAGGGTGGGTTTGTTGGTTGGTTGGTTGGTTTTATGTGTATGGAGCTGGTTAGTTTTACGTGTATAGAGCTGGTTAGTTTTACGTGTATAGAGCTGGTTAGTTTTATGTGTACAGAGCTGGTTAGTTTTACGTGTACAGAGCTGGTTAGTTTTACATGTACAGGGCTGGTCAGTTTTACGTGTACAGGGCTGGTCAGTTTTACGTGTATAGGGCTGGTCAGTTTTACGTGTATAGGGCTGGTCAGTTTTACGTGTATAGGGCTGGTTAGTTTTACGTGTACAGGGCTGGTCAGTTTTACGTGTATAGGGCTGGTCAGTTTTAAGTGTATAGGGCTGGTCAGTTTTACGTGTATAGGGCTGGTCAGTTTTACGTGTATAGGGCTGGTCAGTGTTAGGTGTATGGGGCTGGTTACTTTTACATGTATAGGGCTGGTTACTTTTACGTGTATAGGGCTGGTTACTTTTACGTGTATAGGGCTGGTTAAGTTTGCGTGTATAGGGCTGGTTAGTGTTACGTGTATAGGGTGGGTTTGTTGGTTAGTTTTATGTGTATAGAGCTGGTTGGTTGCTTGCTTGTTGGTTAGTTTTACATGTATAGAGCTGGTTAGTTTTACGTGTATAGAGCTGGTTAGTTGGTTGGTTGGTTAGTTTTATGTGTATAGAGCTGGTTAGTTTTACGTGTATAGGGCTCGTCAGTTTTACATGTATAGGGCTGGTCAGTTTTACGTGTATAGGGCTGGTTAGTTTTGCGTGTATAGGGCTGGTTAGTTTTGCGTGTATAGGGCTGGTTAGTTTTACGGGTATAGGGCTGGTTAGTTTTACGGGCATAGGGTGGGTTTGTTGGTTGGTTGGTTGGTTTTATGTGTATGGAGCTGGTTAGTTTTATGTGTATAGAGCTGGTTGGTTGGTTGGTAAGTTTTACGTGTATAGAGCTGGTTAGTTTTATGTGTATAGAGCTGGTCAGTTTTACGTGTATAGGGCTGGTCAGTTTTACGTGTATAGGGCTGGTCAGTTTTACGTGTATACGGCTGGTCAGTTTTACGTGTATACGGCTGGTCAGTTTTACGTGTATAGGGCTGGTTAGTTTTACGTGTATAGGGCTGGTCAGTTTTACGTGTATAGGGCTGGTCAGTTTTACGTGTATAGGGCTGGTTAGTTTTACGTGTATAGGAATGGTTAGTTTAACGTGTGTAGGGCTGGTTAGTTTTACGTGTATAGGGCTGGTTAGTTTAACGTGTGTAGGGCTGGTTAGTTTAACGTGTGTAGGGCTGGTCAGTTTTACATGTATAGGGCTGGTTACTTTTACGTGTATAGGGCTGGTGACTTTTACGTGTATAGGGCTGGTTACTTTTACGTGTATAGGGCTGGTTACTTTTACGTGTATAGGGCTGGTTACATTTATGTGTATAGGGCTGGTTAAGTTTGCGTGTATAGAGCTGGTTAGTTTTACGTGTATAGAGCTGGTTTGTTGGTTGGTTAGTTTTATGTGTATAGAGCTGGTTAGTTTTACGTGTATAGGGCTCGTTAGTTTTACGTGTATAGGGCTCGTTAGTTTTACGTGTACAGGGCTGGTTAGTTTTGCGTGTATAGGGCTGGTTAGTTTTGCGTGTTTAGGGCTGGTTAGTTTTACGGGTATAGGGCTGGTTAGTATTACGGGTATAGGGTGGGTTTGTTGGTTGGTTGGTTGGTTTTATGTGTATAGAGCTGGTTTGTTTTAGGTGTATAGAGCTGATTGGTTGGTTGGTAAGTTTTACGTGTATAGAGCTGGTTAGTTTTATGAGTATAGAGCTGGTCAGTTTTACGTGTATAGGGCTGGTCAGTTTTACGTGTATAGGGCTGGTCAGTTTTACGTGTATACGGCTGGTCAGTTTTACGTGTATAGGGCTGGTTAGTTTTGCGTGTATAGGGCTGGTCAGTTTTACGTGTATAGGGCTGGTTAGTTTTACGTGTATAGGGCTGGTTAGTTTTACGTGTATAGGGCTGGTTAAGTTTGCGTGTATAGGGCTGGTTAGTGTTACGTGTATAAGGGTGGGTTTGTTGGTTGGTTGGTTTTATGTGTATAGAGCTGGTTGGTTGGTTGGTTAGTTTTACATCTATAGAGCTGGTTAGTTTTACGTGCATAGAGCTGGTTAGTTTTACGTGTATAGAGCTGGTTGGTTGCTTGGTTGGTTGGGTAGTTTTACGAGTATAGAGCTGGTTAGTTTTACGTGTATAGAGCTGGTTGGTTGGTTGGTTAGTTTAATGTGTATAGAGCTGGTTAGTTTTACGTGTATAGGGCTGGTTAGTTTTACGTGTATAGGGCTCGTTAGTTTTACGTGTATAGGGCTGGTTAGTTTTGCGTGTATAGGGCTGGTCAGTTTTACGTGTATAGGGCTGGTTACTATTACGTGAATAGGGCTGGTTAAGTTTGCGTGTATAGGGCTGGTTAGTGTTACGTGTACAGGGTGGGTTTGTTGGTTAATTGGTTTTATGTGTATAGAGCTGGTTGGTTGCTTGGTTTGTTGTGTAGTTTTACGTGTATAGAGCTGGTTAGTTTTACGTGTATAATGCTGGTTGGTTGGTTGGTTAGTTAAATGTGTGTAGAGCTGGTTAGTTTTACGTGTATAGGGCTGGTCAGTTTTACGTGTATAGGGCTGGTCAGTTTTACGTGTATAGGGCTGGTCAGTTTTACGTGAATAGGGCTGGTCAGTTTTACGTGTATAGGGCTGGTCAGTTTTACGTCTATAGGGCTGGTTAGTTTTACGTGTATAGGGCTTGTCAGTTTTAGGTGTAAAGGGCTGGTCAGTTTTACGTGTATAGGGCTGGTTAGTTTTGCGTGTATAGGGCTGGTTAGTTTTACGGGTATAGGGTGGGTTTGTTGGTTGGTTGGTTTTATGTGTATGGAGCTGGTTGGTTGTTTGGTTAGTTAAATGTGTATAGAGCTGGTTAGTTTTACGTGTATAGGGCTGGTCAGTTTTACGTGTATAGGGCTGGTCAGTTTTACGTGTATAGGGCTGGTCAGTTTTACATGTATAGGGCTGGTCAGTTTTACGTGTATAGGGCTGGTCAGTTTTAAGTGTATAGGGCTGGTAACTTTTACGTGTATAGGGCTGGTTAAGTTTGCATGTATAGGGCTGGTTAGTGTTACATGTATAAGGGTGGGTTTGTTGGTTGGTTGGTTTTATGTGTATAGAGCTGGTTGGTTGCTTGGTTGGTTGGGTAGTTTTACGAGTATAGAGCTGGTTAGTTTTACGTGTATAGAGCTGGTTGGTTGGTTGGTTAGTTAAATGTGTATAGAGCTGGTTAGTTTTACGTGTATAGGGCTGGCCACTTTTACGTGTATAGGGCTGGTTAGTTTTACGTGTATAGGGCTGATTAGTTTTACGTGTATAGGGCTGGTTAGTTTTACGTGTATAGGGCTGGTTAGTTTTACGTGTATAGGGCTGGTCAGTTTTACGTGTATAGGGCTGGTCAGTTTTACTTGTATAGGGCTGGTCAGTTTTACGTGTACAGGGCTAGTCAGTTTTACGTGTATAGGGCTGGTCAGTTTTACGTGTATAGGGCTGGTTAGTTTTGCGTGTATAGGGCTGGTGAGTTTTACGGGTATAGGGCTGGTTAGTTTTACGGTTATAGGGTGGGTTTGTTGGTTGGTTGGTTGGTTTTATGTGTATGGAGCTGGTTACTTTTATGTGTATAGAGCTGGTTGGTTGGTTGGTAAGTTTTACCTGTATAGAGCTCGTTAGTTGTATGTGTATAGAGCTGGTTAGTTTTACGTGTATAGAGCTGGTTAGTTGTACGTGTATAGAGCTGGTTGGTTGGTTGGTTGGTTAGTTTTATGTGTATAGAGCTGGTTATTTTTATGTGTATAGGGCTCGTTAGTTTTACATGTATAGGGCTGGTCAGTTTTACGTGTATAGGGCTGGTCAGTTTTACGTGTATAGGGCTGGTTACTTTTACATGTATAGGGCTTGTTAGTTTTACGTGTATAGAGCTGGTTAGTTTTACGTGTATAGGGCTGGTCAGTTATACGTGTATAGGGCTGGTTTGTTTTACGTGTATAGGGCTCGTTACTTTTACGTGTATAGGGCTGGTTAAGTTTGCGTGTATAGGGCTTGTTAGTGTTACGTCTATAGGGTGGGTTGGTTGGTTGGTTTTATGTGTATAGAGCTGGTTGGTTGCTTGGTTGGTTGGGTAGTTTTACGTGTATAGAGCTGGTTAATTTTACGTGTATAGAGCTGGTTGGGTGGTTGGTTGGTTGGTTAGTTTAATGTGTATAGAGCTGGTTAGTTTTACGTGTATAGGGCTGGTTAGTTTTACGTGTATAGGGCTGGTTAGTTTTGCGTATATAGGGCTGGTCAGTTTTGCGTGTATAGGGCTGGTCAGTTTTACGTGTATAGGGCTGGTTACTTTTACGTGTATAGGGCTGGTTAAGGTTGCGTGTGTAGGGCTGGTTAGTTTTGCGTGTATAGAGCTGGTTAGTTTTACGTGTATAGAGCTGGTTGGTTGGTTTGTTGGTTAGTTTTATGTGTATAGAGCTGGTTAGTTTTACGTGTGTAGGTTTCGTTAGTTTTACGTGTATAGGGCTGGTTAGTTTTGCGTGTATAGGGCTGGTTAGTTTTACGGGTATAGGGCTGGTTAGTATTACGGGTATAGGGTGGGTTTGTTGGTTGGTTGGTTGGTTTTATGTGTATAGAGCTGGTTTGTTTTAGGTGTATAGAGCTGATTGGTTGGTTGGTAAGTTTTACGTGTATAGAGCTGGTTAGTTTTATGAGTATAGAGCTGGTCAGTTTTACGTGTATAGGGCTGGTCAGTTTTACGTGTATAGGGCTGGTCAGTTTTACGTGTATACGGCTGGTCAGTTTTACGTGTATAGGGCTGGTTAGTTTTGCGTGTATAGGGCTGGTCAGTTTTACGTGTATAGGGCTGGTTAGTTTTACGTGTATAGGGCTGGTTAGTTTTACGTGTATAGGGCTGGTTAAGTTTGCGTGTATAGGGCTGGTTAGTGTTACATGTATAAGGGTGGGTTTGTTGGTTGGTTGGTTTTATGTGTATAGAGCTGGTTGGTTGGTTGGTTAGTTTTACATCTATAGAGCTGGTTAGTTTTACGTGCATAGAGCTGGTTAGTTTTACGTGTATAGAGCTGGTTGGTTGCTTGGTTGGTTGGGTAGTTTTACGAGTATAGAGCTGGTTAGTTTTACGTGTATAGAGCTGGTTGGTTGGTTGTTAGTTTAATGTGTATAGAGCTGGTTAGTTTTACGTGTATAGGGCTGGTTAGTTTTACCTGTATAGGGCTCGTTAGTTTTACGTGTATAGGGCTGGTTAGTTTTGCGTGTATAGGGCTGGTCAGTTTTACGTGTATAGGGCTGGTTACTATTACGTGAATAGGGCTGGTTAAGTTTGCGTGTATAGGGCTGGTTAGTGTTACGTGTACAGGGTGGGTTTGTTGGTTAATTGGTTTTATGTGTATAGAGCTGGTTGGTTGCTTGGTTGGTTGGGTAGTTTTACGAGTATAGAGCTGGTTAGTTTTACGTGTATAGAGCTGGTTGGTTGGTTGTTTAGTTAAATGTGTATAGAGCTGGTTAGTTTTACATGTATAGGGCTGGTTACTTTTACGTGTATAGGGCTGGCCACCTTTACGTGTATAGGGCTGGTTAGTTTTACGTGTATAGGGCTGATTAGTTTTACGTGTATAGGGCTGGTTAGTTTTACGTGTATAGGGCTGGT
Source organism: Nothobranchius furzeri (assembly GCF_043380555.1). NCBI lineage: Eukaryota > Metazoa > Chordata > Actinopteri > Cyprinodontiformes > Nothobranchiidae > Nothobranchius > Nothobranchius furzeri. The sequence continues at coordinate 11,906,867 of NC_091749.1, read as the reverse complement.
TAGTTTTACGTGTATAGGGCTGGTCAGTTTTACGTGTATAGGGCTGGTCAGTTTTACGTGTATAGGGCTGGTCAGTTTTACGTGTACAGGGCTAGTCAGTTTTACGTGTATAGGGCTGGTCAGTTTTACGTGTATAGGGCTGGTTAGTTTTGCGTGTATAGGGCTGGTGAGTTTTACGGGTATAGGGCTGGTTAGTTTTACGGTTATAGGGTGGGTTTGTTGGTTGGTTGGTTGGTTTTATGTGTATGGAGCTGGTTACTTTTATGTGTATAGAGCTGGTTGGTTGGTTGGTAAGTTTTACCTGTATAGAGCTGGTTAGTTGTATGTGTATAGAGCAGGTTAGTTTTACGTGCATAGAGCTGGTTAGTTTTACGTGTATAGAGCTGGTTGGTTGGTTGGTTGGTTAGTTTTATGTGTATAGAGCTGGTTATTTTTATGTGTATAGGGCTCGTTAGTTTTACATGTATAGGGCTGGTCAGTTTTACGTGTATAGGGCTGGTCAGTTTTACGTGTATAGGGCTGGTTACTTTTACATGTATAGGGCTTGTTAGTTTTACGTGTATAGAGCTGGTTAGTTTTACGTGTATAGGGCTGGTCAGTTATACGTGTATAGGGCTGGTTTGTTTTACGTGTATAGGGCTCGTTACTTTTACGTGTATAGGGCTGGTTAAGTTTGCGTGTATAGGGCTTGTTAGTGTTACGTCTATAGGGTGGGTTGGTTGGTTGGTTTTATGTGTATAGAGCTGGTTGGTTGCTTGGTTGGTTGGGTAGTTTTACGTGTATAGAGCTGGTTAATTTTACGTGTATAGAGCTGGTTGGGTGGTTGGTTGGTTGGTTAGTTTAATGTGTATAGAGCTGGTTGTTTTACGTGTATAGGGCTGGTTAGTTTTACGTGTATAGGGCTGGTTAGTTTTGCGTATATAGGGCTGGTCAGTTTTGCGTGTATAGGGCTGGTCAGTTTTACGTGTATAGGGCTGGTTACTTTTACGTGTATAGGGCTGGTTAAGGTTGCGTGTATAGGGCTAGTTAGTTTTGCATGTATAGAGCTGGTTAGTTTTACGTGTATAGCGCTGGTTGGTTGGTTTGTTGGTTAGTTTTATGTGTATAGGGCTGGTTAGTTTTGCGTGTATAGGGCTGGTTAGTTTTACGGGTATAGGGTGGGTTTGTTGGTTGGTTGGTTGGTTTTATGTGTATGGAGCTGGTTAGTTTTACGTGTATAGAGCTGGTTGGTTGGTTAGTTTTACGTGTATAGAGCTGGTTAGTTTTACGTGTATTAGAGCTGGTTAGTTTTACGTGTATAGGGCTGGTTAGTTATACGTGTATAGGGCTGGTCAGTGTTACATATATAGGGCTGGTCAGTTTTACGTGTAGAGGGCTGGTCAGTTTTACGTGTATAGGGCTGGTTACTTTTACGTGTATAGAGCAGGTTACGTTTACGTGTATAGAGCAGGTTAGTTTTACGTGTATAGAGCAGGTTAGTTTTACGTGTATAGGGCTTGTTAGTTTTACGTGTATAGGACTGGTTAGTTTTGCGTGTATAGGGCTGGTTAGTTTTACGGGTATAGGGTGGGTTTGTTGGTTGGTTGGTTGGTTTTATGTGTATGGAGCTGGTTAGTTTTACGTGTATAGAGCTGGTTAGTTTTACGTGTATAGAGCTGGTTAGTTTTATGTGTACAGAGCTGGTTAGTTTTACGTGTACAGAGCTGGCTAGTTTTACATGTACAGAGCTGGTTAGTTTTACGTGTACAGGGCTGGTCAGTTTTATGTGTATAGGGCTGGTCAGTTTTACGTGTATAGGGCTGGTCAGTTTTACGTGTATAGGGCTGGTTAGTTTTACGTGTATAGGGCTGGTCAGTTTTACGTGTATAGGGCTGGTCAGTTTTACGTGTATAGGCCTGGTCAGTTTTACGTGTATGGGGCTGGTTACTTTTACGTGTATAGGGCTGGTTACTTTTACGTGTATAGGGCTGGTTACTTTTATGTGTATAGGGCTGGTTAAGTTTGCGTGTATAGGGCTGGTTAGTGTTACGTGTATAGGGTGGGTTTGTTGGTTAGTTTTATGTGTATAGAGCTGGTTGGTTGCTTGCTTGTTGGTTAGTTTTACATGTATAGAGCTGGTTAGTTTTACGTGTATAGAGCTGGTTAGTTGGTTGGTTGGTTAGTTTTATGTGTATAGAGCTGGTTAGTGTTACGTGTATAGGGCTCGTCAGTTTTACATGTATAGGGCTGGTCAGTTTTACGTGTATAGGGCTGGTTAGTTTTGCGTGTATAGGGCTGGTTAGTTTTGCGTGTATAGGGCTGGTTAGTTTTACGGGTATAGGGCTGGTTAGTTTTACGGGTATAGGGTGGGTTTGTTGGTTGGTTGGTTGGTTTTATGTGTATGGAGCTGGTTAGTTTTATGTGTATAGAGCTGGTTGGTTGTTGGTAAGTTTTACGTGTATAGAGCTGGTTAGTTTTATGTGTATAGAGCTGGTCAGTTTTACGTGTATAGGGCTGGTCAGTTTTACGTGTATAGGGCTGGTCAGTTTTACGTGTATACGGCTGGTCAGTTTTACGTGTATACGGCTGGTCAGTTTTACGTGTATAGGGCTGGTTAGTTTTACGTGTATAGGGCTGGTCAGTTTTACGTGTATAGGGCTGGTCAGTTTTACGTGTATAGGGCTGGTTAGTTTTACGTGTATAGGGCTGGTTAGTTTAACGTGTGTAGGGCTGGTTAGTTTTACGTGTATAGGGCTGGTTAGTTTAACGTGTGTAGGGCTGGTTAGTTTAACGTGTGTAGGGCTGGTCAGTTTTACATGTATAGGGCTGGTTACTTTTACGTGTATAGGGCTGGTTACTTTTACGTGTATAGGGCTGGTTACTTTTACGTGTATAGGGCTGGTTACTTTTACGTGTATAGGGCTGGTTACATTTATGTGTATAGGGCTGGTTAAGTTTGCGTGTATAGGGCTGGTTAGTTTTATGTGTATAGGGCTGGTTTGTTGGTTGGTTAGTTTTACGTCTATAGAGCTGGTTAGTTTTACGTGTATAGAGCTGGTTGGTTGGTTGGTTAGTTTTATGTGTATAGAGCTGGTTAGTTTTACGTGTATAGGGCTCGTTAGTTTTACGTGTATAGGGCTCGTTAGTTTTACGTGTACAGGGCTGGTTAGTTTTGCGTGTATAGGGCTGGTTAGTTTTGCGTGTTTAGGGCTGGTTAGTTTTACAGGTATAGGGCTGGTTAGTATTACGGGTATAGGGTGGTTTTGTTGGTTGGTTGGTTGGTTGGTTTTATGTGTATAGAGCTGGTTTGTTTTAGGTGTATAGAGCTGATTCGTTGGTTGGTAAGTTTTACGTGTATAGAGCTGGTTAGTTTTATGTGTATAGAGCTGGTCAGTATTACGTGTATAGGGCTGGTCAGTTTTACGTGTATAGGGCTGGTCAGTTTTACGTGTATACGGCTGGTCAGTTTTACGTGTATAGGGCTGGTTAGTTTTACGTGTATAGGGCTGGTTAGTTTTACGTGTATAGGGCTGGTTAAGTTTGCGTGTATAGGGCTGGTTAGTGTTACATGTATAAGGGTGGGTTTGTTGGTTGGTTGGTTTTATGTGTATAGAGCTGGTTGGTTGGTTGGTTAGTTTTACATCTATAGAGCTGGTTAGTTTTACGTGTATAGAGCTGGTTAGTTTTACGTGTTCAGAGCTGGTTGGTTGCTTGGTTGGTTGGGTAGTTTTACGAGTATAGAGCTGGTTAGTTTTACGTGTATAGAGCTGGTTGGTTGGTTGGTTAGTTTAATGTGTATAGAGCTGGTTAGTTTTACGTGTATAGGGCTGGTTAGTTTTACGTGTATAGGGCTGGTCAGTTTTACGTGTATAGGGCTGGTTACTATTACGTGAATAGGGCTGGTTAAGTTTGCGTGTATAGGGCTGGTTAGTGTTACGTGTACAGGGTGGGTTTGTTGGTTAATTGGTTTTATGTGTATAGAGCTGGTTGGTTGCTTGGTTTGTTGTGTAGTTTTACGTGTATAGAGCTGGTTAGTTTTACATGTATAACGCTGGTTGGTTGGTTGGTTAGTTAAATGTGTATAGAGCTGGTTAGTTTTACGTGTATAGGGCTGGTAAGTTTTACGTGTATAGGGCTGGTCAGTTTTACGTGTATAGGGCTGGTCAGTTTTACGTGAATAGGGCTGGTCAGTTTTACGTGTATAGGGCTGGTTAGTTTTACGTGTATAGGGCTGGTCAGTTTTACGTGTAAAGGGCTGGTCAGTTTTACGTGTATAGGGCTGGTTAGTTTTGCGTGTATAGGGCTGGTTAGTTTTCCGGGTATAGGGTGGGTTTGTTGGTTGGTTGGTTTTATGTGTACGGAGCTGGTTGGTTGGTTGGTTAGTTAAATGGGTATAGAGCTGGTTAGTTTTACGTGTATAGGGCTGTTCAGCTTTACGTGTATAGGGCTGGTCAGTTTTACGTGTATAGGGCTGGTCAGTTTTAAGTGTATGGGGCTGGTCAGTTTTACGTGTATAGGGCTGGTCAGTTTTACGTGTATAGGGCTGGTTACTTTTACGTGTATAGGGCTGGTTAAGTTTGCGTGTATAGGGCTGGTTAGTGTTACATGTATAAGGGTGGGTTTGTTGGTTGGTTGGTTTTATGTGTATAGAGCTGGTTGGTTGCTTGGTTGGTTGGGTAGTTTAACGAGTATAGAGCTGGTTAGTTTTACGTGTATAGAGCTGGTTGGTTGGTTGGTTAGTTTAATGTGTATAAAGCTGGTTAGTTTTACGTGTATAGGGCTGGTTAGTTTTACGTGTATAGGGCTAGTTAGTTTTACGTGTATAGGGCTGGTTAGTTTTGCGTGTATAGGGCTGGTCAGTTTTACGTGTATAGGGCTGGTTACTATTACGTGTATAGGGCTGGTTACTATTACGTGTATAGGGCTGGTTAAGTTTGCGTGTATAGGGCTGGTTAGTGTTACGTGTACAGGGTGGGTTTGTTGGTTAATTGGTTTTATGTGTATAGAGCTGGTTGGTTGCTTGGTTTGTTGTGTAGTTTTACGTGTATATAGCTGGTTAGTTTTACATGTATAGAGCTGGTTGGTTGGTTGGTTAGTTAAATGTGTATAGAGCTGGTTAGTTTTACGTGTATAGGGCTGGTTACTTTTACGTGTATAGGGCTGGTCACTTTTACGTGTATAGGGCTGGTTAGTTTTACGTGTATAGGGCTGGTTAGTTTTACGTGTATAGGGCTGGTCAGTTTTACGTGTATAGGGCTGGTCAGTTTTACGTGTATAGGGCTGGTCAGTTTTACGTGTACAGGGCTGGTCAGTTTTACGTGTATAGGGCTGGTCAGTTTTACGTGTATAGGGCTGGATAGTTTTGCGTGTATAGGGCTGGTGAGTTTTACGGGTATAGGGCTGGTTAGTTTTACGGGTATAGGGTGGGTTTGTTGGTTGGTTGGTTGGTTTTATGTGTATGGAGCTGGTTACTTTTATGTGTATAGAACTGGTTGGTTGGTTGGTAAGTTTTACGTGTATAGAGCTGGTTAGTTGTATGTGTATAGAGCTGGTTAGTTTTACGTGTATAGAGCTGGTTAGTTTTACGTGTATAGAGCTGGTCAGTTTTACGTGTATAGGGCTGGTCAGTTTTACGTGTATAGGGCTGGTCAGTTTTACGTGTATAGGGCTGGTCAGTTTTATGTGTATAGGGCTGGTCAGTTTTACGTGTATAGGGCTGTTCAGTTTTACATGTATAGGGCTGGTCAGTTTTACGTGTATAGGGCTGGTCAGTTTTACGTGTATAGGGCTGGTTAGTTTTACGTGTATAGGGCTGGTCAGTTTTACGTGTAAAGAGCTGGTTAGTTTTACGGGTATAGGGCTGGTTAGTTTTACGGGTATAGGGCTGGTTAGTTTTACGGGTATAGGGTGGGTTTGTTGGTTGGTTGGTTTTATGTGTATGGAGCTGGTTAGTTTTATGTGTATAGAGCTGGTTGGTTGGTTGGTTGGTAAGTTTTACGTGTATAGAGCTGGTTAGTTTTATATGTATAGAGCTGGTTAGTTTTACGTGTATAGAGCTGGTTAGTTTTACTTGTATAGGGCTGGTCAGTTTTACGTGTATAGGGCTGGTCAGTTTTACGTGTATAGGGCTGGTCAGTTTTACGTGTATAGGGCTGGTCAGTTTTACGTGTATAGGGCTGGTCAGGTTCACCTGTATAGAGCTGGTTAGTTTTACGTGTATAGGGCTGGTCAGTTTTACGTGTATAGGGCTGGTTAGTTTTACGTGTATAGGGCTGGTTAGTTTTACGGGTATAGGGTGGGTTTGTTGGTTGGTTGGTTTGATGTGTATGGAGCTGGTTAGTTTTACTTGTATAGAGCTGATTTGTTGGTTGGTTAGTTTTACGAGTATAGAGCTGGTTACTTTTACGTGTATAGAGCTGGTCAGTTTTACGTGTATAGGGCTGGTCAGTTTTACGTGTATAGGGCTGGTCAGTTTTATGTGTATAGGGCTGGTTAGTTTTACGTGTATAGGGCTGGTCAGTTTTACGTGTATAGGGCTGGTCAGTTTTACGTGTATAGGGCTGGTTACTTTTACGTGTATAGGAATGGTCAGTTTTACGTGTATAGGGCTGGTCAGTTTTACGTGTATAGGAATGGTCAGTTTTACGTGTATAGGGCTGGTTAGTTTTGCGTGTATAGGGCTGGTTAGTTTTGCGAGTATAGGGCTGGTTAGTTTTGCGTGTATAGGGCTGGTTAGTTTTACGGGAATAGGGTGGGTTTGTTGGTTGCTTGGTTTAATGTGTATGGAGCTGGTTAGTTTTACGTGTATAGAGCTGGTTTGTTGGTTGGTTAGTTTTGCGAGTATAGAGCTGGTTACTTTTACGTGTATAGAGCTGGTCAGTTTTACGTGTATAGGGCTGGTCAGTTTTACATGTATAGGGCTGGTCAGTTTTATGTGTATAGGGCTGGTCAGTTTTACGTGTATAGGGCTGGTCAGTTTTCCGTGTATAGGGCTGGTCAGTTTTACGTGTAAAGGGCTGGTCAGTTTTACGTGTATAGGGCTGGTCAGTTTTACGTGTATAGGAATGGTCAGTTTTACGTGTATAGGGCTGGTTACTTTTACGTGTATAGGAATGGTCAGTTTTACGTGTATAGGGCTGGTCAGTTTTACGTGTATAGGGCTCGTTAGTTTTACGTGTATAGGGCTGGTCAGTTTTACGTGTATAGGAATGGTCAGTTTTACGTGTATAAGGCTGGTTAGTTTTACCTGTATAAGGCTGGTTAGTTTTACCTGTATAGGGCTGGACAGTTTTACGTGTATAGGGCTGGTTAGTTTTACGTGTATAGGGCTGGTTACTTTTACGTGTATAGGGCTGGTTAAGTTTGCGTGCATAGGGCTGGTTAGTGTTACGTGTATAGGGTGGGTTTGTTGGTTGGTTGGTTTTATGTGTATAGAGCTGGTTGGTTGCTTGGCTGGTTGGGTAGTTTTACGAGTATAGAGCTGGTTAGTTTTACGTGTATAGGGCTGGTTAGTTTTACGTGTATAGGGCTGGTCAGTTTTACGTGTATAGGGCTGGTCAGTTTTACGTGTATAGGGCTGGTTAGTTTTACGGGTATAGGGGTGGGTTTGTTGGTTGGTTGGTTTTATGTGTATGGAGCTGGTTAGTTTTATGTGTATAGAGCTGGTTGGTTGGTTAGTTTTACATGTATAGAGCAGGTTAGTTTTACGTGTATAGGGCTGGTTACTTTTACGTGTATAGGGCTGGTTAGTTTTACGTGTATGGGGCTGGTTAGTTTTACGTGTATAGGGCTGGTCAGTTTTACGTGTATAGGGCTCGTTAGTTTTACGTGTATAGGGCTGGTCAGTTTTACGTGTATAGGAATGGTCAGTTTTACGTGTATAAGGCTGGTTAGTTTTACCTGTATAAGGCTGGTTAGTTTTACCTGTATAGGGCTGGACAGTTTTACGTGTATAGGGCTGGTTAGTTTTACGTGTATAGGGCTGGTTACTTTTACGTGTATAGGGCTGGTTAAGTTTGCGTGCATAGGGCTGGTTAGTGTTATGTGTATAGGGTGGGTTTGTTGGTTGGTTGGTTTTATGTGTATAGAGCTGGTTGGTTGCTTGGCTGGTTGGGTAGTTTTACGAGTATAGAGCTGGTTAGTTTTACGTGTATAGGGCTGGTTAGTTTTACGTGTATAGGGCTGGTCAGTTTTACGTGTATAGGGCTGGTCAGTTTTACGTGTATAGGGCTGGTTAGTTTTACGGGTATAGGGGTGGGTTTGTTGGTTGGTTGGTTTTATGTGTATGGAGCTGGTTAGTTTTATGTGTATAGAGCTGGTTGGTTGGTTAGTTTTACGTGTATAGAGCAGGTTATTTTTACGTGTGTAGGGCTGGTTACTTTTACGTGTATAGGGCTGGTTAGTTTTACGTGTATGGGGCTGGTTAGTTTTACGTGTATAGGGCTGGTCAGTTTTACGTGTATAGGGCTCGTTAGTTTTACGTGTATAGGGCTGGTCAGTTTTACGTGTATAGGAATGGTCAGTTTTACGTGTATAAGGCTGGTTAGTTTTACCTGTATAAGGCTGGTTAGTTTTACCTGTATAGGGCTGGACAGTTTTACGTGTATAGGGCTGGTTAGTTTTACGTGTATAGGGCTGGTTACTTTTACGTGTATAGGGCTGGTTAAGTTTGCGTGCATAGGGCTGGTTAGTGTTACGTGTATAGGGTGGGTTTGTTGGTTGGTTGGTTTTATGTGTATAGAGCTGGTTGGTTGCTTTGCTGGTTGGGTAGTTTTACGAGTATAGAGCTGGTTAGTTTTACGTGTATAGGGCTGGTTAGTTTTACGTGTATAGGGCTGGTTAGTTTTACGTGTATAGGGCTGGTCAGTTTTACGTGTAAAGGGCTGGTCAGTTTTACGTGTATAGGGCTGGTTAGTTTTGCGTGTATAGGGCTGGTTAGTTTTCCGGGTATAGGGTGGGTTTGTTGGTTGGTTGGTTTTATGTGTACGGAGCTGGTTGGTTGGTTGGTTAGTTAAATGGGTATAGAGCTGGTTAGTTTTACGTGTATAGGGCTGGTCAGCTTTACGTGTATAGGGCTGGTCAGTTTTACGTGTATAGGGCTGGTCAGTTTTAAGTGTATGGGGCTGGTCAGTTTTACGTGTATAGGGCTGGTCAGTTTTACGTGTATAGGGCTGGTTACTTTTACGTGTATAGGGCTGGTTAAGTTTGCGTGTATAGGGCTGGTTAGTGTTACATGTATAAGGGTGGGTTTGTTGGTTGGTTGGTTTTATGTGTATAGAGCTGGTTGGTTGCTTGGTTGGTTGGGTAGTTTAACGAGTATAGAGCTGGTTAGTTTTACGTGTATAGAGCTGGTTGGTTGGTTGGTTAGTTTAATGTGTATAAAGCTGGTTAGTTTTACGTGTATAGGGCTGGTTAGTTTTACGTGTATAGGGCTAGTTAGTTTTACGTGTATAGGGCTGGTTAGTTTTGCGTGTATAGGGCTGGTCAGTTTTACGTGTATAGGGCTGGTTACTATTACGTGTATAGGGCTGGTTACTATTACGTGTATAGGGCTGGTTAAGTTTGCGTGTATAGGGCTGGTTAGTGTTACGTGTACAGGGTGGGTTTGTTGGTTAATTGGTTTTATGTGTATAGAGCTGGTTGGTTGCTTGGTTTGTTGTGTAGTTTTACGTGTATATAGCTGGTTAGTTTTACATGTATAGAGCTGGTTGGTTGGTTGGTTAGTTAAATGTGTATAGAGCTGGTTAGTTTTACGTGTATAGGGCTGGTTACTTTTACGTGTATAGGGCTGGTCACTTTTACGTGTATAGGGCTGGTTAGTTTTACGTGTATAGGGCTGGTTAGTTTTACGTGTATAGGGCTGGTCAGTTTTACGTGTATAGGGCTGGTCAGTTTTACGTGTATAGGGCTGGTCAGTTTTACGTGTACAGGGCTGGTCAGTTTTACGTGTATAGGGCTGGTCAGTTTTACGTGTATAGGGCTGGTTAGTTTTGCGTGTATAGGGCTGGTGAGTTTTACGGGTATAGGGCTGGTTAGTTTTACGGGTATAGGGTGGGTTTGTTGGTTGGTTGGTTGGTTTTATGTGTATGGAGCTGGTTACTTTTATGTGTATAGAACTGGTTGGTTGGTTGGTAAGTTTTACGTGTATAGAGCTGGTTAGTTGTATGTGTATAGAGCTGGTTAGTTTTACGTGTATAGAGCTGGTTAGTTTTACGTGTATAGAGCTGGTCAGTTTTACGTGTATAGGGCTGGTCAGTTTTACGTGTATAGGGCTGGTCAGTTTTACGTGTATAGGGCTGGTCAGTTTTATGTGTATAGGGCTGGTCAGTTTTACGTGTATAGGGCTGTTCAGTTTTACATGTATAGGGCTGGTCAGTTTTACGTGTATAGGGCTGGTCAGTTTTACGTGTATAGGGCTGGTTAGTTTTACGTGTATAGGGCTGGTCAGTTTTACGTGTATAGAGCTGGTTAGTTTTACGGGTATAGGGCTGGTTAGTTTTACGGGTATAGGGCTGGTTAGTTTTACGGGTATAGGGTGGGTTTGTTGGTTGGTTGGTTTTATGTGTATGGAGCTGGTTAGTTTTATGTGTATAGAGCTGGTTGGTTGGTTGGTTGGTAAGTTTTACGTGTATAGAGCTGGTTAGTTTTATATGTATAGAGCTGGTTAGTTTTACGTGTATAGAGCTGGTTAGTTTTACTTGTATAGGGCTGGTCAGTTTTACGTGTATAGGGCTGGTCAGTTTTACGTGTATAGGGCTGGTCAGTTTTACGTGTATAGGGCTGGTCAGTTTTACGTGTATAGGGCTGGTCAGGTTCACCTGTATAGAGCTGGTTAGTTTTACGTGTATAGGGCTGGTCAGTTTTACGTGTATAGGGCTGGTTAGTTTTACGTGTATAGGGCTGGTTAGTTTTACGGGTATAGGGTGGGTTTGTTGGTTGGTTGGTTTGATGTGTATGGAGCTGGTTAGTTTTACTTGTATAGAGCTGATTTGTTGGTTGGTTAGTTTTACGAGTATAGAGCTGGTTACTTTTACGTGTATAGAGCTGGTCAGTTTTACGTGTATAGGGCTGGTCAGTTTTACGTGTATAGGGCTGGTCAGTTTTATGTGTATAGGGCTGGTTAGTTTTACGTGTATAGGGCTGGTCAGTTTTACGTGTATAGGGCTGGTCAGTTTTACGTGTATAGGGCTGGTTACTTTTACGTGTATAGGAATGGTCAGTTTTACGTGTATAGGGCTGGTCAGTTTTACGTGTATAGGAATGGTCAGTTTTACGTGTATAGGGCTGGTTAGTTTTGCGTGTATAGGGCTGGTTAGTTTTGCGAGTATAGGGCTGGTTAGTTTTGCGTGTATAGGGCTGGTTAGTTTTACGGGAATAGGGTGGGTTTGTTGGTTGCTTGGTTTAATGTGTATGGAGCTGGTTAGTTTTACGTGTATAGAGCTGGTTTGTTGGTTGGTTAGTTTTGCGAGTATAGAGCTGGTTACTTTTACGTGTATAGAGCTGGTCAGTTTTACGTGTATAGGGCTGGTCAGTTTTACATGTATAGGGCTGGTCAGTTTTATGTGTATAGGGCTGGTCAGTTTTACGTGTATAGGGCTGGTCAGTTTTACGTGTATAGGGCTGGTCAGTTTTACGTGTAAAGGGCTGGTCAGTTTTACGTGTATAGGGCTGGTCAGTTTTACGTGTATAGGAATGGTCAGTTTTACGTGTATAGGGCTGGTTACTTTTACGTGTATAGGAATGGTCAGTTTTACGTGTATAGGGCTGGTCAGTTTTACGTGTATAGGGCTCGTTAGTTTTACGTGTATAGGGCTGGTCAGTTTTACGTGTATAGGAATGGTCAGTTTTACGTGTATAAGGCTGGTTAGTTTTACCTGTATAAGGCTGGTTAGTTTTACCTGTATAGGGCTGGACAGTTTTACGTGTATAGGGCTGGTTAGTTTTACGTGTATAGGGCTGGTTACTTTTACGTGTATAGGGCTGGTTAAGTTTGCGTGCATAGGGCTGGTTAGTGTTACGTGTATAGGGTGGGTTTGTTGGTTGGTTGGTTTTATGTGTATAGAGCTGGTTGGTTGCTTGGCTGGTTGGGTAGTTTTACGAGTATAGAGCTGGTTAGTTTTACGTGTATAGGGCTGGTTAGTTTTACGTGTATAGGGCTGGTCAGTTTTACGTGTATAGGGCTGGTCAGTTTTACGTGTATAGGGCTGGTTAGTTTTACGGGTATAGGGGTGGGTTTGTTGGTTGGTTGGTTTTATGTGTATGGAGCTGGTTAGTTTTATGTGTATAGAGCTGGTTGGTTGGTTAGTTTTACGTGTATAGAGCAGGTTAGTTTTACGTGTATAGGGCTGGTTACTTTTACGTGTATAGGGCTGGTTAGTTTTACGTGTATGGGGCTGGTTAGTTTTACGTGTATAGGGCTGGTCAGTTTTACGTGTATAGGGCTCGTTAGTTTTACGTGTATAGGGCTGGTCAGTTTTACGTGTATAGGAATGGTCAGTTTTACGTGTATAAGGCTGGTTAGTTTTACCTGTATAAGGCTGGTTAGTTTTACCTGTATAGGGCTGGACAGTTTTACGTGTATAGGGCTGGTTAGTTTTACGTGTATAGGGCTGGTTACTTTTACGTGTATAGGGCTGGTTAAGTTTGCGTGCATAGGGCTGGTTAGTGTTACGTGTATAGGGTGGGTTTGTTGGTTGGTTGGTTTTATGTGTATAGAGCTGGTTGGTTGCTTGGCTGGTTGGGTAGTTTTACGAGTATAGAGCTGGTTAGTTTTACGTGTATAGGGCTGGTTAGTTTTACGTGTATAGGGCTGGTCAGTTTTACGTGTATAGGGCTGGTCAGTTTTACGTGTATAGGGCTGGTTAGTTTTACGGGTATAGGGGTGGGTTTGTTGGTTGGTTGGTTTTATGTGTATGGAGCTGGTTAGTTTTATGTGTATAGAGCTGGTTGGTTGGTTAGTTTTACGTGTATAGAGCAGGTTATTTTTACGTGTGTAGGGCTGGTTACTTTTACGTGTATAGGGCTGGTTAGTTTTACGTGTATGGGGCTGGTTAGTTTTACGTGTATAGGGCTGGTCAGTTTTACGTGTATAGGGCTCGTTAGTTTTACGTGTATAGGGCTGGTCAGTTTTACGTGTATAGGAATGGTCAGTTTTACGTGTATAAGGCTGGTTAGTTTTACCTGTATAAGGCTGGTTAGTTTTACCTGTATAGGGCTGGACAGTTTTACGTGTATAGGGCTGGTTAGTTTTACGTGTATAGGGCTGGTTACTTTTACGTGTATAGGGCTGGTTAAGTTTGCGTGCATAGGGCTGGTTAGTGTTACGTGTATAGGGTGGGTTTGTTGGTTGGTTGGTTTTATGTGTATAGAGCTGGTTGGTTGCTTTGCTGGTTGGGTAGTTTTACGAGTATAGAGCTGGTTAGTTTTACGTGTATAGGGCTGGTTAGTTTTACGTGTATAGGGCTGGTCAGTTTTACGTGTATAGGGCTGGTCAGTTTTACGTGTATAGGGCTGGTTAGTTTTACGGGTATAGGGGTGGGTTTGTTGGTTGGTTGGTTTTATGTGTATGGAGCTGGTTAGTTTTATGTGTATAGAGCTGGTTGGTTGGTTAGTTTTACGTGTATAGAGCAGGTTAGTTTTACGTGTATAGGGCTGGTTACTTTTACGTGTATAGGGCTGGTTAGTTTTACGTGTATGGGGCTGGTTAGTTTTACGTGTATGGGGCTGGTTAGTTTTACGTGTATGGGGCTGGTTAGTTTTACGTGTATGGGGCTGGTCAGTTTTACGTGTATAGGGCTGGTCAGTTTTACGTGTATAGGGCTGGTCAGTTTTACGTGTATAGGGCTGGTCAGTTTTACGTGTATAGGGCTGGTCAGTTTTACGTGTATAGGGCTGGTTAGTTTTGCGTGTATAGGGCTGGTTAGTTTTACGGGTATAGGGTTGGTTAGTTTTACAGGTATAGGGTGGGTTTGTTGGTTGGTTGGTTGGTTTTATGTGTATGGAGCTGGTTACTTTTAAGTGTATAGAGCTGGTTGGTTGGTTGGTAAGTTTTACGTGTATAGAGCTGGTTAGTTTTATGTGTATAGAGCTGGTTAGTTTTACGTGTATAGAGCTGGTCAGTTTTATGTGTATAGGGCTGGTCAGGTTTACATGTATAGGGCTGGTCAGTTTTATGTGTATAGGGCTCGTAGGTTTTACGTGTATAGGGCTGGTCAGTTTTACGTGTATAGGAATGGTCAGTTTTACGTGTATAGGGCTGGTTACTTTTACGTGTATAAGGCTGGTTAGTTTTACCTGTATAGAACTGATTAGTTTTACGTGTATAGGGCTGGTCAGTTTTATGTGTATAGGGCTGGTCAGTTTTACGTGTATAGGGCTGGTCAGTTTTACGTGTATAGGGCTGGTCAGTTTTACATGTATAGGGCTGGTCAGTTTTACGTGTATAGGGCTGGTCAGTTTTACGTGTATAGGAATGGTCAGTTTTACGTGTATAGGGCTGGTTAGTTTTGCGTGTATAGGGCTGGTTAGTTTTACGGGAATAGGGTGGGTTTGTTGGTTGGTTGGTTTAATGTGTATGGAGCTGGTTAGTTTTACGTGTATAGAGCTGGTTTGTTGGTTGGTTAGTTTTACGTGTATAGAGCTGGTTTGTTGGTTGGTTAGTTTTACGAGTATAGAGCTGGTCAGTTTTACGTGTATAGGGCTGGTCAGTTTTACGTGTATAGGGCTGGTCAGTTTTATGTGTATAGGGCTGGTTAGTTTTACGTGTATAGGGCTGGTCAGTTTTACGTGTATAGGGCTGGTCAGTTTTACGTGTATAGGGCTGGTTACTTTTACGTGTATAGGAATGGTCAGTTTTACATGTATAGGGCTGGTCAGTTTTACGTATATAGGAATGGTCAGTTTTACGTGTATAGGGCTGGTTAGTTTTGCGTATATAGGGCTAGTTAGTTTTGCGTGTATAGGGCTGGTTAGTTTTGCGTGTATAGGGCTGGTTAGTTTTACGGGAATCGTGTGGGTTTGTTGGTTGCTTGGTTTAATGTGTATGGAGCTGGTTAGTTTTACGTGTATAGAGCTGGTTTGTTGGTTGGTTAGTTTTGCGAGTATAGAGCTGGTTACTTTTACGTGTATAGAGCTGGTCAGTTTTACGTGTATAGGGCTGGTCAGTTTTACATGTATAGGGCTGGTCAGTTTTATGTGTATAGGGCTGGTCAGTTTTACGTGTATAGGGCTGGTCAGTTTTACGTGTAAAGGGCTGGTCAGTTTTACGTGTATAGGGCTGGTCAGTTTTACGTGTATAGGAATGGTCAGTTTTACGTGTATAGGGCTGGTTACTTTTACGTGTATAGGAATGGTCAGTTTTACGTGTATAGGGCTGGTCAGTTTTACGTGTATAGGGCTCGTTAGTTTTACGTGTATAGGGCTGGTCAGTTTTACGTGTATAGGAATGGTCAGTTTTACGTGTATAGGGCTGGTTACTTTTACGTGTATAAGGCTGGTTAGTTTTACCTGTTTAGAACTGGTTAGTTTTACGTGTATAGGGCTGGACAGTTTTACGTGTATAGGGCTGGTTAGTTTTACATGTATAGGGCTGGTTACTTTTACGTGTATAGGGCTGGTTAAGTTTGCGTGTATAGGGCTGGTTAGTGTTACATGTATAGGGTGGGTTTGTTGGTTGGTTGGTTTTATGTGTATAGAGCTGGTTGGTTGCTTGGCTGGTTGGGTAGTTTTACGAGTATAGAGCTGGTTAGTTTTACGTGTATAGGGCTGGTTAGTTTTACGTGTATAGGGCTGGTCAGTTTTACGTGTATAGGGCTGGTCAGTTTTACGTGTATAGGGCTGGTCAGTTTTACGTGTATAGGGTTGGTTAGTTTTACGGGTATAGGGGTGGGTTTGTTGGTTGGTTGGTTTTATGTGTATGGAGCTGGTTAGTTTTATGTGTATAGAGCTGGTTGGTTGGTTAGTTTTACGTGTATAGAGCAGGTTAGTTTTACGTGTATAGGGCTGGTTACTTTTATATGTATAGGGCTGGTCACTTTTACGTGTATAGGGCTGGTTAGTTTTACGTGTATAGGGCTGGTTAGTTTTACGTGTATAGGGCTGGTCAGTTTTACGTGTATAGGGCTGGTCAGTTTTACGTGTATAGGGCTGGTCAGTTTTACGTGTATAGGGCTGGTCAGTTTTACGTGTATAGGGCTGGTCAGTTTTACGTGTATAGGGCTGGTTAGTTTTGCGTGTATAGGGCTGGTTAGTTTTACGGTATAGGGCTGGTTAGTTTTACGGGTATAGGGTGGGTTTGTTGGTTGGTTGGTTGGTTTTATGTGTATGGTGCTGGTTACTTTTATGTGTATAGAGCTGGTTGGTTGGCTTGGTAAGTTTTACGTGTATAGAGCTGGTTAGTTGTATGTGTATAGAGCTGGTTAGTTTTACGTGTATAGAGCTGGACAGTTTTACGTGTATCGGGCTGGTCAGGTTTACGTGTATAGGGCTGGTCAGTTTTATGTGTATAGGGCTGGTCAGTTTTACGTGTATAGGGCTGGTCAGTTTTACATGTATAGGGCTGGTCAGTTTTACGTGTATAGGGCTGGTCAGTTTTACGTGTATAGGGCTGGTTAGTTTTACGTGTATAGGGCTGGTCAGTTTTACGTGTATAGGGCTGGTCAGTTTTACGTGTATAGGGCTGGTTAGTTTCTCGTGTTTAGGGCTGGTTAGTTTTACGGGTATAGGGCTGGTTAGTTTTACGGGTATAGGGTGGGTTTGTTGGTTGGTTGGTTTTATGTGTATGGAGCTGGTTAGTTTTATGTGTATAGAGCTGGTTTGTTGGTTGGTAAGTTTTACGTGTATAGAGCTGGTTAGTTTTATATGTATAGAGCTGGTTAGTTTTACGTGTATAGGGCTGGTCGGTTTTACGTGTATAGGGCTGGTCAGGTTTACCTGTATAGAGCTGGTCAGTTTTACGTGTATAGAGCTGGTCAGTTTTACATGTATAGGGCTGGTCAGGTTTACCTGTATAGAGCTGGTTAGTTTTACGTGTATAGGGCTGGTCAGTTTTACGTGTATAGGGCTGGTTACTTTTACGTGTATAGGGCTGGTTAGTTTTAAGGGTATAGGGTGGGTTTGTTGGTTGGTTGGTTTTATGTGTATGGAGCTGGTTAGTTTTACGTGTATAGAGCTGGTTTGTTGGTTGGTTAGTTATACGAGTATAGAGTTGGTTACTTTTACGTGTATAGAGCTGGTCAGTTTTACGTGTATAGGGCTGGTCAGTTTTACGTGTATAGGGCTGGTCAGTTTTACATGTATAGGGCTGGTCAGTTTTACGTGTATAGGGCTGGTTAGTTTCACGTGTACAGGGCTGGTCAGTTTGACGTGTATATGACTGGTCAGTTTTACGTGTATAGGGCTGGTTACTTTTACGTGTATAGGGCTGGTTAGTTTTACGTGTATAGGGCTGGTCAGTTTTACGTGTATAGGGCTGGTCAGTTTTACGTGTATAGGGCTGGTCAGTTTTAAGTGTATAGGGCTGGTCAGTTTTACGTGTGTAGGGCTGGTTACTTTTACGTGTATAGGGCTGGTTAAGTTTGCGTGTATAGGGCTGGTTAGTGTTACGTGTATAGGGTGGGTTTGTTGGTTGGTTGGTTTTACGTGTATAGAGCTGGTTAGTTTTACGTGTATAGAGCTGGTTGGTTGGTTGATTAGTTTTATGTGTATAGAGCTGGTTAGTTTTACTTGTATAGGGCTCGTTAGTTTTACGTGTATAGGGCTGGTCAGTTTTACATGTATAGGAATGGTCAGTTTTACGTGTATAGGGCTGGTTACTTTTACGTGTATAAGGCTGGTTAGTTTTACCTGTATAGAACTGGTTAGTTTTACGTGTATAGGGCTGGTCAGTTTTACGTGTATAGGGCTGGTTAGTTTTACGTGTATATGGCTGGTTACTTTTATGTGTATAGGGCTGGTTAAGTTTGCGTGTATAGGGCTGGTTAGTGTTACGTGTATAGGGTGGGTTTGTTGGTTGGTTGGTTTTATGTGTATAGAGCTGGTTGGTTGCTTGGTTGGTTGGGTAGTTTTCCGAGTATAGAACTGGTTAGTTTTACGTGTATAGAGCTTGTTGGTTGGTTGGTTAGTTTTATGTGTATAGAGCTGGTTAGTTTTACGTGTATAGGGCTCGTTAGTTTTACGTGTATAGGGCTGGTTAGTTTTACGGGAATAGGGTGGGTTTGTTGGTTGGTTGGTTTAATGCAGGGTATATACAGCAATCCTTAAGTAAAATTTACTACTTTTTAATACTTTTTTTACTACCTTCAGAATTTTTTTTAAAACCATCACAACACTAAATTGCAAGTGTTAATCAGCGACCTATTTACACATATTTTAACATATATAACATACAAAAAGAATAGACTTAGAGACTCACTGATGTTGACAACGTATTGCACGTATTTATTTTACTTAGAAAATAAGCCAGGCACTTCTGTTCAGCGGTTCAGACAGTTGACCACGAGGCCTGAAATGATGCACAACGACCACTGAATATGACGTCATCATTATGTGACCGGATATGCTAAAGTAGGGCTGCTCGATTATGGCAAAAACAATAATCATGATTATTTTGACTGGAATTGAGATCTCGATTATTTAAGACGATTTTTCAATTTATGTAGATTTTTTTTTATTCAGTCATAAAACTGCTCAGGGAACAATCAGGGCAAAAATAAACAAGAAACAAGATGATCACTAAAATAACTCCTGATTTCCAGTATAAAAAGACCAATATACTTATAGCTCATAGTTTATGACCCAAGGGCTATAGACCTTGGTTTAACTCATTTAAGTCTAACCAGTACAGACCCAAATACCAACATATTGCAAATACTGACAGCAAGAATTATACAGTGGCATTTATAACAAATACATGCAAATTGATGTTCACTAAATGTTGCGTAGCATTTATTTAGTCATGTCAAGGTGCTGTAGGAGAGTGCACTAGCACCGTGTCCTCAGAGAGATTAGTTATTATTTATCAGCGTGAGGAACTTATTTCTACCTTATTTATAAACTATTTATTTACAAGTCCATCCGTTAATGTAATAATTGCCCCAACCACAGCTGCACCCCCACCCCCAACCCGGTCTCACAGCAATCAGGAGCAAGCTGCACGTGTTTAGCACGCCGCACGCGCACATTTAGCCGTTTTTAGCGGCTCAGGAGTCCGCAGGTGCGTTGTGTGTGTCACTCACTCTGGTTAATCCAACAGGGAGTCGGCTCCGAGAGCTGTCTTTAGCAACTGACACATCACTACATCATTCCCTTTCCTATAATGTCCTGAAGAACGGTCCGGAGTGCAGGCGGAGTGTTTAGCTAACCTGCAGGAAATGTTGACGACAGTTACCCAGAAAGAAGCTAAGGGTTACCAGAGATGTTTCTGAGGTGTTCGCCAGGTACTTTTAAGATTTAAAAAGTCAAGAAGCGGGTCTGAGAAGCTGTTAGAAATAGCGTCAAAGTAGCTAAGTTAACTTGGCAACACTGGGAGGAGCGCCTCATTTGCAACTCAAGGCAGCGCAAGTGGGAGGAGCAAATAATCGGCTTGTTTTGTTTTTATAATCGTTCAAAACATTTCATTCGGAATATATTTCTATGTCGATGTTCAGAATACGACATCTGATAGTCTGAAAAAAATAATACCTAATTTGGAAAAAATAATACCTCTGAGACCAAATTTAACACTTTTAATGGCCTTAAATTTGACTATTTTTATTTATCACTTTTTAATACTTTTTAAAACCCCGCGGACACCCTGTTAATGTGTTTGGAGCTGGTTAGTTTTACGTGTATAGAGCTGGTTTGTTGGTTGGTTAGTTTTATGTGTATAGAGCTGGTTAGTTTTACGTGTATAGGGCTGGTCAGTTTTACGTGTATAGGGCTGGTTAGTTTTACGTGTATAGGGCTGGTCAGTTTTACGTGTATAGGGCTGGTCAGTTTTCGTGTATAGGGCTGGTTAGTGTTACGTGTATAGGTGGGTTTATTGGTTGGTTGGTTTCATGTGTATGGAGCTGGTTAGTTTTATGTGTATAGAGCTGGTTGGTTGGTTGGTTAGTTTTACATGTATAGAGCAGGTTAGTTTTACGTGTATAGGGCTGGTTACTTTTACGTGTATAGGGCTGGTTAAGTTTGCGTGTATAGGGCTGGTTAGTGTTACGTGTATAGGGTGGGTTTGTTGGTTGGTTGGTTTTATGTGTATAGAGCTGGTTGGTTTCTTGGCTGGTTGGGTAGTTTTACGAGTATAGAGCTGGTTAGTTTTACGTGTATAGGGCTGGTTAGTTTTACGTGTATAGGGCTGGTCAGTTTTACGTGTATAGGGCTGGTCAGTTTTACGTGTATAGGGCTGGTTAGTTTTACGGGTATAGGGTGGGTTTGTTGGTTGGTTTGTTTTATGTGTATGGAGCTGGTTAGTTTTATGTGTATAGAGCTGGTTGGTTGGTTGGTTAGTTTTACGTGTATAGAGCAGGTTAGTTTTACGTGTATAGGGCTGGTTACTTTTACGTGTATAGGGCTGGTGACATTTACGTGTATAGGGCTGGTTAGTTTTACGTGTATAGGGCTGGTTAGTTTTACGGGTATAGGGCTGGTTAGTTTTACGGGTATAGGGTGGGTTTGTTGGTTGGTTGGTTTTATGTGTATGGAGCTGGTTAGTTTTATGTGTATAGAGCTGGTTGGTTGGTTGGTAAGTTTTACGTGTATAGAGCTGGTTAGTTTTAATATGTATAGAGCTGGTTAGTTTTACGTGTATAGAGCTGGTTAGTTTTACGGGTATAGGGCTGGTTAGTTTTACGGGTATAGAGTGGGTTTGTTGGTTGGTTGGTTTTATGTGTATGGAGCTGGTTAGTTGTATGTGTATAGAGCTGGTTGGTTGGTTGGTAAGTTTTACGTGTATAGAGCTGGTTAGTTTTATATGTATAGAGCTGGTTAGTTTTACGTGTATAGGGCTGGTCAGTTTTACGTGTATAGGGCTGGTCAGTTTTACGTGTATAGGGCTGGTCAGTTTTATGTGTATAGGGCTGGTCAGGTTTACCTGTATAGAGCTGGTTAGTTTTACGTGTATAGGGCTGGTCAGTTTTACGTCTATAGGGCTGGTTACTTTTACGTGTATAGGGCTGGTTAGTTTTACGGGTATAGGGTGGGTTTGTTGGTTGGTTGGTTTTATTTGTATGGAGCTGGTTAGTTTTACGTGTATAGAGCTGGTTTGTTGGTTGGTTAGTTTTACGAGTATAGAGCTGGGTACTTTTACGTGTATAGAGCTGGTCAGTTTTACGTGTATAGGGCTGGTCATTTTTACGTGTATAGGGCTGGTCAGTTTTACATGTATAGGGCTGGTCAGTTTTACGTGTATAGGGCTGGTTAGTTTCACGTGTACAGGGCTGGTCAGTTTTACGTGTATAGGGCTGGTCAGTTTTACGTGTATAGGGCTGGTTACTTTTACGTGTATAGGGCTGGTTAGTTTTACGTGTATAGGGCTGGTCAGTTTTACGTGTATAGGGCTGGTCAGTTTTACGTGTATAGGGCTGGTCAGTTTTACGTGTATAGGGCTGGTCAGTTTTACGTGTGTAGGGCTGGTTACTTTTACGTGTATAGGGCAGGTTAAGTTTGCGTGTATAGGGCTGGTTAGTGTTACGTGTATAGGGTGGGTTTGTTGGTTGGTTGGTTTTACGTGTATAGAGCTGGGTGGTTTTACGTGTATAGAGCTGGTTGGTTGGTTGATTAGTTTTATGTGTATAGAGCTGGTTAGTTTTACGTGTATAGGGCTCGTTAGTTTTACGTGTAAAGGGCTGGTCAGTTTTACGTGTATAGGAATGGTCAGTTTTACGTGTATAGGGCTGGTTACTTTTACGTGTATAAGGCTGGTAAGTTTTACCTGTATAGAACTGGTTAGTTTTACGTGTATAGGGCTGGTCAGTTTTACTTGTATAGGGCTGGTTAGTTTTACGTGTATAGGGCTGGTTACTTTTACGTGTATAGGGCTGGTTAGTTTTACATGTATAGGGCTGGTCAGTTTTACGTGTATAGGGCTGGTCAGTTTTATGTGTATAGGGCTGTTTAGTTTTACGGGTATAGGGTGGGTTTGTTGGTTGGTTGGTTTAATGTGTATGGAGCTGGTTAGTTTTATGTGTATAGAGCTGGTTGGTTGGTTAGTTTTACATGTATAGAGCAGGTTAGTTTTACGTGTATAGGGCTGGTTACTTTTACGTGTATAGGGCTGGTCACTTTTACGTGTATAGGGCTGGTTAGTTTTACGTGTATAGGGCTGGTTAGTTTTACGTGTATAGGGCTGGTTAGTTTTACGTGTATAGGGCTGGTTAGTTTTACGTGTATAGGGCTGGTCAGTTTTACGTGTATAGGGCTGGTCAGTTTTACGTGTATAGGGCTGGTTAGTTTTACATGTATAGGGCTGGTTAGTTTTACGTGTATAGGGCTGGTCAGTTTTACGTGTATTTGGCTGGTCAGTTTTGCGTGTATAGGGCTGGTTAGTTTGACGGGTATAGGGCTGGTTAGTTTGACGGGTATAGGGCTGGTTAGTTTTACGGGTATAGGGTGGGTTTGTTGTTTGGTTGTTTGGTTTTATGTGTATGGAGCTGGTGACTTTTATGTGTATAGAGCTGGTTGGTTGGTTGGTAAGTTTTACGTGTATAGAGCTGGTTAGTTGTATGTGTATAGAGCTGGTTAGTTTTACGTGTATAGGGCTGCTCAGTTTGACGTGTATAGGGCTGGTCAGTTTTACGTGTATAGGGCTGGTTAGTTTTACGTGTATAGGGCTGGTTAGTTTTATGAGTATAGGGCTGGTTAGTTTTACGTGTATAGGGCTGGCCAGTTTTACGTGTATAGGGCTGGTCAGTTTTACGTGTATAGGGCTTGTTAGTTTTACGTGTATAGGGCTGGTTAGTTTTACGTGTATAGGGCTGGTTAGTTTTACAAGTATAGGGCTGGTTAGTTTTGCGTGTATAGGGCTGGTTAGTTTGACGTGTATAGGGCTGGTTAGTTTGACGTGTATAGGGCTGATTATTTTTACGTGTATAGGGCTGGTTAGTTTTACGTGTATAGGGCTGGTTAGTTTTGCGTGTATAGGGCTGGTTAGTTTTACGTGTATAGGGCTAGTTAGTTTTACGTGTATTGGGCTGGTTAGTTTTACGTGTATTGGGCTGTTAGTTTTACGTGTATAGGGCTGGTTAGTTTTACGTGTATAGGGCTGGTTAGTTTTACGTGTATAGGGCTGGTAATGGGCCATTCCCATCTGTACCGGGTCGGCCCGGGCCGGGTAGCCACAGTCGGCCCCAGCCTGGCCCGGTTGATTCCACACATCCTTGTCTTAAGCCCATGTTGGCTGATTCTACCCACCAATCAGAGGCTTGCTCTAATGGAAGGTGTGAATTTGCTGTCAGCAGTGGGTGTGTTGGCCCTGCTCGGCCTGAAGCAGACCCCCTCGAGAAGAGGGCTGAGAATGAGCCTCAGTTGGCCCGGAAAAATACCAGGCCACCCAGATATGTAAACAACCTACGCTACCCGGCCCGGGCCGACCCGGTACAGATGGAAATGGCCCATTAGTTTTATGTGTATAGGGCTGGTTAGTTTTACGTTTATAGGGCTGGTTAGTTTTACGTTTATAGGGCTGGCTACTTTTATGTGTATAGGGCTGGTTACTTTTACGTGTATAGGGCAGGTTAAGTTTGCGTGTATAGGGCTGGTTAGTTTTACGGGTATAGGGTGGGTTTGTTGGTTGGTTGGTTGGTTTTATGTGTATGGAGCTGGTTAGTTTTATGTGTATAGAGCTGGTTGGTTGGTTGGTAAGTTTTAGGTGTATAGAGCTGGTTAGTTTTATGTGTATAGGGCTGGTCAGTTTTACGTGTATAGGGCTGGTCAGTTTTACGTGTATAGGGCTGGTCAGTTTTACGTGTATAGGGCAGGTTAAGTTTGCGTGTGTAGGGCTGGTTAGTTTTACGTGCATAGGGTGGGTTTGTTGGTTGGTTGGTTTCATTTGTATAGAGCTGGTTGGTTGGTCGGTTAGTTTTATGTGTATAGAGATGGTTAGTTTGACGTGTATAGGGCTCGTTAGTTTTGCGTGTATAGGGCTGGTTAGTTTTGCAGGTATAGGGCTGGTTAGTTTTACGGGTATAGGGTGGGTTTGTTTGTTGGTTTTATGTGTATGGAGCTGGTTAGTTTTATGTGTATAGAGCTGGTTAGTTTTATGTGTATAGGGCTGGTTAGTTTTACGTGTATAGAGCTGGTTAGTTTTACGTGTATAGAGCTGGTTAGTTTGACGTGTATAGGGCTCGTTAGTTTTGCGTGTATAGGGCTGGTTAGTTTTGCAGGTATAGGGCTGGTTAGTTTTACGGGTATAGGGTGGGTTTGTTGGTTGGTTTTATGTGTATGGAGCTGGTTAGTTTTACATGTATAGAGCTGGTTAGTTTTATGTGTATAGAGCTGGTTAGTTTTACGTGTATAGGGCTGGTTAGTTTTACGTGTATAGGGCTGGTCAGTTTTACGTGTATAGGGCTGGTAAGTTTTACGTGTATAGGGCTGGTTACTTTTACGTGTATAGGGCTGGTTAGTTTTACGTGTATAGGGCTGGTTAGTTTTGCGTGTATAGGGCTGGTTACTTTTACGTGTATAGGGCTGGTTAGTTTTACGTGTATAGGGCTGGTTAGTTTTACGTGTATAGGGCTGGTCAGTTTTACGTGTATAGGGCTGGTCAGTTTTACGTGTATAGGGCTGGTCAGTTTTACGTGTGTAGGGCTGGTTGGTTGGTTGATTAGTTTTATGTGTATAGAGCTGGTTAGTTTTACGTGTATAGGGCTCGTTAGTTTTACGTGTATAGGGCTGGTCAGTTTTACGTGTATAGGAATGGTCAGTTTTACGTGTATAGGGCTGGTTACTTTTACGTGTATAAGGCTGGTTAGTTTTACCTGTATAGAACTGGTTAGTTTTACGTGTATAGGGCAGGTCAGTTTTACGTGTATAGGGCTGGTTAGTTTTACGTGTATAGGGCTGGTTACTTTTACGTGTATAGGGCTGGTTAGTTTTACGTGTATAGGGCTGGTCAGTTCTACGTGTATAGGGCTGGTCAGTTTTACGTGTATAGGGCTGTTTAGTTTTACGGGTATAGGGTGGGTTTGTTGGTTGGTTGGTTTTATGTGTATGGAGCTGGTTAGTTTTATGTGTATAGAGCTGGTTGGTTGGTTGGTTAGTTTTACATGTATAGAGCAGGTTAGTTTTACGTGTATAGGGCTGGTTACTTTTACGTGTATAGGGCTGGTCACTTTTACGTGTATAGGGCTGGTTAGTTTTACGTGTATAGGGCTGGTTAGTTTTACGTGTATAGGGCTGGTTAGTTTTACGTGTATAGGGCTGGTTAGTTTTACGTGTATAGGGCTGGTCAGTTTTTCGTGTATAGGGCTGGTCAGTTTTACGTGTATAGGGCTGGTCAGTTTTACGTGTATAGGGCTGGTTAGTTTTGCGTGTATAGGGCTGGTTAGTTTGACGGGTATAGGGCTGGTTAGTTTTACGGGTATAGGGTGGGTTTGTTGGTTGGTTGGTTGGTTTTATGTGTATGGAGCTGGTTACTTTTATGTGTATAGAGCTGGTTGGTTGGTTGGTAAGTTTTACGTGTATAGAGCTGGTTAGTTGTATGTGTATAGGGCTGGTCAGTTTTACGTGTATAGGGCTGGTCAGTTTTACGTGTATAGGGCTGGTCAGTTTTACGTGTATAGGGCAGGTTAAGTTTGCGTGTGTAGGGCTGGTTAGTTTTACGTGCATAGGGTGGGTTTGTTGGTTGGTTGGTTTCATTTGTATAGAGCTGGTTGGTTGGTCGGTTAGTTTTATGTGTATAGAGATGGTTAGTTTGACGTGTATAGGGCTCGTTAGTTTTGCGTGTATAGGGCTGGTTAGTTTTGCAGGTATAGGGCTGGTTAGTTTTACGGGTATAGGGTGGGTTTGTTTGTTGGTTTTATGTGTATGGAGCTGGTTAGTTTTATGTGTATAGAGCTGGTTAGTTTTATGTGTATAGGGCTGGTTAGTTTTACGTGTATAGAGCTGGTTAGTTTTACGTGTATAGAGCTGGTTAGTTTGACGTGTATAGGGCTCGTTAGTTTTGCGTGTATAGGGCTGGTTAGTTTTGCAGGTATAGGGCTGGTTAGTTTTACGGGTATAGGGTGGGTTTGTTGGTTGGTTTTATGTGTATGGAGCTGGTTAGTTTTACATGTATAGAGCTGGTTAGTTTTATATGTATAGAGCTGGTTAGTTTTACGTGTATAGGGCTGGTTAGTTTTACGTGTATAGGGCTGGTCAGTTTTACGTGTATAGGGCTGGTAAGTTTTACGTGTATAGGGCTGGTTACTTTTACGTGTATAGGGCTGGTTAGTTTTACGTGTATAGGGCTGGTTAGTTTTGCGTGTATAGGGCTGGTTACTTTTACGTGTATAGGGCTGGTTAGTTTTACGTGTATAGGGCTGGTTAGTTTTACGTGTATAGGGCTGGTCAGTTTTACGTGTATAGGGCTGGTCAGTTTTACGTGTATAGGGCTGGTCAGTTTTACG
Organism: Nothobranchius furzeri; assembly: GCF_043380555.1. Taxonomy (NCBI): domain Eukaryota; kingdom Metazoa; phylum Chordata; class Actinopteri; order Cyprinodontiformes; family Nothobranchiidae; genus Nothobranchius; species Nothobranchius furzeri. Next base: position 11,880,312 of record NC_091749.1, on the reverse strand, counting down.
TGTGTAGGGCTGGTTGGTTGGTTGATTAGTTTTATGTGTATAGAGCTGGTTAGTTTTACGTGTATAGGGCTCGTTAGTTTTACGTGTATAGGGCTGGTCAGTTTTACGTGTATAGGAATGGTCAGTTTTACGTGTATAGGGCTGGTTACTTTTACGTGTATAAGGCTGGTTAGTTTTACCTGTATAGAACTGGTTAGTTTTACGTGTATAGGGCAGGTCAGTTTTACGTGTATAGGGCTGGTTAGTTTTACGTGTATAGGGCTGGTTACTTTTACGTGTATAGGGCTGGTTAGTTTTACGTGTATAGGGCTGGTCAGTTCTACGTGTATAGGGCTGGTCAGTTTTACGTGTATAGGGCTGTTTAGTTTTACGGGTATAGGGTGGGTTTGTTGGTTGGTTGGTTTTATGTGTATGGAGCTGGTTAGTTTTATGTGTATAGAGCTGGTTGGTTGGTTGGTTAGTTTTACATGTATAGAGCAGGTTAGTTTTACGTGTATAGGGCTGGTTACTTTTACGTGTATAGGGCTGGTCACTTTTACGTGTATAGGGCTGGTTAGTTTTACGTGTATAGGGCTGGTTAGTTTTACGTGTATAGGGCTGGTTAGTTTTACGTGTATAGGGCTGGTTAGTTTTACGTGTATAGGGCTGGTCAGTTTTACGTGTATAGGGCTGGTCAGTTTTACGTGTATAGGGCTGGTCAGTTTTACGTGTATAGGGCTGGTTAGTTTTGCGTGTATAGGGCTGGTTAGTTTGACGGGTATAGGGCTGGTTAGTTTTACGGGTATAGGGTGGGTTTGTTGGTTGGTTGGTTGGTTTTATGTGTATGGAGCTGGTTACTTTTATGTGTATAGAGCTGGTTGGTTGGTTGGTAAGTTTTACGTGTATAGAGCTGGTTAGTTGTATGTGTATAGAGCTGGTTAGTTTTACGTGTATAGGGCTGCTCAGTTTGACGTGTATAGGGCTGGTCAGTTTTACGTGTATAGGGCTGGTTAGTTTTACGTGTATAGGGCTGGTTAGTTTTATGTGTATAGGGCTGGTTAGTTTTATGTGTATAGGGCTGGCCAGTTTTACGTGTATAGGGCTGGTCAGTTTTACGTGTATAGGGCTTGTTAGTTTTACGTGTATAGGGCTGGTTAGTTTTACGTGTATAGGGCTGGTTAGTTTTACAAGTATAGGGCTGGTTAGTTTTGCGTGTATAGGGCTGGTTAGTTTGACGTGTATAGGGCTGGTTAGTTTGACGTGTATAGGGCTGGTTAGTTTTACGTGTATAGGGCTGGTTAGTTTTACGTGTAAGGGCTGGTTAGTTTTGCGTGTAAAGGGCTGGTTAGTTTTACGTGTATTGGGCTAGTTAGTTTTACGTGTATTGGGCTGGTTAGTTTTACGTGTATTGGGCTGTTAGTTTTACGTGTATAGGGCTGGTTAGTTTTACGTGTATATGGCTGGATAGTTTTACGTGTATAGGGCTGGTAATGGGCCATTCCCATCTGTACCGGTTCGGCCCGGGCCGGGTAGCCACAGTCGGCCCCAGCCTGGCCCGGTTGATTCCACACATCCTTGTCTTAAGCCCATGTTGGCTGATTCTAACCACCAATCAGAGGCTTGCTCTAATGGAAGGTGTGAATTTGCTGTCAGCAGTGGGTGTGTTGGCCCTGGTCGGCCTGAAGCAGACCCCCTCGCGAAGAGGGCTGAGCATGAGCCTCAGTTGGCCCGGAAAAATACCAGGCCACCCAGATATGTAAACAACCTACGCTACCCGGCCCGGGCCGACCCGGTACAGATGGAAACGGCCCATTATTTTTACGTGTATAGGGCTGGTTAGTTTTACGTTTATAGGGCTGGATAGTTTTACGTTTATAGGGCTGGTTACTTTTATGTGTATAGGGCTGGTTACTTTTACGTGTATAGGGCAGGTTAAGTTTGCGTGTATAGGACTGGTTAGTTTTACGTGTAAAGGGTGGGTTTGTTGGTTGGTTGGTTTTATGTGTATGGAGCTGGTTAGTTTTATGTGTATAGAGCTGGTTGGTTGGTTGGTAAGTTTTAGGTGTATAGAGCTGGTTAGTTTTATGTGTATAGGGCTGGTCAGTTTTACGTGTATAGGGCTGGTCAGTTTTACGTGTATAGGGCTGGTCAGTTTTACGTGTATAGGGCAGGTTAAGTTTGCGTGTGTAGGGCTGGTTAGTTTTACGTGCATAGGGTGGGTTTGTTGGTTGGTTGGTTTCATTTGTATAGAGCTGGTTGGTTGGTCGGTTAGTTTTATTTGTATAGAGCTGGTTAGTTTGACGTGTATAGGGCTCGTTAGTTTTGCGTGTATAGGGCTGGTTAGTTTTGCAGGTATAGGGCTGGTTAGTTTGACGTGTATAGAGCTGGTTAGTTTTACGTGTATAGGGCTGGTTAGTTTTACGTGTATAGGGCTGGTCAGTTTTACGTGTATAGGGCTGGTCAGTTTTACGTGTATACGGCTGGGTACTTTTACGTGTATAGGGCTGGTTAGTTTTACGTGTATAGGGCTGGTTAGTTTTACGTGTATAGGGCTGGTTAGTTTTGCGTGTATAGGGCTGGTTACTTTTACGTGTATAGGGCTGGTTAGTTTTACGTGTATAGGGCTGGTCAGTTTTACGTGTATAGGGCTGGTCAGTTTTACGTGTATAGGGCTGGTCAGTTTTACGTGTATAGGGCTGGTCAGTTTTACGTGAGTAGGGCTGGTTACTTTTACGTGTATAGGGCTGGTTAAGTTTGCGTGTATAGGGCTGGTTAGTCTTACGTGTATAGGGTGGGTTTGTTGGTTGATTGGTTTTACGTGTATAGAGCTGGTTAGTTTTACGTGTATAGAGCTGGTTGGTTGGTTGATTAGTTTTATGTGTATAGGGCTGGTCAGTTTTACGTGTATAGGAATGGTCAGTTTTACGTGTATAGGGCTGGTTACTTTTACGTGTATAAGGCTGGTTAGTTTTACCTGTATAGAACTGGTTAGTTTTACGTGTATAAGGCTGGTTAGTTTTACCTGTATAGAACTGGTTAGTTTTACGTGTATAGGGCTGGTCAGTTTTACGTGTATAGGGCTGGTTAATTTTACGTGTATAGGGCTGGTTACTTTTACGTGTATAGGGCTGGTTAGTTTTACGTGTATAGGGCTGGTCAGTTTTACGTGTATAGGGCTGGTCAGTTTTACGTGTATAGGGCTGTTTAGTTTTACGGGTATAGGGTGGGTTTGTTGGTTGGTTGGTTTTATGTGTATGGAGCTGGTTAGTTTTATGTGTATAGAGCTGGTTGGTTGGTTGGTTAGTTTTACATGTATAGAGCAGGTTAGTTTTACGTGTATAGGGCTGGTTACTTTTACGTGTATAGGGCTGGTCACTTTTACGTGTATAGGGCTGGTTAGTTTTACGTGTATAGGGCTGGTTAGTTTTACGTGTATAGGGCTGGTTAGTTTTACGTGTATAGGGCTGGTTAGTTTTACGTGTATAGGGCTGGTCAGTTTTACGTGTATAGGGCTGGTCAGTTTTACGTGTATAGGGCTGGTTAGTTTTACGTGTATAGGGCTGGTTAGTTTTACGTGTATAGGGCTGGTCAGTTTTACGTGTATAGGGCTGGTCAGTTTTACGTGTATAGGGCTGGTTAGTTTTGCGTGTATAGGGCTGGTTAGTTTGACGGGTATAGGGCTGGTTAGTTTTACGGGTATAGGGTGGGTTTGTTGGTTGGTTGGTTTTATGTGTATGGAGCTGGTTACTTTTATGTGTATAGAGCTGGTTGGTTGGTTGGTAAGTTTTACGTGTATAGAGCTGGTTAGTTGTATGTGTATAGAGCTGGTTAGTTTTATGTGTATAGGGCTGCTCAGTTTGACGTGTATAGGGCTGGTCAGTTTTACGTGTATAGGGCTGGTTAGTTTTACGTGTATAGGGCTGGTTAGTTTTATGTGTATAGGGCTGGTTAGTTTTACGTGTATAGGGCTGGCCAGTTTTACGTGTATAGGGCTGGTCAGTTTTAAGTGTATAGGGCTTGTTAGTTTTACGTGTATAGGGCTGGTTAGTTTTACGTGTATAGGGCTGGTTAGTTTTACAAGTATAGGGCTGGTTAGTTTTGCGTGTATAGGGCTGGTTAGTTTGACGTGTATAGGGCTGGTTAGTTTGACGTGTATAGGGCTGGTTAGTTTTACGTGTATAGGGCTGGTTAGTTTTACGTGTATAGGGCTGGTTAGTTTTGCGTGTAAAGGGCTGGTTAGTTTTACGTGTATTGGGCTAGTTAGTTTTACGTGTATTGGGCTGGTTAGTTTTACGTGTATTGGGCTGTTAGTTTTACGTGTATAGGGCTGGTTAGTTTTACGTGTATATGGCTGGTTAGTTTTACGTGTATAGGGCTGGTAATGGGCCATTCCCATCTGTACCGGTTCGGCCCGGGCCGGGTAGCCACAGTCGGCCCCAGCCTGGCCCGGTTGATTCCACACATCCTTGTCTTAAGCCCATGTTGGCTGATTCTAACCACCAATCAGAGGCTTGCTCTAATGGAAGGTGTGAATTTGCTGTCAGCAGTGGGTGTGTTGGCCCTGGTCGGCCTGAAGCAGACCCCCTCGAGAAGAGGGCTGAGCATGAGCCTCAGTTGGCCCGGAAAAATACCAGGCCACCCAGATATGTAAACAACCTACGCTACCCGGCCCGGGCCGACCCGGTACAGATGGAAACGGCCCATTAGTTTTACGTGTATAGGGCTGGTTAGTTTTACGTTTATAGGGCTGGATAGTTTTACATTTATAGGGCTGGTTACTTTTATGTGTATAGGGCTGGTTACTTTTACGTGTATAGGGCAGGTTAAGTTTGCGTGTATAGGACTGGTTAGTTTTACGTGTAAAGGGTGGGTTTGTTGGTTGGTTGGTTTTATGTGTATGGAGCTGGTTAGTTTTATGTGTATAGAGCTGGTTGGTTGGTTGGTAAGTTTTAGGTGTATAGAGCTGGTTAGTTTTATGTGTATAGGGCTGGTCAGTTTTACGTGTATAGGGCTGGTCAGTTTTACGTGTATAGGGCTGGTCAGTTTTACGTGTATAGGGCAGGTTAAGTTTGCGTGTGTAGGGCTGGTTAGTTTTACGTGCATAGGGTGGGTTTGTTGGTTGGTTGGTTTCATTTGTATAGAGCTGGTTGGTTGGTCGGTTAGTTTTATGTGTATAGAGCTGGTTAGTTTGACGTGTATAGGGCTCGTTAGTTTTGCGTGTATAGGGCTGGTTAGTTTTGCAGGTATAGGGCTGGTTAGTTTGACGTGTATAGAGCTGGTTAGTTTTACGTGTATAGGGCTGGTTAGTTTTACGTGTATAGGGCTGGTCAGTTTTACGTGTATAGGGCTGGTCAGTTTTACGTGTATACGGCTGGGTACTTTTACGTGTATAGGGCTGGTTAGTTTTACGTGTATAGGGCTGGTTAGTTTTACGTGTATAGGGCTGGTTAGTTTTGCGTGTATAGGGCTGGTTACTTTTACGTGTATAGGGCTGGTTAGTTTTACGTGTATAGGGCTGGTCAGTTTTACGTGTATAGGGCTGGTCAGTTTTACGTGTATAGGGCTGGTCAGTTTTACGTGTATAGGGCTGGTCAGTTTTACGTGAGTAGGGCTGGTTACTTTTACGTGTATAGGGCTGGTTAAGTTTGCGTGTATAGGGCTGGTTAGTCTTACGTATATAGGGTGGGTTTGTTGGTTGATTGGTTTTACGTGTATAGAGCTGGTTAGTTTTACGTGTATAGAGCTGGTTGGTTGGTTGATTAGTTTTATGTGTATAGAGCTGGTTAGTTTTACGTGTATAGGGCTCGTTAGTTTTACGTGTATAGGGCTGGTCAGTTTTACGTGTATAGGAATGGTCAGTTTTACGTGTATAGGGCTGGTTACTTTTACGTGTATAAGGCTGGTTAGTTTTACCTGTATAGAACTGGTTATTTTTACGTGTATAGGGCTGGTCAGTTTTACGTGTATAGGGCTGGTTAGTTTTACGTGTATAGGGCTGGTTACTTTTACGTGTATAGGGCTGGTTAGTTTTACGTGTATAGGGCTGGTCAGTTTTACGTGTATAGGGCTGGTCAGTTTTACGTGTATAGGGCTGTTTAGTTTTACGGGTATAGGGTGGGTTTGTTGGTTGGTTGGTTTTATGTGTATGGAGCTGGTTAGTTTTATGTGTATAGAGCTGGTTGGTTGGTTGGTTAGTTTTACATGTATAGAGCAGGTTAGTTTTACGTGTATAGGGCTGGTTACTTTTACGTGTATAGGGCTGGTCAGTTTTACGTGTATAGGGCTGGTTAGTTTTACGTGTATAGGGCTGGTTAGTTTTACGTGTATAGGGCTGGTTAGTTTTACGTGTATAGGGCTGGTTAGTTTTACGTGTATAGGGCTGGTCAGTTTTACGTGTATAGGGCTGGTCAGTTTTACGTGTATAGGGCTGGTTAGTTTTACGTGTATAGGGCTGGTTAGTTTTACGTGTATAGGGCTGGTCAGTTTTACGTGTATAGGGCTGGTCAGTTTTACGTGTATAGGGCTGGTTAGTTTTGCGTGTATAGGGCTGGTTAGTTTGACGGGTATAGGGCTGGTTAGTTTTACGGGTATAGGGTGGGTTTGTTGGTTGGTTGGTTGGTTTTATGTGTATGGAGCTGGTTACTTTTATGTGTATAGAGCTGGTTGGTTGGTTGGTAAGTTTTACGTGTATATAGCTGGTTAGTTGTATGTGTATAGAGCTGGTTAGTTTTATGTGTATAGCGCTGCTCAGTTTGACGTGTATAGGGCTGGTCAGTTTTACGTGTATAGGGCTGGTTAGTTTTACGTGTATAGGGCTGGTTAGTTTTATGTGTATAGGGCTGGTTAGTTTTACGTGTATAGGGCTGGCCAGTTTTACGTGTATAGGGCTGGTCAGTTTTACGTGTATAGGGCTTGATAGTTTTACGTGTATAGGGCTGGTTAGTTTTACGTGTATAGGGCTAGGTAGTTTTACGTGTATAGGGCTGGTTAGATTTGCGTGTATAGGGCTGGTTAGTTTTACGTGTATAGGGCTAGTTAGTTTTACGTGTATTGGGCTGGTTAGTTTTACGTGTATTGGGCTGTTAGTTTTACGTGTATAGGGCTGGTTAGTTTTACGTGTATAGGGCTGGTTAGTTTTACGTGTATAGGGCTGGTAATGGGCCATTCCCATCTGTACCGGGTCGGCACGGGCCGGGTAGCCACAGTCGGCCCCAGCCTGGCCCGGTTGATTCCACACATCCTTGTCTTAAGCCCATGTTGGCTGATTCTACCCACCAATCAGAGGCTTGCTCTAATGGAAGGTGTGAATTTGCTGTCAGCAGTGGGTGTGTTGGCCCTGGTCGGCCTGAAGCAGACCCCCTCGAGAAGAGGGCTGAGAATGAGCCTCAGTTGGCCCGGAAAAATACCAGGCCACCCAGATATGTAAACAACCTACGCTACCCGGCCCGGGCCGACCCGGTACAGATGGAAATGGCCCATTAGTTTTACGTGTATAGGGCTGGTTAGTTTTACGTTTATAGGGCGTGTTAGTTTTACGTTTATAGGGCTGGTTACTTTTACGTGTATAGGGCAGGTTAAGTTTGCGTGTATAGGGCTGGTTAGTTTTACGTGTAAAGGGTGGGTTTGTTGGTTGGTTGGTTTTATGTGTATAGAGCTGGTTGGTTGGTCGGTTAGTTTTATGTGTATAGAGCTGGTTAGTTTGATGTGTATAGGGCTCGTTAGTTTTACGTGTATAGGGCTGGTTAGTTTTATGTGTATAGGGCTGGTTAGTTTTGCGTGTATAGGGCTGGTTAGTTTTACGGGTATAGGGCTGGTTAGTTTTACGGGTATAGGGTGGGTTTGTTGGTTGGTTGGTTGGTTTTATGTGTATGGAGCTGGTTAGTTTTATGTGTATAGAGCTGGTTGGTTGGTTGGTAAGTTTTAGGTGTATAGGGCTGGTTAGTTTTACGGGTATAGGGCTGGTTAGTTTTACGGTTATAGGGCTGGTTAGTTTTACGGGTATAGGGTGGGTTTGTTGGTTGGTTGGTTGGTTTTATGTGTATGGAGCTGGTTAGTTTTATGTGTATAGAGCTGGTTGGTTGGTTGGTAAGTTTTAGGTGTATAGGGCTGGTTAGTTTTACGGGTATAGGGCTGGTTAGTTTTACGGTTATAGGGTGGGTTTGTTGGTTGGTTGGTTGGTTTTATGTGTATGGAGCTGGTTAGTTTTACGTGTAGAGAGCTGGTTGTTTGGTTAGTTTTATGTGTATACACATGGTTAGTTTTACGTGTATAGAGCTGGTTAGTTTTACGTGTATAGGGCTGGTTAGTTATACGTGTATAGGGTGGGTTTATTGGTTGGTTGGTTTCATTTGTATAGAGCTGGTTGGTTGGTCGGTTAGTTTTATGTGTATAGAGCTGGTTAGTTTGACGTGTATAGTGCTCGTTAGTTTGCGTGTATAGGGCTGGTTAGTTTTGCAGGTATAGGGCTGGTTAGTTTTACATGTATAGGGCTGGTTAGTTTTACGTGTATAGGGCTGGTTACTTTTACGTGTATAGGGCTGGTTACTTTTACGTGTATAGGGCTGGTTACTTTTACGTGTATAGGGTTGGTTAAGTTTGCTTGTATAGGGCTGGTTAGCTTTACGTGTATAGGGTGGGTTTGTTGGTTGGTTAGTTTTACGTGTATAGAGCTGGTTAGTTTTACGTGTATAGAGCTGGTTGGTTGGTTAGTTTTATGTGTATAGAGCTGGTTAGTTTTACGTGTATAGGGCTCGTTAGTTTTACGTGTATAGGGCTGGTTAGTTTTGCGTGTATAGGGCTGGTTAGTTTTACGTGTATAGGGCTGGTTAGTTTTACGTGTATAGGGCTGGTTAGTTTTGCGTCTATAGGGCTGGTTAGTTTTACGGGTATAGGGCTGGTTAGTTTTACGTGTATTGGGCTGGTTAGTTTTACGTGTATTGGGCTGTTAGTTTTACGTGTATAGGGCTGGTTAGTTTTACGTGTATAGGGCTGGTTAGTTTTACGTGTATAGGGCTGGTAATGGGCCATTCCCATCTGTACCGGGTCGGCCCGGGCCGGGTAGCCACAGTCGGCCGCAGCCTGGCCCGGTTGATTCCACACATCCTTGTCTTAACCCCATGTGGGCTTATTCTACCCAACAATCAGAAGCTTGCTCTAATGGAAGGTGTGAATTTGCTGTCAGCAGTGGGTGTGTTGGCCCTGGTCGGCCTGAAGCAGACCCCCTCGAGAAGAGGGCTGAGAATAAGCCTTGGTTGGCCCGGAAAAATACCAGGCCACCCAGATATGTAAACAACCTACGCTACCCGGCCTGGGCCGACCCGGTACAGATGGAAATGGCCCATTAGTTTTACGTGTATAGGGCTGTTTAGTTTTACGTTTATAGGGCTGGTTACTTTTACGTTTATAGGGCTGGTTACTTTTATATGTATAGGGCTGGTTACTTTTACGTGTATAGGGCAGGTTAAGTTTGCGTGTATAGGGCTGGTTAGTTTTACGTGTATAGGGTGGGTTTGTTGGTTGGTTGGTTTTATGTGTATAGAGCTGGTTGGTTGGTCGGTTAGTTTTATGTGTATAGAGCTGGTTAGTTTGACGTGTATAGGGCTCGTTAGTTTTACGTGTATAGGGGTGGTTAGTTTTATATGTATAGGGCTGGTTAGTTTTGCGTGTATAGGGCTGGTTAGTTTTACGGGTATAGGGCTGGTTAGTTTTACGGGTATAGGGTGGGTTTGTTGTTTGGTTGGTTGGTTTTATGTGTATGGAGCTGGTTAGTTTTATGTGTATAGAGCTGGTTGGTTGGATGGTAAGTTTAAGGTGTATAGAGCTGGTTAGTTTTATGTGTATAGAGCTGGTTAGTTTTACGTGTATAGGGCCGGTCAGTTTTACGTGTATAGGGCTGGTCAGTTTTACGTGTAAAGGGCTTGTTAGTTTTACGTGTATAGGGCTGGTTAGTTTTACGTGTATAGGGCTGGTTAGTTTTACTAGTATAGGGCTGGTCAGTTTTACGTGTATAGGGCTGGTCAGTTTTACGTGTATAGGGCTGGTCAGTTTTACGTGTATAGGGCTGGTCAGTTTTACATGTATAGGGCTGGTTACTTTTACATGTATAGGGCTGGTTACTTTTACATGTATAGGGCTGGTTACTTTTACATGTATAGGGCTGGTTACTTTTACATGTATAGGGCTGGTTACTTTTACGTGTATAGGGCTGGTTAGTTTTACGTGTATAGGGTTGGTTTCTTGGTTGGTTAGTTTTACGTGTATAGAGCTGGTTAGTTTTAGGTGTATAGAGCTGGTTGGTTGGTTGGTTAGTTTTATGTGTATAGAGCTGGTTAGTTTTACGTGTATAGGGCTCGTTAGTTTTACGTGTATAGGGCTGGTTAGTTTTGCGTGTATAGGGCTGGTTAGTTTTACGGGTAAAGGGTGGGTTTGTTGGTTGGTTGGTTTTATGTGTATGGAGCTGGTTAGTTTTACGTGTATAGAGCTGGTTTGTTGGTTGGTTAGTTTTACGATTATAGAGCTGGTTAGTTTTATGTGTATAGAGCTGGTTACTTTTACGTGTATAGGGCTGCTCAGTTTGACGTGTATAGGGCTGGTCAGTTTTACGTGTATAGGGCTGGTTAGTTTTACGTGTATAGGGCTGGTTAGTTTTACATGTATAGGGCTGGTTAGTTTTACGTGTATAGGGCTCGTTAGTTTTACGTGTCTGGGCTGGTTTGTTTTGCGTGTATAGGGCTGGTTGGTTTTACGGGTAAAGGGTGGGTTTGTTGGTTGGTTGGTTTTATGTGTATGGAGCTGGTTAGTTTTACGTGTATAGAGCTGGATTGTTGGTTGGTTAGTTTTACGAGTATAGAGCTGGTTAGTTTTATGTGTATAGAGCTGGTTAGTTTTACGTGTATAGGGCTGGTCAGTTTTACGTGTATAGGGCTGGTCAGTTTTACGTGTATAGGGCTGGTTAGTTTTACGTGTATAGGGCTGGTTAGTTTTACGTGTATAGTGCTGGTTAGTTTTACGTGTATAGGGCTGGTCAGTTTCACGTGTATAGGGCTGGTCAGTTTTACGTGTAAAGGGCTTGTTAGTTTTACGTGTATAGGGCTGGTTAGTTTTACGTGTATAGGGCTGGTCAGTTTTACATGTATAGGGCTGGTTACTTTTACGTGTATAGGGCTGGTTACTTTTACGTGTATAGGGCTGGTTACTTTAATGTGTATAGGGCTGGTTAAGTTTGCGTGTATAGGGCTGGTTAGTTTTACGTGTATAGGGTTGGTTTGTTGGTTGGTTAGTTTTACGTGTATAGAGCTGGTTAGTTTTACGTGTATAGAGCTGGTTGGTTGGTTGGTTAGTTTTATGTGTATAGGGCTGGTTAGTTTTACGTGTATAGGGCTGGTTAGTTTTGCGTGTATAGGGCTGGTTAGTTTTACGGGTATAGGGTGGGTTTGTTGGTTGGTTGGTTTTATGTGTATGGAGCTGGTTAGTTTTATGTGTATAGAGCTGGTTAGTTTTACGCGTATAGGGCTGGTCAGTTTTACGTGTATAGGGCTGGTCAGTTTTACGTGTATAGGGCTGGTTAGTTTTACGTGTATAGGGCTGGTTAGTTTTACGTGTATAGGGCTGGTTAGTTTTACGTGTATAGGGCTGGTCAGTTTTACGTGTATAGGGCTGGTCAGTTTTACGTGTATAGGGCTGGTCAGTTTTACGTGTATAGGGCTGGTTAGTTTTACGTGTATAGGGCTGGTTAGTTTTACGTTTATAGGGCTGGTTAGTTTTACGTGTATAGGGCTGGTTAGTTTTGCTTTTATAGGGCTGGTTAGTTTTACGTGTATAGGGCTGGTTAGTTCTACGTGTATAGGGCTGGTCAGTTTTACATGTATAGGGCTGGTTACTTTTACGTGTATAGGGCTGGTTACTTTTACGTGTATAGGGCTGGTTACTTTTACGTGTATAGGGTTGGTTAAGTTTGCGTGTATAGGGCTGGTTAGCTTTACGTGTATAGCGTGGGTTTGTTGGTTGGTTAGTTTTACGTGTATAGAGCTGGTTAGTTTTACGTGTATAGAGCTGGATGGTTAGTTGGTTAGTTTTATGTGTATAGAGCTGGTTACTTTTACGTGTATAGGGCTCGTTAATTTTACGTGTATAGGGCTGGTTAGTTTTGAGTGTATAGGGCTCGTTAGTTTTACGTGTATAGGGCTGGTTAGTTTTGCGTCTATAGGGCTGGTTAGTTTTACGGGTATAGGGTGGGTTTGTTGGTTGGTTGGTTGGTTTTATGTGTATGGAGCTGGTTAGTTTTACGTGTATAGAGCTGGTTGGTTGTTAGGTTTACGTGTATAGAGCTGGTTAGTTTTACGTGTATAGAGCTGGTTAGTTTTACGTGTATAGGGCTGGTAAGTTATACGTGTATAGGGCTGGTTAGTTTTACGTGTATCGGGCTGGTCAGTTTTACGTGTATAGGGCTGGTCAGTTTTACGTGTATAGGGCTGGTAAGTTATACGTGTATAGGGCTGGTTAGTTTTACGTGTATCGGGCTGGTCAGTTTTACGTGTATCGGGCTGGTCAGTTTTACGTGTATAGGGCTGGTTTCTTTTACGTGTATAGAGCAGGTTAGTTTTACGTTTATAGGGCTTGTTAGTTTTACGTGTATAGGGCTGGTTAGTTTTACGTGTATAGGGCTGGTTAGTTTTGCGTGTATAGGGCCGGTTAGTTTTACGGGTATAGGGTGGGTTTGTTGGTTGGTTGGGTGGTTGGTTGGTTTTATGTGTATGGAGCTGGTTAGTTTTATGTGTATAGAGCTGGTTAGTTTTACGTGTATAGGGCTGGTCAGTTTTACGTGTATAGGGCTGGTCAGTTTTACGTGTATAGGGCTGGTCAGTTTTACGTGTATAGGGCTGGTCAATTTTACATGTATAGGGCTGGTTACTTTTACATGTATAGGGCTGGTTACTTTTACATGTATAGGGCTGGTTACTTTTACGTGTATAGGGCTAGTTACTTTTATGTGTATAGGGCTGGTTAAGTTTGCGTGTATAGGGCTGGTTAGTTTTACGTGTATAGGGTTGGTTTCTTGGTTGGTTAGTTTTACGTGTATAGAGCTGGTTAGTTTTAGGTGTATAGAGCTGGTTGGTTGGTTGGTTAGTTTTATGTGTATAGAGCTGGTTAGTTTTACGTGTATAGGGCTCGTTAGTTTTACGTGTATAGGGCTGGTTAGTTTTGCGTGTATAGGGCTGGTTAGTTTTACGGGTAAAGGGTGGGTTTGTTGGTTGGTTGGTTTTATGTGTATGGAGCTGATTAGTTTTACGTGTATTGAGCTGGTTTGTTGGTTGGTTAGTTTTACGATTATAGAGCTGGTTAGTTTTATCTGTATAGAGCTGGTTACTTTTACGTGTATAGGGCTGCTCAGTTTGACGTGTATAGGGCTGGTCAGTTTTACGTGTATAGGGCTGGTTAGTTTTACGTGTATAGGGCTGGTTAGTTTTACATGTATAGGGCTGGTTAGTTTTACGTGTATAGGGCTCGTTAGTTTTACGTGTCTGGGCTGGTTTGTTTTGCGTGTATAGGGCTGGTTGGTTTTACGGGTAAAGGGTGGGTTTGTTGGTTGGTTGGTTTTATGTGTATGGAGCTGGTTAGTTTTACGTGTATAGAGCTGGTTTGTTGGTTGGTTAGTTTTACGAGTATAGAGCTGGTTAGTTTTATGTGTATAGAGCTGGTTAGTTTTACGTGTATAGGGCTGGTCAGTTTTACGTGTATAGGGCTGGTCAGTTTTACGTGTATAGGGCTGGTTAGTTTTACGTGTATAGGGCTGGTTAGTTTTACGTGTATAGTGCTGGTTAGTTTTACGTGTATAGGGCTGGTCAGTTTCACGTGTATAGGGCTGTTCAGTTTTACGTGTAAAGGGCTTGTTAGTTTTACGTGTATAGGGCTGGTTAGTTTTACGTGTATAGGGCTGGTCAGTTTTACATGTATAGGGCTGGTTACTTTTACGTGTATAGGGCTGGTTACTTTTACGTGTGTAGGGCTGGTTACTTTAATGTGTATAGGGCTGGTTAAGTTTGCGTGTATAGGGCTGGTTAGTTTTACGTGTATTGAATTGGTTTGTTGGTTGGTTAGTTTTACGTGTATAGAGCTGGTTAGTTTTACGTGTATAGAACTGGTTGGTTGGTTGGTTAGTTTTATGTGTATAGGGCTGGTTAGTTTTACGTGTACAGGGCTGGTTAGTTTTGCGTGTATAGGGCTGGTTAGTTTTACGGGTATAGGGTGGGTTTGTTGGTTGGTTGGTTTTATGTGTATGGAGCTGGTTAGTTTTATGTGTATAGAGCTGGTTAGTTTTACGTGTATAGGGCTGGTTAGTTTTACGTGTATAGGGCTGGTTAGTTTTACGTGTATAGGGCTGGTCAGTTTTACGTGTATAGGGCTGGTCAGTTTTACGTGTATAGGGCTGGTCAGTTTTACGTGTATAGGGCTGGTTAGTTTTACGTGTATAGGGCTGGTTAGTTTTACGTTTATAGGGCTGGTTAGTTTTACGTGTATAGGGCTGGTTAGTTTTGCTTTTATAGGGCTGGTTAGTTTTACGTGTATAGGGCTGGTTAGTTCTACGTGTATAGGACTGGTCAGTTTTACATGTATAGGGCTGGTTACTTTTACGTGTATAGGGCTGGTTACTTTTACGTGTATAGGGCTGGTTACTTTTACGTGTATAGGGTTGGTTAAGTTTGCGTGTATAGGGCTGGTTAGCTTTACGTGTATAGCGTGGGTTTGTTGGTTGGTTAGTTTTACGTGTATAGAGCTGGTTAGTTTTACGTGTATAGAGCTGGTTGGTTGGTTGGTTAGTTTTATGTGTATAGAGCTGGTTACTTTTACGTGTATAGGGCTCGTTAATTTTACGTGTATAGGGCTGGTTAGTTTTGCGTCTATAGGGCTGGTTAGTTTTACGGGTATAGGGTGGGTTTGTTTGTTGGTTGGTTGGTTTTATGTGTATGGAGCTGGTTAGTTTTACGTGTATAGAGCTGGTTGGTTGGTTAGGTTTACGTGCATAGAGCTGGTTAGTTTTACGTGTATAGAGCTGGTTAGTTTTACGTGTATAGGGCTGGTAAGTTATACGTGTATAGGGCTGGTTAGTTTTACGTGTATCGGGCTGGTCAGTTTTACGTGTATAGGGCTGGTCAGTTTTACGTGTATAGGGCTGGTAAGTTATACGTGTATAGGGCTGGTTAGTTTTACGTGTATCGGGCTGGTCAGTTTTACGTGTATAGGGCTGGTTTCTTTTACGTGTATAGGGCTGGTTAATTTTACGTGTATAGGGCTGGTTACTTTTACGTGTATAGGGCTGGTTACTTTTACGTGTATAGGGCTGGTTACTTTTATGTGTATAGGGCTGGTTAAGTTTGCGTGTATAGGGCTGGTTAGTTTTATGTGTATAGGGTGGGTTTGTTGGTTGGTTAGTTTTACGTGTATAGAGCTGGTTAGTTTTACGTGTATAGAGCTGGTTTGTTGGTTGGTTAGTTTTACGTGTATAGGGCTGGTCAGTTTTATGTGTATAGGGCTCGTTAGTTTTGCATGTATAGGGCTGGTTAGTTTTACGGGTATAGGGTGGGTTTGTTGGTTGGTTGGTTGGTTTTATGTGTATGGAGCTGGTTAGTTTTATGTGTATAGAGCTTGTTGGTTGGTTGGTAAGTTTTACGTGTATAGAGCTGGTTAGTTTTATGTGTATAGAGCTGGTTAGTTTTACGTGTATAGGGCTGGTTAGTTTTACGTGTATAGGGCCTGTTAGTTTTACGTGTATAGGGCTGGTCAGTTTTACGTGTATAGGGCTGGTCAGTTTTACGTGTATAGGGCTGGTCAGTTTTACGTGTATAGGGCTGGTTAGTTTAACGTGTATAGGGCTGATCAGTTTTACATGTACAGGGCTGCTTATTTTTACGTGTATAGGGATGGTTACTTTTACGTGTAGAGGGCTGGTTACTTTTACGTGTATAGGGCTGGTTACTTTTATGTGTATAGGGCTGGTTAAGTTTGCGTGTATAGGGCTGGTTAGTTTTACGTGTATAGGGTGGGTTTGTTGGTTGGTTAGTTTTAAGTGTATATAGCTGGTTAGTTTTACGTGTATCGAGCTGGTTTGTTGGTTGGTTACTTTTACGTGTATAGAGCTGGTTACTTTTACGTGTATAGAGCTGGTCAGTTTTACGTGTAAAGAGCTGGACAGTTTTACGTGTATAGGGCTGGTCAGTTTTACGTGTATAGGGCTGGTCAGTTTTACGTTGTATAGGGCTGGTCAGTTTTACGTGTATAGGTCTGGTCAGTTTTTCGTGTATAGGGCTGGTCAGTTTTACGTGTATAGGGCTGGTCAGTTTTACGTGTATAGGGCTGGTCAGTTTTACGTGTATTGGGCTGGTCAGTTTTACGTGTATAAGGCAGGTTAAGTTTGCGTGTATAGGACTGGTTAGTTTTACGTGTATAGGGTGGGTTTGTTGGTTGGTTGGTTTTATTTGTATAGAGCTGGTTGGTTGGTCGGTTAGTTTTATGTGTATAGAGCTGGTTAGTTTGACGTGTATAGGGCTCGTTAGTTTTGCGTCTATAGGGCTGGTTAGTTTTGCAGGTATAGGGCTGGTTAGTTTTACGGGTATAGGGTGGGTTTGTTGGTTGGTTTTATGTGTATGGAGCTGGTTAGTTTTATGTGTATAGAGCTGGTTGGTTGGTTGGTAAGTTTTACGTGTATAGAGCTGGTTAGTTTTACGTGTATAGGGCTGGTCAGTTTTACGTGTATAGGGCTGGTCAGTTTTACGTGTATAGGGCTGGTCAGTTTCACGTGTATAGGGCTGGTTACTTTTACGTGTATAGGGCTGGTTAGTTTTACGTGTATAGGGCTGGTCAGTTTTACGTGTATAGGGCTGGTCAGTTTTACGTGTATAGGGCTGGTTAGTTTTACATGTATAGGGCTGGTTAGTTTTACGTGTATAGGGCTGGTCAGTTTTACATGTATAGGGCTGGTTACTTTTACGTGTATAGGGCTGGTTACTTTTACGTGTATAGGGCTGGTTACTTTTACGTGTATAGGGTTGGTTAAGTTTGAGTGTATAGGGCTGGTTAGCTTTACGTGTATAGGGTGGGTTTGTTGGTTGGTTGGTTTTATTTTTGAAGAGCTGGTTGGTTGGTCGGTTAGTTTTATGTGTATAGAGCTGGTTAGTTTGACGTGTATAGGGCTCGTTAGTTTTGCGTGTATAGGGCTGGTTAGTTTTGCAGGTATAGGTCTGGTTAGTTTTACGGGTATAGGGTGGGTTTGTTGGTTGGTTTTATGTGTATGGAGCTGGTTAGTTTTATGTGTATAGAGCTGGTTGGTTGGTTGGTAAGTTTTACGTGTATAGAGCTGGTTAGTTTTATGTGTATAGAGCTGGTTAGTTTTACGTGTATAGGGCTGGTTAGTTTTACGTGTATAGGGCTGGTCAGTTTTACGTGTATAGGGCTGGTCAGTTTCACGTGTATAGGGCTGGTTACTTTTACGTGTATAGGGCTGGTTAGTTTTACGTGTAAAGGGCTGGTTAGTTTTACGTGTATAGGGCTGGTCAGTTTTACGTGTATAGGGCTGGTTAGTTTTACATGTATAGGGCTGGTTAGTTTTACGTGTATAGGGCTGGTTACTTTTACGTGTATAGGGCTGGTTACTTTTACGTGTATAGGGCTGGTTACTTTTACGTGTATAGGGTTGGTTAAGTTTGCGTGTATAGGGCTGGTTAGCTTTACGTGTATAGGGTGGGTTTGTTGGTTGGTTAGTTTTACGTGTATAGAGCTGGTTGGTTGGTTAGTTTTATGTGTATAGAGCTGGTTAGTTTTACGTGTATAGGGCTCGTTAGTTTTACGTGTATAGGGCTGGTTAGTTTTGCGTGTATAGGGCTGGTTAGTTTTACGTGTATAGGGCTGGTTAGTTTTACGTGTATAGGGCTGGTTAGTTTTGCGTCTATAGGGCTGGTTAGTTTTACGGGTATAGGGTGGATTTGATGGTTGGTTGGTTGGTTTTATGTGAATGGAGCTGGTTAGTTTTACGTGTATAGAGGTGGTTGGTTGGTTAGTTTTACGTGTATAGAGCTGGTTAGTTTTACGTGTATAGAGCTGGTTAGTTTTACCTGTATAGGGCTGGTTAGTTATACGTGTATAGGGCTGGTTAGTTTTACGTGTATATGGCTGGTCAGTTTTACGTGTATAGGGCTGGTTAGTTATACGTGTATAGGGCTGGTTAGTTTTACGTGTATAGGGCTGGTTAGTTTTACGTGTATTGGGCTGGTTAGTTTTACGTGTATTGGGCTGTTAGTTTTATGTGTATAGGGCTGGTTAGTTTTACGTGTATAGGGCTGGTTAGTTTTACATGTATAGGGCTGGTAATGGGCCATTCCCATCTGTACCGGGTCGGCCCGGGCCGGGTAGCCACAGTCGGCCGCAGCCTGGCCCGGTTGATTCCACACATCCTTGTCTTAACCCCATGTGGGCTTATTCTACCCACCAATCAGAAGCTTGCTCTAATGGAAGGTGTGAATTTGCTGTCAGCAGTGGGTGTGTTGGCCCTGGTCGGCCTGAAGCAGACCCCCTCGAGAAGAGGGCTGAGAATAAGCCTTGGTTGGCCCGGAAAAATACCAGGCCACCCAGATATGTAAACAACCTACGCTACCCGGCCTGGGCCGACCCGGTACAGATGGAAATGGCCCATTAGTTTTACGTGTATAGGGCTGTTTAGTTTTACGTTTATAGGGCTGGTTACTTTTACGTTTATAGGGCTGGTTACTTTTATGTGTATAGGGCTGGTTACTTTTACGTGTATAGGGCAGGTTAAGTTTGCGTGTATAGGGCTGGTTAGTTTTACGTGTATAGGGTGGGTTTGTTGGTTGGTTGGTTTTATGTGTATAGAGCTGGTTGGTTGGTCGGTTAGTTTTATTTGTATAGAGCTGGTTAGTTTGACCTGTATAGGGCTCGTTAGTTTTACGTGTATAGGGGTGGTTAGTTTTATATGTATAGGGCTGGTTAGTTTTGCGTGTATAGGGCTGGTTAGTTTTACGGGTATAGGGCTGGTTAGTTTTGAGTGTATAGGGCTCGTTAGTTTTACGTGTATAGGGCTGGTTAGTTTTGCGTCTATAGGGCTGGTTAGTTTTACGGGTATAGTGTGGGTTTGTTGGTTGGTTGGTTGGTTTTATGTGTATGGAGCTGGTTAGTTTTACGTGTATAGAGCTGGTTGGTTGGTTAGGTTTACGTGTATAGAGCTGGTTAGTTTTACGTGTATAGAGCTGGTTAGTTTTACGTGTATAGGGCTGGTAAGTTATACGTGTATAGGGCTGGTTAGTTTTACGTGTATCGGGCTGGTCAGTTTTACGTGTATAGGGCTGGTCAGTTTTACGTGTATAGGGCTGGTAAGTTATACGTGTATAGGGCTGGTTAGTTTTACGTGTATCGGGCTGGTTAGTTTTATGTGTATAGAGCTGGTTAGTTTGACGTGTATAGGGCTCGTTAGTTTTGCGTGTATAGGGCTGGTCAGTTTTACGTGTATAGGGCTGGTCAGTTTCACGTGTATAGGGCTGGTTAGTTTTACGTTTATAGGGCTTGTTAGTTTTACGTGTATAGGGCTGGTTAGTTTTACGTGTATAGGGCTGGTTAGTTTTGCGTGTATAGGGCCGGTTAGTTTTACGGGTATAGGGTGGGTTTGTTGGTTGGTTGGGTGGTTGGTTGGTTTTATGTGTATGGAGCTGGTTAGTTTTATGTGTATAGAGCTGGTTAGTTTTACGTGTATAGGGCTGGTCAGTTTTACGTGTATAGGGCTGGTCAGTTTTACGTGTATAGGGCTGGTCAGTTTTACGTGTATAGGGCTGGTCAGTTTTAAATGTATAGGGCTGGTTACTTTTACATGTATAGGGCTGGTTACTTTTACATGTATAGGGCTGGTTACTTTTACGTGTATAGGGCTAGTTACTTTTATGTGTATAGGGCTGGTTAAGTTTGCGTGTATAGGGCTGGTTAGTTTTACGTGTATAGGGTTGGTTTCTTGGTTGGTTAGTTTTACGTGTATAGAGCTGGTTAGTTTTAGGTGTATAGAGCTGGTTGGTTGGTTGGTTAGTTTTATGTGTATAGAGCTGGTTAGTTTTACGTGTATAGGGCTGGTTAGTTTTACGTGTATAGGGCTGGTTAGTTTTGCGTGTATAGGGCTGGTTAGTTTTACGGGTAAAGGGTGGGTTTGTTGGTTGGTTAGTTTTACGATTATAGAGCTGGTTAGTTTTATGTGTATAGAGCTGGTTACTTTTACGTGTATAGGGCTGCTCAGTTTGACGTGTATAGGGCTGGTCAGTTTTACGTGTATAGGGCTGGTTAGTTTTACGTGTATAGGGCTGGTTAGTTTTACATGTATAGGGCTGGTTAGTTTTACGTGTATAGGGCTCGTTAGTTTTACGTGTCTGGGCTGGTTTGTTTTGCGTGTATAGGGCTGGTTGGTTTTACGGGTAAAGGGTGGGTTTGTTGGTTGGTTGGTTTTATGTGTATGGAGCTGGTTAGTTTTACGTGTATAGAGCTGGTTTGTTGGTTGGTTAGTTTTACGAGTATAGAGCTGGTTAGTTTTATGTGTATAGAGCTGGTTAGTTTTACGTGTATAGGGCTGGTCAGTTTTACGTGTATAGGGCTGGTCAGTTTTACGTGTATAGGGCTGGTTAGTTTTACGTGTATAGGGCTGGTTAGTTTTACGTGTATAGTGCTGGTTAGTTTTACGTGTATAGGGCTGGTCAGTTTCACTTGTATAGGGCTGGTCAGTTTTACGTGTAAAGGGCTTGTTAGTTTTACGTGTATAGGGCTGGTTAGTTTTACGTGTATAGGGCTGGTCAGTTTTACATGTATAGGGCTGGTTACTTTTACGTGTATAGGGCTGGTTACTTTTATGTGTATAGGGCTGGTTACTTTAATGTGTATAGGGCTGGTTAAGTTTGCGTGTATAGGGCTGGTTAGTTTTACGTGTATAGGGTTGGTTTGTTGGTTGGTTAGTTTTACGTGTATAGAGCTGGTTAGTTTTACGTGTATAGAGCTGGTTGGTTGGTTGGTTAGTTTTATGTGTATAGGGCTGGTTAGTTTTACGTGTATAGGGCTGGTTAGTTTTGCGTGTATAGGGCTGGTTAGTTTTACGGGTATAGGGTGGGTTTGTTGGTTGGTTGGTTTTATGTGTATGGAGCTGGTTAGTTTTATGTGTATAGAGCTGGTTAGTTTTACGCGTATAGGGCTGGTCAGTTTTACGTGTATAGGGCTGGTCAGTTTTACGTGTATAGGGCTGGTTAGTTTTACGTGTATAGGGCTGGTTAGTTTTACGTGTATAGGGCTGGTTAGTTTTACGTGTATAGGGCTGGTCAGTTTTACGTGTATAGGGCTGGTCAGTTTTACGTGTATAGGGCTGGTCAGTTTTACGTGTATAGGGCTGGTTAGTTTTACGTGTATAGGGCTGGTTAGTTTTACGTTTATAGGGCTGGTTAGTTTTACGTGTATAGGGCTGGTTAGTTTTGCTTTTATAGGGCTGGTTAGTTTTACGTGTATAGGGCTGGTTAGTTCTACGTGTATAGGACTGGTCAGTTTTACATGTATAGGGCTGGTTACTTTTACGTGTATAGGGCTGGTTACTTTTACGTGTATAGGGCTGGTTACTTTTACGTGTATAGGGTTGGTTAAGTTTTCGTGTATAGGGCTGGTTAGCTTTACGTGTATAGCGTGGGTTTGTTGGTTGGTTAGTTTTACGTGTATAGAGCTGGTTAGTTTTACGTGTATAGAGCTGGTTGGTTGGTTGGTTAGTTTTATGTGTATAGAGCTGGTTACTTTTACGTGTATAGGGCTCGTTAATTTTACCTGTATAGGGCTGGTTAGTTTTGAGTGTATAGGGCTCGTTAGTTTGACGTGTATAGGGCTGGTTAGTTTTGCGTCTATAGGGCTGGTTAGTTTTACGGGTATAGGGTGGGTTTGTTTGTTGGTTGGTTGGTTTTATGTGTATGGAGCTGGTTAGTTTTACGTGTATAGAGCTGGTTGGTTTGTTAGGTTTACGTGTATAGAGCTGGTTAGTTTTACGTGTATAGAGCTGGTTAGTTTTACGTGTATAGGGCTGGTAAGTTATACGTGTATAGGGCTGGTTAGTTTTACGTGTATCGGGCTGGTCAGTTTTACGTGTATAGGGCTGGTCAGTTTTACGTGTATAGGGCTGGTAAGTTATACGTGTATAGGGCTGGTTAGTTTTACATGTATCGGGCTGGTCAGTTTTACGTGTATCGGGCTGGTCAGTTTTACGTGTATAGGGCTGGTTTCTTTTACGTGTATAGAGCAGGTTAGTTTTACGTTTATAGGGCTTGTTAGTTTTACGTGTATAGGGCTGGTTAGTTTTACGTGTATAGGGCTGGTTAGTTTTGCGTGTATAGGGCCGGTTAGTTTTACGGGTATAGGGTGGGTTTGTTGGTTGGTTGGGTGGTTGGTTGGTTTTATGTGTATGGAGCTGGTTAGTTTTACATGTATAGAGCTGCTTAGTTTTACATGTATAGGGCTGGTCAGTTTTACGTGTATAGGGCTGGTCAGTTTTACGTGTATAGGGCTGGTCAGTTTTGCGTGTATAGGGCTGGTCAGTTTTACGTGTATAGGGCTGGTCAGTTTTACGTGTATAGGGCAGGTTAAGTTTGCGTGTGTAGGGCTGGTTAGTTTTACGTGCATAGGGTGGGTTTGTTGGTTGGTTGGTTTTATTTGTATAGAGCTGGTTGGTTGGTCGGTTAGTTTTATGTGTATAGAGCTGGTTAGTTTGACGTGTATAGGGCTCGTTAGTTTTGCGTGTATAGGGCTGGTTAGTTTTGCAGGTATAGGGCTGGTTAGTTTTACGGGTATAGGGTGGGTTTGTTGGTTGGTTTTATGTGTATGGAGCTGGTTAGTTTTATGTGTATAGAACTGGTTAGTTTTATGTGTATAGAGCTGGTTAGTTTTACGTGTATAGGGCTGGTTAGTTTTATGTGTATAGAGCTGGTTAGTTTGACGTGTATAGGGCTCGTTAGTTTTGCGTGTATAGGGCTGGTTAGTTTTGCAGGTATAGGGCTGGTTAGTTTTGCAGGTATAGGGCTGGTTAGTTTTACGGGTATAGTGTGGGTTTGTTGGTTGGTTTTATGTGTATGGAGCTGGTTAGTTTTATGTGTATAGAGCTGGTTAGTTTTATGTGTATAGAGCTGGTTAGTTTTACGTGTATAGGGCTGGTTAGTTTTATGTGTATAGAGCTGGTTAGTTTGACGTGTATAGGGCTCGTTAGTTTTGCGTGTATAGGGCTGGTTCGTTTTGCAGGTATAGGGCTGGTTAGTTTTACGGGTATAGGGTGGGTTTGTTGGTTGGTTTTATGTGTATGGAGCTGGTTAGTTTTACATGTATAGAGCTGGTTAGTTTTATGTGTATAGAGCTGGTTAGTTTTACGTGTATAGGGCTGGTCAGTTTTACGTGTATAGGGCTGGTCAGTTTTACGTGTATAGGGCTGGTTACTTTTACGTGTATAGGGCTGGTTAGTTTTACGTGTATAGGGCTGGTTAGTTTTACGTGTATAGGGCTGGTCAGTTTTACGTGTATAGGGCTGGTTAGTTTTACATGTATAGGGCTGGTTAGTTTTACGTGTATAGGGCTGGTCAGTTTTACATGTATAGGGCTGGTTACTTTTACGTGTATAGGGCTGGTTTCTTTTACGTGTATAGAGCAGGTTAGTTTTACGTTTATAGGGCTTGTTAGTTTTACGTGTATAGGGCTGGTTAGTTTTACGTGTATAGGGCTGGTTAGTTTTGCGTGTATAGGGCCGGTTAGTTTTACGGGTATAGGGTGGGTTTGTTGGTTGGTTGGGTGGTTGGTTGGTTTTATGTGTATGGAGCTGGTTAGTTTTACATATATAGAGCTGCTTAGTTTTACATGTATAGGGCTGGTCAGTTTTACGTGTATAGGGCTGGTCAGTTTTACGTGTATAGGGCTGGTCAGTTTTGCGTGTATAGGGCTGGTCAGTTTTACGTGTATAGGGCTGGTCAGTTTTACGTGTATAGGGCAGGTTAAGTTTGCGTGTGTAGGGCTGGTTAGTTTTACGTGCATAGGGTGGGTTTGTTGGTTGGTTGGTTTTATTTGTATAGAGCTGGTTGGTTGGTCGGTTAGTTTTATGTGTATAGAGCTGGTTAGTTTGACGTGTATAGGGCTCGTTAGTTTTGCGTGTATAGGGCTGGTTAGTTTTGCAGGTATAGGGCTGGTTAGTTTTACGGGTATAGGGTGGGTTTGTTGGTTGGTTTTATGTGTATGGAGCTGGTTAGTTTTATGTGTATAGAACTGGTTAGTTTTATGTGTATAGAGCTGGTTAGTTTTACGTGTATAGGGCTGGTTAGTTTTATGTGTATAGAGCTGGTTAGTTTGACGTGTATAGGGCTCGTTAGTTTTGCGTGTATAGGGCTGGTTAGTTTTGCAGGTATAGGGCTGGTTAGTTTTGCAGGTATAGGGCTGGTTAGTTTTACGGGTATAGGGTGGGTTTGTTGGTTGGTTTTATGTGTATGGAGCTGGTTAGTTTTATGTGTATAGAGCTGGTTAGTTTTATGTGTATAGAGCTGGTTAGTTTTACGTGTATAGGGCTGGTTAGTTTTATGTGTATAGAGCTGGTTAGTTTGACGTGTATAGGGCTCGTTAGTTTTGCGTGTATAGGGCTGGTTCGTTTTGCAGGTATAGGGCTGGTTAGTTTTACGGGTATAGGGTGGGTTTGTTGGTTGGTTTTATGTGTATGGAGCTGGTTAGTTTTACATGTATAGAGCTGGTTAGTTTTATGTGTATAGAGCTGGTTAGTTTTACGTGTATAGGGCTGGTCAGTTTTACGTGTATAGGGCTGGTCAGTTTTACGTGTATAGGGCTGGTTACTTTTACGTGTATAGGGCTGGTTAGTTTTACGTGTATAGGGCTGGTTAGTTTTACGTGTATAGGGCTGGTCAGTTTTACGTGTATAGGGCTGGTTAGTTTTACATGTATAGGGCTGGTTAGTTTTACGTGTATAGGGCTGGTCAGTTTTACATGTATAGGGCTGGTTACTTTTACGTGTATAGGGCTGGTTACTTTTACGTGTATAGGGCTGGTTACTTTTTCGTGTATAGGGTTGGTTAAGTTTGCGTGTATAGGGCTGGTTAGCTTTACGTGTATAGGGTGGGTTTGTTGGTTGGTTAGTTTTACGTGTATAGAGCTGGTTAGTTTTACGTGTATAGAGCTGGTTGGTTGGTTGGTTAGTTTTATGTGTATAGAGCTGGTTAGTTTTACGTGTATAGGGCTCGTTAGTTTTATGTGTATAGGGCTGGTTAGTTTTGCGTGTATAGGGCTGGTTAGTTTTACGTGTATAGGGCTGGTTAGTTTTACGTGTATAGGGCTGGTTAGTTTTGCGTCTATAGGGCTGGTTAGTTTTACGGGTATAGGGTGGGTTTGTTGGTTGATTGGTTGGTATTATGTGTATGGAGCTGGTTAGTTTTACGTGTATAGAGCTGGTTGTTTGGCTAGTTTTACGTGTATAGACCTGGTTAGTTTTACGTGTATAGAGCTGGTTAGTTTTACGTGTATAGGGCTGGTTAGTTATACGTGTATAGGGCTGGTTAGTTTTACGTGTATAGGGCTGGTCAGTTTTACGTGTGTAGGGCTGGTCAGTTTTACGTGTATAGGGCTGGTTTCTTTTACGTGTATAGAGCAGGTTAGTTTTACGTGTATAGGGCTTGTTAGTTTCATGTGTATAGGGCTGGTTAGTTTTACGTGTATAGGGCTGGTTAGTTTTACGGGTATAGGGTGGGTTTGTTGGTTGGTTGGGTGGTTGGTTGGTTTTATGTGTATGGAGCTGGTTAGTTTTACATGTATAGAGCTGGTTAGTTTTACGTGTATAGAGCTGGTTAGGTATACGTGTATAGAGCTGGTTGGTTGGTTGGTTAGTTTTACGTGTATAGAGCTGGTTAGTTTTACGTGTATAGGGCTGGTTAGTTTTACGTGTATAGGGCTGGTTAGTTTTGCGTGTATAGGGCTGGTTAGTTTGACGTGTAAAGGGCTGGTTAGTTTGACGTGTATAGGGCTGGTTAGTTTTACGTGTATAGGGCTGGTTAGTTTTACGTGTATAGGGCTGGTTAGTTTTGCGTGTATAGGGCTGGTTAGTTTTATGTGAATAGGGCTGGTTAGTTTTATGTGTATTGGGCTGGTTAGTTTTACGTGTTTTGGGCTGGTTAGTTTTACATGTATTGGGCTGTTAGTTTTACGTGTATAGGGCTGGTTAGTTTTACGTGTATAGGGCTGGTTAGTTTTACGTGTATAGGGCTGGTAATGGTTCATTCCCATCTGTACCGGGTCGGCCAGGGCCGGGTAGCCACAGTCGGCCCCAGCCTGGCCCGGTTGATTCCACACATCCTTGTCTTAAGCCCATGTTGGCTGATTCTACCCACCAATCAGAGGCTTGCTCTAATGGAAGGTGTGAATTTGCTGTCAGCAGTGGGTGTGTTGGCCCTGGTCGGCCTGAAGCAGACCCCCTCGAGAAGAGGGCTGAGAATGAGCCTTGGTTGGCCCGGAAAAATACCAGGCCACCCAGATATGTAAACAACCTAGGCTACCCGTCCCGGGCCGACCCGGTACAGATGGAAATGGCCCATTAGTTTTACGTTTATAGGGCTGGTTAGTTTTACGTTTATAGGGAAGGTTAAGTTTGCGTGTATAGGGCTGGTTAGTTTTACGTGTATAGGGTGGGTTTGTTGGTTGGTTGGTTTTATGTGTATAGAGCTGGTTGGTTGGTCGGTTAGTTTTATGTGTATAGAGCTGGTTAGTTTGACGTGTATAGGGCTCGTTAGTTTTACGTGTATAGGGCTCGTTAGTTTTACGTGTATATGGCTGGTTAGTTTTACGTGTATAGGGCTGGTTAGTTTTATGTGTATAGGGCTGGTTAGTTTTGCGTGTATAGGGCTGGTTAGTTTTACAGGTATAGGGCTGGTTTGTTTTACGGGTATAGGGTGGGTTTGTTGGTTGGTTGGTTGGTTTTATGTGTATGGAGCTGGTTAGTTTTATGTTTATAGAGCTGGTTGGTTGGTTGATACGTTTTAGGTGTATAGAGCTGGTTAGTTTTATGTGTATAGAGCTGGTTAGATTTACGTGTATAGGGCTGGTCAGTTTTACGTGTATAGGGCTGGTCAGTTTTACGTGTATAGGCTTGTTAGTTTTACGTGTATAGTGCTGGTTAGTTTTACGTGTATAGGGCTGGTTAGTTTTACGTGTATAGGGCTGGTCAGTTTTACGTGTACAGGGCTGGTCAGTTTTACGTGTATAGGGCTGGTTAGTTTTACGTGTATAGGGCTAGTTAGTTTAACGTGTATAGGGCTGGTCAGTTTTACATGTGTAGGGCTGGTCAGTTTTACATGTGTAGGGCTGGTTACTTTTACGTGTATAGGGCTGGTTACTTTTACGTGTATAGGGCTGGTTACTTTTACGTGTATAGGGCTGGTTACTTTTATGTGGATAGGGCTGGTGAAGTTTGCGTGTATAGGGCTGGTTAGTTTTACGTGTATAGGGTTGGTTTCTTGGTTGGTTAGTTTTACGTGTATAGAGCTGGTTAGTTTTACGTGTATAGAGCTGGTTGGTTGGTTGGTTAGTTTTATGTGTATAGAGCTGGTTAGTTTTACGTGTATAGGACTCTTTAGTTTTACGTGTATAGGGCTGGTTAGTTTTGCGTGTATAGGGCTGGTTAGTTTTGCGTGTATAGGGCTGGTTGGTTTTACGGGTAAAGGGTGGGTTTGTTGGTTGGTTGGTTTTATGTGTATGGAGCTGGTTAGTTTTACGTGTATAGAGCTGGTTTGTTGGTTGGTTAGTTTTACGAGTATAGAGCTGGTTAGTTTTATGTGTATAGAGCTGGTTAGTTTTACGTGTATAGGACTGGTTACTTTTACGTGTATAGGGCTGGTTACTTTTAGGTGTATAGGGGTGGTTACTTTTACGTGTATAGGGCTGGTTACTTTTATGTGTATAGGGCTGGTTAAGTTTGCGTGTATAGGGCTGGTTAGTTTTACGTGTATAGGGTTGGTTTCTTGGTTGGTTAGTTTTACGTGTATAGAGCTGGTTAGTTTTACGTGTATAGAGCTAGTTGGTTGGTTGGTTAGTTTTATGTGTATAGAGCTGGTTAGTTTTACGTGTATAGGGCTCGTTAGTTTTACGTGTATAGGGCTGGTTAGTTTTGCGTGTATAGGGCTGGTTAGTTTTACGGGTAAAGGGTGGGTTTGTTTGTTGGTTGGTTGTATGTGTATGGAGCTGGTTAGTTTTACGTGTATAGAGCTGGTTTGTTGGTTGGTTAGTTTTACGAGTATAGAGCTGGTTAGTTTTACGTGTATAGGGCTGGTCAGTTTTACGTGTATAGGGCTGGTCAGTTTTACGTGTATAGGGCTGGTCAGTTTTACATGTATAGGGCTGGTTACTTTTACGTGTATAGGGCTGGTTACTTTTACATGTATAGGGCTGGTTACTTTTACGTGTATAGGGCTGGTTACTTTTATGTGTATAGGGCTGGTTAAGTTTGCGTGTATAGGGCTGGTTAGTTTTACGTGTATATGGTTGGTTTGTTGGTTGGTTAGTTTCTACGTGTATAGAGCTGGTTAGTTATACGTGTATAGAGCTGGTTGGTTGGTTGGTTAAGTTTTATGTGTATAGAGCTGGTTAGTTTTACGTGTATAGGGCTGGTTAGTTTTACGTGTATAGGGCTGGTTAGTTTTGCATGTATAGGGCTGGTTAGTTTTACGGGTATAGGGTGGGTTTGTTGGTTGGTTAGTTTTACGTGTATAGAGCTGGTTAGTTATACGTGTATAGAGCTGGTTGGTTGGTTGGTTAGTTTTATGTGTATAGAGCTGGTTAGTTTTACGTGTATAGGGCTGGTTAGTTTTACATGCATAGGGCTGGTTAGTTTTGCGTGTATAGGGCTGGTTAGTTTTGCATGTATAGGGCTGGTTAGTTTTACGGGTATAGGGTGGGTTTGTTGGTTGGTTGGTTTTATGTGTATGGAGCTGGTTAGTTTTATGTGTATAGAGCATGTTAGTTTTACGTGTATAGGGCTGGTTAGTTTTACGTGTATAGGGCTGGTTAGTTTTACGTGTATAGGGCTGGTTAGTTTTACGTGTATAGGGCTGGTTAGTTTTGCGTGTATAGGGCTGGTTAGTTTTGCGTGTATAGGGCTGGTTAGTTTTACGTGTATAGGGCTGGTTAGTTTTACGTGTATAGGGCTGGTTAGTTTTACGTGTATAGGGCTGGTTAGTTTTGCCTGTATAGGGGTGGTTAGTTTTACGTGAATAGGG
This sequence comes from Nothobranchius furzeri, assembly GCF_043380555.1. Lineage (NCBI taxonomy): Eukaryota > Metazoa > Chordata > Actinopteri > Cyprinodontiformes > Nothobranchiidae > Nothobranchius > Nothobranchius furzeri. The sequence goes on along the minus strand of NC_091749.1, from coordinate 11,851,033 downwards.
CTGGTTAGTTTTACGTGTATTGGGCTGGTTAGTTTTACGTGTATTGGGCTGGTTAGTTTTACGTGTATAGGGCTGGTTAGTTTTACGTGTATAGGGCTGGTAATGGGCCATTCCCATCTGTACCGGGTCAGCCCGGGCCAGGTAGCCACAGTCGGCCCTGCCTGGCCCGGTTGATTCCACACATCCTTGTTTTAAGCCCATGTGGGCTGATTCTACCCACCAATCAGAGGCTTGCTCTAATGGAAGGTGTGAATTTGCTGTCAGCAGTGGGTGTGTCTGCCCTGGTCGGCGTGAAGCAGACCCCCTTGAGAAGAGGACTGAGAATGAGGCTTGGTTGGCCCGTAAAAATACCAGGCCACCCAGGTATGTAAACAACCTACGCTACCCGGCCAGGGCCGACCCGGTACAGATGGAAATGGCCCATTAGTTTTACGTGAATAGGGCTGGTTAGTTTTATGTTTATAGGGCTGGTTAGTTTTATGTGTATAGGGCTGGTTACTTTTACGGGTTTAGGGCAGGTTAAGTTTGCATGTATAGGGCTGGTTAGTTTTACGTGTATAGGGTGGGTTTGTTGGTTGGTTGGTTTTATGTGTATAGAGCTGGTTAGTTTTACGTGTATAGGGCTCGTTAGTTTTACGTGTATAGGGCTGGTTAGTTTTGCGTGTATAGGGCTGGTTGGTTTTACGGGTAAAGGGTGGGTTTGTTGGTTGGTTGGTTTTATGTGTATGGAGCTGGTTAGTTTTACGTGTATAGAGCTGGTTTGTTGGTTGGTTAGTTTTACGAGTATAGAGCTGGTTAGTTTTATGTGTATAGAGCTGGTTAGTTTTACGTGTATAGGACTGGTTACTTTTACGTGTATAGGGCTGGTTACTTTTAGGTGTATAGGGCTGGTTACTTTTACGTGTATAGGGCTGGTTACTTTTATGTGTATAGGGCTGGTTAAGTTTGCGTGTATAGGGCTGGTTAGTTTTACGTGTATAGGGTTGGTTTCTTGGTTGGTTAGTTTTACGTGTATAGAGCTGGTTAGTTTTACATGTATAGGGCTGGTCAGTTTTATGTGTATAGGGCTGGTCAGTTTTACTTGTATAGGGCTGGTCAGTTTTGCGTGTATAGGGCTGGTCAGTTTTACGTGTATAGGGCTGGTCAGTTTTACGTGTATAGGGCAGGTTAAGTTTGCGTGTGTAGGGCTGGTTAGTTTTACCTGCATAGGGTGGGTTTGTTGGTTGGTTGGTTTTATTTGTATAGAGCTGGTTGGTTGGTCGGTTAGTTTTATGTGTATAGAGCTGGTTAGTTTGACGTGTATAGGGCTCGTTAGTTTTGCGTGTATAGGGCTGGTTAGTTTTGCAGGTATAGGGCTGGTTAGTATTACGGGTATAGGGTGGGTTTGTTGGTTGGTTTTATGTGTATGGAGCTGGTTAGTTTTATGTGTATAGAACTGGTTAGTTTTATGTGTATAGAGCTGGTTAGTTTTACGTGTATAGGGCTGGTTAGTTTTATGTGTATAGAGCTGGTTAGTTTGACGTGTATAGGGCTCGTTAGTTTTGCGTGTATAGGGCTGGTTAGTTTTGCAGGTATAGGGCTGGTTAGTTTTGCAGGTATAGGGCTGGTTAGTTTTACGGGTATAGGGTGGGTTTGTTGGTTGGTTTTATGTGTATGGAGCTGGTTAGTTTTACATGTATAGAGCTGGTTAGTTTTATGTGTATAGAGCTGGTTAGTTTTACGTGTATAGGGCTGGTCAGTTTTACGTGTATAGGGCTGGTCAGTTTTACGTGTATAGGGCTGGTTACTTTTACGTGTATAGGGCTGGTTAGTTTTACGTGTATAGGGCTGGTTAGTTTTACGTGTATAGGGCTGGTCAGTTTTACGTGTATAGGGCTGGTCAGTTTTACATGTATAGGGCTGGTTACTTTTACGTGTATAGGGCTGGTTACTTTTACGTGTATAGGGCTGGTTACTTTTTCGTGTATAGGGTTGGTTAAGTTTGCGTGTATAGGGCTGGTTAGCTTTACGTGTATAGGGTGGGTTTGTTGGTCGGTTAGTTTTACGTGTATAGAGCTGGTTAGTTTTACGTGTATAGAGCTGGTTGGTTGGTTGGTTAGTTTTATGTGTATAGAGCTGGTTAGTTTTACGTGTATAGGGCTCGTTAGTTTTACGTGTATAGGGCTGGTTAGTTTTGCGTGTATAGGGCTGGTTAGTTTTACGGGTATAGGGTGGGTTTGTTGGTTGGTTGGTTGGTATTATGTGTATGGAGCTGGTTAGTTTTACGTGTATAGAGCTGGTTGTTTGGCTAGTTTTACGTGTATAGACCTGGTTAGTTTTACGTGTATAGAGCTGGTTAGTTTTACGTGTATAGGGCTGGTTAGTTATACGTGTATAGGGCTGGTTAGTTTTACGTGTATAGGGCTCGTTAGTTTTACGTGTATAGGGCTGGTTAGTTTTGCGTGTATAGGGCTGGTTAGTTTTACGGGTATAGGGTGGGTTTGTTGGTTGGTTGGTTGGTATTATGTGTATGGAGCTGGTTAGTTTTACGTGTATAGAGCTGGTTGTTTGGCTAGTTTTACGTGTATAGACCTGGTTAGTTTTACGTGTATAGAGCTGGTTAGTTTTACGTGTATAGGGCTGGTTAGTTATACGTGTATAGGGCTGGTTAGTTTTACGTGTATAGGGCTGGTCAGTTTTACGTGTGTAGGGCTGGTCAGTTTTACGTGTATAGGGCTGGTTTCTTTTACGTGTATAGAGCAGGTTAGTTTTACGTGTATAGGGCTTGTTAGTTTCATGTGTATAGGGCTGGTTAGTTTTACGTGTATAGGGCTGGTTAGTTTTACGGGTATAGGGTGGGTTTGTTGGTTGGTTGGGTGGTTGGTTGGTTTTATGTGTATAGAGCTGGTTAGTTTTACGTGTATAGGGCTCGTTAGTTTTACGTGTATAGGGCTGGTTAGTTTTGCGTGTATAGGGCTGGTTAGTTTTACGGGTATAGGGTGGGTTTGTTGGTTGGTTGGTTGGTATTATGTGTATGGAGCTGGTTAGTTTTACGTGTATAGAGCTGGTTGTTTGGCTAGTTTTACGTGTATAGACCTGGTTAGTTTTACGTGTATAGAGCTGGTTAGTTTTACGTGTATAGGGCTGGTTAGTTATACGTGTATAGGGCTGGTTAGTTTTACGTGTATAGGGCTGGTCAGTTTTACGTGTGTAGGGCTGGTCAGTTTTACGTGTATAGGGCTGGTTTCTTTTACGTGTATAGAGCAGGTTAGTTTTACGTGTATAGGGCTTGTTAGTTTCATGTGTATAGGGCTGGTTAGTTTTACGTGTATAGGGCTGGTTAGTTTTACGGGTATAGGGTGGGTTTGTTGGTTGGTTGGGTGGTTGGTTGGTTTTATGTGTATGGAGCTGGTTAGTTTTACATGTATAGAGCTGGTTAGTTTTACGTGTATAGAGCTGGTTAGGTATACGTGTATAGAGCTGGTTGGTTGGTTGGTTAGTTTTACGTGTATAGAGCTGGTTAGTTTTACGTGTATAGGGCTGGTTAGTTTTACGTGTATAGGGCTGGTTAGTTTTGCGTGTATAGGGCTGGTTAGTTTGACGTGTAAAGGGCTGGTTAGTTTGACGTGTATAGGGCTGGTTAGTTTTACGTGTATAGGGCTGGTTAGTTTTACGTGTATAGGGCTGGTTAGTTTTGCGTGTATAGGGCTGGTTAGTTTTATGTGTATAGGGCTGGTTAGTTTTACGTGTATAGGGCTGGTAATGGGCCATTCCCATCTGTACCGGGTCGGCCCGGGCCGGGTAGCCACAGTCGGCCCCAGCCTGGCCCGGTTGATTCCACACATCCTTGTCTTAAGCCCATGTTGGCTGATTCTACCCACCAATCAGAGGCTTGCTCTAATGGAAGGTGTGAATTTGCTGTCAGCAGTGGGTGTGTTGGCCCTGGTCGGCCTGAAGCAGACCCCCTCGAGAAGAGGGCTGAGAATGAGCCTTGGTTGGCCCGGAAAAAAACCAGGCCACCCAGATATGTAAACAACCTAGGCTACCCGTCCCGGGCCGACCCGGTACAGATGGAAATGGCCCATTAGTTTTACGTGTATAGGGCTGGTTAGTTTTACGTTTATAGGGCTGGTTAGTTTTACGTTTATAGGGCAGGTTAAGTTTGCGTGTATAGGGCTGGTTAGTTTTACGTGTATAGGGTGGGTTTGTTGGTTGGTTGGTTTTATGTGTATAGAGCTGGTTGGTTGGTCGGTTAGTTTTATGTGTATAGAGCTGGTTAGTTTGACGTGTATAGGGCTCGTTAGTTTTACGTGTATAGGGCTCGTTAGTTTTACGTGTATATGGCTGGTTAGTTTTACGTGTATAGGGCTGGTTAGTTTTACGTGTATAGGGCTAGTTAGTTTTGCGTGTATAGGGCTGGTTAGTTTTACAGGTATAGGGCTGGTTTGTTTTACGGGTATAGGGTGGGTTTGTTGGTTGGTTGGTTGGTTTTATGTGTATGGAGCTGGTTAGTTTTATGTTTATAGAGCTGGTTGGTTGGTTGGTTGATACGTTTTAGGTGTATAGAGCTGGTTAGTTTTATGTGTATAGAGCTGGTTAGATTTACGTGTATAGGGCTGGTCAGTTTTACGTGTATAGGGCTGGTCAGTTTTACGTGTATAGGCTTGTTAGTTTTACGTGTATAGGGCTGGTTAGTTTTACGTGTATAGGGCTGGTTAGTTTTACGTGTATAGGGCTGGTCAGTTTTACGTGTATAGGGCTGGTCAGTTTTACGTGTATAGGGCTGGTTAGTTTTACGTGTATAGGGCTAGTTAGTTTAACGTGTATAGGGCTGGTCAGTTTTACATGTGTAGGGCTGGTCAGTTTTACATGTGTAGGGCTGGTTACTTTTACGTGTATAGGGATGGTTACTTTTACGTGTATAGGGCTGGTTACTTTTACGTGTATAGGGCTGGTTACTTTTATGTGGATAGGGCTGGTGAAGTTTGCGTGTATAGGGCTGGTTAGTTTTACGTGTATAGGGTTGGTTTCTTGGTTGGTTAGTTTTACGTGTATAGAGCTGGTTAGTTTTACGTGTATAGAGCTGGTTGGTTGGTTGGTTAGTTTTATGTGTATAGAGCTGGTTAGTTTTACGTGTATAGGGCTGGTTAGTTTTGCGTGTATAGGGCTGGTTGGTTTTACGGGTAAAGGGTGGGTTTGTTGGTTGGTTGGTTTTATGTGTATGGAGCTGGTTAGTTTTACGTGTATAGAGCTGGTTTGTTGGTTGGTTAGTTTTACGAGTATAGAGCTGGTTAGTTTTATGTGTATAGAGCTGGTTAGTTTGACGTGTATAGGACTGGTTACTTTTACGTGTATAGGGCTGGTTACTTTTAGGTGTATAGGGGTGGTTACTTTTACGTGTATAGGGCTGGTTACTTTTATGTGTATAGGGCTGGTTAAGTTTGCGTGTATAGGGCTGGTTAGTTTTACGTGTATAGGGTTGGTTTCTTGGTTGGTTAGTTTTACGTGTATAGAGCTGGTTAGTTTTACGTGTATAGAGCTGGTTGGTTGGTTGGTTAGTTTTATGTGTATAGAGCTGGTTAGTTTTACGTGTATAGGGCTCGTTAGTTTTACGTGTAGAGGGATGGTTAGTTTTGCGTGTATAGGGCTGGTTAGTTTTACGGGTAAAGGGTGGGTTTGTTTGTTGGTTGGTTGTATGTGTATGGAGCTGGTTAGTTTTATGTGTATAGAACTGGTTAGTTTTATGTGTATAGAGCTGGTTAGTTTTACGTGTATAGGGCTGGTTAGTTTTATGTGTATAGAGCAGGTTAGTTTGACGTGTATAGGGCTCGTTAGTTTTGCGTGTATAGGGCTGGTTAGTTTTGCAGGTATAGGGCTGGTTAGTTTTGCAGGTATAGGGCTGGTTAGTTTTACGGGTATAGGGTGGGTTTGTTGGTTGGTTTTATGTGTATGGAGCTGGTTAGTTTTACATGTATAGAGCTGGTTAGTTTTATGTGTATAGAGCTGGTTAGTTTTACGTGTATAGGGCTGGTCAGTTTTACGTGTATAGGGCTGGTCAGTTTTACGTGTATAGGGCTGGTTACTTTTACGTGTATAGGGCTGGTTAGTTTTACGTGTATAGGGCTGGTTAGTTTTACGTGTATAGGGCTGGTCAGTTTTACGTGTATAGGGCTGGTCAGTTTTACATGTATAGGGCTGGTTACTTTTACGTGTATAGGGCTGGTTACTTTTACGTGTATAGGGCTGGTTACTTTTTCGTGTATAGGGTTGGTTAAGTTTGCGTGTATAGGGCTGGTTAGCTTTACGTGTATAGGGTGGGTTTGTTGGTCGGTTAGTTTTACGTGTATAGAGCTGGTTAGTTTTAAGTGTATAGAGCTGGTTGGTTGGTTGGTTAGTTTTATGTGTATAGAGCTGGTTAGTTTTACGTGTATAGGGCTCGTTAGTTTTACGTGTATAGGGCTGGTTAGTTTTGCGTGTATAGGGCTGGTTAGTTTTACGGGTATAGGGTGGGTTTGTTGGTTGGTTGGTTGGTATTATGTGTATGGAGCTGGTTAGTTTTACGTGTATAGAGCTGGTTGTTTGGCTAGTTTTACGTGTATAGACCTGGTTAGTTTTACGTGTATAGAGCTGGTTAGTTTTACGTGTATAGGGCTGGTTAGTTATACGTGTATAGGGCTGGTTAGTTTTACGTGTATAGGGCTGGTCAGTTTTACGTGTGTAGGGCTGGTCAGTTTTACGTGTATAGGGCTGGTTTCTTTTACGTGTATAGAGCAGGTTAGTTTTACGTGTATAGGGCTTGTTAGTTTCATGTGTATAGGGCTGGTTAGTTTTACGTGTATAGGGCTGGTTAGTTTTACGGGTATAGGGTGGGTTTGTTGGTTGGTTGGGTGGTTGGTTGGTTTTATGTGTATGGAGCTGGTTAGTTTTACATGTATAGAGCTGGTTAGTTTTACGTGTATAGAGCTGGTTAGGTATACGTGTATAGAGCTGGTTGGTTGGTTGGTTAGTTTTACGTGTATAGAGCTGGTTAGTTTTACGTGTATAGGGCTGGTTAGTTTTACGTGTATAGGGCTGGTTAGTTTTGCGTGTATAGGGCTGGTTAGTTTGACGTGTAAAGGGCTGGTTAGTTTGACGTGTATAGGGCTGGTTAGTTTTACGTGTATAGGGCTGATTAGTTTTACGTGTATAGGGCTGGTTAGTTTTGCGTGTATAGGGCTGGTTAGTTTTATGTGTATAGGGCTGGTTAGTTTTACGTGTATAGGGCTGGTAATGGGCCATTCCCATCTGTACCGGGTCGGCCCGGGCCGGGTAGCCACAGTCGGCCCCAGCCTGGCCCGGTTGATTCCACACATCCTTGTCTTAAGCCCATGTTGGCTGATTCTACCCACCAATCAGAGGCTTGCTCTAATGGAAGGTGTGAATTTGCTGTCAGCAGTGGGTGTGTTGGCCCTGGTCGGCCTGAAGCAGACCCCCTCGAGAAGAGGGCTGAGAATGAGCCTTGGTTGGCCCGGAAAAATACCAGGCCACCCAGATATGTAAACAACCTAGGCTACCCGTCCCGGGCCGACCCGGTACAGATGGAAATGGCCCATTAGTTTTACGTGTATAGGGCTGGTTAGTTTTACGTTTATAGGGCTGGTTAGTTTTACGTTTATAGGGCAGGTTAAGTTTGCGTGTATAGGGCTGGTTAGTTTTACGTGTATAGGGTGGGTTTGTTGGTTGGTTGGTTTTATGTGTATAGAGCTGGTTGGTTGGTCGGTTAGTTTTATGTGTATAGAGCTGGTTAGTTTGACGTGTATAGGGCTCGTTAGTTTTACGTGTATAGGGCTCGTTAGTTTTACGTGTATATGGCTGGTTAGTTTTACGTGTATAGGGCTGGTTAGTTTTACGTGTATAGGGCTAGTTAGTTTTGCGTGTATAGGGCTGGTTAGTTTTACAGGTATAGGGCTGGTTTGTTTTACGGGTATAGGGTGGGTTTGTTGGTTGGTTGGTTGGTTTTATGTGTATGGAGCTGGTTAGTTTTATGTTTATAGAGCTGGTTGGTTGGTTGGTTGATACGTTTTAGGTGTATAGAGCTGGTTAGTTTTATGTGTATAGAGCTGGTTAGATTTACGTGTATAGGGCTGGTCAGTTTTACGTGTATAGGGCTGGTCAGTTTTACGTGTATAGGCTTGTTAGTTTTACGTGTATAGGGCTGGTTAGTTTTACGTGTATAGGGCTGGTTAGTTTTACGTGTATAGGGCTGGTCAGTTTTACGTGTATAGGGCTGGTCAGTTTTACGTGTATAGGGCTGGTTAGTTTTACGTGTATAGGGCTAGTTAGTTTAACGTGTATAGGGCTGGTCAGTTTTACATGTGTAGGGCTGGTCAGTTTTACATGTGTAGGGCTGGTTACTTTTACGTGTATAGGGATGGTTACTTTTACGTGTATAGGGCTGGTTACTTTTACGTGTATAGGGCTGGTTACTTTTATGTGGATAGGGCTGGTGAAGTTTGCGTGTATAGGGCTGGTTAGTTTTACGTGTATAGGGTTGGTTTCTTGGTTGGTTAGTTTTACGTGTATAGAGCTGGTTAGTTTTACGTGTATAGAGCTGGTTGGTTGGTTGGTTAGTTTTATGTGTATAGAGCTGGTTAGTTTTACGTGTATAGGGCTCGTTAGTTTTACTTGTATAGGGCTGGTTAGTTTTGCGTGTATAGGGCTGGTTAGTTTTGCGTGTATAGGGCTGGTTGGTTTTACGGGTAAAGGGTGGGTTTGTTGGTTGGTTGGTTTTATGTGTATGGAGCTGGTTAGTTTTACGTGTATAGAGCTGGTTTGTTGGTTGGTTAGTTTTACGAGTATAGAGCTGGTTAGTTTTATGTGTATAGAGCTGGTTAGTTTGACGTGTATAGGACTGGTTACTTTTACGTGTATAGGGCTGGTTACTTTTAGGTGTATAGGGGTGGTTACTTTTACGTGTATAAGGCTGGTTACTTTTATGTGTATAGGGCTGGTTAAGTTTGCGTGTATAGGGCTGGTTAGTTTTACGTGTATAGGGTTGGTTTCTTGGTTGGTTAGTTTTACGTGTATAGAGCTGGTTAGTTTTACGTGTATAGAGCTGGTTGGTTGGTTGGTTAGTTTTATGTGTATAGAGCTGGTTAGTTTTACGTGTATAGGGCTCGTTAGTTTTACGTGTAGAGGGATGGTTAGTTTTGCGTGTATAGGGCTGGTTAGTTTTACGGGTAAAGGGTGGGTTTGTTTGTTGGTTGGTTGTATGTGTATGGAGCTGGTTAGTTTTACGTGTATAGAGCTGGTTTGTTGGTTGGTTAGTTTTACGAGTATAGAGCTGGTTAGTTTTACGTGTATAGGGCTTGTCAGTTTTACGTGTATAGGGCTGGTCAGTTTTACGTGTATAGGGCTGGTCAGTTCTACATTTATAGGGCTGGTTACTTTTACGTGTATAGGGCTGGTTACTTTTACATGTATAGGGCTGGTTACTTTTACGTGTATAGGGCTGGTTACTTTTATGTGTATAGGGCTGGTTAAGTTTGCGTGTATAGGGCTGGTTAGTTTTACGTGTATATGGTTGGTTTGTTGGTTGGTTAGTTTCTACGTGTATAGAGCTGGTTAGTTATACGTGTATAGAGCTGGTTGGTTGGTTGGTTAATTTTTATGTGTATAGAGCTGGTTAGTTTTACGTGTATAGGGCTGGTTAGTTTTACGTGTATAGGGCTGGTTAGTTTTGCATGTATAGGGCTGGTTAGTTTTACGGGTATAGGGTGGGTTTGTTGGTTGGTTAGTTTTACGTGTATAGAGCTGGTTAGTTTCACGTGTATAGGGCTGGTTAGTTTTACATGTATAGGGCTGGTTAGTTTTGCGTGTATAGGGCTGGTTAGTTTTGCATGTATAGGGCTGGTTAGTTTTACGGGTATAGGGTGGGTTTGTTGGTTGGTTGGTTTTATGTGTATGGAGCTGGTTAGTTTTATGTGTATAGAGCATGTTAGTTTTACGTGTATAGGGCTGGTCAGTTTTACATGTATAGGGCTGGTCAGTTTTACGTTTATGGGGCTGGTTAGTTTTACGTGTATAGGGCTGGTTAGTTTTACGTGTATAGGGCTGGTTAGTTTTACGTGTATAGGGCTGGTTAGTTTTGCGTGTATAGGGCTGGTTAGTTTTGCGTGTATAAGGCTGGTTAGTTTTACGTGTATAGGGCTGGTTAGTTTTACGTGTATAGGGCTGGTTAGTTTTACGTGTATAGGGCTGGTTAGTTTTGCGTGTATAGGGGTGGTTAGTTTTACGTGAATAGGGCTGGTTAGTTTTACGTGTATTGGGCTGGTTAGTTTTACGTGTATTGGGCTGTTAGTTTTACATGTATTGGGCTGTTAGTTTTACGTGTATAGGGCTGGTTAGTTTTACGTGTATAGGGCTGGTTAGTTTTACGTGTATAGGGCTGGTAATGGGCCATTCCCATCTGTGCCGGGTCGGCCCGGGCCAGGTAGCCACAGTCGGCCCTGCCTGGCCCGGTTGATTCCACACATCCTTGTCTTAAGCCCATGTGGGCTGATTCTACCCACCAATCAGAGGCTTGCTCTAATGGAAGGTGTGAATTTGCTGTCAGCAGTGGGTGTGTCTGCCCTGGTCGGCGTGAAGCAGACCCCCTCGAGAAGAGGGCTGAGAATGAGGCTTGGTTGGCCCGTAAAAATACCAGGCCACCCAGATATGTAAACAACCTACGCTACCCGGCCCGGGCCGACCCGATACAGATGGAAATGGCCCATTAGTTTTACGTGAATAGGGCTGGTTAGTTTTATGTTTATAGGGCTGGTTAGTTTTATGTGTATAGGGCTGGTTACTTTTACGCGTTTAGGGCAGGTTAAGTTTGCATGTATAGGGCTGGGTAGTTTTACGTGTATAGGGTGGGTTTGTTGGTTGGTTGGTTTTATGTGTATAGAGCTGGTTAGTTTTACGTGTATAGGGCTCGTTAGTTTTACGTGTATAGGGCTGGTTAGTTTTGCGTGTATAGGGCTGGTTGGTTTTACGGGTAAAGGGTGGGTTTGTTGGTTGGTTGGTTTTATGTGTATGGAGCTGGTTAGTTTTACGTGTATAGAGCTGGTTTGTTGGTTGGTTAGTTTTACGAGTATAGAGCTGGTTAGTTTTATGTGTATAGAGCTGGTTAGTTTTACGTGTATAGGACTGGTTACTTTTACGTGTATAGGGCTGGTTACTTTTAGGTGTATAGGGCTGGTTACTTTTACGTGTATAGGGCTGGTTACTTTTATGTGTATAGGGCTGGTTAAGTTTGCGTGTATAGGGCTGGTTAGTTTTACGTGTATAGGGTTGGTTTCTTGGTTGGTTAGTTTTACGTGTATAGAGCTGGTTAGTTTTACGTGTATAGAGCTGGTTGGTTGGTTGGTTAGTTTTATGTGTATAGAGCTGGTTAGTTTTACGTGTATAGGGCTCGTTAGTTTTACGTGTATAGGGCTGGTTAGTTTTGCGTGTATAGGGCTGGTTAGTTTTACGGGTAAAGGGTGGGTTTGTTTGTTGGTTGGCTGTATGTGTATGGAGCTGGTTAGTTTTACGTGTATAGAGCTGGTTTGTTGGTTGGTTAGTTTTACGAGTATAGAGCTGGTTAGTTTTACGTGTATAGGGCTGGTCAGTTTTACGTGTATAGGGCTGGTCAGTTTTACATGTATAGGGCTGGTTACTTTTCCGTGTATAGGGCTGGTTACTTTTACATGTATAGGGCTGGTTACTTTTACGTGTATAGGGCTGGTTACTTTTATGTGTATAGGGCTGGTTAAGTTTGCGTGTATAGGGCTGGTTAGTTTTACGTGTATAGGGTTGGTTTGTTGGTTGGTTAGTTTCTACGTGTATAGAGCTGGTTAGTTATACGTGTATAGAGCTGGTTGGTTGGTTGGTTAAGTTTTATGTGTATAGAGCTGGTTAGTTTTACGTGTATAGGGCTGGTTAGTTTTACGTGCATAGGGCATGTTAGTTTTGCATGTATAGGGCTGGTTAGTTTTACGGGTATAGGGTGGGTTTGTTGGTTGGTTAGTTTTACGTGTATAGAGCTGGTTAGTTATACGTGTATAGAGCTGGTTGGTTGGTTGGTTAGTTTTATGTGTATAGAGCTGGTTAGTTTTACGTGTATAGGGCTGGTTAGTTTTACATGTATAGGGCTGGTAAGTTTTGCGTGTATAGGGCTGGTTAGTTTTGCATGTATAGGGCTGGTTAGTTTTACGGGTATAGGGTGGGTTTGTTGGTTGGTTGGTTTTATGTGTATGGAGCTGGTTAGTTTTATGTGTATAGAGCATGTTAGTTTTACGTGTATAGGGCTGGTCAGTTTTACATGTATAGGGCTGGTCAGTTTTACGTTTATAGGGCTGGTTAGTTTTACGTGTATAGGGCTGGTTAGTTTTACGTGTATAGGGCTGGTTAGTTTTACGTGTATAGGGCTGGTGAGTTTTGCGTGTATAGGGCTGGTTAGTTTTGCGTGTATTGTGCTGGTTAGTTTTACGTGTATTGGGCTGGTTAGTTTTACGTGTATAGGGCTGGTTAGTTTTACGTGTATAGGGCTGGTTAGTTTTGCGTGTATAGGGGTGGTTAGTTTTACGTGAATAGGGCTGGTTAGTTTTACGTGTATTGGGCTGGTTAGTTTTACGTGTATTGGGCTGTTAGTTTTACGTGTATTGGGCTGTTAGTTTTACGTGTATAGGGCTGGTTAGTTTTACGTGTATAGGGCTGGTTAGTTTTACGTGTATAGGGCTGGTAATGGGCCATTCCCACCTGTACCGGGTCGGCCCGGGCCAGGTAGCCACAGTCGGCCCTGCCTGGCCCGGTTGATTCCACACATCCTTGTCTTAAGCCCATGTGGGCTGATTCTACCCACCAATCAGAGGCTTGCTCTAATGGAAGGTGTGAATTTGCTGTCAGCAGTGGGTGTGTTGGCCCTGGTTGGCCTGAAGCAGACCCCCTCGAGAAGAGGGCTGAGAATGAGGCTTGGTTGGCCCGAAAAAATACCAGGCCACCCAGATATGTAAACAACCTACGCTACCCGGCCCGGGCCGACCCGGTACAGATGGAAATGGCCCATTAGTTTTATGTGAATAGGGCTGGTTAGTTTTATGTTTATAGGGCTGGTTAGTTTTATGTGTATATGGCTGGTTACTTTTACACGTTTAGGGCAGGTTAAGTTTGCATGTATAGGGCTGGTTAGTTTTACGTGTATAGGGTGGGTTTGTTGGTTGGTTGGTTTTATGTGTATAGAGCTGGTTGGTTGGTCGGTTAGTTTTATGTGTATAGAGCTGGTTAGTTTGACATGTATAGGGCTCGTTAGTTTTACGTGTATAGGGCTGGTTAGTTTTACGTGTATAGGGCTGGTTAGTTTTACGTGTATAGGGCTGGTTAGTTTTGCGTGTATATGGCTGGTTAGTTTTACGGGTATAGGGCTGGTTAGTTTTACGTGTATAGGGCTGGTTAGTTTTACGTGTATAGGGCTGGTTAGTTTTGCATGTATAGGGCTGGTTAGTTTTACAGGTATAGGGCTGGTTTGTTTTACGGGTATAGGGTGGGTTTGTTGGTTGGTTGGTTGGTTTTATGTGTATGGAGCTGGTTAGTTTTATGTTTATAGAGCTGGTTGGTTGGTTGATACGTTTTAGGTGTATAGAGCTGGTTAGTTTTATGTGTATAGAGCTGGTTAGATTTACGTGTATAGGGCTGGTCAGTTTTACGTGTATAGGGCTGGTCAGTTTTACGTGTATAGGGCTGTTCAGTTTTACGTGTATAGGGCTGGTCAGTTTTACGTGTATAGGGCTGGTCAGTTTTACGTGTATAGTGCTGGTTAGTTTTACGTGTATAGGGCTGGTTAGTTTTACGTGTATAGGGCTGGTCAGTTTTACGTGTATAGGGCTGGTCAGTTTTACGTGTATAGGGCTGGTTAGTTTTACGTGTATAGGGCTAGTTAGTTTAACGTGTATAGGGCTGGTCAGTTTTACATGTGTTGGGCTGGTCAGTTTTACATGTGTAGGGCTGGTTACTTTTACGTGTATAGGGCTGGTTACTTTTACGTGTATAGGGCTGGTTACTTTTACGTGTATAGGGCTGGTTACTTTTATGTGGTTAGGGCTGGTGAAGTTTGCGTGTATAGGGCTGGTTCGTTTTACGTGTATAGGGTTGGTTTCCTGGTTGGTTAGTTTTACGTGTATAGAGCTGGTTAGTTTTACGTGTATAGAGCTGGTTGGTTGGTTGGTTAGTTTTATGTGTATAGAGCTGGTTAGTTTTACGTGTATAGGGCTCGTTAGTTTTACGTGTATAGGGCTGGTTAGTTTTGCGTGTATAGGGCTGGTTGGTTTTACGGGTAAAGGGTGGGTTTGTTGGTTGGTTGGTTTTATGTGTATGGAGCTGGTTAGTTTTACGTGTATAGAGCTGGTTTGTTGGTTGGTTAGTTTTACGAGTATAGAGCTGGTTAGTTTTATGTGTATAGAGCTGGTTAGTTTTACGTGTATAGGACTGGTTACTTTTACGTGTATAGGGCTGGTTACTTTTAGGTGTATAGGGCTGGTTACTTTTACGTGTATAGGGCTGGTTACTTTTATGTGTATAGGGCTGGTTAAGTTTGCGTGTATAGGGCTGGTTAGTTTTACGTGTATAGGGTTGGTTTCTTGGTTGGTTAGTTTTACGTGTATAGAGCTGGTTAGTTTTACGTGTATAGAGCTGGTTGGTTGGTTGGTTAGTTTTATGTGTATAGAGCTGGTTAGTTTTACGTGTATAGGGCTCGTTAGTTTTACGTGTATAGGGCTGGTTAGTTTTGCGTGTATAGGGCTGGTTAGTTTTACGGGAAAAGGGTGGGTTTGTTGGTTGGTTGGTTTTATGTGTATGGAGCTGGTTAGTTTTACGTGTATAGAGCTGGTTTGTTGGTTGGTTAGTTTTACGAGTATAGAGCTGGTTAGTTTTACGTGTATAGGGCTGGTCAGTTTTACGTGTATAGGGCTGGTCAGTTTTACGTGTATAGGGCTGGTCAGTTTTACGTGTATAGGGCTGGTTACTTTTACGTGTATAGGGCTGGTTACTTTTACATGTATAGGGCTTGTTACTTTTACATGTATAGGGCTGGTTACTTTTACGTGTATAGGGCTGGTTACTTTTATTTGTATAGGGCTGGTTAAGTTTGCGTGTATAGGGCTGGTTAGTTTTACGTGTATAGGGTTGGTTTGTTGGTTGGTTAGTTTTACGTGTATAGAGCTGGTTAGTTTTACGTGTATAGGCCTGGTTAGTTTTACGTGTATAGGGCTGGTTAGTTTTGCATGTATAGGGCTGGTTAGTTTTACGGGTATAGGGTGGGTTTGTTGGTTGGTTAGTTTTACGTGTATAGAGCTGGTTAGTTATACGTGTATAGAGCTGGTTGGTTGGTTGGTTAGTTTTATGTGTATAGAGCTGGTTAGTTTTACGTGTATAGGGCTGGTTAGTTTTACATGTATAGGCTGGTAAGTTTTGCGTGTATAGGGCTGGTTAGTTTTGCATGTATAGGGCTGTTTAGTTTTACGGGTATAGGGTGGGTTTGTTGGTTGGTTGGTTTTATGTGTATGGAGCTGGTTAGTTTTATGTGTATAGAGCATGTTAGTTTTACGTGTATAGGGCTGGTCAGTTTTACATGTATAGGGCTGGTCAGTTTTACGTTTATAGGGCTGGTTAGTTTTACGTGTATAGGGCTGGTTAGTTTTACGTGTATAGGGCTGGTTAGTTTTACGTGTATAGGGCTGGTGAGTTTTGCCTGTATAGGGCTGGTTAGTTTTGCGTGTATAGGGCTGGTTAGTTTTACGTGTATAGGGCTGGTTAGTTTTACGTGTATAGGGCTGGTTAGTTTTACGTGTATAGGGCTGGTTAGTTTTGCGTGTATAGGGGTGGTTAGTTTTACGTGAATAGGGCTGGTTAGTTTTACGTGTATTGGGCTGGTTAGTTTTACGTGTATTGGGCTGTTAGTTTTACGTGTATTGGGCTGTTAGTTTTACGTGTATAGGGCTGGTTAGTTTTACGTGTATAGGGCTGGTTAGTTTTACGTGTATAGGGCTGGTAATGGGCCATTCCCATCTGTACCGGGTCGGCCCGGGCCAGGTAGCCACAGTGGGCCCTGCCTGGCCCGGTTGATTCCACACATCCTTGTCTTAAGCCCATGTGGGCTGATTCTACCCACCAATCAGAGGCTTGCTCTAATGGAAGGTGTGAATTTGCTGTCAGCAGTGGGTGTGTTGGCCCTGGTTGGCCTGAAGCAGACCCCCTCGAGAAGAGGGCTGAGAATGAGGCTTGGTTGGCCCGTAAAAATACCAGGCCACCCAGATATGTAAACAACCTACGCTACCCGGCCCGGGCCGACCCGGTACAGATGGAAATGGCCCATTAGTTTTACGTGAATAGGGCTGGTTAGTTTTATGTTTATAGGGCTGGTTAGTTTTATGTGTATAGGGCTGGTTACTTTTACACATTTAGGGCAGGTTAAGTTTGCATGTATAGGGCTGGTTAGTTTTACGTGTATAGGGTGGGTTTGTTGGTTGGTTGGTTTTATGTGTATAGAGCTGGTTGGTTGGTCGGTTAGTTTTATGTGTATAGAGCTGGTTAGTTTGACATGTATAGGGCTCGTTAGTTTTACGTGTATAGGGCTGGTTAGTTTTACGTGTATAGGGCTGGTTAGTTTTACGTGTATAGGGCTGGTTAGTTTTGCGTGTATATGGCTGGTTAGTTTTACGGGTATAGGGCTGGTTAGTTTTACGTGTATAGGGCTGGTTAGTTTTACGTGTATAGGGCTGGTTAGTTTTGCGTGTATAGGGCTGGTTAGTTTTACAGGTATAGGGCTGGTTTGTTTTACGGGTATAGGGTGGGTTTGTTGGTTGGTTGGTTGGTTTTATGTGTATGGAGCTGGTTAGTTTTATGTTTATAGAGCTGGTTGGTTGGTTGATACGTTTTAGGTGTATAGAGCTGGTTAGTTTTATGTGTATAGAGCTGGTTAGATTTACGTGTATAGGGCTGGTCAGTTTTACGTGTATAGGGCTGGTCAGTTTTACGTGTATAGGGCTGGTCAGTTTTACGTGTATAGTGCTGGTTAGTTTTACGTGTATAGGGCTGGTTAGTTTTACGTGTATAGGGCTGGTCAGTTTTACGTGTATAGGGCTGGTCAGTTTTACGTGTATAGGGCTGGTTAGTTTTACGTGTATAGGGCTAGTTAGTTTAACGTGTATAGGGCTGGTCAGTTTTACATGTGTTGGGCTGGTCAGTTTTACATGTGTAGGGCTGGTTACTTTTACGTGTATAGGGCTGGTTACTTTTACGTGTATAGGGCTGGTTACTTTTACGTGTATAGGGCTGGTTACTTTTATGTGGTTAGGGCTGGTGAAGTTTGCGTGTATAGGGCTGGTTAGTTTTACGTGTATAGGGTTGGTTTCCTGGTTGGTTAGTTTTACGTGTATAGAGCTGGTTAGTTTTACGTGTATAGAGCTGGTTGGTTGGTTGGTTAGTTTTATGTGTATAGAGCTGGTTAGTTTTACGTGTATAGGGCTCGTTAGTTTTACGTGTATAGGGCTGGTTAGTTTTGCGTGTATAGGGCTGGTTGGTTTTACGGGTAAAGGGTGGGTTTGTTGGTTGGTTGGTTTTATGTGTATGGAGCTGGTTAGTTTTACGTGTAAAGAGCTGGTTTGTTGGTTGGTTAGTTTTACGAGTATAGAGCTGGTTAGTTTTATGTGTATAGAGCTGGTTAGTTTTACGTGTATAGGACTGGTTACTTTTACATGTATAGGGCTGGTTCCTTTTAGGTGTATAGGGCTGGTTACTTTTACGTGTATAGGGCTGGTTACTTTTATGTGTATAGGGCTGGTTAAGTTTGCGTGCATAGGGCTGGTTAGTTTTACGTGTATAGGGTTGGTTTCTTGGTTGGTTAGTTTTACGTGTATGGAGCTGGTTAGTTTTACGTGTATAGAGCTGGTTGGTTGGTTGGTTAGTTTTATGTGTATAGAGCTGGTTAGTTTTACGTGTATAGGGCTCGTTAGTTTTACGTGTATAGGGCTGGTTAGTTTTGCGTGTATAGGGCTGGTTAGTTTTACGGGTAAAGGGTGGGTTTGTTGGTTGGTTGGTTTTATGTGTATGGAGCTGGTTAGTTTTACGTGTATAGAGCTGGTTTGTTGGTTGGTTAGTTTTACGAGTATAGAGCTGGTTAGTTTTACGTGTATAGGGCTGGTCAGTTTTACGTGTATAGGGCTGGTCAGTTTTACGTGTATAGGGCTGGTCAGTTTTACGTGTATAGGGCTGGTTACTTTTACGTGTATAGGGCTGGTTACTTTTACATGTATAGGGCTGGTTACTTTTACATGTATAGGGCTGGTTACTTTTACGTGTATAGGGCTGGTTACTTTTATGTGTATAGGGCTGGTTAAGTTTGCGTGTATAGGGCTGGTTAGTTTTACGTGTATAGGGTTGGTTTGTTGGTTGGTTAGTTTTACGTGTATAGAGCTGGTTAGTTTTACGTGTATAGGGCTGGTTAGTTTTACGTGTATAGGGCTGGTTAGTTTTGCATGTATAGGGCTGGTTAGTTTTACGGGTATAGGGTGGGTTTGTTGGTTGGTTAGTTTTACGTGTATAGAGCTGGTTAGTTATACGTGTATAGAGCTGGTTGGTTGGTTGGTTAGTTTTTTGTGTATAGAGCTGGTTAGTTTTACGTGTATAGGGCTGGTTAGTTTTACGTGTATAGGGCTGGTTAGTTTTGCGTGTATAGGGCTGGTTAGTTTTGCATGTATAGGGCTGGTTAGTTTTACGGGTATAGGGTGGGTTTGTTGGTTGGTTGGTTTTATGTGTATGGAGCTGGTTAGTTTTATGTGTATAGAGCATGTTAGTTTTACGTGTATAGGGCTGGTCAGTTTTACGTGTATAGGGCTGGTCATTTTTACGTTTATAGGGCTGGTTAGTTTTACGTGTATAGGGCTGGTTAGTTTTACGTGTATAGGGCTGGTTAGTTTTACGTGTATAGGGCTGGTTAGTTTTACGTGTATAGGGCTGGTTAGTTTTACGTGTATAGGGCTGGTTAGTTTTACGTGTATAGGGCTGGTTAGTTTTACGTGTATAGGGCTGGTTAGTTTTGCGTGTATAGGGCTGGTTAGTTTTACATGTATAGGGCTGGTTAGTTTTACATGTATAGGGCTGGTTAGTTTTACGTGTATAGGGCTGGTTAGTTTTACGTGTATAGGGCTGGTTAGTTTTGCGTGTATAGGGGTGGTTAGTTTTACGTGTATAGGGCTGGTTAGTTTTACGTGTATTGGGCTGGTTAGTTTTACGTGTGTTGGGCTGTTAGTTTTGACGTGTATTGGGCTGTTAGTTTTACGTGTATAGGGCTGGTTAGTTTTACGTGTATAGGGCTGGTTAGTTTTACGTGTATAGGGCTGGTTAGTTTTACGTGTATAGGGCTGGTTAGTTTTGCATGTATAGGGCTGGTTAGTTTTACATGTATAGGGCTGGTTAGTTTTACATGTATAGGGCTGGTTAGTTTTACGTGTATAGGGCTGGTTAGTTTTACGTGTATAGGGCTGGTTAGTTTTACGTGTATAGGGCTGGTTAGTTTTACGTGTATAGGGCTGGTTAGTTTTACGTGTATAGGGCTGGTTAGTTTTGCGTGTATAGGGCTGGTTAGTTTTACATGTATAGGGCTGGTTAGTTTTACATGTATAGGGCTGGTTAGTTTTACGTGTATAGGGCTGGTTAGTTTTACGTGTATAGGGCTGGTTAGTTTTGCGTGTATAGGGGTGGTTAGTTTTACGTGTATAGGGCTGGTTAGTTTTACGTGTATTGGGCTGGTTAGTTTTACGTGTGTTGGGCTGTTAGTTTTGACGTGTATTGGGCTGTTAGTTTTACGTGTATAGGGCTGGTTAGTTTTACGTGTATAGGGCTGGTTAGTTTTACGTGTATAGGGCTGGTAATGGGCCATTCCCATCTGTACCGGGTCGGCCCGGGCCGGGTAGCCACAGTCGGCGCTGCCTGGCCCGGTTGATTCCACACATACTTGTCTTAAGCCTATGTGGGCTGATTCTACCCACCAATCAGAGGCTTGCTCTTATGGAAGGTGTGAATTTTCTGTCAGCAGTGGGTGTGTTGGCCCTGGTCGGCCTGAAGCAGACCCCCTCGAGAAGAGGGCTGAGAATGAGGCTTGGTTGGCCCGTAAAAATACCAGGCCACCCAGATATGTAAACAACCTACGCTACCCGGCCCGGGCCGACCCGGTACAGATGGAAATGGCCCATTAGTTTTACGTGAATAGGGCTGGTTAGTTTTATGTTTATAGGGCTGGTTAGTTTTATGTGTATAGGGCTGGTTACTTTTACGCGTTTAGGGTAGGTTAAGTTTGCGTGTATAGGGCTGGTTAGTTTTACGTGTATAGGGTGGGTTTGTTGGTTGGTTGGTTTTATGTGTATAGAGCTGGTTAGTTTTACGTGTATAGAGCTGGTTGGTTGGTTGGTTAGTTTTATGTGTATAGAGCTGGTTAGTTTTACGTGTATAGGGCTCGTTAGTTTTACGTGTATAGGGCTGGTTAGTTTTGCGTGTATAGGGCTGGTTAGTTTTACGGGTAAAGGGTGGGTTTGTTTGTTGGTTGGTTGTATGTGTATGGAGCTGGTTAGTTTTACGTGTATAGAGCTGGTTTGTTGGTTGGTTAGTTTTACGAGGATAGAGCTGTTTAGTTTTACGTGTATAGGGCTGGTCAGTTTTACGTGTATAGGGCTGGTCAGTTTTACATGTATAGGGCTGGTTACTTTTACGTGTATAGGGCTGGTTACTTTTACATGTATAGGGCTGGTTACTTTTACGTGTATAGGGCTGGTTACTTTTATGTGTATAGGGCTGGTTAAGTTTGCGTGTATAGGGCTGGTTAGTTTTACGTGTATAGGGTTGGTTTGTTGGTTGGTTAGTTTCTACGTGTATAGAGCTGGTTAGTTATACGTGTATAGAGCTGGTTGGTTGGTTGGTTAAGTTTTATGTGTATAGAGCTGGTTAGTTTTACGTGTATAGGGCTGGTTAGTTTTACGTGTATAGGGCTGGTTAGTTTTGCATGTATAGGGCTGGTTAGTTTTACGGGTATAGGGTGGGTTTGTTGGTTGGTTAGTTTTACGTGTATAGAGCTGGTTAGTTATATGTGTATAGAGCTGGTTGGTTGGTTGGTTAGTTTTATGTGTATAGAGCTGGTTAGTTTTACGTGTATAGGGCTGGTTAGTTTTACATGTATAGGGCTGGTAAGTTTTGCGTGTATAGGGCTGGTTAGTTTTGCATGTATAGGGCTGGTTAGTTTTACGGGTATAGGGTGGGTTTGTTGGTTGGTTGGTTTTATGTGTATGGAGCTGGTTAGTTTTATGTGTATAGAGCATGTTAGTTTTACGTGTATAGGGCAGGTCAGTTTTACATGTATAGGGCTGGTCAGTTTTACGTTTATAGGGCTGGTTAGTTTTACGTGTATAGGGCTGGTTAGTTTAACGTGTATAGGGCTGGTTAGTTTTACGTCTATAGGGCTGGTGAGTTTTGCGTGTATAGGGCTGGTTAGTTTTGCGTGTATAGGGCTGGTTAGTTTTACGTGTATAGGGCTGGTTAGTTTTACGTGTATAGGGCTGGTTAGTTTTACGTGTATAGGGCTGGTTAGTTTTGTGTGTATAGGGGTGGTTAGTTTTACGTGAATAGGGCTGGTTAGTTTTACGTGTATTGGGCTGGTTAGTTTTACGTGTATTGGGCTGTTAGTTTTACGTGTATTGGGCTGTTAGTTTTACGTGTATAGGGCTGGTTAGTTTTACGTGTATAGGGCTGGTTAGTTTTACGTGTATAGGGCTGGTAATGGGCCATTCCCATCTGTACCGGGTCGGCCCGGGCCAGGTAGCCACAGTCGGCCCTGCCTGGCCCGGTTGATTCCACACATCCTTGTCTTAAGCCCATGTGGGCTGATTCTACCCACCAATCAGAGGCTTGCTCTAATGGAAGGTGTGAATTTGCTGTCAGCAGTGGGTGTGTTGGCCCTGGTTGGCCTGAAGCAGACCCCCTCGAGAAGAGGGCTGAGAATGAGGCTTGGTTGGTCCGTAAAAATACCAGGCCACCCAGATATGTAAACAACCTACGCTACCCGGCCCGGGCCGACCCGGTACAGATGGAAATGGCCCATTAGTTTTACGTGAATAGGGCGGGTTAGTTTTATGTTTACAGGGCTGGTTAGTTTTATGTGTATAGGGCTGGTTACTTTTACGTGTTTAGGGCAGGTTAAGTTTGCATGTATAGGGCTGGTTAGTTTTACGTGTATAGGGTGGGTTTGTTGGTTGGTTGGTTTTATGTGTATAGAGCTGGTTGGTTGGTCGGTTAGTTTTATGTGTATAGAGCTGGTTAGTTTGACGTGTATAGGGCTCGTTAGTTTTACGTGTATAGGGCTGGTTAGTTTTACGTGTATAGGGCTGGTTAGTTTTACGTGTATAGGGCTGGTTAGTTTTGCGTGTATATGGCTGGTTAGTTTTACGGGTATAGGGCTGGTTAGTTTTACGTGTATAGGGCTGGTTATTTTTACGTGTATAGGGCTGGTTAGTTTTGCGTGTATAGGGCTGGTTAGTTTTACAGGTATAGGGCTGGTTTGTTTTACGGGTATAGGGTGGGTTTGTTGGTTGGTTGGTTGGTTTTATGTGTATGGAGCTGGTTAGTTTTATGTTTATAGAGCTGGTTGGTTGGTTGATACGTTTTAGGTGTATAGAGCTGGTTAGTTTTATGTGTATAGAGCTGGTTAGATTTACGTGTATAGGGCTGGTCAGTTTTACGTGTATAGGGCTGGTCAGTTTTACGTGTATAGGGCTGGTCAGTTTTACGTGTATAGTGCTGGTTAGTTTTACGTGTATAGGGCTGGTTAGTTTTACGTGTATAGGGCTGGTCAGTTTTACGTGTATAGGGCTGGTCAGTTTTACGTGTATAGGGCTGGTTAGTTTTACGTGTATAGGGCTAGTTAGTTTAACGTGTATAGGGCTGGTCAGTTTTACATGTGTTGGGCTGGTCAGTTTTACATGTGTAGGGCTGGTTACTTTTACATGTATAGGGCTGGTTACTTTTACGTGTATAGGGCTGGTTACTTTTACGTGTATAGGGCTGGTTACTTTTATGTGGATAGGGCTGGTGAAGTTTGCGTGTATAGGGCTGGTTAGTTTTACGTGTATAGGGTTGGTTTCTTGGTTGGTTAGTTTTACGTGTATAGAGCTGGTTAGTTTTACGTGTATAGAGCTGGTTGGTTGGTTGGTTAGTTTTATGTGTATAGAGCTGGTTAGTTTTACGTGTATAGGGCTCGTTAGTTTTACGTGTATAGGGCTGGTTAGTTTTGCGTGTATAGGGCTGGTTGGTTTTACGGGAAAAGGGTGGGTTTGTTGGTTGGTTGGTTTTATATGTATGGAGCTGGTTAGTTTTACGTGTATAGATCTGGTTTGTTGGTTGGTTAGTTTTACGAGTATAGAGCTGGTTAGTTTTATGTGTATAGAGCTGGTTAGTTTTACGTGTATAGGACTGGTTACTTTTACATGTATAGGGCTGGTTACTTTTAGGTGTATAGGGCTGGTTACTTTTACGTGTATAGGGCTGGTTACTTTTATGTGTATAGGGCTGGTTAAGTTTGCGTGTATAGGGCTGGTTAGTTTTACGTGTATAGGGTTGGTTTCTTGGTTGGTTAGTTTTACGTGTATAGAGCTGGTTAGTTTTACGTGTATAGAGCTGGTTGGTTGGTTGGTTAGTTTTATGTGTATAGAGCTGGTTAGTTTTACGTGTATAGGGCTCGTTAGTTTTACGTGTATATGGATGGTTAGTTTTGCGTGTATAGGGCTCGTTAGTTTTACGTGTATATGGATGGTTAGTTTTGCGTGTATAGGGCTGGTTAGTTTTACGGGTAAAGGGTGGGTTTGTTGGTTGGTTGGTTTTATGTGTATGGAGCTGGTTAGTTTTACGTGTATAGAGCTGGTTTGTTGATTGGTTAGTTTTACGAGTATAGGGCTGGTTAGTTTTACGTGTATAGGGCTGGTCAGTTTTACGTGTATAGGGCTGGTCAGTTTTACGTGTATAGGGCTGGTCAGTTTTACGTGTATAGGGCTGGTTACTTTTACGTGTATAGGGCTGGTTACTTTTACATGTATAGGGCTGGTTACTTTTACATGTATAGGGCTGGTTACTTTTACGTGTATAGGGCTGGTTACTTTTATGTGTATAGGGCTGGTTAAGTTTGCGTGTATAGGGCTGGTTAGTTTTACGTGTATAGGGTTGGTTTGTTGGTTGGTTAGTTTTACGTGTATAGAGCTGGTTAGTTTTACGTGTATAGGGCTGGTTAGTTTTACGTGTATAGGGCTGGTTAGTTTTGCATGTATAGGGCTGGTTAGTTTTACGGGTATAGGGTGGGTTTGTTGGTTGGTTAGTTTTACGTGTATAGAGCTGGTTAGTTATACGTGTATAGAGCTGGTTGGTTGGTTGGTTAGTTTTATGTGTATAGAGCTGGTTAGTTTTACGTGTATAGGGCTGGTTAGTTTTACGTGTATAGGGCTGGTTAGTTTTGCGTGTATAGGGCTGGTTAGTTTTGCATGTATAGGGCTGGTTAGTTTTACGGGTATAGGGTGGGTTTGTTGGTTGGTTGGTTTTATGTGTATGGAGCTGGTTAGTTTTACGTGTATAGGGCTGGTAATGGGCCATTCCCATCTGTACCGGGTCGGCCCGGGCCGGGTAGCCACAGTCGGCCCTGCCTGGCCCGGTATATTCCACACATCCTTGTCTTAAGCCTATGTGGGCTGATTCTACCCACCAATCAGAGGCTTGCTCTTATGGAAGGTGTGAATTTTCTGTCAGCAGTGGGTGTGTTGGCCCTGGTCGGCCTGAAGCAGACCCCCTCGAGAAGAGGGATGAGAATGAGGCTTGGTTGGCCCGTAAAAATACCAGGCCACCCAGATATGTAAACAACCTACGCTACCCGGCCCGGGCCGACCCGGTACAGATGGAAATGGCCCATTAGTTTTACGTGAATAGGGCTGGTTAGTTTTATGTTTATAGGGCTGGTTAGTTTTATGTGTATAGGGCTGGTTACTTTTACGCGTTTAGGGCAGGTTAAGTTTGCGTGTATAGGGCTGGTTAGTTTTACGTGTATAGGGTGGGTTTGTTGGTTGGTTGGTTTTATGTGTATAGAGCTGGTTAGTTTTACGTGTATAGAGCTGGTTGGTTGGTTGGTTAGTTTTATGTGTATAGAGCTGGTTAGTTTTACGTGTATAGGGCTGGTTAGTTTTACGTGTATAGGGCTGGTTAGTTTTGCGTGTATAGGGCTGGTTAGTTTTACGGGTAAAGGGTGGGTTTGTTTGTTGGTTGGTTGTATGTGTATGGAGCTGGTTAGTTTTACGTGTATAGAGCTGGTTTGTTGGTTGGTTAGTTTTACGAGTATAGAGCTGGTTAGTTTTACGTGTATAGGGCTGGTCAGTTTTACGTGTATAGGGCTGGTCAGTTTTACATGTATAGGGCTGGTTACTTTTACGTGTATAGGGCTGGTTACTTTTACATGTATAGGGCTGGTTACTTTTACGTGTATAGGGCTGGTTACTTTTATGTGTATAGGGCTGGTTAAGTTTGCGTGTATAGGGCTGGTTAGTTTTACGTGTATAGGGTTGGTTTGTTGGTTGGTTAGTTTCTACGTGTATAGAGCTGGTTAGTTATACGTGTATAGAGCAGGTTGGTTGGTTGGTTAAGGTTTATGTGTATAGAGCTGGTTAGTTTTACGTGTATAGGGCTGGTTAGTTTTACGTGTATAGGGCTGGTTAGTTTTGCATGTATAGGGCTGGTTAGTTTTACGGGTATAGGGTGGGTTTGTTGGTTGGTTAGTTTTACGTGTATAGAGCTGGTTAGTTATACGTGTATAGAGCTGGTTGGTTGGTTGGTTAGTTTTATGTGTATAGAGCTGGTTAGTTTTACGTGTATAGGGCTGGTTAGTTTTACATGTATAGGGCTGGTAAGTTTTGCGTGTATAGGGCTGGTTAGTTTTTCATGTATAGGGCTGGTTAGTTTTACGGGTATAGGGTGGGTTTGTTGGTTGGTTGGTTTTATGTGTATGGAGCTGGTTAGTTTTATGTGTATAGAGCATGTTAGTTTTACGTGTATAGGGCTGGTCAGTTTTACATGTATAGGGCTGGTCAGTTTTACGTTTATAGGGCTGGTTAGTTTTACGTGTATAGGGCTGGTTAGTTTTACGTGTATAGGGCTGGTTAGTTTTACGTCTATAGGGCTGGTGAGTTTTGCGTGTATAGGGCTGGTTAGTTTTGCGTGTATAGGGCTGGTTACTTTTACGTGTATAGGGCTGGTTAGTTTTACGTGTATAGGGCTGGTTAGTTTTACGTGTATAGGGCTGGTTAGTTTTGCGTGTATAGGGGTGGTTAGTTTTACGTGAAAAGGGCTGGTTAGTTTTACGTGTATTGGGCTGGTTAGTTTTACGTGTATTGGGCTGTTAGTTTTACGTGTATTGGGCTGTTAGTTTTACGTGTATAGGGCTGGTTAGTTTTACGTGTATAGGGCTGGTTAGTTTTACGTGTATAGGGCTGGTAATGGGCCATTCCCATCTGTACCGGGTCGGCCCGGGCCAGGTAACCACAGTCGGCCCTGCCTGGCCCGGTTGATTCCACACATCCTTGTCTTAAGCCCATGTGGGCTGATTCTACCCACCAATCAGAGGCTTGCTATAATGGAAGGTGTGAATTTGCTGTCAGCAGTGGGTGTGTTGGCCCTGGTTGGCCTGAAGCAGACCCCCTCGAGAAGAGGGCTGAGAATGAGGCTTGGTTGGCCCGTAAAAATACCAGGCCACCCAGATATGTAAACACCCTACGCTACCCGGCCCGGGCCGACCCGGTACAGATGGAAATGGCCCATTAGTTTTACGTGAATAGGGCTGGTTAGTTTTATGTTTACAGGGCTGGTTAGTTTTATGTGTATAGGGCTGGTTACTTTTACGCGTTTAGGGCAGGTTAAGTTTGCATGTATAGGGCTGGTTAGTTTTACGTGTATAGGGTGGGTTTGTTGGTTGGTTGGTTTTATGTGTATAGAGCTGGTTGGTTGGTCGGTTAGTTTTATGTGTATAGAGCTGGTTAGTTTGACGTGTATAGGGCTCGTTAGTTTTACGTGTATAGGGCTGGTTAGTTTTACGTGTATAGGGCTGGTTAGTTTTACGTGTATAGGGCTGGTTAGTTTTGCGTGTATATGGCTGGTTAGTTTTACGGGTATAGGGCTGGTTAGTTTTACGTGTATAGGGCTGGTTAGTTTTACGTGTATAGGGCTGGTTAGTTTTGTGTGTATAGGGCTGGTTAGTTTTACAGATATAGGGCTGGTTTGTTTTACGGGTATAGGGTGGGTTTGTTGGTTGGTTGGTTGGTTTTATGTGTATGGAGCTGGTTAGTTTTATGTTTATAGAGCTGGTTGGTTGGTTGATACGTTTTAGGTGTATAGAGCTGGTTAGTTTTATGTGTATAGAGCTGGTTAGATTTACGTGTATAGGGCTGGTCAGTTTTACGTGTATAGGGCTGGTCAGTTTTACGTGTATAGGGCTGGTCAGTTTTACGTGTATAGTGCTGGTTAGTTTTACGTGTATAGGGCTGGTTAGTTTTACGTGTATAGGGCTGGTCAGTTTTACGTGTATAGGGCTGGTCAGTTTTACGTGTATAGGGCTGGGTAGTTTTACGTGTATAGGGCTAGTTAGTTTAACGTGTATAGGGCTGGTCAGTTTTACATGTGTTGGGCTGGTCAGTTTTACATGTGTAGGGCTGGTTACTTTTACGTGTATAGGGCTGGTTACTTTTACGTGTATAGGGCTGGTTACTTTTACGTGTATAGGGCTGGTTACTTTTATGTGGATAGGGCTGGTGAAGTTTGCGTGTATAGGGCTGGCTAGTTTTACGTGTATAGGGTTGGTTTCTTGGTTGGTTAGTTTTACGTGTATAGAGCTGGTTAGTTTTACGTGTATAGAGCTGGTTGGTTGGTTAGTTTTATGTGTATAGAGCTGGTTAGTTTTACGTGTATAGGGCTGTTTAGTTTTACGTGTATAGGGCTGGTTAGTTTTGCGTGTATAGGGCTGGTTGGTTTTACGGGTAAAGGGTGGGTTTGTTGGTTGGTTGGTTTTATATGTATGGAGCTGGTTAGTTTTACGTGTATAGAGCTGGTTTGTTGGTTGGTTAGTTTTACGAGTATAGAGCTGGTTAGTTTTATGTGTATAGAGCTGGTTAGTTTTACGTGTATAGGACTGGTTACTTTTACGTGTATAGGGCTGGTTACTTTTAGGTGTATAGGGCTGGTTAGTTTTACGTGTATTGGGCTGGTTAGTTTTACGTGTATAGGGCTGGTTAGTTTTACGTGTATAGGGCTGGTTAGTTTTGCGTGTATAGGGCTGGTTAGTTTTACGTGTATAGGGCTGGTTAGTTTTACGTGTATAGGGCTGGTTAGTTTTACGTGTATAGGGCTGGTTAGTTTTGCGTGTATAGGGGTGGTTAGTTTTACGTGTATAGGGCTGGTTAGTTTTACGTGTATTGGGCTGGTTAGTTTTACGTGTATTAGGCTGTTAGTTTTACGTGTATTGGGCTGTTAGTTTTACGTGTATAGGGCTGGTTAGTTTTACGTGTATAGGGCTGGTTAGTTTTATGTGTATAGGGCTGGTAATGGGCCATTCCCATCTGTACCGGGTCGGCCCGGGCCGGGTAGCCACAGTCGGCCCTGCCTGGCCCGGTTGATTCCACACATCCTTGTCTTAAGCCTATGTGGGCTGATTCTACCCACCAATCAGAGGCTTGCTCTTATGGAAGGTGTGAATTTTCTGTCAGCAGTGGGTGTGTTGGCCCTGGTCGGCCTGAAGCAGACCCCCTCGAGAAGAGGGCTGAGAATGAGGCTTGGTTGGCCCGTAAAAATACCAGGCCACCCAGATATGTAAACAACCTACGCTACCCGGCCCGGGCCGACCCGGTACAGATGGAAATGGCCCATTAGTTTTACGTGAATAGGGCTGGTTAGTTTTATGTTTTTAGGGCTGGTTAGTTTTATGTGTATAGGGCTGGTTACTTTTACGCGTTTAGGGCAGGTTAAGTTTGCGTGTATAGGGCTGGTTAGTTTTACGTGTATAGGGTGGGTTTGTTGGTTGGTTGGTTTTATGTGTATAGAGCTGGTTGGTTGGTCGGTTAGTTTTATGTGTATAGAGCTGGTTAGTTTGACGTGTATAGGGCTCGTTAGTTTTACGTGTATAGGGCTGGTTAGTTTTGAGTGTATAGGGCTGGTTAGTTTTACGGGTATAGGGCTGGTTAGTTTTACGGGTATAGGGTGGGTTTGTTGGTTGGTTTTATGTGTATGGATCTGGTTAGTTTTATGTGTATAGAGCTAGTTGGTTGGTTGGTAAGTTTTACGTGTATAGGGCTGGTTACTTTTTCGTGTACAGGGCTGGTTACTTTTACGTGTATAGGGCTGGTTACTTTTATGTGTATAGGGTTGGTTAAGTTTGCGTGTATAGGGCTGGTTAGTTTTACGTGTATAGGGTTGGTTTGTTGGTTGGTTAGTTTTACGTGTATAGAGCTGGTTAGTTTCACGTGTATAGAGCTGGTTGGTTGGTTACTTTTATGTGTATAGAGCTGGTTAGTTTTACGTGTATAGGGCTCGTTAGTTTTACGTGTATAGGGCTGGTTAGTTTTGCGTGTATAGGGCTGGTTAGTTTTACGGGTATAGGGTGGGTTTGTTGGTTGGTTGGTTTTATGTGTATAGAGCTGGTTGGTTGCTTGCTTGTTGGTTAGTTTTACGTGTATAGAGCTGGTTAATTTTACGTGTACAGGGCTGGTCACTTTTACGGGTATAGGGTGGGTTTAGTGGTTGGTTGGTTTTACGAGTATAGAGCTGGTTACTTTTACGTGTATAGGGCTGGTCAGTTTTACGTGTATAGGGCTGGTCAGTTTTACGTGTATAGGGCTCGTCAGTTTTACGTGTATAGGGCTGGTTAGTTTTACGTGTATAGGGCTGGTTTGTTGGTTGGTTAGTTTTACGTGTATAGGGCTGGTTAGTTTTACGGGTATAGTTTGGGTTTGTTGGTTGGTTGGTTTTGTGTGTATAGAGCTGGTTAGTTTTACGTGTACAGGGCTGGTCAGTTTTACGTGTATAGGGCTGGTCAGTTTTACATGTATAGGGCTGGTCAGTTTTACGTGTATAGGGCTGGTCAGTTTTACGTGTATAGGGCTAGTTAGTTTTACGTGTATAGGGTTGGTCAGTTTTACGTGTATAGGGCTGGTCAGTTTTACGTGTATAGGGCTGGTTAGTTTTGCATGTATAGGGCTGGTTAGTTTTACGGGTATAGGGCTGGTTAGTTTTACGGGTATAGGGTGGGTTTGTTGGTTGGTTGGTTGGTTGGTTTTATGTGTATGGAGCTGGTTAGTTTTATGTGTATAGAGCTGGTTGGTTGGTTGGTAAGTTTTACGTGTATAGAGCTGGTTAGTTTTATTTGTATAGAGCTGGTTAGTTTTACGTGTATAGGGCTGGCCAGTTTTACGTGTATAGGGCTGGTTAGTTTTACGTGTATAGGGCTGGCTAGTTTTACGTGTATAGGGCTGGTCAGTTTTACGTGTATAGGGCTGGTCAGTTATATGTGTATATGGCTGGTCAGTTTTACATGTATAGGGCTGGTTACTTTTACGTGTATAGGGCTGGTTACTTTTACGTGTATAGGGCTGGTTACTTTTTCATGTACAGGGCTGGTTACTTTTACGTGTATAGGGCTGGTTACTTTTATGTGTATAGGGCTGGTTAAGTTTGCGTGTATAGGGCTGGTTAGTTTTACGTGTATAGGGTTGGTTTGTTGGTTGGTTAGTTTTACGTGTATAGAGCTGGTTAGTTTTACGTGTATAGAGCTGGTTGATTGGTTGGTTACTTTTATGTGTATAGAGCTGGTTAGTTTTACATGTATAGGGCTCGTTAGTTTTACGTGTATAGGGCTGGTTAGTTTTGCGTGTATAGGGCTGGTTAGTTTTACGGGTATAGGGTGGGTTTGTTGGTTGGTTGGTTTTATGTGTATGGAGCTGGTTCGTTTTACGTGTATAGAGCTGGTTTGTTGGTTGGTTAGTTTTACGAGTATAGAGCTGGTTACTTTTACGTGTATAGGGCTGGTCAGTTTTACGTGTATAGGGCTGGTCAGGTTTACGTGTATAGGGCTGGTCAGTTTTACGTGTATAGGGCTGGTCAGTTTACGTGTATAGGGCTGGTTACTTTTACGTGTATAGGGCTGGTTACTTTTACGTGTATAGGGCTGGTTAGTATTACGTGTATAGGGCTGGTCAGTTTTACGTGTATAGGGCTGGTCAGTTTTACGTGTATAGGGCTGGTCAGTTTTACGTGTATAGGGCTGGTCAGTTTTACGTGTATAGGGCTGTTTACTTTTACGTGTACAGGGCTGGTTAGTTTTACGTGTATAGGGCTGGTCAGTTTTACATGTATAGGGCTGGTTACTTTTACGTGTATAGGGCTGGTTACTTTTACGTGTATAGGGCTGGTTACTTTTTCGTGTATAGGGTTGGTTAAGTGTGCGTGTATAGGGCTGGTTAGCTTTACGTGTATAGGGTGGGTTTGTTGGTTGGTTAGTTTTACGTGTATAGAGCTGGTTAGTTTTACGTGTATAGAGCTGGTTGGTTGGTTGGTTAGTTTTATGTGTATAGAGCTGGTTAGTTTTACGTGTATAGGGCTCGTTTGTTTTACGTGTATAGGGCTGGTTAGTTTTGCGTGTATAGGGCTCGTTAGTTTTACGTGTAAAGGGCTGGTTAGTTTTACGTGTATAGGGCTGGTTAGTTTTGCGTCTATAGGGCTGGTTAGTTTTACGGGTATAGGGTGGGTTTGTTGGTTGGTTGGTTGGTATTATGTGTATGGAGCTGGTTAGTTTTACGTGTATAGAGCTGGTTGTTTGGTTAGTTTTACGTGTATAGACCTGGTTAGTTTTACGTGTATAGAGCTGGTTAGTTTTACGTGTATAGGGCTGGTTAGTTATACGTGTATAGGGCTGGTTAGTTTTACGTGTATAGGGCTGGTCAGTTTTACGTGTGTAGGGCTGGTCAGTTTTACGTGTATAGGGCTGGTTTCTTTTGCGTGTATAGAGCAGGTTAGTTTTACGTGTATAGGGCTTGTTAGTTTCATGTGTATAGGGCTGGTTAGTTTTAAGTGTATAGGGCTGGTTAGTTTTACGGGTATAGGGTGGGTTTGTTGGTTGGTTGGGTGGTTGGTTGGTTTTATGTGTATGGAGCTGGTTAGTTTTACATGTATAGAGCTGGTTAGTTTTACGTGTATAGAGCTGGTTAGGTATACGTGTATAGAGCTGGTTGGTTGGTTGGTTAATTTTACGTGTATAGAGCTGGTTAGTTTGACGTGTAAAGGGCTGGTTAGTTTGATGTGTATAGGGCTGGTTAGTTTTACGTGTATAGGGCTGGTTAGTTTTACGTGTATAGGGCTGGTTAGTTTTGCGTGTATAGGGCTGGTTAGTTTTATGTGAATAGGGCTGGTTAGTTTTACGTGTATTGGGCTGGTTAGTTTTACGTGTATTGGGCTTGTTAGTTTTACGTGTATTGGGCTGTTAGTTTTACGTGTATAGGGCGTGTTAGTTTTAAGTGTATAGGGCTGGTTAGTTTTACGTGTATAGGGCTGGTAATGGGCCATTCCCATCTGTACCGGGTCGGCCCGGGCCGGGTAGCCACAGTCGGCCCCAGCCTGGCCCGGTTGATTCCACACATCCTTGTCTTAAGCCCATGTTGGCTGATTCTACCCACCAATCAGAGGCTTGCTCTAATGGAAGGTGTGAATTTGCTGTCAGCAGTGGGTGTGTTGGCCCTTGTCGGCCTGAAGCAGACCCCCTCGAGAAGAGGGCTGAGAATGAGCCTTGGTTGGCCCGGAAAAATACCAGGCCACCCAGATATGTAAACAACCTAGGCTACCCGTCCCGGGCCGACCCGGTACAGATGGAAATGGCCCATTAGTTTTACGTGTATAGGGCTGGTTAGTTTTACGTTTATAGGGCTGGTTAGTTTTACGTTTATAGGGCAGGTTAAGTTTGCGTGTATAGGGCTGGTTAGTTTTACGTGTATAGGGTGGGTTTGTTGGTTGGTTGGTTTTATGTGTATAGAGCTGGTTGGTTGGTCGGTTAGTTTTATGTGTATAGAGCTGGTTAGTTTGACGTGTATAGGGCTCGTTAGTTTTACGTGTATAGGGCTCGTTAGTTTTACGTGTATATGGCTGGTTAGTTTTATGTGTATAGGGCTGGTTAGTTTTACGTGTATAGGGCTGGTTAGTTTTGCGTGTATAGGGCTGGTTAGTTTTACAGGTATAGGGCTGGTTTGTTTTACGGGTATAGGGTGGGTTTGTTGGTTGGTTGGTTGGTTTTATGTGTATGGAGCTGGTTAGTTTTATGTTTATAGAGCTGGTTGGTTGGTTGATACGTTTTAGGTGTATAGAGCTGGTTAGTTTTATGTGTATAGAGCTGGTTAGATTTACGTGTATAGGGCTGGTCAGTTTTACGTGTATAGGGCTGGTCAGTTTTACGTGTATAGGCTTGTTAGTTTTACGTGTATAGTGCTGGTTAGTTTTACGTGTATAGGGCTGGTTAGTTTTACGTGTATAGGGCTGGTCAGTTTTACGTGTATAGGGCTGGTCAGTTTTACGTGTATAGGGCTGGTTAGTTTTACGTGTATAGGGCTAGTTAGTTTAACGTGTATAGGGCTGGTCAGTTTTACAAGTGTAGGGCTGGTCAGTTTTACATGTGTAGGGCTGGTTACTTTTACGTGTATAGGGCTGGTTACTTTTACGTGTATAGGGCTGGTTACTTTTACGTGTATAGGGCTGGTTACTTTTATGTGGATAGGGCTGGTGAAGTTTGCGTGTATAGGGCTGGTTAGTTTTACGTGTATAGGGTTGGTTTCTTGGTTGGTTAGTTTTACGTGTATAGAGCTGGTTAGTTTTACGTGTATAGAGCTGGTTGGTTGGTTGGTTAGTTTTATGTGTATAGGGCTCGTTAGTTTTACGTGTATAGGGCTGGTTAGTTTTGCGTGTATAGGGCTGGTTGGTTTTACGGGTAAAGGGTGGGTTTGTTGGTTGGTTGGTTTTATGTGTATGGAGCTGGTTAGTTTTACATGTATAGAGCTGGTTTGTTGGTTGGTTAGTTTTACGAGTATAGAGCTGGTTAGTTTTATGTGTATAGAGCTGGTTAGTTTTACGTGTATAGGACTGGTTACTTTTACGTGTATAGGGCTGGTTACTTTTAGGTGTATAGGGCTGGTTACTTTTACGTGTATAGGGTTGGTTACTTTTATGTGTATAGGGCTGGTTAAGTTTGCGTGTATAGGGCTGGTTAGTTTTACGTGTATAGGGTTGGTTTCTTGGTTGGTTAGTTTTACGTGTATAGAGCTGGTTGGTTGGTTAGTTTTATGTGTATAGAGCTGGTTAGTTTTACGTGTATAGGGCTCGTTAGTTTTACATGTATAGGGCTGGTTAGTTTTGCGTGTATAGGGCTGGTTAGTTTTACGGGTAAAGGGTGGGTTTGTTGGTTGGTTGGTTTTATGTGTATGGAGCTGGTTAGTTTTACGTGTATAGAGCTGGTTTGTTGGTTGGTTAGTTTTACGAGTATAGAGCTGGTTAGTTTTACGTGTATAGGGCTGGTCAGTTTTACGTGTATAGGCCTGGTCAGTTTTACGTGTATAGGGCTGGTCAGTTTTACATGTATAGGGCTGGTTACTTTTACGTGTATAGGGCTGGTTACTTTTACATGTATAGGGCTGGTTACTTTTACGTGTATAGGGCTGGTTACTTTTATGTGTATAGGGCTGGTTAAGTTTGCGTGTATAGGGCTGGTTAGTTTTACGTGTATAGGGTTGGTTTGTTGGTTGGTTAGTTTCTACGTGTATAGAGCTGGTTAGTTATACGTGTATAGAGCTGGTTGGTTGGTTGGTTAAGTTTTATGTGTATAGAGCTGGTTAGTTTTACGTGTATAGGGCTGGTTAGTTTTACGGGTATAGTTTGGGTTTGTTGGTTGGTTGGTTTTATGTGTATAGAGCTGGTTAGTTTTACGTGTACAGGGCTGGTCAGTTTTACGTGTATAGGGCTGGTCAGTTTTACATGTATAGGGCTGGTCAGTTTTACGTGTATAGGGCTGGTCAGTTTTACGTGTATAGGGCTAGTTAGTTTTACGTGTATAGGGCTGGTCAGTTTTACGTGTATAGGGCTGGTCAGTTTTACGTGTATAGGGCTGGTTAGTTTTGCATGTATAGGGCTGGTTAGTTTTACGGGTATAGGGCTGGTTAGTTTTACGGGTATAGGGTGGGTTTGTTGGTTGGTTGGTTGGTTGGTTTTATGTATATGGAGCTGGTTAGTTTTATGTGTATAGAGCTGGTTGGTTGGTTGGTAAGTTTTACGTGTATAGAGCTGGTTAGTTTTATTTGTATAGAGCTGGTTAGTTTTACGTGTATAGGGCTGGCCAGTTTTACGTGTATAGGGCTGGTTAGTTTTACGTGTATAGGGCTGGCTAGTTTTACGTGTATAGGGCTGGTCAGTTTTACGTGTATAGGGCTGGTCAGTTATATGTGTATATGGCTGGTCAGTTTTACATGTATAGGGCTGGTTACTTTTACGTGTATAGGGCTGGTTACTTTTACGTGTATAGGGCTGGTTACTTTTTCGTGTACAGGGCTGGTTACTTTTACGTGTATAGGGCTGGTTACTTTTATGTGTATAGGGCTGGTTAAGTTTGCGTGTATAGGGCTGGTTAGTTTTACGTGTATAGGGTTGGTTTGTTGGTTGGTTAGTTTTACGTGTATAGAGCTGGTTAGTTTTACGTGTATAGAGCTGGTTGGTTGGTTGGTTACTTTTATGTGTATAGAGCTGGTTAGTTTTACATGTATAGGGCTCGTTAGTTTTACGTGTATAGGGCTGGTTAGTTTTGCGTGTATAGGGCTGGTTAGTTTTACGGGTATAGGGTGGGTTTGTTGGTTGGTTGGTTTTATGTGTATGGAGCTGGTTCGTTTTACGTGTATAGAGCTGGTTTGTTGGTTGGTTAGTTTTACGAGTATAGAGCTGGTTACTTTTACGTGTATAGGGCTGGTCAGTTTTACGTGTATAGGGCTGGTCAGGTTTACGTGTATAGGGCTGGTCAGTTTTACGTGTATAGGGCTGGTCAGTTTACGTGTATAGGGCTGGTTACTTTTACGTGTATAGGGCTGGTTACTTTTACGTGTATAGGGCTGGTTAGTTTTACGTGTATAGGGCTGGTCA
This sequence comes from Nothobranchius furzeri, assembly GCF_043380555.1. Lineage (NCBI taxonomy): Eukaryota > Metazoa > Chordata > Actinopteri > Cyprinodontiformes > Nothobranchiidae > Nothobranchius > Nothobranchius furzeri. The sequence goes on along the minus strand of NC_091749.1, from coordinate 11,814,787 downwards.
GTTTTACGTGTATAGGGCTGGTCAGTTTTACGTGTATAGGGCTGGTCAGTTTTACGTGTATAGGGCTGGTCAGTTTTACGTGTATAGGGCTGTTTACTTTTACGTGTACAGGGCTGGTTAGTTTTACGTGTATAGGGCTGGTCAGTTTTACATGTATAGGGCTGGTTACTTTTACGTGTATAGGGCTGGTTACTTTTACGTGTATAGGGCTGGTTACTTTTTCGTGTATAGGGTTGGTTAAGTTTGCGTGTATAGGGCTGGTTAGCTTTACGTGTATAGGGTGGGTTTGTTGGTTGGTTAGTTTTACGTGTATAGAGCTGGTTAGTTTTACGTGTATAGAGCTGGTTGGTTGGTTGGTTAGTTTTATGTGTATAGAGCTGGTTAGTTTTACGTGTATAGGGCTCGTTTGTTTTACGTGTATAGGGCTGGTTAGTTTTGCGTGTAAAGGGCTCGTTAGTTTTACGTGTAAAGGGCTGGTTAGTTTTACGTGTATAGGGCTGGTTAGTTTTGCGTCTATAGGGCTGGTTAGTTTTACGGGTATAGGGTGGGTTTGTTGGTTGGTTGGTTGGTATTATGTGTATGGAGCTGGTTAGTTTTACGTGTATAGAGCTGGTTGTTTGGTTAGTTTTACGTGTATAGACCTGGTTAGTTTTACGTGTATAGAGCTGGTTAGTTTTACGTGTATAGGGCTGGTTCGTTATACGTGTATAGGGCTGGTTAGTTTTACGTGTATAGGGCTGGTCAGTTTTACGTGTGTAGGGCTGGTCAGTTTTACGTGTATAGGGCTGGTTTCTTTTGCGTGTATAGAGCAGGTTAGTTTTACGTGTATAGGGCTTGTTAGTTTCATGTGTATAGGGCTGGTTAGTTTTACGTGTATAGGGCTGGTTAGTTTTACGGGTATAGGGTGGGTTTGTTGGTTGGTTGGGTGGTTGGTTGGTTTTATGTGTATGGAGCTGGTTAGTTTTACATGTATAGAGCTGGTTAGTTTTACGTGTATAGAGCTGGTTAGGTATACGTGTATAGAGCTGGTTGGTTGGTTGGTTAATTTTACGTGTATAGAGCTGGTTAGTTTGACGTGTAAAGGGCTGGTTAGTTTGATGTGTATAGGGCTGGTTAGTTTTACGTGTATAGGGCTGGTTAGTTTTACGTGTATAGGGCTGGTTAGTTTTGCGTGTATAGGGCTGGTTAGTTTTATGTGAATAGGGCTGGTTAGTTTTACGTGTATTGGGCTGGTTAGTTTTACGTGTATTGGGCTTGTTAGTTTTACGTGTATTGGGCTGTTAGTTTTACGTGTATAGGGCGTGTTAGTTTTAAGTGTATAGGGCTGGTTAGTTTTACGTGTATAGGGCTGGTAATGGGCCATTCCCATCTGTACCGGGTCGGCCCGGGCCGGGTAGCCACAGTCGGCCCCAGCCTGGCCCGGTTGATTCCACACATCCTTGTCTTAAGCCAATGTTGGCTGATTCTACCCACCAATCAGAGGCTTGCTCTAATGGAAGGTGTGAATTTGCTGTCAGCAGTGGGTGTGTTGGCCCTTGTCGGCCTGAAGCAGACCCCCTCGAGAAGAGGGCTGAGAATGAGCCTTGGTTGGCCCGGAAAAATACCAGGCCACCCAGATATGTAAACAACCTAGGCTACCCGTCCCGGGCCGACCCGGTACAGATGGAAATGGCCCATTAGTTTTACGTGTATAGGGCTGGTTAGTTTTACGTTTATAGGGCTGGTTAGTTTTACGTTTATAGGGCAGGTTAAGTTTGCGTGTATAGGGCTGGTTAGTTTTACGTGTATAGGGTGGGTTTGTTGGTTGGTTGGTTTTATGTGTATAGAGCTGGTTGGTTGGTCGGTTAGTTTTATGTGTATAGAGCTGGTTAGTTTGACGTGTATAGGGCTCGTTAGTTTTACGTGTATAGGGCTCGTTAGTTTTACGTGTATATGGCTGGTTAGTTTTATGTGTATAGGGCTGGTTAGTTTTACGTGTATAGGGCTGGTTAGTTTTGCGTGTATAGGGCTGGTTAGTTTTACAGGTATAGGGCTGGTTTGTTTTACGGGTATAGGGTGGGTTTGTTGGTTGGTTGGTTGGTTTTATGTGTATGGAGCTGGTTAGTTTTATGTTTATAGAGCTGGTTGGTTGGTTGATACGTTTTAGGTGTATAGAGCTGGTTAGTTTTATGTGTATAGAGCTGGTTAGATTTACGTGTATAGGGCTGGTCAGTTTTACGTGTATAGGGCTGGTCAGTTTTACGTGTATAGGCTTGTTAGTTTTACGTGTATAGTGCTGGTTAGTTTTACGTGTATAGGGCTGGTTAGTTTTACGTGTATAGGGCTGGTCAGTTTTACGTGTATAGGGCTGGTCAGTTTTACGTGTATAGGGCTGGTTAGTTTTACGTGTATAGGGCTAGTTAGTTTAACGTGTATAGGGCTGGTCAGTTTTACATGTGTAGGGCTGGTCAGTTTTACATGTGTAGGGCTGGTTACTTTTACGTGTATAGGGCTGGTTACTTTTACGTGTATAGGGCTGGTTACTATTACGTGTATAGGGCTGGTTACTTTTATGTGGATAGGGCTGGTGAAGTTTGCGTGTATAGGGCTGGTTAGTTTTACGTGTATAGGGTTGGTTTCTTGGTTGGTTAGTTTTACGTGTATAGAGCTGGTTAGTTTTACGTGTATAGAGCTGGTTGGTTGGTTGGTTAGTTTTATGTGTATAGGGCTCGTTAGTTTTACGTGTATAGGGCTGGTTAGTTTTGCGTGTTTAGGGCTGGTTGGTTTTACGGGTAAAGGGTGGGTTTGTTGGTTGGTTGGTTTTATGTGTATGGAGCTGGTTAGTTTTACGTGTATAGAGCTGGTTTGTTGGTTGGTTAGTTTTACGAGTATAGAGCTGGTTAGTTTTATGTGTATAGAGCTGGTTAGTTTTACGTGTATAGGACTGGTTACTTTTACGTGTATAGGGCTGGTTACTTTTAGGTGTATAGGGCTGGTTACTTTTACGTGTATACGGTTGGTTACTTTTATGTGTATAGGGCTGGTTAAGTTTGCGTGTATAGGGCTGGTTAGTTTTACGTGTATAGGGTTGGTTTCTTGGTTGGTTAGTTTTACGTGTATAGAGCTGGTTGGTTGGTTAGTTTTATGTGTATAGACCTGGTTAGTTTTACGTGTATAGGGCTCGTTAGTTTTACATGTATAGGGCTGGTTAGTTTTGCGTGTATAGGGCTGGTTAGTTTTACGGGTAAAGGGTGGGTTTGTTGGTTGGTTGGTTTTATGTGTATGGAGCTGGTTAGTTTTACGTGTATAGAGCTGGTTTGTTGGTTGGTTAGTTTTACGAGTATAGAGCTTGTTAGTTTTACGTGTATAGGGCTGGTCAGTTTTACGTGTATAGGCCTGGTCAGTTTTACGTGTATAGGGCTGGTCAGTTTTACATGTATAGGGCTGGTTACTTTTACGTGTATAGGGCTGGTTACTTTTACATGTATAGGGCTGGTTACTTTTACGTGTATAGGGCTGGTTACTTTTATGTGTATAGGGCTGGTTAAGTTTGCGTGTATAGGGCTGGTTAGTTTTACGTGTATAGGGTTGGTTTGTTGGTTGGTTAGTTTCTACGTGTATAGAGCTGGTTAGTTATACGTGTATAGAGCTGGTTGGTTGGTTGGTTAAGTTTTATGTGTATAGAGCTGGTTAGTTTTACGTGTATAGGGCTGGTTAGTTTTACGTGTATAGGGCTGGTTAGTTTTGCATGTATAGGGCTGGTTAGTTTTACGGGTATAGGGTGGGTTTGTTGGTTGGTTAGTTTTACGTGTATAGAGCTGGTTAGTTATACGTGTATAGAGCTGGTTGGTTGGTTGGTCAGTTTTATGTGTATAGAGCTGGTTAGTTTTATGTGTATTGGGCTGGTTAGTTTTACGTGTATAGGGCTGGTTAGTTTTGCGTGTATAGGGCTGGTTAGTTTTGCATGTATAGGGCTGGTTAGTTTTACGGGTATAGGGTGGGTTTGTTGGTTGGTTGGTTTTATGTGTATGGAGCTGGTTAGTTTTATGTGTATTGAGCATGTTAGTTTTACGTGTATAGGGCTGGTCAGTTTTACATGTATAGGGCTGGTCAGTTTTACGTTTATAGGGCTGGTTAGTTTTACGTGTATAGGGCTGGTTAGTTTTACGTGTATAGGGCTGGTTAGTTTTGCGTGTATAGGGCTGGTTAGTTTTGCGTGTATAGGGCTGGTTAGTTTTACGTGTATAGAGCTGGTTGGTTGGTTGGTTAGTTTTATGTGTATAGGGCTCGTTAGTTTTACGTGTATAGGGCTGGTTAGTTTTGCGTGTATAGGGCTGGTTGGTTTTACGGGTAAAGGGTGGGTTTGTTGGTTGGTTGGTTTTATGTGTATGGAGCTGGTTAGTTTTACGTGTATAGAGCTGGTTTGTTGGTTGGTTAGTTTTACGAGTATAGAGCTGGTTAGTTTTATGTGTATAGAGCTGGTTAGTTTTACGTGTATAGGACTGGTTACTTTTACGTGTATAGGGCTGGTTACTTTTAGGTGTATAGGGCTGGTTACTTTTACGTGTATACGGTTGGTTACTTTTATGTGTATAGGGCTGGTTAAGTTTGCGTGTATAGGGCTGGTTAGTTTTACGTGTATAGGGTTGGTTTCTTGGTTGGTTAGTTTTACGTGTATAGAGCTGGTTGGTTGGTTAGTTTTATGTGTATAGAGCTGGTTAGTTTTACGTGTATAGGGCTCGTTAGTTTTACATGTATAGGGCTGGTTAGTTTTGCGTGTATAGGGCTGGTTAGTTTTACGGGTAAAGGGTGGGTTTGTTGGTTGGTTGGTTTTATGTGTATGGAGCTGTTTAGTTTTACGTGTATAGAGCTGGTTTGTTGGTTGGTTAGTTTTACGAGTATAGAGCTGGTTAGTTTTACGTGTATAGGGCTGGTCAGTTTTACGTGTATAGGCCTGGTCAGTTTTACGTGTATAGGGCTGGTCAGTTTTACATGTATAGGGCTGGTTACTTTTACGTGTATAGGGCTGGTTACTTTTACATGTATAGGGCTGGTTACTTTTACGTGTATAGGGCTGGTTACTTTTATGTGTATAGGGCTGGTTAAGTTTGCGTGTATAGGGCTGGTTAGTTTTACGTGTATAGGGTTGGTTTGTTGGTTGGTTAGTTTCTACGTGTATAGAGCTGGTTAGTTATACGTGTATAGAGCTGGTTGGTTGGTTGGTTAAGTTTTATGTGTATAGAGCTGGTTAGTTTTACGTGTATAGGGCTGGTTAGTTTTACGTGTATAGGGCTGGTTAGTTTTGCATGTATAGGGCTGGTTAGTTTTACGGGTATAGGGTGGGTTTGTTGGTTGGTTAGTTTTACGTGTATAGAGCTGGTTAGTTATACGTGTATAGAGCTGGTTGGTTGGTTGGTCAGTTTTATGTGTATAGAGCTGGTTAGTTTTATGTGTATTGGGCTGGTTAGTTTTACGTGTATAGGGCTGGTTAGTTTTGCGTGTATAGGGCTGGTTAGTTTTGCATGTATAGGGCTGGTTAGTTTTACGGGTATAGGGTGGGTTTGTTGGTTGGTTGGTTTTATGTGTATGGAGCTGGTTAGTTTTATGTGTATAGAGCATGTTAGTTTTACGTGTATAGGGCTGGTCAGTTTTACATGTATAGGGCTGGTCAGTTTTACGTTTATAGGGCTGGTTAGTTTTACGTGTATAGGGCTGGTTAGTTTTACGTGTATAGGGCTGGTTAGTTTTGCGTGTATAGGGCTGGTTAGTTTTGCGTGTATAGGGCTGGTTAGTTTTACATGTATAGGGCTGGTTAGTTTTACGTGTATAGGGCTGGTTAGTTTTACATGTATAGGGCTGGTTAGTTTTGCGTGTATAGGGGTGGTTAGTTTTACGTGTATAGGGCTGGTTAGTTTTACGTGTATAGGGCTGGTAATGGGCCATTCCCATCTGTACCGGGTCGGCCCGGGCCGGGTAGCCACAGTCGGCCCTGCCTGGCCCGGTTGATTCCACACATCCTTGTCTTAAGCCCATGTGGGCTGATTCTACCCACCAATCAGAGGCTTGCTCTAATGGAAGGTGTGAATTTGCTGTCAGCAGTGGGTGTGTTGGCCCTGGTCGGCCTGAAGCAGACCCCCTCGAGAAGAGGGCTGAGAATGAGGCTTGGTTGGCCCGTAAAAATACCAGGCCACCCAGATATGTAAACAACCTACACTACCCGGCCCGGGCCGACCCGGTACAGATGGAAATGGCCCATTAGTTCACGTGAATAGGGCTGGTTAGTTTTATGTTTATAGGGCTGGTTAGTTTTATGTGTATAGGGCTGGTTACTTTTACGTGTTTAGGGCAGGTTAAGTTTGCGTGTATAGGGCTGGTTAGTTTTACGTGTATAGGGTGGGTTTGTTGGTTGGTTGGTTTTATGTGTATAGAGCTGGTTGGTTGGTCGGTTAGTTTTACGTGTATAGGGCTGGTTAGTTTTACGTGTATTGGGCTGGTTAGTTTTACGTGTATAGGGCTGGTTAGTTTTGCGTGTATATGGCTGGTTAGTTTTAGGGGTATAGGGCTGGTTAGTTTTACGTGTATAGGGCTGGTTAGTTTTACGTGTATAGGGCTGGTTAGTTTTGCGTGTATAGGGCTGGTTAGTTTTACAGGTATAGGGCTGGTTTGTTTTACGGGTATAGGGTGGGTTTGTTGGTTGGTTGGTTGGTTTTATGTGTATGGAGCTGGTTAGTTTTATGTTTATAGAGCTGGTTGGTTGGTTGATACGTTTTAGGTGTATAGAGCTGGTTAGTTTTACGTGTATAGAGCTGGTTAGATTTACGTGTATAGGGCTGGTCAGTTTTACGTGTATAGGGCTGGTCAGTTTTACGTGTATAGGGCTGGTCAGTTTTACGTGTATAGTGCTGGTTAGTTTTACGTGTATAGGGCTGGTTAGTTTTACGTGTATAGGGCTGGTCAGTTTTACGTGTACAGGGCTGGTCAGTTTTACGTGTATAGGGCTGGTTAGTTTTACGTGTATAGGGCTAGTTAGTTTAACGTGTATAGGGCTGGTCAGTTTTACATGTATAGGGCTGGTCAGTTTTACATGTGTAGGGCTGGTTACTTTTACGTGTATAGGGCTGGTTACTTTTATGTGGATAGGGCTGGTGAAGTTTGCGTGTATAGGGCTGGTTAGTTTTACGTGTATAGGGTTGGTTTCTTGGTTGGTTAGTTTTACGTGTATAGAGCTGGTTAGTTTTACGTGTATAGAGCTGGTTGGTTGGTTGGTTAGTTTTATGTGTATAGAGCTGGTTAGTTTTACGTGTATAGAGCTGGTTGGTTGGTTGGTTAGTTTTATGTGTATAGAGCTGGTTAGTTTTACGTGTATAGGGCTCGTTAGTTTTACGTGTATAGAGCTGGTTAGTTTTACGTGTATAGGGCTCGTTAGTTTTACGTGTATAGGGCTGGTTAGTTTTGCGTGTATAGGGCTGGTTGGTTTTACGGGTAAAGGGTGGGTTTGTTGGTTGGTTGGTTTTATGTGTATCGAGCTGGTTAGTTTTACGTGTATAGAGCTGGTTTGTTGGTTGGTTAGTTTTACGAGTATAGAGCTGGTTAGTTTTATGTGTATAGAGCTGGTTAGTTTTACGTGTATAGGACTGGTTACTTTTACGTGTATAGGGCTGGTTACTTTTAGGTGTATAGGGCTGGTTACTTTTACGTGTATAGGGCTGGTTACTTTTATGTGTATAGGGCTGGTTAAGATTGCGTGTATAGGGCTGGTTAGTTTTACGTGTATAGGGTTGGTTTCTTGGTTGGTTAGTTTTACGTGCATAGAGCTGGTTAGTTTTACGTGTATAGAGCTGGTTGGTTGGTTGGTTAGTTTTATGTGTATAGAGCTGGTTAGTTTTACGTGTATAGGGCTCGTTAGTTTTACGTGTATAGGGCTGGTTAGTTTTGCGTGTATAGGGCTGGTTAGTTTTGCGTGTATAGGGCTGGTTAGTTTTACGGGTAAAGGGTGGGTTTTTTGGTTGGTTGGTTTTATGTGTATGGAGCTGGTTAGTTTTACGTGTATAGAGCTGGTTAGTTTTACGTGTATAGAGCTGGTTGGTTGGTTGGTTAGTTTTATGTGTATAGAGCTGGTTAGTTTTACGTGTATAGGGCTGGTCAGTTTTACGTGTATAGGGCTGGTCAGTTTTACATGTATAGGGCTGGTTACTTTTACGTGTATAGGGCTGGTTACTTTTACATGTATAGGGCTGGTTACTTTTACGTGTATAGGGCTGGTTACTTTTATGTGTATAGGGCTGGTTAAGTTTGCGTGTATAGGGCTGGTTAGTTTTACGTGTATTGGGCTGGTTAGTTTTGCATGTATAGGGCTGGTTAGTTTTACGGGTATAGGGTGGGTTTGTTGGTTGGTTAGTTTTACGTGTATAGAGCTGGTTAGTTATACGTGTATAGAGCTGGTTGGTTGGTTGGTTAGTTTTATGTGTATAGAGCTGGTTAGTTTTACGTGTATAGGGCTGGTTAGTTTTACGTGTATAGGGCTGGTTAGTTTTGCATGTATAGGGCTGGTTAGTTTTACGGGTATAGGGTGGGTTTGTTGGTTGGTTGGTTTTATGTGTATGGAGCTGGTTAGTTTTATGTGTATAGAGCATGTTAGTTTTACGTGTATAGGGCTGGTCAGTTTTACGTGTATAGGGCTGGTTAGGTTTACGTGTATAGGGCTGGTTAGTTTTACGTGTATAGGGCTGGTTAGTTTTACGTGTATAGGGCTGGTTAGTTTTGCGTGTATAGGGCTGGTTAGTTTTACGTGTATAGGGCTGGTTAGTTTTACGTGTATAGGGCTGGTTAGTTTTACGTGTATAGGGCGGGTTAGTTTTGCGTGTATAGGGGTGGTTAGTTTTACGTGTATAGGGCTGGTTAGTTTTACGTGTATTGGGCTGGTTAGTTTTACGTGTATTGGGCTGTTAGTTTTACGTGTATTTGGCTGTTAGTTTTATGTGTATAGGGCTGGTTCGTTTTACGTGTATAGGGCTGGTTAGTTTTACGTGTATAGGGCTGGTTAGTTTTGCATGTATAGGGCTGGTTAGTTTTACGGGTATAGGGTGGGTTTGTTGGTTGGTTAGTTTTACGTGTATAGAGCTGGTTAGTTATACGTGTATAGAGCTGGTTGGTTGGTTGGTTAGTTTTATGTGTATAGAGCTGGTTAGTTTTACGTGTATAGGGCTGGTTAGTTTTACGTGTATAGGGCTGGTTAGTTTTGCATGTATAGGGCTGGTTAGTTTTACGGGTATAGGGTGGGTTTGTTGGTTGGTTGGTTTTATGTGTATGGAGCTGGTTAGTTTTATGTGTATAGAGCATGTTAGTTTTACGTGTATAGGGCTGGTCAGTTTTACGTGTATAGGGCTGGTTAGTTTTACGTGTATAGGGCTGGTTAGTTTTACGTGTATAGGGCTGGTTAGTTTTACGTGTATAGGGCTGGTTAGTTTTGCGTGTATAGGGCTGGTTAGTTTTACGTGTATAGGGCTGGTTAGTTTTACGTGTATAGGGCTGGTTAGTTTTACGTGTATAGGGCGGGTTAGTTTTGCGTGTATAGGGGTGGTTAGTTTTACGTGTATAGGGCTGGTTAGTTTTACGTGTATTGGGCTGGTTAGTTTTACGTGTATTGGGCTGTTAGTTTTACGTGTATTGGGCTGTTAGTTTTATGTGTATAGGGCTGGTTCGTTTTACGTGTATAGGGCTGGTTAGTTTTACGTGTATAGGGCTGGTAATGGGCCATTCCCATCTGTACCGGGTCGGCCCGGGCCGGGTAGCCACAGTCGGCCCTGCCTGGCCCGGTTGATTCCACACATCCTTGTCTTAAGCCTATGTGGGCTGATTCTACCCACCAATCAGAGGCTTGCTCTAATGGAAGGTGTGAATTTGCTGTCAGCAGTGGGTGTGTTGGCCCTGGTCGGCCTGAAGCAGACCCCCTCGAGAAGAGGGCTGAGAATGAGGCTTGGTTGGCCCGTAAAAATACCAGGCCACCCAGATATGTAAACAACCTACGCTACCCGGCCCGGGCTGACCCGGTACAGATGGAAATGGCCCATTAGTTTAACGTGAATAGGGCTGGTTAGTTTTATGTTTATAGGGCTGGTTAGTTTTATGTGTATAGGGCTGGTTACTTTTACGCGTTTAGGGCAGGTTAAGTTTGCGTGTATAGGGCTGGTTAGTTTTACGTGTATAGGGTGGGTTTGTTGGTTGGTTGGTTTTATGTGTATAGAGCTGGTTGGTTGGTCGGTTAGTTTTATGTGTATAGAGCTGGTTAGTTTGACGTGTATAGGGCTGGTTAGTTTTACGTGTATAGGGCTGGTTAGTTTTGCGTGTATAGGGCTGGTTAGTTTTACGTGTATAGGGCTGGTTAGTTTTACGTGTATAGGGCTGGTTAGTTTTACGTGTATAGGGCGGGTTAGTTTTGCGTGTATAGGGGTGGTTAGTTTTACGTGTATAGGGCTGGTTAGTTTTACGTGTATTGGGCTGGTTAGTTTTACGTGTATTGGGCTGTTAGTTTTACGTGTATTGGGCTGTTAGTTTTATGTGTATAGGGCTGGTTCGTTTTACGTGTATAGGGCTGGTTAGTTTTACGTGTATAGGGCTGGTAATGGGCCATTCCCATCTGTACCGGGTCGGCCCGGGCCGGGTAGCCACAGTCGGCCCTGCCTGGCCCGGTTGATTCCACACATCCTTGTCTTAAGCCTATGTGGGCTGATTCTACCCACCAATCAGAGGCTTGCTCTAATGGAAGGTGTGAATTTGCTGTCAGCAGTGGGTGTGTTGGCCCTGGTCGGCCTGAAGCAGACCCCCTCGAGAAGAGGGCTGAGAATGAGGCTTGGTTGGCCCGTAAAAATACCAGGCCACCCAGATATGTAAACAACCTACGCTACCCGGCCCGGGCTGACCCGGTACAGATGGAAATGGCCCATTAGTTTAACGTGAATAGGGCTGGTTAGTTTTATGTTTATAGGGCTGGTTAGTTTTATGTGTATAGGGCTGGTTACTTTTACGCGTTTAGGGCAGGTTAAGTTTGCGTGTATAGGGCTGGTTAGTTTTACGTGTATAGGGTGGGTTTGTTGGTTGGTTGGTTTTATGTGTATAGAGCTGGTTGGTTGGTCGGTTAGTTTTATGTGTATAGAGCTGGTTAGTTTGACGTGTATAGGGCTCGTTAGTTTTACGTGTATAGGGCTGGTTAGTTTTACGTGTATAGGGCTGGTTAGTTTTACGTGTATAGGGCTGGTTAGTTTTGCGTGTATAGGGCTGGTTAGTTTTACGGGTATAGGGCTGGTTAGTTTTACGGGTATAGGGTGGGTTTGTTGGTTGGTTTTATGTGTATGGACCTGGCTAGTTTTATGTGTATAGAGCTAGTTGGTTGGTTGGTAAGTTTTACGTGTATAGGGCTGGTTACTTTTTCGTGTACAGGGCTGGTTACTTTTACGTGTATAGGGCTGGTTACTTTTATGTGTATAGGGTTGGTTAAGTTTGCGTGTATAGGGCTGGTTAGTTTTACGTGTATAGGGTTGGTTTGTTGGTTGGTTAGTTTTACGTGTATAGAGCTGGTTAGTTTTACGTGTATAGAGCTGGTTGGTTGGTTGGTTACTTTTATCTGTATAGAGCTGGTTAGTTTTACGTGTATAGGGCTGGTTACTTTTACGCGTTTAGGGCAGGTTAAGTTTGCGTGTATAGGGCTGGTTAGTTTTACGTGTATAGGGTGGGTTTGTTGGTTGGTTGGTTTTATGTGTATAGAGCTGGTTGGTTGGTCGGTTAGTTTTATGTGTATAGAGCTGGTTAGTTTGACGTGTATAGGGCTCGTTAGTTTTACGTGTATAGGGCTGGTTAGTTTTACGTGTATAGGGCTGGTTAGTTTTACGTGTATAGGGCTGGTTAGTTTTGCGTGTATAGGGCTGGTTAGTTTTACGGGTATAGGGCTGGTTAGTTTTACGGGTATAGGGTGGGTTTGTTGGTTGGTTTTATGTGTATGGACCTGGCTAGTTTTATGTGTATAGAGCTAGTTGGTTGGTTGGTAAGTTTTACGTGTATAGGGCTGGTTACTTTTTCGTGTACAGGGCTGGTTACTTTTACGTGTATAGGGCTGGTTACTTTTATGTGTATAGGGTTGGTTAAGTTTGCGTGTATAGGGCTGGTTAGTTTTACGTGTATAGGGTTGGTTTGTTGGTTGGTTAGTTTTACGTGTATAGAGCTGGTTAGTTTTACGTGTATAGAGCTGGTTGGTTGGTTGGTTACTTTTATCTGTATAGAGCTGGTTAGTTTTACGTGTATAGGGCTCGTTAGTTTTACGTGTATAGGACTGGTTAGTTTTGCGTGTATAGGGCTGGTTAGTTTTACGGGTATAGGGTGGGTTTGTTGGTTGGTTGGTTTTATGTGTATGGAGCTGGTTCGTTTTACATGTATAGAGCTGGTTTGTTGGTTGGTTAGTTTTACGAGTATAGAGCTGGTTACTTTTACGTGTATAGGGCTGGTCAGTTTTACGTGTATAGGGCTGGTCAGGTTTACGTGTATAGGGCTGGTCAGTTTTACGTGTATAGGGCTGGTCAGTTTTCCGTGTATAGGGCTGGTCAGTTTTACGTGTATAGGGCTGGTTACTTTTATGTGTATAGGGCTGGTTACTTTTACGTGTATAGGGCTGGTTAGTTTTATGTGTATAGGGCTGGTCAGTTTTACATGTATAGGGCTGGTCAGTTTTACGTGTATAGGGCTGGTCAGTTTTACGTGTATAGGGCTGGTCAGTTTTACGTGTATAGGGCTGGGTACATTTACGTGTATAGGGCTGGTTAAGTTTGCGTGTATAGGGCTGGTTAGTGTTACGTGTATAGGGTGGGTTTGTTGGTTGGTTGGTTTTATGTATATAGAGCTGGTTGGTTGGTTGCTTGTTGGTTAGTTTTACGTGTATAGAGCTGGTTGGTTGGTTGGTTGGTTAGTTTATGTGTATAGAGCTGGTTAGTTTTACGTGTATCGGGCTCGTTAGTTTTACATGTATAGGGCTGGTCAGTTTTACGTGTATAGGGCTGGTCAGTTTTACGTGTATAGGGCTGGTCAGTTTTACATGTATAGGGCTGGTCAGTTTTACGTGTATAGGGCTGGTCAGTTTTACGTGTATAGGGCTGGTTAGTTTTACGTGTATAGGGCTGGTCAGTTTTACGTGTATAGGGCTGGTTAGTTTTGCATGTATAGGGCTGGTTAGTTTTACAGGTATAGGGCTGGTTAGTTTTACGTGTATAGGGCTGGTTAGTTTTACGGGTATAGGGTGGGTTTGTTGGTTGGTTGGTTGGTTTTATGTGTATGGAGCTGGTTAGTTTTATGTGTATAGAGCTGGTTGGTTGGTTGGTAAGTTTTACGTGTATAGAGCTGGTTATTTTTATTTGTATAGAGCAGGTTAGTTTTACGTGTATAGGGCTGGCCAGTTTTACGTGTATAGGGCTGGTTAGTTTTACGTGTATAGGGCTGGCTAGTTTTACGTGTATAGGGCTGGTCAGTTTTACGTGTATAGGGCTGGTCAGTTTTACTTGTATATGGCTGGTCAGTTTTACATGTATAGGGCTGGTTACTTTTATGTGTATAGGGCTGGTTACTTTTACGTGTATAGGGCTGGTTACTTTTTCGTGTACAGGGCTGGTTACTTTTACTTGTATAGGGCTGGTTACTTTTATTTGTATAGGGCTGGTTAAGTTTGCGTGTATAGGGCTGGTTAGTTTTACGTGTATAGGGTTGGTTTGTTGGTTGGTTAGTTTTACGTGTATAGAGCTGGTTAGTTTTACGTGTATAGAGCTGGTTGGTTGGTTACTTTTATGTGTATAGAGCTGGTTAGTTTTACGTGTATAGGACTCGTTAGTTTTACGTGTATAGGGCTGGTTAGTTTTGCGTGTATAGGGCTGGTTAGTTTTACGGGTATAGGGTGGGTTTGTTGGTTGGTTGGTTTTATGTGTATGGAGCTGGTTCGTTTTACGTGTATAGAGCTGGTTTGTTGGTTGGTTAGTTTTACCAGTACAGAGCTGGTTACTTTTACGTGTATAGGGCTGGTCAGGTTTACGTGTATAGGGCTGGTCAGTTTTACGTGTATAGGGCTGGTCAGTTTTACGTGTATGGGGCTGGTTACTTTTACGTGTATAGGGCTGGTTACTTTTACGTGTATAGGGCTGGTTAGTTTTACGTGTATAGGGCTGGTCAGTTTTACGTGTATAGGGCTGGTCAGTTTTACGTGTATAGGGCTGGTCAGTTTTACGTGTATAGGGCTGGTCAGTTTTACGTGTATAGGGCTGTTTACTTTTATGTGTATAGGGCTGGTTAAGTTTGCGTGTATAGGGCTGGTTAGTGTTACGTGTATAGGGTGGGTTTGTTGGTTGGTTTGTTTTATGTGTATAGAGCTGGTTGGTTGCTTGCTTGTTGGTTAGTTTTACGTGTATAGAGCTGGTTAGTTTTACGTGTATAGAGCTGGTTGGTTGGTTGGTTGGTTAGTTTTATGTGTATAGGGCTCGTTAGTTTTACGTGTATAGGGCTGGTTACTTTTACATGTATAGGGCTTGTTAGTTTTACGTGTATAGAGCTGGTTAGTTTTACGTGTATAGGGCTGGTCAGTTATACGTGTATAGGGCTGGTCAATTTTAAGTGTACAGGGCTGGTTACTTTTACGTGTATAGGGCTGGTTAAGTTTGAGTGTATTGGGCTGGTTAGTGTTACGTGTATGGGTGGGTTGGTTGGTTGGTTTTAAGTGTATAGAGCTGGTTGGTTGGTCGGTTAGTTTTATGTGTATAGAGCTGGTTAGTTTGACGTGTATAGGGCTGGTTAGTTTTGCGTGTATATGGCTGGTTAGTTTTACGGGTATAGGGCTGGTTATTTTTACGGGTATAGGGTGGGTTTGTTGGTTTTACGAGTATAAAGCTGGTTACTTTTACGTGTATAGGGCTGGTCAGTTTTACGTGTATAGGGCTGGTCAGTTTTACGTGTATAGGGCTGGTCAGGTTTACGTGTATAGGGCTGGTCAGTTTTACGTGTATAGGGCTGGGTACATTTACGTGTATAGGGCTGGTTAAGTTTGCGTGTATAGGGCTGGTTAGTGTTACGTGTATAGGGTGGGTTTGTTGGTTGGTTGGTTTTATGTATATAGAGCTGGTTGGTTGGTTGCTTGTTGGTTAGTTTTACGTGTATAGAGCTGGTTGGTTGGTTGGTTGGTTAGTTTATGTGTATAGAGCTGGTTAGTTTTACGTGTATCGGGCTCGTTAGTTTTACATGTATAGGGCTGGTCAGTTTTACGTGTATAGGGCTGGTCAGTTTTACGTGTATAGGGCTGGTCAGTTTTACATGTATAGGGCTGGTCAGTTTTACGTGTATAGGGCTGGTCAGTTTTACGTGTATAGGGCTGGTTAGTTTTACGTGTATAGGGCTGGTCAGTTTTACGTGTATAGGGCTGGTTAGTTTTGCATGTATAGGGCTGGTTAGTTTTACAGGTATAGGGCTGGTTAGTTTTACGTGTATAGGGCTGGTTAGTTTTACGGGTATAGGGTGGGTTTGTTGGTTGGTTGGTTGGTTTTATGTGTATGGAGCTGGTTAGTTTTATGTGTATAGAGCTGGTTGGTTGGTTGGTAAGTTTTACGTGTATAGAGCTGGTTATTTTTATTTGTATAGAGCAGGTTAGTTTTACGTGTATAGGGCTGGCCAGTTTTACGTGTATAGGGCTGGTTAGTTTTACGTGTATAGGGCTGGCTAGTTTTACGTGTATAGGGCTGGTCAGTTTTACGTGTATAGGGCTGGTCAGTTTTACTTGTATATGGCTGGTCAGTTTTACATGTATAGGGCTGGTTACTTTTATGTGTATAGGGCTGGTTACTTTTACGTGTATAGGGCTGGTTACTTTTTCGTGTACAGGGCTGGTTACTTTTACGTGTATAGGGCTGGTTACTTTTATTTGTATAGGGCTGGTTAAGTTTGCGTGTATAGGGCTGGTTAGTTTTACGTGTATAGGGTTGGTTTGTTGGTTGGTTAGTTTTACGTGTATAGAGCTGGTTAGTTTTACGTGTATAGAGCTGGTTGGTTGGTTACTTTTATGTGTATAGAGCTGGTTAGTTTTACGTGTATAGGACTCGTTAGTTTTACGTGTATAGGGCTGGTTAGTTTTGCGTGTATAGGGCTGGTTAGTTTTACGGGTATAGGGTGGGTTTGTTGGTTGGTTGGTTTTATGTGTATGGAGCTGGTTCGTTTTACGTGTATAGAGCTGGTTTGTTGGTTGGTTAGTTTTACCAGTACAGAGCTGGTTACTTTTACGTGTATAGGGCTGGTCAGGTTTACGTGTATAGGGCTGGTCAGTTTTACGTGTATAGGGCTGGTCAGTTTTACGTGTATGGGGCTGGTTACTTTTACGTGTATAGGGCTGGTTACTTTTACGTGTATAGGGCTGGTTAGTTTTACGTGTATAGGGCTGGTCAGTTTTACGTGTATAGGGCTGGTCAGTTTTACGTGTATAGGGCTGGTCAGTTTTACGTGTATAGGGCTGGTCAGTTTTACGTTTATAGGGCTGTTTACTTTTATGTGTATAGGGCTGGTTAAGTTTGCGTGTATAGGGCTGGTTAGTGTTACGTGTATAGGGTGGGTTTGTTGGTTGGTTTGTTTTATGTGTATAGAGCTGGTTGGTTGCTTGCTTGTTGGTTAGTTTTACGTGTATAGAGCTGGTTAGTTTTACGTGTATAGAGCTGGTTGGTTGGTTGGTTGGTTAGTTTTATGTGTATAGGGCTCGTTAGTTTTACGTGTATAGGGCTGGTTACTTTTACATGTATAGGGCTTGTTAGTTTTACGTGTATAGAGCTGGTTAGTTTTACGTGTATAGGGCTGGTCAGTTATACGTGTATAGGGCTGGTCAATTTTAAGTGTACAGGGC
Organism: Nothobranchius furzeri; assembly: GCF_043380555.1. Taxonomy (NCBI): domain Eukaryota; kingdom Metazoa; phylum Chordata; class Actinopteri; order Cyprinodontiformes; family Nothobranchiidae; genus Nothobranchius; species Nothobranchius furzeri. The sequence goes on along the minus strand of NC_091749.1, from coordinate 11,797,908 downwards.
TGGTTACTTTTACGTGTATAGGGCTGGTTAAGTTTGAGTGTATTGGGCTGGTTAGTGTTACGTGTATGGGTGGGTTGGTTGGTTGGTTTTAAGTGTATAGAGCTGGTTGGTTGGTTGGTTAGTTTTATGTGTATAGAGCTGGTTAGTTTGACGTGTATAGGGCTGGTTAGTTTTGCGTGTATATGGCTGGTTAGTTTTACGGGTATAGGGCTGGTTATTTTTACGGGTATAGGGTGGGTTTGTTGGTTTTACGAGTATAAAGCTGGTTACTTTTACGTGTATAGGGCTGGTCAGTTTTACGTGTATAGGGCTGGTCAGTTTTACGTGTATAGGGCTGGTCAGGTTTACGTGTATAGGGCTGGTCAGTTTTACGTGTATAGGGCTGGTCAGTTTTACGTGTATAGAGCTGGTTACTTTTATGTGTATAGGGCTGGTTACTTTTACGTGTATAGGGCTGGTTAGTTTTATGTGTATAGGGCTGGTCAGTTTTACATGTATAGGGCTGGTCAGTTTTACGTGTATAGGGCTGGTCAGTTTTACGTGTATAGGGCTGGTCAGTTTTACGTGTATAGGGCTGGTTACTTTTACGTGTATAGGGCTTGTTAAGTTTGCGTGTATAGGGCTGGTTAGTGTTACGTGTATAGGGTGGGTTTGTTGGTTGGTTGGTTTTATGTGTATAGAGCTGGTTGGTTGCTTGCTTGTTGGTTAGTTTTACGTGTATAGAGCTGGTTAGTTTTACGTGTATAGAGCTGGTTGGTTGGTTGGTTGGTTAGTTTTATGTGTATAGAGCTGGTTAGTTTTACGTGTATAGGGCTCGTTAGTTTTACGTGTATAGGGCTGGTCAGTTTTACGTGTATAGGGCTGGTCAGTTTTACGTGTATAGGGCTGGTCAGTTTTACATGTATAGGGCTGGTCAGTTTTACGTGTATAGGGCTGGTCAGTTTTACGTGTATAGGGCTGGTTAGTTTTACGTGTATAGGGCTGGTCAGTTTTACGTGTATAGGGCTGGTCAGTTTTACATGTATAGGGCTGGTTAGTTTTGCATGTATAGGGCTGGTTAGTTTTACGGGTATAGGGCTGGTTAGTTTTACGGGTATAGGGTGGGTTTGTTGTTTGGTTGTGTGTTTTATGTGTATGGAGCTGGTTAGTTTTATGTGTATAGAGCTGGTTGGTTGGTTGGTAAGTTTTACGTGTATAGAGCTGGTTAGTTTTATTTGTATAGAGCTGGTTAGTTTTACGTGTATAGGGCTGGCCAGTTTTACGTGTATAGGGCTGGTTAGTTTTACGTGTATAGGGCTGGCTAGTTTTACGTGTATAGGGCTGGTCAGTTTTACGTGTAAAGGGCTGGTCAGTTTTACTTGTATATGGCTGGTCAGTTTTACATGTATAGGGCTGGTTACTTTTACGTGTATAGGGCTGGTTACTTTTACGTGTATAGGGCTGGTTACTTTTTCGTGTACAGGGCTGGTTACTTTTACGTGTATAGGGCTGGTTACTTTTATGTGTATAGGGCTGGTTAAGTTTGCGTGTATAGGGCTGGTTAGTTTTACGTGTATAGGGTTGGTTTGTTGGTTGGTTAGTTTTACGTGTATAGAGCTGGTTAGTTTTACGTGTATAGAGCTGGTTGGTTGGTTGGTTACTTTTATGTGTATAGAGCTGGTTAGTTTTACGTGTATAGGGCTCGTTAGTTTTACGTGTATAGGGCTGGTTAGTTTTGCGTGTATAGGGCTGGTTAGTTTTGCGTGTATAGGGCTGGTTAGTTTTACGGGTATAGGGTGGGTTTGTTGGTTGGTTGGTTTTATGTGTATGGAGCTGGTTCGTTTTACGTGTATAGAGCTGGTTTGTTGGTTGGTTAGTTTTACGAATATAGAGCTGGTTACTTTTACGTGTATAGGGCTGGTCAGTTTTACGTGTATAGGGCTGGTCAGTTTTACATGTATAGGGCTGTTTACTTTTACATGTATAGGGCTGGTTAAGTTTGCGTGTATAGGGCTGGTTAGTTTTACGTGTATAGAGCTGGTTAGGTATACGTGTATAGAGCTGGTTGGTTGGTTGGTTAGTTTTACGTGTATAGAGCTGGTTAGTTTTACGTGTATAGGGCTGGTTAGTTTTACGTGTATAGGGCTGGTTAGTTTTGCGTGTATAGGGCTGGTTAGTTTGACGTGTAAAGGGCTGGTTAGTTTGACGTGTATAGGGCTGGTTAGTTTTACGTGTATAGGGCTGGTTAGTTTTACGTGTATAGGGCTGGTTAGTTTTGCGTGTATAGGGCTGGTTAGTTTTATGTGAATAGGGCTGGTTAGTTTTACGTGTATTGGGCTGGTTAGTTTTACGTGTATTGGGCTGGTTAGTTTTACGTGTATTGGGCTGTTAGTTTTACGTGTATAGGGCTGGTTAGTTTTACGTGTATACGGCTGGTTAGTTTTACGTGTACAGGGCTGGTAATGGGCCATTCCCATCTATACCGGGTCGGCCCGGGCCGGGTAGCCACAGTCGGCCCCAGCCTGGCCCGGTTGATTCCACACATCCTTGTCTTAAGCCCATGTTGGCTGATTCTACCCACCAATCAGAGGCTTGCTCTAATGGAAGGTGTGAATTTGCTGTCAGCAGTGGGTGTGTTGGCCCTGGTCGGCCTGAAGCAGACCCCCTCGAGAAGAGGGCTGAGAATGAGCCTTGGTTGGCCCGGAAAAATACCAGGCCACCCAGATATGTAAACAACCTAGGCTACCCGTCCCGGGCCGACCCGGTACAGATGGAAATGGCCCATTAGTTTTACGTGTATAGGGCTGGTTAGTTTTACGTTTATAGGGCTGGTTAGTTTTACGTTTATAGGGCAGGTTAAGTTTGCGTGTATAGGGCTGGTTAGTTTTACGTGTATAGGGTGGGTTTGTTGGTTGGTTGGTTTTATGTGTATAGAGCTGGTTGGTTGGTCGGTTAGTTTTATGTGTATAGAGCTGGTTAGTTTGACGTGTATAGGGCTCGTTAGTTTTACGTGTATAGGGCTCCTTAGTTTTACGTGTATATGGCTGGTTAGTTTTACGTGTATAGGGCTGGTTAGTTTTACGTGTATAGGGCTGGTTAGTTTTGCGTGTATAGGGCTGGTTAGTTTTACAGGTATAGGGCTGGTTTGTTTTACGGGTATAGGGTGGGTTTGTTGGTTGGTTGGTTGGTTTTATGTGTATGGAGCTGGTTAGTTTTATGTTTATAGAGCTGGTTGGTTGGTTGATACGTTTTAGGTGTATAGAGCTGGTTAGTTTTATGTGTATAGAGCTGGTTAGATTTACGTGTATAGGGCTGGTCAGTTTTACGTGTATAGGGCTGGTCAGTTTTACGTGTATAGGCTTGTTAGTTTTACGTGTATAGTGCTGGTTAGTTTTACATGTATAGGGCTGGTTACTTTTATGTGTATAGGGCTGGTTAAGTTTGCGTGTATAGGGCTGGTTAGTTTTACGTGTATATGGTTGGTTTGTTGGTTGGTTAGTTTCTACGTGTATAGAGCTGGTTAGTTATACGTGTATAGAGCTGGTTGGTTGGTTGGTTAAGTTTTATGTGTATAGAGCTGGTTAGTTTTACGTGTATAGGGCTGGTTAGTTTTACGTGTATAGGGCTGGTTAGTTTTGCATGTATAGGGCTGGTTAGTTTTACGGGTATAGGGTGGGTTTGTTGGTTGGTTAGTTTTACGTGTATAGAGCTGGGTAGTTATACGTGTATAGAGCTGGTTGGTTGGTTGGTTAGTTTTATGTGTATAGAGCTGGTTAGTTTTACGTGTATAGGGCTGGTTAGTTTTACATGTATAGGGCTGGTTAGTTTTGCGTGTATAGGGCTGGTTAGTTTTGCATGTATAGGGCTGGTTAGTTTTACGGGTATAGGGTGGGTTTGTTGGTTGGTTGGTTTTATGTGTATGGAGCTGGTTAGTTTTATGTGTATAGAGCATGTTAGTTTTACGTGTATAGGGCTGGTCAGTTTTACATGTATAGGGCTGGTCAGTTTTACGTTTATGGGGCTGGTTAGTTTTACGTGTATAGGGCTGGTTAGTTTTACGTGTATAGGGCTGGTTAGTTTTACGTGTATAGGGCTGGTTAGTTTTGCGTGTATAGGGCTGGTTAGTTTTGCGTGTATAGGGCTGGTTAGTTTTACGTGTATAGGACTGGTTAGTTTTACGTGTATAGGGCTGGTTAGTTTTACGTGTATAGGGCTGGTTAGTTTTGCGTGTATAGGGGTGGTTAGTTTTACGTGAATAGGGCTGGTTAGTTTTACGTGTATTGGGCTGGTTAGTTTTACGTGTATTGGGCTGTTAGTTTTACGTGTATTGGGCTGTTAGTTTTACGTGTATAGGGCTGGTTAGTTTTACGTGTATAGGGCTGGTTAGTTTTACGTGTATAGGGCTGGTAATGGGCCATTCCCATCTGTACCGGGTCGGCCCGGGCCAGGTAGCCACAGTCGGCCCTGCCTGGCCCGGTTGATTCCACACATCCTTGTCTTAAGCCCATGTGGGCTGATTCTACCCACCAATCAGAGGCTTGCTCTAATGGAAGGTGTGAATTTGCTGTCAGCAGTGGGTGTGTCTGCCCTGGTCGGCGTGAAGCAGACCCCCTCGAGAAGAGGGCTGAGAATGAGGCTTGGTTGGCCCGTAAAAATACCAGCCCACCCAGATATGTAAACAACCTACGCTACCCGGCCCGGGCCGACCCGGTACAGATGGAAATGGCCCATTAGTTTTACGTGAATAGGGCTGGTTAGTTTTATGTTTATAGGGCTGGTTAGTTTTATGTGTATAGGGCTGGTTACTTTTACGCGTTTATGGCAGGTTAAGTTTGCATGTATAGGGCTGGTTAGTTTTACGTGTATAGGGTGGGTTTGTTGGTTGGTTGGTTTTATGTGTATAGAGCTGGTTAGTTTTACGTGTATAGGGCTCGTTAGTTTTACGTGTATAGGGCTGGTTAGTTTTGCGTATATAGGGCTGGTTGGTTTTACGGGTAAAGGGTGGGTTTGTTGGTTTGTTGGTTTTATGTGTATGGAGCTGGTTAGTTTTACGTGTATAGAGCTGGTTTGTTGGTTGGTTAGTTTTACGAGTATAGAGCTGGTTAGTTTTATGTGTATAGAGCTGGTTAGTTTTACGTGTATAGGACTGGTTACTTTTACGTGTATAGGGCTGGTTACTTTTAGGTGTATAGGGCTGGTTACTTTTGCGTGTATACGGCTGGTTACTTTTATGTGTATAGGGCTGGTTAAGTTTGCGTGTATAGGGCTGGTTAGTTTTACGTGTATAGGGTTGGTTTCTTGGTTGGTTAGTTTTACGTGTATAGAGCTGGTTAGTTTTACGTGTATAGAGCTGGTTGGTTGGTTGGTTAGTTTTATGTGTATAGAGCTGGTTAGTTTTACGTGTATAGGGCTCGTTAGTTTTACGTGTATAGGGCTGGTTAGTTTTGCGTGTATAGGGCTGGTTAGTTTTACGGGTAAAGGGTGGGTTTGTTTGTTGGTTGGTTGTATGTGTATGGAGCTGGTTAGTTTTACGTTTATAGAGCTGGTTTGTTGGTTGGTTAGTTTTACGAGTATAGAGCTGGTTAGTTTTACGTGTATAGGGCTGGTCAGTTTTACGTGTATAGGGCTGGTCAGTTTTACATGTATAGGGCTGGTTACTTTTACGTGTATAGGGCTGGTTACTTTTACATGTATAGGGCTGGTTACTTTTACGTGTATAGGGCTGGTTACTTTTATGTGTATAGGGCTGGTTAAGTTTGCGTGTATAGGGCTGGTTAGTTTTACGTGTATAGGGTTGGTTTGTTGGTTGGTTAGTTTCTACGTGTATAGAGCTGGTTAGTTATACGTGTATAGAGCTGGTTGGTTGGTTGGTTAAGTTTTATGTGTATAGAGCTGGTTAGTTTTACGTGTATAGGGCTGGTTAGTTTTACGTGTATAGGGCTGGTTAGTTTTGCATGTATAGGGCTGGTTAGTTTTACGGGTATAGGGTGGGTTTGTTGGTTGGTTAGTTTTACGTGTATAGAGCTGGTTAGTTATACGTGTATAGAGCTGGTTGGTTGGTTGGTTAGTTTTATGTGTATAGAGCTGGTTAGTTTTACGTGTATAGGGCTGGTTAGTTTTTCATGTATAGGGCTGGTAAGTTTTGCGTGTATAGGGCTGGTTAGTTTTGCATGTATAGGGCTGGTTAGTTTCACGGGTATAGGGTGGGTTTGTTGGTTGGTTGGTTTTATGTGTATGGAGCTGGTTAGTTTTATGTGTATAGAGCATGTTAGTTTTACGTGTATAGGGCTGGTCAGTTTTACATGTATAGGGCTGGTCAGTTTTACGTTTATAGGGCTGGTTAGTTTTACGTGTATAGGGCTGGTTAGTTTTACGTGTATAGGGCTGGTTAGTTTTACGTGTATAGGGCTGGTGAGTTTTGCGTGTATAGGGCTGGTTAGTTTTGCGTGTATAGAGCTGGTTAGTTTTATGTGTATAGAGCTGGTTAGTTTTACGTGTATAGGACTGGTTACTTTTACGTGTATAGGGCTGGTTACTTTTAGGTGTATAGGGCTGGTTACTTTTGCGTGTATACGGCTGGTTACTTTTATGTGTATAGGGCTGGTTAAGTTTGCGTGTATAGGGCTGGTTAGTTTTACGTGTATAGGGTTGGTTTCTTGGTTGGTTAGTTTTACGTGTATAGAGCTGGTTAGTTTTACGTGTATAGAGCTGGTTGGTTGGTTGGTTAGTTTTATGTGTATAGAGCTGGTTAGTTTTACGTGTATAGGGCTCGTTAGTTTTACGTGTATAGGGCTGGTTAGTTTTGCGTGTATAGGGCTGGTTAGTTTTACGGGTAAAGGGTGGGTTTGTTTGTTGGTTGGTTGTATGTGTATGGAGCTGGTTAGTTTTACGTTTATAGAGCTGGTTTGTTGGTTGGTTAGTTTTACGAGTATAGAGCTGGTTAGTTTTACGTGTATAGGGCTGGTCAGTTTTACGTGTATAGGGCTGGTCAGTTTTACATGTATAGGGCTGGTTACTTTTACGTGTATAGGGCTGGTTACTTTTACATGTATAGGGCTGGTTACTTTTACGTGTATAGGGCTGGTTACTTTTATGTGTATAGGGCTGGTTAAGTTTGCGTGTATAGGGCTGGTTAGTTTTACGTGTATAGGGTTGGTTTGTTGGTTGGTTAGTTTCTACGTGTATAGAGCTGGTTAGTTATACGTGTATAGAGCTGGTTGGTTGGTTGGTTAAGTTTTATGTGTATAGAGCTGGTTAGTTTTACGTGTATAGGGCTGGTTAGTTTTACGTGTATAGGGCTGGTTAGTTTTGCATGTATAGGGCTGGTTAGTTTTACGGGTATAGGGTGGGTTTGTTGGTTGGTTAGTTTTACGTGTATAGAGCTGGTTAGTTATAAGTGTATAGAGCTGGTTGGTTGGTTGGTTAGTTTTATGTGTATAGAGCTGGTTAGTTTTACGTGTATAGGGCTGGTTAGTTTTTCATGTATAGGGCTGGTAAGTTTTGCGTGTATAGGGCTGGTTAGTTTTGCATGTATAGGGCTGGTTAGTTTCACGGGTATAGGGTGGGTTTGTTGGTTGGTTGGTTTTATGTGTATGGAGCTGGTTAGTTTTATGTGTATAGAGCATGTTAGTTTTACGTGTATAGGGCTGGTCAGTTTTACATGTATAGGGCTGGTCAGTTTTACGTTTATAGGGCTGGTTAGTTTTACGTGTATAGGGCTGGTTAGTTTTACGTGTATAGGGCTGGTTAGTTTTACGTGTATAGGGCTGGTGAGTTTTGCGTGTATAGGGCTGGTTAGTTTTGCGTGTATAGGGCTGGTTAGTTTTACGTGTATAGGGCTGGTTAGTTTTACGTGTATAGGGCTCGTTAGTTTTACGTGTATAGGGCTGGTTAGTTTTTCGTGTATAGGGGTGGTTAGTTTTACGTGAATAGGGCTGGTTAGTTTTACGTGTATTGGGCTGGTTAGTTTTACGTGTATTGGGCTGTTAGTTTTACGTGTATTGGGCTGTTAGTTTTACGTGTATAGGGCTGGTTAGTTTTACGTGTATAGGGCTGGTTAGTTTTACGTGTATAGGGCTGGTAATGGGCCATTCCCATCTGTATCGGGTCGGCCCGGGCCAGGTAGCCACAGTCGGCCCTGCCTGGCCCGGTGGATTCCACACATCCTTGTCTTAAGCCCATGTGGGCTGATTCTACCCACCAATCAGAGGCTTGCTCTAATGGAAGGTGTGAATTTGCTGTCAGCAGTGGGTGTGTTGGCCCTGGTTGGCCTGAAGCAGACCCCCTCGAGAAGAGGGCTGAGAATGAGGCTTGGTTGGCCCGTAAAAATACCAGGCCACCCAGATATGTAAACAACCTACGCTACCCGGCCCGGGCCGACCCGGTACAGATGGAAATGGCCCATTAGTTTTACGTGAATAGGGCTGGTTAGTTTTATGTTTATAGGGCTGGTTAGTTTTATGTGTATAGGGCTGGTTACTTTTACGCGTTTAGGGCAGGTTAAGTTTTCATGTATAGGGCTGGTTAGTTTTACGTGTATAGGGTGGGTTTGTTGGTTGGTTGGTTTTATGTGTATAGAGCTGGTTGGTTGGTCGGTTAGTTTTATGTGTATAGAGCTGGTTAGTTTGACATGTATAGGGCTCGTTAGTTTTACGTGTATAGGGCTGGTTAGTTTTACGTGTATAGGGCTGGTTAGTTTTACGTGTATAGGGCTGGTTAGTTTTGCGTGTATATGGCTGGTTAGTTTTACGGGTATAGGGCTGGTTAGTTTTACGTGTATAGGGCTGGTTAGTTTTGCGTGTATAGGGCTGGGTAGTTTTGCGTGTATAGGGCTGGGTAGTTTTACACGTATAGGGCTGGTTTGTTTTACGGGTATAGGGTGGGTTTGTTGGTTGGTTGGTTGGTTTTATGTGTATGGAGCTGGTTAGTTTTATGTTTATAGAGCCGGTTGGTTGGTTGATACGTTTTAGGTGTATAGAGCTGGTTAGTTTTATGTGTATAGAGCTGGTTAGATTTACGTGTATAGGGCTGGTCAGTTTTACGTGTATAGGGCTGGTCAGTTTTACGTGTATAGGGCTGGTCAGTTTTACGTGTATAGTGCTGGTTAGTTTTACGTGTATAGGGCTGGTTAGTTTTACGTGTATAGGGCTGGTCAGTTTTACGTGTGTTGGGCTGGTCAGTTTTACATGTGTAGGGCTGGTTACTTTTACGTGTATAGGGCTGGTTACTTTTACGTGTATAGGGCTGGTTACTTTTGCGTGTATAGGGCTGGTTACTTTTATGTGGTTAGGGCTGGTGAAGTTTGCGTGTATAGGGCTGGTTAGTTTTACGTGTATAGGGTTGGTTTCTTGGTTGGTTAGTTTTACGTGTATAGAGCTGGTTAGTTTTACGTGTATAGAGCTGGTTGGTTGGTTGGTTAGTTTTATGTGTATAGAGCTGGTTAGTTTTACGTGTATAGGGCTCGTTAGTTTTACGTGTATAGGGCTGGTTAGTTTTGCGTGTATAGGGCTGGTTGGTTTTACGGGTAAAGGGTGGTTTTGTTGGTTGGTTGGTTTTATGTGTATGGAGCTGGTTAGTTTTACGTGTATAGAGCTGGTTTGTTGGTTGGTTAGTTTTATGAGTATAGAGCTGGTTAGTTTTATGTGTATAGAGCTGGTTAGTTTTACGTGTATAGGACTGGTTACTTTTACTTGTATAGGGCTGGTTACTTTTAGGTGTATAGGGCTGGTTACTTTTACGTGTATAGGGCTGGTTACTTTTATGTGTATAGGGCTGGTTAAGTTTGCGTGTATAGGGCTGGTTAGTTTAACGTGTATAGGGTTGGTTTCTTGGTTGGTTAGTTTTACGTGTATAGAGCTGGTTAGTTTTACGTGTATAGAGCTGGTTGGTTGGTTGGTTAGTTTTATGTGTATAGAGCTGGTTAGTTTTACGTGTATAGGGCTCGTTAGTTTTACGTGTATAGGGCTGGTTAGTTTTGCGTGTATAGGGCTGGTTAGTTTTACGGGTAAAGGGTGGGTTTGTTGGTTGGTTGGTTTTATGTGTATGGAGCTGGTTAGTTTTACGTGTATAGAGCTGGTTTGTTGGTTGGTTAGTTTTACGAGTATAGAGCTGGTTAGTTTTACGTGTATAGGGCTGGTCAGTTTTACGTGTATAGGGCTGGTCAGTTTTACGTGTATAGGGCTGGTCAGTTTTACGTGTATAGGGCTGGTTACTTTTACGTGTATAGGGCTGGTTACTTTTACATGTATAGGACTGGTTACTTTTACATGTATAGGGCTGGTTACTTTTACGTGTATGGGGCTGGTTACTTTTATGTGTATAGGGCTGGTTAAGTTTGCGTGTATAGGGCTGGTTAGTTTTACGTGTATAGGGTTGGTTTGTTGGTTGGTTAGTTTTACGTGTATAGAGCTGGTTAGTTTTACGTGTATAGGGCTGGTTAGTTTTACATGTATAGGGCTGGTTAGTTTTGCATGTATAGGGCTGGTTAGTTTTACGGGTATAGGGTGGGTTTGTTGGTTGGTTAGTTTTACGTGTATAGAGCTGGTTAGTTATACGTGTATAGAGCTGGTTGGTTGGTTGGTTAGTTTTATGTGTATAGAGCTGGTTAGTTTTACGTGTATAGGGCTGGTTAGTTTTACGTGTATAGGGCTGGTTAGTTTTGCGTGTATAGGGCTGGTTAGTTTTGCATGTATAGGGCTGGTTAGTTTTACGGGTATAGGGTGGGTTTGTTGGTTGGTTGGTTTTATGTGTATGGAGCTGGTTAGTTTTATGTGTATAGAGCATGTTAGTTTTACGTGTATAGGGCTGGTCAGTTTTACGTGTATAGGGCTGGTCAGTTTTACGTTTATAGGGCTGGTTAGTTTTACGTGTATAGGGCTGGTTAGTTTTACGTGTATAGGGCTGGTTAGTTTTACGTGTATAGGGCTGGTTAGTTTTGCGTGTATAGGGCTGGTTAGTTTTACGTGTATAGGGCTGGTTAGTTTTACGTGTATAGGGCTGGTTAGTTTTACGTGTGTAGGGCTGGTTAGTTTTGCGTGTATAGGGGTGGTTAGTTTTACGTGTATAGGGCTGGTTAGTTTTACGTGTATTGGGCTGGTTAGTTTTAGTGGTTTGGGCTGTTAGTTTTACGTTTATAGGGCTGGTTAGTTTTACGTGTATAGGGCTGGTTAGTTTTACGTGTATAGGGCTGGTTAGTTTTGCGTGTATAGGGCTGGTTAGTTTTACGTGTATAGGGCTGGTTAGTTTTACGTGTATAGGGCTGGTTAGTTTTACGTGTATAGGGCTGGTTAGTTTTGCGTGTATAGGGGTGGTTAGTTTTACGTGTATAGGGCTGGTTAGTTTTACGTGTATTGGGCTGGTTAGTTTTACGTGTATTGGGCTGTTAGTTTTACGTGTATTGGGCTGTTAGTTTTACGTGTATAGGGCTGGTTAGTTTTACGTGTATAGGGCTGGTTAGTTTTACGTGTATAGGGCTGGTAATGGGCCATTCCCATCTGTACCGGGTCGGCCCGGGCCGGTTAGCCACAGTCGGCCCTGCCTGGCCCGGTTGATTCCACACATCCTTGTCTTAAGCCTATGTGGGCTGATTCTACCCACCAATCAGAGGCTTGCTCTTATGGAAGGTGTGAATTTTCTGTCAGCAGTGGGTGTGTTGGCCCTGGTCGGCCTGAAGCAGACCCCCTCGAGAAGAGGGCTGAGAATGAGGCTTGGTTGGCCCGTAAAAATACCAGGCCACCCAGATATGTAAACAACCTACGCTACCCGGCCCGGGCCGACCCGGTACAGATGGAAATGGCCCATAAGTTTTACGTGAATAGGGCTGGTTAGTTTTATGTTTATAGGGCTGGTTAGTTTTATGTGTATAGGGCTGGTTACTTTTACGCGTTTAGGGCAGGTTAAGTTTGCGTGTATAGGGCTGGTTAGTTTTACGTGTATAGGGTGGGTTTGTTGGTTGGTTGGTTTTATGTGTATAGAGCTGGTTAGTTTTACGTGTATAGAGCTGGTTGGTTGGTTGGTTAGTTTTATGTGTATAGAGCTGGTTAGTTTTACGTGTATAGGGCTCGTTAGTTTTACGTGTATAGGGCTGGTTAGTTTTGCGTGTATAGGGCTGGTTAGTTTTACGGGTAAAGGGTGGGTTTGTTTGTTGGTTGGTTGTATGTGTATGGAGCTGGTTAGTTTTACGTGTATAGAGCTGGTTTGTTGGTTGGTTAGTTTTACGAGTATAGAGCTGGTTAGTTTTACGTGTATAGGGCTGGTCAGTTTTACGTGTATAGGGCTGGTCAGTTTTACATGTATAGGGCTGGTTACTTTTACGTGTATAGGGCTGGTTACTTTTACATGTATAGGGCTGGTTACTTTTACGTGTATAGGGCTGGTTACTTTTATGTGTATAGGGCTGGTTAAGTTTGCGTGTATAGGGCTGGTTAGTTTTACGTGTATAGGGTTGGTTTGTTGGTTGGTTAGTTTCTACGTGTATAGAGCTGGTTAGTTATACGTGTATAGAGCAGGTTGGTTGGTTGGTTAAGGTTTATGTGTATAGAGCTGGTTAGTTTTACGTGTATAGGGCTGGTTAGTTTTACGTGTATAGGGCTGGTTAGTTTTGCATGTATAGGGCTGGTTAGTTTTACGGGTATAGGGTGGGTTTGTTGGTTGGTTAGTTTTACGTGTATAGAGCTGGTTAGTTATACGTGTATAGAGCTGGTTGGTTGGTTGGTTGGTTAGTTTTATGTGTATAGAGCTGGTTAGTTTTACGTGTATAGGGCTGGTTAGTTTTACATGTATAGGGCTGGTAAGTTTTGCGTGTATAGGGCTGGTTAGTTTTTCATGTATAGGGCTGGTTAGTTTTACGGGTATAGGGTGGGTTTGTTGGTTGGTTGGTTTTATGTGTATGGAGCTGGTTAGTTTTATGTGTATAGAGCATGTTAGTTTTACGTGTATAGGGCTGGTCAGTTTTACATGTATAGGGCTGGTCAGTTTTACGTTTATAGGGCTGGTTAGTTTTACGTGTATAGGGCTGGTTAGTTTTACGTGTATAGGGCTGGTTAGTTTTACGTCTATAGGGCTGGTGAGTTTTGCGTGTATAGGGCTGGTTAGTTTTGCGTGTATAGGGCTGGTTACTTTTACGTGTATAGGGCTGGTTAGTTTTACGTGTATAGGGCTGGTTAGTTTTACGTGTATAGGGCTGGTTGGTTTTGCGTGTATAGGGGTGGTTAGTTTTACGTGAATAGGGCTGGTTAGTTTTACGTGTATTGGGCTGGTTAGTTTTACGTGTATTGGGCTGTTAGTTTTACGTGTATTGGGCTGTTAGTTTTACGTGTATAGGGCTGGTTAGTTTTACGTGTATAGGGCTGGTTAGTTTTACGTGTATAGGGCTGGTAATGGGCCATTCCCATCTGTACCGGGTCGGCCCGGGCCAGGTAACCACAGTCGGCCCTGCCTGGCCCGGTTGATTCCACACATCCTTGTCTTAAGCCCATGTGGGCTGATTCTACCCACCAATCAGAGGCTTGCTCTAATGGAAGGTGTGAATTTGCTGTCAGCAGTGGGTGTGTTGGCCCTGGTTGGCCTGAAGCAGACCCCCTCGAGAAGAGGGCTGAGAATGAGGCTTGGTTGGCCCGTAAAAATACCAGGCCACCCAGATATGTAAACACCCTACGCTACCCGGCCCGGGCCGACCCGGTACAGATGGAAATGGCCCATTAGTTTTACGTGAATAGGGCTGGTTAGTTTTATGTTTACAGGGCTGGTTAGTTTTATGTGTATAGGGCTGGTTACTTTTACGCGTTTAGGGCAGGTTAAGTTTGCATGTATAGGGCTGGTTAGTTTTACGTGTATAGGGTGGGTTTGTTGGTTGGTTGGTTTTATGTGTATATAGCTGGTTGGTTGGTCGGTTAGTTTTATGTGTATAGAGCTGGTTAGTTTGACGTGTATAGGGCTCGTTAGTTTTACGTGTATAGGGCTGGTTAGTTTTACGTGTATAGGGCTGGTTAGTTTTACGTGTATAGGGCTGGTTAGTTTTGCGTGTATATGGCTGGTTAGTTTTACGGGTATAGGGCTGGTTAGTTTTACGTGTATAGGGCTGGTTAGTTTTACGTGTATAGGGCTGGTTAGTTTTGTGTGTATAGGGCTGGTTAGTTTTACAGATATAGGGCTGGTTTGTTTTACGGGTATAGGGTGGGTTTGTTGGTTGGTTGGTTGGTTTTATGTGTATGGAGCTGGTTAGTTTTATGTTTATAGAGCTGGTTGGTTGGTTGATACGTTTTAGGTGTATAGAGCTGGTTAGTTTTATGTGTATAGAGCTGGTTAGATTTACGTGTATAGGGCTGGTAAGTTTTACGTGTATAGGGCTGGTCAGTTTTACGTGTATAGGGCTGGTCAGTTTTACGTGTATAGTGCTGGTTAGTTTTACGTGTATAGGGCTGGTTAGTTTTACGTGTATAGGGCTGGTCAGTTTTACGTGTATAGTGCTGGTCAGTTTTACGTGTATAGGGCTGGTTAGTTTTACGTGTATAGGGCTAGTTAGTTTAACGTGTATAGGGCTGGTCAGTTTTACATGTGTTGGGCTGGTCAGTTTTACATGTGTAGGGCTGGTTACTTTTACGTGTATAGGGCTGGTTACTTTTACGTGTATAGGGCTGGTTACTTTTACGTGTATAGGGCTGGTTACTTTTATGTGGATAGGGCTGGTGAAGTTTGCGTGTATAGGGCTGGTTAGTTTTACGTGTATAGGGTTGGTTTCTTGGTTGGTTAGTTTTACGTGTATAGAGCTGGTTAGTTTTACGTGTATAGAGCTGGTTGGTTGGTTGGTTAGTTTTATGTGTATAGAGCTGGTTAGTTTTACGTGTATAGGGCTGGTTAGTTTTACGTGTATAGGGCTGGTTAGTTTTGCGTGTATAGGGCTGGTTGGTTTTACGGGTAAAGGGTGGGTTTGTTGGTTGGTTGGTTTTATATGTATGGAGCTGGTTAGTTTTACGTGTATAGAGCTGGTTTGTTGGTTGGTTAGTTTTACGAGTATAGAGCTGGTTAGTTTTATTTGTATAGAGCTGGTTAGTTTTACGTGTATAGGACTGGTTACTTTTACGTGTATAGGGCTGGTTACTTTTAGGTGTATAGGGCTGGTTAGTTTTACGTGTATAGGGCTGGTTAGTTTTACGTGTATAGGGCTGGTTAGTTTTACGTGTATAGGGCTGGTTAGTTTTGCGTGTATAGGGCTGGTTAGTTTTACGTGTATAGGGCTGGTTAGTTTTACGTGTATAGGGCTGGTTAGTTTTACGTGTATAGGGCTGGTTAGTTTTGCGTGTATAGGGGTGGTTAGTTTTACGTGTATAGGGCTGGTTAGTTTTACGTGTATTGGGCTGGTTAGTTTTACGTGTATTGGGCTGTTAGTTTTACGTGTATTGGGCTGTTAGTTTTACGTGTATAGGGCTGGTTAGTTTTACGTGTATAGGGCTGGTTAGTTTTACGTGTATAGGGCTGGTAATGGGCCATTCCCATCTGTACCGGGTCGGCCCGGGCCGGGTAGCCACAGTCGGCCCTGCCTGGCCCGGTTGATTCCACACATCCTTGTCTTAAGCCTATGTGGGCTGATTCTACCCACCAATCAGAGGCTTGCTCTTATGGAAGGTGTGTATTTTCTGTCAGCAGTGGGTGTGTTGGCCCTGGTCGGCCTGAAGCAGACCCCCTCGAGAAGAGGGCTGAGAATGAGGCTTGGTTGGCCCGTAAAAATACCAGGCCACCCAGATATGTAAACAACCTACGCTACCCGGCCCGGGCCGACCAGGTACAGATGGAAATGGCCCATTAGTTTTACGTGAATAGGGCTGGTTAGTTTTATGTTTATAGGGCTGGTTAGTTTTATGTGTATAGGGCTGGTTACTTTTACGTGTTTAGGGCAGGTTAAGTTTGCGTGTATAGGGCTGGTTAGTTTTACGTGTATAGGGTGGGTTTGTTGGTTGGTTGGTTTTATGTGTATAGAGCTGGTTGGTTGGTCGGTTAGTTTTATGTGTATAGAGCTGGTTAGTTTGACGTGTATAGGGCTCGTTAGTTTTACGTGTATAGGGCTGGTTAGTTTTGAGTGTATAGGGCTGGTTAGTTTTACGGGTATAGGGCTGGTTAGTTTTACGGGTATAGGGTGGGTTTGTTGGTTGGTTTTATGTGTATGGAGCTGGTTAGTTTTATGTGTATAGAGCTAGTTGGTTGGTTGGTAAGTTTTACGTGTATAGGGCTGGTTACTTTTTCGTGTACAGGGCTGGTTACTTTTACGTGTATAGGGCTGGTTACTTTTATGTGTATAGGGTTGGTTAAGTTTGCGTGTATAGGGCTGGTTAGTTTTACGTGTATAGGGTTGGTTTGTTGGTTGGCTAGTTTTACGTGTATAGAGCTGGTTAGTTTCACGTGTATAGAGCTGGTTGGTTGGTTGGTTACTTTTATGTGTATAGAGCTGGTTAGTTTTACGTGTATAGGGCTCGTTAGTTTTACGTGTATAGGGCTGGTTAGTTTTGCGTGTATAGGGCTGGTTAGTTTTACGGGTATAGGGTGGGTTTGTTTGTTGGTTGGTTTTATGTGTATAGAGCTGGTTGGTTGCTTGCTTGTTGGTTAGTTTTACGTGTATAGAGCTGGTTAGTTTGACGTGTACAGGGCTGGTCACTTTTACGGGTATAGGGTGGGTTTAGTGGTTGGTTGGTTTTACGAGTATAGAGCTGGTTACTTTTACGTGTATAGGGCTGGTCAGTTTTACGTGTATAGGGCTGGTCAGTTTTACGTGTATAGGGCTCGTCAGTTTTACGTGTATAGGGCTGGTTAGTTTTACGTGTATAGGGCTGGTTTGTTGGTTGGTTAGTTTTACGTGTATAGGGCTGGTTAGTTTTACGGGTATAGTTTGGGTTTGTTGGTTGGTTGGTTTTATGTGTATAGAGCTGGTTAGTTTTACGTGTACAGGGCTGGTCAGTTTTACGTGTATAGGGCTGGTCAGTTTTACATGTATAGGGCTGGTCAGTTTTACGTGTATAGGGCTGGTCAGTTTTACGTGTATAGGGCTAGTTAGTTTTACGTGTATAGGGCTGGTCAGTTTTACGTGTATAGGGCTGGTCAGTTTTACGTGTATAGGGCTGGTTAGTTTTGCATGTATAGGGCTGGTTAGTTTTACGGGTATAGGGCTGGTTAGTTTTACGGGTATAGGGTGGGTTTGTTGGTTGGTTGGTTGGTTGGTTTTATGTGTATGGAGCTGGTTAGTTTTATGTGTATAGAGCTGGTTGGTTGGTTGGTAAGTTTTACGTGTATAGAGCTGGTTAGTTTTATTTGTATAGAGCTGGTTAGTTTTACGTGTATAGGGCTGGCCAGTTTTACGTGTATAGGGCTGGTTAGTTTTACGTGTATAGGGCTGGCTAGTTTTACGTGTATAGGGCTGGTCAGTTTTACGTGTATAGGGCTGGTCAGTTATATGTGTATATGGCTGGTCAGTTTTACATGTATAGGGCTGGTTACTTTTACGAGTATAGGGCTGGTTACTTTTACGTGTATAGGGCTGGTTACTTTTTCGTGTACAGGGCTGGTTACTTTTACGTGTATAGGGCTGGTTACTTTTATGTGTATAGGGCTGGTTAAGTTTGCGTGTATAGGGCTGGTTAGTTTTACGTGTATAGGGTTGGTTTGTTGGTTGGTTAGTTTTACGTGTATAGAGCTGGTTGGTTGGTTGGTTACTTTTATGTGTATAGAGCTGGTTAGTTTTACATGTATAGGGCTCGTTAGTTTTACGTGTATAGGGCTGGTTAGTTTTGCGTGTATAGGGCTGGTTAGTTTTACGGGTATAGGGTGGGTTTGTTGGTTGGTTGGTTTTATGTGTATGGAGCTGGTTCGTTTTACGTGTATAGAGCTGGTTTGTTGGTTGGTTAGTTTTACGACTATAGAGCTGGTTACTTTTACGTGTATAGGGCTGGTCAGTTTTACGTGTATAGGGCTGGTCAGGTTTACGTGTATAGGGCTGGTCAGTTTTACGTGTATAGGGCTGGTCAGTTTACGTGTATAGGGCTGGTTACTTTTACGTGTATAGGGCTGGTTACTTTTACGTGTATAGGGCTGGTTAGTTTTACGTGTATAGGGCTGGTCAGTTTTACGTGTATAGGGCTGGTCAGTTTTACGTGTATAGGGCTGGTCAGTTTTACGTGTATAGGGCTGGTCAGTTTTACGTGTATAGGGCTGTTTACTTTTACGTGTACAGGGCTGGTTAGTTTTACGTGTATAGGGCTGGTCAGTTTTACATGTATAGGGCTGGTTACTTTTACGTGTATAGGGCTGGTTACTTTTACGTGTATAGGGCTGGTTACTTTTTCGTGTATAGGGTTGGTTAAGTTTGCGTGTATAGGGCTGGTTAGCTTTACGTGTATAGGGTGGGTTTGTTGGTTGGTTAGTTTTACGTGTATAGAGCTGGTTAGTTTTACGTGTATAGAGCTGGTTGGTTGGTTGGTTAGTTTTATGTGTATAGAGCTGGTTAGTTTTACGTGTATAGGGCTCGTTTGTTTTACGTGTATAGGGCTGGTTAGTTTTGCGTGTATAGGGCTCGTTAGTTTTACGTGTAAAGGGCTGGTTAGTTTTACGTGTATAGGGCTGGTTAGTTTTGCGTCTATAGGGCTGGTTAGTTTTACGGGTATAGGGTGGGTTTGTTGGTTGGTTGGTTGGTATTATGTGTATGGAGCTGGTTAGTTTTACGTGTATAGAGCTGGTTGTTTGGTTAGTTTTACGTGTATAGACCTGGTTAGTTTTACGTGTATAGAGCTGGTTAGTTTTACGTGTATAGGGCTGGTTAGTTATACGTGTATAGGGCTGGTTAGTTTTACGTGTATAGGGCTGGTCAGTTTTACGTGTGTAGGGCTGGTCAGTTTTACGTGTATAGGGCTGGTTTCTTTTGCGTGTATAGAGCAGGTTAGTTTTACGTGTATAGGGCTTGTTAGTTTCATGTGTATAGGGCTGGTTAGTTTTACGTGTATAGGGCTGGTTAGTTTTACGGGTATAGGGTGGGTTTGTTGGTTGGTTGGGTGGTTGGTTGGTTTTATGTGTATGGAGCTGGTTAGTTTTACATGTATAGAGCTGGTTAGTTTTACGTGTATAGAGCTGGTTAGGTATACGTGTATAGAGCTGGTTGGTTGGTTGGTTAATTTTACGTGTATAGAGCTGGTTAGTTTGACGTGTAAAGGGCTGGTTAGTTTGATGTGTATAGGGCTGGTTAGTTTTACGTGTATAGGGCTGGTTAGTTTTACGTGTATAGGGCTGGTTAGTTTTGCGTGTATAGGGCTGGTTAGTTTTATTTGAATAGGGCTGGTTAGTTTTACGTGTATTGGGCTGGTTAGTTTTACGTGTATTGGGCTTGTTAGTTTTACGTGTATTGGGCTGTTAGTTTTACGTGTATAGGGCGTGTTAGTTTTAAGTGTATAGGGCTGGTTAGTTTTACGTGTATAGGGCTGGTAATGGGCCATTCCCATCTGTACCGGGTCGGCCCGGGCCGGGTAGCCACAGTCGGCCCCAGCCTGGCCCGGTTGATTCCACACATCCTTGTCTTAAGCCCATGTTGGCTGATTCTACCCACCAATCAGAGGCTTGCTCTAATGGAAGGTGTGAATTTGCTGTCAGCAGTGGGTGTGTTGGCCCTTGTCGGCCTGAAGCAGACCCCCTCGAGAAGAGGGCTGAGAATGAGCCTTGGTTGGCCCGGAAAAATACCAGGCCACCCAGATATGTAAACAACCTAGGCTACCCGTCCCGGGCCGACCCGGTACAGATGGAAATGGCCCATTAGTTTTACGTGTATAGGGCTGGTTAGTTTTACGTTTATAGGGCTGGTTAGTTTTACGTTTATAGGGCAGGTTAAGTTTGCGTGTATAGGGCTGGTTAGTTTTACGTGTATAGGGTGGGTTTGTTGGTTGGTTGGTTTTATGTGTATAGAGCTGGTTGGTTGGTCGGTTAGTTTTATGTGTATAGAGCTGGTTAGTTTGACGTGTATAGGGCTCGTTAGTTTTACGTGTATAGGGCTCGTTAGTTTTACGTGTATATGGCTCGTTAGTTTTATGTGTATAGGGCTGGTTAGTTTTACGTGTATAGGGCTGGTTAGTTTTGCGTGTATAGGGCTGGTTAGTTTTACAGGTATAGGGCTGGTTTGTTTTACGGGTATAGGGTGGGTTTGTTGGTTGGTTGGTTGGTTTTATGTGTATGGAGCTGGTTAGTTTTATGTTTATAGAGCTGGTTGGTTGGTTGATACGTTTTAGGTGTATAGAGCTGGTTAGTTTTATGTGTATAGAGCTGGTTAGATTTACGTGTATAGGGCTGGTCAGTTTTACGTGTATAGGGCTGGTCAGTTTTACGTGTATAGGCTTGTTAGTTTTACGTGTATAGTGCTGGTTAGTTTTACGTGTATAGGGCTGGTTAGTTTTACGTGTATAGGGCTGGTCAGTTTTACGTGTATAGGGCTGGTCAGTTTTACGTGTATAGGGCTGGTTAGTTTTACGTGTATAGGGCTAGTTAGTTTAACTTGTATAGGGCTGGTCAGTTTTACATGTGTAGGGCTGGTCAGTTTTACATGTGTAGGGCTGGTTACTTTTACGTGTATAGGGCTGGTTACTTTTATGTGTATAGGGCTGGTTACTTTTACGTGTATAGGGCTGGTTACTTTTATGTGGATAGGGCTGGTGAAGTTTGCGTGTATAGGGCTGGTTAGTTTTACGTGTATAGGGTTGGTTTCTTGGTTGGTTAGTTTTACGTGTATAGAGCTGGTTAGTTTTACGTGTATAGAGCTGGTTGGTTGGTTGGTTAGTTTTATGTGTATAGGGCTCGTTAGTTTTACGTGTATAGGGCTGGTTAGTTTTGCGTGTATAGGGCTGGTTGGTTTTACGGGTAAAGGGTGGGTTTGTTGGTTGGTTGGTTTTATGTGTATGGAGCTGGTTAGTTTTACGTGTATAGAGCTGGTTTGTTGGTTGGTTAGTTTTACGAGTATAGAGCTGGTTAGTTTTATGTGTATAGAGCTGGTTAGTTTTACGTGTATAGGACTGGTTACTTTTACGTGTATAGGGTTGGTTACTTTTAGGTGTATAGGGCTGGTTACTTTTACGTGTATAGGGTTGGTTACTTTTATGTGTATAGGGCTGGTTAAGTTTGCGTGTATAGGGCTGGTTAGTTTTACGTGTATAGGGTTGGTTTCTTGGTTGGTTAGTTTTACGTGTATAGAGCTGGTTGGTTGGTTAGTTTTATGTGTATAGAGCTGGTTAGTTTTACGTGTATAGGGCTCGTTAGTTTTACATGTATAGGGCTGGTTAGTTTTGCGTGTATAGGGCTGGTTAGTTTTACGGGTAAAGGGTGGGTTTGTTGGTTGGTTGGTTTTATGTGTATGGAGCTGGTTAGTTTTACGTGTATAGAGCTGGTTTGTTGGTTGGTTAGTTTTACGAGTATAGAGCTGGTTAGTTTTACGTGTATAGGGCTGGTCAGTTTTACGTGTATAGGCCTGGTCAGTTTTACGTGTATAGGGCTGGTCAGTTTTACATGTATAGGGCTGGTTACTTTTACGTGTATAGGGCTGGTTACTTTTACATGTATAGGGCTGGTTACTTTTACGTGTATAGGGCTGGTTACTTTTATGTGTATAGGGCTGGTTAAGTTTGCGTGTATAGGGCTGGTTAGTTTTACGTGTATAGGGTTGGTTTGTTGGTTGGTTAGTTTCTACGTGTATAGAGCTGGTTAGTTATACGTGTATAGAGCTGGTTGGTTGGTTGGTTAAGTTTTATGTGTATAGAGCTGGTTAGTTTTACGTGTATAGGGCTGGTTAGTTTTACGGGTATAGTTTGGGTTTGTTGGTTGGTTGGTTTTATGTGTATAGAGCTGGTTAGTTTTACGTGTACAGGGCTGGTCAGTTTTACGTGTATAGGGCTGGTCAGTTTTACATGTATAGGGCTGGTCAGTTTTACGTGTATAGGGCTGGTCAGTTTTACGTGTATAGGGCTAGTTAGTTTTACGTGTATAGGGCTGGTCAGTTTTACGTGTATAGGGCTGGTCAGTTTTACGTGTATAGGGCTGGTTAGTTTTGCATGTATAGGGCTGGTTAGTTTTACGGGTATAGGGCTGGTTAGTTTTACGGGTATAGGGTGGGTTTGTTGGTTGGTTGGTTGGTTGGTTTTATGTATATGGAGCTGGTTAGTTTTATGTGTATAGAGCTGGTTGGTTGGTTGGTAAGTTTTACGTGTATAGAGCTGGTTAGTTTTATTTGTATAGAGCTGGTTAGTTTTACGTGTATAGGGCTGGCCAGTTTTACGTGTATAGGGCTGGTTAGTTTTACGTGTATAGGGCTGGCTAGTTTTACGTGTATAGGGCTGGTCAGTTTTACGTGTATAGGGCTGGTCAGTTATATGTGTATATGGCTGGTCAGTTTTACATGTATAGGGCTGGTTACTTTTACGTGTATAGGGCTGGTTACTTTTACGTGTATAGGGCTGGTTACTTTTTCGTGTACAGGGCTGGTTACTTTTACGTGTATAGGGCTGGTTACTTTTATGTGTATAGGGCTGGTTAAGTTTGCGTGTATAGGGCTGGTTAGTTTTACGTGTATAGGGTTGGTTTGTTGGTTGGTTAGTTTTACGTGTATAGAGCTGGTTAGTTTTACGTGTATAGAGCTGGTTGGTTGGTTGGTTACTTTTATGTGTATAGAGCTGGTTAGTTTTACATGTATAGGGCTCGTTAGTTTTACGTGTATAGGGCTGGTTAGTTTTGCGTGTATAGGGCTGGTTAGTTTTACGGGTATAGGGTGGGTTTGTTGGTTGGTTGGTTTTATGTGTATGGAGCTGGTTCGTTTTACGTGTATAGAGCTGGTTTGTTGGTTGGTTAGTTTTACGAGTATAGAGCTGGTTACTTTTACGTGTATAGGGCTGGTCAGTTTTACGTGTATAGGGCTGGTCAGGTTTACGTGTATAGGGCTGGTCAGTTTTACGTGTATAGGGCTGGTCAGTTTACGTGTATAGGGCTGGTTACTTTTACGTGTATAGGGCTGGTTACTTTTACGTGTATAGGGCTGGTTAGTTTTACGTGTATAGGGCTGGTCAGTTTTACGTGTATAGGGCTGGTCAGTTTTACGTGTATCGGGCTGGTCAGTTTTACGTGTATAGGGCTGGTCAGTTTTACGTGTATAGGGCTGTTTACTTTTACGTGTACAGGGCTGGTTAGTTTTACGTGTATAGGGCTGGTCAGTTTTACATGTATAGGGCTGGTTACTTTTACGTGTATAGGGCTGGTTACTTTTACGTGTATAGGGCTGGTTACTTTTTCGTGTATAGGGTGTGTTAAGTTTGCGTGTATAGGGCTGGTTAGCTTTACGTGTATAGGGTGGGTTTGTTGGTTGGTTAGTTTTACGTGTATAGAGCTGGTTAGTTTTACGTGTATAGAGCTGGTTGGTTGGTTGGTTAGTTTTATGTGTATAGAGCTGGTTAGTTTTACGTGTATAGGGCTCGTTTGTTTTACGTGTATAGGGCTGGTTAGTTTTGCGTGTATAGGGCTCGTTAGTTTTACGTGTAAAGGGCTGGTTAGTTTTACGTGTATAGGGCTGGTTAGTTTTGCGTCTATAGGGCTGGTTAGTTTTACGGGTATAGGGTGGGTTTGTTGGTTGGTTGGTTGGTATTATGTGTATGGAGCTGGTTAGTTTTACGTGTATAGAGCTGGTTGTTTGGTTAGTTTTACGTGTATAGACCTGGTTAGTTTTACGTGTATAGAGCTGGTTAGTTTTACGTGTATAGGGCTGGTTAGTTATACGTGTATAGGGCTGGTTAGTTTTACGTGTATAGGGCTGGTCAGTTTTACGTGTGTAGGGCTGGTCAGTTTTACGTGTATAGGGCTGGTTTCTTTTGCGTGTATAGAGCAGGTTAGTTTTACGTGTATAGGGCTTGTTAGTTTCATGTGTATAGGGCTGGTTAGTTTTACGTGTATAGGGCTGGTTAGTTTTACGGGTATAGGGTGGGTTTGTTGGTTGGTTGGGTGGTTGGTTGGTTTTATGTGTATGGAGCTGGTTAGTTTTACATGTATAGAGCTGGTTAGTTTTACGTGTATAGAGCTGGTTAGGTATACGTGTATAGAGCTGGTTGGTTGGTTGGTTAATTTTACGTGTATAGAGCTGGTTAGTTTGAGGTGTAAAGGGCTGGTTAGTTTGATGTGTATAGGGCTGGTTAGTTTTACGTGTATAGGGCTGGTTAGTTTTACGTGTATAGGGCTGGTTAGTTTTGCGTGCATAGGGCTGGTTAGTTTTATGTGAATAGGGCTGGTTAGTTTTACGTGTATTGGGCTGGTTAGTTTTACGTGTATTGGGCTTGTTAGTTTTACGTGTATTGGGCTGTTAGTTTTACGTGTATAGGGCGTGTTAGTTTTAAGTGTATAGGGCTGGTTAGTTTTACGTGTATAGGGCTGGTAATGGGCCATTCCCATCTGTACCGGGTCAGCCCGGGCCGGGTAGCCACAGTCGGCCCCAGCCTGGCCCGGTTGATTCCACACATCCTTGTCTTAAGCCCATGTTGGCTGATTCTACCCACCAATCAGAGGCTTGCTCTAATGGAAGGTGTGAATTTGCTGTCAGCAGTGGGTGTGTTGGCCCTTGTCGGCCTGAAGCAGACCCCCTCGAGAAGAGGGCTGAGAATGAGCCTTGGTTGGCCCGGAAAAATACCAGGCCACCCAGATATGTAAACAACCTAGGCTACCCGTCCCGGGCCGACCCGGTACAGATGGAAATGGCCCATTAGTTTTACGTGTATAGGGCTGGTTAGTTTTACGTTTATAGGGCTGGTTAGTTTTACGTTTATAGGGCAGGTTAAGTTTGCATGTATAGGGCTGGTTAGTTTTACGTGTATAGGGTGGGTTTGTTGGTTGGTTGGTTTTATGTGTATAGAGCTGGTTGGTTGGTCGGTTAGTTTTATGTGTATAGAGCTGGTTAGTTTGACGTGTATAGGGCTCGTTAGTTTTACGTGTATAGGGCTCGTTAGTTTTACGTGTATATGGCTGGTTAGTTTTATGTGTATAGGGCTGGTTAGTTTTACGTGTATAGGGCTGGTTAGTTTTGCGTGTATAGGGCTGGTTAGTTTTACAGGTATAGGGCTGGTTTGTTTTACGGGTATAGGGTGGGTTTGTTGGTTGGTTGGTTGGTTTTATGTGTATGGAGCTGGTTAGTTTTATGTTTATAGAGCTGGTTGGTTGGTTGATACGTTTTAGGTGTATAGAGCTGGTTAGTTTTATGTGTATAGAGCTGGTTAGATTTACGTGTATAGGGCTGGTCAGTTTTACGTGTATAGGGCTGGTCAGTTTTACGTGTATAGGCTTGTTAGTTTTACGTGTATAGTGCTGGTTAGTTTTACGTGTATAGGGCTGGTTAGTTTTACGTGTATAGGGCTGGTCAGTTTTACGTGTATAGGGCTGGTCAGTTTTACGTGTATAGGGCTGGTTAGTTTTACGTGTATAGGGCTAGTTAGTTTAACGTGTATAGGGCTGGTCAGTTTTACATGTGTAGGGCTGGTCAGTTTTACATGTGTAGGGCTGGTTACTTTTACGTGTATAGGGCTGGTTACTTTTACGTGTATAGGGCTGGTTACTTTTACGTGTATAGGGCTGGTTACTTTTATGTGGATAGGGCTGGTGAAGTTTGCGTGTATAGGGCTGGTTAGTTTTACGTGTATAGGGTTGGTTTCTTGGTTGGTTAGTTTTACGTGTATAGAGCTGGTTAGTTTTACGTGTATAGAGCTGGTTGGTTGGTTGGTTAGTTTTATGTGTATAGGGCTAATTAGTTTTACGTGTATAGGGCTGGTTAGTTTTGCGTGTATAGGGCTGGTTGGTTTTACGGGTAAAGGGTGGGTTTGTTGGTTGGTTGGTTTTATGTGTATGGAGCTGGTTTGTTGGTTGGTTAGTTTTACGAGTATAGAGCTGGATAGTTTTATGTGTATAGAGCTGGTTAGTTTTACGTGTATAGGACTGGTTACTTTTACGTGTATAGGGCTGGTTACTTTTAGGTGTATAGGGCTGGTTACTTTTACGTGTATACGGTTGGTTACTTTTATGTGTATAGGGCTGGTTAAGTTTGCGTGTATAGGGCTGGTTAGTTTTACGTGTATAGGGTTGGTTTCTTGGTTGGTTAGTTTTACGTGTATAGAGCTGGTTGGTTGGTTAGTTTTATGTGTATAGAGCTGGTTAGTTTTACGTGTATAGGGCTCGTTAGTTTTACATGTATAGGGCTTGTTAGTTTTGCGTGTATAGGGCTGGTTAGTTTTACGGGTAAAGGGTGGGTTTGTTGGTTGGTTGGTTTTATGTGTATGGAGCTGGTTAGTTTTACGTGTATAGAGCTGGTTTGTTGGTTGGTTAGTTTTACGAGTATAGAGCTGGTTAGTTTTACGTGTATAGGGCTGGTCAGTTTTACGTGTATAGGCCTGGTCAGTTTTACGTGTATAGGGCTGGTCAGTTTTACATGTATAGGGCTGGTTACTTTTACGTGTTTAGGGCTGGTTACTTTTACATGTATAGGGCTGGTTACTTTTACGTGTATAGGGCTGGTTACTTTTATGTGTATAGGGCTGGTTAAGTTTGCGTGTATAGGGCTGGTTAGTTTTACGTGTATAGGGTTGGTTTGTTGGTTGGTTAGTTTCTACGTGTATAGAGCTGGTTAGTTATACGTGTATAGAGCTGGTTGGTTGGTTGGTTAAGTTTTATGTGTATAGAGCTGGTTAGTTTTACGTGTATAGGGCTGGTTAGTTTTACGTGTATAGGGCTGGTTAGTTTTGCATGTATAGGGCTGGTTAGTTTTACGGGTATAGGGTGGGTTTGTTGGTTGGTTAGTTTTACGTGTATAGAGCTGGTTAGTTATACGTGTATAGAGCTGGTTGGTTGGTTGGTCAGTTTTATGTGTATAGAGCTGGTTAGTTTTATGTGTATTGGGCTGGTTAGTTTTACGTGTATAGGGCTGGTTAGTTTTGCGTGTATAGGGCTGGTTAGTTTTGCATGTATAGGGCTGGTTAGTTTTACGGGTATAGGGTGGGTTGTTGGTTGGTTGGTTTTATGTGTATGGAGCTGGTTAGTTTTATGTGTATAGAGCATGTTAGTTTTACGTGTATAGGGCTGGTCAGTTTTACATGTATAGGGCTGGTCAGTTTTACGTTTATAGGGCTGGTTAGTTTTACGTGTATAGGGCTGGTTAGTTTTACGTGTATAGGGCTGGTTAGTTTTGCGTGTATAGGGCTGGTTAGTTTTGCGTGTATAGGGCTGGTTAGTTTTACGTGTATAGGGCTGGTTAGTTTTACGTGTATAGGGCTGGTTAGTTTTACGTGTATAGGGCTGGTTAGTTTTGCGTGTATAGGGGTGGTTAGTTTTACGTGTATAGGGCTGGTTAGTTTTACGTGTATAGGGCTGGTAATGGGCCATTCCCATCTGTACCGGGTCGGCCCGGGCCGGGTAGCCACAGTCGGCCCTGCCTGGCCCGGTTGATTCCACACATCCTTGTCTTAAACCCATGTGGGCTGATTCTACCCACCAATCAGAGGCTTGCTCTAATGGAAGGTGTGAATTTGCTGTCAGCAGTGGGTGTGTTGGCCCTGGTCGGCCTGAAGCAGACCCCCTCGAGAAGAGGGCTGAGAATGAGGCTTGGTTGGCCCGTAAAAATACCAGGCCACCCAGATATGTAAACAACCTACGCTACCCGGCCCGGGCCGACCCGGTACAGATGGAAATGGCCCATTAGTTCACGTGAATAGGGCTGGTTAGTTTTATGTTTATAGGGCTGGTTAGTTTTATGTGTATAGGGCTGGTTACTTTTACGCGTTTAGGGCAGGTTAAGTTTGCGTGTATAGGGCTGGTTAGTTTTACGTGTATAGGGTGGGTTTGTTGGTTGGTTGGTTTTATGTGTATAGAGCTGGTTGGTTGGTCGGTTAGTTTTATGTGTATAGAGCTGGTTAGTTTGACGTGTATAGGGCTTGTTAGTTTTACGTGTATAGGGCTGGTTAGTTTTACGTGTATTGGACTGGTTAGTTTTACGTGTATAGGGCTGGTTAGTTTTGCGTGTATATGGCTGGTTAGTTTTAGGGGTATAGGGCTGGTTAGTTTTACGTGTATAGGGCTGGTTAGTTTTACGTGTATAGGGCTGGTTAGTTTTGCGTGTATAGGGCTGGTTAGTTTTACAGGTATAGGGCTGGTTTGTTTTACGGGTATAGGGTGGGTTTGTTGGTTGGTTGGTTGGTTTTATGTGTATGGAGCTGGTTAGTTTTATGTTTATAGAGCTGGTTGGTTGGTTGATACGTTTTAGGTGTATAGAGCTGGTTAGTTTTACGTGTATAGAGCTGGTTAGATTTACGTGTATAGGGCTGGTCAGTTTTACGTGTATAGGGCTGGTCAATTTTACGTGTATAGGGCTGGTCAGTTTTACGTGTATAGTGCTGGTTAGTTTTACGTGTATAGGGCTGGTTAGTTTTACGTGTATAGGGCTGGTCAGTTTTACGTGTACAGGGCTGGTCAGTTTTACGTGTATAGGGCTGGTTAGTTTTACGTGTATAGGGCTAGTTAGTTTAACGTGTATAGGGCTGGTCAGTTTTACATGTGTAGGGCTGGTCAGTTTTACATGTGTAGGGCTGGTTACTTTTACGTGTATAGGGCTGGTTACTTTTATGTGGATAGGGCTGGTGAAGTTTGCGTGTATAGGGCTGGTTAGTTTTACGTGTATAGGGTTGGTTTCTTGGTTGGTTAGTTTTACGTGTATAGAGCTGGTTAGTTTTACGTGTATAGAGCTGGTTGGTTGGTTGGTTAGTTTTATGTGTATAGAGCTGGTTAGTTTTACGTGTATAGGGCTCGTTAGTTTTACGTGTATAGGGCTGGTTAGTTTTGCGTGTATAGGGCTGGTTGGTTTTACGGGTAAAGGGTGGGTTTGTTGGTTGGTTGGTTTTATGTGTATCGAGCTGGTTAGTTTTACGTGTATAGAGCTGGTTTGTTGGTTGGTTAGTTTTATGAGTATAGAGCTGGTTAGTTTTATGTGTATAGAGCTGGTTAGTTTTACGTGTATAGGACTGGTTACTTTTACGTGTATAGGGCTGGTTACTTTTAGGTGTATAGGCCTGGTTACTTTTACGTGTATAGGGCTGGTTACTTTTATGTGTATAGGGCTGGTTAAGATTGCGTGTATAGGGCTGGTTAGTTTTACGTGTATAGGGTTGGTTTCTTGGTTGGTTAGTTTTACGTGCATAGAGCTGGTTAGTTTTACGTGTATAGAGCTGGTTGGTTGGTTGGTTAGTTTTATGTGTATAGAGCTGGTTAGTTTTACGTGTATAGGGCTCGTTAGTTTTACGTGTATAGGGCTGGTTAGTTTTGCGTGTATAGGGCTGGTTAGTTTTGCGTGTATAGGGCTGGTTAGTTTTACGGGTAAAGGGTGGGTTTGTTGGTTGGTTGGTTTTATGTGTATGGAGCTGGTTAGTTTTACGTGTATAGAGCTGGTTAGTTTTACGTGTATAGAGCTGGTTGGTTGGTTGGTTAGTTTTATGTGTATAGAGCTGGTTAGTTTTACGTGTATAGGGCTGGTCAGTTTTACATGTATAGGGCTGGTCAGTTTTACATGTATAGGGCTGGTTACTTTTACGTGTATAGGGCTGGTTACTTTTACATGTATAGGGCTGGTTACTTTTACGTGTATAGGGCTGGTTACTTTTATGTGTATAGGGCTGGTTAAGTTTGCGTGTATAGGGCTGGTTAGTTTTACGTGTATAGGGTTGGTTTGTTGGTTGGTTAGTTTTACGTGTATAGAGCTGGTTAGGTATACGTGTATAGAGCTGGTTGGTTGGTTGGTTAAGTTTTATGTGTATAGAGCTGGTTAGTTTTACGTGTATAGGGCTGGTTAGTTTTACTTGTATAGGGCTGGTTAGTTTTGCATGTATAGGGCTGGTTAGTTTTACGGGTATAGGGTGGGTTTGTTGGTTGGTTAGTTTTACGTGTATAGAGCTGGTTAGTTATACGTGTATAGAGCTGGTTGGTTGGTTGGTTAGTTTTATGTGTATAGAGCTGGTTAGTTTTACGTGTATAGGGCTGGTTAGTTTTACGTGTATAGGGCTGGTTAGTTTTGCATGTATAGGGCTGGTTAGTTTTACGGGTATAGGGTGGGTTTGTTGGTTGGTTGGTTTTATGTGTATGGAGCTGGTTAGTTTTATGTGTATAGAGCATGTTAGTTTTACGTGTATAGGGCTGGTCAGTTTTACGTGTATAGGGCTGGTTAGTTTTATGTGTATAGGGCTGGTTAGTTTTACGTGTATAGGGCTGGTTAGTTTTACGTGTATAGGGCTGGTTAGTTTTGCGTGTATAGGGCTGGTTAGTTTTACGTGTATAGGGCTGGTTAGTTTTACGTGTATAGGGCTGGTTAGTTTTACGTGTATAGGGCGGGTTAGTTTTGCGTGTATAGGGGTGGTTAGTTTTACGTGTATAGGGCTGGTTAGTTTTACGTGTATAGGGTGGGTTTGTTGGTTGGTTAGTTTTACGTGTATAGAGCTGGTTAGTTATACGTGTATAGAGCTGGTTGGTTGGTTGGTTAGTTTTATGTGTATAGAGCTGGTTAGTTTTACGTGTATAGGGCTGGTTAGTTTTACGTGTATAGGGCTGGTTAGTTTTGCATGTATAGGGCTGGTTAGTTTTACGGGTATAGGGTGGGTTTGTTGGTTGGTTGGTTTTATGTGTATGGAGCTGGTTAGTTTTATGTGTATAGAGCATGTTAGTTTTACGTGTATAGGGCTGGTCAGTTTTACGTGTATAGGGCTGGTTAGTTTTACGTGTATAGGGCTGGTTAGTTTTACGTGTATAGGGCTGGTTAGTTTTACGTGTATAGGGCTGGTTAGTTTTGCGTGTATAGGGCTGGTTAGTTTTACGTGTATAGGGCTGGTTAGTTTTACGTGTATAGGGCTGGTTAGTTTTACGTGTATAGGGCGGGTTAGTTTTGCGTGTATAGGGGTGGTTAGTTTTACGTGTATAGGGCTGGTTAGTTTTACGTGTATAGGGCTGGTTCGTTTTACGTGTATAGGGCTGGTTAGTTTTACGTGTATAGGGCTGGTTAGTTTTGCATGTATAGGGCTGGTTAGTTTTACGGGTATAGGGTGGGTTTGTTGGTTGGTTAGTTTTACGTGTATAGAGCTGGTTAGTTATACGTGTATAGAGCTGGTTGGTTGGTTGGTTAGTTTTATGTGTATAGAGCTGGTTAGTTTTACGTGTATAGGGCTGGTTAGTTTTACGTGTATAGGGCTGGTTAGTTTTGCATGTATAGGGCTGGTTAGTTTTACGGGTATAGGGTGGGTTTGTTGGTTGGTTGGTTTTATGTGTATGGAGCTGGTTAGTTTTATGTGTATAGAGCATGTTAGTTTTACGTGTATAGGGCTGGTCAGTTTTACGTGTATAGGGCTGGTTAGTTTTACGTGTATAGGGCTGGTTAGTTTTACGTGTATAGGGCTGGTTAGTTTTACGTGTATAGGGCTGGTTAGTTTTGCGTGTATAGGGCTGGTTAGTTTTACGTGTATAGGGCTGGTTAGTTTTACGTGTATAGGGCTGGTTAGTTTTACGTGTATAGGGCGGGTTAGTTTTGCGTGTATAGGGGTGGTTAGTTTTACGTGTATAGGGCTGGTTAGTTTTACGTGTATTGGGCTGGTTAGTTTTACGTGTATTGGGCTGTTAGTTTTACGTGTATTGGGCTGTTAGTTTTATGTGTATAGGGCTGGTTAGTTTTACGTGTATAGGGCTGGTTAGTTTTACGTGTATAGGGCTGGTAATGGGCCATTCCCATCTGTACCGGGTCGGCCCGGGCCGGGTAGCCACAGTCGGCCCTGCCTGGCCCGGTTGATTCCACACATCCTTGTCTTAAGCCTATGTGGGCTGATTCTACCCACCAATCAGAGGCTTGCTCTAATTGAAGGTGTGAATTTGCTGTCAGCAGTGGGTGTGTTGGCCCTGGTCGGCCTGAAGCAGACCCCCTCGAGAAGAGGGCTGAGAATGAGGCTTGGTTGGCCCGTAAAAATACCAGGCCACCCAGATATGTAAACAACCTACGCTACCCGGCCCGGGCTGACCCGGTACAGATGGAAATGGCCCATTAGTTTAACGTGAATAGGGCTGGTTAGTTTTATGTTTATAGGGCTGGTTAGTTTTATGTGTATAGGGCTGGTTACTTTTACGCGTTTAGGGCAGGTTAAGTTTGCGTGTATAGGGCTGGTTAGTTTTACGTGTATAGGGTGGGTTTGTTGGTTGGTTGGTTTTATGTGTATAGAGCTGGTTGGTTGGTCGGTTAGTTTTATGTGTATAGAGCTGGTTAGTTTGACGTGTATAGGGCTCGTTAGTTTTACGTGTATAGGGCTGGTTAGTTTTACGTGTATAGGGCTGGTTAGTTTTACGTGTATAGGGCTGGTTAGTTTTGCGTGTATAGGGCTGGTTAGTTTTACGGGTATAGGGCTGGTTAGTTTTACGGGTATAGGGTGGGTTTGTTGGTTGGTTTTATGTGTATGGACCTGGCTAGTTTTATGTGTATAGAGCTAGTTGGTTGGTTGGTAAGTTTTACGTGTATAGGGCTGGTTACTTTTTCGTGTACATGGCTGGTTACTTTTACGTGTATAGGGCTGGTTACTTTTATGTGTATAGGGTTGGTTAAGTTTGCGTGTATAGGGCTGGTTAGTTTTACGTGTATAGGGTTGGTTTGTTGGTTGGTTAGTTTTACGTGTATAGAGCTGGTTAGTTTTACGTGTATAGAGCTGGTTGGTTGGTTGGTTACTTTTATCTGTATAGAGCTGGTTAGTTTTACGTGTATAGGGCTCGTTAGTTTTACGTGTATAGGACTGGTTAGTTTTGCGTGTATAGGGCTGGTTAGTTTTACGGGTATAGGGTGGGTTTGTTGGTTGGTTGGTTTTATGTGTATGGAGCTGGTTCGTTTTACGTGTATAGAGCTGGTTTGTTGGTTGGTTAGTTTTACGAGTATAGAGCTGGTTACTTTTACGTGTATAGGGCTGGTCAGTTTTACGTGTATAGGGCTGGTCAGGTTTACGTGTATAGGGCTGGTCAGTTTTACGTGTATAGGGCTGGTCAGTTTTACGTGTATAGGGCTGGTTACTTTTACGTGTATAGGGCTGGTTACTTTTACGTGTATAGGGCTGGTTAGTTTTACGTGTATAGGGCTGGTCAATTTTAAGTGTATAGGGCTGGTTACTTTTACGTGTATAGGGCTGGTTAAGTTTGAGTGTATAGGGCTGGCTAGTGTTACGTGTATGGGGTGGGTTGGTTGGTTGGTTTTAAGTGTATAGAGCTGGTTGGTTGGTCGGTTAGTTTTATGTGTATAGAGCTGGTTAGTTTGACGTGTATATGGCTGGTTAGTTTTGCGTGTATATGGCTGGTTAGTTTTACGGGTATAGGGCTGGTTAGTTTTGCGTGTATAGAGCTGGTTACTTTTACGTGTATAGGGCTGGTCAGTTTTACGTGTATAGGGCTGGTCAGGTTTACGTGTATAGGGCTGGTCAGTTTTACGTGTATAGGGCTGGTCAGTTTTACGTGTATAGGGCTGGTCAGTTTTACGTGTATAGGGCTGGTTACTTTTATGTGTATAGGGCTGGTTACTTTTACGTGTATAGGGCTGGTTAGTTTTATGTGTATAGGGCTGGTCAGTTTTACATGTATAGGGCTGGTCAGTTTTACGTGTATAGGGCTGGTCAGTTTTACGTGTATAGGGCTGGTCAGTTTTACGTGTATAGGGCTGGGTACTTTTACGTGTATAGGGCTGGTTAAGTTTGCGTGTATAGGGCTGGTTAGTGTTACGTGTATAGGGTGGGTTTGTTGGTTGGTTGGTTTTATGTATATAGAGCTGGTTGGTTGGTTGCTTGTTGGTTAGTTTTACGTGTATAGAGCTGGTTGGTTGGTTGGTTGGTTAGTTTATGTGTATAGAGCTGGTTAGTTTTACGTGTATCGGGCTCGTTAGTTTTACATGTATAGGGCTGGTCAGTTTTACGTGTATAGGGCTGGTCAGTTTTACGTGTATAGGGCTGGTCAGTTTTACATGTATAGGGCTGGTCAGTTTTACGTGTATAGGGCTGGTCAGTTTTACGTGTATAGGGCTGGTTAGTTTTACGTGTATAGGGCTGGTCAGTTTTACGTGTATAGGGCTGGTTAGTTTTGCATGTATAGGGCTGGTTAGTTTTACAGGTATAGGGCTGGTTAGTTTTACGTGTATAGGGCTGGTTAGTTTTACGGGTATAGGGTGGGTTTGTTGGTTGGTTGGTTGGTTTTATGTGTATGGAGCTGGTTAGTTTTATGTGTATAGAGCTGGTTGGTTGGTTGGTAAGTTTTACGTGAATAGAGCTGGTTATTTTTATTTGTATAGAGCAGGTTAGTTTTACGTGTATAGGGCTGGCCAGTTTTACGTGTATAGGGCTGGTTAGTTTTACGTGTATAGGGCTGGCTAGTTTTACGTGTATAGGGCTGGTCAGTTTTACGTGTATAGGGCTGGTCAGTTTTACTTGTAAATGGCTGGTCAGTTTTACATGTATAGGGCTGGTTACTTTTATGTGTATAGGGCTGGTTACTTTTACGTGTATAGGGCTGGTTACTTTTTCGTGTACAGGGCTGGTTACTTTTACGTGTATAGGGCTGGTTACTTTTATTTGTATAGGGCTGGTTAAGTTTGCGTGTATAGGGCTGGTTAGTTATACGTGTATAGGGTTGGTTAGTTTTACGTGTATAGAGCTGGTTAGTTTTACGTGTATAGAGCTGGTTGGTTGGTTACTTTTATGTGTATAGAGCTGGTTAGTTTTACGTGTATAGGACTCATTAGTTTTACGTGTATAGGGCTGGTTAGTTTTGCGTGTATAGGGCTGGTTAGTTTTACGGGTATAGGGTGGGTTTGTTGGTTGGTTGGTTTTATGTGTATGGAGCTGGTTCGTTTTACGTGTATAGAGATGGTTTGTTGGTTGGTTAGTTTTACCAGTACAGAGCTGGTTACTTTTACGTGTATAGGGCTGGTCAGGTTTACGTGTATAGGGCTGGTCAGTTTTACGTGTATAGGGCTGGTCAGTTTTACGTGTATGGGGCTGGTTACTTTTACGTGTATAGGGCTGGTTACTTTTACGTGTATAGGGCTGGTTAGTTTTACGTGTATAGGGCTGGTCAGTTTTACGTGTATAGGGCTGGTCAGTTTTACGTGTATAGGGCTGGTCAGTTTTACGTGTATAGGGCTGGTCAGTTTTACGTGTATAGGGCTGTTTACTTTTACGTGTATAGGGCTGGTTAAGTTTGCGTGTATAGGGCTGGTTAGTGTTACGTGTATAGGGTGGGTTTGTTGGTTGGTTTGTTTTATGTGTATAGAGCTGGTTGGTTGCTTGCTTGTTGGTTAGTTTTACGTGTATAGAGCTGGTTAGTTTTACGTGTATAGAGCTGGTTGGTTGGTTGGTTGGTTAGTTTTATGTGTATAGGGCTCGTTAGTTTTACGTGTATAGGGCTGGTTACTTTTACATGTATAGGGCTTGTTAGTTTTACGTGTATAGAGCTGGTTAGTTTTACGTGTATAGGGCTGGTCAGTTATACGTGTATAGGGCTGGTCAATTTTAAGTGTACAGGGCTGGTTACTTTTACGTGTATAGGGCTGGTTAAGTTTGAGTGTATTGGGCTGGTTAGTGTTACGTGTATGGGTGGGTTGGTTGGTTGGTTTTAAGTGTATAGAGCTGGTTGGTTGGTCGGTTAGTTTTATGTGTATAGAGCTGGTTAGTTTGACGTGTATAGGGCTGGTTAGTTTTGCGTGTATATGGCTGGTTAGTTTTACGGGTATAGGGCTGGTTATTTTTACGGGTATAGGGTGGGTTTGTTGGTTTTACGAGTATAAAGCTGGTTACTTTTACGTGTATAGGGCTGGTCAGTTTTACGTGTATAGGGCTGGTCAGTTTTACGTGTATAGGGCTGGTCAGGTTTACGTGTATAGGGCTGGTCAGTTTTACGTGTATAGGGCTGGTCAGTTTTACGTGTATAGAGCTGGTTACTTTTATGTGTATAGGGCTGGTTACTTTTACGTGTATAGGGCTGGTTAGTTTTATGTGTATAGGGCTGGTCAGTTTTACATGTATAGGGCTGGTCAGTTTTACATGTATAGGGCTGGTCAGTTTTACGTGTATAGGGCTGGTCAGTTTTACGTGTATAGGGCTGGTTACTTTTACGTGTATAGGGCTGGTTAAGTTTGCGTGTATAGGGCTGGTTAGTGTTACGTGTATAGGGTGGGTTTGTTGGTTGGTTGGTTTTATGTGTATAGAGCTGGTTGGTTGCTTGCTTGTTGGTTAGTTTTACGTGTATAGAGCTGGTTAGTTTTACGTGTATAGAGCTGGTTGGTTTGTTGGTTGGTTAGTTTTATGTGTATAGAGCTGGTTAGTTTTACGTGTATAGGGCTCGTTAGTTTTACGTGTATAGGGCTTGTCAGTTTTACGTGTATAGGGCTGGTCAGTTTTACGTGTATAGGGCTGGTCAGTTTTACATGTATAGGGCTGGTCAGTTTTACGTGTATAGGGCTGGTCAGTTTTACGTGTATAGGACTGGTTAGTTTTACGTGTATAGGGCTGGTCAGTTTTATGTGTATAGGGCTGGTCAGTTTTACGTGTATAGGGCTGGTTAGTTTTGCATGTATAGGGCTGGTTAGTTTTACGGGTATAGGGCTGGTTAGTTTTACGGGTATAGGGTGGGTTTGTTGTTTGGTTGTGTGTTTTATGTGTATGGAGCTGGTTAGTTTTATGTGTATAGAGCTGGTTGGTTGGTTGGTAAGTTTTACGTGTATAGAGCTGGTTAGTTTTATTTGTATAGAGCTGGTTAGTTTTACGTGTATAGGGCTGGCCAGTTTTACGTGTATAGGGCTGGTTAGTTTTACGTGTATAGGGCTGGCTAGTTTTACGTGTATAGGGCTGGTCAGTTT
The DNA here is from genome assembly GCF_043380555.1 of Nothobranchius furzeri. Lineage (NCBI taxonomy): Eukaryota > Metazoa > Chordata > Actinopteri > Cyprinodontiformes > Nothobranchiidae > Nothobranchius > Nothobranchius furzeri. Next base: position 11,761,010 of record NC_091749.1, on the reverse strand, counting down.
TACGTGTAAAGGGCTGGTCAGTTTTACGTGTATATGGCTGGTCAGTTTTACATGTATAGGGCTGGTTACTTTTACGTGTATAGGGCTGGTTACTTTTACGTGTATAGGGCTGGTTACTTTTTCGTGTACAGGGCTGGTTACTTTAACGTGTATAGGGCTGGTTACTTTTATGTGTATAGGGCTGGTTAAGTTTGCGTGTATAGGGCTGGTTAGTTTTACGTGTATAGGGTTGGTTTGTTGGTTGGTTTGTTTTACGTGTATAGAGCTGGTTAGTTTTACGTGTATAGAGCTGGTTGGTTGGTTGGTTACTTTTATGTGTATAGAGCTGGTTAGTTTTACGTGTATAGGGCTCGTTAGTTTTACGTGTATAGGGCTGGTTAGTTTTGCGTGTATAGGGCTGGTTAGTTTTGCGTGTATAGGGCTGGTTAGTTTTACGGGTATAGGGTGGGTTTGTTGGTTGGTTGGTTTTATGTGTATGGAGCTGGTTCGTTTTACGTGTATAGAGCTGGTTTGTTGGTTGGTTAGTTTTACGAGTACAGAGCTGGTTACTTTTACGTGTATAGGGCTGGTCAGTTTTACGTGTATAGGGCTGGTCAGGTTTACGTGTATAGGGCTGGTCAGTTTTACGTGTATAGGGCTGGTCAGTTTTACGTGTATAGGGCTGGTTAGTTTTACGTGTATATGGCTGGTTAGTTTTACGTTTATAGGGCTGGTTAGTTTTACGTTTATAGGGCTGGTTACTTTTATGTGTATAGGGCTGGTTACTTTTACGTGTATAGGGCAGGTTAAGTTTGCGTGTATAGGGCAGGTTAAGTTTGCGTGTATAGGGCTGGTCAGTTTTACGTGTATAGGGCTGGTCAGTTTTACGTGTATAGGGCTGGTTAGTTTTACGTGTATAGGGTGGGCTTGTTGGTTGGTTGGTTTTATGTGTATAGAGCTAATTGGTTGGTCGGTTAGTTTTATGTGTATAGAGCTGGTTAGTTTGACGTGTATAGAGCTGGTTAGTTTGACGTGTATAGGGCTGGTTAGTTTAACGTGTATAGGGCTGGTTAGTTTTACGTGTATAGGGCTGGGTGGTTTTACGTGAATAGGGCTGGTTAATTTTGCGTTCATAGGGCTGGTTAGTTTTACGTGTATAGGGCTGGTTAGTTTTACGTGTATAGGGCTGGTTAGTTTTACGTGTATAGGGCTGGTAATGGGCCATTCCCATCTGTACCGGGTCGGCCCGGGCCGGGTAGCCACAGTCGGCCCCAGCCTGACCCGGTTGATTCCACACATCCTTGTCTTAAGCCCATGTGGGCTGATTCTACCCATCAATCAGAGGCTTGCTCTAATGGAAGGTGTGAATTTGCTGTCAGCAGTGGGTGTGTTGGCCCTGGTCGGCCTGAAGCAGACCCCCTCGAGAAGAGGGCTGAGAATGAGCCTTGGTTGGCCCGGAAAAATACCAGGCCACCCAGATATGTAAACAATCTACGCTACCCGGCCCGGGCCGACCCGGTACAGATGGAAATGGCCCATTAGTTTTATGTGTATAGGACTGGTTAGTTTTACGTTTATAGGGCTGGTTACTTTTATGTGTATAGGGCTGGTTACTTTTACGTGTATAGGGCAGGTTAAGTTTGCGTGTATAGGGCTGGTTAGTTTTACGTGTATAGGGTGGGTTTGTTGGTTGGTTGGTTTTATGTGTATACAGCTGGTTGGTTGGTCAGTTAGTTTTATGTGTATAGAGCTGGATAGTTTGACAAGTATAGGGCTCGTTAGTTTTGCGTGTATAGGGCTGGTTACTTTTACGGGTATAGGGCTGGGTAGTTTTACGGGTATAGGGTGGGTTTATTGGTTGGTTGGTTTGTTTTATGTGTATGGAGCTGGTTAGTTTTATGTGTATAGAGCTGGTTGGTTGGTTGGTAAGTTTTACGTGTATAGAGCTGGTTACTTTTATGTGTATAGGGCTGGTCAGTTTTATGCGTATAGGGCTGGTCAGTTTTACATGTATAGGGCTGGTCAGTTTTACATGTATAGGGCTGGTTACTTTTACGTGTATAGGGCTGGTTAAGTTTCGTGTATAGGGCTGGTTAAGTTTGCGTGTATAGGGCTGGTTAGTGTTACGTGTACAGGGTGGGTTTGTTGGTTGATTGGTTTTATGTGTATAGAGCTGGTTGGTTGCTTGGTTGGTTGGGTAGTTTTACGTGTATAGAGCTGGTTAGTTTTACGTGTATAGAGCTGGTTGGTTGGTTAGTTTTATGTGTATAGAGCTGGTTAGTTTTACGTGTACAGGGCTCGTTAGTTTTACGTGTATAGGGCTGGTTAGTTTTGCGTGTATAGGGCTGGTTAGTTTTATGGGTATAGGGTGGGTTTGTTGGTTGGTTGGTTGGTTTTACGTGTATAGAGCTGGTTGGTTGGTTAGTTTTACGTGTATAGAGCTGGTTGGTTGGTTAGTTTTACATGTATAGAGCTGGTTAGTTTTACGTGTATAGAGCTGGTTAGTTTTACGTGTATAGAGCTGGTTACTTTTACGTGTATAGGGCTGGTTACTTTTTCGTGTACAGGGCTGGTTACTTTTACATGTATAGGGCTGGTTACTTTTATGTGTATAGGGCTGGTTAAGTTTGCCTGTATAGGGCTGGTTAGTTTTACGTGTATAGGGTTGGTTTGTTGGTTGGTTAGTTTTACGTGTATAGAGCTGGTTAGTTTTACGTGTATAGAGCTGGTTGGTTGGTTGGTTACTTTTATGTGTATAGAGCTGGTTAGTTTTACGTGTATAGGGCTCGTTAGTTTTACGTGTATAGGGCTGGTTAGTTTTGCGTGTATAGGGCTGGTTAGTTTTGCGTGTATAGGGCTGGTTAGTTTTACGGGTATAGGGTGGGTTTGTTGGTTGGTTGGTTTTATGTGTATGGAGCTGGTTCGTTTTACGTGTATAGAGCTGGTTTGTTGGTTGGTTAGTTTTACGAGTACAGAGCTGGTTACTTTTACGTGTATAGGGCTGGTCAGTTTTACGTGTATAGGGCTGGTCAGTTTTACGTGTATAGGGCTGGTTAGTTTTACGTGTATAGGGCTGGTTAGTTTTACGTGTATAGGGCTGTTTAGTTTTACGTGTATAGGGCTGGTTAGTTTTACGTGTATAGGGCTGGTTAGTTTTACGTGTATAGGGTTGGTTTGTTGGTTGGTTGGTTGGTTTTACGTGTATAGAGCTGGTTGGTTGGTTAGTTTTACGTGTATAGAGCTGGTTGGTTGGTTAGTTTTACATGTATAGAGCTGGTTAGTTTTACGTGTATAGAGCTGGTTAGTTTTACGTGTATAGAGCTGGTTAGTTTTACGTGTATAGAGCTGGTTAATTTTACGTGTATAGGGCTGGTTAGTTTTACGTGTATAGGGCTGGTCAGTTTTACGTGTATAGGGCTGGTCAGTTTTACGTGTATAGGGCTGGTTAGTTTTGCATGTATTGGGCTGGTTAGTTTTACGGGTATAGGGCTGGTTAGTTTTACAGGTATAGGGTGGGTTTGTTGGTTGGTTGGTTGGTTGGTTTTATGTGTATGGAGCTGGTTAGTTTTATGTGTATAGAGCTGGTTGGTTGGTTGGTAAGTTTTACGTGTATAGAGCTGGTTAGTTTTATTTGCATAGAGCTGGTTAGTTTTACGTGTATAGGGCTGTCCAGTTTTACGTGTATAGGGCTGGTTAGTTTTACGTGTATAGGGCTGGTCAGTTTTACCTGTATAGGGCTGGTCAGTTTTACGTGTATATGGCTGGTCAGTTTTACGTGCATAGGGCTGTTCAGTTTTACATGTATAGGGCTGGTTACTTTTACGTGTATAGGGCTGGTTACTTTTACGTGTATAGGGCTGGTTACTTTTTCGTGTACAGGGCTGGTTACTTTTACATGTATAGGGCTGGTTACTTTTATGTGTATAGGGCTGGTTAAGTTTGCCTGTATAGGGCTGGTTAGTTTTACGTGTATAGGGTTGGTTTGTTGGTTGGTTAGTTTTACGTGTATAGAGCTGGTTAGTTTTACGTGTATAGAGCTGGTTGGTTGGTTGGTTACTTTTATGTGTATAGAGCTGGTTAGTTTTACGTGTATAGGGCTCGTTAGTTTTACGTGTATAGGGCTGGTTAGTTTTGCGTGTATAGGGCTGGTTAGTTTTGCGTGTATAGGGCTGGTTAGTTTTACGGGTATAGGGTGGGTTTGTTGGTTGGTTGGTTTTATGTGTATGGAGCTGGTTCGTTTTACGTGTATAGAGCTGGTTTGTTGGTTGGTTAGTTTTACGAGTACAGAGCTGGTTACTTTTACGTGTATAGGGCTGGTCATGTTTACGTGTATAGGGCTGGTCAGTTTTACGTGTATAGGGCTGGTCAGTTTTACGTGTATAGGGCTGGTTACTTTTACGTGTATAGGGCTGGTTACTTTTACGTGTATAGGGCTGGTTAGTTTTACGTGTATAGGGCTGGTCAGTTTTACGTGTATAGGGCTGGTCAGTTTTACGTGTATAGGGCTGGTCAGTTTTACGTGTATAGGGCTGGTCAGTTTTACGTGTATAGGGCTGTTTACTTTTACGTGTATAGGGCTGGTTAAGTTTGCGTGTATAGGGCTGGTTAGTGTTACGTGTATAGGGTGGGTTTGTTGGTTGGTTGGTTTTATGTGTATAGAGCTGGTTGGTTGCTTGCTTGTTGGTTAGTTTTACGTGTATAGAGCTGGTTAGTTTTACGTGTATAGAGCTGGTTGGTTGGTTGGTTGGTTAGTTTTATGTGTATACGGCTTGTTAGTTTTACATGTATAGGGCTGGTCAGTTTTACGTGTATAGGGCTGGTCAGTTTTACGTGTATAGGGCTGGTTACTTTTACATGTATAGGGCTTGTTAGTTTTACGTGTATAGAGCTGGTTAGTTTTACGTGTATAGGGCTGGTCAGTTATAAGTGTATAGGGCTGGTCAATTTTAAGTGTATAGGGCTGGTTACTTTTACGTGTATAGGGCTGGTTAAGTTTGCGTGTATAGGGCTGGTTAGTGTTACGTGTATAGGGTGGGTTGGTTGGTTGGTTTTATGTGTATAGAGCTGGTTGGTTGGTCGGTTAGTTTTATGTGTATACAGCTGGTTAGTTTTGCGTGTATATGGCTGGTTAGTTTTACGGGTATAGGGCTCGTTAGTTTTGCGTGTATAGGGCTGGTTATTTTTACGGGTATAGGGTGGGTTTGTTGGTTTGTTGGTTTTACGAGTATAGAGCTGGTTACTTTTACGTGTATAGGGCTGGTCAGCTTTACGTGTATAGGGCTGGTCAGTTTTACGTGTATAGGGCTGGTCAGGTTTACGTGTATAGGGCTGGTCAGTTTTACGTGTATAGGGCTGGTCAGTTTTACGTGTATAGGGCTGGTTACTTTTATGTGTATAGGGCTGGTTACTTTTACGTGTATAGGGCTGGTCAGTTTTACATGTATAGGGCTTGTCAGTTTTACGTGTATAGGGCTGGTCAGTTTTACGTGTATAGGGCTGGTTACTTTTACGTGTATATGGCTGGTTAAGTTTGCATGTATAGGGCTGGTTAGTGTTACGTGTATAGGGTGGGTTTGTTGGTTGGTTGGTTTTATGTGTATAGAGCTGGTTGGTTGCTTGCTTGTTGGTTAGTTTTACGTGTATAGAGCTGGTTAGTTTTACGTGTACAGAGCTGGTTGGTTGGTTGGTTGGTTAGTTTTATGTGTATAGAGCTGGTTAGTTTTACGTGTATAGGGCTCGTTAGTTTTACATGTATAGGGCTGGTCAGTTTTACGTGTATAGGGCTGGTTACTTTTACATGTATAGGGCTTGTTAGTTTTACGTGTATAGAGCTGGTTAGTTTTACGTGTAAAGGGCTGGTCAGTTATACGTGTATAGGGCTGGTCAGTTTTACGTGTATAGGGCTGGTTACTTTTACGTGTATAGGGCTGGTTAAGTTTGCGTGTATAGGGCTGGTTAGTGATATGTGTATAGGGTGGGTTGGTTGGTTGGTTTTATGTGTATAGAGCTGGTTGGTTGGTCGGTTAGTTTTATGTGTATAGAGATGGTTAGTTTGACGTGTATAGGGCTCGTTAGTTTTACATGTATAGGGCTGGTTAGTTTTACGTGTATAGAGCTGGTTAGTTTTACGTGTATAGGGCTGGTTAGTTTTGCGTGTATAGGGCTGGTTAGTTTTACGGGTATAGGGCTGTTTAGTTTTACGGGTATAGGGTGGGTTTGTTGGTTGGTTGGTTGGTTTTATGTGTATGGAGCTGGTTAGTTTTATGTGTATAGAGCTGGTTGGTTGGTTGGTAAGTTTTACATGTATAGAGCTGGTTAGTTTTACATGTATAGGGCTGGTCAGCTATACGTGTATAGGGCTGGTCAGTTTTACGTGTATAGGGCTGGTTACTTTTACGTGTATAGGGCTGGTTAAGTTTGCGTGTATAGGGCTGGTTAGTGTTATGTGTATAGGGTGGGTTGGTTGGTTTTATGTGTATAGAGCTGGTTGGTTGGTCGGTTAGTTTTATGTGTATAGAGCTGGTTAGTTTGACGTGTATAGGGCTTGTTAGTTTTACGTGTATAGGGCTGGCTAGTTTTACGTGTATAGGGCTGGTTAGTTTTACATGTATAGGGCTGGTTAGTTTTGCGTGTATAGGGCTGGTTAGTTTTACGGGTATAGGGCTGGTTAGTTTTACGGGTATAGGGTGGGTTTGTTGGCTGGTTGGTTTTATGTGTATGGAGCTGGTTAGTTTTATGTGTATAGAGCTGGTTGGTTGGTTGGTAAGTTTTACGTGTATAGAGCTGGTTAGTTTTACATATATAGGGCTGGTCAGTTATACGTGTATAGGGCTGGTCAGTTATACGTGTATAGGGCTGGTCAGTTTTACGTCTATAGGGCTGGTTAGTTTTACGTGTAAAGGGCTGGTTAGTTTTACGTGTATAGGGCTGGTCAGTTTTACGTGTATAGGGCTGGTCAGTTTTACGTGTATAGGGCTGGTCAGTTTTACATGTATAGGGCTGGTTAGTTTTACGTGTATAGGGCTGGTTAGTTTAACGTGTATAGGGCTGGTCAGTTTTACATGTATAGGGCTGGTTACTTTTACGTGTATAGGGCTGGTTACTTTTACGTGTATAGGGCTGGTTACTTTTACGTGTATAGGGCTGGTCACTTTTACGTGTATAGGGCTGGTTACATTTATGTGTATAGGGCTGGTTAAGTTTGCGTGTATAGGGCTGGTTAGTTTTACGTGTATAGGGCTGATTTGTTGGTTGGTTAGTTTTACGTGTATAGAGCTGGTTAGTTTTACGTGTATAGAGCTGTTTGGTTGGTTGGTTAGTTTTATGTGTATAGAGCTGGTTAGTTTTACGTGTATAGGGCTCGTTAGATTTACGTGTATAAGGCTCGTTAGTTTTACGTGTATAGGGCTCATTAGTTTTGCGTGTATAGGGCTGGTTAGTTTTGCGTGTATAGGGCTGGTTAGTTTTACGGGTATCGGTTGGGTTTGTTGGTTGGTTGGTTTTATGTGTATAGAGCTGGTTAGTTTACCGTGTACAGGGCTGGTCAGTTTTACGTGTATAGGGCTGGTAAGTTTTACGTGTATAGGGCTGGTCAGTTTTACGTGTATAGGGCTGGTCAGTTTTACGTGTATAGGGCTGGTCAGTTTTACGTGTATAGGGTTGGTTAGTTTTGCGTGTATAGGGCTGGTTAGTTTTACGGGTATAGGGCTGGTTAGTTTTACGGGTATAGGGTGGGTGTGTTGGTTGGTTGGTTTTATGTGTATAGAGCTGGTTGGTTGGTTGGTAAGTTTTACGTGTATAGAGCTGGTTAGTTTTATGTGTATAGAGATGGTTAGTTTTACGTGTATAGGGCTGGTCAGTTTTACGTGTATAGGGCTGGTCAGTTTTACGTGTATAGGGCTGGTCAGTTTTACGTGTATAGGGCTGGTTACTTTTACGTGTATAGGGCTGGTTAAGTTTGCGTGTACAGGGCTGGTTAGTGTTACGTGTATAGGGTGGGTTTGTTGGTTGGTTGGTTTTATGTGTATAGAGCTGGTTGGTTGCTTGCTTGTTGGTTAGTTTTACGTGTATAGAGCTGGTTAGTTTTACATGTATAGAGCTGGTTGGTTGGTTGGCTGGTTGGTTGGTTTTATGTGTATAGAGCTGGTTAGTTTTACGTGTATAGGGCTCGTTAGTTTTACATGTATAGGGCTGGTCAGTTTTACGTGTATAGGGCTGGTCAGTTTTACGTGTATAGGGCTGGTTACTTTTACATGTATAGGGCTTGTTAGTTTTAAGTGTATAGAGCTGGTTAGTTTTACGTGTATAGGGCTGGTCAATTATACGTGTATAGGGCTGGTCAGTTTTACGTGTATAGGGCTGGTTACTTTTACGTGTATAGGGCTGGTTAAGTTTGCGTGTATAGGGCTGGTTAGTGTTACGTGTATAGGGTGGGTTGGTTGGTTGGTTTTATGTGTATAGAGCTGGTTGGTTGGTCGGTTAGTTTTATGTGTATAGAGCTGGTTGGTTGCTTGGTTGTAAGTTAGTTTTACGTGTATAGAGCTGGTTAGTTTTACGTGTATAGAGCTGGTTGGTTGGTCGGTTAGTTTTATGTGTATAGAGCTGGTTAGTTTGATGTGTATAGGGCTCGTTAGTTTTACGTGTATAGGGCTGGTTAGTTTTACGTGTATAGGGCTGGTTAGTTTTACATGTATAGGGCTGGTTAGTTTTGCGTGTATAGGGCTGGTTAGTTTTACGGGTATAGGGCTGTTTAGTTTTACGGGTATAGGGTGGGTTTGTTGGTAGGTTGGTTGGTTTTATGTGTATGGAGCTGGTTAGTTTTATGTGTATAGAGCTGGTTGGTTGGTTGGTAAGTTTTACATGTATAGAGCTGGTTAGTTTTACATGTATAGGGCTGGTCAGCTATACGTGTATAGGGCTGGTCAGTTTTACGTGTATAGGGCTGGTTACTTTTACGTGTATAGGGCTGGTTAAGTTTGCGTGTATAGGGCTGGTTAGTGTTATGTGTATAGGGTGGGTTGGTTGGTTGGTTTTATGTGTATAGAGCTGGTTGGTTGGTCGGTTAGTTTTATGTGTATAGAGCTGGTTAGTTTGACGTGTATAGGGCTTGTTAGTTTTACGTGTATAGGGCTGGCTAGTTTTACGTGTATAGGGCTGGTTAGTTTTACGTGTATAGGGCTGGTTAGTTTTGCGTGTATAGGGCTGGTTAGTTTTACGGGTATAGGGCTGGTTAGTTTTACTGGTATAGGGTGGGTTTGTTGGCTGGTTGGTTTTATGTGTATGGAGCTGGTTAGTTTTATGTGTATAGAGCTGGTTGGTTGGTTGGTAAGTTTTACGTGTATAGAGCTGGTTAGTTTTACATGTATAGGGCTGGTCAGTTATACGTGTATAGGGCTGGTCAGTTATACGTGTATAGGGCTGGTCAGTTTTACGTGTATAGGGCTGGTTAGTTTTATGTGTATAGGGCTGGTTAGTTTTACGTGTATAGGGCTGGTCAGTTTTACGTGTATAGGGCTGGTCAGTTTTACGTGTATAGGGCTGGTCAGTTTTACATGTATAGGGCTGGTTAGTTTTACGTGTATAGGACTGGTTAGTTTAACGTGTATAGGGCTGGTCAGTTTTACATGTATAGGGCTGGTTACTTTTACGTGTATAGGGCTGGTTACTTTTACGTGTATAGGGCTGGTTACTTTTACGTGTATAGGGCTGGTCACTTTTACGTGTATAGGGCTGGTTACATTTATGTGTATAGGGCTGGTTAAGTTTGCGTGTATAGGGCTGGTTAGTTTTACGTGTATAGGGCTGGTTTGTTGGTTGGTTAGTTTTACGTGTATAGAGCTGGTTAGTTTTACGTGTATAGAGCTGTTTGGTTGGTTGGTTAGTTTTATGTGTATAGAGCTGGTTAGTTTTACGTGTATAGGGCTCGTTAGATTTACGTGTATAAGGCTCGTTAGTTTTACGTGTATAGGGCTCGTTAGTTTTGCGTGTATAGGGCTGGTTAGTTTTACGGGTATCGGTTGGGTTTGTTGGTTGGTTGGTTTTATGTGTATAGAGCTGGTTAGTTTTACGTGTACAGGGCTGGTCAGTTTTACGTGTATAGGGCTGGTCAGTTTTACGTGTATAGGGCTGGTCAGTTTTACGTGTATAGGGCTGGTCAGTTTTACATGTATGGGGCTGGTCAGTTTTACGTGTATGGGGCTGGTCAGTTTTACGTGTATAGGGCTGGTCAGTTTTACGTGTATAGGGTTGGTTAGTTTTGCGTGTATAGGGCTGGTTAGTTTTACGGGTATAGGGCTGGTTAGTTTTACGGGTATAGGGTGGGTTTGTTGGTTGGTTGGTTTTATGTGTATAGAGCTGGTTGGTTGGTTGGTAAGTTTTACGTGTATAGAGCTGGTTAGTTTTATGTGTATAGAGATGGTTAGTTTTACGTGTATAGGGCTGGTCAGTTTTACGTGTATAGGGCTGGTCAGTTTTACGTGTATAGGGCTGGTCAGTTTTACGTGTATAGGGCTGGTTACTTTTACGTGTATAGGGCTGGTTAAGTTTGCGTGTACAGGGCTGGTTAGTGTTACGTGTATAGGGTGGGTTTGTTGGTTGGTTGGTTTTATGTGTATAGAGCTGGTTGGTGGCTTGCTTGTTGGTTAGTTTTACGTGTATAGAGCTGGTTAGTTTTACATGTATAGAGCTGGTTGGTTGGTTGGTTGGTTGGTTTTATGTGTATAGAGCTGGTTAGTTTTACGTGTATAGGGCTCGTTAGTTTTACATGTATAGGGCTGGTCAGTTTTACGTGTATAGGGCTGGTCAGCTTTACGTGTATAGGGCTGGTTACTTTTACATGTATAGGGCTTGTTAGTTTTAAGTGTATAGAGCTGGTTAGTTTTACGTGTATAGGGCTGGTCAATTATACGTGTATAGGGCTGGTCAGTTTTACGTGTATAGGGCTGGTTACTTTTACGTGTATAGGGCTGGTTAAGTTTGCGTGTATAGGGCTGGTTAGTGTTACGTGTATAGGGTGGGTTGGTTGGTTGGTTTTATGTGTATAGAGCTGGTTGGTTGGTCGGTTAGTTTTATGTGTATAGAGCTGGTTGGTTGCTTGATTGTTGGTTAGTTTTACGTGTATAGAGCTGGTTAGTTTTACGTGTATAGAGCTGATTGGTTGGTCGGTTAGTTTTATGTGTATAGAGCTGGTTAGTTTGACGTGTATAGGGCTCGTTAGTTTTACGTGTATAGGGCTGGTTAGTTTTACGTGTATAGGGCTGGTTAGTTTTACATGTATAGGGCTGGTTAGTTTTGCGTGTATAGGGCTGGTTAGTTTTACGGGTATAGGGCTGTTTAGTTTTACGGGTATAGGGTGGGTTTGTTGGTAGGTTGGTTGGTTTTATGTGTATGGAGCTAGTTAGTTTTATGTGTATAGAGCTGGTTGGTTGGTTGGTAAGTTTTACATGTATAGAGCTGGTTAGTTTTACATGTATAGGGCTGGTCAGCTATACGTGTATAGGGCTGGTCAGTTTTACGTGTATAGGGCTGGTTACTTTTACGTGTATAGGGCTGGTTAAGTTTGCGTGTATAGGGCTGGTTAGTGTTATGTGTATAGGGTGGGTTGGTTGGTTGGTTTTATGTGTATAGAGCTGGTTGGTTGGTCGGTTAGTTTTATGTGTATAGAGCTGGTTAGTTTGACGTGTATAGGGCTTGTTAGTTTTACGTGTATAGGGCTGGCTAGTTTTACGTGTATAGGGCTGGTTAGTTTTACGTGTATAGGGCTGGTTAGTTTTGCGTGTATAGGGCTGGTTAGTTTTACGGGTATAGGGCTGGTTAGTTTTACGGGTATAGGGTGGGTTTGTTGGCTGGTTGGTTTTATGTGTATGGAGCTGGTTAGTTTTATGTGTATAGAGCTGGTTGGTTGGTTGGTAAGTTTTACGTGTATAGAGCTGGTTAGTTTTACATGTATAGGGCTGGTCAGTTATACGTGTATAGGGCTGGTCAGTTATACGTGTATAGGGCTGGTCAGTTTTACGTGTATAGTGCTGGTTAGTTTTACGTGTATAGGGCTGGTTAGTTTTACGTGTATAGGGCTGGTCAGTTTTACGTGTATAGGGCTGGTCAGTTTTACGTGTATAGGGCTGGTCAGTTTTACATGTATAGGGCTGGTTAGTTTTACGTGTATAGGGCTGATTAGTTTAACGTGTATAGGGCTGGTCAGTTTTACATGTATAGGGCTGGTTACTTTTACGTGTATAGGGCTGGTTACTTTTACGTGTATAGGGCTGGTTACTTTTACGTGTATAGGGCTGGTCACTTTTACGTGTATAGGGCTGGTTACATTTATGTGTATAGGGCTGGTTAAGTTTGCGTGTATAGGGCTGGTTAGTTTTACGTGTATAGGGCTGGTTTGTTGGTTCGTTAGTTTTACGTGTATAGAGCTGGTTAGTTTTACGTGTATAGAGCTGTTTGGTTGGTTGGTTAGTTTTATGTGTATAGAGCTGGTTAGTTTTACGTGTATAGGGCTCGTTAGATTTACGTGTATAAGGCTCGTTAGTTTTATGTGTATAGGGCTGGTTAGTTTTACGGGTATCGGTTGGGTTTGTTGGTTGGTTGGTTTTATGTGTATAGAGCTGGTTAGTTTTACGTGTACAGGGCTGGTCAGTTTTACGTGTATAGGGCTGGTCAGTTTTACGTGTATAGGGCTGGTCAGTTTTACGTGTATAGGGCTGGTCAGTTTTACGTGTATGGGGCTGGTCAGTTTTACGTGTATGGGGCTGGTCAGTTTTACGTGTATAGGTCTGGTCAGTTTTACGTGTATAGGGTTGGTTAGTTTTGCGTGTATATGGCTGGTTAGTTTTACGGGTATAGGGCTGGTTAGTTTTACGGGTATAGGGTGGGTTTGTTGGTTGGTTGGTTTTATGTGTATAGAGCTGGTTGGTTGGTTGGTAAGTTTTACGTGTATAGAGCTGGTTAGTTTTATGTGTATAGAGATGGTTAGTTTTACGTGTATAGGGCTGGTCAGTTTTACGTGTATAGGGCTGGTCAGTTTTACGTGTATAGGGCTGGTCAGTTTTACGTGTATAGGGCTGGTCAGTTTTACATGTATAGGGCTGGTTACTTTTACGTGTATAGGGCTGGTTAAGTTTCCGTGTACAGGGCTGGTTAGTGTTACGTGTATAGGGTGGGTTTGTTGGTTGGTTGGTTTTATGTGTATAGAGCTGGTTGGTTGCTTGCTTGTTGGTTAGTTTTACGTGTATAGAGCTGGTTAGTTTTACATGTATAGAGCTGGTTGGTTTGTTGGTTGGTTGGTTTTATGTGTATAGAGCTGGTTAGTTTTACGTGTATAGGGCTCGTTAGTTTTACATGTATAGGGCTGGTCAGTTTTACATGTATAGGGCTGGTCAGTTTTACGTGTATAGGGCTGGTTACTTTTACATGTATAGGGCTTGTTAGTTTTAAGTGTATAGAGCTGGTTAGTTTTACGTGTATAGGGCTGGTCAGTTTTACGTGTATAGGGCTGGTTACTTTTACGTGTATAGGGCTGGTTAAGTTTGCGTGTAAAGGGCTGGTTAGTGTTACGTGTATAGGGTGGGTTGGTTGGTTGGTTTTATGTGTATAGAGCTGGTTGGTTGGTCGGTTAGTTTTATGTGTATAGAGCTGGTTGGTTGCTTGGTTGTTGGTTAGTTTTACGTGTATAGAGCTGGTTAGTTTTACGTGTATAGAGCTGGTTGGTTGGTTGGTTAGTTTTACGTGTATAGAGCTGGTTAGTTTTACGTGTATAGGGCTGGTCAGTTTTACGTGTATAGGGCTGGTTAGGTTTATGTGTATAGGGCTGGTTAGTTTTACGTGTATAGGGCTGGTTAGTTTTACGTGTATCGAGCTGGTTAGTTTTACGTATATAGGGCTGGTCAGTTTTACGTGGATAGGGCTGGTCAGTTTTACGTGTATAGGGCTGGTTACTTTTACGTGTATAGAGCAGGTTACTTTTACGTGTATCGAGCTGGTTAGTTTTACGTATATAGGGCTGGTCAGTTTTACGTGTATAGGACTGGTTAGTTTTGCGTGTATAGGGCTGGTTAGTTTTACGGGTATAGGGTGGGTTTGTTGGTTGGTTGGTTGGTTGGTTGGTTTTATGTGTATGGAGCTGGTTAGTTTTGCGTGTATAGAGCTGGTTAGTTTTACGTGTATAGAGCTGGTTAGATTTACGTGTACAGAGCTGGTTAGTTTTACGTGTACAGAGCTGGTTAGTTTTACATGTACAGAGCTGGTCAGTTTTACGTTTATAGGGCTGGTCAGTTTTATGTGTATAGGGCTGGTCAGTTTTACGTGTATAGGGCTGGTCAGTTTTACGTGTATAGGGCTGGTCACTTTTACGTGTATAGGGCTGGTCAGTTTTACGTGTATAGGGCTGGTCAGTTTTACGTGTATAGGGCTGGTTAGTTTTACGTGTATAGGGCTGGTCAGTTTTACGTGTATAGGGCTGGTCAGTTTTATGAGTATAGGGCTGGTCAGTTTTACGTGTATAGGGCTGGTTAATTTTCTGTGTATAGGGCTGGTTACTTTTACGTGTATAGGGCTGGTTAATTTTTACGTGTATAGGGCTGGTTAAGTTTGCGTGTACAGGGCTGGTTAGTGTTAGGTGTATAGGGTGGGTTTGTTGGTTGGTTAGTTTTATGTGTATAGAGCTGGTTGGTTGCTTAGTTGTTGGTTAGTTTTACGTGTATAGAGGTGGTTAGTTTTACGTGTATAGAGCTGGTTGGTTGGTTGGTTAGTTTTACGTGTATAGAGCTGGTTAGTTTTACGTGTATAGGGCTGGTCAGTTTTACGTGTATAGGGCTGGTCAGTTTTACGTGTATAGGGCTGGTTAGTTTTACGTGTATAGGGCTGGTTAGTTTTACGTGTATAGGGCTGTTTAGTTTTACGTGTATAGGGCTGGTTAGTTTTACGTGTATAGGGCTGGTTAGTTTTACGTGTATAGGGTTGGTTTGTTGGTTGGTTGGTTGGTTTTACGTGTATATAGCTGGTTGGTTGGTTGGTTAGTTTTACATCTATAGAGCTGGTTAGTTTTACGTGTATAGAGCTTGTTAGTTTTACGTGTATAGAGCTGGTTGGTTGGTTGGTTAGTTTTACGTGTATAGAGCTGGTTAGTTTTATGTGTATAGGGCTGGTTAGTTTTACGTGTATTGGGCTGGTAAGTTTTACGTGTACTGGGCTGTTAGTTTTACGTGTATAGGGCTGGTTAGTTTTACGTGTGTAGGGCTGGTTAGTTTTACGTGTATAGGGCTGGTCAGTTTTACTTGTATAGGGCTGGTCAGTTTTACGTGTATAGGGCTGGTTAGTTTTACGTGTATAGGGCTGGTAAGTTTAACATGTGTAGAACTGGTTAGTTTAATGTGTGTAGGGCTGGTCAGTTTTACATGTATATGGCTGGTTACTTTTACGTGTATAGGGCTGGTTACTTTTACTTGTTTAGGGCTGGTTTGTTGGTTGGTTAGTTTTACGTGTATAGAGCTGGTTAGTTTTACGTGTATAGAGCTGGTTGGTTGGTTGGTTAATTTTATGTGTATAGAGCTGGTTAGTTTTACATGTATAGGGCTCGTTAGTTTTACGTGTATAGGGCTCGTTAGTTTTACGTGTACAGGGCTGGTTAGTTTTGCGTGTATAGGGCTGGTTAGTTTTGCGTGTATATGGCTGGTTAGTTTTACGGGTATAAGGCTGGTTAGTTTAACGGGTATAGGGTGGGTTTGTTGGTTGGTTAGTTTGTTTTACGTGTATATAGCTGGTTAGTTTTATGTGTTTAGAGCTGGTCAGTTTTACGTGTATAGGGCTGGTCAGTTTTACGTGTATAGGGCTGGTCAGTTTTACGTGTATAGGGCTGGTCAGTTTTACGTGTATAGGGCTGGTTAGTTTTACGTGTATAGGGCTGGTCAGTTTTACGTGTATAGGGCTGGTCAGTTTTACGTGTATAGGGCTGGTCAGTTTTACGTGTGTAGGGCTGGTTAGTTTTACGTGTATAGGACTGGTTAGTTTAACGTGTGTAGGGCTGGTTAGTTTTACATGTATAGGGCTGGTTACTTTTACGTGTATAGGGCTGGTGACTTTTACGTGTATAGGGCTGGTTACTTTTACGTGTATAGGGCTGGTTACTTTTACGTGTATAGGGCTGGTTACTTTTACGTGTATAGCGCTGGTTACATTTATGTGTATAGGGCTGGTTAAGTTTGCGTGTATAGGGCTGGTTAGTTTTATGTGTATAGGGCTGGTTTGTTGGTTGGTTAGTTTTACGTGTATAGAGCTGGTTAGTTTTACGTTTTTAGAGCTGGAAGGTTGGTTAGTTTTACGTGTATATGGCTCGTTAGTTTTACGTGTATAGGGCTCGTTAGGTTTACGTGTATAGGGATGGTTAGTTTTGCGTGTATAGGGCTGGTTAGTTTTGCGTGTATAGGGCTGGTTAGTTTTACGGATATAGGTTGGGTTTGTTGGTTGGTTGGTTTTATGTGTATAGAGCTGGTTAGTTTTACGTGTACAGGGCTGGTCAGTTTTACGTGTATAGGGCTGGTCAGTTTTACGTGAATAGGGCTGGTCAGTTTTACGTGTATAGGGCTGGTCAGTTTTACGTGTATAGGGCTGGTCAGTTTTACGTGTATAGGGCTGGTCAGTTTTACGTGTATAGGGCTGGTCAGTTTTACGTGTATAGGGCTGGTCAGTTTTACGTGTATAAGGCTGGTTAGTTTTGCGTGTATAGGGCTGGTTAGTTTTACGGGTATAGGGCTGGTTAGTTTTACGGGTATAGGGTGGGTTTGTTGGTTGGTTGGTTGGTTTTATGTGTATAGAGCTAGTTGGCTGGTTGGTAAGTTTTACGTGTATAGGGCTGGTTAGTTTTACGTGTATAGGGCTGGTCAGTTTTACGTGTATAGGGCTGGTCAGTTTTACGTGTATAGGGCTGGTTAGTTTTACGGGTATAGGGCTGGTTAGTTTTACGGGTATAGGGTGGGTTTGTTGGTTGGTTGGTTTTATGTGTATAGAGCTAGTTGGTTGGTTAGTAAGTTTTACGTGTATAGGCCTGGTTAGTTTTACGTGTATAGGGCTTTTTCAGTTTTACATGTATAGGGCTGGTCAGTTTTACGTGTATAGGGCTGGTTACTTTTACGTGTATAGGGCTGGTTACTTTTACGTGTATAGGGCTGGTTACTTTTACGTGTATAGGGCTGGTTAAGTTTGCGTGTACAGGGCTGGTTAGTGTTACATGCATAGGGTGGGATTGTTGGTTGGTTAGTTTTATGTGTATAAAACTGGTTGGTTGCTTGGTTGTTGGTTAGTTTTACGTGTATAGAGCTGGTTAGTTTTACGTGTATAGAGCTGGTTGGTTGGTTGGTTAGTTTTACGTGTATAGAGCTGGTTAGTTTTACGTGTATAGGGCTGGTCAGTTTTACGTGTATAGGGCTGGTCAGTTTTACGTGTATAGGGCTGGTTAGTTTTACGTGTATAGGGCTGGTTAGTTTTACGTGTACAGGGCTGGTTAGTTTTACGTGTATAGGGCTGGTTAGTTTTACGTGTATAGGGCTGGTTAGTTTTACGTGTATAGGGTGGGTTTGTTGGTTGGTTGGTTGGTTTTATGTGTATGGAGCTGGTTAGTTTTATGTGTATAGAGCTGGTTGGTTGGTTGGTAAGTTTAAGGTGTATAGAGCTGGTTAGTTTTATGTGTATAGAGCTGGTTAATTTTACGTGTATAGGGCTGGTCAGTTTCACGTGTATAGGGCTGGTTACTTTTACGTGTATAGGGCTGGTTAGTTTTACATGTATAGGGCTGGTTAGTTTTACGTGTATAGGGCTGGTTACTTTTACGTGTATAGGGCTGGTTAGTTTTACGTGTATAGGGCTGGTTACTTTTACGTGTATAGGGCTGGTTAGTTTTACGTGTATAGGGCTGGTTAGTTTTACGTGTATAGGGTTGGTTAGTTTTGCGTGTATAGGGCTGGTTAGTTTTACGGGTATAGGGCTGGTTAGTTTTACGGGTATAGGGTGGGTTTGTTGGTTGGTTGGTTTTATGTGTATAGAGCTGGTTGGGTGGTTGGTAAGTTTTACGTGTATAGAGCTGGTTAGTTTTATGTGTATAGGGCTGGTCAGTTTTACGTGTATAGGGCTGGTCAGTTTTACGTGTATAGGGCTGGTCAGTTTTACGTGTATAGGGCTGGTTACTTTTACGTGTATAGGGCTGGTTAAGTTTGCGTGTACAGGGCTGGTTAGTGTTACGTGTATAGGGTGGGTTTGTTGGTTGGTTGGTTTTATGTGTATAGAGCTGGTTGGTTGCTTGCTTGTTGGTTAGTTTTACGTGTATAGAGCTGGTTAGTTTTACATGTATAGAGCTGGTTGGTTGGTTGGCTGGTTGGTTGGTTTTATGTGTATAGAGCTGGTTAGTTTTACGTGTATAGGGCTCGTTAGTTTTACATGTATAGGGCTGGTCAGTTTTACGTGTATAGGGCTAGTCAGTTTTACGTGTATAGGGCTGGTTTCTTTTACATGTATAGGGCTTGTTAGTTTTAAGTGTATAGAGCTGGTTAGTTTTACGTGTATAGGGCTGGTCAATTATACGTGTATAGGGCTGGTCAGTTTTACGTGTATAGGGCTGGTTACTTTTACGTGTATAGGGCTGGTTAAGTTTGCGTGTATAGGGCTGGTTAGTGTTACGTGTATAGGGTGGGTTGGTTGGTTGGTTTTATGTGTATAGAGCTGGTTGGTTGGTCGGTTAGTTTTATGTGTATAGAGCTGGTTGGTTGCTTGGTTGTAAGTTAGTTTTACGTGTATAGAGCTGGTTAGTTTTACGTGTATAGAACTGGTTGGTTGGTCGGTTAGTTTTATGTGTATAGAGCTGGTTAGTTTGACGTGTATAGGGCTCGTTAGTTTTACGTGTATAGGGCTGGTTAGTTTTACGTGTATAGGGCTGGTTAGTTTTACATGTATAGGGCTGGTTAGTTTTGCGTGTATAGGGCTGGTTAGTTTTACGGGTATAGGGCTGTTTAGTTTTACGGGTATAGGGTGGGTTTGTTGGTAGGTTGGTTGGTTTTATGTGTATGGAGCTGGTTAGTTTTATGTGTATAGAGCTGGTTGGTTGGTTGGTAAGTTTTACATGTATAGAGCTGGTTAGTTTTACATGTATAGGGCTGGTCAGCTATACGTGTATAGGGCTGGTCAGTTTTACGTGTATAGGGCTGGTTACTTTTACGTGTATAGGGCTGGTTAAGTTTGCGTGTATAGGGCTGGTTAGTGTTATGTGTATAGGGTGGGTTGGTTGGTTGGTTTTATGTGTATAGAGCTGGTTGGTTGGTCGGTTAGTTTTATGTGTATAGAGCTGGTTAGTTTGACGTGTATAGGGCTTGTTAGTTTTACGTGTATAGGGCTGGCTAGTTTTACGTGTATAGGGCTGGTTAGTTTTACGTGTATAGGGCTGGTTAGTTTTGCGTGTATAGGGCTGGTTAGTTTTACGGGTATAGGGCTGGTTAGTTTTACGGGTATAGGGTGGGTTTGTTGGCTGGTTGGTTTTATGTGTATGGAGCTGGTTAGTTTTATGTGTATAGAGCTGGTTGGTTGGTTGGTAAGTTTTACGTGTATAAAGCTGGTTAGTTTTACATGTATAGGGCTGGTCAGTTATACGTGTATAGGGCTGGTCAGTTATACGTGTATAGGGCTGGTCAGTTTTACGTGTATAGGGCTGGTTAGTTTTATGTGTATAGGGCTGGTTAGTTTTACGTGTATAGGGCTGGTCAGTTTTACGTGTATAGGGCTGGTCAGTTTTACGTGTATAGGGCTGGTCAGTTTTACATGTATAGGGCTGGTTAGTTTTACGTGTATAGGACTGGTTAGTTTAACGTGTATAGGGCTGGTCAGTTTTACATGTATAGGGCTGGTTACTTTTACGTGTATAGGGCTGGTTACTTTTACGTGTATGGGGCTGGTTACTTTTACGTGTATAGGGCTGGTCACTTTTACGTGTATAGGGCTGGTTACATTTATGTGTATAGGGCTGGTTAAGTTTGCGTGTATAGGGCTGGTTAGTTTTACGTGTATAGGGCTGGTTTGTTGGTTGGTTAGTTTTACGTGTATAGAGCTGGTTAGTTTTACGTGTATAGAGCTGTTTGGTTGGTTGGTTAGTTTTATGTGTATAGAGCTGGTTAGTTTTACGTGTATAGGGCTCGTTAGATTTACGTGTATAAGGCTCGTTAGTTTTACGTGTATAGGGCTCGTTAGTTTTGCGTGTATAGGGCTGGTTAGTTTTACGGGTATCGGTTGGGTTTGTTGGTTGGTTGGTTTTATGTGTATAGAGCTGGTTAGTTTTACGTGTACAGGGCTGGTCAGTTTTACGTGTATAGGGCTGGTCAGTTTTACGTGTATAGGGCTGGTCAGTTTTACGTGTATAGGGCTGGTCAGTTTTACGTGTATGGGGCTGGTCAGTTTTACGTGTATGGGGCTGGTCAGTTTTACGTGTATAGGGCTGGTCAGTTTTACGTGTATAGGGTTGGTTAGTTTTGCGTGTATAGGGCTGGTTAGTGTTACGTGTATAGGGTGGGTTGGTTGGTTGGTTTTATGTGTATAGAGCTGGTTGGTTGGTCGGTTAGTTTTATGTGTATAGAGCTGGTTGGTTGCTTGGTTGTTGGTTAGTTTTACGTGTATAGAGCTGGTTAGTTTTACGTGTATAGAGCTGATTGGTTGGTCGGTTAGTTTTATGTGTATAGAGCTGGTTAGTTTGACGTGTATAGGGCTCGTTAGTTTTACGTGTATAGGGCTGGTTAGTTTTACGTGTATAGGGCTGGTTAGTTTTACATGTATAGGGCTGGTTAGTTTTGCGTGTATAGGGCTGGTTAGTTTTACGGGTATAGGGCTGTTTAGTTTTACGGGTATAGGGTGGGTTTGTTGGTAGGTTGGTTGGTTTTATGTGTATGGAGCTGGTTAGTTTTATGTGTATAGAGCTGGTTGGTTGGTTGGTAAGTTTTACATGTATAGAGCTGGTTAGTTTTACATGTATAGGGCTGGTCAGCTATACGTGTATAGGGCTGGTCAGTTTTACGTGTATAGGGCTGGTTACTTTTACGTGTATAGGGCTGGTTAAGTTTGCGTGTATAGGGCTGGTTAGTGTTATGTGTATAGGGTGGGTTGGTTGGTTGGTTTTATGTGTATAGAGCTGGCTGGTTGGTCGGTTAGTTTTATGTGTATAGAGCTGGTTAGTTTGACGTGTATAGGGCTTGTTAGTTTTACGTGTATAGGGCTGGCTAGTTTTACGTGTATAGGGCTGGTTAGTTTTACGTGTATAGGGCTGGTTAGTTTTGCGTGTATAGGGCTGGTTAGTTTTACGGGTATAGGGCTGGTTAGTTTTACGGGTATAGGGTGGGTTTGTTGGCTGGTTGGTTTTATGTGTATGGAGCTGGTTAGTTTTATGTGTATAGAGCTGGTTGGTTGGTTGGTAAGTTTTACGTGTATAGAGCTGGTTAGTTTTACATGTATAGGGCTGGTCAGTTATACGTGTATAGGGCTGGTCAGTTATACGTGTATAGGGCTGGTCAGTTTTACGTGTATAGGGCTGGTTAGTTTTACGTGTATAGGGCTGGTTAGTTTTACGTGTATAGGGCTGGTCAGTTTTACGTGTATAGGGCTGGTCAGTTTTACGTGTATAGGGCTGGTCAGTTTTACATGTATAGGGCTGGTTAGTTTTACGTGTATAGAGCTGGTTAGTTTAACGTGTATAGGGCTGGTCAGTTTTACATGTATAGGGCTGGTTACTTTTACGTGTATAGGGCTGGTTACTTTTACGTGTATAGGGCTGGTTACTTTTACGTGTATAGGGCTGGTCACTTTTACGTGTATAGGGCTGGTTACATTTATGTGTATAGGGCTGGTTAAGTTTGCGTGTATAGGGCTGGTTAGTTTTACGTGTATAGGGCTGGTTTGTTGGTTGGTTAGTTTTACGTGTATAGAGCTGGTTAGTTTTACGTGTATAGAGCTGTTTGGTTGGTTGGTTAGTTTTATGTGTATAGAGCTGGTTAGTTTTACGTGTATAGGGCTCATTAGATTTACGTGTATAAGGCTCGTTAGTTTTACGTGTATAGGGCTGGTTAGTTTTACGGGTATCGGTTGGGTTTGTTGGTTGGTTGGTTTTATGTGTATAGAGCTGGTTAGTTTTACGTGTACAGGGCTGGTCAGTTTTACGTGTATAGGGCTGGTCAGTTTTACGTGTATAGGGCTGGTCAGTTTTACGTGTATAGGGCTGGTCAGTTTTACGTGTATGGGGCTGGTCAGTTTTACGTGTATGGGGCTGGTCAGTTTTACGTGTATAGGGCTGGTCAGTTTTACGTGTATAGGGTTGGTTAGTTTTGCGTGTATAGGGCTGGTTAGTTTTACGGGTATAGGGCTGGTTAGTTTTACGGGTATAGGGTGGGTTTGTTGGTTGGTTGGTTTTATGTGTATAGAGCTGGTTGGTTGGTTGGTAAGTTTTACGTGTATAGAGCTGGTTAGTTTTATGTGTATAGAGATGGTTAGTTTTACGTGTATAGGGCTGGTCAGTTTTACGTGTATAGGGCTGGTCAGTTTTACGTGTATAGGGCTGGTCAGTTTTACGTGTATAGGGCTGGTCAGTTTTACATGTATAGGGCTGGTTACTTTTACGTGTATAGGGCTGGTTAAGTTTCCGTGTACAGGGCTGGTTAGTGTTACGTGTATAGGGTGGGTTTGTTGGTTGGTTGGTTTTATGTGTATAGAGCTGGTTGGTTGCTTGCTTGTTGGTTAGTTTTACGTGTATAGAGCTGGTTAGTTTTACATGTATAGAGCTGGTTGGTTTGTTGGTTGGTTGGTTTTATGTGTATAGAGCTGGTTAGTTTTACGTGTATAGGGCTCGTTAGTTTTACATGTATAGGGCTGGTCAGTTTTACATGTATAGGGCTGGTCAGTTTTACGTGTATAGGGCTGGTTACTTTTACATGTATAGGGCTTGTTAGTTTTAAGTGTATAGAGCTGGTTAGTTTTACGTGTATAGGGCTGGTCAGTTTTACGTGTATAGGGCTGGTTACTTTTACGTGTATAGGGCTGGTTAAGTTTGCGTGTATAGGGCTGGTTAGTGTTACGTGTATAGGGTGGGTTGGTTGGTTGGTTTTATGTGTATAGAGCTGGTTGGTTGGTCGGTTAGTTTTATGTGTATAGAGCTGGTTGGTTGCTTGGTTGTTGGTTAGTTTTACGTGTATAGAGCTGGTTAGTTTTACGTGTATAGAGCTGGTTGGTTGGTTGGTTAGTTTTACGTGTATAGAGCTGGTTAGTTTTACGTGTATAGGGATGGTCAGTTTTACGTGTATAGGGCTGGTCAGTTTTACGTGTATAGGGCTGGTTAGGTTTATGTGTATAGGGCTGGTTAGATTTACGTGTATAGGGCTGGTTAGTTTTACGTGTATCGAGCTGGTTAGTTTTACGTATATAGGGCTGGTCAGTTTTACGTGGATAGGGCTGGTCAGTTTTACGTGTATAGGGCTGGTTACTTTTACGTGTATAGAGCAGGTTACTTTTACGTGTATCGAGCTGGTTAGTTTTACGTATATAGGGCTGGTCAGTTTTACGTGTATAGGACTGGTTAGTTTTGCGTGTACAGGGCTGGTTAGTTTTACGGGTATAGGGTGGGTTTGTTGGTTGGTTGGTTGGTTGGTTTTATGTGTATGGAGCTGGTTAGTTTTGTGTGTATAGAGCTGGTTAGTTTTACGTGTATAGAGCTGGTTAGATTTACGTGTACAGAGCTGGTTAGTTTTACGTGTACAGAGCTGGTTAGTTTTACATGTACAGAGCTGGTCAGTTTTACGTTTATAGGGCTGGTCAGTTTTATGTGTATAGGGCTGGTCAGTTTTACGTGTATAGGGCTGGTCAGTTTTACGTGTATAGGGCTGGTCACTTTTACGTGTATAGGGCTGGTCAGTTTTACGTGTATAGGGCTGGTCAGTTTTACGTGTGTAGGGCTGGTTAGTTTTACGTGTATAGGGCTGGTCAGTTTTACGTGTATAGGGCTGGTCAGTTTTATGAGTATAGGGCTGGTCAGTTTTACGTGTATAGGGCTGGTTACTTTTACGTGTAAAGGGCTGGTTACTTTTACGTGTATAGGGCTGGTTAATTTTTACGTGTATAGGGCTGGTTAAGTTTGCGTGTACAGGGCTGGTTAGTGTTAGGTGTATAGGGTGGGTTTGTTGGTTGGTTAGTTTTATGTGTATAGAGCTGGTTGGTTGCTTAGTTGTTGGTTAGTTTTACGTGTATAGAGGTGGTTAGTTTTACGTGTATAGAGCTGGTTGGTTGGTTGGTTAGTTTTACGTGTATAGAGCTGGTTAGTTTTACGTGTATAGGGCTGGTCAGTTTTACGTGTATAGGGCTGGTCAGTTTTACGTGTATAGGGCTGGTTAGTTTTACGTGTATAGGGCTGGTTAGTTTTACGTGTATAGGGCTGTTTAGTTTTACGTGTATAGGGCTGGTTAGTTTTACGTGTATAGGGCTGGTTAGTTTTACGTGTATAGGGTGGGTTTGTTGGTTGGTTGGTTGGTTTTACGTGTATATAGCTGGTTGGTTGGTTGGTTAGTTTTACATCTATAGAGCTGGTTAGTTTTACGTGTATAGAGCTTGTTAGTTTTACGTGTATAGAGCTGGTTGGTTGGTTGGTTAGTTTTACGTGTATAGAGCTGGTTAGTTTTATGTGTATAGGGCTGGTTAGTTTTACGTGTATTGGGCTGGTAAGTTTTACGTGTACTGGGCTGTTAGTTTTACGTGTATAGGGCTGGTTAGTTTTACGTGTATAGGGCTGGTTAGTTTTACGTGTATAGGGCTGGTCAGTTTTACTTGTATAGGGCTGGTCAGTTTTACGTGTATAGGGCTGGTTAGTTTTACGTGTATAGGGCTGGTAAGTTTAACATGTGTAGAACTGGTTAGTTTAACGTGTGTAGGGCTGGTCAGTTTTACATGTATATGGCTGGTTACTTTTACGTGTATAGGGCTGGTTACTTTTACTTGTATAGGGCTGGTTTGTTGGTTGGTTAGTTTTACGTGTATAGAGCTGGTTAGTTTTACGTGTATAGAGCTGGTTGGTTGGTTGGTTAGTTTTATGTGTATAGAGCTGGTTAGTTTTACATGTATAGGGCTCGTTAGTTTTACGTGTATAGGGCTCGTTAGTTTTACGTGTACAGGGCTGGTTAGTTTTGCGTGTATAGGGCTGGTTAGTTTTGCGTGTATATGGCTGGTTAGTTTTACGGGTATAAGGCTGGTTAGTTTAACGGGTATAGGGTGGGTTTGTTGGTTGGTTAGTTTGTTTTACGTGTATATAGCTGGTTAGTTTTATGTGTTTAGAGCTGGTCAGTTTTACGTGTATAGGGCTGGTCAGTTTTACGTGTATAGGGCTGGTCAGTTTTACGTGTATAGGGCTGGTCAGTTTTACGTGTATAGGGCTGGTTAGTTTTACGTGTATAGGGCTGGTCAGTTTTACGTGTATAGGGCTGGTCAGTTTTACGTGTATAGGGCTGGTCAGTTTTACGTGTGTAGGGCTGGTTAGTTTTACGTGTATAGGGCTGGTTAGTTTAACGTGTGTAGGGCTGGTTAGTTTTACATGTATAGGGCTGGTTACTTTTACGTGTATAGGGCTGGTGACTTTTACGTGTATAGGGCTGGTTACTTTTACGTGTATAGGGCTGGTTACTTTTACGTGTATAGGGCTGGTTACTTTTACGTGTATAGCGCTGGTTACATTTATGTGTATAGGGCTGGTTAAGTTTGCGTGTATAGGGCTGGTTAGTTTTATGTGTATAGGGCTGGTTTGTTGGTTGGTTAGTTTTACGTGTATAGAGCTGGTTAGTTTTACGTTTTTAGAGCTGGAAGGTTGGTTAGTTTTACGTGTATATGGCTCGTTAGTTTTACGTGTATAGGGCTCGTTAGTTTTACGTGTATAGGGCTGGTTAGTTTTGCGTGTATAGGGCTGGTTAGTTTTACGGGTATAGGTTGGGTTTGTTGGTTGTTTGGTTTTATGTGTATAGAGCTGGTTAGTTTTACGTGTACAGGGCTGGTCAGTTTTATGTGTATAGGGCTGGTCAGTTTTACGTGAATAGGGCTGGTCAGTTTTACGTGTATAGGGCTGGTCAGTTTTACGTGTATAGGGCTGGTCAGTTTTACGTGTATAGGGCTGGTCAGTTTTACGTGTATAGGGCTGGTCAGTTTTACGTGTATAGGGCTGGTCAGTTTTACGTGTATAAGGCTGGTTAGTTTTGCGTGTATAGGGCTGGTTAGTTTTACGGGTATAGGGCTGGTTAGTTTTACGGGTATAGGGTGGGTTTGTTGGTTGGTTGGTTGGTTTTATGTGTATAGAGCTAGTTGGTTGGTTGGTAAGTTTTACGTGTATAGGGCTGGTTAGTTTTACGTGTATAGGGCTGGTCAGATTTACGTGTATAGGGCTGGTCAGTTTTACGTGTATAGGGCTGGTTAGTTTTACGGGTATAGGGCTGGTTAGTTTTGCGTGTATAGGGCTGGTTAGTTTTACGGGTATAGGGCTGGTTAGTTTTGCGTGTATAGGGCTGGTTAGTTTTACGGGTATAGGGCTGGTTAGTTTTACGGGTATAGGGTGGGTTTGTTGGCTGGTTGGTTTTATGTGTATGGAGCTGGTTAGTTTTATGTGTATAGAGCTGGTTGGTTGGTTGGTAAGTTTTACGTGTATAGAGCTGGTTAGTTTTACATGTATAGGGCTGGTCAGTTATACGTGTATAGGGCTGGTCAGTTATACGTGTATAGGGCTGGTCAGTTTTACGTGTATAGGGCTGGTTAGTTTTACGTGTATAGGGCTGGTTAGTTTTGCGTGTATAGGGCTGGTTAGTTTTACGGGTATAGGGCTGGTTAGTTTTACGAGTATAGGGCTGGTTAGTTTTACGGGTATAGGGCTGGTTAGTTTTGCGTGTATAGGGCTGGTCAGTTTTACGTGTATAGGGCTGGTTAGTTTTGCGTGTATAGGGCTGGTTAGTTTTACGGGTATAGGGCTGGTTAGTTTTACGGGTATAGGGTGGGTTTGTTGGCTGGTTGGTTTTATGTGTATGGAGCTGGTTAGTTTTATGTGTATAGAGCTGGTTGGTTGGTTGGTAAGTTTTACGTGTATAGAGCTGGTTAGTTTTACATGTATAGGGCTGGTCAGTTATACGTGTATAGGGCTGGTCAGTTATACGTGTATAGGGCTGGTCAGTTTTACGTGTATAGGGCTGGTTAGTTTTACGTGTATAGGGCTGGTTAGTTTTACGTGTATAGGGCTGGTCAGTTTTACGTGTATAGGGCTGGTCAGTTTTACGTGTATAGGGCTGGTCAGTTTTACATGCATAGGGCTGGTTAGTTTTACGTGTATAGAGCTGGTTAGTTTAACGTGTATAGGGCTGGTCAGTTTTACATGTATAGGGCTGGTTACTTTTACGTGTATAGGGCTGGTTACTTTTACGTGTATAGGGCTGGTTACTTTTACGTGTATAGGGCTGGTCACTTTTACGTGTATAGGGCTGGTTACATTTATGTGTATAGGGCTGGTTAAGTTTGCGTGTATAGGGCTGGTTAGTTTTACGTGTATAGGGCTGGTTTGTTGGTTGGTTAGTTTTACGTGTATAGAGCTGGTTAGTTTTACGTGTATAGAGCTGTTTGGTTGGTTGGTTAGTTTTATGTGTATAGAGCTGGTTAGTTTTACGTGTATAGGGCTCATTAGATTTACGTGTATAAGGCTCGTTAGTTTTACGTGTATAGGGCTGGTTAGTTTTACGGGTATCGGTTGGGTTTGTTGGTTGGTTGGTTTTATGTGTATAGAGCTGGTTAGTTTTACGTGTACAGGGCTGGTCAGTTTTACGTGTATAGGGCTGGTCAGTTTTACGTGTATAGGGCTGGTCAGTTTTACGTGTATAGGGCTGGTCAGTTTTACGTGTATGGGGCTGGTCAGTTTTACGTGTATGGGGCTGGTTAGTTTTACGTGTATAGGGCTGGTCAGTTTTACGTGTATAGGGTTGGTTAGTTTTGCGTGTATAGGGCTGGTTAGTTTTACGGGTATAGGGCTGGTTAGTTTTACGGGTATAGGGTGGGTTTGTTGGTTGGTTGGTTTTATGTGTATAGAGCTGGTTGGTTGGTTGGTAAGTTTTACGTGTATAGAGCTGGTTAGTTTTATGTGTATAGAGATGGTTAGTTTTACGTGTATAGGGCTGGTCAGTTTTACGTGTATAGGGCTGGTCAGTTTTACGTGTATAGGGCTGGTCAGTTTTACGTGTATAGGGCTGGTCAGTTTTACATGTATAGGGCTGGTTACTTTTACGTGTATAGGGCTGGTTAAGTTTCCGTGTACAGGGCTGGTTAGTGTTACGTGTATAGGGTGGGTTTGTTGGTTGGTTGGTTTTATGTGTATAGAGCTGGTTGGTTGCTTGCTTGTTGGTTAGTTTTACGTGTATAGAGCTGGTTAGTTTTACATGTATAGAGCTGGTTGGTTTGTTGGTTGGTTGGTTTTATGTGTATAGAGCTGGTTAGTTTTACGTGTATAGGGCTCGTTAGTTTTACATGTATAGGGCTGGTCAGTTTTACATGTATAGGGCTGGTCAGTTTTACGTGTATAGGGCTGGTTACTTTTACATGTATAGGGCTTGTTAGTTTTAAGTGTATAGAGCTGGTTAGTTTTACGTGTATAGGGCTGGTCAGTTTTACGTGTATAGGGCTGGTTACTTTTACGTGTATAGGGCTGGTTAAGTTTGCGTGTATAGGGCTGTTTAGTTTTACGTGTATAGGGCTGGTTAGTTTTACGTGTATAGGGCTGGTTAGTTTTACGTGTATAGGGTGGGTTTGTTGGTTGGTTGGTTGGTTTTACGTGTATATAGCTGGTTGGTTGGTTGGTTAGTTTTACATCTATAGAGCTGGTTAGTTTTACGTGTATAGAGCTTGTTAGTTTTACGTGTATAGAGCTGGTTGGTTGGTTGGTTAGTTTTACGTGTATAGAGCTGGTTAGTTTTATGTGTATAGGGCTGGTTAGTTTTACGTGTATTGGGCTGGTAAGTTTTACGTGTACTGGGCTGTTAGTTTTACGTGTATAGGGCTGGTTAGTTTTACGTGTATAGGGCTGGTCAGTTTTACGTGTATAGGGCTGGTCAGTTTTACGTGTATAGGGCTGGTCAGTTTTACGTGTATAGGGCTGGTCAGTTTTACGTGTATAGGGCTGGTCAGTTTTACGTGTATAAGGCTGGTTAGTTTTGCGTGTATAGGGCTGGTTAGTTTTACGGGTATAGGGCTGGTTAGTTTTACGGGTATAGGGTGGGTTTGTTGGTTGGTTGGTTGGTTTTATGTGTATAGAGCTAGTTGGTTGGTTGGTAAGTTTTACGTGTATAGGGCTGGTCAGTTTTACTTGTATAGGGCTGGTCAGTTTTACGTGTATAGGGCTGGTTAGTTTTACGTGTATAGGGCTGGTAAGTTTAACATGTGTAGAACTGGTTAGTTTAACGTGTGTAGGGCTGGTCAGTTTTACATGTATATGGCTGGTTACTTTTACGTGTATAGGGCTGGTTACTTTTACTTGTATAGGGCTGGTTTGTTGGTTGGTTAGTTTTACGTGTATAGAGCTGGTTAGTTTTACGTGTATAGAGCTGGTTGGTTGGTTGGTTAGTTTTATGTGTATAGAGCTGGTTAGTTTTACATGTATAGGGCTCGTTAGTTTTACGTGTATAGGGCTCGTTAGTTTTACGTGTACAGGGCTGGTTAGTTTTGCGTGTATAGGGCTGGTTAGTTTTGCGTGTATATGGCTGGTTAGTTTTACGGGTATAAGGCTGGTTAGTTTAACGGGTATAGGGTGGGTTTGTTGGTTGGTTAGTTTGTTTTACGTGTATATAGCTGGTTAGTTTTATGTGTTTAGAGCTGGTCAGTTTTACGTGTATAGGGCTGGTCAGTTTTACGTGTATAGGGCTGGTCAGTTTTACGTGTATAGGGCTGGTCAGTTTTACGTGTATAGGGCTGGTTAGTTTTACGTGTATAGGGCTGGTCAGTTTTACGTGTATAGGGCTGGTCAGTTTTACGTGTGTAGGGCTGGTTAGTTTTACGTGTATAGGGCTGGTTAGTTTAACGTGTGTAGGGCTGGTTAGTTTTACATGTATAGGGCTGGTTACTTTTACGTGTATAGGGCTGGTGACTTTTACGTGTATAGAGCTGGTTACTTTTACGTGTATAGGGCTGGTTACTTTTACGTGTATAGGGCTGGTTACTTTTACGTGTATAGCGCTGGTTACATTTATGTGTATAGGGCTGGTTAAGTTTGCGTGTATAGGGCTGGTTAGTTTTATGTGTATAGGGCTGGTTTGTTGGTTGGTTAGTTTTACGTGTATAGAGCTGGTTAGTTTTACGTTTTTAGAGCTGGAAGGTTGGTTAGTTTTACGTGTATATGGCTCGTTAGTTTTACGTGTATAGGGCTCGTTAGTTTTACGTGTATAGGGATGGTTAGTTTTGCGTGTATAGGGCTGGTTAGTTTTGCGTGTATAGGGCTGGTTAGTTTTACGGGTATAGGTTGGGTTTGTTGGTTGTTTGGTTTTATGTGTATAGAGCTGGTTAGTTTTACGTGTACAGGGCTGGTCAGTTTTATGTGTATAGGGCTGGTCAGTTTTACGTGAATAGGGCTGGTCAGTTTTACGTGTATAGGGCTGGTCAG
Source organism: Nothobranchius furzeri (assembly GCF_043380555.1). NCBI lineage: Eukaryota > Metazoa > Chordata > Actinopteri > Cyprinodontiformes > Nothobranchiidae > Nothobranchius > Nothobranchius furzeri. The sequence continues at coordinate 11,730,367 of NC_091749.1, read as the reverse complement.
TTTTACGTGTATAGGGCTGGTCAGTTTTACGTGTATAGGGCTGGTCAGTTTTACGTGTATAGGGCTGGTCAGTTTTACGTGTATAGGGCTGGTCAGTTTTACGTGTATAAGGCTGGTTAGTTTTGCGTGTATAGGGCTGGTTAGTTTTACGGGTATAGGGCTGGTTAGTTTTACGGGTATAGGGTGGGTTTGTTGGTTGGTTGGTTGGTTTTATGTGTATAGAGCTAGTTGGTTGGTTGGTAAGTTTTACGTGTATAGGGCTGGTTAGTTTTACGTGTATAGGGCTGGTCAGATTTACGTGTATAGGGCTGGTCAGTTTTACGTGTATAGGGCTGGTTAGTTTTACGGGTATAGGGCTGGTTAGTTTTGCGTGTATAGGGCTGGTTAGTTTTACGGGTATAGGGCTGGTTAGTTTTGCGTGTATAGGGCTGGTTAGTTTTACGGGTATAGGGCTGGTTAGTTTTACGGGTATAGGGTGGGTTTGTTGGCTGGTTGGTTTTATGTGTATGGAGCTGGTTAGTTTTATGTGTATAGAGCTGGTTGGTTGGTTGGTAAGTTTTACGTGTATAGAGCTGGTTAGTTTTACATGTATAGGGCTGGTCAGTTATACGTGTATAGGGCTGGTCAGTTATACGTGTATAGGGCTGGTCAGTTTTACGTGTATAGGGCTGGTTAGTTTTACGTGTATAGGGCTGGTTAGTTTTGCGTGTATAGGGCTGGTTAGTTTTACGGGTATAGGGCTGGTTAGTTTTACGGGTATAGGGCTGGTTAGTTTTACGGGTATAGGGCTGGTTAGTTTTGCGTGTATAGGGCTGGTCAGTTTTACGTGTATAGGGCTGGTTAGTTTTGCGTGTATAGGGCTGGTTAGTTTTACGGGTATAGGGCTGGTTAGTTTTACGGGTATAGGGTGGGTTTGTTGGCTGGTTGGTTTTATGTGTATGGAGCTGGTTAGTTTTATGTGTATAGAGCTGGTTGGTTGGTTGGTAAGTTTTACGTGTATAGAGCTGGTTAGTTTTACATGTATAGGGCTGGTCAGTTATACGTGTATAGGGCTGGTCAGTTATACGTGTATAGGGCTGGTCAGTTTTACGTGTATAGGGCTGGTTAGTTTTACGTGTATAGGGCTGGTTAGTTTTACGTGTATAGGGCTGGTCAGTTTTACGTGTATAGGGCTGGTCAGTTTTACGTGTATAGGGCTGGTCAGTTTTATATGCATAGGGCTGGTTAGTTTTACGTGTATAGAGCTGGTTAGTTTAACGTGTATAGGGCTGGTCAGTTTTACATGTATAGGGCTGGTTACTTTTACGTGTATAGGGCTGGTTACTTTTACGTGTATAGGGCTGGTTACTTTTACGTGTATAGGGCTGGTCACTTTTACGTGTATAGGGCTGGTTACATTTATGTGTATAGGGCTGGTTAAGTTTGCGTGTATAGGGCTGGTTAGTTTTACGTGTATAGGGCTGGTTTGTTGGTTGGTTAGTTTTACGTGTATAGAGCTGGTTAGTTTTACGTGTATAGAGCTGTTTGGTTGGTTGGTTAGTTTTATGTGTATAGAGCTGGTTAGTTTTACGTGTATAGGGCTCATTAGATTTACGTGTATAAGGCTCGTTAGTTTTACGTGTATAGGGCTGGTTAGTTTTACGGGTATCGGTTGGGTTTGTTGGTTGGTTGGTTTTATGTGTATAGAGCTGGTTAGTTTTACGTGTACAGGGCTGGTCAGTTTTACGTGTATAGGGCTGGTCAGTTTTACGTGTTTAGGGCTGGTCAGTTTTACGTGTATAGGGCTGGTCAGTTTTACGTGTATGGGGCTGGTCAGTTTTACGTGTATGGGGCTGGTTAGTTTTACGTGTATAGGGCTGGTCAGTTTTACGTGTATAGGGTTGGTTAGTTTTGCGTGTATAGGGCTGGTTAGTTTTACGGGTATAGGGTGGGTTTGTTGGTTGGTTGGTTTTATGTGTATAGAGCTGGTTGGTTGGTTGGTAAGTTTTACGTGTATAGAGCTGGTTAGTTTTATGTGTATAGAGATGGTTAGTTTTACGTGTATAGGGCTGGTCAGTTTTACGTGTATAGGGCTGGTCAGTTTTACGTGTATAGGGCTGGTCAGTTTTACGTGTATAGGGCTGGTCAGTTTTACATGTATAGGGCTGGTTACTTTTACGTGTATAGGGCTGGTTAAGTTTCCGTGTACAGGGCTGGTTAGTGTTACGTGTATAGGGTGGGTTTGTTGGTTGGTTGGTTTTATGTGTATAGAGCTGGTTGGTTGCTTGCTTGTTGGTTAGTTTTACGTGTATAGAGCTGGTTAGTTTTACATGTATAGAGCTGGTTGGTTTGTTGGTTGGTTGGTTTTATGTGTATAGAGCTGGTTAGTTTTACGTGTATAGGGCTCGTTAGTTTTACATGTATAGGGCTGGTCAGTTTTACATGTATAGGGCTGGTCAGTTTTACGTGTATAGGGCTGGTTACTTTTACATGTATAGGGCTTGTTAGTTTTAAGTGTATAGAGCTGGTTAGTTTTACGTGTATAGGGCTGGTCAGTTTTACGTGTATAGGGCTGATTACTTTTACGTGTATAGGGCTGGTTAAGTTTGCGTGTATAGGGCTGGTTAGTGTTACGTGTATAGGGTGGGTTGGTTGGTTGGTTTTATGTGTATAGAGCTGGTTGGTTGGTCGGTTAGTTTTATGTGTATAGAGCTGGTTGGTTGCTTGGTTGTTGGTTAGTTTTACGTGTATAGAGCTGGTTAGTTTTACGTGTATAGAGCTGGTTGGTTGGTTGGTTAGTTTTACGTGTATCGAGCTGGTTAGTTTTACGTATATAGGGCTGGTCAGTTTTACGTGGATAGGGCTGGTCAGTTTTACGTGTATAGGGCTGGTTACTTTTACGTGTATAGAGCAGGTTACTTTTACGTGTATCGAGCTGGTTAGTTTTACGTATATAGGGCTGGTCAGTTTTACGTGTATAGGACTGGTTAGTTTTGCGTGTACAGGGCTGGTTAGTTTTACGGGTATAGGGTGGGTTTGTTGGTTGGTTGGTTGGTTGGTTTTATGTGTATGGAGCTGGTTAGTTTTGTGTGTATAGAGCTGGTTAGTTTTACGTGTATAGAGCTGGTTAGATTTACGTGTACAGAGCTGGTTAGTTTTACGTGTACAGAGCTGGTTAGTTTTACATGTACAGAGCTGGTCAGTTTTACGTTTATAGGGCTGGTCAGTTTTATGTGTATAGGGCTGGTCAGTTTTACGTGTATAGGGCTGGTCAGTTTTACGTGTATAGGGCTGGTCACTTTTACGTGTATAGGGCTGGTCAGTTTTACGTGTATAGGGCTGGTCAGTTTTACGTGTGTAGGGCTTGTTAGTTTTACGTGTATAGGGCTGGTCAGTTTTACGTGTATAGGGCTGGTCAGTTTTATGAGTATAGGGCTGGTCAGTTTTACGTGTATAGGGCTGGTTACTTTTACGTGTAAAGGGCTGGTTACTTTTACGTGTATAGGGCTGGTTAATTTTTACGTGTATAGGGCTGGTTAAGTTTGCGTGTACAGGGCTGGTTAGTGTTAGGTGTATAGGGTGGGTTTGTTGGTTGGTTAGTTTTATGTGTATAGAGCTGGTTGGTTGCTTAGTTGTTGGTTAGTTTTACGTGTATAGAGGTGGTTAGTTTTACGTGTATAGAGCTGGTTGGTTGGTTGGTTAGTTTTACGTGTATAGAGCTGGTTAGTTTTACGTGTATAGGGCTGGTCAGTTTTACGTGTATAGGGCTGGTCAGTTTTACGTGTATAGGGCTGGTTAGTTTTACGTGTATAGGGCTGGTTAGTTTTACGTGTATAGGGCTGTTTAGTTTTACGTGTATAGGGCTGGTTAGTTTTACGTGTATAGGGCTGGTTAGTTTTACGTGTATAGGGTGGGTTTGTCGGTTGGTTGGTTGGTTTTACGTGTATATAGCTGGTTGGTTGGTTGGTTAGTTTTACATCTATATAGCTGGTTAGTTTTACGTGTATAGAGCTTGTTAGTTTTACGTGTATAGAGCTGGTTGGTTGGTTGGTTAGTTTTACGTGTATAGAGCTGGTTAGTTTTATGTGTATAGGGCTGGTTAGTTTTACGTGTATTGGGCTGGTAAGTTTTACGTGTACTGGGCTGTTAGTTTTACGTGTATAGGGCTGGTTAGTTTTACGTGTATAGGGCTGGTTAGTTTTACGTGTATAGGGCTGGTCAGTTTTACTTGTATAGGGCTGGTCAGTTTTACGTGTATAGGGCTGGTTAGTTTTACGTGTATAGGGCTGGTAAGTTTAACATGTGTAGAACTGGTTAGTTTAACGTGTGTAGGGCTGGTCAGTTTTACATGTATATGGCTGGTTACTTTTACGTGTATAGGGCTGGTTACTTTTACTTGTATAGGGCTGGTTTGTTGGTTGGTTAGTTTTACGTGTATAGAGCTGGTTAGTTTTACGTGTATAGAGCTGGTTGGTTGGTTGGTTAGTTTTATGTGTATAGAGCTGGTTAGTTTTACATGTATAGGGCTCGTTAGTTTTACGTGTATAGGGCTCGTTAGTTTTACGTGTACAGGGCTGGTTAGTTTTGCGTGTATAGGGCTGGTTAGTTTTGCGTGTATATGGCTGGTTAGTTTTACGGGTATAAGGCTGGTTAGTTTAACGGGTATAGGGTGGGTTTGTTGGTTGGTTAGTTTGTTTTACGTGTATATAGCTGGTTAGTTTTATGTGTTTAGAGCTGGTCAGTTTTACGTGTATAGGGCTGGTCAGTTTTACGTGTATAGGGCTGGTCAGTTTTACGTGTATAGGGCTGGTCAGTTTTACGTGTATAGGGCTGGTTAGTTTTACGTGTATAGGGCTGGTCAGTTTTACGTGTATAGGGCTGGTCAGTTTTACGTGTATAGGGCTGGTCAGTTTTACGTGTGTAGGGCTGGTTAGTTTTACGTGTATAGGGCTGGTTAGTTTAACGTGTGTAGGGCTGGTTAGTTTTACATGTATAGGGCTGGTTACTTTTACGTGTATAGGGCTGGTGACTTTTACGTGTATAGGGCTGGTTACTTTTACGTGTATAGGGCTGGTTACTTTTACGTGTATAGGGCTGGTTACTTTTACGTGTATAGCGCTGGTTACATTTATGTGTATAGGGCTGGTTAAGTTTGCGTGTATAGGGCTGGTTAGTTTTATGTGTATAGGGCTGGTTTGTTGGTTGGTTAGTTTTACGTGTATAGAGCTGGTTAGTTTTACGTTTTTAGAGCTGGAAGGTTGGTTAGTTTTACGTGTATATGGCTCGTTAGTTTTACGTGTATAGGGCTCGTTAGTTTTACGTGTATAGGGATGGTTAGTTTTGCGTGTATAGGGCTGGTTAGTTTTGCGTGTATAGGGCTGGTTAGTTTTACGGGTATAGGTTGGGTTTGTTGGTTGGTTGGTTTTATGTGTATAGAGCTGGTTAGTTTTACGTGTACTGGGCTGGTCAGTTTTATGTGTATAGGGCTGGTCAGTTTTACGTGAATAGGGCTGGTCAGTTTTACGTGTATAGGGCTGGTCAGTTTTACGTGTATAGGGCTGGTCAGTTTTACGTGTATTGGGCTGGTCAGTTTTACGTGTATAGGGCTGGTCAGTTTTACGTGTATAGGGCTGGTCAGTTTTACGTGTATAAGGCTGGTTAGTTTTGCGTGTATAGGGCTGGTTAGTTTTACGGGTATAGGGCTGGTTAGTTTTACGGGTATAGGGTGGGTTTGTTGGTTGGTTGGTTGGTTTTATGTGTATAGAGCTAGTTGGTTGGTTGGTAAGTTTTACGTGTATAGGGCTGGTTAGTTTTACGTGTATAGGGCTGGTCAGTTTTACGTGTATAGGGCTGGTCAGTTTTACATGTATAGGGCTGGTTAGTTTTACGGGTATAGGGCTGGTTAGTTTTACGGGTATAGGGTGGGTTTGTTGGTTGGTTGGTTGGTTTTATGTGTATAGAGCTAGTTGGTTGGTTAGTAAGTTTTACGTGTATAGGCCTGGTTAGTTTTACGTGTATAGGGCTGGTCAGTTTTACATGTATAGGGCTGGTCAGTTTTACGTGTATAGGGCTGGTTACTTTTACGTGTATAGGGCTGGTTACTTTTACGTGTATAGGGCTGGTTACTTTTACGTGTATAGGGCTGGTTAAGTTTGCGTGTACAGGGCTGGTTAGTGTTACATGCATAGGGTGGGTTTGTTGGTTGGTTAGTTTTATGTGTATAAAACTGGTTGGTTGCTTGGTTGTTGGTTAGTTTTACGTGTATAGAGCTGGTTAGTTTTACGTGTATAGAGCTGGTTGGTTGGTTGGTTAGTTTTACGTGTATAGAGCTGGTTAGTTTTACGTGTATAGGGCTGGTCAGTTTTACGTGTATAGGGCTGGTCAGTTTTACGTGTATAGGGCTGGTTAGTTTTACGTGTATAGGGCTGGTTAGTTTTACGTGTACAGGGCTGGTTAGTTTTACGTGTATAGGGCTGGTTAGTTTTACGTGTATAGGGCTGGATTGTTTTACGTGTATAGGGTGGGTTTGTTGGTTGGTTGGTTGGTTTTATGTGTATGGAGCTGGTTAGTTTTATGTGTATAGAGCTGGTTAGTTTTGCGTGTATAGAGCTGGTTAGTTTTACGTGTATAGAGCTGGTTAGATTTACGTGTACAGAGCTGGTTAGTTTTACGTGTACAGAGCTGGTTAGTTTTACATGTACAGAGCTGGTCAGTTTTACGTTTATAGGGCTGGTCAGTTTTATGTGTATAGGGCTGGTCAGTTGTACGTGTATAGGGCTGGTCAGTTTTACGTGTATAGGGCTGGTCACTTTTACGTGTATAGGGCTGGTCAGTTTTACGTGTATAGGGCTGGTCAGTTTTACGTGTGTAGGGCTGGTTAGTTTTACGTGTATAGGGCTGGTCAGTTTTACGTGTATAGGGCTGGTCAGTTTTATGAGTATAGGGCTGGTCAGTTTTACATGTATAGGGCTGGTTACTTTTACGTGTAAAGGGCTGGTTACTTTTACGTGTATAGGGCTGGTTAATTTTTACGTTTATAGGGCTGGTTAAGTTTGCGTGTACAGGGCTGGTTAGTGTTAGGTGTATAGGGTGGGTTTGTTGGTTGGTTAGTTTTATGTGTATAGAGCTGGTTGGTTGCTTAGTTGTTGGTTAGTTTTACGTGTATAGAGGTGGTTAGTTTTACGTGTATAGAGCTGGTTGGTTGGTTGGTTAGTTTTACGTGTATAGAGCTGGTTAGTTTTACGTGTATAGGGCTGGTCAGTTTTACGTGTATAGGGCTGGTCAGTTTTACGTGTATAGGGCTGGTTAGTTTTACGTGTATAGGGCTGGTTAGTTTTACGTGTATAGGGCTGTTTAGTTTTACGTGTATAGGGCTGGTTAGTTTTACGTGTATAGGGCTGGTTAGTTTTACGTGTATAGGGTGGGTTTGTTGGTTGGTTGGTTGGTTTTACGTGTATATAGCTGGTTGGTTGGTTGGTTAGTTTTACATCTATAGAGCTGGTTAGTTTTACGTGTATAGAGCTTGTTAGTTTTACGTGTATAGAGCTTGTTAGTTTTACGTGTATAGAGCTGGTTGGTTGGTTGGTTAGTTTTACGTGTATAGAGCTGGTTAGTTTTATGTGTATAGGGCTGGTTAGTTTTACGTGTATTGGGCTGGTAAGTTTTACGTGTACTGGGCTGTTAGTTTTACGTGTATAGGGCTGGTTAGTTTTACGTGTATAGGGCTGGTTAGTTTTACGTGTATAGGGCTGGTCAGTTTTACTTGTATAGGGCTGGTCAGTTTTACGTGTATAGGGCTGGTTAGTTTTACGTGTATAGGGCTGGTAAGTTTAACATGTGTAGAACTGGTTAGTTTAACGTGTGTAGGGCTGGTCAGTTTTACATGTATATGGCTGGTTACTTTTACGTGTATAGGGCTGGTTACTTTTACTTGTATAGGGCTGGTTTGTTGGTTGGTTAGTTTTACGTGTATAGAGCTGGTTAGTTTTACGTGTATAGGGCTCGTTAGTTTTACGTGTATAGGGCTCGTTAGTTTTACGTGTACAGGGCTGGTTAGTTTTGCGTGTATAGGGCTGGTTAGTTTTGCGTGTATATGGCTGGTTAGTTTTACGGGTATAAGGCTGGTTAGTTTAACGGGTATAGGGTGGGTTTGTTGGTTGGTTAGTTTGTTTTACGTGTATATAGCTGGTTAGTTTTATGTGTTTAGAGCTGGTCAGTTTTACGTGTATAGGGCTGGTCAGTTTTACGTGTATAGGGCTGGTCAGTTTTACGTGTATAGGGCTGGTCAGTTTTACGTGTATAGGGCTGGTTAGTTTTACGTGTATAGGGCTGGTCAGTTTTACGTGTATAGGGCTGGTCAGTTTTACGTGTATAGGGCTGGTCAGTTTTACGTGTGTAGGGCTGGTTAGTTTTACGTGTATAGGGCTGGTTAGTTTAACGTGTGTAGGGCTGGTTAGTTTTACATGTATAGGGCTGGTTACTTTTACGTGTATAGGGCTGGTGACTTTTACGTGTATAGGGCTGGTTACTTTTACGTGTATAGGGCTGGTTACTTTTACGTGTATAGGGCTGGTTACTTTTACGTGTATAGCGCTGGTTACATTTTTGTGTATAGGGCTGGTTAAGTTTGCGTGTATAGGGCTGGTTAGTTTTATGTGTATAGAGCTGGTTTGTTGGTTGGTTAGTTTTACGTGTATAGAGCTGGTTAGTTTTACGTTTTTAGAGCTGGAAGGTTGGTTAGTTTTACGTGTATATGGCTCGTTAGTTTTACGTGTATGGGGCTCGTTAGTTTTACGTGTATACGGATGGTTAGTTTTGCGTGTATAGGGCTGGTTAGTTTTGCGTGTATAGGGCTGGTTAGTTTTACGGGTATAGGTTGGGTTTGTTGGTTGGTTGGTTTTATGTGTATAGAGCTGGTTAGTTTTACGTGTACAGGGCTGGTCAGTTTTATGTGTATAGGGCTGGTCAGTTTTACGTGAATAGGGCTGGTCAGTTTTACGTGTATAGGGCTGGTCAGTTTTACGTGTATAGGGCTGGTCAGTTTTACGTGTATAGGGCTGGTCAGTTTTACGTGTATAGGGCTGGTCAGTTTTACGTGTATAGGGCTGGTCAGTTTTACGTGTATAAGGCTGGTTAGTTTTGCGTGTATAGGGCTGGTTAGTTTTACGGGTATAGGAAGGGTTAGTTTTACGGGTATAGGGTGGGTTTGTTGGTTGGTTGGTTGGTTTTATGTGTATAGAGCTAGTTGGTTGGTTGGTAAGTTTTACGTGTATAGGGCTGGTTAGTTTTACGTGTATAGGGCTGGTCAGTTTTACGTGTATAGGGCTGGTCAGTTTTACGTGTATAGGGCTGGTTAGTTTTACGGGTATAGGGCTGGTCAGTTTTACGGGTATAGGGTGGGTTTGTTGGTTGGTTGGTTGGTTTTATGTGTATAGAGCTAGTTGGTTGGTTAGTAAGTTTTACGTGTATAGGCCTGGTTAGTTTTACGTGTATAGGGCTGGTCAGTTTTACATGTATAGGGCTGGTCAGTTTTACGTGTATAGGGCTGGTTACTTTTACGTGTATAGGGCTGGTTACTTTTACGTGTATAGGGCTGGTTACTTTTACGTGTATAGGGCTGGTTAAGTTTGCGTGTACAGGGCTGGTTAGTGTTACATGCATAGGGTGGGTTTGTTGGTTGGTTAGTTTTATGTGTATAAAACTGGTTGGTTGCTTGGTTGTTGGTTAGTTTTACGTGTATAGAGCTGGTTAGTTTTATGTGTATAGAGCTGGTTGGTTGGTTGGTTAGTTTTACGTGTATAGAGCTGGTTAGTTTTACGTGTATAGGGCTGGTCAGTTTTACGTGTATAGGGCTGGTCAGTTTTACGTGTATAGGGCTGGTTAGTTTTACGTGTATAGGGCTGGTTAGTTTTACGTGTACAGGGCTGGTTAGTTTTACGTGTATAGGGCTGGTTAGTTTTACGTGTATAGGGCTGGTTAGTTTTACGTGTATAGGGTGGGTTTGTTGGTTGGTTGGTTGGTTTTATGTGTATGGAGCTGGTTAGTTTTATGTGTATAGAGCTGGTTGGTTGGTTGGTAAGTTTAAGGTGTATAGAGCTGGTTAGTTTTATGTGTATAGAGCTGGTTAGTTTTACGTGTATAGGGCTGGTCAGTTTTACGTGTATAGAGCTGGTTGGTTGGTTGATTCGTTTTACGTGTATAGAGCTGGTTAGTTTTACATGTATAGGGCTGGTTAGTTTTACGTGTATAGGGCTGGTCAGTTTTACGTGTATAGGGCTGGTTACTTTTACGTGTATAGGGCTGGTTAGTTTTACGTGTATAGGGCTGGTTAGTTTTACGTGTATTGGGCTGGTTAGTTTTACGTGTATTGGGCTGGTTAGTTTTACGTGTATTGGGCTGGTTAGTTTTACGTGTATAGGGCTGTTAGTTTTACGTGTATAGGGCTGGTTAGTTTTACGTGTATAGGGCTGGTTAGTTTTACGTGTATAGGGCTGGTAATGGGCCATTTCCATCTGTACCGGGTCGGCCCGGGCCGGGTAGCCACAGTCGGCCCCAGCCTGACCCGGTTGATTCCACACATCCTTGTCTTAAGCCCATGTGGGCTGATTCTACCCACCAATCAGAGGCTTGCCCTAATGGAAGGTGTGAATTTGCTGTCAGCAGTGGGTATGTTGGCCCTGCTCGGCCTGAAGCAGACCCCCTCGAGAAGAGGGCTGAGAATGAGCCTTGGTTGGCCCGGAAAAATACAGGGCCAACCAGATATCGAAAAAACCTAAGCAACCCGGCCCGGGCCGACCCGGTACAGATGGAAATGGCCCATTAGTTTTACGTGTATATTGCTGGTTAGTTTTACGTTCATAGGGCTGGTTAGTTTTACGTTTATAGGGCTGGTTACTTTTATGTGTATAGGGCTGGTTACTTTTACGTGTATAGGGCAGGTTAAGTTTGCGTGTATAGGGCAGGTTAAGTTTGCGTGTATAGGGCTGGTCAGTTTTACGTGTATAGGGCTGGTCAGTTTTACGTGTATAGGGCTGGTTAGTTTTACGTGTATAGGGTGGGCTTGTTGGTTGGTTGGTTTTATGTGTATAGAGCTAATTGGTTGGTCGGTTAGTTTTATGTGTATAGAGCTGGTTAGTTTGACGTGTATAGAGCTGGTTAGTTTGACGTGTATAGGGCTGGTTAGTTTTACGTGTATAGGGCTGGTTAGTTTTACGTGTATAGGGCTGGTAATGGGCCATTCCCATCTGTACCGGGTCGGCCCGGGCCGGGTAGCCACAGTCGGCCCCAGCCTGACCCGGTTGATTCCACACATCCTTGTCTTAAGCCCATGTGGGCTGATTCTACCCATCAATCAGAGGCTTGCTCTAATGGAAGGTGTGAATTTGCTGTCAGCAGTGGGTGTGTTGGCCCTGGTCGGCCTGAAGCAGACCCCCTCGAGAAGAGGGCTGAGAATGAGCCTTGGTTGGCCCGGAAAAATACCAGGCCACCCAGATATGTAAAAAATCTATGCTACTCGGCCCGGGCCGACCCGGTACAGATGGAAATGGCCCATTAGTTTTATGTGTATAGGGCTGGTTAGTTTTACGTTCATAGGGCTGGTTAGTTTTACGTTTATAGGGCTGGTTACTTTTATGTGTATAGGGCTGGTTACTTTTACGTGTATAGGGCAGGTTAAGTTTGCGTGTATAGGGCTGGTTAGTTTTACGTGCATAGGGTGGGTTTGTTGGTTGGTTGGTTTTATGTGTATACAGCTGGTTGGTTGGTCTGTTAGTTTTATGTGTATAGAGCTGGTTAGTTTGACGTGTATAGGGCTCCTTAGTTTTGCGTGTATAGGGCTGGTTACTTTTACGGGTATAGGGCTGGGTAGTTTTACGGGTATAGGGTGGGTTTATTGGTTGGTTGGTTGGTTTTATGTGTATGGAGCTGGTTAGTTTCATGTGTATAGAGCTGGTTACTTTTACGTGTATAGGGCTGGTCAGTTTTACGCGTATAGGGCTGGTCAGTTTTACATGTATAGGGCTGGTCAGTTTTACACGTATAGGGCTGGTTACTTTTACGTGTATAGGGCTGGTTAAGTTTCGTGTATAGGGCTGGTTAAGTTTGCGTGTATAGGGCTGGTTAGTGTTACGTGTACAGGGTGGGTTTGTTGGTTGATTGGTTTCATGTGTATAGAGCTGGTTGGTTGCTTGGTTGGTTGGGTAGTTTTACATGTATAGAGCTGGTTAGTTTTACGTGTATAGAGCTGGTTGGTTGGTTAGTTTTATGTGTATAGAGCTGGTTAGTTTTGCGTGTACAGGGCTCGCTACTTTTACGTGTATAGGGCTGGTTAGTTTTACGTGTATAGGGCTGGTTAGTTTTGCGTGTATAGGGCTGGTTAGTTTTATGGGTATAGGGTGGATTTGTTGGTTGGTTGGTTGGTTTTACGTGTATAGAGCTGGTTGGTTGGTTAGTTTTACGTGTATAGAGCTGGTTAGTTTTATGTGTATAGAGCTGGTTAGTTTTACGTGTATAGAGCTGGTTAGTTTTACGTGTATAGAGCTGGTTAATTTTACGTGTATAGAGCTCGTTAGTTTTACGTGTATAGGGCTGGTTAGTTTTACGGGTATAGGGCTGGTTTGTTGGTTGGTTGGTTGGTTTTATGTGTATGGAGCTGGTTAGTTTTACGTGTATGGAGCTGGTTAGTCTTACGTGTATGGAGCTGGTTAGTTTTACGTGTATGGAGCTGGTTAGTTTTACGTGTATAGAGCTGGTTAGTTTTACGTGTATAGAGCTGGTTAGTTTTACATGTATAGGGCTGGTCAGTTTTACGTGTATAGGGCTGGTCAGTTTTACGTGTATAGGGCTGGTTAGTTTTACGTGAATAGGGCTGGTCAGTGTTACGTGATAGGGCTGGTTACTTTTACGTATATAGGGCTGGTTAAGTTTGCATGTATAGGGCTGGTTAGTATTACGTGTATAGGGCTGGTTAGTGTTACGTGTATAGGGTGGGTTTGTTGTTTGGTTGGTTTTATGTGTATAGAGCTGGTTGGTCGCTTGTTTGTTGGTTAGTTTTACGTGTATAGAGCTGGTTAGTTTTACGATTATAGAGCTGGTTGGTTGGTTGGTTAGTTTTATGTGTATAGAGCTGGTTAGTTTTACGTGTATAGGGCTCGTTACTTTTACGTGTATAGGGCTGTTTAAGTTTGCGTGTACAGGGCTGGTTAGTGTTACATGCATAGGGTGGGTTTGTTGGTTGGTTAGTTTTATGTGTATAGAGCTGGTTGGTTGCTTGGTTGTTGGTTAGTATTACGTGTATAGAGCTGGTTAGTTTTACGTGTATAGAGCTGGTTGGTTGGTTGGTTAGTTTTACGTGTATAGAGCTGGTTAGTTTTACGTGTATAGGGCTGGTCAGTTTTACGTGTATAGGGCTGGTCAGTTTTACGTGTATAGGGCTGGTTAGTTTTACGTGTATAGGGCTGGTTAGTTTAACGTGTACAGGGCTGGTTAGTTTTACGTGTATAGGGCTGGTTAGTTTTACGTGTATAGGGCTGGTTAGTTTTACGTGTATAGGGCTGGTTAGTTTTACGTGTATAGGGCTGGTTAGTTTAACGTGTACAGGGCTGGTTAGTTTTACGTGTATAGGGCTGGTTAGTTTTACGTGTATAGGGCTGGTTAGTGTTACGTGTACAGGGTGGGTTTTTTGGTTGATTGGTTTCATGTGTATAGAGCTGGTTGGTTGCTTGGTTGGTTGGGTAGTTTTACATGTATAGAGCTGGTTAGTTTTACGTGTATAGAGCTGGTTGGTTGGTTAGTTTTATGTGTATAGAGCTGGTTAGTTTTGCGTGTACAGGGCTCGCTACTTTTACGTGTATAGGGCTGGTTAGTTTTACGTGTATAGGGCTGGTTAGTTTTGCGTGTATAGGGCTGGTTAGTTTTATGGGTATAGGGTGGGTTTGTTGGTTGGTTGGTTGGATTTACGTGTATAGAGCTGGTTGGTTGGTTAGTTTTACGTGTATAGAGCTGGTTAGTTTTATGTGTATAGAGCTGGTTAGTTTTACGTGTATAGAGCTGGTTAGTTTTACGTGTATAGAGCTGGTTAATTTTACGTGTATAGAGCTCGTTAGTTTTACGTGTATAGGGCTGGTTAGTTTTACGGGTATAGGGCTGGTTTGTTGGTTGGTTGGTTGGTTTTATGTGTATGGAGCTGGTTAGTTTTACGTGTATGGAGCTGGTTAGTCTTACGTGTATGGAGCTGGTTAGTTTTACGTGTATGGAGCTGGTTAGTTTTACGTGTATAGAGCTGGTTAGTTTTACGTGTATAGAGCTGGTTAGTTTTACATGTATAGGGCTGGTCAGTTTTACGTGTATAGGGCTGGTCAGTTTTACGTGTATAGGGCTGGTTAGTTTTACGTGAATAGGGCTGGTCAGTGTTACGTGATAGGGCTGGTTACTTTTACGTATATAGGGCTGGTTAAGTTTGCGTGTATAGGGCTGGTTAGTATTACGTGTATAGGGCTGGTTAGTGTTACGTGTATAGGGTGGGTTTGTTGTTTGGTTGGTTTTATGTGTATAGAGCTGGTTGGTCGCTTGTTTGTTGGTTAGTTTTACGTGTATAGAGCTGGTTAGTTTTACGATTATAGAGCTGGTTGGTTGGTTGGTTAGTTTTATGTGTATAGAGCTGGTTAGTTTTACGTGTATAGGGCTCGTTACTTTTACGTGTATAGGGCTGTTTAAGTTTGCGTGTACAGGGCTGGTTAGTGTTACATGCATAGGGTGGGTTTGTTGGTTGGTTAGTTTTATGTGTATAGAGCTGGTTGGTTGCTTGGTTGTTGGTTAGTATTACGTGTATAGAGCTGGTTAGTTTTACGTGTATAGAGCTGGTTGGTTGGTTGGTTAGTTTTACGTGTATAGAGCTGGTTAGTTTTACGTGTATAGGGCTGGTCAGTTTTACGTGTATAGGGCTGGTCAGTTTTACGTGTATAGGGCTGGTTAGTTTTACGTGTATAGGGCTGGTTAGTTTAACGTGTACAGGGCTGGTTAGTTTTACGTGTATAGGGCTGGTTAGTTTTACGTGTATAGGGCTGGTTAGTTTTACGTGTATAGGGTGGGTTTGTTGGTTGGTTGGTTGGTTTTATGTGTATGAAGCTGGTTAGTTTTATGTGTATAGAGCTGGTTGGTTGGTTGGTAAGTTTAAGGTGTATAGAGCTGGTTAGTTTTATGTGTATAGAGCTGGTTAGTTTTACGTGTATAGGGCTGGTCAGTTTTACGTGTATAGAGCTGGTTGGTTGGTTGATTCGTTTTACGTGTATAGAGCTGGTTAGTTTTACATGTATAGGGCTGGTTAGTTTTACGTGTATAGGGCTGGTCAGTTTTATGTGTATAGGGCTGGTTACTTTTACGTGTATAGGGCTGGTTAGTTTTACGTGTATAGGGCTGGTTAGTTTTACGTGTATAGGGCTGGTTAGTTTTACGTGTATTGGGCTGGTTAGTTTTACGTGTATTGGGCTGTTAGCTTTACGCGTATAGGGCTGGTTAGTTTTACGTGTATAGGGCTGGTAAGTTTTACGTGTATAGGGCTGGTAATGGGCCATTCCCATCTGTACCGGGTCGGCCCGGGCCGGGTAGCCACAGTCGGCCCCAGCCTGACCCGGTTGATTCCACACATCCTTGTCTTGAGCCCATGCGGGCTGATTCTACCCACCAATCAGAGGCTTGCTCTAATGGAAGGTGTGAATTTGCTGTCAGCAGTGGGTGTGTTGGCCCTGGTCGACCTGAAGCAGACCCCCTCGAGAAGAGGGCTGAGAATGAGCCTTGGTTGGCCCGGAAAAATACCAGGCCACCCAGATATGTAAACAACCTACGCTACCCAGCCCGTGCCGACCCGGTACAGATGGAAATGTCCCATTAGTTTTACGTGTATAGGGCTGGTTAGTTTTACGTGTAGAGGGCTGGTTAGTTTTACGTGTATAGGGCTGGTTAGTTTTACGTGTATTGGGCTGTTTAGTTTTACGTGTATTGGGCTGGTTAGTTTTACGTGTATTGGGCTGGTTAGTTTTACGTGTATAGGGCTGTTAATTTTACGTGTATAGGGCTGGTTAGTTTTACGTGTATAGGGCTGGTTAGTTTTACGTGTATAGGGCTGGTAATGGGCCATTTCCATCTGTACCGGGTCGGCCCGGGCCGGGTAGCCACAGTCGGCCCCAGCCTGACCCGGTTGATTCCACACATCCTTGTCTTAAGCCCATGTGGGCTGATTCTACCCACCAATCAGAGGCTTGCCCTAATGGAAGGTGTGAATTTGCTGTCAGCAGTGGGTATGTTGGTCCTGGTCGGCCTGAAGCAGACCCCCTCGAGAAGAGGGCTGAGAATGAGCCTTGGTTGGCCCGGAAAAATACCAGGCCACCCAGATATCTAAAAAACCTACGCTACCCGGCCCGGGCCGACCCGGTACAGATGGAAATGGCCCATTAGTTTTACGTGTATATTGCTGGTTCGTTTTACGTTTATAGGGCTGGTTAGTTTTACGTTTATAGGGCTGGTTACTTTTATGTGTATAGGGCTGGTTACTTTTACGTGTATAGGGCAGGTTAAGTTTGCGTGTATAGGGCAGGTTAGGTTTGCGTGTATAGGGCTGGTCAGTTTTACGTGTATAGGGCTGGTCAGTTTTACGTGTATAGGGCTGGTTAGTTTTACGTGTATAGGGTGGGCTTGTTGGTTGGTTGGTTTTATGTGTATAGAGCTAATTGGTTGGTCGGTTAGTTTTATGTGTATAGAGCTGGTTAGTTTGATGTGTATAGAGCTGGTTAGTTTGACGTGTATAGGGCTGGTTAGTTTTACGTGTATAGGGCTGGTTAGTTTTACGTGTATAGGGCTGGTTGGTTTTACGTGAATAGGGCTGGTTAGTTTTGCGTTCATAGGGCTGGTTAGTTTTACGTGTATAGGGCTGGTTAGTTTTACGTGTATAGGGCTGGTTAGTTTTACGTGTATAGGGCTGGTAATGGGCCATTCCCATCTGTACCGGGTCGGCCCGGGCCGGGTAGCCACAGTCGGCCCCAGCCTGACCCGGTTGATTCCACACATCCTTGTCTTAAGCCCATGTGGGCTGATTCTACCCACCAATCAGAGGCTTGCTCTAATGGAAGGTGTGAATTTGCTGTCAGCAGTGGGTGTGTTGGCCCTGGTCGGCCTGAAGCAGACCCCCTCGAGAAGAGGGCTGAGAATGAGCCTTGGTTGGCCTGGAAAAATACCAGGCCACCCAGATATGTAAACAATCTACGCTACCCGGCCCGGGCCGACCCGGTACAGATGGAAATGGCCCATTAGTTTTATGTGTATAGGGCTGGTTAGTTTTACGTTCATAGGGCTGGTTAGTTTTACGTTTATAGGGCTGGTTACTTTTATGTGTATAGGGCTGGTTACTTTTACGTGTATAGGGCAGGTTAAGTTTGCGTGTATAGGGCTGGTTAGTTTTACGTGTATAGGGTGGGTTTGTTGGTTGGTTGGTTTTATGTGTATACAGCTGGTTGGTTGGTCGGTTAGTTTTATGTGTATAGAGCTGGTTAGTTTGACGTGTATAGGGCTCCTTAGTTTTGCGTGTATAGGGCTGGTTACTTTTACGGGTATAGGGCTGGGTAGTTTTACGGGTATAGGGTGGGTTTATTGGTTGGTTGGTTGGTTTTATGTGTATGGAGCTGGTTAGTTTTATGTGTATAGAGCTGGTTGGTTGGTTGGTAAGTTTTACGTGTATAGAGCTGGTTACTTTTACGTGTATAGGGCTGGTTAGTGTTACGTGTACAGGGTGGGTTTGTTGGTTGACTGGTTTTATGTGTATAGAGCTGGTTGGTTGCTTGGTTGGTTGGGTAGTTTTACGTGTATAGAGCTGGTTAGTTTTACATGTATAGAGCTGGTTGGTTGGTTAGTTTTATGTGTATAGAGCTGGTTAGTTTTAAGTGTACAGGGCTCGCTACTTTTACGTGTATAGGGCTGGTTAGTTTTACGTGTATAGGGCTGGTTAGTTTTGCGTGTATAGGGCTGGTTAGTTTTATGGGTATAGGGTGGGTTTGTTGGTTGGTTGGTTGGTTTTACGAGTATAGAGCTGGTTGGTTGGTTAGTTTTACGTGTATAGAGCTGGTTAGTTTTACGTGTATAGAGCTGGTTAGTTTTACGTGTATAGAGCTGGTTAGTTTTACGTGAATAGAGCTGGTTAATTTTACGTGTATAGAGCTGGTTAATTTTACGTGTATAGAGCTCGTTAGTTTTACGTGTATAGGGCTGGTTAGTTTTACGGGTATAGGGCTGGTTTGTTGGTTGGTTGGTTGGTTTATGTGTATGGAGCTGGTTAGTTTTACGTGTATGGAGCTGGTTAGTCTTACGTGTATGGAGCTGGTTAGTTTTACGTGTATGGAGCTGGTTAGTTTTACGTGTATAGAGCTGGTTAGTTTTACGTGTATAGAGCTGGTTAGTTTTACATGTATAGGGCTGGTCAGTTTTACGTGTATAGGGCTGGTCAGTTTTACGTGTATAGGGCTGGTTAGTTTTACGTGAATAGGGCTGGTCAGTGTTATGTGATAGGGCTGGATACTTTTACGTATATAGGGCTGGTTAAGTTTGCGTGTATAGGGCTGGTTAGTATTACGTGTATAGGGCTGGTTAGTGTTACGTGTATAGGGTGGGTTTGTTGTTTGGTTGGTTTTATGTGTATAGAGCTGGTTGGTCGCTTGTTTGTTGGTTAGTTTTACGTGTATAGAGCTGGTTAGTTTTACGATTATAGAGCTGGTTGGTTGGTTGGTTAGTTTTATGTGTATAGAGCTGGTTAGTTTTACGTGTATAGGGCTCGTTACTTTTACGTGTATAGGGCTGGTTAAGTTTGCGTGTACAGGGCTGGTTAGTGTTACATGCATAGGGTGGGTTTGTTGGTTGGTTAGTTTTATGTGTATAGAGCTGGTTGGTTGCTTGGTTGTTGGTTAGTATTATGTGTATAGAGCTGGTTAGTTTTACGTGTATAGAGCTGGTTGGTTGGTTGGTTAGTTTTACGTGTATAGAGCTGGTTAGTTTTACGTGTATAGGGCTGGTCAGTTTTACGTGTATAGGGCTGGTCAGTTTTACGTGTATAGGGCTGGTTAGTTTTACATGTATAGGGCTGGTTAGTTTTACGTGTACAGGGCTGGTTAGTTTTACGTGTATAGGGCTGGTTAGTTTTACGTGTATAGGGCTGGTTAGTTTTACGTGTATAGGGTGGGTTTGTTGGTTGGTTGGTTTTACGAGTATATAGCTGGTTGGTTGGTTGGTTAGTTTTACATCTATAGAGCTTGTTAGTTTTACGTGTATAGAGCTGGTTAGTTTTACGTGTATAGAGCTGGTTGGTTGGTTGATTCGTTTCACGTGTATAGAGCTGGTTAGTTTTACATGTATAGGGCTGGTTAGTTTTACGTGTATAGGGCTGGTCAGTTTTACGTGTATAGGGCTGGTTACTTTTACGTGTATAGGGCTGGTTAGTTTTATTTGTATAGGGCTGGTTAGTTTTACGTGTATAGGGCTGGTTAGTTTTACGTGTAGTGGGCTGGTTAGTTTTACGTGTATTGGGCTGTTAGCTTTACGCGTACAGGGCTGGTTAGTTTTACGTGTATAGGGCTGGTTAGTTTTACGTGTATAGGGCTGGTAATGGGCCATTCCCATCTGTACCGGGTCGGCCCGGGCCGGGTAGCCACAGTCGGCCCCAGCCTGACCCGGTTGATTCCACACATCCTTGTCTTAAGCCCATGTGGGCTGATTCTACCCACCAATCAGAGGCTTGCTCTAATGGAAGGTGTGAATTTGCTGTCAGCAGTGGGTGTGTTGGCCCTGGTCGGCCTGAAGCAGACCCCCTTGAGAAGAGGGCTGAGAATGAGCCTTGGTTGGCCCGGAAAAATACCAGGCCACCCAGATATGTAAACAACCTACGCTACCCAGCCCGTGCCGACCCGGTACAGATGGAAATGTCCCATTAGTTTTACGTGTATAGGGCTGGTTAGTTTTACGTGTATAGGGCTGGTTAGTTTTACGTGTATAGGGCTGGTTAGTTTTACGTGTATTGGGCTGGTTAGTTTTACGTGTATTGGGCTGGTTAGTTTTACGTGTATTGGGCTGGTTAGTTTTACGTGTATAGGGCTGTTAGTTTTACGTGTATAGGGCTGGTTAGTTTTACGTGTATAGGGCTGGTTAGTTTTACGTGTATAGGGCTGGTAATGGGCCATTTCCATCTGTACCGGGTCGGCCCGGGCCGGGTAGCCACAGTCGGCCCCAGCCTGACCCGGTTGATTCCACACATCCTTGTCTTAAGCCCATGTGGGCTGATTCTACCCACCAATCAGAGGCTTGCTCTAATGGAAGGTGTGAATTTGCTGTCAGCAGTGGGGGTGTTGGCCCTGGTCGTCCTGAAGCAGACCCCCTCGAGAAGAGGGCTGAGAATGAGCCTTGGTTGGCCCGGAAAAATACCAGGCCACCCAGATATGTAAACAACCTACGCTACCCGGCCCGGGCCGACCCGGTACAGATGGAAATGGCCCATTAGTTTTACGTGTATAGGGCTGGTTAGTTTTACGTTTATAGGGCTGGTTACTTTTATGTGTATAGGGCTGGTTACTTTTACGTGTATAGGGCAGGTTAAGTTTGCGTGTATAGGGCAGGTTAAGTTTGCGTGTATAGGGCTGGTCAGTTATACTTGTATAGGGCTGGTCAGTTTTACGTGTATAGGGCTGGTTAGTTTGACGTGTATAGGGTGGGCTTGTTGGTTGGTTGGTTTTATGTGTATAGAGCTAATTGGTTGGTGGGTTAGTTTTATGTGTATAGAGCTGGTTAGTTTGACGTGTATAGAGCTGGTTAGTTTTACGTGTATAGGGCTGGTTAGTTTTACGTGTATAGGGCTGGTTAGTTTTACGTGTATAGGACTGGTTACATTTATGTATATAGGGCTGGTTACGTTTGCGTGTATAGGGCTGGCTAGTTTTACGTGTATAGGGCTGGTTAGTTTTACGTGTATAGGGCTGGTTAGTTTTGCGTGTATAGGGCTGGTTAGTTTTACGGGTATAGGGCTGGTTAGTTTTACGGGTATAGGGTGGGTTTGTTGGTTTGTTGGTTGGTTTTATGTGTATGGAGCTGGTTAGTTTTATGTGTATAGAGCTGATTGGTTGGTTGGTAAGTTTTACGTGTATAGAGCTGGTTAGTTTTATGTGTATAGAGCTGGTCAGTTTTAGGTGTATAGGGCTGGTCAGTTTTACGTGTATAGGGCTGGTCAGTTTTACGTGTATATGGCTGGTCAGTTTTACGTGTATAGGGCTGGTAAGTTTTACGTGTAAAGGGCTGGTTAGTTTTACGTGTATAGGGCTGGTTAGTTTTACGTGTATAGGGCTGGTCAGTTTTACGTGTATAGGGCTGGTCAGTTTTACGTGTATAGGGCTGGTTAGTTTTACGTGTATAGGGCAGGTTAGTTTAACGTGTGTAGGGCTGGTTACTTTTACGTGTATAGGGCTGGTTACTTTTACGTGTATAGGGCTGGTTACTTTTACGTGTATAGGGCTGGTTACTTTTACGTGTATAGGGCTGGTTGCTTTTACGTGTATAGGGCTGGTTACATTTATGTGTATTGGGCTGATTAAGTTTGCGTGTATAGGGCTGGTTAGTTTTATGTGTATAGGGCAGGTTTGTTGGTTGGTTAGTTATACGTGTATAGAGCTGGTTAGTTTTACGTGTATAGAGCTGGTTGGTTGGTTGGTTAGTTTTATGTGTATAGAGCTGGTTAGTTTTACGTGTATAGGGCTCGTTAGTTTTACGTGTATAGGGCTCGTTAGTTTTACGTGTATAGGGCTGGTTAGTTTTGCGTGTATAGGGCTGGTTAGTTTTGCGTGTATAGGGCTGGTTAGTTTTACGGGTATAGGTTGGGTTTGTTGGTTGGTTGGTTTTATGTATATAGAGCTGGTTAGTTTTACGTGTACAGGGCTGGTCAGTTTTACGTGTATAGGGCTGGTCAGTTTTACGTGTATAGGGCTGGTCAGTTTTACGTGTATAGGGCTGGTCGGTTTTACGTGTATAGGGCTGGTCAGTTTTACGTGTATAGGGCTGGTCAGTTTTAAGTGTATAGGGCTGGTCAGTTTTACGTGTATAGGGCAGGGCAGTTTTACGTGTATAGGGCTGGTCAGTTTTACGTGTATAGGGCTGGTCAGTTTTACGTGTATAGGGCTGGTTAGTTTTGCGTGTATAGGGCTGGTTAGTTTTACGGGTATAGGGCTGGTTAGTTTTACGGGTATAGGGTGGGTTTGTTGGTTGGTTGGTTGGTTTTACGTGTATAGAGCTGGTTAGTTATTTGTGTATAGGGCTGGTTTGTTGGTTGGTCAGTTTTACGTGTATAGAGCTGGTTAGTTTTACGTGTATAGAGCTGGTTGGTTGGTTGGTGAATTTAATGTGTATAGTGCTGGTCAGTTTTATGTGTATACGGCTGGTCAGTTTTACGTGTATAGGGCTGGTTAGTTTTACGTGTATAGGGCTGGTTAGTTTTACGAGTATAGGACTGGTTAGTTTTACGTGTATAGGGCTGGTCAGTTTTACGTGTATAGGGCTGGTCAGTTTTACATGTATAGGGCTGGTTAGTTTTACGCGTATAGGGCTGGTTAGTTTAACGTGTGTAGGGCTGGTTAGTTTAACGTGTGTAGGGCTGGTCAGTTTTACATGTATAGGGCTGGTTACTTTTACGTGTATAGGGCTGGTTACTTTTACGTGTATAGGGCTGGTTACTTTTACGTGTATAGGGCTGGTTACTTTTACGTGTATAGGGCTGGTTACATTTATGTGTATAGGGCTGGTTACGTTTGCGTGTATAGGGCTGGTTAGTTTTATGTGTATAGGGCTGGTTTGTTGGTTGGTTAGTTTTACGTGTATAGAGCTGGTTAGTTTTATGTGTATAGAGCTGGTTGGTTGGTTGGTTAGTTTTATATGTATAGAGCTGGTTAGTTTTACGTGTATAGGGCTCGTAGTTTTATGTGTATAGGGCTCATTAGTTTTACGTGTACAGGGCTGGTTAGTTTTGCGTGTATAGGGCTGGTTAGTTTTGCGTGTATAGGGCTGGTTAGTTTTACGGGTACAGGGCTGGTTAGTTTTACGGGTATAGGGTGGGTTTGTTGGTTTGTTGGTTGGTTTTATGTGTATGGAGCTGGTTAGTTTTATGTGTATAGAGCTGGTCAGTTTTACGTGTATAGGGCTGGTAAGTTTTACGTGTATAGGGCTGGTCAGTTTTACGTGTATACGGCTGGTCAGTTTTACGTGTATAGGGCTGGTTAGTTTTACGTGTAAAGGGCTGGTTAGTTTTACGTGTATAGGGCTGGTTAGTTTTACGTGTATAGGCCTGGTCAGTTTTACGTGTATAGGGCTGGTCAGTTTTACGTGTATAGGGCTGGTTAGTTTTACGTGTATAGGGCTGGTTAGTTTAACGTGTGTAGGGCTGGTTACTTTTACGTGTATAGGGCTGGTTACTTTTACGTGTATAGGGCTGGTTACTTTTACGTGTATAGGGCTGGTTACTTTTAAGTGTATAGGGCTGGTTGCTTTTACGTCTATAGGGCTGGTTACATTTATGTGTATAGGGCTGGTTAAGTTTGCGTGTATAAGGCTGGTTAGTTTTATGTGTATAGGGCTGGTTTGTTGGTTGGTTAGTTTTACGTGTATATAGCTGGTTGGTTGGTTGGTTAGTTTTATGTGTATAGAGCTGGTTAGTTTTACGTGCATAAGGCTCGTTAGTTTTACGTGTATAGGGCTCGTTAGTTTTACGTGTATAGGGCTGGTTAGTTTTGCGTGTATAGGGCTGGTTAGTTTTGCGTGTATAGGGCTGGTTAGTTTTACGGGTATAGGTTGGGTTTGTTGGTTGGTTGGTTTTATGTGTATAGAGCTGGTTAGTTTTACGTGTACAGGGCTGGTCAGTTTTACGTGTATAGGGCTGGTCAGTTTTACGTGTATAGGGCTGGTCAGTTTTACGTGTATAGGGCTGGTCGGTTTTACGTGTATAGGGCTGGTCAGTTTTACGTGTATAGGGCTGGTCAGTTTTAAGTGTATACGGCATGTCAGTTTTACGTGTATAGGGCTGGTCAGTTTTACGTGTATAGGGCTGGTCAGTTTTACGTGTATAGGGCTGGTCAGTTTTACTTGTATAGGGCTGGTTAGTTTTACGTGTATAGGGCTGGTTAGTTTTACGTGTATAGGGCTGGTTAGTTTTACGTGTATAGGGCTGGTTAGTTTAACATGTGTAGGGCTGGTCAGTTTAACGTGTGTAGGGCTGGTCAGTTTTACATGTATAGGGCTGGTTACTTTTACGTGTATAGGGCTGGTTACTTTTACGTGTATAGGGCTGGTTACTTTTACGTGTATTGGGCTGGTTACTTTTACGTGTATTGGGCTGGTTGCTTTTACGTGTATAGGGCTGGTTGGTTGGTTGGTTACTTTTATGTGTATAGAGCTGGTTAGTTTTACGTGTATAGGGCTCGTTAGTTTTACGTGTATAGGGCTGGTTAGTTTTGCGTGTATAGGGCTGGTTAGTTTTACGTGTATAGGGTTGGTTTGTTGGTTGGTTAGTTTTACGTGTATAGAGCTGGTTAGATTTACGTGTATAGAGCTGGTTGGTTGGTTGGTTAGTTTTATGTGTATAGAGCTGGTTAGTTTTACATGTATAGGGCTCGTTAGTTTTACGTGTATAGGGCTCGTTAGTTTTGCGTATAGGGCTGGTTAGTTTTGCGTGTATAGGGCTGGTTATTTTTGCGTGTATAGGGCTGGTTAGTTTTACGGGTATAGGGCTGGTTTGTTTTACGGGTATAGGGCTGGTTTGTTTTAGGGGTATAGGGTGGGTTTGTTGGTTAGTTTTATGTGTATAGAGCTGGTTGGTTGGTTGGTAAGTTTTACGTGTATAGAGCTGGTTAGTTTTATGTGTATAGAGCTGGTTAGTTTTACGTGTATAGGGCTGGTCAGTTTTACGTGTATAGGGCTGGTCAGTTTTACGTGTATACGGCTGGTCAGTTTTACGTGTATAGGGCTGGTTAGTTTTACGTGTATAGGGCTGGTTAGTTTTACGTGTATAGGGCTGGTCAGTTTTACGTGTATAGGGCTGGTCAGTTTTACGTGTATAGGGCTGGTTAGTTTTACGTGTATAGGGCTGGTTAGTTTAACATGTGTAGGGCTGGTCAGTTTAACGTGTGTAGGGCTGGTCAGTTTTACATGTATAGGGCTGGTTACTTTTACGTGTATAGGGCTGGTTACTTTTACGTGTATAGGGCTGGTTACTTTTACGTGTATTGGGCTGGTTGCTTTTACGTGTATAGGGCTGGTTACATAAATGTGTATAGGGCTGGTTAAGTTTGCGTGTATAGGGCTGGTTAAGTTTGCGTGTATAGGGCTGGTTAGTTTTACATGTATAGGGTTGGTTTGTTGGTTGGTTAGTTTTACGTGTATAGAGCTGGTTAGTTTTACGTGTATAGAGCTGGTTGGTTGGTTGGTTACTTTTATGTGTATAGAGCTGGTTAGTTTTACGTGTATAGGGCTCGTTAGTTTTACGTGTATAGGGCTGGTTAGTTTTGCGTGTATAGGGCTGGTTAGTTTTACGTGTATAGGGTTGGTTTGTTGGTTGGTTAGTTTTACGTGTATAGAGCTGGTTAGTTTTACGTGTATAGAGATGGTTGGTTGGTTGGTTAGTTTTATGTGTATAGAGCTGGTTAGTTTTACATGTATAGGGCTCGTTAGTTTTACGTGTATAGGGCTCGTTAGTTTTGCGTATAGGGCTGGTTAGTTTTGCGTGTATAGGGCTGGTTAGTTTTGCGTGTATAGGGCTGGTTAGTTTTACGGGTATAGGGCTGGTTTGTTTTACGGGTATAGGGCTGGTTTGTTTTAGGGGTATAGGGTGGGTTTGTTGGTTAGTTTTATGTGTATAGAGCTGGTTGGTTGGTTGGTAAGTTTTACGTGTATAGAGCTGGTTAGTTTTATGTGTATAGAGCTGGTTAGTTTTACGTGTATAGGGCTGGTCAGTTTTACGTGTATAGGGCTGGTCAGTTTTACGTGTATACGGCTGGTCAGTTTTACGTGTATAGGGCTGGTTAGTTTTACGTGTATAGGGCTGGTTAGTTTTACGTGTATAGGGCTGGTTAGTTTTACGTGTATAGGGCTGGTCAGTTTTACGTGTATAGGGCTGGTTACTTTTACGTGGATAGGGCTGGTTACTTTTACGTGTATAGGGCTGGTTACTTTTACGTGTATAGGGCAGATTACTTTTACGTGTATAGGGCTGGTTACATTTATGTGTATAGGGCTGGGTAAGTTTGCGTGTATAGGGCTGGTTAGTTTTATGTGTATAGGGCTGGTTTGTTGGTTGGTTAGTTTTACGTGTATAGAGCTGGTTGGTTGGTTGGTTAGTTTTATGTGTATAGAGCTGGTTAGTTTTACGTGTATAGGGCTCGTTAGTTTTACGTGTATAGGGCTCGTTAATTTTACGTGTACAGGGCTGTTTAGTTTTGCGTGTATAGGGCTGGTTAGTTTTGCGTGTATAGGGCTGGTTAGTTTTACGTGTATAGGGTGGGTTTGTTGGTTGGTTGGTTGGTTTAACGTGTATATAGCTGGTTGGTTGGTTAGTTTTACATCTATAAAGCTGGTTAGTTTGACGTGTATAGAGCTGGTTAGTTTTACGTGTATAGAGCTGGTTGGTTGGTTGGTTGGTTAGTTTTACGTGTATAGAGCTGGTTAGTTTTACGTGTATAGGGCTGGTCAGTTTTACGTGTATAGGGCTGGTTAGTTTTAAGTGTATTGGGCTGGTCAGTTTTACGTGTATTGGGCTGGTTAGTTTTACGTGTATTGGGCTGGTTAGTTTTACGTGTATAGGGCTGTTAGTTTTACGTGTATAGGGCTGGTTAGCTTTACGTGTATAGGGCTGGTAATGGGCCATTCCCATCTGTACCGGGTCGGCCCGGGCCGGGTAGCCACAGTCGGCCCCAGCCTAACCCGGTTGATTCCACACATCCTTGTCTTAAGCCCATGTGGGCTGATTCTACCCACCAATCAGAGGCTTGCTCTAATGGAAGGTGTGAATTTGCTGTCAGCAGTGGGTATGTTGGCCCTGGTCGGCCTGAAGCAGACCCCCTCGAGAAGAGGGCTGAGAATGAGCCTTGGTTGGCCCGGAAAAATACCAGGCCACCCAGATATGTAAACAAGCTACGCTACCCGGCCCGGGCTGACCCGGTACTGATGGAAATGGCCCATTAGTTTTACGTGTATAGGGCTGGTTAGTTTTACGTTTATAGGGCTGGTTACTTTTATGTGTATAGGGCTGGTTACTTTTATGTGTATAGGGCTGGTTACTTTTACGTGTATAGGGCAGGTTAAGTTTGCGTGTATAGGGCAGGTTAAGTTTGCGTGTATAGGGCTGGTCAGTTTTACGTGTATAGGGCTGGTCAGTTTTACGTGTATAGGGCTGGTCAGTTTTACGTGTATTGGGCTGGTTAGTTTTACGTGTATAGGGTGGGCTTGTTGGTTGGTTGGTTTTATGTGTATAGAGCTAATTGGTTGGTCGGTTAGTTTTATGTGTATAGAGCTGGTTAGTTTGACGTGTATAGAGCTGGTTAGTTTGACGTGTATAGAGCTGGTTAGTTTGACGTGTATAGGGCTGGTTAGTTTTACGTGTATAGGGCTGGTTAGTTTTACGTGCATAGGGCTGGTTGGTTTTACGTGTATAGGGCTGGTTAGTTTTGCGTGTATAGGGCTGGTTAGTTTTACGTGTATAGGGCTGGTTAGTTTTACGTGTATAGGGCTGGTTAGTTTTACGTGTATAGGGCTGGCAATGGGCCATTCCCATCTGTACCGGGTCGGCCCGGGCCGGGTAGCCCCAGTCGGCCCCAGCCTGGCCCGGTTGATTCCACACATCCTTGTCTTAAGCCCATTTGGGCTGATTCTACCCACCAATCAGAGGCTTGCTCTAATGGAAGGTGTGAATTTGCTGTCAGAAGTGGGTGTGTTGGCCCTGGTCGACCTGAAGCAGACCCCCTCGAGAAGAGGGCTGAGAATGAGCCTTGCTTGGCCCGGAAAAATACCAGGCCACCCAGATATGTAAACAATCTACGCTACCCGGCCCGGGCCGACCCGGTACAGATGGAAATGGCCCATTAGTTTTACGTGTATAGAGCTGGTTAGTTTTCCGTTCATAGGGCTGGTTAGTTTTACGTTTATAGGGCTGGTTACTTTTATGTGTATAGGGCTGGTTACTTTTACATGTATAGGGCAGGTTAAGTTTGCGTGTATAGGTCTGGTTAGTTTTAAGTGTATAGGGTGGGTTTGTTGGTTGGTTGGTTTTATGTGTATAGAGCTGGTTGGTTGGTCGGTTAGTATTATGTGAATAAGGCTGGTCAGTTTTACGTGTATAGGGCTGATCAGTTTTACGTGTATTGGGCTGGTTAGTTTTACGTGTATAGGGTGGGCTTGTTGGTTGGTTGGTTTTATGTGTATAGAGCTAATTGGTTGGTCGGTTAGTTTTATGTGTATAGAGCTGGTTAGTTTGACGTGTATAGAGCTGGTTAGTTTGACGTCTATAGGGCTGGTTAGTTTTACGTGTATAGGGCTGGTTAGTTTTACGTGTATAGGGCTGGTTAGTTTTACGTGCATAGGGCTGGTTGGTTTTACGTGTATAGGGCTGGTTAGTTTTGCGTGTATAGGGCTGGTTAGTTTTACGTGTATAGGGCTGGTTAGTTTTACGTGTATAGGGCTGGTTAGTTTTACGTGTATAGGGCTGGCAATGGGCCATTCCCATCTGTACCGGGTCGGCCCGGGCCGGGTAGCCCCAGTCGGCCCCAGCCTGGCCCGGTTGATTCCACACATCCTTGTCTTAAGCCCATTTGGGCTGATTCTACCCACCAATCAGAGGCTTGCTCTAATGGAAGGTGTGAATTTGCTGTCAGAAGTGGGTGTGTTGGCCCTGGTCGGCCTGAAGCAGACCCCCTCGAGAAGAGGGCTGAGAATGAGCCTTGGTTGGCCCGGAAAAATACCAGGCCACCCAGATATGTAAACAATCTACGCTACCCGGCCCGGGCCGACCCGGTACAGATGGAAATGGCCCATTAGTTTTACGTGTATAGAGCTGGTTAGTTTTCCGTTCATAGGGCTGGTTAGTTTTACGTTTATAGGGCTGGTTACTTTTATGTGTATAGGGCTGGTTACTTTTACGTGTATAGGGCAGGTTAAGTTTGCGTGTATAGGGCTGGTTAGTTTTAAGTGTATAGGGTGGGTTTGTTGGTTGGTTGGTTTTATGTGTATAGAGCTGGTTGGTTTGTCGGTTAGTATTATGTGTATAGGGCTGGTCAGTTTTACGTGTATAGGGCTGGTCAGTTTTACGTGTATTGGGCTGGTTAGTTTTACGTGTATAGGGTGGGCTTGTTGGTTGGTTGGTTTTATGTGTATAGAGCTAATTGGTTGGTCGGTTAGTTTTATGTGTATAGAGCTGGTTAGTTTGACGTGTATAGAGCTGGTTAGTTTGACGTGTATAGGGCTGGTTAGTTTTACGTGTATAGGGCTGGTTAGTTTTACGTGTATAGGGCTGGATAGTTTTACGTGCATAGGGCTGGTTGGTTTTACGTGTATAGGGCTGGTTAGTTTTGCGTGTATAGGGCTGGTTAGTTTTACGTGTATAGGGCTGGTTAGTTTTACGTGTATAGGGCTGGTTAGTTTTACGTGTATAGGGCTGGCAATGGGCCATTCCCATCTGTACCGGGTCGGCCCGGGCCGGGTAGCCCCAGTCGGCCCCAGCCTGGCCCGGTTGATTCCACACATCCTTGTCTTAAGCCCATTTGGGCTGATTCTACCCACCAATCAGAGGCTTGCTCTAATGGAAGGTGTGAATTTGCTGTCAGAAGTGGGTGTGTTGGCCCTGGTCGACCTGAAGCAGACCCCCTCGAGAAGAGGGCTGAGAATGAGCCTTGCTTGGCCCGGAAAAATACCAGGCCACCCAGATATGTAAACAATCTACGCTACCCGGCCCGGGCCGACCCGGTACAGATGGAAATGGCCCATTAGTTTTACGTGTATAGAGCTGGTTAGTTTTCCGTTCATAGGGCTGGTTAGTTTTACGTTTATAGGGCTGGTTACTTTTATGTGTATAGGGCTGGTTACTTTTACATGTATAGGGCAGGTTAAGTTTGCGTGTATAGGGCTGGTTAGTTTTAAGTGTATAGGGTGGGTTTGTTGGTTGGTTGGTTTTATGTGTATAGAGCTGGTTGGTTGGTCGGTTAGTATTATGTGAATAAGGCTGGTCAGTTTTACGTGTATAGGGCTGATCAGTTTTACGTGTATAGGGCTGGTTAGTTTTAAGTGTATAGGGTGGGTTTGTTGGTTGGTTGGTTTTATGTGTATAGAGCTGGTTGGTTTGTCGGTTAGTATTATGTGTATAGGGCTGGTCAGTTTTACGTGTATAGGGCTGGTCAGTTTTACGTGTATTGGGCTGGTTAGTTTTACGTGTATAGGGTGGGCTTGTTGGTTGGTTGGTTTTATGTGTATAGAGCTAATTGGTTGGTCGGTTAGTTTTATGTGTATAGAGCTGGTTAGTTTGACGTGTATAGAGCTGGTTAGTTTGACGTGTATAGGGCTGGTTAGTTTTACGTGTATAGGGCTGGTTAGTTTTACGTGTATAGGGCTGGATAGTTTTACGTGCATAGGGCTGGTTGGTTTTACGTGTATAGGGCTGGTTAGTTTTGCGTGTATAGGGCTGGTTAGTTTTACGTGTATAGGGCTGGTTAGTTTTACGTGTATAGGGCTGGTTAGTTTTACGTGTATAGGGCTGGCAATGGGCCATTCCCATCTGTACCGGGTCGGCCCGGGCCGGGTAGCCCCAGTCGGCCCCAGCCTGGCCCGGTTGATTCCACACATCCTTGTCTTAAGCCCATTTGGGCTCATTCTACCCACCAATCAGAGGCTTGCTCTAATGGAAGGTGTGAATTTGCTGTCAGAAGTGGGTGTGTTGGCCCTGGTCGGCCTGAAGCAGACCCCCTCGAGAAGAGGGCTGAGAATGAGCCTTGGTTGGCCCGGAAAAATACCAGGCCACCCAGATATGTAAACAATCTACGCTACCCGGCCCGGGCCGACCCGGTACAGATGGAAATGGCCCATTAGTTTTACGTGTATAGAGCTGGTTAGTTTTCCGTTCATAGGGCTGGTTAGTTTTACGTTTATAGGGCTGGTTACTTTTATGTGTATAGGGCTGGTTACTTTTACGTGTATAGGGCAGGTTAAGTTTGCGTGTATAGGGCTGGTTAGTTTTAAGTGGATAGGGTGGGTTTGTTGGTTGGTTGGTTTTATGTGTATAGAGCTGGTTGGTTTGTCGGTTAGTATTATGTGTATAGGGCTGGTCAGTTTTACGTGTATAGGGCTGGTCAGTTTTACGTGTATTGGGCTGGTTAGTTTTACGTGTATAGGGTGGGCTTGTTGGTTGGTTTGTTTTATGTGTATAGAGCTAATTGGTTGGTCGGTTAGTTTTATGTGTATAGAGCTGGTTAGTTTGACGTGTATAGAGCTGGTTAGTTTGACGTGTATAGGGCTGGTTAGTTTTACGTGTATAGGGCTGGTTAGTTTTACGTGTATAGGGCTGGATAGTTTTACGTTCATAGGGCTGGTTGGTTTTACGTGTATAGGGCTGGTTAGTTTTGCGTGTATAGGGCTGGTTAGTTTTACGTGTATAGGGCTGGTTAGTTTTACGTGTATAGGGCTGGTTAGTTTTACGTGTATAGGGCTGGCAATGGGCCATTCCCATCTGTACCGGGTCGGCCCGGGCCGGGTAGCCCCAGTCGGCCCCAGCCTGGCCCGGTTGATTCCACACATCCTTGTCTTAAGCCCATTTGGGCTGATTCTACCCACCAATCAGAGGCTTGCTCTAATGGAAGGTGTGAATTTGCTGTCAGAAGTGGGTGTGTTGGCCCTGGTCGGCCTGAAGCAGACCCCCTCGAGAAGAGGGCTGAGAATGAGCCTTGGTTGGCCCGGAAAAATACCAGGCCACCCAGATATGTAAACAATCTACGCTACCCGGCCCGGGCCGACCCGGTACAGATGGAAATGGCCCATTAGTTTTACGTGTATAGAGCTGGTTAGTTTTCCGTGCATAGGGCTGGTTAGTTTTACGTTTATAGGGCTGGTTACTTTTATGTGTATAGGGCTGGTTACTTTTACGTGTATAGGGCAGGTTAAGTTTGCGTGTATAGGGCTGGTTAGTTTTAAGTGTATAGGGTGGGTTTGTTGGTTGGTTGGTTTTATGTGTATAGAGCTGGTTGGTTGGTCGGTTAGTATTATGTGTATAGGGCTGGTCAGTTTTACGTGTATAGGGCTGGTCAGTTTTACGTGTATTGGGCTGGTTAGTTTTACGTGTATAGGGTGGGCTTGTTGGTTGGTTGGTTTTATGTGTATAGAGCTAATTGGTTGGTCGGTTAGTTTTATGTGTATAGAGCTGGTTAGTTTGACGTGTATAGAGCTGGTTAGTTTGACGTGTATAGGGCTGGTTAGTTTTACGTGTATAGGGCTGGTTAGTTTTACGTGTATAGGGCTGGTTAGTTTTACGTGCATAGGGCTGGTTGGTTTTACGTGTATAGGGCTGGTTAGTTTTGCGTGTATAGGGCTGGTTAGTTTTACGTGTATAGGGCTGGTTAGTTTTACATGTATAGGGCTGGTTAGTTTTACGTGTATAGGGCTGGCAATGGGCCATTCCCATCTGTACCGGGTCGGCCCGGGCCGGGTAGCCCCAGTCGGCCCCAGCCTGGCCCGGTTGATTCCACACATCCTTGTCTTAAGCCCATTTGGGCTGATTCTACCCACCAATCAGAGGCTTGCTCTAATGGAAGGTGTGAATTTGCTGTCAGAAGTGGGTGTGTTGGCCCTGGTCGGCCTGAAGCAGACCCCCTCGAGAAGAGGGCTGAGAATGAGCCTTGGTTGGCCCGGAAAAATACCAGGCCACCCAGATATGTAAACAATCTACGCTACCCGGCCCGGGCCGACCCGGTACAGATGGAAATGGCCCATTAGTTTTACGTGTATAGAGCTGGTTAGTTTTCCGTTCATAGGGCTCGTTAGTTTTACGTTTATAGGGCTGGTTACTTTTATGTGTATAGGGCTGGTTACTTTTACGTGTATAGGGCAGGTTAAGTTTGCGTGTATATGGCTGGTTAGTTTTAAGTGTATAGGGTGGGTTTGTTGGTTGGTTGGTTTTATGTGTATAGAGCTGGTTGGTTGGTTGGTTAGTATTATGTGTATAGAGCTGGTTAGTTTGACGTGTATAGGGCTCGTTAGTTTTGCATGTATAGGGCTGGTTACTTTTACGGGTATAGGGCTGGTTAGTTTTACAGGTATAGGGCGGGTTTGTTGGTTGGTTGGTTGGTTGGTTTTATGTGTATGGAGCTGGTTAGTTTTATGAGTATAGAGCTGGTTGGTTGGTTGGTAAGTTTTACGTGTATAGAGCTGGTTAGTTTTACGTGTATAGAGCTGGTCAGTTTTACGTGTAAAGGGCTGGTCAGTTTTACGTGTATAGGGCTGGTCCGTTTTACGTGTATATGGCTGGTCAGTTTCACGTGTATAGGGCTGGTCAGTTTTACTTGTATAGGGCTGGTTAGTTTTACGTGTATAGGGCTGTTTAGTTTTACGTGTATAGGGCTGGTCAGTTTTATGTGTATAGGGCTGGTCAGTTTTACGTGTATAGGGCTGGTTAGTTTTACGTGTATAGGGCTGGTTAGTTTAACATGTGTAGGGCTGGTCAGTTTAACGTGTGTAGGGCTGGTCAGTTTTACATGTATAGGGCTGGTTACTTTTACGTGTATAGGGCTGGTTACTTTTACGTGTATAGGGCTGGTTACTTTTACGTGTATTGGGCTGGTTGCTTTTACGTGTATAGGACTGGTTACATTTATGTGTATAGGGCTGGTTAAGTTTGCGTGTATAGGGCTGGTTAAGTTTGCGTGTATAGGGCTGGTTAGTTTTACATGTATAGGGTTGGTTTGTTGGTTGGTTAGTTTTACGTGTATAGAGCTGGTTAGTTTTACGTGTATAGAGCTGGTTGGTTGGTTGGTTACTTTTATGTGTATAGAGCTGGTTAGTTTTACGTGTATAGGGCTCGTTAGTTTTACGTGTATAGGGCTGGTTAGTTTTGCGTGTATAGGGCTGGTTAGTTTTACGTGTATAGGGTTGGTTTGTTGGTTGGTTAGTTTTACGTGTATAGAGCTGGTTAGTTTTACGTGTATAGAGCTGGTTGGTTGGTTGGTTAGTTTTATGTGTATAGAGCTGGTTAGTTTTACATGTATAGGGCTCGTTAGTTTTACGTGTATAGGGCTCGTTAGTTTTGCGTATAGGGCTGGTTAGTTTTGCGTGTATAGGGCTGGTTAGTTTTGCGTGTATAGGGCTGGTTAGTTTTACGGTTATAGGGCTGGTTTGTTTTACGGGTATAGGGCTGGTTTGTTTTAGGGGTATAGGGTGGGTTTGTTGGTTAGTTTTATGTATATAGAGCTGGTTGGTTGGTTGGTAAGTTTTACGTGTATAGAGCTGGTTAGTTTTATGTGTATAGAGCTGGTTAGTTTTACGTGTATAGGGCTGGTCAGTTTTACGTGTATAGGGCTGGTCAGTTTTACGTGTATAGGGCTGGTCAGTTTTACGTGTATAGGGTTGGTCAGTTTAACGTGTATAGGGCTGGTCAGTTTTACATGTATAGGGCTGGTTACTTTTACGTGTATAGGGCTGGTTACTTTTATGTGTATAGGGCTGGTTACTTTTACGTGTATAGGGCTGGTTACTTTTATGTGTATAGAGCTGGTTAGTTTTACGTGTATAGGGCTCTTTAGTTTTGTGTGTATAGGGCTGGTTAGTTATACGGGTATAGAGTGGGTTTGTTGGTTGGTTGGTTTTATGTGTATGGAGCTGGTTCGTTTTATGTGTATAGAGCTGGTTGGTTGGTTGGTTAGTTTTACGAGTATAGAGCTGGTTACTTTTACGTGTATAGGGCTGGTCAGTTTTACGTGTATAGGGCTGGTTAGTTTTACGTGTATAGGGCTGGTCAGTTTTACGTGTATAGGGCTGGTCAGGTTTACGTATATAGGGCTGGTCAGTTTTACGTGTATAGGGCTGGTCAGTTTTACGTGTATAGGGCTGGTTACTTTTACGTGTATAGGGATGGTTACTTTTACGTGTATAGGGCTGGTCAGTTTTACATGTGTATAGGGCAGGTCAGTTTTACGTGTATAGGGCTGGTCAGTTTTACGTGTATAGGGCTGGTCAGTTTTACGTGTATAGGGCTGGTCAGTTTTACGTGTACAGGGCTGGTCAGTTTTACGTGTATAGGGCTGGTTACTTTTATGTGTATAGGGCTGGTTAAGTTTGAGTGTATAGGGCTGGTTAGTGTTACGTGTATAGGGTGGGTTTGTTGGTTGGTTGGTTTTATGTGTATAGAGCTGGTTGGTTGCTTGCTTGTTGGTTAGTTTTACGTGTATAGAGCTGGTTAGTTTTACGTGTATAGAGCTGGTTGGTTGGTTGGTTGGTTAGTTTTATGTGTATAGAGCTGGTTAGTTTTACGTGTATAGGGCTCGTTAGTTTTACATGTATAGGGCTGGTCAGTTTTACGTGTATAGGAATGGTCAGTTTTACGTGTATAGAGCTGGTTAGTTTTACGTGTATAGGGCTGGTCAGTTATACGTGTATAGGGCTGGTTTGTTTTACGTGTATAGGGCTGGTTACTTTTACGTGTATAGGGCTGGTTAAGTTTGCGTGTATAGGGCTGGTTAGTGTTACGTCTATAGAGTGGGTTGGTTGGTTGGTTTTATGTGTATAGAGCTGGTTGGTTGCTTGGTTGGTTGGGTAGTTTTACGTGTATAGAGCTGGTTAATTTTACGTGTATAGAGCTGGTTGGTTGGTTGGTTGGTTGGTTAGTTTAATGTGTATAGAGCTGGTTAGTTTTACGTGTATAGGGCTGGTTAGTTTTACGTGTATATGGCTGGTTACTTTTGCGTGTATAGGGCTGGTCAGATTTTGCGTGTATAGGGCTGGTCAGTTTTACGTGTATAGGGCTGGTTACTTTTACGTGTATAGGGCTGGTTAAGTTTGCGTGTATAGGGCTGGTTAGTTTTGCGTGTATAGAGCTGGTTAGTTTTACGTGTATAGAGCTGGTTGGTTGGTTGGCTAGTTTTATGTGTATAGAGCTGGTTAGTTTTACGTGTGTAGGTTTCGTTAGTTTTACGTGTATAGGGCTGGTTAGTTTTACGTGTATAGGGCTGGTTAGTTTTGCGTGTATAGGGCTGGTTAGTTTTACGTGTATAGGGCTGGTTAGTTTTGCGTGTATAGGGCTGGTTAGTTTTACGGGTATAGGGTGGGTTTGTTGGTTGGTTGGTTGGTTTTATGTGTATGGAGCTGGTTAGTTTTACGTGTATAGAGCTGGTTGGTTGGTTAGTTTTACGTGTATAGAGCTGGTTAGTTTTACGTGTATAGACCTGGTTAGTTTTACGTGTATAGGGCTGGTTAGTTATACGTGTATAGGGCTGGTCAGTGTTACGTATATAGGGCTGGTCAGTTTGACGTGTAGAGGGCTGGTCAGTTTTACGTGTATAGGGCTGGTTACTTTTACGTGTATAGAGCAGGTTACGTTTACGTGTATAGAGCAGGTTAGTTTTACGTGTATAGAGCAGGTTAGTTTTACGTGTATAGGGCTTGTTAGTTTTACGTGTATAGAACTGGTTAGTTTTGCGTGTATAGGGCTGGTTAGTTTTACGGGTATAGGGTGGGTTTGTTGGTTGGTTGGTTGGTTTTATGTGTATGGAGCTGGTTAGTTTTACGTGTATAGAGCTGGTTAGTTTTACGTGTATAGAGCTGGTTAGTTTTATGTGTACAGAGCTGGTTAGTTTTACGTGTACAGAGCTGGTTAGTTTTACATGTACAGGGCTGGTCAGTTTTACGTGTACAGGGCTGGTCAGTTTTACGTGTATAGGGCTGGTCTGTTTTACGTGTATAGGGCTGGTCAGTTTTACGTGTATAGGGCTGGTTAGTTTTACGTGTATAGGGCTGGTCAGTTTTACGTGTATAGGGCTGGTCAGTTTTACGTGTATAGGGCTGGTCAGTTTTACGTGTATAGGGCTGGTCAGTTTTACGTGTATAGGGCTGGTCAGTGTTACGTGTATGGGGCTGGTTACTTTTACGTGTATAGGGCTGGTTACTTTTACGTGTATAGGGCTGGTTACTTTTACGTGTATAGGGCTGGTTAAGTTTGCGTGTATAGGGCTGGTTAGTGTTACGTGTATAGGGTGGGTTTGTTGGTTAGTTTTATGTGTATAGAGCTGGTTGGTTGCTTGCTTGTTGGTTAGTTTTACATGTATAGAGCTGGTTAGTTTTACGTGTATAGAGCTGGTTAGTTGGTTGGTTGGTTAGTTTTATGTGTATAGAGCTGGTTAGTTTTACGTGTATAGGGCTCGTCAGTTTTACATGTATAGGGCTGGTCAGTTTTACGTGTATAGGGCTGGTTAGTTTTACGGGTATAGGGCTGGTTAGTTTTACGGGTATAGGGTGGGTTTGTTGGTTGGTTGGTTGGTTTTATGTGTATGGAGCTGGTTAGTTTTATGTGTATAGAGCTGGTTGGTTGGTTGGTAAGTTTTACGTGTATAGAGCTGGTTAGTTTTATGTGTATAGAGCTGGTCAGTTTTACGTGTATAGGGCTGGTCAGTTTTACGTGTATAGGGCTGGTCAGTTTTACGTGTATACGGCTGGTCAGTTTTACGTGTATACGGCTGGTCAGTTTTACGTGTATAGGGCTGGTTAGTTTTACGTGTATAGGGCTGGTCAGTTTTACGTGTATAGGGCTGGTCAGTTTTACGTGTATAGGGCTGGTTAGTTTTACGTGTATAGGAATGGTTAGTTTAACGTGTGTAGGGCTGGTTAGTTTTACGTGTATAGGGCTGGTTAGTTTAACGTGTGTAGGGCTGGTTAGTTTAACGTGTGTAGGGCTGGTCAGTTTTACATGTATAGGGCTGGTCACTTTTACGTGTATAGGGCTGGTTACTTTTACGTGTGTAGGGCTGGTTACTTTTATGTGTATAGGGCTGGTTACTTTTACGTGTATAGGGCTGGTTACATTTATGTGTATAGGGCTGGTTAAGTTTGCGTGTATAGAGCTCGTTAGTTTTACGTGTATAGAGCTGGTTTGTTGGTTGGTTAGTTTTATGTGTATAGAGCTGGTTAGTTTTACGTGTATAGGGCTCGTAGGTTTTACGTGTATAGGGCTGGTCAATTTTACGTGTATAGGAATGGTCAGTTTTACGTGTATAGGGCTGGTTACTTTTACGTGTATAAGGCTGGTTAGTTTTACCTGTATAGAACTGGTTAGTTTTACGTGTATAGGGCTGGTCAGTTTTATGTGTATAGGGCTGGTCAGTTTTACGTGTATAGGGCTGGTCAGTTTTACATGTATAGGGCTGGTCAGTTTTACGTGTATAGGGCTGGTCAGTTTTACGTGTATATGAATGGTCAGTTTTACGTGTATAGGGCTGGTTAGTTTTGCGTGTATAGGGCTGGTTAGTTTTACGGGAATAGGGTGGGTTTGTTGGTTGGTTGGTTTAATGTGTATGGAGCTGGTTAGTTTTACGTGTATAGAGCTGGTTTGTTGGTTGGTTAGTTTTACGAGTATAGAGCTGGTTACTTTTACGTGTATAGAGCTGGTCAGTTTTACGTGTATAGGGCTGGTCAGTTTTACGTGTATAGGGCTGGTCAGTTTTATGTGTATAGGGCTGGTTAGTTTTACGTGTATAGGGCTGGTCAGTTTTACATGTATAGGGCTGGTCAGTTTTACGTGTATAGGGCTGGTTACTTTTACGTGTATAGGAATGGTCAGTTTTACGTGTATAGGGCTGGTCAGTTTTACGTGTATAGGAATGGTCAGTTTTACGTGTATAGGGCTGGTTAGTTTTGCGTGTATAGGGCTGGTTAGTTTTGCGTGTATAGGGCTGGTTAGTTTTGCGTGTATAGGGCTGGTTAGTTTTACGGGAATAGGGTGGGTTTGTTCGTTGCTTGGTTTAATGTGTATGGAGCTGGTTAGTTTTATGTGTATAGAGCTGGTTTGTTGGTTGGTTAGTTTTGCGAGTATAGAGCTGGTTACTTTTACGTGTATAGGAATGGTCAGTTTTACGTGTATAGGGCTGGTCAGTTTTACGTGTATAGGGCTCGTTAGTTTTACGTGTATAGGGCTGGTCAGTTTTACGTGTATAGGAATGGTCAGTTTTACGTGTATAAGGCTGGTTAGTTTTACCTGTATAAGGCTGGTTAGTTTTACCTGTATAGGGCTGGACAGTTTTACGTGTATAAGGCTGGTCAGTTTTACGTGTATAGGGCTGGTCAGTTTTACGTGTATAGGGCTGGTCAGTTTTACGTGTAAAGGGCTGGTCAGTTTTACGTGTATAGGGCTGGTCAGTTTTACGTGTATAGGAATGGTCAGTTTTACGTGTATAGGGCTGGTTACTTTTACGTGTATAGGAATGGTCAGTTTTACGTGTATAGGGCTGGTCAGTTTTACGTGTATAGGGCTCGTTAGTTTTACGTGTATAGGGCTGGTCAGTTTTACGTGTATAGGAATGGTCAGTTTTACGTGTATAAGGCTGGTTAGTTTTACCTGTATAAGGCTGGTTAGTTTTACCTGTATAGGGCTGGACAGTTTTACGTGTATAGGGCTGGTTAGTTTTACGTGTATAGGGCTGGTTACTTTTACGTGTATAGGGCTGGTTAAGTTTGCGTGCATAGGGCTGGTTAGTGTTACGTGTATAGGGTGGGTTTGTTGGTTGGTTGGTTTTATGTGTATAGAGCTGGTTGGTTGCTTGGCTGGTTGGGTAGTTCTACGAGTATAGAGCTGGTTAGTTTTACGTGTATAGGGCTGGTTAGTTTTACGTGTATAGGGCTGGTCAGTTTTACGTGTATAGGGCTGGTCAGTTTTACGTGTATAGGGCTGGTTAGTTTTACGGGTATAGGGGTGGGTTTGTTGGTTGGTTGGTTTTATGTGTATGGAGCTGGTTAGTTTTATGTGTATAGAGCTGGTTGGTTGGTTAGTTTTACGTGTATAGAGCAGGTTAGTTTTACGTGTATAGGGCTGGTTACTTTTACGTGTATAGGGCTGGTCACTGTTACGTGTATAGGGCTGGTTAGTTTTACGTGTATAGGGCTGGTTAGTTTTACGTGTATGGGGCTGGTTAGTTTTACGTGTATGGGGCTGGTTAGTTTTACGTGTATGGGGCTGGTCAGTTTTACGTGTATAGGGCTGGTCAGTTTTACGTGTATAGGGCTGGTCAGTTTTACGTGTATAGGGCTGGTCAGTTTTACGTGTATAGGGCTGGTCAGTTTTACGTGTATAGGGCTGGTTAGTTTTGCGTGTATAGGGCTGGTTAGTTTTACGGGTATAGGGTTGGTTAGTTTTACAGGTATAGGGTGGGTTTGTTGGTTGGTTGGTTGGTTTTATGTGTATGGAGCTGGTTACTTTTATGTGTATAGAGCTGGTTGGTTGGTTGGTAAGTTTTACGTGTATAGAGCTGGTTAGTTTTATGTGTATAGAGCTGGTCAGGTTTACGTGTATAGGGCTGGTCAGTTTTATGTGTATAGGGCTCGTAGGTTTTACGTGTATAGGGCTGGTCAGTTTTACATGTATAGGGCTGGTCAGTTTTACGTGTATAGGGCTGGTCAGTTTTACGTGTATAGGGCTGGTTAGTTTTACGTGTATAGGGCTGGTCAGTTTTACGTGTATAGGGCTGGTCAGTTTTACGTGTATAGGGCTGGTTAGTTTTATGTGTATAGAGCTGGTTGGTTGGTTGGTAAGTTTTACGTGTATAGAGCTGGTTAGTTTTATGTGTATAGAGCTGGTCAGTTTTACGTGTATAGGGCTGGTCAGTTTTACGTGTATAGGGCTGGTCAGTTTTACGTGTATACGGCTGGTCAGTTTTACGTGTATACGGCTGGTCAGTTTTACGTGTATAGGGCTGGTTAGTTTTACGTGTATAGGGCTGGTCAGTTTTACGTGTATAGGGCTGGTCAGTTTTACGTGTATAGGGCTGGTTAGTTTTACGTGTATAGGAATGGTTAGTTTAACGTGTGTAGGGCTGGTTAGTTTTACGTGTATAGGGCTGGTTAGTTTAACGTGTGTAGGGCTGGTTAGTTTAACGTGTGTAGGGCTGGTCAGTTTTACATGTATAGGGCTGGTCACTTTTACGTGTATAGGGCTGGTTACTTTTACGTGTGTAGGGCTGGTTACTTTTATGTGTATAGGGCTGGTTACTTTTACGTGTATAGGGCTGGTTACATTTATGTGTATAGGGCTGGTTAAGTTTGCGTGTATAGAGCTCGTTAGTTTTACGTGTATAGAGCTGGTTTGTTGGTTGGTTAGTTTTATGTGTATAGAGCTGGTTAGTTTTACGTGTATAGGGCTCGTAGGTTTTACGTGTATAGGGCTGGTCAATTTTACGTGTATAGGAATGGTCAGTTTTACGTGTATAGGGCTGGTTACTTTTACGTGTATAAGGCTGGTTAGTTTTACCTGTATAGAACTGGTTAGTTTTACGTGTATAGGGCTGGTCAGTTTTATGTGTATAGGGCTGGTCAGTTTTACGTGTATAGGGCTGGTCAGTTTTACATGTATAGGGCTGGTCAGTTTTACGTGTATAGGGCTGGTCAGTTTTACGTGTATATGAATGGTCAGTTTTACGTGTATAGGGCTGGTTAGTTTTGCGTGTATAGGGCTGGTTAGTTTTACGGGAATAGGGTGGGTTTGTTGGTTGGTTGGTTTAATGTGTATGGAGCTGGTTAGTTTTACGTGTATAGAGCTGGTTTGTTGGTTGGTTAGTTTTACGAGTATAGAGCTGGTTACTTTTACGTGTATAGAGCTGGTCAGTTTTACGTGTATAGGGCTGGTCAGTTTTACGTGTATAGGGCTGGTCAGTTTTATGTGTATAGGGCTGGTTAGTTTTACGTGTATAGGGCTGGTCAGTTTTACATGTATAGGGCTGGTCAGTTTTACGTGTATAGGGCTGGTTACTTTTACGTGTATAGGAATGGTCAGTTTTACGTGTATAGGGCTGGTCAGTTTTACGTGTATAGGAATGGTCAGTTTTACGTGTATAGGGCTGGTTAGTTTTGCGTGTATAGGGCTGGTTAGTTTTGCGTGTATAGGGCTGGTTAGTTTTGCGTGTATAGGGCTGGTTAGTTTTACGGGAATAGGGTGGGTTTGTTGGTTGCTTGGTTTAATGTGTATGGAGCTGGTTAGTTTTATGTGTATAGAGCTGGTTTGTTGGTTGGTTAGTTTTGCGAGTATAGAGCTGGTTACTTTTACGTGTATAGAGCTGGTCAGTTTTACGTGTATAGGGCTGGTCAGTTTTACATGTATAGGGCTGGTCAGTTTTATGTGTATAAGGCTGGTCAGTTTTACGTGTATAGGGCTGGTCAGTTTTACGTGTATAGGGCTGGTCAGTTTTACGTGTAAAGGGCTGGTCAGTTTTACGTGTATAGGGCTGGTCAGTTTTACGTGTATAGGAATGGTCAGTTTTACGTGTATAGGGCTGGTTACTTTTACGTGTATAGGAATGGTCAGTTTTACGTGTATAGGGCTGGTCAGTTTTACGTGTATAGGGCTCGTTAGTTTTACGTGTATAGGGCTGGTCAGTTTTACGTGTATAGGAATGGTCAGTTTTACGTGTATAAGGCTGGTTAGTTTTACCTGTATAAGGCTGGTTAGTTTTACCTGTATAGGGCTGGACAGTTTTACGTGTATAGGGCTGGTTAGTTTTACGTGTATAGGGCTGGTTACTTTTACGTGTATAGGGCTGGTTAAGTTTGCGTGCATAGGGCTGGTTAGTGTTACGTGTATAGGGTGGGTTTGTTGGTTGGTTGGTTTTATGTGTATAGAGCTGGTTGGTTGCTTGGCTGG
This sequence comes from Nothobranchius furzeri, assembly GCF_043380555.1. NCBI lineage: Eukaryota > Metazoa > Chordata > Actinopteri > Cyprinodontiformes > Nothobranchiidae > Nothobranchius > Nothobranchius furzeri. Next base: position 11,687,475 of record NC_091749.1, on the reverse strand, counting down.
TTGGGTAGTTCTACGAGTATAGAGCTGGTTAGTTTTACGTGTATAGGGCTGGTTAGTTTTACGTGTATAGGGCTGGTCAGTTTTACGTGTATAGGGCTGGTCAGTTTTACGTGTATAGGGCTGGTTAGTTTTACGGGTATAGGGGTGGGTTTGTTGGTTGGTTGGTTTTATGTGTATGGAGCTGGTTAGTTTTATGTGTATAGAGCTGGTTGGTTGGTTAGTTTTACGTGTATAGAGCAGGTTAGTTTTACGTGTATAGGGCTGGTTACTTTTACGTGTATAGGGCTGGTCACTGTTACGTGTATAGGGCTGGTTAGTTTTACGTGTATAGGGCTGGTTAGTTTTACGTGTATGGGGCTGGTTAGTTTTACGTGCATGGGGCTGGTTAGTTTTACGTGTATGGGGCTGGTCAGTTTTACGTGTATAGGGCTGGTCAGTTTTACGTGTATAGGGCTGGTCAGTTTTACGTGTATAGGGCTGGTCAGTTTTACGTGTATAGGGCTGGTCAGTTTTACGTGTATAGGGCTGGTTAGTTTTGCGTGTATAGGGCTGGTTAGTTTTACGGGTATAGGGTTGGTTAGTTTTACAGGTATAGGGTGGGTTTGTTGGTTGGTTGGTTGGTTTTATGTGTATGGAGCTGGTTACTTTTATGTGTATAGAGCTGGTTGGTTGGTTGGTAAGTTTTACGTGTATAGAGCTGGTTAGTTTTATGTGTATAGAGCTGGTCAGGTTTACGTGTATAGGGCTGGTCAGTTTTATGTGTATAGGGCTCGTAGGTTTTACGTGTATAGGGCTGGTCAGTTTTACGTGTATAGGAATGGTCAGTTTTACGTGTATAGGGCTGGTTAGTTTTGCGTGTATAGGGCTGGTTAGTTTAACGGGAATAGGGTGGGTTTGTTGGTTGGTTGGTTTAATGTGTATGGAGCTGGTTAGTTTTACGTGTATAGAGCTGGTTTGTTGGTTGGTTCGTTTTACGTGTATAGAGCTGGTTTGTTGGTTGGTTAGTTTTACGAGTATAGAGCTGGTCAGTTTTACGTGTATAGGGCTGGTCAGTTTTACGTGTATAGGGCTGGTCAGTTTTACGTGTATAGGGCTGGTCAGTTTTATGTGTATAGGGCTGGTTAGTTTTACGTGTATAGGGCTGGTCAGTTTTACGTGTATAGGGCTGGTCAGTTTTACGTGTATAGGGCTGGTTACTTTTACGTGTATAGGAATGGTCAGTTTTACATGTATAGGGCTGGTCAGTTTTACGTGTATAGGAATGGTCAGTTTTACGTGTATAGGGCTGGTTAGTTTTGCGTATATAGGGCTAGTTAGTTTTGCGTGTATAGGGCTGGTTAGTTTTGCGTGTATAGGGCTGGTTAGTTTTACGGGAATAGGGTGGGTTTGTTGGTTGCTTGGTTTAATGTGTATGGAGCTGGTTAGTTTTACGTGTATAGAGCTGGTTTGTTGGTTGGTTAGTTTTGCGAGTATAGAGCTGGTTACTTTTACGTGTATAGAGCTGGACAGTTTTACGTGTATAGGGCTGGTCAGTTTTACATGTATAGGGCTGGTCAGTTTTATGTGTATAGGGCTGGTCAGTTTTACGTGTATAGGGCTGGTCAGTTTTACGTGTAAAGGGCTGGTCAGTTTTACGTGTATAGGGCTGGTCAGTTTTACGTGTATAGGAATGGTCAGTTTTACGTGTATAGGGCTGGTTACTTTTACGTGTATAGGAATGGTCAGTTTTACGTGTATAGGGCTGGTCAGTTTTACGTGTATAGGGCTCGTTAGTTTTACGTGTATAGGGCTGGTCAGTTTTACGTGTATAGGAATGGTCAGTTTTACGTGTATAGGGCTGGTTACTTTTACGTGTATAAGGCTGGTTAGTTTTACCTGTATAGAACTGGTTAGTTTTACGTGTATAGGGCTGGACAGTTTTACGTGTATAGGGCTGGTTAGTTTTACATGTATAGGGCTGGTTACTTTTATGTGTATAGGGCTGGTTAAGTTTGCGTGTATAGGGCTGGTTAGTGTTACGTGTATAGGGTGGGTTTGTTGGTTGGTTGGTTTTATGTGTATAGAGCTGGTTGGTTGCTTGGCTGGTTGGGTAGTTTTACGAGTATAGAGCTGGTTAGTTTTACGTGTATAGGGCTGGTTAGTTTTACGTGTATAGGGCTGGTCAGTTTTACGTGTATAGGGCTGGTCAGTTTTACGTGTATAGGGCTGGTCAGTTTTACGTGTATAGGGCTGGTTAGTTTTACGGGTATAGGGGTGGGTTTGTTGGTTGGTTGGTTCTATGTGTATGGAGCTGGTTAGTTTTATGTGTATAGAGCTGGTTGGTTGGTTAGTTTTACGTGTATAGAGCAGGTTAGTTTTACGTGTATAGGGCTGGTTACTTTTATATGTATAGGGCTGGTCACTTTTACGTGTATAGGGCTGGTTAGTTTTACGTGTATAGGGCTGGTTAGTTTTACGTCTATAGGGCTGGTCAGTTTTACGTGTATAGGGCTGGTCAGTTTTACGTGTATAGGGCTGGTCAGTTTTACGTGTATAGGGCTGGTCAGTTTTACGTGTATAGGGCTGGTCAGTTTTACGTGTATAGGGCTGGTTAGTTTTGCGTGTATAGGGCTGGTTAGTTTTACGGGTATAGGGCTGGTTAGTTTTACGGGTATAGGGTGGGTTTGTTGGTTGGTTGGTTGGTTTTATGTGTATGGAGCTTGTTACTTTTATGTGTATAGAGCTGGTTGGTTGGCTTGGTAAGTTTTACGTGTCTAGAGCTGGTTAGTTGTATGTGTATAGAGCTGGTTAGTTTTACGTGTATAGAGCTGGACAGTTTTACGTGTATCGGGCTGGTCAGGTTTACGTGTATAGGGCTGGTCAGTTTTATGTGTATAGGGCTGGTCAGTTTTACGTGTATAGGGCTGGTCAGTTTTACATGTATAGGGCTGGTCAGTTTTACGTGTATAGGGCTGGTCAGTTTTACGTGTATAGGGCTGGTTAGTTTTACGTGTATAGGGCTGGTCAGTTTTACGTGTATAGGGCTGGTCAGTTTTACGTGTATAGGGCTGGTTAGTTTTGCGTGTATAGTGCTGGTTAGTTTTACGGGTATAGGGCTGGTTAGTTTTACAGGTATAGGGTGGGTTTGTTGGTTGGTTGGTTTTATGTGTATGGAGCTGGTTAGTTTTATGTGTATAGAGCTGGTTTGTTGGTTGGTAAGTTTTACGTGTATAGAGCTGGTTAGTTTTATATGTATAGAGCTGGTTAGTTTTACGTGTATAGGGCTGGTCGGTTTTACGTGTATAGGGCTGGTCGGTTTTACGTGTATAGGGCTGGTCAGGTTTACCTGTATAGAGCTGGTCAGTTTTACGTGTATAGAGCTGGTCAGTTTTACATGTATAGGGCTGGTCAGGTTTACCTGTATAGAGCTGGTTAGTTTTACGTGTATAGGGCTGGTCAGTTTTACGTGTATAGGGCTGGTTACTTTTACGTGTATAGGGCTGGTTAGTTTTACGGGTATAGGGTGGGTTTGTTGGTTGGTTGGTTTTATGTGTATGGAGCTGGTTAGTTTTACGTGTATAGAGCTGGTTTGTTGGTTGGTTAGTTATACGAGTATAGAGTTGGTTACTTTTACGTGTATAGAGCTGGTCAGTTTTACGTGTATAGGGCTGGTCAGTTTTACGTGTATAGGGCTGGTTAGTTTCACGTGTACAGGGCTGGTCAGTTTTACGTGTATAGGACTGGTCAGTTTTACGTGTATAGGGCTGGTTACTTTTACGTGTATAGGGCTGGTTAGTTTTACGTGTATAGGGCTGGTCAGTTTTACGTGTATAGGGCTGGTCAGTTTTATGTGTATAGGGCTGGTCAGTTTTACGTGTATAGGGCTGGTCAGTTTTACGTGTGTAGGGCTGGTTACTTTTACGTGTATAGGGCTGGTTAAGTTTGCGTGTATAGGGCTGGTTAGTGTTACGTGTATAGGGTGGGTTTGTTGGTTGGTTGGTTTTACGTGTATAGAGCTGGTTAGTTTTACGTGTATAGAGCTGGTTGGTTGGTTGATTAGTTTTATGTGTATAGAGCTGGTTAGTTTTACGTGTATAGGGCTCGTTAGTTTTACGTGTATAGGGCTGGTCAGTTTTACATGTATAGGAATGGTCAGTTTTACGTGTATAGGGCTGGTTACTTTTACGTGTATAAGGCTGGTTAGTTTTACCTGTATAGAACTGGTTAGTTTTACGTGTATAGTGCTGGTCAGTTTTACGTGTATAGGGCTGGTTAGTTTTACGTGTATAGGGCTGGTTACTTTTATGTGTATAGGGCTGGTTAAGTTTGCGTGTATAGGGCTGGTTAGTGTTACGTGTATAGGGTGGGTTTGTTGGTTGGTTGGTTTTATGTGTATAGAGCTGGTTGGTTGCTTGGTTGGTTGGGTAGTTTTCCGAGTATAGAACTGGTTAGTTTTACGTGTATAGAGCTTGTTGGTTGGTTGCTTAGTTTTATGTGTATAGAGCTGGTTAGTTTTACGTGTATAGGGCTCGTTAGTTTTACGTGTATAGGGCTGGTTAGTTTTGCGTGTATAGGGCTGGTTAGTTTTACGGGAATAGGGTGGGTTTGTTGGCTGGTTGGTTTAATGCAGGGTATATACAGCAATCCTTAAGTAAAATTTACTACTTTTTAATACTTTTTTTTACTACCTTCAGAATTTTTTTTAAAACCATCACAACACTAAATTGCAAGTGTTAATCAGCGACCTATTTACACATATTTTAACATATATAACATACAAAAAGAATAGACTTAGAGACTCACTGATGTTGACAACGTATTGCACGTATTTATTTTACTTAGAAAATAAGCCAGGCACTTCTGTTCAGCGGTTCAGACAGTTGACCACGAGGCCTGAAATGATGCACAATGACCACTGAATATGACGTCATCATTATGTGACCGGATATGCTAAAGTAGGGCTGCTCGATTATGGCAAAAACAATAATCATGATTATTTTGACTGAAATTGAGATCTCGATTATTTAAGACGATTTTTCAATTTATGTAGATTTTTTTTTATTCAGTCATAAAACTGCTCAGGGAACAATCAGGGCAAAAATAAACAAGAAACAAGATGATCACTAAAATAACTCCTGATTTCCAGTATAAAAAGACCAATATACTTATAGCTCATAGTTTATGACCCAAGGGCTATAGACCTTGGTTTAACTCATTTAAGTCTAACCAGTACAGACCCAAATACCAACATCTTGCAAATACTGACAGCAAGAATTATACAGTGGCATTTATAACAAATACATGCAAATTGATGTTCACTAAATGTTGCGTAGCATTTATTTAGTCATGTCAAGGTGCTGTAGGAGAGTGCACTAGCACCGTGTCCTCAGAGAGATTAGTTATTATTTATCAGCGTGAGGAACTTATTTCTACCTTATTTATAAACTATTTATTTACAAGTCCATCCGTTAATGTAATAATTGCCCCACCCACAGCTGCACCCCCACCCCCAACCCGGTCTCACAGCAATCAGGAGCAAGCTGCACGTGTTTAGCACGCCACACGCGCACATTTAGCCGTTTTTAGCGGCTCAGGAGTCCGCAGGTGCGTTGTGTGTGTCACTCACTCTGGTTAATCCAACAGGGAGTCGGCTCCGAGAGCTGTCTTTAGCAACTGACACATCACTACATCATTCCCTTTCCTATAATGTCCTGAAGAACGGTCCGGAGTGCAGGCGGAGTGTTTAGCTAACCTGCAGGAAATGTTGACGACAGTTATCCAGAAAGAAGCTAAGGGTTACCAGAGATGTTTCTGAGGTGTTCGCCAGGTACTTTTAAGATTTAAAAAGTCAAGAAGCGGGTCTGAGAAGCTGTTAGAAATAGCGTCAAAGTAGCTAAGTTAACTTGGCAACACTGGGAGGAGCGCTTCATTTGCAACTCAAGGCAGCGCAAGTGGGAGGAGCAAATAATCGGCTTGTTTTGTTTTTATAATCGTTCAAAACATTTCATTCGGAATATATTTCTATGTCAATGTTCAGAATACGACATCTGATAGTCTGAAAAAAAAATACCTAATTTGGAAAAAATAATACCTCTGAGACCAAATTTAACACTTTTAATGGCCTTAAATTTGACTATTTTTATTTATCACTTTTTAATACTTTTTAAAACCCCGCGGACACCCTGTTAATGTGTTTGGAGCTGGTTAGTTTTACGTGTATAGAGCTGGTTTGTTGGTTGGTTAGTTTTATGTGTATAGAGCTGGTTAGTTTTACGTGTATAGGGCTGGTCAGTTTTACGTGTATAGGGCTGGTTAGTTTTACGTGTATAGGGCTGGTCAGTTTTGCGTGTATAGGGCTGGTCAGTTTTCGTGTATAGGGCTGGTTAGTGTTACGTGTATAGGTGGGTTTATTGGTTGGTTGGTTTCATGTGTATGGAGCTGGTTAGTTTTATGTGTATAGAGCTGGTTGGTTGGTTGGTTAGTTTTACATGTATAGAGCAGGTTAGTTTTACGTGTATAGGGCTGGTTACTTTTACGTGTATAGGGCTGGTCCTTTTTACGTGTATAGGGCTGGTTAGTTTTTCGTGTATAGGGCTGGTTAGTTTTACGTGTACAGGGCTGGTTACTTTTACGTGTATAGGGCTGGTTAAGTTTGCGTGTATAGGGCTGGTTAGTGTTACGTGTATAGGGTGAGTTTGTTGGTTGGTTGGTTTTATGTGTATAGAGCTGGTTGGTTTCTTGGCTGGTTGGGTAGTTTTACGAGTATAGAGCTGGTTAGTTTTACATGTATAGGGCTGGTTAGTTTTACGTGTATAGGGCTGGTCAGTTTTACGTGTATAGGGCTGGTCAGTTTTACGTGTATAGGGCTGGTTAGTTTTACGGGTATAGGGTGGGTTTGTTGGTTGGTTTGTTTTATGTGTATGGAGCTGGTTAGTTTTATGTGTATAGAGCTGGTTGGTTGGTTGGTTAGTTTTACGTGTATAGAGCAGTTTAGTTTTACGTGTATAGGGCTGGTTACTTTTACGTGTATAGGGCTGGTGACTTTTACGTGTATACGGCTGGTTAGTTTTACGTGTATAGGGCTGGTTAGTTTTACGTGTATAGGGCTGGTCAGTTTTACGTGTATAGGGCTGGTCAGTTTTACGTGTATAGGGCTGGTTAGTTTTGCGTGTATAGGGCTGGTTAGTTTTACGGGTATAGGGCTGGTTAGTTTTACGGTATAGGGTGGGTTTGTTGGTTGGTTGGTTTTATGTGTATGGAGCTGGTTAGTTTTATGTGTATAGAGCTGGTTGGTTGGTTGGTAAGTTTTACGTGTATAGAGCTGGTTAGTTTTATATGTATAGAGCTGGTTAGTTTTACGTGTATAGGGCTGGTTAGTTTTACGGGTATAGGGCTGGTTAGTTTTACGGGTATAGAGTGGGTTTGTTGGTTGGTTGGTTTTATGTGTATGGAGCTGGTTAGTTTTATGTGTATAGAGCTGGTTGGTTGGTTGGTAAGTTTTACGTGTATAGAGCTGGTTAGTTTTATATGTATAGAGCTGGATAGTTTTACGTGTATAGGGCTGGTCAGTTTTACGTGTATAGGGCTGGTCAGTTTTACGTGTATAGGGCTGGTCAGTTTTACGTGTATAGGGCTGGTCAGGTTTACCTGTATAGAGCTGGTTAGTTTTACGTGTATAGGGCTGGTCAGTTTTACGTGTATAGGGCTGGTTACTTTTACGTGTATAGGGCTGGTTAGTTTTACGGGTATAGGGTGGGTTTGTTGGTTGGTTGGTTTTATGTGTATGGAGCTGGTTAGTTTTACGTGTATAGAGCTGGTTTGTTGGTTGGTTAGTTTTACGAGTATACAGCTGGGTACTTTTACGTGTATAGAGCTGGTCAGTTTTACGTGTATAGGGCTGGTCATTTTTACGTGTATAGGGCTGGTCAGTTTTACATGTATAGGGCTGGTCAGTTTTACGTGTATAGGGCTGGTTAGTTTCACGTGTACAGGGCTGGTCAGTTTTACGTGTATAGAGCTGGTCAGTTTTACGTGTATAGGGCTGGTTACTTTTACGTGTATAGGGCTGGTTAGTTTTACGTGTATAGGGCTGGTCAGTTTTACGTGTATAGGGCTGGTCAGTTTTACGTGTATAGGGCTGGTTAGTTTTGCGTGTATAGGGCTGGTTAGTTTTACGGGTATAGGGCTGGTTAGTTTTACGGGTATAGAGTGGGTTTGTTGGTTGGTTGGTTTTATGTGTATGGAGCTGGTTAGTTTTATGTGTATAGAGCTGGTTGGTTGGTTGGTAAGTTTTACGTGTATAGAGCTGGTTAGTTTTATATGTATAGAGCTGGATAGTTTTACGTGTATAGGGCTGGTCAGTTTTACGTGTATAGGGCTGGTCAGTTTTACGTGTATAGGGCTGGTCAGTTTTACGTGTATATGGCTGGTCAGGTTTACCTGTATAGAGCTGGTTAGTTTTACGTGTATAGGGCTGGTCAGTTTTACGTGTATAGGGCTGGTTACTTTTACGTGTATAGGGCTGGTTAGTTTTACGGGTATAGGGTGGGTTTGTTGGTTGGTTGGTTTTATGTGTATGGAGCTGGTTAGTTTTACGTGTATAGAGCTGGTTTGTTGGTTGGTTAGTTTTACGAGTATACAGCTGGGTACTTTTACGTGTATAGAGCTGGTCAGTTTTACGTGTATAGGGCTGGTCATTTTTACGTGTATAGGGCTGGTCAGTTTTACATGTATAGGGCTGGTCAGTTTTACGTGTATAGGGCTGGTTAGTTTCACGTGTACAGGGCTGGTCAGTTTTACGTGTATAGAGCTGGTCAGTTTTACGTGTATAGGGCTGGTTACTTTTACGTGTATAGGGCTGGTTAGTTTTACGTGTATAGGGCTGGTCAGTTTTACGTGTATAGGGCTGGTCAGTTTTACGTGCATAGGGCTGGTCAGTTTTAAGTGTATAGGAATGGTCAGTTTTACGTGTATAGGGCTGGTCAGTTTTACGTGTATAGGAATGGTCAGTTTTACGTGTATAGGGCTGGTTAGTTTTACGTGTATAGGGCTGGTTAGTTTTACGTGTATAGGGCTGGTCAGTTTTACGTGTATTTGGCTGGTCAGTTTTGCGTGTATAGGGCTGGTTAGTTTGACGGGTATAGGGCTGGTTAGTTTGACGGGTATAGGGCTGGTTAGTTTTACGGGTATAGGGTGGGTTTGTTGTTTGGTTGTTTGGTTTTATGTGTATGGAGCTGGTTACTTTTATGTGTATAGAGCTGGTTGGTTGGTTGGTAAGTTTTACGTGTATAGAGCTGGTTAGTTGTATGTGTATAGAGCTGGTTAGTTTTACGTGTATAGGGCTGCTCAATTTGACGTGTATAGGGCTGGTCAGTTTTACGTGTATAGGGCTGGTTAGTTTTACGTGTATAGGGCTGGTTAGTTTCATGAGTATAGGGCTGGTTAGTTTTACGTGTATAGGGCTGGCCAGTTTTACGTGTATAGGTCTGGTCAGTTTTACGTGTATAGGGCTTGTTAGTTTTACGTGTATAGGGCTGGTTAGTTTTACGTGTATTGGGCTGGTTAGTTTTACGTGTATTGGGCTGTTAGTTTTACGTGTATAGGGCTGGTTAGTTTTACGTGTATAGGGCTGGTTAGTTTTACGTGTATAGGGCTGGTAATGGGCCATTCCAATCTGTACCGGGTCGGCCCGGGCCGGGTAGCCACAGTCGGCCCTGCCTGGCCCGGTTGATTCCACACATCCTTGTCTTAAGCCCATGTGGGCTGATTCTACCCACCAATCAGAGGCTTGCTCTAATGGAAGGTGTGAATTTGCTGTCAGCAGTGGGTGTGTTGGCCCTGGTCGGCCTGAAGCAGACCCCCTCGAGAAGAGGGCTGAGAATGAGGCTTGGTTGGCCCGTAAAAATACCAGGCCACCCAGATATGTAAACAACCTACGCTACCCGGCCCGGGCCGACCCGGTACAGATGGAAATGGCCCATTAGTTTTACGTGAATAGGGCTGGTTAGTTTTATGTTTATAGGGCTGGTTAGTTTTATGTGTATAGGGCTGGTTACTTTTACGCGTTTAGGGCAGGTTAAGTTTGCGTGTATAGGGCTGGTTAGTTTTACGTGTATAGGGTGGGTTTGTTGGTTGGTTGGTTTTATGTGTATAGAGCTGGTTGGTTGGTCGGTTAGTTTTATGTGTATAGAGCTGGTTAGTTTGACGTGTATAGGGCTCGTTAGTTTTACGTGTATAGGGCTGGTTAGTTTTACGTGTATAGGGCTGGTTAGTTTTACGTGTATAGGGCTGGTTCGTTTTACGTGTATAGGGCTGGTTAGTTTTACGTGTATAGGGCTGGTTAGTTTTGCGTGTATAGGGCTGGTTAGTTTTACGGGTATAGGGCTGGTTAGTTTTACAGGTATAGGGTGTGTTTGTTGGTTGGTTTTATGTGTATGGAGCTGGTTAGTTTTATGTGTATAGAGCTAGTTGGTTGGTTGGTAAGTTTTACGTGTATAGAGCTGGTTAGTTTTATGTGTATAGGGCTTGTTACTTTTATGTGTATAGGGCTGGTTAAGTTTGCCTGTATAGGGCTGGTTAGTTTTACGTGTATAGGGTTGGTTTGTTGGTTGGTTAGTTTTACGTGTATAGAGCTGGTTAGTTTTACGTGTATAAAGCTGGTTGGTTGGTTGGTTAGTTTTATGTGTATAGAGCTGGTTAGTTTTAGGTGTATAGGGCTCGTTAGTTTTACGTGTATAGGGCTGGTTAGTGTTGCGTGTATAGGGATGGTTAGTTTTACGTGTATAGGGTGGGTTTGTTGGTTGGTTGGTTTTATGTGTATGGAGCTGGTTAGTTTTACGTATAAAGAGCTGGTTTGTTGGTTGGTTAGTTTTACGAGAGTATAGAGCTGGTTACTTTTACGTGTATAGAGCTGGTCAGTTTTACGTGTATAGGGCTGGTCAGTTTTACGTGTATAGGGCTGGTCAGTTTTACGTGTATAGGGCTGGTCAGTTTTACGTGTATAGGGCTGGTCAGTTTTACATGTATAGGGCTGGTCAGTTTTACGTGTATAGGGCTGGTCAGTTTTACGAGCATAGGGCTGGTCAGTTTTACGTGTATAGGGCTGGTTAGTTTTACGTGTATAGGGCTGGTCAGTTTTACGTGTATAGGGCTGGTCAGTTTTACGTGTATAGGGCTGGTTAGTTTTGCGTGTATAGGGCTGGTTAGTTTTACGGGTATAGGGCTGGTTAGTTTTACGGGTATAGGGCTGGTTAGTTTTACGGGTATAGGGTGGGTTTGTTGGTTGGTTGGTTGGTTTAATGTGTATGGAGCTGGTTAGTTTTATTTGTATAGAACTGGTTGGTTGGTAAGTTTTACATGTATAGAGCTGGTTAGTTTTATTAGTATAGAGCTGGTTAGTTTTACGTGTATAGGGCTGGTCAGTTTTACGTGTATAGGGCTGGTCAGTTTTACGTGTATAGGGCTGCTTAGTTTTACGTGTATAGGGCTGGTTAGTTTTACGTGTATAGGGCTGGTTAGTTTTACGTGTATAGGGCTGGTCAGTTTTACGTGTATAGGGCTGGTCAGTTTTACGTGTATAGGGCTGGTTAGTTTAACGTGTATAGGGCTGGTCAGTTTAACGTGTATAGAGCTGGTTACTTTTACGTGTATAGGGCTGGTTACTTTTACGTGTATAGGGCTGGTTACTTTTACGTGTAAAGGGCTGGTTACTTTTACGTGTAAAGGGCTGGTTACATTTATGTGTATAGGGCTGGTTAAGTTTGCGTGTATAGGGCTGGTTAAGTTTGCGTGTATAGGGCTGGTTAGTTTTACGTGTATAGGGTTGGTTTGTTGGTTGGTTAGTTTTACGTGTATAGAGCTGGTTAGTTTTACGTGTATAGAGCTGGTTGGTTGGTTGGTTAGTTTTATGTGTATAGAGCTGGTTAGTTTTACGTGTATAGGGCTCGTTAGTTTTACGTGTGTAGGGCTGGTTAGTTTTGCATGTATAGGGCTGGTTAGTTTTACGGGAATAGGGTGGGTTTGTTGGTTGGTTGGTTTTATGAGTATGGAGCTGGTTAGTTTTATGTGTATGGAGCTGGTTAGTTTTACGTGTATAGAGCTGGTTTGTTGGTTGGTTAGTTTTACGAGTATAGAGCTGGTTACTTTTACGTGTATAGAGCTGGTCAGTTTTACGTGTAAAGGGCTGGTCAGTTTTACGTGTATAGGGCTGGTCAGTTTTACATGTATAGGGCTGGTTAGTTTTACGTGTATAGGGCTGGTCAGTTTTACGTGTATAGGGCTGGTCAGTTTTACGTGTATAGGGCTGGTCAGTTTTACTTGTATAGGGCTGGTTACTTTTACGTGTATAGTGCTGGTTAAGTTTGCGTGTATAGGGCTGGTTAGTGTTACGTGTATAGGGTGGGTTTGTTGGTTGGTTGGTTTTATGTGTATAGAGCTGGTTGGTTGCTTGCTCTTTGGTTAGTTTTACATGTATAGAGTTGGTTAGTTTTACGTGTGTAGAGCTGGTTGGTTGGTTGGTTAGTTTTATGTGTATAGAGCTCGTTAGTTTTATGTGTATAGGGCTCGTTAGTTTTACGTGAATAGGGCTGGTCAGTTTTACGTGTATAGGAATGGTCAGTTTTACGTGTATAGGGCTGGTTACTTTTACGTGTATAGGGCTGGTTAGTTTTACCTGTATACAACTGGTTAGTTTTACGTGTATAGGGCTGGTCAGTTTTACGTGTATAGGGCTGGTCAGTTTTACGTGTATAGGGCTGGTTACTTTTGCGTGTATAGGGCTGGTTAAGTTTGCGTGTATAGAGCTGGTTAAGTTTGCGTGTATAGGGCTGGTTAGTGTTACGTGTATAGGGTTGGTTGGTTGGTTTTATGTGTATAGAGCTGGTTGGTTGCTTGGTTGGTTGGGTAGTTTTACGTGTATAGAGCTGGTTAGTTTTACGTGTATAGAGCTGGTTGGTTGGTTGGTTAGTTTAATGTGTATAGAGCTGGTTAGTTTTACCTGTATAGGGCTGGTTAGTTTTACGTGTATAGGGCTGGTTAGTTTTACGTGTATAGGGCTGGTTAGTTTTGCGTGTATAGGGCTTGTCAGTTTTACGTGTATAGGGCTGGTTAAGTTTGCGTGTATAGGGCTGGTTAGTGTTACGTGTACAGGGTAGGTTTGTTGGTTGATTGGTTTTATCTGTATAGAGCTGGTTGGTTGCTTGGTTTGTTGGGTAGTTTTACGTGTATAGAGCTGGTTAGTTTTACGTGTATAGTGCTGGTTGGTTGGTTGGTGAGTTTAATGTATATAGAGCTGGTTAGTTTTATGTGTATAGGGCTGGTTAGTTTTACGTGTATAGGGCTGGTTAGTTTTACGTGTATAGGGCTGGTTAGTTTTACGTGTATAGGGGTGGTTAGTTTTACGTCTATAGGGCTGGTTAGTTTTACGTGTATAGGGCTGGTTAGTTTTGCGTGTATAGGGCTGGTTAGTTTTACGGGTATAGGGCTGGTTAGTTTTACGGGTATAGGGCTGGTTAGTTTTACGGGTATAGAGTGGGTTTGTTGGTTGGTTGGTTTTATGTGTACGGAGCTGGTTAGTTTTATGTGTAAAGAGCTGTTTGGTTGGTTGGTAAGTTTTACGTGTATAGAGCTGGTTAGTTTTACGTTTATAGGGCTGGTTACTATTACGTGTTTAGGGCTGGTTAGTTTTACGTGTATAGGGCTGGTCAGTTTTACGTGTATAGGGCTGGTTACTTTTACGTGTATAGGGCTGGTTAAGTTTGCGTGTATAGGGCTGGTTAGTGTTACGTGTATAGGGTGGGTTTGTTGGTTGGTTGGTTTTATGTGTATAGAACTGGTTGGTTGCTTGCTTGATGGTTAGTTTTACGTGTATAGAGCTGGTTAGTTTTACGTGTATAGAGCTGGTTGGTTGGTTAGTTTTATGTGTATAGAGCTGGTTAGTTTTACGTGTATAGGAATCGTTAGTTTTACGTGTATAGGGCTGGTCAGTTTTACGTGTATAGGGCTGGTTAGTTTTACGTGTATAGGGCTGGTCAGTTTTACGTGTATAGGGCTGGTCAGTTTTACGTGTATAGGGCTGGTTAGTTTTACGTGTATAGGGTGGGTTGGTTGGTTGGTTGGTTTTATGTGTATAGAGCTGGTTGGTTGCTTGCTTGTTGGTTAGTTTTACGTGTATAGAGTTGGTTGGTTAGTTTTATGTGTATAGAGCTGGTTAGTTTTACGTGTATAGGGCTCGTTAGTTTTACGTGTATAGGGCTGGTCAGTTTTACGTGTATAGGGCTGGTCAGTTTTACGTGTATAGGGCTGGTTACTATTACGTGTTTAGGGCTGGTTAGTTTTACTTGTATAGGGCTGGTTAGTTTTACGTGTATAGGGCTGGTTACGTTTACGTGTATACGGCTGGTTAAGTTTGCGTGTATAGGGCTGGTTAGTGTTACGTGTATAGGGTGGGTTTGTTGGTTGGTTGGTTTTATGTGTATAGAGCTGGTTGGTTGCTTGCTTGTTGGTTAGTTTTAAGTGTATAGAGCTGGTTAGTTTTACGTGTATAGAGCTGGTTGGTTGGTTGGTTAGTTTTATGTGTATAGAGCTGGTTAGTTTTACGTGTATAGGGCTCGTTACTTTTACGTGTATAGGGCTGGTTAGTTTTGCGTGTATAGGGCTGGTTAGTTTTACGTGTATAGGGCTGGTCAGTTTTACGTGTATAGGGCTGGTCAGTTTTACGTGTATAGGGCTGGTTAGTTTTACGTGTATAGGGTGGGTTGGTTGGTTGGTTGGTTTTATGTGTATAGAGCTGGTTGTTTGCTTGCTTGTTGGTTAATTTTACATGTATAGAGTTGGTTGGTTGGTTGGTTAGTTTTATGTGTATAGAGCTGGTTAGTTTTACGTGTATAGGGCTTGTTAGTTTTACGTGTATAGGGCTGGTCAGTTTTACGTGTATAGGGCTGGTCAGTTTTACGTGTATAGGGCTGGTTACTATTACGTGTTTAGGGCTGGTTAGTTTTACTTGTATAGGGCTGGTTAGTTTTACGTGTATAGGGCTGGTCAGTTTTACGTGTATAGGGCTGGTTACTTTTACGTGTATAGGGCTGGTTAAGTTTGCGTGTATAGGGCTGGTTAGTGTTACGTGTATAGGGTGGGTTTGTTGGTTGGTTGGTTTTATGTGTATAGAGCTGGTTGGTTGCTTGCTTGTTGGTTAGTTTTACGTGTATAGAGCTGGTTAGTTTTACGTGTATAGAGCTGGTTGGTTGGTTGGTTAGTTTTATGTGTATAGAGCTGGTTAGTTTTGCGTGTATAGGGCTGGTTAGTTTTGCATGTATAGGGCTGGTTAGTTTTACGGGTATAGGGTGGGTTTGTTGTTTGGTTGGTTTTATGTGTATGGAGCTGGTTAGTTTTATGTGTATAGAGCTGGTTAGTTTTACGTGTATAGGGCTGGTCAGTTTTACGTGTAATGGGCTGGTCAGTTTTACGTTTATAGGGCTGGTTAGTTTTACGTGTATAGGGCTGGTTAGTTTTATGTGTATAGGGCTGGTTAGTTTTACTTGTATAGGGCTGGTTAGTTTTACGTGTATAGGGCTGGTTAGTTTTGCGTGTATAGGGCTGGTTAGTTTTACGTGTATAGGGCTGGTTAGTTTTACGTGTATAGGGCTGGTTAATTTTACGTGTATAGGGCTGGTTAATTTTACGTGTATAGGGCTGGTTAGTTTTACATGTATAGGGCTGGTTAGTTTTGCGTGTATAGGGCTGGTTAGTTTTACGTGTATAGGGCTGGTTAGTTTTACGTGTATTGGGCTGGTTAGTTTTACGTGTATTGCGCTGTTAGTTTTATGTGTATTGGGCTGTTAGTTTTACGTGTATAGGGCTGGTTAGTTTTAGGTGTATAGGGCTGGTTAGTTTTACGTGTATAGGGCTGGTAATGGGCCATTCCCATCTGTACCGGGTTGGCCCGGGCCGGGTAGCCACAGTCGGCCCTGCCTGGCCCGGTTGATTCCACACATCCTTGTCTTAAGCCCATGTGGGCTGATTCTACCCACCAATCAGAGGCTTGCTCTAATGGAAGGTGTGAATTTGCTGTCAGCAGTGGGTGTGTTGGCCCTGGTCGGCCTGAAGCAGACCCCCTCGAGAAGAGGGCTGAGAATGAGGCTTGGTTGGCCCGTAAAAATACCAGGCCACCCAGATATGTAAACAACCTACGCTACCCGGCCCGGGCCAACCCGGTACAGATGGAAATGGCCCATTAGTTTTACGTGAATAGGGCTGGTTAGTTTTATGTTTATAGGGCTGGTTAGTTTTATGTGTATAGGGCTGGTTACTTTTACGCGTTTAGGGCAGGTTAAGTTTGCGTGTATAGGGCTGGTTAGTTTTACGTGTATAGGGTGGGTTTGTTGGTTGGTTGGTTTTATGTGTATAGAGCTGGTTGGTTGGTCTGCTAGTTTTATGTGTATAGAGCTGGTTAGTTTGACGTGTATAGGGCTCGTTAGTTTGACGTGTATAGGGCTCGTTAGTTTGACGTGTATAGGGCTCGTTAGTTTGACGTGTATAGGGCTCGTTAGTTTGACATGTATAGGGCTCGTTAGTTTTACGTGTATAGGGCTGGTTAGTTTTACGTGTATAGGGCTGGTTAGTTTTACGTGTATAGGGCTGGTTAGTTTTACGTGTATAGGGTGGGTTTGTTGGTTGGTTGGTTTTATGTGTATAGAGCTGGTTGGTTGGTCGGTTAGTTTTATGTGTATAGAGCTGGTTAGTTTGATGTGTATAGGGCTCGTTAGTTTTACGTGTATAGGGCTCGTTAGTTTGACGTGTATAGGGCTCGTTAGTTTTACGTGTATAGGGCTCGTTAGTTTTACGTGTATAGGGCTGGTTAGGTTTACGGGTATAGGGCTGGTTAGTTTTACGGGTATAGGGTGGGTTTGTTGGTTGGTTTTATGTGTATGGAGCTGGTTAGTTTTATGTGTATAGAGCTAGTTGGTTGGTTGGTAAGTTTTACGTGTATAGAGCTGATTAGTTTTACGTGTATAGGGCTGGTCACTTTTACGTGTATAGGGCTGGTCAGTTTTACATGTATAGGGCTGGTTAGTTTTACGTGTATAGGGCTGGTCAGTTTTACGTGTATAGGGCTGGTTACTTTTACGTGTATAGGGCTGGTTACTTTTACGTGTATAGGGCTTGTTACTTTTATGTGTATAGGGCTGGTTAAGTTTGCGTGTATGGGGCTGGTTAGTTTTACGTGTATAGGGTTGGTTTGTTGGTTGGTTAGTTTTACGTGTATAGAGCTGGTTAGTTTTACGTGTATAAAGCTGGTTGGTTGGTTGGTTAGTTTTATGTGTATAGAGCTGGTTAGTTTTAGGTGTATAGGGCTCGTTAGTTTTACGTGTATAGGGCTGGTTAGTGTTGTGTGTATAGGGCTGGTTAGTTTTACGTGTATAGGGTGGGTTTGTTGGTTGGTTGGTTTTATGTGTATGGAGCTGGTTAGTTTTACGTGTATAGAGCTGGTTTGTTGGTTGGTTAGTTTTACGAGAGTATAGAGCTGGTTACTTTTACGTGTATAGAGCTGGTCAGTTTTACGTGTATAGGGCTGGTCAGTTTTATGTGTATAGGGCTGGTCAGTTTTACGTGTATAGGGCTGGTCAGTTTTACATGCATAGGGCTGGTCAGTTTTATGTGTATAGGGCTGGTTAGTTTTACGTGTATAGGGCTGGTCAGTTTTACGTGTATAGGGCTGGTCAGTTTTACGTGTATAGGGCTGGTTAGTTTTGCGTGTATAGGGCTGCTTAGTTTTACGGGTATAGGGCTGGTTAGTTTTACGGGTATAGGGTGGGTTTGTTGGTTGGTTGGTTGGTTTTATGTGTATGGAGCTGGTTAGTTTTATTTGTATAGAGCTGGTTGGTTGGTTGGTAAGTTTTACGTGTATAGAGCTGGTTAGTTTTATGTGTATAGAGCTGGTTAGTTTTACGTGTATAGGGCTGGTCAGTTTTACGTGTATAGGGCTGGTCAGTTTTACGTGTATAGGGCTGCTTAGTTTTACGTGTATAGGGCAGGTTAGTTTAACGTGTATAGGGCTGGTTAGTTTTACGTGTATAGGGCTGGTCAGTTTTAGGTGTATAGGGCTCGTTAGTTTTACGTGTATAGGGCTGGTTAGTGTTGCGTGTATAGGGCTGGTTAGTTTTACGTGTATAGGGTGGGTTTGTTGGTTGGTTGGTTTTATGTGTATGGAGCTGGTTAGTTTTACGTGTATAATGCTGTTTTGTTGGTTGGTTAGTTTTACGAGAGTATAGAGCTGGTTACTTTTACGTGTATAGAGCTGGTCAGTTTTACATGTATAGGGCTGGTCAGTTTTACGTGTATAGGGCCGGTCAGTTTTACGTGTATAGGGCTGGTCAGTTTTACGTGTATAGGGCTGGTCAGTTTTACATGCATAGGGCTGGTCAGTTTTACGTGTATAGGGCTGGTTAGTTTTACGTGTATAGGGCTGGTCAGTTTTACGTGTATAGGGCTGGTCAGTTTTACGTGTATAGGGCTGGTTAGTTTTGCGTGTATAGGGCTGGTTAGTTTTACGGGTATAGGGCTGGTTAGTTTTACGGGTATAGAGTGGGTTTTTTGGTTGGTTGGTTGGTTTTATGTGTATGGAGCTGGTTAGTTTTATTTGTATAGAGCTGGTTGGTTGGTTGGTAAGTTTTACGTGTATAGAGCTGGTTAGTTTTATGTGTATAGAGCTGGTTAGTTTTACGTGTATAGGGCTGGTCAGTTTTACGTGTATAGGGCTGGTCAGTTTTACGTGTATAGGGCTGGTCAGTTTTACGTGTATAGGGCTGCTTAGTTTTACGTGTATAGGGCTGGTTAGTTTAACGTGTATAGGGCTGGTTAGTTTTACGTGTATATGGCTGGTCAGTTTTAGGTGTATAGGGCTGGTTAGTTTAACGTGTATAGGGCTGGTTAGTGTTGCGTGTATAGGGCTGGTTAGTTTTACGTGTATAGGGTGGGTTTGTTGGTTGGTTGGTTTTATGTGTATGGAGCTGGTTAGTTTTACGTGTATAGAGGTGGTTTGTTGGTTGGTTAGTTTTACGAGAGTATAGAGCTGGTTACTTTTACGTGTATAGAGCTGGTCAGTTTTACGTGTATAGGGCTGGTCAGTTTTACGTGTATAGGGCTGGTCAGTTTTACGTGTATAGGGCTGGTCAGTTTTACATGCATAGGGCTGGTCAGTTTTACGTGTATAGGGCTGGTTAGTTTTACGTGTATAGGGCTGGTCAGTTTTACGTGTATAGGGCTGGTCAGTTTTATGTGTATAGGGCTGGTTAGTTTTGAGTGTATAGGGCTGGTTAGTTTTACGGGTATAGGGCTGGTTAGTTTTACGGGTATAGGGTGGGTTTGTTGGTTGGTTGGTTGGTTTTATGTGTATGGAGCTGGTTAGTTTTATTTGTATAGAGCTGGTTGGTTGGTTGGTAAGTTTTACGTGTATAGAGCTGGTTAGTTTTATGTGTATAGAGCTGGTTAGTTTTACGTGTATAGGGCTGGTCAGTTTTACGTGTATAGGGCTGGTCAGTTTTACGTGTATAGGGCTGCTTAGTTTTACGTGTATAGGGCTGGTTAGTTTAACGTGTATAGGGCTGGTTAGTTTCACATGTATAGGGCTGGTCAGTTTTAGGTGTATAGGGCTCGTTAGTTTTACGTGTATAGGGCTGGTTAGTGTTGCGTGTATAGGGCTGGTTAGTTTTTTGTGTATAGGGTGGGTTTGTTGGTTGGTTGGTTTTATGTGTATGGAGCTGGTTAGTTTTACGTGTATAGAGCTGGTTTGTTGGTTGGTTAGTTTTACGAGAGTATAGAGCTGGTTACTTTTACGTGTATACAGCTGGTCAGTTTTACGTGTATAGGGCTGGTCAGTTTTACGTGTATAGGGCTGGTCAGTTTTACGTGTATAGGGCTGGTCAGTTTTACGTGTATAGGGCTGGTCAGTTTTACATGCATAGGGCTGGTCAGTTTTACGTGTATAGGGCTGGTTAGTTTTACGTGTATAGGGCTGGTCAGTTTTACGTGTATAGGGCTGGTCAGTTTTACGTGTATAGGGCTGGTTAGTTTTGCGTGTATAGGGCTGGTTAGTTTTACGGGTATAGGGCTGGTTAGTTTTACGGGTATAGGGTGGGTTTGTTGGTTGGTTGGTTGGTTTCATGTGTATGGAGCTGGTTAGTTTTATTTGTATAGAGCTGGTTGGTTGGTTGGTAAGTTTTACGT
Source organism: Nothobranchius furzeri (assembly GCF_043380555.1). Lineage (NCBI taxonomy): Eukaryota > Metazoa > Chordata > Actinopteri > Cyprinodontiformes > Nothobranchiidae > Nothobranchius > Nothobranchius furzeri. The sequence continues at coordinate 11,667,276 of NC_091749.1, read as the reverse complement.
GTATAGAGCTGGTTAGTTTTATGTGTATAGAGCTGGTTAGTTTTACGTGTATAGGGCTGGTCAGTTTTACGTGTATAGGGCTGGTCAGTTTTACGTGTATAGGGCTGCTTAGTTTTACGTGTATAGGGCTGGTTAGTTTAACGTGTATAGGGCTGGTTAGTTTTACGTGTATAGGGCTGGTCAGTTTTAGGTGTATAGGGCTGGTTAGTTTAACGTGTATAGGGCTGGTTAGTTTAACGTGTATAGGGCTGGTCAGTTTTACATGTATAGGGCTGGTTACTTTTACGTGTATAGGGCTGGTTACTTTTACGTGTAAAGGGCTGGTTACTTTTACGTGTATAGGGCTGGTTACTTTTATGTGTATAGGGCTGGTTAAGTTTGCGTGTATAGGGTTGGTTTGTTGGTTGGTTAGTTTTACGTGTATAGAGCTGGTTAGTTTTACGTGTATAGAGCTGGTTGGTTGGTTGGTTAGTTTTATGTGTATAGAGCTGGTTAGTTTTACGTGTATAGGGCTCGTTAGTTTTACGTGTGTAGGGCTGGTTAGTTTTGCATGTATAGGGCTGGTTAGTTTTACGGGAATAGGGTGGGTTTGTTGGTTGGTTGGTTTTATGAATATGGAGCTGGTTAGTTTTATGTGTATAGAGCTGGTCAGTTTTACGTGTATAGGGCTGGTCAGTTTTACATGTATAGGGCTGGTCAGTTTAATGTGTATAGGGCTGGTCAGTTTTACGTGTATAGGGCTGGTCAGTTTTACGTGTATAGGGCTGGTCAGTTTTACGTGTATAGGGCTGGTCAGTTTTACGTGTATAGGGCTGGTCAGTTTTACGTGTATAGGGCTGGTCAGTTTTACGTGTATAGGGCTGGTTAGTTTTACGTGTATAGGGCTGGTCAGTTTTACGTGTATAGGGCTGGTCAGTTTTAAGTTTATAGGGCTGGTTAGTTTTGCGTGTATAGGGCTGGTTAGTTTTACGGGTATAGGGCTGGTTAGTTTTATGGGTATAGGGTGGGTTTGGTGGTTGGTTGGTTGGTTTTATGTGTATGGAGCTGTTTAGTTTTATGTGTAGAGAGCTGGTTGGTTGGTTGGTTAGTTTTATGTGTATAGAGCTGGTTAGTTTTACGTGTATAGGGCTCGTTAGTTTTACGTGTATAGGGCTGGTCAGTTTTACGTGTATAGGGCTGGTCAGTTTTACGTGTATAGGGCTGGTCAGTTTTACGTGTATAGGGCTGGTTAGTTTTACGTGTATAGGGCTGGTTAGTTTTACGTGTATAGGGCTGGTTAGTTTTACGTGTATAGGGTGGGTTTGTTGGTTGGTTGGTTGGTTTTACGTGAATATAGCTGGTTGGATGGTTGGTTAGTTTTACATCTATAGAACTGGTTAGTTTTACGTGTATAGAGCTGGTTAGTTTTACGTGTATAGAGCTGGTTGGTTGGTTGGTTAATTTTACGTGTATAGAGCTGGTTAGTTTTACGTGTATAGGGCTGGTCAGTTTTACGTGTATAGGGCTGGTTACTTTTATGTGTATAGGGCTGGTTACTTTTACGTGTATAGGGCAGGTTAAGTTTGCGTGTATAGGGCAGGTTAAGTTTGCGTGTATAGAGCTGGTCAGTTTTACGTGTATAGGGCTGGTTAGTTTTACGTGTATAGGGTGGGCTTGTTGGTTGGTTGGTTTTATGTGTATAGAGCTAATTGGTTGGTCGGTTAGTTTTATGTGTATAGAGCTGGTTAGTTTGACGTGTATAGAGCTGGTTAGTTTGACGTGTATTGGGCTGGTTAGTTTTACATGTATAGGGCTGGTTAGTTTTACGTGTATAGGGCTGGTTGGTTTTACGTGTATAGGGCTGGTTAGTTTTGCGTGTATAGGGCTGGTTAGTTTTACGTGTATAGGGCTGGTTGGTTTTACGTGTATAGGGCTGGTTAGTTTTGCGTGTATAGGGCTGGTTAGTTTTACGTGTATAGGGCTGGTAATGGGCCATTCCCATCTGTACCGGGTCGGCCCGGGCCGGGTAGCCACAGTCGGCCCCAGCCTGACCCGGTTGATTCCACACATCCTTGTCTTAAGCCCATGTGGGCTGATTCTACCCACCAATCAGAGGCTTGCTCTAATGGAAGGTGTGAATTTGCTGTCAGCAGTGGGTGTGTTGGCCCTGGTCGGCCTGAAGCAGACCCCCTCGAGAAGAGGGCTGAGAATGAGCCTTGGTTGGCCCGGAAAAATACCAGGCCACCCAGATATGTAAACAACCTACGCTACCCGGCCCGGGCCGACCCGGTACAGATGGAAATGGCCCATTAGTTTTACGTGTATAGGGCTGGTTAGTTTTGTGTGTATAGGGCTGGTTAGTTTTACGTGTATAGGGCTGGTTAGTTTTACGTGTATAGGGCTGGTTACTTTTACATGTATAGGGCAGGTTAAGTTTGCGTGTATAGGGCAGGTTAATTTTGCGTGTATAGGGCTGGTCAGTTTTACGTGTATAGGGCTGGTCAGTTTTACGTGTATAGGGCTGGTTAGTTTGACGTGTATAGGGTGGGCTTGTTGGTTGGTTGGTTTTATGTGTATAGAGCTAATTGGAGGGTGGGTTAGTTTTATGTGTATAGAGCTGGTTAGTTTGACGTGTATAGAGCTGGTTAGTTTTACGTGTATAGGGCTGGTTAGTTTTACGTGTATAGGGCTGGTTAGTTTTACGTGTATACGGCTGGTTGGTTTTACGTGTATAGGGCTGGTTAGTTTTGCGTGTATAGGGCTGGTTAGTTTTACGTGTATAGGGCTGGTTAATTTCACGTGTATAGGGCTGGTTAGTTTTACATGTATAGGGCTGGTAATGGGCCATTCCCATCTGTACTTGGTCGGCCCGGGCCGTTTAGCCACAATCGGCCCCAGCCTGACCCGGTTGATTCCACACATCCTTGTCTTAAGCCCATGTGGGCTGATTCTACCCACCAATGAGAGGCTTGCTCTAATGGAAGGTGTGAATTTGCTGTCAGCAGTGGGTGTGTTGGCCCTGGTCGGCCTGAAGCAGACCCCCTCGAGAAGAGGGCTGAGAATGAGCCTTGGTTGGCCCGGAAAAATACCAGGCCACCCAGATATGTAAACAATCTACGCTACCCGGCCCGGGCTGACCCGGTACAGATGGAAATGGCCCATTAGTTTTACGTGTATAGGGCTGGTTAGTTTTACGTTCAAAGGGCTGGTTAGTTTTACGTTTATAGGGCTGGTTACTTTTATGTGTATAGGGCTGGTTACTTTTACGTGTATAGCGTGGGTTTGTTGGTTGGTTGGTTTTATGTGTATAGAGCTGGTTGGTTGGTCGGTTAGTTTTATGTGTATAGAGCTGGTTAGTTTGACGTGTATAGGGCTGGTTAGTTTTGCGTGTGTAACGTGAGGAAATATGGGTTTTCTGTCACAATGGTGGTGTTGGACGCAGCTGGGTCATAGCTGGGTCGCTGAGAACTTTCACCCACAGATTAAGACCTGAACGCCAGCGAGTCTGGGAGGAAACCATAACATCTGCCACCTGCAGTCTACCAGAAGATGTGTTTACATGAGTTGTACCCAGACCAAGTCAAAACATAAAGTTTAAACTTCTTTTTTGTGATTTTAATGTTAAAATAACCATTATCATTTTGCTCATTATAAATGTGTTTAATCAAATGAATGACTAGTATGCTTTGGGGTAATTATAATGGATTAATGAATCCACACTTAAGTAGATAATGTTGAATGTGTGGTACTGACCTTCACACTCAAGCACACAAACATTCACACACACCCACACACATCTGCCCACAGTAAGCTCCAGACACATTTGATGACGCACATGTTTTGCTTTGAGAAGAGAGGTTTTTGGTAAGTTTTCAGCTTTATGATTCAGTTCGTGTTGGACAACGGGAGAGAACAGACCTGAAAACCGAAAGGGGGGGCAGAGCCTGTTGGCTCGTTCTTCCCCCCTTTCACGCTGTTTCTGCCAAGCCAGGCAGAATAGCTGAATCGCGACTTCTAACGAAGACTCATTACCGAGTCTTTTGATTTCTGAGTGAATTAACTTAAGAAAGCGCATCGATAAAACGCTCTACCATCCACGTGTACCGAGGGCAACTCTGGACCGGTTCCGTTCGACACCTACGTCTCCTGTCAGCCGCCGGTGTCATCTGGATGAACCACAACATCCTCCACGGCCCGGATCCGAAAGAGGGTCCACAAGAGTTCGGTGAGACAGAGCACGGTTTTAGCGTTTGATGCAGTTCTCTGATAAGACCTAAGTTTATCCAAACCATCACTTCACTCAGACACCTGTTTCTTCCTGAAGCAAAATCAGACTCACACACGCATTCATGTCACAACATTCTCAATCTTCATAAATTCACCAGAAGGTCTATTTGAGCAAGAACAGCATATAAACTGTTAAAAGATTGTCCCACAAAGTTGCCAATGTGATTGTTATTTCCTGTTTGTCAATTTTCAAAATCATTAGTTTAATTTGAAGAATTAAAACTGTTAATCCTTCAAACTTGTTTCCTCATTGAACTGAAACACAGACACTCAGATATTATCGGCAGTTTATGGATGAAAACAACCTTTGAGTCTTCTGAACAATATAAAATTTGGTTATTGATTTATTAAAATTAATATTCCGAATTAATACGTAGCATGGTTTCTCTTTCATAAAAGAGCATAAATCCATAACGCTACATTTAATGGCAAGCGTATCCAGTCTTCTATATCTGCGATATGTCTGCTTTCTTACATCTAAAAGCTACAAACAACGTTTTTCTCTGTGTTTCACTTTGATGTCTTATTTTGAAATTAACCGGAAATTGTTCCGCTGAAGTCACTCTTCCGGGAGGCGTCCTGGTGGAAACTTGACCGGGAAGAACTCCGATCTCAAATTGACCGCAAATTACAGACCTAACTTTGATTTATCCCATCTTCGCCTTCGGAGCGAACGTGTGAGTTGTGCTTTTGACTAAATTCTGTCCATTTTGACGCGCCGCCGCGTCTCTAGTCTAACCTCAGGTCGGAAAGCTACGTTTCCGCTCTGACCATTGCTGGGTGAGCTACCGTGAGCAGCTTATCCTCAGTTCCTAAAATTATCAATAAATTCTCCGAACCTCAGAACCGAGACTAAATTCTCGGACACCTTTCGTCTCAGTGTGTTGACACTGTGGGCGAGCTATTGTGGAAAATATCTCCATTGCATGGGCGACTTATAGAAACAATCTGAACGGAATGCCCGTAGGCACCTACTGTTGCTTGATTGCACGGTAAACGTCGTAAGCCGGGTTATGGCCGTCACGCGTTACTGCATTCAGATTGCGTACGCTTTTTGAAGTCCGTATTACAAGCGGGGCGAGATGCCTACTTGTTAATCGGGAAAATTTAAGTCTGGTCGCTACAGACAAAGAACGCTAGACCTGGCCGGAGAGCTAAGCTAGCACCACAGTTAGACAAAAAGGGAACGCGTCCCGTTAGATTGTCATACCATTTCTGACACAGTCAGTCTGTGTCCTCACAAAACCCGCATTGGCGGTGGTTCTTGTAAATCGCTACGGTGTGTAGAATCTACATTTTGCTACGGTTGTCCGTCTGATAACGACACGGCAGCGTAGGGTTTATTATTTTTTTATTATTTTATTTTGGACCGGTGATCGGGTCGGCTTTCACAGCCTCCATCGCTCGGATCCATGCCTTTTTCTTCCATCTTGTGAAGTTGTGTGTATTCATTTCTCTATCAACAATTCCTTGTTTTACCCTGTGTCATAAAGTTAAGTAGGCTACGGACGGTCCTTGTTTGTGTGAGACATATTAAGGAATCTGCCCGGAGTTTTACGTCGGCTCAGAAGGTAAAAACGCGAGTTGCTCTGAACTTAATGGGAGATGGACGAGACACGACAAAATCTTTCTTGCACTGTTACACCTGGTGTAAGGTTCTCTGACGTTCTGCTTCCAGAACATGCCATGACGCAGGAGACTGTTCACCGGCTGAGCATCGCTGGTCCCTCCGCCCGCCCGAACGGGCCCGTTTTAGGCGGGTGCCGCCGGTCGGGAGCAGTGGGGACTAGTGGCTGCGGTTCGGTGCCAGCTGCACTGGGTCGGAGGTGGTTCTGGTCTGCAATTCATGACGTGAATTCAAGCAACATGCTGTTTACAGTCATAACGCTTTTTCTTTACTTTTATTTCTTCCAGGGGGTCAAAAACCCACCGTCAATATCAAGGTTTGAAATAAACAACACTTTCTCTGCTGCTTTTAAGCTGAATAAATCTCTTGAGCCTATGGTTAACCTCTCTGACAAACAGGTTGTGCTTAACCCTTTGTTTCCTGATGCTTCTCCTCTGTCATCCATGTTAAAGGCTGAACATCTCTCCAGCATGGGTGTGAAATCTTCAGGCTGTGACCCACCGCTTCAGTCAGAGGTCTGTTTTACTCGTCAGTCCGCCTCATGCACAAACCAGCTTCTTTATCGGGGCGTGATGGAAAAGTCAGCCGCCGTGAAACACTTGTGGTCTACGGACAGAGCTACCATGCCATTTAAGGGGTTTGTGCCCGGACATCTTGACCTTTATGTGAATGACCTTGTCACTTTTCAGTTTGTGACCTCTGCTAATACGGTGGCCAATTCTTTTCTCCTTTCACAGGGGTGTGACTTAGTCTCGGGCCTCTGTGCTCTCTTTCCTGTGATTTCTCTTACAGGTGACCACGACGACACAGAAAACCCTGCGGTTTCCAGCAGTCCTGTGGTCAGTGGCGATATTAAAGGTGGCTCGGTGGTTGCTGCGCACACCTCTCTCACGGGCTCGGGAAGGCAACCCGGCCCGGGAGGTGTAGGTGCGTGCAGTGATGCTATGCTCGGGGCCCCTCCTGACAAAGGGGGGGTGCTGAGTGGCTCTGAGTTTTCCGTTGCGGACTTCAACCGGTTCGGGGGAACGCCTCCTCCGAGCGGGAGGGTCATTGCAGAAATCGACACTGACCTTCCACCAATTCAGCTGACAACATTGACCTCCGACCCGGAGTTAGGTGCTGCACCTTCTACGGGGCGGAGTTCTAGTCAGTCTTTAAATACTCTGGTTAAACTGGGTTTTTCTGATTCAGTGTGGGAACCTCCATCATTCTTGGGAATAAAGTATTCTTGGCTTCAGTTTTCAGGACAGACCATGTTCCTAAAGCTAGTGTCATGTCTGTATCTGATTCTAAACATGGCTAGGTTTGCTTTGACACCCGTGACACAACCATCCTTGGATCACTCCTTTTCAGAACCTCCAAGTCCAACACCTCCAGGTCTTTGGACATCTGAACACCTACTCTTTCAGAACGATTCAGGTGACAATGTGCATCTTCTTGGTATTAGGGCTTTTAAGAGCTTAAGAACTGTTCTTTGTTATGCTTCTCCTGTCTCAAAGACACGGCATAAGTTTGAGAAACAAAAGAGGGGCGGGGAGCCTCCTCCTGCTTTGCGAGCATCATTTTCGCATTTCCAGTTCACTACTATTTCTGATCACAACAAAGTCGCCTCCGTAAAGCTGCAACACAACTTTGAGCAGGTAAAATCAGGTTCTGATCTAACAGCTAAACCATCAGCTTCGCTCCAGTTCCAAACGGAACCCTCAGGTAAATTCAAACAAGTTTCCCTGTGGGTTCGTAACACAAGATACAAACAGTTTGATAACCAAATCGCTTATGAGCCTGCTCCCACAGATACGTCCAAACTCGTGTCTCTGTGGGTCCGCAATACCAGATTCAAAACTCTATTCTGACCGACTCTATTCTGACCGGATTCTTTTCCACTGACTGGTGGACCGTTACAAATTCTCTCGTTTGTGGGATGAATTTTTAACAAATGTGATATCCTTTGAGTTTTTTTTTTTTTTTCAGGTTACCTGCCTCCAGCCAGGGTCCTGTTACTAACCCACATCTTTAGGGATTACTAACCTACTGATTTACATTTTTAGAACTGATTTACATCTCTATCTTTTTATTAGTGCTTTGTGTAGCATGATTATATTTGATTACAAATTTGGTTTTATTTTGTTACTATTTCCCTTAAAGGGCCACAAGCCAATTTGCCCTTCATTTTCATGATTATTTCTTTTATATATATGCCTTTAATTAATGCAGCCTGCTGAGTTTCACATATCAGATAGGATTTGCTTTCTTTTATTTGTGTTTTCTCTGCATCACGTTTTTACATGACATGTAGAGCAGGGTGCAGTACATTTCTTCTTTAGATAATTCACAGAAGGCATCCACATTTTCCCAGAGGCACCCATAGATAGGTTTTGATTGATTTCTTTGTTTTGCATCAAATGCTATCTATCGTGTGGGCTGTCTCACTTTGTCTCCTTCTCCGAGCTCGTATGGACTACATCCCATCAGAGGGGTCGTCTTCACAATCCTTCAACTGGTTTCCTGTCGCATGGGGCTTCGGTCGTGGTTCGAGCGGTGTCGAGGTCGTCACTGGACTTCGCCTGGACTACGCCTGGGGAACACATCACCTGCCCAGCTCCGTGTGGCATACGAGCTGCTTATCCTTTGAATACCTTTGCATTATTGCTGATGAAAATTAACTGCTATTGAAATAGCTCTGCTTTCAAGATTCCCTAAGTGGATTACTTTACAATGATTGCAACAGTTTTGGCCTTAATCATCTGGTCAGGATATACTCCCTTCTACACGAGACCTGTGGTGACGCTTCATCGTTCCTGCCTTCATCTGGGATGTCTACCTTCACGAGTACATCACGTTATTGTGGTTGTGACGTCAGGTGGCCTCTGCTTGACCTCCATGTCGTCACAAAAAGGGTGGAATGTAACGTGAGGAAATATGGGTTTTCTGTCACAATGGTGGTATTGGACGCAGCTGGGTCATAGCTGGGTCGCTGAGAACTTTCACCCACAGATTAAGACCTGAACGCCAGCGAGTCTGGGAGGAAACCATAACATCTGCCACCTGCAGTCTACCAGAAGATGTGTTTACATGAGTTGTACCCAGACCAAGTCAAAACATAAAGTTTAAACTTCTTTTTCGTGATTTTAATGTTAAAATAACCATTATCATTTTGCTCATTATAAATGTGTTTAATCAAATGAATGACTAGTATGCTTTGGGGTAATTATAATGGATTAATGAATCCACACTTAAGTAGATAATGTTGAATGTGTGGTACTGACCTTCACACTCAAGCACACAAACATTCACACACACCCACACACATCTGCCCACAGTAAGCTCCAGACACATTTGATGACGCACATGTTTTGCTTTGAGAAGAAAAGTTTTTGGTAAGTTTTCAGTTTTATGATTCAGTTCGTGTTGGACAACGGGAGAGAACAGACCTGAAAACCGAAAGGGGGGGCAGAGCCTGTTGGCTCGTTCTTCCCCCCTTTCACGCTGTTTCTGCCAAGCCAGGCAGAATAGCTGAATCGCGACTTCTAACGAAGACTCATTACCGAGTCTTTTGATTTCTGAGTGAATTAACTTAAGAAAGCGCATCGATAAAACACTCTACCATCCACGTGTACCGAGGGCAACTCTGGACCGGTTCCGTTCGACACCTACGTCTCCTGTCAGCCGCCGGTGTCATCTGGATGAACCACAACATCCTCCACGGCCCGGATCCGAAAGAGGGTCCACAAGAGTTCGGTGAGACAGAGCACGGTTTTAGCGTTTGATGCAGTTCTCTGATAAGACCTAAGTTTATCCAAACCATCACTTCACTCAGACACCTGTTTCTTCCTGAAGCAAAATCAGACTCACACACGCATTCATGTCACAACATTCTCAATCTTCATAAATTCACCAGAAGGTCTATTTGAGCAAGAACAGCATATAAACTGTTAAAAGATTGTCCCACAAAGTTGCCAATGTGATTGTTATTTCCTGTTTGTCAATTTTCAAAATCATTAGTTTAATTTGAAGAATTAAAACTGTTAATCCTTCAAACTTGTTTCCTCATTGAACTGAAACACAGACACTCAGATATTATCGGCAGTTTATGGATGAAAACAACCTTTGAGTCTTCTGAACAATATAAAATTTGGTTATTGATTTATTAAAATTAATATTCCGAATTAATACGTAGCATGGTTTCTCTTTCATAAAAGAGCATAAATCCAAACGCTACACGTGTATAGCGCTGGTTACTTTTACGGGTATAGGGCTGGTTAGTTTTACGGGTATAGGGTGGGTTTATTGGTTGGTTGGTTGCTTTTATGTGTATGGAGCTGGTTAGTTTTATGTGTATAGAGCTGGTTGGTTGGTTGGTAAGTTTTACGTGTATAGAGCTGGTTACTTTTACTTGTATAGGGCTGGTCAGTTTTACGTGTATAGGGCTGGTCAGTTTTACGTGTATAGGGCTGGTCAGTTTTAAGTGTATAGGGCTGGTCAGTTTTACGTGTATAGGGCTGGTTACTTTTACGTGTATAGGGCTGGTTAAGTTTTGTGTATAGGGCTGGTTAAGTTTCGTGTATAGGGCTGGTTAAGTTTGCGTGTATAGGGCTGGTTAGTGTTACGTGTACAGGGTGGGTTTGTTGGTTGACTGGTTTTATGTGTATAGAGCTGGTTGGTTGCTTGGTTGGTTGGGTAGTTTTACGTGTATAGAGCTGGTTAGTTTTACGTGTATAGAGCTGGTTGGTTGGTTAGTTTTATGTGTATAGAGCTGGTTAGTTTTACGTGTACAGGGCTCGTTAGTTTTACGTGTATAGGGCTGGTTGGTTTTACGTGTATAGAGCTGGTTGGTTGGTTAGTTTTACGTGTATAGAGCTGGTTAGTTTTACGTGTATAGAGCTGGTTAGTTTTACGTGTATAGAGCTGGTTAATTTCACGTGTATAGGGCTGGTTGGTTTTACGGGTATAGGGTGGGTTTGTATGTTGGTTGGTTGGTTTTATGTGTATGGAGCTGGTTAGTTTTACGTGTATGGAGCTAGTTAGTTTTACGTGTATGGAGCTGGTTAGTTTTATGTGTATGGAGCTGGCTAGTTTTACGTGCATAGAACTGGTTAGTTTTACGTGTATAGAGCTGGTTAGTTTTACATGTATAGGGCTGGTCAGTTTTACGTGTATAGGGCTGGTCAGTTTTACGTGTATAGGGCTGGTTAGTTTTACGTGTATAGGGCTGGTTAGTTTTACGTGTATAGGGCTGGTCAGTGTTACGTGACAGGACTGGTTACTTTTACGTGTACAGGGCTCGTTAGTTTTACGTGTATAGGGCTGGTTAGTTTTACGTGTATAGGGCTGGTTAGTTTTGCGTGTATAGGGCTGGTTAGTTTTGCGTGTATAGGGCTGGTTAGTTTTGCGTGTATAGGGCTGGTTATTTTTACGGGTATAGGGTGGGTTGGTTGGTTGGTTGGTTGGTTTTACGTGTATAGAGCTGGTTGGTTGGTTAGTTTTATGTGTATAGAGCTGGTTAGTTTCACGTGTATAGAGCTGGTTAGTTTTACGTGTATAGGGCTCGTTAGTTTTACGTGTATAGGGCTGGTTAGTTTTACGGGGATAGGGCTGGTTTGTTGGTTGGTTGGTTGGTTTTATGTGTATGGAGCTGGTTAGTTTTACATGTATGGAGCTGGTTAGTCTTACGTGTATGAAGCTGGTTAGTTTTACGTGTATGGAGCTGGTTAGTTTTACGTCTATAGAGCTGGTTAGTTTTACGTGTATAGAGCTGGTTAGTTTTACATGTATAGGGCTGGTCAGTTTTACGTGTATAGGGCTGGTCAGTTTTACGTGTATAGGGCTGGTTAGTTTTACGTGTATAGGGCTGGTTAGTTTTACGTGTATAGGGCTGGTCAGTGTTAAGTGATAGGGCTGGTTACTTTTACGTGTATAGGGCTGGTTAAGTTTGCGTGTATAGAGCTGGTTAGTATTACGTGTATAGGGCTGGTTAGTGTTACGTGTATAGGGTGGGTTTGTTGGTTGGATGGTTTTATGTGTATAGAGCTGGTTAGTTTTACGATTATAGAGCTGGTTGGTTGGTTGGTTAGTTTGATGTGTATAGAGCTGGTTAGTTTTATGTGTATAGGGCTCGTTAGTTTTACGTGTATAGGGCTGGTCAGTTATACATGTATAGGGCTGGTCAGTTTTACGTTTATAGGGCTGGTCAGTTTTACGTGTATAGGGCTGGTTAGTTTTACGTGTATAGGGCTGGTTAGTTTTACGTGTATAGGGCTGGTTAGTTTTACGTGTATAGGGCTGGTTAGTTTTACGTGTATATGGTGGGTTTGTTGGTTGGTTGGTTGATTTTACGTGTATATAGCTGGTTGGTTGGTTGGTTAGTTTTACATCTATAGAGCTGGTTAGTTTTACATGTATAGACCTGGTTAGTTTTACGTGTATAGAGCTGGTTGGTTGGTTAGTTTTACGTTTATAGAGCTGGTTAGTTTTACGTGTATAGGGCTGGTCAGTTTTACGTGTATAGGGCTGGTCAGTTTTACGTGTATAGGTCTGGTTACTTTTACGTGTATAGGGCAGGTTAAGTTTGCGTGTATAGGGCAGGTTAAGTTTGCGTGTATAGGGCTGGTCAGTTTTACGTGTATAGAGATGGTCAGTTTTACGTGTATAGGGCTGGTTAGTTTTACGTGTATAGGGTGGGCTTGTTGGTTGGTTGGTTTTATGTGTATAGAGCTAATTGGTTGGTCGGTTAGTTTTATGTGTATAGAGCTGGTTAGTTTGACGTGTATAGGGCTGGTTAGTTTTACGTGTATAGGGCTGGTTAGTTTTACGTGTATAGGGCTGGTTGGTTTTACGTGTATAGGGCTGGTTAGTTTTGCGTGTATAGGGCTGGTTAGTTTTACGTGTATAGGGCAGTTAGTTTTACGTGTATAGGGCTGGTTAGTTTTACGTGTATAGGGCTGGTTAGTTTTACGTGTATAGGGCTGGTAATGGGCCATTCCCATCTGTACCGGGTTGGCACGGGCCGGGTAGCCCCAGTCGGCCCCAGCCTGGCCCGGTTGATTCCACACATCCTTGTCTTAAGCCCATGTGGGCTGATTCTACCCACCAATCAGAGGCTTGCTCTAATGGAAGGTGTGAATTTGCTGTCAGCAGTGGGTAAGTTGGCCCTGGTCGGCCTGAAGCAGACCCCCTCGAGAAGAGGGCTGAGAATGAGCCTTGGTTGGCCCGGAAAAATACCAGGCCACCCAGATATGTAATCAATCTATGCTACCCGGCCCGGGCCGACCCGGTACAGATGGAAATGGCCCATTAGTTTTACGTGTATAGGGCTGGTTAGTTTTACGTTCATAGGGCTGGTTAGTTTTACGTTTATAGGGCTGGTTACTTTTATGTGTATAGGGCTGGTTACTGTTACGTGTATAGGCAGGTTAAGTTTGCGTGTATAGGGCAGGTTAAGTTTGCGTGTATAGGGCTGGTCAGTTTTACGTGTATAGGGCTGGTCAGTTTTACGTGTATAGGGCTGGTTACTTTTACGTGTATAGGGCTGGTTAAGTTTTGTGTATAGGGCTGGTTAAGTTTCGTGTATAGGGCTGGTTAAGTTTGCGTGTATAGGGCTGGTTAGTGTTACGTGTACAGGGTGGGTTTGTTGGTTGACTGGTTTTATGTGTATAGAGCTGGTTGGTTGCTTGGTTGGTTGGGTAGTTTTACGTGTATAGAGCTGGTTAGTTTTACGTGTATAGAGCTGGTTGGTTGGTTAGTTTTATGTGTATAGAGCTGGTTAGTTTTACGTGTACAGGGCTCGTTAGTTTTACGTGTATAGGGCTGGTTAGTTTTACGTGTATAGGGCTGGTTAGTTTTGCGTGTATAGGGCTGGTTAGTTTTACTGGTATAGGGTGGGTTTGTTGGTTGGTTGGTTGGTTTTACGTGTATAGAGCTGGTTGGGTGGTTAGTTTTACGTGTATAGAGCTGGTTAGTTTTACGTGTATAGAGCTGGTTAGTTTTACGTGTATAGAGCTGGTTAATTTCACGTGTATAGAGCTGGTTAGTTTTACGTGTATAGGGCTCGTTAGTTTTACGTGTATAGGGCTGGTTGGTTTTACGGGTATAGGGTGGGTTTGTATGTTGGTTGGTTGGTTTTATGTGTTTGGAGCTGGTTAGTTTTACGTGTATGGAGCTGGTTAGTTTTACGTGTATGGAGCTGGTTAGTTTTATGTGTATGGAGCTGGCTAGTTTTACGTGCATAGAACTGGTTAGTTTTACGTGTATAGAGCTGGTTAGTTTTACATGTATAGGGCTGGTCAGTTTTACGTGTATAGGGCTGGTCAGTTTTACGTGTATAGGGCTGGTTAGTTTTACGTGTATAGGGCTGGTTAGTTTTACGTGTATAGGGCTGGTCAGTGTTACGTGACAGGACTGGTTACTTTTACGTGTATAGGGCTGGTTAAGTTTGCGTGTATAGGGCTGGTTACTTTTACGGGTATAGGGCTGTTTAGTTTTACGGGTATAGGGTGGGTTTATTGGTTGGTTGGTTGGTTTTATGTGTATGGAGCTGGTTAGTTTTATGTGTCTAGAGGTGGTTGGTTGGTTGGTAAGTTTTACGTGTATAGAGCTGGTTACTTTAACGTGTATAGGGATGGTCAGTTTTACGTGTATAGGGCTGGTCAGTTTTACGTGTATAGGGCTGGTCAGTTTTACGTGTATAGGGCTGGTTACTTTTACGTGTATAGTGCTGGTTAAGTTTCGTGTATAGGGCTGGTTAAGTTTCGTGTATAGGGCTGGTTAAGTTTGCGTGTATAGGGCTGGTTAGTGTTACGTGTACAGGGTGGGTTTGTTGGTTGATTGGTTTTATGTGTATAGAGCTGGTTGGTTGCTTGGTTGGTTGGGTAGTTTTACGTGTATAGAGCTGGTTAGTTTTACGTGTATTGAGCTGGTTGGTTGGTTAGTTTTATGTGTATAGAGCTGGTTAGTTTTACGTGTACAGGGCTAGTTAGTTTTACGTGTATAGGGCTGGATAGTTTTACGTGTATAGGGCTGGTTAGTTTTGCGTGTATAGGGCTGGTTAGTTTTGCGTGTATAGGGCTGGTTAGTTTTGCGTGTATAGGGCTGGTTATTTTTACGGGTATAGGGTGGGTTTGTTGGTTGGTTGGTTGGTTTTACGTGTATAGAGCCGGTTGGTTGGTTAGTTTTATGTGTATAGAGCTGGTTAGTTTCACGTGTATAGAGCTGGTTAGTTTTACGTGTATAGGGCTCGTTAGTTTTACGTGTATAGGGCTGGTTAGTTTTACGGGGATAGGGCTGGTTTGTTGGTTGGTTGGTTGGTTTTATGTGTATGGAGCTGGTTAGTTTTACGTGTATGGAGCTGGTTAGTCTTACGTGTATGAAGCTGGTTAGTTTTACGTGTATGGAGCTGGTTAGTTTTACGTCTATAGAGCTGGTTAGTTTTACGTGTATAGAGCTGGTTAGTTTTACATGTATAGGGCTGGTCAGTTTTACGTGTATAGGGCTGGTCAGTTTTACGTGTATAGGGCTGGTTAGTTTTACGTGTATAGGGCTGGTTAGTTTTACGTGTTTAGGGCTGGTCAGTGTTACGTGATAGGGCTGGTTACTTTTACGTGTATAGGGATGGTTAAGTTTGCGTGTATAGAGCTGGTTAGTATTACGTGTATAGGGCTGGTTAGTGTTACGTGTATAGGGTGGGTTTTTTGGTTGGATGGTTTTATGTGTATAGAGCTGGTTAGTTTTACGATTATAGAGCTGGTTGGTTGGTTGGTTAGTTTTATGTGTATAGAGCTGGTTAGTTTTATGTGTATAGGGCTCGTTAGTTTTACGTGTATAGGGCTGGTCAGTTATACATGTATAGGGCTGGTCAGTTTTACGTTTATAGGGCTGGTCAGTTTTACGTGTATAGGGCTGGTTAGTTTTACGTGTATAGGGCTGGTTAGTTTTACGTGTATAGGGCTGGTTAGTTTTACGTGTATAGGGCTGGTTAGTTTTACGTGTATAGGGTGGGTTTGTTGGTTGGTTGGTTGATTTTACGTGTATACAGCTGGTTGGTTGGTTGGTTAGTTTTACATCTATAGAGCTGGTTAGTTTTACATGTATAGACCTGGTTAGTTTTACGTCTATAGAGCTGGTTGGTTGGTTAGTTTTACGTTTATAGAGCTGGTTAGTTTTACGTGTATAGGGCTGGTCAGTTTTACGTGTATAGGGCTGGTTACTTTTATGTGTATAGGGCTGGTTACTTTTACGTGTATAGGGCAGGTTAAGTTTGCGTGTATAGGGCAGGTTAAGTTTGCGTGTATAGGGCTGGTCAGTTTTACGTGTATAGAGCTGGTCAGTTTTACGTGTATAGGGCTGGTTAGTTTTACGTGTATAGGGTGGGCTTGTTGGTTGGTTGGTTTTATGTGTATAGAGCTAATTGGTTGGTTGGTTAGTTTTATGTGTATAGAGCTGGTTAGTTTGACGTGTATAGAGCTGGTTAGTTTTACGTGTATAGGGCTGGTTAGTTTTACGTGTATAGGGCTGGTTGGTTTTACGTGTATAGGGCTGGTTAGTTTTGCGTGTATAGGGCTGGTTAGTTTTACGTGTATAGGGCTGGTTAGTTTTACGTGTATAGGGCTGGTTAGTTTTACGTGTATAGGGCTGGTTAGTTTTACGTGTATAGGGCTGGTAATGGGCCATTCCCATCTGTACCGGGTTGGCACGGGCCGGGTAGCCCCAGTCGGCCCCAGCCTGGCCCGGTTGATTCCACACATCCTTGTCTTAAGCCCATGTGGGCTGATTCTACCCACCAATGAGAGGCTTGCTCTAATGGAAGGTGTGAATTTGCTGTCAGCAGTGGGTAAGTTGGCCCTGGTCGGCCTGAAGCAGACCCCCTCGAGAAGAGGGCTGAGAATTAGCCTTGGTTGGCCCGGAAAAATACCAGGCCACCCAGATATGTAATCAATCTATGCTACCCGGCCCGGGCCGACCCGGTACAGATGGAAATGGCCCATTAGTTTTACGTGTATAGGGCTGGTTAGTTTTACGTGTATAGGGCTGGTTAGTTTTACGTGTATAGGGCTGGTAATGGGCCATTCCCATCTGTACCGGGTTGGCACGGGCCGGGTAGCCCCAGTCGGCCCCAGCCTGGCCCAGTTGATTCCACACATCCTTGTCTTAAGCCCATGTGGGCTGATTCTACCCACCAATCAGAGGCTTGCTCTAATGGAAGGTGTGAATTTGCTGTCAGCAGTGGGTAAGTTGGCCCTGGTCGGCCTGAAGCAGACCCCCTCGAGAAGAGGGCTGAGAATGAGCCTTGGTTGGCCCGGAAAAATACCAGGCCACCCAGATATGTAATCAATCTATGCTACCCGGCCCGGGCCGACCCGGTACAGATGGAAATGGCCCATTAGTTTTACGTGTATAGGGCTGGCTAGTTTTACGTTCATAGGGCTGGTTAGTTTTACGTTTATAGGGCTGGTTACTTTTATGTGTATAGGGCTGGTTACTGTTACGTGTATAGGGCAGGTTAAGTTTGCGTGTATAGGGCAGGTTAAGTTTGCGTGTATAGGGCTGGTCAGTTTTACGTGTATAGGGCTGGTCAGTTTTACGTGTATAGGGCTGGTTAGTTTTACGTGTATAGGGTGGGCTTATTGGTTGGTTGGTTTTATGTGTATAGAGCTAATTGGTTGGTCGGTTAGTTTTATGTGTATAGAGCTGGTTAGTTTGACGTGTATAGAGCTGGTTAGTTTTACGTGTATAGGGCTGGTTAGTTTTACGTGTATAGGGCTGGTTAGTTTTACGTGTATAGGGCTGGTTGGTTTTACGTGTATAGGGCTGGTTAGTTTTGCGTGTATAGGGCTGGTTAGTTTTACGTGTATAGGGCTGGTTAGTTTTAGGTGTATATGGCTGGTTAGTTTTACGTGTATAGGGCTGGTTAGTTTTACGTGTATAGGGCTGGTAATGGGCCATTCCCATCTGTACCGGGTTGGCACGGGCCGGGTAGCCCCAGTCGGCCCCAGCCTGGCCCGGTTGATTCCACACATCCTTGTCTTAAGCCCATGTGGGCTGATTCTACCCACCAATCAGAGGCTTGCTCTAATGGAAGGTGTGAATTTGCTGTCAGCAGTGGGTAAGTTGGCCCTGGTCGGCCTGAAGCAGACCCCCTCGAGAAGAGGGCTGAGAATGAGCCTTGGTTGGCCCGGAAAAATACCAGGCCACCCAGATATGTAATCAATCTATGCTACCCGGCCCGGGCCGACCCGGTACAGATGGAAATGGCCCATTAGTTTTACGTGTATAGGGCTGGTTAGTTTTACGTTCATAGGGCTGGTTAGTTTTACGTTTATAGGGCTGGTTACTTTTATGTGTATAGGGCTGGTTACTGTTACGTGTATAGGGCAGGTTAAGTTTGCGTGTATAGGGCAGGTTAAGTTTGCGTGTATAGGGCTGGTCAGATTTACGTGTATAGGGCTGGTCAGTTTTACGTGTATAGGGCTGGTTACTTTTACGTGTATAGGGCTGGTTAAGTTTGCGTGTACAGGGCTGGTTAGTGTTACGTGTATAGGGTGGGTTTGTTGGTTGGTTAGTTAGTTTTATGTGGATAGAGCTGGTTGGTTGCTTGGTTGTTGGTTAGTTTTACGTGTATAGAGCTGGTTAGTTTTACGTGTATAGAGCTGGTTGGTTGGTTGGTTAGTTTTACGTGTATAGAGCTGGTTAGTTTTACGTGTATAGGGCTGGTTAGTTTTACGTGTATAGGGCTGGTCAGTTTTACATGTATAGGGCTGGTTACTTTTACGTGTATAGGGCTGGTTAGTTTTACGTGTATAGGGCTGGTTGGTTTTACGTGTATAGGGCTGGTTAGTTTTACGTGTATTGGGCTGGTTAGTTTTACGTGTATTGGGCTGTTAGTTTTACGTGCATAGGGCTGGTTAGTTTTACGTGTATAGGGCTGGTTAGTTTTACGTGTATATGGCTGGTTACTTTAACGTGTATAGGGCATGTTAAGTTTGCGTGTATAGGGCAGGTTAAGTTTGCGTGTATAGGGCTGGTCAGTTTTACGTGTATAGGGCTGCTCAGTTTTACGTGTATAGGGCTGGTTAGTTTTACGTGTATAGGGTGGGCTTGTTCGTTGATTGGTTTAATGTGTATAGAGCTAATTGGTTGGCCGGTTAGTTTTATGTGTATAGAGCTGGTTAGTTTTATGTGTATAGGGCTGGTTAGTTTTACGTGTATAGGGCTGGTTAGTTTTACGTGTATAGGGTGGGTTTGTTGGTTGGTTGGTTGGTTTTATGTGTATATAGCTGGTTGGTTGGTTGGTTAGTTTTACATCTATAGAGCTTGTTAGTTTTACGTGTATAGAGCTGGTTAGTTTTACGTGTATAGAGCTGGTTGGTTGGTTGGTTAGTTTTACGTGTATAGAGCTGGTTAATTTTACGTGTATAGGGCTGGTTAGTTTTACGTGTATAGGGCTGGTCAGTTTTACGTGTATAGGGCTGGTTACTTTTACGTGTATAGGTCTGGTTACTTTTACGTGTATAGGGCTGGTTAGTTTTACGTGTATAGGGCTGGTTAGTTTTACGTGTATTGGGCTGGTTAGTTTTACATGTATTGGGCTGGTTAGTTTTACGTGTATTGGGCTGTTAGTTTTACGTGTATAGGGCTGGTTAGTTTTACGTGTATAGGGCTGGTTAGTTTTACGTGTATAGGGCTGGTAATGGGCCATTCCCATCTGTACCGGGTCGGCCCGGGCCGGGTAGCCACAGTCGGCCCCAGCCTAACCCGGTTGATTCCACACATCCTTGTCTTGAGCCCATGTGGGCTGATTCTACCCACCAATCAGAGGCTTGCTCTTATGGAAGGTGTGAATTTGCTGTCAGCAGTGGTTGTGTTGGCCCTGGTCGGCCTGAAGCAGACCCCCTCGAGAAGAGGGCTGAGAATGAGCCTTGGTTGGCCCGGAAAAATACCAGGCCACCCAGATATGTAAACAACCTACGCTACCTGGCCCGGGCCGACCCGGTACAGATGGAAATGGCCCATTAGTTTTACGTGTATAGGGCTGGTTAGTTTTACGTGTATAGGGCTGGTTAGTTTTACGTGTATAGGGCTGGTTAGTTTTACGTGTATTGGGCTGGTTAGTTTTACGTGTATTGGGCTGGTTAGTTTTGCGTGTATAGGGCTGTTAGTTTTATGTGTATAGGGCTGGTTAGTTTTACCTGTATAGGGCTGGTTAGTTTTACGTGTATAGGGCTGGTAATGGGCCATTCCCATCTGTACCGGGTCGGCCCGGGCCGGGTAGCCACAGTCAGCCCTAGCCTGACCCGGTTGATTCCACACATCCTTGTCTTAAGCCCATGTGGGCTGATTCTACCCACCAATCAGAGGCTTGCTCTAATGGAAGGTGTGAATTTGCTGTCAGCAGTGGGTATGTTGGCCCTGGTCGGCCTGAAGCAGACCCCCTCGAGAAGAGGGCTGAGAATGAGCCTTGGTTGGTCCGGAAAAATACCAGGCCACCCAGATATGTAAACAACCTACGCTACCCGGCCCGGGCCGACCCGGTACAGATGGAAATGGCCCATTAGTTTTACGTGTATAGGGCTGGTTAGTTTTACGTTTATAGGGCTGGTTAGTTTTACGTTTATAGGGCTGGTTACTTTTATGTGTATAGGGCTGGTTACTTTTACGTGTATAGGGCAGGTTAAGTTTGCGTGTATAGGGCAGGTTAAGTTTGCGTGTATAGGGCTGGTCAGTTTTACGTGTATAGGGCTGGTCAGTTTTACGTGTATAGGGCTGGTTAGTTTGACGTGTATAGGGTGGGCTTGTTGGTTGGTTGGTTTTATGTGTATGGAGCTAATTGGTTGGTGGGTTAGTTTTATGTGTATAGAACTGGTTAGTTTGACGTGTATAGGGCTGGTTAGTTTTACGTGTATAGGGCTGGTTAGTTTTACGTGTATAGGGCTGGTTGGTTTTACGTGTATAGGGCTGGTTAGTTTTGCGTGTATCGGGCTGGTTAGTTTTATGTGTATAGGGCTGGTTAGTTTCACGTGTACAGGGCTGGTTAGTTTTACGTGTATAGGGCTGGTAATGGGCCATTCCCATCTGTACCGGGTCGGCCCGGGCCGGTTAGCCACAATCCGCCCCAGCCTGACCCGGTTGATTCCACACATCCTTGTCTTAAGCCCATGTGGGCTGATTCTACCCACCAATGAGAGGCTTGCTCTAATGGAAGGTGTGAATTTGCTGTCAGCAGTGGGTGTGTTGGCCCTGGTCGGCCTGAAGCAGACCCCCTCGAGAAGAGGGCTGAGAATGAGCCTTGGTTGGCCCGGAAAAATACCAGGCCACCCAGATATGTAAACAATCTACCCTACCAGGCCCGGGCCGACCCGGTACAGATGGAAATGGCCCATTAGTTTTACGTGTATAGGGCTGGTTAGTTTTACGTTCATAGGGCTGGTTAGTTTTACGTTTATAGGGCTGGTTACTTTTATGTGTATAGGGCTGGTTACTTTTACGTGTATAGGGCAGGTTAAGTTTGTGTGTATAGGGCTGGTTAGTTTTACGTGTATAGGGTGGGTTTGTTGGTTGGTCGGTTAGTTTTATGTGTATAGAGCTGGTTAGTTTGACGTGTATAGGGCTCGTTAGTTTTGCGTGTATAGGGCTGGTTACTTTTACGGGTATAGGGCTGGTTAGTTTTACGGGTATAGGGTGGGTTTATTGGTTGGTTGGTTGCTTTTATGTGTATGGAGCTGGTTAGTTTTATGTGTATAGAGCTGGTTGGTTGGTTGGTAAGTTTTACGTGTATAGAGCTGGTTACTTTTACGTGTATAGGGCTGGTCAGTTTTACGTGTATAGGGCTGGTCAGTTTTACGTGTATAGGGCTGGTCAGTTTTAAGTGTATAGGCTTGGTCAGTTTTACGTGTATAGGGCTGGTTACTTTTACGTGTATAGGGCTGGTTAAGTTTCGTGTATAGGGCTGGTTAAGTTTCGTGTATAGGGCTGGTTAAGTTTGCGTGTATAGGGCTGGTTAGTGTTACGTGTACAGGGTGGGTTTGTTGGTTGATTGGTTTTATGTGTATAGAGCTGGTTGGTTGCTTGGTTGGTTGGGTAGTTTTACGTGTATAGAGCTGGTTAGTTTTACGTGTATAGAGCTGGTTGGTTGGTTAGTTTTATGTGTATAGAGCTGGTTAGTTTTACGTGTACAGGGCTCGTTAGTTTTACGTGTATAGGGCTGGTTAGTTTTACTGGTATAGGGTGGGGTTGTTGGTTGGTTGGTTGGTTTTACGTGTATAGAGCTGGTTGGTTGGTTAGTTTTACGTGTATAGAGCTGGTTAGTTTTACGTGTATAGAGCTGGTTAGTTTTACGTGTATAGAGCTGGTTAGTTTTACGTGTATAGAGCTGGTTAGTTTTACGTGTATAGAGCTGGTTAATTTTACGTGTATAGAGCTGGTTAATTTTACGTGTATAGGGCTCGTTAGTTTTACGTGTATAGGGCTGGTTAGTTTTACGGGTATAGGGTGGGTTTGTTGGTTGCTTGGTTGGTTTTATGTGTATGGAGCTGGTTAGTTTTACGTGTATGGAGCTGGTTAGCTTTACGTGTATGGAGCTGGTTAGTTTTACGTGTATGGAGCTGGTTAGTTTTACGTGTATGGAGCTGTCTAGTTTTACGTGTATAGAGCTGGCTAGTTTTACGTTTATAGAGCTGGTTAGTTTTACGTGTATAGAGCTGGTTAGTTTTACATGTATAGGGCTGGTCAGTTTTACGTGTATAGGGCTGGTCAGTTTTACGTGTATAGGGCTGGTTAGTTTTACGTGTATAGGGCTGGTTAGTTTTACGTGTATAGGGCTGGTCAGTGTTACGTGACAGGGCTGGTTACTTTTACGTGTATAGGGCTGGTTAAGTTTGCGTGTATAGGGCTGGTTAAGTTTGCGTGTATAGGGCTGGTTAGTGTTACGTGTATAGGGCTGGTTAGTGTTACGTGTATAGGGTGGGTTTGATGGTTGGTTGGTTTTATGTGTATAGAGCTGGTTGGTTGCTTGTTTGTTGGTTAGTTTTACGTGTATAGAGCTGGTTAGTTTTACGATTATAGAGCTGGTTGGTTGGTTGGTTAGTTTTATGTGTATAGAGCTGGTTAGTTTTACGTGTATAGGGCTCGTTAGTTTTACGTGTATAGGGCTGGTCAGTTTTACATGTATAGGGCTGGTCAGTTTTACGTGTATAGGGCTGGTCAGTTTTACATGTATAGGGCTGGTTAGTTTTACGTGTATAGGTGCTGGTTAGTTTTACGTGTATAGGGCTGGTTAGTTTTACGTGTATAGGGCTGGTTAGTTTTACGTGTATAGGGCTGGTTAGTTTTACGTGTATAGGGCTGGTAATGGGCCATTGCCATATGTACCGGGTCGGCCCGGGCCGGGTAGCCACAGTCGGCCCCAGCCTGACCCGGTTGATTCCACACATCCTTGTCTTAAGCCCATGTGGGCTGATTCTACCCACCAATCAGAGGCTTGCTCTAATGGAAGGTGTGAATTTGCTGTCAGCAGTGGGTATGTTGGCCCTGTTCGGCTTGAAGCAGACCCCCTTGAGAAGAGGGCTGAGAATGAGCCTTGGTTGGCCCGGAAAAATACCAGGCCACCCAGATATGTAAACAATCTACGCTACCCGGCCCGGGCCGACCCGGAACAGATGGAAATGGCCCATTAGTTTTACGTGTATAGGGCTGGTTAGTTTTACGTTCATAGGGCTGGTTAGTTTTATGTTTATAGGGCTGGTTACTTTTATGTGTATAGGGCTGGTTACTTTTACGTGTATAGGGCAGGTTAAGTTTGCGTGTATAGGGCTGGTTAGTTTTACGTGTATAGGGTGGGTTTGTTGGTTGGTTGGTTTTATGTGTATAGAGCTGGTTGGTTGGTCGGTTAGTTTTATGTGTATAGAGCTGGTTAGTTTGACGTGTATAGGGCTCGTTAGTTTTGCGTGTATAGGGCTGGTTACTTTTACGGGTATAGGGCTGGTTAGTTTTACGGGTATAGGGTGGGTTTATTGGTTGGTTGGTTGGTTTTATGTGTATGGAGCTGGTTAGTTTTATGTGTATAGGGCTCGTTAGTTTTACGTGTATAGGGCTGGTTAGTTTTGCGTGTATAGGGCTGGTTAGTTTTACGTGTATAGGGCTGGTTAGTTTTACGTGTATTGGGCTGGTTAGTTTTACGGGTATTGGGCTGTTAGTTTTACGTGTATAGGGCTGGTTAGTTTTACGTGTATAGGGCTGGTTAGTTTTACGTGTATAGGGCTGGTAATGGGCCATTCCCATATGTACCGGGTCGGCCCGGGCCGGGTAGCCACAGTCGGCCCCAGCCTGACCCTGTTGATTCCACACATCCTTGTCTTAAGCCCATGTGGGCTGATTCTACCCACCAATCAGAGGCTTGCTCTAATGGAAGGTGTGAATTTGCTGTCAGCAGTGGGTGTGTTGGCCCTGGTCAGCCTGAAGCAGACCCCCTCGAGAAGAGGGCTGAGAATGAGCCTTGGTTGGCCCGGAAAAATACCAGGCCACCCAGATATGTAAACAACCTACGCTACCCGGCCCGGGCCGACCCGGTACAGATGGAAATGGCCCATTAGTTTTACGTGTATAGGGCTGATTAGTTTTACGTGTATAGGGCTGGTTAGTTTTACGTGTATAGGGCTGGTTAGTTTTACGTGTATTGGGCTAGTTGGTTTTACGTGTATTGGGATGGTTAGTTTTACGTGTATTGGGCTGGTTAGTTTTACGTGTATAAGGCTGTTCGTTTTACGTGTATAGGGCTGGTTAGTTTTACGTTTATAGGGCTGGTTAGTTTTACGTGTATAGGGCTGGTAATGGGCCATTCCCATCTGTACCGGGTCGGCCCGGGCCGGGTAGCCACAGTCGGCCCAAGCCTGACCCGGTTGATTCCACACATCCTTGTCTTAAGCCCATGTGGGCTGATTCTACCCACCAATCAGAGGCTTGCTCTAATGGAAGGTGTGAATTTGCTGTCAGCAGTGGGTATGTTGGCCCTGGTCGGCCTGAAGCAGACCCCCTCGAGAAGAGGGCTGAGAATGAGCCTTGGTTGGCCCGGAAAAATACCAGGCCACCAAGATATGTAAACAACCTACGCTACCCGGCCCGGGCCGACCCGGTACAGATGGAAATGGCCCATTAGTTTTACGTGTATAGGGCTGGTTAGTTTTACGTGTATAGGGCTGGTTAGTTTTACGTGTATTGGGCTGGTTAGTTTTACGTGTATTGGGCTGGTTAGTTTTACGTGTATAGGGCTGTTAGTTTTACGTGTATAGGGCTGGTTAGTTTTACGTGTATAGGGCTGGTTAGTTTTACGTGTATAGGGCTGGTAATGGGCCATTCCCATCTGTACCGGGTCGGCCCGGGCCGGGTAGCCACAGTCGGCCCCAGCCTGACCCGGTTGATTCCACACATCCTTGTCTTGAGCCCATGTGGGCTGATTCTACCCACCAATCAGAGGCTTGCTCTAATGGAAGGTGTGAATTTGCTGTCAGCAGTGGTTGTGTTGGCCCTGGTCGGCCTGAAGCAGACCCCCTCGAGAAGAGGGCTGAGAATGAGCCTTGGTTGGCCCGGAAAAATACCAGGCCACCCAGATATGTAAACAACCTACGCTACCCGGCCCGGGCCGACGCGGTACAGATGGAAATGGCCCATTAGTTTTACGTGTATAGGGCTGGTTAGTTTTACGTTTATAGGGCTGGTTACTTTTACGTGTATAGGGCTGGATACTTTTACGTGTATAGGGCAGGTTAAGTTTGCGTGTATAGGGCAGGTTAAGTTTGCGTGTATAGGGCTGGTCAGTTTTACGTGTATAGGGCTGGTCAGTTTTACGGGTATAGAGCTGGTTAGTTTTACGTGTATAGGGTGGGCTTGTTGGTTGGTTGATTTTATGTGTATAGAGCTAATTGGTTGGTCGGTTGGTTTTATGTGTATAGAGCTGGTTAGTTTGACGTGTATAGAGCTGGTTAGTTTGACGTGTATAGGGCTGGTTAGTTTTACGTGTATAGGGCTGGTTGGTTTTACGTGTATAGGGCTGGTTAGTTTTGCGTGTATAGGGCTGGTTTGTTTTATGTGTATAGGGCTGGTTAGTTTTACGTGTATAGGGCTGGTTAGTTTTATGTGTATACGGCTGGAAATGGGCCATTCCCACATGTACCGGGTCGGCCCGGGCCGGGTAGCCACAGTCGGCCCCAGCCTGACCCTGTTGATTCCACACATCCTTGTCTTAAGCCCATGTGGGCTGATTCTACCCACCAATCAGAGGCTTGCTCTAATGGAAGGTGTGAATTTGCTGTCAGCAGTGGGTGTGTTGGCCCTGGTCGGCTTGAAGCAGACCCCCTTGAGAAGAGGGCTGAGAATGAGCCTTGGTTGGCCCGGAAAAATACCAGGCCACCCAGATATGTAAACAATCTACGCTACCCGGCCCGGGCCGACCCGGTACAGATGGAAATGGCCCATTAGTTTTACGTGTATAGGCCTGGTTAGTTTTAAGTTCATAGGGCTGGTTAGTTTTACGTTTATAGGGCTGGTTACTTTTATGTGTATAGGGCTGGTTACTTTTACGTGTACAGGGCAGGTTAAGTTTGCGTGTATAGGGCTGGTTAGTTTTACGTGTATAGGGTGGGTTTGTTGGTTGGTTGGTTTTATGTGTATAGAGCTGGTTGGTTGGTCGGTTAGTTTTATGTGTATAGAGCTGTTTAGTTTGACGTGTATAGGGCTCATTAGTTTTGCGTGTATAGGGCTGGTTACTTTTACGGGTATAGGGCTGGTTAGTTTTACGGGTATAGGGTGGGTTTATTGGTTGGTTGGTTGCTTTTATGTGTATGGAGCTGGTTAGTTTAATGTGTATAGAGCTTGTTGGTTGGTTGGTAAGTTTTACGTGTATAGAGCTGGTTACTTTTACGTGTATAGGGCTGGTCAGTTTAACGTGTATAGGGCTGGTCAGTTTTACGTGTATAGGGCTGGTCAGTTTTACGTGTATAGGGCTGGTCAGTTTTAAGTGTATAGGGCTGGTTACTTTTACATGTATAGGGCTGGTTAAGTTTCGTGTATAGGGCTGGTCAAGTTTCGTGTATAGGGCTGGTTAAGTTTGCATGTATAGGGCTGGTTAGTGTTACGTGTACAGGGTAGGTTTGTTGGTTGATTGATTTTATGTGTATAGAGCTGGTTGGTTGCTTGGTTGGTTGGGTAGTTTTACGTGTATAGAGCTGGTTAGTTTTACGTGTATAGAGCTGGTTGGTTGGTTAGTTTTATGTGTATAGAGCTGGTTAGTTTTACGTGTACAGGGGTCGTTAGTTTTACGTGTATGGGGCTGGTTAGTTTTACGTGTATAGGGCTGGTTAGTTTTGCGTGTATAGGGCTGGTTAGTTTTACGGTTATAGGGTGGGTTTGTTGGTGTGTTGGTTTCTTTTACGTGTATAGAGCTGGTTGGTTGGTTAGTTTTACGTGTATAGAGCTGGTTAGTTTTACGTGTATAGAGCTGGTTAGTTTTACGTGTATAGAGCTGGTTAGTTTTACGTGTATAGAGCTGGTTAGTTTTATGTGTATAGAGCCTGTTAGTTTTACGTGTATAGGGCTCGTTAGTTTTACGGGTATAGGGCTAATTAGTTTTACGGGTATAGGGTGGGTTTGTTGGTTGGTTGGTTGGTTTTATGTGTATGGAGCTGGTTAGTTTTACGTGTATGGAGCTGGTTAGTTTTACGTGTATGGAGCTGGTTAGTTTTACGTGTATAGAGCTGGTTAGTTTTACGTGTATAGGGCTGGTTAGTTTTACGTGTATAGGGCTGGTTAGTTTTACGTGTATAGGGCTGGTCAGTGTTACGTGTATAGGGCTGGTCAGTGTTACGTGATAGGGCTGGTTACTTTTACGTGTATAGGGCTGGTTAAGTTTGCGTGTATAGGGCTGGTTAAGTTTGCGTGTATAGGGCTGGTTAGTGTTACGTGTATAGGGCTGGTTAGTGTTACGTGTATAGGGTGGGCTTGTTGGTTGGTTGGTTTTATGTGTATAGAGCTAATTGGTTGGTCGGTTAGTATTATGTGTATAGAGCTGGTTAGTTTGACGTGTATAGAGCTGGTTAGTTTGACGTGTATAGGGCTGGTTAGTTTTACGTGTATAGGGCTGGTTGGTTTTACGTGTATAGGGCTGGTTAGTTTTGCGTGTATAGGGCTGGTTAGTTTTACGTGTATAGGGCTGGTTAGTTTTACGTGTATAGGGCTGGTAATGGGCCATTGCCATATGTACCGGGTCGGCCCGGGCCGGGTAGCCACAGTCGGCCCCAGCCTGACCCGGTTGATTCCACACATCCTTGTCTTAAGCCCATGTGGGCTGATTCTACCCACCAATCAGAGGCTTGCTCTAATGGAAGGTGTGAATTTGCTGTCAGCAGTGGGTGTGTTGGCCCTGGTCGGCTTGAAGCAGACCCCCTTGAGAAGAGGGCTGAGAATGAGCCTTGGTTGGCCCGGAAAAATACCAGGCCACCCAGATATGTAAACAATCTACGCTACCCGGCCCGGGCCGACCCGGTACAGATGGAAATGGCCCATTAGTTTTACGTGTATAGGGCAGGTTAGTTTTAAGTTCATAGGGCTGGTTAGTTTTACGTTTATAGGGCTGGTTACTTTTACGTGTATAGGGCAGGTTACTTTTACGTGTATAGGGCAGGTTAAGTTTGCGTGTATAGGGCTGGTTAGTTTTACGTGTATAGGGTGGGTTTGTTGGTTGGTTGGTTTTATGTGTATAGAGCTGGTTGGTTGGTCGGTTAGTTTTATGTGTATAGAGCTGGTTAGTTTGACGTGTATAGGGCTCGTTATTTTTGCGTGTATAGGGCTGGTTACTTTTACGGATATAGGGTGGGTTTATTGGTTGATTGGTTGGTTTTATGTGTTTGGAGCTGGTTAGTTTTATGTGTATAGAGCTTGTTGGTGGGTTGGTAAGTTTTACGTGTATAGAGATGGTTACTTTTACGTGTATAGGGCTGGTCAGTTTAACGTGTATAGGGCTGGTCAGTTTTACGTGTATAGGGCTGGTCAGTTTTACGTGTATAGGGCTGGTCAGTTTTACGTGTATAGGGCTGGTCAGTTTTACGTGTATAGGGCTGGTTACTTTTACGTGTATAGGGCTGGTTAAGTTTCGTGTATAGGGCTGGTCAAGTTTCCTGTATAGGGCTGGTTAAGTTTGCGTGTATAGGGCTGGTTAGTGTTACGTGTACAGGGTGGGTTTGTTGGTTGATTGATTTTATGTGTATAGAGCTGGTTGGTACCTTGGTTGGTTGGGTAGTTTTACGTGTATAGAGCTGGTTAGTTTTACGTGTATAGAGCTGGTTGGTTGGTTAGTTTTATGTGTATAGGGCTGTTTAGTTTTACGTGTATAGGGCTGGTTAGTTTTGCGTGTATAGGGCTGGTTAGTTTTACGGGTATAGGGTGGGTTTGTTGGTGTGTTGGTTTCTTTTACGTGTATAGAGCTGGTTGGTTGGTTAGTTTTACGTGTATAGAGCTGGTTAGTTTTACGTGTATAGAGCTGGTTAGTTTTACGTGTATAGAGCTGGTTAGTTTTACGTCTATAGAACTGGTTAGTTTTACGTTTATAGAGCTGGTTAGTTTTACGTGAATAGAGCCTGTTAGTTTTACGGGTATAGGGCTGGTTAGTTTTACGGGTATAGGGCTGGTTAGTTTTACGGGTATAGGGTGGGTTTGTTGGTTGGTTGGTTGGTTGGTTGGTTTTATGTGTATGGAGCTGGCTAGTTTTATGTGTATGGAGCTGGTTAGTTTTACGTGTATGGAGCTGGTTAGTTTTACGTGTATGGAGCTGGTTAGTTTTACGTGTATATAGCTGGTTAGTTTTACGTGTATAGGGCTGGTTAGTTTTACGTGTATAGGGCTGGTTAGTTTTACGTGTATAGGGCTGGTCAGTGTTACGTGATAGGGCTGGTTACTTTTACGTGTATAGGGCTGGTTAAGTTTGCATGTATAGGGCTGGTTAAGTTTGCGTGTATAGGGCTGGTTAGTGTTACGTGTATAGGGCTGGTTAGTGTTACGTGTATAGGGTGGGTTTGTTGGTTGGTTGGTTTTAGGTGTATAGAGCTGGTTGGTTGCTTGTTTGTTGGTTAGTTTTACGTGTATAGAGCTGGTTAGTTTTACGATTATAGAGCTGGTTGGTTGGTTGGTTAGTTTTATATGTATAGAGCTGGTTAGTTTTACGTGTATAGGGCTCGTTAGTTTTACGTGTATAGGGCTGGTTAGTTTTGCGTGTATAGGGCTGGTTAGTTTTACGTGTATTGGGCTGGTTAGTTTTACGTGTATAGGGTTGGTTAGTTTTACGTGTATAGGGTTGGTTAGTTTTACGTGTATAGGGCTGGTTAGTTTTACGTGTATAGGGTGGGTTTGTTGGTTGGTTGGTTTGTTTAACGTGTATATAGCTGGTTGGTTGGTTGGTTAGTTTTACATCTATAGAGCTGGTTAGTTTTACGTGTATAGAGCTGGTTAGTTTTACGTGTATAGGGCTGGTCAGTTTTACGTGTATAGGGCTGGTCAGTTTTACGTGTATAGGGCTTGTTACTTTTACGTGTAGAGGGCTGGTTAGTTTTACGTGTATAGGGCTGGTTAGTTTTACGTGTATAGGGCTGGTTAGTTTTACGTGTATAGGGCTGGTTAGTTTTACGTGTATAGGGCTGGTAATGGGCCATTGCCATATGTACCGGGTCGGCCCGGGCCGGGTAGCCACAGTCGGCCCCAGCCTGACCCGGTTGATTCCACACATCCTTGTCTTAAGCCCATGTGGGCTGATTCTACCCACCAATCAGAGGCTTGCTCTAATGGAAGGTGTGAATTTGCTGTCAGCAGTGGGTGTGTTGGCCCTGTTCGGCTTGAAGCAGACCCCCTTGAGAAGAGGGCTGAGAATGAGCCTTGGTTGGCCCGGAAAAATACCAGGCCACCCAGATATGTAAACAATCTACGCTACCCGGCCCGGGCCGACCCGGAACAGATGGAAATGGCCCATTAGTTTTACGTGTATAGGGCTGGTTAGTTTTAAGTTCATAGGGCTGGTTAGTTTTATGTTTATAGGGCTGGTTACTTTTATGTGTATAGGGCTGGTTACTTTTACGTGTATAGGGCAGGTTAAGTTTGCGTGTATAGGGCTGGTTAGTTTTACGTGTATAGGGTGGGTTTGTTGGTTGGTTGGTTTTATGTGTATAGAGCTGTTTGGTTGGTCGGTTAGTTTTATGTGTATAGAGCTGGTTAGTTTGACGTGTATAGGGCTCGTTAGTTTTGCGTGTATAGGGCTGGTTACTTTTACGGGTATAGGGCTGGTTAGTTTTTCGGGTATAGGGTGGGTTTATTGGTTGGTTGGTTGGTTTTATGTGTATGGAGCTGGTTAGTTTTATGTGTATAGGGCTCGTTAGTTTTACGTGTATAGGGCTGGTTAGTTTTGCGTGTATAGGGCTGGTTAGTTTTACGTGTATAGGGCTGGTTAGTTTTACGTGTATTGGGCTGGTTAGTTTTACGGGTATTGGGCTGTTAGTTTTACGTGTATAGGGCTGTTTAGTTTTACGTGTATAGGGCTGGTTAGTTTTACGTGTATAGGGCTGGTAATGGGCCATTCCCATATGTACCGGGTCGGCCCGGGCCGGGTAGCCACAGTCGGCCCCAGCCTGACCCTGTTGATTCCACACATCCTTGTCTTAAGCCCATGTGGGCTGATTCTACCCACCAATCAGAGGCTTGCTCTAATGGAAGGTGTGAATTTGCTGTCAGCAGTGGGTGTGTTGGCCCTGGTCAGCCTGAAGCAGACCCCCTCGAGAAGAGGGCTGAGAATGAGCCTTGGTTGGCCCGGAAAAATACCAGGCCACCCAGATATGTAAACAACCTACGCTACCCGGCCTGGGCCGACCCGGTACAGATGGAAATGGCCCATTAGTTTTACGTGTATAGGGCTGATTAGTTTTACGTGTATAGGGCTGGTTAGTTTTACGTGTATAGGGCTGGTTAGTTTTACGTGTATTGGGCTAGTTGGTTTTACGTGTATTGGGATGGTTAGTTTTACGTGTATTGGGCTGGTTAGTTTTACGTGTATAAGGCTGTTCGTTTTACGTGTATAGGGCTGGTTAGTTTTACGTTTATAGGGCTGGTTAGTTTTACGTGTATAGGGCTGGTAATGGGCCATTCCCATCTGTACCGGGTCGGCCCGGGCCGGGTAGCCACAGTCGGCCCAAGCCTGACCCGGTTGATTCCACACATCCTTGTCTTAAGCCCATGTGGGCTGATTCTACCCACCAATCAGAGGCTTGCTCTAATGGAAGGTGTGAATTTGCTGTCAGCAGTGGGTATGTTGGCCCTGGTCGGCCTGAAGCAGACCCCCTCGAGAAGAGGGCTGAGAATGAGCCTTGGTTGGCCCGGAAAAATACCAGGCCACCAAGATATGTAAAAAACCTACGCTACCCGGCCCGGGCCGACCCGGTACAGATGGAAATGGCCCATTAGTTTTACGTGTATTGGGCTGGTTAGTTTTACGTGTATAGGGTTGGTTAGTTTTACGTGTATAGGGTTGGTTAGTTTTACGTGTATAGGGCTGGTTAGTTTTACGTGTATAGGGTGGGTTTGTTGGTTGGTTGGTTTGTTTAAAGTGTATATAGCTGGTTGGTTGGTTGGTTAGTTTTACATCTATAGAGCTGGTTAGTTTGACGTGTATAGAGCTGGTTAGTTTTACGTGTATAGAGCTGGTTGGTTGGTTGGTTAGTTTTACGTGTATAGAGCTGGTTAGTTTTACGTGTATAGGGCTGGTCAGTTTTACGTGTATAGGGCTGGTTACTTTTATGTGTATAGGGCAGGTTAGTTTTACGTGTATAGGGCTGGTTAGTTTTACGTGTATAGGGCTGGTTAGTTTTACGTGTATAGGGCTGGTAATGGGCCATTCCCATCTGTACCGGGTCGGCCAAGGCCGGGTAGCCACAGTCGTCCCCAGCCTGGCCCGGTTGATTCCACACATCCTTGTCTTAAGCCCATGTGGGCTGATTCTACCCACCAATCAGAGGCTTGCTCTAATGGAAGGTGTGAATTTGCTGTCAGCAGTGGGTGTGTTGGCCCTGGTCGGCCTGAAGCAGACCCCCTCGAGAAGAGGGCTGAGAGTGAGCCTTGGTGGCCCGGAAAAATACCAGGCCACCCAGATATGTAAACAACCTACGCTACCCGGCCCGGGCCAACCCGGTACAGATGGAAATGGCCCATTAGTTTTACGTGTATAGGGCTGGTTAGTTTTACATTTATAGGGCTGGTTAGTTTTACGTTTATAGGGCTGGTTAGTTTTAAGTGTATAGGGCTGGTTACTTTTACGTGTATAGGGCAGGTTAAGTTTGCGTGTATAGGGCTGGTTAGTTTTACGTGTATAGGGTGGGTTTGTTGGTTGGTTGGTTTTATGTGTATAGAGCTGGTTGGTTGCTTGCTTGTTGGTTAGTTTTACGTGTATAGAGCTGGTTAGTTTTACATGTATAGAGCTGGTTGGTTGGTTGGTTTTATGTGTATAGAGCTGGTTGGTTGGTTGGTTGGTTAGTTTTATGTGTATAGAGCTGGTTAGTTTTACGTGTATAGGGCTCGTTAGTTTTACATGCTAAGGGCTGGTCAGTTTTACGTGTATAGGGCTGGTTAGCTTTAAGTGTATAGGGCTGGTTAGCTTTAAGTGTATAGGGCAGGTTAAGTTTGCGAGTATAGGGCTGGTTAGTTTTACGTGTATAGGGTGGGTTTGTTGGTTGGTTGGTTTTATGTGTATAGAGCTGGTTGGTTGCTTGCTTGTTGGTTAGTTTTACGTGTATAGAGCTGGTTAGTTTTACGTGTATAGAGCTGGTTGGTTGGTTGGTTGGTTTTATGTGTATAGAGCTGGTTGGTTGCTTGCTTGTTGGTTAGTTTTACGTGTATAGAGCTGGTTAGTTTTACGTGTATAGAGCTGGTTGGTTGCTTGGTTGGTTAGTTTTATGTGTATAGAGCTGGTTAGTTTTGCGTGTATAGGGCTCGTTAGTTTTACATGCACAGGGCTGGTCAGTTTTACGTGTATAGGGCTGGTTAGTTTTGCGTGTATAGGGCTGGTTAGTTTTGCGTGTATAGGGCTGGTTAGTTTTACGGGTATAGGGTGGGTTTGTTGGTTGGTTGGTTGGTTTTATGTGTATTGAGCTGGTTAGTTTTATGTGTATAGAGCTGGTTGGTTGGTTGGTAAGTTTTACGTGTATAGAGCTGGTTAGATTTATGTGTATAGAGCTGGTCAGTTTTACGTTTATAGGGCTGGTCAGTTTTACGTGTATAGAGCTGGTTAGTTTTACGTGTATAGAGCTGGTTGGTTGGTTGGTTGGTTAGTTTTATGTGTATAGGGCTGGTTAGTTTTGCGTGTATAGGGCTGGTTAGTTTTACGGGTATAGGGCTGGTTAGTTTTACGGGTATAGGGTGGGTTTGTTGGTTGGTTGGTTGGTTTTATGTGTATTGAGCTGGTTAGTTTTATGTGTATAGAGCTGGTTGGTTGGTTGGTAAGTTTTACGTGTATAGAGCTGGTTAGATTTATGTGTATAGAGCTGGTCAGTTTTACGTTTATAGGGCTGGTCAGTTTTACGTGTATAGGGCTGGTTAGTTTTACGTGTATAGGGACGGTCAGTTTTACGTGTATAGGGCTGGTTAGTTTTACGTGTATAGGGCTGGTTAGTTTAACGTGTGTAGGGCTGGTTAGTTTAACGTATGTAGGGCTGGTCAGTTTTACATGTATAGGGCTGGTTACTTTTACGTGTATAGGGCTGGTTACTTTTACGTGTATAGGGCTGGTTACATTTATGTGTATAGGGCTGGTTTGTTGGTTGGTTAGTTTTACGTGTATAGAGCTGGTTAGTTTTACGTGTATAGAGCTGGTTGGTTGGTTCGTTAGTTTTATGTGTATAGAGCTGGTTAGTTTTACGTGTATAGGGCTCGTTAGTTTTACGTGTATAGGGCTCGTTAGTTTTACGTGTATAGGGCTGGTTAGTTTTGCGTGTATAGGGCTGGTTAGTTTTGCGTGTATAGGGCTGGTTAGTTTTACGGGTATAGGGCTGGTTTGTTTTACGTGTATAGGGCTGGTTAGTTTTACGTGTATAGGGTGGGTTTGTTGGTTGGTTGGGTGGTTTAACGTGTATATAGCTGGTTGGTTGGTTGGTTAGTTTTACATCTGTAGAGCTGGTTAGTTTGACGTGTATAGAGCTGGTTAGTTTTACGTGTATAGAGCTGGTTGGTTGGTTTGTTAGTTTTACGTGTATCGAGCTGGTTAGTTTTACGTGTATAGGGCTGGTCAGTTTTACGTGTATAGGGCTGGGTACTTTTACGTGTATAGGGCTGGTTAGTTTTACGTGTATAGGGCTGGTTAGTTTTACGTGTATAGGGCTGGTTAGTTTTACGTGTATAGGGCTGGTAATGGGCCATTCCCATCTGTACCGGGTCGGCCCGGGCCGGGTAGCCACAGTCGGCCCCAGCCTGGCCCGGTTGATTCCACACATCCTTGTCTTAAGCCCATGTGGGCTGATTCTACCCACCAATCAGAGGCTTGCTCTAATGGAAGGTGTGAATTTGCTGTCAGCAGTGGGTGTGTTGGCCCTGGTCGGCCTGAAGCAGACCCCCTCGAGAAGAGGGCTTAGAACGAGCCTTGGTTTGCACGGAAAAATACCAGGCCACCCAGATATGTAAACAACGTATGCTACCCGGCCCGGGCCGACCCGGTACTGATGGAAATGGCCCATTAGTTTTACGTGTATAGGGCTGGTTAGTTTTACGTGTATAGGGCTGTTTAGTTTTACGTGTACAAGGCTGGTTAGTTTTACGTGTATAGAGCTGGTTGGTTGGTTGGTTGGTTTTATGTGTATAGAGCTGGTTGGTTGCTTGCTTGTTGGTTAGTTTTACGTGTATAGAGCTGGTTGGTTGGTTGGTTGGTTAGTTTTATGTGTATAGAGCTGGTTAGTTTTACGTGTATAGGGCTCGTTAGTTTTACATGCAGAGGGCTGGTCAGTTTTACGTGTATAGGGCTGGTTAGTTTTGCGTGTATAGGGCTGGTTAGTTTTGCGTGTATAGGGCTGGTTAGTTTTACGGGTATAGGGCTGGTTAGTTTTACGGGTATAGGGCTGGTTAGTTTTACGGGTATAGGGTGGGTTTGATGGTTGGTTGGTTGGTTTTATGTGTATTGAGCTGGTTAGTTTTATGTGTACAGAGCTGGTTGGTTGGTTGGTAAGTTTTACGTGTATAGAGCTGGTTAGTTTTATGTGTATAGAGCTGGTCAGTTTTACGTGTATAGGGCTGGTCAGTTTTACGTGTATAGGGCTGGTCAGTTTTACGTGTATACGGCTGGTCAGTTTTACGTGTATAGGGCTGGTTAGTTTTACGTGTATAGGGCTGGTGAGTTTTACGTGTATAGGGCTGGTCAGTTTTACGTGTATAGGGCTGGTCAGTTTTACATGTATAGGGCTGGTTACTTTTACGTGTATAGGGCTGGTTACTTTTACGTGTATAGGGCTGGTTACTTTTACGTGTATAGGGCTGGTTACTTTTACGTGTATAGGGCTAGTTACATTTATGTGTATAGGGCTGGGTAAGTTTGCGTGTATAGGGCTGGTTAGTTTTATGTGTATAGGGCTGGTTTGTTGGTTGGTTAGTTTTACGTGTATAGGGCTGGTTAGTTTTACGTGTACAGGGCTCGTTAGTTTTACGTGTATAGGGCTGGTTAGTTTTACATGTATAGGGCTGGTTAGTTTTGCGTGTATAGGGCTGGTTAGTTTTACGGTTATAGGGTGGGTTTGTTGGTGTGTTGGTTTCTTTTACGTGTATAGAGCTGGATGGTTGGTTAGTTTTACGTGTATAGAGCTGGTTAGTTTTACGTGTATAGAGCTGGTTAGTTTTACGTGTATAGAGCTGGTTAGTATTACGTGTATAGAGCTGGTTAGTTTTACGTGTATAGGGCTCATTAGTTTTACGGGTATAGGGCTGGTTAGTTTTACGGGTATAGGGTGGGTTTGTTGGTTGGTTGGTTGGTTTTATGTGTATGGAGCTGGTTAGTTTTACGTGTATGGAGCTGGTTAGTTTTAC
Organism: Nothobranchius furzeri; assembly: GCF_043380555.1. Classification (NCBI taxonomy): domain Eukaryota; kingdom Metazoa; phylum Chordata; class Actinopteri; order Cyprinodontiformes; family Nothobranchiidae; genus Nothobranchius; species Nothobranchius furzeri. The sequence continues at coordinate 11,630,318 of NC_091749.1, read as the reverse complement.
GTGTTTGGAGCTGGTTAGTTTTACGTGTATAGAGCTGGTTAGTTTTACGTGTATAGAGCTGGTTATTTTTACGTGTATAGGGCTGGTTAGTTTTACGTGTATAGGGCTGGTTAGTTTTATGTGTATAGGGCTGGTCAGTGTTACGTGATAGGGCTGGTTACTTTTACGTGTATAGGGCTGGTTAAGTTTGCGTGTATAGGGCTGGTTAAGTTTGCGTGTATAGGGCTGGTTAGTGTTACGTGTATAGGGCTGGTTAGTGTTACGTGTATAGGGTGGGCTTGTTGGTTGGTTGGTTTTATGTGTATAGAGCTAATTGGTTGGTCGGTTAGTTTTATGTGTATAGAGCTGGTTAGTTTGACGTGTATAGAGCTGGTTAGTTTGACGTGTATAGGGCTGGTTAGTTTTACGTGTATAGGGCTGGTTGGTTTTACGTGTATAGGGCTGGTTAGTTTTGCGTGTATAGGGCTGGTTAGTTTTACGTGTATAGGGCTGGTTAGTTTTACGTGTATAGGGCTGGTTAGTTTTACGTGTATAGGGCTGGTAATGGGCCATTCCCATATGTACCGGGTCGGCCCGGGCCGGGTAGCCACAGTCGGCCCCAGCCTGACCCGGTTGATTCCACACATCCTTGTCTTAAGCCCATGTGGGCTGATTCTACCCACCAATCAGAGGCTTGCTCTAATGGAAGGTGTGAATTTGCTGTCAGCAGTGGGTGTGTTGGCCCTGGTCGGCTTGAAGCAGACCCCCTTGAGAAGAGGGCTGAGAATGACCCTTGGTTGGCCCGGAAAAATACCAGGCCACCCAGATATGTAAACAATCTATGCTACCCGGCCCGGGCCGACCCGGTACAGATGGAAATGGCCCATTAGTTTTACGTGTATAGGGCAGGTTAGTTTTAAGTTCATAAGGCTGGTTAGTTTTACGTTTATAGGGCTGGTTACTTTTACGTGTATAGGGCAGGTTACTTTTACGTGTATAGGGCAGGTTAAGTTTGCGTGTATAGGGCTGGTTAGTTTTACGTGTATAGGGTGGGTTTGTTGGTTGGTTGGTTTTATGTGTATAGAGCTGGTTGGTTGGTCGGTTAGTTTTATGTGTATAGAGCTGGTTAGTTTGACGTGTATAGGGCACGTTAGTTTTGCGTGTATAGGGCTGGTTACTTTTACGGGTATAGGGCTGGTTAGTTTTACGGGTATAGGGTGGGTTTATTGGTTGGTTGGTTGGTTTTATGTGTTTGGAGCTGGTTAGTTTTATGTGTATAGAGCTTGTTGGTTGGTTGGTAAGTTTTACGTGTATAGAGCTGGTTACTTTTACGTGTATAGGGCTGGTCAGTTTAACGTGTATAGGGCTGGTCAGTTTTACGTGTATAGGGCTGGTCAGTTTTACGTGTATAGGGCTGGTCAGTTTTACGTGTATAGGGCTGGTTACTTTTACGTGTATAGGGCTGGTTAAGTTTCGTGTATAGGGCTGGTCAAGTTTCGTGTATAGGGCTGGTTAAGTTTGCGTGTATAGGGCTGGTTAGTGTTACGTGTACAGGGTGGGTTTGTTGTTTGATTGATTTTATGTGTATAGAGCTGGTTGGTTGCTTGGTTGGTTGGGTAGTTTTACGTGTATAGGGCTGGTTAGTTTTACGTGTATAGGGCTGGTTAGTTTTGCGTGTATAGGGCTGGTTAGTTTTACGGGTATAGGGTGGGTTTGTTGGTGTGTTGGTTTCTTTTACGTGTATAGAGCTGGTTGGTTGGTTAGTTTTACGTGTATAGAGCTGGTTAGTTTTACGTGTATAGAGCTGGTTAGTTTTACGTGTATAGAGCTGGTTAGTTTTACGTGTATAGAGCCTGTTAGTTTTACGGGAATAGGGCTGGTTAGTTTTACGGGTATAGGGCTGGTTAGTTTTACGGGTATAGGGTGGGTTTGTTGGTTGGTTGGTTGGTTGGTTTTATGTGTATGGAGCTGGTTAGTTTTACGTGTATGGAGCTGGTTAGTTTTACGTGTATGGAGCTGGTTAGTTTTACGTGTATGGAGCTGGTTAGTTTTACGTGTATGGAGCTGGTTAGTTTTACGTGTATAGAGCTGGTTAGTTTTATGTGTATAGGGCTGGTTAGTTTTACGTGTATAGGGCTGGTTAGTTTTACGTGTATAGGGCTGGTCAGTGTTACGTGATAGGGCTGGTTACTTTTACGTGTATAGGGCTGGTTAAGTTTGCGTGTATAGGGCTGGTTAAGTTTGCGTGTATAGAGCTGGTTAGTGTTACGTGTATAGGGTGGGTTTGTTGGTTGGTTGGTTTTATGTGTATAGAGCTGGTTGGTTGCTTGTTTGTTAGTTAGTTTTACGTGTATAGAGCTGGTTAGTTTGACGATTATAGAGCTGGTTGGTTGGTTGGTTAGTTTTATGTGTATAGAGCTGGTTAGTTTTACGTGTATAGGGCTCGTTAGTTTTACGTGTATAGGGCTGGTCAGTTTTACATGTATAGGGCTGGTCAGTTTTACTTGTATAGGGCTGGTCAGTTTTACGTGTATAGGGCTGGTTAGTTTTACGTGTATAGGGCTGGTTAGTTTTATGTGTATTGGGCTGGTTAGTTTTACGTGTATAGGGTTGGTTAGTTTTACGTGTATAGGGCTGGTTAGTTTTACGTGTATAGGGTGGGTTTGTTGGTTGGTTGGTTTGTTTAACGTGTATATAGCTGGTTGGTTGGTTGGTGAGTTTTACATCTATAGAGCTGGTTAGTTTGACGTGTATAGAGCTGGTTAGTTTTACATGTATAGAGCTGATTGGTTGGTTGGTTAGTTTTACGTGTATAGAGCTGGTTAGTTTTACGTGTATAGGGCTGGTCAGTTTTACGTGTATAGGGCTGGTTACTTTTATGTGTATAGGGCTGGTTAGTTTTACGTGTATAGGGCTGGTTAGTTTTACGTGTATAGGGCTGGTTAGTTTTACGTGTATAGGGCTGGTTAGTTTTACGTGTATAGGGCTGGTTAGTTTTACGTGTATTGGGCTAGTTGGTTTTACGTGTATTGGGATGGTTAGTTTTACGTGTAATGGGCTGGTTAGTTTTACGTGTATAAGGCTGTTCGTTTTACGTGTATAGGGCTGGTTAGTTTTACGTTTATAGGGCTGGTTAGTTTTACGTGTATAGGGCTGGTAATGGGCCATTCCCATCTGTACCGGGTCGGCCCGGGCCGGGTAGCCACAGTCGGCCCAAGCCTGACCCGGTTGATTCCACACATCCTTGTCTTAAGCCCATGTGGGCTGATTCTACCCACCAATCAGAGGCTTGCTCTAATGGAAGGTGTGAATTTGCTGTCAGCAGTGGGTGTGTTGGCCCTGGTCGGCTTGAAGCAGACCCCCTAGAGAAGAGGGCTGAGAATGAGCCTTGGTTGGCCCGGAAAAATACCAGGCCACCCAGATATGTAAACAATCTACGCTACCCGGCCCGGGCCAACCCGGTACAGATGGAAATGGCCCATTAGTTTTACGTGTATAGGGCTGGTTAGTTTTAAGTTCATAGGGCTGGTTAGTTTTACGTTTATAGGGCTGGTTACTTTTATGTGTATAGGGCTGGTTACTTTTACGTGTACAGGGCAGGTTAAGTTTGCGTGTATAGGGCTGGTTAGTTTTACGTGTATAGGGTGGGTTTGTTGGTTGGTTGGTTTTATGTGTATAGAGCTGGTTGGTTGGTCGGTTAGTTTTATGTGTATAGAGCTGGTTAGTTTGACGTGTATAGGGCTTGTTAGTTTTGCGTGTATAGGGCTGGTTAGTTTTACGTTTATAGGGCTGGTTAATTTTAAGTGTATAGGGCTGGTTACTTTTACGTGTATAGGGCAGGTTAAGTTTGCGTGTATAGGGCTGGTTAGTTTTACGTGTATAGGGTGGGTTTGTTGGTTGGTTGGTTTTATGTGTATAGAGCTGGTTGGTTGCTTGCTTGTTGGTTAGTTTTACGTGTATAGAGCTGGTTAGTTTTACATGTATAGAGCTGGTTGGTTGGTTGGTTGGTTTTATGTGTATAGAGCTGGTTGGTTGGTTGGTTGGTTAGTTTTATGTGTATAGAGCTGGTTAGTTTTACGTGTATAGGGCTCGTTAGTTTTACATGCACAAGGCTGGTCAGTTTTACGTGTATAGGGCTGGTTAGCTTTAAGTGTATAGGGCTGGTTACTTTTACGTGAATAGGGCAGGTTAAGTTTGCGTGTATAGGGCTGGTTAGTTTTACGTGTATAGGGTGGGTTTGTTGGTTGGTTGGTTTTATGTGTATAGAGCTGGTTGGTTGCTTGCTTGTTGGTTAGTTTTACGTGTATAGAGCTGGTTAGTTTTACGTGTATAGAGCTGGTTGGTTGGTTGGTTGGTTTTATGTGTATAGAGCTGGTTGGTTGCTTGCTTGTTGGTTAGTTTTACGTGTATAGAGCTGGTTAGTTTTACGTGTATAGAGCTGGTTGGTTGCTTGGTTGGTTAGTTTTATGTGTATAGAGCTGGTTAGTTTGACGTGTATATTGCTGGTTAGTTTGACGTGTATAGGGCTGGTTAGTTTTACGTGTATAGGGCTGGTTAGTTTTACGTGTATAGGGCTGGTTGGTTTTATGTGTATAGGGCTGGTTAGTTTTGCGTGTATAGGGCTGGTTAGTTTTACGTGTATAGGGCTGGTTAGTTTTACGTGTATAGGGCTGGTTAGATTTACGTGTATAGGGCTGGTAATGGGCCATTCCCACCTGTACCGGGTTGGCCCGGGCCGGGTAGCCCCAGTGGGCCCCAGCCTGACCCGGTTGATTCCACACATCCTTGTCTTAAGCCCATGTGTGCTGATTCTACCCACCAATCAGAGGCTTGCTCTAATGGAAGGTGTGAATTTGCTGTCAGCAGTGGGTAAGTTGGCCCTGGTCGGCCTGAAGCAGACCCCCTCGATAAGAGGGCTGAGAATGAGCCTTGGTTGGCCCGGAAAAATACCAGGCCACCCAGATATGTAAAAAATCTACACTACCCGGCCCGGGCCGACCTGGTACAGATGGAAATGGCCCATTAGTTTTACATGTATAGGGCTGGTTAGTTTTACGTTCATAGGGCTGGTTAGTTTTACGTTTATAGGGCTGGTTACTTTTATGTGTATAGGGCTGGTTACTGTTACGTGTATAGGGCAGGTTAAGTTTGCGTGTATAGGGCAGGTTAAGTTTGCGTGTATAGGGCTGGTCAGTTTTACGTGTATAGGGCTGGTCAGTTTTACGTGTATAGGGCTGGTTACTTTTACGTGTATAGGGCTGGTTAAGTTTGCGTGTACAGGGCTGGTTAGTGTTACGTGTATAGGGTGGGTTTGTTGGTTGGTTAGTTAGTTTTACGTGTATAGAGCTGGTTAGTTTTACGTGTATAGAGCTGGTTGGTTGGTTAGTTTTACGTGTATAGAGCTGGTTAGTTTTACGTGTATAGGGCTGGTCAGTTTTACATGTATAGGGCTGGTCAGTTTTACGTGTATAGGGCTGGTCAGTTTTACGTGTATAGGGCTGGTTAGTTTTACGTGTATAGGGCTGGTTAGTTTTACGTGTATAGGGCTGGTTAGTTTTACGTGTATAGGGCTGGTTAGTTTTACGTGTATAGGGTGGGTTTGTTGGTTGGTTGGTTGGTTTTATGTGTATATAGCTGGTTGGTTGGTTGGTTAGTTTTACATCTATAGAGCTTGTTAGTTTTACGTGTATAGAGCTGGTTAGTTTTACGTGTATAGAGCTGGTTGGTTGGTTGGTTAGTTTTACGTGTATAGAGCTGGTTAATTTTACGTGTATAGGGCTGGTTAGTTTTACGTGTATAGGGCTGGTCAGTTTTACGTGTATAGGGCTGGTTACTTTTACGTGTATAGGGCTGGTTACTTTTACGTGTATAGGGCTGGTTAGTTTTACGTGTATAGGGCTGTTTAGTTTTACGTGTATTGGGCATGTTAGTTTTATGTGTATTGGGCTGGTTAGTTTTAAATGTATAGGGCTGGTTAGTTTTACGTGTATAGGGCTGGTTAGTTTTACGTGTATAGGGCTGGTAATGGGCCATTCCCATCTGTACCGGGTCGGCCCGGGCCGGGTAGCCACAGTCGGCCCCAGCCTAACCCGGTTGATTCCACACATCCTTGTCTTAAGCCCATGTGGGCTGATTCTACCCACCAATCAGAGGCTTGCTCTAATGGAAGGTGTGAATTTGCTGTCAGCAGTGGTTGTGTTGGCCCTGGTCGGCCTGAAGCAGACCCCCTCGAGAAGAGGGCTGAGAATGAGCCTTGGTTGGCCCGGAAAAATACCAGGCCACCCAGATATGTAAACAACCTACGCTACCCGGCCCGGGCCGACCCGGTACAGATGGAAATGGCCCATTAGTTTTACGTGTATAGGGCTGGTTAGTTTTACGTGTATAGGGCTGGTTAGTTTTACGTGTATAGGGCTGGTTAGTTTTACGTGTATTGGGCTGGTTAGTTTTACGTGTATTGGGCTGGTTAGTTTTGCGTGTATAGGGCTGTTAGTTTTATGTGTATAGGGCTGGTTAGTTTTACCTGTATAGGGCTGGTTACTTTTACGTGTATAGGGCAGGTTAAGTTTGCGTGTATAGGGCAGGTTAAGTTTGCGTGTATAGGGCTGGTCAGTTTTACGTGTATAGGGCTGGTCAGTTTTACGTGTATAGGGCTGGTTAGTTTGACGTGTATAGGGTGGGCTTGTTGGTTGGTTGGTTTTATGTGTATAGAGCTAATTGGTTGGTGGGTTAGTTTTATGTGTATAGAGCTGGTTAGTTTGACGTGTATAGAACTGGTTAGTTTGACGTGTATAGGGCTGGTTAGTTTTACGTGTATAGGGCTGGTTAGTTTTACGTGTATAGGGCTGGTTGGTTTTACGTGTATAGGGCTGGTTAGTTTTGCGTGTATCGGGCTGGTTAGTTTTATGTGTATAGGGCTGGTTAGTTTCACGTGTACAGGGCTGGTTAGTTTTACGTGTATAGGGCTGGTAATGGGCCATTCCCATCTGTACCGGGTCGGCCCGGGCCGGTTAGCCACAATCGGCCCCAGCCTGACCCGGTTGATTCCACACATCCTTGTCTTAAGCCCATGTGGGCTGATTCTACCCACCAATGAGAGGCTTGCTCTAATGGAAGGTGTGAATTTGCTGTCAGCAGTGGGTGTGTTGGCCCTGGTCGGCCTGAAGCAGACCCCCTCGAGAAGAGGGCTGAGAATGAGCCTTGGTTGGCCCGGAAAAATACCAGGCCACCCAGATATGTAAACAATATACCCTACCAGGCCCGGGCCGACCCGGTACAGATGGAAATGGCCCATTAGTTTTACGTGTATAGGGCTGGTTAGTTTTACGTTCATAGGGCTGGTTAGTTTTACGTTTATAGGGCTGGTTACTTTTATGTGTATAGGGCTGGTTACTTTTACGTGTATAGGGCAGGTTAAGTTTGTGTGTATAGGGCTGGTTAGTTTTACGTGTATAGGGTGGGTTTGTTGGTTGGTTGGTTTTATGTGTATAGAGCTGGTTGGTTGGTCGGGTAGTTTTATGTGTATAGAGCTGGTTAGTTTGACGTGTATAGGGCTCGTTAGTTTTGCGTGTATAGGGCTGGTTACTTTTACGGGTATAGGGCTGGTTAGTTTTACGGGTATAGGGTGGGTTTATTGGTTGGTTGGTTGCTTTTATGTGTATGGAGCTGGTTAGTTTTATGTGTATAGAGCTGGTTGGTTGGTTGGTAAGTTTTACGTGTATAGAGCTGGTTACTTTTACGTGTATAGTGCTGGTCAGTTTTACGTGTATAGGGCTGGTCAGTTTTACGTGTATAGGGCTGGTCAGTTTTAAGTGTATAGGGCTGGTCAGTTTTACGTGTATAGGGCTGGTTAAGTTTCGTGTATAGGGCTGGTTAAGTTTCGTGTATAGGGCTGGTTAAGTTTGCGTGTATAGGGCTGGTTAGTGTTATGTGTACAGGGTGGGTTTTTTGGTTGATTGGTTTTATGTGTATAGAGCTGGTTGGTTGCTTGGTTGGTTGGGTAGTTTTACGTGTATAGAGCTGGTTAGTTTTACGTGTATAGAGCTGGTTGGTTGGTTAGTTTTATGTGTATAGAGGTGGTTAGTTTTACGTGTACAGGGCTCGTTAGTTTTACGTGTATAGGGCTGGTTAGTTTTACTGGTATAGGGTGGGGTTGTTGGTTGGTTGGTTGGTTTTAGGTGTATAGAGCTGGTTGGTTGGTTAGTTTTACGTGTATAGAGCTGGTTAGTTTTACGTGTATAGAGCTGGTTAGTTTTACGTGTATAGAGCTGGTTAGTTTTACGTGTATAGAGCTGGTTAGTTTTACGTGTATAGAGCTGGTTAGTTTTACGTGTATAGAGCTGGTTAATTTTACGTGTATAGAGCTGGTTAGTTTTACGTGTATAGGGCTCGTTAGTTTTACGTGTATAGGGCTGGTTAGTTTTACGGGTATAGGGTGGGTTTGTTGGTTGGTTGGTTGGCTTTATGTATATGGAGCTGGTTAGTTTTACGTGTATGGAGCTGGTTAGTTTTACGTGTATGGAGCTGGTTAGTTTTACGTGTATGGAGCTGGTTAGTTTTACGTGTAGGGAGCTGTCTAGTTTTATGTGTATGGAGCTGGCTAGTTTTATGTGTATAGAGCTGGTTAGTTTTACGTGTATAGAGCTGGTTAGTTTTACATGTATAGGGCTGGTCAGTTTTACGTGTATAGGGCTGGTCAGTTTTACGTGTATAGGGCTGGTTAGTTTTACGTGTATAGGGCTGGTTAGTTTTACGTGTATAGGGCTGGTCAGTGTTACGTGACAGGGCTGGTTACTTTTACGTGTATAGGGCTGGTTAAGTTTGCGTGTATAGGGCTGGTTAGTGTTACGTGTATAGGGCTGGTTAGTGTTACGTGTATAGGGTTGGTTTGATGGTTGGTTGGTTTTATGTGTATAGAGCTGGTTGGTTGCTTGTTTGTTGGTTAGTTTTACGTGTATAGAGCTGGTTAGTTTTAAGATTATAGAGCTGGTTGGTTGGTTGGTTAGTTTTATGTGTATAGAGCTGGTTAGTTTTACGTGTATAGGGCTCGTTAGTTTTACGTGTATAGGGCTGGTCAGTTTTACGTTCATAGGGCTGGTTAGTTTTACGTTTATAGGGCTGGTTACTTTTATGTGTATAGGGCTGGTTACTTTTACGTGTATAGGGCAGGTTAAGTTTGTGTGTATAGGGCTGGTTAGTTTTACGTGTATAGGGTGGGTTTGTTGGTTGGTTGGTTTTATGTGTATAGAGCTGGTTGGTTGGTCGGGTAGTTTTATGTGTATAGAGCTGGTTAGTTTGACGTGTATAGGGCTCGTTAGTTTTGCGTGTATAGGGCTGGTTACTTTTACGGGTATAGGGCTGGTTAGTTTTACGGGTATAGGGTGGGTTTATTGGTTGGTTGGTTGCTTTTATGTGTATGGAGCTGGTTAGTTTTATGTGTATAGAGCTGGTTGGTTGGTTGGTAAGTTTTACGTGTATAGAGCTGGTTACTTTTACGTGTATAGTGCTGGTCAGTTTTACGTGTATAGGGCTGGTCAGTTTTACGTGTATAGGGCTGGTCAGTTTTAAGTGTATAGGGCTGGTCAGTTTTACGTGTATAGGGCTGGTTAAGTTTCGTGTATAGGGCTGGTTAAGTTTCGTGTATAGGGCTGGTTAAGTTTGCGTGTATAGGGCTGGTTAGTGTTATGTGTACAGGGTGGGTTTGTTGGTTGATTGGTTTTATGTGTATAGAGCTGGTTGGTTGCTTGGTTGGTTGGGTAGTTTTACGTGTATAGAGCTGGTTAGTTTTACGTGTATAGAGCTGGTTGGTTGGTTAGTTTTATGTGTATAGAGGTGGTTAGTTTTACGTGTACAGGGCTTGTTAGTTTTACGTGTATAGGGCTGGTTAGTTTTACTGGTATAGGGTGGGGTTGTTGGTTGGTTGGTTGGTTTTAGGTGTATAGAGCTGGTTGGTTGGTTAGTTTTACGTGTATAGAGCTGGTTAGTTTTACGTGTATAGAGCTGGTTAGTTTTACGTGTATAGAGCTGGTTAGTTTTACGTGTATAGAGCTGGTTAGTTTACGTGTATAGAGCTGGTTAGTTTTACGTGTATAGAGCTGGTTAATTTTACGTGTATAGAGCTGGTTAGTTTTACGTGTATAGGGCTCGTTAGTTTTACGTGTATAGGGCTGGTTAGTTTTACGGGTATAGGGTGGGTTTGTTGGTTGGTTGGTTGGCTTTATGTATATGGAGCTGGTTAGTTTTACGTGTATGGAGCTGGTTAGTTTTACGTGTATGGAGCTGGTTAGTTTTACGTGTATGGAGCTGGTTAGTTTTACGTGTAGGGAGCTGTCTAGTTTTATGTGTATGGAGCTGGCTAGTTTTACGTGTATAGAGCTGGTTAGTTTTACGTGTATAGAGCTGGTTAGTTTTACATGTATAGGGCTGGTCAGTTTTACGTGTATAGGGCTGGTCAGTTTTACGTGTATAGGGCTGGTTAGTTTTACGTGTATAGGGCTGGTTAGTTTTACGTGTATAGGGCTGGTCAGTGTTACGTGACAGGGCTGGTTACTTTTACGTGTATAGGGCTGGTTAAGTTTGCGTGTATAGGGCTGGTTAGTGTTACGTGTATAGGGCTGGTTAGTGTTACGTGTATAGGGTGGGTTTGATGGTTGGTTGGTTTTATGTGTATAGAGCTGGTTGGTTGCTTGTTTGTTGGTTAGTTTTACGTGTATAGAGCTGGTTAGTTTTAAGATTATAGAGCTGGTTGGTTGGTTGGTTAGTTTTATGTGTATAGAGCTGGTTAGTTTTACGTGTATAGGGCTCGTTAGTTTTACGTGTATAGGGCTGGTCAGTTTTACGTTCATAGGGCTGGTTAGTTTTACGTTTATAGGGCTGGTTACTTTTATGTGTATAGGGCTGGTTACTTTTACGTGTATAGGGCAGGTTAAGTTTGTGTGTATAGGGATGGTTAGTTTTACATGTATAGGGTGGGTTTGTTGGTTGGTTGGTTTTATGTGTATAGAGCTGGTTGGTTGGTCGGTTAGTTTTATGTGTATAGAGCTGGTTAGTTTGACGTGTATAGGGCTCGTTAGTTTTGCGTGTATAGGGCTGGTTACTTTTACGGGTATAGGGCTGGTTAGTTTTACGGGTATAGGGTGGGTTTATTGGTTGGTTGGTTGCTTTTATGTGTATGGAGCTGGTTAGTTTTATGTGTATAGAGCTGGTTGGTTGGTTGGTAAGTTTTACGTGTATAGAGCTGGTTACTTTTACGTGTATAGGGCTGGTCAGTTTTACGTGTATAGGGCTGGTCAGTTTTACGTGTATAGGGCTGGTCAGTTTTAAGTGTATAGGGCTGGTCAGTTTTACGTGTATAGGGCTGGTTAAGTTTCGTGTATCGGGCTGGTTAAGTTTCATGTATAGGGCTGGTTAAGTTTGCGTGTATAGGGCTGGTTAGTGTTACGTGTACAGGGTGGGTTTGTTGGTTGATTGGTTTTATGTGTATAGAGCTGGTTGGTTGCTTGGTTGGTTGGGTAGTTTTACGTGTATAGAGCTGGTTAGTTTTACGTGTATAGAGCTGGTTGGTTGGTTAGTTTTATGTGTATAGAGCTGGTTAGTTTTACGTGTACAGGGCTCGTTAGTTTTACGTGTATAGGGCTGGTTAGTTTTACTGGTATAGGGTGGGGTTGTTGGTTGGTTGGTTGGTTTTACGTGTATAGAGCTGGTTGGTTGGTTAGTTTTACGTGTATAGAGCTGGTTAGTTTTACGTGTATAGAGCTGGTTAGTTTTACGTGTATAGAGCTGGTTAGTTTTACGTGTATAGAGCTGGTTAGTTTTACGTGTATAGAGCTGGTTAATTTTACGTGTATAGAGCTGGTTAGTTTTACGTGTATAGGGCTCGTTAGTTTTACGTGTATAGGGCTGGTTAGTTTTACGGGTATAGGGTGGGTTTGTTGGTTGGTTGGTTGGTTTTATGTGTATGGAGCTGGTTAGTTTTACGTGTATGGAGCTGGCTAGTTTGACGTGTATAGGGCTGGTTAGTTTTACGTGTATAGGGCTGGTTGGTTTTACGTGTATAGGGCTGGTTAGTTTTGCGTGTATAGGGCTGGTTAGTTTTACGCGTATAGGGCTGGTTAGTTTTACGTGTATAGGGCTGGTTAGTTTTACGTGTATAGGGCTGGTAATGGGCCATTCCCATATGTACCGGGTCGGCCCGGGCCGGGTAGCCACAGTCGGCCCCAGCCTGACCCGGTTGATTCCACACATCCTTGTCTTAAGCCCATGTGGGCTGATTCTACCCACCAATCAGAGGCTTGCTCTAATGGAAGGTGTGAATTTGCTGTCAGCAGTGGGTGTGTTGGCCCTGGTCGGCTGGAAGCAGACCCCCTTGAGAAGAGGGCTGAGAATGACCCTTGGTTGGCCCGGAAAAATACCAGGCCACCCAGATATGTAAACAATCTATGCTACCCGGCCCGGGCCGACCCGGTACAGATGGAAATGGCCCATTAGTTTTACGTGTATAGGGCAGGTTAGTTTTAAGTTCATAGGGCTGGTTAGTTTTACGTTTATAGGGCTGGTTACTTTTACGTGTATAGGGCAGGTTACTTTTACGTGTATAGGGCAGGTTAAGTTTGGGTGTATAGGGCTGGTTAGTTTTACGTGTATAGGGTGGGTTTGTTGGTTGGTTGGTTTTATGTGTATAGAGCTGGTTGGTTGGTCGGTTAGTTTTATGTGTATAGAGCTGGTTAGTTTGACGTGTATAGGGCTCGTTAGTTTTGCGTGTATAGGGCTGGTTACTTTTACGGGTATAGGGCTGGTTAGTTTTACGGGTATAGGGTGGGTTTATTGGTTGGTTGGTTGGTTTTATGTGTATAGAGCTGGTTACTTTTACGTGTATAGGGCTGGTCCGTTTAACTTGTATAGGGCTGGTCAGTTTTACGTGTATAGGGCTGGTCAGTTTTACGTGTATAGGGCTGGTCAGTTTTACGTGTATAGGGCTGGTTACTTTTACGTGTATAGGGCTGGTTAAGTTTCGTGTATAGGGCTGGTCAAGTTTCGTGTATAGGGCTGGTTAAGTTTGCGTGTATAGGGCTGGTTAGTGTTACGTGTACAGGGTGGGTTTGTTGTTTGATTGATTTTATGTGTATAGAGCTGGTTGGTTGCTTGGTTGGTTGGGTAGTTTTACGTGTATAGGGCTGGTTAGTTTTACGTGTATAGGGCTGGTTAGTTTTGCGTGTATAGGGCTGGTTAGTTTTATGGGTATAGGGTGGGTTTGTTGGTGTGTTGGTTTCTTTTACGTGTATAGAGCTGGTTGGTTAGTTAGTTTTACGTGTATAGAGCTGGTTAGTTTTACGTGTATAGAGCTGGTTAGTTTTACGTGTATAGAGCTGGTTAGTTTTACGTGTATAGAGCCTGTTAGTTTTACGGGAATAGGGCTGGTTAGTTTTACGGGTATAGGGTGGGTTTGTTGGTTAGTTGGTTGGTTGGTTTTATGTGTATGGAGCTGGTTAGTTTTACGTGTATGGAGCTGGTTAGTTTTACGTGTATGGAGCTGGTTAGTTTTACGTGTATGGAGCTGGTTAGTTTTACGTGTATGGAGCTGGTTAGTTTTACGTGTATAGAGCTGGTTAGTTTTACGTGTATAGGGCTGGTTAGTTTTACGTGTATAGGGCTGGTTAGTTTTACGTGTATAGGGCTGGTCAGTGTTACGTGATAGGGCTGGTTACTTTTACGTGTATAGGGCTGGTTAAGTTTGCGTGTATAGGGCTGGTTAAGTTTGCGTGTATAGGGCTGGTTAGTGTTACGTGTATAGGGCTGGTTAGTGTTACGTGTATAGGGTGGGTTTGTTGGTTGGTTGGTTTTATGTGTATAGAGCTGGTTGGTTGCTTGTTTGTTAGTTAGTTTTACGTGTATAGAGCTGGTTAGTTTGACGATTATAGAGCTGGTTGGTTGGTTGGTTAGTTTTATGTGTATAGAGCTGGTTAGTTTTACGTGTATAGGGCTCGTTAGTTTTACGTGTATAGGGCTGGTCAGTTTTACATGTATAGGGCTGGTCAGTTTTACTTGTATAGGGCTGGTCAGTTTTACGTGTATAGGGCTGGTTAGTTTTACGTGTATAGGGCTGGTTAGTTTTATGTGTATTGGGCTGGTTAGTTTTACGTGTATAGGGTTGGTTAGTTTTACGTGTATAGGGCTGGTTAGTTTTACGTGTATAGGGTGGGTTTGTTGGTTGGTTGGTTTGTTTAACGTGTATATAGCTGGTTGGTTGGTTGGTTAGTTTTACATCTATAGAGCTGGTTAGTTTGACGTGTATAGAGCTGGTTAGTTTTACATGTATAGAGCTGGTTGGTTGGTTGGTTAGTTTTACGTGTATAGAGCTGGTTAGTTTTACGTGTATAGGGCTGGTCAGTTTTACGTGTATAGGGCTGGTTACTTTTATGTGTATAGGGCTGGTTAGTTTTACGTGTATAGGGCTGGTTAGTTTTACGTGTATAGGGCTGGTTAGTTTTACGTGTATAGGGCTGGTAATGGGCCATTCCCATCTGTACCGGGTCGGCCCGGGCCGGGTAGACACAGGCGGCCCCAGCCTGGCCCGGTTGATTCCACACATCCTTGTCTTAAGCCCATGTGGGCTGATTCTACCCACCAATCAGAGGCTTGCTCTAATGGAAGGTGTGAATTTGCTGTCAGCAGTGGGTGTGTTGGCCCTCGTCGGCTTGAAGCAGACCCCCTTGAGAAGAGGGCTGAGAATGAGCCTTGGTTGGCCCGGAAAAATACCAGGCCACCCAGATATGTAAACAATCTACGCTTCCCGGCCCGGGCCGACCCGGTACAGATGGAAATGGCCCATTAGTTTTACGTGTATAGGGCTGGTTAGTTTTAAGTTCATAGGGCTGGTTAGTTTTACGTTTATAGGGCTGGTTACTTTTATGTGTATAGGGCTGGTTACTTTTACGTGTACAGGGCAGGTTAAGTTTGCGTGTATAGGGCTGGTTAGTTTTACGTGTATAGGGTGGGTTTGTTGGTTGGTTGGTTTTATGTGTATAGAGCTGGTTGGTCTGTCGGTTAGTTTTATGTGTATAGAGCTGTTTAGTTTGACGTGTATAGGGCTTGTTAGTTTTGCGTGTATAGGGCTGGTTAGTTTTACGTTTATAGGGCTGGTTAGTTTTAAGTGTATAGGGCTGGTTACTTTTACGTGTATAGGGCAGGTTAAGTTTGCGTGTATAGGGCTGGTTAGTTTTACGTGTATAGGGTGGGTTTGTTGGTTGGTTGGTTTTATGTGTATAGAGCTGGTTGGTTGCTTGCTTGTTGGTTAGTTTTACGTGTATAGAGCTGGTTAGTTTTACATGTATAGAGCTGGTTGGTTGGTTGGTTGGTTTTATGTGTATAGAGCTGGTTGGTTGGTTGGTTGGTTGGTTAGTTTCATGTGTATAGAGCTGGTTAGTTTTACGTGTATAGGGCTCGTTAGTTTTACATGCACAGGGCTGGTCAGTTTTACGTGTATAGGGCTGGTTAGCTTTAAGTGTATAGGGCTGGTTAATTTTACGTGTATAGGGCAGGTTAAGTTTGCGTGTATAGGGCTGGTTAGTTTTACGTGTATAGGGTGGGTTTGTTGGTTGGTTGGTTTTATGTGTATAGAGCTGGTTGGTTGCTTGCTTGTTGGTTAGTTTTACGTGTATAGAGCTGGTTAGTTTTACGTGTATAGAGCTGGTTGGTTGGTTGGTTGGTTTTATGTGTATAGAGCTGGTTGGTTGCTTGCTTGTTGGTTAGTTTTACGTGTATAGAGCTGGTTAGTTTTACGTGTATAGAGCTGGTTGGTTGCTTGGTTGGTTAGTTTTATGTGTATAGAGCTGGTTAGTTTGACGTGTATAGAGCTGGTTAGTTTGACGTGTATAGGGCTGGTTAGTTTTACGTGTATAGGGCTGGTTAGTTTTACGTGTATAGGGCTGGTTGGTTTTATGTGTATAGGGCTGGTTAGTTTTGCGTGTATAGGGCTGGTTAGTTTTACGTGTATAGGGCTGGTAATGGGCCATTCCCATCTGTACCGGGTCGGCCCGGGCCGGGTAGCCACAGTCGGCCCCAGCCTAACCCGGTTGATTCCACACATCCTTGTCTTAAGCCCATGTGGGCTGATTCTACCCACCAATCAGAGGCTTGCTCTAATGGAAGGTGTGAATTTGCTGTCAGCAGTGGGTAAGTTGGCCCTGGTCGGCCTGAAGCAGACCCCCTCGATAAGAGGGCTGAGAATGAGCCTTGGTTGGCCCGGAAAAATACCAGGCCACCCAGATATGTAAACAATCTACACTACCCGGCCCGGGCCGACCCAGTACAGATGGAAATGGCCCATTAGTTTTACATGTATAGGGCTGGTTAGTTTTACGTTCATAGGGCTGGTTA
The DNA here is from genome assembly GCF_043380555.1 of Nothobranchius furzeri. Taxonomy (NCBI): domain Eukaryota; kingdom Metazoa; phylum Chordata; class Actinopteri; order Cyprinodontiformes; family Nothobranchiidae; genus Nothobranchius; species Nothobranchius furzeri. The sequence continues at coordinate 11,613,965 of NC_091749.1, read as the reverse complement.
GTTTTACGTTTATAGGGCTGATTACTTTTATGTGTAGAGGTGCTGGCCAGTAAATTAGAATATCATCAAAAGGTTGAAAATATTTCAGTAATTCCATTCAAAACGTGAAACTTGTACATTATATTCATGCAATGCACACAGACCAATGTATTTCCAATGTTCATTACATTTAAATTTGATATTCATAAGTGACAACTAATGAAAACTCCAAATTTGGTATCTCAAAAAATTAGAATATTCTGAAAAGGCTGAATATAGAAGACACCTGCTGCCACTCTAATCAGCTGATTTACTCAAAACACCTGCAAAGGCCTTTAAAAGGTCCCTCAGTCTTGTTTTGAAGGCACCACAATCATGGGGAAGACTTCTGACTTAACAGCTGTCCAAAAGACAATCATTGACACCTTGCACAAGGAGGGCAAGACACAAAAGGTGATTGCTAAAGAAGCTGGCTGTTCGCAGAGCTCTGTGTCCAAGCACATTAACAGACAGGCGAAGGGACGGAAAAAATGTGGTAGAAAAAGTGTACAAGCTCTAGGGATAACCGCACCCTGCAGAGAATTGTGACGACAAACCCATTCAAAAATGTGGGGGAGATCCACAAAAAGTGGACTGCAGCTGGAGTCAGCGCTTCAAGAACCACCACGAGGAGACTCATGAAAGACATGGGATTCAGGTGTCGCATTCCGTGTGTCAAGCCACTCTTGAACATGAAACAGCGCAAGAAGCGTCTCGCCTGGGCCAAGGACAAAAAGGACTGGACTGATGCTGAGTGGTCCAAAGTTATGTTTTCTGATGAAAGCAAGTTCTGCATTTCCTTTGGAAATCAAGGACCCAGAGTCTGGAGGAAGAGCGGAGAAGCACAGAATCCACGTTGCATGAGGTCCAGTGTAAAGTTTCCACCGTCAGTGATGGTGTGGGGTGCCATGTCATCTGCCGGTGTTGGCCCACTCTGTTTCCTGAGGTCCAGGGTCAATGCAGCCGTCTACCAGGAAGTTTTAGAGCACTTCATGCTTCCTGCTGCTGACCAACTTTATGGGGATGCAGACTTCACCTTTCAACAGGACTTGGCACCTGCACACAGTGCCAAAACCACCAGCACCTGGTTCAAGGACCATGGTATCCCTGTCCTTGATTGGCCAGCAAACTCGCCTGACCTTAACCCCATAGAAAATCTATGGGGTATTGTGAAGCGGAGGATGCAATACGCTAGACCCAACAATGCAGAGGAGCTGAAGACGACTATCAGAGCAACCTGGGCTCTCATAACACCTGAGCAGTGCCACAGACTGATCGAGTCCATGCCACGCCGCATTACTGCAGTTATTGAGGCAAAAGGAGCCCCGACTAAGTATTGAGTGCTATACATGCACATTCTTTTCATGTTCATTCTTTTCAGTTGGCCAACATTAGAGAAACAAACATTTTTTCATTGGCCTTTAGAATATTCTAATTTTCTGAGATACCAGATTTGATGTTTTCATTGGTTGTCACCTATAAATATAAAAATTAAACGTAATAAACATCGGAAATACATTGGTCTGTGTGCATTGCATGAATATAATGTACAAGTTTCACGTTTTGAATGGAATTACTGAAATATTTTCAACCTTTTGATGATATTCTAATTTACTGGCCAGCACCTGTATAGTGCTGGTTACTGTTACGTGTATAGGGCAGGTTAAGTTTGCGTGTATAGGGCAGGTTAAGTTTGCGTGTATAGGGCTGGTCAGTTTTACGTGTATAGGGCTGGTCAGTTTTACGTGTATAGGGCTGGTTACTTTTACGTGTATAGGGCTGGTTAAGTTTGCGTGTACAGGGCTGGTTAGTGTTACGTGTATAGGGTGGGTTTGTTGGTTGGTTAGTTAGTTTTATGTGGATAGAGCTGGTTGGTTGCTTGGTTGTTGGTTAGTTTTACGTGTATAGAGCTTGTTAGTTTTACGTGTATAGAGCTGGTTGGTTGGTTGGTTGGTTAGTTTTACGTGTATAGAGCTGGTTAGTTTTACGTGTATAGGGCTGGTCAGTTTTACATGTATAGGGCTGGTCAGTTTTACGTGTATAGGGCTGGTCAGTTTTACGTGTATAGGGCTGGTTAGTTTTACGTGTATAGGGCTGGTTAGTTTTACGTGTATAGGGCTGGTTAGTTTTACGTGTATAGGGCTGGTTAGTTTTACGTGTATAGGGTGGGTTTGTTGGTTGGTTGGCTGGTTTTATGTGTATATAGCTGGTTGGTTGGTTGGTTAGTTTTACATCTATAGAGCTTGTTAGTTTTACGTGTATAGAGCTGGTTAGTTTTACGTGTATAGAGCTGGTTGGTTGGTTGGTTAGTTTTACGTGTATAGAGCTGGTTTATTTTACGTGTATAGGGCTGGTTAGTTTTACGTGTATAGGGCTGGTCAGTTTTACGTGTATAGGGCTGGTTACTTTTACGTGTATAGGGCTGGTTACTTTTACGTGTATAGGGCTGGTTAGTTTTACGTGTATAGGGCTGGATAGTTTTACGTGTATTGGGCATGTTAGTTTTACGTGTATTGGGCTGGTTAGTTTTACATGTATTGGGCTGTTAGTTTTACGTGTATAGGGCTGGTTAGTTTTACGTGTATAGGGCTGGTTAGTTTTACGTGTATAGGGCTGGTAATGGGCCATTCCCATCTGTACCGGGTCGGCCCGGGCCGGGTAGCCACAGTCGGCCCCAGCCTAACCCGGTTGATTCCACACATCCTTGTCTTAAGCCCATGTGGGCTGATTCTACCCACCAATCAGAGGCTTGCTCTAATGGAAGGTGTGAATTTGCTGTCAGCAGTGGTTGTGTTGGCCCTGGTCGGCCTGAAGCAGACCCCCTCGAGAAGAGGGCTGAGAATGAGCCTTGGTTGGCCCGGAAAAATACCAGGCCACCCAGATATGTAAACAACCTACGCTACCCGGCCCGGGCCGACCCGGTACAGATGGAAATGGCCCATTAGTTTTACGTGTATAGGGCTGGTTAGTTTTACGTGTATAGGGCTGGTTAGTTTTACGTGTATAGGGCTGGTTAGTTTTACGTGTATTGGGCTGGTTAGTTTTACGTGTATTGGGCTGGTTAGTTTTGCGTGTATAGGGCTGTTAGTTTTATGTGTATAGGGCTGGTTAGTTTTACCTGTATAGGGCTGGTTACTTTTACGTGTATAGGGCAGGTTAAGTTTGCGTGTATAGGGCAGGTTAAGTTTGCGTGTATAGGGCTGGTCAGTTTTACGTGTATAGGGCTGGTCAGTTTTACGTGTATAGGGCTGGTTAGTTTGACGTGTATAGGGTGGGCTTGTAGGTTGGTTGGTTTTATGTGTATAGAGCTAATTGGTTGGTGGGTTAGTTTTATGTGTATTGAGCTGGTTAGTTTGACGTGTATAGAACTGGTTAGTTTGACGTGTATAGGGCTGGTTAGTTTTACGTGTATAGGGCTGGTTAGTTTTACGTGTATAGGGCTGGTTGGTTTTACGTGTATAGGGCTGGTTAGTTTTGCGTGTATCGGGCTTGTTAGTTTTATGTGTATAGGGCTGGTTAGTTTCACGTGTACAAGGCTAGTTAGTTTTACGTGTATAGGGCTGGTAATGGGCCATTCCCATCTGTACCGGGTCGGCCCGGGCCGGTTAGCCACAATCGGCCCCAGCCTGACCCGGTTGATTCCACACATCCTTGTCTTAAGCCCATGTGGGCTGATTCTACCCACCAATGAGAGGCTTGCTCTAATGGAAGGTGTGAATTTGCTGTCAGCAGTGGGTGTGTTGGCCCTGGTCGGCCTGAAGCAGACCCCCTCGAGAAGAGGGCTGAGAATGAGCCTTGGTTGGCCCGGAAAAATACCAGGCCACCCAGATATGTAAACAATATACCCTACCAGGCCCGGGCCGACCCGGTACAGATGGAAATGTCCCATTAGTTTTACGTGTATAGGGCTGGTTAGTTTTACGTTCATAGGGCTGGTTAGTTTTACGTTTATAGGGCTGGTTACTTTTATGTGTATAGGGCTGGTTACTTTTACGTGTATAGGGCAGGTTAAGTTTGTGTGTATAGGGCTGGTTAGTTTTACGTGTATAGGGTGGGTTTGTTGGTTGGTTGGTTTTATGTGTATAGAGCTGGTTGGTTGGTCGGGTAGTTTTATGTGTATAGAGCTGGTTAGTTTGACGTGTATAGGGCTCGTTAGTTTTGCGTGTATAGGGCTGGTTACTTTTACGGGTATAGGGCTGGTTAGTTTTACGGGTATAGGGTGGGTTTATTGGTTGGTTGGTTGCTTTTATGTGTATGGAGCTGGTTAGTTTTATGTGTATAGAGCTGGTTGGTTGGTTGGTAAGTTTTACGTGTATAGAGCTGGTTACTTTTACGTGTATAGTGCTGGTCAGTTTTACGTGTATAGGGCTGGTCAGTTTTACGTGTATAGGGCTGGTCAGTTTTAAGTGTATAGGGCTGGTCAGTTTTACGTGTATAGGGCTGGTTAAGTTTCGTGTATAGGGCTGGTTAAGTTTCGTGTATAGGGCTGGTTAAGTTTGCGTGTATAGGGCTGGTTAGTGTTACGTGTACAGGGTGGGTTTGTTGGTTGATTGGTTTTATGTGTATAGAGCTGGTTGGTTGCTTGGTTGGTTGGGTAGTTTTACGTGTATAGAGCTGGTTAGTTTTACGTGTATAGAGCTGGTTGGTTGGTTAGTTTTATGTGTATAGAGGTGGTTAGTTTTACGTGTACAGGGCTCGTTAGTTTTACGTGTATAGGGCTGGTTAGTTTTACTGGTATAGGGTGGGGTTGTTGGTTGGTTGGTTGGTTTTACGTGTATAGGGCTGGTTAGTTTTACGGGTATAGGGTGGGTTTGTTGGTTGGTTGGTTGGTTTTATGTATATGGAGCTGGTTAGTTTTACGTGTATGGAGCTGGTTAGTTTTACGTGTATGGAGCTGGTTAGTTTTACGTGTATGGAGCTGGTTAGTTTTACGTGTATGGAGCTGTCTAGTTTTACGTGTATGGAGCTGGCTAGTTTTACGTGTATAGAGCTGGTTAGTTTTACGTGTATAGAGCTGGTTAGTTTTACATGTATAGGGCTGGTCAGTTTTACGTGTATAGGGCTGGTCAGTTTTACGTGTATAGGGCTGGTTAGTTTTACGTGTATAGGGCTGGTTAGTTTTACGTGTATAGGGCTGGTCAGTGTTACGTGACAGGGCTGGTTACTTTTACGTGTATAGGGCTGGTTAAGTTTGCGTGTATAGGGCTGGTTAGTGTTACGTGTATAGGGCTGGTTAGTGTTACGTGTATAGGGTGGGTTTGATGGTTGGTTGGTTTTATGTGTATAGAGCTGGTTGGTTGCTTGTTTGTTGGTTAGTTTTACGTGTATAGAGCTGGTTAGTTTTACGATTATAGAGCTGGTTGGTTGGTTGGTTAGTTTTATGTGTATAGAGCTGGTTAGTTTTACGTGTATAGGGCTCGTTAGTTTTACGTGTATAGGGCTGGTCAGTTTTACGTTCATAGGGCTGGTTAGTTTTACGTTTATAGGGCTGGTTACTTTTATGTGTATAGGGCTGGTTACTTTTACGTGTATAGGGCAGGTTAAGTTTGTGTGTATAGGGCTGGTTAGTTTTACGTGTATAGGGTGGGTTTGTTGGTTGGTTGGTTTTATGTGTATAGAGCTGGTTGGTTGGTCGGTTAGTTTTATGTGTATAGAGCTGGTTAGTTTGACGTGTATAGGGCTCGTTAGTTTTGCGTGTATAGGGCTGGTTACTTTTACGGGTATAGGGCTGGTTAGTTTTACGGGTATAGGGTGGGTTTATTGGTTGGTTGGTTGCTTTTATGTGTATGGAGCTGGTTAGTTTTATGTGTATAGAGCTGGTTGGTTGGTTGGTAAGTTTTACGTGTATAGAGCTGGTTACTTTTACGTGTATAGGGCTGGTCAGTTTTACGTGTATAGGGCTGGTCAGTTTTACGTGTATAGGGCTGGTCAGTTTTAAGTGTATAGGGCTGGTCAGTTTTACGTGTATAGGGCTGGTTAAGTTTCGTGTATCGGGCTGGTTAAGTTTCGTGTATAGGGCTGGTTAAGTTTGCGTGTATAGGGCTGGTTAGTGTTACGTGTACAGGGTGGGTTTGTTGGTTGATTGGTTTTATGTGTATAGAGCTGGTTGGTTGCTTGGTTGGTTGGGTAGTTTTACGTGTATAGAGCTGGTTAGTTTTACGTGTATAGAGCTGGTTGGTTGGTTAGTTTTATGTGTATAGAGCTGGTTAGTTTTACGTGTACAGGGCTCGTTAGTTTTACGTGTATAGGGCTGGTTAGTTTTACTGGTATAGGGTGGGGTTGTTGGTTGGTTGGTTGGTTTTACGTGTATAGAGCTGGTTGGTTGGTTAGTTTTACGTGTATAGAGCTGGTTAGTTTTACGTGTATAGAGCTGGTTAGTTTTACGTGTATAGAACTGGTTAGTTTTACGTGTATAGAGCTGGTTAAATTTACGTGTATAGAGCTGGTTAGTTTTACGTGTATAGAGCTGGTTAATTTTACGTGTATAGAGCTGGTTAGTTTTACGTGTATAGGGCTCGTTAGTTTTACGTGTATAGGGCTGGTTAGTTTTACGGGTATAGGGTGGGTTTGTTGGTTGGTTGGTTTTATGTGTATGGAGCTGGTTAGTTTTACGTGTATGGAGCTGGCTAGTTTTACGTGTATGGAGCTGGTTAGTTTTACGTGTATGGAGCTTTCTAGTTTTATATGTATAGAGCTGGCTAGTTTTACGTGTATAGAGCTGGTTAGTTTTACGTGTATAGAGCTGGTTAGTTTTACATGTATAGGGTTGGTTAGTTTTACGTGTATAGGGCTGGTCAGTGTTACGTGACAGGGCTGGTTACTTTTACGTGTATAGGGCTGGTTAAGTTTGCGTGTATAGGGCTGGTTAGTGTTAAGTGTATAGGGCTGGTTAGTGTTACGTGTATAGGGTGGGTTTGATGGTTGGTTGGTTTTATGTGTATAGAGCTGGTTGGTTGCTTGTTTGTTGGTTAGTTTTACGTGTATAGAGCTGTTTAGTTTTACGATTATAGAGCTGGTTGGTTGGTTGGTTAGTTTTATGTGTATAGAGCTGGTTAGTTTTACGTGTATAGGGCTCGTTAGTTTTACGTGTATAGGGCTGGTCAGTTTTACATGTATAGGGCTGGTCAGTTTTACGTGTATAGGGCTGGTCAGTTTTACGTGTATAGGGCTGGTTAGTTTTACGTGTATAGGGCTGGTTAGTTTTACGTGTATAGGGCTGGTCAGTGTTACGTGACAGGGCTGGTTACTTTTACGTGTATAGGGCTGGTTAAGTTTGCGTGTATAGGGCTGGTTAGTGTTACGTGTATAGGGCTGGTTAGTGTTACGTGTATAGGGTGGGTTTGATGGTTGGTTGGTTTTATGTGTATAGAGCTGGTTGGTTGCTTGTTTGTTGGTTAGTTTTACGTGTAGAGAGCTGGTTAGTTTTACGATTATAGAGCTGGTTGGTTGGTTGGTTAGTTTTATGTGTATAGAGCTGGTTAGTTTTACGTGTATAGGGCTCGTTAGTTTTACGTGTATAGGGCTGGTCAGTTTTACGTTCATAGGGCTGGTTAGTTTTACGTTTATAGGGCTGGTTACTTTTATGTGTATAGGGCTGGTTACTTTTACGTGTATAGGGCAGGTTAAGTTTGTGTGTATAGGGCTGGTTAGTTTTACGTGTATAGGGTGGGTTTGTTGGTTGGTTGGTTTTATGTGTATAGAGCTGGTTGGTTGGTCGGTTAGTTTTATGTGTATAGAGCTGATTAGTTTGACGTGTATAGGGCTCGTTAGTTTTGCGTGTATAGGGCTGGTTACTTTTACGGGTATAGGGCTGGTTAGTTTTACGGGTATAGGGTGGGTTTATTGGTTGGTTGGTTGCTTTTATGTGTATGGAGCTGGTTAGTTTTATGTGTATAGAGCTGGTTGGTTGGTTGGTAAGTTTTACGTGTATAGAGCTGGTTACTTTTACGTGTATAGGGCTGGTCAGTTTTACGTGTATAGGGCTGGTCAGTTTTACGTGTACAGGGCTGGTCAGTTTTAAGTGTATAGGGCTGGTCAGTTTTACGTGTATAGGGCTGGTTAAGTTTCGTGTATCGGGCTGGTTAAGTTTCGTGTATAGGGCTGGTTAAGTTTGCGTGTATAGGGCTGGTTAGTGTTACGTGTACAGGGTGGGTTTGTTGGTTGATTGGTTTTATGTGTATAGAGCTGGTTGGTTGCTTGGTTGGTTGGGTAGTTTTACGTGTATAGAGCTGGTTAGTTTTACGTGTATAGAGCTGGTTGGTTGGTTAGTTTTATGTGTATAGAGTTGGTTAGTTTTACGTGTACAGGGCTCGTTAGTTTTACGTGTATAGGGCTGGTTAGTTTTACTGGTATAGGGTGGGGTTGTTGGTTGGTTGGTTGGTTTTACGTGTATAGAGCTGGTTGGTTGGTTAGTTTTACGTGTATAGAGCTGGTTAGTTTTACGTGTATAGAGCTGGTTAGTTTTACGTGTATAGAGCTGGTTAGTTTTACGTGTATAGAGCTGGTTAAATTTACGTGTACAGAGCTGGTTAGTTTTACGTGTATAGAGCTGGTTAATTTTACGTGTATAGAGCTGGATAGTTTCACGTGTATAGGGCTCGTTAGTTTTACGTGTATAGGGCTGGTTAGTTTTACCGGTATAGGGTGGGTTTGTTGGTTGGTTGGTTTTATGTGTATGGAGCTGGTTAGTTTTACGTGTATGGAGCTGGCTAGTTTTACGTGTATGGAGCTGGTTAGATTTACGTGTATGGAGCTTTCTAGTTTTACGTGTATAGAGCTGGCTAGTTTTACGTGTATAGAGCTGGTTAGTTTTACGTGTATAGAGCTGGTTAGTTTTACATGTATAGGGCTGGTTAGTTTTACGTGTATAGGGCTGGTTAAGTTTGCGTGTATAGGGCTGGTTAGTGTTACGTGTATAGGGCTGGTTAGTGTTACGTGTATAGGGTGGGTTTGATGGTTGGTTGGTTTTATGTGTATAGAGCTGGTTGGTTGCTTGTTTGTTGGTTAGTTTTACGTGTATAGAGCTGGTTAGTTTTACGATTATAGAGCTGGTTGGTTGGTTGGTTAGTTTTATGTGTATAGAGCTGGTTAGTTTTACGTGTATAGGGCTCGTTAGTTTTACGTGTATAGGGCTGGTCAGTTTTACATGTATAGGGCTGGTCAGTTTTACGTGTATAGGGCTGGTCAGTTTTACGTGTATAGGGCTGGTTAGTTTTACGTGTATAGGGCTGGTTAGTTTTACGTGTATAGGGCTGGTTAGTGTTACGTGTATAGGGCTGGTTAGTGGTACGTGTATAGGGTGGGTTTGATGGTTGGTTGGTTTTATGTGTATAGAGCTGGTTGGTTGCTTGTTTGTTGGTTAGTTTTACGTGTAGAGAGCTGGTTAGTTTTACGATTATAGAGCTGGTTGGTTGGTTGGTTAGTTTTATGTGTATAGAGCTGGTTAGTTTTACGTGTATAGGGCTGGTTAGTTTTACGTGTATAGGGCTCGTTAGTTTTACGTGTATAGGGCTGGTCAGTTTTACGTTCATAGGGCTGGTTAGTTTTACGTTTATAGGGCTGGTTACTTTTATGTGTATAGGGCTGGTTACTTTTACGTGTATAGGGCAGGTTAAGTTTGTGTGTATAGGGCTGGTTAGTTTTACGTGTATAGGGTGGGTTTGTTGGTTGGTTGGTTTTATGTGTATAGAGCTGGTTGGTTGGTCGGTTAGTTTTATGTGTATAGAGCTGGTTAGTTTGACGTGTATAGGGCTCGTTAGTTTTGCGTGTATAGGGCTGGTTACTTTTACGGGTATAGGGCTGGTTAGTTTTACGGGTATAGGGTGGGTTTATTGGTTGGTTGGTTGCTTTTATGTGTATGGAGCTGGTTAGTTTTATGTGTATAGAGCTGGTTGGTTGGTTGGTAAGTTTTACGTGTATAGAGCTGGTTACTTTTACGTGTATAGGGCTGGTCAGTTTTACGTGTATAGGGCTGGTCAGTTTTACGTGTATAGGGCTGGTCAGTTTTAAGTGTATAGGGCTGGTCAGTTTTACGTGTATAGGGCTGGTTAAGTTTCGTGTATCGGGCTGGTTAAGTTTCGTGTATAGGGCTGGTTAAGTTTGCGTGTATAGGGCTGGTTAGTGTTACGTGTACAGGGTGGGTTTGTTGGTTGATTGGTTTTATGTGTATAGAGCTGGTTGGTTGCTTGGTTGGTTGGGTAGTTTTAAGTGTATAGAGCTGGTTAGTTTTACGTGTATAGAGCTGGTTGGTTGGTTAGTTTTATGTGTATAGAGCTGGTTAGTTTTACGTGTACAGGGCTCGTTAGTTTTACGTGTATAGGGCTGGTTAGTTTTACTGGTATAGGGTGGGTTTGTTGGTTGGTTGGTTGGTTTTACGTGTATAGAGCTGGTTGGTTGGTTAGTTTTACGTGTATAGAGCTGGTTAGTTTTACGTGTATAGAGCTGGTTAGTTTTACGTGTATAGAGCTGGTTAGTTTTACGTGTATAGAGCTGGTTAGTTTTACGTGTATAGAGCTGGTTAGTTTTACGTGTATAGAGCTGGTTAATTTTACATGTATAGAGCTGGTTAGTTTTACGTGTATAGGGCTCGTTAGTTTTACGTGTATAGGGCTGGTTAGTTTTACGGGTATAGGGTGGGTTTGTTGGTTGGTTGGTTGGTTTTATGTGTATGGAGCTGGTTAGTTTTACGTGTATGGAGCTGGCTAGTTTTACGTGTATGGAGCTGGTTAGTTTTACGTGTATGGAGCTGTCTAGTTTTACGTGTATAGAGCTGGCTAGTTTTACGTGTATAGAGCTGGTTAGTTTTACGTGTATAGAGCTGGTTAGTTTTACATGTATAGGGCTGGTTAGTTTTACGTGTATAGGGCTGGTCAGTGTTACGTGACAGGGCTGGTTACTTTTACGTGTATAGGGCTGGTTAAGTTTGCGTGTATAGGGCTGGTTAGTGTTACGTGTATAGGGCTGGTTAGTGTTACGTGTATAGGGTGGGTTTGATGGTTGGTTGGTTTTATGTGTATAGAGCTGGTTGGTTGCTTGTTTGTTGGTTAGTTTTACGTGTATAGAGCTGGTTAGTTTTACGATTATAGAGCTGGTTGGTTGGTTGGTTAGTTTTATGTGTATAGAGCTGGTTAGTTTTACGTGTATAGGGCTCGTAAGTTTTACGTGTATAGGGCTGGTCAGTTTTACATGTATAGGGCTGGTCAGTTTTACGTGTATAGGGCTGGTCAGTTTTACGTGTATAGGGCTGGTTAGTTTTACGTGTATAGGGCTGGTTAGTTTTACGTGTATAGGGCTGGTTAGTTTTACGTGTATAGGGTGGGTTTATTGGTTGGTTGGTTGGTTTTACGTGTATATAGCTGGTTGGTTGGTTGGTTAGTTTTACATCTATAGAGCTGGTTAGTTTTACGTGTACAGAGCTGGTTAGTTTTACATGTATAGAGCTGGTTAGTTTTACGTGTATAGGGCTGGTCAGTTTTACGTGTATAGGGCTTGTTACTTTTACGTGTATAGGGCTGGTAAGTTTTACGTGAATAGGGCTGGTTAGTTTTACGTGTATAGGGCTGGTTAGTTTTACGTGTATAGGGCTGGTTAGTTTTACGTGTATAGGGCTGGTAATGGGCCATTGCCATATGTACCGGGTCGGCCCGGGCCGGGTAGCCACAGTCGGCCCCAGCCTGACCCGGTTGATTCCACACATCCTTGTCTTAAGCCCATGTGGGCTGATTCTACCCACCAATCAGAGGCTTGCTCTAATGGAAGGTGTGAATTTGCTGTCAGCAGTGGGTGTGTTGGCCCTGGTCGGCTTGAAGCAGACCCCCTTGAGAAGAGGGCTGAGAATGAGCCTTGGTTGGCCCGGAAAAATACCAGGCCACCCAGATATGTAAACAATCTACGCTACCCGGCCCGGGCCGACCCGGTACAGATGGAAATGGCCCATTAGTTTTACGTGTATAGGGCTGGTTAGTTTTACGTTCATAGGGCTGGTTAGTTTTACGTTTATAGGGCTGGTTACTTTTATGTGTATAGGGCTAGTTACTTTTACGTGTATAGGGCAGGTTAAGTTTCCGTGTATAGGGCTGGTTAGTTTTACGTGTATAGGGTGGGTTTGTTGGTTGGTTGGTTTTATGTGTATAGAGCTGGTTGGTTGGTCGGTTAGTTTTATGTGTATAGAGCTGGTTAGTTTGACGTGTATAGGGCTCGTTAGTTTTGCGTGTATAGGGCTGGTTACTTTTACGGGTATAGGGCTGGTTAGTTTTACGGGTATAGGGTGGGTTTATTGGTTGGTTGGTTAGTTTTATGTGTATGGAGCTGGTTAGTTTTACGTGTATAGGGCTCGTTAGTTTTACGTGTATAGGGCTGGATAGTTTTGCATGTATAGGGCTGGTTAGTTTTACGTGTATAGGGCTGGTTAGTTTTACGTGTATTGGGCTGGTTAGTTTTACGGGTATTGGGCTGTTAGTTTTACGTGTATAGGGCTGGTTAGTTTTACGTGTATAGGGCTGGTTAGTTTTACGTGTATAGGGCTGGTTAGTTTTACGTGTATAGGGCTGGTAATGGGCCATTCCCATATGTACCGGGTCGGCCCGGGCCGGGTAGCCACAGTCGGCCCCAGCCTGACCCTGTTGATTCCACACATCCTTGTCTTAAGCCCATGTGGGCTGATTCTACCCACCAATCAGAGGCTTGCTCTAATGGAAGGTGTGAATTTGCTGTCAGCAGTGGGTGTGTTTGCCCTGGTCGGCCTGAAGCAGACCCCCTCGAGAAGAGGGCTGAGAATGAGCCTTGGTTGGCCCGGAAAAATACCAGGCCACCCAGATATGTAAACAACCTACGCTACCCGGCCCGGGCCGACCCAGTACAGATGGAAATGGCCCATTAGTTTTATGTGTATAGGGCTGGTTAGTTTTACGTGTATATGGCTGGTTAGTTTTACGTGTATAGGGCTGGTTAGTTTTACGTGTATTGGGCTAGTTGGTTTTACGTGTATTGGGATGGTTAGTTTTACGTGTAATGGGCTGGTTAGTTTTACGTGTATAAGGCTGTTCGTTTTACGTGTATAGGGCTGGTTAGTTTTACGTTTATAGGGCTGGTTAGTTTTACGTGTATAGGGCTGGTAATGGGCCATTCCCATCTGTACCGGGTCGGCCCGGGCCGGGTAGCCACAGTCGGCCCAAGCCTGACCCGGTTGATTCCACACATCCTTGTCTTAAGCCCATGTGTGGGCGATTCTACCCACCAATCAGAGGCTTGCTCTAATGGAAGGTGTGAATTTGCTGTCAGCAGTGGGTATGTTGGCCCTGGTCGGCCTGAAGCAGACCCCCTCGAGAAGAGGGCTGAGAATGAGCCTTGGTTGGCCCGGAAAAATACCAGGCCACCCAGATATGTAAACAACCTATGCTACCCGGCCCGAGCCGACCCGGTACAGATGGAAATGGCCCATTAGTTTTACGTGTATAGGGCTGGTTAGTTTTACGTGTATAGGGCTGGTTAGTTTTACGTGTATAGGGCTGGTTAGTTTTACGTGTATTGGGCTGGTTAGTTTTACGTGTATAGGGCTGGTTAGTTTTACGTGTATAGGGCTGGTTAGTTTTACGTGTATAGGGCTGGTTAGTTTTACGTGTATAGGGCTGGTAATGGGCCATTCCCATCTGTACCGGGTCGGCCCGGGCCGGGTAGCCCCAGTCGGCCCCAGCCTGACCCGGTTGTTTCCAAACATCCTTGTCTTAAGCCCATGTGGGCTGATTCTACCCACCAATCAGAGGCTTGCTCTAATGGAAGGTGTGAATTTGCTGTCAGCAGTGCATATGTTGGCCCTGGCGGCCTGAAGCAGACCCCCTCGAGAAGAGGGCTGAGAATGAGCCTTGGTTGGCCCGGAAAAATACCAGGCCACCCAGATATGTAAACAACCTACGCTACCCGGCCCGGGCCGACCCGGTACAGATGGAAATGGCCCATTAGTTTTACCTGTATAGGGCTGGTTAGTTTTACGTTCATAGGGCTGGTTACTTTTATGTGTATAGGGCTGGTTACTTTTACGTGTATAGGGCAGGTTAAGTTTGCGTGTATAGGGCAGGTTAAGTTTGCGTGTATAGGGCTGGTCAGTTTTACGTGTATAGGGCTGGTCAGTTTTACGGGTATAGGGCTGGTTAGTTTTACGTGTACAGCGTGGGCTTGTTGGTTGGTTGGTTTTATGTGTATAGAGCTAATTGGTTGGTCGGTTAGTTTTATGTGTATAGAGCTGGTTAGTTTGACGTGTATAGAGCTGGTTAGTTTGACGTGTATAGGGCTGGTTAGTTTGACGTGTATAGGGCTGGTTGGTTTTACGTGTATAGGGCTGGTTGGTTTTACGTGTATAAGGCTGGTTAGTTTTACGTGTATAGGGCTGGTTAGTTTTATGTGTATAGGGCTGGAAATTGGCCATTCCCATATGTACCGGGTCGGCCCGGGCCGGGTAGCCACAGTCGGCCCCAGCCTGACCCGGTTGATTCCACACATCCTTGTCTTAAGCCCATGTGGGCTGATTCTACCTACCAATCAGAGGCTTGCTCTAATGGAAGGTGTGAATTTGCTGTCAGCAGTGGGTGTGTTGGCCCTGGTCGGCTTGAAGCAGACCCCCTTGAGAAGAGGGCTGAGAATGAGCCTTGGTTGGCCCGGAAAAATACCAGGCCACCCAGATATGTAAACAATCTACGCTACCCGGCCCGGGCCGACCCGGTACAAATGGAAATGGCCCATTAGTTTTACGTGTATAGGGCTGGTTAGTTTTAAGTTCATAGGGCTGTTTAGTTTTACGTTTATAGGGCTGGTTACTTTTATGTGTATAGGGCTGGTTACTTTTACGTGTACAGGGCAGGTTAAGTTTGCGTGTATAGGGCTGGTTAGTTTTACGTGTATAGGGTGGGTTTGTTGGTTGGATGGTTTTATGTGTATAGAGCTGGTTGGTTGGTCGGTTAGTTTTATGTGTATAGAGCTGGTTAGTTTGACGTGTATAGGGCTCGTTAGTTTTGCGTGTATAGGGCTGGTTACTTTTACGGGTATAGGGCTGGTTAGTTTTACGGGTATAGGGTGGGTTTATTGGTTGGTTGCTTGGTTTTATGTGTATGGAGCTGGTTAGTTTTATGTGTATAGAGCTTGTTGGTTGGTTGGTAAGTTTTACGTGTATAGAGCTGGTTACTTTTACGTGTATAGGGCTGGTCAGTTTAACGTGTATAGGGCTGGTCAGTTTTACGTGTATAGGGCTGGTCAGTTTTACGTGTATAGGGCTGGTCAGTTTTAAGTGTATAGGACTGGTTACTTTTACGTGTATAGGGCTGGTTAAGTTTCGTGTATAGGGCTGGTCAAGTTTCGTGTATAGGGCTGGTTAAGTTTGCGTGTATAGGGCTGGTTAGTGTTACGTGTACAGGGTGGGTTTGTTGGTTGATTGATTTTATGTGTATAGAGCTGGTTGGTTGCTTGTTTGGTTGGGTAGTTTTACGTGTATAGAGCTGGTTAGTTTTACGTGTATAGAGCTGGTTGGTTGGTTAGTTTTATGTGTATAGAGCTGGTTAGTTTTACGTGTACAGGGCTCGTTAGTTTTACGTGTATAGGGCTGGTTAGTTTTACGTGTATAGGGCTGGTTAGTTTTGCGTGTATAGGGCTGGTTAGTTTTACGGTTATAGGGTGGGTTTGTTGGTGTGTTGGTTTCTTTTACGTGTATAGAGCTGGTTAGTTTTACGTGTATAGAGCTGGTTAGTTTTACGTGTATAGAGCTGGTTAGTTTTACGTGTATAGAGCTGGTTAGTTTTACGTGTATAGAGCCTGTTAGTTTTGCGTGTATAGGGCTCGTTAGTTTTACGGGTATAGGGCTGGTTAGTTTTACGGGTATAGGGTGGGTTTGTTGGTTGGTTGGTTGGTTTTATGTGTATGGAGCTGGTTAGTTTTACGTGTATGGAGCTGGTTAGTTTTACGTGTATGGAGCTGGTTAGTTTTACATGTATGGAGCTGGTTAGTTTTACGTGTATGGAGCTGGTTAGTTTTACGTGTATGGAGCTGGTTAGTTTTACGTGTATAGAGCTGGTTAGTTTTACGTGTATAGGGCTGGTTAGTTTTACGTGTATAGGGCTGGTTAGTTTTACGTGTATAGGGCTGGTTAGTGTTACGTGATAGGGCTGGTTACTTTTACGTGTATAGGGCTGGTTAAGTTTGCGTGTATAGGGCTGGTTAAGTTTGCGTGTATAGGGCTGGTTAGTGTTACGTGTATAGGGCTGGTTAGTGTTACGTGTATAGGGTGGGCTTGTTGGTTGGTTGGTTTTATGTGTATAGAGCTAATTGGTTGGTCGGTTAGTTTTATGTGTATAGAGCTGGTTAGTTTGACGTGTATAGAGCTGGTTAGTTTGACGTGTATAGGGCTGGTTAGTTTTACGTGTATAGGGCTGGTTGGTTGTACGTGTATAGGGCTGGTTAGTTTTGCGTGTATAGGGCTGGTTAGTTTTACGTGTATAGGGCTGGTTAGTTTTACGTGTATAGGGCTGGTTAGTTTTACGTGTATAGGGCTGGTAATGGGCCATTGCCATATGTACCGGGTCGGCCCGGGCCGGGTAGCCACAGTCGGCCCCAGCCTGACCCGGTTGATTCCACAAATCCTTGTCTTAGTTAGTTTTATGTTTATAGGGCTGGTTACTTTTACGTGTATAGGGCAGGTTACTTTTACTTGTATAGGGCAGGTTAAGTTTGCGTGTATAGGGCTGGTTAGTTTTACGTGTATAGGGTGGGTTTGTTGGTTGGTTGGTTTTATGTGTATAGAGCTGGTTGGTTGGTCGGTTAGTTTTATGTGTATAGAGCTGGTTAGTTTGACGTGTATAGGGCTCGTTAGTTTTGCGTGTATAGGGCTGGTTACTTTTACGGGTATAGGGCTGGTTAGTTTTACGGGTATAGGGTGGGTTTATTGGTTGATTGGTTGGTTTTATGTGTTTGGAGCTGGTTAGTTTTATGTGTATAGAGCTTGTTGGTTGGTTGGTAAGTTTTATGTGTATAGAGCTGGTTACTTTTACGTGTATAGGGCTGGTCAGTTTAACGTGTATAGGGCTGGTCAGTTTTACGTGTATAGGGCAGGTCAGTTTTACGTGTATAGGGCTGGTCAGTTTTACGTGTATAGGGCTGGTTACTTTTACGTGTATAGGGCTGGTTAAGTTTCGTGTATAGGGCTGGTCAAGTTTCGTGTATAGGGCTGGTTAAGTTTGCGTGTATAGGGCTGGTTAGTGTTACGTGTACAGGGTGGGTTTGTTGGTTGATTGATTTTATGTGTATAGAGCTGGTTGGTTGCTTGGTTGGTTGGGTAGTTTTACGTGTATAGAGCTGGTTAGTTTTAAGTGTATAGAGCTGGTTGGTTGGTTAGTTTTACGTGTATAGGGCTGGTTAGTTTTACGTGTATAGGGCTGGTTAGTTTTGCGTGTATAGGGCTGGTTAGTTTTACGGGTATAGGGTGGGTTTGTTGGTGTGTTGGTTTCTTTTACGTGTATAGAGCTGGTTGGTTGGTTAGTTTTACGTGTATAGAGCTGGTTAGTTTTACGTGTATAGAGCTGGTTAGTTTTACGTGTATAGAGCTGGTTAGTTTTACGTGTATAGAGCTGGTTAGTTTTACGTGTATAGAGCTGGTTAGTTTTATGTGTATTGGGCTGGTTAGTTTTACGTGTATAGGGTTGGTTAGTTTTACGTGTATAGGGCTGGTTAGTTTTACGTGTATAGGGTGGGTTTGTTGGTTGGTTGGTTTGTTTAACGTGTATATAGCTGGTTGGTTGGTTGGTTAGTTTTACATCTATAGAGCTGGTTAGTTTGACGTGTATAGAGCTGGTTAGTTTTACGTGTATAGAGCTGGTTGGTTGGTTGGTTAGTTTAACGTGTATAGAGCTGGTTAGTTTTACGTGTATAGGGCTGGTCAGTTTTACGTGTATAGGGCTGGTTACTTTTATGTGTATAGGGCTGGTTAGTTTTACGTGTATAGGGCTGGTTAGTTTTACGTGTATAGGGCTGGTTAGTTTTACGTGTATAGGGCTGGTAATGGGCGATTCCCATCTGTACCGGGTCGGCCCGGGCCGGGTAGCCACAGTCGGCCCCAGCCTGGCCCGGTTGATTCCACACATCCTTGTCTTAAGCCCATGTGGGCTGATTCTACCCACCAATGAGAGGCTTGCTCTAATGGAAGGTGTGAATTTGCTGTCAGCAGTGGGTGTGTTGGCCCTGGTCGGCCTGAAGCAGACCCCCTCGAGAAGAGGGCTGAGAATGAGCCTTGGTTGGCCCGGAAAAATACCAGGCCACCCAGATATGTAAACAACCTACGCTACCCGGCCCGGGCCAACCCGGTACAGATGGAAATGGCCCATTAGTTTTACGTGTATAGGGCTGGTTAGTTTTACGTTTATAGGGCTGGTTAGTTTTACGTTTATAGGGCTGGTTAGTTTTAAGTGTATAGGGCTGGTTACTTCTACGTGTATAGGGCAGGTTAAGTTTGCGTGTATAGGGCTGGGTAGTTTTACATGTATAGGGTGGGTTTGTTGGTTGGTTGGTTTTATGTGTATAGAGCTGGTTGGTTGCTTGCTTGTTGGTTAGTTTTACGTGTATAGAGCTGGTTAGTTTTACATGTATAGAGCTGGTTGGTTGGTTGGTTGGTTTTATGTGTATAGAGCTGGTTGGTTGGTTGGTTGGTTAGTTTTATGTGTATAGAGCTGGTTAGTTTTACGTGTATAGGGCTCGTTAGTTTTACATGCAAAGGGCTGGTCAGTTTTACGTGTATAGGGCTGGTTAGCTTTAAGTGTATAGGGCTGGTTACTTTTACGTGTTTAGGGCAGGTTAAATTTGCGTGTATAGGGCTGGTTAGTTTTACGTGTATAGGGTGGGTTTGTTGGTTGGTTGGTTTTATGTGTATAGAGCTGGTTGGTTGCTTGCTTGTTGGTTAGTTTTACGTGTATAGAGCTGGTTAGTTTTACGTGTATAGAGCTGGTTGGTTGGTTGGTTGGTTTTATGTGTATAGAGCTGGTTGGTTGCTTGCTTGTTGGTTAGTTTTACGTGTATTGAGATGGTTAGTTTTATGTGTATAGAGCTGGTTGGTTGGTTGGTAAGTTTTACGTGTATAGAGCTGGTTAGTTTTATGTGTATAGAGCTGGTCAGTTTTACGTTTATAGGGCTGGTCAGTTTTACGTGTATAGAGCTGGTTAGTTTTACGTGTATAGAGCTGGTTGGTTGGTTGGTTGGTTAGTTGTATGTGTTTAGAGCTGGTTAGTTTTACGTGTGTAGGTCTCGTTAGTTTTACGTGTATAGGGCTGGTTAGTTTTACGTGTATAGGGCTGGTCAGTTTTACGTGTATAGGGCTGGTTAGTTTTACGTGTATAGGGCTGGTTAGTTTAACGTGTGTAGGGCTGGTTAGTTTAACGTATGTAGGGCTGGTCAGTTTTACATGTATAGGGCTGGTTACTTTTACGTGTATAGGGCTGGATAGTTTTACGTGTATAGGGTGGGTTTGTTGGTTGGTTGGTTTTATGTGTATAGAGCTGGTTGGTTGCTTGCTTGTTGGTTAGTTTTACGTGTATAGAGCTGGTTAGTTTTACGTGTATAGAGCTGGTTGGTTGGTTGGTTGGTTTTATGTGTATAGAGCTGGTTGGTTGCTTGCTTGTTGGTTAGTTTTACGTGTATAGAGCTGGTTAGTTTTACGTGTATAGAGCTGGTTGGTTGGTTGGTTAGTTTTATGTGTATAGAGCTGGTTAGTTTTACGTGTATAGGGCTCGTTAGTTTTACGTGTATAGGGCTGGATAGTTTTGCGTGTATAGGGCTGGTTAGTTTTACTGGTATAGGGTGGGGTTGTTGGTTGGTTGGTTGGTTTTACGTGTATAGAGCTGGTTGGTTGGTTAGTTTTACGTGTATAGAGCTGGTTAGTTTTACGTGTATAGAGCTGGTTAGTTTTACGTGTATAGAACTGGTTAGTTTTACGTGTATAGAGCTGGTTAAATTTACGTGTATAGAGCTGGTTAGTTTTACGTGTATAGAGCTGGTTAATTTTACGTGTATAGAGCTGGTTAGTTTTACGTGTATAGGGCTCGTTAGTTTTACGTGTATAGGGCTGGTTAGTTTTACGGGTATAGGGTGGGTTTGTTGGTTGGTTGGTTTTATGTGTATGGAGCTGGTTAGTTTTACGTGTATGGAGCTGGCTAGTTTTACGTGTATGGAGCTGGTTAGTTTTACGTGTATGGAGCTTTCTAGTTTTATATGTATAGAGCTGGCTAGTTTTACGTGTATAGAGCTGGTTAGTTTTACGTGTATAGAGCTGGTTAGTTTTACATGTATAGGGCTGGTTAGTTTTACGTGTATAGGGCTGGTCAGTGTTACGTGACAGGGCTGGTTACTTTTACGTGTATAGGGCTGGTTAAGTTTGCGTGTATAGGGCTGGTTAGTGTTAAGTGTATAGGGCTGGTTAGTGTTACGTGTATAGGGTGGGTTTGATGGTTGGTTGGTTTTATGTGTATAGAGCTGGTTGGTTGCTTGTTTGTTGGTTAGTTTTACGTGTATAGAGCTGTTTAGTTTTACGATTATAGAGCTGGTTGGTTGGTTGGTTAGTTTTATGTGTATAGAGCTGGTTAGTTTTACGTGTATAGGGCTCGTTAGTTTTACGTGTATAGGGCTGGTCAGTTTTACATGTATAGGGCTGGTCAGTTTTACGTGTATAGGGCTGGTCAGTTTTACGTGTATAGGGCTGGTTAGTTTTACGTGTATAGGGCTGGTTAGTTTTACGTGTATAGGGCTGGTCAGTGTTACGTGACAGGGCTGGTTACTTTTACGTGTATAGGGCTGGTTAAGTTTGCGTGTATAGGGCTGGTTAGTGTTACGTGTATAGGGCTGGTTAGTGTTACGTGTATAGGGTGGGTTTGATGGTTGGTTGGTTTTATGTGTATAGAGCTGGTTGGTTGCTTGTTTGTTGGTTAGTTTTACGTGTAGAGAGCTGGTTAGTTTTACGATTATAGAGCTGGTTGGTTGGTTGGTTAGTTTTATGTGTATAGAGCTGGTTAGTTTTACGTGTATAGGGCTCGTTAGTTTTACGTGTATAGGGCTGGTCAGTTTTACGTTCATAGGGCTGGTTAGTTTTACGTTTATAGGGCTGGTTACTTTTATGTGTATAGGGCTGGTTACTTTTACGTGTATAGGGCAGGTTAAGTTTGTGTGTATAGGGCTGGTTAGTTTTACGTGTATAGGGTGGGTTTGTTGGTTGGTTGGTTTTATGTGTATAGAGCTGGTTGGTTGGTCGGTTAGTTTTATGTGTATAGAGCTGATTAGTTTGACGTGTATAGGGCTCGTTAGTTTTGCGTGTATAGGGCTGGTTACTTTTACGGGTATAGGGCTGGTTAGTTTTACGGGTATAGGGTGGGTTTATTGGTTGGTTGGTTGCTTTTATGTGTATGGAGCTGGTTAGTTTTATGTGTATAGAGCTGGTTGGTTGGTTGGTAAGTTTTACGTGTATAGAGCTGGTTACTTTTACGTGTATAGGGCTGGTCAGTTTTACGTGTATAGGGCTGGTCAGTTTTACGTGTACAGGGCTGGTCAGTTTTAAGTGTATAGGGCTGGTCAGTTTTACGTGTATAGGGCTGGTTAAGTTTCGTGTATCGGGCTGGTTAAGTTTCGTGTATAGGGCTGGTTAAGTTTGCGTGTATAGGGCTGGTTAGTGTTACGTGTACAGGGTGGGTTTGTTGGTTGATTGGTTTTATGTGTATAGAGCTGGTTGGTTGCTTGGTTGGTTGGGTAGTTTTACGTGTATAGAGCTGGTTAGTTTTACGTGTATAGAGCTGGTTGGTTGGTTAGTTTTATGTGTATAGAGTTGGTTAGTTTTACGTGTACAGGGCTCGTTAGTTTTACGTGTATAGGGCTGGTTAGTTTTACTGGTATAGGGTGGGGTTGTTGGTTGGTTGGTTGGTTTTACGTGTATAGAGCTGGTTGGTTGGTTAGTTTTACGTGTATAGAGCTGGTTAGTTTTACGTGTATAGAGCTGGTTAGTTTTACGTGTATAGAGCTGGTTAGTTTTACGTGTATAGA
Organism: Nothobranchius furzeri; assembly: GCF_043380555.1. Taxonomy (NCBI): domain Eukaryota; kingdom Metazoa; phylum Chordata; class Actinopteri; order Cyprinodontiformes; family Nothobranchiidae; genus Nothobranchius; species Nothobranchius furzeri. The sequence goes on along the minus strand of NC_091749.1, from coordinate 11,591,900 downwards.
GCTGGTTAAATTTACGTGTACAGAGCTGGTTAGTTTTACGTGTATAGAGCTGGTTAATTTTACGTGTATAGAGCTGGATAGTTTCACGTGTATAGGGCTCGTTAGTTTTACGTGTATAGGGCTGGTTAGTTTTACCGGTATAGGGTGGGTTTGTTGGTTGGTTGGTTTTATGTGTATGGAGCTGGTTAGTTTTACGTGTATGGAGCTGGCTAGTTTTACGTGTATGGAGCTGGTTAGATTTACGTGTATGGAGCTTTCTAGTTTTACGTGTATAGAGCTGGCTAGTTTTACGTGTATAGAGCTGGTTAGTTTTACGTGTATAGAGCTGGTTAGTTTTACATGTATAGGGCTGGTTAGTTTTACGTGTATAGGGCTGGTTAAGTTTGCGTGTATAGGGCTGGTTAGTGTTACGTGTATAGGGCTGGTTAGTGTTACGTGTATAGGGTGGGTTTGATGGTTGGTTGGTTTTATGTGTATAGAGCTGGTTGGTTGCTTGTTTGTTGGTTAGTTTTACGTGTATAGAGCTGGTTAGTTTTACGATTATAGAGCTGGTTGGTTGGTTGGTTAGTTTTATGTGTATAGAGCTGGTTAGTTTTACGTGTATAGGGCTCGTTAGTTTTACGTGTATAGGGCTGGTCAGTTTTACATGTATAGGGCTGGTCAGTTTTACGTGTATAGGGCTGGTCAGTTTTACGTGTATAGGGCTGGTTAGTTTTACGTGTATAGGGCTGGTTAGTTTTACGTGTATAGGGCTGGTTAGTGTTACGTGTATAGGGCTGGTTAGTGGTACGTGTATAGGGTGGGTTTGATGGTTGGTTGGTTTTATGTGTATAGAGCTGGTTGGTTGCTTGTTTGTTGGTTAGTTTTACGTGTAGAGAGCTGGTTAGTTTTACGATTATAGAGCTGGTTGGTTGGTTGGTTAGTTTTATGTGTATAGAGCTGGTTAGTTTTACGTGTATAGGGCTGGTTAGTTTTACGTGTATAGGGCTCGTTAGTTTTACGTGTATAGGGCTGGTCAGTTTTACGTTCATAGGGCTGGTTAGTTTTACGTTTATAGGGCTGGTTACTTTTATGTGTATAGGGCTGGTTACTTTTACGTGTATAGGGCAGGTTAAGTTTGTGTGTATAGGGCTGGTTAGTTTTACGTGTATAGGGTGGGTTTGTTGGTTGGTTGGTTTTATGTGTATAGAGCTGGTTGGTTGGTCGGTTAGTTTTATGTGTATAGAGCTGGTTAGTTTGACGTGTATAGGGCTCGTTAGTTTTGCGTGTATAGGGCTGGTTACTTTTACGGGTATAGGGCTGGTTAGTTTTACGGGTATAGGGTGGGTTTATTGGTTGGTTGGTTGCTTTTATGTGTATGGAGCTGGTTAGTTTTATGTGTATAGAGCTGGTTGGTTGGTTGGTAAGTTTTACGTGTATAGAGCTGGTTACTTTTACGTGTATAGGGCTGGTCAGTTTTACGTGTATAGGGCTGGTCAGTTTTACGTGTATAGGGCTGGTCAGTTTTAAGTGTATAGGGCTGGTCAGTTTTACGTGTATAGGGCTGGTTAAGTTTCGTGTATCGGGCTGGTTAAGTTTCGTGTATAGGGCTGGTTAAGTTTGCGTGTATAGGGCTGGTTAGTGTTACGTGTACAGGGTGGGTTTGTTGGTTGATTGGTTTTATGTGTATAGAGCTGGTTGGTTGCTTGGTTGGTTGGGTAGTTTTAAGTGTATAGAGCTGGTTAGTTTTACGTGTATAGAGCTGGTTGGTTGGTTAGTTTTATGTGTATAGAGCTGGTTAGTTTTACGTGTACAGGGCTCGTTAGTTTTACGTGTATAGGGCTGGTTAGTTTTACTGGTATAGGGTGGGTTTGTTGGTTGGTTGGTTGGTTTTACGTGTATAGAGCTGGTTGGTTGGTTAGTTTTACGTGTATAGAGCTGGTTAGTTTTACGTGTATAGAGCTGGTTAGTTTTACGTGTATAGAGCTGGTTAGTTTTACGTGTATAGAGCTGGTTAGTTTTACGTGTATAGAGCTGGTTAGTTTTACGTGTATAGAGCTGGTTAATTTTACATGTATAGAGCTGGTTAGTTTTACGTGTATAGGGCTCGTTAGTTTTACGTGTATAGGGCTGGTTAGTTTTACGGGTATAGGGTGGGTTTGTTGGTTGGTTGGTTGGTTTTATGTGTATGGAGCTGGTTAGTTTTACGTGTATGGAGCTGGCTAGTTTTACGTGTATGGAGCTGGTTAGTTTTACGTGTATGGAGCTGTCTAGTTTTACGTGTATAGAGCTGGCTAGTTTTACGTGTATAGAGCTGGTTAGTTTTACGTGTATAGAGCTGGTTAGTTTTACATGTATAGGGCTGGTTAGTTTTACGTGTATAGGGCTGGTCAGTGTTACGTGACAGGGCTGGTTACTTTTACGTGTATAGGGCTGGTTAAGTTTGCGTGTATAGGGCTGGTTAGTGTTACGTGTATAGGGCTGGTTAGTGTTACGTGTATAGGGTGGGTTTGATGGTTGATTGGTTTTATGTGTATAGAGCTGGTTGGTTGCTTGTTTGTTGGTTAGTTTTACGTGTATAGAGCTGGTTAGTTTTACGATTATAGAGCTGGTTGGTTGGTTGGTTAGTTTTATGTGTATAGAGCTGGTTAGTTTTACGTGTATAGGGCTCGTAAGTTTTACGTGTATAGGGCTGGTCAGTTTTACATGTATAGGGCTGGTCAGTTTTACGTGTATAGGGCTGGTCAGTTTTACGTGTATAGGGCTGGTTAGTTTTACGTGTATAGGGCTGGTTAGTTTTACGTGTATAGGGCTGGTTAGTTTTACGTGTATAGGGTGGGTTTATTGGTTGGTTGGTTGGTTTTACGTGTATATAGCTGGTTGGTTGGTTGGTTAGTTTTACATCTATAGAGCTGGTTAGTTTTACGTGTACAGAGCTGGTTAGTTTTACATGTATAGAGCTGGTTAGTTTTACGTGTATAGGGCTGGTCAGTTTTACGTGTATAGGGCTTGTTACTTTTACGTGTATAGGGCTGGTAAGTTTTACGTGAATAGGGCTGGTTAGTTTTACGTGTATAGGGCTGGTTAGTTTTACGTGTATAGGGCTGGTTAGTTTTACGTGTATAGGGCTGGTAATGGGCCATTGCCATATGTACCGGGTCGGCCCGGGCCGGGTAGCCACAGTCGGCCCCAGCCTGACCCGGTTGATTCCACACATCCTTGTCTTAAGCCCATGTGGGCTGATTCTACCCACCAATCAGAGGCTTGCTCTAATGGAAGGTGTGAATTTGCTGTCAGCAGTGGGTGTGTTGGCCCTGGTCGGCTTGAAGCAGACCCCCTTGAGAAGAGGGCTGAGAATGAGCCTTGGTTGGCCCGGAAAAATACCAGGCCACCCAGATATGTAAACAATCTACGCTACCCGGCCCGGGCCGACCCGGTACAGATGGAAATGGCCCATTAGTTTTACGTGTATAGGGCTGGTTAGTTTTACGTTCATAGGGCTGGTTAGTTTTACGTTTATAGGGCTGGTTACTTTTATGTGTATAGGGCTAGTTACTTTTACGTGTATAGGGCAGGTTAAGTTTCCGTGTATAGGGCTGGTTAGTTTTACGTGTATAGGGTGGGTTTGTTGGTTGGTTGGTTTTATGTGTATAGAGCTGGTTGGTTGGTCGGTTAGTTTTATGTGTATAGAGCTGGTTAGTTTGACGTGTATAGGGCTCGTTAGTTTTGCGTGTATAGGGCTGGTTACTTTTACGGGTATAGGGCTGGTTAGTTTTACGGGTATAGGGTGGGTTTATTGGTTGGTTGGTTAGTTTTATGTGTATGGAGCTGGTTAGTTTTACGTGTATAGGGCTCGTTAGTTTTACGTGTATAGGGCTGGATAGTTTTGCATGTATAGGGCTGGTTAGTTTTACGTGTATAGGGCTGGTTAGTTTTACGTGTATTGGGCTGGTTAGTTTTACGGGTATTGGGCTGTTAGTTTTACGTGTATAGGGCTGGTTAGTTTTACGTGTATAGGGCTGGTTAGTTTTACGTGTATAGGGCTGGTTAGTTTTACGTGTATAGGGCTGGTAATGGGCCATTCCCATATGTACCGGGTCGGCCCGGGCCGGGTAGCCACAGTCGGCCCCAGCCTGACCCTGTTGATTCCACACATCCTTGTCTTAAGCCCATGTGGGCTGATTCTACCCACCAATCAGAGGCTTGCTCTAATGGAAGGTGTGAATTTGCTGTCAGCAGTGGGTGTGTTTGCCCTGGTCGGCCTGAAGCAGACCCCCTCGAGAAGAGGGCTGAGAATGAGCCTTGGTTGGCCCGGAAAAATACCAGGGCACCCAGATATGTAAACAACCTACGCTACCCGGCCCGGGCCGACCCAGTACAGATGGAAATGGCCCATTAGTTTTATGTGTATAGGGCTGGTTAGTTTTACGTGTATAGGGCTGGTTAGTTTTACGTGTATAGGGCTGGTTAGTTTTACGTGTATTGGGCTAGTTGGTTTTACGTGTATTGGGATGGTTAGTTTTACGTGTAATGGGCTGGTTAGTTTTACGTGTATAAGGCTGTTCGTTTTACGTGTATAGGGCTGGTTAGTTTTACGTTTATAGGGCTGGTTAGTTTTACGTGTATAGGGCTGGTAATGGGCCATTCCCATCTGTACCGGGTCGGCCCGGGCCGGGTAGCCACAGTCGGCCCAAGCCTGACCCGGTTGATTCCACACATCCTTGTCTTAAGCCCATGTGTGGGCGATTCTACCCACCAATCAGAGGCTTGCTCTAATGGAAGGTGTGAATTTGCTGTCAGCAGTGGGTATGTTGGCCCTGGTCGGCCTGAAGCAGACCCCCTCGAGAAGAGGGCTGAGAATGAGCCTTGGTTGGCCCGGAAAAATACCAGGCCACCCAGATATGTAAACAACCTATGCTACCCGGCCCGAGCCGACCCGGTACAGATGGAAATGGCCCATTAGTTTTACGTGTATAGGGCTGGTTAGTTTTACGTGTATAGGGCTGGTTAGTTTTACGTGTATAGGGCTGGTTAGTTTTACGTGTATTGGGCTGGTTAGTTTTACGTGTATAGGGCTGGTTAGTTTTACGTGTATAGGGCTGGTTAGTTTTACGTGTATAGGGCTGGTTAGTTTTACGTGTATAGGGCTGGTAATGGGCCATTCCCATCTGTACCGGGTCGGCCCGGGCCGGGTAGCCCCAGTCGGCCCCAGCCTGACCCGGTTGTTTCCAAACATCCTTGTCTTAAGCCCATGTGGGCTGATTCTACCCACCAATCAGAGGCTTGCTCTAATGGAAGGTGTGAATTTGCTGTCAGCAGTGCATATGTTGGCCCTGGCGGCCTGAAGCAGACCCCCTCGAGAAGAGGGCTGAGAATGAGCCTTGGTTGGCCCGGAAAAATACCAGGCCACCCAGATATGTAAACAACCTACGCTACCCGGCCCGGGCCGACCCGGTACAGATGGAAATGGCCCATTAGTTTTACCTGTATAGGGCTGGTTAGTTTTACGTTCATAGGGCTGGTTACTTTTATGTGTATAGGGCTGGTTACTTTTACGTGTATAGGGCAGGTTAAGTTTGCGTGTATAGGGCAGGTTAAGTTTGCGTGTATAGGGCTGGTCAGTTTTACGTGTATAGGGCTGGTCAGTTTTACGGGTATAGGGCTGGTTAGTTTTACGTGTACAGCGTGGGCTTGTTGGTTGGTTGGTTTTATGTGTATAGAGCTAATTGGTTGGTCGGTTAGTTTTATGTGTATAGAGCTGGTTAGTTTGACGTGTATAGAGCTGGTTAGTTTGACGTGTATAGGGCTGGTTAGTTTGACGTGTATAGGGCTGGTTGGTTTTACGTGTATAGGGCTGGTTGGTTTTACGTGTATAAGGCTGGTTAGTTTTACGTGTATAGGGCTGGTTAGTTTTATGTGTATAGGGCTGGAAATTGGCCATTCCCATATGTACCGGGTCGGCCCGGGCCGGGTAGCCACAGTCGGCCCCAGCCTGACCCGGTTGATTCCACACATCCTTGTCTTAAGCCCATGTGGGCTGATTCTACCCACCAATCAGAGGCTTGCTCTAATGGAAGGTGTGAATTTGCTGTCAGCAGTGGGTGTGTTGGCCCTGGTCGGCTTGAAGCAGACCCCCTTGAGAAGAGGGCTGAGAATGAGCCTTGGTTGGCCCGGAAAAATACCAGGCCACCCAGATATGTAAACAATCTACGCTACCCGGCCCGGGCCGACCCGGTACAAATGGAAATGGCCCATTAGTTTTACGTGTATAGGGCTGGTTAGTTTTAAGTTCATAGGGCTGTTTAGTTTTACGTTTATAGGGCTGGTTACTTTTATGTGTATAGGGCTGGTTACTTTTACGTGTACAGGGCAGGTTAAGTTTGCGTGTATAGGGCTGGTTAGTTTTACGTGTATAGGGTGGGTTTGTTGGTTGGATGGTTTTATGTGTATAGAGCTGGTTGGTTGGTCGGTTAGTTTTATGTGTATAGAGCTGGTTAGTTTGACGTGTATAGGGCTCGTTAGTTTTGCGTGTATAGGGCTGGTTACTTTTACGGGTATAGGGCTGGTTAGTTTTACGGGTATAGGGTGGGTTTATTGGTTGGTTGCTTGGTTTTATGTGTATGGAGCTGGTTAGTTTTATGTGTATAGAGCTTGTTGGTTGGTTGGTAAGTTTTACGTGTATAGAGCTGGTTACTTTTACGTGTATAGGGCTGGTCAGTTTAACGTGTATAGGGCTGGTCAGTTTTACGTGTATAGGGCTGGTCAGTTTTACGTGTATAGGGCTGGTCAGTTTTAAGTGTATAGGACTGGTTACTTTTACGTGTATAGGGCTGGTTAAGTTTCGTGTATAGGGCTGGTCAAGTTTCGTGTATAGGGCTGGTTAAGTTTGCGTGTATAGGGCTGGTTAGTGTTACGTGTACAGGGTGGGTTTGTTGGTTGATTGATTTTATGTGTATAGAGCTGGTTGGTTGCTTGTTTGGTTGGGTAGTTTTACGTGTATAGAGCTGGTTAGTTTTACGTGTATAGAGCTGGTTGGTTGGTTAGTTTTATGTGTATAGAGCTGGTTAGTTTTACGTGTACAGGGCTCGTTAGTTTTACGTGTATAGGGCTGGTTAGTTTTACGTGTATAGGGCTGGTTAGTTTTGCGTGTATAGGGCTGGTTAGTTTTACGGTTATAGGGTGGGTTTGTTGGTGTGTTGGTTTCTTTTACGTGTATAGAGCTGGTTAGTTTTACGTGTATAGAGCTGGTTAGTTTTACGTGTATAGAGCTGGTTAGTTTTACGTGTATAGAGCTGGTTAGTTTTACGTGTATAGAGCCTGTTAGTTTTGCGTGTATAGGGCTCGTTAGTTTTACGGGTATAGGGCTGGTTAGTTTTACGGGTATAGGGTGGGTTTGTTGGTTGGTTGGTTGGTTTTATGTGTATGGAGCTGGTTAGTTTTACGTGTATGGAGCTGGTTAGTTTTACGTGTATGGAGCTGGTTAGTTTTACATGTATGGAGCTGGTTAGTTTTACGTGTATGGAGCTGGTTAGTTTTACGTGTATGGAGCTGGTTAGTTTTACGTGTATAGAGCTGGTTAGTTTTACGTGTATAGGGCTGGTTAGTTTTACGTGTATAGGGCTGGTTAGTTTTACGTGTATAGGGCTGGTTAGTGTTACGTGATAGGGCTGGTTACTTTTACGTGTATAGGGCTGGTTAAGTTTGCGTGTATAGGGCTGGTTAAGTTTGCGTGTATAGGGCTGGTTAGTGTTACGTGTATAGGGCTGGTTAGTGTTACGTGTATAGGGTGGGCTTGTTGGTTGGTTGGTTTTATGTGTATAGAGCTAATTGGTTGGTCGGTTAGTTTTATGTGTATAGAGCTGGTTAGTTTGACGTGTATAGAGCTGGTTAGTTTGACGTGTATAGGGCTGGTTAGTTTTACGTGTATAGGGCTGGTTGGTTGTACGTGTATAGGGCTGGTTAGTTTTGCGTGTATAGGGCTGGTTAGTTTTACGTGTATAGGGCTGGTTAGTTTTACGTGTATAGGGCTGGTTAGTTTTACGTGTATAGGGCTGGTAATGGGCCATTGCCATATGTACCGGGTCGGCCCGGGCCGGGTAGCCACAGTCGGCCCCAGCCTGACCCGGTTGATTCCACAAATCCTTGTCTTAGTTAGTTTTATGTTTATAGGGCTGGTTACTTTTACGTGTATAGGGCAGGTTACTTTTACTTGTATAGGGCAGGTTAAGTTTGCGTGTATAGGGCTGGTTAGTTTTACGTGTATAGGGTGGGTTTGTTGGTTGGTTGGTTTTATGTGTATAGAGCTGGTTGGTTGGTCAGTTAGTTTTATGTGTATAGAGCTGGTTAGTTTGACGTGTATAGGGCTCGTTAGTTTTGCGTGTATAGGGCTGGTTACTTTTACGGGTATAGGGCTGGTTAGTTTTACGGGTATAGGGTGGGTTTATTGGTTGATTGGTTGGTTTTATGTGTTTGGAGCTGGTTAGTTTTATGTGTATAGAGCTTGTTGGTTGGTTGGTAAGTTTTATGTGTATAGAGCTGGTTACTTTTACGTGTATAGGGCTGGTCAGTTTAACGTGTATAGGGCTGGTCAGTTTTACGTGTATAGGGCAGGTCAGTTTTACGTGTATAGGGCTGGTCAGTTTTACGTGTATAGGGCTGGTTACTTTTACGTGTATAGGGCTGGTTAAGTTTCGTGTATAGGGCTGGTCAAGTTTCGTGTATAGGGCTGGTTAAGTTTGCGTGTATAGGGCTGGTTAGTGTTACGTGTACAGGGTGGGTTTGTTGGTTGATTGATTTTATGTGTATAGAGCTGGTTGGTTGCTTGGTTGGTTGGGTAGTTTTACGTGTATAGAGCTGGTTAGTTTTAAGTGTATAGAGCTGGTTGGTTGGTTAGTTTTACGTGTATAGGGCTGGTTAGTTTTACGTGTATAGGGCTGGTTAGTTTTGCGTGTATAGGGCTGGTTAGTTTTACGGGTATAGGGTGGGTTTGTTGGTGTGTTGGTTTCTTTTAAGTGTATAGAGCTGGTTGGTTGGTTAGTTTTACGTGTATAGAGCTGGTTAGTTTTACGTGTATAGAGCTGGTTAGTTTTACGTGTATAGAGCTGGTTAGTTTTACGTGTATAGAGCTGGTTAGTTTTATGTGTATTGGGCTGGTTAGTTTTACGTGTATAGGGTTGGTTAGTTTTACGTGTATAGGGCTGGTTAGTTTTACGTGTATAGGGTGGGTTTGTTGGTTGGTTGGTTTGTTTAACGTGTATATAGCTGGTTGGTTGGTTGGTTAGTTTTACATCTATAGAGCTGGTTAGTTTGACGTGTATAGAGCTGGTTAGTTTTACGTGTATAGAGCTGGTTGGTTGGTTGGTTAGTTTAACGTGTATAGAGCTGGTTAGTTTTACGTGTATAGGGCTGGTCAGTTTTACGTGTATAGGGCTGGTTACTTTTATGTGTATAGGGCTGGTTAGTTTTACGTGTATAGGGCTGGTTAGTTTTACGTGTATAGGGCTGGTTAGTTTTACGTGTATAGGGCTGGTAATGGGCGATTCCCATCTGTACCGGGTCGGCCCGGGCCGGGTAGCCACAGTCGGCCCCAGCCTGGCCCGGTTGATTCCACACATCCTTGTCTTAAGCCCATGTGGGCTGATTCTACCCACCAATCAGAGGCTTGCTCTAATGGAAGGTGTGAATTTGCTGTCAGCAGTGGGTGTGTTGGCCCTGGTCGGCCTGAAGCAGACCCCCTCGAGAAGAGGGCTGAGAATGAGCCTTGGTTGGCCCGGAAAAATACCAGGCCACCCAGATATGTAAACAACCTACGCTACCCGGCCCGGGCCAACCCGGTACAGATGGAAATGGCCCATTAGTTTTACGTGTATAGGGCTGGTTAGTTTTACGTTTATAGGGCTGGTTAGTTTTACGTTTATAGGGCTGGTTAGTTTTAAGTGTATAGGGCTGGTTACTTCTACGTGTATAGGGCAGGTTAAGTTTGCGTGTATAGGGCTGGGTAGTTTTACATGTATAGGGTGGGTTTGTTGGTTGGTTGGTTTTATGTGTATAGAGCTGGTTGGTTGCTTGCTTGTTGGTTAGTTTTACGTGTATAGAGCTGGTTAGTTTTACATGTATAGAGCTGGTTGGTTGGTTGGTTGGTTTTATGTGTATAGAGCTGGTTGGTTGGTTGGTTGGTTAGTTTTATGTGTATAGAGCTGGTTAGTTTTACGTGTATAGGGCTCGTTAGATTTACATGCAAAGGGCTGGTCAGTTTTACGTGTATAGGGCTGGTTAGCTTTAAGTGTATAGGGCTGGTTACTTTTACGTGTTTAGGGCAGGTTAAATTTGCGTGTATAGGGCTGGTTAGTTTTACGTGTATAGGGTGGGTTTGTTGGTTGGTTGGTTTTATGTGTATAGAGCTGGTTGGTTGCTTGCTTGTTGGTTAGTTTTACGTGTATAGAGCTGGTTAGTTTTACGTGTATAGAGCTGGTTGGTTGGTTGGTTGGTTTTATGTGTATAGAGCTGGTTGGTTGCTTGCTTGTTGGTTAGTTTTACGTGTATTGAGATGGTTAGTTTTATGTGTATAGAGCTGGTTGGTTGGTTGGTAAGTTTTACGTGTATAGAGCTGGTTAGTTTTATGTGTATAGAGCTGGTCAGTTTTACGTTTATAGGGCTGGTCAGTTTTACGTGTATAGAGCTGGTTAGTTTTACGTGTATAGAGCTGGTTGGTTGGTTGGTTGGTTAGTTGTATGTGTTTAGAGCTGGTTAGTTTTACGTGTGTAGGTCTCGTTAGTTTTACGTGTATAGGGCTGGTTAGTTTTACGTGTATAGGGCTGGTCAGTTTTACGTGTATAGGGCTGGTTAGTTTTACGTGTATAGGGCTGGTTAGTTTAACGTGTGTAGGGCTGGTTAGTTTAACGTATGTAGGGCTGGTCAGTTTTACATGTATAGGGCTGGTTACTTTTACGTGTATAGGGCTGGATAGTTTTACGTGTATAGGGTGGGTTTGTTGGTTGGTTGGTTTTATGTGTATAGAGCTGGTTGGTTGCTTGCTTGTTGGTTAGTTTTACGTGTATAGAGCTGGTTAGTTTTACGTGTATAGAGCTGGTTGGTTGGTTGGTTGGTTTTATGTGTATAGAGCTGGTTGGTTGCTTGCTTGTTGGTTAGTTTTACGTGTATAGAGCTGGTTAGTTTTACGTGTATAGAGCTGGTTGGTTGGTTGGTTAGTTTTATGTGTATAGAGCTGGTTAGTTTTACGTGTATAGGGCTCGTTAGTTTTACGTGTATAGGGCTGGATAGTTTTGCGTGTATAGGGCTGGTTAGTTTTGCGTGTATAGGGCTGGTTAGTTTTACGGGTATAGGGCTGGTTTGTTTTACGTGTATAGGGCTGGTTAGTTTTACGTGTATAGGGTGGGTTTGTTGGTTGGTTGGGTGGTTTAACGTGTATATAGCTGGTTGGTTGGTTGGTTAGTTTTACATTAATAGAGCTGGTTAGTTTGACGTGTATAGAGCTGGTTAGTTTTACGTGTATAGAGCTGGTTGGTTGGTTGGTTAGTTTTACGTGTATCGAGCTGGTTAGTTTTACGTGTATAGGGCTGGTCAGTTTTACGTGTATAGGGCTGGTTACTTTTACGTGTATAGGGCTGGTTAGTTTTAAGTGTAAAGGGCTGGTTAGTTTTACGTGTATAGGGCTGGTTAGTTTTACGTGTATAGGGCTGGTAATGGGCCATTCCCATCTGTACCGGGTCGGCCCGGGCCGGGTAGCCACAGTCGGCCCCAGCCTGGCCCGGTTGATTCCACACATCCTTGTCTTAAGCCCATGTGGGCTGATTCTACCCACCAATCAGAGGCTTGCTCTAATGGAAGGTGTGAATTTGCTGTCAGCAGTGGGTGTGTTGGCCCTGGTCGGCCTGAAGCAGACCCCCTCGAGAAGAGGGCTTAGAATGAGCCTTGGTTTGCCCGGAAAAATACCAGGGCACCCAGATATGTAAACAACGTACGCTACCCGGCCCGGGCCGACCCGGTACTGATGGAAATGGCCCATTAGTTTTACGTGTATAGGGCTGGTTAGTTTTACGTGTATAGGGCTGTTTAGTTATACATGTACAGGGCTGGTTAGTTTTACGTGTATAGAGCTGGTTGGTTTGTTGGTTGGTTTTATGTGTATAGAGCTGGTTGGTTGCTTGCTTGTTGGTTAGTTTTACGTGTATAGAGCTGGTTAGTTTTACGTGTATAGAGCTGGTTGGTTGGTTGGTTGGTTAGTTTTATGTGTATAGAGCTGGTTAGTTTTACGTGTATAGGGCTCGTTAGTTTTACATGCACAGGGCTGGTCAGTTTTACGTGTATAGGGCTGGTTAGTTTTGCGTGTATAGGGCTGGTTAGTTTTGCGTGTATAGGGCTGGTTAGTTTTACGGGTATAGGGCTGGTTAGTTTTACGGGTATAGGGCTGGTTAGTTTTACGGGTATAGGGTGGGTTTGTTGGTTGGTTGGGTGGTTTTATGTGTATTGAGCTGGTTAGGTTTATGTGTACAGAGCTGGTTGGTTGGTTGGTAAGTTTTACGTGTATAGAGCTGGTTAGTTTTATGTGTATAGAGCTGGTCAGTTTTACGTGTATAGGGCTGGTCAGTTTTACGTGTATAAGGCTGGTCAGTTTTACGTGTATACGGCTGGTCAGTTTTACGTGTATAGGGCTGGTTAGTTTTACGTGTATAGGGCTGGTGAGTTTTACGTGTATAGGGCTGGTCAGTTTTACGTGTATAGGGCTGGTTAGTTTAAAGTGTGTAGGGCTGGTTAGTTTAACGTATGTAGGGCTGGTCAGTTTTACATGTATAGGGCTGGTTACTTTTACGTGTATAGGGCTGGTTACTTTTACGTGTATAGGGCTGGTTACTTTTACGTGTATAGGGCTGGTTACTTTTACGTGTATAGGGCTGGTTACTTTTACGTGTATAGGGCTGGTTACATTTATGTGTATAGGGCTGGGTAAGTTTGCGTGTATAGGGCTGGTTAGTTTTATGTGTATAGGGCTGGTTTGTTGGTTGGTTAGTTTTACGTGTATAGGGCTGGTTAGTTTTACGTGTACAGGGCTCGTTAGTTTTACGTGTATAGGGCTGGTTAGTTTTACGTGTATAGGGCTGGTTAGTTTTGCGTGTATAGGGCTGGTTAGTTTTACGGTTATAGGGTGGGTTTGTTGGTGTGTTGGTTTCTTTTACGTGTATAGAGCTGGTTGGTTGGTTAGTTTTACGTGTATAAAGCTGGTTAGTTTTACGTGTATAGAGCTGGTTAGTTTTACGTGTATAGAGCTGGTTAGTTTTACGTGTATAGAGCTGGTTAGTTTTACGTGTATAGGGCTCGTTAGTTTTACGGGTATAGGGCTGGTTAGTTTTACGGGTATAGGGTGGGTTTGTTGGTTGGTTGGTTGGTTTTATGTGTATGGAGCTGGTTAGTTTTACGTGTATGGAGCTGGTTAGTTTTACGTGTATGGAGCTGGTTAGTTTTACGTGTATGGAGCTGGTTAGTTTTACGTGTATGGAGCTGGTTAGTTTTACGTGTATAGAGCTGGTTAGTTTTACGTGTATAGGGCTGGTTAGTTTTACGTGTATAGGGCTGGTTAGTTTTACGTGTATAGGGCTGGTCAGTGTTACGTGATAGGGCTGGTTACTTTTACGTGTATAGGGCTGGTTAAGTTTGCGTGTATAGGGCTGGTTAAGTTTGCGTGTATAGGGCTGGTTAGTGTTACGTGTATAGGGCTGGTTAGTGTTACGTGTATAGGGTGGGCTTATTGGTTGGTTGGTTTTATGTGTATAGAGCTAATTGGTTTGTCGGTTAGTTTTATGTGTATAGAGCTGGTTAGTTTGACGTGTATAGAGCTGGTTAGTTTGACGTGTATAGGGCTGGTTAGTTTTACGTGTATAGGGCTGGTTGGTTTTACGTGTATAGGGCTGGTTAGTTTTTCGTGTATAGGGCTGGTTAGTTTTACGTGTATAGGGCTGGTTAGTTTTACGTGTATAGGGCTGGTTAGTTTTACGTTTATAGGGCTGGTTAGTTTTAAGTGTATAGGGCTGGTTACTTCTACGTGTATAGGGCAGGTTAAGTTTGCGTGTATAGGGCTGGGTAGTTTTACATGTATAGGGTGGGTTTGTTGGTTGGTTGGTTTTATGTGTATAGAGCTGGTTGGTTGCTTGCTTGTTGGTTAGTTTTACGTGTATAGAGCTGGTTAGTTTTACATGTATAGAGCTGGTTGGTTGGTTGGTTGGTTTTATGTGTATAGAGCTGGTTGGTTGGTTGGTTGGTTAGTTTTATGTGTATAGAGCTGGTTAGTTTTACGTGTATAGGGCTCGTTAGATTTACATGCAAAGGGCTGGTCAGTTTTACGTGTATAGGGCTGGTTAGCTTTAAGTGTATAGGGCTGGTTACTTTTACGTGTTTAGGGCAGGTTAAATTTGCGTGTATAGGGCTGGTTAGTTTTACGTGTATAGGGTGGGTTTGTTGGTTGGTTGGTTTTATGTGTATAGAGCTGGTTGGTTGCTTGCTTGTTGGTTAGTTTTACGTGTATAGAGCTGGTTAGTTTTACGTGTATAGAGCTGGTTGGTTGGTTGGTTGGTTTTATGTGTATAGAGCTGGTTGGTTGCTTGCTTGTTGGTTAGTTTTACGTGTATTGAGATGGTTAGTTTTATGTGTATAGAGCTGGTTGGTTGGTTGGTAAGTTTTACGTGTATAGAGCTGGTTAGTTTTATGTGTATAGAGCTGGTCAGTTTTACGTTTATAGGGCTGGTCAGTTTTACGTGTATAGAGCTGGTTAGTTTTACGTGTATAGAGCTGGTTGGTTGGTTGGTTGGTTAGTTGTATGTGTTTAGAGCTGGTTAGTTTTACGTGTGTAGGTCTCGTTAGTTTTACGTGTATAGGGCTGGTTAGTTTTACGTGTATAGGGCTGGTCAGTTTTACGTGTATAGGGCTGGTTAGTTTTACGTGTATAGGGCTGGTTAGTTTAACGTGTGTAGGGCTGGTTAGTTTAACGTATGTAGGGCTGGTCAGTTTTACATGTATAGGGCTGGTTACTTTTACGTGTATAGGGCTGGATAGTTTTACGTGTATAGGGTGGGTTTGTTGGTTGGTTGGTTTTATGTGTATAGAGCTGGTTGGTTGCTTGCTTGTTGGTTAGTTTTACGTGTATAGAGCTGGTTAGTTTTACGTGTATAGAGCTGGTTGGTTGGTTGGTTGGTTTTATGTGTATAGAGCTGGTTGGTTGCTTGCTTGTTGGTTAGTTTTACGTGTATAGAGCTGGTTAGTTTTACGTGTATAGAGCTGGTTGGTTGGTTGGTTAGTTTTATGTGTATAGAGCTGGTTAGTTTTACGTGTATAGGGCTCGTTAGTTTTACGTGTATAGGGCTGGATAGTTTTGCGTGTATAGGGCTGGTTAGTTTTGCGTGTATAGGGCTGGTTAGTTTTACGGGTATAGGGCTGGTTTGTTTTACGTGTATAGGGCTGGTTAGTTTTACGTGTATAGGGTGGGTTTGTTGGTTGGTTGGGTGGTTTAACGTGTATATAGCTGGTTGGTTGGTTGGTTAGTTTTACATTAATAGAGCTGGTTAGTTTGACGTGTATAGAGCTGGTTAGTTTTACGTGTATAGAGCTGGTTGGTTGGTTGGTTAGTTTTACGTGTATCGAGCTGGTTAGTTTTACGTGTATAGGGCTGGTCAGTTTTACGTGTATAGGGCTGGTTACTTTTACGTGTATAGGGCTGGTTAGTTTTAAGTGTAAAGGGCTGGTTAGTTTTACGTGTATAGGGCTGGTTAGTTTTACGTGTATAGGGCTGGTAATGGGCCATTCCCATCTGTACCGGGTCGGCCCGGGCCGGGTAGCCACAGTCGGCCCCAGCCTGGCCCGGTTGATTCCACACATCCTTGTCTTAAGCCCATGTGGGCTGATTCTACCCACCAATCAGAGGCTTGCTCTAATGGAAGGTGTGAATTTGCTGTCAGCAGTGGGTGTGTTGGCCCTGGTCGGCCTGAAGCAGACCCCCTCGAGAAGAGGGCTTAGAATGAGCCTTGGTTTGCCCGGAAAAATACCAGGGCACCCAGATATGTAAACAACGTACGCTACCCGGCCCGGGCCGACCCGGTACTGATGGAAATGGCCCATTAGTTTTACGTGTATAGGGCTGGTTAGTTTTACGTGTATAGGGCTGTTTAGTTATACATGTACAGGGCTGGTTAGTTTTACGTGTATAGAGCTGGTTGGTTTGTTGGTTGGTTTTATGTGTATAGAGCTGGTTGGTTGCTTGCTTGTTGGTTAGTTTTACGTGTATAGAGCTGGTTAGTTTTACGTGTATAGAGCTGGTTGGTTGGTTGGTTGGTTAGTTTTATGTGTATAGAGCTGGTTAGTTTTACGTGTATAGGGCTCGTTAGTTTTACATGCACAGGGCTGGTCAGTTTTACGTGTATAGGGCTGGTTAGTTTTGCGTGTATAGGGCTGGTTAGTTTTGCGTGTATAGGGCTGGTTAGTTTTACGGGTATAGGGCTGGTTAGTTTTACGGGTATAGGGCTGGTTAGTTTTACGGGTATAGGGTGGGTTTGTTGGTTGGTTGGGTGGTTTTATGTGTATTGAGCTGGTTAGGTTTATGTGTACAGAGCTGGTTGGTTGGTTGGTAAGTTTTACGTGTATAGAGCTGGTTAGTTTTATGTGTATAGAGCTGGTCAGTTTTACGTGTATAGGGCTGGTCAGTTTTACGTGTATAAGGCTGGTCAGTTTTACGTGTATACGGCTGGTCAGTTTTACGTGTATAGGGCTGGTTAGTTTTACGTGTATAGGGCTGGTGAGTTTTACGTGTATAGGGCTGGTCAGTTTTACGTGTATAGGGCTGGTTAGTTTAAAGTGTGTAGGGCTGGTTAGTTTAACGTATGTAGGGCTGGTCAGTTTTACATGTATAGGGCTGGTTACTTTTACGTGTATAGGGCTGGTTACTTTTACGTGTATAGGGCTGGTTACTTTTACGTGTATAGGGCTGGTTACTTTTACGTGTATAGGGCTGGTTACTTTTACGTGTATAGGGCTGGTTACATTTATGTGTATAGGGCTGGGTAAGTTTGCGTGTATAGGGCTGGTTAGTTTTATGTGTATAGGGCTGGTTTGTTGGTTGGTTAGTTTTACGTGTATAGGGCTGGTTAGTTTTACGTGTACAGGGCTCGTTAGTTTTACGTGTATAGGGCTGGTTAGTTTTACGTGTATAGGGCTGGTTAGTTTTGCGTGTATAGGGCTGGTTAGTTTTACGGTTATAGGGTGGGTTTGTTGGTGTGTTGGTTTCTTTTACGTGTATAGAGCTGGTTGGTTGGTTAGTTTTACGTGTATAAAGCTGGTTAGTTTTACGTGTATAGAGCTGGTTAGTTTTACGTGTATAGAGCTGGTTAGTTTTACGTGTATAGAGCTGGTTAGTTTTACGTGTATAGGGCTCGTTAGTTTTACGGGTATAGGGCTGGTTAGTTTTACGGGTATAGGGTGGGTTTGTTGGTTGGTTGGTTGGTTTTATGTGTATGGAGCTGGTTAGTTTTACGTGTATGGAGCTGGTTAGTTTTACGTGTATGGAGCTGGTTAGTTTTACGTGTATGGAGCTGGTTAGTTTTACGTGTATGGAGCTGGTTAGTTTTACGTGTATAGAGCTGGTTAGTTTTACGTGTATAGGGCTGGTTAGTTTTACGTGTATAGGGCTGGTTAGTTTTACGTGTATAGGGCTGGTCAGTGTTACGTGATAGGGCTGGTTACTTTTACGTGTATAGGGCTGGTTAAGTTTGCGTGTATAGGGCTGGTTAAGTTTGCGTGTATAGGGCTGGTTAGTGTTACGTGTATAGGGCTGGTTAGTGTTACGTGTATAGGGTGGGCTTATTGGTTGGTTGGTTTTATGTGTATAGAGCTAATTGGTTTGTCGGTTAGTTTTATGTGTATAGAGCTGGTTAGTTTGACGTGTATAGAGCTGGTTAGTTTGACGTGTATAGGGCTGGTTAGTTTTACGTGTATAGGGCTGGTTGGTTTTACGTGTATAGGGCTGGTTAGTTTTTCGTGTATAGGGCTGGTTAGTTTTACGTGTATAGGGCTGGTTAGTTTTACGTGTATAGGGCTGGTTAGTTTTACGTGTATAGGGCTGGTTGGTTGGTTGGTTGGTTAGTTGTATGTGTTTAGAGCTGGTTAGTTTTACGTGTGTAGGTTTCGTTAGTTTTACGTGTATAGGGCTGGTTAGTTTTACGTGTATAGGGCTGGTCAGTTTTACGTGTATAGGGCTGGTTAGTTTTACGTGTATAGGGCTGGTTAGTTTAACGTGTGTAGGGCTGGTTAGTTTAACGTATGTAGGGCTGGTCAGTTTTACATGTATAGGGCTGGTTACTTTTACGTGTATAGGGCTGGTTAGTTTTACGTGTATAGGGTGGGTTTGTTGGTTGGTTGGTTTTATGTGTATAGAGCTGGTTGGTTGCTTGCTTGTTGGTTAGTTTTACGTGTATAGAGCTGGTTAGTTTTACGTGTATAGAGCTGGTTGGTTGGTTGGTTGGTTTTATGTGTATAGAGCTGGTTGGTTGCTTGCTTGTTGGTTAGTTTTACGTGTATAGAGCTGGTTAGTTTTACGTGTATAGAGCTGGTTGGTTGGTTGGTTAGTTTTATGTGTATAGAGCTGGTTAGTTTTACGTGTATAGGGCTCGTTAGTTTTACGTGTATAGGGCTGGTTAGTTTTGCGTGTATAGGGCTGGTTAGTTTTGCGTGTATAGGGCTGGTTAGTTTTACGGGTATAGGGCTGGTTTGTTTTACGTGTATAGGGCTGGTTAGTTTTACGTGTATAGGGTGGGTTTGTTGGTTGGTTGGGTGGTTTAACGTGTATATAGCTGGTTGGTTGGTTGGTTAGTTTTACATCTATAGAGCTGGTTAGTTTGACGTGTATAGAGCTGGTTAGTTTTACGTGTATAGAGCTGGTTGGTTGGTTGGTTAGTTTTACGTGTATCGAGCTGGTTAGTTTTACGTGTATAGGGCTGGTCAGTTTTACGTGTATAGGGCTGGTTACTTTTACGTGTATAGGGCTGGTTAGTTTTAAGTGTATAGGGCTGGTTAGATTTACGTGTATATGGCTGGTTAGTTTTACGTGTATAGGGCTGGTAATGGGCCATTCCCATCTGTACCGGGTCGGCCCGGGCCGGGTAGCCACAGTCGGCCCCAGCCTGGCCCGGTTGATTCCACACATCCTTGTCTTAAGCCCATGTGGGCTGATTCTACCCACCAATCAGAGGCTTGCTCTAATGGAAGGTGTGAATTTGCTGTCAGCAGTGGGTGTGTTGGCCCTGGTCGGCCTGAAGCAGACCCCCTCGAGAAGAGGGCTTAGAATGAGCCTTGGTTTGCCCGGAAAAATACCAGGCCACCCAGATATGTAAACAACGTACGCTACCCGGCCCGGGCCGACCCGGTACTGATGGAAATGGCCCATTAGTTTTACGTGTATAGGGCTGGTTAGTTTTACGTGTATAGGGCTGTTTAGTTATACATGTACAGGGCTGGTTAGTTTTACGTGTATAGAGCTGGTTGGTTTGTTGGTTGGTTTTATGTGTATAGAGCTGGTTGGTTGCTTGCTTGTTGGTTAGTTTTACGTGTATAGAGCTGGTTAGTTTTACGTGTATAGAGCTGGTTGGTTGGTTGGTTGGTTAGTTTTATGTGTATAGAGCTGGTTAGTTTTACGTGTATAGGGCTCGTTAGTTTTACATGCACAGGGCTGGTCAGTTTTACGTGTATAGGGCTGGTTAGTTTTGCGTGTATAGGGCTGGTTAGTTTTGCGTGTATAGGGCTGGTTAGTTTTACGGGTATAGGGCTGGTTAGTTTTACGGGTATAGGGCTGGTTAGTTTTACGGGTATAGGGTGGGTTTGTTGGTTGGTTGGGTGGTTTTATGTGTATTGAGCTGGTTAGGTTTATGTGTACAGAGCTGGTTGGTTGGTTGGTAAGTTTTACGTGTATAGAGCTGGTTAGTTTTATGTGTATAGAGCTGGTCAGTTTTACGTGTATAGGGCTGGTCAGTTTTACGTGTATAAGGCTGGTCAGTTTTACGTGTATACGGCTGGTCAGTTTTACGTGTATAGGGCTGGTTAGTTTTACGTGTATAGGGCTGGTGAGTTTTACGTGTATAGGGCTGGTCAGTTTTACATGTATAGGGCTGGTTAGTTTAACGTGTGTAGGGCTGGTTAGTTTAACATATGTAGGGCTGGTCAGTTTTACATGTATAGGGCTGGTTACTTTTACGTGTATAGGGCTGGTTACTTTTACGTGTATAGGGCTGGTTACTTTTACGTGTATAGGGCTGGTTACTTTTACGTGTATAGGGCTGGTTACATTTATGTGTATAGGGCTGTGTAAGTTTGCGTGTATAGGGCTGGTTAGTTTTATGTGTATAGGGCTGGTTTGTTGGTTGGTTAGTTTTACGTGTATAGGGCTGGTTAGTTTTACGTGTACAGGGCTCGTTAGTTTTACGTGTATAGGGCTGGTTAGTTTTACGTGTATAGGGCTGGTTAGTTTTGCGTGTATAGGGCTGGTTAGTTTTACGGTTATAGGGTGGGTTTGTTGGTGTGTTGGTTTCTTTTACGTGTATAGAGCTGGTTGGTTGGTTAGTTTTACGTGTATAGAGCTGGTTAGTTTTACGTGTATAGAGCTGGTTAGTTTTACGTGTATAGAGCTGGTTAGTTTTACGTGTATAGAGCTGGTTAGTTTTACGTGTATAGGGCTCGTTAGTTTTACGGGTATAGGGCTGGTTAGTTTTACGGGTATAGGGTGGGTTTGTTGGTTGGTTGGTTGGTTTTATGTGTATGGAGCTGGTTAGTTTTACGTGTATGGAGCTGGTTAGTTTTACGTGTATGGAGCTGGTTAGTTTTACATGTATGGAGCTGGTTAGTTTTACGTGTATGGAGCTGGTTAGTTTTACGTGTATAGAGCTGGTTAGTTTTAAGTGTATAGGGCTGGTTAGTTTTACGTGTATAGGGCTGGTTAGTTTTACGTGTATAGGGCTGGTCAGTGTTACGTGATAGGGCTGGTTACTTTTACGTGTATAGGGCTGGTTAAGTTTGCGTGCATAGGGCTGGTTAAGTTTGCGTGTATAGGGCTGGTTAGTGTTACGTGTATAGGGCTGGTTAGTGTTACGTGTATAGGGTGGGCTTATTGGTTGGTTGGTTTTATGTGTATAGAGCTAATTGGTTTGTCGGTTAGTTTTATATGTATAGAGCTGGTTAGTTTGACGTGTATAGAGCTGGTTAGTTTGACGTGTATAGGGCTGGTTAGTTTTACGTGTATAGGGCTGGTTGGTTTTACGTGTATAGGGCTGGTTAGTTTTTCGTGTATAGGGCTGGTTAGTTTTACGTGTATAGGGCTGGTTAGTTTTACGTGTATAGGGCTGGTTAGTTTTACGTGTATAGGGCTGGTAATGGGCCATTCCCATATGTACCGGGTCGGCCCGGGCCGGGTAGCCACAGTCGGCCCCAGCCTGACCCGGTTGATTCCACACATCCTTGTCTTAAGCCCATGTGGGCTGATTCTACCCACCAATCAGAGGCTTGCTCTAATGGAAGGTGTGAATTTGCTGTCAGCAGTGGGTGTGTTGGCCCTGGTCGGCTTGAAGCAGACCCCCTTGAGAAGAGGGCTGAGAATGAGCCTTGGTTGGCCCCAAAAAATACCAGGCCACCCAGATATGTAAACAATCTACGCTACCCGGCCCGGGCTGACCCGGTACAGATGGAAATGGCCCATTAGTTTTACGTGTATAGGGCAGGTTAGTTTTAAGTTCATAGGGCTGGTTAGTTTTACGTTTATAGGGCTGGTTACTTTTACGTGTATAGGGCAGGTTACTTTTACGTGTATAGGGCAGGTTAAGTTTGCGTGTATAGGGCTGGTTAGTTTTACATGTATAGGGTGGGTTTGTTGGTTGGTTGGTTTTATGTGTATAGAGCTGGTTGGTTGGTCGGTTAGTTTTATGTGTATAGGGCTGGTTAGTTTTACGTGTATAGGGCTGGTTAGTTTTGCGTGTATAGGGCTGGTTAGTTTTACGGGTACAGGGTGGGTTTGTTGGTGTGTTGGTTTCTTTTACGTGTATAGAGCTGGTTGGTTGGTTAGTTTTACGTGTATAGAGCTGGTTAGTTTTACGTGTATAGAGCTGGTTAGTTTTACGTGTATAGGGCTGGTTAGTTTTACGTGTATAGGGCTGGTCAGTGTTACGTGATAGGGCTGGTTACTTTTACGTGTATAGGGCTGGTTAAGTTTGCGTGTATAGGGCTGGTTAAGTTTGCGTGTATAGGGCTGGTTAGTGTTACGTGTATAGGGCTGGTTAGTGTTACGTGTATAGGGTGGGCTTATTGGTTGGTTGGTTTTATGTGTATAGAGCTAATTGGTTTGTCGGTTAGTTTTATGTGTATAGAGCTGGTTAGTTTGACGTGTATAGAGCTGGTTAGTTTGACGTGTATAGGGCTAGTTAGTTTTACGTGTATAGGGCTGGTTGGTTTTACGTGTATAGGGCTGGTTAGTTTTTCGTGTATAGGGCTGGTTAGTTTTACGTGTATAGGGCTGGTTAGTTTTACGTGTATAGGGCTGGTTAGTTTTACGTGTATAGGGCTGGTAATGGGCCATTCCCATATGTACCGGGTCGGCACGGGCCGGGTAGCCACAGTCGGCCCCAGCCTGACCCGGTTGATTCCACACATCCTTGTCTTAAGCCCATGTGGGCTGATTCTACCCACCAATCAGAGGCTTGCTCTAATGGAAGGTGTGAATTTGCTGTCAGCAGTGGGTGTGTTGGCCCTGGTCGGCTTGAAGCAGACCCCCTTGAGAAGAGGGCTGAGAATGAGCCTTGGTTGGCCCCGAAAAATACCAGGCCACCCAGATATGTAAACAATCTACGCTACCCGGCCCGGGCTGACCCGGTACAGATGGAAATGGCCCATTAGTTTTACGTGTATAGGGCAGGTTAGTTTTAAGTTCATAGGGCTGGTTAGTTTTACGTTTATAGGGCTGGTTAATTTTACGTGTATAGGGCAGGTTACTTTTACGTGTATAGGGCAGGTTAAGTTTGCGTGTATAGGGCTGGTTAGTTTTACATGTATAGGGTGGGTTTGTTGGTTGGTTGGTTTTATGTGTATAGAGCTGGTTAGTTTGACGTGTATAGGGCTCGTTAGTTTTGCGTGTATAGGGCTGGTTACTTTTACGGGTATAGGGCTGGTTAGTTTTACGGGTATAGGGTGGGTTTATTGGTTGGTTGGTTGGTTTTATGTGTTTGGAGCTGGTTAGTTTTATGTGTATAGAGCTTGTTGGTTGGTTGGTAAGTTTTACGTGTATAGAGCTGGTTACTTTTACGTGTATAGGGCTGGTCAGTTTAACGTGTATAGGGCTGGTCAGTTTTACGTGTATAGGGCTGGTCAGTTTTACGTGTATAGGGCTGGTCAGTTTTACGTGTATAGGGCTGGTTACTTTTACGTGTATAGGGCTGGTTAAGTTTCGTGTATAGGGCTGGTCAAGTTTCGTGTATAGGGCTGGTTAAGTTTGCGTGTATAGGGCTGGTTAGTGTTACGTGTACAGGGTGGGTTTGTTGGTTGATTGATTTTATGTGTATAGAGCTGGTTGGTTGCTTGGTTGGTTGGGTAGTTTTACGTGTATAGGGCTGGTTAGTTTTACGTGTATAGGGCTGGTTAGTTTTGCGTGTATAGGGCTGGTTAGTTTTACGGGTACAGGGTGGGTTTGTTGGTGTGTTGGTTTCTTTTACGTGTATAGAGCTGGTTGGTTGGTTAGTTTTACGTGTATAGAGCTGGTTAGTTTTACGTGTATAGAGCTGTTTAGTTTTACGTGTATAGAGCTGGTTAGTTTTACGTGTATAGAGCTGGGTAGTTTTACGTGTATAGAGCCTGTTAGTTTTACGGGTATAGGGCTGGTTAGTTTTATGGGTATAGGGCTGGTTAGTTTTACGGGTATAGGGTGGGTTTGTTGCTTGGTTGGTTGGTTGGTTTTATGTGTATGGAGCTGGTTAGTTTTACGTGTATGGAGCTGGTTAGTTTTACGTGTATGGAGCTGGTTAGTTTTACGTGTATGGAGCTGGTTAGTTTTACGTGTATGGAGCTGGTTAGTTTTACGTGTATAGAGCTGGTTAGTTTTACGTGTATAGGGCTGGTTAGTTTTACGTGTATAGGGCTGGTTAGTTTTACGTGTATAGGGCTGGTCAGTGTTACGTGATAGGGCTGGTTACTTTTACGTGTATAGGGCTGGTTAAGTTTGCGTGTATAGGGCTGGTTAAGTTTGCGTGTATAGGGCTGGTTAGTGTTACGTGTATAGGGCTGGTTAGTGTTACGTGTATAGGGTGGGTTTGTTGGTTGGTTGGTTTTATGTGTATAGAGCTGGTTGGTTGCTTGTTTGTTGGTTAGTTTTACGTGTATAGAGCTGGTTAGTTTTAAGATTATAGAGCTGGTTGGTTGGTTGGTTAGTTTTATGTGTATAGAGCTGGTTAGTTTTACGTGTATAGGGCTCGTTAGTTTTACGTGTATAGGGCTGGTCAGTTTTACATGTATAGGGCTGGTCAGTTTTACTTGTATAGGGCTGGTCAGTTTTACGTGTATAGGGCTGGTTAGTTTTACGTGTATAGGGCTGGTTATGTTTATGTGTATTGGGCTGGTTAGTTTTACGTGTATAGGGTTGGTTAGTTTTACGTGTATAGGGCTGGTTAGTTTTACGTGTATAGGGTGGGTTTGTTGGTTGGTTTGTTTAACGTGTATATAGCAGGTTGTTTGGTTGGTTAGTTTTACATCTATAGAGCTGGTTAGTTTGACGTGTATAGAGCTGGTTAGTTTTACATGTATAGAGCTGGTTGGTTGGTTGGTTAGTTTTACGTGTATAGAGCTGGTTAGTTTTACGTGTATAGGGCTGGTCAGTTTTACGTGTATAGGGCTGGTTACTTTTATGTGTATAGGGCTGGTTAGTTTTACGTGTATAGGGCTGGTTAGTTTTACGTGTATAGGGCTGGTAATGGGCCATTCCCATCTGTACCGGGTCGGCCCGGGCCGGGTAGCCACAGTCGGCCCCAGCCTGGCCCGGTTGATTCCACACATCCTTGTCTTAAGCCCATGTGGGCTGATTCTACCCACCAATCAGAGGCTTGCTCTAATGGAAAGTGTGAATTTGCTGTCAGCAGTGGGTGTGTTGGCCCTGGTCGGCCTGAAGCAGACCCCCTCGAGAAGAGGGCTGAGAATGAGCCTTGGTTGGCCCGAAAAAATACCAGGCCACCCAGATATGTAAACAACCTACGCTACCCGGCCCGGGCCAACCCGGTACAGATGGAAATGGCCCATTAGTTTTACGTGTATAGGGCTGGTTAGTTTTACGTTAATAGGGCTGGTTAGTTTTACGTTTATAGGGCTGGTTAGTTTTAAGTGTATAGGGCTGGTTACTTTTACGTGTATAGGGCAGGTTAAGGTTGCGTGTATAGGGCTGGTTAGTTTTACGTGTATAGGGTGGGTTTGTTGGTTGGTTGGTTTTATGTGTATAGAGCTGGTTGGTTGCTTGCTTGTTGGTTAGTTTTACGTGTATAGAGCTGGTTAGTTTTACATGTATAGAGCTGGTTGGTTGGTTGGTTGGTTTTATGTGTATAGAGCTGGTTGGTTGGTTGGTTGGTTAGTTTTATGTGTATAGAGCTGGTTAGTTTTACATGTATAGGGCTCGTTAGTTTTACATGCACAGGGCTGGTCAGTTTTACGTGTATAGGGCTGGTTAGCTTTAAGTGTATAGGGCTGGTTACTTTTACGTGTATAGGGCTGGTTAAGTTTGCGTGTATAGGGCTGGTTAAGTTTGCGTGTATAGGGCTGGTTAGTGTTACGTGTATAGGGCTGGTTAGTGTTACGTGTATAGGGTGGGCTTGTTGGTTGGTTGGTTTTATGTGTATAGAGCTAATTGGTTGGTCGGTTAGTTTTATGTGTATAGAGCTGGTTAGTTTGACGTGTATAGAGCTGGTTAGTTTGACGTGTATAGGGCTGGTTAGTTTTACGTGTATAGGGCTGGTTGGTTTTACGTGTATAGGGCTGGTTAGTTTTGCGTGTACAGGGCTGGTTAGTTTTACGTGTATAGGGCTGGTTCGTTTTACGTGTATAGGGCTGGTTAGTTTTACGTGTATAGGGCTGGTAATGGGCCATTCCCATATGTACCAGGTCGGCCCGGGCCGGGTAGCCACAGTCGGCCCCAGCCTGACCCGGTTGATTCCACACATCCTTGTCTTAAGCCCATGTGGGCTGATTCTACCCACCAATCAGAGGCTTGCTCTAATGGAAGGTGTGAATTTGCTGTCATCAGTGGGTGTGTTGGCCCTGGTCGGCCTGAAGCAGACCCCCTTGAGAAGAGGGCTGAGAATGAGCCTTGGTTGGCCCAGAAAAATACCAGGCCACCCAGATATGTAAACAATCTACGCTACCCGGCCCGGGCCGACCTGGTACAGATGGAAATGGCCCATTAGTTTTACGTGTATAGGGCAGGTTAGTTTTAAGTTCATAGGGCTGGTTAGTTTTACGTTTATAGGGCTGGTTACTTTTGCGTGTATAGGGCAGGTTACTTTTACGTGTATAGGGCAGGTTAAGTTTGCGTGTATAGGGCTGGTTAGTTTTACGTTTATAGGGTGGGTTTGTTGGTTGGTTGGTTTTATGTGTATAGAGCTGGTTGGTTGGTCGGTTAGTTTTATGTGTATAGAGCTGGTTAGTTTGACGTGTATAGGGCTCGTTAGTTTTGCGTGTATAGGGCTGGTTACTTTTACGCGTATAGGGCTGGTTAGTTTTACGGGTATAGGGTGGGTTTATTGGTTGGTTTGTTGGTTTTATGTGTTTGGAGCTGGTTAGTTTTATGTGTATAGAGCTTGTTGGTTGGTTGGTAAGTTTTACGTGTATAGAGCTGGTTACTTTTACGTGTATAGGGCTGGTCAGTTTAACGTGTATAGGGCTGGTCAGTTTTACGTGTATAAGGCTGGTCAGTTTTACGTGTATAGGGCTGGTCAGTTTTAAGTGTATAGGGCTGGTTACTTTTACGTGTATAGGGCTGGTTAAGTTTCGTGTATAGGGCTGGTCAAGTTTCGTGTATAGGGCTGGTTAAGTTTGCGTGTATAGGGCTGGTTAGTGTTACGTGTACAGGGTGGGTTTGTTGGTTGATTGCTTTTATGTGTATAGAGCTGGTTGGTTGCTTGGTTGGTTGGTTGGGCAGTTTTACGTGTATAGGGCTGGTTAGTTTTATGTGTATAGGGCTGGTTAGTTTTGCGTGTATAGGGCTGGTTAGTTTTACGGGTATAGGGTGGGTTTGTTGGTGTGTTGGTTTCTTTTACGTGTATAGAGCTGGTTGGTTGGTTAGTTTTACGTGTATAGAGCTGGTTAGTTTTACGTGTATAGAGCTGGTTAGTTTTACGTGTATAGAGCTGGTTAGTTTTACGGGTATAGGGCTGGTTAGTTTTATGGGTATAGGGCGGGTTAGTTTTATGGGTATAGGGCTGGTTAGTTTTACGGGTATAGGGTAGGTTTGTTGGTTGGTTGGTTGGTTGGTTGGTTTTATGTGTATGGAGCTGGTTAGTTTTACCTGTATGGAGCTGGTTAGTTTTACGTGTATGGAGCTGGTTAGTTTTACGTGTATGGAGCTGGTTAGTGTTACGTGTATAGGGTGGGTTTGTTGGTTGGTTGGTTTTATGTGTATAGAGCTGGTTGGTTGCTTGTTTGTTGGTTAGTTTTACGTGTGTAGAGCTGGTTAGTTTTACGATTATAGAGCTGGTTGGTTGGTTGGTTAGTTTTATGTGTATAGAGCTGGTTAGTTTTACGTGTATAGGGCTCGTTAGTTTTACGTGTATAGGGCTGGTCAGTTTTACATGTATAGGGCTGGTCAGTTTTACTTGTATAGGGCTGGTCAGTTTTACGTGTATAGGGCTGGTTAGTTTTACGTGTATAGGGCTGGTTAGTTTTACGTGTATAGGGCTGGTTAGTTTTATGTGTATTGGGCTGGTTAGTTTTACGTGTATAGGGTTGGTTAGTTTTACGTGTATAGGGCTGGTTAGTTTTACGTGTATAGGGTGGGTTTGTTGGTTGGTTGGTTGGTTTTATGTGTATGGAGCTGGTTAGTTTTATGTGTATAGAGCTGGTTGGTTGGTTGGTAAGTTTTACGTGTATAGAGCTGGTTAGTTTTATGTGTATAGAGCTGGTCAGTTTTACGTGTATAGGGCTGGTCAGTTTTACGTGTATAGGGCTGGTCAGTTTTACGTGTATACGGCTGGTCAGTTTTACGTGTATACGGCTGGTTAGTTTTACGTGTATTGGGCTGGTTACTTTTACGTGTATAGGGCTGGTTACTTTGATGTGTATAGGGCTGGTTAAGTTTGCGTGTATAGGGCTGGTTAGTTTTATGTGAATAGGGCTGGTTTGTTGGTTGGTTAGTTTTACGTGTATAGGGCTGGTTAGTTTTACGTGTATAGGGCTGGTCAGTTTTACGTGTATAGGGCTGGTCAGTTTTACGTGTATAGGGCTGGTCAGTTTTACGTGTATAGGGCTGGTTAGTTTAACGTGTGTAGGGCTGGTTAGTTTAACGTGTGTAGGGCTGGTTAGTTTAACGTATGTAGGGCTGGTCAGTTTTACATGTATAGGGCTTGTTACTTTTACGTGTATAGGGCTGGTTACTTTTACGTGTATAGGGCTGGTTACTTTTACATGTATTGGGCTGGTTACTTTTACGTGTATAGGGCTGGTTACTTTTATGTGTATAGGGCTGGTTAAGTTTGCGTGTATAGGGCTGGTTAATTTTATGTGTATAGGGCTGGTTTGTTGGTTGGTTAGTTTTACGTGTATAGAGCTAGTTAGTTTTACGTGTATAGAGCTGGTTGGTTGGTTGGTTAGTTTTATGTGTATAGAGCTGGTTAGTTTTACGTGTATAGGGCTCGTTAGTTTTATGTGTAAAGGGCTCGTTAGTTTTACGTGTACAGGGCTGGTTAGTTTTGCGTGTATAGGGCTGCTTAGTTTTGCGTGTATAGGGCTGGTTAGTTTTACGGGTATAGGGTGGGTTTGTTGGTTGGTTGGTTGGTTTTATGTGTATGGAGCTGGTTAGTTTTATGTGTATAGAGCTGGTCAGTTTTACATGTATAGGGCTGGTCAGTTTTACGTGTATAGGGCTGCTTAGTTTTACGTGTATAGGGCTGGTTAGTTTTACGTGTATAGGGCTGGTCAGTTTTACGTGTATAGGGCTGGTCAGTTTTACGTGTATAGGGCTGGTCAGTTTTACATGTATAGGGCTGGTTAGTTTAACGTGTATAGGGCTGGTCAGTTTTACATGTATAGGGCTGGTTACTTTTACGTGTAAAGGGCTGGTTACTTTTACGTGTATAGGGCTGGTTACTTTTATGTGTATAGGGCTGGTTAAGTTTGCGTGTATAGGGCTGGTTAGTTTTACGTGTATAGGGTTGGTTTGTTGGTTGGTTAGTTTTACGTGTATAGAGCTGGTTGGTTGATTGGTTAGTTTTATGTGTATAGAGCTGGTTAGTTTTACGTGTATAGGGCTCGTTAGATTTACGTGTGTAGGGCTGGTTAGTTTTGCATGTATAGGGCTGGTTAGTTTTACGGGAATAGGGTGGGTTTGTTGGTTGGTTGGTTTTATGAGTATGGAGCTGGTTAGTTTTATGTGTATAGAGCTGGTCAGTTTTACGTGTATAGGGCTGGTCAGTTTTACGTGTATAGGGCTGGTCAGTTTTACGTGTATAGGGCTGGTCAGTTTTACGTGTATAGGGCTGGTCAGTTTTACGTGTATAGGGCTGGTCAGTTTTACGTGTATAGGGCTGGTCAGTTTTACATGTATAGGGCTGGTCAGGTTTACGTGTATAGGGCTGGTTAGTTTTACGTGTATAGGGCTGGTCAGTTTTACGTGTATAGGGCTGGTCAGTTTTACGTTTATAGGGATGGTTAGTTTTGCGTGTATAGGGCTGGTTAGTTTTACGGGTATAGGGCTGGTTAGTTTTACAGGTATAGGGTGGGTTTGTTGGTTGGTTGTTTGGTTTTATGTGTATGGAGCTGTTTAGTTTTATGTGTATAGAGCTGGTTAGTTTTACGTGTATAGGGCTGGTCAGTTTTACGTGTATAGGGCTGGTCAGTTTTACGTGTAAAGGGCTGGTTAGTTTTACGTGTATAGGGCTTGTTAGTTTTACGGGTATAGGGTGGGTTTGTTGGTTGGTTGGTTTTATGTGTATGGAGCTGGTTAGTTTTACGTGTATAGAGCTGGTTTGTTGGTTGGTTAGTTTTACGAGTATAGAGCTGGTTACTTTTACGTGTATAGAGCTGGTCAGTTTTACGTGTATAGGGCTGGTCAGTTTTACGTGTATAGGGCTGCTCAGTTTTACTTGTATAGGGCTGGTTACTTTTACGTGTATAGGGCTGGTTAAGTTTGCGTGTATAGGGCTGGTTAGTGTTACGTGTATAGGGTGGGTTTGTTGGTTGGTTGGTTTTATGTGTATAGAGCTGGTTGGTTGCTTGCTTGTTGGTTAGTTTTATGTGTATACAGTTGCTTAGTTTTACGTGTGTAGAGCTGGTTGGTTGGTTGGTTAGTTTTATGTGTATAGAGCTGGTTAGTTTTACGTGTATAGGGCTCGTTAGTTTTACGTGTATAGGGCTGGTCAGTTTCATGTGTATAGGAATGGTCAGTTTTACGTGTATAGGGCTGGTTACTTTTACGTGTATACGGTTGGTTAGTTTTACCTGTATACAACTGGTTAGTTTTACGTGTATAGGGCTGGTCAGTTTTACGTGTATAGGGCTGGTCAGTTTTACGTGTATAGGGCTGGTTACTTTTACGTGTATAGGGCTGGTTAAGTTTGCGTGTATAGGGCTGGTTAAGTTTGCGTGTATAGGGCTGGTTAGTGTTACGTGTATAGGGTTGGTTGGTTGGTTTTATGTGTATAGAGCTGGTTGGTTGCTTGGTTGGTTGGGTAGTTTTACGTGTATAGAGCTGGTTAGTTTTACGTGTATAGAGCTGGTTGGTTGGTTGGTTAGTTTAATGTGTATAGAGCTGGTTAGTTTTACCTGTATAGGGCTGGTTAGTTTTATGTTATAGGGCTGGTTAGTTTTACGTGTATAGGGCTGGTTAGTTTTGCGTGTATAGGGCTTGTCAGTTTTAAGTGTATAGGGCTGGTTAAGTTTGCGTGTATAGGGCTGGTTAGTGTTACGTGTACAGGGTAGGTTTGCTGGTAGATTGGTTTTACCTGTATAGAGCTGGTTGGTTGCTTGGTTTGTTGGGTAGTTTTACGTGTATAGATCTGGTTAGTTTTACGTGTATAGTGCTGGTTGGTTGGTTGGTGAGTTTAATGTATATAGAGCTGGTTAGTTTTATGTGTATAGGGCTGGTTAGTTTTACGTGTATAGGGCTGGTTAATTTTACGTGTATAGGGCTGGTTAGTTTTACGTCTATAGGGCTGGTCAGTTTTACGTGTATAAGGCTGTTTAGTTTTGCGTGTATAGGGCCGGTTAGTTTTACGGGTATAGGGCTGGTTAGTTTTACGGGTATAAAGTGGGTTTGTTGGTTGGTTGGTTTTATGTGTGAAGAGCTGGTTGGTTGGTTGGTAAGTTTTACGTGTATAGAGCTGGTTAGTTTTACGTGTATAGGGCTGGTTACTATTACGTGTTTAGGGCTGGTCAGTTTTACGTGTATAGGGCTGGTTAGTTTTGCGTGTATAGGGCTGGTTAGTTTTACGGGTATAGGGCTGGTTAGTTTTAC
Source organism: Nothobranchius furzeri (assembly GCF_043380555.1). Lineage (NCBI taxonomy): Eukaryota > Metazoa > Chordata > Actinopteri > Cyprinodontiformes > Nothobranchiidae > Nothobranchius > Nothobranchius furzeri. The sequence goes on along the minus strand of NC_091749.1, from coordinate 11,560,195 downwards.
GGGTATAAAGTGGGTTTGTTGGTTGGTTGGTTTTATGTGTACGGAGCTGGTTAGTTTTATGTGTAAAGAGCTGGTTGGTTGGTTGGCAAGTTTTACGTGTATAGAGCTGGTTAGTTTTACGTGTATAGGGCTGGTTACTATTACGTGTTTAGGGCTGGTTAGTTTTACGTGTATAGGGCTGGTCAGTTTTACGTGTATAGGGCTGGTTACTTTTACGTGTATAGGGCTGGTTAAGTTTGCATGTATAGGGCTGGTTGGTGTTACGTGTATAGGGCTGGTCAGTTTTACGTGTATAGGGCTGGTTAGTTTTACGTGTATAGGGTGGGTTTGTTGGTTGGTTGGTTTTATGTGTATATAGCTGGTTGGTTGCTTGCTTGTTGGTTAAATTCACGTGTATAGAGCTGGTTGGTTGGTTGGTTGGTTAGTTTTATGTGTATAGAGCTGGTTAGTTTTACGTGTATAGGGCTCGTTAGTTTTACGTGTATAGGGCTGGTCAGTTTTACGTGTATAGGGCTGGTCAGTTTTACGTGTATAGGGCTGGTTACTATTACGTGTTTAGGGCTGGTTAGTTTTACTTGTATAGGGCTGGTTAGTTTTACGTGTATAGGGCTGGTCAGTTTTACGTGTATAGGGCTGGTTACTTTTACGTGTATAGGGCTGGTTACTTTTACGTGTATAGGGCTGGTTAAGTTTGCATGTATAGGGCTGGTTAGTGTTACGTGTATAGGGTGGGTTTGTTGGTTGGTTGGTTTTATGTGTATAGAGCTGGTTGGTTGCTTGGTTGGTTGGGTAGTTTTACGTGTATAGAGCTGGTTAGTTTTACGTGTATAGAGCTGGTTGGTTGGTTGGTTAGTTTAATGTGTATAGAGCTGGTTAGTTTTACGTGTATAGGGCTCGTCAGTTTTACGTGTATAGGGCTGGTTAGTTTTGCGTGTATAGGGCTGGTCAGTTTTACGTGTATAGGGCTGGTTACTATTACGTGTATTGGGCTGGTTAGTTTTGCGTGTATAGGGCTGGTCAGTTTTACATAAATAGGGCTGGTTACTTTTACGTGTATAGGGCTGGTTAAGTTTGCGTGTATAGGGCTGGTTAGTGTTACGTGTATAGGGTGGGTTTGTTGATTGGTTGGTTTTATGTGTATAGAGCTGGTTGGTTGCTTGGTTGGTTGGGTAGTTTTACGAGTATAGAGCTGGTTAGTTTTACGTGTATAGAGCTGGTTGGTTGGTTGGTTAGTTTAATGTGTATAGAGCTGGTTAGTTTTACGTGTATAGGGCTGGTTAGTTTTACGTGTATAGGGCTCGTTAGTTTTACGTGTATAGGGCTGGTTAGTTTTGCGTGTATAGGGCTGGTTACTATTACGTGTATAGGGCTGGTTACTATTACGTGTATAGGGCTGGTTAAGTTTGCGTGTATAGGGCTGGTTAGTGTTACGTGTACAGGGTGGGTTTGTTGGTTAATTGGTTTTATGTGTATAGAGCTGGTTGGTTGCTTGGTTTGTTGGGTAGTTTTACGTGTATAGAGCTGGTTAGTTTTACGTGTATAGAGCTGGTTGGTTGGTTGGTTAGTTAAATGTGTATAGAGCTGGTTAGTTTTACGTGTATAGGGCTGGTCAGTTTTATGTGTATAGAGCTGGTTGGTTGGTTGGTTAGTTTTATGTGTATAGAGCTGGTTAGTTTTACGTGTATAGGGCTCGTTAGTTTTACGTGTATAGGGCTGGTCAGTTTTACGTGTATAGGAATGGTCAGTTTTACGTGTATAGGGCTGGTTACTTTTACGTGTATAAGGCTGGTTAGTTTTACGTGTATAGGGCTGGTTACTTTTACGTGTATAGGGCTGGTTACTTTTACGTGTATAGGGCTGGTTAAGTTTGCGTGTATAGGGCTGGTTAGTGTTACGTGTATAGGGTGGGTTTGTTGGTTGGTTGGTTTTATGTGTATAGAGCTGGTTGGTTTCTTGGTTGGTTGGGTAGTTTTACGTGTATAGAGCTGGTTAGTTTTACTTGTATAGAGCTGGTTGGTTGGTTGGTTAGTTTAATGTGTATAGAGCTGGTTAGTTTTACGTGTATAGGGCTGGTTAGTTTTACGTGTATAGGGCTCGTTAGTTTTACGTGTATAGGGCTGGTTAGTTTTGCGTGTATAGGGCTGGTCAGTTTTACGTGTATAGGGCTGGTTACTATTACGCGTATTGGGCTGGTTAGTTTTGCGTGCATAGGGCTGGTCAGTTTTACTTAAATAGGGCTGGTTACTTTTACGTGTATAGGGCTGGTTAAGTTTGCGTGTATAGGGCTGGTTAGTGTTACGTGTATAGGGTGGGTTTGTTGGTTGGTTGGTTTTATGTGTATAGAGCTGGTTGGTTGCTTGGTTGGTTGGGTAGTTTTACGAGTATAGAGCTGGTTAGTTTTACGTGTATAGAGCTGGTTGGTTGGTTGGTTAGTTTAATGTGTATAGAGCTGGTTAGTTTTACGTGTATAGGGCTGGTTAGTTTTATGTGTAAAGGGCTCGTTAGTTTTACGTGTATAGGGCTGGTTAGTTTTGCGTGTATAGGGCTGGTCAGTTTTACGTGTATAGGGCTGGTTACTATTACGTGTATAGGGCTGGTTAAGTTTGCGTGTATAGGGCTGGTTAATGTTACGTGTACAGGGTGGGTTTGTTGGTTAATTGGTTTTATGTGTATAGAGCTGGTTGGTTGCTTGGTTTGTTGGGTAGTTTTATGTGTATAGAGCTGGTTAGTTTTACGTGTATAGAGCTGGTTGGTTGGTTGGTTAGTTAAATGTGTATAGAGCTGGTTAGTTTTACGTGTATAGGGCTGGTCAGTTTTACGTGTATAGAGCTGGTTGGTTGGTTGGTTAGTTTTATGTGTATAGAGCTGGTTAGTTTTACGTGTATAGGGCTCGTTAGTTTTACGTGTATAGGGCTGGTCAGTTTTACGTGTATAGGAATGGTCAGTTTTACGTGTATAGGGCTGGTTACTTTTACGTGTATAAGGCTGGTTAGTTTTACGTGTATAGGGCTGGTTACTTTTACGTGTATAGGGCTGGTTACTTTTACGTGTATAGGGCTGATTAAGTTTGCGTGTAAAGGGCTGGTTAGTGTTACATGTATAGGGTGGGTTTGTTGGTTGGTTGGTTTTATGTGTATAGAGCTGGTTGGTTGCTTGGTTTGTTGGGTAGTTTTACGTGGATAGAGCTGGTTAGTTTTACGTGTATAGAGCTGGTTGGTTGGTTGGTTAGTTTAATGTGTATAGAGCTGGTTAGTTTTACGTGTATGGGGCTCGTTAGTTTTACGTGTATAGGGCTGGTCAGTTTTACGTGTATAGGGCTGGTCAGTTTTACGTGTATAGGGCTGGTCAGTTTTACGTGTAAAGGGCTGGTCAGTTTTATGTGTATAGGGCTGGTCAGTTGTACGTGTATAGGGCTGGTCAGTTGTACGTGTATAGGGCTGGTCAGTTTTACGTGAATAGGGCTGGTCAGTTTTACGTGTATAGGGCTTGTCAGTTTTACGTGTATAGGGCTGGTTAGTTTTGCGTGTATAGGGCTGGTTAGTTTTACGGGTATAGGGCTGGTTAGTTTTACGGGTATAGGGTGGGTTTGTTGGTTGGTTGGTTGGTTGGTTTTATGTGTATGGAGCTGGTTAGTTTTATGTGTATAGAGCTGGTTGGTTGGTTGGTAAGTTTTACGTGTATAGAGCTGGTTAGTTTTATGTGTATAGAGCTGGTTAGTTTTACGTGTATAGGGCTGTTCAGTTTTACGTGTATAGGGCTGGTCAGTTTTACGTGTATAGGGCTGGTTAGTTTTACGTGTATAGGGCTGGTTAGTTTTACGTGTATAGGGTGGGTTTGTTGGTTGGTTGGTTTTATGTGTATGGAGCTGGTTAGTTTTACGTGTATAGAGCTGGTTTGTTTGTTGGTTAGTTTTACGAGTATAGAGCTGGTTACTTTCATGTGTATAGAGCTGGTCAGTTTTACGTGTATAGGGCTGGTCAGTTTTACGTGTATAGGGCTGGTCAGTTTTACGTGTATAGGGCTGGTACGTTTTACGTGTATAGGGCTGGTCAGTTTTACGTGTATAGGGCTGGTCAGTTTTACGTGTATAGGGCTGGTTAGTTTTACGTGTATAGGGCTGATCAGTTTTACGTGTATAGGGCTGGTCAGTTTTACGTGTATAGGGCTGGTTACTTTTACTTGTATAGGGCTGGTTAGTTTTACGTGTATAGGGCTGGTTAGTTTTACGTGTATAGGGCTGGTCAGTTTTACGTGTATAGGGCTGGTCAGTTTTACGTGTATAGGGCTGGTCAGTTTTACGTGTATAGGGCTGGTCAGTTTTACGTGTGTAGGGCTGGTTACTTTTACGTGTATAGGGCTGGTTAAGTTTGCGTGTATAGGGCTGGTTAGTGTTACGTGTATAGGGTGGGTTTGTTGGTTGGTTGGTTTTATGTGTATAGAGCTGGTTGGTTGCTTGCTTGTTGGTTAGTTTTACGTGTATAGAGCTGTTTAGTTTTACGTGTATAGAGCTGGTTGGTTGGTTGGTTGGTTAGTTTTATGTGTATAGAGCTGGTTAGTTTTACGTGTATAGGGCTCGTTAGTTTTACGTGTATAGAGCTGGTCAGTTTTACGTGTATAGAGCTGGTCAGTTTTACGTGTATAGGAATGGTCAGTTTTACGTGTATAGGGCTGGTTACTTTTACGTGTATAAGGCTGGTTAGTTTTACCTGTATGGAACAGGTTAGTTTTACGTGTATAGGGCTGGTCAGTTTTACGTGTAAAGGGCTGGTCAGTTTTACTTGTATAGGGCTGGTTACTTTTACGTGTATAGGGCTGATTAAGTTTGAGTGTATAGGGCTGGTTAGTGTTACGTGAATAGGGTGGGTTTGTTGGTTGGTTGGTTTTATGTGTATAGAGCTGGTTGGTTGCTTGGTTGGTTGGGTAGTTTTACGTGTATAGAGCTGGTTAGCTTTACGCGTATAGAGCTGGTTGGTTGGTTGGTTAGTTTTATGTGTATAGAGCTGGTTAGTTTTACGTGTATAGGGCTCGTTAGTTTTACGTGTATAGGGCTGGTCAGTTTTACGTGTATAGGGCTGGTTAGTTTTACGTGTATAGGGCTGGTCAGTTTTACGTGTATAGGGCTGGTCAGTTTTACGTGTATAGGGCTGGTTAGTTTTACGTGTATAGGGCTGGTTACTTTTACGTGTATAGGGCTGGTTAAGTTTGCGTGTATAGGGCTGGTTAGTGTTACGTGTATAGGGTGGGTTTGTTGGTTGGTTGGTTTTATGTGTATAGAGCTGGTTGGTTGCTTGGTTGGTTGGGTAGTTTTACGTGTATAGAGCTGGTTAGTTTTACTTGTATAGAGCTGGTTGGTTGGTTGGTTAGTTTAATGTGTATAGAGCTGGTTAGTTTTACGTGTATAGGGCTGGTTAGTTTTACGTGTATAGGGCTCGTTAGTTTTACGTGTATAGGGCTGGTTAGTTTTGCGTGTATAGGGCTGGTCAGTTTTACGTGTATAGGGCTGGTTACTATTACGCGTATTGGGCTGGTTAGTTTTGCGTGCATAGGGCTGGTCAGTTTTACTTAAATAGGGCTGGTTACTTTTACGTGTATAGGGCTGGTTAAGTTTGCGTGTATAGGGCTGGTTAGTGTTACGTGTATAGGGTGGGTTTGTTGGTTGGTTGGTTTTATGTGTATAGAGCTGGTTGGTTGCTTGGTTGGTTGGGTAGTTTTACGAGTATAGAGCTGGTTAGTTTTACGTGTATAGAGCTGGTTGGTTGGTTGGTTAGTTTAATGTGTATAGAGCTGGTTAGTTTTACGTGTATAGGGCTGGTTAGTTTTACGTGAAAAGGGCTCGTTAGTTTTACGTGTATAGGGCTGGTTAGTTTTGCGTGTATAGGGCTGGTCAGTTTTACGTGTATAGGGCTGGTTACTATTACGTGTATAGGGCTGGTTAAGTTTGCGTGTATAGGGCTGGTTAATGTTACGTGTACAGGGTGGGTTTGTTGGTTAATTGGTTTTATGTGTATAGAGCTGGTTGGTTGCTTGGTTTGTTGGGTAGTTTTATGTGTATAGAGCTGGTTAGTTTTACGTGTATAGAGCTGGTTGGTTGGTTGGTTAGTTAAATGTGTATAGAGCTGGTTAGTTTTACGTGTATAGGGCTGGTCAGTTTTACGTGTATAGAGCTGGTTGGTTGGTTGGTTAGTTTTATGTGTATAGAGCTGGTTAGTTTTACGTGTATAGGGCTCGTTAGTTTTACGTGTATAGGGCTGGTCAGTTTTACGTGTATAGGAATGGTCAGTTTTACGTGTATAGGGCTGGTTACTTTTACGTGTATAAGGCTGGTTAGTTTTACGTGTATAGGGCTGGTTACTTTTACGTGTATAGGGCTGGTTACTTTTACGTGTATAGGGCTGATTAAGTTTGCGTGTATAGGGCTGGTTAGTGTTACATGTATAGGGTGGGTTTGTTGGTTGGTTGGTTTTATGTGTATAGAGCTGGTTGGTTGCTTGGTTTGTTGGGTAGTTTTACGTGTATAGAGCTGGTTAGTTTTACGTGTATAGAGCTGGTTGGTTGGTTGGTTAGTTTAATGTGTATAGAGCTGGTTAGTTTTACGTGTATGGGGCTCGTTAGTTTTACGTGTATAGGGCTGGTCAGTTTTACGTGTATAGGGCTGGTCAGTTTTACGTGTAAAGGGCTGGTCAGTTTTATGTGTATAGGGCTGGTCAGTTTTATGTGTATAGGGCTGGTCAGTTGTACGTGTATAGGGCGGGTTAGTTTTACGTGAATAGGGCTGGTCAGTTTTACGTGTATAGGGCTGGTCAGTTTTACGTGTATAGGGCTGGTTAGTTTTGCGTGTATAGGGCTGGTTAGTTTTACGGGTATAGGGCTGGTTAGTTTTACGGGTATAGGGTGGGTTTGTTGGTTGGTTGGTTGGTTGGTTTTATGTGTATGGAGCTGGTTAGTTTTATGTGTATAGAGCTGGTTGGTTGGTTGGTAAGTTTTACGTGTATAGAGCTGGTTAGTTTTATGTGTATAGAGCTGGTTAGTTTTACGTGTATAGGGCTGTTCAGTTTTACGTGTATAGGGCTGGTCAGTTTTACGTGTATAGGGCTGGTTAGTTTTACGTGTATAGGGCTGGTTAGTTTTACGGGTATAGGGTGGGTTTGTTGGTTGGTTGGTTTTATGTGTATGGAGCTGGTTAGTTTTACGTGTATAGAGCTGGTTTGTTTGTTGGTTAGTTTTACGAGTATAGAGCTGGTTACTTTCATGTGTATAGAGCTGGTCAGTTTTACGTGTATAGGGCTGGTCAGTTTTACGTGTATAGGGCTGGTCAGTTTTACGTGTATAGGGCTGGTACGTTTTACGTGTATAGGGCTGGTCAGTTTTACGTGTATAGGGCTGGTCAGTTTTACGTGTATAGGGCTGGTTAGTTTTACGTGTATAGGGCTGATCAGTTTTACGTGTATAGGGCTGGTCAGTTTTACGTGTATAGGGCTGGTTACTTTTACGTGTATAGGGCTGGTTAGTTTTACGTCTATAGGGCTGGTTAGTTTTACGTGTATAGGGCTGGTCAGTTTTACGTGTATAGGGCTGGTCAGTTTTACGTGTATAGGGCTGGTCAGTTTTACGTGTATAGGGCTGGTCAGTTTTACGTGTGTAGGGCTGGTTACTTTTACGTGTATAGGGCTGGTTAAGTTTGCGTGTATAGGGCTGGTTAGTGTTACGTGTATAGGGTGGGTTTGTTGGTTGGTTGGTTTTATGTGTATAGAGCTGGTTTGTTGCTTGCTTGTTGGTTAGTTTTACGTGTATAGAGCTGGTTAGTTTTACGTGTATAGAGCTGGTTGGTTGGTTGGTTAGTTTTATGTGTATAGAGCTGGTTAGTTTTACGTGTATAGGGCTCGTTAGTTTTACGTGTATAGAGCTGGTCAGTTTTACGTGTATAGAGCTGGTCAGTTTTACGTGTATAGGAATGGTCAGTTTTACGTGTATAGGGCTGGTTACTTTTACGTGTATAAGGCTGGTTAGTTTTACGTGTATAGGGCTGGTTACTTTTACGTGTATAGGGCTGGTTACTTTTACGTGTATAGGGCTGATTAAGTTTGCGTGTATAGGGCTGGTTAGTGTTACATGTATAGGGTGGGTTTGTTGGTTGGTTGGTTTTATGTGTATAGAGCTGGTTGGTTGCTTGGTTTGTTGGGTAGTTTTACGTGTATAGAGCTGGTTAGTTTTACGTGTATAGAGCTGGTTGGTTGGTTGGTTAGTTTAATGTGTATAGAGCTGGTTAGTTTTACGTGTATGGGGCTCGTTAGTTTTACGTGTATAGGGCTGGTCAGTTTTACGTGTATAGGGCTGGTCAGTTTTACGTGTAAAGGGCTGGTCAGTTTTATGTGTATAGGGCTGGTCAGTTTTATGTGTATAGGGCTGGTCAGTTGTACGTGTATAGGGCGGGTTAGTTTTACGTGAATAGGGCTGGTCAGTTTTACGTGTATAGGGCTGGTCAGTTTTACGTGTATAGGGCTGGTTAGTTTTGCGTGTATAGGGCTGGTTAGTTTTACGGGTATAGGGCTGGTTAGTTTTACGGGTGTAGGGTGGGTTTGTTGGTTGGTTGGTTGGTTGGTTTTATGTGTATGGAGCTGGTTAGTTTTATGTGTATAGAGCTGGTTGGTTGGTTGGTAAGTTTTACGTGTATAGAGCTGGTTAGTTTTATGTGTATAGAGCTGGTTAGTTTTACGTGTATAGGGCTGTTCAGTTTTACGTGTATAGGGCTGGTTAGTTTTACGTGTATAGGGCTGGTTAGTTTTACGGGTATAGGGTGGGTTTGTTGGTTGGTTGGTTTTATGTGTATGGAGCTGGTTAGTTTTACGTGTATAGAGCTGGTTTGTTTGTTGGTTAGTTTTACGAGTATAGAGCTGGTTACTTTCATGTGTATAGAGCTGGTCAGTTTTACGTGTATAGGGCTGGTCAGTTTTACGTGTATAGGGCTGGTCAGTTTTACGTGTATAGGGCTGGTACGTTTTACGTGTATAGGGCTGGTCAGTTTTACGTGTATAGGGCTGGTCAGTTTTACGTGTATAGGGCTGGTTAGTTTTACGTGTATAGGGCTGATCAGTTTTACGTGTATAGGGCTGGTCAGTTTTACGTGTATAGGGCTGGTTACTTTTACGTGTATAGGGCTGGTTAGTTTTACGTGTATAGGGCTGGTTAGTTTTACGTGTATAGGGCTGGTCAGTTTTACGTGTATAGGGCTGGTCAGTTTTACGTGTATAGGGCTGGTCAGTTTTACGTGTATAGGGCTGGTCAGTTTTACGTGTGTAGGGCTGGTTACTTTTACGTGTATAGGGCTGGTTAAGTTTGCGTGTATAGGGCTGGTTAGTGTTACGTGTATAGGGTGGGTTTGTTGGTTGGTTGGTTTTATGTGTATAGAGCTGGTTGGTTGCTTGCTTGTTGGTTAGTTTTACGTGTATAGAGCTGGTTAGTTTTACGTGTATAGAGCTGGTTGGTTGGTTGGTTAGTTTTATGTGTATAGAGCTGGTTAGTTTTACGTGTATAGGGCTCGTTAGTTTTACGTGTATAGAGCTGGTCAGTTTTACGTGTATAGAGCTGGTCAGTTTTACGTGTATAGGAATGGTCAGTTTTACGTGTATAGGGCTGGTTACTTTTACGTGTATAAGGCTGGTTAGTTTTACCTGTATGGAACTGGTTAGTTTTACGTGTATAGGGCTGGTCAGTTTTACGTGTATAGGGCTGGTCAGTTTTACGTGTATAGGGCTGGTTACTTTTACGTGTATAGGGCTGATTAAGTTTGCGTGTATAGGGCTGGTTAGTGTTACGTGAATAGGGTGGGTTTGTTGGTTGGTTGGTTTTATGTGTATAGAGCTGGTTGGTTGCTTGGTTGGTTGGGTAGTTTTACGTGTATAGAGCTGGTTAGCTTTACGCGTATAGAGCTGGTTGGTTGGTTGGTTAGTTTTATGTGTATAGAGCTGGTTAGTTTTACGTGTATAGAGCTCGTTAGTTTTACGTGTATAGGGCTGGTCAGTTTTACGTGTATAGGGCTGGTTAGTTTTACGTGTATAGGGCTGGTCAGTTTTACGTGTATAGGGCTGGTCAGTTTTACGTGTATAGGGCTGGTTAGTTTTACGTGTATAGGGTGGGTTTGTTGGTTGGTTGGTTTTATGTGTATAGAGCTGGTTGGTTGCTTGCTTGTTGGTTAGTTTTACGTGTATAGAGCTGGTTGGTTGGTTGGTTAGTTTTATGTGTATAGAGCTGGTTAGTTTTACGTGTATAGGGCTCGTTAGTTTTACGTGTATAGGGCTGGTCAGTTTTACGTGTATAGGGCTGGTCAGTTTTACGTGTATAGGGCTGGTTACTATTACGTGTTTAGGGCTGGTTAGTTTTACTTGTATAGGGGTGGTTAGTTTTACGTGTATAGGGCTGGTTAGTTTTACTTGTATAGGGCTGGTTAGTTTTACGTGTATAGGGCTGGTCAGTTTTACGTGTATAGGGCTGGTTACTTTTACGTGTATAGGGCTGGTTAAGTTTGCGTGTATAGGGCTGGTCAGTTTTACGTGTATAGGGCTGGTTAGTTTTACGTGTATAGGGCTGGTCAGTTTTACGTGTATAGGGCTGGTCAGTTTTACGTGTATAGGGCTGGTTAGTTTTACGTGTATAGGGCTGGTTACTTTTACGTGTATAGGGCTGGTTAAGTTTGCGTGTATAGGGCTGGTTAGTGTTACGTGTATAGGGTGGGTTTGTTGGTTGGTTGGTTTTATGTGTATAGAGCTGGTTGGTTGCTTGGTTGGTTGGGTAGTTTTACGTGTATAGAGCTGGTTAGTTTTACTTGTATAGAGCTGGTTGGTTGGTTGGTTAGTTTAATGTGTATAGAGCTGGTTAGTTTTACGTGTATAGGGCTGGTTAGTTTTACGTGTATAGGGCTCGTTAGTTTTACGTGTATAGGGCTGGTTAGTTTTGCGTGTATAGGGCTGGTCAGTTTTACGTGTATAGGGCTGGTTACTATTACGCGTATTGGGCTGGTTAGTTTTGCGTGCATAGGGCTGGTCAGTTTTACTTAAATAGGGCTGGTTACTTTTACGTGTATAGGGCTGGTTAAGTTTGCGTGTATAGGGCTGGTTAGTGTTACGTGTATAGGGTGGGTTTGTTGGTTGGTTGGTTTTATGTGTATAGAGCTGGTTGGTTGCTTGGTTGGTTGGGTAGTTTTACGAGTATAGAGCTGGTTAGTTTTACGTGTATAGAGCTGGTTGGTTGGTTGGTTAGTTTAATGTGTATAGAGCTGGTTAGTTTTACGTGTATAGGGCTGGTTAGTTTTACGTGTAAAGGGCTCGTTAGTTTTACGTGTATAGGGCTGGTTAGTTTTGCGTGTATAGGGCTGGTCAGTTTTACGTGTATAGGGCTGGTTACTATTACGTGTATAGGGCTGGTTAAGTTTGCGTGTATAGGGCTGGTTAATGTTACGTGTACAGGGTGGGTTTGTTGGTTAATTGGTTTTATGTGTATAGAGCTGGTTGGTTGCTTGGTTTGTTGGGTAGTTTTATGTGTATAGAGCTGGTTAGTTTTACGTGTATAGAGCTGGTTGGTTGGTTGGTTAGTTAAATGTGTATAGAGCTGGTTAGTTTTACGTGTATAGGGCTGGTCAGTTTTACGTGTATAGAGCTGGTTGGTTGGTTGGTTAGTTTTATGTGTATAGAGCTGGTTAGTTTTACGTGTATAGGGCTCGTTAGTTTTACGTGTATAGGGCTGGTCAGTTTTACGTGTATAGGAATGGTCAGTTTTACGTGTATAGGGCTGGTTACTTTTACGTGTATGAGGCTGGTTAGTTTTACGTGTATAGGGCTGGTTACTTTTACGTGTATAGGGCTGGTTACTTTTACGTGTATAGGGCTGATTAAGTTTGCGTGTATAGGGCTGGTTAGTGTTACATGTATAGGGTGGGTTTGTTGGTTGGTTGGTTTTATGTGTATAGAGCTGGTTGGTTGCTTGGTTTGTTGGGTAGTTTTACGTGTATAGAGCTGGTTAGTTTTACGTGTATAGAGCTGGTTGGTTGGTTGGTTAGTTTAATGTGTATAGAGCTGGTTAGTTTTACGTGTATGGGGCTCATTAGTTTTACGTGTATAGGGCTGGTCAGTTTTACGTGTATAGGGCTGGTCAGTTTTACGTGTAAAGGGCTGGTCAGTTTTATGTGTATAGGGCTGGTCAGTTTTATGTGTATAGGGCTGGTCAGTTGTACGTGTATAGGGCGGGTTAGTTTTACGTGAATAGGGCTGGTCAGTTTTACGTGTATAGGGCTGGTCAGTTTTACGTGTATAGGGCTGGTTAGTTTTGCGTGTATAGGGCTGGTTAGTTTTACGGGTATAGGGCTGGTTAGTTTTACGGGTATAGGGTGTGTTTGTTGGTTGGTTGGTTGGTTGGTTTTATGTGTATGGAGCTGGTTAGTTTTATGTGTATAGAGCTGGTTGGTTGGTTGGTAAGTTTTACGTGTATAGAGCTGGTTAGTTTTATGTGTATAGAGCTGGTTAGTTTTACGTGTATAGGGCTGTTCAGTTTTACGTGTATAGGGCTGGTCAGTTTTACGTGTATAGGGCTGGTTAGTTTTACGTGTATAGGGCTGGTTAGTTTTACGGGTATAGGGTGGGTTTGTTGGTTGGTTGGTTTTATGTGTATGGAGCTGGTTAGTTTTACGTGTATAGAGCTGGTTTGTTTGTTGGTTAGTTTTACGAGTATAGAGCTGGTTACTTTCATGTGTATAGAGCTGGTCAGTTTTACGTGTATAGGGCTGGTCAGTTTTACGTGTATAGGGCTGGTCAGTTTTACGTGTATAGGGCTGGTACGTTTTACGTGTATAGGGCTGGTCAGTTTTACGTGTATAGGGCTGGTCAGTTTTACGTGTATAGGGCTGGTTAGTTTTACGTGTATAGGGCTGATCAGTTTTACGTGTATAGGGCTGGTCAGTTTTACGTGTATAGGGCTGGTTACTTTTACGTGTATAGGGCTGGTTAGTTTTACGTGTATAGGGCTGGTTAGTTTTACGTGTATAGGGCTGGTCAGTTTTACGTGTATAGGGCTGGTCAGTTTTACGTGTATAGGGCTGGTCAGTTTCACGTGTATAGGGCTGGTCAGTTTTACGTGTGTAGGGCTGGTTACTTTTACGTGTATAGGGCTGGTTAAGTTTGCGTGTATAGGGCTGGTTAGTGTTACGTGTATAGGGTGGGTTTGTTGGTTGGTTGGTTTTATGTGTATAGAGCTGGTTGGTTGCTTGCTTGTTGGTTAGTTTTACGTGTATAGAGCTGGTTAGTTTTACGTGTATAGAGCTGGTTGGTTGGTTGGTTAGTTTTATGTGTATAGAGCTGGTTAGTTTTACGTGTATAGGGCTCGTTAGTTTTACGTGTATAGAGCTGGTCAGTTTTACGTGTATAGAGCTGGTCAGTTTTACGTGTATAGGAATGGTCAGTTTTACGTGTATAGGGCTGGTTACTTTTACGTGTATAAGGCTGGTTAGTTTTACGTGTATAGGGCTGGTTACTTTTACGTGTATAGGGCTGGTTACTTTTACGTGTATAGGGCTGATTAAGTTTGCGTGTATAGGGCTGGTTAGTGTTACATGTATAGGGTGGGTTTGTTGGTTGGTTGGTTTTATGTGTATAGAGCTGGTTGGTTGCTTGGTTTGTTGGGTAGTTTTACGTGTATAGAGCTGGTTAGTTTTACGTGTATAGAGCTGGTTGGTTGGTTGGTTAGTTTAATGTGTATAGAGCTGGTTAGTTTTACGTGTATGGGGCTCGTTAGTTTTACGTGTATAGGGCTGGTCAGTTTTACGTGTATAGGGCTGGTCAGTTTTACGTGTAAAGGGCTGGTCAGTTTTATGTGTATAGGGCTGGTCAGTTTTATGTGTATAGGGCTGGTCAGTTGTACGTGTATAGGGCGGGTTAGTTTTACGTGAATAGGGCTGGTCAGTTTTACGTGTATAGGGCTGGTCAGTTTTACGTGTATAAGGCTGGTTAGTTTTGCGTGTATAGGGCTGGTTAGTTTTACGGGTATAGGGCTGGTTAGTTTTACGGGTATAGGGTGGGTTTGTTGGTTGGTTGGTTGGTTGGTTTTATGTGTATGGAGCTGGTTAGTTTTATGTGTATAGAGCTGGTTGGTTGGTTGGTAAGTTTTACGTGTATAGAGCTGGTTAGTTTTATGTGTATAGAGCTGGTTAGTTTTACGTGTATAGGGCTGTTCAGTTTTACGTGTATAGGGCTGGTCAGTTTTACGTGTATAGGGCTGGTTAGTTTTACGTGTATAGGGCTGGTTAGTTTTACGGGTATAGGGTGGGTTTGTTGGTTGGTTGGTTTTATGTGTATGGAGCTGGTTAGTTTTACGTGTATAGAGCTGGTTTGTTTGTTGGTTAGTTTTACGAGTATAGAGCTGGTTACTTTCATGTGTATAGAGCTGGTCAGTTTTACGTGTATAGGGCTGGTCAGTTTTACGTGTATAGGGCTGGTCAGTTTTACGTGTATAGGGCTGGTACGTTTTACGTGTATAGGGCTGGTCAGTTTTACGTGTATAGGGCTGGTCAGTTTTACGTGTATAGGGCTGGTTAGTTTTACGTGTATAGGGCTGATCAGTTTTACGTGTATAGGGCTGGTCAGTTTTACGTGTATAGGGCTGGTTACTTTTACGTGTATAGGGCTGGTTAGTTTTACGTGTATAGGGCTGGTTAGTTTTACGTGTATAGGGCTGGTCAGTTTTACGTGTATAGGGCTGGTCAGTTTTACGTGTATAGGGCTGGTCAGTTTTACGTGTATAGGGCTGGTCAGTTTTACGTGTGTAGGGCTGGTTACTTTTACGTGTATAGGGCTGGTTAAGTTTGCGTGTATAGGGCTGGTTAGTGTTACGTGTATAGGGTGGGTTTGTTGGTTGGTTGGTTTTATGTGTATAGAGCTGGTTGGTTGCTTGCTTGTTGGTTAGTTTTACGTGTATAGAGCTGGTTAGTTTTACGTGTATAGAGCTGGTTGGTTGGTTGGTTAGTTTTATGTGTATAGAGCTGGTTAGTTTTACGTGTATAGGGCTCGTTAGTTTTACGTGTATAGAGCTGGTCAGTTTTACGTGTATAGAGCTGGTCAGTTTTACGTGTATAGGAATGGTCAGTTTTACGTGTATAGGGCTGGTTACTTTTACGTGTATAAGGCTGGTTAGTTTTACCTGTATGGAACTGGTTAGTTTTACGTGTATAGGGCTGGTCAGTTTTACGTGTATAGGGCTGGTCAGTTTTACGTGTATAGGGCTGGTTACTTTTACGTGTATAGGGCTGATTAAGTTTGCGTGTATAGGGCTGGTTAGTGTTACGTGAATAGGGTGGGTTTGTTGGTTGGTTGGTTTTATGTGTATAGAGCTGGTTAGCTTTACGCGTATAGAGCTGGTTGGTTGGTTGGTTAGTTTTATGTGTATAGAGCTGGTTAGTTTTACGTGTATAGGGCTCGTTAGTTTTACGTGTATAGGGCTGGTCAGTTTTACGTGTATAGGGCTGGTTAGTTTTACGTGTATAGGGCTGGTCAGTTTTACGTGTATAGGGCTGGTCAGTTTTACGTGTATAGGGCTGGTTAGTTTTACGTGTATAGGGTGGGTTTGTTGGTTGGTTGGTTTTATGTGTATAGAGCTGGTTGGTTGCTTGCTTGTTGGTTAGTTTTACGTGTATAGAGCTGGTTGGTTGGTTGGTTAGTTTTATGTGTATAGAG
Source organism: Nothobranchius furzeri (assembly GCF_043380555.1). NCBI lineage: Eukaryota > Metazoa > Chordata > Actinopteri > Cyprinodontiformes > Nothobranchiidae > Nothobranchius > Nothobranchius furzeri. The sequence continues at coordinate 11,544,485 of NC_091749.1, read as the reverse complement.
CTGGTTAGTTTTACGTGTATAGGGCTCGTTAGTTTTACGTGTATAGGGCTGGTCAGTTTTACGTGTATAGGGCTGGTCAGTTTTACGTGTATAGGGCTGGTTACTATTACGTGTTTAGGGCTGGTTAGTTTTACTTGTATAGGGGTGGTTAGTTTTACGTGTATAGGGCTGGTTAGTTTTACTTGTATAGGGCTGGTTAGTTTTACGTGTATAGGGCTGGTCAGTTTTACGTGTATAGGGCTGGTTACTTTTACGTGTATAGGGCTGGTTAAGTTTGCGTGTATAGGACTGGTTAGTGTTACGTGTATAGGGTGGGTTTGTTGGTTGGTTGGTTTTATGTGTATAGAGCTGGTTGGTTGCTTGGTTGGTTGGGTAGTTTTACGTGTATAGAGCTGGTTAGTTTTACGTGTATAGAGCTGGTTGGTTGGTTGGTTAGTTTAATGTGTATAGAGATGGTTAGTTTTACGTGTATAGGGCTGGTTAGTTTTACGCGTATAGGGCTCGTTAGTTTTACGTGTATAGGGCTGGTTAGTTTTGCGTGTATAGGGCTGGTCAGTTTTACGTGTATAGGGCTGGTTAATATTACGTGTATAGGGCTGGTTAAGTTTGCGTGTATAGGGCTGGTTAAGTTTGCGTGTATAGGGCTGGTTAGTGTTACGTGTACAGGGTGGGTTTGTTGGTTAATTGGTTTTATGTGTATAGAGCTGGTTGGTTGCTTGGTTTGTTGGGTAGTTTTACGTGTATAGAGCTGGTTAGTTTTACGTGTATAGAGCTGGTTGGTTGGTTGGTTAGTTAAATGTGTATAGAGCTGGTTAGTTTTACGTGTATAGGGCTGGTCAGTTTTACGTGTATAGGGCTGGTTAGTTTTGCGTGTATAGGGCTGGTTAGTTTTACGGGTATAGGGCTGGTTAGTTTTACGGATATAGGGTGGGTTTGTTGGTTGGTTGGTTGGTTGGTTTTATGTGTATGGAGCTGGTTAGTTTTATGTGTATAGAGCTGGTTGGTTGGTTGGTAAGTTTTACGTGTATAGAGCTGGTTAGTTTTATGTGTATAGAGCTGGTTAGTTTTACGTGTATAGGGCTGTTCAGTTTTACGTGTATAGGGCTGGTCAGTTTTACGTGTATAGGGCTGGTTAGTTTTACGTGTATAGGGCTGGTTAGTTTTACGGGTATAGGGTGGGTTTGTTGGTTGGTTGGTTTTATGTGTATGGAGCTGGTTAGTTTTACGTGTATAGAGCTGGTTTGTTTGTTGGTTAGTTTTACGAGTATAGAGCTGGTTACTTTCATGTGTATAGAGCTGGTCAGTTTTACGTGTATAGGGCTGGTCAGTTTTACGTGTATAGGGCTGGTCAGTTTTACGTGTATAGGGCTGGTCAGTTTTACGTGTATAGGGCTGGTCAGTTTTACGTGTATAGGGCTGGTCAGTTTTACGTGTATAGGGCTGGTTAGTTTTACGTGTATAGGGCTGATCAGTTTTACGTGTATAGGGCTGGTCAGTTTTACGTGTATAGGGCTGGTTACTTTTACGTGTATAGGGCTGGTTAGTTTTACGTGTATAGGGCTGGTTAGTTTTACGTGTATAGGGCTGGTCAGTTTTACGTGTATAGGGCTGGTCAGTTTTACGTGTATAGGGCTGGTCAGTTTTACGTGTATAGGGCTGGTCAGTTTTACGTGTGTAGGGCTGGTTACTTTTACGTGTATAGGGCTGGTTAAGTTTGCGTGTATAGGGCTGGTTAGTGTTACGTGTATAGGGTGGGTTTGTTGGTTGGTTGGTTTTATGTGTATAGAGCTGGTTGGTTGCTTGCTTGTTGGTTAGTTTTACGTGTATAGAGCTGGTTAGTTTTACGTGTATAGAGCTGGTTGGTTGGTTGGTTGGTTAGTTTTATGTGTATAGAGCTGGTTAGTTTTACGTGTATAGGGCTCGTTAGTTTTACGTGTATAGAGCTGGTCAGTTTTACGTGTATAGAGCTGGTCAGTTTTACGTGTATAGGGCTGGTTACTTTTACGTGTATAAGGCTGGTTAGTTTTACCTGTATGGAACTGGTTAGTTTTACGTGTATAGGGCTGGTCAGTTTTACGTGTATAGGGCTGGTCAGTTTTACGTGTATAGGGCTGGTTACTGTTACGTGTATAGGGCTGATTAAGTTTGCGTGTATAGGGCTGGTTAGTGTTACGTGTATAGGGTGGGTTTGTTGGTTGGTTGGTTTTATGTGTATAGAGCTGGTTGGTTGCTTGGTTGGTTGGGTAGTTTTACGTGTATAGAGCTGGTTAGTTTTACGCGTATAGAGCTGGTTGGTTGGTTGGTTAGTTTTATGTGTATAGAGCTGGTTAGTTTTACGTGTATAGGGCTCGTTAGTTTTACGTGTATAGGGCTGGTCAGTTTTACGTGTATAGGGCTGGTTAGTTTTACGTGTATAGGGCTGGTCAGTTTTACGTGTATAGGGCTGGTCAGTTTTACGTGTATAGGGCTGGTTAGTTTTACGTGTATAGGGTGGGTTTGTTGGTTGGTTGGTTTTATGTGTATAGAGCTGGTTGGTTGCTTGCTTGTTGGTTAGTTTTACGTGTATAGAGCTGGTTGGTTGGTTGGTTAGTTTTATGTGTATAGAGCTGGTTAGTTTTACGTGTATAGGGCTCGTTAGTTTTACGTGTATAGGGCTGGTCAGTTTTACGTGTATAGGGCTGGTCAGTTTTACGTGTATAGGGCTGGTTACTATTACGTGTTTAGGGCTGGTTAGTTTTACTTGTATAGGGCTGGTTAGTTTTACGTGTATAGGGCTGGTTAGTTTTACTTGTATAGGGCTGGTTAGTGTTACGTGTATAGGGCTGGTCAGTTTTACGTGTATAGGGCTGGTTAGTTTTACGCGTATAGGGCTCGTTAGTTTTACGTGTATAGGGCTGGTTAGTTTTGCGTGTATAGGGCTGGTCAGTTTTACGTGTATAGGGCTGGTTAATATTACGTGTATAGGGCTGGTTAAGTTTGCGTGTATAGGGCTGGTTAAGTTTGCGTGTATAGGGCTGGTTAGTGTTACGTGTACAGGGTGGGTTTGTTGGTTAATTGGTTTTATGTGTATAGAGCTGGTTGGTTGCTTGGTTTGTTGGGTAGTTTTACGTGTATAGAGCTGGTTAGTTTTACGTGTATAGAGCTTGTTGGTTGGTTGGTTAGTTAAATGTGTATAGAGCTGGTTAGTTTTACGTGTATAGGGCTGGTCAGTTTTACGTGTATAGAGCTGGTTGGTTGGTTGGTTAGTTTTATGTGTATAGAGCTGGTTAGTTTTACGTGTATAGGGCTCGTTAGTTTTACGTGTATAGGGCTGTTCAGTTTTACGTGTATAGGAATGGTCAGTTTTACGTGTATAGGGCTGGTTACTTTTACGTGTATAAGGCTGGTTAGTTTTACCTGTATGGAACTGGTTAGTTTTACGTGTATAGGGCTGGTTACTTTTACGTGTATAGGGCTGATTAAGTTTGCGTGTATAGGGCTGGTTAGTGTTACATGTATAGGGTGGATTTGTTGGTTGGTTGGTTTTATGTGTGTAGAGCTGGTTTGTTGCTTGGTTTGTTGGGTAGTTTTACGTGTATAGAGCTGGTTAGTTTTACGTGTATAGAGCTGGTTGGTTGGTTGGTTAGTTTAATGTGTATAGAGCTGGTTAGTTTTACGTGTATAGGGCTGGTCAGTTTTACGTGTATAGGGCTGGTCAGTTTTACGTGTAAAGGGCTGGTCAGTTTTATGTGTATAGGGCTGGTCAGTTGTACGTGTATAGGGCTGGTCAGTTTTACGCGTATAGGGCTGGTCAGTTTTACGTGTATAGGGCTGGTCAGTTTTACGTGTATAGGGCTGGTTAGTTTTGCGTGTATAAGGCTGGTTAGTTTTGCGTGTATAGGGCTGGTTAGTTTTACGGGTATAGGGCTGGTTAGTTTTACGGGTATAGGGTGGGTTTGTTGGTTGGTTGGTTTTATGTGTATGGAGCTGGTTAGTTTTATGTGTATAGAACTGGTTGGTTGGTTGGTAAGTTTTACGTGTATAGAGCTGGTTAGTTTTATGTGTATAGAGCTGGTTAGTTTTACGTGTATAGGGCTGGTCAGTTTTACGTGTATAGGGCTGGTCAGTTTTACGTGTATAGGGCTGGTTAGTTTTACGTGTATAGGGCTGGTTAGTTTTACAGGTATAGGGTGGGTTTGTTGGTTGGTTGGTTTTATGTGTATGGAGCTGGTTCGTTTTACGTGTATAGAGCTGGTTTGTTTGTTGGTTACTTTTACGAGTATAGAGCTGGTTACTTGTATGTGTATAGAGCTGGTCAGTTTTACGTGTATAGGGCTGGTCAGTTTTACGTGTATAGGGCTGGTCAGTTTTACGTGTATAGGCCTGGTTACTTTTACGTGTATAGGGCTGGTTAGTTTTACCTGTATAGGGCTGGTTAGTTTTACGTGTATAGGGCTGGTCAGTTTTACGTGTATAGGGCTGGTTAGTTTTACGTGTATAGGGCTGGTCAGTTTTACGTGTATAGGGCTGGTCAGTTTTACGTGTATAGGGCTGGTCAGTTTTACGTGTGTAGGGCTGGTTACTTTTACGTGTATAGGGCTGGTTAAGTTTGCGTGTATAGGGCTGGTTAGTGTTACGTGTATAGGGTGGGTTTGTTGGTTGGTTGGTTTTATGTGTATAGAGCTGGTTGGTTGCTTGCTTGTTGGTTAGTTTTACGTGTATAGAGCTGGTTAGTTTTACGTGTATAGAGCTGGTTGGTTGGTTGGTTAGTTTTATGTGTATAGAGCTGGTTAGTTTTACGTGTATAGGGCTCGTTAGTTTTACGTGTATAGAGCTGGTCAGTTTTACGTGTATAGAGCTGGTCAGTTTTACGTGTATAGGAATGGTCAGTTTTACGTGTATAGGGCTGGTTACTTTTACGTGTATAAGGCTGGTTAGTTTTACCTGTATGGAACTGGTTAGTTTTACGTGTATAGGGCTGGTCAGTTTTACGTGTATAGGGCTGGTCAGTTTTACGTGTATAGGGCTGGTTACTTTTACGTGTATAGGGCTGATTAAGTTTGCGTGTATAGGGCTGGTTAGTGTTACGTGAATAGGGTGGGTTTGTTGGTTGTTTGCTTTTATGTGTATAGAGCTGGTTGGTTGCTTGGTTGGTTGGGTAGTTTTACGTGTATAGAGCTGGTTAGCTTTACGCGTATAGAGCTGGTTGGTTGGTTGGTTAGTTTTATGTGTATAGAGCTGGTTAGTTTTACGTGTATAGGGCTCGTTAGTTTTACGTGTATAGGGCTGGTCAGTTTTACGTGTATAGGGCTGGTTAGTTTTACGTGTATAGGGCTGGTCAGTTTTACGTGTATAGGGCTGGTCAGTTTTACGTGTATAGGGCTGGTTAGTTTTACGTGTATAGGGTGGGTTTGTTGGTTGGTTGGTTTTATGTGTATAGAGCTGGTTGGTTGCTTGCTTGTTGGTTAGTTTTACGTGTATAGAGCTGGTTGGTTGGTTGGTTAGTTTTATGTGTATAGAGCTGGTTAGTTTTACGTGTATAGGGCTCGTTAGTTTTACGTGTATAGGGCTGGTCAGTTTTACGTGTATAGGGCTGGTCAGTTTTACGTGTATAGGGCTGGTTACTATTACGTGTTTAGGGCTGGTTAGTTTTACTTGTATAGGGGTGGTTAGTTTTACGTGTATAGGGCTGGTTAGTTTTACTTGTATAGGGCTGGTTAGTTTTACGTGTATAGGGCTGGTCAGTTTTACGTGTATAGGGCTGGTTACTTTTACGTGTATAGGGCTGGTTAAGTTTGCGTGTATAGGGCTGGTTAGTGTTACGTGTATAGGGTGGGTTTGTTGGTTGGTTGGTTTTATGTGTATAGAGCTGGTTGGTTGCTTGGTTGGTTGGGTAGTTTTACGTGTATAGAGCTGGTTAGTTTTTCGTGTATAGAGCTGGTTGGTTGGTTGGTTAGTTTAATGTGTATAGAGATGGTTAGTTTTACGTGTATAGGGCTGGTTAGTTTTACGCGTATAGGGCTCGTTAGTTTTACGTGTATAGGGCTGGTTAGTTTTGCGTGTATAGGGCTGGTCAGTTTTACGTGTATAGGGCTGGTTAATATTACGTGTATAGGGCTGGTTAAGTTTGCGTGTATAGGGCTGGTTAAGTTTGCGTGTATAGGGCTGGTTAGTGTTACGTGTACAGGGTGGGTTTGTTGGTTAATTGGTTTTATGTGTATAGAGCTGGTTGGTTGCTTGGTTTGTTGGGTAGTTTTACGTGTATAGAGCTGGTTAGTTTTACGTGTATAGAGCTGGTTGGTTGGTTGGTTAGTTAAATGTGTATAGAGCTGGTTAGTTTTACGTGTATAGGGCTGGTCAGTTTTACGTGTATAGGGCTGGTTAGTTTTGCGTGTATAGGGCTGGTTAGTTTTACGGGTATAGGGCTGGTTAGTTTTACGGGTATAGGGTGGGTTTGTTGGTTGGTTGGTTGGTTGGTTTTATGTGTATGGAGCTGGTTAGTTTTATGTGTATAGAGCTGGTTGGTTGGTTGGTAAGTTTTACGTGTATAGAGCTGGTTAGTTTTATGTGTATAGAGCTGGTTAGTTTTACGTGTATAGGGCTGTTCAGTTTTACGTGTATAGGGCTGGTCAGTTTTACGTGTATAGGGCTGGTTAGTTTTACGTGTATAGGGCTGGTTAGTTTTACGGGTATAGGGTGGGTTTGTTGGTTGGTTGGTTTTATGTGTATGGAGCTGGTTAGTTTTACGTGTATAGAGCTGGTTTGTTTGTTGGTTAGTTTTACGAGTATAGAGCTGGTTACTTTCATGTGTATAGAGCTGGTCAGTTTTACGTGTATAGGGCTGGTCAGTTTTACGTGTATAGGGCTGGTCAGTTTTACGTGTATAGGGCTGGTCAGTTTTACGTGTATAGGGCTGGTCAGTTTTACGTGTATAGGGCTGGTCAGTTTTACGTGTATAGGGCTGGTTAGTTTTACGTGTATAGGGCTGATCAGTTTTACGTGTATAGGGCTGGTCAGTTTTACGTGTATAGGGCTGGTTACTTTTACGTGTATAGGGCTGGTTAGTTTTACGTGTATAGGGCTGGTTAGTTTTACGTGTATAGGGCTGGTCAGTTTTACGTGTATAGGGCTGGTCAGTTTTACGTGTATAGGGCTGGTCAGTTTTACGTGTATAGGGCTGGTCAGTTTTACGTGTGTAGGGCTGGTTACTTTTACGTGTATAGGGCTGGTTAAGTTTGCGTGTATAGGGCTGGTTAGTGTTACGTGTATAGGGTGGGTTTGTTGGTTGGTTGGTTTTATGTGTATAGAGCTGGTTGGTTGCTTGCTTGTTGGTTAGTTTTACGTGTATAGAGCTGGTTAGTTTTACGTGTATAGAGCTGGTTGGTTGGTTGGTTGGTTAGTTTTATGTGTATAGAGCTGGTTAGTTTTACGTGTATAGGGCTCTTTAGTTTTACGTGTATAGAGCTGGTCAGTTTTACGTGTATAGAGCTGGTCAGTTTTACGTGTATAGGGCTGGTTACTTTTACGTGTATAAGGCTGGTTAGTTTTACCTGTATGGAACTGGTTAGTTTTACGTGTATAGGGCTGGTCAGTTTTACGTGTATAGGGCTGGTCAGTTTTACGTGTATAGGGCTGGTTACTGTTACGTGTATAGGGCTGATTAAGTTTGCGTGTATAGGGCTGGTTAGTGTTACGTGTATAGGGTGGGTTTGTTGGTTGGTTGGTTTTATGTGTATAGAGCTGGTTGGTTGCTTGGTTGGTTGGGTAGTTTTACGTGTATAGAGCTGGTTAGTTTTACGCGTATAGAGCTGGTTGGTTGGTTGGTTAGTTTTATGTGTATAGAGCTGGTTAGTTTTACGTGTATAGGGCTCGTTAGTTTTACGTGTATAGGGCTGGTCAGTTTTACGTGTATAGGGCTGGTTAGTTTTACGTGTATAGGGCTGGTCAGTTTTACGTGTATAGGGCTGGTCAGTTTTACGTGTATAGGGCTGGTTAGTTTTACGTGTATAGGGTGGGTTAGTTGGTTGGTTGGTTTTATGTGTATAGAGCTGGTTGGTTGCTTGCTTGTTGGTTAGTTTTACGTGTATAGAGCTGGTTGGTTGGTTGGTTAGTTTTATGTGTATAGAGCTGGTTAGTTTTACGTGTATAGGGCTCGTTAGTTTTACGTGTATAGGGCTGGTCAGTTTTACGTGTATAGGGCTGGTCAGTTTTACGTGTATAGGGCTGGTTACTATTACGTGTTTAGGGCTGGTTAGTTTTACTTGTATAGGGCTGGTTAGTTTTACGTGTATAGGGCTGGTTAGTTTTACTTGTATAGGGCTGGTTAGTGTTACGTGTATAGGGCTGGTCAGTTTTACGTGTATAGGGCTGGTTACTTTTACGTGTATAGGGCTGGTTAAGTTTGCGTGTATAGGGCTGGTTAGTGTTACGTGTATAGGGTGGGTTTGTTGGTTGGTTGGTTTTATGTGTATAGAGCTGGTTGGTTGCTTGGTTGGTTGGGTAGTTTTACGTGTATAGAGCTGGTTAGTTTTACGTGTATAGAGCTGGTTGGTTGGTTGGTTAGTTTAATGTGTATAGAGATGGTTAGTTTTACGTGTATAGGGCTGGTTAGTTTTACGCGTATAGGGCTCGTTAGTTTTACGTGTATAGGGCTGGTTAGTTTTGCGTGTATAGGGCTGGTCAGTTTTACGTGTATAGGGCTGGTTAATATTACGTGTATAGGGCTGGTTAAGTTTGCGTGTATAGGGCTTGTTAAGTTTGCGTGTATAGGGCTGGTTAGTGTTACGTGTACAGGGTGGGTTTGTTGGTTAATTGGTTTTATGTGTATAGAGCTGGTTGGTTGCTTGGTTTGTTGGGTAGTTTTACGTGTATAGAGCTGGTTAGTTTTACGTGTATAGAGCTTGTTGGTTGGTTGGTTAGTTAAATGTGTATAGAGCTGGTTAGTTTTACGTGTATAGGGCTGGTCAGTTTTACGTGTATAGAGCTGGTTGGTTGGTTGGTTAGTTTTATGTGTATAGAGCTGGTTAGTTTTACGTGTATAGGGCTCGTTAGTTTTACGTGTATAGGGCTGTTCAGTTTTACGTGTATAGGAATGGTCAGTTTTACGTGTATAGGGATGGTTACTTTTACGTGTATAAGGCTGGTTAGTTTTACCTGTATGGAACTGGTTAGTTTTACGTGTATAGGGCTGGTTACTTTTACGTGTATAGGGCTGATTAAGTTTGCGTGTATAGGGCTGGTTAGTGTTACATGTATAGGGTGGATTTGTTGGTTGGTTGGTTTTATGTGTGTAGAGCTGGTTGGTTGCTTGGTTTGTTGGGTAGTTTTACGTGTATAGAGCTGGTTAGTTTTACGTGTATAGAGCTGGTTGGTTGGTTGGTTAGTTTAATGTGTATAGAGCTGGTTAGTTTTACGTGTATAGGGCTGGTCAGTTTTACGTGTATAGGGCTGGTCAGTTTTACGTGTAAAGGGCTGGTCAGTTTTATGTGTATAGGGCTGGTCAGTTGTACGTGTATAGCGCTGGTCAGTTTTACGCGTATAGGGCTGGTCAGTTTTACGTGTATAGGGCTGGTCAGTTTTACGTGTATATGGCTGGTTAGTTTTGCGTGTATAAGGCTGGTTAGTTTTGCGTGTATAGGGCTGGTTAGTTTTACGGGTATAGGGCTGGTTAGTTTTACGGGTATAGGGTGGGTTTGTTGGTTGGTTGGTTTTATGTGTATGGAGCTGGTTAGTTTTATGTGTATTGAACTGGTTGGTTGGTTGGTAAGTTTTACGTGTATAGAGCTGGTTAGTTTTATGTGTATAGAGCTGGTTAGTTTTACGTGTATAGGGCTGGTCAGTTTTACGTGTATAGGGCTGGTCAGTTTTACGTGTATAGGGCTGGTTAGTTTTACGTGTATAGGGCTGGTTAGTTTTACAGGTATAGGGTGGGTTTGTTGGTTGGTTGGTTTTATGTGTATGGAGCTGGTTCGTTTTACGTGTATAGAGCTGGTTTGTTTGTTGGTTACTTTTACGAGTATAGAGCTGGTTACTTTTATGTGTATAGAGCTGGTCAGTTTTACGTGTATAGGGCTGGTCAGTTTTATGTGTATAGGGCTGGTCAGTTTTACGTGTATAGGCCTGGTTACTTTTACGTGTATAGGGCTGGTTAGTTTTACCTGTATAGGGCTGGTTAGTTTTACGTGTATAGGGCTGGTCAGTTTTACGTGTATAGGGCTGGTTAGTTTTACGTGTATAGGGCTGGTCAGTTTTACGTGTATAGGGCTGGTTACTTTTACGTGTATAGGGCTGGTTACTTTTACGTGTATAGGGCTGGTTACTTTTACGTGTATAGGGCTGGTCAGTTTCACGTGTATAGGGCTGGTCAGTTTTACGTGTATAGGGCTGGTCAGTTTTACGTGTGTAGGGCTGGTTACTTTTACGTGTGTAGGGCTGGTTACTTTTACGTGTATAGGGCTGGTTAAGTTTGCGTGTATAGGGCTGGTTAGTGTTACGTGTATTGGGTGTGTTTGTTGGTTGGTTGGTTTTATGTGTATAGAGCTGGTTGGTTGCTTGCTTGTTGGTTAGTTTTACGTGTATAGAGCTGGTTAGTTTTACGTGTATAGAGCTGGTTGGTTGGTTGATTAGTTTTATGTGTATAGAGCTGGTTAGTTTTACGTGTATAGGGCTCATTAGTTTTACGTGTATAGGGCTGGTCAGTTTTACGTGTATAGGAATGGTCAGTTTTACGTGTATAGGGCTGGTTACTTTTACGTGTATAAGGCTGGTTAGTTTTACCTGGATGAAGCTGGTTAGTTTTATGTGTATAGGGCTGGTCAGTTTTACGTGTATAGGGCTGGTCAGTTTTACTTGTATAGGGCTGGGTACTTTTACGTGTATAGGGCTGGTTAAGTTTGCGTGTATAGGGCTGGTTAGTGTTACGTGTATAGGGTGGGTTTGTTGGTTGGTTGGTTTTATGTGTATAGAGCTGGTTGGTTGCTTGGTTGGTTGGGTAGTTTTACGAGTATAGAGCTGGTTAGTTTTACGTGTATAGAGCTGGTTGGTTGGTTGGTTAGTTAAATGTGTATAGAGCTGGTTAGTTTCACGTGTATAGGGCTGGTCAGTTTTACGTGTATAGGGCTGGTCAGTTTTACTTGTATAGGGCTGGTTACTTTTACGTGTATAGGGCTGGTTAAGTTTGCGTGTATAGGGCTGGTTAGTGTTACGTGTATAGGGTGGGTTTGTTGGTTGGTTGGTTTTATGTGTATAGAGCTGGTTGGTTGCTTGGTTGGTTGGGTAGTTTTACGAGTATAGAGCTGGTTAGTTTTACGTGTATAGAGCTGGTTGGTTGGTTGGTTAGTTAAATGTGTATAGAGCTGGTTAGTTTTACGTGTATAGGGCTGGTCAGTTTTACGTGTATAGGGCTGGTTAGTTTTACGTGTATAGGGCTGGTCAGTTTTACGTGAATAGGGCTGGTCAGTTTTACGTGAATAGGGCTGGTCAGTTTTACGTATATAGGGCTGGTCAGTTTTACGTGAATAGGGCTGGTCAGTTTTATGTGTATAGGGATCGTTAGTTTTACGTGTATAGGGCTGGTTAGTTTTGCGTGTATAGGGCCGGTCAGTTTTACGTGTATAGGGCTGGATACTATTACGTGTATAGGGCTGGTTAAGTTTGCGTGTATAGGGCTGGTTAGTGTTACGTGTACAGGGTGGGTTTGTTGGTTAATTGGTTTTATGTGTATAGAGCTGGTTGGTTGCTTGGTTTGTTGGGTAGTTTTACGTGTATAGAGCTGGTTAGTTTTACGTGTATAGAGCTGGTTGGTTGGTTGGTTAGTTAAATGTGTATAGAGCTGGTTAGTTTTACGTGAATAGGGCCGGTCAGTTTTAAGTGTATAGGGCTGGTCAGTTTTACGTGTATAGGGCTGGTCAGTTTTACGTGAATAGGGCTGGTCAGTTTTACGTGTATAGGGCTGGTTAGTTTTACATGTATAGGGCTGGTCAGTTTTACGTGTATAGGGCTGGTCAGTTTTACGTATATAGGGCTGGTTAGTTTTGCGTGTATAGGGATGGTTAGTTTTACGTGTATAGGGCTGGTCAGTTTTACGTGTATAGGGCTGGTTAGTTTTGCGTGTACAGGGCTGGTTAGTTTTACGGGTATAGGGCTTGTTAGTTTTACGGGTATAGGGTGGGTTTGTTGGTTGGTTGGTTTTATGTGTATGGAGCTGGTTAGTTTTATGTGTATAGAGCTGGTTGGTTGGTTGGTTAGTTTTACGTGTATAGAGCGGGTTAGTTTTACATGTATAGGGCTGGTTACTTTTACGTGTATAGGGCTGGTCACTTTCACGTGTATAGGGCTGGTTAGTTTTACGTGTATAGGTGCTGATTAGTTTTACGTGTATAGGGCTGGTTAGTTTTACGTGTATAGGGCTGGTTAGTTTTACGTGTATAGGGCTGGTCAGTTTTACGTGTATAGGGCTGGTTAGTTTTACGTGTATAGGGTGGGTTTGTTGGTCGGTTGGTTTTATGTGTATAGAGCTGGTTGGTTGCTTGCTTGTTGGTTAGTTTTACGTGTATAGAGCTGGTTGGTTGGTTGGTTAGTTTTATGTGTATAGAGCTGGTTAGTTTTACGTGTATAGGGCTCGTTAGTTTTACGTGTATAGGGCTGGTCAGTTTTACGTGTATAGGGCTGGTCAGTTTTACGTGTATAGGGCTGGTTACTATTACGTGTTTAGGGCTGGTTAGTTTTACTTGTATAGGGCTGGTTAGTTTTACGTGTATAGGGCTGGTTACTTTTACTTGTATAGGGCTGGTTAGTTTTACGTGTATAGGGCTGGTCAGTTTTACGTGTATAGGGCTGGTTACTTTTACGTGTATAGGGCTGGTTACTTTTACGTGTATAGGGCTGGTTAAGTTTGCGTGTATAGGGCTGGTTAGTGTTACGTGTATAGGGTGGGTTTGTTGGTTGGTTGGTTTTATGTGTATAGAGCTGGTTGGTTGCTTGGGCGGTTGGGTAGTTTTACGTGTATAGAGCTGGTTAGTTTTACGTGTATAGAGCTGGTTGGTTGGTTGGTTGGTTAGTTTAATGTGTATAGAGCTGGTTAGTTTTACGTGTATAGGGCTGGTTAGTTTTACGCTTATAGGGCTCGTTAGTTTTACGTGTATAGGGCTGGTTAGTTTTGCGTGTATAGGGCTGGTCAGTTTTACGTGTATAGGGCTGGTTACTATTACGTGTATAGGGCTGGTTAAGTTTGCGTGTATAGGGCTGGTTAGTGTTACGTGTACAGGGTGGGTTTGTTGGTTAATTGGTTTTATGTGTATAGAGCTGGTTGGTTGCTTGGTTTGTTGGGTAGTTTTACGTGTATAGAGCTGGTTAGTTTTACGTGTATAGAGCTGGTTGGTTGGTTAGCTAAATGTGTATAGAGCTGCTTAGTTTTACGTGTATAGGGCTGGTCAGTTTTATGTGTATAGAGCTGGTTGGTTGGTTAGTTTTATGTGTATAGAGCTGGTTAGTTTTACGTGTATAGGGCTCGTTAGTTTTACGTGTATAGGGCTGGTCAGTTTTACGTGTATAGGAATGGTCAGTTTTAAGTGTATAGGGCTGGTTACTTTTACGTGTATAAGGCTGGTTAGTTTTACCTGTATGGAACTGGTTAGTTTTACGTGTATAGGGCTGGTTACTTTTACGTGTATAGGGCTGATTAAGTTTGCGTGTATAGGGCACGTTAGTGTTACATGTATAGGGTGGGTTTGTTGGTTGGTTGGTTTTATGTGTGTAGAGCTGGTTGGTTGCTTGGTTTGTTGGGTAGTTTTACGTGTATAGAGCTGGTTAGTTTTACGTGTATAGAGCTGGTTGGTTGGTTGGTTAGTTTAATGTGTATAGAGCTGGTTAGTTTTACGTGTATAGGGCTGGTCAGTTTTACGTGTATAGGGCTGGTCAGTTTTACGTGTAAAGGGCTGGTCAGTTTTATGTGTATAGGGCTGGTCAGTTGTACGTGTATAGGGCTGGTAAGTTTTACGTGTATAGGGCTGGTCAGTTTTACGTGTATAGGGCTGGTTAGTTTTGCGTGTATAGGGCTGGTTAGTTTTGCGTGTATAGGGCTGGTTAGTTTTACGGGTATAGGGCTGGTTAGTTTTACGGGTATAGGGTGGGTTTGTTGGTTGGTTGGTTGGTTGGTTTTATGTGTATGGAGCTGGTTAGTTTTATGTGTATAGAACTGGTTGGTTGGTTGGTAAGTTTTACGTGTATAGAGCTAGTTAGTTTTATGTGTATAAAGCTGGTTAGTTTTACGTGTATAGGGCTGGTCAGTTTTACGTGTATAGGGCTGGTCAGTTTTACGTGTATAGGGCTGGTTAGTTTCACGTGTATAGGGCTGGTTAGTTTTACGGGTATAGGGTGGGTTTGTTGGTTGGTTGGTTTTATGTGTATGGAGCTGGTTAGTTTTACGTGTATAGAGCTGGTTTGTTTGTTGGTTACTTTTACGAGTATAGAGCTGGTTACTTTTATGTGTATAGAGCTGGTCAGTTTTACGTGTATAGGGCTGGTCAGTTTTACGTGTATAGGGCTGGTCATTTTTACGTGTATAGGGCTGGTCATTTTTACGTGTATAGGGCTGGTCAGTTTTACGTGTATAGGGCTGGTTACTTTTACGTGTATAGGGCTGGTTACTTTTACATGTATAGGGCTGGTTAGTTTTACGTGTATAGGGCTGGTCAGTTTTACGTGTATAGGGCTGGTCAGTTTTACGTGTATAGGGCTGGTTACTTTTACGTGTATAGGGCTGGTTAAGTTTGCGTGTATAGGGCTGGTTAGTGTTACGTGTATAGGGTGGGTTTGTTGGTTGGTTGGTTTTATGTGTATAGAGCTGGTTGGTTGCTTGCTTGTTGGTTAGTTTTACGTGTATAGAGCTGGTTAGTTTTACGTGTATAGAGCTGGTTGGTTGGTTGATTAGTTTTATGTGTATAGAGCTGGTTAGTTTTACGTGTATAGGGCTCGTTAGTTTTACGTGTATAGGGCTGGTCAGTTTTACGTGTATAGGAATGGTCAGTTTTACGTGTATAGGGCTGGTTACTTTTACGTGTATAGGGCTGGTTAGTTTTACGGGTATAGGGTGGGTTTGTTGACTGGTTGGTTGGTTTTATGTGTATGGAGCTGGTTACTTTTATGTGTATAGAGCTGGTTGGTTGGTTGGTCAGTTTTACGTGTATAGGGCTGGTCAGTTTTACGTGTATATGGCTGGTCAGTTTTACGTGTATAGGGCTGGTCAGTTTTACGTGTGTAGGGCTGGTTACTTTTACGTGTATAGGGCTGGTTAAGTTTGCGTGTATAGGGCTGGTTAGTGTTACGTGTATAGGGTGGGTTTGTTCGTTGGTTGGTTTTACGTGTATAGAGCTGGTTAGTTTTACGTGTATAGAGCTGGTTGGTTGGTTGATTAGTTTTATGTGTATAGAGCTGGTTAGTTTTATGTGTATAGGGCTGGTCAGTTTTACGTGTATAGGGCTGGTCAGTTTTACGTGTATAGGGCTGGTCAGTTTTACTTGTATAGGGCTGGTTAAGTTTGCGTGTATAGGGCTGGTTAAGTTTGCGTGTATAGGGCTGGTTAGTGTTACGTGTATAGGGTGGGTTTGTTGGTTGGTTGGTTTTATGTGTATAGAGCTGGTTGGTTGCTTGGTTGGTTGGGTAGTTTTACGAGTATAGAGCTGGTTAGTTTTACGTGTATAGAGCTGGTTGGTTGGTTGGTTAGTTAAATGTGTATAGAGCTGGTTAGTTTCACGTGTATAGGGCTGGTCAGTTTTACGTGTATATGGCTGGTCAGTTTTACTTGTATAGGGCTGGTTACTTTTACGTGTATAGGGCTGGTTAAGTTTGCGTGTATAGGGCTGGTTAGTGTTACGTGTATAGGGTGGGTTTGTTGGTTGGTTGGTTTTATGTGTATAGAGCTGGTTGGTTGCTTGGTTGGTTGGGTAGTTTTACGAGTATAGAGCTGGTTAGTTTTACGTGTATAGAGCTGGTTGGTTGGTTGGTTAGTTAAATGTGTATAGAGCTGGTTAGTTTTACGTGTATAGGGCTGGTCAGTTTTACGTGTATAGGGCTGGTCAGTTTTACGTGTATAGGGCTGGTCAGTTTTACGTGTATAGGGCGGGTCAGTTTTACGTGAATAGGGCTGGTCAGTTTTCCGTGTATAGGGCTCGTTAGTTTTACGTGTATAGGGCTGGTTAGTTTTGCGTGTATAGGGCTGGTCAGTTTTTCGTGCATAGGGCTGGATACTATTACGTGTATAGGGCTGGTTAAGTTTGCGTGTACAGGGCTGGTTAGTGTTACGTGTACAGGGTGGGTTTGTTGGTTAAATGGTTTTATGTGTATAGAGCTGGTTGGTTGCTTGGTTTGTTGGGTAGTTTTACGTGTATAGAGCTGGTTAGTTTTACGTGTATAGAGCTGGTTGGTTGGTTGGTTAGTTAGTTAAATGTGTATAGAGCTGGTTAGTTTTACGTGTATAGGGCTGGTCAGTTTTACGTGTATAGGGCTGGTCAGTTTTACGTGTATAGGGCTGGTCAGTTTTACGTGAATAGGGCTGGTCAGTTTTACGTGTATAGGGCTGGTTAGTTTTACATGTATAGGGCAGGTCAGTTTTACGTGTATAGGGCTGGTCAGTTTTACGTGTATAGGGCTTGTTAGTTTTGCGTGTATAGGGATGGTTAGTTTTACGTGTATAGGGCTAGTCAGTTTTACGTGTATAGGGCTGGTTAGTTTTGCGTGTACAGGGCTGGTTAGTTTTACGGGTATAGGGCTGGTTAGTTTTACGGGTATAGGGTGGGTTTGTTGGTTGGTTGGTTTTATGTGTATGGAGCTGGTTAGTTTTATGTGTATAGAGCTGGTTGGTTGGTTGGTTAGTTTTACGTGTATAGAGCAGGTTAGTTTTACATGTATAGGGCTGGTTACTTTTACGTGTATAGGGCTGGTCACTTTCACGTGTATAGGGCTGGTTAGTTTTACGTGTATAGGTGCTGATTAGTTTGACGTGTATAGGGCTGGTTAGTTTTACATGTATAGGGCTGGTTAGTTTTACGTGTATAGGGCTGGTCAGTTTTACGTGTACAGGGCTGGTCAGTTTTATGTGTATAGGGATGGTTAGTTTTGCGTGTATAGGGATGGTGAGTTTTACGGGTATAGGGCTGGTTAGTTTTACGGGTATAGGGTGGGTTTGTTGATTGGTTGGTTGGTTTTATGTGTATGGAGCTGGTTACTTTTATGTGTATAGAGCTGGTTTGTTGGTTGGTCAGTTTTACGTGTATAGGGCTGGTCAGTTTTACGTGTATAGGGCTGGTCAGTTTTACGTGTATAGGGCTGGTCAGTTTTACGTGTGTAGGGCTGGTTACTTTTACGTGTATAGGGCTGGTTAAGTTTGCGTGTATAGGGCTGGTTAGTGTTACGTGTATAGGGTGGGTTTGTTCGTTGGTTGGTTTTACGTGTATAGAGCTTGTTAGTTTTACGTGTATAGAGCTGGTTGGTTGGTTGATTAGTTTTATGTGTATAGAGCTGGTTAGTTTTACGTGTATAGGGCTCGTTAGTTTTACGTGTATGAAACTGGTTAGTTTTATGTGTATAGGGCTGGTCAGTTTTACGTGTATAGGGCTGGTCAGTTTTACGTGTATAGGGCTGGTCAGTTTTACTTGTATAGGGCTGGTTAAGTTTGCGTGTATAGGGCTGGTTAAGTTTGCGTGTATAGGGCTGGTTAGTGTTACGTGTATAGGGTGGGTTTGTTGGTTGGTTGGTTTTATGTGTATAGAGCTGGTTGGTTGCTTGGTTGTTTGGGTAGTTTTACGAGTACAGAGCTGGTTAGTTTTACGTGTATAGAGCTGGTTGGTTGGTTGGTTAGTTAAATGTGTATAGAGCTGGTTAGTTTCACGTGTATAGGGCTGGTCAGTTTTACGTGTATACGGCTGGTCAGTTTTACTTGTATAGGGCTGGTTACTTTTACGTGTATAGGGCTGGTTAAGTTTGCGTGTATAGGGCTGGTTAGTGTTACGTGTATAGGGTGGGTTTGTTGGTTGGTTGGTTTTATGTGTATAGAGCTGGTTGGTTGCTTGGTTGGTTGGGTAGTTTTACATGTATAGAGCTGGTTAGTTTTACGTGTATAGAGCTGGTTGGTTGGTTGGTTAGTTAAATGTGTATTGAGCTGGTTAGTTTTACGTGTATAGGGCTGGTCAGTTTTACGTGTATAGGGCTGGTCAGTTTTACGTGTATAGGGCTGGTCAGTTTTACGTGAATAGGGCTGGTCAGTTTTACGTGTATAGGGCTGGTCAGTTTTACGTGAATAGGGCTGGTCAGTTTTACGTGTATAGGGCTCGTTAGTTTTACGTGTATAGGGCTGGTTAGTTTTGCGTGTATAGGGCTGGTCAGTTTTACGTGTATAGGGCTGGATACTATTACGTGTATAGGGCTGGTTAAGTTTGCGTGTATAGGGCTGGTTAGTGTTACGTGTACAGGGTGGGTTTGTTGGTTAATTGGTTTTATGTGTATAGAGCTGGTTGGTTGCTTGGTTTGTTGGGTAGTTTTACGTGTATAGAGCTGGTTAGTTTTACGTGTATAGAGCTGGTTGGTTGGTTGGTTAGTTAAATGTGTATAGAGCTGGTTAGTTTTACGTGTATAGGGCTGGTCAGTTTTACGTGTATAGGGCTGGTCAGTTTTACGTGTATAGGGCTGGTCAGTTTTACGTGAATAGAACTGGTCAGTTTTACGTGTATAGGGCTGGTTAGTTTTACATGTATAGGGCTGGTCAGTTTTACGTGTATAGGGCTGGTCAGTTTTACGTGTATAGGGCTGGTTAGTTTTGCGTGTATAGGGATGGTTAGTTTTACGTGTATAGAGCTGGTCAGTTTTACGTGTATAGGGCTGGTTAGTTTTACGTGTACAGGGCTGGTTAGTTTTACGGGTATAGGGCTGGTTAGTTTTACGGGTATAGGGTGGGTTTGTTGGTTGGTTGGTTATATGTGTATGGAGCTGGTTAGTTTTATGTGTATAGAGCTGGTTGGGTGGTTGGTTAGTTTTACGTGTATAGAGCAGGTTAGTTTTACATGTATAGGGCTGGTTACTTTTACGTGTATAGGGCTGGTCACTTTCACGTGTATAGGGCTGGTTAGTTTTACGTGTATAGGTGCTGATTAGTTTTACGTGTATAGGGCTGGTTAGTTTTACGTGTATAGGGCTGGTCAGTTTTACGTGTACAGGGCTGGTCAGTTTTATGTGTATAGGGATGGTTAGTTTTGCGTGTATAGGGCTGGTGAGTTTTACGGGTATAGGGCTGGTTAGTTTTACGTATATAGGGCTGGTCAGTTTTACATGTATAGGGCTGGTCAGTTTTACGTGTATAGGGCTGGTCAGTTTTACGTGTATAGGGCTGGTTAGTTTTACGTGTATAGGGCTGGTCAGTTTTACGTGTGTAGGGCTGGTTACTTTTACGTGTATAGGGTGGGTTTGTTGGTTGGTTGGTTTTACGTGTATAGAGCTGGTTAGTTTTACGTGTATAGAGCTGGTTGGTTGGTTGATTAGTTTTATGTGTATAGAGCTGGTTAGTTTTATGTGTATAGGGCTCGTTAGTTTTATGTGTATAGGGCTGGTCAGTTTTACGTGTATAGGGCTGGTTTCTTTTACGTGTATAGGGCTGGTTAGTTTTACGTGTATAGGGCTGATTAGTTTTACGTGTATAGGGCTGGTTAGTTTTACGTGTATAGGGCTGATTAGTTTTACGTGTATAGGGCTGGTTAGTTTTACGTGTATAGGGCTGGTTAGTTTTATGTGTATAGGGCTGGTCAGTTTTACGTGTAAAGGGCTGGTCAGTTTTACGTGTATAGGGCTGGTCAGTTTTACGTGTACAGGGCTGGTCAGTTTTACGTGTATAGGGCTGGTCAGTTTTACGTGTACAGGGCTGGTTAGTTGTGCGTGTATAGGAATGGTGAGTTTTACGGGTATAGGGCTGGTTAGTTTTACGGGTATAGGGTGGGTTTGTTGGTTGGTTGGTTGGTTTTATGTGTATGGAGCTGGTTACTTTTATGTGTATAGTGCTGGTTGGTTGGTTTGATAAGTTTTACGTGTATAGAGCTGGTTAGTTGTATGTGTATAGAGCTGGTTAGTTTTACGTGTATAGAGCTGGTTAGTTTTACGTGTACAGGGCTGGTCAGTTTTACGTGTATAGGGCTGGTCAGTTTTACGTGTATAGGGCTGGTCAGTTTTACGTGTATAGGGCTGGTCAGTTTTACGTGTATAGGGCTGGTCAGTTTTACGTGTATAGGGCTGGTCAGTTTTACGTATATAGGGCTGGTCAGTTTTACATGTATAGGGCTGGTCAGTTTTACGTGTATAGGGCTGGTCAGTTTTACGTGTATAGGGCTGGTTAGTTTTACGTGTATAGGGCTGGTCAGTTTTACGTGTATAGGGCTGGTTAGTTTTACGTGTATAGGGCTGGTCAGTTTTACGTGTATAGGGCTGGTCAGTTTTACGTGTATAGGGCTGGTTATGTTTGCGTGTATAGGGCTGGTTAGTGTTACGTGTATAGGGTGGGTTTGTTGGTTGGTTGGTTTTACGTGTATAGAGCTGGTTAGTTTTACGTGTATAGAGCTGGTTGGTTGGTTGATTAGTTTTATGTGTATAGAGCTGGTTAGTTTTACGTGTATAGGGCTCGTTAGTTTTACGTGTATAGGGCTGGTCAGTTTTACGTGTATAGGAATTGTCAGTTTTACGTGTATAGGGCTGGTTACTTTTACGTGTATAAGGCTGGTTAGTTTTACCTGTATAGAACTGGTTAGTTTTAAGTGTATAGGGCTGGTCAGTTTTACGTGTACAGGGCTGGTCAGTTTTACATGTATAGGGCTGGTCAGTTTTACGTGTATAGGGCTGGTTAAGTTTGCGTGTATAGGGCTGGTTAGTGTTACGTGTATAGGGTGGGTTTGTTGGTTGGTTGGTTTTATGTGTATAGAGCTGGTTGGTTGCTTGGCTGGTTGGGTAGTTTTACGAGTATAGAGCTGGTTAGTTTAAAGTGTACAGAGCTGGTTGGTTGGTTGGTTAGTTTTATGTGTATAGAGCTGGTTAGTTTTACGTGTATAGGGCTCGTTAGTTTTACGTGTATAGAGCTGGTTAGTTTAACGTGTATAGAGCTGGTTGGTTGGTTGGTTAGTTTTACGTGTATAGGGCTGGTCAGTTTTACGTGTATAGGGCTGGTCAGTTTTACGTGAATAGGGCTGGTCAGTTTTACGTGTATAGGGCTCGTTAGTTTTACGTGTATAGGGCTGGTTAGTTTTGCGTGTATAGGGCTGGTCAGTTTTACGTGTATAGGGCTGGATACTATTACGTGTATAGGGCTGGTTAAGTTTGCGTGTACAGGGCTGGTTAGTGTTACGTGTACAGGGTGGGTTTGTTGGTTAAATGGTTTTATGTGTATAGAGCTGGTTGGTTGCTTGGTTTGTTGGGTAGTTTTACGTGTATAGAGCTGGTTAGTTTTACGTGTATAGAGCTGGTTGGTTGGTTGGTTAGTTAGTTAAATGTGTATAGAGCTGGTTAGTTTTACGTGTATAGGGCTGGTCAGTTTTACGTGTATAGGGCTGGTCAGTTTTACGTGTATAGGGCTGGTCAGTTTTACGTGAATAGGGCTGGTCAGATTTACGTGTATAGGGCTGGTTAGTTTTACATGTATAGGGCTGGTCAGTTTTACGTGTATAGGGCTGGTCAGTTTTACGTGTATAGGGCTGGTTAGTTTTGCGTGTATAGGGATGGTTAGTTTTACGTGTATAGGGCTGGTCAGTTTTACGTGTATAGGGCTGGTTAGTTTTGCGTGTACAGGGCTGGTTAGTTTTACGGGTATAGGGCTGGTTAGTTTTACGGGTATAGGGTGGGTTTGTTGGTTGGTTGGTTTTATGTGTATGGAGCTGGTTAGTTTTATGTGTATAGAGCTGGTTGGTTGGTTGGTTAGTTTTACGTGTATAGAGCAGGTTAGTTTTACATGTATAGGGCTGGTCACTTTCACGTGTATAGGGCTGGTTAGTTTTACGTGTATAGGTGCTGATTAGTTTTACGTGTATAGGGCTGGTTAGTTTTACATGTATAGGGCTGGTTAGTTTTACGTGTATAGGGCTGGTCAGTGTTACGTGTACAGGGCTGGTCAGTTTTATGTGTATAGGGATTGTTAGTTTTGCGTGTATAGGGATGGTGAGTTTTACGGGTATAGGGCTGGTTAGTTTTACGGGTATAGGGTGGGTTTGTTGATTGGTTGGTTGGTTTTATGTGTATTGAGCTGGTTACTTTTATGTGTATAGAGCTGGTTGGTTGGTTGGTCAGTTTTACGTGTATAGGGCTGGTCAGTTTTACGTGTATAGGGCTGGTCAGTTTTACGTGTATAGGGCTGGTCAGTTTTACGTGTGTAGGGCTGGTTACTTTTACGTGTATAGGGCTGGTTAAGTTTGCGTGTATAGGGCTGGTTAGTGTTACGTGTATAGGGTGGGTTTGTTCGTTGGTTGGTTTTACGTGTATAGAGCTGGTTAGTTTTACGTGTATAGAGCTGGTTGGTTGATTAGTTTTATGTGTATAGAGCTGGTTAGTTTTACGTGTATAGGGCTCGTTAGTTTTACGTGTATGAAACTGGTTAGTTTTATGTGTATAGGGCTGGTCAGTTTTACGTGTATAGGGCTGGTCAGTTTTACGTGTATAGGGCTGGTCAGTTTTACTTGTATAGGGCTGGTTAAGTTTGCGTGTATAGGGCTGGTTAAGTTTGCGTGTATAGGGCTGGTTAGTGTTACGTGTATAGGGTGGGTTTGTTGGTTGGTTGGTTTTATGTGTATAGAGCTGGTTGGTTGCTTGGTTGGTTGGGTAGTTTTACGAGTACAGAGCTGGTTAGTTTTACGTGTATAGAGCTGGTTGGTTGGTTGGTTAGTTAAATGTGTATAGAGCTGGTTAGTTTCACGTGTATAGGGCTGGTCAGTTTTACGTGTATAGGGCTGGTCAGTTTTACTTGTATAGGGCTGGTTACTTTTACGTGTATAGGGCTGGTTAAGTTTGCGTGTATAGGGCTGGTTAGTGTTACGTGTATAGGGTGGGTTTGTTGGTTGGTTGGTTTTATGTGTATAGAGCTGGTTGGTTGCTTGGTTGGTTGGGTAGTTTTACGAGTATAGAGCTGGTTAGTTTTACGTGTATAGAGCTGGTTGGTTGGTTGGTTAGTTAAATGTGTATAGAGCTGGTTAGTTTTACGTGTATAGGGCTGGTCAGTTTTACGTGTATAGGGCTGGTCAGTTATACGTGAATAGGGCTGGTCAGTTTTACATGTATAGGGCTTGTCAGTTTTACGTGAATAGGGCTGGTCAGTTTTACGTGTATAGGGCTCGTTAGTTTTACGTGTATAGGGCTGGTTAGTTTTGCGTGTATAGGGCTGGTCAGTTTTACGTGTATAGGGCTGGATACTATTACGTGTATAGGGCTGGTTAAGTTTGCGTGTATAGGGCTGGTTAGTGTTACGTGTACAGGGTGGGTTTGTTGGTTAATTGGTTTTATGTGTATAGAGCTGGTTGGTTGCTTGGTTTGTTGGGTAGTTTTACGTGTATAGAGCTGGTTAGTTTTACGTGTATAGAGCTGGTTGGTTGGTTGGTTAGTTAAATGTGTATAGAGCTGGTTAGTTTTACGTGTATAGGGCTGGTCAGTTTTACGTGTATAGGGCTGGTCAGTTTTACGTGTATAGGGCTGGTCAGTTTTACGTGAATAGAACTGGTCAGTTTTACGTGTATAGGGCTGGTTAGTTTTACATGTATAGGGCTGGTCAGTTTTACGTGTATAGGGCTGGTCAGTTTTACGTGTATAGGGCTGGTTAGTTTTGCGTGTATAGGGATGGTTAGTTTTACGTGTATAGGGCTGGTCAGTTTTACGTGAATAGGGCTGGTTAGTTTTACGTGTACAGGGCTGGTTAGTTTTACGGGTATAGGGCTGGTTAGTTTTACGGGTATAGGGTGGGTTTGTTGGTGGGTTGGTTATATGTGTATGGAGCTGGTTAGTTTTATGTGTATAGAGCTGGTTGGGTGGTTGGTTAGTTTTACGTGTATAGAGCAGGTTACTTTTACATGTATAGGGCTGGTTACTTTTACGTGTATAGGGCTGGTCACTTTCACGTCTATAGGGCTGGTTAGTTTTACGTGTATAGGTGCTGAGTAGTTTTACGTGTATAGGGCTGGTTAGTTTTACGTGTATAGGGCTGGTTAGTTTTACGTGTATAGGGCTGGTCAGTTTTACGTGTACAGGGCTGGTCAGTTTTATGTGTATAGGGATGGTTAGTTTTGCGTGTATAGGGCTGGTGAGTTTTACGGGTATAGGGCTGGTTAGTTTTACGGGTATAGGGTGGGTTTGTTGATTGGTTGGTTGGTTTTATGTGTATGGAGCTGGTTACTTTTATGTGTATAGAGCTGGTTGGTTGGTTGGTCAGTTTTACGTGTATAGGGCTGGTCAGCTTTACGTGTATAGGGCTGGTCAGTTTTACGTGTATAGGGCTGGTCAGTTTTACGTGTGTAGGGCTGGTTACTTTTACGTGTATAGGGCTGGTTAAGTTTGCGTGTATAGGGCTGGTTATTGTTACGTGTATAGGGTGGGTTTGTTGGTTGGTTGGTTTTACGTGTATAGAGCTGGTTAGTTTTACGTGTATAGAGCTGGTTGGTTGGTTGATTAGTTTTATGTGTATAGAGCTGGTTAGTTTTATGTGTATAGGGCTCGTTAGTTTTACGTGTATAGGGCTGGTCAGTTTTACGTGTATAGGGCTGGTTTCTTTTACGTGTATAGGGCTGGTTAGTTTTACGTGTATAGGGCTGATTAGTTTTACGTGTATAGGGCTGGTTAGTTTTACGTGTATAGGGCTGATTAGTTTTACGTGTATAGGGCTGGTTAGTTTTACGTGTATAGGGCTGGTTAGTTTTACGTGTATAGGGCTGGTCAGTTTTACGTGTAAAGGGCTGGTCAGTTTTACGTGTATAGGGCTGGTCAGTTTTACGTGTACAGGGCTGGTCAGTTTTACGTGTATAGGGCTGGTCAGTTTTACGTGTACAGGGCTGGTTAGATTTGCGTGTATAGGAATGGTGAGTTTTACGGGTATAGGGCTGGTTAGTTTTACGGGTATAGGGTGGGTTTGTTGGTTGGTTGGTTGGTTTTATGTGTATGGAGCTGGTTACTTTTATGTGTATAGTGCTGGTTGGTTGGTTGGTAAGTTTTACGTGTATAGAGCTGGTTAGTTGTATGTGTATAGAGCTGGTTAGTTTTACGTGTATAGAGCTGGTTAGTTTTACGTGTACAGGGCTGGTCAGTTTTACGTGTATAGGGCTGGTCAGTTTTACGTGTATAGGGCTGGTCAGTTTTACGTGTATAGGGCTGGTCAGTTTTACGTGTATAGGGCTGGTCAGTTTTACGTGTATAGGGCTGGTCAGTTTTACGTATATAGGGCTGGTCAGTTTTACATGTATAGGGCTGGTCAGTTTTACGTGTATAGGGCTGGTCAGTTTTACGTGTATAGGGCTGGTTAGTTTTACGTGTATAGGGCTGGTTAGTTTTACGTGTATAGGGCTGGTCAGTTTTACGTGTATAGGGCTGGTTAGTTTTACGTGTATAGGGCTGGTCAGTTTTACGTGTATAGGGCTGGTCAGTTTTACGTGTATAGGGATGGTTATGTTTGCGTGTATAGGGCTGGTTAGTGTTACGTGTATAGGGTGGGTTTGTTGGTTGGTTGGTTTTACGTGTATAGAGCTGGTTAGTTTTACGTGTATAGAGCTGGTTGGTTGGTTGCTTAGTTTTATGTGTATAGAGCTGGTTAGTTTTACGTGTATAGGGCTCGTTAGTTTTACGTGTATAGGGCTGGTCAGTTTTTTGTGTATAGGAATGGTCAGTTTTACGTGTATAGGGCTGGTTACTTTTACGTGTATAAGGCTGGTTAGTTTTACCTGTATAGAACTGGTTAGTTTTAAGTGTATAGGGCTGGTCAGTTTTACGTGTACAGGGCTGGTCAGTTTTACATGTATAGGGTGGGTTTGTTGGTTGGTTGGTTTCATGTGTATAGAGCTGGTTGGTTGCTTGGCTGGTTGGGTAGTTTTACGAGTATAGAGCTGGTTAGTTTAACGTGTACAGAGCTGGTTGGTTGGTTGGTTAGTTTTATGTGTATAGAGCTGGTTAGTTTTACGTGTATAGGGCTCGTTAGTTTTACGTGTATAGAGCTGGTTAGTTTAACGTGTATAGAGCTGGTTGGTTGGTTGGTTAGTTTTACGTGTATAGGGCTGGTCAGTTTTACGTGTATAGGGCTGGTCAGTTTTACGTGTATAGGGCTGGTTAGTTTTACGTGTATAGGGCTGGTTAGTTTTACGGGTATAGGGTGGGTTTGTAGGTTGGTTGGTTTTATGTGTATGGAGCTGGTTAGTTTTACGTGTATAGAGCTGGTTTGTTGGTTGATTAGTTTTACGAGTATAGAGCTGGTTACTTTTATGTGTATAGAGCTGGTCAGTTTTACGTGTATAGGGCTGGTCAGTTTTACGTGTATAGGGCTGGTCAGTTTTACATGTATAGGGCTGGTCAGTTTTACGTGTATAGGGCTGGTTAGTTTTACGTGTATAGGGCTGGTCAGTTTTACGTGTATAGGGCTGGTTAGTTTTGCGTGTACAGGGCTGGTTAGTTTTACGGGTATAGGGCTGGTTAGTTTTACGGGTATAGGGTGGGTTTGTTGGTTGGTTGGTTTTATGTGTATGGAGCTGGTTAGTTTTATGTGTATAGAGCTGGTTGGTTGGTTGGTTAGTTTTACATGTATAGAGCAGGTTAGTTTTACATGTATAGGGCTGGTTACTTTTACGTGTATAGGGCTGGTCACTTTCACGTGTATAGGGCTGATTAGTTTTACGTGTATAGGGCTGATTAGTTTTACGTGTATAGGGCTGATTAGTTTTACGTGTATAGGGCTGGTTAGTTTTACGTGTATAGGGCTGGTTAGTTTTACGTGTATAGGGCTGGTCAGTTTCACGTGTATAGGGCTGGTTAGTTTTACGTGTATAGGGCTGGTCAGTTTTACGTGTATAGGGCTGGTCAGTTTTACGTGTACAGGGCTGGTCAGGTTTACGTGTATAGGGCTGGTCAGTTTTATGTGTATAGGGCTGGTTAGTTTTGCGTGTATAGGGCTGGTGAGTTTTACAGGTATAGGGCTGGTTAGTTTTACGTGTATAGGGTGGGTTTGTTGGTTGGTTGGTTTTATGTGTATAGAGCTGGTTGGTTGCTTGGTTGGTTGGGTAGTTTTACGAGTATAGAGCTGGTTAGTTTTACGTGTATAGAGCTGGTTGGTTGGTTGGTTAGTTAAATGTGTATAGAGCTGGTTAGTTTCACGTGTATAGGGCTGGTCAGTTTTACGTGTATAGGGCTGGTCAGTTTTACTTGTATAGGGGTGGTTACTTTTACGTGTATAGGGCTGGTTAAGTTTGCGTGTATAGGGCTGGTTAGTGTTACGTGTATAGGGTGGGTTTGTTGGTTGGTTGGTTTTATGTGTATAGAGCTGGTTGGTTGCTTGGTTGGTTGGGTAGTTTTACGAGTATAGAGCTGGTTAGTTTTACGTGTATAGAGCTGGTTGGTTGGTTGGTTAGTTAAATGTGTATAGAGCTGGTTAGTTTTACGTGTATAGGGCTGGTCAGTTTTACGTGTATAGGGCTGGTCAGTTTTACGTGTATAGGGCTGGTCAGTTTTACGTGAATAGGGCTGGTCAGTTTTACGTGAATAGGGCTGGTCAGTTTTAAGTATATAGGGCTGGTCAGTTTTACGTGAATAGGGCTGGTCAGTTTTATGTGTATAGGGCTCGTTAGTTTTACGTGTATAGGGCTGGTTAGTTTTGCGTGTATAGGGCTGGTCAGTTTTACGTGTATAGGGCTGGATACTATTACGTGTATAGGGCTGGTTAAGTTTGCGTGTATAGGGCTGGTTAGTGTTACGTGTACAGGGTGGGTTTGTTGGTTAATTGGTTTTATGTGTATAGAGCTGGTTGGTTGCTTGGTTTGTTTGGTAGTTTTACGTGTATAGAGCTGGTTAGTTTTACGTGTATAGAGCTGGTTGGTTGGTTGGTTAGTTAAATGTGTATAGAGCTGGTTAGTTTTACGTGAATAGGGCCGGTCAGTTTTACGTGTATAGGGCTGGTCAGTTTTACGTGTATAGGGCTGGTCAGTTTTACGTGAATAGGGCTGGTCAGTTTTACGTGTATAGGGCTGGTTAGTTTTACATGTATAGGGCTGGTCAGTTTTACGTGTATAGGGCTGGTCAGTTTTACGTGTATAGGGCTGGTTAGTTTTGCGTGTATAGGGATGGTTAGTTTTACGTGTATAGGGCTGGTCAGTTTTACGTGTATAGGGCTGGTTAGTTTTGCGTGTACAGGGCTGGTTAGTTTTACGGGTATAGGGCTGGTTAGTTTTACGGGTATAGGGTTGGTTTGTTGGTTGGTTGGTTTTATGTGTATGGAGCTGGTTAGTTTTATGTGTATAGAGCTGGTTGGTTGGTTGGTTAGTTTTACGTGTATAGAGCAGGTTAGTTTTACATGTATAGGGCTAGTTACTTTTACGTGTATAGGGCTGGTCACTTTCACGTGTATAGGGCTGGTTAGTTTTACGTGTATAGGTGCTGATTAGTTTTACGTGTATAGGGCTGGTTAGTTTTATGTGTATAGGGCTGGTTAGTTTTACGTGTATAGGGCTGGTCAGTTTTACGTGTATAGGGCTGGTTAGTTTTACGTGTATAGGGTGGGTTTGTTGGTTGGTTGGTTTTATGTGTATAGAGCTGGTTGGTTGCTTGCTTGTTGGTTAGTTTTACGTGTATAGAGCTGGTTGGTTGGTTGGTTAGTTTTATGTGTATAGAGCTGGTTAGTTTTACGTGTATAGGGCTCGTTAGTTTTACGTGTATAGGGCTGGTCAGTTTTACGTGTATAGGGCTGGTCAGTTTTACGTGTATAGGGCTGGTTACTATTACGTGTTTAGGGCTGGTTAGTTTTACTTGTATAGGGCTGGTTAGTTTTACGTGTATAGGGCTGGTTAGTTTTACTTTTATAGGGCTGGTTAGTTTTACGTGTATAGGGCTGGTCAGTTTTACGTGTATAGGGCTGGTTACTTTTACGTGTATAGGGCTGGTTACTTTTACGTGTATAGGGCTGGTTAAGTTTGCGTGTATAGGGCTGGTTAGTGTTACGTGTATAGGGTGGGTTTGTTGGTTGGTTGGTTTTATGTGTATAGAGCTGGTTGGTTGCTTGGTTGGTTGGGTAGTTTTACGTGTATAGAGCTGGTTAGTTTTACGTGTATAGAGCTGGTTGGTTGGTTGGTTGGTTAGTTTAATGTGTATAGAGCTGGTTAGTTTTACGTGTATAGGGCTGGTTAGTTTTACGCTTATAGGGCTCGTTAGTTTTACGTGTATAGGGCTGGTTAGTTTTCCGTGTATAGGGCTGGTCAGTTTTACGTGAATAGGGCTGGTCAGTTTTACGTGTATAGGGCTGGTTAGTTTTACATGTATAGGGCTGGTCAGTTTTACGTGTATAGGGCTGGTCAGTTTTACGTGTATAGGGCTGGTTAGTTTTGCGTGTATAGGGATGGTTAGTTTTACGTGTATAGGGCTGGTCAGTTTTACGTGTATAGGGCTGGTTAGTTTTGCGTGTACAGGGCTGGTTAGTTTTACGGGTATAGGGCTGGTTAGTTTTACGGGTATAGGGTGGGTTTGTTGGTTGGTTGGTTTTATGTGTATGGAGCTGGTTAGTTTTATGTGTATAGAGCTGGTTGGTTGGTTGGTTAGTTTTACGTGTATAGAGCAGGTTAGTTTTACATGTATAGGGCTGGTCACTTTCACGTGTATAGGGCTGGTTAGTTTTACGTGTATAGGTGCTGATTAGTTTTACGTGTATAGGGCTGGTTAGTTTTACATGTATAGGGCTGGTTAGTTTTACGTGTATAGGGCTGGTCAGTTTTACGTGTACAGGGCTGGTCAGTTTTATGTGTATAGGGATTGTTAGTTTTGCGTGTATAGGGATGGTGAGTTTTACGGGTATAGGGCTGGTTAGTTTTACGGGTATAGGGTGGGTTTGTTGATTGGTTGGTTGGTTTTATGTGTATGGAGCTGGTTACTTTTATGTGTATAGAGCTGGTTGGTTGGTTGGTCAGTTTTACGTGTATAGGGCTGGTCAGTTTTACGTGTATAGGGCTGGTCAGTTTTACGTGTATAGGGCTGGTCAGTTTTACGTGTGTAGGGCTGGTTACTTTTACGTGTATAGGGCTGGTTAAGTTTGCGTGTATAGGGCTGGTTAGTGTTACGTGTATAGGGTGGGTTTGTTCGTTGGTTGGTTTTACGTGTATAGAGCTGGTTAGTTTTACGTGTATAGAGCTGGTTGGTTGGTTGATTAGTTTTATGTGTATAGAGCTGGTTAGTTTTACGTGTATAGGGCTCGTTAGTTTTACGTGTATGAAACTGGTTAGTTTTATGTGTATAGGGCTGGTCAGTTTTACGTGTATAGGGCTGGTCAGTTTTACGTGTATAGGGCTGGTCAGTTTTACTTGTATAGGGCTGGTTAAGTTTGCGTGTATAGGGCTGGTTAAGTTTGCGTGTATAGGGCTGGTTAGTGTTACGTGTATAGGGTGGGTTTGTTGGTTGGTTGGTTTTATGTGTATAGAGCTGGTTGGTTGCTTGGTTGGTTGGGTAGTTTTACGAGTACAGAGCTGGTTAGTTTTACGTGTATAGAGCTGGTTGGTTGGTGGGTTAGTTAAATGTGTATAGAGCTGGTTAGTTTCACGTGTATAGGGCTGGTCAGTTTTACGTGTATAGGGCTGGTCAGTTTTACTTGTATAGGGCTGGTTACTTTTACGTGTATAGGGCTGGTTAAGTTTGCGTGTATAGGGCTGGTTAGTGTTACGTGTATAGGGTGGGTTTGTTGGTTGGTTGGTTTTATGTGTATAGAGCTGGTTGGTTGCTTGGTTGGTTGGGTAGTTTTACGAGTATAGAGCTGGTTAGTTTTACGTGTATAGAGCTGGTTGGTTGGTTGGTTAGTTAAATGTGTATAGAGCTGGTTAGTTTTACGTGTATAGGGCTGGTCAGTTTTACGTGTATAGGGCTGGTCAGTTATACGTGAATAGGGCTGGTCAGTTTTACATGTATAGGGCTTGTCAGTTTTACGTGAATAGGGCTGGTCAGTTTTACGTGTATAGGGCTCGTTAGTTTTACGTGTATAGGGCTGGTTAGTTTTGCGTGTATAGGGCTGGTCAGTTTTACGTGTATAGGGCTGGATACTATTACGTGTATAGGGCTGGTTAAGTTTGCGTGTATAGGGCTGGTTAGTGTTACGTGTACAGGGTGGGTTTGTTGGTTAATTGGTTTTATGTGTATAGAGCTGGTTGGTTGCTTGGTTTGTTGGGTAGTTTTAGGTGTATAGAGCTGGTTAGTTTTACGTGTATAGAGCTGGTTGGTTGGTTGGTTAGTTAAATGTGTATAGAGCTGGTTAGTTTTACGTGTATAGGGCTGGTCAGTTTTACGTGTATAGGGCTGGTCAGTTTTACGTGTATAGGGCTGGTCAGTTTTACGTGAATAGAACTGGTCAGTTTTACGTGTATAGGGCTGGTTAGTTTTACATGTATAGGGCTGGTCAGTTTTACGTGTATAGGGCTGGTCAGTTTTACGTGTATAGGGCTGGTTAGTTTTGCGTGTATAGGGATGGTTAGTTTTACGTGTATAGGGCTGGTCAGTTTTACGTGAATAGGGCTGGTTAGTTTTACGTGTACAGGGCTGGTTAGTTTTACGGGTATAGGGCTGGTTAGTTTTACGGGTATAGGGTGGGTTTGTTGGTTGGTTGGTTATATGTGTATGGAGCTGGTTAGTTTTATGTGTATAGAGCTGGTTGGGTGGTTGGTTAGTTTTACGTGTATAGAGCAGGTTACTTTTACATGTATAGGGCTGGTTACTTTTACGTGTATAGGGCTGGTCACTTTCACGTCTATAGGGCTGGTTAGTTTTACGTGTATAGGTGCTGAGTAGTTTTACGTGTATAGGGCTGGTTAGTTTTACGTGTATAGGGCTGGTTAGTTTTACGTGTATAGGGCTGGTCAGTTTTACGTGTACAGGGCTGGTCAGTTTTATGTGTATAGGGATGGTTAGTTTTGCGTGTATAGGGCTGGTGAGTTTTACGGGTATAGGGCTGGTTAGTTTTACGGGTATAGGGTGGGTTTGTTGATTGGTTGGTTGGTTTTATGTGTATGGAGCTGGTTACTTTTATGTGTATAGAGCTGGTTGGTTGGTTGGTCAGTTTTACGTGTATAGGGCTGGTCAGCTTTACGTGTATAGGGCTGGTCAGTTTTACGTGTATAGGGCTGGTCAGTTTTACGTGTGTAGGGCTGGTTACTTTTACGTGTATAGGGCTGGTTAAGTTTGCGTGTATAGGGCTGGTTATTGTTACGTGTATAGGGTGGGTTTGTTGGTTGGTTGGTTTTACGTGTATAGAGCTGGTTAGTTTTACGTGTATAGAGCTGGTTGGTTGGTTGATTAGTTTTATGTGTATAGAGCTGGTTAGTTTTATGTGTATAGGGCTCGTTAGTTTTACGTGTATAGGGCTGGTCAGTTTTACGTGTATAGGGCTGGTTTCTTTTACGTGTATAGGGCTGGTTAGTTTTACGTGTATAGGGCTGATTAGTTTTACGTGTATAGGGCTGGTTAGTTTTACGTGTATAGGGCTGATTAGTTTTACGTGTATAGGGCTGGTTAGTTTTACGTGTATAGGGCTGGTTAGTTTTACGTGTATAGGGCTGGTCAGTTTTACGTGTAAAGGGCTGGTCAGTTTTACGTGTATAGGGCTGGTCAGTTTTACGTGTACAGGGCTGGTCAGTTTTACGTGTATAGGGCTGGTCAGTTTTACGTGTACAGGGCTGGTTAGATTTGCGTGTATAGGAATGGTGAGTTTTACGGGTATAGGGCTGGTTAGTTTTACGGGTATAGGGTGGGTTTGTTGGTTGGTTGGTTGGTTTTATGTGTATGGAGCTGGTTACTTTTATGTGTATAGTGCTGGTTGGTTGGTTGGTAAGTTTTACGTGTATAGAGCTGGTTAGTTGTATGTGTATAGAGCTGGTTAGTTTTACGTGTATAGAGCTGGTTAGTTTTACGTGTACAGGGCTGGTCAGTTTTACGTGTATAGGGCTGGTCAGTTTTACGTGTATAGGGCTGGTCAGTTTTACGTGTATAGGGCTGGTCAGTTTTACGTGTATAGGGCTGGTCAGTTTTACGTATATAGGGCTGGTCAGTTTTACATGTATAGGGCTGGTCAGTTTTACGTGTATAGGGCTGGTCAGTTTTACGTGTATAGGGCTGGTTAGTTTTACGTGTATAGGGCTGGTTAGTTTTACGTGTATAGGGCTGGTCAGTTTTACGTGTATAGGGCTGGTTAGTTTTACGTGTATAGGGCTGGTCAGTTTTACCTGTATAGGGCTGGTCAGTTTTACGTTTATAGGGATGGTTATGTTTGCGTGTATAGGGCTGGTTAGTGTTACGTGTATAGGGTGGGTTTGTTGGTTGGTTGGTTTTACGTGTATAGAGCTGGTTAGTTTTACGTGTATAGAGCTGGTTGGTTGGTTGATTAGTTTTATGTGTATAGAGCTGGTTAGTTTTATGTGTATAGGGCTCGTTAGTTTTACGTGTATAGGGCTGGTCAGTTTTTTGTGTATAGGAATGGTCAGTTTTACGTGTATAGGGCTGGTTACTTTTACGTGTATAAGGCTGGTTAGTTTTACCTGTATAGAACTGGTTAGTTTTAAGTGTATAGGGCTGGTCAGTTTTACGTGTACAGGGCTGGTCAGTTTTACATGTATAGGGTGGGTTTGTTGGTTGGTTGGTTTTATGTGTATAGAGCTGGTTGGTTGCTTGGCTGGTTGGGTAGTTTTACGAGTATAGAGCTGGTTAGTTTAACGTGTACAGAGCTGGTTGGTTGGTTGGTTAGTTTTATGTGTATAGAGCTGGTTAGTTTTACGTGTATAGGGCTCGTTAGTTTTACGTGTATAGAGCTGGTTAGTTTAACGTGTATAGAGCTGGTTGGTTGGTTGGTTAGTTTTACGTGTATAGGGCTGGTCAGTTTTACGTGTATAGGGCTGGTCAGTTTTACGTGTATAGGGCTGGTTAGTTTTACGTGTATAGGGCTGGTTAGTTTTACGGGTATAGGGTGGGTTTGTAGGTTGGTTGGTTTTATGTGTATGGAGCTGGTTAGTTTTACGTGTATAGAGCTGGTTTGTTGGTTGATTAGTTTTACGAGTATAGAGCTGGTTACTTTTATGTGTATAGAGCTGGTCAGTTTTACGTGTATAGGGCTGGTCAGTTTTACGTGTATAGGGCTGGTCAGTTTTACATGTATAGGGCTGGTCAGTTTTACGTGTATAGGGCTGGTTAGTTTTACGTGTATAGGGCTGGTCAGTTTTACGTGTATAGGGCTGGTTAGTTTTGCGTGTACAGGGCTGGTTAGTTTTACGGGTATAGGGCTGGTTAGTTTTACGGGTATAGGGTGGGTTTGTTGGTTGGTTGGTTTTATGTGTATGGAGCTGGTTAGTTTTATGTGTATAGAGCTGGTTGGTTGGTTGGTTAGTTTTACATGTATAGAGCAGGTTAGTTTTACATGTATAGGGCTGGTTACTTTTACGTGTATAGGGCTGGTCACTTTCACGTGTATAGGGCTGATTAGTTTTACGTGTATAGGGCTGATTAGTTTTACGTGTATAGGGCTGATTAGTTTTACGTGTATAGGGCTGGTTAGTTTTACGTGTATAGGGCTGGTTAGTTTTACGTGTATAGGGCTGGTCAGTTTCACGTGTATAGGGCTGGTTAGTTTTACGTGTATAGGGCTGGTCAGTTTTACGTGTATAGGGCTGGTCAGTTTTACGTGTACAGGGCTGGTCAGGTTTACGTGTATAGGGCTGGTCAGTTTTATGTGTATAGGGCTGGTTAGTTTTGCGTGTATAGGGCTGGTGAGTTTTACAGGTATAGGGCTGGTTAGTTTTACGTGTATAGGGTGGGTTTGTTGGTTGGTTGGTTTTATGTGTATAGAGCTGGTTGGTTGCTTGGTTGGTTGGGTAGTTTTACGAGTATAGAGCTGGTTAGTTTTACGTGTATAGAGCTGGTTGGTTGGTTGGTTAGTTAAATGTGTATAGAGCTGGTTAGTTTCACGTGTATAGGGCTGGTCAGTTTTACGTGTATAGGGCTGGTCAGTTTTACTTGTATAGGGGTGGTTACTTTTACGTGTATAGGGCTGGTTAAGTTTGCGTGTATAGGGCTGGTTAGTGTTACGTGTATAGGGTGGGTTTGTTGGTTGGTTGGTTTTATGTGTATAGAGCTGGTTGGTTGCTTGGTTGGTTGGGTAGTTTTACGAGTATAGAGCTGGTTAGTTTTACGTGTATAGAGCTGGTTGGTTGGTTGGTTAGTTAAATGTGTATAGAGCTGGTTAGTTTTACGTGTATAGGGCTGGTCAGTTTTACGTGTATAGGGCTGGTCAGTTTTACGTGTATAGGGCTGGTCAGTTTTACGTGAATAGGGCTGGTCAGTTTTACGTGAATAGGGCTGGTCAGTTTTACGTATATAGGGCTGGTCAGTTTTACGTGAATAGGGCTGGTCAGTTTTATGTGTATAGGGCTCGTTAGTTTTACGTGTATAGGGCTGGTTAGTTTTGCGTGTATAGGGCTGGTCAGTTTTACGTGTATAGGGCTGGATACTATTACGTGTATAGGGCTGGTTAAGTTTGCGTGTATAGGGCTGGTTAGTGTTACGTGTACAGGGTGGGTTTGTTGGTTAATTGGTTTTATGTGTATAGAGCTGGTTGGTTGCTTGGTTTGTTTGGTAGTTTTACGTGTATAGAGCTGGTTAGTTTTACGTGTATAGAGCTGGTTGGTTGGTTGGTTAGTTAAATGTGTATAGAGCTGGTTAGTTTTACGTGAATAGGGCCGGTCAGTTTTACGTGTATAGGGCTGGTCAGTTTTACGTGTATAGGGCTGGTCAGTTTTACGTGAATAGGGCTGGTCAGTTTTTACGTGTATAGGGCTGGTTAGTTTTACATGTATAGGGCTGGTCAGTTTTACGTGTATAGGGCTGGTCAGTTTTACGTGTATAGGGCTGGTTAGTTTTGCGTGTATAGGGATGGTTAGTTTTACGTGTATAGGGCTGGTCAGTTTTACGTGTATAGGGCTGGTTAGTTTTGCGTGTACAGGGCTGGTTAGTTTTACGGGTATAGGGCTGGTTAGTTTTACAGGTATAGGGTTGGTTTGTTGGTTGGTTGGTTTTATGTGTATGGAGCTGGTTAGTTTTATGTGTATAGAGCTGGTTGGTTGGTTGGTTAGTTTTACGTGTATAGAGCAGGTTAGTTTTACATGTATAGGGCTAGTTACTTTTACGTGTATAGGGCTGGTCACTTTCACGTGTATAGGGCTGGTTAGTTTTACGTGTATAGGTGCTGATTAGTTTTACGTGTATAGGGCTGGTTAGTTTTATGTGTATAGGGCTGGTTAGTTTTACGTGTATAGGGCTGGTCAGTTTTACGTGTATAGGGCTGGTTAGTTTTACGTGTATAGGGTGGGTTTGTTGGTTGGTTGGTTTTATGTGTATAGAGCTGGTTGGTTGCTTGCTTGTTGGTTAGTTTTACGTGTATAGAGCTGGTTGGTTGGTTGGTTGGTTAGTTTTATGTGTATAGAGCTGGTTAGTTTTACGTGTATAGGGCTCGTTAGTTTTACGTGTATAGGGCTGGTCAGTTTTACGTGTATAGGGCTGGTCAGTTTTACGTGTATAGGGCTGGTTACTATTACGTGTTTAGGGCTGGTTAGTTTTACTTGTATAGGGCTGGTTAGTTTTACGTGTATAGGGCTGGTTAGTTTTACTTTTATAGGGCTGGTTAGTTTTACGTGTATAGGGCTGGTCAGTTTTACGTGTATAGGGCTGGTTACTTTTACGTGTATAGGGCTGGTTACTTTTACGTGTATAGGGCTGGTTAAGTTTGCGTGTATAGGGCTGGTTAGTGTTACGTGTATAGGGTGGGTTTGTTGGTTGGTTGGTTTTATGTGTATAGAGCTGGTTGGTTGCTTGGTTGGTTGGGTAGTTTTACGTGTATAGAGCTGGTTAGTTTTACGTGTATAGAGCTGGTTGGTTGGTTGGTTAGTTTAATGTGTATAGAGCTGGTTAGTTTTACGTGTATA
The DNA here is from genome assembly GCF_043380555.1 of Nothobranchius furzeri. Taxonomy (NCBI): domain Eukaryota; kingdom Metazoa; phylum Chordata; class Actinopteri; order Cyprinodontiformes; family Nothobranchiidae; genus Nothobranchius; species Nothobranchius furzeri. The sequence goes on along the minus strand of NC_091749.1, from coordinate 11,507,328 downwards.
GGGCTGGTTAGTTTTACGCTTATAGGGCTCGTTAGTTTTACGTGTATAGGGCTGGTTAGTTTTGCGTGTATAGGGCTGGTCAGTTTTACGTGTATAGGGCTGGTTACTATTACGTGTATAGGGCTGGTTAAGTTTGCGTGTATAGGGCTGGTTAGTGTTACGTGTACAGGGTGGGTTTGTTGGTTAATTGGTTTTATGTGTATAGAGCTGGTTGGTTGCTTGGTTTGTTGGGTAGTTTTACGTGTATAGAGCTGGTTAGTTTTACGTGTATAGAGCTGGTTGGTTGGTTAGTTAAATGTGTATAGAGCTGCTTAGTTTTACGTGTATAGGGCTGGTCAGTTTTACGTGTATAGAGCTGGTTGGTTGGTTGGTTAGTTTTATGTGTATAGAGCTGGTTAGTTTTACGTGTATAGGGCTCGTTAGTTTTACGTGTATAGGGCTGGTCAGTTTTACGTGTATAGGAATGGTCAGTTTTACGTGTATAGGGCTGGTTACTTTTACGTGTATAAGGCTGGTTAGTTTTACCTGTATGGAACTGGTTAGTTTTACGTGTATAGGGCTGGTTACTTTTACGTGTATAGGGCTGATTAAGTTTGCGTGTATAGGGCACGTTAGTGTTACATGTATAGGGTGGGTTTGTTGGTTGGTTGGTTTTATGTGTGTAGAGCTGGTTGGTTGCTTGGTTTGTTGGGTAGTTTTACGTGTATAGAGCTGGTTAGTTTTACGTGTATAGAGCTGGTTGGTTGGTTGGTTAGTTTAATGTGCATAGAGCTGGTTAGTTTTACGTGTATAGGGCTGGTCAGTTTTACGTGTATAGGGCTGGTCAGTTTTACGTGTAAAGGGCTGGTCAGTTTTATGTGTATAGGGCTGGTCAGTTGTACGTGTATAGGGCTGGTAAGTTTTACGTGTATAGGGCTGGTTAGTTTTGCGTGTATAGGGCTGGTTAGTTTTGCGTGTATAGGGCTGGTTAGTTTTACGGGTATAGGGCTGGTTAGTTTTACGGGTATAGGGTGGGTTTGTTGGTTGGTTGGTTGGTTGGTTTTATGTGTATGGAGCTGGTTAGTTTTATGTGTATAGAACTGGTTGGTTGGTTGGTAAGTTTTACGTGTATAGAGCTGGTTAGTTTTATGTGTATAGAGCTGGTTAGTTTTACGTGTATAGGGCTGGTCAGTTTTACGTGTATAGGGCTGGTCAGTTTTACGTGTATAGGGCTGGTTAGTTTCACGTGTATAGGGCTGGTTAGTTTTACGGGTATAGGGTGGGTTTGTTGGTTGGTTGGTTTTATGTGTATGGAGCTGGTTAGTTTTACGTGTATAGGGCTGGTCAGTTTTACGTGTATAGGGCTGGTTACTTTTACGTGTATAGGGCTGGTTAAGTTTGCGTGTATAGGGCTGGTTAGTGTTACGTGTATAGTGTGGGTTTGTTGGTTGGTTGGTTTTATGTGTATAGAGCTGGTTGGTTGCTTGCTTGTTGGTTAGTTTTACGTGTATAGAGCTGGTTAGTTTTACGTGTATAGAGCTGGTTGGTTGGTTGATTAGTTTTATGTGTATAGAGCTGGTTAGTTTTACGTGTATAGGGCTCGTTAGTTTTACGTGTATAGGGCTGGTCAGTTTTACGTGTATAGGAATGGTCAGTTTTACGTGTATAGGGCTGGTTACTTTTACGTGTATAGGGCTGGTTAGTTTTACGGGTATAGGGTGGGTTTGTTGATTGGTTGGTTGGTTTTATGTGTATGGAGCTGGTTACTTTTATGTGTATGGAGCTGGTTGGTTGGTTGGTCAGTTTTACGTGTATAGGGCTGGTCAGTTTTACGTGTATATGGCTGGTCAGTTTTACATGTATAGGGCTGGTCAGTTTTACGTGTGTAGGGCTGGTTACTTTTACGTGTATAGGGCTGGTTAAGTTTGCGTGTATAGGGCTGGTTAGTGTTACGTGTATAGGGTGGGTTTGTTCGTTGGTTGGTTTTACGTGTATAGAGCTGGTTAGTTTTACGTGTATAGAGCTGGTTGGTTGGTTGATTAGTTTTATGTGTATAGAGCTGGTTAGTTTTATGTGTATAGGGCTGGTCAGTTTTACGTGTATAGGGCTGGTCAGTTTTACGTGTATAGGGCTGGTCAGTTTTACTTGTATAGGGCTGGTTAAGTTTGCGTGTATAGGGCTGGTTAAGTTTGCGTGTATAGGGCTGGTTAGTGTTACGTGTATAGGGTGGGTTTGTTGGTTGGTTGGTTTTATGTGTATAGAGCTGGTTGGTTGCTTGGTTGGTTGGGTAGTTTTACGAGTATAGAGCTGGTTAGTTTTACGTGTATAGAGCTGGTTGGTTGGTTGGTTAGTTAAATGTGTATAGAGCTGGTTAGTTTGACGTGTATAGGGCTGGTCAGTTTTACGTGTATAGGGCTGGTCAGTTTTACTTGTATAGGGCTGGTTACTTTTACGTGTATAGGGCTGGTTAAGTTTGCGTGTATAGGGCTGGTTAGTGTTACGTGTATAGGGTGGGTTTGTTGGTTGGTTGGTTTTATGTGTATAGAGCTGGTTGGTTGCTTGGTTGGTTGGGTAGTTTTACGAGTATAGAGCTGGTTAGTTTTACGTGTATAGAGCTGGTTGGTTGGTTGGTTAGTTAAATGTGTATAGAGCTGGTTAGTTTTACGTGTATAGGGCTGGTCAGTTTTACGTGTATAGGGCTGGTCAGTTTTACGTGTATAGGGCTGGTCAGTTTTACGTGTATAGGGCTGGTCAGTTTTACGTGAATAGGGCTGGTCAGTTTTACGTGTATAGGGCTCGTTAGTTTTACGTGTATAGGGCTGGTTAGTTTTGCGTGTATAGGGCTGGTCAGTTTTACGTGTATAGGGCTGGATACTATTACGTGTATAGGGCTGGTTAAGTTTGCGTGTACAGGGCTGGTTAGTGTTACGTGTACAGGGTGGGTTTGTTGGTTAAATGGTTTTATGTGTATAGAGCTGGTTGGTTGCTTGGTTTGTTGGGTAGTTTTACGTGTATAGAGCTGGTTAGTTTTACGTGTATAGAGCTGGTTGGTTGGTTGGTTAGTTAGTTAAATGTGTATAGAGCTGGTTAGTTTTACGTGTATAGGGCTGGTCAGTTTTACGTGTATATGGCTGGTCAGTTTTACGTGTATAGGGCTGGTCAGTTTTACGTGAATAGGGCTGGTCAGTTTTACGTGTATAGGGCTGGTTAGTTTTACATGTATAGGGCAGGTCAGTTTTACGTGTATAGGGCTGGTCAGTTTTACGTGTATAGGGCTGGTTAGTTTTGCGTGTATAGGGATGGTTAGTTTTACGTGTATAGGGCTGGTCAGTTTTACGTGTATAGGGCTGGTTAGTTTTGCGTGTACAGGGCTGGTTAGTTTTACGGGTATAGGGCTGGTTAGTTTTACGGGTATAGGGTGGGTTTGTTGGTTGGTTGGTTTTATGTGTATGGAGCTGGTTAGTTTTATGTGTATAGAGCTGGTTGGTTGGTTGGTTAGTTTTACGTGTATAGAGCAGGTTAGTTTTACATGTATAGGGCTGGTTACTTTTACGTGTATAGGGCTGGTCACTTTCACGTGTATAGGGCTGGTTAGTTTTACGTGTATAGGTGCTGATTAGTTTTACGTGTATAGGGCTGGTTAGTTTTACATGTATAGGGCTGGTTAGTTTTACGTGTATAGGGCTGGTCAGTTTTACATGTACAGGGCTGGTCAGTTTTATGTGTATAGGGATGGTTAGTTTTGCGTGTATAGGGATGATGAGTTTTACGGGTATAGGGCTGGTTAGTTTTACGGGTATAGGGTGGGTTTGTTGATTGGTTGGTTGGTTTTATGTGTATGGAGCTGGTTACTTTTATGTGTATAGAGCTGGTTTGTTGGTTGGTCAGTTTTACGTGTATAGGGCTGGTCAGTTTTACGTGTATAGGGCTGGTCAGTTTTACGTGTATAGGGCTGGTCAGTTTTACGTGTGTAGGGCTGGTTACTTTTACGTGTATAGGGCTGGTTAAGTTTGCGTGTATAGGGCTGGTTAGTGTTACGTGTATAGGGTGGGTTTGTTCGTTGGTTGGTTTTACGTGTATAGAGCTGGTTAGTTTTACGTGTATAGAGCTGGTTGGTTGGTTGATTAGTTTTATGTGTATAGAGCTGGTTAGTTTTACGTGTATAGGGCTCGTTAGTTTTACGTGTATGAAACTGGTTAGTTTTATGTGTATAGGGCTGGTCAGTTTTACGTGTATAGGGCTGGTCAGTTTTACTTGTATAGGGCTGGTTAAGTTTGCGTGTATAGGGCTGGTTAAGTTTGCGTGTATAGGGCTGGTTAGTGTTACGTGTATAGGGTGGGTTTGTTGGTTGGTTAGTTTTATGTGTATAGAGCTGGTTGGTTGCTTGGTTGGTTGGGTAGTTTTACGAGTACAGAGCTGGTTAGTTTTACGTGTATAGAGCTGGTTGGTTGGTTGGTTAGTTAAATGTGTATAGAGCTGGTTAGTTTCACGTGTATAGGGCTGGTCAGTTTTACGTGTATAGGGCTGGTCAGTTATACTTGTATAGGGCTGGTTACTTTTACGTGTATAGGGCTGGTTAAGTTTGCGTGTATAGGGCTGGTTAGTGTTACGTGTATAGGGTGGGTTTGTTGGTTGGTTGGTTTTATGTGTATAGAGCTGGTTGGTTGCTTGGTTGGTTGGGTAGTTTTACGAGTATAGAGCTGGTTAGTTTTACGTGTATAGAGCTGGTTGGTTGGTTGGTTAGTTAAATGTGTATAGAGCTGGTTAGTTTTACGTGTATAGGGCTGGTCAGTTTTACGTGTATAGGGCTGGTCAGTTTTACGTGTATAGGGCTGGTCAGTTTTACGTGAATAGGGCTGGTCAGTTTTACGTGTATAGGGCTGGTCAGTTTTACGTGAATAGGGCTGGTCAGTTTTACGTGTATAGGGCTCGTTAGTTTTACGTGTATAGGGCTGGTTAGTTTTGCGTGTATAGGGCTGGTCAGTTTTACGTGTATAGGGCTGGATACTATTACGTGTATAGGGCTGGTTAAGTTTGCATGTATAGGGCTGGTTAGTGTTACGTGTACAGGGTGGGTTTGTTGGTTAATTGGTTTTATGTGTATAGAGCTGGTTGGTTGCTTGGTTTGTTGGGTAGTTTTACGTGTATAGAGCTGGTTAGTTTTACGTGTATAGAGCTGGTTGGTTGGTTGGTTAGTTAAATGTGTATAGAGCTGGTTAGTTTTACGTGTATAGGGCTGGTCAGTTTTACGTGTATAGGGCTGGTCAGTTTTACGTGTATAGGGCTGGTCAGTTTTACGTGAATAGAACTGGTCAGTTTTACGTGTATAGGGCTGGTTAGTTTTACATGTATAGGGCTGGTCAGTTTTACGTGTATAGGGCTGGTCAGTTTTACGTGTATAGGGCTGGTTAGTTTTGCGTGTATAGGGATGGTTAGTTTTACGTGTATAGGGCTGGTCAGTTTTACGTGTATAGGGCTGGTTAGTTTTACGTGTACAGGGCTGGTTAGTTTTACGGGTATAGGGCTGGTTAGTTTTACGGGTATAGGGTGGGTTTGTTGGTTGGTTGGTTATATGTGTATGGAGCTGGTTAGTTTTATGTGTATAGAGCTGGTTGGGTGGTTGGTTAGTTTTACGTGTATAGAGCAGGTTAGTTTTACATGTATAGGGCTGGTTACTTTTACGTGTATAGGGCTGGTCACTTTCACGTGTATAGGGCTGGTTAGTTTTACGTGTATAGGTGCTGATTAGTTTTACGTGTATAGGGCTGGTTAGTTTTACGTGTATAGGGCTGGTTAGTTTTACGTGTATAGGGCTGGTCAGTTTTACGTGTACAGGGCTGGTCAATTTTATGTTTATAGGGATGGTTAGTTTTGCGTGTATAGGGCTGGTGAGTTTTACGGGTATAGGGCTGGTTAGTTTTACGGGTATAGGGTGAATTTGTTGATTGGTTGGTTGGTTTTATGTGTATGGAGCTGGTTACTTTTATGTGTATAGAGCTGGTTGGTTGGTTGGTCAGTTTTACGTGTATAGGGCTGGTCAGCTTTACGTGTATAGGGCTGGTCAGTTTTACGTGTATAGGGCTGGTCAGTTTTACGTGTGTAGGGCTGGTTACTTTTACGTGTATAGGGCTGGTTAAGTTTGCGTGTATAGGGCTGGTTATTGTTACGTGTATAGGGTGGGTTTGTTGGTTGGTTGGTTTTACGTGTATAGAGCTGGTTAGTTTTACGTGTATAGAGCTGGTTGGTTGGTTGATTAGTTTTATGTGTATAGAGCTGGTTAGTTTTATGTGTATAGGGCTCGTTAGTTTTACGTGTATATGGCTGGTCAGTTTTACGTGTATAGGGCTGGTTTCTTTTACGTGTATAGGGCTGGTTAGTTTTACGTGTATAGGGCTGATTAGTTTTACGTGTATAGGGCTGGTTAGTTTTACGTGTATAGGGCTGATTAGTTTTACGTGTATAGGGCTGGTTAGTTTTACGTGTATAGGGCTGGTTAGTTTTACGTGTATAGGGCTGGTCAGTTTTACGTGTAAAGGGCTGGTCAGTTTTACGTGTATAGGGCTGGTCAGTTTTACGTGTACAGGGTTGGTCAGTTTTATGTGTATAGGGCTGGTCAGTTTTACGTGTACAGGGCTGGTTAGTTTTGCGTGTATAGGAATGGTGAGTTTTACGGGTATAGGGCTGGTTAGTTTTACGGGTATAGGGTGGGTTTGTTGGTTGGTTGGTTGGTTTTATGTGTATGGAGCTGGTTACTTTTATGTGTATAGTGCTGGTTGGTTGGTTGGTAAGTTTTACGTGTATAGAGCTGGTTAGTTGTATGTGTATAGAGCTGGTTAGTTTTACGTGTATAGAGCTGGTTAGTTTTACGTGTACAGGGCTGGTCAGTTTTACGTGTATAGGGCTGGTCAGTTTTACGTGTATAGGGCTGGTCAGTTTTACGTGTATAGGGCTGGTCAGTTTTACGTGTATAGGGCTGGTCAGTTTTACGTGTATAGGGCTGGTCAGTTTTACGTATATAGGGCTGGTCAGTTTTACATGTATAGGGCTGGTCAGTTTTACGTGTATAGGGCTGGTCAGTTTTACGTGTATAGGGCTGGTTAGTTTTACGTGTATAGGGCTGGTCAGTTTTACGTGTATAGGGCTGGTTAGTTTTACGTGTATAGGGCTGGTCAGTTTTACGTGTATAGGGCTGGTCAGTTTTACGTGTATAGGGCTGGTTATGTTTGCGTGTATAGGGCTGGTTAGTGTTACGTGTATAGGGTGGGTTTGTTGGTTGGTTGGTTTTACGTGTATAGAGCTGGTTAGTTTTACGTGTATAGAGCTGGTTTGTTGGTTGATTAGTTTTATGTGTATAGAGCTGGTTAGTTTTACGTGTATAGGGCTCGTTAGTTTTACGTGTATAGGGCTGGTCAGTTTTACGTGTATAGGAATGGTCAGTTTTACGTGTATAGGGCTGGTTACTTTTACGTGTATAAGGCTGGTTAGTTTTACCTGTATAGAACTGGTTAGTTTTAAGTGTATAGGGCTGGTCAGTTTTACGTGTACAGGGCTGGTCAGTTTTACATGTATAGGGCTGGTCAGTTTTACGTGTATAGGGCTGGTTAAGTTTGCGTGTATAGGGCTGGTTAGTGTTACGTGTATAGGGTGGGTTTGTTGGTTGGTTGGTTTTATGTGTATAGAGCTGGTTGGTTGCTTGGCTGGTTGGGTAGTTTTACGAGTATAGAGCTGGTTAGTTTAACGTGTACAGAGCTGGTTGGTTGGTTGGTTAGTTTTATGTGTATAGAGCTGGTTAGTTTTACGTGTATAGGGCTCGTTAGTTTTACGTGTATAGAGCTGGTTAGTTTAACGTGTATAGAGCTGGTTGGTTGGTTGGTTAGTTTTACGTGTATAGGGCTGGTCAGTTTTACGTGTATAGGGCTGGTCAGTTTTACGTGAATAGGGCTGGTCAGTTTTACGTGTATAGGGCTCGTTAGTTTTACGTGTATAGGGCTGGTTAGTTTTGCGTGTATAGGGCTGGTCAGTTTTACGTGTATAGGGCTGGATACTATTACGTGTATAGGGATGGTTAAGTTTGCGTGTACAGGGCTGGTTAGTGTTACGTGTACAGGGTGGGTTTGTTGGTTAAATGGTTTTATGTGTATAGAGCTGGTTGGTTGCTTGGTTTGTTGGGTAGTTTTACGTGTATAGAGCTGGTTAGTTTTACGTGTATAGAGCTGGTTGGTTGGTTGGTTAGTTAGTTAAATGTGTATAGAGCTGGTTAGTTTTACGTGTATAGGGCTGGTCAGTTTTACGTGTATAGGGCTGGTCAGTTTTACGTGTATAGGGCTGGTCAGTTTTACGTGAATAGGGCTGGTCAGTTTTACGTGTATAGGGCTGGTTAGTTTTACATGTATAGGGCTGGTCAGTTTTACGTGTATAGGGCTGGTCAGTTTTACGTGTATAGGGCTGGTTAGTTTTGCGTGTATAGGGATGGTTAGTTTTACGTGTATAGGGCTGGTCAGTTTTACGTGTATAGGGCTGGTTAGTTTTGCGTGTACAGGGCTGGTTAGTTTTACGGGTATAGGGCTGGTTAGTTTTACGGGTATAGGGTGGGTTTGTTGGTTGGTTGGTTTTATGTGTATGGAGCTGGTTAGTTTTATGTGTATAGAGCTGGTTGGTTGGTTGGTTAGTTTTACGTGTATAGAGCAGGTTAGTTTTACATGTATAGGGCTGGTTACTTTTACGTGTATAGGGCTGGTCACTTTCACGTGTATAGGGCTGGTTAGTTTTACGGGTATAGGGTGGGTTTGTTGATTGGTTGGTTGGTTTTATGTGTATGGAGCTGGTTACTTTTATGTGTATAGAGCTGGTTGGTTGGTTGGTCAGTTTTACGTGTATAGGGCTGGTCAGTTTTACGTGTATAGGGCTGGTCAGTTTTACGTGTATAGGGCTGGTCAGTTTTACGTGTGTAGGGCTGGTTACTTTTACGTGTATAGGGCTGGTTAAGTTTGCGTGTATAGGGCTGGTTAGTGTTACGTGTATAGGGTGGGTTTGTTCGTTGGTTGGTTTTACGTGTATAGAGCTGGTTAGTTTTACGTGTATAGAGCTGGTTGGTTGGTTGATTAGTTTTATGTGTATAGAGCTGGTTAGTTTTACGTGTATAGGGCTCGTTAGTTTTACGTGTATGAAACTGGTTAGTTTTATGTGTATAGGGCTGGTCAGTTTTACGTGTATAGGGCTGGTCAGTTTTACGTGTATAGGGCTGGTCAGTTTTACTTGTATAGGGCTGGTTAAGTTTGCGTGTATAGGGCTGGTTAAGTTTGCGTGTATAGGGCTGGTTAGTGTTACGTGTATAGGGTGGGTTTGTTGGTTGGTTGGTTTTATGTGTATAGAGCTGGTTGGTTGCTTGGTTGGTTGGGTAGTTTTACGAGTACATAGCTGGTTAGTTTTACGTGTATAGAGCTGGTTGGTCGGTTGGTTAGTTAAATGTGTACAGAGCTGGTTAGTTTCACGTGTATAGGGCTGGTCAGTTTTACGTGTATAGGGCTGGTCAGTTTTACTTGTATAGGGCTGGTTACTTTTACGTGTATAGGGCTGGTTAAGTTTGCGTGTATAGGGCTGGTTAGTGTTACGTGTATAGGGTGGGTTTGTTGGTTGGTTGGTTTTATGTGTATAGAGCTGGTTGGTTGCTTGGTTGGTTGGGTAGTTTTACGAGTATAGAGCTGGTTAGTTTTACGTGTATAGAGCTGGTTGGTTGGTTGGTTAGTTAAATGTGTATAGAGCTGGTTAGTTTTACGTGTATAGGGCTGGTCAGTTTTACGTGTATAGGGCTGGTCAGTTTTACGTGAATAGGGCTGGTCAGTTTTACGTATATAGGGCTTGTCAGTTTTACGTGAATAGGGCTGGTCAGTTTTACGTGTATAGGGCTCGTTAGTTTTACGTGTATAGGGCTGGTTAGTTTTGCGTGTATAGGGCTGGTCAGTTTTACGTGTATAGGGCTGGATACTATTACGTGTATAGGGCTGGTTAAGTTTGCGTGTATAGGGCTGGTTAGTGTTACGTGTACAGGGTGGGTTTGTTGGTTAATTGGTTTTATGTGTATAGAGCTGGTTGGTTGCTTGGTTTGTTGGGTAGTTTTACGTGTATAGAGCTGGTTAGTTTTACGTGTATAGAGCTGGTTGGTTGGTTGGTTAGTTAAATGTGTATAGAGCTGGTTAGTTTTACGTGTATAGGGCTGGTCAGTTGTACGTGTATAGGGCTGGTCAGTTTTACGTGTATAGGGCTGGTCAGTTTTACGTGAATAGAACTGGTCAGTTTTACGTGTATAGGGCTGGTTAGTTTTACATGTATAGGGCTGGTCAGTTTTACGTGTATAGGGCTGGTCAGTTTTACGTGTATAGGGCTGGTTAGTTTTGCGTGTATAGGGCTGGTTAGTTTTACGTGTATAGGGCTGGTCAGTTTTACGTGTATAGGGCTGGTTAGTTTTACGTGTACAGGGCTGGTTAGTTTTACGGGTATAGGGCTGGTTAGTTTTACGGGTATAGGGTGGGTTTGTTGGTTGGTTGGTTATATGTGTATGGAGCCTGTTAGTTTTATGTGTATAGAGCTGGTTGGGTGGTTGGTTAGTTTTACGTGTATAGAGCAGGTTAGTTTTACATGTATAGGGCTGGTTACTTTTACGTGTATAGGGCTGGTCACTTTCACGTGTATAGGGCTGGTTAGTTTTACGTGTATAGGTGCTTATTAGTTTTACGTGTATAGGGCTGGTTAGTTTTACGTGTATAGGGCTGGTTAGTTTTACGTGTATAGGGCTGGTCAGTTTTACGTGTACAGGGCTGGTCAGTTTTATGTGTATAGGGATGGTTAGTTTTGCGTGTATAGGGCTGGTTAGTTTTACGTGTATAGGGTGGGTTTGTTGATTGGTTGGTTGGTTTTATGTGTATGGAGCTGGTTACTTTTATGTGTATAGAGCTGGTTGGTTGGTTGGTCAGTTTTACGTGTATAGGGCTGGTCAGCTTTACGTGTATAGGGCTGGTCAGTTTTACGTGTATAGGGCTGGTCAGTTTTACGTGTGTAGGGCTGGTTACTTTTACGTGTATAGGGCTGGTTAAGTTTGCGTGTATAGGGCTGGTTATTGTTACGTGTATAGGGTGGGTTTGTTGGTTGGTTGGTTTTACGTGTATAGAGCTGGTTAGTTTTACGTGTATAGAGCTGGTTGGTTGGTTGATTAGTTTTATGTGTATAGAGCTGGTTAGTTTTATGTGTATAGGGCTCGTTAGTTTTACGTGTATAGGGCTGGTCAGTTTTACGTGTATAGGGCTGGTTTCTTTTACGTGTATAGGGCTGGTTAGTTTTACGTGTATAGGGCTGATTAGTTTTACGTGTATAGGGCTGGTTAGTTTTACGTGTATAGGGCTGATTAGCTTTACGTGTATAGGGCTGGTTAGTTTTACGTGTATAGGGCTGGTTAGTTTTACGTGTATAGGGCTGGTCAGTTTTACGTGTAAAGGGCTGGTCAGTTTTACGTGTATATGGCTGGTCAGTTTTACGTGTACAGGGCTGGTCAGTTTTACGTGTATAGGGCTGGTCAGTTTTACGTGTACAGGGCTGGTTAGTTTTGCGTGTATAGGAATGGTGAGTTTTACGGGTATAGGGCTGGTTAGTTTTACGGGTATAGGGTGGGTTTGTTGGTTGGTTGGTTGGTTTTATGTGTATGGAGCTGGTTACTTTTATGTGTATAGTGCTGGTTGGTTGGTTGGTAAGTTTTACGTGTATAGAGCTGGTTAGTTGTATGTGTATAGAGCTGGTTAGTTTTACGTGTATAGAGCTGGTTAGTTTTACGTGTACAGGGCTGGTCAGTTTTACGTGTATAGGGCTGGTCAGTTTTACGTGTATAGGGCTGGTCAGTTTTACGTGTATAGGGCTGGTCAGTTTTACGTGTACAGGGCTGGTCAGTTTTACGTGTATAGGGCTGGTCAGTTTTACGTGTATAGGGCTGGTCAGTTTTACGTGTATAGGGCTGGTCAGTTTTACGTGTATAGGGCTGGTCAGTTTTACGTGTATAGGGCTGGTCAGTTTTACGTATATAGGGCTGGTCAGTTTTACGTGTATAGGGCTGGTCAGTTTTACGTGTATAGGGCTGGTCAGTTTTACGTGTATAGGGCTGGTTAGTTTTACGTGTATAGGGCTGGTCAGTTTTACGTGTATAGGGCTGGTTAGTTTTACGTGTATAGGGCTGGTCAGTTTTACGTGTATAGGGCTGGTCAGTTTTACGTGTATATGGCTGGTTATGTTTGCGTGTATAGGGCTGGTTAGTGTTACGTGTATAGGGTGGGTTTGTTGGTTGGTTGGTTTTACGTGTATAGAGCTGGTTAGTTTTACGTGTATAGAGCTGGTTGGTTGGTTGATTAGTTTTATGTGTATAGAGCTGGTTAGTTTTACGTGTATAGGGCTCGTTACTTTTACGTGTATAGGGCTGGTCAGTTTTTTGTGTATAGGAATGGTCAGTTTTACGTGTATAGGGCTGGTTACTTTTACGTGTATAAGGCTGGTTAGTTTTACCTGTATAGAACTGGTTAGTTTTAAGTGTATAGGGCTGGTCAGTTTTACGTGTACAGGGCTGGTCAGTTTTACATGTATAGGGCTGGTCAGTTTTACGTGTATAGGGCTGGTTAAGTTTGCGTGTATAGGGCTGGTTAGTGTTACGTGTATAGGGTGGGTTTGTTGGTTGGTTGGTTTTATGTGTATAGAGCTGGTTGGTTGCCTGGCTGGTTGGGTAGTTTTACGAGTATAGAGCTGGTTAGTTTAACGTGTACAGAGCTGGTTGGTTGGTTGGTTAGTTTTATGTGTATAGAGCTGGTTAGTTTTACGTGTATAGGGCTCGTTAGTTTTACGTGTATAGAGCTGGTTAGTTTAACGTGTATAGAGCTGGTTGGTTGGTTGGTTAGTTTTACGTGTATAGGGCTGGTCAGTTTTACGTGTATAGGGCTGGTCAGTTTTACGTGTATAGGGCTGGTTAGTTTTACGTGTATAGGGCTGGTTAGTTTTACGGGTATAGGGTGGGTTTGTAGGTTGGTTGGTTTTATGTGTATGGAGCTGGTTAGTTTTACGTGTATAGAGCTGGTTTGTTGGTTGATTAGTTTTACGAGTATAGAGCTGGTTACTTTTACGTGTATAGAGCTGGTCAGTTTTACGTGTATAGGGCTGGTCAGTTTTACGTGTATAGGGCTGGTCAGTTTTACATGTATAGGGCTGGTCAGTTTTACGTGTATAGGGCTGGTTAGTTTTACGTGTATAGGGCTGGTCAGTTTTACGTGTATAGGGCTGGTTAGTTTTGCGTGTACAGGGCTGGTTAGTTTTACGGGTATAGGGCTGGTTAGTTTTACGGGTATAGGGTGGGTTTGTTGGTTGGTTGGTTTTATGTGTATGGAGCTGGTTAGTTTTATGTGTATAGAGCTGGTTGGTTGGTTGGTTGGTTAGTTTTACGTGTATAGAGCAGGTTAGTTTTACATGTATAGGGCTGGTTACTTTTACGTGTATAGGGCTGGTCACTTTCACGTGTATAGGGCTGATTAGTTTTACGTGTATAGGGCTGATTAGTTTTACGTGTATAGGGCTGATTAGTTTTACGTGTATAGGGCTGGTTAGTTTTACGTGTATAGGGCTGGTTAGTTTTACGTGTATAGGGCTGGTCAGTTTCACGTGTATAGGGCTGGTTAGTTTTACGTGTATAGGGCTGGTCAGTTTTACGTGTATAGGGCTGGTCAGTTTTACGTGTACAGGGCTGGTCAGGTTTACGTGTATAGGGCTGGTCAGTTTTATGTGTATAGGGCTGGTTAGTTTTGCGTGTATAGGGCTGGTGAGTTTTACGGGTATAGGGCTGGTTAGTTTTACGGGTATAGGGTGGGTTTGTTGGTTGGTTGGTTGGTTTTATGTGTATGGAGCTGGTTACTTTTATGTGTATAGAGCTGGTTGGTTGGTTGGTCAGTTTTACGTGTATAGGGCTGGTCAGTTTTACATATATAGGGCTGGTCAGTTTTACGTGTATAGGGCTGGTCAGTTTTACGTGTGTAGGGCTGGTTACTTTTACGTGTATAGGACTGGTTAAGTTTGCGTGTATAGGGCTGGTTAGTGTTACGTGTATAGGGTGGGTTTGTTGGTTGGTTGGTTTTACGTGTATAGAGCTGGTTAGTTTTACGTGTATAGAGCTGGTTGGTTGGTTGATTAGTTTTATGTGTATAGAGGTGGTTAGTTTTACGTGTATAGGGCTCGTTAGTTTTACGTGTATAGGGCTGGTCAGTTTTACGTGTATAGGGCTGGTTACTTTTACGTGTATAGGGCTGGTTAGTTTTACGTGTATAGGGCTGAATAGTTTTACGTGTATAGGGCTGGTTAGTTTTACGTGTATAGGGCTGGTTAGTTTTACGTGTATAGGGCTGGTTAGTTTTACGTGTATAGGGCTGGTCAGTTTTACGTGTATAGGGCTGGTCAGTTTTACGTGTATAGGGCTGGTCAGTTTTACGTGTACAGGGCTGGTCAGTTTTACGTGTATAGGGCTGGTCAGCTTTACGTGTATAGGGCTGGTCAGTTTTACGTGTACAGGGCTGGTTAGTTTTGCGTGTATAGGAATGGTGAGTTTTACGGGTATAGGGCTGGTTAGTTTTACGGGTATAGGGTGGGTTTGTTGGTTGGTTGGTTGGTTTTATGTGTATGGAGCTGGTTACTTTTATTTGTATAGAGCTGGTTGGTTGGTTGGTAAGTTTTACGTGTATAGAGCTGGTTAGTTGTATGTGTATAGAGCTGGTTAGTTTTACGTGTATAGAGCTGGTTAGTTTTACGTGTATAGGGCTGGTCAGTTTTACGTGTATAGGGCTGGTCAGTTTTACGTGTATAGGGCTGGTCAGTTTTACGTGTATAGGGCTGGTCAGTTTTACGTGTATAGGGCTGGTCAGTTTCACGTGTATAGGGCTGGTCAGTTTCACGTGTATAGGGCTGGTCTGTTTTACGTGTATAGGGCTGGTCAGTTTTACGTGTATAGGGCTGGTTAGTTTTACGTGTATAGGGCTGGTCAGTTTTACGTGTATAGGGCTGGTTAGTTTTACGTGTATAGGGCTGGTCAGTTTTACGTGTATAGGGCTGGTCAGTTTTACGTGTATAGGGCTGGTTAGTTTTACGTGTATAGGGCTGGTTATGTTTGCGTGTATAGGGCTGGTTAGTGTTACGTGTATAGGGTGGGTTTGTTGTTTGGTTGGTATAACGTGTATAGAGCTGGTTAGTTTTACGTGTATAGAGCTGGTTGGTTGGTTGATTAGTTTTATGTGTATAGAGCTGGTTAGTTTTACGTGTATAGGGCTGGTTATGTTTGCGTGTATAGGGCTGGTTAGTGTTACGTGTATAGGGTGGGTTTGTTGGTTGGTTGGTTTTATGTGTATAGAGCTGGTTGGTTGCTTGGCTGGTTGGGTAGTTTTACGAGTATAGAGCTGGTTAGTTTATCGTGTATAGAGCTGGTTGGTTGGTTGGTTAGTTTTATGTGTATAGAGCTGGTTAGTTTTACGTGTATAGGGCTCGTTAGTTTTACGTGTATAGAGCTGGTTAGTTTAACGTGTATAGAGCTGGTTGGTTGGTTGGTTAGTTTTACGTGTATAGGGCTGCTCGGTTTTACGTGTATAGGGCTGGTCAGTTTTACGTGTATAGGGCTGGTTAGTTTTACGTGTATAGGGCTGGTTAGTTTTACGGGTATAGGGTGGGTTTGTTGGTTGGTTGGTTTTATGTGTATGGAGCTGGTTAGTTTTACGTGTATAGAACTGGTTTGTTGGTTGATTAGTTTTACGAGTATAGAGCTGGTTACTTTTACGTGTATAGAGCTGGTCAGTTTTACGTGTATAGGGCTGGTCAGTTTTACGTGTATAGGGCTGGTTACTTTTACGTGTATAGGGCTGGTTAGTTTTACGTGAATAGGGCTGGTCAGTTTTACGTGTATAGGGCTGGTCAGTTTTACGTGTATAGGGCTGGTCAGTTTTACGTGTATAGGGCTGGTCAGTTTTACGTGTGTAGGGCTGGTTACTTTTACGTGTATAGGGCTGGTTAAGTTTGCGTGTATAGGGCTGGTTAGTGTTACGTGTAAAGGGTAGGTTTGTTGGTTGGTTGGTTTTACGTGTATAGAGCTGGTTAGTTTTACGTGTATAGAGCTGGTTGGTTGGTTGATTAGTTTTATGTGTATAGAGCTGGTTAGTTTTACGTGTATAGGGCTCGTTAGTTTTACGTGTATAGGGTGGGTTTGTTGGTTGGTTGGTTGGTTTTATGTGTATGGAGCTGGTTACTTTTATGTGTATAGAGCTGGTTGGTTGGTTGGTAAGTTTTACGTGTATAGAGCTGGTTAGTTTTACGTGTATAGAGCTGGTCAGTTTTACGTGTTTAGGGCTGGTCAGTTTTACGTGTATAGGGCTGGTCAGTTTTATGTGTATAGGGCTGGTCAGTTTTACGTGTATAGGGCTGGTCAGTTTTTCATGTATAGGGCTGGTCAGTTTTACGTGTATAGGGCTGGTCAGTTTTACGTGTATAGGGCTGGTTAGTTTTACGTGTATAGGGCTGGTCAGTTTTACGTGTATAGGGCTGGTCAGTTTTACGTGTATAGGGCTGGTTATTTTTGCGTGTATAGGGCTGGTTAGTTTTACGGGTATAGGGCTGGTTAGTTTTACGGGTATAGGGTGGGTTTGTTGGTTGGTTGGTTTTATGTGTATGGAGCTGGTTAGTTTTATGTGTATAGAACTGGTTGGTTGGTTGGTAAGTTTTACGTGTATTGAGCTGGTTAGTTTTATATGTATAGAGCTGGTTAGTTTTACGTGTATAGAGCTGGTTAGTTTTACGTGTATAGAGCTGGTTAGTTTTACGTGTATAGAGCTGGTTAGTTTTACGTGTATAGGGCTGGTCAGTTTTACGTGTATAGGGCTGGTCAGTTTTACGTGTATAGGGCTGGTCAGTTTTACGTGTATAGGGCTGGTCAGGTTTACCTGTATAGAGCTGGTTAGTTTTACGTGTATAGGGCTGGTCAGTTTTACGTGTATAGGGCTGGTCAGTTTTACGTGTATAGGGCTGGTCAGTTTTACGTGTATAGGGCTGGTCAGTTTTACGTGTATAGGGCTGGTTAGTTTTACGTGTATAGGGCTGGTTAGTTTTATGGGTATAGGGTGGATTTGTTGGTTTGTTGGTTTTATGTGTATGGAGCTGGTTAGTTTTACGTGTATAGAGCTGGTTTGTTGGTTGGTTAGTTTTACGAGTATAGAGCTGGTTCCTTTTACGTGTATACAGCTGGTCAGTTTTACGTGTATAGGGCTGGTTAGTTTTGCGTGTATAGGGCTGGTCAGTTTTACGTGTATAGGGCTGGATACTATTACGTGTATAGGGCTGGTTAAGTTTGCGTGTACAGGGCTGGTTAGTGTTACGTGTACAGGGTGGGTTTGTTGGTTAAATGGTTTTATGTGTATAGAGCTGGTTGGTTGCTTGGTTTGTTGGGTAGTTTTACGTGTATAGAGCTGGTTAGTTTTACGTGTATAGAGCTGGTTGGTTGGTTGGTTAGTTAGTTAAATGTGTATAGAGCTGGTTAGTTTTACGTGTATAGGGCTGGTCAGTTTTACGTGTATAGGGCTGGTCAGTTTTACGTGTATAGGGCTGGTCAGTTTTACGTGAATAGGGCTGGTCAGTTTTACGTGTATAGGGCTGGTTAGTTTTACATGTATAGGGCTGGTCAGTTTTACGTGTATAGGAATGGTCAGTTTTACGTGTATAGGGCTGGTTAGTTTTGCGTGTATAGGGATGGTTAGTTTTACGTGTATAGGGCTGGTCAGTTTTACGTGTATAGGGCTGGTTAGTTTTGCGTGTACAGGGCTGGTTAGTTTTACGGGTATAGGGCTGGTTAGTTTTACGGGTATAGGGTGGGTTTGTTGGTTGGTTGGTTTTATGTGTATGGAGCTGGTTAGTTTTATGTGTATAGAGCTGGTTGGTTGGTTGGTTAGTTTTACGTGTATAGAGCAGGTTAGTTTTACATGTATAGGGCTGGTTACTTTTACGTGTATAGGGCTGGTCACTTTCACGTGTATAGGGCTGGTTAGTTTTACGTGTATAGGTGCTGATTAGTTTTACGTGTATAGGGCTGGTTAGTTTTACATGTATAGGGCTGGTTAGTTTTACGTGTATAGGGCTGGTCAGTTTTACGTGTACAGGGCTGGTCAGTTTTATGTGTATAGGGATGATTAGTTTTGCGTGTATAGGGATGGTGAGTTTTACGGGTATAGGGCTGGTTAGTTTTACGGGTATAGGGTGGGTTTGTTGATTGGTTGGTTGGTTTTATGTGTATGGAGCTGGTTACTTTTATGTGTATAGAGCTGGTTGGTTGGTTGGTCAGTTTTACGTGTATAGGGCTGGTCAGTTTTACGTGTATAGGGCTGGTCAGTTTTACGTGTATAGGGCTGGTCAGTTTTACGTGTGTAGGGCTGGTTACTTTTACGTGTATAGGGCTGGTTAAGTTTGCGTGTATAGGGCTGGTTAGTGTTACGTGTATAGGGTGGGTTTGTTCGTTGGTTGGTTTTACGTGTATAGAGCTGGTTAGTTTTACGTGTATAGAGCTGGTTGGTTGGTTGATTAGTTTTATGTGTATAGAGCTGGTTAGTTTTACGTGTATAGGGCTCGTTAGTTTTACGTGTATGAAACTGGTTAGTTTTATGTGTATAGGGCTGGTCAGTTTTACGTGTATAGGGCTGGTCAGTTTTACGTGTATAGGGCTGGTCAGTTTTACTTGTATAGGGCTGGTTAAGTTTGCGTGTATAGGGCTGGTTAAGTTTGCGTGTATAGGGCTGGTTAGTGTTACGTGTATAGGGTGGGTTTGTTGGTTGGTTGGTTTTATGTGTATAGAGCTGGTTGGTTGCTTGGTTGGTTGGGTAGTTTTACGAGTACAGAGCTGGTTAGTTTTACGTGTATAGAGCTGGTTGGTTGGTTGGTTAGTTAAATGTGTATAGAGCTGGTTAGTTTCACGTGTATAGGGCTGGTCAGTTTTACGTGTATAGGGCTGGTCAGTTTTACTTGTATAGGGCTTGTTACTTTTACGTGTATAGGGCTGGTTAAGTTTGCGTGTATAGGGCTGGTTAGTGTTACGTGTATAGGGTGGGTTTGTTGGTTGGTTGGTTTTATGTGTATAGAGCTGGTTGGTTGCTTGGTTGGTTGGGTAGTTTTACGAGTATAGAGCTGGTTAGTTTTACGTGTATAGAGCTGGTTGGTTGGTTGGTTAGTTAAATGTGTATAGAGCTGGTTAGTTTTACGTGTATAGGGCTGGTCAGTTTTACGTGTATAGGGCTGGTCAGTTTTACGTGAATAGGGCTGGTCAGTTTTACGTGTATAGGGCTTGTCAGTTTTACGTGAATAGGGCTGGTCAGTTTTACGTGTATAGGGCTCGTTAGTTTTACGTGTATAGGGCTGGTTAGTTTTGCGTGTATAGGGCTGGTCAGTTTTACGTGTATAGGGCTGGATACTATTACGTGTATAGGGCTGGTTAAATTTGCGTGTATAGGGCTGGTAGTGTTACGTGTACAGGGTGGGTTTGTTGGTTAATTGGTTTTATGTGTATAGAGCTGGTTGGTTGCTTGGTTTGTTGGGTAGTTTTACGTGTATAGAGCTGGTTATTTTTACGTGTATAGAGCTGGTTGGTTGGTTGGTTAGTTAAATGTGTATAGAGCTGGTTAGTTTTACGTGTATAGGGCTGGTCAGTTTTACGTGTATAGGGCTGGTCAGTTTTACGTGTATAGGGCTGGTCAGTTTTACGTGAATAGAACTGGTCAGTTTTACGTGTATAGGGCTGGTTAGTTTTACATGTATAGGGCTGGTCAGTTTTACGTGTATAGGGCTGGTCAGTTTTACGTGTATAGGGCTGGTTAGTTTTGCGTGTATAGGGATGGTTAGTTTTACGTGTATAGGGCTGGTCAGTTTTACGTGTATAGGGCTGGTTAGTTTTACGTGTACAGGGCTGGTTAGTTTTACGGGTATAGGGCTGGTTAGTTTTACGGGTATAGGGTGGGTTTGTTGGTTGGTTGGTTATATGTGTATGGAGCCTGTTAGTTTTATGTGTATAGAGCTGGTTGGGTGGTTGGTTAGTTTTACGTGTATAGAGCAGGTTAGTTTTACATGTATAGGGCTGGTTACTTTTACGTGTATAGGGCTGGTCACTTTCACGTGTATAGGGCTGGTTAGTTTTACGTGTATAGGTGCTGATTAGTTTTACGTGTATAGGGCTGGTTAGTTTTACGTGTATAGGGCTGGTTAGTTTTACGTGTATAGGGCTTGTCAGTTTTACGTGTACAGGGCTGGTCAGTTTTATGTGTATAGGGATGGTTAGTTTTGCGTGTATAGGGCTGGTGAGTTTTACGGGTATAGGGCTGGTTAGTTTTACGGGTATAGGGTGGGTTTGTTGATTGGTTGGTTGGTTTTATGTGTATGGAGCTGGTTACTTTTATGTGTATAGAGCTGGTTGGTTGGTTGGTCAGTTTTACGTGTATAGGGCTGGTCAGCTTTACGTGTATAGGGCTGGTCAGTTTTACGTGTATAGGGCTGGTCAGTTTTACGTGTGTAGGGCTGGTTACTTTTACGTGTATAGGGCTGGTTAAGTTTGCGTGTATAGGGCTGGTTATTGTTACGTGTATAGGGTGGGTTTGTTGGTTGGTTGGTTTTACGTGTATAGAGCTGGTTAGTTTTACGTGTATAGAGCTGGTTGGTTGGTTGATTAGTTTTATGTGTATAGAGCTGGTTAGTTTTATGTGTATAGGGCTCGTTAGTTTTACGTGTATAGGGCTGGTCAGTTTTACGTGTATAGGGCTGGTTTCTTTTACGTGTATAGGGCTGGTTAGTTTTACGTGTATAGGGCTGATTAGTTTTACGTGTATAGGGCTGGTTAGTTTTACGTGTATAGGGCTGATTAGTTTTACGTGTATAGGGCTGGTTAGTTTTACGTGTATAGGGCTGGTTAGTTTTACGTGTATAGGGCTGGTCAGTTTTACGTGTAAAGGGCTGGTCAGTTTTACGTGTATAGGGCTGGTCAGTTTTACGTGTACAGGGCTGGTCAGTTTTACGTGTATAGGGCTGGTCAGTTTTACGTGTACAGGGCTGGTTAGTTTTGCGTGTATAGGAATGGTGAGTTTTACGGGTATAGGGCTGGTTAGTTTTACGGGTATAGGGTGGGTTTGTTGGTTGGTTGGTTGGTTTTATGTGTATGGAGCTGGTTACTTTTATGTGTATAGTGCTGGTTGGTTGGTTGGTAAGTTTAACGTGTATAGAGCTGGTTAGTTGTATGTGTATAGAGCTGGTTAGTTTTACGTGTATAGAGCTGGTTAGTTTTACGTGTACAGGGCTGGTCAGTTTTACGTGTATAGGGCTGGTCAGTTTTACGTGTATAGGGCTGGTCAGTTTTACGTGTATAGGGCTGGTCAGTTTTACGTATATAGGGCTAGTCAGTTTTACATGTATAGGGCTGGTCAGTTTTACGTGTATAGGGCTGGTCAGTTTTACGTGTATAGGGCTGGTTAGTTTTACGTGTATAGGGCTGGTCAGTTTTACGTGTATAGGGCTGGTTAGTTTTACGTGTATAGGGCTGGTCAGTTTTACGTGTATAGGGCTGGTCAGTTTTACGTGTATAGGGCTGGTTATGTTTGCGTGTATAGGGCTGGTTAGTGTTACGTGTATAGGGTGGGTTTGTTGGTTGGTTGGTTTTACGTGTATAGAGCTGGTTAGTTTTACGTGTATAGAGCTGGTTGGTTGGTTGATTAGTTTTATGTGTATAGAGCTGGTTAGTTTTACGTGTATAGGGCTCGTTAGTTTTACGTGTATAGGGCTGGTCAGTTTTTTGTGTATAGGAATGGTCAGTTTTACGTGTATAGGGCTGGTTACTTTTACGTGTTTAAGGCTGGTTAGTTTTACCTGTATAGAACTGGTTAGTTTTAAGTGTATAGGGCTGGTCAGTTTTACGTGTACAGGGCTGGTCAGTTTTACATGTATAGGGCTGGTCAGTTTTACGTGTATAGGGCTGGTTAAGTTTGCGTGTATAGGGCTGGTTAGTGTTACGTGTATAGGGTGGGTTTGTTGGTTGGTTGGTTTTATGTGTATAGAGCTGGTTGGTTGCTTGGCTGGTTGGGTAGTTTTACGAGTATAGAGCTGGTTAGTTTAACGTGTACAGAGCTGGTTGGTTGGTTGGTTAGTTTTATGTGTATAGAGCTGGTTAGTTTTACGTGTATAGGGCTCGTTAGTTTTACGTGTATAGAGCTGGTTAGTTTAACGTGTATAGAGCTGGTTGGTTGGTTGGTTAGTTTTACGTGTATAGGGCTGGTCAGTTGTACGTGTATAGGGCTGGTCAGTTTTACGTGTATAGGGCTGGTTAGTTTTACGTGTATAGGGCTGGTTAGTTTTACGGGTATAGGGTGGGTTTGTAGGTTGGTTGGTTTTATGTGTATGGAGCTGGTTAGTTTTACGTGTATAGAGCTGGTTTGTTGGTTGATTAGTTTTACGAGTATAGAGCTGGTTACTTTTACGTGTATAGAGCTGGTCAGTTTTACGTGTATAGGGCTGGATACTATTACGTGTATAGGGCTGGTTAAATTTGCGTGTATAGGGCTGGTTAGTGTTACGTGTACAGGGTGGGTTTGTTGGTTAATTGGTTTTATGTGTATAGAGCTGGTTGGTTGCTTGGTTTGTTGGGTAGTTTTACGTGTATAGAGCTGGTTAGTTTTACGTGTATAGAGCTGGTTGGTTGGTTGGTTAGTTAAATGTGTATAGAGCTGGTTAGTTTTACGTGTAAAGGGCTGGTCAGTTTTACGTGTATAGGGCTGGTCAGTTTTACGTGTATAGGGCTGGTCAGTTTTACGTGAATAGAACTGGTCAGTTTTACGTGTATAGGGCTGGTTAGTTTTACATGTATAGGGCTGGTCAGTTTTACGTGTATAGGGCTGGTCAGTTTTAAGTGTATAGGGCTGGTTAGTTTTGCGTGTATAGGGATGGTTAGTTTTACGTGTATAGGGCTGGTCAGTTTTACGTGTATAGGGCTGGTTAGTTTTACGTGTACAGGGCTGGTTAGTTTTACGGGTATAGGGCTGGTTAGTTTTACGGGTATTGGGTGGGTTTGTTGGTTGGTTGGTTATATGTGTATGGAGCCTGTTAGTTTTATGTGTATAGAGCTGGTTGGGTGGTTGGTTAGTTTTACGTGTATAGAGCAGGTTAGTTTTACATGTATAGGGCTGGTTACTTTTACGTGTATAGGGCTGGTCACTTTCACGTGTATAGGGCTGGTTAGTTTTACGTGTATAGGTGCTGATTAGTTTTACGTGTATAGGGCTGGTTAGTTTTACGTGTATAGGGCTGGTTAGTTTTACGTGTATAGGGCTGGTCAGTTTTACGTGTACAGGGCTGGTCAGTTTTATGTGTATAGGGATGGTTAGTTTTGCGTGTATAGGGCTGGTGAGTTTTACGGGTATAGGGCTGGTTAGTTTTACGGGTATAGGGTGGGTTTGTTGATTGGTTGGTTGGTTTTATGTGTATGGAGCTGGTTACTTTTATGTGTATAGAGCTGGTTGGTTGGTTGGTCAGTTTCACGTGTATAGGGCTGGTCAGCTTTACGTGTATAGGGCTGGTCAGTTTTACGTGTATTGGGCTGGTCAGTTTTACGTGTGTAGGGCTGGTTACTTTTACGTGTATAGGGCTGGTTAAGTTTGCGTGTATAGGGCTGGTTATTGTTACGTGTATAGGGTGGGTTTGTTGGTTGGTTGGTTTTACGTGTATAGAGCTGGTTAGTTTTACGTGTATAGAGCTGGTTGGTTGGTTGATTAGTTTTATGTGTATAGAGCTGGTTAGTTTTATGTGTATAGGGCTCGTTAGTTTTACGTGTATAGGGCTGGTCAGTTTTACGTGTATAGGGCTGGTTTCTTTTACGTGTATAGGGCTGGTTAGTTTTACGTGTATAGGGCTGATTAGTTTTACGTGTATAGGGCTGGTTAGTTTTACGTGTATAGGGCTGATTAGTTTTACGTGTATAGGGCTGGTTAGTTTTACGTGTATAGGGCTGGTTAGTTTTACGTGTATAGGGCTGGTCAGTTTTACGTGTAAAGGGCTGGTCAGTTTTACGTGTATAGGGCTGGTCAGTTTTACGTGTACAGGGCTGGTCAGTTTTACGTGTATAGGGCTGGTCAGTTTTACGTGTACAGGGCTGGTTAGTTTTGCGTGTATAGGAATGGTGAGTTTTACGGGTATAGGGCTGGTTAGTTTTACGGGTATAGGGTGGGTTTGTTGGTTGGTCGGTTGGTTTTATGTGTATGGAGCTGGTTACTTTTATGTGTATAGTGCTGGTTGGTTGGTTGGTAAGTTTTACGTGTATAGAGCTGGTTAGTTGTATGTGTATAGAGCTGGTTAGTTTTACGTGTATAGAGCTGGTTAGTTTTACGTGTACAGGGCTGGTCAGTTTTACGTGTATAGGGCTGGTCAGTTTTACGTGTATAGGGCTGGTCAGTTTTACGTGTATAGGGCTGGTCAGTTTTACGTGTATAGGGCTGGTCAGTTTTACGTGTATAGGGCTGGTCAGTTTTACGTATATAGGGCTGGTCAGTTTTACATGTATAGGGCTGGTCAGTTTTACGTGTATAGGGCTGGTCAGTTTTACGTGTATAGGGCTGGTTAGTTTTACGTGTATAGGGCTGGTCAGTTTTACGTGTATAGGGCTGGTTAGTTTTACGTGTATAGGGCTGGTCAGTTTTACGTGTATAGGGCTGGTCAGTTTTACGTGTATAGGGCTGGTTATGTTTGCGTGTATAGGGCTGGTTAGTGTTACGTGTATAGGGTGGGTTTGTTGGTTGGTTGGTTTTACGTGTATAGAGCTGGTTAGTTTTACGTGTATAGAGCTGGTTGGTTGGTTGATTAGTTTTATGTGTATAGAGCTGGTTAGTTTTACGTGTATAGGGCTCGTTAGTTTTACGTGTATAGGGCTGGTCAGTTTTTTGTGTATAGGAATGGTCAGTTTTACGTGTATAGGGCTGGTTACTTTTACGTGTATAAGGCTGGTTAGTTTTACCTGTATAGAACTGGTTAGTTTTAAGTGTATAGGGCTGGTCAGTTTTACGTGTACAGGGCTGGTCAGTTTTACATGTATAGGGCTGGTCAGTTTTACGTGTATAGGGCTGGTTAAGTTTGCGTGTATAGGGCTGGTTAGTGTTACGTGTATAGGGTGGGTTTGTTGGTTGGTTGGTTTTATGTGTATAGAGCTGGTTGGTTGCTTGGCTGGTTGGGTAGTTTTACGAGTATAGAGCTGGTTAGTTTAACGTGTACAGAGCTGGTTGGTTGGTTGGTTAGTTTTATGTGTATAGAGCTGGTTAGTTTTACGTGTATAGGGCTCGTTAGTTTTACGTGTATAGAGCTGGTTAGTTTAACGTGTATAGAGCTGTTTGGTTGGTTGGTTAGTTTTACGTGTATAGGGCTGGTCAGTTTTACGTGTATAGGGCTGGTCAGTTTTACGTGTATAGGGCTGGTTAGTTTTACGTGTATAGGGCTGGTTAGTTTTACGGGTATAGGGTGGGTTTGTAGGTTGGTTGGTTTTATGTGTATGGAGCTGGTTAGTTTTACGTGTATAGAGCTGGTTTGTTGGTTGATTAGTTTTACGAGTATAGAGCTGGTTACTTTTACGTGTATAGAGCTGGTCAGTTTTACGTGTATAGGGCTGGTCAGTTTTACGTGTATAGGGCTGGTCAGTTTTACATGTATAGGGCTGGTCAGTTTTACGTGTATAGGGCTGGTTAGTTTTACGTGTATAGGGCTGGTCAGTTTTATGTGTATAGGGCTGGTTAGTTTTGCGTGTACAGGGCTGGTTAGTTTTACGGGTATAGGGCTGGTTAGTTTTACGGGTATAGGGTGGGTTTGTTGGTTGGTTGGTTTTATGTGTATGGAGCTGGTTAGTTTTATGTGTATAGAGCTGGTTGGTTGGTTGGTTAGTTTTACGTGTATAGAGCAGGTTAGTTTTACATGTATAGGGCTGGTTACTTTTACGTGTATAGGGCTGGTCACTTTCACGTGTATAGGGCTGATTAGTTTTACGTGTATAGGGCTGATTAGTTTTACGTGTATAGGGCTGATTAGTTTTGCGTGTATAGGGCTGGTTAGTTTTACGTGTATAGGGCTGGTTAGTTTTACGTGTATAGGGCTGGTCAGTTTCACGTGTATAGGGCTGGTTAGTTTTATGTGTATAGGGCTGGTCAGTTTTACGTGTATAGGGCTGGTCAGTTTTACGTGTACAGGGCTGGTCAGGTTTACGTGTATAGGGCTGGTCAGTTTTATGTGTATAGGGCTGGTTAGTTTTGCGTGTATAGGGCTGGTGAGTTTTACGGGTATAGGGCTGGTTAGTTTTACGGGTATAGGGTGGGTTTGTTGGTTGGTTGGTTGGTTTTATGTGTATGGAGCTGGTTACTTTTATGTGTATAGAGCTGGTTGGTTGGTTGGTCAGTTTTACGTGTATAGGGCTGGTCAGTTTTACGTGTATAGGGCTGGTCAGTTTTACGTGTATAGGGCTGGTCAGTTTTACGTGTGTAGGGCTGGTTACTTTTACGTGTATAGGGCTGGTTAAGTTTGCGTGTATAGGGCTGGTTAGTGTTACGTGTATAGGGTGGGTTTGTTGGTTGGTTGGTTTTACGTGTATAGAGCTGGTTAGTTTTACGTGTATAGAGCTGGTTGGTTGGTTGATTAGTTTTATGTGTATAGAGCTGGTTAGTTTTACGTGTATAGGGCTCGTTAGTTTTACGTGTATAGGGCTGGTCAGTTTTACGTGTATAGGGCTGGTTACTTTTACGTGTATAGGGCTGGTTAGTTTTACGTGTATAGGGCTGATTAGTTTTACGTGTATAGGGCTGGTTAGTTTTACGTGTATAGGGCTGGTTAGTTTTACGTGTATAGGGCTGGTTAGTTTTACGTGTATAGGGCTGGTAAGTTTTACGTGTATAGGGCTGGTCAGTTTTACGTGTACAGGGCTGGTCAGTTTTACGTGTATAGGGCTGGTCAGTTTTACGTGTATAGGGCTGGTCAGTTTTACGTGTACAGGGCTGGTTAGTTTTGCGTGTATAGGAATGGTGAGTTTTACGGGTATAGGGCTGGTTAGTTTTACGGGTATAGGGTGGGTTTGTTGGTTGGTTGGTTGGTTTTATGTGTATGGAGCTGGTTACTTTTATTTGTATAGAGCTGGTTGGTTGGTTGGTAAGTTTTACGTGTATAGAGCTGGTTAGTTGTATGTGTATAGAGCTGGTTAGTTTTACGTGTATAGAGCTTGTTAGTTTTACGTGTATAGGGCTGGTCAGTTTTACGTGTATAGGGCTGGTCAGTTTTACGTGTATAGGGCTGGTCAGTTTTACGTGTATAGGGCTGGTCAGTTTTACGTGTATAGGGCTGGTCAGTTTCACGTGTATAGGGCTGGTCAGTTTCACGTGTATAGGGCTGGTCTGTTTTACGTGTATAGGGCTGGTCAGTTTTACGTGTATAGGGCTGGTTAGTTTTACGTGTATAGGGCTGGTCAGTTTTACGTGTATAGGGCTGGTTAGTTTTACGTGTATAGGGCTGGTCAGTTTTACGTGTATAGGGCTGGTCAGTTTTACGTGTATAGGGCTGGTTAGTTTTACGTGTATAGGGCTGGTTATGTTTGCGTGTATAGGGCTGGTTAGTGTTACGTGTATAGGGTGGGTTTGTTGTTTGGTTGGTTTAACGTGTATAGAGCTGGTTAGTTTTACGTGTATAGAGCTGGTTGGTTGGTTGATTAGTTTTATGTGTATAGAGCTGGTTAGTTTTACGTGTATAGGGCTGGTTATGTTTGCGTGTATAGGGCTGGTTAGTGTTACGTGTATAGGGCTGGTCAGTTTTACGTGTATAGGGCTGGTCAGTTTTATGTGTATAGGGCTGGTCAGTTTTACGTGTATAGGGCTGGTCAGTTTTTCATGTATAGGGCTGGTCAGTTTTACGTGTATAGGGCTGGTCAGTTTTACGTGTATAGGGCTGGTTAGTTTTACGTGTATAGGGCTGGTCAGTTTTACGTGTATAGGGCTGGTTAGTTTTACATGTATAGGGCTGGTTATGTTTGCGTGTATAGGGCTGGTTAGTGTTACGTGTATAGGGTGGGTTTGTTGTTTGGTTGGTTTAACGTGTATAGAGCTGGTTAGTTTTACGTGTATAGAGCTGGTTGGTTGGTTGATTAGTTTTATGTGTATAGAGCTGGTTAGTTTTACGTGTATAGGGCTGGTTATGTTTGCGTGTATAGGGCTGGTTAGTGTTACGTGTATAGGGTGGGTTTGTTGGTTGGTTGGCTTTATGTGTATAGAGCTGGTTGGTTGCTTGGCTGGTTGGGTAGTTTTACGAGTATAGAGCTGGTTAGTTTATCGTGTATAGAGCTGGTTGGTTGGTTGGTTAGTTTTATGTGTATAGAGCTGGTTAGTTTTACGTGTATAGGGCTCGTTAGTTTTACGTGTATAGAGCTGGTTAGTTTAACGTGTATAGAGCTGGTTGGTTGGTTGGTTAGTTTTACGTGTATAGGGCTGCTCGGTTTTACGTGTATAGGGCTGGTCAGTTTTACGTGTATAGGGCTGGTTAGTTTTACGTGTATAGGGCTGGTTAGTTTTACGGGTATAGGGTGGGTTTGTTGGTTGGTTGGTTTTATGTGTATGGAGCTGGTTAGTTTTACGTGTATAGAACTGGTTTGTTGGTTGATTAGTTTTACGAGTATAGAGCTGGTTACTTTTACGTGTATAGAGCTGGTCAGTTTTACGTGTATAGGGCTGGTCAGTTTTACGTGTATAGGGCTGGTTACTTTTACGTGTATAGGGCTGGTTAGTTTTACGTGAATAGGGCTGGTCAGTTTTACGTGTATAGGGCTGGTCAGTTTTACGTGTATAGGGCTGGTCAGTTTTACGTGTATAGGGCTGGTCAGTTTTACGTATGTAGGGCTGGTTACTTTTACGTGTATAGGGCTGGTTAAGTTTGCGTGTATAGGGCTGGTTAGTGTTACGTGTAAAGGGTAGGTTTGTTGGTTGGTTGGTTTTACGTGTATAGAGCTGGTTAGTTTTACGTGTATAGAGCTGGTTGGTTGGTTGATTAGTTTTATGTGTATAGAGCTGGTTAGTTTTACGTGTATAGGGCTCGTTAGTTTTACGTGTATAGGGCTGGTCAGTTTTACATGTATAGGAATGGTCAGTTTTACGTGTATAGGGCTGGTTACTTTTACGTGTATAAGGCTGGTTAGTTTTACGGGTATAGGGCTGGTTAGTTTTACGGGTATAGGGTGGGTTTGTTGGTTGGTTGGTTGGTTTTATGTGTATGGAGCTGGTTACTTTTATGTGTATAGAGCTGGTTGGTTGGTTGGTAAGTTTTACGTGTATAGAGCTGGTTAGTTTTACGTGTATAGAGCTGGTCAGTTTTACGTGTTTAGGGCTGGTCAGTTTTACGTGTATAGGGCTGGTCAGTTTTATGTGTATAGGGCTGGTCAGTTTTACGTGTATAGGGCTGGTCAGTTTTTCATGTATAGGGCTGGTCAGTTTTACGTGTATAGGGCTGGTCAGTTTTACGTGTATAGGGCTGGTTAGTTTTACGTGTATAGGGCTGGTCAGTTTTACGTGTATAGGGCTGGTCAGTTTTACGTGTATAGGGCTGGTTATTTTTGCGTGTATAGGGCTGGTTAGTTTTACGGGTATAGGGCTGGTCAGTTTTACGTGTATAGGGCTGGTCAGTTTTACGTGTATAGGGCTGGTTAGTTTTACGTGTATAGGGCTGGTTAGTTTTATGGGTATAGGGTGGATTTGTTGGTTTGTTGGTTTTATGTGTATGGAGCTGGTTAGTTTTACGTGTATAGAGCTGGTTTGTTGGTTGGTTAGTTTTACGAGTATAGAGCTGGTTCCTTTTACGTGTATACAGCTGGTCAGTTTTACGTGTATAGGGCTGGTCAGTTTTACGTGTATAGGGCTGGTCAGTTTTACATGTATAGGGCTGGTCAGTTTTACGTGTATAGGGCTGGTCAGTTTTACGTGTATAGGGCTGGTCAGTTTTACGTGTATAGGGCTGGTCAGTTTTACGTGTATAGGGCTGGTCAGTTTTACGTGTGTAGGGCTGGTTACTTTTACGTGTATAGGGCTGGTTAAGTTTGCGTGTATAGGGCTGGTTAGTGTTACGTGTATAGGGTGGGTTTGTTGGTTGGTTGGTTTTATGTGTATAGAGCTGGTTGGTTGCTTGCTTGTTGGTCAGTTTTACGTGTATAGAGCTGGTTAGTTTTACGTGTATAGAGCTGGTTGGTTGGTTGATTAGTTTTATGTGTATAGAGCTGGTTAGTTTTACGTGTATAGGGCTCGTTAGTTTTACGTGTATAGGGCTGGTCAGTTTTACGTGTATAGGAATGGTCAGTTTTACGTGTATAGGGCTGGATACTTTTACGTGTATAAGGCTGGTTAGTTTTACCTGTATGAAACTGGTTAGTTTTATGTGAATAGGGCTGGTTGGTTGGTTGGTTAGTTAAATGTGTATAGAGCTGGTCAGTTTTACGTGTATAGGGCTGGTCAGTTTTACGTGTATAGAGCTGGTTAGTTTTACATGTATAGGGCTGGTCAGTTTTACGTGTATAGGGCTGGTCAGTTTTATGTGTATAGGGCTGGTCAGTCTTACGTGTATAGGGCTGGTCAGGTTTACCTGTATAGAGCTGGTTAGTTTTACGTGTATAGGGCTGGTCAGTTTTACGTGTATAGGGCTGGTTAGTTTTACGTGTATAGGGCTGGTTAGTTTTACGGGTATAGGGAGGGTTTGTTGGTTGGTTGGTTTTATGTGTATGGAGCTGGTAAGTTTTACTTGTATAGAGCTGGTTTGTTGGTTGGTTAGTTTTACGAGTATAGAGCTGGTTACTTTTACGTGTATAGAGCTGGTCAGTTTTACGTGTATAGGGCTGGTCAGTTTTACGTGTATAGGGCTGGTCAGTTTTACGTGTATAGGGCTGGTCAGTTTTACGTGTATAGGGCTGGTCAATTTTACGTGTATAGGGCTGGTCAGTTTTATGTGTATAGGGCTGGTTACTTTTACGTGTATAGGGCTGGTTAGTTTTACGTGTATAGGGCTGGTCAGTTTTACGTGTATAGGGCTGGTCAGTTTTACGTGTATAGGGCTGGTCAGTTTTACGTGTATAGGGCTGGTCAGTTTTACGTGTGTAGGGCTGGTTACTTTTACGTGTATAGGGCTGGTTAAGTTTGCGTGTATATTGCTGGTTAGTGTTACGTGTATAGGGTGGGTTTGTTGGTTGGTTGGTTTTACGTGTATAGAGCTGGTTAGTTTTACGTGTATAGAGCTGGTTGGTTGGTTGATTAGTTTTATGTGTATAGAGCTGGTCAGTTTTATGTGTATAGGGCTCATTAGTTTTATGTGTATAGGGCTGGTCAGTTTTACGTGTGTAGGGCTGGTTACTTTTACGTGTATAGGACTGGTTAAGTTTGCGTGTATAGGGCTGGTTAGTGTCACATGTATAGGGTGGGTTTGTTGGTTGGTTGGTTTTACGTGTATAGAGCTGGTTAGTTTTACGTGTATAGAGCTGGTTGGTTGGTTGTTTAGTTTTATGTGTATAGAGCTGGTTAGTTTTACGTGTATAGGGCTCGTTAGTTTTACGTGTATAGGGCTGGTCAGTTTTACGTGTATAGGAATGGTCAGTTTTACGTGTATAGGGCTGGTTACTTTTACGTGTATAAGGCTGGTTAGTTTTACGGGTATAGGTGTGGTTAGTTTTACGGGTATAGGGTGGGTTTGTTGGTTGGTTGGTTGGTTTTATGTGTATGGAGCTGGTTACTTTTATGTGTATAGAGCTGGTTGGTTGGTTGGTAAGTTTTACGAGTATAGAGCTGGATGGTTGTATGTGTATAGAGCTGGTTAGTTTTACGTGTATAGAGCTGGTCAGTTTTACGTGTTTAGGGCTGGTCAGTTTTACGTGTATAGGGCTGGTCATTTTTATGTGTATAGGGCTGGTCAGTTTTACGTGTATAGGGCTGGTCAGTTTTTCATGTATAGGGCTGTTCAGTTTTATGTGTATAGGGCTGGTCAGTTTTACGTGTATAGGGCTGGTTAGTTTTACGTGTATAGGGCTGGTCAGTTTTACGTGTATAGGGCTGGTCAGTTTTATGTGTATAGGGCTGGTTAGTTTTGCGTGTATAGGGCTGGTTAGTTTTACGGGTATAGGGCTGGTTAGTTTTACGGGTATAGGGTGGGTTTGTTGGTTGGTTGGTTTTATGTGTATGGAGCTGGTTAGTTTTATGTGTATAGAGCTGGTGGGTTGGTTGGTAACTTTTACGTGTATTGAGCTGGTTAGTTTTATATGTATAGAGCTGGTTAGTTTTACATGTATAGAGCTGGTTAGTTTTACGTGTATAGAGCTGGTTAGTTTTACGTGTATAGGGCTGGTCAGTTTTACGTGTATAGGGCTGGTCAGTCTTACGTGTATAGGGCTGGTCAGTTTTACGTGTATAGGGCTGGTCAGGTTTACCTGTATAGAGCTGGTTAGTTTTACGTGTATAGGGCTGGTTAGTTTTACGTGTATAGGGCTGGT
This sequence comes from Nothobranchius furzeri, assembly GCF_043380555.1. Classification (NCBI taxonomy): domain Eukaryota; kingdom Metazoa; phylum Chordata; class Actinopteri; order Cyprinodontiformes; family Nothobranchiidae; genus Nothobranchius; species Nothobranchius furzeri. The sequence continues at coordinate 11,474,765 of NC_091749.1, read as the reverse complement.
CAGTTTTACGTGTATAGGGCTGGTTAGTTTTACGTCTATAGGGCTGGTTAGTTTTACGGGTATAGGGTGGGTTTGTTGGTTGGTTGGTTTTATGTGTATGGAGCTGGTTAGTTTTACGTGTATAGAGCTGGTTTGTTGGTTGGTTAGTTTTACGAGTATAGAGCTGGTTACTTTTACGTGTATAGGGCTGGTCAGTTTTACGTGTATAGGGCTGGTCAGTTTTACATGTATAGGGCTGGTCAGTTTTACGTGTATAGGGCTGGTCAGTTTTACGTGTATAGGGCTGGTTACTTTTACGTGTATAGGGCTGGTTAGTTTTACGTGAATAGGGCTGGTCAGTTTTACGTGTATAGGGCTGGTCAGTTTTATGTGTATAGGGCTGGTCAGTTTTACGTGTATAGGGCTGGTCAGTTTTACGTATGTAGGGCTGGTTACTTTTACGTGTATAGGGCTGGTTAAGTTTGCGTGTATAGGGCTGGTTAGTGTTACGTGTAAAGGGTAGGTTTGTTGGTTGGTTGGTTTTACGTGTATAGAGCTGGTTAGTTTTACGTGTATAGAGCTGGTTGGTTGGTTGATTAGTTTTATGTGTATAGAGCTGGTTAGTTTTACGTGTATAGGGCTCGTTAGTTTTACGTGTATAGGGCTGGTCAGTTTTACATGTATAGGAATGGTCAGTTTTACGTGTATAGGGCTGGTTACTTTTACGTGTATAAGGCTGGTTAGTTTTACGGGTATAGGGCTGGTTAGTTTTACGGGTATAGGGTGGGTTTGTTGGTTGGTTGGTTGGTTTTATGTGTATGGAGCTGGTTACTTTTATGTGTATAGAGCTGGTTGGTTGGTTGGTAAGTTTTACGTGTATAGAGCTGGTTAGTTTTACGTGTATAGAGCTGGTCAGTTTTACGTGTTTAGGGCTGGTCAGTTTCACGTGTATAGGGCTGGTCAGTTTTATGTGTATAGGGCTGGTCAGTTTTACGTGTATAGGGCTGGTCAGTTTTTCATGTATAGGGCTGGTCAGTTTTACGTGTATAGGGCTGGTCAGTTTTACGTGTATAGGGCTGGTTAGTTTTACGTGTATAGGGCTGGTCAGTTTTACGTGTATAGGGCTGGTCAGTTTTACGTGTATAGGGCTGGTTATTTTTGCGTGTATAGGGCTGGTTAGTTTTACGGGTATAGGGCTGGTCAGTTTTACGTGTATAGGGCTGGTCAGTTTTACGTGTATAGGGCTGGTTAGTTTTACGTGTATAGGGCTGGTTAGTTTTATGGGTATAGGGTGGATTTGTTGGTTTGTTGGTTTTATGTGTATGGAGCTGGTTAGTTTTACGTGTATAGAGCTGGTTTGTTGGTTGGTTAGTTTTACGAGTATAGAGCTGGTTCCTTTTACGTGTATACAGCTGGTCAGTTTTACGTGTATAGGGTTGGTCAGTTTTACGTGTATAGGGCTGGTCAGTTTTACATGTATAGGGCTGGTCAGTTTTACGTGTATAGGGCTGGTCAGTTTTACGTGTATAGGGCTGGTCAGTTTTACGTGTATAGGGCTGGTCAGTTTTACGTGTATAGGGCTGGTCAGTTTTACGTGTGTAGGGCTGGTTACTTTTACGTGTATAGGGCTGGTTAAGTTTGCGTGTATAGGGCTGGTTAGTGTTACGTGTATAGGGTGGGTTTGTTGGTTGGTTGGTTTTATGTGTATAGAGCTGGTTGGTTGCTTGCTTGTTGGTCAGTTTTACGTGTATAGAGCTGGTTAGTTTTACGTGTATAGAGCTGGTTGGTTGGTTGATTAGTTTTATGTGTATAGAGCTGGTTAGTTTTACGTGTATAGGGCTCGTTAGTTTTACGTGTATAGGGCTGGTCAGTTTTACGTGTATAGGAATGGTCAGTTTTACGTGTATAGGGCTGGATACTTTTACGTGTATAAGGCTGGTTAGTTTTACCTGTATGAAACTGGTTAGTTTTATGTGAATAGGGCTGGTTGGTTGGTTGGTTAGTTAAATGTGTATAGAGCTGGTCAGTTTTACGTGTATAGGGCTGGTCAGTTTTACGTGTATAGAGCTGGTTAGTTTTACATGTATAGGGCTGGTCAGTTTTACGTGTATAGGGCTGGTCAGTTTTATGTGTATAGGGCTGGTCAGTCTTACGTGTATAGGGCTGGTCAGGTTTACCTGTATAGAGCTGGTTAGTTTTACGTGTATAGGGCTGGTCAGTTTTACGTGTATAGGGCTGGTTAGTTTTACGTGTATAGGGCTGGTTAGTTTTACGGGTATAGGGTGGGTTTGTTGGTTGGTTGGTTTTATGTGTATGGAGCTGGTAAGTTTTACTTGTATAGAGCTGGTTTGTTGGTTGGTTAGTTTTACGAGTATAGAGCTGGTTACTTTTACGTGTATAGAGCTGGTCAGTTTTACGTGTATAGGGCTGGTCAGTTTTACGTGTATAGGGCTGGTCAGTTTTACGTGTATAGGGCTGGTCAGTTTTACGTGTATAGGGCTGGTCAATTTTACGTGTATAGGGCTGGTCAGTTTTATGTGTATAGGGCTGGTTACTTTTACGTGTATAGGGCTGGTTAGTTTTACGTGTATAGGGCTGGTCAGTTTTACGTGTATAGGGCTGGTCAGTTTTACGTGTATAGGGCTGGTCAGTTTTACGTGTATAGGGCTGGTCAGTTTTACGTGTGTAGGGCTGGTTACTTTTACGTGTATAGGGCTGGTTAAGTTTGTGTGTATATTGCTGGTTAGTGTTACGTGTATAGGGTGGGTTTGTTGGTTGGTTGGTTTTACGTGTATAGAGCTGGTTAGTTTTACGTGTATAGAGCTGGTTGGTTGGTTGATTAGTTTTATGTGTATAGAGCTGGTTAGTTTTATGTGTATAGGGCTCATTAGTTTTATGTGTATAGGGCTGGTCAGTTTTACGTGTGTAGGGCTGGTTACTTTTACGTGTATAGGACTGGTTAAGTTTGCGTGTATAGGGCTGGTTAGTGTCACATGTATAGGGTGGGTTTGTTGGTTGGTTGGTTTTACGTGTATAGAGCTGGTTAGTTTTACGTGTATAGAGCTGGTTGGTTGGTTGTTTAGTTTTATGTGTATAGAGCTGGTTAGTTTTACGTGTATAGGGCTCGTTAGTTTTACGTGTATAGGGCTGGTCAGTTTTACGTGTATAGGAATGGTCAGTTTTACGTGTATAGGGCTGGTTACTTTTACGTGTATAAGGCTGGTTAGTTTTACGGGTATAGGTGTGGTTAGTTTTACGGGTATAGGGTGGGTTTGTTGGTTGGTTGGTTGGTTTTATGTGTATGGAGCTGGTTACTTTTATGTGTATAGAGCTGGTTGGTTGGTTGGTAAGTTTTACGAGTATAGAGCTGGTTGGTTGTATGTGTATAGAGCTGGTTAGTTTTACGTGTATAGAGCTGGTCAGTTTTACGTGTTTAGGGCTGGTCAGTTTTACGTGTATAGGGCTGGTCATTTTTATGTGTATAGGGCTGGTCAGTTTTACGTGTATAGGGCTGGTCAGTTTTTCATGTATAGGGCTGGTCAGTTTTATGTGTATAGGGCTGGTCAGTTTTACGTGTATAGGGCTGGTTAGTTTTACGTGTATAGGGCTGGTCAGTTTTACATGTATAGGGCTGGTCAGTTTTATGTGTATAGGGCTGGTTAGTTTTGCGTGTATAGGGCTGGTTAGTTTTACGGGTATAGGGCTGGTTAGTTTTACGGGTATAGGGTGGGTTTGTTGGTTGGTTGGTTTTATGTGTATGGAGCTGGTTAGTTTTATGTGTATAGAGCTGGTGGGTTGGTTGGTAAGTTTTACGTGTATTGAGCTGGTTAGTTTTATATGTATAGAGCTGGTTAGTTTTACATGTATAGAGCTGGTTAGTTTTACGTGTATAGAGCTGGTTAGTTTTACGTGTATAGGGCTGGTCAGTTTTACGTGTATAGGGCTGGTCAGTTTTACGTGTATAGGGCTGGTCAGTTTTACGTGTATAGGGCTGGTCAGGTTTACCTGTATAGAGCTGGTTAGTTTTACGTGTATAGGGCTGGTTAGTTTTACGTGTATAGGGCTGGTCAGTTTTACGTGTATAGGGCTGGTTAGTTTTACGTGTATAGGGCTGGTTAGTTTTACGGGTATAGGGTGGGTTTGTTGGTTGGTTGGTTTTATGTGTATGGAGCTGGTTAGTTTTACGTGTATAGAGCTGGTTTGTTGGTTGGTTAGTTTTACGAGTATAGAGCTGGTTACTTTTACGTGTATAGGGCTGGTCAGTTTTACGTGTATAGGGCTGGTCAGTTTTACATGTATAGGGCTGGTCAGTTTTACGTGTATAGGGCTGGTCAGTTTTACGTGTATAGGGCTGGTCAGTTTTACGTGTATAGGGCTGGTTAGTTTTACGTGTTTAGGGCTGGTCAGTTTTACGTGTATAGGGCTGGTCAGTTTTACGTGTATAGGGCTGGTTACTTTTACGTGTATAGGGCTGGTTACTTTTACGTGTATAGGGCTGGTTAGTTTTACGTGTATAGGGCTGGTCAGTTTTACTTGAATAGTGCTGGTCAGTTTTACGTGTGTAGGCCTGGTTACTTTTACGTGTATAGGGCTGGTTAAGTTTGCGTGTATAGGGCTGGTTAGTGTTACGTGTATAGGGTGGGTTTGTTGGTTGGTTGGTTTTACGTGTATAGAGCTGGTTAGTTTTACGTGTATAGAGCTGGTTGGTTGGTTGATTAGTTTTATGTGTATAGAGCTGGTTAGTTTTACGTGTATAGGGCTCGTAGGTTTTACGTGTATAGGGCTGGTCAGTTTTACGTGTATAGGAATGGTCAGTTTTACGTGTATAGGGCTGGTTACTTTTACGGGTATAAGGCTGGTTAATTTTACCTGTATAGAACTGGTTAGTTTTACGTGTGTAGTGCTGGTCAGTTTTATGTGTATAGGGCTGGTCAGTTTTACGTGTATAGGGCTGGTCAGTTTTACATGTATAGGGCTGGTCAGTTTTACATTTATAGGGCTGGTCAGTTTTACGTGTATAGGAATGGTCAGTTTTACGTGTATAGGGCTGGTTAGTTTTGCGTGTATAGGGCTGGTTAGTTTTACGGGAATAGGGTGGGTTTGTTGTTTGGTTGGTTTAATGTGTATGGAGCTGGTTAGTTTTACGTGTATAGAGCTGGTTTGTTGGTTGGTTAGTTTTACAAGTATAGAGCTGGTTACTTTTACGTGTATAAAGCTGGTCAGTTTTACATGTATAGGGCTGGTCAGTTTTACGTGTATAGGGCTGGTCAGTTTTATGTGTATAGGGCTGGTCAGTTTTACGTGTATAGGGCTGGTCAGTTTTACGTGTATAGGGCTGGTCAGTTTTACGTGTATAGGGCTGGTTACTTTTACGTGTATATTAATGGTCAGTTTTACGTGTATAGGGCTGGTCAGTTGTACGTGTATAGGAATGGTCAGTTTTACGTGTATAGGGCTGGTTAGTTTTGCGTGTATAGGGCTTGTTAGTTTTGCGTGTATAGGGCTGGTTAGTGTTACGGGAATAGGGTGGGTTTGTTGGTTGCTTGGTTTAATGTGTATGGAGCTGGTTAGTTTTACGTGTATAGAGCTGGTCAGTTTTACGTGTATAGGGCTGGTCAGTTTTACATGTATAGGGCTGGTCAGTTTTATGTGTATAGGGCTGGTCAGTTTTACGTGTATAGGGCTGGTCAGTTTTACGTGTAAAGGGCTGGTCAGTTTTACGTGTATAGGGATGGTCAGTTTTACGTGTATAGGAATGGTCAGTTTTACGTGTATAGGGCTTGTTACTTTTACGTGTATAGGAATGGTCAGTTTTACGTGTATAGGGCTGGTCAGTTTTACGTGTATAGGGCTCGTTAGTTTTACGTGTATAGGGCTGGTCAGTTTTACGTGTATAGGAATGGTCAGTTTTACGTGTATAGGGCTGGTTACTTTTACGTGTATAAGGCTGGTTAGTTTTACCTGTATAGAACTGGTTAGTTTTACTTGTATAGGGCTGGACAGTTTTACGTGTATAGGGCTGGTTACTTTTCCGTGTATAGGGCTGGTTACTTTTACGTGTAGAGGGCTGGTTAAGTTTGCGTGTATAGGGCTGGTTACTTTTACGTGTATAGGGCTGGTTAAGTTTGCGTGTATAGGGCTGGTTAGTGTTACGTGTATAGGGTGGGTTTGTTGGTTGGTTGGTTTTATGTGTATAGAGCTGGTTGGTTGCTTGGCTGGTTGGGTACTTTTATGAGTATAGAGCTGGTTGGTTACTTGGCTGGTTGGGTAGTTTTATGAGTATAGAGCTGGTTAGTTTTACGTGTATAGGGCTGGTTAGTTTTACGTGTATAGGGCTGGTCAGTTTTACGTGTATAGGGCTGGTCAGTTTTACGTGTATAGGGCTGGTTAGTTTTACGGGTATAGGGTGGGTTTGTTGGTTGGTTAGTGTTATGTGTATAGAGCTGGTTGGTTGGTTGGTTAGTTTTACGTGTATAGAGCAGGTTAGTTTTACGTGTATAGGGCTGGTTACTTTTACGTGTATAGGGCTGGTTACTTTTACGTGTATAGGGCTGGTCACTTTTACGTGTATAGGGCTGGTTAGTTTTACGTGTATAGGGCTGGTTAGTTTTACGTGTATAGGGCTGGTTAGTTTTACGTGTATAGGGCTGGTTAGTTTTACGTGTATAGGGCTGGTTAGTTTTAAGTGTATAGGGCTGGTCAGTTTTACGTGTATAGGGCTGGTCAGTTTTACGTGTATAGGGCTGGTCAGTTTTACGTGTATAGGGCTGGTCAGTTTTACGTGTATAGGGCTGGTCAGTTTTACGTGTATAGGGCTGGTTAGTTTTGCGTGTATAGGGCTGGTTAATTTTACGGGTATAGGGCTGGTTAGTTTTACAGGTATAGGGTGGGTTTGTTGGTTGGTTGGTTGGTTTTATGTGTATGGAGCTGGTTACTTTTATGTGTATAGAGCTGGTTGGTTGGTTGGTAAGTTTTACGTGTATAGAGCTGGTTAGTTGTATGTGTATAGAGCTGGTTAGTTTTACGTGTATAGAGCTGGTCAGTTTTACGTGTATAGGGCTGGTCAGTTTTACGTGTATAGGGCTGGTCAGTTTTACGTGTATAGGGCTGGTCAGTTTTATGTGTATAGGGCTGGTCAGTTTTACGTGTATAGGGCTGGTCAGTTTTACGTGTATAGGGCTGGTCAGTTTTACATGTATAGGGCTGGTCAGTTTTACGTGTATAGGGCTGGTTAGTTTTACGTGTATAAAGCTGGTCAATTTTACGTGTATAGGGCTGGTTAGTTTTGCGTGTATAGGGCTGGTTAGTTTTACGGGTATAGGGCTGGTTAGTTTAACGGGTATAGGGTGGGTTTGTTGGTTGGTTGGTTTTATGTGTATGGAGCTGGTTAGTTTTATGTGTATAGAGCTGGTTGGTTGGTTGGTAAGTTTTACGTGTATAGAGCTGGTTAGTTTTATATGTATAGGGCTGGTCAGTTTTACGTGTATAGGGCTGGTCAGTTTTACGTGTATAGGGCTGGTCAGTTTTACGTGTATAGGGCTGGTCAGGTTTACCTGTATAGAGCTGGTTAGTTTTACGTGTATAGGGCTGGTCAGTTTTACGTGTATAGGGCTGGTCAGTTTTACGTGTATAGGGCTGGTTACTTTTACGTGTATAGGGCTGGTTAGTTTTACGTGTATAGGGCTGGTCAGTTTTACGTGAATAGGGCTGGTCAGTTTTACGTGTGTAGGCCTGGTTACTTTTACGTGTATAGGGCTGGTTAAGTTTGCGTGTATAGGGCTGGTTAGTGTTACGTGTATAGGGTGGGTTTGTTGGTTGGTTGGTTTTACGTGTATAGAGCTGGTTAGTTTTACGTGTATAGAGCTGGTTGGTTGGTTGATTAGTTTTATGTGTATAGAGCTGGTTAGTTTTACGTGTATAGGGCTCGTAGGTTTTACGTGTATAGGGCTGGTCAGTTTTACGTGTATAGGAATGGTCAGTTTTACGTGTATAGGGCTGGTTACTTTTACGGGTATAGGGCTGGTTAGTTTTACCTGTATAGAACTGGTTAGTTTTACGTGTGTAGTGCTGGTCAGTTTTATGTGTATAGGGCTGGTCAGTTTTACGTGTATAGGGCTGGTCAGTTTTACATGTATAGGGCTGGTCAGTTTTACATGTATAGGGCTGGTTAGTTTTACGGGAATAGGGTGGGTTTGTTGGTTGGTTGGTTTAATGTGTATGGAGCTGGTTAGTTTTACGTGTATAGAGCTGGTTTGTTGGTTGGTTAGTTTTACAAGTATAGAGCTGGTTACTTTTACGTGTATAAAGCTGGTCAGTTTTACATGTATAGGGCTGGTCAGTTTTACGTGTATAGGGCTGGTCAGTTTTATGTGTATAGGGCTGGTCAGTTTTACGTGTATAGGGCTGGTCAGTTTTACGTGTATAGGGCTGGTCAGTTTTACGTGTATAGGGCTGGTCAGTTTTACGTGTATAGGGCTGGTTACTTTTACGTGTATATTAATGGTCAGTTTCACGTGTATAGGGCTGGTCAGTTGTACGTGTATAGGAATGGTCAGTTTTACGTGTATAGGGCTGGTTAGTTTTGCGTGTATAGGGCTTGTTAGTTTTGCGTGTATAGGGCTGGTTAGTGTTACGGGAATAGGGTGGGTTTGTTGGTTGCTTGGTTTAATGTGTATGGAGCTGGTTAGTTTTACGTGTATAGAGCTGGTCAGTTTTACGTGTATAGGGCTGGTCAGTTTTACATGTATAGGGCTGGTCAGTTTTATGTGTATAGGGCTGGTCAGTTTTACGTGTATAGGGCTGGTCAGTTTTACGTGTAAAGGGCTGGTCAGTTTTACATGTATAGGGCTGGTCAGTTTTACGTGTATAGGAATGGTCAGTTTAAAGTGTATAGGGCTGGTTACTTTTACGTGTATAGGAATGGTCAGTTTTACGTGTATAGGGCTGGTCAGTTTTACGTGTATAGGGCTCGTTAGTTTTACGTGTATAGGGCTGGTCAGTTTTACGTGTATAGGAATGGTCAGTTTTACGTGTATAGGGCTGGTTACTTTTACGTGTATAAGGCTGGTTAGTTTTACCTGTATAGAACTGGTTAGTTTTACGTGTATAGGGCTGGACAGTTTTACGTGTATAGGGCTGGTTACTTTTCCGTGTATAGGGCTGGTTACTTTTACGTGTAGAGGGCTGGTTAAGTTTGCGTGTATAGGGCTGGTTACTTTTACGTGTATAGGGCTGGTTAAGTTTGCGTGTATAGGGCTGGTTAGTGTTACGTGTATAGGGTGGGTTTGTTGGTTGTTTGGTTTTATGTGTATAGAGCTGGTTGGTTGCTTGGCTGGTTGGGTACTTTTATGAGTATAGAGCTGGTTGGTTGATTGGCTGGTTGGGTAGTTTTATGAGTATAGAGCTGGTTAGTTTTACGTGTATAGGGCTGGTTAGTTTTACGTGTATAGGGCTGGTCAGTTTTACGTGTATAGGGCTGGTCAGTTTTACGTGTATAGGGCTGGTTAGTTTTACGGGTACAGGGTGGGTTTGTTGGTTGGTTAGTGTTATGTGTATAGAGCTGGTTGGTTGGTTGGTTAGTTTTACGTGTATAGAGCAGGTTAGTTTTACGTGTATAGGGCTGGTTACTTTTACGTGTATAGGGCTGGTTACTTTTACGTGTATAGGGCTGGTCACTTTTACGTGTATAGGGCTGGTTAGTTTTACGTGTATAGGGCTGGTTAGTTTTACGTGTATAGGGCTGGTTAGTTTTACGTGTATAGGGCTGGTTAGTTTTACGTGTATAGGGCTGGTTAGTTTTAAGTGTATAGGGCTGGTCAGTTTTACGTGTATAGGGCTGGTCAGTTTTACGTGTATAGGGCTGGTCAGTTTTACGTGTATAGGGCTGGTCAGTTTTACGTGTATAGGGCTGGTCAGTTTTACGTGTATAGGGCTGGTTAGTTTTGCGTGTATAGGGCTGGTTAGTTTTACGGGTATAGGGCTGGTTAGTTTTACAGGTATAGGGTGGGTTTGTTGGTTGGTTGGTTGGTTTTATGTGTATGGAACTGGTTACTTTTATGTGTATAGAGCTGGTTGGTTGGTTGGTAAGTTTTACGTGTATAGAGCTGGTTAGTTGTATGTGTATAGAGCTGGTTAGTTTTACGTGTATAGAGCTGGTCAGTTTTACGTGTATAGGGCTGGTCAGTTTTACGTGTATAGGGCTGGTCAGTTTTACGTGTATAGGGCTGGTCAGTTTTATGTGTATAGGGCTGGTCAGTTTTACGTGTATAGGGCTGGTCAGTTTTACATGTATAGGGCTGGTCAGTTTTACGTTTATAGGGCTGGTTAGTTTTACGTGTATAAGGCTGGTCAATTTTATGTGTATAGGGCTGGTTAGTTTTGCGTGTATAGGGCTGGTTAGTTTTACGGGTATAGGGCTGGTTAGTTTAACGGGTATAGGGTGGGTTTGTTGGTTGGTTGGTTTTATGTGTATGGAGCTGGTTAGTTTTATGTGTATAGAGCTGGTTGGTTGGTTGGTAAGTTTTACGTGTATAGAGCTGGTTAGTTTTATATGTATAGGGCTGGTCAGTTTTACGTGTATAGGGCTGGTCAGTTTTACGTGTATAGGGCTGGTCAGTTTTACGTGTATAGGGCTGGTCAGTTTTACGTGTATAGGGCTGGTCAGGTTTACCTGTATAGAGCTGGTTAGTTTTACGTGTATAGGGCTGGTCAGTTTTACGTGTATAGGGCTGGTTAGTTTTACGTGTATAGGGCTGGTTACTTTTACGTGTATAGGGCTGGTTAGTTTTACGGGTATAGGGTGGGTTTGTTGGTTGGTTGGTTTTATGTGTATGGAGCTGGTTAGTTTTACGTGTATAGAGCTGGTTTGTTGGTTGGTTAGTTTTACGAGTATAGAGCTGGTTACTTTTACGTGTATAGGGCTGGTCAGTTTTACGTGTATAGGGCTGGTCAGTTTTACGTGTATAGGGCTGGTCAGTTTTACGTGTATAGGGCTGGTCAGTTTCACGTGTATAGGGCTGGTCAGTTTTACGTGTATAGGGCTGGTCAGTTTTACGTGTATAGGACTGGTCAGTTTTACGTGTATAGGACTGGTTACTTTTACGTGTATAGGGCTGGTTAGTTTTACGTGTATAGGGCTGGTCAGTTTTACGTGTATAGGGCTGGTCAGTTTTACGTGTATAGGGCTGGTCAGTTTTACGTGTATAGGGCTGGTCAGTTTTACGTGTATAGGGCTGGTCAGTTTTACGTGTGTAGGGCTGGTTACTTTTACATGTATAGGGCTGGTTAAGTTTGCGTGTATAGGGCTGGTTAGTGTTACGTGTATAGGGTGGGTTTGTTGGTTGGTTGGTTTTACGTGTAAAGAGCTGGTTAGTTTTACGTGTATAGAGCTGGTTGGTTGGTTGATTAGTTTTATGTGTATAGAGCTGGTTAGTTTTACGTGTATAGGGCTCGTTAGTTTTACGTGTACAGGGCTGGTCAGTTTTACGTGTATAGGAATGGTCAGTTTTACGTGTATAGGGCTGGTTACTTTTACGTGTATAGGGCTGGTCAGTTTTACGTGTATAGGGCTGGTCAGTTTTACGTGTATAGGGCTGGTCAGTTTTACATGTGTAGGGCTGGTTACTTTTACGTGTATAGGGCTGGTTAAGTTTACGTGTATAGGGCTGGTTAGTGGTACGTGTATAGGGTGGGTTTGTTGGTTGGTTGGTTTTACGTGTAAAGAGCTGGTTAGTTTTACGTGTATAGAGCTGGTTGGTTGGTTGATTAGTTTTATGTGTATAGAGCTGGTTAGTTTTACGTGTATAGGGCTCGTTAGTTTTACGTGTACAGGGCTGGTCAGTTTTACGTGTATAGGAATGGTCAGTTTTACGTGTATAGGGCTGGTTACTTTTACGTGTATAAGGCTGGTTAGTTTTACCTGTATAGAACTGGTTAGTTTTACGTGTATAGGGCTGGTCAGTTTTACGTGTATAGGGCTGGTTACTTTTACGTGTATAGGGCTGGTTACTTTTACGTGTATAGGGCTGGTTAAGTTTGCGTGTATAGGGCTGGTTAGTGTTACGTGTATAGGGTGGGTTTGTTGGTTGGTTGGTTTTATGTGTATAGAGCTGGTTGGTTGCTTGGTTGGTTGGGTAGTTTTCCGAGTATAGAGCTGGTTAGTTTTACGTGTATAGAGCTGGTTGGTTGGTTGGTTAGTTTTATATGTATAGAGCTGGTTAGTTTTACGTGTGTAGGGCTGGTTAGTTTTGCGTGTATAGGGCTGGTTAGTTTTGCGTGTATAGGGCTGGTTAGTTTTACGGGAATAGGGTGGGTTTGTTGGTTGGTTGGTTTAATGTGTTTGGAGCTGGTTAGTTTTACGTGTATAGAGCTGGTTTGTTGGTTGGTTAGTTTTACGAGTATAGAGCTGGTTACTTTTACGTGTATAGAGCTGGTCAGTTTTACGTGTATAGGGCTGGTCAGTTTTACGTGTATAGGGCTGGTCAGTTTTATGTGTATAGGGCTGGTCAGTTTTACGTGTATAGGGCTGGTCAGTTTTACGTGTATAGGGCTGGTCAGTTTTACGTGTATAGGGCTGGTCAGTTTTACGTGTATAGGGCTGGTTAGTTTTACGTGTATAGGGCTGGTCAGTTTTACGTGTATAGGGCTGGTCAGTTTTACGTGTATAGGGCTGGTCAGTTTTACGTGTGTAGGGCTGGTTACTTTTACGTGTATAGGGCTGGTTAAGTTTGCGTGTATAGGGCTGGTTAGTGTTACGTGTTTAGGGTGGGTTTGTTGGTTGGTTGGTTTTATGTGTATAGAGCTGGTTGGTTGCTTGCTTGTTGGTTAGTTTTACGTGTATAGAGCTGGTCAGTTTTACGTGTATAGGGCTGTTCAGTTTTACGTGTATAGGGCTGGTCAGTTTTACGTGTATAGGGCTGGTCAGTTTTACCTGTATAGGGCTGGTCAGTTTTACGTGTATAGGGCTGGTCAGTTTTATGTGTATAGGGCTGGTCAGTTTTACGTGTATAGGGCTGGTCAGTTTTACGTGTATAGGGCTGGTTAGTTTTACGTGTATAGGGCTGGTTAGTTTTGAGTGTATAGGGCTGGTCAGTTTTACGGGTATAGGGCTGCTTAGTTTTACGGGTATAGGGTGGGTTTGTTGGTTGGTTGGTTGGTTTTATGTGTATGGAGCTGGTTAGTTTTATGTGTATAGAGCTGGTTGGTTGGTTGGTAAGTTTTACGTGTATAGAGCTGGTTAGTTTTATGTGTATAGAGCTGGTTAGTTTTACGTGTATAGGGCTGGTCAGTTTTACGTGTATAGGGCTGGTCAGTTTTACATGTATAGGGCTGGTCAGTTTTACGTGTATAGGGCTGGTTAGTTTTACGGGTATAGGGTGGGTTTGTTGGTTGGTTGGTTTTATGTGTATGAAGCTGGTTAGTTTTACGTGTATAGAGCTGGTTTGTTGCTTGGTTAGGTTTACGAGTATAGAGCTGGTTACTTTTACGTGTATAGAGCTGGTCAGTTTTACGTGTATAGGGCTGGTCAGTTTTACGTGTATAGGGCTGGTCAGTTTTACGTGTATAGGGCTGGTCAGTTTTACGTGTATAGGGCTGGTCAGTTTTACGTGTATAGGGCTGGTCAGTTTTACGTGTATAGGGCTGGTCAGTTTCACGTGTATAGGGCTGGTCAGTTTTACGTGTATAGGGCTGGTCAGTTTTACGTGTATAGGACTGGTCAGTTTTACGTGTATAGGACTGCTTACTTTTACGTGTATAGGGCTGGTTAGTTTTACGTGTATAGGGCTGGTCAGTTTTACGTGTATATGGCTGGTCAGTTTTACGTGTATAGGGCTGGTTAGTTTTACGTGTATAGGGCTGGTCAGTTTTACATGTATAGGGCTGGTCAGTTTTACGTGTATAGGGCTGGTTAGTTTTGCGTGTATAGGGCTGGTCAGTTTTACGGGTATAGGGCTGGTTAGTTTTACGGGTATAGGGTGGGTTTGTTGGTTGGTTGGTTGGTTTTATGTGTATGGAGCTGGTTAGTTTTATGTGTATAGAGCTGGTTGGTTGGTTGGTAAGTTTTACGTGTATAGAGCTGGTTAGTTTTATGTGTATAGAGCTGGTTAGTTTTACGTGTATAGGGCTGGTCAGTTTTACGTGTATAGGGCTGGTCAGTTTTACATGTATAGGGCTGGTCAGTTTTACGTGTATAGGGCTGGTTAGTTTTACGGGTATAGGGTGGGTTTGTTGGTTGGTTGGTTTTATGTGTATGAAGCTGGTTAGTTTTACGTGTATAGAGCTGGTTTGTTTTACGTGTATAGGGCTGGTTAGTTTTACGTGTATAGGGCTGGTCAGTTTTACCTGTATAGGGCTGGTCAGTTTTACGTGTATAGGGCTGGTCAGTTTTACGTGTATAGGGCTGGTTACTTTTACGTGTATATGGCTGGTTAAGTTTGCATGTATAGGGCTGGTTAGTGTTACGTGTATAGGGTGGGTTTGTTGGTTGGTTGGTTTTATGTGTATAGAGCTGGTTGGTTGCTTGCTTGTTGGTTAGTTTTACGTGTATAGAGCTGGTTAGTTTTACGTGTATAGAGCTGGTTGGTTGGTTGGTTAGTTTTACGTGTATAGGGCTGGTTACTATTACGTGTTTAGGGCTGGTTAGTTTTACTTGTATAGGGCTGGTTAGTTTTACGTGTATAGGGCTGGTCAGTTTTACGTGTACAGGGCTGGTTACTTTTACGTGTATAGGGCTGGTTAAGTTTGCGTGTATAGGGCTGGTTAGTGTTACGTGTATAGGGGGGGTTTGTTGGTTGGTTGGTTTTATGTGTATAGAGCTGGTTGGTTGCTTGCTTGTTGGTTAGTTTTACGTGGATAGAGCTGGTTAGCTCCTCCTTGAACCGTCACCTTATCGTGGTGGAGGAGTTTGAGTGCCCTAATGATCCTAGGAGCTATGTTGTCTGGGGCACTTAGTGCCCCTGGTAGGGTCTCCCATGACAAATTGGTCTTAGGTGAAGGGTGAGACAAAGAACGGTTCTAAGGATCTTTCATGGCGGTTAAAACGAAGAGACGGAGTACCCGGCCCGGAGGGTTACCGGGGTCCCACCCTGGAGCCAGGCCTGGGGTTGGGGCCCGTGAGCGAGTGCCTGGTGGCCGGGCTTTCGCCCATGGGGCCTGGCCGGGCCCAGCCCGAACCGGATACATGGGCTCGTCCAACTGTGGACCCACCACCCGCAGGAGGAACATGAAGGGTCCGGTGCAATGCGAATCGGGTGGCAGACCAAGGCGGGAGCCTTGGCGGTCCAATCCCCGGACAAGAAAACTAGTTTTTGGGACATGGAGACTCCGGCTCCTTCCCCGCCCTCGCTGGCGGGGAAGGAGCCGGAGCTTGTGGCAGAGGTTGAGCGGTACCGGCTAGATATAGTCGGACTCACCTCGACACATTGCATTGGCTCTGGAACCCGAGACCTGGAGAGGGGTTGGACACTCTACTTTGCTGGAGTTGCTCCGGGTGAGAGGCGGAGGGCTGGGGTTGGCTTTTTGTTAGCCCCGAGACTCTCTGCCTGTGTGTTGGGGTTTACCCCAGGGGACAAGAGGGTAGCTTCCTTGCGCCTTCGGGTCGGGGAACGGGTCCTGACTGTTGTTTGTGCTTATGGGCCAAATATCAGTTCAGAGTACCCACCCTTTTTGGAGTCCCTGGGACGAGTGCTAGATAGTGCTCCATCAGGGGACTCCATTGTCCTGCTGGGGGACTTCAATGCTCACGTGGGCAATGACAGCTTGACCTGGAGGGGTGTGATTGGGAGGAACGGCCCACCAAATCTGAACTCGAGCGGTGTTTTGTTATTGGACTTCTGTGCAAGCCGCAGTTTGGCCATAACGAACACCATGTTCGAACATAAGGATGCCCACCGGTACACTTGGTACCAGGGCAGCCTAGGTCACAGGTAGATGATAGATTTTGTAGTCGTATCATCTGACCTGCGGCCGTATGTTTTGGACACCCGAGTGAAGAGAGGGGCGGAGCTGTCAACTGATCACCACCTGGTGGTGAGTTGGATCAGATGGCAAGGGAACATGCCGCGTAGACCTGGCAGACCCAAACGCATAGTGAGGGTCTGCTGGGAATGCCTGGCAGAAGAACCTGTCAAGACGGTCTTCAACTCCCACCTCCGGCAGAGCTTTGACCACGTCCCGAGAGCAGTGGGGGACATTGAGTCCGAGTGGGCCTTGTTCCACTCTGCGATTGTCGAGGCGGCTGTTGCTAGCTGTGGTCGTAAGGTGGCCGGTGCCGGTCGTGGTGGCAACCCCCGTACCCGCTGGTGGACACCAGAGGTTCGGGGAGCCGTCAGGCTGAAGAAGGAGGCCTACAGGGCGTGGCTGGTCTGTGGGTATCCGGAGGCAGCAGACAGGTACCGGATAGCCAAGCGGGGTGCAGCAGTGGCAGTTGCTGAGGCAAAATCTCGGGCGTGGGAGGAGTTTGGTGAGGCCATGGAGAAAGACTATCGATCGGCTCCAAAGAGGTTCTGGCAAACTGTCCGGCGCCTCAGGAGAGTAAGGCAGCAACTCGCTCACACTGTTTACAGTGGGGATGGGGAGCTGCTGACGTCAACTGAGGCTATAGTCGGACGGTGGAAGGAATACTTTGAGGAGCTCCTCAATCCCACCAATGCGCATTCCGAGGAGGAACCAGAGCTGGGAGGCCTGGGGATGGACTGTCCGATCTCGGGGGCAGAAGTTGCTGAGGTAGTCAAACAACTACACAGCGGCGGAGCCCCGGGGGCGGATGAGGTTCGTCCTGGGTATCTCAAGGCTATGGATGTTGTAGGGCTGTCATGGTTGACACGTCTCTACAACATTGCGTGGTCATCGGGGGCAGTTCCTAGGGAGTGGCAGACCGGGGTGGTGGTCCCCATCTTTAAGAAGGGTGACCTGAGGGTGTGTTCCAACTATAGGGGGATCACACTCCTCAGCCTCCCTGGAAAGGTCTACGCCAAGGTACTGGAGAGGAGGGTCCGATCGATAGTTGAATCTCAGATAGAGGAGGAGCAATGTGGTTTTCGTCCTGGCCGTGGAACTGTGGACCAGCTCTATTCCCTTGCAAGGGTGATGGAGGGGGCATGGGAGTTTGCCCAACCAATCCACATGTGCTTTGTGGATTTGGAGAAGGCTTATGACCGTGTCCCCAGGGGCACCCTGTGAGGGACGCTCCAGGAGTATGGGGTGGGTGGCTTTCTGTTAAGGGCCATTCAGTCCCTTTACCAGAGGAGCGTGAGTTTGGTCCGCATAGCCGGTAGTAAGTCGGACCTGTTCCCAGTGAGGGTTGGACTCCGCCAGGGCTGCCCTTTGTCACCGGTTCTGTTCATCACTTTTATGGACAGAATTTCTAGACGCAGCCGTGGTGTGGAGTGTGTCGACTTTGGTGGCAGGAGAATCTCGTCTCTGCTTTTTGCGGATGATGTGGTCCTCCTAGCTTCATCCAGCTCTGACCTTCAGCTCTTGCTGGGTAGGTTCGCGGCCGAATGTGAAGCGGCTGGGATGAGGATCAGCACCTCCAAATCTAAGACCATGGTTCTCGACCGGAAAAGGGTGGCTTGCCACCTCCAGGTCGGGGGAGAGGTCCTACCTCAAGTGAAGGAGTTTAAGTATCTCGGGGTCTTGTTCACGAGTGAGGGTAGGAGGGATCGGGAGATCGACAGGCGGATTGGTTCGGCGTCTGCAGTGATGCGGACGCTGAGCCGATCTGTCGTGGGGAAGAGGGAGCTGAGCCAGAAAGCCAGGCTCTCGATTTACCGGTCGATCTATGTCCCAATCCTCACCTATGGTCATGAGCTTTGGGTAATGACCGAAAGAACGAGATCGCGGATACAAGCGGCCGAAATGAGTTTCCTCCGTAGGGTGGCCGGGCTCAGCCTTACAGATAGGGTGAGGAGCTCGGACATTCGGGAGGGACTCGGAGTAGAACCGCTGCTCCTCCGGATCGAAAGGAGCCAGTTGAGGTGGTTTGGGCATCTGGTCAGGATGCCTCCTGGACGCCTCCCCGGGGAGGTGTTTCGGGCATGTCCTGCCGGCAGAAGGCCCCCGGGTCGACCCAGGACACGTTGGAGAGGTTACATCTCCAATCTGGTCCGGGAACGCCTTGGGGTCCTGCCGGAGGAGCTGGTGGACAAGGCCGGGGAGAGGACGGCCTGGAGCTCCCTAATTGGGATGCTGCCCCCGCGACCCGGACCCGGATAAGCGGAGGAAGACAAAGACGAAGACGAAGAGCTGGTTAGTTTTACGTGTATAGAGCTGGTTGGTTCGTTGGTTAGTTTTATGTGTATAGAGCTGGTTAGTTTTACGTGTATAGGGCTCGTTAGTTTTACGTGTATAGAGCTGGTCAGTTTTACGTGTATAGGAATGGTCAGTTTTACGTGAATAGGGCTGGTTACTTTTACGTGTATAAGGCTGGTTAGTTTTACCTGTATGGAACTGGTTAGTTTTACGTGTATAGGGCTGGTCAGTTTTACGTGTATAGGGCTGGTCAGTTTTACGTGTATAGGGCTGGTTACTATTACGTGTATAGGGCTGGTTAAGTTTGCGTGTATAGGGCTGGTTAGTGTTACGTGTACAGGGTGGGTTTGTTGGTTAATTGGTTTTATGTGTATAGAGCTGGTTGGTTGCTTGGTTTGTTGGGTACTTTTACGTGTATAGAGCTGGTTAGTTTTACGTGTATAGAGCTGGTTGGTTGGTTGTTTAGTTAAATGTGTATAGAGCTGGTTAGTTTTACGTGTATAGGGCTGGTCAGTTTTACGTGTATAGAGCTGGTTGGTTGGTTGGTTAGTTTTATGTGTATAGAGCTGGTTAGTTTTACGTGTATAGGGCTCGTTAGTTTTACGTGTATAGGGCTGGTCAGTTTTACGTGTATAGGAATGGTCAGTTTTACGTGTATAGGGCTGGTTACTTTTACGTGTATAAGGCTGGTTAGTTTTGCCTGTATGGAACTGGTTAGTTTTACGTGTATAGGGCTGGTTACTTTTACGTGTATAGGGCTGATTAAGTTTGCGTGTATAGGGCTGGTTAGTGTTACATGTATAGGGTGGGTTTGTTGGTTGGTTGGTTTTATGTGTATAGAGCTGGTTGGTTGCTTGGTTTGTTGGGTAGTTTTACGTGTAAAGAGCTGGTTAGTTTTACGTGTATAGAGATGGTTGGTTGGTTGGTTAGTTTAATGTGTATAGAGCTGGTTAGTTTTACGTGTATGGGGCTCGTTAGTTTTACGGGTATAGGGCTGGTCAGTTTTACGTGTATAGGGCTGGTCAGTTTTACGTGTAAAGGGCTGGTCAGTTTTATGTGTATAGGGCTGGTCAGTTGTACGTGTATAGGGCTGGTTAGTTTTACGTGTATAGGGCTGGTCAGTTTTACGTGTATAGGGCTGGTCAGTTTTACGTGTATAGGGCTGGTTAGTTTTGCGTGTATAGGGCTGGTTAGTTTTACGGGTATAGGGCTGGTTAGTTTTACGGGTATAGGGTGGGTTTGTTGGTTGGTTGGTTGGTTGGTTTTATGTGTATGGAGCTGGTTAGTTTTATGTGTATAGAGCTGGTTAGTTTTACGTGTATAGGGCTGTTCAATTTTACGTGTATAGGGCTGGTCAGTTTTACGTGTATAGGGCTGGTTAGTTTTACGGGTATAGGGTGGGATTGTTGGTTGGTTGGTTTTATGTGTATGGAGCTGGTTAGTTTTACGTGTATAGAGCTGGTTTGTTTGTTGGTTAGTTTTACGTGTATAGAGCTGGTTTGTTTGTTGGTTAGTTTTACGAGTATAGAGCTGGTTACTTTTATGTGTATAGAGCTGGTCAGTTTTACGTGTATAGGGCTGGTCAGTTTCACGTGTATAGGGCTGGTCAGTTTTACGTGTATAGGGCTGGTCAGTTTTACGTGTATAGGGCTGGTCAGTTTTACGTGTATAGAGCTGGTTAGTTTTACGTGTATAGGGCTCGTTAGTTTTACGTGTATAGGGCTGGTCAGTTTTACGTGTATAGGAATGGTCAGTTTTACGTGTATAGGGCTGGTTACTTTTACGTGTATAAGGCTGGTTAGTTTTACCTATATGAAACTGGTTAGTTTCGTGTGTATAGGGCTGGTCAGTTTTACGTGTATAGGGCTGGTCAGTTTTACTTGTATAGGGCTGGTTACTTTTACGTGTATAGGGCTGGTCACTTTTACAAGTATGAGGCTGGTCACTTTCACGTGTATAGGGCTGATTAGTTTTACGTGTATAGGGCTGGTCAGTTTTACGTGAATAGGGCTGGTCAGTTTTACGTGTATAGGGCTGGTTAGTTTTACGTGTATAGGGCTGGTCAGTTTTACGTGTATAGGGCTGGTTAGTTTTACGTGTATAGGGCTGGTCAGTTTTACGTGTATAGGGCTGGTCAGTTTTACGTGTATAGGGCTGGTCAGTTTTACGTGTATAGAGCTGGTTAGTTTTACGTGTATAGGGCTCGTTAGTTTTACGTGTATAGGGCTGGTCAGTTTTACGTGTATTGGGCTCGTTAGTTTTACGTGTATAGGGCTGGTCAGTTTTACGTGTATAGGAATGGTCAGTTTTACGTGTATAGGGCTGGTTACTTTTACGTGTATAAGGCTGGTTAGTTTTACCTATATGAAACTGGTTAGTTTCATGTGTATAGGGCTGGTCAGTTTTAGGTGTATTGGGCTGGTCAGTTTTACTTGTATAGGGCTGGTTACTTTTACGTGTATAGGGCTGGTTACTTTTACGTGTATAGGGGTGGTTAGTGTTACGTGTATAGGGTGGGTTTGTTGGTTGGTTGGTTTTATGTGTATAGAGCTGGTTGGTTGCTTGGTTGGTTGGGTAGTTTTACGAGTACAGAGCTGGTTAGTTTTACGTGTATAGAGCTGGGTGGTTGGTTGGTTAGTTAAATGTGTATAGAGCTGGTTAGTTTCACGTGTATAGGGCTGGTCAGTTTTACGTGTATAGGGCTGGTCAGTTTTACTTGTATAGGGCTGGTTACTTTTACGTGTATAGGGCTGGTTAAGTTTGCGTGTATAGGGCTGGTTTGTGTTACGTGTATAGGGTGGGTTTGTTGGTTGGTTGGTTTTATGTGTATAGAGCTGGTTGGTTGCTTGGTTGGCTGGGTAGTTTTACGAGTATAGAGCTGGTTAGTTTTACGTGTATAGAGCTGGTTGGTTGGTTGGTTAGTTAAATGTGTATAGAGCTGGTTAGTTTTACGTGTATAGGGCTGGTCAGTTTTACGTGTATAGGGCTGGTCAGTTTTACGTGTATAGGGCTGGTCAGTTTTACGTGTATAGGGCTGGTCAGTTTTACGTGAATAGGGCTGGTCAGTTTTACGTGAATAGGGCTGGTCAGTTTTACGTGTATAGGGCTCATTAGTTTTAAGTGTATAGGGCTGGTTAGTTTTGCGTGTATAGGGCTGGTCAGTTTTACGTGTATAGGGCTGGTTACTATTACGTGTATAGGGCTGGTTAAGTTTGCGTGTATAGGGCTGGTTAGGGTTACGTGTACAGGGTGGGTTTGTTGGTTAATTGGTTTTATGTGTATAGAGCTGATTGGTTGCTTGGTTTGTTGGGTAGTTTCACGTGTATAGAGCTGGTTAGTTTTACGTGTATAGAGCTGGTTGGTTGGTTGGTTAGTTAAATGTGTATAGAGCTGGTTAGTTTTACGTGTATAGGGCTGGTCAGTTTTACTTGTATAGGGCTGGTTACTTTTACGTGTATAGGGCTGGTTACTTTTACGTGTATAGGGCTGGTTAGTTTTACGTGTATAGGGCTGGTCAGTTTTACTTGAATAGTGCTGGTCAGTTTTACGTGTGTAGGCCTGGTTACTTTTACGTGTATAGGGCTGGTTAAGTTTGCGTGTATAGGGCTGGTTAGTGTTACGTGTATAGGGTGGGTTTGTTGGTTGGTTGGTTTTACGTGTATAGAGCTGGTTAGTTTTACGTGTATAGAGCTGGTTGGTTGGTTGATTAGTTTTATGTGTATAGAGCTGGTTAGTTTTACGTGTATAGGGCTCGTAGGTTTTACGTGTATAGGGCTGGTCAGTTTTACGTGTATAGGAATGGTCAGTTTTACGTGTATAGGGCTGGTTACTTTTACGGGTATAGGGCTGGTTAGTTTTACCTGTATAGAACTGGTTAGTTTTACGTGTGTAGTGCTGGTCAGTTTTATGTGTATAGGGCTGGTCAGTTTTACGTGTATAGGGCTGGTCAGTTTTACATGTATAGGGCTGGTCAGTTTTACATGTATAGGGCTGGTTAGTTTTACGGGAATAGGGTGGGTTTGTTGGTTGGTTGGTTTAATGTGTATGGAGCTGGTTAGTTTTACGTGTATAGAGCTGGTTTGTTGGTTGGTTAGTTTTACAAGTATAGAGCTGGTTACTTTTACGTGTATAAAGCTGGTCAGTTTTACATGTATAGGGCTGGTCAGTTTTACGTGTATAGGGCTGGTCAGTTTTATGTGTATAGGGCTGGTCAGTTTTACGTGTATAGGGCTGGTCAGTTTTACGTGTATAGGGCTGGTCAGTTTTACGTGTATAGGGCTGGTCAGTTTTACGTGTATAGGGCTGGTTACTTTTACGTGTATATTAATGGTCAGTTTCACGTGTATAGGGCTGGTCAGTTGTACGTGTATAGGAATGGTCAGTTTTACGTGTATAGGGCTGGTTAGTTTTGCGTGTATAGGGCTTGTTAGTTTTGCGTGTATAGGGCTGGTTAGTGTTACGGGAATAGGGTGGGTTTGTTGGTTGCTTGGTTTAATGTGTATGGAGCTGGTTAGTTTTACGTGTATAGAGCTGGTCAGTTTTACGTGTATAGGGCTGGTCAGTTTTACATGTATAGGGCTGGTCAGTTTTATGTGTATAGGGCTGGTCAGTTTTACGTGTATAGGGCTGGTCAGTTTTACGTGTAAAGGGCTGGTCAGTTTTACATGTATAGGGCTGGTCAGTTTTACGTGTATAGGAATGGTCAGTTTAAAGTGTATAGGGCTGGTTACTTTTACGTGTATAGGAATGGTCAGTTTTACGTGTATAGGGCTGGTCAGTTTTACGTGTATAGGGCTCGTTAGTTTTACGTGTATAGGGCTGGTCAGTTTTACGTGTATAGGAATGGTCAGTTTTACGTGTATAGGGCTGGTTACTTTTACGTGTATAAGGCTGGTTAGTTTTACCTGTATAGAACTGGTTAGTTTTACGTGTATAGGGCTGGACAGTTTTACGTGTATAGGGCTGGTTACTTTTCCGTGTATAGGGCTGGTTACTTTTACGTGTAGAGGGCTGGTTAAGTTTGCGTGTATAGGGCTGGTTACTTTTACGTGTATAGGGCTGGTTAAGTTTGCGTGTATAGGGCTGGTTAGTGTTACGTGTATAGGGTGGGTTTGTTGGTTGTTTGGTTTTATGTGTATAGAGCTGGTTGGTTGCTTGGCTGGTTGGGTACTTTTATGAGTATAGAGCTGGTTGGTTGATTGGCTGGTTGGGTAGTTTTATGAGTATAGAGCTGGTTAGTTTTACGTGTATAGGGCTGGTTAGTTTTACGTGTATAGGGCTGGTCAGTTTTACGTGTATAGGGCTGGTCAGTTTTACGTGTATAGGGCTGGTTAGTTTTACGGGTACAGGGTGGGTTTGTTGGTTGGTTAGTGTTATGTGTATAGAGCTGGTTGGTTGGTTGGTTAGTTTTACGTGTATAGAGCAGGTTAGTTTTACGTGTATAGGGCTGGTTACTTTTACGTGTATAGGGCTGGTTACTTTTACGTGTATAGGGCTGGTCACTTTTACGTGTATAGGGCTGGTTAGTTTTACGTGTATAGGGCTGGTTAGTTTTACGTGTATAGGGCTGGTTAGTTTTACGTGTATAGGGCTGGTTAGTTTTACGTGTATAGGGCTGGTTAGTTTTAAGTGTATAGGGCTGGTCAGTTTTACGTGTATAGGGCTGGTCAGTTTTACGTGTATAGGGCTGGTCAGTTTTACGTGTATAGGGCTGGTCAGTTTTACGTGTATAGGGCTGGTCAGTTTTACATGTATAGGGCTGGTTAGTTTTGCGTGTATAGGGCTGGTTAGTTTTACGGGTATAGGGCTGGTTAGTTTTACAGGTATAGGGTGGGTTTGTTGGTTGGTTGGTTGGTTTTATGTGTATGGAGCTGGTTACTTTTATGTGTATAGAGCTGGTTGGTTGGTTGGTAAGTTTTACGTGTATAGAGCTGGTTAGTTGTATGTGTATAGAGCTGGTTAGTTTTACGTGTATAGAGCTGGTCAGTTTTACGTGTATAGGGCTGGTCAGTTTTACGTGTATAGGGCTGGTCAGTTTTACGTGTATAGGGCTGGTCAGTTTTATGTGTATAGGGCTGGTCAGTTTTACGTGTATAGGGCTGGTCAGTTTTACATGTATAGGGCTGGTCAGTTTTACGTTTATAGGGCTGGTTAGTTTTACGTGTATAAGGCTGGTCAATTTTATGTGTATAGGGCTGGTTAGTTTTGCGTGTATAGGGCTGGTTAGTTTTACGGGTATAGGGCTGGTTAGTTTAACGGGTATAGGGTGGGTTTGTTGGTTGGTTGGTTTTATGTGTATGGAGCTGGTTAGTTTTATGTGTATAGAGCTGGTTGGTTGGTTGGTAAGTTTTACGTGTATAGAGCTGGTTAGTTTTATATGTATAGGGCTGGTCAGTTTTACGTGTATAGGGCTGGTCAGTTTTACGTGTATAGGGCTGGTCAGTTTTACGTGTATAGGGCTGGTCAGTTTTACGTGTATAGGGCTGGTCAGGTTTACCTGTATAGAGCTGGTTAGTTTTACGTGTATAGGGCTGGTCAGTTTTACGTGTATAGGGCTGGTTAGTTTTACGTGTATAGGGCTGGTTACTTTTACGTGTATAGGGCTGGTTAGTTTTACGGGTATAGGGTGGGTTTGTTGGTTGGTTGGTTTTATGTGTATGGAGCTGGTTAGTTTTACGTGTATAGAGCTGGTTTGTTGGTTGGTTAGTTTTACGAGTATAGAGCTGGTTACTTTTACGTGTATAGGGCTGGTCAGTTTTACGTGTATAGGGCTGGTCAGTTTTACGTGTATAGGGCTGGTCAGTTTTACGTGTATAGGGCTGGTCAGTTTCACGTGTATAGGGCTGGTCAGTTTTACGTGTATAGGGCTGGTCAGTTTTACGTGTATAGGACTGGTCAGTTTTACGTGTATAGGACTGGTTACTTTTACGTGTATAGGGCTGGTTAGTTTTACGTGTATAGGGCTGGTCAGTTTTACGTGTATAGGGCTGGTCAGTTTTACGTGTATAGGGCTGGTCAGTTTTACGTGTATAGGGCTGGTCAGTTTTACGTGTATAGGGCTGGTCAGTTTTACGTGTGTAGGGCTGGTTACTTTTACATGTATAGGGCTGGTTAAGTTTGCGTGTATAGGGCTGGTTAGTGTTACGTGTATAGGGTGGGTTTGTTGGTTGGTTGGTTTTACGTGTAAAGAGCTGGTTAGTTTTACGTGTATAGAGCTGGTTGGTTGGTTGATTAGTTTTATGTGTATAGAGCTGGTTAGTTTTACGTGTATAGGGCTCGTTAGTTTTACGTGTACAGGGCTGGTCAGTTTTACGTGTATAGGAATGGTCAGTTTTACGTGTATAGGGCTGGTTACTTTTACGTGTATAGGGCTGGTCAGTTTTACGTGTATAGGGCTGGTCAGTTTTACGTGTATAGGGCTGGTCAGTTTTACATGTGTAGGGCTGGTTACTTTTACGTGTATAGGGCTGGTTAAGTTTACGTGTATAGGGCTGGTTAGTGGTACGTGTATAGGGTGGGTTTGTTGGTTGGTTGGTTTTACGTGTAAAGAGCTGGTTAGTTTTACGTGTATAGAGCTGGTTGGTTGGTTGATTAGTTTTATGTGTATAGAGCTGGTTAGTTTTACGTGTATAGGGCTCGTTAGTTTTACGTGTACAGGGCTGGTCAGTTTTACGTGTATAGGAATGGTCAGTTTTACGTGTATAGGGCTGGTTACTTTTACGTGTATAAGGCTGGTTAGTTTTACCTGTATAGAACTGGTTAGTTTTACGTGTATAGGGCTGGTCAGTTTTACGTGTATAGGGCTGGTTACTTTTACGTGTATAGGGCTGGTTACTTTTACGTGTATAGGGCTGGTTAAGTTTGCGTGTATAGGGCTGGTTAGTGTTACGTGTATAGGGTGGGTTTGTTGGTTGGTTGGTTTTATGTGTATAGAGCTGGTTGGTTGCTTGGTTGGTTGGGTAGTTTTCCGAGTATAGAGCTGGTTAGTTTTACGTGTATAGAGCTGGTTGGTTGGTTGGTTAGTTTTATATGTATAGAGCTGGTTAGTTTTACGTGTGTAGGGCTGGTTAGTTTTGCGTGTATAGGGCTGGTTAGTTTTGCGTGTATAGGGCTGGTTAGTTTTACGGGAATAGGGTGGGTTTGTTGGTTGGTTGGTTTAATGTGTTTGGAGCTGGTTAGTTTTACGTGTATAGAGCTGGTTTGTTGGTTGGTTAGTTTTACGAGTATAGAGCTGGTTACTTTTACGTGTATAGAGCTGGTCAGTTTTACGTGTATAGGGCTGGTCAGTTTTACGTGTATAGGGCTGGTCAGTTTTATGTGTATAGGGCTGGTCAGTTTTACGTGTATAGGGCTGGTCAGTTTTACGTGTATAGGGCTGGTCAGTTTTACGTGTATAGGGCTGGTCAGTTTTACGTGTATAGGGCTGGTTACTTTTACGTGTATATTAATGGTCAGTTTCACGTGTATAGGGCTGGTCAGTTGTACGTGTATAGGAATGGTCAGTTTTACGTGTATAGGGCTGGTTAGTTTTGCGTGTATAGGGCTTGTTAGTTTTGCGTGTATAGGGCTGGTTAGTGTTACGGGAATAGGGTGGGTTTGTTGGTTGCTTGGTTTAATGTGTATGGAGCTGGTTAGTTTTACGTGTATAGAGCTGGTCAGTTTTACGTGTATAGGGCTGGTCAGTTTTACATGTATAGGGCTGGTCAGTTTTATGTGTATAGGGCTGGTCAGTTTTACGTGTATAGGGCTGGTCAGTTTTACGTGTAAAGGGCTGGTCAGTTTTACATGTATAGGGCTGGTCAGTTTTACGTGTATAGGAATGGTCAGTTTAAAGTGTATAGGGCTGGTTACTTTTACGTGTATAGGAATGGTCAGTTTTACGTGTATAGGGCTGGTCAGTTTTACGTGTATAGGGCTCGTTAGTTTTACGTGTATAGGGCTGGTCAGTTTTACGTGTATAGGAATGGTCAGTTTTACGTGTATAGGGCTGGTTACTTTTACGTGTATAAGGCTGGTTAGTTTTACCTGTATAGAACTGGTTAGTTTTACGTGTATAGGGCTGGACAGTTTTACGTGTATAGGGCTGGTTACTTTTCCGTGTATAGGGCTGGTTACTTTTACGTGTAGAGGGCTGGTTAAGTTTGCGTGTATAGGGCTGGTTACTTTTACGTGTATAGGGCTGGTTAAGTTTGCGTGTATAGGGCTGGTTAGTGTTACGTGTATAGGGTGGGTTTGTTGGTTGTTTGGTTTTATGTGTATAGAGCTGGTTGGTTGCTTGGCTGGTTGGGTACTTTTATGAGTATAGAGCTGGTTGGTTGATTGGCTGGTTGGGTAGTTTTATGAGTATAGAGCTGGTTAGTTTTACGTGTATAGGGCTGGTTAGTTTTACGTGTATAGGGCTGGTCAGTTTTACGTGTATAGGGCTGGTCAGTTTTACGTGTATAGGGCTGGTTAGTTTTACGGGTACAGGGTGGGTTTGTTGGTTGGTTAGTGTTATGTGTATAGAGCTGGTTGGTTGGTTGGTTAGTTTTACGTGTATAGAGCAGGTTAGTTTTACGTGTATAGGGCTGGTTACTTTTACGTGTATAGGGCTGGTTACTTTTACGTGTATAGGGCTGGTCACTTTTACGTGTATAGGGCTGGTTAGTTTTACGTGTATAGGGCTGGTTAGTTTTACGTGTATAGGGCTGGTTAGTTTTACGTGTATAGGGCTGGTTAGTTTTACGTGTATAGGGCTGGTTAGTTTTAAGTGTATAGGGCTGGTCAGTTTTACGTGTATAGGGCTGGTCAGTTTTACGTGTATAGGGCTGGTCAGTTTTACGTGTATAGGGCTGGTCAGTTTTACGTGTATAGGGCTGGTCAGTTTTACATGTATAGGGCTGGTTAGTTTTGCGTGTATAGGGCTGGTTAGTTTTACGGGTATAGGGCTGGTTAGTTTTACAGGTATAGGGTGGGTTTGTTGGTTGGTTGGTTGGTTTTATGTGTATGGAGCTGGTTACTTTTATGTGTATAGAGCTGGTTGGTTGGTTGGTAAGTTTTACGTGTATAGAGCTGGTTAGTTGTATGTGTATAGAGCTGGTTAGTTTTACGTGTATAGAGCTGGTCAGTTTTACGTGTATAGGGCTGGTCAGTTTTACGTGTATAGGGCTGGTCAGTTTTACGTGTATAGGGCTGGTCAGTTTTATGTGTATAGGGCTGGTCAGTTTTACGTGTATAGGGCTGGTCAGTTTTACATGTATAGGGCTGGTCAGTTTTACGTTTATAGGGCTGGTTAGTTTTACGTGTATAAGGCTGGTCAATTTTATGTGTATAGGGCTGGTTAGTTTTGCGTGTATAGGGCTGGTTGGTTTTACGGGTATAGGGCTGGTTAGTTTAACGGGTATAGGGTGGGTTTGTTGGTTGGTTGGTTTTATGTGTATGGAGCTGGTTAGTTTTATGTGTATAGAGCTGGTTGGTTGGTTGGTAAGTTTTACGTGTATAGAGCTGGTTAGTTTTATATGTATAGGGCTGGTCAGTTTTACGTGTATAGGGCTGGTCAGTTTTACGTGTATAGGGCTGGTCAGTTTTACGTGTATAGGGCTGGTCAGTTTTACGTGTATAGGGCTGGTCAGGTTTACCTGTATAGAGCTGGTTAGTTTTACGTGTATAGGGCTGGTCAGTTTTACGTGTATAGGGCTGGTTAGTTTTACGTGTATAGGGCTGGTTACTTTTACGTGTATAGGGCTGGTTAGTTTTACGGGTATAGGGTGGGTTTGTTGGTTGGTTGGTTTTATGTGTATGGAGCTGGTTAGTTTTACGTGTATAGAGCTGGTTTGTTGGTTGGTTAGTTTTACGAGTATAGAGCTGGTTACTTTTACGTGTATAGGGCTGGTCAGTTTTACGTGTATAGGGCTGGTCAGTTTTACGTGTATAGGGCTGGTCAGTTTTACGTGTATAGGGCTGGTCAGTTTCACGTGTATAGGGCTGGTCAGTTTTACGTGTATAGGGCTGGTCAGTTTTACGTGTATAGGACTGGTCAGTTTTACGTGTATAGGACTGGTTACTTTTACGTGTATAGGGCTGGTTAGTTTTACGTGTATAGGGCTGGTCAGTTTTACGTGTATAGGGCTGGTCAGTTTTACGTGTATAGGGCTGGTCAGTTTTACGTGTATAGGGCTGGTCAGTTTTACGTGTATAGGGCTGGTCAGTTTTACGTGTGTAGGGCTGGTTACTTTTACATGTATAGGGCTGGTTAAGTTTGCGTGTATAGGGCTGGTTAGTGTTACGTGTATAGGGTGGGTTTGTTGGTTGGTTGGTTTTACGTGTAAAGAGCTGGTTAGTTTTACGTGTATAGAGCTGGTTGGTTGGTTGATTAGTTTTATGTGTATAGAGCTGGTTAGTTTTACGTGTATAGGGCTCGTTAGTTTTACGTGTACAGGGCTGGTCAGTTTTACGTGTATAGGAATGGTCAGTTTTACGTGTATAGGGCTGGTTACTTTTACGTGTATAGGGCTGGTCAGTTTTACGTGTATAGGGCTGGTCAGTTTTACGTGTATAGGGCTGGTCAGTTTTACATGTGTAGGGCTGGTTACTTTTACGTGTATAGGGCTGGTTAAGTTTACGTGTATAGGGCTGGTTAGTGGTACGTGTATAGGGTGGGTTTGTTGGTTGGTTGGTTTTACGTGTAAAGAGCTGGTTAGTTTTACGTGTATAGAGCTGGTTGGTTGGTTGATTAGTTTTATGTGTATAGAGCTGGTTAGTTTTACGTGTATAGGGCTCGTTAGTTTTACGTGTACAGGGCTGGTCAGTTTTACGTGTATAGGAATGGTCAGTTTTACGTGTATAGGGCTGGTTACTTTTACGTGTATAAGGCTGGTTAGTTTTACCTGTATAGAACTGGTTAGTTTTACGTGTATAGGGCTGGTCAGTTTTACGTGTATAGGGCTGGTTACTTTTACGTGTATAGGGCTGGTTACTTTTACGTGTATAGGGCTGGTTAAGTTTGCGTGTATAGGGCTGGTTAGTGTTACGTGTATAGGGTGGGTTTGTTGGTTGGTTGGTTTTATGTGTATAGAGCTGGTTGGTTGCTTGGTTGGTTGGGTAGTTTTCCGAGTATAGAGCTGGTTAGTTTTACGTGTATAGAGCTGGTTGGTTGGTTGGTTAGTTTTATATGTATAGAGCTGGTTAGTTTTACGTGTGTAGGGCTGGTTAGTTTTGCGTGTATAGGGCTGGTTAGTTTTGCGTGTATAGGGCTGGTTAGTTTTACGGGAATAGGGTGGGTTTGTTGGTTGGTTGGTTTAATGTGTTTGGAGCTGGTTAGTTTTACGTGTATAGAGCTGGTTTGTTGGTTGGTTAGTTTTACGAGTATAGAGCTGGTTACTTTTACGTGTATAGAGCTGGTCAGTTTTACGTGTATAGGGCTGGTCAGTTTTACGTGTATAGGGCTGGTCAGTTTTATGTGTATAGGGCTGGTCAGTTTTACGTGTATAGGGCTGGTCAGTTTTACGTGTATAGGGCTGGTCAGTTTTACGTGTATAGGGCTGGTCAGTTTTACGTGTATAGGGCTGGTTAGTTTTACGTGTATAGGGCTGGTCAGTTTTACGTGTATAGGGCTGGTCAGTTTTACGTGTATAGGGCTGGTCAGTTTTACGTGTGTAGGGCTGGTTACTTTTACGTGTATAGGGCTGGTTAAGTTTGCGTGTATAGGGCTGGTTAGTGTTACGTGTTTAGGGTGGGTTTGTTGGTTGGTTGGTTTTATGTGTATAGAGCTGGTTGGTTGCTTGCTTGTTGGTTAGTTTTACGTGTATAGAGCTGGTCAGTTTTACGTGTATAGGGCTGTTCAGTTTTACGTGTATAGGGCTGGTCAGTTTTACGTGTATAGGGCTGGTCAGTTTTACCTGTATAGGGCTGGTCAGTTTTACGTGTATAGGGCTGGTCAGTTTTATGTGTATAGGGCTGGTCAGTTTTACGTGTATAGGGCTGGTCAGTTTTACGTGTATAGGGCTGGTTAGTTTTACGTGTATAGGGCTGGTTAGTTTTGAGTGTATAGGGCTGGTCAGTTTTACGGGTATAGGGCTGCTTAGTTTTACGGGTATAGGGTGGGTTTGTTGGTTGGTTGGTTGGTTTTATGTGTATGGAGCTGGTTAGTTTTATGTGTATAGAGCTGGTTGGTTGGTTGGTAAGTTTTACGTGTATAGAGCTGGTTAGTTTTATGTGTATAGAGCTGGTTAGTTTTACGTGTATAGGGCTGGTCAGTTTTACGTGTATAGGGCTGGTCAGTTTTACATGTATAGGGCTGGTCAGTTTTACGTGTATAGGGCTGGTTAGTTTTACGGGTATAGGGTGGGTTTGTTGGTTGGTTGGTTTTATGTGTATGAAGCTGGTTAGTTTTACGTGTATAGAGCTGGTTTGTTGCTTGGTTAGGTTTACGAGTATAGAGCTGGTTACTTTTACGTGTATAGAGCTGGTCAGTTTTACGTGTATAGGGCTGGTCAGTTTTACGTGTATAGGGCTGGTCAGTTTTACGTGTATAGGGCTGGTCAGTTTTACGTGTATAGGGCTGGTCAGTTTTACGTGTATAGGGCTGGTCAGTTTTACGTGTATAGGGCTGGTCAGTTTCACGTGTATAGGGCTGGTCAGTTTTACGTGTATAGGGCTGGTCAGTTTTACGTGTATAGGACTGGTCAGTTTTACGTGTATAGGACTGCTTACTTTTACGTGTATAGGGCTGGTTAGTTTTACGTGTATAGGGCTGGTCAGTTTTACGTGTATATGGCTGGTCAGTTTTACGTGTATAGGGCTGGTTAGTTTTACGTGTATAGGGCTGGTCAGTTTTACATGTATAGGGCTGGTCAGTTTTACGTGTATAGGGCTGGTTAGTTTTGCGTGTATAGGGCTGGTCAGTTTTACGGGTATAGGGCTGGTTAGTTTTACGGGTATAGGGTGGGTTTGTTGGTTGGTTGGTTGGTTTTATGTGTATGGAGCTGGTTAGTTTTATGTGTATAGAGCTGGTTGGTTGGTTGGTAAGTTTTACGTGTATAGAGCTGGTTAGTTTTATGTGTATAGAGCTGGTTAGTTTTACGTGTATAGGGCTGGTCAGTTTTACGTGTATAGGGCTGGTCAGTTTTACATGTATAGGGCTGGTCAGTTTTACGTGTATAGGGCTGGTTAGTTTTACGGGTATAGGGTGGGTTTGTTGGTTGGTTGGTTTTATGTGTATGAAGCTGGTTAGTTTTACGTGTATAGAGCTGGTTTGTTTTACGTGTATAGGGCTGGTTAGTTTTACGTGTATAGGGCTGGTCAGTTTTACCTGTATAGGGCTGGTCAGTTTTACGTGTATAGGGCTGGTCAGTTTTACGTGTATAGGGCTGGTTACTTTTACGTGTATATGGCTGGTTAAGTTTGCATGTATAGGGCTGGTTAGTGTTACGTGTATAGGGTGGGTTTGTTGGTTGGTTGGTTTTATGTGTATAGAGCTGGTTGGTTGCTTGCTTGTTGGTTAGTTTTACGTGTATAGAGCTGGTTAGTTTTACGTGTATAGAGCTGGTTGGTTGGTTGGTTAGTTTTACGTGTATAGGGCTGGTTACTATTACGTGTTTAGGGCTGGTTAGTTTTACTTGTATAGGGCTGGTTAGTTTTACGTGTATAGGGCTGGTCAGTTTTACGTGTACAGGGCTGGTTACTTTTACGTGTATAGGGCTGGTTAAGTTTGCGTGTATAGGGCTGGTTAGTGTTACGTGTATAGGGGGGGTTTGTTGGTTGGTTGGTTTTATGTGTATAGAGCTGGTTGGTTGCTTGCTTGTTGGTTAGTTTTACGTGGATAGAGCTGGTTAGCTCCTCCTTGAACCGTCACCTTATCGTGGTGGAGGAGTTTGAGTGCCCTAATGATCCTAGGAGCTATGTTGTCTGGGGCACTTAGTGCCCCTGGTAGGGTCTCCCATGACAAATTGGTCTTAGGTGAAGGGTGAGACAAAGAACGGTTCTAAGGATCTTTCATGGCGGTTAAAACGAAGAGACGGAGTACCCGGCCCGGAGGGTTACCGGGGTCCCACCCTGGAGCCAGGCCTGGGGTTGGGGCCCGTGAGCGAGTGCCTGGTGGCCGGGCTTTCGCCCATGGGGCCTGGCCGGGCCCAGCCCGAACCGGATACATGGGCTCGTCCAACTGTGGACCCACCACCCGCAGGAGGAACATGAAGGGTCCGGTGCAATGCGAATCGGGTGGCAGACCAAGGCGGGAGCCTTGGCGGTCCAATCCCCGGACAAGAAAACTAGTTTTTGGGACATGGAGACTCCGGCTCCTTCCCCGCCCTCGCTGGCGGGGAAGGAGCCGGAGCTTGTGGCAGAGGTTGAGCGGTACCGGCTAGATATAGTCGGACTCACCTCGACACATTGCATTGGCTCTGGAACCCGAGACCTGGAGAGGGGTTGGACACTCTACTTTGCTGGAGTTGCTCCGGGTGAGAGGCGGAGGGCTGGGGTTGGCTTTTTGTTAGCCCCGAGACTCTCTGCCTGTGTGTTGGGGTTTACCCCAGGGGACAAGAGGGTAGCTTCCTTGCGCCTTCGGGTCGGGGAACGGGTCCTGACTGTTGTTTGTGCTTATGGGCCAAATATCAGTTCAGAGTACCCACCCTTTTTGGAGTCCCTGGGACGAGTGCTAGATAGTGCTCCATCAGGGGACTCCATTGTCCTGCTGGGGGACTTCAATGCTCACGTGGGCAATGACAGCTTGACCTGGAGGGGTGTGATTGGGAGGAACGGCCCACCAAATCTGAACTCGAGCGGTGTTTTGTTATTGGACTTCTGTGCAAGCCGCAGTTTGGCCATAACGAACACCATGTTCGAACATAAGGATGCCCACCGGTACACTTGGTACCAGGGCAGCCTAGGTCACAGGTAGATGATAGATTTTGTAGTCGTATCATCTGACCTGCGGCCGTATGTTTTGGACACCCGAGTGAAGAGAGGGGCGGAGCTGTCAACTGATCACCACCTGGTGGTGAGTTGGATCAGATGGCAAGGGAACATGCCGCGTAGACCTGGCAGACCCAAACGCATAGTGAGGGTCTGCTGGGAATGCCTGGCAGAAGAACCTGTCAAGACGGTCTTCAACTCCCACCTCCGGCAGAGCTTTGACCACGTCCCGAGAGCAGTGGGGGACATTGAGTCCGAGTGGGCCTTGTTCCACTCTGCGATTGTCGAGGCGGCTGTTGCTAGCTGTGGTCGTAAGGTGGCCGGTGCCGGTCGTGGTGGCAACCCCCGTACCCGCTGGTGGACACCAGAGGTTCGGGGAGCCGTCAGGCTGAAGAAGGAGGCCTACAGGGCGTGGCTGGTCTGTGGGTATCCGGAGGCAGCAGACAGGTACCGGATAGCCAAGCGGGGTGCAGCAGTGGCAGTTGCTGAGGCAAAATCTCGGGCGTGGGAGGAGTTTGGTGAGGCCATGGAGAAAGACTATCGATCGGCTCCAAAGAGGTTCTGGCAAACTGTCCGGCGCCTCAGGAGAGTAAGGCAGCAACTCGCTCACACTGTTTACAGTGGGGATGGGGAGCTGCTGACGTCAACTGAGGCTATAGTCGGACGGTGGAAGGAATACTTTGAGGAGCTCCTCAATCCCACCAATGCGCATTCCGAGGAGGAACCAGAGCTGGGAGGCCTGGGGATGGACTGTCCGATCTCGGGGGCAGAAGTTGCTGAGGTAGTCAAACAACTACACAGCGGCGGAGCCCCGGGGGCGGATGAGGTTCGTCCTGGGTATCTCAAGGCTATGGATGTTGTAGGGCTGTCATGGTTGACACGTCTCTACAACATTGCGTGGTCATCGGGGGCAGTTCCTAGGGAGTGGCAGACCGGGGTGGTGGTCCCCATCTTTAAGAAGGGTGACCTGAGGGTGTGTTCCAACTATAGGGGGATCACACTCCTCAGCCTCCCTGGAAAGGTCTACGCCAAGGTACTGGAGAGGAGGGTCCGATCGATAGTTGAATCTCAGATAGAGGAGGAGCAATGTGGTTTTCGTCCTGGCCGTGGAACTGTGGACCAGCTCTATTCCCTTGCAAGGGTGATGGAGGGGGCATGGGAGTTTGCCCAACCAATCCACATGTGCTTTGTGGATTTGGAGAAGGCTTATGACCGTGTCCCCAGGGGCACCCTGTGAGGGACGCTCCAGGAGTATGGGGTGGGTGGCTTTCTGTTAAGGGCCATTCAGTCCCTTTACCAGAGGAGCGTGAGTTTGGTCCGCATAGCCGGTAGTAAGTCGGACCTGTTCCCAGTGAGGGTTGGACTCCGCCAGGGCTGCCCTTTGTCACCGGTTCTGTTCATCACTTTTATGGACAGAATTTCTAGACGCAGCCGTGGTGTGGAGTGTGTCGACTTTGGTGGCAGGAGAATCTCGTCTCTGCTTTTTGCGGATGATGTGGTCCTCCTAGCTTCATCCAGCTCTGACCTTCAGCTCTTGCTGGGTAGGTTCGCGGCCGAATGTGAAGCGGCTGGGATGAGGATCAGCACCTCCAAATCTAAGACCATGGTTCTCGACCGGAAAAGGGTGGCTTGCCACCTCCAGGTCGGGGGAGAGGTCCTACCTCAAGTGAAGGAGTTTAAGTATCTCGGGGTCTTGTTCACGAGTGAGGGTAGGAGGGATCGGGAGATCGACAGGCGGATTGGTTCGGCGTCTGCAGTGATGCGGACGCTGAGCCGATCTGTCGTGGGGAAGAGGGAGCTGAGCCAGAAAGCCAGGCTCTCGATTTACCGGTCGATCTATGTCCCAATCCTCACCTATGGTCATGAGCTTTGGGTAATGACCGAAAGAACGAGATCGCGGATACAAGCGGCCGAAATGAGTTTCCTCCGTAGGGTGGCCGGGCTCAGCCTTACAGATAGGGTGAGGAGCTCGGACATTCGGGAGGGACTCGGAGTAGAACCGCTGCTCCTCCGGATCGAAAGGAGCCAGTTGAGGTGGTTTGGGCATCTGGTCAGGATGCCTCCTGGACGCCTCCCCGGGGAGGTGTTTCGGGCATGTCCTGCCGGCAGAAGGCCCCCGGGTCGACCCAGGACACGTTGGAGAGGTTACATCTCCAATCTGGTCCGGGAACGCCTTGGGGTCCTGCCGGAGGAGCTGGTGGACAAGGCCGGGGAGAGGACGGCCTGGAGCTCCCTAATTGGGATGCTGCCCCCGCGACCCGGACCCGGATAAGCGGAGGAAGACAAAGACGAAGACGAAGAGCTGGTTAGTTTTACGTGTATAGAGCTGGTTGGTTCGTTGGTTAGTTTTATGTGTATAGAGCTGGTTAGTTTTACGTGTATAGGGCTCGTTAGTTTTACGTGTATAGAGCTGGTCAGTTTTACGTGTATAGGAATGGTCAGTTTTACGTGAATAGGGCTGGTTACTTTTACGTGTATAAGGCTGGTTAGTTTTACCTGTATGGAACTGGTTAGTTTTACGTGTATAGGGCTGGTCAGTTTTACGTGTATAGGGCTGGTCAGTTTTACGTGTATAGGGCTGGTTACTATTACGTGTATAGGGCTGGTTAAGTTTGCGTGTATAGGGCTGGTTAGTGTTACGTGTACAGGGTGGGTTTGTTGGTTAATTGGTTTTATGTGTATAGAGCTGGTTGGTTGCTTGGTTTGTTGGGTACTTTTACGTGTATAGAGCTGGTTAGTTTTACGTGTATAGAGCTGGTTGGTTGGTTGTTTAGTTAAATGTGTATAGAGCTGGTTAGTTTTACGTGTATAGGGCTGGTCAGTTTTACGTGTATAGAGCTGGTTGGTTGGTTGGTTAGTTTTATGTGTATAGAGCTGGTTAGTTTTACGTGTATAGGGCTCGTTAGTTTTACGTGTATAGGGCTGGTCAGTTTTACGTGTATAGGAATGGTCAGTTTTACGTGTATAGGGCTGGTTACTTTTACGTGTATAAGGCTGGTTAGTTTTGCCTGTATGGAACTGGTTAGTTTTACGTGTATAGGGCTGGTTACTTTTACGTGTATAGGGCTGATTAAGTTTGCGTGTATAGGGCTGGTTAGTGTTACATGTATAGGGTGGGTTTGTTGGTTGGTTGGTTTTATGTGTATAGAGCTGGTTGGTTGCTTGGTTTGTTGGGTAGTTTTACGTGTAAAGAGCTGGTTAGTTTTACGTGTATAGAGATGGTTGGTTGGTTGGTTAGTTTAATGTGTATAGAGCTGGTTAGTTTTACGTGTATGGGGCTCGTTAGTTTTACGGGTATAGGGCTGGTCAGTTTTACGTGTATAGGGCTGGTCAGTTTTACGTGTAAAGGGCTGGTCAGTTTTATGTGTATAGGGCTGGTCAGTTGTACGTGTATAGGGCTGGTTAGTTTTACGTGTATAGGGCTGGTCAGTTTTACGTGTATAGGGCTGGTCAGTTTTACGTGTATAGGGCTGGTTAGTTTTGCGTGTATAGGGCTGGTTAGTTTTACGGGTATAGGGCTGGTTAGTTTTACGGGTATAGGGTGGGTTTGTTGGTTGGTTGGTTGGTTGGTTTTATGTGTATGGAGCTGGTTAGTTTTATGTGTATAGAGCTGGTTAGTTTTACGTGTATAGGGCTGTTCAATTTTACGTGTATAGGGCTGGTCAGTTTTACGTGTATAGGGCTGGTTAGTTTTACGGGTATAGGGTGGGATTGTTGGTTGGTTGGTTTTATGTGTATGGAGCTGGTTAGTTTTACGTGTATAGAGCTGGTTTGTTTGTTGGTTAGTTTTACGTGTATAGAGCTGGTTTGTTTGTTGGTTAGTTTTACGAGTATAGAGCTGGTTACTTTTATGTGTATAGAGCTGGTCAGTTTTACGTGTATAGGGCTGGTCAGTTTCACGTGTATAGGGCTGGTCAGTTTTACGTGTATAGGGCTGGTCAGTTTTACGTGTATAGGGCTGGTCAGTTTTACGTGTATAGAGCTGGTTAGTTTTACGTGTATAGGGCTCGTTAGTTTTACGTGTATAGGGCTGGTCAGTTTTACGTGTATAGGAATGGTCAGTTTTACGTGTATAGGGCTGGTTACTTTTACGTGTATAAGGCTGGTTAGTTTTACCTATATGAAACTGGTTAGTTTCGTGTGTATAGGGCTGGTCAGTTTTACGTGTATAGGGCTGGTCAGTTTTACTTGTATAGGGCTGGTTACTTTTACGTGTATAGGGCTGGTCACTTTTACAAGTATGAGGCTGGTCACTTTCACGTGTATAGGGCTGATTAGTTTTACGTGTATAGGGCTGGTCAGTTTTACGTGAATAGGGCTGGTCAGTTTTACGTGTATAGGGCTGGTTAGTTTTACGTGTATAGGGCTGGTCAGTTTTACGTGTATAGGGCTGGTTAGTTTTACGTGTATAGGGCTGGTCAGTTTTACGTGTATAGGGCTGGTCAGTTTTACGTGTATAGGGCTGGTCAGTTTTACGTGTATAGAGCTGGTTAGTTTTACGTGTATAGGGCTCGTTAGTTTTACGTGTATAGGGCTGGTCAGTTTTACGTGTATTGGGCTCGTTAGTTTTACGTGTATAGGGCTGGTCAGTTTTACGTGTATAGGAATGGTCAGTTTTACGTGTATAGGGCTGGTTACTTTTACGTGTATAAGGCTGGTTAGTTTTACCTATATGAAACTGGTTAGTTTCATGTGTATAGGGCTGGTCAGTTTTACGTGTATTGGGCTGGTCAGTTTTACTTGTATAGGGCTGGTTACTTTTACGTGTATAGGGCTGGTTACTTTTACGTGTATAGGGCTGGTTAGTGTTACGTGTATAGGGTGGGTTTGTTGGTTGGTTGGTTTTATGTGTATAGAGCTGGTTGGTTGCTTGGTTGGTTGGGTAGTTTTACGAGTACAGAGCTGGTTAGTTTTACGTGTATAGAGCTGGGTGGTTGGTTGGTTAGTTAAATGTGTATAGAGCTGGTTAGTTTCACGTGTATAGGGCTGGTCAGTTTTACGTGTATAGGGCTGGTCAGTTTTACTTGTATAGGGCTGGTTACTTTTACGTGTATAGGGCTGGTTAAGTTTGCGTGTATAGGGCTGGTTTGTGTTACGTGTATAGGGTGGGTTTGTTGGTTGGTTGGTTTTATGTGTATAGAGCTGGTTGGTTGCTTGGTTGGCTGGGTAGTTTTACGAGTATAGAGCTGGTTAGTTTTACGTGTATAGAGCTGGTTGGTTGGTTGGTTAGTTAAATGTGTATAGAGCTGGTTAGTTTTACGTGTATAGGGCTGGTCAGTTTTACGTGTATAGGGCTGGTCAGTTTTACGTGTATAGGGCTGGTCAGTTTTACGTGTATAGGGCTGGTCAGTTTTACGTGAATAGGGCTGGTCAGTTTTACGTGAATAGGGCTGGTCAGTTTTACGTGTATAGGGCTCATTAGTTTTAAGTGTATAGGGCTGGTTCGTTTTGCGTGTATAGGGCTGGTCAGTTTTACGTGTATAGGGCTGGTTACTATTACGTGTATAGGGCTGGTTAAGTTTGCGTGTATAGGGCTGGTTAGGGTTACGTGTACAGGGTGGGTTTGTTGGTTAATTGGTTTTATGTGTATAGAGCTGATTGGTTGCTTGGTTTGTTGGGTAGTTTCACGTGTATAGAGCTGGTTAGTTTTACGTGTATAGAGCTGGTTGGTTGGTTGGTTAGTTAAATGTGTATAGAGCTGGTTAGTTTTACGTGTATAGGGCTGGTCAGTTTTACTTGTATAGGGCTGGTTACTTTTACGTGTATAGGGCTGGTTACTTTTACGTGTATAGGGCTGGTTAGTTTTACGTGTATAGGGCTGGTCAGTTTTACGTGTATAGGGCTGGTCAGTTTTACGTGTATAGGGCTGGTTAGTTTTGCGTGTATAGGGCTGGTTAGTTTTACGGGTATAGGGCTGGTTAGTTTTACGGGTATAGGGTGGGTTTGTTGGTTGGTTGGTTGGTTGGTTTTATGTGTATGGAGCTGGTTAGTTTTATGTGTATAGAGCTGGTTGGTTGGTTGGTAAGTTTTACATGTATAGAGCTGGTAAGTTTTATGTGTATAGAGCTGGTTAGTTTTACGTGTATAGGGCTGTTCAATTTTACGTGTATAGGGCTGGTCAGTTTTACGTGTATAGGGCTGGTTAGTTTTACGGGTATAGGGTGGGATTGTTGGTTGGTTGGTTTTATGTGTATGGAGCTGGTTAGTTTTACGTGTATAGAGCTGGTTTGTTTGTTGGTTAGTTTTACGTGTATAGAGCTGGTTTGTTTGTTGGTTAGTTTTACGAGTATAGAGCTGGTTACTTTTATGTGTATAGAGCTGGTCAGTTTTACGTGTATAGGGCTGGTCAGTTTCACGTGTATAGGGCTGGTCAGTTTTACGTGTATAGGGCTGGTCAGTTTTACGTGTATAGGGCTGGTCAGTTTTACGTGTATAGAGCTGGTTAGTTTTACGTGTATAGGGCTCGTTAGTTTTACGTGTATAGGGCTGGTCAGTTTTACGTGTATAGGAATGGTCAGTTTTACGTGTATAGGGCTGGTTACTTTTACGTGTATAAGGCTGGTTAGTTTTACCTATATGAAACTTGTTAGTTTCATGTGTATAGGGCTGGTCAGTTTTACGTGTATAGGGCTGGTCAGTTTTACTTGTATAGGGCTGGTTACTTTTACGTGTATAGGGCTGGTCACTTTTACGTGTATGATGCTGGTCACTTTCACGTGTATAGGGCTGATTAGTTTTACGTGTATAGGGCTGGTCAGTTTTACGTGTATAGGGCTGGTTAGTTTTACGTGTATAGGAATGGTCAGTTTTACGTGTATAGGGCTGGTTAGTTTTACGTGTATAGGGCTGGTCAGTTTTACGTGTATAGGGCTGGTCAGTTAAAAGTGTATAGAGCTGGTTAGTTTTACGTGTATAGGGCTCGTTAGTTTTATGTGTATAGGGCTGGTCAGTTTTACGTGTATTGGGCTCGTTAGTTTTACGTGTATAGGGCTGGTCAGTTTTACGTGTATAGGAATGGTCAGTTTTACGTGTATAGGGCTGGTTACTTTTACGTGTATAAGGCTGGTTAGTTTTACCTATATGAAACTGGTTAGTTTCATGTGTATAGGGCTGGTCAGTTTTACGTGTATAGGGCTGGTCAGTTTTACTTGTATAGGGCTGGTTACTTTTACGTGTATAGGGCTGGTTACTTTTACGTGTATAGGGCTGGTTAGTGTTACGTGTATAGGGTGGGTTTGTTGGTTGGTTGGTTTTATGTGTATAGAGCTGGTTGGTTGCTTGGTTGGTTGGGTAGTTTTACGAGTACAGAGCTGGTTAGTTTTACGTGTATAGAGCTGGGTGGTTGGTTGGTTGGTTAGTTAAATGTGTATAGAGCTGGTTAGTTTCACGTGTATAGGGCTGGTCAGTTTTACGTGTATAGGGCTGGTCAGTTTTACTTGTATAGGGCTGGTTACTTTTACGTGTATAGGGCTGGTTAAGTTTGCGTGTATAGGGCTGGTTAGTGTTACGTGTATAGGGTGGGTTTGTTGGTTGGTTGGTTTTATGTGTATAGAGCTGGTTGGTTGCTTGGTTGGCTGGGTAGTTTTACGAGTATAGAGCTGGTTAGTTTTACGTGTATAGAGCTGGTTGGTTGGTTGGTTAGTTAAATGTGTATAGAGCTGGTTAGTGTTACGTGTATAGGGCTGGTCAGTTTTACGTGTATAGGGCTGGTCAGTTTTACGTGTATAGGGCTGGTCAGTTTTACGTGTATAGGGCTGGTCAGTTTTACGTGAATAGGGCTGGTCAGTTTTACGTCAATAGGGCTGGTCAGTTTTACGTGTATAGGGCTCATTAGTTTTAAGTGTATAGGGCTGGTTAGTTTTGCGTGTATAGGGCTGGTCAGTTTTACGTGTATAGGGCTGGTTACTATTACGTGTATAGGGCTGGTTAAGTTTGCGTGTATAGGGCTGGTTAGGGTTACGTGTACAGGGTGGGTTTGTTGGTTAATTGGTTTTATGTGTATAGAGCTGATTGGTTGCTTGGTTTGTTGGGTAGTTTTACGTGTATAGAGCTGGTTAGTTTTACGTGTATAGAGCTGGTTGGTTGGTTGGTTAGTTAAATGTGTATAGAGCTGGTTAGTTTTACGTGTATAGGGCTGGTCAGTTTTACGTGTATAGGGCTGGTCAGTTTTACGTGTATAGGGCTGGTCAGTTTTACGTGAATAGGGCTGGTCAGTTTTACGTGTATAGGGCTGGTTAGTTTTACATGTATAGGGCTGGTCAGTTTTACGTGAATAGGGCTGGTTAGTTTTGCGTGTATAGGGCTGGTTAGTTTTATGGGTATAGGGTGGGTTTATTGGTTGGTTGGTTTTATGTGTATGGAGCTGGTTAGTTAAATGTGTATAGAGCTGGTTGGTTGGTTGGTTAGTTTTACGTGTATAGGGCTGGTCAGTTTTACGTGTATAGGGCTGGTTAGTTTTGCGTGTATAGGGCTGGTTAGTTTTATGGGTATAGGGTGGGTTTATTGGTTGGTTGGTTTTATGTGTATGGAGCTGGTTAGTTAAATGTGTATAGAGCTGGTTGGTTGGTTGGTTAGTTTTACGTGTATAGGGCTGGTCAGTTTTACGTGTATAGGGCTGGTCAGTTTTACGTGTATAGGGCTGGTCAGTTTTACGTGAATAGGGCTGGTCAGTTTTACGTGTATAGGGCTGGTTAGTTTTACGTGTATAGGGCTGGTCAGTTTTACGTGTATAGGGCTGGTTAGTTTTACGTGTATAGGGCTGATTAGTTTTACGTGTATAGGGCTGGTTAGTTTTACGTGTATAGGGCTGGTCAGTTTTACGTGTATAGGGCTGGTCAGTTTTACGTGTATAGGGCTGGTCGGTTTTACGTGTACAGGGCTGGTCAGTTTTACGTGTATAGGGCTGGTTAGTTTTGCGTGTATAGGGTTGGTGAGTTTTACGGGTATAGGGCTGGTTAGTTTTACGGGTATAGAGTGGGTTTGTTGGTTGGTTGGTTGGTTTTATGTGTATGGAGCTGGTTACTTTTATGTGTATAGAGCTGGGTGGTTGGTTGGTTGGTTAGTTAAATGTGTATAGAGCTGGTTAGTTTCACGTGTATAGGGCTGGTCAGTTTTACGTGTATAGGGCTGGTCAGTTTTACGTGTATAGGGCTGGTCAGTTTTACGTGTATAGCGCTGGTCAGTTTTACGTGTGTAGGGCTGGTTACTTTTACGTGTATAGGGCTGGTTAAGTTTGCGTGTATAGGGCTGTTTAGTGTTACGTGTATAGGGTGGGTTTGTTGGTTGGTTGGTTTTACGTGTATAGAGCTGGTTAGTTTTACGTGTATAGAGCTGGTTGATTGGTTGATTAGATTTATGTGTATAGAGCTGGTTAGTTTTACGTGTATAGGGCTCGTTAGTTTTACGTGTATAGGGCTGGTCAGTTTTACGTGTATAGGGCTGGTCAGTTTTACGTGTATAGGGCTGGTTAGTTTTACGTGTATGGAGATGGTTAGTTTTACGTGTATAGAGCTGGTCAGTTTTACGTGTATAGGGCTGGTCAGTTTTACGTGTATAGGGCTGGTCAGTTTTACGTGTATAGAGCTGGTCAGTTTTACGTGAATAGGGCTGGTCAGTTTTACTTGTATAGGGCTGGTCAGTTTTACGTGTAGAGGGCTGGTCAGTTTTACGTGTATAGGGCTGGTCAGTTTTACATGTATAGGGCTGGTCAGTTTAACGTGTATAGGGCTGGTCAGTTTTACATGTATAGGGCTGGTCAGTTTTACGTGTATAGGGCTGGTCAGTTTTACGTGTATAGGGCTGGTCAGTTTTCAGTGTATAGGGCTGGTTAGTTTTGCGTGTATAGGGCTGGTTAGTTTTACGGGTATAGGGCTGGTTAGTTTTACGGGTATAGGGTGGGTTTGTTGGTTGGTTGGTTTTATGTGTATGGAGCTGGTTAGTTTTATGTGTATAGAGCTGGTTGGTTAGTTGGTAAGTTTTACGTGTATAGAGCTGGTTAGTTTTATATGTATAGAGCTGGTTAGTTTTACGTGTATAGAGCTGGTTAGTTTTACGTGTATGGAGCTGGTTAGTTTTACGTGTATAGGGCTGGTCAGTTTTACGTGTATAGGGCTGGTCAGTTTTACGTGTATAGGGCTGGTCAGTTTTACG
The DNA here is from genome assembly GCF_043380555.1 of Nothobranchius furzeri. Lineage (NCBI taxonomy): Eukaryota > Metazoa > Chordata > Actinopteri > Cyprinodontiformes > Nothobranchiidae > Nothobranchius > Nothobranchius furzeri. Next base: position 11,430,500 of record NC_091749.1, on the reverse strand, counting down.
TGTATAGGGCTGGTCAGTTTTACGTGTATAGGGCTGGTTAGTTTTACGTGTATAGGGCTGGTCAGTTTTACGTGTATAGGGCTGGTTAGTTTTACGTGTATAGGGCTGGTTATGTTTGCGTGTATAGGGCTGGTTAGTGTTATGTGTATAGGGTGGGTTTGTTGGTTGGTTGGTTTTACGTGTATAGAGCTGGTTAGTTTTACGTGTATAGAGCTGGTTGGTTGGTTGATTAGTTTTATGTGTATAGAGCTGGTTAGTTTTACGTGTATAGGGCTCGTTAGTTTTACGTGTATAGGGCTGGTCAGTTTTACGTGTATAGGAATGGTCAGTTTTACGTGTATAGGGCTGGTTACATTTACGTGTATAAGGCTGGTTAGTTTTACCTGTATAGAACTGGTTAGTTTTACATGTATAGGGCTGGTCAGTTTTACGTGTATAGGGCTGGTCAGTTTTACGTGTATAGGGCTGGTCAGTTTTACGTGTATAGGGCTGGTTAAGTTTGCGTGTATAGGGCTGGTTAGTGTTACGTGTATAGGGTGGGTTTGTTGGTTGGTTGGTTTTATGTGTATAGAGCTGGTTGGTTGCTTGGCTGGTTGGGTAGTTTTACGAGTATAGAGCTGGTTAGTTTAACGTGTATAGAGCTGGTTGGTTGGTTGGTTAGTTTTATGTGTATAGAGCTGGTTAGTTTTACGTGTATAGGGCTCGTTAGTTTTACGTGTATAGAGCTGGTTAGTTTAACGTGTATAGAGCTGGTTGGTTGGTTGGTTACTTTTACGTGTATAGGGCTGGTCAGTTTTACGTGTATAGGATTGGTCAGTTTTACGTGTATAGGGCTGGTTAGTTTTACGTGTATAGGGCTGGTTAGTTTTACGGGTATAGGGTGGGTTTGTTGGTTGGTTGGTTTTATGTGTATGGAGCTGGTTAGTTTTATGTGTATAGGGCTGGTCAGTTTTACGTGTATAGGGCTGGTAAGTTTTACTTGTATAGGGCTGGTTACTTTTACGTGTATAGGGCTGGTTAAGTTTGCGTGTATAGGGCTGGTTAGTGTTACGTGTATACGGTGGGTTTGTTGGTTGGTTTTATGTGTATAGAGCTGGTTGGTTGCTTGGTTGGTTGGGTAGTTTTACGAGTATAGAGCTGGTTAGTTTTACGTGTATAGAGCTGGTTGGTTGGTTGGTTAGTTAAATGTGTATAGAGCTGGTTAGTTTCATGTGTATAGGGCTGGTCAGTTTTACGTGTATAGGGCTGGTCAGTTTTACTTGTATAGGGCTGGTTACTTTTACGTGTATAGGGCTGGTTAAGTTTGCGTGTATAGGGCTGGTTAGTGTTACGTGTATAGGGTGGGTTTGTTGGTTGGTTGGTTTTATATGTATAGAGCTGGTTGGTTGCTTGGTTGGTTGGGTAGTTTTACGAGTATAGAGCTGATTAGTTTTACGTGTATGGAGCTGGTTGGTTGGTTGGTTAGTTAAATGTGTATAGAGCTGGTTAGTTTTACGTGTATAGGGCTGGTCAGTTTTACGTGTATAGGGCTGATCAGTTTTACGTGTATAGGGCTGGTCAGTTTTACGTGAATAGGGCTGGTCAGTTTTACGTGTATAGGGCTGGTCAGTTTTACGTGAATAGGGCTGGTCAGTTTTACGTGTATAGGGCTCATTAGTTTTACGTGTATAGGGCTGGTTAGTTTTGCGTGTATAGGGCTGGTCAGTTTTACGTGTATAGGGCTGGTTACTATTACGTGTATAGGGCTGGTTAAGTTTGCGTGTATAGGGCTGGTTAGTGTTATGTGTACAGGGTGGGTTTGTTGGTTAATTGGTTTTATGTGGATAGAGCTGGTTGGTTGCTTGGTTTGTTGGGTAGTTTTACGTGTATAGAGCTGGTTAGTTTTACGTGTATAGAGCTGGTTGGTTGGTTGGTTAGTTAAATGTGTATAGAGCTGGTCAGTTTTACGTGTATAGGGCTGGTCAGTTTTACGTGAATAGGGCTGGTCAGTTTAAGTGTATAGGGCTGGTTAGTTTTACCTGTATAGGGCTGGTCAGTTTTACGTGTATAGGGCTGGTTAGTTTTGCGTGTATAGGGCTGGTTAGTTTTGCGTGTATAGGGCTGGTTAGTTTTGCGTGTATAGGGCTGGTTAGTTTTATGGGTATAGGGTGGGTTTATTGGTTGGTTGGTTTTATGTGTATAGAGCTGGTTGGTTGGTTGGTTAGTTAAATGTGTATAGGGCTGGTCAGTTTTACGTGTATAGGGCTGGTCAGTTTTACGTGTATAGGGCTGGTCAGTTTTACGTGAATAGGGCTGGTCAGTTTTACGTGTATAAGGCTGGTCAGTTTTACGTGTATAGGGCTGGTCAGTTTTACGTGTATAGGGCTGGTTAATTTTACGTGTATAGGGCTGGTTAATTTTACGTGTATAGGGCTGGTTAGTTTTACGTGTACAGGGCTGGTTAGTTTTGCGTGTACAGGGCTGGTTAGTTTTACGGGTATAGGGCTGGTTAGTTTTACGGGTATAGGGTGGGTTTGTTGGTTGGTTGGATTTATGTGTATGGAGCTGGTTAGTTTTATGTGTATAGAGCTGGTTGGTTGGTTGGTTAGTTTTACGTGTATAAAGCAGGTTAGTTTTACGTGTATAGGGCTCGTTAGTTTTACGTGTATAGGGCTGGTCAGTTTTACGTGTATAGGAATGGTCAGTTTTACGTGTATAGGGCTGGTTACTTTTACGTGTATAAGGCTGGTTAGTTTTACCTGTATGAAAATGGTTAGTTTTATGTGTATAGGGCTGGTCAGTTTTACGTGTATAGGGCTGGTCAGTTTTACTTGTATAGGGCTGGTTACTTTTACGTGTATAGGGCTGGTTAAGTTTGCGTGTATAGGGCTGGTTAGTGTTACGTGTATAGGGTGGGTTTGTTGGTTGGTTGGTTTTATGTGTATAGAGCTGGTTGGTTGCTTGGTTGGTTGGGTAGTTTTACGAGTATAGAGCTGGTTAGTTTTACTTGTATAGAGCTGGTTTGTTGGTTGGTTAGTTAAATGTGTATAGAGCTGGTCAGTTTTACGTGTATAGGGCTGGTCAGTTTTACATGTATAGGGCTGGTCAGTTTTACGTGTATGGGGCTGGTCAGTTTTACGTGTATAGGGCTGGTCAGTTTTACGTGAATAGGGCTGGTCAGTTTTACGTGAATAGGGCTGGTCAGTTTTACGTGTATAGGGCTGGTCAGTTTTACGTGTATAGGGCTGGTCAGTTTTACGTGAATAGGGCTGGTCAGTTTTACGTGAATAGGGCTGGTCAGTTTTACGTGTATAGGGCTCATTAGTTTTACGTGTATAGGGCTGGTTAGTTTTGCGTGTATAGGGCTGGTCAGTTTTACGTGTATAGGGCTGGTTACTATTACGTGTATAGAGCTGGTTAAGTTTGCGTGTATAGGGCTGGTTAGTGTTACGTGTACAGGGTGGGTTTGTTGGTTAATTGGTTTTATGTGTATAGAGCTGGTTGGTTGCTTGGTTTGTTGGGTAGTTTTACGTGTATAGAGCTGGTTAGTTTTACGTGTATAGAGCTGGTTGGTTGGTTGGTTAGTTAAATGTGTATAGAGCTGGTTAGTTTTACGTGTATAGGGCTGGTCAGTTTTACGTGTACAGGGCTGGTCAGTTTTACGTGTATAGGGCTGGTGAGTTTTACGTGAATAGGGCTAGTCAGTTTTACGTGTATAGGGCTGGTTAGTTTTACATGTATAGGGCTGGTCAGTTTTACGTGAATAGGGCTGGTCAGTTTTACGTGAATAGGGCTGGTCAGTTTTGCGTGTATAGGGCTGGTTAGTTTTATGGGTATAGGGTGGGTTTATTGGTTGGTTGGTTTTATGTGTATGGAGCTGGTTAGTTAAATGTGTATAGAGCTGGTTGGTTGGTTGGTTAGTTTTACGTGTATAGGGCTGGTCAGTTTTACGTGTATAGGGCTGGTCAGTTTTACGTGTATAGGGCTGGTCAGTTTTACGTGAATAGGGCTGGTCAGTTTTACGTGAATAGGGCTGGTCAGTTTTACGTGTATAGGGCTGGTTAGTTTTACGTGTATAGGGCTGGTCAGTTTTACGTGTATAGGGCTGGTCAGTTTTACGTGTATAGGGATGGTCAGTTTTACGTGTACAGGGCTGGTTAGTTTTACGGGTATAGGGCTGGTTAGTTTATAGGGTGGGTTTGTTGGTTGGTTGGATTTATGTGTATGGAGCTGGTTAGTTTTATGTGTATAGAGCTGGTTGGTTGGTTGGTTAGTTTTACGTGTATAGAGCAGGTTAGTTTTACATGTATAGGGCTGGTTACTTTTACGTGTATAGGGCTGGTCACTTTCACGTGTATAGGGCTGGTTAGTTTTACGTGTATAGGGCTGGTTAGTTTTACGTGTATAGGGCTGGTTAGTTTTACGTGTATAGGGCTGGTCAGTTTTACGTGTATAGGGCTGGTCAGTTTTACGTGTATAGGGCTGGTCAGTTTTACGTGTATAGGGCTGGTCAGTTTTACCTGTATAGGGCTGGTCAGTTTTACGTGTACAGAGCTGGTCAGTTTTACGTGTATAGGGCTGGTCAGTTTTACGTGTATAGGGCTGGTTAGTTTTGCGTGTATAGGGCTGGTGAGTTTTACGGGTATAGGGCTGGTTAGTTTTACGGGTATAGGGTGGGTTTGTTGGTTGGTTGGTTGGTTTTATGTGTATGGAGCTGGTTACTTTTATGTGTATAGAGCTTGTTGGTTGGTTGGTCAGTTTTACGTGTATAGGGCTGGTCAGTTTTACGTGTATAGGGCTGGTCAGTTTTACGTGTATAGGACTGGTCAGTTTTACGTGTGTAGGGCTGGTTACTTTTACGTGTATAGGGCTGGTTAAGTTTGCGTGTATAGGGCTGGTTAGTGTTACGTGTATAGGGTGGGTTTGTTGGTTGGTTGGTTTTACGTGTATAGAGCTGGTTAGTTTTACGTGTATAGAGCTGGTTGATTGGTTGATTAGTTTTATGTGTGTAGAGCTGGTTAGTTTTACGTGTATAGGGCTCGTTAGTTTTACGTGTATAGGGCTGGTCAGTTTTACGTGTATAGGGCTGGTTACTTTTACGTGTATAGGGCTGGTTACTTTTACGTGTATAGGGCTGGTCACTTTCACGTGTATAGGGCTGGTCAGTTTTACGTGTATAGGGCTGGTCAGTTTTACGTGTATAGGGCTGGTCAGTTTTACGTGTATAGGGCTGGTCAGTTTTACGTGTATAGGGCTGGTCAGTTTTACGTGTATAGGGCTGGTCAGTTTTGCGTGTATAGGGCTGGTCAGTTTTGCGTGTATAGGGCTGGTTAGTTTTGCGTGAATAGGGCTGGTTAGTTTTGCGTGTATAGGGCTGGTTAGTTTTACGGGTATAGGGCTGGTTAGTTTTACGGGTATAGGGTGGGTTTGTTGGTTGGTTGGTTTTATGTGTATGGAGCTGGTTAGTTTTATGTGTATAGATCTGGTTGGTTGGTTTGTAAGTTTCACGTGTATAGAGCTGGTTAGTTTTATATGTATAGAGCTGGTTAGTTTTACGTGTATAGAGCTGGTTAGTTTTACGTGTATAGAGCTGGTTAGTTTTACATGTATAGGGCTGGTCAGTTTTACGTGTATAGGGCTGGTCAGTTTTATGTGTATAGTGCTGGTCAGTTTTACGTGTATAGGGCTGGTCAGGTTTACGTGTATAGGGCTGGTCAGGTTTACCTGTATAGAGCTGGTTAGTTTTACGTGTATAGGGCTGGTTAGTTTTACGTGTATAGGGCTGGTTAGTTTTACGGGTATAGGGTGGGTTTGTTGGTTGGTTGGTTTTATGTGTATGGAGCTGGTTAGTTTTACTTGTATAGAGCTGGTTTGTTGGTTGGTTAGTTTTACGAGTATAGAGCTGGTTACTTTTACGTGTATAGAGCTGGTCAGTTTTACGTGTATAGGGCTGGTCAGTTTTACGAGTATAGGGCTGGTCAGTTTTACGTGTATAGGGCTGGTTAGTTTTACGTGTATAGGGCTGGTTAGTTTTACATGTATAGGGCTGGTCAATTTTACGTGTATAGGGCTGGTCAGTTTTATGTGTATAGGGCTGGTCAGTTTTACGTGTATAGGGCTGGTCAGTTTTACGTGTATAGGGCTGGTCAGTTTTACGTGTATAGGGCTGGTCAGTTTTACGTGTGTAGGGCTGGTTACTTTTACGTGTATAGGGCTGGTTAAGTTTGCGGTTATATTGCTGGTTAGTGTTACGTGTATAGGGTGGGTTTGTTGGTTGGTTGGTTTTACGTGTATAGAGCTGGTTAGTTTTACGTGTATAGAGCTGGTTGGTTGGTTGATTAGTTTTATGTGTATAGAGCTGGTTAGTTTTACGTGTATAGGAATCGTTAGTTTTACGTGTATAGGGCTGGTCAGTTTTACGTGTATAGGAATGGTCAGTTTTACGTGTATAAGGCTGGTTACTTTTACGTGTATAAGGCTGGTTAGTTTTACGTGTATAGGCTGGTCAGTTTTACGTGTATAGGCTGGTCAGTTTTACGTGTATAGGGCTGGTTAGTTTTACGTGTATAGGGCTGGTTACTTTTACGTGTATAGGGCTGGTTACTTTTACGTGTATAGGGCTGGTTATTGTTACGTGTATAGGGTGGGTTTGTTGGTTGGTTGGTTTTATGTGTATAGAGCTGGTTGGTTGCTTGGCTGGTTGGGTAGTTTTACGAGTATAGAGCTGGTTGGTTGGTTGGGTAGTTTTACGAGTATAGAGCTGGTTGGTTGGTTGGTTAGTTTTATGTGTATAGAGCTGGTTAGTTTTATGTGTATAGGGCTCGTTAGTTTAACGTGTATAGAGCTGGTTGGTTGGTTAGTTTTATGTGTATAGAGCTGGTTAGTTTTACGTGTATAGGGCTCGTTAGTTTTACGTGTATAGAGCTGGTTAGTTTTACGTGTATAGGGCTGGTCAGTTTTACGTGTATAGAGCTGGTTAGTTTTACGTGTATAGGGCTGGTTAGTTTTACGTGTATAGGGCTGGTCAGTTTTACGTGTATAGGGATGGTCAGTTTTACGTGTATAGGGCTGGTTAGTTTTACGGGTATAGGGCTGGTTAGTTTTACGGGTATAGGGTGGGTTTGTTGGTTGGTTGGTTTTATGTGTATGGAGCTGGTTAGTTTTACGTGTATAGAGCTGGTTGGTTGGTTGGTTAGTTTTACGTGTATAGAGCAGGTTAGTTTTACATGTATAGGGCTGGTTACTTTTACGTGCATAGGGCTGGTCACTTTCACGTGTATAGGGCTGGTTAGTTTTACGTGTATAGGGCTGGTTAGTTTTACGTGTATAGGGCTGGTCAGTTTTACGTGTATAGGGCTGGTCAGTTTTACGTGTATAGGGCTGGTCAGTTTTACGTGTATAGGGCTGGTCAGTTTTACGTGTATAGGGCTGGTCAGTTTTACGTGTACAGGGCTGGTCAGTTTTACGTGTATAGGGCTGGTCAGTTTTACGTGTATAGGGCTGGTTAGTTTTGCGTGTATAGGGCTGGTGAGTTTTACGGGTATAGGGCTGGTTAGTTTTACGGGTATAGGGTGGGTTTTTTGTTTGGTTGGTTGGTTTTATGTGTATGGAGATGGTTACTTTTACGTGCATAGGGCTGGTCACTTTCACGTGTATAGGGCTGGTTAGTTTTACGTGTATAGGGCTGGTTAGTTTTACGTGTATAGGGCTGGTTAGTTTTACGTGTATAGGGCTGGTTAGTTTTACGTGTATAGGGCTGGTCAGTTTTACGTGTTTGGGCTGGTCAGTTTTACGTGTATAGGGCTGGTCAGTTTTACGTGTATAGGGCTGGTCAGTTTTACGTGTACAGGGCTGGTCAGTTTTACATGTATAGGGCTGGTCAGTTTTACGTGTATAGGGCTGGTAAGTTTTGCGTGTATAGGGCTGGTGAGTTTTACGGGTATAGGGCTGGTTAGTTTTACGGGTATAGGGTGGGTTTGTTGGTTGGTTGGTTGGTTTTATGTGTATGGAGCTGGTTACTTTTATGTGTATAGAGCTGTTTGGTTGGTTGGTCAGTTTTACGTGTATAGGGCTGGTCAGTTTTACGTGTATAGGGCTGGTCAGTTTTACGTGTATAGGGCTGGTCAGTTTTACGTGTATAGGGCTGGTCAGTTTTACGTGTATAGGGCTGGTTAGTTTTACATGTATAGGGCTGGTCAGTTTTATGTGAATAGGGCTGGTCAGTTTTACGTGAATAGGGCTGGTCAGTTTTGCGTGTATAGGGCTGGTTAGTTTTATGGGTATAGGGTGGGTTTATTGGTTGGTTGGTTTTATGTGTATGGAGCTGGTTAGTTAAATGTGTATAGAGCTGGTTGGTTGGTTGGTTAGTTTTACGTGTATAGGGCTGGTCAGTTTTACGTGTATAGGGCTGGTCAGTTTTACGTGTATAGGGCTGGTCAGTTTTACGTGAATAGGGCTGGTCAGTTTTACGTGAATAGGGCTGGTCAGTTTTACGTGTATAGGGCTGGTTAGTTTTACGTGTATAGGGCTGGTCAGTTTTACGTGTATAGGGCTGGTCAGTTTTACGTGTATAGGGCTGGTCAGTTTTACGTGTATAGGGCTGGTTAGTTTTGCGTGTACAGGGCTGGTTAGTTTTACGGGTATAGGGCTGGTTAGTTTATAGGGTGGGTTTGTTGGTTGGTTGGATTTATGTGTATGGAGCTGGTTAGTTTTATGTGTATAGAGCTGGTTGGTTGGTTGGTTAGTTTTACGTGTATAGAGCAGGTTAGTTTTACATGTATAGGGCTGGTTACTTTTACGTGTATAGGGCTGGTCATTTTCACGTGTATAGGGCTGGTTAGTCTTACGTGTATAGGGCTGGTTAGTTTTACGTGTATAGGGCTGGTTAGTTTTACGTGTATAGGGCTGGTTAGTTTTACGTGTATAGGGCTGGTCAGTTTTACGTGTATAGGGCTGGTCAGTTTTACGTGTATAGGGCTGGTCAGTTTTACGTGTATAGGGCTGGTTAGTTTTGCGTGTACAGGGCTGGTTAGTTTTACGGGTATAGGGCTGGTTAGTTTATAGGGTGGGTTTGTTGGTTGGTTGGATTTATGTGTATGGAGCTGGTTAGTTTTATGTGTATAGAGCTGGTTGGTTGGTTGGTTAGTTTTACGTGTATAGAGCAGGTTAGTTTTACATGTATAGGGCTGGTTACTTTTACGTGTATAGGGCTGGTCATTTTCACGTGTATAGGGCTGGTTAGTTTTACGTGTATAGGGCTGGTTAGTTTTACGTGTATAGGGCTGGTTAGTTTTACGTGTATAAGACTGGTTAGTTTTACGTGTATAGGGCTGGTCAGTTTTACGTGTATAGGGCTGGTCAGTTTTACGTGTATAGGGCTGGTCAGTTTTACCTGTATAGGGCTGGTCAGTTTTACGTGTACAGAGCTGGTCAGTTTTACGTGTATAGGGCTGGTCAGTTTTACGTGTATAGGGCTGGTTAGTTTTGCGTGTATAGGGCTGGTGAGTTTTACGGGTATAGGGCTGGTTAGTTTTACGGGTATAGGGTGGGTTTGTTGGTTGGTTGGTTGGTTTTATGTGTATGGAGCTGGTTACTTTTATGTGTATAGAGCTGGTTGGTTGGTTGGTCAGTTTTACGTGTATAGGGCTGGTCAGTTTTACGTGTATAGGGCTGGTCAGTTTTACGTGTATAGGGCTGGTCAGTTTTACGTGTGTAGGGCTGGTTACTTTTACGTGTATAGGGCTGGTTAAGTTTGCGTGTATAGGGCTGGTTAGTGTTACGTGTATAGGGTGGGTTTGTTGGTTGGTTGGTTTTACGTGTATAGAGCTGGTTAGTTTTACGTGTATAGAGCTGGTTGATTGGTTGATTAGTTTTATGTGTGTAGAGCTGGTTAGTTTTACGTGTATAGGGCTCGTTAGTTTTACGTGTATAGGGCTGGTCAGTTTTACGTGTATAGGGCTGGTTACTTTTACGTGTATAGGGCTGGTTACTTTTACGTGTATAGGGCTGGTCACTTTCACGTGTATAGGGCTGGTCAGTTTTACGTGTATAGGGCTGGTCAGTTTTACGTGTATAGGGCTGGTCAGTTTTACGTGTATAGGGCTGGTCAGTTTTACGTGTATAGGGCTGGTCAGTTTTACGTGTATAGGGCTGGTCAGTTTTGCGTGTATAGGGCTGGTCAGTTTTGCGTGTATAGGGCTGGTTAGTTTTGCGTGAATAGGGCTGGTTAGTTTTGCGTGTATAGGGCTGGTTAGTTTTACGGGTATAGGGCTGGTTAGTTTTACGGGTATAGGGTGGGTTTGTTGGTTGGTTGGTTTTATGTGTATGGAGCTGGTTAGTTTTATGTGTATAGATCTGGTTGGTTGGTTTGTAAGTTTCACGTGTATAGAGCTGGTTAGTTTTATGTGTATAGAGCTGGTTAGTTTTACGTGTATAGAGCTGGTTAGTTTTACATGTATAGGGCTGGTCAGTTTTACGTGTATAGGGCTGGTCAGTTTTATGTGTATAGTGCTGGTCAGTTTTACGTGTATAGGGCTGGTCAGGTTTATGTGTATAGGGCTGGTCAGGTTTACCTGTATAGAGCTGGTTAGTTTTACGTGTATAGGGCTGGTTAGTTTTACGTGTATAGGGCTGGTTAGTTTTACGGGTATAGGGTGGGTTTGTTGGTTGGTTGGTTTTATGTGTATGGAGCTGGTTAGTTTTACTTGTATAGAGCTGGTTTGTTGGTTGGTTAGTTTTACGAGTATAGAGCTGGTTACTTTTACGTGTATAGAGCTGGTGAGTTTTACGTGTATAGGGCTGGTCAGTTCTACGAGTATAGGGCTGGTCAGTTTTACGTGTATAGGGCTGGTTAGTTTTACGTGTATAGGGCTGGTTAGTTTTACGTGTATAGGGCTGGTCAATTTTACGTGTATAGGGCTGGTCAGTTTTATGTGTATAGGGCTGGTCAGTTTTACGTGTATAGGGCTGGTCAGTTTTACGTGTATAGGGCTGGTCAGTTTTACGTGTATAGGGCTGGTCAGTTTTACGTGTGTAGAGCTGGTTACTTTTACGTGTATAGGGCTGGTTAAGTTTGCGGTTATATTGCTGGTTAGTGTTACGTGTATAGGGTGGGTTTGTTGGTTGGTTGGTTTTACGTGTATAGAGCTGGTTAGTTTTACGTGTATAGAACTGGTTGGTTGGTTGATTAGTTTTATGTGTATAGAGCTGGTTAGTTTTACGTGTATAGGGCTCGTTAGTTTTACGTGTATAGGGCTGGTCAGTTTTACGTGTATAGGAATGGTCAGTTTTACGTGTATAAGGCTGGTTACTTTTACGTGTATAAGGCTGGTTAGTTTTACGTGTATAGGCTGGTCAGTTTTACTTGTATAGGCTGGTCAGTTTTACGTGTATAGGGCTGGTTAGTTTTACGTGTATAGGGCTGGTTACTTTTACGTGTATAGGGCTGGTTACTTTTACGTGTATAGGGCTGGTTAATGTTACGTGTATAGGGTGGGTTTGTTGATTGGTTGGTTTTATGTGTATAGAGCTGGTTGGTTGCTTGGCTGGTTGGGTAGTTTTACGAGTATAGAGCTGGTTGGTTGGTTGGGTAGTTTTACGAGTATAGAGCTGGTTGGTTGGTTGGTTAGTTTTATGTGTATAGAGCTGGTTAGTTTTATGTGTATAGGGCTCGTTAGTTTAACGTGTATAGAGCTGGTTGGTTGGTTAGTTTTATGTGTATAGAGCTGGTTAGTTTTACGTGTATAGGGCTCGTTAGTTTTACGTGTATAGAGCTGGTTAGTTTTACGTGTATAGGGCTGGTCAGTTTTACGTGTATAGAGCTGGTTAGTTTTACGTGTATAGGGCTGGTTAGTTTTACGTGTATAGGGCTGGTCAGTTTTACGTGTATAGGGCTGGTCAGTTTTACGTGTATAGGGCTGGTTAGTTTTACGGGTATAGGGCTGGTTAGTTTTACGGGTATAGGGTGGGTTTGTTGGTTGGTTGGTTTTATGTGTATGGAGCTGGTTAGTTTTACGTGTATAGAGCTGGTTGGTTGGTTGGTTCGTTTTACGTGTATAGAGCAGGTTAGTTTTACATGTATAGGGCTGGTTACTTTTACGTGCATAGGGCTGGTCACTTTCACGTGTATAGGGCTGGTTAGTTTTACGTGTATAGGGCTGGTTAGTTTTACGTGTATAGGGATGGTTAGTTTTACGTGTATAGGGCTGGTCAGTTTTACGTGTATAGGGCTGGTCAGTTTTAAGTGTATAGGGCTGGTCAGTTTTACGTGTATAGGGCTGGTCAGTTTTACGTGTATAGGGCTGGTCAGTTTTACGTGTATAGGGCTGGTTAGTTTTGCGTGTATAGGGCTGGTGAGTTTTACGGGTATAGGGCTGGTTAGTTTTACGGGTATAGGGTGGGTTTGTTGTTTGGTTGGTTGGTTTTATGTGTATGGAGCTGGTTACTTTTACGTGCATAGGGCTGGTCACTTTCACGTGTATAGGGCTGGTTAGTTTTACGTGTATAGGGCTGGTTAGTTTTACGTGTATAGGGCTGGTTAGTTTTACGTGTATAGGGCTGGTTAGTTTTACGTGTATAGGGCTGGTCAGTTTTACGTGTTTGGGCTGGTCAGTTTTATGTGTATAGGGCTGGTCAGTTTTACGTGTATAGGGCTGGTCAGTTTTACGTGTACAGGGCTGGTCAGTTTTACATGTATAGGGCTGGTCAGTTTTACGTGTATAGGGCTGGTTAGTTTTGCGTGTATAGGGCTGGTGAGTTTTACGGGTATAGGGCTGGTTAGTTTTACGGGTATAGGGTGGGTTTGTTGGTTGGTTGGTTGGTTTTATGTGTATGGAGCTGGTTACTTTTATGTGTATAGAGCTGGTTGGTTGGTTGGTCAGTTTTACGTGTATAGAGCTGGTTGGTTGGTTGGTTAGTTTTATGTGTATAGAGCTGGTTAGTTTTATGTGTATAGGGCTCGTTAGTTTAACGTGTATAGAGCTGGTTGGTTGGTTAGTTTTATGTGTATAGAGCTGGTTAGTTTTACGTGTATAGGGCTCGTTAGTTTTACGTGTATAGAGCTGGTTAGTTTTACGTGTATAGGGCTGGTCAGTTTTACGTGTATAGAGCTGGTTAGTTTTACGTGTATAGGGCTGGTTAGTTTTACGTGTATAGGGCTGGTCAGTTTTACGTGTATAGGGCTGGTCAGTTTTACGTGTATAGGGCTGGTTAGTTTTACGGGTATAGGGCTGGTTAGTTTTACGGGTATAGGGTGGGTTTGTTGGTTGGTTGGTTTTATGTGTATGGAGCTGGTTAGTTTTACGTGTATAGAGCTGGTTGGTTGGTTGGTTCGTTTTACGTGTATAGAGCAGGTTAGTTTTACATGTATAGGGCTGGTTACTTTTACGTGCATAGGGCTGGTCACTTTCACGTGTATAGGGCTGGTTAGTTTTACGTGTATAGGGCTGGTTAGTTTTACGTGTATAGGGATGGTTAGTTTTACGTGTATAGGGCTGGTCAGTTTTACGTGTATAGGGCTGGTCAGTTTTAAGTGTATAGGGCTGGTCAGTTTTACGTGTATAGGGCTGGTCAGTTTTACATGTATAGGGCTGGTCAGTTTTACGTGTATAGGGCTGGTTAGTTTTGCGTGTATAGGGCTGGTGAGTTTTACGGGTATAGGGCTGGTTAGTTTTACGGGTATAGGGTGGGTTTGTTGTTTGGTTGGTTGGTTTTATGTGTATGGAGCTGGTTACTTTTACGTGCATAGGGCTGGTCACTTTCACGTGTATAGGGCTGGTTAGTTTTACGTGTATAGGGCTGGTTAGTTTTACGTGTATAGGGCTGGTTAGTTTTACGTGTATAGGGCTGGTTAGTTTTACGTGTATAGGGCTGGTCAGTTTTACGTGTTTGGGCTGGTCAGTTTTACGTGTATAGGGCTGGTCAGTTTTACGTGTATAGGGCTGGTCAGTTTTACGTGTACAGGGCTGGTCAGTTTTACATGTATAGGGCTGGTCAGTTTTACGTGTATAGGGCTGGTTAGTTTTGCGTGTATAGGGCTGGTGAGTTTTACGGGTATAGGGCTGGTTAGTTTTACGGGTATAGGGTGGGTTTGTTGGTTGGTTGGTTGGTTTTATGTGTATGGAGCTGGTTACTTTTATGTGTATAGAGCTGGTTGGTTGGTTGGTCAGTTTTACGTGTATAGGGCTGGTCAGTTTTACGTGTATAGGGCTGGTCAGTTTTACGTGTATAGGGCTGGTCAGTTTTACGTGTATAGGGCTGGTCAGTTTTACGTGTGTAGGGCTGGTTACTTTTACGTGTATAGGGCTGGTTAAGTTTGCGTGTATAGGGCTGGTTAGTGTTACGTGTATAGGGTGGGTTTGTTGGTTGGTTGGTTTTACGTGTATAGAGCTGGTTAGTTTTACGTGTATAGAGCTGGTTGATTGGTTGATTAGTTTTATGTGTATAGAGCTGGTTAGTTTTACGTGTATAGGGCTCGTTAGTTTTACGTGTATAGGGCTGGTCAGTTTTACGTGTATAGGAATGGTCAGTTTTACGTGTATAAGGCTGGTTACTTTTACGTGTATAAGGCTGGTTAGTTTTACGTGTATAGGCTGGTCAGTTTTACGTGTATAGGCTGGTCAGTTTTACGTGTATAGGGCTGGTTAGTTTTACGTGTATAGGGCTGGTTACTTTTACGTGTATAGGGCTGGTTACTTTTACGTGTATAGGGCTGGTTAATGTTACGTGTATAGGGTGGGTTTGTTGGTTGGTTGGTTTTATGTGTATAGAGCTGGTTGGTTGCTTGGCTGGTTGGGTAGTTTTACGAGTATAGAGCTGGTTGGTTGGTTGGGTAGTTTTACGAGTATAGAGCTGGTTGGTTGGTTGGTTAGTTTTATGTGTATAGAGCTGGTTAGTTTTATGTGTATAGGGCTCGTTAGTTTAACGTGTATAGAGCTGGTTGGTTGGTTAGTTTTATGTGTATAGAGCTGGTTAGTTTTACGTGTATAGGGCTCGTTAGTTTTACGTGTATAGAGCTGGTTAGTTTTACGTGTATAGGGCTGGTCAGTTTTACGTGTATAGAGCTGGTTAGTTTTACGTGTATAGGGCTGGTTAGTTTTACGTGTATAGGGCTGGTCAGTTTTACGTGTATAGGGCTGGTCAGTTTTACGTGTATAGGGCTGGTTAGTTTTACGGGTATAGGGCTGGTTAGTTTTACGGGTATAGGGTGGGTTTGTTGGTTGGTTGGTTTTATGTGTATGGAGCTGGTTAGTTTTACGTGTATAGAGCTGGTTGGTTGGTTGGTTCGTTTTACGTGTATAGAGCAGGTTAGTTTTACATGTATAGGGCTGGTTACTTTTACGTGCATAGGGCTGGTCACTTTCACGTGTATAGGGCTGGTTAGTTTTACGTGTATAGGGCTGGTTAGTTTTACGTGTATAGGGATGGTTAGTTTTACGTGTATAGGGCTGGTCAGTTTTACGTGTATAGGGCTGGTCAGTTTTAAGTGTATAGGGCTGGTCAGTTTTACGTGTATAGGGCTGGTCAGTTTTACGTGTATAGGGCTGGTCAGTTTTACGTGTATAGGGCTGGTTAGTTTTGCGTGTATAGGGCTGGTGAGTTTTACGGGTATAGGGCTGGTTAGTTTTACGGGTATAGGGTGGGTTTGTTGTTTGGTTGGTTGGTTTTATGTGTATGGAGCTGGTTACTTTTACGTGCATAGGGCTGGTCACTTTCACGTGTATAGGGCTGGTTAGTTTTACGTGTATAGGGCTGGTTAGTTTTACGTGTATAGGGCTGGTTAGTTTTACGTGTATAGGGCTGGTTAGTTTTACGTGTATATGGCTGGTCAGTTTTACGTGTTTGGGCTGGTCAGTTTTACGTGTATAGGGCTGGTCAGTTTTACGTGTATAGGGCTGGTCAGTTTTACGTGTACAGGGCTGGTCAGTTTTACATGTATAGGGCTGGTCAGTTTTACGTGTATAGGGCTGGTTAGTTTTGCGTGTATAGGGCTGGTGAGTTTTACGGGTATAGGGCTGGTTAGTTTTACGGGTATAGGGTGGGTTTGTTGGTTGGTTGGTTGGTTTTATGTGTATGGAGCTGGTTACTTTTATGTGTATAGAGCTGGTTGGTTGGTTGGTCAGTTTTACGTGTATAGGGCTGGTCAGTTTTACGTGTATAGGGCTGGTCAGTTTTACGTGTATAGGGCTGGTCAGTTTTACGTGTATAGGGCTGGTCAGTTTTACGTGTGTAGGGCTGGTTACTTTTACGTGTATAGGGCTGGTTAAGTTTGCGTGTATAGGGCTGGTTAGTGTTACGTGTATAGGGTGGGTTTGTTGGTTGGTTGGTTTTACGTGTATAGAGCTGGTTAGTTTTACGTGTATAGAGCTGGTTGATTGGTTGATTAGTTTTATGTGTATAGAGCTGGTTAGTTTTACGTGTATAGGGCTCGTTAGTTTTACGTGTATAGGGCTGGTCAGTTTTACGTGTATAGGAATGGTCAGTTTTACGTGTATAAGGCTGGTTACTTTTACGTGTATAAGGCTGGTTAGTTTTACGTGTATAGGCTGGTCAGTTTTACGTGTATAGGCTGGTCAGTTTTACGTGTATAGGGCTGGTTAGTTTTACGTGTATAGGGCTGGTTACTTTTACGTGTATAGGGCTGGTTACTTTTACGTGTATAGGGCTGGTTAATGTTACGTGTATAGGGTGGGTTTGTTGGTTGGTTGGTTTTATGTGTATAGAGCTGGTTGGTTGCTTGGCTGGTTGGGTAGTTTTACGAGTATAGAGCTGGTTGGTTGGTTGGGTAGTTTTACGAGTATAGAGCTGGTTGGTTGGTTGGTTAGTTTTATGTGTATAGAGCTGGTTAGTTTTATGTGTATAGGGCTCGTTAGTTTAACGTGTATAGAGCTGGTTGGTTGGTTAGTTTTATGTGTATAGAGCTGGTTAGTTTTACGTGTATAGGGCTCGTTAGTTTTACGTGTATAGAGCTGGTTAGTTTTACGTGTATAGGGCTGGTCAGTTTTACGTGTATAGAGCTGGTTAGTTTTACGTGTATAGGGCTGGTTAGTTTTACGTGTATAGGGCTGGTCAGTTTTACGTGTATAGGGCTGGTCAGTTTTACGTGTATAGGGCTGGTTAGTTTTACGGGTATAGGGCTGGTTAGTTTTACGGGTATAGGGTGGGTTTGTTGGTTGGTTGGTTTTATGTGTATGGAGCTGGTTAGTTTTACGTGTATAGAGCTGGTTGGTTGGTTGGTTCGTTTTACGTGTATAGAGCAGGTTAGTTTTACATGTATAGGGCTGGTTACTTTTACGTGCATAGGGCTGGTCACTTTCACGTGTATAGGGCTGGTTAGTTTTACGTGTATAGGGCTGGTTAGTTTTACGTGTATAGGGATGGTTAGTTTTACGTGTATAGGGCTGGTCAGTTTTACGTGTATAGGGCTGGTCAGTTTTAAGTGTATAGGGCTGGTCAGTTTTACGTGTATAGGGCTGGTCAGTTTTACGTGTATAGGGCTGGTCAGTTTTACGTGTATAGGGCTGGTTAGTTTTGCGTGTATAGGGCTGGTGAGTTTTACGGGTATAGGGCTGGTTAGTTTTACGGGTATAGGGTGGGTTTGTTGTTTGGTTGGTTGGTTTTATGTGTATGGAGCTGGTTACTTTTACGTGCATAGGGCTGGTCACTTTCACGTGTATAGGGCTGGTTAGTTTTACGTGTATAGGGCTGGTTAGTTTTACGTGTATAGGGCTGGTTAGTTTTACGTGTATAGGGCTGGTTAGTTTTACGTGTATATGGCTGGTCAGTTTTACGTGTTTGGGCTGGTCAGTTTTACGTGTATAGGGCTGGTCAGTTTTACGTGTATAGGGCTGGTCAGTTTTACGTGTACAGGGCTGGTCAGTTTTACATGTATAGGGCTGGTCAGTTTTACGTGTATAGGGCTGGTTAGTTTTGCGTGTATAGGGCTGGTGAGTTTTACGGGTATAGGGCTGGTTAGTTTTACGGGTATAGGGTGGGTTTGTTGGTTGGTTGGTTGGTTTTATGTGTATGGAGCTGGTTACTTTTATGTGTATAGAGCTGGTTGGTTGGTTGGTCAGTTTTACGTGTATAGGGCTGGTCAGTTTTACGTGTATAGGGCTGGTCAGTTTTACGTGTATAGGGCTGGTCAGTTTTACGTGTATAGGGCTGGTCAGTTTTACGTGTGTAGGGCTGGTTACTTTTACGTGTATAGGGCTGGTTAAGTTTACGTGTATAGGGCTGGTTAGTGTTACGTGTATAGGGTGGGTTTGTTGGTTGGTTGGTTTTACGTGTATAGAGCTGGTTAGTTTTACGTGTATAGAGCTGGTTGATTGGTTGATTAGTTTTATGTGTATAGAGCTGGTTAGTTTTACGTGTATAGGGCTCGTTAGTTTTACGTGTATAGGGCTCGTTAGTTTTACGTGTATAGGGCTGGTCAGTTTTACGTGTATAGGGCTGGTTACTTTTACGTGTATAGGGCTGGTCACTTTCAGGTGTATAGGGCTGGTCAGTTTCACGTGTATAGGGCTGGTTAGTTTTACGTGTATAGGGCTGATTAGTTTTACGTGTATAGGGCTGGTCAGTTTTACGTGTATAGGGCTGGTCAGTTTTAAGTGTATAGGGCTGGGCAGTTTTACGTGTATAGGGCTGGTCAGTTTTACGTGTATAGGGCTGGTCAATTTTACATGTACAGGGCTGGTCAGTTTTACATGTACAGGGCTGGTCAGTTTTACATGTACAGGGCTGGTCAGTTTTACATGTACAGGGCTGGTCAGTTTTATGTGTATAGGGCTGGTCAGTTTTACGTGTATAGGGCTGGTTAGTTTTGCGTGTATAGGGCTGGTGAGTTTTACGGGTATAGGGCTGGTTAGTTTTACAGGTATAGGGTGGGTTTGTTGGTTGGTTGGTTGGTTTTATGTGTATGGAGCTGGTTACTTTTACGTGTATAGAGCTGGTAAGTTTTACGTGTATAGAGCTGGTTAGTTTTACGTGTATAGAGCTGGTTAGTTTTACGTGTATAAAGCTGGTCAGTTTTACGTGTATAGGGCTGGTCAGTTTTACGTGTATAGGGCTGGTCAGTTTTACGTGTATAGGGCTGGTCAGTTTTATGTGTATAGGGCTGGTCAGTTTTACGTGTATAGGGCTGGTCAGTTTTACGTGTATAGGGCTGGTCAGTTTTACGTGTATAGGGCTGGTCAGTTTTACATGTATAGGGCTGGTCAGTTTTACGTGTATAGGGCTGGTCAGTTTTACGTGTATAGGGCTGGTTAGTTTTACGTGTATAGGGCTGGTCAGTTTTACGTGTATAGGGCTGGTCAGTTTTACGTGTATAGGGCTGGTTAGTTTTGCGTGTATAGGGCTGGTTAGTTTTGCGTGTATAGGGCTGGTTAGTTTTACGGGTATAGGGCTGGTTAGTTTTACGGGTATAGGGTGGGTTTGTTGGTTGGTTGGTTTTATGTGTATGGAGCTGGTTAGTTTTATGTGTATAGAGCTGGTTGGTTGGTTGGTAAGTTTTACGTGTATAGAGCTGGTTAGTTTTATATGTATAGAGCTGGTTAGTTTTACGTGTATAGAGCTGGTTAGTTTTACGTGTATAGGGCTGGTCAGTTTTACGTGTGTAGGGCTGGTTAAGTTTGCGTGTATAGGGCTGGTTAAGTTTGCGTGTATAGGGCTGGTTAGTGTTACGTGTATAGGGTGGGTTTGTTGGTTGGTTGGTTTTACGTGTATAGAGCTGGTTAGTTTTACGTGTATAGAGCTGGTTGGTTGGTTGATTAGTTTTATGTGTATAGAGCTGGTTAGTTTTACGTGTATAGGGCTCGTTAGTTTTACGTGTATAGGGCTCGTTAGTTTTACGTGTAAAGGGCTGGTCTGTTTTACGTGTATAGGGCTGGTTACTTTTACGTGTATAGGGCTGGTCACTTTCAGGTGTATAGGGCTGGTCAGTTTCACGTGTATAGGGCTGGTTAGTTTTACGTGTATAGGGCTGATTAGTTTTACGTGTATAGGGCTGGTCAGTTTTACGTGTATAGGGCTGGTCAGTTTTACGTGTATAGGGCTGGTCAGTTTTACGTGTATAGGGCTGGTCAGTTTTACGTGTATAGGGCTGGTCAGTTTTACATGTACAGGGCTGGTCAGTTTTACATGTACAGGGCTGGTCAGTTTTACATGTACAGGGCTGGTCAGTTTTACATGTACATGGCTGGTCAGTTTTACGTGTATAGGGCTGGTCAGTTTTACGTGTATAGGGCTGGTTAGTTTTGCGTGTATAGGGCTGGTGAGTTTTACGGGTATAGGGCTGGTTAGTTTTACGGGTATAGGGTGGGTTTGTTGGTTGGTTGGTTGGTTTTATGTGTATGGAGCTGGTTAGTTTTATGTGTATAGAGCTGGTTGGTTGGTTGGTAAGTTTTACGTGTATAGAGCTGGTTAGTATTATATGTATAGAGCTGGTTAGTTTTACGTGTATAGAGCTGGTTAGTTTTACGTGTATTTAGCTGGTTAGTTTTACGTGTATAGGGCTGGTCAGTTTTACGTGTATAGGGCTGGTCAGTTTTACGTGTATAGGGCTGGTCAGTTTTACGTGTATAGGGCTGGTCAGGTTTACCTGTATAGGGCTGGTCAGTTTTACGTGTATAGGGCTGGTCAGTTTTACGTGTATAGGGCTGGTCAGTTTTACGTGTATAGGGCTGGTCAGTTTTACGTGTATAGGGCTGGTCAGTTTTACGTGTATAGGGCTGGTCAGTTTTACGTGTATAGGGCTGGTCAGTTTTACGTGTACAGGGCTGGTCAGTTTTACGTGTATAGGGCTGGTCAGTTTTACGTGTATAGGGCTGGTTAGTTTTGCGTGTATAGGGCTGGTGAGTTTTACGGGTATAGGGCTGGTTAGTTTTACGGGTATAGGGTGGGTTTGTTGGTTTGTTGGTTGGTTTTATGTGTATGGAGCTGGTTACTTTTATGTGTATAGAGCTGGTTGGTTGGTTGGTCAGTTTTATGTGTATAGGGCTGGTCAGTTTTACGTGTATAGGGCTGGTCAGTTTTACGTGTATAGGGCTGGTCAGTTTTACGTGTGTAGGGCTGGTTACTTTTACATGTATAGGGCTGGTTAAGTTTGCGTGTATAGGGCTGGTTAGTGTTACGTGTATAGGGTGGGTTTGTTGGTTGGTTAGTTTTATGTGTATAGAGCTGGTTAGTTTTACGTGTATAGGGCTCGTTAGTTTTACGTGTATAGAGCTGGTTAGTTTTACGTGTATAGGGCTGGTCAGTTTTACGTGTACAGGGCTGGTCAGTTTTACGTGTATAGGGCTGGTGAGTTTTACGGGTATAGGGCTGGTTACTTTTACGTGTATAAGGCTGGTTAGCTTTACCTGTATAGAACTGGTTAGTTTTACGGGTATAGGGCTGGTTAGTTTTACGGGTATAGGGTGGGTTTGTTGGTTGGTTAGTTTTATGTGTATAGAGCTGGTTGGTTGGTTGGTAAGTTTTACGTGTATTGAGCTGGTTAGTTTTACGTGTATAGAGCTGGTTAGTTTTACGTGTATAGAGCTGGTTAGTTTTACGTGTATAGAGCTGGTTAGTTTTACGAGTATAGAGCTGGTTACTTTTACGTGTATAGAGCTGGTCAGTTTTACGTGTATAGGGCTGGTCAGTTTTACGAGTATAGGGCTGGTCAGTTTTACGTGTATAGGGCTGGTTAGTTTTACGTGTATAGGGCTGGTTAGTTTTACGTGTATAGGGCTGGTCAATTTTACGTGTATAGGGCTGGTCAGTTTTATGTGTATAGGGCTGGTCAGTTTTACGTGTATAGGGCTGGTCAGTTTTACGTGTATAGGGCTGGTCAGTTTTACGTGTATAGGGCTGGTCAGTTTTACGTGTGTAGGGCTGGTTACTTTTACGTGTATAGGGCTGGTTAAGTTTGCGGTTATATTGCTGGTTAGTGTTACGTGTATAGGGTGGGTTTGTTGGTTGGTTGGTTTTACGTGTATAGAGCTGGTTAGTTTTACGTGTATAGAGCTGGTTGGTTGGTTGATTAGTTTTATGTGTATAGAGCTGGTTAGTTTTACGTGTATAGGGCTCGTTAGTTTTACGTGTATAGGGCTGGTCAGTTTTACGTGTATAGGAATGGTCAGTTTTACGTGTATAAGGCTGGTTACTTTTACGTGTATAAGGCTGGTTAGTTTTACGTGTATAGGCTGGTCAGTTTTACGTGTATAGGCTGGTCAGTTTTACGTGTATAGGGCAGGTTAGTTTTACGTGTATAGGGCTGGTTACTTTTACGTGTATAGGGCTGGTTACTTTTACGTGTATAGGGCTGGTTAATGTTACGTGTATAGGGTGGGTTTGTTGGTTGGTTGGTTTTATGTGTATAGAGCTGGTTGGTTGCTTGGCTGGTTGGGTAGTTTTACGAGTATAGAGCTGGTTGGTTGGTTGGGTAGTTTTACGAGTATAGAGCTGGTTGGTTGGTTGGTTAGTTTTATGTGTATAGAGCTGGTTAGTTTTATGTGTATAGGGCTCGTTAGTTTAACGTGTATAGAGCTGGTTGGTTGGTTAGTTTTATGTGTATAGAGCTGGTTAGTTTTACGTGTATAGGGCTCGTTAGTTTTACGTGTATAGAGCTGGTTAGTTTTATGTGTATAGGGCTGGTCAGTTTTACGTGTATAGAGCTGGTTAGTTTTACGTGTATAGGGCTGGTTAGTTTTACGTGTATAGGGCTGGTCAGTTTTACGTGTATAGGGCTGGTCAGTTTTACGTGTATAGGGCTGGTTAGTTTTACGGGTATAGGGCTGGTTAGTTTTACGGGTATAGGGTGGGTTTGTTGGTTGGTTGGTTTTATGTGTATGGAGCTGGTTAGTTTTACGTGTATAGAGCTGGTTGGTTGGTTGGTTAGTTTTACGTGTATAGAGCAGGTTAGTTTTACATGTATAGGGCTGGTTACTTTTACGTGCATAGGGCTGGTCACTTTCACGTGTATAGGGCTGGTTAGTTTTACGTGTATAGGGCTGGTTAGTTTTACGTGTATAGGGATGGTTAGTTTTACGTGTATAGGGCTGGTCAGTTTTACGTGTATAGGGCTGGTCAGTTTTAAGTGTATAGGGCTGGTCAGTTTTACGTGTATAGGGCTGGTCAGTTTTACGTGTATAGGGCTGGTCAGTTTTACGTGTATAGGGCTGGTTAGTTTTGCGTGTATAGGGCTGGTGAGTTTTACGGGTATAGGGCTGGTTAGTTTTACGGGTATAGGGTGGGTTTGTTGTTTGGTTGGTTGGTTTTATGTGTATGGAGCTGGTTACTTTTACGTGCATAGGGCTGGTCACTTTCACGTGTATAGGGCTGGTTAGTTTTACGTGTATAGGGCTGGTTAGTTTTACGTGTATAGGGCTGGTTAGTTTTACTTGTATAGGGCTGGTTAGTTTTACGTGTATAGGGCTGGTCAGTTTTACGTGTTTGGGCTGGTCAGTTTTACGTGTATAGGGCTGGTCAGTTTTACGTGTATAGGGCTGGTCAGTTTTACGTGTACAGGGCTGGTCAGTTTTACATGTATAGGGCTGGTCAGTTTTACGTGTATAGGGCTGGTTAGTTTTGCGTGTATAGGGCTGGTGAGTTTTACGGGTATAGGGCTGGTTAGTTTTACGGGTATAGGGTGGGTTTGTTGGTTGGTTGGTTGGTTTTATGTGTATGGAGCTGGTTACTTTTATGTGTATAGAGCTGGTTGGTTGGTTGGTCAGTTTTACGTGTATAGGGCTGGTCAGTTTTACGTGTATAGGGCTGGTCAGTTTTACGTGTATAGGGCTGGTCAGTTTTACGTGTATAGGGCTGGTCAGTTTTACGTGTGTAGGGCTGGTTACTTTTACGTGTATAGGGCTGGTTAAGTTTGCGTGTATAGGGCTGGTTAGTGTTACGTGTATAGGGTGGGTTTGTTGGTTGGTTGGTTTTACGTGTATAGAGCTGGTTGATTGGTTGATTAGTTTTATGTGTATAGAGCTGGTTAGTTTTACGTGTATAGGGCTGGTCAGTTTTACATGTACAGGGCTGGTCAGTTTTACATGTACAGGGCTGGTCAGTTTTACATGTACAGGGCTGGTCAGTTTTACATGTACAGGGCTGGTCAGTTTTACGTGTATAGGGCTGGTCAGTTTTACGTGTATAGGGCTGGTTAGTTTTGCGTGTATAGGGCTGGTGAGTTTTACGGGTATAGGGCTGGTTAGTTTTACAGGTATAGGGTGGGTTTGTTGGTTGGTTGGTTGGTTTTATGTGTATGGAGCTGGTTACTTTTATGTGTATAGAGCTGGTTGGTTTGTGGGTAAGTTTTACGTGTATAGAGCTGGTAAGTTTTACGTGTATAGAGCTGGTTAGTTTTACGTGTATAGAGCTGGTTAGTTTTACGTGTATAAAGCTGGTCAGTTTTACGTGTATAGGGCTGGTCAGTTTTACGTGTATAGGGCTGGTCAGTTTTATGTGTATAGGGCTGGTCAGTTTTACGTGTATAGGGCTGGTCAGTTTTACATGTATAGGGCTGGTCAGTTTTACGTGTATAGGGCTGGTCAGTTTTACGTGTATAGGGCTGGTTAGTTTTACGTGTATAGGGCTGGTCAGTTTTACGTGTATAGGGCTGGTCAGTTTTACGTGTATAGGGCTGGTTAGTTTTGCGTGTATAGGGCTGGTTAGTTTTGCGTGTATAGGGCTGGTTAGTTTTACGGGTATAGGGCTGGTTAGTTTTACGGGTATAGGGTGGGTTTGTTGGTTGGTTGGTTTTATGTGTATGGAGCTGGTTAGTTTTATGTGTATAGAGCTGGTTGGTTGGTTGGTAAGTTTTACGTGTATAGAGCTGGTTAGTTTTATATGTATAGAGCTGGTTAGTTTTACGTGTATAGAGCTGGTTAGTTTTACGTGTATAGGGCTGGTCAGTTTTACGTGTGTAGGGCTGGTTACTTTTACGTGTATAGGGCTGGTTAAGTTTGCGTGTATAGGGCTGGTTAGTGTTACGTGTATAGGGTGGGTTTGTTGGTTGGTTGGTTTTACGTGTATAGAGCTGGTTAGTTTTACGTGTATAGAGCTGGTTGGTTGGTTTATTAGTTTTATGTGTATAGAGCTGGTTAGTTTTACGTGTATAGGGCTCGTTAGTTTTACGTGTATAGGGCTCGTTAGTTTTACGTGTATAGGGCTGGTCAGTTTTACGTGTATAGGGCTGGTTACTTTTACGTGTATAGGGCTGGTCACTTTCAGGTGTATAGGGCTGGTCAGTTTCACGTGTATAGGGCTGGTTAGTTTTACGTGTATAGGGCTGATTAGTTTTACGTGTATAGGGCTGGTCAGTTTTACGTGTATAGGGCTGGTCAGTTTTACGTGTATAGGGCTGGTCAGTTTTACGTGTATAGGGCTGGTCAGTTTTACGTGTATAGGGCTGGTCAGTTTTACGTGTATAGGGCTGGTCAGTTTTACGTGTATAGGGCTGGTCAGTTTTACGTGTATAGGGCTGGTCAGTTTTACGTGTATAGGGCTGGTTAGTTTTACGAGTATAGGGCTGGTTAGTTTTACGTGTATAGGGCTGGTCAGTTTTACGTGTATAGGGCTGGTCAGTTTTACGTGTATAGGGCTGGTTAGTTTTACGTGTATAGGGCTGGTTAGTTTTACGGGTATAGGGCTGGTTAGTTTTACGGGTATAGGGTGGGTTTGTTGGTTGGTTGGTTTTATGTGTATGGAGCTGGTTAGTTTTATGTGTATAGAGCTGGTTGGTTGGTTGGTAAGTTTTACGTGTATAGAGCTGGTTAGTTTTATATGTATAGAGCTGGTTAGTTTTACGTGTATAGAGCTGGTTAGTTTTACGTGTATTGAGCTGGTTAGTTTTACGTGTATAGGGCTGGTCAGTTTTACGTGTATAGGGCTGGTCAGTTTTACGTGTATAGGGCTGGTCAGTTTTACGTGTATAGGGCTGGTCAGGTTTACCTGTATAGGGCTGGTCAGTTTTACGTGTATAGGGCTGGTCAGTTTTACGTGTATAGGGCTGGTCAGTTTTACGTGTATAGGGCTGGTCAGTTTTACGTGTGTAGGGCTGGTTACTTTTACGTGTATAGGGCTGGTTAAGTTTGCGTGTATAGGGCTGGTTAGTGTTACGTGTATAGGGTGGGTTTGTTGGTTGGTTAGTTTTATGTGTATAGAGCTGGATAGTTTTACGTGTATAGGGCTCGTTAGTTTTACGTGTATAGAGCTGGTTAGTTTTACGTGTATAGGGCTGGTCAGTTTTACGTGTACAGGGCTGGTCAGTTTTACGTGTATAGGGCTGGTGAGTTTTACGGGTATAGGGCTGGTTACTTTTACGTGTATAAGGCTGGTTAGCTTTACCTGTATAGAACTGGTTAGTTTTACGGGTATAGGGCTGGTTAGTTTTACGGGTATAGGGTGGGTTTGTTGGTTGGTTAGTTTTATGTGTATAGAGCTGGTTGGTTGGTTGGTAAGTTTTACGTGTATTGAGCTGGTTAGTTTTACGTGTATAGAGCTGGTTAGTTTTACGTGTATAGAGCTGGTTAGTTTTACGTGTATAGAGCTGGTTAGTTTTACGTGTATAGAGCTGGTTAGTTTTACGTGTATAGAGCTGGTCAGTTTTACGTGTATAGGGCTGGTCAGTTTTACGTGTATAGGGCTGGTCAGTTTTACGTGTATAGGGATGGTCAGTTTTACGTGTATAGGGCTGGTCAGGTTTACGTGTATAGAGCTGGTTAGTTTTACGTGTATAGGGCTGGTCAGTTTTACGTGTATAGGGCTGGTCAGTTTTACGTGTATAGGACTGGTCAGTTTTACGTGTATAGGGCTGGTTAGTTTTACGTGTATAGGGCTGGTTAGTTTTACAGGTATAGGGTGGGTTTGTTGGTTGGTTGGTTTTATGTGTATGGAGCTGGTTAGTTTTACGAGTATAGAGCTGGTTAGTTTTACGTGTATAGGGCTGGTCAGTTTTACGTGTATAGGGCTGGTTACTTTTACGTGTATAGGGCTGGTCACTTTCAGGTGTATAGGGCTGGTCAGTTTCACGTGTATAGGGCTGGTCAGTTTTACGTGTATAGGGCTTATAAGTTTTACGTGTATAGGGCTGGTCAGTTTTACGTGTATAGGGCTGGTCAGTTTTACGTGTATAGGGCTGGTCAGTTTTACGTGTATAGGGCTGGTCAGTTTTACATGTACAGGGCTGGTCAGTTTTACATGTACAGGGCTGGTCAGTTTTACGTGTACAGGGCTGGTCAGTTTTACATGTACAGGGCTGGTCAGTTTTACATGTACAGGGCTGGTCAGTTTTACGTGTATAGGGCTGGTCAGTTTTACGTGTATAGGGCTGGTTAGTATTAGGTGTATAGGGCTGGTGAGTTTTACGGGTATAGGGCTGGTTACTTTTACGTGTATAAGGCTGGTTAGTTTTACCTGTATAGAACTGGTTAGTTTTACGGGTATAGGGCTGGTTAGTTTTACGGGTATAGGGTGGGTTTGTTGGTTGGTTAGTTTTATGTGTATAGAGCTGGTTGGTTGGTTGGTAAGTTTTACGTGTATTGAGCTGGTTAGTTTTACGTGTATAGAGCTGGTTAGTTTTACGTGTATAGAGCTGGTTAGTTTTACGTGTATAGAGCTGGTTAGTTTTACGTGTATAGGGCTGGTCAGTTTTACGTGTATAGGGCTGGTCAGTTTTACGTGTATAGGGCTGGTCAGTTTTACGTGTATAGGGATGGTCAGTTTTACGTGTATAGGGCTGGTCAGGTTTACGTGTATAGAGCTGGTTAGTTTTACGTGTATAGGGCTGGTCAGTTTTACGTGTATAGGGCTGGTCAGTTTTACGTGTATAGGGCTGGTCAGTTTTACGTGTATAGGGCTGGTTAGTTTTACGTGTATAGGGCTGGTTAGTTTTACAGGTATAGGGTGGGTTTGTTGGTTGGTTGGTTTTATGTGTATGGAGCTGGTTAGTTTTACGAGTATAGAGCTGGTTACTTTTACGTGTATAGAGCTGGTCAGTTTTACGTGTATAGGGCTGGTCAGTTTTACGTGTATAGGGCTGGTCAGTTTTACGTGTATAGGGCTGGTCAGTTTTACGTGTATAGGGCTGGTCAGTTTTACGTGTATAGGGCTGGTCAGTTTTACGTGTATAGGGCTGGTCAGTTTTACGTGTATAGGGCTGGTCAGTTTTACGTGTATAGGGCTGGTCAGTTTTACGTGTATAGGGCTGGTCAGTTTTACGTGTATAGGGCTGGTTACTTTTATGTGTATAGGGCTGGTTACTTTTACGTGTATAGGGCTGGTTACTTTTACGTGTATAGGGCTGGTTAGTTTTACGTGTATAGGGCTGGTTAGTTTTACGTGTATAGGGCTGGTCAGTTTTACGTGTATAGGGCTGGTCAGTTTTACGTGTATAGGGCTGGTCAGTTTTACGTGTATAGGGCTGGTCAGTTTTACGTGTGTAGGCCTGGTTACTTTTACGTGTATAGGGCTGGTTAAGTTTGCGTGTATAGGGCTGGTTAGTGTTCATGTATAGGGTGGGTTTGTTGGTTGGTTGGATTTACGTGTATAGAGCTGGTTAGTTTTACGTGTATAGAGCTGTTTGGTTGGTTGATTAGTTTTATGTGTATAGAGCTGGTTAGTTTAACGTGTATAGGGCTCGTAGGTTTTACGTGTATAGGGCTGGTCAGTTTTACGTGTATAGGAATGGTCAGTTTTACGTGTATAGGGCTGGTTACTTTTACGGGTATAAGGCTGGTTAGTTTTACCTGTATAGAACTGGTTAGTTTTACGTGTATAGGGCTGGTCAGTTTTATGTGTATAGGGCTGGTCAGTTTTAAGTGTATAGGGCTGGTCAGTTTTACGTGTATAGGGGTCGTCAGTTTTACATGTATAGGGCTGGTCAGTTTTACGTGTATAGGAATGGTCAGTTTTACGTGTATAGGGCTGGTTAGTTTTGCGTGTATAGGGCTGGTTAGTTTTGCGTGTATAGGGCTTGTTAGTTTTGCGTGTATAGGGCTGGTTAGTGTTACGGGAATAGGGAAGTTTGTTGGTTGCTTGGTTTAATGTGTATGGAGCTGGTTAGTTGGTTGGTTAGTTTTACGAGTATAGAGCAGGTTACTTTTACGTGTATAGGGCTGGTCAGTTTTACGTGTATAGGGCTGGTCAGTTTTACGTGTATAGGGCTGGTCAGTTTTACATGTATAGGGCTGGTCAGTTTTACGTGTATAGGGCTGGTCAGTTTTACGTGTATAGGGCTGGTCAGTTTTACGTGTATAGGGCTGGTCAGTTTTACGTGTACAGGGCTGGTCAGTTTTACGTGTATAGGGCTGGTCAGTTTTACGTGTATAGGGCTGGTTAGTTTTGCGTGTATAGGGCTAGTGAGTTTTACGGGTATAGGGCTGGTTAGTTTTACGGGTATAGGGTGGGTTTGTTGGTTGGTTGGTTGGTTTTATGTGTATGGAGCTGGTTACTTTTATGTGTATAGAGCTGGTTGGTTGGTTGGTCAGTTTTATGTGTATAGGGCTGGTCAGTTTTACGTGTATAGGGCTGGTCAGTTTTACGTGTATAGGGCTGGTCAGTTTTACGTGTGTAGGGCTGGTTACTTTTACGTGTATAGGGCTGGTTAAGTTTGCGTGTATAGGGCTGGTTAGTGTTACGTGTATAGGGTGGGTTTGTTGGTTGGTTAGTTTTATGTGTATAGAGCTGGTTAGTTTTACGTGTATAGGGCTCGTTAGTTTTACGTGTATAGAGCTGGTTAGTTTTACGTGTATAGGGCTGGTCAGTTTTACGTGTACAGGGCTGGTCAGTTTTACGTGTATAGGGCTGGTGAGTTTTACGGGTATAGGGCTGGTTACTTTTACGTGTATAAGGCTGGTTAGCTTTACCTGTATAGAACTGGTTAGTTTTACGGGTATAGGGCTGGTTAGTTTTACGGGTATAGGGTGGGTTTGTTGGTTGGTTAGTTTTATGTGTATAGAGCTGGTTGGTTGGTTGGTAAGTTTTACGTGTATTGAGCTGGTTAGTTTTACGTGTATAGAGCTGGTTAGTTTTACGTGTATAGAGCTGGTTAGTTTTACGTGTATAGAGCTGGTTAGTTTTACGAGTATAGAGCTGGTTACTTTTACGTGTATAGAGCTGGTCAGTTTTACGTGTATAGGGCTGGTCAGTTTTACGAGTATAGGGCTGGTCAGTTTTACGTGTATAGGGCTGGTTAGTTTTACGTGTATAGGGCTGGTTAGTTTTACGTGTATAGGGCTGGTCAATTTTACGTGTATAGGGCTGGTCAGTTTTATGTGTATAGGGCTGGTCAGTTTTACGTGTATAGGGCTGGTCAGTTTTACGTGTATAGGGCTGGTCAGTTTTACGTGTATAGGGCTGGTCAGTTTTACGTGTGTAGGGCTGGTTACTTTTACGTGTATAGGGCTGGTTAAGTTTGCGGTTATATTGCTGGTTAGTGTTACGTGTATAGGGTGGGTTTGTTGGTTGGTTGGTTTTACGTGTATAGAGCTGGTTAGTTTTACGTGTATAGAGCTGGTTGGTTGGTTGATTAGTTTTATGTGTATAGAGCTGGTTAGTTTTACGTGTATAGGGCTCGTTAGTTTTACGTGTATAGGGCTGGTCAGTGTTACGTGTATAGGAATGGTCAGTTTTACGTGTATAAGGCTGGTTACTTTTACGTGTATAAGGCTGGTTAGTTTTACGTGTATAGGCTGGTCAGTTTTACGTGTATAGGCTGGTCAGTTTTACGTGTATAGGGCTGGTTAGTTTTACGTGTATAGGGCTGGTTACTTTTACGTGTATAGGGCTGGTTACTTTTACGTGTATAGGGCTGGTTAATGTTACGTGTATAGGGTGGGTTTGTTGGTTGGTTGGTTTTATGTGTATAGAGCTGGTTGGTTGCTTGGCTGGTTGGGTAGTTTTACGAGTATAGAGCTGGTTGGTTGGTTTGGTAGTTTTACGAGTATAGAGCTGGTTGGTTGGTTGGTTAGTTTTATGTGTATAGAGCTGGTTAGTTTTATGTGTATAGGGCTCGTTAGTTTAACGTGTATAGAGCTGGTTGGTTGGTTAGTTTTATGTGTATAGAGCTGGTTAGTTTTACGTGTATAGGGCTCGTTAGTTTTACGTGTATAGAGCTGGTTAGTTTTACGTGTATAGGGCTGGTCAGTTTTACGTGTATAGAGCTGGTTAGTTTTACGTGTATAGGGCTGGTTAGTTTTACGTGTATAGGGCTGGTCAGTTTTACGTGTATAGGGCTGGTCAGTTTTACGTGTATAGGGCTGGTTAGTTTTACGGGTATAGGGCTGGTTAGTTTTACGGGTATAGGGTGGGTTTGTTGGTTGGTTGGTTTTATGTGTATGGAGCTGGTTAGTTTTACGTGTATAGAGCTGGTTGGTTGGTTGGTTAGTTTTACGTGTATAGAGCAGGTTAGTTTTACATGTATAGGGCTGGTTACTTTTACGTGCATAGGGCTGGTCACTTTCACGTGTATAGGGCTGGTTAGTTTTACGTGTATAGGGCTGGTTAGTTTTACGTGTATAGGGATGGTTAGTTTTACGTGTATAGGGCTGGTCAGTTTTACGTGTATAGGGCTGGTCAGTTTTAAGTGTATAGGGCTGGTCAGTTTTACGTGTATAGGGCTGGTCAGTTTTACGTGTATAGGGCTGGTCAGTTTTACGTGTATAGGGCTGGTTAGTTTTGCGTGTATAGGGCTGGTGAGTTTTACGGGTATAGGGCTGGTTAGTTTTACGGGTATAGGGTGGGTTTGTTGGTTGGTTGGTTGGTTTTATGTGTATGGAGCTGGTTACTTTTACGTGCATAGGGCTGGTCACTTTCACGTGTATAGGGCTGGTTAGTTTTACGTGTATAGGGCTGGTTAGTTTTACGTGTATAGGGCTGGTTAGTTTTACTTGTATAGGGCTGGTTAGTTTTACGTGTATAGGGCTGGTCAGTTTTACGTGTTTGGGCTGGTCAGTTTTACGTGTATAGGGCTGGTCAGTTTTACGTGTATAGGGCTGGTCAGTTTTACGTGTACAGGGCTGGTCAGTTTTACATGTATAGGGCTGGTCAGTTTTACGTGTATAGGGCTGGTTAGTTTTGCGTGTATAGGGCTGGTGAGTTTTACGGGTATAGGGCTGGTTAGTTTTACGGGTATAGGGTGGGTTTGTTGGTTGGTTGGTTGGTTTTATGTGTATGGAGCTGGTTACTTTTATGTGTATAGAGCTGGTTGGTTGGTTGGTCAGTTTTACGTGTATAGGGCTGGTCAGTTTTACGTGTATAGGGCTGGTCAGTTTTACGTGTATAGGGCTGGTCAGTTTTACGTGTATAGGGCTGGTCAGTTTTACGTGTGTAGGGCTGGTTACTTTTACGTGTATAGGGCTGGTTAAGTTTGCGTGTATAGGGCTGGTTAGTGTTACGTGTATAGGGTGGGTTTGTTGGTTGGTTGGTTTTACGTGTATAGAGCTGGTTGATTGGTTGATTAGTTTTATGTGTATAGAGCTGGTTAGTTTTACGTGTATAGGGCTGGTCAGTTTTACATGTACAGGGCTGGTCAGTTTTACATGTACAGGGCTGGTCAGTTTTACATGTACAGGGCTGGTCAGTTTTACATGTACAGGGCTGGTCAGTTTTACGTGTATAGGGCTGGTCAGTTTTACGTGTATAGGGCTGGTTAGTTTTGCGTGTATAGGGCTGGTGAGTTTTACGGGTATAGGGCTGGTTAGTTTTACAGGTATAGGGTGGGTTTGTTGGTTGGTTGGTTGGTTTTATGTGTATGGAGCTGGTTACTTTTATGTGTATAGAGCTGGTTGGTTTGTTGGTAAGTTTTACGTGTATAGAGCTGGTAAGTTTTACGTGTATAGAGCTGGTTAGTTTTACGTGTATAGAGCTGGTTAGTTTTACGTGTATAAAGCTGGTCAGTTTTACGTGTATAGGGCTGGTCAGTTTTACGTGTATAGGGCTGGTCAGTTTTATGTGTATAGGGCTGGTCAGTTTTACGTGTATAGGGCTGGTCAGTTTTACATGTATAGGGCTGGTCAGTTTTACGTGTATAGGGCTGGTCAGTTTTACGTGTATAGGGCTGGTTAGTTTTACGTGTATAGGGCTGGTCAGTTTTACGTGTATAGGGCTGGTCAGTTTTACGTGTATAGGGCTGGTTAGTTTTGCGTGTATAGGGCTGGTTAGTTTTGCGTGTATAGGGCTGGTTAGTTTTACGGGTATAGGGCTGGTTAGTTTTACGGGTATAGGGTGGGTTTGTTGGTTGGTTGGTTTTATGTGTATGGAGCTGGTTAGTTTTATGTGTATAGAGCTGGTTGGTTGGTTGGTAAGTTTTACGTGTATAGAGCTGGTTAGTTTTATATGTATAGAGCTGGTTAGTTTTACGTGTATAGAGCTGGTTAGTTTTACGTGTATAGGGCTGGTCAGTTTTACGTGTGTAGGGCTGGTTACTTTTACGTGTATAGGGCTGGTTAAGTTTGCGTGTATAGGGCTGGTTAGTGTTACGTGTATAGGGTGGGTTTGTTGGTTGGTTGGTTTTACGTGTATAGAGCTGGTTAGTTTTACGTGTATAGAGCTGGTTGGTTGGTTTATTAGTTTTATGTGTATAGAGCTGGTTAGTTTTACGTGTATAGGGCTCGTTAGTTTTACGTGTATAGGGCTCGTTAGTTTTACGTGTATAGGGCTGGTCAGTTTTACGTGTATAGGGCTGGTTACTTTTACGTGTATAGGGCTGGTCACTTTCAGGTGTATAGGGCTGGTCAGTTTCACGTGTATAGGGCTGGTTAGTTTTACGTGTATAGGGCTGATTAGTTTTACGTGTATAGGGCTGGTCAGTTTTACGTGTATAGGGCTGGTCAGTTTTACGTGTATAGGGCTGGTCAGTTTTACGTGTATAGGGCTGGTCAGTTTTACGTGTATAGGGCTGGTCAGTTTTACGTGTATAGGGCTGGTCAGTTTTACGTGTATAGGGCTGGTCAGTTTTACGTGTATAGGGCTGGTCAGTTTTACGTGTATAGGGCTGGTTAGTTTTACGAGTATAGGGCTGGTTAGTTTTACGTGTATAGGGCTGGTCAGTTTTACGTGTATAGGGCTGGTCAGTTTTACGTGTATAGGGCTGGTTAGTTTTACATGTATAGGGCTGGTTAGTTTTACGGGTATAGGGCTGGTTAGTTTTACGGGTATAGGGTGGGTTTGTTGGTTGGTTGGTTTTATGTGTATGGAGCTGGTTAGTTTTATGTGTATAGAGCTGGTTGGTTGGTTGGTAAGTTTTACGTGTATAGAGCTGGTTAGTTTTATATGTATAGAGCTGGTTAGTTTTACGTGTATAGAGCTGGTTAGTTTTACGTGTATTGAGCTGGTTAGTTTTACGTGTATAGGGCTGGTCAGTTTTACGTGTATAGGGCTGGTCAGTTTTACGTGTATAGGGCTGGTCAGTTTTACGTGTATAGGGCTGGTCAGGTTTACCTGTATAGGGCTGGTCAGTTTTACGTGTATAGGGCTGGTCAGTTTTACGTGTATAGGGCTGGTCAGTTTTACGTGTATAGGGCTGGTCAGTTTTACGTGTATAGGGCTGGTCAGTTTTACGTGTGTAGGGCTGGTTACTTTTACGTGTATAGGGCTGGTTAAGTTTGCGTGTATAGGGCTGGTTAGTGTTACGTGTATAGGGTGGGTTTGTTGGTTGGTTAGTTTTATGTGTATAGAGCTGGATAGTTTTACGTGTATAGGGCTCGTTAGTTTTACGTGTATAGAGCTGGTTAGTTTTACGTGTATAGGGCTGGTCAGTTTTACGTGTACAGGGCTGGTCAGTTTTACGTGTATAGGGCTGGTGAGTTTTACGGGTATAGGGCTGGTTACTTTTACGTGTATAAGGCTGGTTAGCTTTACCTGTATAGAACTGGTTAGTTTTACGGGTATAGGGCTGGTTAGTTTTACGGGTATAGGGTGGGTTTGTTGGTTGGTTAGTTTTATGTGTATAGAGCTGGTTGGTTGGTTGGTAAGTTTTACGTGTATTGAGCTGGTTAGTTTTACGTGTATAGAGCTGGTTAGTTTTACGTGTATAGAGCTGGTTAGTTTTACGTGTATAGAGCTGGTTAGTTTTACGTGTATAGAGCTGGTTAGTTTTACGTGTATAGAGCTGGTCAGTTTTACGTGTATAGGGCTGGTCAGTTTTACGTGTATAGGGCTGGTCAGTTTTACGTGTATAGGGATGGTCAGTTTTACGTGTATAGGGCTGGTCAGGTTTACGTGTATAGAGCTGGTTAGTTTTACGTGTATAGGGCTGGTCAGTTTTACGTGTATAGGGCTGGTCAGTTTTACGTGTATAGGACTGGTCAGTTTTACGTGTATAGGGCTGATTAGTTTTACGTGTATAGGGCTGGTTAGTTTTACAGGTATAGGGTGGGTTTGTTGGTTGGTTGGTTTTATGTGTATGGAGCTGGTTAGTTTTACGAGTATAGAGCTGGTTAGTTTTACGTGTATAGGGCTGGTCAGTTTTACGTGTATAGGGCTGGTTACTTTTACGTGTATAGGGCTGGTCACTTTCAGGTGTATAGGGCTGGTCAGTTTCACGTGTATAGGGCTGGTCAGTTTTACGTGTATAGGGCTTATAAGTTTTACGTGTATAGGGCTGGTCAGTTTTACGTGTATAGGGCTGGTCAGTTTTACGTGTATAGGGCTGGTCAGTTTTACGTGTATAGGGCTGGTCAGTTTTACATGTACAGGGCTGGTCAGTTTTACATGTACAGGGCTGGTCAGTTTTACGTGTACAGGGCTGGTCAGTTTTACATGTACAGGGCTGGTCAGTTTTACATGTACAGGGCTGGTCAGTTTTACGTGTATAGGGCTGGTCAGTTTTACGTGTATAGGGCTGGTTAGTATT
The DNA here is from genome assembly GCF_043380555.1 of Nothobranchius furzeri. Taxonomy (NCBI): domain Eukaryota; kingdom Metazoa; phylum Chordata; class Actinopteri; order Cyprinodontiformes; family Nothobranchiidae; genus Nothobranchius; species Nothobranchius furzeri. Next base: position 11,394,694 of record NC_091749.1, on the reverse strand, counting down.
AGGTGTATAGGGCTGGTGAGTTTTACGGGTATAGGGCTGGTTACTTTTACGTGTATAAGGCTGGTTAGTTTTACCTGTATAGAACTGGTTAGTTTTACGGGTATAGGGCTGGTTAGTTTTACGGGTATAGGGTGGGTTTGTTGGTTGGTTAGTTTTATGTGTATAGAGCTGGTTGGTTGGTTGGTAAGTTTTACGTGTATTGAGCTGGTTAGTTTTACGTGTATAGAGCTGGTTAGTTTTACGTGTATAGAGCTGGTTAGTTTTACGTGTATAGAGCTGGTTAGTTTTACGTGTATAGAGCTGGTTAGTTTTACGTGTATAGGGCTGGTCAGTTTTACGTGTATAGGGCTGGTCAGTTTTACGTGTATAGGGCTGGTCAGTTTTACGTGTATAGGGATGGTCAGTTTTACGTGTATAGGGCTGGTCAGGTTTACGTGTATAGAGCTGGTTAGTTTTACGTGTATAGGGCTGGTCAGTTTTACGTGTATAGGGCTGGTCAGTTTTACGTGTATAGGGCTGGTCAGTTTTACGTGTATAGGGCTGGTTAGTTTTACGTGTATAGGGCTGGTTAGTTTTACAGGTATAGGGTGGGTTTGTTGGTTGGTTGGTTTTATGTGTATGGAGCTGGTTAGTTTTACGAGTATAGAGCTGGTTACTTTTACGTGTATAGAGCTGGTCAGTTTTACGTGTATAGGGCTGGTCAGTTTTACGTGTATAGGGCTGGTCAGTTTTACGTGTATAGGGCTGGTCAGTTTTACGTGTATAGGGCTGGTCAGTTTTACGTGTATAGGGCTGGTCAGTTTTACGTGTATAGGGCTGGTCAGTTTTACGTGTATAGGGCTGGTCAGTTTTACGTGTATAGGGCTGGTCAGTTTTACGTGTATAGGGCTGGTCAGTTTTACGTGTATAGGGCTGGTTACTTTTATGTGTATAGGGCTGGTTACTTTTACGTGTATAGGGCTGGTTACTTTTACGTGTATAGGGCTGGTTAGTTTTACGTGTATAGGGCTGGTTAGTTTTACGTGTATAGGGCTGGTCAGTTTTACGTGTATAGGGCTGGTCAGTTTTACGTGTATAGGGCTGGTCAGTTTTACGTGTATAGGGCTGGTCAGTTTTATGTGTGTAGGCCTGGTTACTTTTATGTGTATAGGGCTGGTTAAGTTTGCGTGTATAGGGCTGGTTAGTGTTCATGTATAGGGTGGGTTTGTTGGTTGGTTGGATTTACGTGTATAGAGCTGGTTAGTTTTACGTGTATAGAGCTGTTTGGTTGGTTGATTAGTTTTATGTGTATAGAGCTGGTTAGTTTAACATGTATAGGGCTCGTAGGTTTTACGTGTATAGGGCTGGTCAGTTTTACGTGTATAGGAATGGTCAGTTTTACGTGTATAGGGCTGGTTACTTTTACGGGTATAAGGCTGGTTAGTTTTACCTGTATAGAACTGGTTAGTTTTACGTGTATAGGGCTGGTCAGTTTTATGTGTATAGGGCTGGTCAGTTTTAAGTGTATAGGGCTGGTCAGTTTTACGTGTATAGGGGTCGTCAGTTTTACATGTATAGGGCTGGTCAGTTTTACGTGTATAGGAATGGTCAGTTTTACGTGTATAGGGCTGGTTAGTTTTGCGTGTATAGGGCTGGTTAGTTTTGCGTGTATAGGGCTTGTTAGTTTTGCGTGTATAGGGCTGGTTAGTGTTACGGGAATAGGGAAGTTTGTTGGTTGCTTGGTTTAATGTGTATGGAGCTGGTTAGTTTTACGTGTATAGAGCTGGTTTGTTGGTTGGTTAGTTTTACGTGTATAGAGCTGGTTTGTTGGTTGGTTAGTTTTACGAGTATAGAGCAGGTTACTTTTACGTGTATAGGGCTGGTCAGTTTTACGTGTATAGGGCTGGTCAGTTTTACGTGTATAGGGCTGGTCAGTTTTACATGTATAGGGCTGGTCAGTTTTACGTGTATAGGGCTGGTCAGTTTTACGTGTATAGGGCTGGTCAGTTTTACGTGTATAGGGCTGGTCAGTTTTACGTGTACAGGGCTGGTCAGTTTTACGTGTATAGGGCTGGTCAGTTTTACGTGTATAGGGCTGGTTAGTTTTGCGTGTATAGGGCTGGTGAGTTTTACGGGTATAGGGCTGGTTAGTTTTACGGGTATAGGGTGGGTTTGTTGGTTGGTTGGTTGGTTTTATGTGTATGGAGCTGGTTACTTTTATGTGTATAGAGCTGGTTGGTTGGTTGGTCAGTTTAATGTGTATAGGGCTGGTCAGTTTTACGTGTATAGGGCTGGTCAGTTTTACGTGTATAGGGCTGGTCAGTTTTACGTGTGTAGGGCTGGTTACTTTTACGTGTATAGGGCTGGTTAAGTTTGCGTGTATAGGGCTGGTTAGTGTTACGTGTATAGGGTGGGTTTGTTGGTTGGTTAGTTTTATGTGTATAGAGCTGGTTAGTTTTACGTGTATAGGGCTCGTTAGTTTTACGTGTATAGAGCTGGTTAGTTTTACGTGTATAGGGCTGGTCAGTTTTACGTGTACAGGGCTGGTCAGTTTTACGTGTATAGGGCTGGTGAGTTTTACGGGTATAGGGCTGGTTACTTTTACGTGTATAAGGCTGGTTAGCTTTACCTGTATAGAACTGGTTAGTTTTACGGGTATAGGGCTGGTTAGTTTTACGGGTATAGGGTGGGTTTGTTGGTTGGTTAGTTTTATGTGTATAGAGCTGGTTGGTTGGTTGGTAAGTTTTACGTGTATTGAGCTGGTTAGTTTTACGTGTATAGAGCTGGTTAGTTTTACGTGTATAGAGCTGGTTAGTTTTACGTGTATAGAGCTGGTTAGTTTTACGAGTATAGAGCTGGTTACTTTTACGTGTATAGAGCTGGTCAGTTTTACGTGTATAGGGCTGGTCAGTTTTACGAGTATAGGGCTGGTCAGTTTTACGTGTATAGGGCTGGTTAGTTTTACGTGTATAGGGCTGGTTAGTTTTACGTGTATAGGGCTGGTCAATTTTACGTGTATAGGGCTGGTCAGTTTTATGTGTATAGGGCTGGTCAGTTTTACGTGTATAGGGCTGGTCAGTTTTACGTGTATAGGGCTGGTCAGTTTTACGTGTATAGGGCTGGTCAGTTTTACGTGTGTAGGGCTGGTTACTTTTACGTGTATAGGGCTGGTTAAGTTTGCGGTTATATTGCTGGTTAGTGTTACGTGTATAGGGTGGGTTTGTTGGTTGGTTGGTTTTACGTGTATAGAGCTGGTTAGTTTTACGTGTATAGAGCTGGTTGGTTGGTTGATTAGTTTTATGTGTATAGAGCTGGTTAGTTTTACGTGTATAGGGCTCGTTGGTTTTACGTGTATAGGGCTGGTCAGTTTTACGTGTATAGGAATGGTCAGTTTTACGTGTATAAGGCTGGTTACTTTTACGTGTATAAGGCTGGTTAGTTTTACGTGTATAGGCTGGTCAGTTTTACGTGTATAGGCTGGTCAGTTTTACGTGTATAGGGCTGGTTAGTTTTACGTGTATAGGGCTGGTTACTTTTACGTGTATAGGGCTGGTTACTTTTACGTGTATAGGGCTGGTTAATGTTACGTGTATAGGGTGGGTTTGTTGGTTGGTTGGTTTTATGTGTATAGAGCTGGTTGGTTGCTTGGCTGGTTGGGTAGTTTTACGAGTATAGAGCTGGTTGGTTGGTTGGGTAGTTTTACGAGTATAGAGCTGGTTGGTTGGTTGGTTAGTTTTATGTGTATAGAGCTGGTTAGTTTTATGTGTATAGGGCTCGTTAGTTTAACGTGTATAGAGCTGGTTGGTTGGTTAGTTTTATGTGTATAGAGCTGGTTAGTTTTACGTGTATAGGGCTCGTTAGTTTTACGTGTATAGAGCTGGTTAGTTTTACGTGTATAGGGCTGGTCAGTTTTACGTGTATAGAGCTGGTTAGTTTTACGTGTATAGGGCTGGTTAGTTTTACGTGTATAGGGCTGGTCAGTTTTACGTGTATAGGGCTGGTCAGTTTTACGTGTATAGGGCTGGTTAGTTTTACGGGTATAGGGCTGGTTAGTTTTACGGGTATAGGGTGGGTTTGTTGGTTGGTTGGTTTTATGTGTATGGAGCTGGTTAGTTTTACGTGTATAGAGCTGGTTGGTTGGTTGGTTAGTTTTACGTGTATAGAGCAGGTTAGTTTTACATGTATAGGGCTGGTTACTTTTACGTGCATAGGGCTGGTCACTTTCACGTGTATAGGGCTGGTTAGTTTTACGTGTATAGGGCTGGTTAGTTTTACGTGTATAGGGATGGTTAGTTTTACGTGTATAGGGCTGGTCAGTTTTACGTGTATAGGGCTGGTCAGTTTTAAGTGTATAGGGCTGGTCAGTTTTACGTGTATAGGGCTGGTCAGTTTTACGTGTATAGGGCTGGTCAGTTTTACGTGTATAGGGCTGGTTAGTTTTACGTGTATAGAGCTGGTTAGTTTTACGTGTATAGGGCTGGTCAGTTTTACGTGTATAGGGCTGGTCAGTTTTACGTGTATAGGGCTGGTTAGTTTTACGTGTATAGGGCTGGTCAGTTTTACGTGTATAGGGCTGGTCAGTTTTACGTGTATAGGGCTGGTTAGTTTTACGGGTATAGGGCTGGTTAGTTTTACGGGTATAGGGTGGGTTTGTTGGTTGGTTGGTTTTATGTGTATGGAGCTGGTTAGTTTTACGTGTATAGAGCTGGTTGGTTGGTTGGTTAGTTTTACGTGTATAGAGCAGGTTAGTTTTACATGTATAGGGCTGGTTACTTTTACGTGCATAGGGCTGGTCACTTTCACGTGTATAGGGCTGGTTAGTTTTACGTGTATAGGGCTGGTTAGTTTTACGTGTATAGGGATGGTTAGTTTTACGTGTATAGGGCTGGTCAGTTTTACGTGTATAGGGCTGGTCAGTTTTAAGTGTATAGGGCTGGTCAGTTTTACGTGTATAGGGCTGGTCAGTTTTACGTGTATAGGGCTGGTCAGTTTTACGTGTATAGGGCTGGTTAGTTTTGCGTGTATAGGGCTGGTGAGTTTTACGGGTATAGGGCTGGTTAGTTTTACGGGTATAGGGTGGGTTTGTTGGTTGGTTGGTTTGTTGGTTACCAGAGCTAACACGGTTAGCAGTTTTGCTGCAGTCATGCTAACGGGGCTCGTCTAGAGTCCAGAAGTAGCGGTGTGGTTCTAGATGGATTTATAGATGTAGTTTATTATTTTAGATCAGACCTGTTATTTAAAATGCATGTAGGACACAGACACATGGCTCAGACCTTTTGCTGCAGCTGTAAACGCAATTTTACGTAATAATTAGGAGCATGAAAGTAAACAAATAACGGTGATTCACAATACTAGCATCAGCAGCTACCTTGTTTTACGTGCTGGAATGACGTATGCGAAACACAGTTCTTCAATGTCTGGAGGAGAGGATTTGGATTTTCTGTCATGATTTATGACAAAAGTCATTAACAAAATAAAAAACTGAACCCAGTACATGTTTATATAGATGGTAAAGTGTAGTTATTTTGCATATCTACAATTTTAATGCCAAGCCAATACCTTTAACCCTTCACCACTGAAATCACTTTGCTCCTTCCAATCCTCCTAAATAATCCTCCAATCATCCAACTGGAATCCTTAAGGGTCCCGTAACGTCCATCCTGTCAGAATAGGCCTTGGGAGCCCAGGTGTTACTAGAACTAATGGTGTCTCCACTAGGGCTGTCGCGGTTGAGGAATTCCCCCTGCGGTGATTCAGGGTGGCTTAATATTGCGGTGTGCGATATTATTGCAGCACTTTTTTATTGCAGTACTATCTAAACATAATGTTTACACATTTAAAAAAGGTTAAAAATTGCCGTGCCTTCTTTAATAACACTTTACTGAATGCAGATCAAAGGGCAGTAACAACGCAGATCGCAGTAACGCTTGTTTCTCCGACAGTCGGAGTCCGACTGAACTTAAAAACAACAAAATTCAGGAGGTTAAACTTTTAAATGCAAATTTGGCTGCAGCATCTAACAAATAAGAAACAAGTCCCCATTTTGTTTAGTTGTTTAAAATCAAGCATAAAAAATTACATGTACCGGGCGCGCACGCGCGCGCCGGGGGGCGGGCGCACTATCATTTCACTTTCACACACACGAATGACGGTGATTTATAGCTCGGTCACATCCTTGTTACCTACAAAGAAAAGCAGCATGTTAACTACGGTTTGAGAGAGGATCTGAGAGGGGCGGCAACATTTGCAGCAACACTGAAAAGCCTCTCGGATGGTGCGCTCGTTGCACTAACACACACGTACTTGCGTGCGACTCTGGCGAGCAAAGGGAATCTCCCGTTTGTTGCTCCACCATGTCACGGGGGTTTTCTTTAGGGTGGATGCATTCCTCCTGCAGGTAGCGAGTGAGCTCCAGCTCGGCTCAAACTCTCTTTGGGACGGCTGCAGAAGCAGTGCTTGTCCGGGACTTCAGCAGGTCTCCGAGCGTTTATTTATTTATTTATTTCCCGCTGGTGGCAGTTCTGTCTCGGCCAAGGACTCTGGCTGCGCAGCAGCTGACGTACTGAAAACCAAAGCGCTCCCACAGGAGCGAAGTAACGTTTCGTTTTGATACCAGTGCAGCCATCCTTCTCAACATGCATCATTGAGTTGAACCAAGTTCAGTAATCGCGGTGGCCCATGATGCAGCGCGGTGGGCTTCTTCATATCGCGATATTTCATTTTTGCGGTTACCGCGACAGCCCTAGTCTCCACACCAGCGTGAGCCTCCAAACTGTGAAGGTTGGTCTCCAAACATGAACTTTAAATTCATGCATTTATCTCCTCTTGTAACACTTTAACATTTTTTAAAAGGCTTGCATCATGATATGTTACACCTCCCAGACCAAAGATAGGTCCAATATAAGATAAAACATTATCATAAACACTGCAGAGACATCATTATTTATGAAATATGAGTTATTTTCCTGAGCCATTACTTCAGCCAAGAAATAAGATGCATGGATTTGATGAAACCATGCTGTCTCATGCAGTCCTATATGTGTAACTAACTAACACACACACACACACACACACACACACACACACACACACACACCAGCAGCAGCAGCAGCATGTTAGAATCATCTGAATGACTAATTTAACTACATTGAACTGCTTTTGTAATAATGTAATCTCTTATTCTGGAGTAAAACAAGCTAAATCATCACATATCTGTGGCATCAAGGAGCATCTTGAGTTCAAACACAGGGATGGAGCACAATGTTTACACCTGAAAAAGTATCAGGATGTTTGAACTCAGAGGCCTGCAGGTCTTCTGTTTAATTAGCAAAGTACTGAGAATCCGCTTGTTATGAGCGCTAAACGTTATTTTGCCGATGCCGTGCGGAATGGTAGGGAAACACATCTCAAACACGGAACCGAGTCTGGTTACCGAACCGAGCAGAATTCTGATGACGTCACACCGATGCGCGAAGGTGCGGGATCCAAGCCACAGGAGGAGGGAGAGAGTAGGTAAAAAGCGAGTGGATTACAGGGACTGAACTGATGTTTGAGCAAAACTGCGGTAAAATGGCTGTTTGTCCTCATTATCTAAAGTGTACCCCCCCTGCTAATTCGTTACTTTCCACCTCTGCTTTTTATTATTTTTGCAAAATGCAGGACCAGAGCGAATACGGTTTGGTTAGAAAAATGAGACAGTCCAAATGTTAATAGGGCCACTAATAGCTTACTGCTATTATGGACCAGTCCGAAGTCGGCATAAAAAGCGTCGGTACTGTTGGCCCAAAAAGAATGTCCACCAACCACTGTACGCCTGATAGAGAGCCCAGCGGTGGCACGGATGCACATTAATAGTTATTAATGAAATATCGCAATAAAGAGCCTCCAGTTCAGATGCTAACGCTAGCAAGAATGTACAAAGTTGAAAAACAAAAACGTGGTCCTACATGACAAATCTATAATTCCAGTCATTAAAAATAAATATTTAACTTTCCACCATAAAACTCCCAAAATTACTATGGTGCAAGTGATGTTTCATTTCGTGTCATGTTTTGTAAGCTAAACTTTGACAAGTGGGTTTCTGGTGATCTATAGATTGACTTAACACTAACCAAAACCACAATTTACATTCTTAAGAGTGATAAACTTACCTTTTAGAAGCTTTCAAGTTGGAGGATGAACAGTGATTGTCTTCTTTTTCTTCTTCTTCAACGTAGCTGACTGTTCAAGAACTGAACTTCAAAAATGTGCTTCAAAAGAAATACTGTATTAGACCATTTTTTGGCCGTAATTTTCCGGCTGTCATAATTCAACAAAAAAAAACATCGGATTTAACATTATCCCACCATAATTTGGAAAATCGGTATGTTACTGTTGGAATTCTGCCGTAAACTTACAGAAATTTCTGAGTGTTGATAAGAGATACCCGAATGCACTCACCCTTCCAGCTAACCTTAGCTCGACTGACTGACTAAGCGGGTTCTAGAGCCCTATTTATAGGCTGGCAGTATGACGTCACAAAGCGACGTAATAACGTCGAAACGTAGAGTGAGAGGAGGACGCAAACGCAGACAACGGCTGGACAAACGGATTCCATTGGCTTCAATAACACGTTTGTTGTCTATAATGGCAGGTGGCCACCACCGCCATTTTGACCGTGTCACAGGTTCCGTCCAGCCCAGACAATTCCATAAAAGGGAAGAGAGGAGGTGCTGAGGGTGTGGCTGTAAGGCTGGGCTCGAGTGACGACACCCAGGCGAACTAGCTACGAGCTAACCTGAAGCTAACCCAAAAAAAATAATAATAATAATTAAAAAAAAAAAAACCTGAAGCTAACCCTGGCTAACCCAAAGCTAAAGCGGAGGTGGGAGCCGAGCTAACGGATGTAGCCACCTAGCTTCAACCCAACCGGAGCTAACTGGAACACCCATCGACCTGAACCTCACACGGAGTTGAGGTGGAGGTTTTCTGCGCCTGTTCGTGAGAAGTACCTGTATTAAAAAAGATTTAAATCGGTAAGTTTATAATTTATTTCCGTAATGAATACATTTTGCTTTGAGCAAGTTTTCAGTACAGTTTTTTTCGGCGCTATCACTCCTGAGTCGCACCAGCCATTAAATGTATCATGAAGAAGAGAAAATATATTTAAGTCGTATTTTGGGGGACATTTTATTATCTTTCTTACAAAATCTGAGACCAAGCGTTTCACATTGCAACACAAGCACCGGTAACCATAACAGAATGAACAACAGCCAGCAGAGGAGAGGATGGCGGTGTTTCAAACCCTCCCGGCCGGCGAGGAGAGCTCATTCCTGGGCTGGAGCCGGCCCTCAGCACCCCGCCACAGGCTCTAACAGATGCTGGCGGTGTTTGAAACCCTCCCAGCGGGACAGGGGAACTCATTCTTGTGTGGGTCAGAGTCGGCCCGCAGCAGCGCGGTGTAGCCTACATATTTTGTTATATAAGTCGCTCTGGAGTATAAGTAGCAGGACCAGCCAGAATATGTAAAAAAGTGCGAGTTATAGTCCGGAAAATATGGCAGTTATTAGTATTCGAGCTAAATTAGCAGCGTAAATACATTTCATATATTTCCAAAATGTAATACTTGTTTGTATCTTGTACAGCCAACTAGTCTTTATTCTGGACTCAGTAAAATTTACCAAAAGTAAAGAGACATTCTACAGATGAAGTAAGCACAAGATAACTTACTGGAAGACACGGGATTATCATGAGAACCAGAACAAGAGAGCCTGTTAACAGTCATGTGAAAATAACAGTTAAAAAGTATGTATGTATAATAGAAATAAAAATATATTAGAATTAGTGTAACTCACTGTGATCCAAACAATAAATCAGCCATAGCTGATTAGTAAATATGACATGAGGTCTTGGAGTTTTTAATTTTCATTTTTTTCTTAGATCTGTTTAAATGTCACCATGGCAGCCTGTGTGTCTCCAACATCAGCTACACAAAGCAGCTAGTGTAAGTTCCACATACCTGTCTCACCACTTCATGTATGGTTTTGTACTTTGAACAATTATGACAAACCTGTTATTTTTTCTCCATAGCCATTTGGATCATTGGAGACAGCTATGTGAGGCGTGGTGCCCAGAGAGCTGCAGAGACAACCTTGGCCTCCCTGACGTCTGTGTCTCCTGGTTCGGTTGGGGCGGACCATCGACATACATACATGTGCCGACACTTTGCGCCCTGTTTTATAAAATTTAGTGTTAAAAATAAATGTTTTTGCTCAATTACTGGAATTTCTTTGGTTAAGACAAAAGTGAGGAATAATCATTTACAAGTTATTTGTACAACAGGCCCATTTTAAATCCCAACAGTTTCTTAGCAGACAATAGAAATGTGTTCTTTACTAACTTTACTTGGTTTAAAAATCTTACTAAAATAGTGCCGTATTGCAAAACCCAATCATACTTGTTATGTAAACATTAGCTTTGTAGATATTTTTTACAGATATATGTGTGCAACAAATCCAAACTTAAATAATTTGTCATTCTTTATTGAAAAACAACAAAATACAGTTATACAGAAGTGTGGGAAAATGATAATGTGAAAGTATTGCTATTTAAATGTAATCCTATTTATCTTTAAAAAGAAAAACTCTTAAAAATGTCCTGTACAGCATCATGACAGAAGAATGGTGGTCTGTCTGTCAGAATGTGCTGAACAGATTTGCTCTTTGAAGAGGAGTGTCATGTTTGGAGGAAGGTACTTAACCCAAGACATGCAGAATACAACACTGACCAAAAACTGATGAAAAAAATGATTTATTTATAAGGAGGAACTTAAGGTGCACAGATAAGTCTGTGGTTGGAACTGCAACAACAGCTCAGCGTCTGGAGGAGGGAGAACACAGGTGAGCATAGGTTCTGGTTTCAAAATCCATTGTAGGCAGGCAGAGGTGTTCAGCAGACTTACTGTGGTGGGTGTATGTGTTGGCTGGAGGAGAGAGAGGTAGAGAGGAAGCGCAGGAGAGGGAGCAGAGGTGGAGAGAAGCGGGGTGTCCTGGTGGATGGGGCACTGGGTGAGATGAGAGGTGGGTTATGGAGGCTGGTGATAAGGTCCGTGTGTTGAATATCCAAATCCTGGAGTAGAGTTCAGTATCCAATGAGGTCGACAGGAATCCTGAAGAATGGTAAATCCAATATAAGAGCAAAAACACTACGAAATAACATTAATCCTAGGAACACTAGAGGTAACACGAGTGGCTGGTTACTACCAAAACTGAGGCAATCTTCTGGCGTCAAATTGTGTCCTCCATCCACCTTAAATAGGAAAGCACCCCGCTGATTGCTGATCAGGAACGGCTGGGGTGGAGTCACCAGAACCATGAAGAACGTGTCTCCAGAGACAACCCGGGTCCTGGTACCAATCAGGAAGCGGACCTTATCACCCAGAGCTGCCAGGTCACGCTCAAAGCCTTCCTGTTCACACTGCAGAGCCTGAACGCTGGCCAGGTGGTGGCCGTAGTTGTCTGTGTTCAGGGCCTGGTTCTTCTCCTCGATCCACTCTTTGGTCTCATCAGCGTCTCTGAGAAGACATCAGAACTCCATCTGAGTGTGGGTCCAAACTCTACTGACCCGTAAGCGGCGCATAAGTGTGCGGGGTACCTGTGGAAGCGCTGCACCTCATGGGCGCTGCCCAGCATGTTGCTCCGGTCTTCAGCCAGCTGTTGCAGCGAGCGCCAGCTGTTGTTCAGCTCCTGGAGAGAAACCAAACCCAGTGAGATGAAGGTGGACGCCAGCGGGCTGGACGCCGGACAAGGAAACCTGGAGACGGATCGCTCAGACAGGAAGGGAAGAGCTTCCTCTTACCTTGATGGAATTAAAGTTAGCCGTCGTCTGAACGCCCAACCGTACGGTCTGAGGTCAAAGGTCACAGGAAACACACACCAGTCAGCAGTCATACAGATGCATAAAGATAACTGTAGCCATGGCAACCAGCTGACATGTCCCCACTTTCACCAGCACCTGGTGCCTGCCGGGTCACCTGAATTCCTGTGTGATGTCAGCACGGTCGGCCGTGACTGCGGCCATCAGAGGTGACCTCTGATCAGCTGAATGAACTCACCTTCTAGGGTGACGCCGTGTTACCCCGGGTTTCCACGGGAGCCGTCAGCAGCACGTTACTGCAGCAGCACGTCTTGCTCGCGTAAGCTGCTGCTTGGCCCTTCCCACGAGACGCGAAGCAGCAGGGGAGCAGCTGTCACCGACCGAGCACGAAGTCACACGAGTGACTTCGTCAGTAAACACAACAACAAGCAGGAGAAAACTACAACATGGTTTGTGTTTTATGTTCTGTCCATTTTATAATCGCCAATACGGACCTGAAAAACAAAGGAGACCGCTAGCTAGGTGATAACTTCTCACGGGGCCGCACAGTTAGTAACTGTTTTTAAAAGTAAAGCAACCGGAAGGCAGTACGTTCTTTATTGTGAAAATCTCGGTAGCTTCTCTCAATTTCCGCGTCCGATTTCCTGTCTTTCCTTCCCCAAAAATGTCGAACTTGACCCGTTTCAGAGGCGTCGCGCGTAGAAAATAGAACCGGCGCGTAAGGGCCGCAACTTGCTGCTCCTGAGACGCGGCCGACTCTCGCTGCCGACGGCTCCAGTGGAAAAGGTTCTGTTGACCACAGCGGTTCCTATCAGCAGCTATGACGTGCTGCTGCAGTAACGTGCTGCTGACAACTCCTGTGGAAAGCCGGGGTTAGAGTCGGCTTCATCCTGTAAACAAACAAATGAGTGGTAACAAAAACACCACGTCTGGTTCTGGTGGAGGCGGAGGACAACACGCACCTTTCCAGGAGCAGAACCCAGATGTTCTTGTTGCTACAAACAGAGACGAGCAGAGTTAACAAACCAGGAAGTGAGAGGGACCAGCTGCTGCAGACAGGTGACGCTCACCTGAGCCTGAACCATAGGAGCCTCCTCAGCCATCAGACCTTCTGACTCCAGTTCAGATGCCACCTTGTTGATGTCCCTCAGGCGGGACTCGTTGGCCTTCAGGTCCTGCAGGACAAAAGCACCTGCTGATTATCACCTGAGCTGATCTGACAGCTGCTGCTGGAAGACGGAGAGGAGGAAAAGTCCGACCTTCTGGAAGTCGTCAAACTTCTTCTGCAAGACCTCGACCTGCTCCAGGTCCGACCCGTCTCTCCATCCTCATTCAGCTAAAGACGCGAGTTCAAGTAAAACAACCTAAAGTCTCACAAACACAAAGCAGGTGTGGAGATGTTCGCTCTGAGCTGGAGGTCGTTCCTCGGCTGTGAAGGGCACACGAACCTTGTTGGTGCTGTTGAGCAGCGTGAGGATGTCGCCCTTCTTCATGGTGACCTCTCCAGGACTCTTCTCCTGGTAGTCGTACAGAGCCAGAACCAGCTCCTTCCCGGTCTCATCGTCAGTTGGAGCCACTTGTTGCTGTCGGGTTAACAGGTCTGGTGTTAGAACGTGGTGGATAAGAATGTTCTGACGGGCCGAGGGTTCTGAACCAGCGAAGTGACCTGGACCCAAACAAAGTGAGCCAGAACCTGCAGACACCTCAGAAACATGTCAGGACCAGACCTGCTCTACCTTCCTCCATTATGGTCTCTCCTTTCTGGGTGACAGCCTTGATGCGAGGTTCATGACCTGTGATCTCAGCCTGCAGAGCCTGGTGCTTCTTCAGCAGGTTCTGGACACCAATCAGGTCCTTCCCTGAGGACACATGTTAGAGTTCAGCATTATGCAGTAGACAGACCAGTTTAACCCAGGGGTTTCTTTCTTCTACAATCTGCTCTTTAACTGTATTATTTCCTGCTATTTCAGCTGTTAACTTCATTTTTTCTCTAAGTGTTTTTCTCCCCAGAAGAAGCTACAACGATGTTCTGCTGAGCTGTGGTGGCCTCATGGAGGGGGCCATCATCTAGCACACTGCTGCTAACCACTTAATCATTCTCCCTCTCCTGATAATAACATTTTACTTTCTTTGATGTTGGATGTACTACTGCTAGTTTACCCGTTTAATTATAGATTCACTAGGATAAATACAATAAAGTTTATCTCTCACCAAATAGAATATTTACTAAGAAATCACAATGTAACGTGTGTGTGTGTGTGTGTATGTGTGTGTGTGTGTGTGTGTGTGTGTGTAAAAGCCATGTGTAGTGTTTATTTATAAAGCATATGTTGTTGGATTTTATCCAGAATCGAGATTTTGAAAATATATACACACTTAAAACTGCTGGGTTAAAAATAACCCAACTTGGGTTATTTTGTAACCCAGGCGCTGGGTCAAAAAGGGACCGACCCAACGCTGGGTTGTATTAACCAAGCAGGGTTGGGTTATGTGTTTGACCCAGCATATTGGGTTATGTTTTCTACCCAACTAATGGGTTAAAATGACCCAACTGTATAATTAGGGTAACCCAAAACTGGGTTAAAAAGAAAACCCAACTTCTGGGTTATTTAATAACTAAAGATTGGGTTAAAATGACCCAATTCTATAATATAGGGTTATAGGAAAAAAATAAATAAAATGCTTAATGAATAACTTACTACACAAAATGAACATGTCTCAGTCAATTCTTTACTGACCAAATAAGTTTTTTTTTTTTTCATTTTTAAAATGCATAACAATACTAATACAACTAGAGAGTATTTAAAAACATTTATAGTCCCGCTCATTTTTTTTTGTAAAACTCTGCTTATTGCATTTGTGTAAATGTGTTTTAATGACAAATATTAAAATATTAGACACCTGAAGATCATGAACATTTTCAACCCAATGCTAATGGAAGAACTGTACTTACGTAAATGTCCAAAAACATGTAACTCATCTCCATGCTAGCAAAACATCAACTTTAAATCATAGCCAACTGAGCCCTCATTAGCTTTACAGCATTTGATTCATGCCCAGGCATTTCAAAGATGACCGTTTGAATGAACTCCCAAATTTGGGCACATGGTTTTGGGTAATTCACATCTAACACAAAAAATGTTTTAAAACAGCCATCAACTGCACCCAAAAGTGATGGATATTCCATGGCAGTCCCATTGAGGATAACGAATGCTTGGGAACATCGATGGTCTTCACCAAGCATAAGAACATGTGGGTCGTCTGTTGTGGCCCCGGTCAGGTACTCCACCATGTTGGTTCCAGTCTAAAAGTAAGGGGAATTGAAGAAAAAAAAAGAGAAAGAAAGGGAAAAAAATTAAGGCATGAAAAAGAAATGGTTTCATACAAGTTGTGGAAGCATATTTGGAGTTGGCTGTCAATAATAGTGGTGCAACTGTACAGATAGCCCACAGTACGGTCTGTAGTACGGTTTTTAGACCACGGTCTCAGTATGGTTTTGGCATACGTTTTGTGCAGAAAGGCTGCTGTTTGTTATCCCAAAAAGTGTATTTAATTTTTTTGTGAGCAAAAACATTTGCATTATTTCAATTATTACTTGTATCAAATACAAAATCTAAAAAGATATGTAAAATGTAAACAAACAAAATGCAAAACACAAAATGCATGTAAACACTCCAAAAAACTGGAATACAAAAATTCACATACCGGTAATATAAAGATGACTATTTTAAATGAGTGAGCTATGTTAATGAAACACAAAGTTTAAAATAGTTTAAACAAATGTTATATTTTGCACTGCAGCAATGCATACAATTGAGTCCTCAATGGTCCATTGCTCACTAAACACAAAAGCTGCATTAATGTCTAGCTCGCAAACTGGGAGCTGACTGCTCAGAGAAAGACAGGGAGAGGTCAGCAGCTCCTGTGCTGCACACAGAACAGCTGACAGGCCAGAGCAACTTGGGATTTCCGCAAAATAAATCAGAAAACCATCATTCAAAGACATTTATTTAATTCTGACCACTTCAATTGGAGACATGTTTCCTGACTTCCAAACTTTGGCTGACAACCCAGCGAGCGTTTGGCGTCAGGTGCAGGTGGAGTGGCGCTCTGTGCCAGACAAGATGCAGAGCCATGCGCTCTCACATAAGTGTAATGAATTCATGTAGCCTGTAACTCTGCTCCATGTGTGGCATGGTTTAGAGTAGGAATGGGCGATATAAACTTAATCCACAATAGAGATTTTCCCTCTACTGCAATAGAATGGATTTTTCCAGCTGTACCATGATGGGACGCAGCAGCATAAATGATGTTCAGCGTTTATAGTCCCTGTAGATCAGAAATCGCACTGCCATTTTAATTAATACTGAACCAAACCAGCCTGAACAGAGATTCAAACCGTGCCACCACACATGGACCAGAGTAACAGGCTACAGGAATTAATTATAAACACACCTGTTACCAGAGTGCGTATGGCGCTGCGTCCTGCCTCGCACAGAACGGCGCTCCCCCTGCACGAACGAGAGCTAACAATGCTAACAGTAAATTAGAAAGAGTCAACTCTAAAAATATCTCAAGTTGCTTTTTTCAATTACCACAGATGCTATTGGAGTGAAATGTATTTATCTACTAACAATATCAACTACTGTGTCTGACTCGTCTTGTTATGATTCTAGTCCGAACGAGGAACCAGGGAGGGAATTTTTCTGCAGCACTCCGATTTGACCACAAGATGTCAGTGTTACGTATCCCTCATTAAATTTACAGTCTTTCTCCTGGCATTCAGTTTTAAGTCTGTAAATCTTTCATTTATTCATTTTACCAATTTTGAATTTATTATAATTTAATGTGCACATAAATGGAAGCAAGTGAAAAATTTAAAATTTCAATAAAAAATTTCCACTGTTATGTCAGTGCTAAATAAATATTTCATAGTTTTGTTTTATTGCAATGCCTTGATTATAGTGAAGTTGGAATACATTGTAGCCATAAATGCTATGGTTGACTTTTAGCTTATTGACATGCTAATTGACCATTTTTCTTTCAGTGCTGCAGTTTTCAGCCTTGGTTTTCTCATTTTAGGTTTTTGGTTTCAGCCAAGAATTTTCATGTTGGTGCATCCCTAGAAAATAATACCTAATGTCAAAATTAATAGAACTTACTGGCTGGATGTCAATGAAGGCCTTGCGAACCACGCTGCTGGGTCGGAGGAGTCTCCTTCCAACTTTGTATGGTGCAGTAGGGAGAATCAGTGGGAGCAACAACAAAGCGGCATCTTCCTGTTTGTCTGTAAAATGGAAATGTTTCACATTTCTCAAGGTTACCAAACTTAGAAAATGACAACCATAAAATATGAACTGCAATGATTTTGAGGTCAGAACACACTGGCTGATATCTTTCAAAAACAAAGTTGGAACTATTCAAAAACAGAAAAATGGATGGGTGAAAATCTTATATCGCCCACATCAAGTCAGACAGAAAAAACTGCCTCAGATGTTACCATAAAACCTACTGAATACAACAAGTGATATGTTTGTTAAAACAAGGTGAAGTACTCCCATTGGCAACACAAGATGTTTACCATATATTCAGCTCATCTCCAAAGCTCCAGCAGATAATAAAAATGTGTAAGAAATTGTATACAGCGCATTTACTGTCCTCTAATGCCTGCACACCTAATAGGCTACGTATTGACAATGAGATCAAAATAAAAAATTTAAATGTCTCATTGTACTTATAGAGCCTTTATTTAAGCTAATTTTTCAAAGATTGTTTCATAGTTGTTTTTTTTACCATAAATGACAAGTTGATTGATCTGAAAGAGAAGCAATACACACTGCTTTTTAAGGACTTTCCATTTTTGTCTGAGTTGATGCTAACCTTGCCCTGCAAGATGTTTTCTCGCAAGATTTGGAGTTTTCCAAACTCGTGAGAATCCATCTTGGCCTCCTCCAATCCTGACGGTTCAGCATCAGCTCAATGGTAAACGGACTAATCATGTGTCAGCATTGTGCTTTTTGGCAGGCGCATGAGCAGCTGTTTGGGCATGCCGACAAACATGGCAGTGCCGGTGGATGTCAGAGCAGTTACTGGTTTCAGAATGGATATAACCTCCAGCAAAAGGTAGGCCTAGGTAGTCTCATTTATAGCTCCAATACGGCGCTATATTGAATATCTGTTTTAGAAAAACTAGAGACTTAGCTGTGATTGGCTAAAGACAAACCATGGTAGCCAGTGTTCGGACACTTGCTGGTGCTTCCTCCAATCAGCTCAAAGTATTCCAGCAGATGGCCCACCCTCCTTCCTAGGCTTTCTAATGCAGCCTGCGGCGGAGATTCCAGATCGAAATATGGAGACTCGACAGGTGGCGGGGCTACATAGAGAGAGCTGACTGCTGCCAGCTTAAGCTGATGCAACTAGAACAGCAAACCTATAGTCCATGACCTCATCTACTTTCAGTCACTCAGAATTATGAGGTAACTGGAATGCACCATCAGAGCTTCAGCACCTGGATTTTCAAGTTGTGTGCTGCTACTTTCTGGAGAAAAGCCGGCTGGCTATGGCTAACCTTACAATTTCTTTTATATTTCCATCCCATCTTCAAGATGTAGCCCATTATAAGGCGTGTAAAGGCTTTTAAATTGAGGACAAAGTGTGGCTTGTATAATTATTATTTAGCTGCTGAGCTACTTTATATTGGTACTGGAAACAGTTGACCTTGTTCTAACAGATATGTCTTGTTTTATTTGTTCAGTGGGGTTTATGTGAACACCTGAAGCTATTTTAACGAGTCTGTTCTGTCTGAGGCGGTTTAGTAAGAAGAATAAAAAGTGTGTTCTTGAGAAATGTCTTTTTATCTAATGTCTGACATCTGAGGTGTTCTTTCTGAGGTCTTACACATGTATTCTTGAGACCCGAGGATGTCCTAAAATGCACACTGTATAACCGTCCAGAAGAACAATGATCTTGGCAATCCACCAATCAGGCCTGGATGGTAGCATGGTCAGACAGAAGCCACTTCACAGTAAAAGGCTCGTATCAGCGATCCACTTTGAGTTGCTTGAGATAATGGGCTGCACCGCAATGCATGCTACTGGTGCAAATGGCTGAATTAAAAAAATGCACTAGTGTGTTCTGTCCCATATCAGCCTAGCCAAAAATGTTATAGTAAACTCTTGACTCAAAATAAAAATTAAATAAAGTTGACAATGATTGTGAAATGCAAATACCTGCTGGAAGCGAATCTATGTCGATGAGACGGTTAGCTGCGTCTTCTTTTCTGGCCATGCGGATGATCTTTCGGGAGAACACGTGGCTCCACCTTGCAGTTAATTTCTCTGAGGAGTCTGGGTGTAGCACAGAGAAGTCCTGAGAAATCTTACAATGGGGGGGGGGGGGGGGGGGGTAAGAGACATATTGTTAAACACAAAAACTGATTTGTGAAATTAACTGTATAAGAAAGCTCACCATGCCTGGAGTGTCAACCAAACGTGGAAACTCGGCCATTATTTCTCTGATTGACATTGTCCCATTGCTTCTAATCCACTGGGCTCGTTGGATAGCGGTCTCCAGCATATACTGGGAAACTTGTGATGGTGGCCAGATATTGTTTTTCAGCCATTCTGTCATCTGGCTCGCTCTGGAGATACAGTAGGTTCTGTTGTAGATTAAAAAAGAAAAAAACATTCTGAATAGTGATGACTGATCATGACCTTTACAATTTAAAAATATGTCAGAATTGTTTCATTTCAGCAAATGCCCTAGAGAAAGAGTGCAACCATTAAGTAGACTGTAATGGCGCTTTTACACTTGGGCCAGCTTGTCCCGCTCCACTCCAGCCGGGTTGTGTTCACATGTTGCCGGTGAGGAATTGGGCCATGAGCGGAGCCAGCAGGTGGCGGGAAAGAATGCAGGTAAACAAAGGCAGGAGCAGCATTGGGGAGAGCGGGGGATATCTCGGAAGGAAACAACGCAGAGGAGGTCGCAATTTATTTGTACGTTGTGCGTGGACTGGCTCTTTTTAAAGAAAAAATCTCCTTGTTTGACATGTGAGGAGACGTCGTTCTGGTAGAGAATCACTGGAAGCCGCTCAGCAGAGCTGGGAGAAGGCAGACAGCACATCGGGTGAGCGCCGGTTACAGTTTCCAGCTGCAATGTGTTTAAATCAGTTAGAAAGAGCGAGAGTGACATCACTATGCAGGGCTTATCAGTTCATAGGTGGGCGTGTTGGCCAGAGTGGAACCAAGGTTTCCTCGGTCCGAAAATGGTGTCCGTTCCGCGCAGCTCTACTCGAGAAAAAGAGTGTGAACGCTCTGAGCGGGGCCGTATCATGCGGAGCCGACGCCAGTGTAAAAGCGCTATAAGATTAAGGCAAGTTGGCTTTACCAGGCAAAACAATCTGGCATTTTTGTGGCGCTTGAGGTGTTGACTTATTCTGGGTGTCGCAGCGTGACCTCTTTCGCACATTGCGGAGACATTCCTCTAGGAATCCTGTTGCAGGTCTATGTTTCCTTCCTGGGGTGAACCACGCATCCTAAAGTAAAAACAAAAACACATACACAACAGGAAAGAATACAAAAATAGCAAATTAGAAAATAAGAAAACCAGCACAAGCCTTTGAATGAGGTAGTGGATTCACTTGAAATTTACAATTTATTTATTGGGAGTATCCACTCTGAGGTTTGTGTTTTAATTATATGTTGGTCACACAGTGATAGGCAAGTCAAATTCGTCTGTAAAGCATACTTTCAGTGATAAGGCAATTCAAGCTGCTTTTGAAGACCTGCGATATTCTATAACAGTGCTTAATATTGCGATATTGATATTACTCACGATAAATGAACAAATACTAAAATATGCAGTGTTGATGTCGTCTGGCGTGTGACGTCTTCTCTGGGTTCAAAGCAAACAAAAACTAATGCATGAATTCCATTACAACATAACATTTTTATAGCAAAAACATGCAGCTGCACCTGCTACTGTATTAGTAGCAAAACAACAAACTGCATGCATGCAGTTTCTCAGTGACTTTAAAACATCACCTCCACCATAAAACTTTTTCTGATTCTCCAAATACAGAAAAACATCCCTTACCAGGGTTTTTAGAATAAATACTTTAAATGTTAAATAATAGTTAACATCACTTAAATGCAACAGCAAATTCTCTCATTGCTACTGAACATTTTCTCCACTTATGTGGTTAAGATATAAGGATGTTGCTGTAATTGGAAAGTGAACTGTGCTGGGCCAAACTAGGAGAATATTAAGATTTTCTGAGGGAAAGAGAAAAACAATCGTCTACCTTTCAGAAGAGGAACTGGCAAAAAAACTACATGGAAAATATGTGAAAACGTTTGTTTTTAACCCCAAATTGAACAAGTTTACCTAGATCTTAAAAAGCAGCTCAGATGATGAAACTGCAACTATGATTCTGATAACAAGCTAACTAATTGAACTAGCTCCTCTAAGATAACTGGCTAGCAGAGCTTCTGACTGACAGTTTATGTGCAGCAGCAAATCAACTATCCTGATTAACAAGGTTATAAAAGCTCATAAATGAAAAATCACTTTGATGTGTGGGGGAACTTTTCCAGGCCCTCTTTAGCAGGGTGGGACTGGGAGGAGAGTGCTGTAGCCTTTTAGCTGGAAGCTAACCGGAGCCACCACCCGGTGGAACACTAGCGACATGAAGGTGGGTTGGTTCACCGGCACGTGTCGGAGTCAGCCCGGTAAAAATGATTACGACACCGAGCGGACTCACGTTCACGTTTGAAAGCAGCGCTGATTCCAGAAACCTCAGCACAAAGTGTGTTCGGTGCTCTGAGCCAGAATGACGAACAAGGGAACGGCGCTGCAAACTATGTTCAGCTGTTGCTTTCCAAAAGAGTCTATGTAGGGGGCGGGCGTATTACGTGAACGGACCCATCTGATTGGTCGCATATCAGAAGGACTACATTTGATTGGTCAAATAATACTTCTGCGTAAAAAACAGAGCTGGTTTACAAAAAGCTGATGTATGACACGGATGGAAATGTTTGAACCAAACATTTATCGCTGTTTTTGCCGTGTTTTGCGATGGGCCTATCACACGTCCTGTTATCGCGATGACGATAATTTTTCGATATATTGTGCAGCCCTAATAGATATTAATATAGATGATGGTAGGACAGTTTGCTGACTTTTATGAGAGTTTTAAATGTCCTTTATTTTTGATAACATAATAATGTCATATGAAACGTTACTTACATAGCCTGTGCCAAGACTGTCCTTTAGACATGGAAACTGCTCCACTACTGATGATGCCAGCAATGCCTTTGATTCCGAGGGTGGACTTCAAAAGAAAATTGACATGTTACTTTATTATACACCCAAAACAAAAGATACTTTTGTACACTTATTATGAAACAGCTTTTTTATTGTTTTCAATCATATTTTGAAAACCATAATTTGTGATTCAACACTCCAAATCCTTTGGAAGAGATGGCCATGGTTTAAAAATCTACATTTGTTCACCAACTTTAAATAACATAAAAAAGAGAAGTCTATTATAAGTTTGAAAAGATGCTCACTTCTCTCCAAAGCACTCAATCAGGTGGGACACAAGTATCCTGACCATGGATCTTCTCTCACTTATAGAAATGTGATGGCTTTCTTCAAGGCTGTGAACTATTGCTCTTCCATCAGGTGTTTTGTTGAGTATCTCACGGATATTCTAATAATATGTGAACAGAGAAAAAGGGTCTAATTAAATCTGCAAAGAAACCTAAACCTTCAATACATCACTGGGAAAGGTTAGAGGGATTTTCTGGAGGGAATGATAAGAATCCATTATTACTTCTGCATGGATAGTAAGACTTACAAATGATGTTCCACCCTGGACAGGAGCCACGTGCTGCAATTTGTCAGCTGGTGCACAAACAGACTCCGTTTGTTTAGGGCTTGAATCCTGGTTAAAAAAAAGCAGGGGAAGACCCTACATAACTACAAAAAAATTGATAAAGCATCTATAATTCTGATTGTAGTTTTAGTTACATGGTTCAAATCATAAAAACAATTATGGTATATTTGTCAAAAACACTCAGGTATATACTTACAAAAGTGATGATGATAAAGCTGATATGCAGCTCCACAGTTATATTGATTTTAATCAAATATTTTAATGATTTGAATGTATTTACATTTATTTGTCACAAAAATGAGGTAGTACCAGGTCAAAGCTCAAGACAGTACTTAAAACCCTTTGGGTTTAAAATAGCCTGTACCTCAGTGAAATGTAGAAGTCACTGCAATTCTCCTTGTAGGATTTCACAGCATGGAGAGGGTGATAGTCAGCAATGGAATCAATGTCCACTGCTTCAATCGCTGAGGTAGGGGAAACATTGAAGGCAAAAAAAATGCCTTTCAAAGCCGATTGTTTCCCACTTTTTTAAAATGAGCTTAGTATTCGAACGAAGTACCACAATGCTCTGAATAGTTCCAAACTGAGGCTCGCAGTCATCTGTATGAGACATAAATAATGTCATTCCTGTCCTGTAGCTAGTGCCCTTGTACTTAATCCAAGAAGGCAGATAAACGTCTGTAATAACAGCAACTCCTTCAAACCCAGATTTGACCTTCTCAAAATCCTCTATTGTACCAAGGAGTTTGGTATATCCTGGCTCAACTTCAAACTCATGGCAAAACATCTGGCCTGACAGGAGAGTGTAACACATCATTATTTGATGTCTGTAGGCTTGGGTTTTACAGATATTTCGAAAGTTGCAGGTAACATGACTCACTCTTTTGAAAAACCCATGTTTTGCCTCAAAGCGCATTGACCAGAAGTGAACAACAGGCCCAAGTTTCCGTATGGCTCTGGGATAGTGAAGCATGAAGTGGTGTTTGGGTTTTAGATGTCTGTCTGGGAAGAGCTCTAAATAAAGACAATGGTGCTTCTCAATGATGTGCCCCAAAAAGACTACTGCTCCTTCTGTTAATGAAGGAGAAAAAATAAACTCCATGCAGCTCAACAATAAAAGAAGCAACTCCCAATATTTGTTGTCCTCTGGAATCAAATCCCCTATCATGAGGGGAAGCAGTCTTAGCAGACACCATGTTTGTGAAGCAGATTGCCTAAGTCCAGTATCAGGATTTTTCAAGTCCTGAGGTTTGATGGTTGATGGCTTGTTGTGGACATCACAAAATCCATAGTCAAAGCTTGTCAACCTGTAGTTCAGCTGATCAAGAGTGACAATTTTTTGTTCAATCAATGCATTGAGCACAAGCTTAATTTCATAACCACCAATCCCTTCGAGGATATCATGCATGACATCAGGAGCAACATTGTCAGTCACATGGTAGAACTGCAACTTGTTAAGAGAGCACTCTCTCTTGATGCCAGTTTCAGCTGGTTTGTGTAGAAGCAAGTCTGAGTGGTAGTTAACCTTGTCACGTATTGATGAAGGAGCTTCAACTGTCTGTACCCTCAACACTTCCTTGTGAACTCGACACCACCGACACACGCTATTGCCTGCAAAGCTTTCTGTGTAACCAAGTATTCCATTAAGTCCAAGGTTATCACCACAGACCTGTGCCACTCCAGCCTTAACAATGCCTGAAAAACGTGTGGTTTCAACATGAAAGCCATTCAGTTCCATGTCTTTAATGTCATTCACAATTGGCTCTAAAATTGTGTTCATTCCATATGTTTTTACATCATCAGCTTTGTACACTGCCAACAAGAAGTGAGACTTTAAACTAGACATGTATTCCTGTGGCAAGCATTTCATTGTGAAATAGATAAAACCAAGTTTGTGGACTGATGTTTTTGCGCCAAGTGGATTCACCATCTCACACTCATCACTGTAAAGAACCAATGGAATAGAGAAATCTTTAGAGAAAAGTGGATTAGTTTCAAATATTGTGCCATCTCTGAAATCCTCTAAGGCAGCATTTTCAAGATTTTGCCATTCAAAGATCTTATCTATTGTTCCTGGACTTTCCAGAACAAGCTTCAACATGGGTTTCAAGGGAACATACTGGAAAGTGTCCCGAACTGCAACTTGTTTCACATTTCCTGACTCTCGATCAATTTCTTGTGTAAAGGAAAAGCCAGGGAGTGGTACTGCCTCTGGCTGTATGAAGAACCCAGACTGAGTAAAATATTTCATTTGCTTGTACTCTGATTCAAATCCTTGAAATGGTTCAGCTGCTTTGGTGAACTGCTCCATGAGGTCCTCTGCTTGTGGAGTCTCAGAGTGACCGATCTCTCTTAAAAAAGAGAGTGTTTTTCTCTTTAAGCAACCAACTACATCTCTGATAAGACCTGATGTGTTTTCAACTACATCTCTAATCCCACTGAATGTCTGAGAGGATGTTGCCTTTAACCTAGCTAAGAAGAGTGCAACTCTGTCCTTTATGTTGTCTTCCTCTAGCTCATCCCAATGTTCTGCTGTAGTCTCACAGCATTCCACCTCATTTAGCACACTTAAATGAGGATCTACTGAACTGTCAGGAAGTTCACCTGTGCTACTTTCTTCTGTTTCAATGTCAAACTCAATAGCATGCCCAATTATGTGTCGTCTGAATGATCTTATTTGATCAAAAGTGCGATGGCACCCAACTTGAGCACACTGGAAATAAGTCGAAGTAGAAAGTATATGATGCACCACTCTGAGATGGTTAAAAAAAGCTCTTATGTTATGACCTAAAGACCTATGACATTTAAAGCACACGTACCCCATTCTGTTTTGACCTCTGACACTGGTCATACCTCAAGTAATCTTTTTAAATTATTCTGAATTTTCAGGCGTGGACCCAGGAGAGGTATCAAAGTCGTCAAGCTGTTCGCATCCAAGAGGAAAAGGCTGTCTTTGTCAATCTTTTCAGCTGAAAAAAAGAAGGAAATTTGGATCACTGATCAATAAAACAACAAGCCACACACAGATGTAGGCCTGGGCAATAAAACAGTAACCATATGTACCGCAATGTAACTTTTTCTCAGTAGTAAAATGAGACTCGCAATATAGTTTGTCCATCTTTTTTTTCATAGCCAACTGAATGACACTATTAAAATAAACTATACCAGGACAGATTGGGAGAATTTGCTTTTAGTTTTTAGCTTATTCATTTGATATTGACAAAACGTTCGACAATTTATTCTCCTGTAAAACTTATTGTATCCTGAGATTTATTTTTAGTCAATATTTTGTTTCTAAGTGGAATTGACCAAGCAGTTAGGTCATTTTTTGTTCTCTTTTGAAACTTGAAAGCTTTAGTCCTGACTTTAGTTTATAATATTATGAACCTTTATTATTTTAGTCACCTGAAACAGATGTTATGTTCTCTCAGTACGACTGTCATGTTGAACCTTTGACAGGAAACTAATATTTAAATATAAAAGCAGCTTCTGATGATTTCACATTTAACTTTTAAGTAACAGCCCATTTAAATTTTTACACAGAGTTTTTTGACTTATATTCCAATCTAATCCAGTCCAATTTTATTTATAAAGCGCATTCAACATGGCATTACAACCAAATAAGGCGCTGTACACCAAAAATATATATTGTAATATATATATATATATATATATATATATATATATATATATATATATATATATATATATATATATATATATATCGACATTGACAGAAAGGAAAAAGATGTATCGTGATATGAAAAATCTTAGATCGCCCAGCTTTACACAGATGTAAATATGAGTACTGGTAGTTACAGTTTTTTACTTTAATTACAGAAATACATTTACTTTATCATACCTTCAAAAGCAGGGATGTATTCAGAGAGGTTCCATTCCAGAAGTTTGTCCTTCACAAATTCATCCATCTTTTAGAAAAAACAGAAATCACATTTGGTTGCTGTATTTTTTTAACAGTTAATCACCAATATTACTTGCAGTTAATTAACAATTGAAGTTTACAAAGGATTATACAACAAAGCAGAAGCAGTATTTATCAACAATTAACACTTGAACTGTGCATTTAACGTCATCTGTTTGGTAAGATGCTGCTAAATCAGTAGCCAGTGAGCTCACCTGTCCGTTCCCTGTTTCAATCTGTTGTGTCCTACAAGCTTATTATTTTATAATGTCCCAAACACTTGCTGAAATTAATTGTTTTCATCTGGTAATATTGCCCACAACACTGGAGAGGAAATCTTCCGCGCTGTTCACAGCCATGCTGCTACTGTTAAACGCTAACAAAATAAAACGTATGCAAGTAGGGAGTAGCATAGATCATCTTTGGGCAGATTATCAAAAATAGAGCGCGTCCAGATCGTTTCAAAAGCTAACACATTATCTCAAGGATTCTGAGGATTGGATGACAATCCTCAGAACTTCCTGACAGTTTTGTGGGAATATCTACAGTTATAAATTAACATCCAACTTTGTTTTGGTACACATCTACATATATTCAAGCTTTAACATACCTTGAGTGAAATAAACCGGGCATTATCATGAAACTCTGGCTCCCATGATTCGGATGGATTATCAAGCAGTTTACCTTTGGCGTGCTTCATCAGCTGGAACCTATTAACTTTCACGTTAATGTCCGCCCGTTTATTTGTGCGCTGCTGCACACGACTCTGACTGACACTGATTATATTTTATTTCACCGCTATGTAGCGCGAGCTGTTGTCAACTGAAAGCAGTAGCAGTTTGCGCGTTGCGCCGCCATTTGTTTGCTCCCCACCCCAGGGACAGGGGTTGTGGAGTTGGCGCGCGTGCCGTTATGTAACATGCATATGAACCTGTGAACGTAATCTGCCCGGCAACAGTTACAGTAGCGGGAAAGCTGCGCGCAACCACTTAGATAAGCTATTATTCTCCTGTAGCACTATGCCTATTGGTCTCCTGTCTCATTTCCCCACAGAAATGTATAGTAGAATTGGTACTACCAAAGAAGTAGTGCTGAGCTACACAAGTAGCGGGAGGTATTGCACAGACCGCAGCATAAAGAGCCCCTGCTGCTAGTGGGGATGCTATGCATAGTAAGCCTAACTTCCTGAGCCTCATCATGTCTAACAAACAAAGGGAGGGTGGACAAATGGTAAAACACTGTCTGGAGCAGATAGTTGTGTCACAGATTTTCTGTTCCATTATATCTAATGAAGTAGATTGATGCTAGGAAGCTATAGCTAGCTAGCTACTCGAAGCTATATTCGGTTGAAAATCTCTTGTAGGCTTAAAATCTCTTTGTTTACTGCATTACCTGCCTTCAACTGCTTTACCAGAACACATTTTCAAACTCCATCATCAACATCTTACCTTATTTTTAAACATTGCTGGTGTGAAGGTCCATGGAAATGAGGCAAGTCCTTGTCATCCTCCACTTTAAAATGGTGAAGCTGGCACAGACGAGGGGGAGGATCTTTCTTTTTACCGCCCCTTTTAACCCAACATGCTGGGTCAAAATGTTTGACCCAATGTTGTATTAAATTGACCCAACTGCTTAAAAATCAGCCTTAACCCAGCAGTTGGGTTAGCAAAATAACCCAGCATTTTTAAGAGTGTAGTTTAATTACAGTTTGATTTATTTGACATCTGTATAATGTTTATTATTTTGTTTTTTCCCCCTAAATACCTAACGTTTGAGTTTAACATGAATATCAGTCATTCATCCCAATACATGAAGTTACACATTTTAAATTTTAATAGGGGAAGACTGCAGGAGGGAGCGGTAAAATCATAGACTGTACATACTTGCTACCCGCCGGCTGTGATCACAAGCGACAACATATTAGTTCCCGCTGCTTCTTCGGTAAACAGCGCAAACAAAAACAAAGAAACTTGGGATCTTGTCGGCGTGGCGGTGGGATTTAAGGGAAACGCTGTATGCCCTATAGACTTCTCACCGAGCTGCAGTATTTCTCCGGTCAGATCTGTCTCTGAGAGCTCCACGAGCGGTCAGCCCGCGCAGAAACTAGCCGCCGCACAGGTCAGGCTGCCTGGCCTGACCGCTGGGGATTACCGGATGGAAGAATGGACACAGGTGTCACTCCAAGCCTGCTGGAGATTTTAAGGGTTCAGATGAAAACACCCTACCACTCAGGCTGCTTACACATCGATATTAAGTTGTCGCTGTTGCGCTCACGCCGTAATACAGTATTAGATGCGGTTAAAGTCAGACATGAAAAACTCCACGAGCGGTCAGACCGCGCAGCAGCTAGGCGCAGCAAGTAGGCGCCGGATCGTCCAGGCTGCCCGGCCTGACCGCTGGGGATTACCGGGTGGAAGAATGGACACAGAAGTCTCCCTCTTTGCGCTCCGTCATATTTCACCCCATTTTGATCTTTTACCATATTACCCATCTAAATATGCCCTATTAATTATTTTACCGTATTTTACATTTAAATTTCATGGTTAAACAGTACATGCTACATGTTAAACTGATAGTTAGCTAGCTACTTCGGTAAACTCAGCTAGTTTAAAGGTGGCAGTGACATAAAATACGAATATAGATTTTAACTTACCGAAAAAAATGAAGTGGAGACTCCTTGGACGCTCTATTAGTGCAATTAATACCACAGCAAGTCATTTTGTCCAACAATTGCACCAATAATATCCAAAACAGAATTCACAAGCACAGAGACTCAAAATCCCGAAACAGCTTCCAGGAGGGGCCGAGGCTGTACTGAGGCCTTTCCACGGAGCTAGCTCTGTGGTCACGTGGGTCTGAGGCGGCGGTCACGTGTGTCGGATGCTCATTAATTATACAGAATTTTAGGCTTTCAATACACTTAAACAGAAGAGTGAGAAAAAAATTCACCCCCCTCAGAGTTGTCATGAGTATAAACTAGCTAATTTAGACAAAAAACATGTTTTGGCACCAGGCTGTAAACATGTTTATTTCTGCTGTGAAATCGGCATTTTTAACATGGGAGTCAAAGAGGATTTGCTCGCTTCTAGCACCAGCCCCCAGCGGATGAGGGTGGAACTGCAATTTTTCTTACTTCCGGGATGGGACCATTTTTAGAGCGGCATTGTGGGGGCTCTCAATTCAGGGTCTGCATCCTTCGAAGGACGCAGCCCACTCGGCCGACGTGGGCTGCGTCCTCCGTCGGCCGGGTAGACCGGATGTTAACGGCTGTGAATTTGGACAGGCCTAGCCTTCATGAACTCCCTCCGCGAACGTTCCGTCGCCTAGCAACCGTGGAACCGCTGGGCAGAAGGGAGAAGGAACTTTAAACGATGGAGCTTGACGTTTTATTTAGCTTTTTAACCCCCAGAGACCCAAATTTAGAAAACAACTGCAAAATCTTTATTTAACCTTTCACATGTTGTTCTAGGCCAGATAAACGGGCCTATTTACACATTTTAACAGTCAATAGTGTTGCAGAACTGAACAATAGGACCTATTAGCAATGTAAATGTAGTTTTAAAAAGAAAAAATGGGGAAGGTTTATTCTTGTAGACTTAAATCTGATGTTGTAATGTTACAACCGTGGGTCTCTGGGGGTTAATCATTTCCTTGACTGTTGGAGAACTAATTCAGAGAAAATACTTTAGACAAGCTGAGCCTGAGCAAAGATGTGATAATAGTTTTTAATACTTTCTAAGGGTCTTAATTTGACCAAAACCCATTTATCAACTTTTAAGACTTTAAGACCCAGCGGATACCCTGTAATATTGAACAATTCTCATTTGTAAACAAAAATAAAATTCAAGAGTTTAATGCAGAACTGATTTTATTTAGATATTTCTTTTATATGTACATGTTTAATCTTTATTAACCATTTTTTTCTAGCAAAGTAAAAAGCTGTCAAAGTTATTCCTTCTCTCCTGGGCCCTCTGCCTCCCTCTGCAGCCTCATGTTCTCCCTGATCAGATCCAGAAGCTGGTCATCGCTGGCACCTTCCCCTGGATGCCCATTTTCTCCAGAATAGTCTTAACAAACATGTAAGAAAAGAAACAGGAAGAGAAAAGAGGACAACGGGTTATTCCTTTCATGTTTTTGCAGAAAAAATAAACTCAAACGAGTTTTTAAAATATGAGATGTTATTGTACCTCCATGCCACAGCCGCCGAATACTTTGCTCCGGTGATCATGTGGTCCATCTCCGCCCTAAGCTTAATAAATTCCCTGGTTTTCTCTTTTGTTCCTAAAATACAAACTTCTATTAAAATCAGGGGGAAAACGTAGCGGGAGAAGTACGACACCGAGCGCGGCCGAACATACGAGCCGAGACCGCAATACAAGCACTTTTACTGTAACATTTCTAACTAAAATAACGTTCATGTATCACAAAAAGTCATTAACCTAACAGTTTTCAAGTTTATACTGACATTTATATGCGCAATCCTCTCCGACAGCTCCCGCTTCACTGTCCGCCATTGTTTTTAAGTTTTTCTGCTGGCCGGCCTGCAAGGCATCTTGGGAAATGCTACCTGTTGAAGGATACACCGGACCCATCCTTCATTCAGGCGAAAAGAAGGCCGCATTCGTCGACCGCATTTGAAGGAGTCTTCGAATTGGGACAGGCCTAGTCGCGGCGCTGTGACGTAACCGGCCGACGAATCCGGCCGACGTAGGATGCAGACCCTGAATTGAGACACAGCCACTAAGCTAATCAGGCAGCATCACGTGGGTCTTCAGCGTTTGTGAGATCATACAGGTGACTCCAATTCCTTAACAAACCTTAAGGAATCACGTGGTAATCTCAGATTGTTTCATGGATTTTTTTACCTTAAACAACGGAATGACTGCTGGTTCCATGTACATGTTACTATAGAGCATTATTACCTTGTAGATTATTAGAATAAACAAAATTAATTTTGCTTTTTTAATTAGATCTTATAACTTCCTCGTGAGCATAAAGTGGGTGTAAAAATTAAAGTGGGTTGTTTAGGCTAATAAAATGTGCATTTGTTTATTCAACATAAGCCTGACAAAGCAGGTATGAAAATGTCAGTTATTGTTATTTTAATTATTCTGATTTTGTTAACAAGTCCCTTGGTCAGACATTTATTTACTGTAGAGTTTACTACTGATAACCTCAAATAGGCCCGGAGTGGCTAATCGGGGTCTGGACCGCAAGGCGCGGTGTTGTTTTTGTTTGTTTGTGTGTTTGTTTGTTTGTTTGTTTTGGACCGGTGCTCAGTCGTCATGCCACTGGGCTGATCCCTAAGACTGCCTACCTGCTGAAAGGGCCTCTCATGTCAGGTACAAAAACAAAAACATATTTTTTATAACTCGTCAGTTCTTGTCTTCTTCTCTTTTTCTGTTGGGGTTAGGGTTCAGTCATGGCTTTGATCAGACCGCGCTGTCCCCGGGCCGCCTCTGCCTTTTTTCTGCAGGCGCTTCCAGACGGAACACTTCAGGTGACTCTGGGTGGGAGAAGCAGGACTCAGGAGGAAAACTCTAGAAACAGACGCCACTAAATGTGCAAAATGGGCATTTTTCACTAAAACGTGCTATTTCCGGAGTCAGCAGCAAGACCCAGCACCATCAGCAGGTAGGATCACTCACTCAGTGAGGGAATATTATGAGAATGAATAATGGAAAGGATTACAAAGACCTGCTCTATTAAAGAGGTCCAGATGTTGGCTCTGTCCGGTTCGGTCCGGACCTCACGGTAAAGCCAGGGGGGCAGACTCTCCCACCAGATCCACGGTGCAATTCAACCTGACAACAGTTATCTTTATTTTCATTTACATGAATGATCATGAGGAATCATCTGGACAAATGTGAAAGAAAAAAATCTGTAGAGAAGGAAAATGGAAAGTGTAGGAGAAAACGAGGATGTACTTCTTTAGTAAATGTTCACTGATGAGTTTTCGTGTTTGGGAAATTACAAGTGAGGTCAATCACAAGTTGTGTTTTCATAAAATAGTGTTTCCATCTGAAAATAAGTCAGGGTTTTATTTTAACTTTATTTCTCAGTGTTGCAGCTGGATGCTCTTCTGCGCACCTCTAACAGGTTACCAGACATTTGAGATTATTTTCTAGTTATTCAATTAAATTATAATTGTATAATGAATATTTTTCTAAAGCAAAGTTTTAATAAGTTATTAAATCAGACACATCAATGCCATAGACACAATCTCTGTCACACCGCTGCATCTTTCGGATCATTACTTCATCCATTTCAGCACGACTCTACAAGGGAGGTCCACTGCTTCCTCCCCAATGGTCTCATTCCGCCGCAACCTCCGCAATCTGGCACCCAACTACTTCTCCTCTCTTGTTGCCTCCACTCTTCCATCTCCCAGCACATTCTCTGCTTATGAAGTGAATGAAGCCACCTAGTCACTCTGCTCCACACTCTGCTCTTGTCTTAACAACTTGTGCCCTTTAGCCACTAGACCTGCTAGATCCTCTCAGTCGCACTCTTGGCTAAATGATACCCTCCGGTCTCTACGCACCAATCTTAGAGCTGCGGAACGGAAATGGCGCAAAACAAAAGATCCTGGTCATCAATTGAAATTTCAGGAATTACTGTCCTCATTCTCTGCCAGCATCACTGATGCAAAGAAAGCTTTCTACACTGACAAAATTCTCAGCTCTACTGACTCTCAGAAACTATTTTCAACATTCAAAACTCTGCTCAACCCTCCATCTCCACCTCCTACCAACATTCTATCAGCTGATACCTTTGCCTCATTTTTCACTGACAAAGTGGCAGCTATAAGCAAACAGTTTACTCAACTGGACACTCCTGAACATTCGCAACCACAAACTCCTTCTAGCCCAACCATCTCAGGCCCTACTGCTTCATTTTCCTCTTTTTCCCCTCTCACTGAGAATTGTGTGTCCAAGCTTCTCACGTGCAGCCGCCCTACTACATGCCCACTTGACCCCATTCCAACTAAGCTGCTCCAAGCTATTGCTCCTACAGTAGCCGCAGCAGTCAAACGTGATCAACACTTCACTGACATCCGGTACATTTCCCACCTCTCTCAAGCATGCTCAGGTTAAACCGCTGCCAAAAAAAACATCTCTTCCTCCAAATCACGTGGAGAACTACCGAGCTATCTCTCTCCTCCCTTTTCTGTCCAAAATCATTGAAAGGGTGGCTTTCAAGCAGATCACAGAATACCTCTCACAAAACTGTCTGCTTGACCCTTACCAGTCTGGGTTCAAACAGGGCCACTCCACTGAAACCGCTCTGTTAGCAGTGACTGGATCCTTAAAAGAAGCTAGAGGGACAGGCAAATCCTCAGTGTTTATCCTGCTCGACTTATCGGCTGCATTTGACACTGTCAACCATGGCTTCCTTTTGTTCACACTCTCTAGCATGGGCATCACAGAGTAAGCACATGCCTGGTTTGAATCGTACCTCACAGGACGATCATTCAGTGTATCTTGGCTTGGACAATCCTCTACCATGCACCATCTTGCCAAAGGGGCCCCCCAGGGCTCTGTACTAGGACCTCTTCTCTTTGCCACATACACCACCTCACTGGGTGAGATCATTCGATCACATGGCTTCTCCTACCACTGCTATGCAGACGACACCCTGGTCTATCTGTCATTTCCACCGGACGACCACACTGTCTCTGCATGAGTATCAAACTGTCTCTCTGACATAACAAAATGGATGAAATCCCACCATCTCCAGCTCAACCTCTCTAAAACTGAACTACTTGTCATCCCAACAAAACCATCCATACAGCATAATATCGCATCCAAAATGACTTCCTATTAGAGCCCTGCACGGGCCTAAAATCTGAGCCCGTGTCCGGCCCGGCCCGAGGGGGTGGAGCCCCAGCCCGACCTGGCCCAAAAAGGTTTTCAGGATTCTCTAGCCCGACCCGAGCCCGAGCCCGACTTTTTTTTAACCAACTAAATGAAAACAAAGTGTGTCAATCCTGACCAATGTGTTAAAAGACGTGCAGGATCCGATCAATTTGTTTTTCCCTCATTTACCGTCACGGAGATGATGGCGCACTGGCTCTGGTGGTAATCAAGTTAAATTTTATCTCTTTCCAACAATTTTCACAAGAAAACAAAACAGTTAAAAGCAGGGCTTGTGTTGACCAGATAGTTCCCGTATTTGATGGTTTATTTTGACGGAGAAAGAATAGGAAAAATTACCCCGACGCATGCAGACGAACTGACATTTCATTCTATGCACATCGCAGATGTAGCTAAATCACCCAAGAAAAGATTCCCTGTGAGTCCTTGATTTAAGCCAGGGGTCGGCAACCCGTGGCTCTGGAGCCGCATGCGGCTCTTCCATCCATCTGATGCGGCTCTCTGTGCTTGTAAAATAATGAATGGATATTTAAATAAAATGCTTTATATTTTACTGCATTAATTTTACATCTGTATGCTAGGCCTGTAGCGACGCTTCGATGACGTCGAGGATTCGATTCTAAAAAAAACGTCGACGTCAAATCCGGAAGTCGACGCACCACGTGACCAAAACAGAGAGAACAAAAACTCCGTTCATCTGATGGACTCAGACTCAGCAGCAATGTCTCAGGTACCCCGGCGCCCTACCTCAAAGGTGTGGGAATATTTTAAACGGAGCACAAAACGTAAAAGTGCCGTTATTTGCTGTCTTTGCACCACGGAATTGGCTTATCACACCAGCACAACGTCCATGTGGGAGCATCTGAAGCGGAGGCATCCCATTGTTACCCGTGACTCCCGCGAACAGAAGTAAGTAACATTATATCATATGTTTGCTAACTTGATTGCATGTTTGTGTAACATGTGCGTGAGCTCTGCGCACTTCGGTAGGGCGTGTTTGGTTTGGCTAAACAATAAACATGGCTGTATTTAGCTAACGTTAATTAGCGATAGCATATAATGCTGTGTTCAATGACAAAATGTATTGTTGTACAAAACATGACTTAACATTACAAAATTAGCCACACCAGCATTCTCAAATGACTTAATCGTGGCATAGCACTGCAATAAGGCTAAGAGCAGATTTAAGATGCCATACTTTCATAGCTGTTGTTCTGATATGCTCCAAATGTGTTCTAATTTGCATTCTGCAAAGCCTACACTGTAAAATAAAAGATATTGTTTCAACTTAAAAATACGAGTGAAAGGGCTGCATTAAAATTTTGAGTTAAATGAAAAAACAAAATTTGTTGTCTTAACATTACCATATTTTATCCCAAATTAAACTCTCTTGTTATACCAACATGTTTTTAAGTTAGTTTAATTTATAATCAAGAGTTGATTCAACTTCTTTTAGTTTTTTTAACTTTAACCACAATTAATAATTTTACGTTGTCAAAACTAGTTTGGGGTTGTTTTTTTAATTGAGAGAACTGACTGGTACAGTCCGTGTAATCCATAAATGTATGTTGACTCAATTTAAAAGTATCAATTCATTTGGAAAAAATGTTTAAGTCAACTTAACTAAATCATTTAAAACATTTGGCATATCGAAAAAAGATGGGGGCACTGTATATTGGAAATTTAAAACATTCATATGATTAATTTATGTACATTTCACACAAAATGATCCATTTAGTGATAAATTTCACCTCCAAAAACAGAAACAATACAAACATGTTCATCAACTCAGCTAGTTTTTTTATTTAGCAGTAATGAAGTTACAGCTCTGCAACATTTACTGAAGCTGTTTTGTTTTGTAATGAATAGTGAAAACGTTTTAGAACAGTCTGCACTCAAAAAAAACATTAACACAGCAGCTTATCAAGGTCTTATAGTTAGAACATATTTAGTGTCTTAAATGAGACAAGTAATTGCACATTAATTCAAGTGCATAAACTTTTAAAGCATCTGACAAAACCTTGCACAAATAAAAACAATAAAATAAAATTCAAAATGATACTATTCAAAATAGTAGTTCTAAACAAATAGTGCACATTTTAATCTTGTCATCTATCGTTTGGTCTTATGTTGACCTCTTTATTGCAATACTTTTTATCAACCTATGCATTTGATTGGCTTTGAACTGATATGACTATATTTTCTGATGGAATAAACCTAAACAGATGAAATAACAAAACAAGAATTCCAAACCATGTGCCAAACTTCTACATGACCTTTGGAACAATGTTTAACAGGAAACGTTGAGTGCTTTCAAAAAGCTCAGACACCCATGAGTCATGAGATGAGACATTTCAGGAGAATCTACATGGTTTTTTGTAACAGTCTGTTTCTCAAACCATGCACAAGGAACACTGACCTCTGCCGATGTTCATCAGGACCTTTTGAAAAACTTCAAATGTGTACCTGAGTTCCTTTGGATAGTCTATATTAAAGGCAAAAAGCAGACCCAACAGTAGAGCAATGGCATGAGGAATGTCCTCCACATCAGGCAGGACCACTTGTTCCTCAAGAATGACTGATGTGGCAATGATGTCCTCTCCATCTTTCACCAGCAGAACTCCAACTTGCATTCCCCGAGTGAATGTGGCTTCCTCGTCAATGGCCTACACAAGTTATAAAGCAAATTACTCACTATGACCCCTTGCAATATTTGGATAATTCTACAGACAACCTTGTTAAAAGGAGACTAGGCAGTTTTGCTTGTTTTTAGTGCCCCCTGGTGTCTGTCTGTGGTCAAAGCAGAATTGAAACGTATCTCCTCGCTGTGCGTTTGCCCTTTTAAAGGCATACTTTGCAACTTTTTCATATTTCAGGGTTTCCCCCAGCGCTTAGCAGGCTTTGTTTGCCCACTTGCCAGGCTAAGCGTCATGCCCCGCCCCCTTCCCCGACCGTGTCCGCTGACACGAACG
Source organism: Nothobranchius furzeri (assembly GCF_043380555.1). NCBI lineage: Eukaryota > Metazoa > Chordata > Actinopteri > Cyprinodontiformes > Nothobranchiidae > Nothobranchius > Nothobranchius furzeri. The sequence goes on along the minus strand of NC_091749.1, from coordinate 11,357,194 downwards.
GCACAACGGAGCTAGAGTCCTCCATCAGCTGATACTGGTGAGAAACAGCAGCGGAACGTGTGCAACGCCCCCATCCCCCCTCTCATTGAGGAGAGCTGCAGAACAGCGGGCGGTAAAGGTTGGTTTATGCTTGACGTGTCCGCACGGCTCCGCGCGGAAAAGTTGCGCCATTTTAACAACCACACCCCTCCACCACATCTCCACACGGCCCAAAATTTCCGCAACGCGCACCTAGGAAAATTTCTAACCACGCGGACGGTCGGACGCATAAAAACATGGCGGACCGGCAAGAACTAGTATGGCAGAGGTTGGTAAATACAGACATTTATATGATTCAGCTCTCAGAGATCACCGTGATCAACTTGTTAATAATTCTTGGAGAGAAATAGCTCGCACTGTCAGAAAAGACGAGGACGCTGTTAAAAAATGCTGAAATGCCATGTTGTAAACAGTAATTTCTACTTCTACTATGGTGTAGTGTTGGATGCATGCCGTAGAGCTCCATGCTGCCCCGTTCAGTTTGGGAGAATATTGGCTCACCGCAGAGACAAGCCGCACGAACCATAAACGCTGCGAGTCGTGAAGCGTGTTCCATCCGCGAGCCGCATCACCGCGCGGAAAGTGAATGCGTCAAGCATAAACCAAGCTTTAGGGTCTGTGTGACATTTCATCACCCCAGCAAAGGTTCATTTTAGCACATACTGGCTCCAGAAAGTGATTTAATAATGTGAAAAAGTTGCATAGTATGGCTTTAAAACCCTTCTTTATATAACTACATCTAATATCACATCACTACTTTCACTTATAAAGAAATTGTTCACAGATCATTTTTGATACAAATGCTCACCTGAACAGTCTTGAATGCATTTGAAGGATCATCCTTGAGAAAATACGGAAGGCACCGGAAGAACAACTGACCTCTTCCTCAGTATAGAGGACTGAGAAAAAACAAAGACAAAACAACTAATTATAAAGAGAATAACAAATTATTGATATCCTGATTCTTTTATTCTGTTTTCTATATTCAATTGATTAGTTGGACATTTTCACTTCAAATTCTTCTTACAAACCTGTACTGCAATAGAAGTCTGCTACAGAATTTGTGTTGACTGACAGTTTTTCTGTTTTTGTTTTATTGGGAGGGGGGATTTGGCAGCCTTTAGCCATTTTTTTTTTATTCTAAATACTATAGCTTTTGGAATAGAATTTTTCTGATAAGTTTTTCGAACTCTGACCTATCACTATAGGAAAGCTACTGGGGTTGTGGTAATTTTGTGTAGAAACATGCTTTTTTTTTGTGCTAAATTTACACAGGCAGATTGTTTCAAAGATAATTTAAATTTGATGGATTTCCTAAAAGGCATGACTGAATTCTATTCACCCAAAGACAATAACCCAACAAAATGTTAACATAATTTTCTTCTTCTCTGTATTAGAAAATACTGTTAAATACTGAAAACTGGTAAAACTGTAAATAATCTCCAAAGGAAATGTTACTAATACTAACAAAAAATATGTGAACATTTATTTGCTTACGTCATCAAGACATTTAAGCTGCTTGCTTTGTCCAGCTGATTTCCCACTCTTGGCCTTGAACAGCTCCAGGAACCTTGGCAAATGCTAATCCAGTCCACTGAAGAAAGACTTCTTCAGGTCAACAGATGTCAGCCGAGCAAACTCTGCTTCAATCTGTAATTGAAGGTGACAACAACAAAATTTGCAACTTTACACAACTTTTTAAAAAAGACAAAAAGTTGACAAATGTGTGAAAGAGAAAAATCTAAATGTACCTGCTGTTCTTTGAACAGGGCTGGCCACCCTTCTTTAACTTCAGCCGCAAGAGGTTGATTTTCAACTATTTATTTTCTTCGTAGGGGGAATGTGATGTTCATCATTTCACCAACTTGCTACATTACAAGGTTGTCTGTGGACAATATTGCTAAAATTTTACAAGGTTCAGCTTACAAAAACATGTTTTTGTGATGAGCTCTTAGTACTGTCTTGTATCATTAAGTACCATCCAATGGCTCAGAGATGAATAAATGTTGACACCATTCATGGAAGTAGTTGAGCTCCATTTACTACTTTTAGGGTGACAAACATTTGGAGAAAGAACAAAAATAGCCAAAATACAATAACTCACCTCAATGTACAAGAAACACCTTTGGAGAAATCACCAGTCGGCCTTGGACAGCGTAGGATGACAGTGGAAGGTAGTGGTTCAGTTCACTGGGTTCAGTGGCCATCAGTTGATCTGGATCTTTCTTGCAGAATTCGTAACAATGAAGGTGCTCCAAATACCAGGCTGAGAAACATTCAAGAACAAAAATAAAATCTAGTTGCAAACTTGCAACACATGTACAATTTTAATTTTACAACAACAAACATTTTACCTTAAAGCTTATTAGTCCATTAGTGTTTTCATTGAGTCCATGATCTCTCAGATGGACATGCAAGGATTGTTTGGATCTGAAATACTGTGAGCAGTAATTGTAAATGAAGGGCAAATGGCAAGTTCTGCCTTAATGTCTGTGATTGCTTTGATAATGTTCAATGATGCACTTACGATTTCCACAGAAAAAAGTACCAAGTTTACAGGTCCACTTCATACGGTGTAAAAGGCCTTTTCATCATGGGCACCTTTAAAATAGAATCTGAAATAGGTAAAACTTAGGTAAATAATTCATGATTAATGAGGTCAACATTTCACAGAACTAACTTGCAAGTATCACCTAATATTTTGATTAATTATTTCTGTTTCATTATTTAAATGAATACTGACTATATAAAACAATTTATTCGGTTTTAAAGTGTGAAGTAAATGCATGGCGTCTACTCTCTGAGGGTCACGTGACATACGGAGTTTAGCAAGAGCATCTGGCTGCAGACATCAGCTGGCGACTTTGCCGTGACAGGAAATGACGTATCTGGAAAAAATTGTCATTACCTTCGCCGGAAGTCATTACCTTTGCCGGAAGTAGTTTTTTTCGGAAGTCATTACCTTTGCCGAAGTAGTTTTTTTTTTCTTGAATACGCTTTATTGACAAAGCACAAAAGTAGTTTGAATTTGTCAAAACCATACCGTGTCGTTTTTCTCTTCGATTTGTACATATTTAAGAGAAAAATTACACGGTGGGTCATTACCTTAACCAGAAGTCATTACTTTCACTGGAAGTAGTTTTTTAAAAAACAAAACTTACCGGAAAAAGCTTTTTATTTCAGATTTTTTTTTCTCTTCAGATCTGGACTGGCAAACTTAAGTAACGTTGTTACCTGCGTTGCATGAAAATTGAATATTAAATCCCTTTGTTCTTCAGACAGGGAATTTTTATGACAGTAGCACATACATACATACATAATACATACATACATATATATATATATATATATATATATATATATATATATACACACACACACACACACATATATATATGTATATATACACACACACAATAAAAGGCTGTAAAGTGAATTAAAAAAACATATGGAAAAAATGAGAACACATTAAACTAAGACTTTTCAAAATGTGCAAACAAAATAGTACTGGCTAAATATTCTGTTTTATTGTTAAGCCCAAGATGAACTTTTGACCTACACCAATTGCTAAAGTACAGGACTCCCAGAAGCAGTGAAAAACATTTCAGCAACACTCCTCTCTCACCAGCAACAAAAATTAGTTATTAAATATCCATAACACTGTCCTATTGTGTATCACAGCAGCTCATTGCAACAGAATTTAACTACTACAGTTGATAACTATTTAGCTAGTTGGTATTTATTTTGAGTGAAAGACAATAAAACCAAAGAAACACTTAATTTCACAACCATTTTATTTTGGGTACAAATGAATTTGCTGAAGCATGGCTTTCTCAGCTGCATATCGATTCATCCCCTCCCATTTTTCCAACACTTTTATTGTTACCTGAAAAACATGCAGGATTACTTCATCGTCGTCGTTGTCGTCTTCCTCTGCTTATCCGGGTCCGGGTCGCGGGGGCAGCATCCCAACTAGGGAGCTCCAGACCGTCCTCTCCCCGGCCTTGTCCACCAGCTCCTCCGGCAGGACCCCAAGGCGTTCCCGGACCAGATTGGAGATGTAACCTCTCCAACGTGTCCTGGGTCGACCCGGGGGCCTCCTGCTGGCAGAACCTGCCCGAAACACCTCCCCGGGGAGGCGTCCAGGAGGCATCCTGACCAGATGCCCAAACCACCTCAACTAGCTCCTTTCGATCCAGAGAAGCAGCGGTTCTACTCCGAGTCCCTCCCGGATGTCCGAGCTCCTCACCCTATCTCTAAGGCTGAGCCCGGCCACCCTACGGAGGAAACTCATTTTGGCCGCTTGTATCCGCGATCTCGTTCTTTCGGTCATTACCCAAAGCTCATGACCATAGATGAGGATTGGGACGTAGATCGACCGGTAAATCAAGAGCCTGGCTTTCTGGCTCAGCTCCCTCTTCCCCACGACAGATCGGTTCAGCGTCCGCATCACTGCAGACGCCGAACCAATCCGCCCGTCGATCTCCCGATCCCTCCTACCCTCACTCGTGAACAAGACCCCGAGATACTTAAACTTCTCCACTTGAGGTAGGACCTCTCCCCCGACCCGGAGTTGGCAAGCCACCCTTTTCCGGTCGAGAACCATGGATTTGGAGGTGCTGATCCTCATCCCAGCCGCTTCACACTCGGCCGCGAACCTATCCAGCAAGAGCTGAAGGTCAGAGCAGGGTGAAGCTAGGAGGACCACATCATCCGCAAAAAGCAGAGACGAGATTCTCCTGCCACCAAACTCTGTTAAGGATTACTTCATACACTGTCAAATGTTTTCAAAAAGTAACTTTTATACCAATCACTGCTGAAGACTGCGTTGTACCTCTGGAACAAGGATATCAAACACCAAGTCCAGAAACTGGAACTCTCTCTTCTTTATTAGTTTATCTATTCCTGAGCATGAACCAATCCGCTCTGTCAGCTCGTCAACCTATAAAACACGTTAACATAAAAATGAACAAAACGTTCCTCTCAGCATTAGACAACAGACCCAGGTGGCCCACTGACCATGCATCCACATAAATAAATGTGATGCAGCTTATTGTAAGTCAGTATACATTTACCTGTGCATCAGCAAAGTGGAACATCAGTGGCTTTAGTCTTTGCTTTAATTTAAGCGAGACACCTGGATTGTGCCACAGATACATGAGGCCAGACTTCACTCTACCACTGCAGAGATCCTTATACAGAGTCTGAGTAGAGACAAGAGTTAAAAATAAGCAACATTACCACAGAAAACAAGGGATTGCATTATCCTATGTCCAATTTTAGAGTCTTAATTTATTATAATTAAACATTACCTTGATTTCACCATCTGAAATCACTGCCTGGGTTCCATTTTTCAAAGCCTCGATTGTCCTGGAATTTAGATAAAATACATCTTATTAGCAAATGAAGAATACAAGCACATGTAAGGAGTTTTGTCAGTGTCACTTGAAGAAGTCCGATATTCATTTTAGATCTATATTTAAGGCCTGTAACTCCTGAATGATTTGCAGCTACATGTGCTTAAATCCGATAATATTAATATAAACCAAACCCGATCAAAGCAGTCAGTCGACAAAAATATCTATTTTTTATAAGGTTAGGATTATTCTGAAACAGAATCAGAAGGAGGGCGGCATTAATTAGAGAAGCGGCTACTATTTCAAAGTTATTGTACCTGTTGCAGGACACCTGATTTGTGCAACCACAGTAGAATGACCCAGCACACCACACACAATAACTGAAAAATATTTAGAGATATTGAAAGCTAAGCTTGTCCAGAAAATACATTTTATTTCTGGGTGCACAGGACCAGTTCCAGTGTGGGCCAGATGCTGAAAAATAAATTCATAAATCTGTCTTTTTTGAAGTTTCACAAATCAGAGGAAGGTTTCACAAATCACAAACTATGTTTTATGCATTCCTACGAGCCCAGAATAATCTAAAACAGGTTTGAAGAGTGTATGTATTGTAGGTTTTGAGCTAGAGCAGAATAAAAATGGTCAGAGTAGAGAAAAATTGGGTGTATTAGCCCTTTAGCCATTTCCCGAATCGGAAGCTAACTTTAGCCTCGTATGAAAACTATAGTGATTGAAACCACTTACAAATCTCTGAAAATCTACGCTTTTTAATTAAAAAAGGGTATTAATAATGTTTCAGTTAAGTCAGTATTAGAAATCGTGGTCTTTATATCATGTCTAAATTATATATAAAGTTAATATTATTACTTTAACTGTTTTAACAAACAGGGAGACCAGAAAAATCAAATAGCTAAGTTAAAGCTAAGCTACAATTGCTGATAGCTTTATTTATGTAGCTTTTGTGTTAGCTTGTGAACTCCCTGCATTCATTTAAAGACTGCGTGTTAATATTGATACAATTAGCTATGAAACACGGTGCCTTTGCAATAATTCTCTGGTAAAGCTTTAAACGCTACAGTGCCTACATTTAAGAACTAAGAACGGTTGCAACAATTAGTTAATTTCATCCTTATCTTTCTTTATCTATCATCCTTATCCTTACCTTTCCTCAACTGAAACCCGCCGAGTATGGTTGAAACAAAAACAACGTAGCGGCCGCCAAAAAAAGACCAACTTCCTGCCGAGGTCTTTCGCTCGTCGATTTTCCGGTAAAAGTAATGACACGCCATCTTGCTCTCGACACACCAGCTGATGTCTGCAGCCAGGTCCTACTCGAGTTTAGCGAGGAGAACGGCTGAGATGCTGCGAGATTCCGCTGCTGTTTCGCGCCACAGATGCGCCCATGTGGACCCGGCTTTGAGCATTTAGCTTAATTTTATGAGTATACATTTTCGGAAAAAAGGTTAATTAACGTGTTACCGAGTAAACATTTCCCAAAACAATTTCCCCGCCAACCCTGCTATGCTAACCAACAAACAGCGAGTTACCTACTTCTAACATTCAAATATAAGATATACTAAGTTACATTCAACATTAAACTTAGAATTACATGATTTACTTTCAGGTTCAGACCTTTTATTTATTCATTTCACTATGACTAATCAAGCTAATGCTATTTAACAACTAACAAATTCAAATTCAACATAAACCCAAAGAAAACTTACCAAAGTGGTGGGCCTCTGTTGAACTGGTTCAGTGTCACCTTTAGATGGACAAAGTAGTTGGTTTTAACCCTAAATGGAGTCGTTAGTCCTTCTGGACAGAACATTGCACGCATGAAAGACTGCTTGACTGAGCTGAGAGCTCCGTTGACTTCTTCTTCCGTTATCATAGGCACATGCGAAACAAACTTTGCGCCACTTACCGCCACCCAGTGGACATATATTTTAATGCTCAAAAGTCAAGTAGACTTGGATAATTTATTTGACTGGACATAAAATTATTGTTTAACATTTTTAGTGTTGTTGAGATGTGTTTAACTAATTATTCTAATTTATAACAACAACAATACAAAAGCCTTGTTATATTAACATGAAATCAAACGTTGGGACAACAAAAAGGCGTAAATGCAATTTACAGTGTATACTTGTGTGTAGCTTATGTTGTGGTTTTTATTTATTTTTTATTTGGCAACAAGGGCGGGCGGCAAAGTAATGACTTTATTGCAACAGGGAAACATGTTTCTAACTGTGCATTTGACTATAAACGTTTTTAATCTTTGAATTGATTTTGTGTTTTCCAGAGCAAAGCAAAGAACCTTGTCGTCTTATCTTGGGCAAGAGATGCAATGCACACCTCAGAGGGCAGCTGAGCTGAATAAAAGGATCTTGAAAGTAAGTAATAAATATTAGCTAACTGTTGCTTGCTTTCAGCATCTTTTAGGAGGAAACTGCTAACTATGTAAAAAAAAATTCACCCTCATTTAGATAAAAACAGATGACAAATAGGACAAAATAGGGTCCAGTGTCTATAATCTCCAGCGTTTGCTTTTGTTGGCTTCTTTTTTCTTCATGTCCTTGTGAGATTTGTCTAGTAATTAACTGTTAAATGCTATGTTGTTTCTATATTTATATTTTCCTTATCTTACAGTTGATTGTTAAAGACATGAGGCCTTTGTCTCTTGTTGAGGGTGACGCCTTCATCGATATGGTCGAATACGCCTGTCCCGGCTTCAAATGTCCATCCAGGTGGTGGTTCACAAACCAGTTGGAAAAGACATATGAAGATACTCTGGAGAATTTAAAGAAGAACATAAAGAAGAGGTCCTCAAAAGTCACACTCACCACTGATGCCTGGACAAGCATTGCCACTGAGGCCTACCTTGGCGTGACCTGCCATTACATCGACGACAACTGGGAGATGGTCTCATTTGTCCTGTGTACAAAGCCCCTCGAAGAGCGACACACAGCAGACAACATCGCTCTCTGGATCGAAGAGGTTGCTGAGAAGTTTGATTTCTCTCTTCGCAATGATGTCCAGGCAATAGTCCACGACAATGCAGCTAATGTTGTGAAAGCCCTACGGATCCTTGAGGAGAGGCATGGTGTATCTTCCCTTCGGTGTGCTGGCCATACAACACAGCTGATAGTCAACCAGGCTCTGAAACACCCCCAGATCAGCAGGGCGCTTGGGGCAGCAAGGGAGCTTGTCAGCTACTTTCACAATAGCAATTTTGCCCTCCTTAAACTAAAGGCCAAACAAGAGCAGATGGGCACTCCTCAACACAAATTAATCCAGGATGTAGCTGTGCGATGGAATAGTTCCTTTTATATGATTACACGCCTCCTTGAGCAGCGCTGGCCTGTAACTGCAACCCTTTCAGACCCAGAGGTCACTAAGGCATCAAAACGTTACCTTGATATGAAAGCTGAACAGTGGAGCCTCTTGGAGGAATTACAGCAAGCACTTGAGCCATTTGAGCAAGCCACTGTCTTCCTTAGTGGAGAGGCATACGTCACAGGATCTGTCCTGCCGCCTCTGGTGAAAGGTCTACAGAAGTCCACAGAGAAAACATTTGATTCTGCTCCCATTGCCACCTTCCAAACAACAGTCGCTGCAGAGATTGCTTCAAGGTCAGTGTAATTATTCTGGTCTTGAAATCTAGTTTTAAACTAACTAAATGTATTTTAAATTAAGCTTTCCCAGTTTGCGTCTTAATGTTTTCCTCATAGGTATATATCATAGAGCTGTTGCTTCTACTAGTCTTTCCCTCCAAGCACTTTGAATTTATGTAAGTGTAAAAATCATATCAATTATGTTTCAGATGGAAGAATCAGACTTCATATGATGAAAATGAGAATGTGAGCATCTTCGCGGCAGCCCTTGATCCACGATTCCGAAAGCTGAAATTTCTTTCCACTGATGATGTCCTGAAGGTAAAAATCAAACTTCAGAGCCTTGCACTTGAAGCCAGACCAGTTCTAGTGAAGGAAGAACCTGAAGCTGATGTCTCCCACCAGCATGATGCCATGCTGAAGCCAAAGTCCGTCCTACACTCACTGCTTGGCTCAGATGAGGAGGAGCTGGAAGATGACGAATCAGGCCGGGAACAGAGAGAAGACGCTGTCAGGAATGAGTTGCTTGTGTACTTTGGGGAGAAACCCATTCCAAAGGACCGAAACCCACTCCAGTGGTGGAAGGAAAATGAAGTGAGATTCCCCACCCTGGCTGTTGTGGCAAAGTCTTATCTGGGCGCCCCTGCAACATCCACAGCGTCTGAACGTTTGTTTTCAGCAGCAGGGACAGTTGTCAACAAAAAAAGAGCTAGTCTCACCAAAGAGCATGTGGACATGCTCACATTCCTCCACAGCAATTCAGAGTAGGCAGTGCAGAGGAGTAGTACAGTGTGGAGATGTGGGAGGGGAAAAAAATAAAAATATAGACAGTTTTAAACTGCATACACTAACAGAATAACGGTTCAGTTTCATTTTGCAATAACTGGGACACACTGAGGAATGTGTGCTGTGCACTGCACAGTCTTTTGTTTTGCACTGCATTTTTAAAACTATACAACAATTTTTTCTGTTCAGGCTGTAAAACTGGGTGCTCTTCCTTTAGAGACTGTTAAACAGTTTTTTTGTGTTAAACACTCAGGGATGTTCATGCTGTGACCTGCACAGTGTTCTGTTTTGCACTAAAACTACTGCTTTTATTTTGTTTTAAGCAAAAGATGTTTGACTTTGGAAAATTGTTGTGTAATAAAGCCATTTATACAATTTTGGGGGTATTTATTTAAAATATTTTGGTTTTAATCAATTGTACAGCAAAAAAAAAACAATCATAAGATTAATCATTTAATTAGTCATTAGAATAGTCGACTATTCGATAAAATAATCGCCAGAATAATCGTTTTGAAAATAATCGTTTACCTACAGCCCTACTGTATGCCAATTCTAAATGTAAAGATTGTCTGCGTAAACCTGAACAGGTCCAACCCGGTCTTACTGTGAGACCGGGTTGACGGTCACGCTTGTGCGTAATCATATTGGCGCATTCTGGATGCGACTCCACATTGGAGACAGGAACAAGCGCTATTCAGCCAAAGTTTCATAATCAGGGAACATTTTCTAAGTGACAAGTTTCGCTTCAGTCGGAGGAATCTTCCCGCATGCGCTCTGGTTCTGCGATGCGTTCCAAGCCCCTCTCCACATCTTCAGCTTGCTGTGCACCGTACGTACGCGCTGACAGCGAGCTGCGCTGAGCAGTGTCCAGCTCAGGTGTTCAGATCGGAATCTTTTCTTGAGTGATTTAGCTGCATCTGCGATGTACGTAACGAATAAAATGTCAGTTCGTCTGCATGCGTCTGGGTAATTCTTTCTATTCTTTCTCCGTCAAAATAAACGGTCAAATACAGGGAGAGGGTGCTCGCTGCAGAACCACAAAGGCGGAGCTGCACCATAAGGTGGAGCAGCACCAGAGTCAGCCCCGCCCACTCACGCAAACAGCCTAGCCCACTGACTTTTTCAGTTTTGCTTTTTTTAATCGCAAACTAACCTGACCCACATGAATTACGGCTGTTACTAGTTTACAAATGTTAATGCTATGTTCTATGCTCCAATTAAGCAAGATACATATAACTTGCTACATGACAAAGCCTGAATATATCCCGAAATGAAAAGGTTTCATTTAGCAAATATCCGCCCATAGCCGCTCCAACAGAACCAAGGTACAAAAGCATTTAAGGACAAAGGCTTAGTGGGCTCTAGTAGTCTAATGGCAAGATCATCGAATTTAAGTTTTGCTTTCCCCTCAGCTGATGTTGGTTCAACTCTCGGTGGGGTCGACAACAATCTATTTAGCCAGCTGAAACATTTAATTTGTTTATATTTTAGTTGTAATGTTTATTTTCTGCAAAATATTTATGTCTCTAAAAGTTCTTGGAATTTGGTCGTTCCTAAACAGCATTTTAGTTGAAACTCTGCTCACAAATGGACTCACACTGGCTAAATAAACGAATAAAAAAAAACACATTAGTCATTGTATTTTAAACATGTACCAATAAATGGTTAAAAACGTAGTACTGGCAAGTGTAGCTAGAAAAGAAGTAAAAAGTTTGCACCGCTACCTGGAGGCGAACCTGCGCAAAACTACATGCCAAGCTGACTCCATAACCACTTGACCACTAAATCTGATAACAAGCTAGTGGCGTCGCATGTAATTGTTCCATCATAATTGTCCCATCCAGTGTGTTTTTGTAGATGGGATGTATGGTTTATTGGCGGTGTCTCAGTAAGTCATTTCAGAAATAATTTGTCACGAAAATTCACGGAATATCCAGATTTGAGAACCAAGACCAGACCCGCTTCGGGGGAGGAGACCAAATTGAAGCTGAGATGGGAGGAAAATGTGTGAATGAGGCCAAAAATGGCTTTGGCGTGTTTCTTATGAGGAAATGACAATATAACTTGGTAAAAAGTTCCAAAAGTTAGATTTTTAATTATATGGAAACTTTACAAAACTGTTCAATTAACTTCTCAACTCCGTCCTCAATCTTGCATTTTAGATGATATTAGCTATAACACCCTCTTTGGTTCCAGAATGCTATTAAGTCTGACAACTGGAAGGAATTGGACTGACTCTGATGGAATGGGTGGGGCTGACTCTGGTGCAGCTCCACCTTCTGGTGCAGCTCCACCTTTGTGGTTCTGCAGCAAGCACCACTTGAATACGGGAACTATCTGGTCAACACAAGCCCTGCTTTTAACTGTTCTGTTTTCTTGTGAAAATTGTTGCAAAGAGATATAATTTAACTTGATTAACACCAGAGCCAGGCGCACTGCACCGTTATCTCCGTCACTGTAAATGAGGGAAAAACAAAATGATCGGATCCTTTTCTGACCTTCCCCACCTACAAAGTTTAATTACAACAATCAAACGTGACAGAGCCTGGATTTGTATTCTGAACAGTCTAAACATGTTTTAAAAAGAAACGTATGACAAAAGTGACACCTGCTCAGTAAAACCACCAACAGGGTGAAAAATATCTAAATATTGTAGCAGAGACGGGCTACAACTTCTGGATCCACTTTATATAAATCGTTTTATTGATTATCTTCTTATGAAAGATAACTCTGACGTACACGAGCGACCGGTATTGATTGCTGTCACCTGTTGTGATTGGTTAAAGCAGCTCTCTGCTGTCTGAGGGTAGGCCCCGCCCACAACGCCGCGGCTGCTGTGGCTCCCAGTGCTTCCTTTAATGTGGGAAACGGGTAATAATGGCTCTTTGATGGGAACAGGTTGCCGACCCCTGATTTAAGCTAACAAAATAAAACCCAGAGATTTAAATATTACTACAATTGATAAGGATGCTCTGATCTGATTCAGTGATTTTAAAAGGAACAGAATCAGACGGATAAAGATCTAATTTAGCCTTATAAAACAACATATATGTTTAAAATTCATTGTGTGATAGACATTATCAAGTGAAAAAAATGGCTTAGTTTTAATTTTAACAAGTTCCTTTGCATCAAATTCAAGTTTATTATATATTACTATAAATTATTATATTTTATATAGAGCCAAATCACTACAACAGTTGTCTCAAAGCACTTCCCAAAGAAAAACAGTCCAACTATGTAGATCAGTTGATCCAATGATTGAGTTATGCTGCAGATGGACTTTAACAGTTGTGACGTGGGAGGTGTTCGTATGTACCACGCGTTCGAGCTACCCGGTTAACATGGCTGTGTAAGTTGCTGAGAGTAACCAGTAAAAGCTCTTATAATCAAATCCTGGTCTCATAGCTCATTTCCACATTTTTGTCAGAAGACGTCACGGATCTATCGCCAGTAAGCGTCATTTTTTTCAACGTTTGAACAGAAGAGGCATACCTTACAAGTGGCTAACGGACTAGCAAGAAAAAAATGGCGGAGGGTTTTCGCAGACCAGACCCGCTTGTCTTTGACGGGGACATTGCCGAGAATTGGCGTGTTTTTGAAAGGGAATACGACATCTTTATTGAGGCAGCCCACTCTGACAAATCTGACAAAACGAAAGCTTATATCATCCTCAATCTAGCAGGAACAGAAGCTATTGAAAGAGAATGCTCCTTCATCTACGCCGCAGAAATTAGGGCGCCACCCACAGGAGACGGAGCAGTCATTCATCCAGCAGAATCCAAAGAGGACCCAGACTGTCTAAAAAAGAAATTTCGGGAAATGTGTCACCCACAATACAACAAAATAATGGAGAGACACAAGTTTCATTCCCGAAATCAGAAACAAGGTGAGACTGTTGAGTCCTTCATCAGTGATTTGAAAATTAAAGCTAAAAGTTGTCACTTTGGAGATTTAACAGATGAGTTAATCTGCGACAGGATTGTTTGTGGCATAACTAATGACGGCATAAGGAAGGCTCTTTTACGTGACTGTGACTTAACCCTTTCCAAAGCCATTTCTATCTGCCGCGTTTATGAAATGACCGAGGAGAACACGAGAGCTCTGTCAAAACAGCCAGCCACGGCGGTGGATGCACTGCAGCCAAGCTCCTCCAGAGGGAGTCCCAGGACAAATTATAAACCTGCGAGCAGGCACGAGATGAAACTCATCACAAACTGCAACAATTGTGGAGGAAATCACGCTGCACAGAGAGACAAATGTCCTGCATTTGGCCAGCAGTGCCACAAATGTCAAAAATGGAACCATTACAAGAAATGCTGCAAATCAAAGCCTCCAAATGAAAATCCCAAAAAGCAATGCTTTGTGGGTAAATACCACATCAAACAACCTGTACATCAGCTAGAGTTACAACAGCCTGACAGCAACAGTGATGACACATTCTATGTGGATGGTGTCGAGCCCGTTGTGGTTGTGGACGATATAAACACCCATAGAGGCAACTGGGATGAAGGATTTGTCACTGAGTCTACACATAAGAGACAAGCCTATTGAAATGAAAATCGACACTGGAGCTAAATGTAATGTAATGGCAAAAAGCACATTTCTCCAGCTGTCTGAGGGACAAATTTTGGGATGCAATAAAACTGCAAACAGGGTCCGAAATTAACACTCGCCACTCGCCAAATGCGAGTAAATTGCTCCATTTGGCGAGTAAATTTTTGAGCTCTACCTGCCACCTGGCGAGTAAATATTTGCACCAAATTAGTTATGTTTATCAGTCATCTTCCACGGATTTCTGATACTCCTCCCGCCTGCATGCAACGTACACAAACGTACGCGAAACGTGAACGCCGCATCAAACATCATTTCCACCTATCCCATTCAATCAGTTTATCAAGTTAGCAGTTAGCTTCGCGTTAAAACTAGCGGTGAAATGTGGCGGTTTTTAACTGGAGTCAGCCAGCCTTCCAAAAGAAAACTCGTCGAACTGGAAGAAAAACCACCAGGACCAGTGGCAACCAGAAGATTTTGTGAAAAGTGGCGAACTGGAGACGGCGGAGTCGTGAGACAATGGCTGCATTATGATGGCCATGTAGCGTTGCTGCCTTTCACAGACAGCTGGCCCTCGGCATTCTTCAAATATCCAAAAAATGCCCATACTTCCGACTTTGTCTTCTTTGAGGGATAATAAATGTCCCGAGTGCTGCCGTCTCCTCCTGCCATTATTTCAGCTTTAGCTTAAAGAAAGTTTTGGTCGTAAACAACAAAGTGCGCGTGTGCCGCCGGCAACTTCTAGCAGATGATACGGTGGCTGGTAAGGGTCACCGCGCCTACACAGCAGCCACGGTAATCCACCGAGATAATATATATGTGTATATATATATATATATATATATATATATATATATATATATATATATATATATATATTTTTTTTTTTTTTTTTAAACAAGACTGTTATTATTGTCAACTTTTTTACCGGGGGTTACTGCTACACCGGTTACCGTGACAACCCTAGCCCTGACACACTTTCAGATATTCTCATGGTGCAGCTGTGTTCTCCAGAGATCAAGGACTAGGACCCAAATGAGGCTGTAATGCTTTGGCACAAAGACGGTGTCAGAAGCAGGAGGCCAGACTTCATGGACAGAGAAAACAAGGAGTCTGACTAGATTTCAATGAAAGAGTTCATAAAAACATCTCTAAAAATAAATAAATAAATAGTAAAAATGACAAAAGAGTTGTTTTTCTTATTAATTGATGTTTTAATTATTTTGTCACTCTGTTTGGAATCAACATAATATAGAATTACATGCTTTAGGTAGATCTAAATCATTTAGAATTTTGGCCGGTAAAAAATATGCTTGGCCGGTAGATTTTCATCATCTACCAGCCAACTTGGCCGGTGAGTAAAAAATTTAATTTCGGACCCTGACTGCAAACCTAGTGGCCTTCGGGGGCAGCAAGATCGAAACAGCTGGTTTTGCCACACTTCCCCTATCACTAGATGGACAGCTACACACACTACCATTCTTCCTTGTGGATCATGATGTTGTGCCACTACTGGGATTTTGAGCAAGTGTACGCCTAAGACTTGTCACACTGAGCCATCATGTCCACCAAGGCGGTACAGAGACTAACAGTGATTTTATCGACACTGTCCGTGACCAGTACAGTGATGTGTTCGGTGAAGAGCTTGGAAAACTTCCAATAACATACTCCATGACCCTGGACCCTGAAGTGCAGCCCGTCGTCCGGCCAGCACACCGCATTCCTATAGCAATGCAGGCCCGAGTCAAAATGGAGCTCGATAACATGACCAGTAAAGGCGTAATTTCAGCAGTCTCCGAGCCCACAGACTGGGTTTCATCATTGGTGGTAGCGCACAAAAAAGACAAAGAAGAGATAAGGCTGTGCATTAATCCCAAAAACCTAAACGCTGCTTTAAAGAGACCACACTACCCAATGCGCAGCGTTGAGGAAGTTGCCACCCAAATGGCAGGTGCAACGCTGTTCTCAGTACTTGATGCAAAGAGTTCATTTTGGCAGATAAAGCTCGACCATAAGTCATCACTGCTAACCACATTCCGTACACCCTTTGGGCGCTATAGGTTTCTACGCATGCCATTCGGCATAAATTCAGCGAGTGAATTTTTCCAGCTCTCAATGGAGCAATTATTCGCCGGCTACCCTTGTGCAATCATAGTCGACGACATCATCGTGGGAGGTCGCGATGCAGCAGAGCACGATGCAAATCTAAAGAAGGTGCTCGATCGTGCACGAGAGATTAAACTCAGGCTAAACCCCCACAAATGTAAGTTTCGCCTTGACCAAATTTGTTACGTGTGACATCTGTTCACAAAAGACGGTCTCAGGGCTGATCCCACAAAGACTGAAGCTATCACGAACATGCCAGTTCCCCAGGACTCCCTGGCCGTACAGCGTTTCCTCGGTATGGTTAACTACCTGGGAAAGTTCATCCCAAATCTCAGCAGCATTGCAGCACCGCTTAGACACTTAACACACAAGGACACCGTCTGGTGTTGGCTCCCACAGCATCAACAGGCATTTGAAAACCTCAAGTCCTGTTTAGCTAGCGCACCAGTCCTGTCATATTTTGATGTAAAACAGCCGGTGATTTTAACCTGTGATGCTCCACGGTATGGACTGGGTGCTGCATGTCTGCAGGGTGCAAAGCCAGTAGCGCACGCGTCCCGCACGCTCACAGACACCGAAACACGCTACGCACAAATCGAAAAACAACTGTTGGCAGTTGTGTTTGCGTGCACCAAGTTCAGAGATTACATATATGGGAAACCCATAACGGTTGAAACAGACCATCAGCCCCTTGTTACAATTCTAAAAAAGCCAATCCACACTGCCCCAGCTCGCCTACAGAGGATGTTACTGCAGTTACAAGCTTATGACATAAAGCTAGTCTACAAGAAGGGTAAGCACATGTACCTTGCAGACACTCTGTCGCGAGCCCCAAGCAGCAGTGTTTCCCGAACACAAGGTGAAAACAACGACTTCGAAGTGATGTCTCTCAGCTACATCTCTACAGCCAGGTTGGAGGAGCTACGAGCTCACACAGCAAGGGACCAAGTCCTGCAAACTCTAACCACAGTGATTCAGAACGGCTGGCCCAACAAAGACCGTCAGGTTCTGCTTTCCGTGCGTCCATTCTTTCCATACAGAGAAGAGTTGATTGTGGAGAACGGTGTTGTTGTTAAAGGTCAAAGAACTGTCATCCCCGACTCCCTGCAACAGGAATACATAAGCATCATGCACAGAGGTCACCCAGGCTTAGAAGCCACAAAGCGCAGAGCAAGAGGCACTGTATTTTGGCTGGCAAAGAACAAAGACATAACAACAAAACTGCTCTCCTGCTCAGCATGCAACAGCACCCGACCGCACCAACAGAAGGAACCTTTAAAACTACATCCGGTTCCTACCCTGCCTTGGTCTACAGTCGCCACAGACATGTTCGAGTGGCATGGACAAGAGTACATGGTGCTAGTCGACTCCTACTCAGGCTGGTTCTAAATCGACTGTCTCCAGGACACATCTTCGGCAGCTGTGATCACCAAACTGAAAAGACATTTTTCAGTCCACGGGGCACCTCACACCCTGATTTCTGACAATGCAAGACAACACACCAGTCAGCGTTTTAGAGAATTCACTCAGCAATGGGACTTTGTCCATGTAACCAGCAGTCAAGAATACCCACAGTCTAATGGACTAGCTGAAAGAGCCGTTCGCAGCCCCAAGCTGTTGATGGAAAGATCTCATAGAGATGGGACAGACGTTTTCCTCAATCTTCGAAACATCAGAAATGTTCCACGTGATAAAACGCTGGGATCACCTGCAGAACGTCTAATGTCCAGGCAAACCCGTTCGACTTTTCCTGTCAACACCACACTGCTGGAACCGGCCCCAAAGGACGCTGAGCTGATCAGTGTGCAACTCAAAAAGAAAAGGCTCATCCAGAAGCAGTACTACGACTCAACAAGCCGCCCATTGCCACCACTCACGGAAGGTCAAGTCGTCAGGTTGCAGGCTACTAAGGGACACTATCGCCTTGGCACGGTGAAGGAGGTGTGCAGCGAACCACGCTCCTACATCATCGAATCTAATAGAGCAGGGGTGTCAAACTCAAACTCACAAGGGGCCGAAATGAAACTCTGGGACGGAGTCGAGGGCCAAACTTAATATTTTTTGAAAAAGTGACGGCAAATTTGCACATTTTCTTTATCAACATGTATGCAATTTTGAACCTTTAAATTTGGAAACAAACTTATTTCTGCATTAACACTGAATGTGGAATAAACAAATTACACACGAGCAAGTCAGTTTTAAATAAAATGCATCAGTGGTATTCATTACTTGTGGTATAATCAGCATTTTTAAAATCTATTCAGGATTTATGTTTTCTTGTTTATTCATTTTTCTTATTTTTTATTCTCCTTTTAATCTCCTGTAATGCATGTCATCACTGCTGTGACGTCTAGCTTTCCCCACTGAGGAACAATAAAGGGATTTTCTATTCTATTCATCTATCTGCAGCCTTTCCACTTCCTGTTTACTGTAGGTTAAATCTTTTCTCACGTGCCAACAACAAAATAAAATATCATTTTATCTTAAATGAAAATGCAACATCTCACCTGTTAACTTTCATGTTTTGGAGCAGAAAAAGAGCATAAAACCAACATATTTAAAGCTCAGTTTGTTCCACTGGTTTACTGTGATGCTCACCTGTTCCAGCCAGATACCTGCATCATGGGGTTGATCTGAGCTGAGGAGGAGACTCCTGTTGTTTTGTTCATCTTCATCATAATAATGACAACATTAGATGACAACAGGTGCTCACATAGGTTTGTGCTGATGAACATGTCTGAGCAGCTTGACCACGTTGTTGTGTGTCGGGGAGGAAACACAACCACAGAGTCGTGCTGGTTTGAGCGTGTCGCTGCTCGCTGGAGTTATATCAGCTCTGTCTGGACGTTAGTTGGAACACTTTTTCTTTCAGTCGTGAACACATTACTGAGCGGCTAGAATCTCCGTTTCTGGGCTTCAACGTCAGAAAATAGCTGAGTAAACTCGGCGCTGAGTGAGAGGAGTGTAGTTTGTCCGAGACAGCGGAGCTGCAGAGACCGGCAGCAGGCGCTGGAAAAAACACAAAGGAGGGGGCTTCGTCGGCTCCGCGCTGACGCCGCAAAGCATCATGGGAGTTGAAGTCTTTGCGGTAAAAACGGCCAGCGGGCCAGTTTTAATATATTTTTGATATTTATCTCGCGGGCCACATAAAAATGCTCCGCGGGCCGCATCTGGCCCGCAGGCCTTGACTCTGACATCTGTGTAATAGAGGAACCTATAGGAGAAATCGTCGCCACGTCCTACCCGTTGCAGAGCCACCACCACCCCGACAGGTCAGCCCTGCACGTCTCTGCCCCCATCCTGCTGATCCTGCCACACTGAACACTCCTTCCCCTGCTCTAGGACCCCAGCAGACACCTCCACCAGCTGGAACGCCCACTTCACATTCCAGCGTGCTACAAGTTCCTGCAGTTTGCTCTTCCGCCGAGATATCACACAGTAATGCTCCCTATGTGACACGCTCAGGCCGCATTTGTAAGCCTAACCCCAAGTACAATGTTTAAAAAAAATAATAAAAAAAGGGAAGGTGATGTATTAATGCTACTTTGATGGTTCTTATCTATCCAGTATTCAGTTGTGATGTCAGACAACCAGATTCATGTTTATGTTCCTGGACATTTGGGTTTGGAAAAAAAATAATAAATAAATGTTATAAGAATGTTATAAGGGTTTGAAAAAAAATGTTACAAGACTTTATTAGTTAATCGCCAATTAATGTTCAACACCATTTCACATCTCCTACTTTGTAAAGTGATTTGGATAGTGGGTCATTAGTATTTAACTTTGTTATGCATAGCATATGTTGATTTTCATTGATTGCAATAACTAAAAGGAGAGGATGTAGATCAGTTGATCCAATGATTGAGTTATGTTGCAGATGGACTTTAACAGACACCGTAGTTGTGACGTGGGAGGTGTTCGTATGTACCACGCGTTCGAGCTACCCGGTTAACATGGCTGTGTAAGTTGCTGAGAGTAACCAGTAAAAGCTCTTATAATCAAATCCTGGTCTCATAGCTCATTTCCACAAACTAAGTTCATGTAATTATGCCAAATACTTAAAAATTTCCTATTTAAGGAACCTAGCAGATTGCATGGAGACACTGACTAGTGTCAGCGTCTTTACAGCAAT